>NC_080740.1:67432474-69932474 GCF_020826845.1 Diceros bicornis minor
TGTCTAACACCACAGGGTAAGTTGGTAGCAGCCCTGGCTAAACCCAGGTCTCCAGCAATCTCTCAAGGGGAAAGAGTTGTGAAGAATGCGACCTGTATATCCAGACAATGGAATATTATTCACCAATAAAAAGGAATGAAGTACTGATACACGCTACATGAACCTTGAAAACATTATTCTAAGTTAAAGAATCTACACACAAAACACCACATATTGTAGACTCCATTTATATGAAGTGTTCAGAATAGGGGAATCTATAGACAGAAAGTACATTAGTGGTAGCCTAGAGCAAGAGAAAGGAGAGTGACTGCTAATGGGTTTGGGGTTTTTTAGGGGGTCATGAAAATGTTCTAAACTTGATTGTGGTGATGGCTGCACAACTCTGAATATACTAAAAACCACTGAACTGTACACTTTAAATAGGTGAATTGTGTGATATGTGAAGTATAGCTCAATAAATCTGTTATTCAAAGTGCAGCTCAGGGGCTGGCCCCGTGGCTTAGCAGTTAAGTGCACATGCTCTGCTACTGGCGGCCCAGATTCGGATCCCAGGCGTGCACCGACGCACTGCTTCTCCGGCCATGCTGAGGCGGCATCACACATATAGCAACTAGAAGGATGTGCAACTATGACATGTAGCTATCCACCAGAGCTTTGGGGGCGGGGGGGAAGAGGATTAGCAATAGATGTTAGCTCAGAGCCGGTCTTCTTCAGCAAAAAAAAAAAAAAGGGAGGATTGGCATGGATGTTAGCTCAGGGCTGATCTTCCTCATAAACAAAAAAAAAAAGTGCAGCTCAGGAGTCACAACTGTTATGCTTAACTCTCATAAGCTGTGACCTTTGGCAAGTTACTGTCTACGTTGGTTTTCTTATCTGCATTATGGGGATGACTACCTTTTCCATCAGATTTAAGATTCAACGAGATGATTAAAATGCTTAGCAAGGTCCGGCAGGTAACCAGTGCTGCTTCAACACAGTAACCCACCTCTGCCTCAGGACCTTTCTATTAGTTTATTCCCTCTGCTTGGAATGCCGCTTATTCCTGTCAGTTTCTGCTCAAAACACGCTTTCAGAGGTTTACCCCAAGTTAACAGCCTCCCAACAAACCTTCCCCTCTTTTTATTGAATACTAATTAAACACTTATTTACAGTAGGAAAGCTGTAGCCTTTGGGACTATGCTCAAAGATGGACCGAATACATAATTGTCTATATAACAACAACAAAAGTTTGAAATTTTCAAGGATGAACGGGGAGGAGTGAAGTCTAATGCTGGTAAGGGGTTTGGCTCAGACTATTCCAATTTTCTTCTAGCGTGATTTCCCTTTCCTGTGGAGAACAGAAAGCTAAAACAAAAATTTCTCCAATTCCTTTTCAGCTGGTGATCCAAGTTTGATTCAGATTCCACATCAGATACAATAACATGAGACTTGAAACTTGAACTGAGATAAATGGGATATCAAGCATGTATTTCATATGTGGATTATAACCAATGTGGCATGGTTATGGAGCCAAACTGACTCCAAGACTTACTGATTTAACAGAAATGGCCTGTTTATTTTTCCTTTTTGGCTGAGGAAGATTAGCTGTGAGCTAACATCTGTGCCAATCTTCCTCTACTTTATATGTGGGTTGCTGCCACAGCATGGCTGACAAGTGGCGTGGGCCCACACCCAGGATCCAAACCCGTGAACCCCGGCCGCCGAAGCGGAAAACACCAAATTTGACCACTGCGACACAAGGCCAGCCCCAGAAATGGCCTCTTGATAGTACAAAAGGTGGCATGATGTGGGACCCTGAAGCTACAGCGGCGCTTCCTGATTTTGCACATGGTTTCCTGATTGGAGTACAGCGATGCTGTTCTGGAACCAGTAACCGTAGCTAATCTAGCAGCTCAGACTGAGGCAGTCCCATATCTACATACGTAATAAGTGATGCCTCCTGATTTGACAAGCAGCTTCCTGATCGCAGCAGCAGCAGCTCCTTGGCCAGCCTGACTTGAGAATAATTCTGTAATCTCATCCTACAGATTTTTATCCATCTTAATTCTGTAAGCCATCTGACATGCTATAATCAATCCTTTTATTCAGATTGTCTAGAGTGCAATCTGTTCTCTGCATCAAAATACTGACCAATATGAAACCCCAAAGAGAACATACAGAATACATAGGACAGTTTTTAAAGGCTATTTTTTAAAGTAAATCAAGTAATTGAGTTGAATAATTGATCCTGATAATAGGTCTCCCATTGTGATTTTTCACTCCCATTCATTCTCTGCTTCCTTCTTTCTATTCCTCATGCTGCCTTGCCATTCAGAGCAAAGGCAAGAGTAGACTATCCATTCAGCTATAACATCTGCGAGGAAATGTTCTTCCGAAATGCAATGTCCTATTTCTTTAATTTTTTTTGTGAGGAAGATTGGCCCTGGGCTAACATCTGTGCCCATCTTCCTCCATGTTATATGGGACGCCACCACAGCATGGCTTGACAAGCAGTGTGTTAGTCTGCACCCAGGATCCAAACCTGTGAACCCGGGCCCGCAGAAGTGGAGTGCGGGAACTTAACCGCTATGCCACTGGGCCAGGCCCATGTCATATTTCTAATTTGCTGTTTGATTCCTGAAACCTTCCCCTCTTGTTCCGACTTTTTTCCTCTAGAACGTATCACTCCCTTGTACTCTCAATGCCCTCACCTCTCTAGCCTGCGACCTCTCAGCATCCTCTCTTCTCCACTGGGCCTGGCTAATCCTCTTCATCCACCAGCCACAGTCCTCTCTCGTACCCACCTGTCAGAGTCACCACCACAGGGCTCTATGCTAATCTCCTGCAGAACACTCAATGCCATCTGGTGCCACCGGGTCCTTGGAGCTGAACGCAAGCTTCCAGAAAGCAAAAACTTTTTTTTATCACTGATGAAAATAGGGCTTGGTGTGTATTTGTGGAATGACTGAATCTTTATGTACTTTATGTACTGATGTGGAACAATCTCCAAGATCTGCCAAGTGAGAAAAAGATGCAGTAGAGTGCGCTACCAATTTTGCACAGAAGGTGCGGGGGGCGAGGATACACCCACATGTGTTTATATATGGCTCAAGTTTGCAAGGCCCCTCTTCTGCTCAGGCTACACTTGGCTCAACAGTTTCCACTCAGTTCTGGCTCTTTAAGAATTGGACCATTTTTGGAACCAACATCTCCACTTGTAAAACAAGGTCTCTAAGGCCTTGGTCTGCTTTAGATGACTGAGCCAACTTACTGCCGCAACAAGCCCCCTGGAAAAGACCCCACTGCAGGACCAGTATCTCACCCCTCCTTCTCCTCCCAGAAGTCAGTTCGCAGAACACAAGCTCACCCTCTGTCCATGTCAGGCGCTGGATCAATCCCTTTTGTGTTCCTGTTTGGCAGATTATCTACATCGTCTGAAGCAATGTACCTATTAAATGTCTGCTGGTTTATGACTGCATCTGTGACCTCGAGTCAGTCCCTCGTCCTGGTCAAACATAGATAGGAGGAAAGAACCAAAAACCCCTGAGGGGTGGACCCACATGGAGAGAAGACCAGAGTCGAAATAGCTTACATGAAGGCAATTTATTAACAGAAAACAATAACTTGCGGAGTCCTGTTCACAGACGGCGACCACGGCGACCCCCTTTCCTGCGGGTGCTATCCGAGGGGATGGGGGTGACATCCTCTGTGGGGAGGAAGAGAAAACATCATTGCCTGGAGCCGGATGGGAAGGAGTCCAGGCCTCCCCAGGCCAGCGGTCTAATGGATCAACAGCAGCTCCCGCTGCTCCCCAGATAAGCCCTCAGTATCCAAAGATGGATGTGGAGCTGCTCCATCTGCTGTTTCCTCAAAACTTCTCATGTGGTCTAAACTTACTTTTCCAAAGGGAAAACTGAGGCTCAGAGAGGGTACACAACCGGCATAGGATGTCAGAGGTAGGTGACAAATCCAGGTTTCTGACACCTAGCCCTCTGACTCTCTACTGAAGACTATCTCCTTTCCAAATAGGTCAAAGGTTGAAAATATTCTGAAAAAAATCTTAAGAGGAGAGGGCTGAACCATAGACTAAGGGATCAGTACACACTGCTACCAAGCGCACAGAAACAATAGGGACAGGCTAACACTTTCTCTTCCTTTGAGGTGAAAGGGGCCAGGAGATCACACACGTGAGGGTACAGGTGCTACACAAATGTAGGGGACTTGCTGTGATTCTCAAACATGGGAGCTGCTGCTCCCCATGTTCACTTTTGGTTGTTAGTGACTGGCAGGCCCTACTGATACTTAGTAGGCGAGGACCAAGGATGCTGAAAGTCTTACAGTGCAGGAGACAGGCAACACAAAATGTCAATAGTACCAACTCCCTCAAGAAACACTGGACAGGAAGGATATCTCTCCTGTCAGTTCCACCAGCCACTGCCTCAAGCTGTGCACCAGGCAGTGTGGGGCATAGAGATTCAGAAATGAAACTGTGCTGTTCCAATGCAGAAGGGAAGGACATCATTCACATTAAAGTGATAGGGGTGTTCAGGGAGAGATTTTAGTTCACATGGTGCCTTTTGCATTCCCCACCAACAACCCCAACTGCCAACAGCCCCCAGACCAGCCCCCTATATCCACTGGGCACATCACATGCCCACCCTGGGGTCAATGCTTCAAGGCAAATTCAAGTGTTACCTAGAGGGGTACACTTACCAATCCGCCCAATCTTCATTCCAGAGCGGGCAAGGGCTCTGAGGGCTGACTGGGCCCCGGGCCCAGGGGTCTTGGTCCTAGGAAATAGAGGTCTACATTAAGAAAAGCGTTTGGCCAAGTCATTGGAGGTTCTTTCTAAAATCCCACAACCCTCCAGTTCAGGGGTCTGCAAACTTTCCATAAACGGCAGGTCAATAAATATTTTAGGCTTAGGGGGCCGGCCCAGTGGCGCAAGCGGTTAAGCGCGTGTGCTCTGCTGCAGCGGCTCAGGGTTTGCCGGTTTGGATCCCGGGAGCGCACCGATGCACCACCTGGCAAGCCATGCTGTGGTGGCATCCCATATCAAGTGGAGGAAGATGGGCACCGATGTTAGCCAAGGGCCAGTCTTCCTCAGCAAAAAAAGAGGAGGATTGGCAGATGTTAGCATAGGGCTGATCTTCCTCACTAAATAAATAAATAAGTAAAATAAATTTTAGGCTTAGTGGGCCACTTATGATCTGCTTGCGGTTTTTGTTGCATACTTTTCTTTTTAAAACGTAAAAATTGGGGCCGGCCCCATGGCTTAGCAGTTAAGTGCGCGGGCTCCGCTGCTGGCGGCCCAGGTTCGATCCTGGGCGCGCACCGACACACCGCTTCTCCAGCCATGCTGAGGCCGCGTCCCACATACAGCAATAGAAGGATGTGCAGCTATGACATACAACTATCTACTGGGGCTTTGGGGGAAAAATAAATAAATAAAAAAAAAACTATAACAACAACAACAAAAAAAAATACAACGTAAAAATTGTTCATAGCTCAGAGACAGTACAAAAATAAGTGGCAGCCCAGGTTGGGCCCGTGGGTCATAGTTTGTGCCCTGCTCTGCCTGCAGCCCTTTAAAGCACTGTCCCTTCCTGACACATGCTTTGATTCTAAGTCTTTTTTGGTGATCCGTCCATTTCCAACTGCTCCACCCACCTAAGACCAAGACGCTACCATCTCTCCACTGAACCACCTTAACAACTTCCTATCTGGTCTGCTCCCCACATAGCAGTCATCTTTGAAAACCCCAATCTCATCAGGTCATTACTATTAAAAAAGTTTTTATCCCCATGCCTCCCCTCAAAGTTCAAATCCTTACTGTGCCCTTCAAGACCCAGCAGGACCTCACGCCTGTCTACCTCTCTGATGACACCTCACGCCACTCTTTCCCGCAGATGTGCCAACCTCATTCCCACTCAAGACCTTTTCTTTGTAGTTGTCTCTGGCTGGAATACTCTCTCCCCGTCCTTCTTTTACTGGACTCCTGGCACAACACTTAGATTTTAGTTTAAATTACACTTTATCACTAACTCCATCCTTGATACCATACTTTTGCTTTCCAGCACTTGCCACAAACAGAAACCACACGCTTCCCTGCTTATGTGGTTTAAAGTCTGACTCTCCCACCAGCCTAGGTACCACACAGGAGGGTAGATGCTTTTTCCCAGCACTCTTTTCTAGTACACAAAACATAGTACCTGGTATACAGTGGGTACTCATTAAACACAGTAAGTTAGGGGAGGGGGACAGCACTGCAGGAATCAATTATTAAATATGTACACACCTAAGATGTCCTGTGCAGTCACAAAAGGAAAATCAAGCCTCAAATCCAGGTGCTCTGGCGCCCAATCCCAGTCCCAGCCCCAGCCCCAGCCTGACCTACCTATTTCCTCCTGTGGCCCGGAGTTTGATGTGGAGGGCAGTGATTCCCAGCTCCTTGCACCTCTGGGCCACATCCTGGGCAGCCAACATGGCAGCATATGGAGAGGATTCATCTCGGTCAGCCTTCACCTTCATCCCACCAGTCACACGGCAGATGGTTTCCCTGGGACAAAAGCACACGGTCATTTCTCATCCAATAAGGATTCTTCTTTTTTTTTTTTTTGTGAGGAAGATCAGCCCTGAGCTAACATCTATTGCCAATCCTCCTTTTTTTCCCCCCAAAGCCCCAGTAAATAGTTGTATGTCATAATTGCACATCTTTCTAGTTGCTGTATGTGGGACGTGGCTTCAGCATGGCCGGAGAAGCGGTGCGTCGGTGCGCGCCCGGGATCTGAACCCGGGCCGCCAGTAGCAGAGCGCGCGCACTTAACCGCTAAGCCACAGGGCCGGCCCCAATAAGGATTCTGAGTGCTTATCATACCCTAATGAGGCCACAAGGGCACAGAATGTGTCTCCTTCTCTCTCCTAACTCCAGGGCTGGGAAATCACAGTATATGTGGACTAAACAACCAAGCACATTTCCTTATCTGAACGTTGTTTTTAACTCTTTTAAAAGAACCCCTCAAACTGCCACCCAGTTCCAGGGTCACTTCCTCCCCCAGCCCCTTGGTATTCTGCCTCTCCACCCAGGTACTCACTTGCCAGAAAGATCGGTGACATGGACAAAAGTGTCATTGAAGGATGCAAAGATGTGGCAGACGCCAAATACATTTTCTCCTTCAGCCACCTGAGGTCCGAGGCTGATGACCTGTTCTTCCTTCTTTTCCTTTCCCTTGCGAGGTGCCATTTCTGAAAGGAAGGAAAAGAATACCCAACACTAACAACAGACACAGGTTTCCAGAACCCCTCTTCCCTGGCTATTAAAGGAAACCCCAAGTCTTGCTCCCCTGTGTCCCCATCTCCCTCCACCCAGAACTGTGCTACACTCTCATCTCTGCCTCACTAACTCATTTCCCCCTGCACATGGGGGATTTTAATTGGTGGCTAAAAAGTAAAGTACCTTGAGAGGTAATCCTTCTCCTGAACCTACCAAAGCACAGCTCACAGCACCTAGAGGATAGAAGCTGAGGGTTCTAACAGCACACCACAAGCATTCATCAAATTTTTACCCAGTGGACCTCAAAAATATGAGAAACACACTGGCTTAGATCTCTGGAGACCTGCAAGTTCAACTGACAGCTCTGCAGCCCTGGGCAAATCAATTCTCTCCGGGCCTTACAGTCCCCAATACATAAGCTGAGAAATTTTGGAAGATATGTTTAGGGTGACGCAGTAAGTCAATGAGAACCGGGTTAGGGGATTGTCAGTCTACACCTCAAGAAACTTCCAATTCCAGGAGTGCTTCTGGGTTTCCTGGCCCCCAAACACCATCTACAGGTCAGGCTCATAAAAGCCTGAAAAACCACATCCCCAAAATCCAGTATTAGGCCAAGGCCAAAAACCTACACATGTATTGGTGAGAGCTGAAGACCCTTTGAGGGGTGGGGAGCCCACTGCCTGCTGAATTCGGCACCAACTCCTCAGCCTAGAACTCAAGGCTCCCTTACTGACACACCCCTCTAGCTTCATCTCTTACTATTTTTGGTGCTCCACCAGATCCCTCCAAAAGTCAGTTTAAATGCTATCTCCCATCTTCTGGCAACTCATCTCCTGCCACCTTCCACGACTGTTTAAAACCAAATCCTTAAACTTTTACAAGAACTAAGTACTAAAGGCAGTAAAACATGCCTCTCAGAAGGTTAATGGAAGACCTATCCTAGAAATTCAACGTGTGTGTGAAACCAAATAATTCCCATCAGACATAGCCTGTAATTTAAGCGCAATTGTACTGTCACAGAACCTAGAGGAGGGAGGTAGTGACAGGAGGAAAGCAGGTGAGGACCAGAATGTGGAGGGCTGGGAGAGGACTGCTTTCTGCCCAAAGCCTCAGGCCTTCCAACCCTCCTGAGACTTAAGAATCAGAACAATTTCCTAACACCTTCAGAAGACACTAAAACTAAGAAGGGCTCAGAAGAAACCAGGCTGTGCCCTTCCAGATGGAGAAGACAGATGGGAGGACCTCGCCTGCGTCCATAAGACAGTGGCAAAACCAAACCTAAAACCCAAGTGTCCTGACTCCCAGTCCAGCACTCTTTACCCTGGGCCAAGACGCCTCTACTCTATAATTAACCACCACCCCAAACGCGAAAAAGTCCAGGTCTCACGTGTTCCTGGGTCTCCCCCGTGCCTTCTTTATATATTTAGCCAGCGTCTGATCACAGCAAGCACTAAAAGTGTAGCCTCGGGTATACAAAGTTCACTGTTCCTACCCTCAAATGAGATCCAAGGGGTAGGAACAGAGGAGAAGCTTTAAGTTCTGCCTGGAGGAGCCAGAAAGGCTCCAGCAGATCTGAAGTAAGGGAGCATGAGTATCAGTTCCCGCATGGTGTCCACTCAACGAATGCCGATTTGCAGTCTCCCGTGTCACCCCGAGAGAGAGAGGAGAACGGTCGTTCAGTTAACTCGGACGCGCAGTCTCTCCCCCAATTTCTGGCTCCGAGAAGCCTGCCCCGAGCGCCCAGAACTTGTAACGTGCCAGACTCAGCAAGCACCCAACACAGGGCCGTAGCTCCTGCATTCCCCCACGAATCCTCACTACAACCCATGGGATCAGCGACAATTATTCCTATTTCCCAGACGAGGAACTAACTAAACTGGAAAATAGGCACCGGACCTGCAACCGCCCAAGAAGATGCTGGCAGAATAGAGGTGGCCGCCCACATCAGACTAGCATCGTCGCTCCTTCCCAACCACGCCGTGCGGCCGCTTAAACGTAGCGGCCGTCGTACCGCGGGGCCAGGGCCCCCGAGACTAGACCCGCGCTCACCCCCACTTCATAGGCTCCTCCCTGAAGCAAGACCGCCGCCTTCCGAGACAAGGCGCAAACTTGGGCCTGGGTCGGCCGGCGGCGCCCCTCTCGCCCAGCCACTGGCTCGCCTTCTGCCGAAAGACCACATTACCGCGCCCCCGGCCCCGCTAAGGCCCCTTGACGCAAGATGCCACCGGATTATCTTCTCCGAGGCCTCCTACCTGCACGTCTTCTCCAAATTCCGCCACCGGAAAGAGAGAGTAGAAGAGGGCGGGGCGATGGGTCACGTCCGTGTCCCCGGAAGTGTATTTCTGAGGGCACGGGCCGAGGCTGGCTCCCGGAAGATGCCGCCTTTAGCGTTTCCAAGGAGATTAAGACTCGTCTTCCAGAAAGATGGTTTACTTAAACAAGCGCCAAAGGAGGCAAGGGGCCGGGTGGCGCTGCGAGCAGGTCTGCCTCTGAGACTGCACAAAGCAACTCTATCTGGGGGGTGAGGCGGGCCTGTGTTCTAAGATGGCGGCGGCCGCGGCTAGACGGACTTCCGCCATCCTGACCCCGGACCTGGTTAGCCTGAAGGCGGCAGCGCACCTCGTGGCGCGGAGGGGAATAACAACAACAAAACCACAGTAATCACAGACTTTCGCCTACTATGTAGTGGGCAAAATAAGAATACATTATTCGATACTTATTATTATATACCAGCCTGGGCTAAGCGACTTATATGCATTGCTTCATGTAATCCTCACAACATTATCAAATAGATGCTGTTTTGATTTCCCTTTTACAGACAAGGGATGCTGAGATTACACCTTTTTTTTTTAACGTGAGGTATAGTTGACATATAACATTATATTAGTTTCAGGTGTACAGCATTATGATTCAATGTTTTTATATGTTGCGAAATGATCACCACAATAAGTCTAGTTAGCATCCATCACCATACGTAGTTACAAAAAAATTTTTTTTCTTATGGTGAGGACTTTTAATATCTACTGTAGATCTCACATTTGTGACTGATTTGGAATTCTGACTTCAAAGCCTATTATGTTTAATAGCTACTTCCATATATTCCTCTAATAACAACATTGAAGGATTGAGAGAATGTATAGATAGAGATATGAGAAAGGGCCAAGAAGTAGGTCATATATATATGTGTGTGTATATATGTATACGTGTGTGTATACATGTGTATGCATATGTACATATATATAAACCCCATGTAATGGATTATATATATTGCATATATACATATAATTTTTTGGACAAAATAAGCAATTATGTAGAATAGCATGTAGCCCTTTCCGCACTGGTATTGATGCCACTGAAAAACTTCAGCTCAATTTAGGGAAGAACTTTTTTAAAAAAATGTAGTGCCCTCTGTCCACTTTACAAAACTAATTAATTATGAAAACCCCATAAAATAGAAACATGTGGAAACACCTTGGTGTATGGCCTTTCCAGACATCATCTATGCATAAACAGACAGAAGAGGCACTTCCTTTTTTAAGAAAAGAAAATAACCTTCAAATGTTTTTCCTTGATGGTTAAAAAGAATCCATGCTCATTATAAACAATCCACACAATACAGAAAAGTATATAGAAAAATGTGAAAATCATCTCTCAATTCTTCCTCTAGAGATACCACCATTATTAAATTGGAGCATCATTCCAGAAATAACTTTCTGTACCTATATATATACCTATATCTTTATAATATAATAAACAATCTTATGTAAATGGAATTGTATTCTGTATGGAATTTGGTAACTTTGTTTTCACTCAACATTGTGGACATCTTCCCCTAACAACTAAGAGAGATCTACAACATTTTTAAACAAATATTTTAAATATTCTGTTTTTTTTAATTTTTATACAAATACATTTCTTTATTGCAATGGCTTTGCACGCATGTTAAGGCACAGAGCAGTCAGCTGGACTACACTAAAGTAAAATTTAAAGAAATATAAATACCTAGGCAACAAGCACCTTTATAACCAATCTATTTGTAAGTGCTATTTATCCCAGCCCCAGTTTTCCTTTATGTATTAATTTGTTTGTTTATTGCAGTAACATTGGTTTATATTATTCGTTATTTTGAATATTAAATACATCCACAAAAATAAAAAAATTACAGTTACTAAAAGAAAGCCCTCCTCCCCTCCTCTCTGTCCCCAGCAACCCAATCCTCTTCCTTGCAAGCAACCAGGGATACCTGTACTGCATCATTTTTAGGTACTAGATGATATTCTTTTGTAGAGCTGTACTGTTGTTTATTTAACTGGTTCTCTGTCGTTGGACGTTTAGGTTATTTCCACAATTGGCAAATAGAAACAAAACTGTCAAGAAGACCTTGTGCTGTTCTTTCCTCCGGGTAAATTGCCACAAGTCAGAAGGAATATGTGTTTTACATTTTGATATATGTTGCTAAACTGCCCTCCAGAAAGTTCATATCAATTTTTATTTCTGCTAAACTGAGAAACTAAATATATCTCCTTGTTGTATTGTATTTCTTCCATGATTAGTAAAGTCAGACATCTCTTTATGGACTGTTTTGAGCATTGGCATCTCTTCTGTGAATGGTCTCTTTATATTCTTTGAAAGAGAGGGCTTTTTTGTTCTTGAGTAGTGAGTTCCCCAATAGAGGAGGTATGCTAGCAGAGACTGGAGTATTGTGGAGTGAGTTCCTGCTTTGGGTAAGAGTTGCATTAAACAAACAGACCTCTAAACCTCAGGGAGGGAAGGCTTCGTGAAGGGAGCAGGGCTTGATCTTAAGCTGAAGGCAGCCCTCACAATCACCACAGGACAAGTTTTTCCACAGGAAACTCTTATCTTCATCTCAGAAACCATCAACGTCACTGCTTTCAAACTCTGCTTTGATTATTTAATCAACGTGTTTGTTATTTCAACAAATAGTTATTAGTTGTGGGTTCTTGGGCAAAAATTGTAACCTCTCTGGACTCTAGTTTTTTCACCTGTAAAATGAGATAATAACAGCACTTTTTTTTTTATTGATGTTTTAATGGTTTCTAACATTGTGAAATTTTGGGTTGTACATTTTTGTTTGTCCATCACCCCATATATGACTCCCTTCACCCCTTGTGCCCACCCCCCACCCCCACTGCCCGGGTAACCACAGTCCAGTTTTCTCTGTCCATGTGTTGGTTTATATTCCACATATGAGTGAGATCATATAGAATAACAGCACTTTTAAAAATAGATATTGAAACGTATGTCCTTTTTGGACACTTACTGAGTGCCCAGCTCTGAAATATAATAATAATGGCATTTATCTAAGACTTGAAAATAGAGTGGCAATTAGTTATATGAAGGTGAGAAGAATAGTCTGGGCAGGGAGAACAGTATATGCAAAGGTCCTGAGATAGGAAGGCACTTGGAGAGTTCAAGGAATTAAAAACATGGCCAGTATAGCTGGGATGTTGTGTGTGAGGGAAGAGGGATGGAGAATCAGGCTCTTACTTGATGGCAGGAGCCACTTTCTGCAGGCTCTTACCTCCCTGTTCCCTTGTCTATTTTCCCCATGTCACCTCACCCCATGCACTGTCAACACTCAGAGCACAGGGAGTGTGTTTACCATCACCTCTCATCGTTTATTCATTCATTCAATACTTATTGAGAACCTACTGTGTGTCTTGCACTGTTCTAGATACTTGGGATACATTGGTGACCAAGACAGACAATGATCACTACTCTCTTGGGGTTTACATTCTGGCAAGAAGAGCGGACATAATATCTAAGTAGACTGTCGGTTATGTTAGAAGGTGGTCAGTACTATGGAAAGAAGAACAGTCGATTAGGGTACAGGGTGTTGGGAGTCTGAGGAAAGGGGCAGGACAGGTGGCGGAATTGAGTAGAGAGGGCAGGGTAGCCTTTTTTTTTTTTTTCGTGAGGAAGATCAGCCCTGTGCTTACATCTGCCAATCCTCCTCTTTTTTTGCTGAGGAAGATTGGCGCTGGGCTAACGTCCATGCCCATCTTTCTCCACTTTATATGGGACGCCACCACAGCGTGGCTTGCCAAGCGGTGTGTCAGTGCGCGCCTGGGATCCGAACAGGCGAACCCTTGGGCCACCGAAGCGGAGCGCGCGCACTTAACCACTTGCACCGCCGGGCTGGCCCCAGGGGAGGGTAGCCTTGTTGAGGAGAGATTTGAGCAGAGATGTGAGGGAGGAGAGGGAGCAAGCTTTGCCAGTCTCTAAGGGAAGATTATTACAGGCAGAGGGAATAGCATGTGCAAAGGCCCAAAGGCACTTTCTAGGAGCAGCAAGGAGGCCAGTGTGGCTGGAGTGGAGTGAGTGAGGGGAGATGGGTGGGTGACGAGGAGATGTAACCATCAGAGGTAATGGGTGGTGGGGGCAGATCGTTAGCCTTTTAGGTCATTGTAAGGACTTGGGCTTTTACTCTGAGTGGGGCCATTGGAGGGTTTTGAACAGAGGAGTCAGACTGAATCTGACTTATTTTCAAAGGATCACTGAGGATGCTCTGTGGAGAACAGACTGTCGGTGGGGGTGGGGGGAGGGGCTGAAGTAGAAGCAGGGCTCCTGGTTAAGAGGAGAAAGATATTGGTAGCTGAGATCAAGGTGGCATCAGTGGGGGTAGAAAGAAGTGGTCCAAATTTGATTGCATTTTGGAAGTACCTCCAACAAGATTTCCTGATAGATAAGACATGGGGCGTGAGAGAAAGAGAGTTGTCAAAGATGATTCCAGGGCTGGCCCCGTGGCTTAGTGGTTAAGTGCGCCCGCTCCGCTGCTGGCGGCCCGGGTTCGGATCCCTGGCGCGCACCGACGCACCGCTTGTCCGGCCATGCTGAGGCCGCGTCCCACATACAGCAACTAGAAGGATGTGCAGCTATGACATACAACTATCTACTGGGACTTTGGTGGAAAAATAAATAAATAAATAAAATTATAATAAATAAATAAAACCAAAATACATTAAAAAAAAAAAGATGATTCCAGCCTTTGTGGTTGGAGTAACTGGAAGGATGGCGTTGCCATCAGCTGGGATAGGGAAGGCTCAGGGTGGAGGAGGTTTTGGGGGGAAGATCACATGCTCAGTCTTAGGCCTGAGATATTTATTACATGTCCAAGTGGAGATGTCGAGGAGAATTTTGGGATAGATGAGTCTGAAATTGAGGAGAGGATCTGGGCTGGAGGTGTCAATTTGGGAGTCTTCAGCATCTAGATGGTATTTAAAATCATGCGACTGCTTGTGACCACCAAGGGGTGAGTGTAAATAGGGATGAGCTCCAAGGACTGTACATCATTGTGGGGATCAGAGCAGGAGATAGCCAAGGGAAAAGAAGAGGGAGCAGTGAGATGGGAGGAAAACTGAGAGGGGAATCCAGGAAGCCAAGTGAAGAAAGGGAAGCAAAGCGAAGGGAGTGGGCAGCTGTGTCAATATGCTGAGAGGCCAAGTAAGGTGAGGGCTGAGAATGACCACTGATGTAGCAACACAGAGGGCACTGGGGGCCTTGCCAAGAGCAGTTTCAGTGTGTGTGTGGTGGGGGGAGGGAGTGCAAAAGCTTGAATGGAGTAGATTTAAGAGAGGGAGGGAGGTGTGGACAGCTCTTGAGTGTTGCTGTGAAGGTGTGCAAAGGGGCAGAAGAAGAATGAGGAAGTGGGATCAAGAAATTGTTTTTTTCCTCTCTTTTTTAAGATTGCATCAATAACAGATAAGTGTACACTGATGGGAATGGTCTAGCAGAGAGTGAAAAATTGATGATGGAGCTGTGTCCTCGAGTCGGAGAGAGGTGACCGGCTCTAGTGCACAGGTGGAGGAATCAGCTGTAGATAGGGGCATGGATAGTACATCCGGGCACAGGGAGAGGGAAGATGCTGGAGGGCGAGCATACGTGGGAGCAGGAGCTTGAGAATGTTCTCAGCAGGGAAGTGGGAAGCGAGCAGCTGTGAGGTGGTGGGGGCGGGGGGGGACATTGAAGATTGGAGGTGAGGGAAAGTTTGAAACAGTCACCGGGGTCTGGGGGAATCGAGGATGATGCGGGGCAGCATTAAGGGTCCGCTTGAGGTTAGGGGTTGGGTCTTTCCTCCAGCCATGCTCAGCTGCCTGGAGTAGGCAGTGTTGGATTTAACCAGGGTTGTGGTTTTGCTGAGGAGATAACTTGAGAGAGGCCGGGGGAATCAAGGGTGAGGGGGAATCAAGGGTGAGCGCACAGGAACGATTATCAGGACTGAGCATGGCATTGACTCTTGATAACTGGGGAAGTGAGAGCATCAGGGGGCAAGGGACAGCATGAAGGCAGTGGGAACAATGGATTTGAGGTTCCAAAGGGGCAAGGGACGCTGCAGTCGAGGTACCGCTGGTACTTTGAGCTGATAGTCAGGACTGGGGCATGAGATTGAGGTGATGGTTTGGGGAGGAGTTGTAGGTGCTGGTAACCAGCATGGGAGTGAGTGGCTGAGATGGGCTGGGGGCCAAGATCACTACATAGGAGCAGGTCAAGGGACCAGAGACCAGGGTAATGGCAGCGTCTGTGTGAATATTGAAGTGCCCAGGAACTGAAACAGGGACAAACTGATTGAGAGTGATGTCGAGTCCAAGGTAGAGCCTCAAGGATGGGAGGGTGTGACCCAGGGGTTGGAAGGTCTGCCCTGAGGTGGAGTGTGGGTGCCTGGGTGCGGAGACAAGATTCAAAACTGGCGTCTTTTAGGGAGGGGAGAGGGAGAATGGCCTGGAAGGGACGATGAGCAGCGGGGAGGACAACATGCTCACATCCAGTGGTTTCTCCCTCCCTCTCCCCACCTTCTGTCACTTCCATGGGCCATGGATGACAAGGCAGAAGCAGGGGAATACAGCGGCCTCGGGGAGAGCCAGGTTTCCTAGGACAAGATGGGAATATTCAGAGAAAAGACTGAGTTAGAGGAGATTCCGCTGCAGATGTTCTGGAATTCCTGAGGGCAGCAGAAGGCTTTGAGGCGTTGAGGAGGAATCCGAGGGGTACTGAGGAGCAGCCGCCCGGGGCCCTGCGGGGACCAGAGCACCAGAGACAAGGGAGGCCCTGGTGCGGCGTGGGTGGATTAAGCCAGCGTGAGATTAGAGACTGAACCCTGTAGTTGCTCGATGAATAACGGTAGCAACGATAGTCCTTCAGTTGAACACTTACAACGTGGCAGACCCTGTACTACGTGAGTTGCATGTATCTCATTGAATCCTCTCAATGACCCCATGAGGTGGATATTTTTGTTCCCCCCATTTTACAGCTGAGGAAACAAGTCAGCGGTCAACAGCCATAGTGGTGGTGCCGGGATCTGAGCCCAGGTGACCTGACTCCAGAGCCCCAATACTTTTCATCTCGGATCCTGGCGTTCTCTAAATATCTGTCGAGGGGATGAATGAAGAGTAGGGACTTGGCCTTGAGAAAGCAGAACCCAAGCCCTTTCCTGGACCCTCAAGCCCAGAATGGAATGCCTCATACTTCCCATTCTTAACAACAGTTCGTACTTTAATTTGCCCATGGGCTCCATCTTCTCCTCCCCTTGAGGGGAAGTTTTGCAAAAGGAAGCAAGGGCAGGATGGGGAGAAGCAACTGTGGCCCAGAGAGGGTGAGTTAGTTCACCACAGACACACAGCCAGGAGTCAGAGACTAACTGCAGCCCGGTGGGCCCTGGGGCTTGGAAGTGGGGCCCAGCCTGAAGCAGCACCCTGCATCCTTCCTGGAAACCCCCAGCGTTCATCCTCCACAGGCTGTGACCCGCCTGCTTCTGATTTTCACAGGACTTACCTGCAGTCTGAGTGTATGGGCCCTGGACCCTCTTAGCACCTAGCATGCAGAGGGGGCTTTGCAGGGCCTGCTGTCAAGGTCTTTGTCTAACAGGGAATACGGGCAAGGAATATGGAGCATGTGGAGCAGGAACAGGGGTGAGGGGGCCTGTGGGGCAATGGAGGGCAGCTCTAACCTGGTCAGGGGCCTCTGGGGAGGTGCCATTTAAGTAGAGGCCCAGAGTGGGAGTAGGGTCAGCCAGGACAGGGAGAAGAGGATGGGGGAGAATGCCTGGGCTGAGAACACAGCCTGTGGGAAGGTCTTGAGTCAAAGGAAAACTTGGATCATTCAGGCTCTCTCATGGAGAAGTTCTGTGTGGCTGGAGGGGAGGGAATGGTGGGGGTAAGCTCAAAGATTGGCGGGTGGGCCTGTGGGGGTTCAGGGTTGGGACTTTATGCTGGTGGGTGAGAGGCTAAACCTGATGGGCAGCCCCTCGGTTTGCTCCTGAGCCCAGCTCTGCCCAGCGAGGATGGTCGGGGAGGAGTCTCAGGGAGCTGCCCCACCCACCCTGAGTGGAACAGAGGGGCTGGAATGCCTGCTCTCACGTAGGTGTCCACTAGATGGCATTTGATCTCCACGCTGCTGGGGGAAGGACAGGCCTTGGCTGAGGCTGGTACACAGCGGTGCCGGGTGAGGGCTGGTTCGGGAGGGGCTTTGAAGTTTCGGAGCCCAGACGTTGGCTGGGGAGTGTGAGTGTGTGTAAATCTGCGCTTTAGTCAGGACATCCACCTGGGACATGGTTGGGATGTGGCTTTGGTGTCCATTCTCCCTTGGTCTTCATCACAACCTCAGGAGCTCAGATATTATCCTCATTTCCCAGAGTGGGAAGCTGAGGCAGGAGAAGGTCAGGGATGTGCCCAAGGTCACTCAGCTGGTTTGGAGTAGAGTAAGTAGACAGAGATTGCTGCCAGGCCTCTCAGATCCAGACCCAGGCCTCTGTGCACTTTGCCACACCGCAGGACCGACTTGCAAAGGACCTGCTCTGAGTCACCTCAAAGGAAAGAACAGGACCCAGTGGGTTGGTGGTACAGGATGCAGATTCTGGGTCATTTATCATTTATTCAGCACATTTGTTGAGTACCTACTATGTGCCAGCCCCTTTGCTAGGCACTGGTGAGTGATAAAGTGATGGATAGCATGGATATGAGGGCACAATCTAGTGGAGGGGACAGCCAGACGTTATATAAGTAACCCGGCCAACAACTTTATCGATACAGGTTGTGGTAAGTGCCGGGAAGGAAACAGGCAGACCCGAGAAGATGTAACCTGTAAGGGGTGGGCTCACTCTCTTAGAGGGGGCGGGGATGGGACTCAGAGGAAGAAACCTGAAGGATGAGAAGGTGCAGCCACGAGGAGGGCTGGAGAAACAGCGTTTGGGCAGAGGGAACAGCTTGTGCGGAAGCTGCCAAGGCAGAGAGGAGCCTGAGGGACCGCACAGAGGTGGGGGTGGGCGAGGAGAGGGGACAGAGGTGAGGTCATCCAGGAGGCCAGGGGCCCGGTGCGCGCTGGCGAGGAGTGTGTTATATTCTACATCCCAGGGGCGGGCAGTGAAGAGCTTTAAGCAGGAAGCGGCATGTTCTGATTTGTGTATTTCAAAGTCCACTCTGGCTTCGTTTGGAGAATCAGGTGAAGGTGGTCATGCAGGTGAGAGATGGTGGCTCAGAGCACGATGGCAGCTGTGAAGATGGAGGACAATCTCCAGATTTGAGGGGTACTTCGGAAGTAGAATCTGTAGGATTTTCAGATGGACTGGATGCAGGGGTGAGGATGATTCCGGGTTCTAGGATTGAGCAATGGGTGGACGGTGGGGCATGTACCACAGTGGAGAAGCCTGGAACCAAGGTGGAGGAGGTCATGACTTGAGTAGAGGGTGGGGATCAAGCTTAGGCCCTGTTATTTTTGGAGCCACCCGTGTGATATCCTGGTAGAAAGATGGAGCAGGCAGTTGGGGCTCACTGGAAAGGTCAGGGTTGCTGGCATAACTTCAGGAGCCTCTCGATTGTTCTTAATGTCGAGAGAGTGGAGGAGATCACACAGCCCACGGTCCAGGCGGCTCAATAACGGGAGGTGGCGAGGGCTCCCTCACTGCAGGTGTGGGGGGGGGCCTGGCTGATGTCAGTCACGGCTGCCAGAGGGGCAGGCCTCCTTGAGGGAGGTGGGACAAAATGTCCTCTGAGGATGCCGGAGACAGAGACCAGGACTCCGGGTGGCCCTGGGGCTGTGTGGAGGAGCTGCACATGCTGACTTGTCTCTTTGTCTGGTTAGATCCTCCTTCCCAGTGGCACTTCTCTCCCTGCCATCTGGCAGGGCCCAGAGACACAGACCCGGGGTGGAGTTAGGGAGGCCAGCCTCAGGGATGGGGCTGTGATTTCAGCTGGGGGCAGGGCTCCTGGGTTTCAGTGCCACCTGGTGTGAGGTTCTTCTTTCTGGTACCTCCCCCATAACTATCTCTGCTGACAGCCCCACCCCCCCAACTGCAGCTACTCAGCATCTCTCGGAGGAGCACCAGGCCCAGGGAGCAACTAGCTGCCATGTTCCCACGTGGAAAGGCATCGAGTCAGGTGGCACAGCATGGGAGGTGGGGCGGGGGGTGGGGCAGCGGGGGCTGCCAAGTTTAATTAGTGGTTGTGAAGCCCTGGAACCTGCATCTGAGAGGCCCCCCAGACTTTCATCTTCAAAACTTCCCCACCAGCCTGGATGAAAGGGCCAGGGAGGGGCCGGGTATTAATGGTAATTATTAGTTTCACTAATAAAGAGAAGAAACGGGATTATCACCAAGCCCAGCTTGTTCTCCCCTCTTTATCTACCTCTTCTCTCCTTCCTCCAGCTCTGTCTCCTTTTTCTTTGCTCTTTTCCTCCTCCTCTCTCTTTCTCATCCTCTTTTTCTCTGAGCCTTGGCACTTCCGTTTCTCCTTGTCTCGAGGCCTCAGGACCTGCCTGCCCCTCTGGATATTGTCAGCTCTCTGTACTGGGATGTCTGGGGCATCCCAGACATGGATGTACGGGAACCCTCTGCTCATCTGGATTGTAGAGGGAGGGTGGGAGGAGATGTGGGGGGTAGGGTGTGTGTTTTGGGGTGTCTGTGTCCATTCATTCACTTGTTCACTGTTTCACAGATAGTTATTGAACACCTGCCATGTGCCAAGCACTGAGTTGGGCTCTGGGGATTCAGTGCTGAACAGGACAGACACAGGCCCTGCCCTTGGGGGACATTCAGGCGGGAAGAGGGACAATAGACAGTAAACCAACCAGTACACGTGAGTTGTACTAGTGTGCATCACGGCTTGTGATGCGCACTAGGAAGGGATAAATGGCAGATATGATGGAGAGCTAGGTGGGGGGCCACGTTAGGCTGGAGCACAAGGGAGGCCTCCCTGAGGAGGCATTTGGGCTGAGACCTGAATGGTGAGAAGGACCCAGGTATGAGAGAGGATTGGGAAAGGGGTCCATGGCAGGGAGAACAGCCTTTGCAAAAGCCTTGAGGCAGGAAAGAGCTTGGAATGTGCGAGGATGTGAAAGGAGGATAAGGTGGCAGGAGGGGAGAACTAGAGGGGGAAGGGGCGAACTGAGCTGGGGCAGGCAGCGCATGGGCGTGCCACCTGTGCCCTCGCACCGGGCCCCGCATGCTTGAATGCTCTGCTGTCACTGTCTTGAAATTCTTCTTCTTTTTTTTTTTTTTTGTGAGGAGATCAGCCCTGTGCTAACATCCGCCAGTCCTCCTCTTTTTTTGCCAAGGAAGACGGCCCTGGGCTAACATCCGTGCCCATCCTCCTCCACTTTATATGGGACGCCGCCACAGCATGGCTTGCCAAAGCAGTGCGTTGGTGCGCACCCGGGATCCGAACCAGCGAACCCCGGGCCTCCGCAGCGGAGCGCGCGCACCCAACCGCTTGCGCCACTGGGCCGGCCCCTTGAAATTCTTCATTTTTGAACAAGGGGTTCTGCATTTTCATTTTGCACTGGGCCCCGTAAATTATGTAGCTACCCCTGGTTGGGGAGGTCGGCAAAAGAAGTGAATGTCTGTGTGTAGAAGTATGAGGGCCTGTAGAAGTATGAATGTCTGTGTGTAGAAGTATGAGGGCTTGGCGAGTGTCTGGTGAATGAATGAATGAGGGAAGGAAGGAAGGAATCTCTGTGCACACGTGTGAGCTCGTCTGTAAGGCTGTCACGGGGCCACATTGCCCAGACCAGGGGCTGCTGCTATGTGTAGGGCTCACACACAGACGTGGCCCCAACATGCCCCGAGTCCTGCAGCACCTGCCACATTTCCCAGGGCCTGTTGCCTGAGGGGCTCCCGGGAGCCGTGTGCACAGGCCTGAAGCAGCACCAGGAACAGGGGGTGAGGCCAGGCTCATCCCAGGCCTGGCTTTGGGACACAGGGTGACTTCTCCACCCCAGGTAGAGGTGGCCATGTGCCTGTAAGACCTGAAACTGGGGTCAGACAGACTTGCGTTCAAATCTGACTTTGACAGTCTGACTAGTGGATGTGAATAACTGGACTTTGGGCAGGTGGTTTGCTTCTCTGAGCCTCAGTTTCCTCATCTATAAAATGGGGGGTCATTGCTCCTTAGAATTGTTGAGAGGGTTAAATGAGGTAATGAGAGGAAAGCTCTTGGCAGAGTTAGAGCTTGGTAAATATTTGCAATAATAATAGTTATTTTTATCACACAATCTCTGGAGACTTGGGTAAACATTTGCTTCTGCCTCTAAATGTCTGCATAATCATAAACAAGTGACTTAATCTTCCTGGGCCTCAGTTTCCTCTTCTGTTAAAGTGGGGTGATAGCACTCTGACCCGTCCCTAACCAGGGTAGTCGGGACGATCCCACACGCTCAGTGTGGAGCTGCTCTGTAAACTGAGGTGCCCGTGTGGGTTGTTGGCACACTCCCGACTCCCATCTCCCCCACCTGGGGCAGGTTTTCTCCAAATCTACCCACCCAGAGAGAAAAGTGCCGCTGAGTTCTTGGCAGCACATGGAAGGCAGGCTGGATTTCCAGTCCTGAGTTGTTGCCCTTGCACTAAAAAGTCTGCCTGGGCAGGAACCTCAAGTTCAAGGTCCATGGTTGGGTAAGGAAGAGGAAGATCCAGAAGTCGGGGCAGGGAAGGGGGAGGATGAGCTGAGGGAGGGCAGAGGAGCTGGAACCCAGATCCCCGGTGGCCTTGCTTCCTGCTTCCCTCTGGGCAGGAAGCGGCGGAAAGCTGTGAGAATTAGTCTCTGACAAAGGTCCCCTGGCGACAGTCTCGGAGTGGGCAGAGCCCCCACTTCATCTCCCACAAACATCCCCAAAAGCTGATTTGCAGGAGCCTCCAAAACTGGTAGGAAGCCCTGAGAGCACCAGCACTGGCCTGGGAAGGGGAGCCCATCCCCCACAGAAGTCCTGGCCAGAGGAACCTGGAAGGGAGAGCTAAAAGGGCCCTTGGCCATCCTGGGCCATCCTTGAGTGAAGACCATGAGCTCTGGTGGCAGGGTGGCTGGGTGACTGTGGGGCTACCTAGCCTCTTGTGCCTCAGTTTCCTCATCTAGAACACGAGGACAATAGTCACACCTTCTCAGAATGCTGCTGGGAGAATAAATGCTCTAAGGTTCTTAGCAAAGCCTGACACATAGTGAGTGCTTTAGAAAGGTTAATTATTATATTCTTTAAAAAATGAGGCCGCCCAGGGAGTTGTGACATCTGTCAGATCTCCTGATAGACTAGTTCAAAGCCTTCCTCTACATTTTGCTGTATTTTTGGCTGGCAACAATCATTCATTCGTTTATTCAATAAATATTTATTGAGCATATTTATGGCAGCAAAGGATGGCAGATGGGGGGCCCCAGGACTGATTGGTTCCTGGAAGGGCATTTGAGCAAGAACTAACATTTATTCAGCACTAACTATGGGCTTAGTTTATGTACACTCAGAGTCCCGCTCCGCTGGAGAAGGGTATTAGCCGGTTAAGAGAGGAGGGAGCCCAGGTGAAGTCACCGACACAAGAGCACACTGCTACCAAGTAGCAGCACTGGGACGCTGAACCCAGGCCTGCCTCACTCCAAAGTTCATGCTTTTCCAAATCTAGATTCCAGGTCTATATTCCTGCTGCCCACCGCGCGGCACCCCCCCCCCCCCCAATTTGGCAGAGCCAGATCCCTAGAGGCCAAAGGCCAGGCTGTTTTCTGTTGCCCTCTGTAGCAGGATCTTGGTCATTTCCTCCCTGGTTCTCCTGACCATGCGAAACAACCTGGGGGCTTTCCCCGGAGGGGAAACCCAGCTTGGAAGCAGCCCAGCCTGGAAAATGTGTCTGCGGGTGACTCCTGATGTCTGTCTGCTCGGCTGCAGAGCATCTGGCTTCCTGGGAGCAGAGCAAGGTGGGGGCTCCCTGGATGGGTGCTGAACCAATGATTCCCCCGGGGCCTAGACCCAGCCTCCCTCTGGCTCTGTGGCCTGAGTCAGGCCATAGGCCGGCTCTGGGCCTCAGTTTCCCCATCTGTCAAAAGTGGAACAGGAACATAGCTCCAGCACCAGGCCCTCTGCTGGCACTTGTGCTGGAGTTTATGTGCTGAGGGCAAGTCCTCCTTCCCACCTTTCCTCTTGGGCTCTTGTGAGGATAAAATGGGACTGTGGCTACAGGAGACTTGGAAATGGAATACAGAGCTGGATAACAGCAGATGCAGAAGTTGATCATTGTTGACTGAGACCCTCCTCGTCCAGCTCCTGCCTGACACAGACTCCTGCCTGTGCCCAAGCCCCCATTCCCCAGACCCTCTATAGTGCCTGTGGGCCTGGGGCAAGGAGGAGCCTAGAACCAGGAGGTCTCTGGGCCTGGCACGAGCATGCCAAAGCCAAGAAGTCACCCACCTGCATACAACACCTGTGGGGCCTCCCGCAGCCTCCCTGATATCCTGCCGTGCTGGGTTTGCGCCTTGACTTTCCCAGCAGGCAGAGGTGGGAGAGGGAGTTTGGGAGTAGGAAGAGGAGACCCCTGGCTAACCAGGAGCCGTCCTTCTGGCAGAGCACAACACTCGCCTTTTGCCTAGGTTGGGAAACCCCTTTCTGCTCTAGGGCCTCAGTTTCCCCATCTGCACCGTTCAAAGCATACATCACATGACCTCAAAGAGCCCTTTTGGCTCTCCCAGCCCCAGATGGTGGGTCTCTGACTTTTGCCCTCCTCAGGCCTCCAGGCTCCAGCTTTGAGCAAATGGAGACCAGTTCCACCCTCCGGGGATTCCGTCTGGGGTTTTAACCACAATCCTCCCCTCCATATGCTGCAGCCACCCCCAGATGCTCTCCAGAGTGGACAGAAACCAAGGGAGGGCGGCAGGGGCACGCCCTCTCCCCAGGAGGACTCAAAGGCAGGAGTCTTACTTCCAGGCTTGTGCGCTTGGGTGGAGAGATGATGAGCTGGAGGGATGGCAGACGAGGCAGCTCCACATGGAGAGGCCAGTGCCCTAGGCACGTGGGCACGCCCACCCCCCTTCCACGGGCTGCGCCAGATGGTGGGGCAGCTGAGGGGAGGGCTCCTTGCTCCCTCACCTCCCGGGGTCTCTGCAGGGGCCTGGATTTCTTTCCACACAAAAGATGTGGGGAGAAGCCTTAGCCACAGGCAGACTTGAGGCAGACTTGGGGAAACATTTTAATCTGGTGGAATCACAGTTGTAGCTTTACAACCTTGGTATGCTGCAGAATTCTAGAATCTCAGAGGCACAGCATCCTAGAATTTTAGAAAAATGAGTCATAGATGTTACGTTTCTAAACTGTGCTGTCCACCACTGTAGCCACTAGCCACGTGTGGCTACTGAGCACTTGAAATGTGACTTCTGAATTGAGATGTGCTCTAAGTATAAAAACCACAGTGGATTTTGAAGATTTAGTACAAGAGAAAGAATTTAAAACATCTCACCAATAATTTCTTTATATTAATTACATGTCAAAATGATAATATTTTGGGTATACTGGGTTAAATACAATATATTACCAAAAATTAATTTCTTTTTTTTTTTAATTTTATTTATTTATTTATTTTTCCCCCAAAGCCCCAGTAGATAGTTGTATGTCATAGTTACACATCCTTCTAGTTGCTGTATGTGGGACTTGGCCTCAGCATGGCCGGAGAAGCGGTGCGTCGGTGCGTGCCCGGGATCCGAACCCGGGCCGCCAGCAGCCTAGCGCGTGCACTTAACAACTAAGCCACGGGGCCGGCCCACTAAAAATTAATTTCACCTGTTCCTTTTTACTTTTTTAAACGTGGCTACTCGAAAATTTAAAATTGTGTGTGTGGCTTGCATTTTATTTCTAATGGACAGAGCTATTCTAGCTCTAAGCATCATCATATTTTAAAATCTCAGAATCATGAAGTTATGGCCTTTCAGAACCTTAAAGTGACAGAATTTTAGAATCAGATTTTCAGACCTTTACATCGCTGACTTTGAATCTTAGGCGCTGATTCTTAGAGCCTGGAAGGATCTGAGAAGAATCCTGGTCCTTCTCCCACCTAAAGTAGGGATCCTTCTATCGCACCCTGACCAGTGCTGACCAGCCTCTGCCTGCCTCTTCCCTTCACCCAGTGGAGAGCTCACCACTGCCAAGGCTGCTGCGCCTTTTGAATGGTGTGAGTTTCCCCATGTTGGGTGGTGTCTGCTCCCTGCAGCTTCTTCCACCCTCCCCGTTGGTTCCCAGAGCACCTTCCAGGGTCTCCCAGAACAAGTCTGCATCCTCCTCCCCATGAAAGGTGGGGAGCCTGGTCCCGTCTCTCTCCCTCCCAGGCCACTGTCCTACAGGCTGCAGGGCCTGTCTCGACACCCGTTCCTACAGGTGGGCTTCAGGGACCCCCCAGCAGGGACCCTCAGCTCCAGATGGCCCTCTCTGCTTCCCCACCCCTGAGCAGAACTGTTCCTGGGACCCCAGTAATGGAGTGGGTCCCATTCCAGCCTCTCCCAGTTTGTAGATTATCCTGTCTGTCCATCTGGGTAACTGGCCTGCACCTTGTCATCTCTAGGCTCTGTCCTGTTCCCAGTTCCAGGAAGATATGTGATGGGCAACTGCAGGTGCGAGGACATAGGGTGACACAAGAATCAGAAAGTCGATTTAGATTGCCCCAAATCTGGCTGAACAAATGCTTTTTCCAATTTTAAGAGACTCTAAGGAGGAAGAAGGAAGAAGCTTTCTCACCAACAGAGTCAGGAGTTCCAAGGCGTTACCGAGTGGCAATGACTCACTCAGAGGGCCTCAGCAATTCAGAGGAAGAAGACCAGAGGTCAGTCAGGGAAGGCTTCCTGGAGGAGGTGGGACTGGAGCTGGGACTTGAAGGAAAGGGGAGGTTGGAGTCGTGAAGAGGTGGAGGTGAGGGCCTTCTGGGCAGAAGGGATGCTGGGCACACATGGTCCATACCAGGCCTTGAGGGTCCCAGGCTGCCTGGAGTAGAGGGCTCAGAGGGTGGTAGGGCTGTAAGGGTGGGTCAGCTGGCTGAGGGGAGCCTGGGGATTAGCCTCTGGGGTGTGTATGTGTATAATAGAGAGAGGAGGAACCCCATGAGCTATAGGGGAGTGTTGGATAAAATAATAGTAACAATTAGAGCTATGCCAGGCATGGTGCCAAGTGGTTTCCTAATACCTCAGTTAATCTTCTCAACAACCCTGTGAGGTAAGTACTGTTATCCCCATTCTACAAATTAACAGTTGAAGCCACGTTAAGTGACAGTAAGTGAGGGCTGACCTTGGATTCCAGCACAGGACAATCTGGCTCCAGAGCTCTTAAGCACCAGAGGGAGGGCGGGTTAGGGGAGAAGGGTGGGGGGAGGGGTGCATGGTGTGCACAGCGTATGAGTCAATGAGTGGACTGTGCTGGGGTTGGGGGAGGGTGTCCCTGCCATTCCCCACCCCAACCCCACTCCATCTCGGGACAGATCCAGCCCAGACAGCTCGGCGTGAAGAGGGGGCCTTGGAATGATAAGAATGTCCATGCCTGTTGGAGCAGAGAGCCCCAAACAAGAGTCTGGCCACCAGGCCAGTCCCAGAGCCAACTTCCCACCAGGGTCAGCACTGCTCCCTCCTTATGCTGGCACATCTCCAAGGGCCCAGGAATCTAAACTTGACCTGGGAGTCCTTGCCTTGCTGTGCCATCTTCTTCTCAGCTTCTGACACACACGCAGCCAGGCAATGGCGAAGGGTGACAGGCAGGGGCCTCCCCAGGCCGTCCTAGCTCTGCTACATCACTGGTGATGGGGGCAGGCCCCTGCTCCTCCCTGGGCCTCAGTTTCTCCATTTCTGTAGGGAGGCAGTTTGGGTTAGTTCAGGAATCATAAACTAAGATTCCTGAGGGGAATCCAAGGGGGCCCAGGAGGATAATGCAAATGAACAAAGTGGGCTGGGTGTGTGTGTATGGAGTGGTGGGGACCGAGGAGAACTGGAGAGCAACCCCCAGACCACGTGACCTCGACCATCCCTCCCTGCTTCACTTGGTGGGGGCCTTGCCAGACCTCTGTTGTGGGAGCACTCGGACCCTGAGCCTCAGTTTCTTTAACTAGAAAGGGGGAGTTGTACTGCCTACCCCCTATCCTACGGGAGTGGTGAGAATGAACTGGAATAATTGATGGGAATCTTGTGGAGAATCCACCCCCCCCCCCTTTTTGATTAATGTCATCTTTTGATTTGAGTCATGTTAAAGGTATTTAGCTCCAGGTGATCAAGTGAAGAGAACTGAAGAATGAGGAGGTCAGATAGTGGAGGAGTGGGTGAGCAGTGGCCTGGGGGTGAGGGCGAGGCCAGGTCAGTGTCCCTCGGAGTAGCAGCTGAGAGGTTTGGGAGAGAACAGTCCCCCCACCGCCCTTGGCGCCTGCCACCCTGCTCGCCAGGCCTGCACTCGGCCCTGGACCCTGCCCTGTCCTCAGGGGACTTTGAGCCTGCTGCTGCAGGTCATTTAGAGACCACTTGTGTTTGAGTGTTATTCTTCTGTCAGGTTGTAGCTGGTGCATCACAATGAACACAGTAAAAAGGGAAATTAACCAATTTACATTTGTTTGCAGAAGCCATTATCTTCTCTGTGTGAGGATTCTGGAGACCTTTCACCCCCATCCCTGTTCTCTGGGTCAAGTTGAACTCTCCAGGGACTTGGAAGAGTGTGGGCAGGTGGTCTGAAATTGTGTTAGCCACAGCTCAGCTCTTTTGCCAGCTGAGGGGATCTCCCACAGGTTGGCCGAGCCTACATTTTCTCATCTGTAAAGTGGGGGTGAAGAATCTCCACTGTGTCCACCTCTCAGGAATGCTGTGGGGTCCCCAGGAATTGGTTTACAGAATGGGAAAATGCTTTCTAAAAAACAGGAAAAGTGCTGCAGATGAAAGGGACTGTGCTAGCTGAGTCCTTGACCCACTGGCAGCTCCTGGGGGTGAGGGATGGGCTGGGGAAGGCGTGACACACGTCCTTAGGTTCTGCCTTCTGAGACAGGAAGCCTGGCCCCAGAGATGGGACTGCTTTGGAAACCAGCTGCAAGTGCTCTTCAGACAGCAGCAGCATTGAGGAAAGTGAGTGTACAACAGGGAGGGGTGGGAAGGGAACCCCGTGGAAGCAAGGGAAGGGGGCACAGAACCCAGGTGGTCTTGCACAGTTTGGGGACTCATGGCCCCTGGGCACTGGTAGATGGCGTAAATAGTGACAAGAACTTTGTCTTTTAGTTGGATGAATTTGAAGCCTCGTCTGCCACTCCTGTCTGGGTGACCTTGGGGAAGTTGCTTCACATCTCTGAGCTTCATGCTCTCTGGGTTGCTGAGTAACAAACGGAAAGCAGGTGGCATCACCAGAGTAAGTATGTAATTGCTGTTAATTGCTCCTATCCCCCACCTCAGACAGTCTTTGGTTGGCTTCTAGAACGTTTTATATCCATTGTCCATCTGAAGCATGGATAACCTGCCCATTTGACAGATTTTCTCCTTCATTTGTTTAACAGATATCAGGGTCTGCCAGGAAGCAAACATTCCCTGTCCTTGAACTCACTCTGTGTGTGTGTGTGTGTGTGTGTGTGTGTGTGTGTGTGTGTGAGAGAGAGAGAGAGAGAGGGAAAGAGAAAGAGAAAGAGAGAGAGAGGGAGGAGGGGAGAGAGAGAGAGAGGAAGCTGTTACACCATGTGGTCAATGCAGTAATTATGGTGACCGTGTTCTCCAAACCACAAATCAGGTCACGTGGTTTGACAGAGGCTATTTTCTGCCTCCACTAAAGTCCAAACATGAAATCACATGTAGTTACACATTCATTGAATTACCTTTTACTTTTTTAAGGAAGCAAATGACATGAAATTTGGATTGTCCTTGACAAATCCCACTGTCGTCCCAGAAAATCACTAGAGCCATGACTGGGGCCCATACAGATCCCTGAAAGGAGCAGGAAGACTTCCCAGAGGAGGTGCTGCTTAAGTGGGGCCCTGAAGGCTGAGTAGGAGGTCTTTAGGCTGAGAAAGAGAGGGTGGGCTGAATGTCCTGGGGACAGGACCCACCCTTCCTGCACTAACCCACCCTGCGGGAACTGGAGGTGCTGGTTAAGTAGGCAACAGTGTCTGCCTTCAGTTACTTTTCACTTGTGCTTGTCCAAAGACCTCCTGGGAAACAAAATTGTTACAGGCCGGTATCACAACATGGTTACATTGCATTGTGTCTTCTGCTGCATTTATGTCTGCCGCTGCAGTAGACTCTATGTTCCTTGAGGACAGGGGCCACATCTGTCTTGTTCATCTGTCTGTGTCCTTCTACTTGCCCTCCTGCACCAGGATGATGAGGGAGACTATAGGAGAGGTACTAAAAGATGTCAAATGAATGCATTAATGAAGTACATTGATGAGCATTGTGTGGGTAGACAATGCCCTCTGTTTGGTGATGAATCTATTGACTTTCATTTCATCTTTCAGCAAATATGTGCTGGTTGCCTACCCTGTGCCATGTGCTGTGTGGGGCACTGGGGCTCAGTGGTGTCCGAAACAAACACAGTCCTGCCCACACACAGCTTACATTCTAGAGAGAGACAGGCAGCGGACAAGTAACTCCAAGAGGGAGATGTGACATGTAGACCAGGAAGGGTGGCCTAGATTAGGGGCATCAGGAAAGCCTCAGGAGGAAACGAAATTTAACCTGATACCCAAAGGATCAGAATTAATCATTCAGCTAATATAGTGCTTATCATGTGACAGACACCATGCTGAGGGCTTTACATATTTAACTCATTTAATTCTCACAACAGCCCTGTGAAGTAGATACTATGATATCCCCACTTTAGAGATGAGGAAACTGAGCACAGAAAGGTTGAGAAACTGGCCCACACAGCTGATAAGTGGCAGAGCCAGCATTCAAACCTGAGCAGTCTGGCTCGAGTCCACACTCTTAACGAGGAATTAGGTAAAGAGGAAGGTGGAGTACACCATTTAGGGTAAGAGAGGAGGCTGGACAATAAGGCAGGGAATTTATCCTGAGAGCAATGGGAAGCTGTTCATGGTTTTAAGTAAGAAATGGACACGATGAGAGGGGGCAGAGTGGGAGGGAGGGAGAGCGGTTAAGAGGCCATTAATATGGGCCAAGGCAGAGACACGATGGTGGCTTGGACAAGGGTGGTAGTGATGAAGAAGAAGAAATGGGGTTGGGTTAGAGAAAAAAACTGGAGGCAGAACCAGTGGGATTGGCTCACTGATGGGATGTGGGAACAAGGGGCTGGTGTCAGATTTCTGGACTGGACATGTGAATTGGGCACACAGGAGGAGGGGGCGAAGCAGGTTTGGGTAGAAGATAATGAGTTCAGCCTTTGACTTGTGGAGCTGGATAAAGGTGACCTTGGGACAGCCAAGGGAATTGTCAAGTGGGCAGTGGGGAAGCCACCCAGCGCTGAGAAGGGGGTCTGGGCAGGGGGAACAGTCAGCACAAAGAAAGTCCCCAAAGCTCTGGGAGAGGTGGGTGCGTCCTGAGGGAATGGAGGAGCAGGGCATCCCAACAGTCTTTCTCAGAACCTCCCAGGGTGTGGTTAGAAATGCAGGTCCTCAGTTTACCTAGACCCACAGAGGACCACCTCTGGGTGGGGCCTGGGCCTTGCCTCCCTACAGGCTTTCTGGGTGACAGTGAGCTGCAGGGCCTTGGCCCAGCTCAGTTATCAGCAACTTTGAAGACTGAGAAGAGTAGGAAGAGCTGTCAGTGATGGGGACTTACCCCAGCTCACAGGCTGCCCCCCAAATGCTGAGAGCGAGCCTGCTCTGGATCTGTAGCTTCACTGCTAAGACACCACATCTCACTCAGCTCAGGGGGGAGGATGGCGCCATGACCTGACTGGCCTCCCTGCCCCTCCACCTCCCACAGCATGGCTCGTATCACCTCCTTCACCTGCTTACAGCCTTCTCACTCCACCAGGCCCCCAGGATAACGTCCAGTCCACGGAGCCCCTCACACAAGGTCGCCCACAATCTGCCCCTAATCCTCCTCTTCAGTTTTCTTGCTCATTCTTTCCTTCCTGCTTCCTCTACCTTCCCTCTCTCCCACCTCCCCCATGCAACATTCAGCTTTTCCTGAGCACTTTCCATGTGGCCTTTGCACAGGTTGTTCCTTGTTCTGAGAATGTCCATCTCCCCACCCTGATCCCACCCATTCCTTTTGATCCTGCTCAGAGGCTGTGTGTCCCCCCACCCCCCACACCAAAGCTCCTTCATTCTGCTCGCCTCTTCCTATGGACCATACCACTTGCTTTGGGCCTCCCCAGCAAACTCTTTGCTCAGCCAGCTTTTGGACATAGGGAGGGACATACAGATCATCTCCAAATATGCCTGGGTACTTCTTGAGAGTGCAGACCCATGTCTCTCTCAAGCCTGCATCTCCCTTACCAGGAGCACAGTGCCTGGCACAGAGAAGATGCTCACACGGCCTCATGTGGATGGCAACGGTTTTCTAAAGCAGAGATGAGCATGAGTAAGATTCTAGGGGCTTGTTTAACCTGCCCAAGACCCAGACCATCTTTAAGGACTTTAGATTGTTGACCGTAGGAATATAAACTATAACGGAGAATTTGCTGGTGGATGCTGATTTCCCTGGACAAACTGGTAGGGTGGCTGGAGTTGTACTAGGAAGTCACAAGCCTATCTTTGTTTTTTTTTTTTTTTTTTCATGAGGAAGACCAGCCCTGAGCTAACATCTGATGCCAATCCTCCTCTTTTTTGCTGAGGGAGACTGGCCCTGGGCTAACATCCATGCGCATCTTCCTCCACTTTATATGGGACGCCGCCACAGCATGGCTTGACAAGCAGTGCGTCGGTGCGCACCTGGGATCCGAACCGGCAAACCCCGGACCGCTGCAGCGGAGCGTGCGCACTTAACTGCTTGCGCCACAGGGCTGGCCCCCAAGCCTATCTTTGAATACAGCCTGTAGTTGGGGCTTGTGGCTGCCACCATTAGGCTCAGTCCTGTCTGATTACACTCCATACAGAGCTGGCACATGGGCATGGCTGGGAGTCAGTAGTCTGGTCCCATCCCCCAGCTTCTCTCCTTGTTGAGGCCTCGGCCTCTTTCCCCCTCTGAGACATGAGTGGGCTGGCTGAAAACCCTTACCCCTCAGCACAAGGGGAACCGAGATGTCTATCCTCCTCTCATCTGTCAAGCTTGGCTTCTCTACCTCCCTTTGCTCTGCTCTGGTTGCACATATTTTTTGAGCTTTGCTCCTACAGTTAGATAATCAAGAGCCTCTGAAAGTCCTTAGGAAAACACCCATCCCCTGTTATCCAAATCTGCCCCAGTCTCACCCCGGACCCACTGAATCAGGATCTCCAGGGGAGGGGCCTGGTGGTGATCTGTATCACTGCCAAGCTTCTGAAGGCTCACTAATCAAATCCACCCCCCCTCCCACCCCTCAATTCACAGGCTGGCTCATGGATGGCAAAAAGCCCCTGCTTGGAGCAGTCAGATTCGCGTTTAGGTTCCGGCTTCCAGCTAGGTACCAGACTCCCAGAAATCATCTCATCTCTCTGGGCCTTGTTGTCCCCATCTGTTTGATGAGGATGACCACTGTAACTCTGCCTAACTCTCAGGGTGGTTGAGATGGTTGAAATAACACTGGGGGTGGGAAACTGAGGCTCAGTGGGAGAAGAGATTTGCACAAGGTCATCCACCTCTTCATCTGCCTGTTACTTGCCAGGCGCTGGGGATTCAGCTGGGAACAACTTGTTGGGGGAGATGACATTCTAGTAAACAATGAAACCAGTAAATGAACCAGATAATCACGATAAAGGAAATGAAGTGTTTTTCCAGAGTCAGGGCAGAGGTGGTGGTGGGGGGCCGGGAAGGCCTGCCCAGGAGGGTCACTCCAGCTGAGACCTGGTTGTCGGGGAGCCGGCCAAGGATGCCCTGGGGGTTGTCATAAGCCCAGTGGCAGCAGAGCCGGGAGGCCCCCTTGGGCCTCGGAGGCGCGGCGGGCGCAGGTCTTTGTCTCCCTCGTTCTCTCCGCAGCCTCTCCGACCCCCAGCGCTGTTCCCTCTTTGACCCCGAATAACTTGTTGGTTTCCCCCGGGCTTTGTTTCCCCGGGGTCACCGCCTCTGGGACGCCCGGCAGCCGCCCCAGGCCCTCGTGGGTCCCGCATCTGACACCCCCTCCGGCCCCCGCCCCCTACCCGCTCGGAGACAGGGGTCAAAGGCAGCCCGCGTCACGTGGTCGCCGAGCAGCACCGAATCGGCCGGGAGAGCCGAGGGAGAACCCGGGTGGAAGCTGAGAAATCCAGCCCCGATAGCAGCGCCCGGTCCCGCCCCGGCCCCCGCCCCTGGGCGCTCGCCGCCCGGGCCTCCGGAGCCGATCTCCGGCCGGCACCCACGCTCCATCACGGGATCGAACCCCGCTCCCACGGCCGCGATCCGGGGAGGTAGGCGCCGGGGGCGGAGCGGGTGAGGGGAGACGGGCTGGGGCCCCTCGGCGCGCGGCTTCGCCCCTCTGTGCTCCGCGGGCCCGCGGGGGTGAGGCGGCGCTCCCCAACTTCAGGCTCAGGGAGACCCCACCTCCACGCCGCGGAAGGGGGAGCTGCGAGCTGCCCCCGCGCAGTGCCGGGGGCCGGGACTGGGGGCTGGGCACCGGGAGGGGGAGGGAGGAGAGGAGCGGGAGGCGGGGCGGCGGCTGCGGCGTGGAGCGGGGGTGGGAGCGGCGGCAGGCGGCCGCGAAGGGGTTAACCCGGCCCGGGCCGGAGCCCGGCGGCGCTCGCACGGCCCGGGGGACCCAGGCGTCCGGCAGCGGCTCACTGGGAGCGCCTCCTCCCCCGGGTGGCGCCCCAGCCGTGGCAGGTAAGAGGCCGGGAGGGCCGGGGCCGGCCAGTCCCCTGTCGCCGAGCCGGCGGGGCCCGAGCCCGGCGTGCAGGCCGCGCGGGGCCCAAGCGGCCGCCGGCGCAAGTTTGGTGCGGGCGGGCGCCGGGCGGGCGAGTCGAGTCTGCCGGGCCCCGCGCACGGGGGTGGCAGGACAAAGAGGTGGGGGCCGCGCGGGGCCCGGGGGCAGGCCGGGGTGCGGGCGAGCGCAGCGCGGCAGCTGTAGGTCACGGATAATGTCACTCACGAGGAATGCCCCCTCCCCCTCCCCTGCTCCCGAACAGGGGAAACTTTTGTCTGGCGAGGGAGGGGGTTAGAGGCCGGGTCCCCGCTTCGGGAAGGGTAAGGCAGCCGGACCGGTTTTCCCCGGGCCCGTGAGCGGCCTGGTCTCTAACTCCCCTCCTCCCTCCGGTTCTCGGAGTGACGAGCCCGGCTTCGAACGCGGCCCTTTAACTCTCTGGGACGGTTGAGGAGGGGGCGCCGTGAACGCGTGGCTCTGGGACAGGCCGGGAATCTGGTGACTGGCCTCTTGGCTCTTTCCCAGATTCGAGCGCCAGGTCAGCCAGGAGCCATGGCAGGCCCGGGGGATGCAGAACCCCACGCCCAGTGCTATACCCTTCCCCCAAAGCATTCGGAGTGGCCTGGGGCAGTATTGCCCCCTGGTCTGAAGTTCAAACTGACCTGAGTGTCTGTCACTTCCCATTTTGTGACCTTGGTCTGGTTCCTTCTCTTCCCGTAGCCTCAGTTTCCTCACCCGTAAAATTGGCAGAATACAGTGTCTGCCAGAATAAGGATGAAATGAGAACCTGTGGTACCTCAGTAAACGGTGGCATGTTTATATTCAACAAGTATTTATTGCATGTTTATGATGTGTCAGGCACTGGGCTAATTGCTTTACATACATTATCTCATTTAATTCTCCCACACTACTATTAACCACATTTTACAGAGGGGGAAACTGAGGCACAGAATGGTTAAAGGTCACACAGGAGGGAAGTGATGGAGCTGAGTCCCAACTCCAGGGCTCTATAAGGTCCAGGTGTGACTGAGCTCACGGTGTCATTTTCAGTTGGAATTGTGAGGATACCTCTTCCCCTTCCCCTTACCCCCAGCGATGCTCCGTCTGTCTGGTGCTGGTGCGGGGTGAGGTCTGGTGCCCTGGCTCTTGTTATTGTGGGCAGCTGGACCAGAGGGGAAGTCAGTTGGAGCCTGGGCCTGGAGCTCCGTGATGGTCCAAGTTCTGTTGCTGGCTGGGTCCTTGGCAGGAATGCTCTTCCAGTGCGAGTAGTGCAGGGAGGAGCCCGTCTCCCTGGCTCTGGCTGGGGACAGCTGGTGGCTTTGTCAACAGGCCTCTCCCCAGCACCCAGGGGACAGCAGAACCTTTCATCTCCATTCACACAGGTCACTTTCAGATCAGCAGTGGGCAGAGGTAGGGCTGAGAAGTGGAGCACTTGGGGCAATGAGAGGCCTAAGGCCCTGGGATTTATATCCCAGGTGTCCTCTTGTGGGACTCGTTGGCAGAGTTCTCCTGGCTAAACTAATGGGCTGCTCTAGGTGCCCCAACCCTAAAGTCCTTGAGGATAGTAATGGAGGGTAGACTTTGAGCCAGTGTCAGGACTGCAGAATCCTAATGGAAAATACATGTGTCTCTGGGTTTCTGAGTCATATTCTGTAGCCCTCAGTAAATACCCCATGAGTGAATGTGAGGGGTGGCCCAGATAGTGCCCTGTGCTGGCCTAATCTTTTGGTGGGGATACTATCTCATGATTACTGATCAGGCTGTGATTGGGGACCTTGAGTAATATCTTAAAAAATGGAAAACAAATTGCTAGTTAATAAATGACATCTTAAAACAATGGAGTGGGAGTAGATGATGAAAGAAGTTCTTGGGAGAGGAAAGTTTATGCGTTACTGTGCTGACTGCTCCAAGGGCTGTTCCAGCGCTGTGTCTGGGATTTCCAGGGTCATGGGCTTTTCCTGGGCTGTGGGAACAGGGAGCCCTCCTGGGCTGACAGTTCACTGTCAGCTTGTAGGAACAAGAGTGAAAAATTCCACTACTTAACTGGACTTTGAGGGGACTCAGAAAAGTGGGGGACTGAGTGGAGGGGCTGGAAGTCTGAAAGGCGTCCTGAGGGATAGGATGACCCTTGGCATGTGGTCAGACTCTCCTTGTCATTGTGATCAGGGTAGGAGGCGAGGACTCTGAGAGAATCAACAGGTGAAGGCGGGAGCCAGCAAGGAAGAAAAGATGGATAATGAGCCTCTTATCACAAGGGGTATGGAAGGAACAGTTTTATAATCACAGGTTGAGGATGTGGTTGAGAGTATGAAATCGTAAGGTAGTGGTTGGCTGAGGGGCCAACTGAGAAACTTAGAAATGGGCTCTGGTCTCAGCAGCCTGGAACTCTCTCTATCCTGGGCTTTGGACCTGCTTGACCTACCTGTCTTTCGTACTTTGAGGCCAAAGCCAGGCCTGCAAGTCCCTAGAGACAGGGCAAACTTCTGCTGGCTTGGCATTTGGTTTTGGGTATGGCTGGAAATATCTGGACTGTTTGGAAGACTTGGACATTCTTTACTTGAAATGGAACGTTAGGGTAATTTGTTAAATATGTATGGAAAATGTCTGTGGACGGGGGTGATGGGGAAACGAAGTGGGGTGAGGTGCTGCTGGTTTCTGACTGGAGAGGCTGCTGATCTGATGGGGGAGGGAGACGCGGATCGAGTGATGGGGAAGAGGCAGGACGTGATCAGTGATAGATGGGCTTTGGAAGGCCAGTGGAGGGGAAAAGCTCTTCTGGTTGTTATTGTCGGCAGGGCTTCCTGGGGGAGGAAGTGTTTGTGAGGATGCAGGCTGCAGGAAGGGGGGCAGTGCGAGACAAGATCGGGTCCTGGGGAGCCCACAGGATCCTGCTCAGGAGTTTGGATTTTACTCTGTAGCCGGTGGAGAGGACAGAGGGTTGTAAGCAGCTCGTTGAGTCTATGCCTGTTACTGTGCCTTGTGCCAGGCTCCTTACAGACGCCTCATTGAAACCTCACAATATCCCTGCAAAGTAGCTACTGCTGCTGGTAACCCCCACCCCCACCCCCTTTTCAGACCGGGAAATGAAAGCTCAGAGGGGTCGAGTCACTTACAGAGCTGTGTTTGAACCCAGGCCTGAACTGTTTCTGCCCTGTTGTGCTGCTCCTCTCAGGGGTCATTTGGCCAAAAATGGTGGCAAGATTGGCAGGGTTGAGACTAGCTCAGAGATGATGCTGGTCGTGGTCCAGCAGAGAGCTGACCGAAGTCTGACTCTGGCTGTGGGACTGAGAGGGAAGGAGGGGAGGCTGCAGGGCTTGGTAGCTGTCTTGGTGATTGGGGTCATCACAGGTGGTCTAAGGTTTGGGGAAGGACCCTTGAGGAGTGTCATTGCTTTCAAATCCCTGCAGGGCTCTCTACAGGCAGAGGGCATACTCTTGTCCTGTGCCGCTCCTGAGGGCAGAGACAGCACCAAGAGTGACAGGGAAGCTAAAGGGAATAAGCTGCCTGGGGAGGAGGCAAGGTCCCCATCATTGAAGGTGTGCGAAGAGGCCGGAGAGTTGGAGAGGGTGTAGAAGGCGTGTACCAGGGGGTCAGGCCTGGGTGACCTCTTTCAGTTCCCCTTTCATCCGAGAATCTCAGTACTTGGGGTGGCACTTGGCTTACTTCCGCCTGCAGTTTTTCTCATAGCTTTTTGGAGCTGCCTCTTCCCGTGCATGTCGGGAAGTTCCCCATACGTGCCCAGCCTGCAGTGCTCCGCCTAGGAGAGTCTTCCCCGGGGAATTCACTCAGCCCAGCTGGCCTTCGAGGGGCCCCTTGGGATGTCTGGATCAGCTGCGGGAGCCTGGGCTGCTGGGGACTGTGGTTTCAGAGGGCTGGAAGCTTCTGCTTCCATTTCCCAGTCTGTGAAATGGGTTCAGTCTCCCTTTCCTCAAATGTGAGGAAATAAGGCTGAATCATGCCGAATCAGTAGGAGTTGGAGGAAAGGGCTGGTAGGTTTGAAAGTGAGGAGTGGGAGGCGTGGGTTGAGTGGGGGTAGGGGGTAAGGTTGTCCCCTTCCTTCTCCACAGTAGAGGTTAAAGCAGGGTCCCCTGGTCTCGGAGGTCACCAGCAAAGGTGCTTTCTGCTGCCTGTGGGGCTATTACAAAGCTCTGCCCGTCGGCTCCAGCTTGGAGGGTTGGAGCTTGGTGGAAGGGGTGGACGTGGATGTCTTGGACCATGTGGCTTCAGGGCTAGAGCCAGTCTGTCCCAGAGTCACAGAGGGGACTGAAGCTCTTATCTAGGTGGAGGAGAGTTGTGTTAAGTTGCCTCCTGACCCTTTTTATACCTGCTTGTTTTATTTCTTGACACAGATTGGATTTAATTTTAAAAGGTGCATTGTGAACGAGCATTTATTTGTTGGAGGGCAAGGTATGGGAGGTGGCCGCTATGTGCCATCTCCCCTCTCCCATTCCCCCTCAGCCCTCCAGCAGAACCTGCCTCTTTCCCCTCCTTGCGTGTGGCCCATCCCTTCCTGCTTCCCCATCTCTGCTCGTGGCGAGGATGCTGCACCCCAGTCACTTCCCCTCACCCACCCAAAAATCCTCCCCTGCCAGTGCCCAGCTCTGGTGTCACCTCTTCCTAATTCCACAGAGCTGGCATTGCCCGCTCCCTGCTTTCCATGTGCAGAGTCTGTTATCTGGACCTCTCATGGGGCCCTTCACACGCCGGGCTTTGAATTCTGGTTCCTTAAAGACGTGTCTCATTTCCTCTAGGCTCCGTGCTCCGGATGCAGGGCTGTGTGTGGCCTGTTTCTGTACCAGTGGGGTGGGCAGCACTGCAGAATGGAGTCAAAAGTCCTGGGTTCAAATCCCAGCTCTGCCACCGTTAACTGTGGGATCTAGAGCAAATTACCCAAGTCTCTCTGGGTATTGATTTCCTCATCTGCAAAATAAGGATAGTAATAGTCCTATTCGGCTAGGGAGGTTGAGCAGATCAGTGCCTGACCTACAGTAAGAGCCCAGTGAGTAGGAGCTCTTCAAAGATAACAATAATTATTATTATTATTTTTTATACCTGGGAGGTGATCTGGCCTTTTAAAGATGGAGGGAAGAATCCTTGGAGGTTGAATTTCTAAACTTTCTGTCTAATGGTTCAAGAAGGCTTGTTTGGATGAGGAAACCGAGGCCCTGAGAGATAGGGCAATTTGCATGGGGTGTGGGAGCTGCTGGTCCTATCCAGGAAGCCTGACCGAGTTTCCCTTCTTCGTTGCACCTGTTTTGCCTCTTCTCTCCTTTCATCAAGGCTAAGGTGCTCGAGTTCTGTAGGCACAGCCTCCTCCCTGATGGGCATGTTGAGAGGTATCTAAAACTTGCACCAGATAAGTTGGTCTGGTTTACAGGCCCCGTGGCTGCCCTCAAGACCAGGGACCCTTACCCCAGACTGTGTGCGCTGTGAGCTGGAGCCTCGAGAGGCCTCCCACCCAGCCTCCCTGTGCCCTGGGAAGAGGAGTGGATGGTGCCAGGGAGAGGGGACCTAGGAGAGGTCGTGGGGCAGGTGACTAGGACACAGGCAGAGCAGAGGCTGGGAGCTGGGCTCTGGAGCCAAACGGTCTGGATTCACATCCCTGCCGGGCCACTTCCTACTTGTGGGACCTTGGGCAAGCTGTTTAGTTCGTCATCTGTACAAAGGAGATAATTGTCCCCATCTCACAGCATTTAGAAAGATAATGCATGGAAGGTGCTTAACTATGAGCTCAGTCCCTGTTATGGTTATGGTTGTGGTTGATGTTGTTATTACGGACTAAGGAGCTCATTTAATCCTCCCAACAGCGGTAGGAATTAGGCACCGTTATTATCCCCTTTTAGCAGATGTGGCACCTAAGGCTTAGTGAGGAGGACGCTCAGCTTGGAGAGGTTCAGACCCTGGGGATTGCCATGAGGGTCTCCTGGTTGCTGAGGGGCTACTCTGGTCAGACGGAGCAGACTTGGGTCTGGGAGGCACCAGAAACGCAGAAACTCAAATGATCAGAGCTAGCCAAGATGGAAGCGGTTGTGTCTGGAGGTGCGGAGCAGAATCCCGGCCAGCGCTCACGTGGTTGAGATGTGGTGAGGGCTGGCTCCATGAGGCAGGGCTTGGATTCTCATCACCCGCAGGCCGGCCAGGGATTGGCCTGTCGGGGCAGGTCCGGGTGGCAGTCGGTGGAGGTTTGCTGTAGTCATTGCACAGTTGCAGCCACCTCTGGTTCACACAACCTGCCCAGGCAGAGGCCAGGTGAGGAGCAGAGTGTCGTCATCACAGGGCCTTCACTGGTGCTGCTCCGTCTGCCTGGATTCCCTCCCTCCACTCCTCACACTTGGGCAGCCCCTGCTCTGCTTTTACAGGAGTGTGAGCATCACCTATTCATAGCAGCTCTCCCTGATTTCACCTTCAGGTTAAGTCAGTGCTCCTCACGGTTGGGCCCTGGACCAGTAGCATCAGCATTACCTGGGAACTTGCTAGAAATGCAAATTATCTAGTCCCACCCCAGATCAGAAACTGGGGGTGGGATCCAGCAATGTGGTTTAAGAAACCCTCCAGGTGATTTCAATGCATGCTAAAGTTTGAGAAACACTTGGTTAGGTAATAAAAAAAATGGTTGCCTCTCGCCTTGGCCTCTCCTGTTCTCAGCATATTCAGACACTCAGCAAATGTGGGTGATCCAGAGGAAAACCCTGTTTCTCTCTACCCTGTTTACAAGGAGCTGCCATCTTGGAACAGCTTCCCACCCTCAGGAAGCAATCTTGTGACACAGTGATGGGGTTCAACAGAACCCCAACACAATTACAGGAGATAGTGCTGGGGCCACTTGAGGAAGGCAGGATTAGGGGACTTGAAGCATGGGGGGCTTTATGGGTGGCAAGGATGGGGGCCAGGAACCAGCCAGCTGTGTTCTAGGGCTGGGGCCAGGGCTGGGGTTGGGTAGAGAGAGGGGTCCTGCTTCAGAGAAGGGTGTGTGCTGGGGCCGAGGATGTGTGCATGTGTGTGTGATTACAGTGGCTGGATGTGATCCGAGAGGACTAAGGGGCCTTAGCTGTCACCAGTCCAGTGGTTTTAAGCATCTCAATAATTTTAATGATGATGATCATATAGTTGCCGCTCACGTTTATTGAGAGTTTATCAATGCTTGCTGGGCACTTCCGTGTAATCATATCTGGAGTAATCCCCAGAATCATCCTGGAAGGTAGGCACTATTATTGTCCCCATTTTATAGATGAAAATACTGAGGCCATATGCTGTAAGGTGGTAGATCTAGGAATTCTGTAGAATGTTTTTTTTTTTTTCCTGAGGAAGATCAGCCCTGAGCTAACATCCATGCTAATCCTCCTCTTTTTGCTGAGGAAGACTGGCTCTGAGCTAATAACATCTGTTGCCAATTGTTCTCCTTTTTCTCCCCAAAGCCCCAGTAGATAGTTGTATGTCATAGTTGCACATCCTTCTAGTTGCTGTATGTGGGACTCGGCCTCAGCATGGCCGGACAAGCGGTGCATCGGTGCGCGCCCGGGATCCGAATGCAGGCCACCAGTAGTGGAGTGCGCGCACTTAACTGCTAAGCCACAGGGCCGGCCCTGTAGAATTCTATAGGGGTGCTTAGAAGCATGATCTCATGGGGAGAAGGGCAGTGGAGGATTGTCTTGGAGTGTTTGCACAGAAGGCACAACTTAGATTGGTTTTCTAAAGATGCAAAAATATATATTCTATCAAATGAGTGAATCAGGCTTTGAGGGGTTGATGGGACTGTGTTAGGATGGTTAGGACTCAAGCCTCCAAGTTGGGGCCCCCACTGCAGACACTGTCATTCTCCCTGTCTTATGGGCCGTTTGGGGCACAAAGAGACTCAATGCTGAGTTCAAGGTCCCAGAGCTAGGATAAGAGATAAAATCAGAGGGAGAAAAGTGGATCTCCTCTGGTTCTAGCAAGAGGCGATGGGGAAGTCAAGATCAGAGTCCACTGTCTACCCTGCTGTTCTTTTCTGCCTCAGTGCCCCGTAGGTACCTCAGGGCTTTCCTGACGCAGTTTAGGGACCCCTCCATTTCTCAATGGGGAGCTGAGGCCCAGGGAGAGGCAAGGACTTGCCCACACAGGGCCACACATGGTGTCACGATTGGGACCAGAACCCAGAGCTGTCTCTGTTCTGACCTGGGAAGGGTTTGTTTCCCGAAAACTGTCCCTGCCCCCACCCCATCTTTGGCAGGCTGGGTAGCCGTAGCCCTCCAGGTGGCCCAGAGCAATGCTGGGGGCAGAGATAGGTGTGTCCTGGGGAGAAAGCTGCCAAGGAGGGGTGAGGCAGCTTCCAAGAGGAAGAACACCAAGAAGCCCAAACTCCAGACGGAAACCAAATGTATTTTCTTGGTCCTGAGAGGATATTTGGAACAATGGGAGTAGGATGGGGGAAGTTGGTCTATAAAAAGGGCTTCTTGATATCCTTAAAAAAAAAGTAGAGTCTTTAGGTTTGACTTTTGTTTCTCTGAAGGATGTTTATGTAACTTCCTGAAGCAGGATCCCAGAGCCCCATGAAGTTTGTCAGACGCTATTGTTGATAGACTCGGGGCTTTGGAGCTGGACAGGACTGGATCAGGTTGTCTCCCCATTTTACAGTTGGTGAAACTGAGGCTCTGAGAAGTGGGGAGAGGGGCTGTTTGAGGTCGCACAGCGTGGCAGCAGGAGCCTTGGGACTAGAGCCTTGGTTTTCCGGTGCCTTACAAGGGGCCGTCGTCTTGACTTAGCTCTCCTAGGGCACGGCTGGCGTGGACTCTGGGCAGGGGCTGTGGTGGGGTCTCTCTTGTAAACACTCAGAGCTGCTGGGGTCGGGGCAAGGCAGGTCTGGTCTGCAGCGAGGAGGGCACACTGGATGGTGACTGCGTGGTGGGGAGGAGGCTAGAATGGTGCACTTGGTGGTGCCACCCCCATCCAGATGCTGGGGCCCAGCTGTGCACCGTCTGCCCAACAGCTGGGAGTTGTGAGTCACACCCAGTGGGTGCAGGGTGTTTTGTTGTGATTCATTCTGCTCTCCCAGCCCTGAATGGATGACTAGGCCCTGAGCCCTCATTCGTGCCCACGCCTGTGGACTTAAGTGGCTGTGCATTTGGGCTCTGAGTGTACAGATACAAAGGGGCGCAGAGGGCTTAGGGGAGGCCCCTCCCTCCTCCAGCCCCTGTCTCTTGAGTGTCCTGTGATCTCGACCCATCCATTCTCACCAGTTCAGGAGTCCATGAGCTCTTGAAATCATGTGCAACGTTTTGTAGGCGTTTCTGTGCATTCTTTTTCTGCAGAGAGTCTGTAGATTTCATCGGGTTGTCAGAGGACTCGGTGTCCTCCGAAGTGCTGACAGGAGGGCAGGGGGCCGCATGCATGCACTGCAGGCTTGGGAGAAGGTTGCTGAAGAGGCAGTGTGGTTCTAGTAGAAAGTAGCCTGGTGGCAGTGCAGTATCATGGTTCAGAGTGTTGGATTCTAAGCTAGCTCCCCCACTTTGGAGCTGTGTGATCTTGGGTAGTTACTGTGTCTGTGCTTCAGTTCCCCTCTCTGTAAAATGGGAGTAATAAGAATAGTTATCTCATGGTGTTATAGATTTTTAAATAAGATGATGCCTGTAAAGGACTTATCCCAGTGCCTGGTACAAAGTAATCACTTGGCGCGAGTTTGCTATTATTATTAGTTCCAGCTCTGCTACTAAGCTGCTGTGTGGTCCCATTAAGTGCCTTATCTTGGGGTCTTAGTCTCCATCTCCAGCTGTGCACTCTGTGTTGGGCTTTCCAGGAGCTACAGGCCAGGGCCGGAGAGCAGGGGTGTGCATGCGAGGGAGCGGGAACCCTCTGCACCCCGGGACTCCCTAGCCCAGGCCCTCCCTGGTGCCTAATCGTGGCTTTGTCCTGAGGCAGGGTTATGTAACCCGCCAGGCGGGACACAATTCTTTGTCCTCCGTTGTCTCTTTCTCTCCCTTCCCCCATGGAGCTGTTGCATTAGCCGACCTGTTCCTCAAGCTCCAGGAATGAAATCGAACCCCTGCTATTCTGCCATCAATTGATTTAGTCCGGAGGTTTGCTGGGCAGGCGGCCCCTCCTCCCACCACCTGGGGACAGACAGAGCTGATACCTCTGTGCCTGGGGGTGGAGACAGGGACTCGTTTTTGGGGGGAAAGGCAGGCTCTAGGCTGGGGAGCTCTTGACCCATGGCCCCTGTGGTTCCAGCGGGTGTGCCCACGTCCTCCCCATCACTCCCTCGCCAGGAGTGCCCTCCCCATCCTTGCAGCCCAGCGCCAATGCCTCCTCTCCCGGGAAGCCTTCCCCGGGACCTCAGCTGCAGGGAAGTCTCCTCCACTGAGCTCCATATTGTGTTCTCTGTCCCTTTTAAGAAAACAGAGGCCACAAACTGGCAGGCCACATCCGCCCCACGGGCAGATTTTGCTTGGCCCATGCCAAACATTGAGCTAACAGGAGATTTGCCAACAGGAGATTTCACATAAAAATCCCAACTTCTGGCTTTACTTCAAAAATGGGAAGATCAGAAAACCTTGAGCCTACATTCTCCAGTGGCAGCTACTGGAGATGAGGCACGTACGCTCCACTTTGCCCTATCCCGACCCAGCCCCTTTGTACACTTACCACCTTTCTAGGCCCCCAGGCATCTGAGTTTACAACTGTGTCCTGAAGGCACGGCCTGCTTTCTCTCCTGCGTTGTGGTGTGGTACCTCTGCTGTCTGCTGCGTGGGCTCCTTGAGGGTGGTGGAAGCTGGGGGGCTGACTCCTCTCTGCCTCCCTCAAAGCACTGTGCTCAGTCTCAGAGCTGTGTACGCAGCAGGAGCATAATAAGTGCTTCCTTTAAGAATGAAGGCGTGGCAGTGGTGCTCTTCGCCAGCTGTGAAGTTTCCATTTAATAGAGACCTGTGGATTGGCCTGCCCTGTGGCCCTCGAATCCTCCTCCCAGATAAGCTGTGGCTGGTTAGCCGCTGACCCAGGCAGCTTCTTAAGCTGCAGATAAACAGTCACTGAAAGTGTTGTCCCCACGCAGCTATGTAACCAAGGAGAGAAACCCTTCACCTGCAGCTGTCCCTACGTTTCACCCTCCCCCGGGGCTTGGAGGAGTTGGGGGAGAGGGAGGCTGGGATCAGCAGCCCTCAGAGGGCATCAGGTCCAGACTTCTGTGTCCTGTAGGTACAGAGGGACGGGACGGGGCGGGGATCAGTTCAGATGTTTACTGGGCTGGGTTTCTGCTCCTACAGTCCTTTCTCTGCTTTATTCTCCTCTTAGCGTATGTGCTTTATCCATCAGCTCCTTTATCCAGCTGTCTGTCTGTCCAAGGTTTATTTCACTCTTTTAATTGAAATCCTAACCATCCCTCGAGGCCAGCTCCTGGAAGAGGTCTTAGCTGAGAGCTCACAATTGTTCTGTGTACAAGAAAAACCTAGGAAGCTTGTAAAAAAACGCATGCAGATTTCTGTCTCTTATCTTTAATTCCTTCAGTTTAGGGTACAGCCTCCCCCTTCCTAGAAGGTTCAGACATGGGGGTCTATATACATGCTTTGAGGATCCTGTCTTAGCTCAGGGCTGGTAGGGAGGACCCCTGGTGTCACACATGCTGTGTGACATCAACATGCCTCTTTCCCTCTCTGAGCTTCTCTTTTGCCCTCTGCACTAACACGCTGAGCTCTTCCTGGTGGTTGTGGCCGAAAGTGCCTTCAGAGCTGTTCTTAGAGAGGATGACAGAAGGGATCAGTGTCTCACTGATAAGTGAAGGGGTTTCACATTCTTCAGGTAACAGCTCAGGGAGGAGTGCCCTGATGTCAGAGGACATAGCTGGAAGCCCGGGTCAGAGGGGGCAGAGGCTGTGCCCCTGGTGTCATGCCCCACAGGGAGGGCCTGAGGCCAGGGAGGTTGGAGGACTGGCCTGGGCAGCCCAGCAACCTGGCCACAGGCTAAGGCGTGCCCTCTCGTGTGGTCCTGTGGCAGGCAGGCTGAGGTTTCAAGTGCAGGCGTGGACAAGCCATTTACAGATGGGTAAACTGAGGTACAGAGAGGGAGGGACTCTCCCAATGTCACACATGAGTGCGTGGAAAGCTGGACCTGGACCCCAGGTCTTCTGACTCCCAGGCAAGGCCACTCTCCTCTGTCCCCACCTCCCTCTGCAGGGTCAGTGCCAGATCACCCAGCTGGGACAATCATCTGATTGTCTGTGATGACTTCGAGGCTAGGGCCTGGAAAAGTGAAGCCACCATCGTCACAGCCACCCTGGGCGCATGAAACCGGTTGGGTGTGCAAATTACGCCTCAGACATCCCATTTTTTTGTTTTTCCTAAGACTGTCTCTGATGGGCCAGCTGCCTCTGTGCCCGTTTCCGCCTGGCACTGGGCTTCATGCTCTTTATTCTGAGAACAGAGCTTCCTTCTGATGGTCCTCCTGCTGACAACAGGAAAAGGGCAGGCGTGGCACTCGCCTCCCTCCTCCGCCTCCTCTTGCTGGGAGCGTGGGGCGGCCTTTGTGAGATGCCAGACCCTGGCAGCACTGGTGGGCTGAGAGGGAGGGCAGCAGAGCCCAGTCTGTGTTGCTGCTGGCGGCTAGAGCCGCCCCATGGGCCCAACTATCAGACCCAGAAGTTCTCCGTCAGTGGCCAAGAGGGTGGGCAGAGACACTGGACAGGGACAAATATTAAGTCCTGTCCTGGTCCAACAGTCAATGGTCCCGGGACACGATGGGGATTTGGCTGGGAACTGTTCGTGTGACAACCCTCAGGGTTTCAGCTGGCACAGGTAGAGTGTCATTTCAGCTTCCAGGTGATCCTGGTGTCCTAGAGGGTGCAGAAACCAAAAGGTGTTCAGATGAGGGAGGCAGTAGTCTCTCATTCAGCAGGTTTTTGTTAAGCATCTGCTCTGTTCCAGGCACTTTTCTAGGCACTGGGACGCAGTGAATGAAACTGACCAAGTCCCTGTTTTGGACCAGGGGCTGACAGTTGAGTGGTGGGGTAGGATCAACAAACCAACAAATACAGCTATTTGTCAGGTGGGGAGAAGTGCCTGGAGCAAAAATGAAGCTGGATTGGGGGTAGACAGTGTGACTTGAGGGAGGGCTCTGCTCTGTCAGATGATTGGGTGGTTGTGGAAAGTCTCTCTGGTGAGGGGACAGCAGACTCTGAGTGGGGAACCGTGGGGTATCTGGGGAAGAGCATTCCAGGCAGAGGGGGCAGCAGTGCAAGGCTTTGAGGCCGGAGGGTGCGGTTGTGCTGGGGGAGAGCAGGGAGGCTGGCGTGGCTGGGCAGGAAGAAGACGAGCAACCCTGGCAGCTCGAGAGCTGGAGCCAGAGGGGTGTGGAGGGCCTCCTGGCCCACGGAGACGACTTTACTGCTTAGTCTGAGTAGAGGAGAAGCTGCTGAGGGCTGACTTGTTTCGACATACATTTGAGAGGGATCTTGTGGGCTACCACGCGGAGAAGAGCCAGGAGGGTGGATACAGGACTCCCGGCCATGAGGCTGCTGCAGTCACGCAGATGAGGGAGGCCAGCTCAGGGTGGAGAGGGTAGGGGAGGCAACCAGGGGTCGGGTTCTGGATTGGTTTTGCAGGATGAGCTGATGGATTAGATGTGGGATGTGAGAGGAAGAGGGTATTGACGGCAGGATTTCTGGCCTGAGGGACTGGAAGGACAGCGTTGCCATTTACTGAGACTGGGAAGGCTGCAGGACAAACAGGTTTGGGGAGAGAAATGGAGATTTCAGGTTAGACACTACCCTGGGGGCAGGGAGGGGTGGGACACGTGGGTAGAGATTGGTCCTGGGCCTTGCATGTTCCTCTTGTTGAAGGGGTGATTCCTGCAGGAGGTGTGAGGGGTCCCTGTAGGACCCTCCCGAGCCCTGAGAATCTGTTCTGTGAGAACAAATGTTTCTTGGGCCCTTCATGTTCGTTTCCCTCTTTGCAAACCTCTTTCTGCTTTTCCCTTCCTTCTGCACGGAGGAAAAAGGCAGGTTCTGAGGACTCGTTGTCGTGGTGGTTATCCTGGCCTGTCTGCCAGCATGCCTCTTGGGTGTGAGTTCCTCTTGGGGAGGGGCCGGGGGGAGCCCTGGAAGGGGAGACTGGAGGCCTCAGGCTTGCCCTGGCTTTGCTACCAGCAGAGAGTGTTCTCTCTGTGTCTTGGTTTCCCTCCTGTATGGGGAAGTGTTGAGCTGGCCCCAGGGGGGCAGGGAACACTTGAGGAGGCCACATAGCACAGTGGTTCAGAACCCAGCCTCGGAGTCCAGGCGTGGGTGCAAATCCTTGCTCTGCCGCTTGACTGTGAGACTCTGGGTCAGTGACATAACCTCTCTGAGCCTCACTTTTCTCATCTGTGAAAATGGGCCAACCATAGTACCTGCATCACAGGGTTACTGTGAGGGTTAAAGGAAGAAACACACATAAAGCACTTAGCAAAGGCCCTGCACATACCACACCCAGTAAACAGAGGCTGTTAGTAATAGTGACCTGTGTAGTTGGTCAGGTTAAGGGGTTTCGCCTGGTGGGCGGTGGGAGCCATGGGAGATTGTTGAGCAGGAGCATGTGACACCTGTAGTTTGAGGGGGCAGCTGTGAGTGTGGAGACTGGGGCTGAGTCCTCTTGGCAAGCCCCTGAGCCCCTTCGACCTGCCAGAGTGAGAACCGACAGCTGGCTCTGATGGACTGTCCTTTCCTTCTCCACCTGAGGGTCTTCACTGACTTGGCATGGGCAGCCTCTGCCTTGTATAGGCCCCTCGGGGATGGAGTGGTCCTTTTCCCTAAGGTCTCCTATAGGATCCCTTGTTTCTACATCCCTGTGGCTGACCTTAGGGAATGTGAGTGAGGGGCTTTGAGGGGACTTGAGTTGCATGTAGGGCTTTGGACAGGGCTGGCAGGGGCAGGGCAGGCCTGAAGTGGCATTCCACTGGGCACTTGGACCAGTTCCTGGTCCGGATCCAGGCTGGGGGTGCTTGCTCCAGTGGAGCTATGGAGAGGTCGACAGCGGGCAGAATGTGGCCCCCTCAGGACCCACACTTCAGTGGTGCCCAGGCATGCCGGCCGACCCTGTGCTTTTGCAAGCCTGTTTCCCAGCAGTTGAGCCATGCCAGGATGGCCAAGGACATTTCAGAGTCCCTCAGGGCTTGCAGCCAGGCTGTCACCAGGCATTGCTTGTTTTCCCAGGCTCCAAGGGTTTTTAGGGATGGAGGGGGCTCTGGAGATATTCCAGGGCCTTTTTTAACAGATGGGTAAATTGAGATCCAGAGAGAGTAAGGCACTTGACCAAGGTCTCACAAGGCCACCTCCCTCCTATCTGTCACCTCCCTCTGTTCCCATGTCCCTTGCTCAGACTCCTGGCCTCCTGCCCGGACGTTTGTAACAGCCTCCGTCTTGTGGGCCCTCCAAGAGTTTTGTTTGTCCTCCTATTATCATAATCTTGCCGTAACCTGCCAGGCACACGTGCTGTTTGAGTAAATCTGGTCTCCTGTCCCCTCCAGTCCCAGACGGAGCAGCATGGAGGTTCTGGGCTCAGGACCCAGAGCCAGACTGAACTCAGTTTGAATCCTGCTCTGCCCCTTCCTAGCACGGCAACCTGGGGCAAGATACTTCACATTTCTGAGCCTCAATGTCTCTGTCTGTGAAAAGAAAGCAGTAGCAGTACTTAATTTGCGAGGATGTCATGGTGGTTGAATGAGATAACATGTGAAGGGCTGGGTATAATACCTGCACAGGGTGTTGTGTGGTTACTCAAAAATGGTCTGTTGTAAAGGCCCATCAGTGCTGGTTGAAGTGGAAGGCCAAGAGCATGAGGGGTAGACGAAGCCTTGGACTGGGAGGCAGAAGATGTGGGCTCCAAGTTACTCTCAAACACTGCCTCACTGTGGGCTCTTTGGTAAGTCACTCTGCTGGGAACCCCACTCTCCTCATTTGAGAAAGGGGGAAGAAATCCCTGTTATGTTCTCATAAGGGTGTCATATGACACCAAAGCACTGACTGTGAAAAAGCTTTGCATCTGTGTAATGATTTACAAATGGCACGGCAGTGGCTGTGTTGTACAGATAGTGATGAGGACGTTGTAGCCACAGCGGTGGACAACTGGCTTGGCTGGAGGCTGCTCAGCCTGTGAATGCTCAGCACCCACACAAGCTTGCCATCCCTGCCTGCTCCCGGCCTCCCTCAGCCTGCCTTTCACGTTAGCCTCAGCATCGCACACTCGAAGATGTGGGAGGTGCAAAGACCCAATGGCATCTTCCGGGCCCTAGCGGGTTTTGGGTTATCTGGGGCTGATGCCATGGAATGTAGGGATTAATGTCAGACTCTGGTTTGAATCTCAGCTAAGCACTTCCCAGCTGGGAGCGTGAGCAAGTTGCTTAACTTCCATGAGCCTCAGTTTCCACATTTGTAAGACGAGGCCCTGCTGAAGTGGAGCCAAGCGTTTAGCAAAGGGACCAGCACATGGTCTGTAGGTGGTTGTATAAAGTGTTTTCTACCTGGAGCGTGGTGACTGATGGGTTAACTGATAGCGGGGAGTGGGGCTGTTGTGCTTGTTGCTGGGGATGAGCTGTGGAGGTCGGTTATGCTCCCTACAGAATCGCCCAGCACAGAGTTAGGAGAAGTTATCTGGTGCTATTCCATTTTTTTTTTAATAACTTTCTTTATTTCTTTATTTTTTCCCCCAAAGCCCCAGTAGATAGTTGTACGTCATAGCTGCACATCCTTCTAGTTGCTGTATGTGGGACGCGGCCTCAGCATGGCCGGAGAAGCGGTGTGACGGTGCGCGCCCGGGATCCGAACCCGGGCCGCCAGTAGCGGAGCATGCGCACTTAACCACTAAGCCACGGGGCCGGCCCCGGCGCTATTCCATTTTACAGGTGAGCAAAGCAAGGCCCAGAAAGGAGTGAGGGCTTGCCTGAGGTCACTGGCAGGTTAGTGCAGGCTGGGGTCAGGGTGAGGCGCCTGAGGCACCTAGGGGCAAATTCTAAGGAGCGCTCAGGTGCTGCTGTGAGGTGGCGCTCACTCTCAGTGTCCTGCAGGTGCACAGGGACACCTGAGAGTGAGTGCCTCCTTAACCTTTGTGTCTGCTGCCTCACTTGCCTCGCCCTAGCCTCGTCTAGGGCTAGAACTCTGGTTCTTGATCCCGTGAACTGTTCCTGAGCCTTGAGGGTGCAGGGACACCTGCAAGACATGTTCTAGAATCTCACCGAGGCCCCTGGGCCCCTTTAAAAGCAGCCTGTGTTAAGGTCCTCTGGAGCTTTTTTCCGTGTCTCTGCTCTCTGTCTGTGTTCCAGAGAAAGCGAGGCCTACTCCCCCTACCAGCTGCGCCTCCGTGGAAGCGTGTTGAGCCCCTCACACCCGAGGTGTATTGGCAGTGGGCTCCTGTTGTGGTGACAAGCCCCCGCGAGTCTGGAGGGACAAGGCTGCTTTCATGTGGGCCCCAGATGAAGCCTCCCTGGTCTCAGCAGGCTCCGTGTTGTACCCACCAGGCCCCTGGGAGATTAGGGACTTCTGTGGCTCCAAGTGTCTCAAAGCTTTTCCCTTCCTCTTTGTTGCCCCCAGAGCACCTGGTTTCCCTCTGCTCTGGCCACAGGGCTGGGAGCCTTTTCTGCGTCCCCAAGGCTTTCATGTCTTCTGGGCAGCCTGGTCTTGGGGCGTCTTTCTGGGTCAGTCTCCCCATCACCACTGCCAGGCCTGCTGGCTGGGCCTCAGGTGGCCAAGGCTGCTAATCCCTGCGGGGTTCCTAGGATTTACCCAGGGCCAGTGGGATCCTACGCCACCCTCGTGGTGTGGCATGAGAGGCCTTGGACGGTCAGCCTGGTGGTCTCCATCCCTAAGCAACATGTGTACAAACACACCGTCTTTTTTCCCCTGCTGCTGCTGTTGGGGCCTGAAATTCTGATATTGGCAAGTTGCCTTGTGCTCTGCTCGGCATCCTCTAAAAAGGCAGATACCCTTGCAGGTGAATGCTTTTATGTGTTAGCTACTGAAGAGCAAGCCCAGGCTAGCCTGGCCCTTTCCCAGCTGCCTGTGTGACCATGGCCGAGTTGCTTCTCCTCTCCGGGCTTTGTAAGGTCCTTTTCAGCCCTAGCGCCTCAACACTCTGGCACAGTTTCCACACTCTCCACAATGGCAGTCACCTTTCCTTCTCCTCAGGTGGGGCACTGGGGAGGGCCTGGCAGGTGAGCTAGGGTGGGGGCAGGGGCCAACAGCCAGCGTCACAGATGCTTTGACCACCAGCTGGCTCCGATAGGGGACATCAGTCCTTCTTCCTCTTCTTCTCCAGGCAGGTGGGGAAACTGAGGCCTGGAGTGGGGCGGGGCCTTGACTGAGATCACGTAGGAAGTCAGACAGAGTTGCAGCCAGAGCCCGGTTATCCTCGCTGCCGGTGAAGGCTCTTTCCACTCCTGGCTGCCACTGTTCTTGAGAGAGACCAGAGGCCCCATCAGCATGAGGGTCGGGGACATACTTTCTCCTCTTCTGTGAAAGGCACCTCCAGGCGAGGGTCCCTGCCGGCTGTGGGGTCTCTGCGTATGGGGCAGAATCAGGCAGGCCACCCTCTTCCTGAGGTCCAGGAGGTAGGGGCTGGTGGCCTTTGACAGGGACATGATGGGGGAGCTGGAGGCTTCCAGGAAGGTGGTTGGTGGCTCAGAGTGCCCTAGGGCCACCCTCCCAGGGAGGGGACCAGCTGACAGTAATGCCATTTGTCCTGACTCTGGGATTAGGTGCGGCCTTGTGAAGTGAGGAGTGCGGAGCCATTGAGAGGACGCAGCGAAGGGAAGCGGAGCTGAGTGGCTGTTGCCTGGAGCTCTGGTGGGTCGTGTAGTTCTCTCCCCAGCCTCCCTGTACCCTCTGACCATGGCCCTCTCTCCTCCCAGTCCTCCCAGGTCTGTCTGGATGTGTGTGTACACGCAGTGTATGCATGTTCATGCCCACACAGGAGGGGCCCAGGGGTGCAGGGGTTGGGGCAGGCTGGTCCCCCATCCTGGTGCTGGGTTCTGTTTCTGTTTAGGACCAGAAGCAGGTTCCTCAAGTGTCCCAGTCCCTGGGGCCCGAGGGAGATGGCCCAGGGCTGACCCGGCAGATTCCTGGTGGAGGGCGGAGAAGGAGGCCACAGCTGAGGGGTGGGAGGGAAGGGCTCAGTTTCTCCTGTGGCTTCTCCTGACAGCTCTGCAAGTCCACAGATCCACCTGAAACCCACAGGTCTGAGAGTTAAAGATTTACCCCAGGGCCAGGGAGGGAGCTGGAATGGTGAGGTCCCAGGGCACTCAGATGTTATATTCGTGGCTTCAGTCCTGTCTAGACTGTGAGAGCCATGGTTCATCAAAGCCAGAGGGGCCCCTAGAGAGTGTCCATGTTCTTAACTTGGCTTTTGGTGGACCGGTCACAACCACCCTGAATTTGTATGGAATCTGGAGCCTGTCTTGGGAGAGCCCACTGACAGCCTTCATTAGCTTCTCAAAGGGTTCTGTAACCCCAGGAGGTCACAGACTTCTGATTTAGTCCACACCCTTCATTGTGCAATTGAGGAAACAGGCTCTGAGAAGGGAAGGGTCTTGCCCAGAGGCTCGCAGAGAGAGTGGAGGCGCTGGGATGCTGACATGGACTCTAGGCCCACATAGATTTTGGCTTCTGCGTCCACGAGATGGAGGCTCCGCAACGACCCCTGCTTCTTTGAGTCTCTCAAGGGGCGTCTGGCGACCTGGGGTAGGCAAGCAGGAGGGCAGGGGCTGGGGCCGATGGCGTTTCCCAGCTCCCCTGCAGGAATGGCAGACAGGGGAGAAGTTGAGGGCGTGATAAACTTGTTTCTACTGCATTGGGAATAAATGACGAATAAATGAGGTCACGATTGGGAAGTGCTTGGTATAGTACCTGGCACAGATCAGAGCTGTGAAGCACGTGAGTCACCGTTGTCCTTCTTTGGCCTTGTTAGCTGAGAACTCCTGCTTCTGATCCTCACTCCTCCCTCTCTCTCCTCTTCCTTGGCGTGAGGCCTTTGCCTAGGGCATGGAGACAGCCCCCCTTTCTCATGTGGGGTCCCTGCCTGTGTGGATGACAGAGGCTTCTGGCTCAGGGGAAGGTGAGAACCCTCCAGCTGAGGCCTTGTGTCTCTGGGGACCCTTGGTGCCCTTCTCTGCCAGTGAAGGCTTTCCTGTTGCTAGAGAAGGTGGGTCAGCCTCCATTTAGGCAGCTGGGGCTGATCATCTGCAGGAAGCCTCTCTTTTGGTGCCCTCTGGGCCTCAGACCTAATTCAAGAATGATGTGGAATGCTGGGCAGCAGGGCTGTATAGGGGCTACAAGCAGGGGCTGTGAGATGCACTGGCATGGGACCATCCTAGCTCTACCTCTGCCTAGCTATGTGACCTTCAGTCAGTCGCTTACCCTTTCTGAGCCTAGGTTTCCTCGTGTGTAAAGTGCATGTATCAGTGACACTACGTCTTAGGGTGTGAGGATTGGGTGTGATTAAACAGGGAAAACTGTCAGCACAGCCCCAATGTGGGGCTGGTGAGTCACCAGGAGCTCAGTCAATGCTGGCTGCTGTCAGCGAGGGAGGTTATGATATTTGCAAGGAAATATCATTCCATTCCTTTCGAGTGCCTATGATCTGAACCTAAGAGAAACAGTTAGGGATGGATTTGACTATGTTGTAGATGGATTTGGGAGCTGAGTGGAGAGAGAGCCCTATTTTGGAGCTTCATGGGCTAATGAATAGCATGCCCTGTGATGGGCCTGCCCACCTTGGTCTGCGTTAGGAGCTTCAGTGGGACGGGAGGGCAGCTGGTCCTGACCTGTCTTGTTCCCCACTCCACCCCTCCCTGCAGCTGTCTTGTTTGTTTGCTCGGTAAACCCTTTCTTCAGAGCTAGTACAAAGGTAAACTCATCTCGGGTCCTGTCGGAAGAAAATAGATTCTCAACAAGTGGGGTCTGAGTTCCTGAGGTTTTCTGCTGGGCATTCCCTGCTGGGGAACCCAGAACAAATCCTGGGTTGAGAACCTGGGAGTGAACCAGGGCTTCATGCTTTGTTTGCTTGTTGATTGATGGAAGATTTGTGGGTCTGCATCCAAGAAGGATCATTAGAGACTGCTTTTGATGTTAAAACACACATCAAATGGATGAAAACAAAACAGAAAGCACCATTCAAAGGGAGCAGAGAATGGGATGTGCGGGGTGCTGGCATGTGTCTGCTGTCCTAGATGACCGCGGAGGGAGGGCCGTGGTGCTGAAGGGTGAACCCAGCTCCGGAGCTGGGCGCCTCGGTGCTCAGATTCCCAGTCACCCGCTTGTTAGCTCTGTGGGCTGGGGCAAGTCCTGGCCCCTCTGGGCCTTAGTTTCCTCATCTGTAAAAGGAGGGGGATTGTAGGTCATGGTGCTATTGTAAGGGTTAAATAATAGCATGTAGTACAGGCGTATCCTGTCTAATAAATGGAAATTCATATCATAATGCATTTAGGTTGGAGATTTCTCATAGCAGATTCAAAAAGGGGAAGGTAATTGGCAAGGGCACATCACTCTTGGACACCTACCGCGGGCAGGAGACCGCTTCCGCCTTGGAAAGCTTTTGGTGAGGTTGGGGGACCAGTGTTATAACTGCAAGAGTAGCCAACATCTGGCAGTGGAAATCTGGCGTTGTGTTGGGGAGATGCAGAGCAGGAGAGCTCATCCAGGACTTTTGAAATTCACAGCCGGCAGAGTCAACTTGGGGCTGAGGCTGGCCTTGGAGGAGGATAGCAGGGTTTTAATGGTTGAGAAAATGGGCCAAGGTGGGGGTGGTGGGGCAGCCCTGGTTGGCGCAACCCCAGCGGGTCGTTTTCTCTCTCTGGGCCTCAGTGTCCCCATGTGCTCACTGCAGGGTGGACCGCACACTCTGCAACCTAAGGCATTGAGCCAGACTGCCAACAGTCCCTTGGTGGCAGCCCTGGACTCTGGGGTGACTGATGGACAGCAGCTTGGCCCCCAGCCAGGCAGCGCTGCGGGGCTGTGGGGGATGGGGTGTGCAGCAAATTCCAGCAGAGGAAGGGATTTACTTCTGGTCTCAGCCTCCCTGGGTTGTAATTGCGCTGGAGAAATTCCCGCACAGCTGGGAAGCAAATGTGGAGGATTTTCTGTGCTGTGCTGTACATAGTGGGTGGGGCAGGCTGGGGCAGGGTGGCTGGTGGAGCTGGGCGGCTGTGGGGTGTGGCTGGGTCGTGGGTAGTGGCGTGACTGTGCTGGGGGTGTGATGGGCTGGGAGGGGCTGGGTCGGCTGTGGGGAGTGGCCCTGGGATTGCATGTGGGGCTGCCAGTACCTGGGCCTGCAGCCACCCCTCCTCTCCAGGCCCGGGTGCCCACGCACATACTTTTGAGCCGGCTTGCAGGGCTCTTCCCGCACCTCCTCTCAGCAACCACCCCGTACTTGTGCCCAGGGCCGCCTGTGATCACACCATTTGAACATGTCAGCACCTTGTGAGTTTGCCTGTGCGTTTGTGTGCATGTGGGTGTGGGGGATGTCGGGGGCACTGTCAGGAATGACCCAGGCAGGGCTGGGTGAGCGTGCGGGGCTGTGGGGACCTTCCTCCATTCACCCTGCGGCAACATTACACCAGAAACATAAACACTTGGCGCCCAAAGGCCTGTCTTCAGTGCCCGGTGCCATGCTTGGGGCCTGGTAGTGCTCACTAAGCACAGGATGCAGGAACAGGGGACGGGTCTCTGCGGGTTCCTGACTCCCAGTGCGCTCCCAAACCTGACCTCCCTTCCTCTCTTTCTGGATCCAGTGTTAATTTGATATGTCACCTTGGGCCAATCCTTCCTGAGCCTCAGTTTCCAAATCTATTGAATGGGTAATCATTTTATTAGCGTGTATCACTATGTGCCAGGCACTGAGCTGTTTTACACACATCATCTCTCTTAGTCTTAGCAGCAGCCCCGCCAGATAGATAAGTAGTATAAACCCTGCTTTATACTTGGGGAAACTGAGGCTCAGAGAGGTTGAGAGATTTGCCCAAAGGTCACAAGGCTAGTAAATGTTGGAGGCAAGATTCAAGCCCAGGCAGGCTGGCTCCAGTCTAAGCCTTTAAGTGTGATGCCAGCCGCCACTGTCCTGCTGCCTCTCAGGTTGTTGGGGTGAAACAGCATGATGCGTACAGCCCTTCCCAGGAGGCCTGCTGGGCGTAGTAGGCATCAAGTGCGTCTGAGCTGGGTTATTAGGTGCATTTCACCACGAAAGGCACGGGAAGCTCAGTCTCGGCGAGCTCTTGGTCTCACTCCTGGGGCCCACCTGTCAGTCCAGGGCAGAGCTGGACCCCTTCCCCAGTCCTCACCTCTAGATAGCCTTTGTACCTCTGCTTCCTTTCTCTCTGGGTCCTAGAGAGGATTGTGGGGGACCAGAGCATTTTGGAATGGGGGTGGTGGGGTAGGAAGTGACTTTCAACTCCAGAACAGTGGCCACAGTTACCGTGGCATTTCCTGAAAGTGCAGCGTTGCCATGGCGTCTCCATGACGACCAGAGCATCTCATTCATTATCCCCAGCACCTTGGCAGGAAAAGCAGGGCCTAGGGCTGGGAGAGCACAGTGGGAGCCTGGCTGAGGGCTGGTGGCTGAGGCCCCCTCATGCTCTTCCCCATTCCAGCCAAGGTTCCTCTGCAGGCTCTGCAGCCATCTCCCTCTCATGGGGTCTAGGTTCAAATTGCTGACTAGCTGTGTGATTTTGGGCAAGCGACTTAACCTTTCTGAGCCTCATTTTCCTCAACTGTAAATGTGATTAGTGACAGTATTAGTTGTAAGGATTCAATGAGATAAGGTATGTAAAAGTGCTTAACACAGTGCCAGGCTCATGGTAAATGCCCACTGCATGGTAGCAGTAAAAACAGCAATGATCATTACAATGGTACTATTGTTTTTTTCATTGTAGAAACTCCTAAGTTTCATGTCCAAATGAAAGACCAAATTTGAAATCAGGAAGGAAACCTGTTTGAGTCAATATTTAGCAGTTTCCTATGTGACTGTGGCAAGTCACTTCACCTTGGGTCCTCAGTCTCCTTATCTGTAAACTGGGAATAATAACAGCTGCTCGTTCATTCATATCCCGAGTCTCAATAGGGACCTGTGCCTGGGGGAGTGGTGGGAGCTTCCACGATGACTCAGACATGTCCCTGCCATTAGGGCACCCAGGCATGTGGGGAAGAGGAAGAAGGGCAGTTGGGATTTGTGGGGAGCTTCTGTGTGCCAGGCACCAGGCAAGACCTGCCTGTGCAGCAGTCAGTGGGTCTTGGTCCTGCCCTGGGATCTGCAGGCTGCGGGGTGCAGAGCTGTGTGTAGAAACGCCCTGAGTCCCCTATGCATGGACCACACGCTCAGGTGCCCCCAGGGCTGGGCAGGAAGCCAGGTGAGGGAAGGAGGTTGGTTATGGGACTGTGTTAACTGCAGAATACATGGCCAGCCCCTCTGAGGCTGGCGCTGTAAGTGCCTCGTTGATGGTGGCCAGTGGGGATGCATGCCCAGTGTCCCCAGAATGTGCTCTTTTTAAAGAGAAGTTAGAAGTTCCTGACTTTTATGTGAAATCTCCTGATTTTAAAATGTTGATAACTAATCTCAAATTAAAGAAAAATGCTGTGCAAGCCAAGAAACACACATCTGTGTCCTGTTTTGGCCTGAGGGTCCTGGTTTTCAGCCTCCCACTGTGGAGTGGGGATGAGGCAGGAGCCTGAGGAATGGGTGGTGGATGGGATGACTTTCGAGAGGTGATGACATTGGAGCTGGGGTCTTGAAGGATGAGTAAGTGTCCCGAGGGAGGGAGGCATTCCAGGCAGTGGGAACTTTGTTAGCACAGGCCTCGATGCACGACCGAGACTGGTGCCTGGTTGGGCGAGGCTGGAGTTTAGGGAAACTGGTACTGTCGGTGAGGCCCCGGCAGGCCCAGGGCGGCAGGGAGGCATTGAGCCCTCAGCCCCCAGCTGTCCTTGGGGCCTTGGTGGCTCCAGGGAGATTAGAAGCCCCCCAGTTCTCCATCCCTTGAGCCACAGGGGCTCTGGAATGCAGGCGGGCGTGGAGGGCCTTGAATGGCCAGCACCAGGCCTTTGAGGAGGTGCAGTGGGGGCAGTGCTGGAGGCCCCCTGTCAGCACACTGGTGGCCAGCACCTTGTTTACGTAGCGATCGGCTCTCCCCCACCCCACCCCAGGGTTTGTGGCCTTCTCTGGGGACGGGGGCTGGAGGGCCCGCTCTGTTTCTCCCTTCACCCCTTCTCAGTCTTGGGCTCTGCCATGGCCTTCTGCCTAGCCTCCTGGCCGCCCACCCAGCTATGGGAAAGGCCCCTGCCTCTGAAAATGGGGATTAGGGATTCTGAGGCCTGTTGGAGCTTGAGGGAGAGCGCAGAGTTTTACAGTGCTCTGTAGGCTGAGTTGTTACCTACATTGTGAATAGTTATGTAAGCCAACGGGGTGCATGAAGACAGTGGCTGACCCTTACTCAGCCCTGGTGCCTGAATGGAGCACTTTATATGTAGCAACTCATTCAATTTTCACAACTTTGGGAAGTGTATCAAGTTTTCATATTTTACAGATTAGGAAACTGAGGACACCGACAAGTTAAAGAACTTGCCCAAGATTACACAGCTACTGAGTGGGAGGGCTTGGGTTTGGATGAAGCCGCCTGGCTCCAGTCTGCATGGGTAACCATGAGGCTCTATTAACCCAGGGCTTAGGTCTATGGGTGTGCTTGGGGCGCAGGCTCTGGACTCCTTGAAATTGTTACAGCATTTTCCAGCATATGTGCATATTTTTTATGGGAAAATGTCCGAGTCCCGCAGGGATCTATGACCCCCAGATGCCTGAGACTCTGCTGGTTGCATCATTAATATACACGCCATTAATGCAACAGACCGAGGGCCTGTGACCGTAGTGCCCAGACCTGTGGGGGAAGTGGGGTTGGAAGGCTGGAGTGGGCAGGTGCCCCCTGGCCTTGGCAGGGCACCATCAGGGCAGCTCTACCTCCCCACCCACTGTGCTCTTGTCCTGGCCCCCGGCCAAGGGGTGGGGCCCACTATAGCAGGGCAGAGGGCTGCCCTTATCAGTGGGAAATGGGACATGGGTGCACTCTGGGCATAAACAGGGCCTGTCACCCCAGCCCTCCTGTCTCCACCCGGGAAGCCTGCCCCTTCTTGCCTGCTGTCAGCTGGAATTGCAGGGAGCTCTGGAAAGCTCTGCACACTCCCTTGTCTCCAAGCTGTGGTGTGTGCGCCTCCGTCTTTCTACCCCTGGTCATCCGTTACTTGTTCTTCTGGTCAGTTCAGGTACCACTTCCTCCACGAAGCCTTCCTTGGTCTTCCTCTTCCCCCCTCCAGGGGGGTTAAATGCCCCTCAGTTCTCTCAAACATTCTCCCTTCCCAACTGTCACACTGGTCCCTCTGCATTGTAGGAGCATGTTTTCTTGGCTGCCTCGGGTTCCCCCTGGTGCTGGCACATAGTAGGGACTGAATTGTAGAATACCTGAGGTGGAAGAACCCCCAGAGATCGTCTGGCCCAAGCGCCCCTCTAGCAGGTGGAAGCACAGAGAGGGGCAGGGTGTGCTCGGGGTCACACAGCACATCATGGCAGAGCTGGGAGCAGACCTGGTGTCTCAGCGTCTCCTCATTTCACACCCCTGCCTCTTGCTTCTGAGCACATCTTTTAAAAAATTTGTTCTCTTATTTTCACAAAAATAATAAATAATTATTGTAGAAAATTTAGGAAACAAACAAAAAGAGGAAAATAAAAAATGCTCAGAGATAATCCTTATTAACTTTTTTAAAATTTAGTACCAGTTTCTGGCCTATGCATAAAAACTTTTAACAAATATATGACCATGCGTACTGTTTTATAAATGTTTTCCACTTTAATGATATATATGGTAATTATATTTCTATGTCAGTAAATATCCTTCGACATATTGTGAATGGCTGCTTAGGATTCCATCACATGCTTGCATTATAATTGCTAAAGACAATCCCCTATTGTTGGGCATTTGCTATTATAAACAACATCCTTTGCTATTACAAACAGCACTGGGATTCGTATTCTTGTGGGGAGCTCTTTACACACTTCTGCCTCTAGGGAAGTTCCTAGAAGTGCAGCTGCTGGGTCTCTGCTACGCTGCGCCCACGCTGAGCACATTGGAGAGTCTTGAGGCTGGGAGGGATTTTGATCTTCACCCTCAGGTCCGGGTCTGAGGCTTACATTCCCTCCCCGGCTGCGCCAGCCCAGACCTTCACACCTTCCGTCCCTGTCCGGCTGTGGGGAGCTTTCCTGCTAGCTTCCAGCAGCTGCTTCCAGTCCAGTTTAAGAGAGACTGGAGGGCTGGGGTTGGGAGTGCTGTTTGGAGTGAGGAAATTGGGGCCTTTGTGTAGTGGGTGTGGGTGTCTGGTCTCCATTAACTCTCCAGTGAGACCAATATGGCTGGCATGTCCTGGGCGGTGGGTCGGGCTGAGGGGGAGGCGGGCACCCCGAGTTCTGGCTGCCTGGGTGGGCGGAGGCCCAGTGAGGAAGGTGCCTCCCCGCTGGTCCCGTGGCAAGCTCAGGATCCTGCAGGCAGGGGTTTGGTTGCCTGCAGTCCTGGGCTGGTGTGTGTATCTGTGGGCACGTGCCCCGAGGATGAGGGATGCCTGTTGCATCAGGGGCAGATAGTGGCAGCTGCTGTTTCTTGAGTGTTGCCTGTGCCCAGCTCCTTGGACAGGTTTACTCAGTTACCCCTTGGCCCCAACCCTGTGCTGCAGGGGCGGTGGTTTCACTGATGCTCCAGAGGGGCCTTCCAGCACAGCCCAGGCTCTGATGCCTCACAGCCCTGGGCGTGAATCCTGGCTTGGCTGCTCTGCCTGAGCCGCAGGCTTTTCATCTGTGGGATGGGGCTGCTGGGCCCATTCAGGGAGAAATAGAGAGGGAGGCACTGCAGGTAAGTGGAGGAAGATGGCGAGGACGTGGTGTTGGGTCGTGATTTAGAATTCCACCTCTAGCTCCCAGGCCTTGCAAATGTTTATTGTCTCACTTTGTCCTGCCTGCCTCTGGAGTTGTCTTGGTCTAGTCTTAGACTCTGATAATTATAATAAGTAGCAGCTGCCATTGTCGACGCCGTATGCTAGGTGCTGCTCTAAGTGGTTTGTGCACATGATTGGACTTACTCCCCCAGCCTCCTGTGAGGGGGGTACTGTTGTCAGCCCCATTTCACAAATGGGGAAACTGAGGCTCAGAGAGGTTAAAGAGCTTGCCCCAAATAATGCAGCCAGGTTGGGCAGCAGTACTTGAACTTGGGCCCACCTGGGTTAGGTCCAGTGCCCCCACAGTCAGTGGACCCCCAGAACCACAGTCTGACTCCTCACCTTCTTTTCTTTATTTACTTATTTCATTCATTCATTCATTCATTCAGTTTTGGTGAGGAACATTGGCTCTGAGCTAACGTCTGTTGCCAATTTATTTTGTATGTGGGACACTGCCACAGCATGGCTTGATGAGTGGTGTAGGTCCACGCCTGGGATCCGAACCCGTGAACCCTGGGCCGCCAAAGTGGAGCGCACGAACTTAACCTCTACACCACCGGGCTGGCCCTGACTCCTCACCTTCTGACTCTCCTCTTCTCTCCACAGCCTTGGCCCTGGGGGCCCCACCAAGCAAGCGGCATGTGGCACCCCCAGGCCTACCTAGTGTCCTCCAGCCCACTGCCCAGTACCCCCAGGAGGCTCTGACACCCTGGGGCACTTCTCCTGTGCACAGGACCACGTGGGGGTTTGCCATGGTGACATAACGGGGCGCAGAGGAAGGAAGGAGCGCACCCAGCCTGCGGACTGCGCCCCTGGGTGGGAGGAAGGGCCGGGGCCCGATCCTCCACTCCTGGTGCCCACTGAGGGCCTCGCTTGCTAAGTCTCTGTGAATTTGTTGGTCAGTGGACAACTCTGGTGTCTCCTGCCGCGGGGGGCCTCCTGCTGGGTTGGGCAGGGCAGGCCAGGCCTCCGGTGGCCGAGGTATCTGGGACCAGGATGCCCGCCCTGGCGTGCCTCCGCAGGCTGTGTCGGCATGTGTCCCCACAGGCTGTCCTTTTCCTGCTGTTCATCTTCTGCCTGTTCAGTGTTTTTGTTTCGGCCTACTACCTGTATGGCTGGAAGCGGGGCCTGGAGCCCTCGGCGGACGCCCCCGAGCCTGACTGTGGGGACCCCCCGCCTGTGGCCCCCAGCCGCTTGCTGCCGCTCAAGCCCGTGCAGGCGGCAGCCCCTTCCCGGACAGACCCATTGGTGCTGGTGTTCGTGGAGAGCCTCTACTCGCAGCTGGGCCAGGAGGTGGTGGCCATCCTGGAGTCCAGCCGCTTCAAGTACCGCACAGAGATCGCACCGGGCAAGGGGGATATGCCCACGCTCACCGACAAGGGCCGTGGCCGCTTCGCCCTCATCATCTACGAGAACATCCTCAAGTATGTCAACCTGGACGCCTGGAACCGGGAGCTGCTGGACAAGTACTGTGTGGCCTATGGCGTGGGCATCATCGGCTTCTTCAAGGTACGCGGGGAGCAGGGTCCCTGAGCAGTTAAGAGCTCCCGCTGAGCTTGAATTCCACCTCCACACTCGCTCGCTGAGGGCCTGGCTTTTCTCGTCTGTAAAATGGGTGTAATGGTGGCGCCCACCTCCCAGGGTTGTCATGAAGGTTAAACGGGTGAGTGTATGTAAAGCGCTTGGAGCACATAGTGCCTGGTGCCTAGTAGGTGCTTTTTAAGTATCAGCTCCTATTAGGAGCACATGGTAGGGGGATTGCCTGCCATACATGGGACCTTGCACACAGCAGGCACTTGCCTAAAGGAGACCCTGGGGATGGGTGTAAGGCAGGAGAGCAGATGCTCTGCTAGGTCCCTGGGAACTTGTCATGTGGTCCTTCCCAGGGATGGTATGTGTCCCATTTTGCAGATGGCAAACCAAGGCTCAGGAGGGTTAAGTTATGTGTGCGAGGCTATGCAGCCCGTAAGTGGGAGAGCCAGGATTTGAACCTAGAGTTAGACAGTTTGGGCTCTGGATCCTGTGCTCTTTCCTCTTGGCTATGGTGGGGTGTGGAGTTCATGTACCTCTAGAACAAAGCCATTTTACATTGGGAAAAAAGAAGAGAAAGAAATCCCAGTGGGCAGGTGAGACACTCTGGGCTCTGTGAGGCACCCAGAATGACTGCTGCAATCAGAGTCCTTGCTGAAAGTGTCATGGAGAAGCTGTCCTTGGAGCGAGGAGGTGGGGGACGGCTGGATGGAGGATCCAGAGGGTCTGCCAGAGAACTCTGACCTGCAAGATGAAAGCGAACACTGGTTGGGACTCCGGTTGGGTGCAGGGCAGGAGGGCGTTCGGGGGGGCGGCGTTTGTTCCTTCATTCAGCAAATATTTACTGAGAGCTTAGTGTTCCAAGTCCTGTGCTAGGCACTGGGGACACAGTGGTGATCGAAGTGTGCAGAGTCCCTGCTGTCACGGAGCTGACATTTCAGTGCAGTGGGTGGGGTGGGTGACAGACAGTGAACAAATAAACATACCCATGTGGCAGGTGGTGCTAAGTGCAAAAAGAAAGAAAGCAGGGAAAGGGCTTACGGGGTGATGGGTGTGGGTGGTTGAAGCTGTTTTTGATAGAATAGCCGGGGAAGTCGTCCTTGATAAAGTGACTGGAAGGAACTGCATGGCTCTATGTGTGATGGGTCTTCTAGGCAGAGGGGACAGCAAATGCACAGGTCCCGAAGCAGGTTCTTGCTTGGCGTGAATGGGGAGAGGAGTAGGAGGTGGGTCAGAAGTGGCCCATGTCCACTGACGGGTGACCACTCGTCCCCAGGCGTTTGTGGGCATCGCTGTGCATTGGGTCCTGTGCTAGGGCTGGGTGGAGCCTGGTCTGGTTGAGGGTTTCCCATGGCGTGTTATTCCGTGCACTAATGCAGCAAGATGCTTTGCCACTAAAAGAGGTTTTGTGGGCCGAGAAGTTGAAGGCTCTTAGAAGTCCCGCAGTAGAGCAACCTAGTGAGATTTGTTCCCCACAAATCACAAAACCCTTCATTTCACATAGCCCTCTCTGGGAAACGCTGGCCTGCTTTATGGCTTTATAGTGGCATGAAGTCAGACTGTCCTCGTTGTCTATTGATTCTTTTCTCCTGGACTCCGTTCCCTTTCCTGCCGTGAACTCCATGAAGCCTGAGTCAGAGCCCCAGGCCTGAGAACGTCAGAGCGGCTGATGTTTATTGAGTGCCTGTCCAGTGCTGTTCACGTCCTATATGCTTTCTGTGAATTAACTCATTTCAGACTCAGAGACCGTCCTCCAAGGCAGGCGGGTGTCAGCCTCATTTAAGAGAGAAGGAGTTTGAGGCAGAGTGGTGGAGAAACGTGTGCACGCTCACACCTCGAGTAAGAGCAGATCTGAACTTAGTGGATTTGAGCCCAGGCCGTCTGGCTCTAGCGGCCTGCGTCGTTAACCGTTGTTACGTAACCAATGAGTCCAGGAGCCTCAAATACCGTTTGTTTAGTAGAACTTGCATCAGAGGCCACGTCCAGCACACAAATTCCCACTGTCTCTGGGTCATTGGGCACACTGGGTACAACAGAGCTTGGATCCTATTTAGCCCCTATTCCTTGTTCTACACCAGGTGAACACAAGGCCCAGGGAGGGGCAGGAACGTGCTCGGAGTTTCACTGTAGGGTCAGTGGCAATTCCAGGTCTTCGTGCTCTCCCTAACCTGTTGCATAAGACAAGCCCCCTCCTTGGTTTTGAGCAGAGGCCTGAGACTTTCTGCTGGAACGGGCGCCCTCTGGTGGTCAAGCTGCATCTTTCGGCTCTCTCTGCAAGGTCTGCCTCAGTGCTGTGCATTGGGCTTGCCAAACCCAGAGGGCCGTGGACTCCTGGGATCTGGAGACTCTCATTTTTCAGTTCCCGCTGGCGCTGGATTCCCAGGTCAGTGTGAGAGCAGGGACTGAAAAGTCCAGACCGCAGTTCAAATCTTTCTGTCACTTAGAAGCAGAGTGGCCTTGGGCAGGATTCTCAACCCATCTGTAAAGTGGGACCAATCACAGCTCCTGCCTCACTGGAGCGTGCTGAAGATGAAACAAGACAGTGGGTGGGAAGCACCAGCACAGTACCTAGTACGCAATAAATGGCAGCGGTCACGCTTAGTCATCTCTCTACGCCCAGCAAACACAGCTGGCGGTGGCACTTTGTCTTGTGGCTCTGACCAGCGTCTGCCCCTGTAAGGTCCTTGAGGGTGGCAGTGGGTCTTGATTGGTAGCCCTGGTTCCTGGCACCGTCATGCCTCAACCTTGCAACTCCAGGTGCCCAGGTGCCCTGGGGTGGAGGACTGACAGGGGCTACCTGACCTCTGAGCAGGCCGTGCCATGTGTAATTCTCACAGCTGCCCTGTGGAGTAGGCACTTTCTTTTCAGGTAAGGAAGTAGGGCTCAAAAATTTAAGTGGCTGTCTAGAGTGACACAGCAAGTAAGTCAGAGCCAAGATTTGACAACCACACTCATGCCTTCTAACCAACCACAGGCGAACATGTCAGAGCAAACTGACCGATGGGTGGGGGCCCTGAGGCCCGGAGAGGAGACGCCATCCAGCTGGTTACTCTCTAAATCCACTAGGCCTCCCGATTCCCAGATCAGAGCTTCCTTCCTCTGCCTGGATGACCCCACTGGAAGACTCAGTGAATCCTGAGTGAGGCCTCCGGGTGGAGGAGCAGAGGGATTCCCCTCCCGTGGGGGTCAGTCTCTGCCATGCTGAGGCTCACTCTCCATCACCTTCCCCGACTGCTTCCTTTTGTTGCTGACCGGGGTGGACGATCGGCAGCCTGGCTTTCTGCCTTCTTCAGCGTCTCCCAGCTGGGCAGCTGGCCGACTCCAGGGCCTGGCAGTCAGCTCAGGGTCGGGGCTTTGAAATGGGATCCCCCAGGGCCTGTGGTCCAGTGTGGCCTCCCAGGCAGGTGATGGACAGGGCCTGAAATGTCGCTGGCCCCCACCGCCTTTGCCCCCAAGTGGCCCAAGCCGCTCTCACCCTTGGCCAGTACTGGCTTAGGGGTCGTGGGGAGCCTGAGGCTGGGGGAGGTGGCCTCTCAGGATGGGGCTCTGCATTGGGCCTCAACACTCGAGGCTGGCTTGGGACGGGGTGGGGAGTCGGCAGGTGCTCCTGTGTGTGGAGAATGGAATGCGGGCTCCTTAGCACAGTTTATGAGGCCGGGGCCCTGCAGAGCCTTTGTGGGAATGAGGGAGAAGCCCTTCTGCGTGGAGGAGATGGGTCCCAGGCACCTCCTGGGCAGATGCAGCTCCACACAGGCACAGGGCTCCGCCCTCAGCTGAGTGTCCCTGTACAGTGCTCACCTGGCCAGCTCTCCAGGTAGCCCTGGGCACCACCTTGCCTCCCTCTCTGGCCTCATTTGGTGCCCTTTCTCTACTCTTGCTTTGCCCCACCCTACTCATTCTCCACACAGCAGCCACATGGGTCTTGTTAAAATGCAAATTGAAACGTGTCATCCCTCTGTTCAGAACCCTTTGATGGAGTCTTTGATGGCTTCCACGCCACTTCGAGCCTCCAGGGTCCTGCAGGTCTGGCCCCAGCTGACCTCTGTGCCTCATCTCCCTCTTGATCACTCTGCTGGCTTCTTGCTATTCGTTGACTGTGCTGAGCCCTCTCCTACCTCAGGGCCTTTGCACTTGCTGTTCTTGGAACTTGGACCCTGCTTCTCCACTGATTGATGCTTACTCATTCTTTTTTTGTGTGTGTGTGTGAGGAAGATTAGCCCTGAGCTAACATCCATGCCAATCCTTCTCTTTTTGCTGAGGAAGACTGGCTCTGGGCTAACATCTGTGCCTATCTTCCTCTAGTTTATATGGGACGCCGCCACAGCATGGCCTGACAAGTGGTGCCTCGGTGCGCACCCGGGATCCGAACCCTGGCCGCCAGCAGCGGAGCACGCACACTTAACTGCTACACCATGGGGCTGGCCCCTGATGCTTACTCATTCTTTAAGTCTTGGTTCAAAAGTCCGTTTCTCCAGGAAGACTTTCCTGACCTAGCTGACTATGCCCAGTTATCTACTCTTCAGGAACTATGAACCTCCTCTGTGTAGCATGTGCCACGTTGAAGTTTCATGTTTATTTCTGCAGTTTTGATTGCTATCTCTCTTACCCTGCTCAACTTTAAGGTTCATGAGGGCAGAGGCCCTGTCTGTTTTTTCTCACTGTATCCCTGGAACTTAATGCAGTGCCTGGCACAGTGAGTAGTTGTGGAATGAACAGATAAAACCTGTATTGAACAGCTATCATATGCCAGGTGCTGGAGAGCTGTCTGTTCCTCTTTCATTCTTTTAAAAATCCAGTTACTCATCAAATATATGTTTGCTCCCACTGGGTGTCAAGCCTGTGCTGAGCACCGGGGATCCAAAGTGGAAATGGCATAGCCCCTGCCGTCGAGGGGGTGCAGACTGGTGGGACAGAGATCCTGAACAGAAATGCAGCAGCCAGGGTAAAAAGTGCTGCAGCTGAGGCTTTAATGTGGTCCCAGGGAGGCCAGGGCAGAGAAGAGGGTATATGCATTGGGTTTTGAAGGATGAGCAGGAGTTTGCCAGACCATGAAGATGGAATGGAATTGGCATGGAGACAAGGACAAATTGTAACATATCTAAAGGCAGGTGGCTGGGAGGGTGAGGGATGGCATGAAGGAGCTGTGAGCCTAGGGAGGAGGAGGGGGGGCACTGTGGGTACTTTATGCAGATCCCAGGGAGCTGGGCAGCAGCAGACCCTGGGAGGAGAAGGAGGCACAGGAAGCTGGACTCCTGTGAAGGGGTGGCCTCGGGGGTGCTAGGGGCATAAGAGGGGTTGGGAATACTGTGGGGTGGAGTGTCTTTGTTCCTGCATCTCCAGCAGACACCTCTACATTGGCATCCACCTAAGATGTCTCCTGAAGAGACGGTTGTGTGGCACAAGTCAGTCTGGAAACCCTAGACAGGAGAGCCTGGGGGTCAGGTGGGCGGCTCCAGGGCCAGACTGCCTGGCTGCGAATTGTGGCTTCTCCCAACCGCTGTGTGACTGAGGGCAGTACTCGCCTCACAGCCTCAGTTTCCTCACCTGGAAAGTGGGATAACAGAGGAGCCTGCCTCCTGAGGCTGATATGAGGACTGAAGGAGCAACTGTGATGATGCTGCTGGCCCTGTTCTGAGCACTTTGCCAGCGTTAACACTCATCCTCCTCCACCACCCCTTACCATTCTTAGCCACCTTTTACAGCAGACGGAACTGAGGCACAGAGAGGTTACGTAACTTGCTCAAGGACAGGCAGTCTGGTGGCAGAGTCCCTGCTCTCAGCTGCTAGACTTTTCTCTGTGTGATTTTGGGTAAGTTACCTAGCCTCTCTAGGTCTCAGTCTCCTAATCTGTAAAATGAGTGAAGCAACGCCTCCCTCACTGGGTCATTGTAAGGGTACACAGCATCCCTGTATGCAAAGTGCGTGGAACCTGATGCCTGGCTTGGGAAGTGTGTCATAGGTGTTAGCCAGTACATTATTATGACGGGTGGAGCTGGGTTAGCACAGGGCCAGTGATATGGTGAGCCCTCCATGAATGTTAGTGAATGTTATTGCCATTACTGTTATGGGTCCATACCTGAGATTCCATGGTCCTTTGGGGTTCTGGATCTGACGGCTCTGTTCCCCCGCCCCACCCGCAGGCCAATGAGAACAGCCTGCTGAGTGCGCAGCTCAAAGGCTTCCCGCTGTTCCTGCACTCGAACCTGGGCCTGAAGGACTGCAGCATCAACCCCAAGTCCCCGCTGCTCTACGTGACGCGACCCAGCGAGGTGGAGAAGGGCGTGCTGCCCGGCGAGGACTGGACCGTGTTCCAGTCCAACCACTCCACCTACGAGCCGGTGCTGCTGGCCAAGACGCGCTCGTCCGAGTCCATCCCGCACCTGGGTGCAGACGCCGGCCTGCACGCCGCGCTGCACGCCACCGTGGTCCAGGACCTGGGCCTCCACGACGGCATCCAGCGCGTGCTGTTCGGCAACAACCTCAACTTCTGGCTGCACAAGCTCGTCTTTGTGGACGCTGTGGCCTTCCTCACGGGCAAGCGCCTCTCGCTGCCCTTGGACCGCTACATCCTGGTGGACATCGATGACATCTTTGTGGGCAAGGAGGGCACGCGCATGAAGGTGGAGGACGTGAAGGTATGGCTGGGGGTGCCAGGCCAGGTAGGGCGGAGTCTCACCACCTTCAAACCTTGATATTCTCTATCATGAGTTTGCTGTCTGTATCTCCTCTGAGCTGTTGGTCCCCTTCCTTCTGCCAGTTGATTTTATTAATTGTCCAATTAGAAGCCAGTGTCATTTAAAATTATATTGAAGTACAGTCATCCCTAGATATCCGCAGGGGATTGGTTCCAGGACCGCCCCGACCTGTGGATACCAAAATCCATGTATTTGCATATAACCTACGCACATCCTCCCGTGCACTTTATTTATTTATTTTTTCGGTGAGGAAAATTGGCCCTGAGCTAACATCTGTTGTCAGTCTTCCTCTTTTTGCTTGAGGTGGATTGTCACTGAGCTAACATCTCTTCCAATCTTCCTCTATTTTGTATGTGGGATGCTGCCACAGCATGGCTTGAAGAACAGTGTGTATGTCCACACCTGGGATCTGAACCCGCGAACCCCAGGCCGCTGAAACAGAGCGTGTGAACTTGACCACTATGCCACTGGGCCAGCCCCCTCCCGTGTACTTTATTTATTTGTTTCTTTTCCCCCAAAGCCCCAGTAGACAGTTGTATGACGTAGTTGCACATCCTTCTAGTTGCTGTATGTGGGATGCGACCTCAGCGTGGCCGGAGAAGCAGTGTGTCGGTGCGCGCCCGGGATCCGAACCCAGGCTGCCAGTAGCGGAGCGCGTGCACTTAACCGCTAAGCCACGGGGCCGGCCCCTCCCGTGTAATTTAAATCATCTCTAGATTGCTTATAATACCTAGTACAATGTAAATAGTTGTTATACCGTATTGTTTAGGGAATAATGACAAGAGAAAATGTCTGTAGAGGTTCAGTACAGATGCAGCCATCCTAGGCCTTTCGGTCCTCTGTTGGATGAATCTGTAGACGCAGAACCCGTGGATACAGGGGGCCGACTGTATTCAATACAGAGAAAGTTTGCCTCTGGAGTGTGACGCTCAAGAATACGTCTACAGAGGAAGAGACCCAGTCACCAAAACACAGAGATGGAGCTGTGCCTGGTTGTTTGTCTGCCTTTTAATCCAGACATGATTTTTAACTCTCAAAAATGTTTATGTCAGTACCAGAGCTTCTACAAGACTCCTTAAGAGCTAGAGCTTGAATCTTACACAAGGCATATTTTATATGTATAGATAGTGCAATGCATGTGCTTAATTCAAAATGTGTTTACCAAGCTAAACTGTATGTAAAAGCATTTTGCAAACCAGGAAATTCTACACAGATGTATCACTACTAAAGAGAAGCCTGCAAATTAAGACCATTAAGCAATCTTTAAAATACACTTCTCCCCTGCTCACTGTTTTACTCAAAGTTATTTGAAAGGGAACGGCTTCACTAGTGTCAGTGGGGACATCGGTGTTGGTTGCCATAAATAGAGGGCAGCCGTAGCAATAGAGCCAAAGACAAGCCGGGGATTAAAGTCTGGAGATGCTGCCGCCTGCTGACCACCTGTCCTCTCTTATACGAGATTAGCAAGCGTTAGAAACCTATTAGCACCAAACCAAGATTCTTTTTGATGTTAGGAGGAGGATTGAGAAGGAGACTGAGAGGAGTGCTTTGTCCCTGGGGGAGCCAGGCTGGGGTGCTATGCTTTCTGTCCCCTGAAGTCACGGTCGGGATTGGCCCTGGGCCTGAAAGGGAGACCCTGGGGGCTCGTCCTCCTGTCCACTCTACCTCACATCTCCGGAGGAGGGGAGCGGAGCAGATGGTGTCGGGGAGCAGGCACCGTCTGGGGAGTCAAGACCTGGGTTCAAGTCCCCATTTGACCCTGACTGGGTCAAAGTCCCTTCCCCTGTCTGAGCTTCGGCAGGGAAATGACAAGATGGGGTGGATGGGAGGCTTTCAGGCTGTTTCCTGGTGCCCCAGGGGTTTCACAGAGGGGCCTGGATAGCTGGCTGAGGGGACATGTGCCCAGGGGCCAGGCTCTGAGCCTCCCAGCTTTGCTTCCTCGTGGGACAGGGTAGTGTTGCTTTGACCCGCTTTACACGTGTGCTTCCTCCTGAGACTTCACTTCATCAAGGGCTCTCCTGTTGAAACAAAGTTGTTTTTGTTTTTGTTTTTTGCTGAGGAAGATGCACCCTGAGCTAACATCTGTGCCAGCCTTCCACTACTTTGTATGGGGGTCGCCGTCACAGCATGGCCACCAACCAGTGGTGTGGGTCTGTGCCCGGGAACCAAACCCGGGCTGCCAAAGTGGAGTGCACCAAACTTAACCACTAGGCCACGGGGTCGGCCCGAAACAAAGTTTCAAGATGACTCTTGTTGAGCCCTCCAGCTCTAAGGCTTCATGCAATGCCACGACCCACCTCTAGCAAAGTACAGTCATGCACCGTATAACTACATTTCAGTCAGTGATGGCTGGCGTATACGACGGTGGTCCCATAAGATTAGTTCCATACTGCCTAGGTGTGTAGTAAGCCCTACCATCTAGGTTTGTGTAAGTACATGCTATGATGTTTGCACAATGACGAAATCACCTAACAATGCGTTTCTCAGAAAGTGTCCCCATTGTTAAGTGATGCATGACTGTAGATTGCTCTGTTTTCTACTTAGAATGTTCTTCCAGTGGCCCAAACTTGCTCTCTCCTGCTGTAACCTTAGGTCTTTGCTGCCTGTCCAGGATTGACCACACAAGGAAATCAGGCTACCAGGCTCACTGCGTCCCCCGTGAACCGTGGGGTTGCCCTTCTTGGTTCTTATTTTCCCCATTTTTAGAGTGAGAGGGATGACGGTAGTTTGGAGCCATTTCTGTGGAGGAACTAACAGAGACGCCCTCTGCCTTGCACTCAGCTCAGTGCAGGCTGCAGGGGGCTTCGCCAGCCAGGGTCCCGCTCACCCTCAACATCCTTGTGAGTCAGAAAGGGCAGAGGTGTTTTGTTTTTTGAATCCCAAGCCAGGCTACAACTGAGCCTTTCTTTCAGAGACATGAATGTCGCCCCATGAACTCGTGCAGTACTGGCTGTCCAGTGCACTTTATTTTTTTTTATTATTATTATTTTTAATAATTTTATTTATTTATTTTTTTCCTCCCCAAAGCCCCAGTAGATAGTTGTATGTCATAGTTGCACATCTTTCTAGTTGCTGCATGGGGGACACGGCCTCAGCATGGCCAGAGAAGCGGTGCGTCGGTGCGCGCCCGGGATCCGAACCCGGGCCGCCAGCAGTGGAGCACGCGCACTTAACCGCTAAGCCACGGGGCCAGCCCTGTCCAGTGCACTTTAAACAATACCGATGGCAGCTGCTTATTCAGGGCTTGGCGAGTGCCAGGCTCTGTGCTCAGCCCTTTCTGTGTGTTGCCTCAGCTGATCGTCACAGCAGCCCTGTGAGGTGGGGATTGTTGTAGGTCTCATTTTACAGGGGAGGGCGCTGAGGCTCAGAGAGGTGAAGTAGCTTGCCCACAGCCACACAGGTAGAGCTTGCATGTCCATCAGGTAGTGCGTGACTTTGGTCAGATGCCAGCGGTGGCCCCGGTGGGCCAGGACTTCTAATTTGCAAAATGTTCTGATAGCAGGCTCACGGAGGGTGGGGATTTTTTGAGTCCTGACTCCAGGGTACAACGATACATTTGTTTCACAAGTGTCAGCATCCCTTCATTGACTTGCAAAGCACTGGGTGTGCCAGGCACGGACATGTGGCAGTGCTGGGTACACAGTACGTCTTTGGAAAAGTCATGGTCCTTTGACATCAGCCTTGCATTCACCAACGAGGAGAAATCCTCCACGTTTGACGGATGAAGACGTGAGGCTCACAGTGGCAGTGACTGCGGACATAGTAACACCACCATTTTTCATCGCTTACCAAAATATCAGGCCATTTTACATGCAATATCTCGTTTAATCCTCTCAAGAGCTCCGTGAGGGAGATAGTATTATCCTCATTTCACACTTAGGGAGGCTGAGGCCTAGAGAAGTTACAAAGCTTTCCCAAGGACGCACGGCAGAGCTAGGCCTGCTCTTGCCAGAGGCCTGGTAGAAGTGGCAGCCCAGGGCTGGCGTCTACGTGACGTGCTAGAAGTCACACAGGGTCCACACTCAGAAGGGGCCCATGTAAGGCTAATGCTCTGCTACTGCCTTCTTAACATTTTTAATAATTTTCGAGCAGAGGTCCCCCATTTTCACTTTTTGCCGGGCCCCACAAACTGAAGCAGGTCCTGAAGCAGCCAGGACCCTCTGGGCCCTCAGTGGGAGGAGCGGGGAGCTCCGGCTCCCCCTCACCTCTTGCTTCCTCCTCCGCCCATCCTAGGCCCTGTTTGACACGCAGAACGAACTACGCGCACACATCCCGAACTTCACCTTCAACCTGGGCTACTCAGGGAAATTCTTCCACACAGGTAAGTGGGCCTGGCTCTGCTCCCGTTAGCAACCTCAGGGACCCTCAACCTCCAGACCCTCGGGGCACTGTGCCACAGGGGCAGCAGGTGGGCTGACAGGACCACATTGGGGGCAGATTCGACCCCCGCGGCCTCCCCTGAGCCCACAGCCCACGGAGCAGTCACAGCCCCGGGCAGAAGGCATTTGGGGACACCACCATGACAACTCCCACTCATCTCTCCCTGGCCTTAGGCTCTGCTGTCCTGGGGGACAGCTTCTCCTTCCTGTTCCCTCCTCACACCCACCTTTTAAAATTATTTGTACTATTTTTGCTTAAAAAAGTAATTAGTTGAATTTTAAGAACATTACAGAAATCTGTAGCATAGAAAGTGAAAATGCCATGATTGTACCCACCCAGGAGACGCCCACGGTCATGAGTTTATTTTCAGGGTTTGAGGGTTGAGGTTGAGGGCTGTGGGTTGCCCGGTTCAGGCCCTCCCTCCTCTCTTGGGCTCTCTCCAGTTCCGCATAGGCTCTCCTTGGGACTGGGCAAGAGGGGACAACTCCTGACGGTCATCTGCGGTGAGCGGTCCCTCTAGCTGCCTTCTGCTCGGGCCGCAGTGAGGAAGCCTCTCTTGAATTCTAGGCAAAGCCCCATTAGTCTGCAGTTCTGGGGGGAAAGCACGCAACATAGCCTCAGTGCCAAATAAGAGCAATACTGGGTTGTCTCTGCACTTTTTTTATTCTCAACCCTTAGCATATCAGAGGTAGTTGTAGTAATACATGTGTGACTGAGAATTAAATATCCTCTGTGTATACAAAGAGCTTCTACAAATCAATAAGTAAAAAACAAATGACCCAATAGAAAAAGAGGAATAGGATGAAACGGGCATGTCAGAGCTAGAAGAAACCCTTGGGATCATTGCCTCTGAACCCCACGTTGCACAGATGGGGCCTGAGGGTCCAGAGAGGAGAAGGACTTGGCCAAAGTCACCCACTGAATCAAGCCCACACTCTAGACTGGGATCCAGGGTCCTGGACTGGGGCTCTGTCTGCTCCTGGGCTGTAGCTCAGCTAACTGTTCCAAGCTGTTGGGTGGGCCCTGGCCGGGCGCTCCCGTCCAGCCAGCCACCCAGGTTGGAGGGCCTCATGGCGGGGGCCTGGGCTGAGCTCCCTGTGCCGGGGCTGCAGGTACTGATGCCGAGGATGCTGGGGACGACCTGCTGCTGTCATACGTGAAGGAGTTCTGGTGGTTCCCCCACATGTGGAGCCACATGCAGCCCCACCTTTTCCACAACCAGTCCGTGCTGGCTGAGCAGATGGCCCTGAACAAGAAGTTCGCTGTCGTGAGTAAGATGCCCTGCAGCACACAGCCGGGTGGGCCTGGGGCTGGGCTGGGGGGCCGGGCTGCTGGCCTCTTGCTGCTTTCACAGCTCAGTCTGACAGCTTTTGATGAACATCTTCATAGTCCCTGTCTCACTGAAGCCTCACTGAGACCCCAAGAGGCGGGTAGTGATAGCCTCACTTTTAGAGAAGAAACCAAAGCTCAGGGAGGCCACACCAGCTAAACAGAGGTCCAGCCAGACGTAAACCCAGGCCTGTTTGTTTCCTGAGCCCAAGCTCTTATCTTCAGGCTGGAGTGGGAGGCTCCGGAAAGCTGGAGGAGGTGCTCAGCGAGGAGGGACTGAGGCCCGGGTGCTGGCTCAGCCTGCGTCCACACAGTGAGAGGCGCGAGAGGCAGGAGGAGCCTTGTCCTGGCTCCTCACTCCCGGGTGCTGGCTCAGCCTGCGTCCACACAGTGAGAGGCGCGAGAGGCAGGAGGAGCCCCGTCCTGGCTCCTCACTCCCGGGTGCTGGCTCAGCCTGCGTCCACACAGTGAGAGGCGCGAGAGGCAGGAGGAGCCCCGTCCTGGCTCCTCACTCCCGGGTGCTGGCTCAGCCTGCGTCCACACAGTGAGAGGCGCGAGAGGCAGGAGGAGCCCCGTCCTGGCTCCTCACTCCCGGGTGCTGGCTCAGCCTGTGTCCACACAGTGAGAGGCGCGAGAGGCAGGAGGAGCCCCGTCCTGGCTCCTCACTCCCGGGTGCTGGCTCAGCCTGCGTCCACACAGTGAGAGGCGCGAGAGGCAGGAGGAGCCTTGTCCTGGCTCCTCACTCCCGGGTGCTGGCTCAGCCTGCGTCCACACAGTGAGAGGCGCGAGAGGCAGGAGGAGCCTTGTCCTGGCTCCTCACTCCCGGGTGCTGGCTCAGCCTGCGTCCACACAGTGAGAGGCGCGAGAGGCAGGAGGAGCCCCGTCCTGGCTCCTCACTCCCGGGTGCTGGCTCAGCCTGCGTCCACACAGTGAGAGGCGCGAGAGGCAGGAGGAGCCCCGTCCTGGCTCCTCACTCCCGGGTGCTGGCTCAGCCTGTGTCCACACAGTGAGAGGCGCGAGAGGCAGGAGGAGCCCCGTCCTGGCTCCTCACTCCCGGGTGCTGGCTCAGCCTGCGTCCACACAGTGAGAGGCGCGAGAGGCAGGAGGAGCCTTGTCCTGGCTCCTCACTCCCGGGTGCTGGCTCAGCCTGCGTCCACACAGTGAGAGGCGCGAGAGGCAGGAGGAGCCTTGTCCTGGCTCCTCACTCCCGGGTGCTGGCTCAGCCTGCGTCCACACAGTGAGAGGCGCGAGAGGCAGGAGGAGCCCCGTCCTGGCTCCTCACTCCCGGGTGCTGGCTCAGCCTGTGTCCACACAGTGAGAGGCGCGAGAGGCAGGAGGAGCCTTGTCCTGGCTCCTCACTCCCGGGTGCTGGCTCAGCCTGCGTCCACACAGTGAGAGGCGCGAGAGGCAGGAGGAGCCCCGTCCTGGCTCCTCACTCCCGGGTGCTGGCTCAGCCTGTGTCCACACAGTGAGAGGCGCGAGAGGCAGGAGGAGCCCCGTCCTGGCTCCTCACTCCCGGGTGCTGGCAGGCATGACACTGGCCCAAAGGTTAGAGTCCCAGCTCGGTCAGTCCCTCACTCCAAGACCCTGGGCACATCCCTTTCCCTCCCTGGGCCTTAGCTTCCCCATCTGTACCAGAGGGCTTGGACCAACTGCCTTGCTGCTCTGGCCTCTGATTTCTCCCTCCCGTTCTCCAGAGGGGACATTTGGCCGGGGGGGAAGCAACCCCAGGCTCACCCTGCCTTGGCCTTCCTCTCCCCAGGAGCATGGCATTCCCACAGACATGGGGTACGCGGTGGCGCCCCACCACTCGGGCGTGTACCCCGTGCACCTGCAGCTGTACGAGGCCTGGAAGCAGGTGTGGAGCATCCGCGTGACCAGCACAGAGGAGTACCCCCACCTGAAGCCGGCCCGCTACCGCCGCGGCTTCATCCACAACGGCATCATGGTGAGTGGGCCTTGGGGGCTGGGAGGCGGTGTGCACACGTGTCGTGGGACACAGGACTTTGGTGAGCTGGTGAGGAGTTTCGGGCCCGTTTCTGCTGCCCCCTGTGGCATCTGAGGCGCTCTCTCCAGGGGAGGCGGGCTGCTTCTGTGACAGGGCATCAGGGAAGAACATGCTTTAAAGGGGCCTCTGGTGAGGACTTGGGACAGGCCTCTGTGTCGTTCAGTTATGTGCTCATGGGAACGTTTTTCATGAGCTTCTACTTTGTGTCTGTCCCTTTTCTAGGCACAGGGGATACAGAAGTGCACAAAAACAACAAGTCCCTCCTCATAAATGTGTAAAGTGTGTAATAGTCAGACGGTGATAAGTGCTGTGGGGAAAACTCGAGCAGAAGGGAGACAGGGAGTGCCAGGGGAGAGGAGAAGCTGTTTTAAATAAGGTGGTTAGGGAGGGCCTCCCGGGAGTGAGCCGTGCTGCTGCGTGAGGAAGAGCATTCAAGACAGAGAAAACAAGTGCAAAGGCCCTGAGGCCGGCTTGTGCCGGGAGTGTTGGAGGGTCACCTAGGAGGCCAGTAGGGATAGGGGGGAGCGAGTGAGTAGGAGGTGGTAGGAGATAAGGTCAGGGGGCTGACGGACCAGGTTGTGTAGGGCCAGCTAAGGCCGTTGGATGGACTTTAGCTTTTCGTTTGATATGGGAAGATTTTGAATGGAGTGCTGTTATGATCTGACTCATATTTTAAAAGGGTTTCCATGATTCTGGCTGCTCTGTGGAGCAGAGACTGTAGGGGACAAATTGGGAAGCAGGGACACCAGTTAGGAGGCCACTGCAGTCTTCGAGACAAGAGATGGTGGTGGCTTGAACCAAGGTGCAATGCTGGGACGTGATCAGATTCTGGACTTATTTAGAAGTTAGAGCCAGTAGCACCTGCTGATGAGCTGGATGTCTGGTGTGGGAGAGAGAGATGAGTCAAGGATGACTCAAAGGTTTTTGGCCCGAGCCATTGGAAGGATGAACTGTCATCAGCCTGGATGGGGCAGCTGTAGGAAGGCCAGATTCGTACATTTCTTTGTCCATCTGTCCATCCATCCATCCATCCATTCATCTGTCCCTCCACTGACTTCCTCAATACCAGGCATTCATATTAACTCTGGGGATGAAGTGATGACGAGACAGGCGAGTACCCTGCTCTCGTGGAGCCCACAGTTTTGTGAGGGGAGACAGGTACTTGAGTTAAACTAGTGCGTGACCAGGGGTGCTCGCAGGCCAGGTTCTAGTGCTGCGAGAGGAGTTGCAGAGCCTGAGTGGGAGAGCTGCTTTAGAGTGGCCCAGCTGCTCGCTGGGCCAACAGGCCAAGTTCCCAGAAATGTGCTCACCTGCCTGTCTCTGTTACTTTGGGTCTGCTCATTCTGGGTCAGAATAGCAGTGAAGTATGTAAAATAAGAGCCCCTGGGCTCCCTGGGGGATGGCGCAGGCCGCAGAAGGTCTTTGGGGGAGAAGACCCCCAAGGCTGGGGGTCGTGAGGTTATGCAGGAGGAGACACCCTGGCCGTTCTCCTGAGGAAGGGTCCTCCCACCACCATTCATGCTGGAGATGCCATTGCCCCTGTCTCCCCGGCCCCCAGGTCCTCCCACGGCAGACCTGCGGCCTCTTCACACACACCATCTTCTACAACGAGTACCCTGGTGGCTCCAGCGAGCTGGACAAGATCATCAACGGGGGCGAGCTCTTCCTCACCGTGCTCCTCAATCCTGTGAGTGCTCCACAGCCCTCGGCTGGTGGGGAGGAGGGGCTGTCGGACAGCCTGTCTGCAGCCACGGCAGGCCTTGTGGGCTGGGGAGGAGGGGCAGGAGCAGGTGTGGGGGCCGGGAGTGGGGAAACCCACTCTCCAGCCCTGGCTCTGTCCCTGCTCTGCTGCAGGGCCTTGGGTAGAGAAGCTGAACTGTCTCTTTTTTCTTTCATAATCTTGCACTTCAACACAATAGCGTTTGCATTTTTGTCCATGTTCTCTTTCTAGTCTTCGTGTGGGTGTGTGTGTATAAATATGTAAATATTATATATTAATATACATAGTAGGCTATGAATACATTAAACTTTATATATGTCTATTTTACTCTATTCACCTGAGCTTTCTGGGCCTCTCTTTCCTTCTCTGTAAAATGGAAATAATCGTCCACGCGCTAATAATATTAGATAGATGTCAAGCGGTGGTGTTATTCAGCTTTTGGGGGTAACTGAGTACTCCTTATCTTCCATGCACCCCTCACCAAAAAAATACAAAAGAACACTCAAATAACTGTGCAGTAGGTCAGCGTCCCAGGGTTGTAGTTGTTGGAGGTCAGTCAGACCTGGTTACCTGGCTCTGCCTAGCCCAAGGTCACACAGCAAGTTTGTTGACGGCCCCAGTGAACCTTGGACTAGTCATCGAGTAGCCCTGCAAGCTGAAACAAGACCAGAGGGTGAGCAGTGGGGGTGAAGGCAGCTCAGACACTGACTAGCCCCGGCCTCCCACCTCCCCGCCCCTGGAGCAGATCAGCATCTTCATGACGCACCTGTCCAACTACGGGAACGACCGCCTGGGCCTGTACACCTTCAAGCACCTGGTGCGCTTCCTGCACTCCTGGACCAACCTCCGGCTGCAGACGCTGCCTCCTGTGCAGCTGGCCCAGAAGTACTTCCAGATCTTCTCAGAGGAGAAGGACCCGCTCTGGCAGGTGGGTGGGGATGGGGGCCCTGGGCGCCTTGTTCAGGGATGGAATGCCCACCACTCATGGTCACATGCTCCAGGCGTGGGCGCAAGGGCTTAGCCCTCACACCTGCACACACTCTCAAGTAGACACGTGCACACTTGCTCTGCAGCATGGGCACACTCACTTGTTCTCGTGCCCTCGTATGTACACATGTGCTTGTGTGTACACACCTCCCACACAGACCTACATGTCTGCATACTCACACACAGCCTCTGAAAAGCCAGCATTGCAAAACTGTGAGGGAACATGGTGTGGATGAAGTGTAGAGAGTGACTGCCTGGCCTGCTTATGTCTCTTATGCCCCTTCCCACTCCAGCAGGCTCTGAGCCATGGGAAAGGGGACCGTGGGAGAGTTTTGGGAGCCAGTTCTTGGGGAAGTCTGCCCCAAGGGGTTGTCAAAAACTGGAAGCAGAAGTTGGACCTGATAGCAGTCTCACAGTTCAGACCAGGAGTCCACAATCCGTGGCTTGTGGGCCAAATCTGGCCTGCAGTCTGGGTTTGTAAATAAAGTTTTATTGGGACACAGCCACGCTAATTCTTGTATTTACTGTCTGTGGCTGCTTTCAAGCTACAACAGCAAAGTTGAGTAGTTGTGACAGAGACTGGATGGTACCCACAGCCTAAAATATTTACTAAACATTTCAAAAGATTTACTAACCTTTATAGACGAAGTTTGCTGACCTCTGGTTGAGACACAGCTCATCCAGTTCAATTCAGCAAGTGCTCGTGAGCTCCTATTAAGTGCCAAGCACTAGGCCCAGCATTCTGCTACGCTCTGTCGGGCATGAGACTGACCAGAAGCGATCCCTGCCTGCCAGCAGCTCAGTGTCCCACGGTGGGGATGCTGCAGGGGTGCATGTAGTTATGTCTGTCAGTCAGGGCTGTACCACGATCCATGTGCAGTGGGAGTCCAGAGTCCGTTCGCTGGGTTCTGGGGTCCCCTAACATCCCCTCCACTGTTGTTTTAGGACCCCTGTGAGGACAAACGCCACAAAGACATCTGGTCCAAGGAGAAGACATGTGACCGCTTCCCAAAGCTCCTCATCATCGGCCCCCAGAAAACAGGCAGGTCTCTACTCTTGACCAGCCCCCCACTGCCTGCTGGCTCAGCCACAGAGTTCTGGGGACCACCTTGCCCTGGTCACAATCCCCTGTCATCTGACCCTCTTTCCCAGGAAGGGGGAGTAAAGTTGGGGTGACCATGAATTGCCTATCAGTGTGGAAGTGGGAAGGGGGTGGAGGGTGGAATGGGATTCTCCTCTCTGTCCTGAACCGCAGCCTCAGGGAGCTTTCCCTTTGTCCTCCTGGGAGTCTCTGAGTCTAGGCGGAGAAGCCTGGATCAGCTGCTCTGCAAGTCTGAGCAGTGCAAGGCAAAACTGGTTCAGTGCGAAGAGGACTGCGATCAATTAGTCATGTCTGCCAGAGGTGCAGGAGGGAGGAGTGGTGACATGGTTGCTGAGTATTTGCCATGCATGAAGTCTGTAAGGCAAATGGATACTCCCATTTTATAGACAAAAAGCTTGAGGCTCAGGGAAGTTAAGTGACTTCTCCTAACACATTCAGTTAGGAAATGGCAGATCCAGGTTTTGAAACCTGGTCTCTGTAACCCCAAAACTTTTAATCAGCAAACTCTACCGTCTCCTTCTCGCCTGGGACCTCTCGTTGTGGCATATAAAGCATAGACCCACACACAGGAAAGTAATGAACTCTCTAAAGGAGGGAGCAGGTCCTGTGCTGTCAAATAGGGGAGAGGGTATGAGTGACAGAAGGGCACCCAACGAGGAGGCATCAGAGCCACATTTCTTAGCCCTTCAAGAGTTTCACATCAACAGACTGGAGGGTCTGGGGCTCCCTTTTCTCTGAATTCCTCCCAAGTGCCAGAGAGGACAGAGGCCCAGAGCTGGAAGGGACCAGCAGAAACCATCTAGTTCTGGGATTATGAGGAGACAGTAATCAATTGGATGTGGCTGCTGGAGTACAGTGGTGAGAAGGATTCTGCTGCCAAGTCCCTGTTTGGTGATGAAAAATGCTGTGATGGATTAGCGATGTCTACAATGGATGCAGGAGTTGGGGTGGCCACATGCATGCCATGTATTTGCCATCCTGGGTTTAGTATAATTCTTTCACTGTAGAGATAAGGAAACTAAACCCAGAGAAGGGAAGAGACTTTTCCAGGATCTCCCAGTGAGTAATGGAGAGGTAGGACCAGAACCCAGGATTTCAGACTCCATCTTTTTGTTGGGGCTGGGTACTGGTCTCAGCTGTCTTCCGATCCTGCAGGCACCACGGCCCTCTACCTGTTCCTGGGCATGCACCCAGACCTCAGCAGCAACTACCCCAGCTCAGAGACCTTTGAGGAGATCCAGTTTTTTAACGGCCACAACTATCACAAAGGGATCGACTGGTGAGTGGGCCCTTCTGTCCACAGCGGGAGGGGAAGGCCGTTGTGGAGCCTGCCCAGGAGGAGGTCTGCTGTGGCCACAGCAGAAAGCAGCTGGCTCTTGCTCACACACAGCTAAAGTTCCTGTAATCAGGGACAAAATGCAGTGACCCTTGAGCCCTGATTTTGGAGCCTTGTCACAGATGGGACACTTGATGAGGGAGCCCTTTGCCCCTTTGCATTACTGCCTGGGGTAAGAGACTGCTGAAGTCAAAGCTAGCCCCTCCCTTGCTTGCACAGAAACATCTTGAGTCCTAGAGGAGGAGAGGGACTCGCCTGAGGTCCCAAGAGCTGGGGACAGAGCAGGAGCTAACATCCAAGTGTTCTGACCCGAGAGCTGGCCCTTCCCACTGTGTTTGGCTGATCGTGAGCAGGAAGTGTTCTTTTTTTTTTTTTTTCCTGAGGAAGATTAGCCCTGAGCTAACATCTGTGCCGGTCTTCCTCTACTTTATATGTGGGATGTAGCCACACTCATGGCTGATGAGTGGAGTAGGTCCATGCCCGGGCTCTGAACCTGTGAACCCCCAGCCGCCCTAGCAGAGCGCACCAAACTTAACCACTGCACCACGGGGCCAGCCCCAGGAGGTGCTCTTGTGAGCCCTTCAGAGGTGGTCACTGGCTTCAGGGAGTTGCCTGGGAAGGTGGTTAAAATTGCAGCTTCCCACCAGAACCTGTCACCAGAGGTTACCTCGCAGTGTGGGGGCCACATGGACCTGGTTTTACTCTATGATTTTTCAGTTTGTGTCTTTCTGTACTGTTTTTCTTTTCTAGTCTTATACATGTATTACTCTTGGTTATTATTTTTATGTCAGTGGTTTACTTGAGTGGAGAGTTATGGGCATTCTTCTGTTTGGTTTTTGGTATTTTTCTGTGTGTATTCTCTCTCTCTCTCCTTTGTCTGTCTGTCATCTCTCTGTCTCTCTACCTACTTACCTGTCTGTCTGTCTATATCTCTAATATGCCCACAATCTCTTATCTAAAAACCGCTGTAGCCAGATGTATTATTGGAAGTCAACGTTTTTCAGATTTTAGAGAGATAATATGGTGTGACACCATATATTTAGCAAGACTTGCAGCAGGGCCTGGGGCAGCACCCCATTAGCAAATACTTTAATGTCTGTAGCAAAGTATGTGAATATTTATGCTAAATAAGATTAATAAGTCAGGTTTTGTTGCTAAATGGCTTTGCTACAAATTTATGGAAAAAAGCTGTTCTCGGAGCTTTCTCAATTTAGGTTTTACAAACAATGGATCGTGGACATGCAAAAGTTGTTTTATAAAGATAGCAGTTCCTCAGCCCCATTACCACTCTTGATTTTGTAGGTAGGTGTATGGGGGGATGCAGGAATCTCACAAGCCTGCAGGTGGTTCTGATAAATGGGGTCCCGGGATCACCCTGGAGAAACTCTGTCCTACAGGATAGAGTAGGGATCTTACACATTTAACTAGGGTGAGTCTTGTGGGCTTTGGTTCCCACAAACCCCTCAAGTTGTACCTCTCTTTTGCGTGAGTAGGTGTCCCTGAGGGGTCTGGAGTGTTCGTTAGTTTTCTGAGGGGCCCTCAACCTAGAGGTGGTCGCAAAGGACTGATGTGGACGGTTGCTCTGAGATAAGGGAGGTTCATCTGGAGAGCTGTCAGGCTCACCCATATGAGGCTGGGGAGGCGGGTATGGGTATCAGGAGGTGATATCTCCCCTCCTTGTCTCCTGGTCCACAGTGTGCTTAGAAAGTGCCATCCCAGGTCAGGAAGGAAACCCTGCACTCTGGAGGCAGCAGAGGGTGTCCCTCCCTTTCCCTGGGTCAGAGGTAGAACTGCTTGGAGTCCCAGCTCGCCCCCTAGAGGCAGGGAGAGTTAGGGCCCTGTCAGTTTAACTAGGGGAGCATCCTGTTAGGATGGAAAGACACAACCTCCTTCCCATACCCCGCAACCCATATCATACCCATAAATCTTCAGATCCTCCTGACCCTAAAGTCTCCCCAGAAAAGGCATGAGTTTGGAAAAGGGAGACTGCCAAGTGTCCATTCTGTCTAGAATCCCTGCCAGGGAGCCATGTGCCCTGCTTTCTTCCGGAAGCTCTACCCCCAGTGACCTTCACCCTCTCGTGCTGCGTTCCTCAAGCCTCTTCCTCATGAGTCTGGCCTGTGAGCCCCTCTCTCTGGGCCTTCTGCAGGTACATGGAGTTCTTCCCTATCCCCTCCAACACCACCTCTGACTTCTACTTTGAGAAAAGCGCCAACTATTTTGATTCAGAAGTGGCCCCCCGGCGGGCAGCCGCCCTGTTGCCCAAGGCCAAGGTCCTGACCATCCTCATCAACCCAGCAGACCGGGCCTATTCCTGGTACCAGGTGAGCCGGGGCTGGGGCGGGGCCCTCGGTGGGGGTTGGGGCTCTGCCTGCCACTCTGCTACTCACCCATTCATTCAGCAAATGTTTACTGTGCCAGCCCTAAGCTAGCCTCCTGGAATGTGGTGGTGGGTAAGAATAGAGTCTTGCCTCCACAGTGCTTCCAGCCTGGTGGAGGAGACAGGTGGAAATCGATGTTGACTTCCAGTCATCAGTTACCTGCCCACCCTCCTAGCTTTGTCTGGGGTCCTGCCTCTGATTCTGACACCGGCAGGAGGTGGAGGCTCGTTCCACCTTGACAAAGCCTAGATTTGGCCAGTAGTGATCTGGGCTCAGGCTAACTGTGGCCTCCTCGCTGGGCACGGGGTAGGGGTGGGAATTCAGAGAAGGACAAGACACAGACCTGCCACTCTTAGTGGAGGATGGAGATGCCTGATCAGGTAAGGACGTTACCTGGACTGCAGTCTGTCCTAGAGAGGGTATGACTCCTAGTCCCTACCTGGCTACGTAAGGACTAGAACTTTCTTTAATTTTGATGACCTGACTTAATTTCTTCTGAGCAGCATTCCCCTGGGCTTACGGGAAAGCTTAGGTTTGGGCCTTTTGGGGGTTTCCTCCCCTGCCTGCCGGTCTTCCTGGGATTATGCCACAGGGCCAGGGTGGTGGGAGAGACCGGCTTGGTCTACCAGCCGGTCAGGAAGGCAGTCTCAGGCCTGGCCACTTGCAGCAGCTTCCTGCTACCCCTGAGCATGTTCATCTGGGTGCTTCAGATGGCCTCTCCTCTCTGGGGCCTCACTGTGGCCACAGGGCTGGCAGGGAGCTGGCTGCAGAGCCTCTTTGCTCTCTGGTCCCACAGACCCCCCCCCCCACTCCTTACCCTCAGCTGTGTATGGTCCTCAGTGGGAGTGAGGGCGCTGGTGAGGGTTACCCCCTGGTGGGCAGGTCCCTGATCTCTGGACTTTGGGAATTCTGTGGATGCCGATGGCCCATGGCATTATTTTAGGGGGTTCAAGCCTGGCATTTTTCTCTTTCCACTTCTTTCCCAATCCTTCTGTCTTAGTCTGCTCAGACTGCCATAGCAAAATATCATAGATTGGGTGGCTTAAACAACACAAATTTATTTCTCACGGTACTGGAGGCTAGAAGTCCGAGATCACGGTGCCGGCTGATTGGGTTCTGGTGAGAGCTCCCTTCCTGGCTTTTAGACAGCCACCTTCTCACTGTGTCCTCACAGGCAGAGAGCGAGCAAGTGAGCTTTCTGCTGTCTCTTCTTAAAAGGTCACTGATCCCCTCACGAGGGCCCCATCTTCATGACCTCTTCTAAACCTAATTACTTCCCAAAGGCTCCATCTCAAGTAACATCACATTGGGGGTTAGGGCTTCAACATATGAATTTTGGGGAGGACACAAACATTCAGCCCATAACACCTTCTAATTTCTATAAAGGAGAAATTCTCAATTTCTGCAAATGGCTCTTACGTCCTTGCTAACACTGCTAAGCTCTGTTTTAACAAAGAGAGTGCAAGCTTTGGCTTCAGGGCCTGTAGCAGACATTTGTGTCTGGCTGGTGTTTGAGAACATTGCTTTATTTTTATTGTATTTATGAATGATTACCTTCTATATATGACATATATGATAACTGATTTTAGTTTTCCATTTATGGAGTCGATAGTTTTATTTCAAAATAAATTTATGTGAATAAGAAAAACGAGTCAATGTAAAGAAAAGTATGCTGACATTGGCACCTACGGGTGGTTGGTGGATATGGTAGAAATTGCAGAGATGCTGTGCAAATGACCAACATTTGGAAACTCTGATCTAGTCCAATTCCCATCTTGCAAAGATGGGGAAACTAGGGCTCAGAGGGGCCAGTGACTTCCTTAAGGTCAAAAGGCAGTGAGAGCAGAGCCAGGACTAGAGCCCAGGGCTCCTGGTTCCAGCCCAGGATCTCATGGCTGCTGTCCCACAAAAGCCTCTCCCTTTGTGCCCTCCACGTGACGTGCTGACCCTCTCCCCTTGCCCACAGCACCAGCGAGCCCATGATGATCCAGTGGCCCTGAAGTATACCTTCCACGAGGTGATCACGGCTGGGCCCGATGCGTCCTTGAAGCTGCGCGCCCTCCAGAACCGCTGCCTGGTCCCCGGCTGGTACGCCACCCACATCGAGCGCTGGCTCAGCGCCTTTCACGCCAACCAGGTAGCTGCCTATCCTTGACCCTTGGGAGGGCAGTCACAGTGCTGGCTTGTGGCAGTTAGCAGAGAACCTCAAAATCTCTTTCACCAGTCACGGGGCCAGAAACGCCGTCACTAGCGAGTTAGACCTTTGGGTTCTTCAAAAGTTATAGTCTTGTTTATCCCAAGGTTGATGTGTAAGAATTCCCCAAGCCCTTGTCCATCACAACAGGCTCTGTGTCCCTAAGGGGACCCAGAAAGCCCTGAGGTAGGCCCCTAGGGGTGGGCAGATGGGGTGTGGTGATGGAGGGAGAGGTGGGCAGGGCCGGACCACACGAGGCGTTTCAGGGAAACTCTCGGAGGATTTAGGCAGGAGAGTGATGTGTGGGCCGGAAGCTTGGAGAGAGGCAGAGAGGGATGCTGCAGGGATGTGAGGGGCAGGCAGGGTTTGGGTGAGAGCGTCAACTCTAGGAGAGGGTGACTTCGGTCAGGGGAAGCTGGCAGAGGGCAGGGAGGTAGACTGCAGAGGACTGAGGTGTGCGGACACCTACTGTTCAAAGGTGGAGGAGGAAGCAGCATCTACAGAGTGCAGGGTCCCCAGTTTGTAACCGTGGCTGCCGACCGAGAAGACTTGGGGCCTGTTTGCTACTAGAGTGAAAACAAGTTCAGATCATCCTTCTCTCTTTTCTTTTTTTCCAGATTCTGGTCTTGGATGGCAAACTGCTGCGAACAGAACCTGCCAAAGTGATGGACACAGTGCAGAAGTTCCTTGGGGTGACCAACACCATTGACTACCACAAAACCTTGGCGTGAGTATTGCCTTGGCCTTTCAACAGGGGGGTTTCCAGAGCAGGCACCCGGGCCAAAAAGCCAAAGGCTTGAATGATTATGGAAGAGACACAGATTAATTAGTGTCAGCAAGTGTGAGAAAGTATGCATGTCCCTGCTGGCAGTTTAGTAGAAAAGCTAATATTAATATGACTTGAGTCATATTAATACAGGTATCAACTCAAGACAAAAAGAGGTGATGAATCTATTCTACTTAGGTAAGTTCTACCCCTGGGGTGTTCTTTTCAGTCTGGCCTGAACATTTTCAGGGTGTTTTATCTAAATAAGTTAGACCAACAATGAGCATCGCCAATTCCCACAAGGGTTTCTTAGCATTAGATTATCACTTAAATGTAATTTCAAGAAAAGGAAACTACAAATATTGTTGATGGCTAATAATCCCGCTCACTCAGAACCCAGTGCAGGTGCACTGAGAATGCCTCCCAGGATGAGTAAGTGCCAGCCTGTGTTGCGGGGGCTCAGGGCTGGGGAGAGGCCATCTCTCAGTGCTGGGTCACAGACAAGTGACACAGCTGGATGAGGGGGTCTCAAGAGAAGGAGTAATAAAGTCACCTTCCCTGGTTACCTTCTGGGACAGTCTTGCAGCAAAATGTTCCCTTCTCTCTATCCTGGAAGTTGAAGGTGGAGAAGGGAAGTTAGTCCTTCACCTTGAGGCGGGAAGAGCAGCAGCTAAGGGTGTGGGCTGTGGGTTAGGATCCCAGACCCACTGCTTCTTTAGCTGTGCGACCTTGGACAAGTGTCTCAGCTCCTTCAGGCCTCACTTTTCTCATCTGTAAGTTTGAGATAAAGGTAGTAATTCCCATCTCCCGAGGGTCACCTGTATTGAATGAAAGCATGCACGTGGAGCTCTTAGTTCAGTGCCTGGCGTGTACTAATGCCCAGTAAACGGTGGCTGCTATCATCATCATCACCATCATCATCACCATCACCACCATCATCACCATCACCACCACCATCATCATCATCACATCAGCATCATCACCACCATCACCATCATCACCATCATCATCACATCACCGTCATCACCATCACTATCACCACTACCATCATCATCACCACCACCATCATCACATCATCACATCACCATCACCACCACCACCATTATCATCACATCACCATCATCACCATCACCACCACTATCGTCATCATCATCACGTCACCATCATCACCATCACGACCACCACCATCATCATCATCATCATCATCATCATAATCATCATCATCATCACATCACCATCATCACCATCACTATCACCACCACCATCACCATCACCATCATCACATCATCACATCACCATCATCACCACCATCATCACCACATCACCACCACCATCAGCAGCAGCAGCAGCACGTCATCACATCACCATCATCACCATCACTATCACCACCACCATCACCATCATCATCACATCATCGCATCACCATCATCACCATTATCACCATCACCACCACCACCACCACCATCATCACATCACCATCATCACCATCACCACCAACACCATCATCATCATCATCATCACATCATCACATCACCATCACTATCACCACCACCATCATCACCATCATCACCATCATCATCATCACATCACCATCATCACCATCACCACCACCATCATCACATCATCACATCACCATCATCACCATCATCATCATCATCATCATCCATGCCTACTCTGTGACCCATCCAGAACTCCCTATCTCCCTCACCTGTGAAAGTGAATTCTGTTTTCCTTCTGTCCTGATGCCCAGGAATCTCCTAATGGTTCCTGATCTGAGGCTGAATTCTGATGCCAGTATGCCTCCCCTCTATGTGACAGCTTCCGATCTCGTCTCCCAAAAATGCCTTTGAAGGTCCAGCATAAGTTGGAATTCTGAAGGCTATCTTTCTCTGTCATTTCTGAAATTGACCCCAAAAAATGAAACTTTCCAGTGATGGACATGCTTAAGTGCAACTGCAGATATTGCATTTCTTGATAAAAATACAATTTATTAAAAAGCAAAACAACCTCCACTAAATGTTTTCCCCCTATTGGGTTCTTGGGTAAAAAATGTTGCTCACCCTCAAGTTGGAGAATGGTGTGGTTAGTGTAGCCCAGGGGCCGAACTTGGGCCAACAGATGCAAACATCAGCCCCACACCATCTGTGGGTTCCAGAGTGTGGGTAAGGGAGTGGGTTCCATGGTCTCCTAGGCTCTGCCATTCCTGGGGTTTGTGAACATTGCCTTAAGGTGGAAAGGGGGTGGCCTGGGCCAGCTCCCATCCACAGGCTTTCCCCACTCCCACAGGTTTGATCCAAAGAAAGGATTTTGGTGCCAGCTGCTTGAAGGAGGAAAAACCAAGTGTCTGGGCAAAAGCAAGGGCCGGAAATACCCAGAGATGGACTCGGATGTAAGTGGTGGACACGCTGCCCACGGCAGCTGGATAGATGGAGGGGGTCCTTGTACTGGAGGGAGTATTCTCTCCCCTTTACCCCACACTTAGGACGTTAATGGCCTTGGCATTTCTTGGATGGTGTTCTTAAGAGGAGGAAATAGGGGCCAGGATATGGTGGGTTAGAATTGATTTAGTCAAGTGAGGACTTATTACTTTCTACTAAGGGCTGAGTGCTGTGGGGCTTTGAGGGTGAATCAGACGTGTTCTTTGGCTTCAAGGAACTCCTAGTCTGGGAGGGAAATAACACACACACACCAATAAGTAGAATACAAGGCAGAAAGTGCTTTGTGCAGTAAGAGAGGTGCGCACAAGTGCTATGGGAGTGCAGAACAAGGAGATGCCGTGGGAAGCTGGGAGTGGTAAAGAAGGCTTCTCAAAGGTGAGGAGGGGGCTCTGGAGTTGGGCCTGGAGGGATGGGGTAGCACTGGACCATGGCATGGAAGGATAAGGCATTCTTGTAGGAGAGAACAGCCTGTACACAGGATTAGGGGAAAGGTCACACACTGTGACTCTTGTCCTGTTTCCCTTTTCCCATTTGCTCCTGGTTTTGATTGTCTTTCTCTTTTCTCCCTATCACAAGGATTTTGACCTTGTGTGCTATAGTTTGGTGCTCCTACCGTATAGGAGTTTTGGAGGCTACCATTTTGAAGAAGATTTTGAATAAATAATAGGTGTATGGGATGCTGCCAGCAGAATGGGGTTTTAAAGAGGAGGGGTCACTCTTGAGTCAGCATGTCCAGATCTGAGCTTGCCTTCCTGTTACAGTCCCGCGCCTTCCTGAAGGACTATTACCGGGACCACAACATCGAGCTTTCCAAGCTGCTGTACAAGATGGGCCAGACCCTGCCCACCTGGCTGCGGGAGGACCTCCAGAACACCAGGTAGCCGTGGCCGCCACAGCCAGACTGAACGTTTGTGACAGCGGGGACACCCTGCCGCGTGCTGAGCCAGACTGACCTGCAGAGTGCGGAGCTGGGCCCGGGCTGGCCAAGCACTTCTGAGCAATACTCTGCTGAGGCCCAGACAGGGCCAGGAGAAGAGCCCTGGCAGGTCCACAGCACCTCAGCATCCAGTGCTGGGTCTGTGGCCTGTAGGACCCCTCTAGCCACCAGAGGTCCATTCCGTTCACAGCCTTTCATGGGGAGGCCACTTCCTGTTGGTGGAAGGCCACTTCCTGATGGGGGGAGTCCATGAGACTCTCTTTTCTGTTTCTCACTGTGTTCTACCTACCATACCCTCTCCTTCATCCCATCACTCCCTGCCCCAGCAGGGAATCCCCTCAGTATTAGCTGCCGTATCTTCCCTGTCCACCAGACAAAAGGGAGAAGAGCCCAGCTGGGCCTTTTGCCAAACCAAGGAGAGAGACTGGACGTTTCCCTGACTGTTTGGAGCCAGGCCCTTCCAAGAGGTCAGCCGGGTACCCAGAGTCGGTCACTAGGCTGGGTGTGAGAGTGGCCACCTCCAGAGAGCGCTGAACCTCCACACATTCTGTTGAATACCTTCACATCTCACCTTCCCTTTTTGGGGAAAGAATTGCTGGTCCTTACAGTATCCACCCAGCCCTCAAGGCCTTCTTCAGGGCCCTGGGGCACTGCCATGCCATTTGGACCCAGAGACCGAGGCCTCGACCCTACGCCCTTTCTTCACCCTGGGCTATGACATGTGTGGTGTTTCCTGTGGTAAAAGACTGAGGCGATTCAAGAGTCTGCCAGTATACATGTTCCAGTGTACATACGTTGTCCCCATGCCCACCCAGCCTTGGCCCCTGGCAGACACTGGGCAGAGTCGGTGAGACTGCCATCCACGGCTTTGCCCCAGCTACCTGTGGCTGAGGGTTCCTCGAGACCCCCTTAACCTCCCAAATACTAAGAAGCTAAAGTATTTTAATATTTTGGGTTTTTTTTCTTGGTGCCAGAGTTTGTACCCTGGGTGCTGGGGTCACACTGTGTTATATATATATATATAATGTGTATATATATATTATATTTTTTTTGGTTGGGTTTGTTTTTAATTCAGTTGTACAAAATGGTGGCAAGCCCCGGTCCCGAAGGGGTCATATCTCAGTGGGAGATAACGAGATGGGGCTGGGGAGGAGAGGGCGTGTCTTCGTGCGTCAGGGCCTCAAGGAGACAGTATGGAGGTGCCTTTGGAGAGGTCTCTGTTCCCTCTCCCAAGTGCCATGGCTGTCCTGGGGCTGCCCCAGGTGAACACGGGGTGAGATGCACAGGGAACATCTACTCTCTCCAGGAAATCTAGCTTTATGAAGTGAAGTGACCCTGGGGGGATTTTGGCCAAAGGAAGCAGCCGGGCTGGGGTAGGAGACCTGGGGCCGAAGGCTGGCCTGTTCCCCTCCCCCTCACATGGTGCTAGGTTGGGAGCTGCCCTGGGAGCTGGGATGCCCACTGGGACCCACAGAACTGTCTCCAGGCTCCCTGCAGACAGCAGGCTCTCTGGGCTATTTTCTGGTTGGGGTCTGCTCCTACCCCCTTCTTTTAACAATGTGAAGTGACTAAGACTGGGGTGCCTCTCCCCAGCCCCTCCCACTGCCAGTTCAGCTTCGAACTGACATCCCGGAAATCCTTTCTGGAGAGCCTTGTCTTATTCAGAAGACTGTAGCATCTTGGGGCTGGAAGGGTCTTTAAACGGGTATGGAAATAGGTCCAGAAAGGGGAGGGGGCCTCCTTGGGCCATGTCACAGAGCTGGTTGGGAGCAGGACCGAGAACTGAACTTGAGGCTCCGATTCTGAGTCCAGTGCTCTTCTTCCAACGCCACACTGCCTCTGAGCCCATCCTTGGAACCCTACTCTTTGCCAGGTTCCTGTCCCTCCCTCAGTCACACCCTTGCTCATTTCAGGATATGGGAACAAACCACTCATTCCCAGCCAGGGTGCCTTGGAGCCTTCTCAGTTCCAGATCTGCATTTGCATCCCTGTCTTGCTCCTCTCGCCTGGAAAGGTCCTTTCCCAGCCTGTGGGGCCTGTGTCTGTTTTAGCTCTGAACCAGTTCCCTTTTCTCAGTTCTCCGCTGGGATGGAGAAGAGTTGGATGCTCAGCGGGACCAGCTGCGTGTGGTTTCATTGTCTACCAAGAGAAGTGTTCCTGTCATGCTTCTCACCGGGGCCTTTGAGCCTGGGAACCCTGGGTCATGTCTACCCCGCAGGGGCTGAGGAGTGGAGTGTCTGAGGACAGGGTGGCACGACTGCTTGTACGCTCATGAAGACTTGCCCACGCCGTGGAACTCCCAGAGTGGGGCAGCAACTTTCCTAGTGCGAATCCCGGGCCTCACTTCCATTCTGTCAGCAAGGGGCTCAGGCTCTGTGCCCTGTGAGGACGTAGAGCTCCCACATTCTGAAATCAACCCACTGGGCCTGGGTGCCTGCCCCCGTCTCTCCGAGCTCAGAATGCCTGGGGGGCAGGCAGCTCCACTTCTCGCTGCCTCTGGCCTGAGGAAGGAGCGGGCAGGTTTGAGACCCGGTGGGAGCAGAGGAGAGCTTGGGGATTTTTGTCCAGGCCCTTCTGGGAGGCTGGGGACTTGACCTGCCACGTGTCCTGAGTCTGGTCACCGCCACTTCTTCCCTTCCCACTAAGGAATCTTTCTTGAGGACGCACTGCCAGGCCTGCGGGTATTGGGGAGGGGGAGAGAGAGGTCCCTCCAGGGGCTCTCAGCTGCTGAGCACACAGATCCCCTCACGAGGGGAGAGAACCCGAGGTCAGCGGGTGCAGCAGCAGCATCTGCAGTGTTCACTAATGCCCTGTAAGCGTTTGGCTGAAAAGAGGAGGAGAGAAATAGCTTAAATCACGTAGATGACGCCACCCTCCATTCTACCATCCCCTCCACGGGTGTTTGCCCCTGGGTGAGCGCAGGTGTGTGTCACCGCAGCTGCCTTGGTCACTTGGGATTTTAGAGCAGCCCACGGCGTGGGTGTCTTGTGCTTGGAGGACGAGTCTGAAGTTTGAAGATGCCTCTTCTGAGCCCCTAAGGGAGAGCAGCCAGTGCCACTGAGGCCCGGCCGAGGGAGCAGTGGTCTGTTTCCAGACGAGGAGAGCCGCTGGGCTGACCCACAGACACTGGGGGTGCCAGTGTGGAGCTGTCCCCATGGTTTGTTAGTGGAAAGAGCAGATAAAAAAAGTTTTACCAAGTATTTGATTATAAATGCCCACTACCCACCATCTAGATTTAAAATTAACATTTTGCAACATTTGTTTGATTTCTCTTTCTCTTTACATGTATATTTTTTCTGAACTAGTTTAAAAAGTAAGTTGCAAATATCATGAGACTTCACCTCAAAATGAAGGCAATTTACTTCAGCCTGCACCTCCTGAAACTTAGGCGTTCTCCTAAATGTGGGCCCATATCACCCCCAAGACAACAGTGGTTTCGTAACATCTGCTAACTCAATCCGTATTCAGATTTCCCCCAGATGACTTATACCTGGTTTTGGAATCAGGATCTGGTCAAGGTGCACACACTGCTCTTGTAACTGTGTTTTTAAAATTTCTTTGAATGCTGTAAAGTCCTCCCTCTGCTCACTTTGATTTTTCAAGTGACATTATTTCTGAGGCCAGCAGGCCTGCTGTCTTGCAGAAGTCCCACATTCTGGAGTGTCTGGTGGTTTCTTCATGGTGTCGTAGAACAAGTTCTTCTAGCTCCTATATTGTCAAGGGTCATTTAGGCGATACGGATTTTTGCCTTTTGTGCTGACTTGACGACTTCACTCCAGCCTAAGATGTCCCTCTACTGTCACCTGTACCAGGTGCCACACCTGCAGAGGGGCCAGCTGGAGCTCCAGGAGCTCAAGGGAGGGCGAGGGAGGAGCATCCCAGCTGGGCCTGGGAGGAAGGGCCAGGGGCGCTCTGGAAGGAGGAGGCTGCATGCCTGAGGCTGGACCAGGCAGTGTTGGGGCTGTTGGGAATGAGACGTCTGGCTCAGAAGAGCCTGTGCTGCCCCCTTTGATCCTGGTGATGGACCACAGGGCACCAAACAGCACCTCTCTCCTTTTCTCTCCCTCTGTTTTGTGGTTTCCAGGATTTTACCTCCTGGGGGCCCATGGTCTGTGTGCACTGGAGCAGAGCCAGGCAGCTGGGATACACCAGGGAAGGGCCCAGCTGGGAAACTGCCTCCCTCTAGCTATGGTGTGAGGAGAAGAGCGCTGGGCTGGAGGGAGGAGATGTGAAAAGTCATCCCAACTGGGCGCATTTAGTAGCTGTGTGATGGTTTTCCTCCCAGGGCCTCCATTTCCTCGTTAGTAGAATGAGCAGGTGGGGCCACAGCAGGGCTTCTCATTGGTCAAGGAAGGAAGCAGGGCCCAGGCACCCCCCACCCAGCCCTCGAGGCCATGCTGGGTTCCTGGTCTGCCAGCGGTGGGCTGGCTGCTCCCCGGCTTACCCTCGCCAGCTCAGATAGCCGGAAATTTTGTTAGCTCCCAGGAAGGAGGAACAGGCGTGGGCTTGGTGTGAGGTCAAGGTCAAGGCCCTGGGGGAGACTCTGACTGTTTTATCCTAATAAGTTCATCCTTCCCTCTCTCTGGCTCTTGAGGATGGTGAGGGAGGAGAGGGTTTTCTATGACTGTGCTCGCTTTTATTATCAGCAAGAGGGCTCCTTTTGTAATTCGTGCATGAAATTCATGTCATTTCCTGGGGAGAAGAGAGGGCTGACTGCAGAGGGTGGGGGGCATGTTAGGGGAGCAGGCAGAGGTTTCCTTCCCTGTGGGGGTGGGGAGAGGGGTGGAGAGGGGGCGCTACCCAGCTCACCTGATCAGGGCTCTCGAACCAGCCGTTTTGGGTTGTGTTAAAAGCGGGAACCTTCCTCCATTAATGTACGATCTCGAACTAACTGCTAATAAAGTGGGGTTCTGTTTGTACGCGTTGGTCATGTCTGTTTGTCTGGCCTTTTTGCCAGGTCTGCAGGGGTGGGTGGAATTAGAGATGTTTGCATGCACAGCCCCCCCGCCACACACACACACACACACACACACACACACACACACACACACACACGTAAATCAAAGATCATTTCCACAGGGTTGTAAACTGGAGCTTTTCCAGACAGCAGAGGCCTGTCCCAGGGCGGCCAGGTGGGGTGTCTCAGATGACATGGAGCCTTCAGACACACTAGGTCATTGAGAAGTGCTGGGGACTGAGCTCGGCACTGAGAGAAGACTCAGTCTAGAACCAGTCTGCCACAAATGTGTTGTGACTGGGGACAAGTCGCTTTTACTTTCTGATCCTCGGTTTCCCTCGTCTTTTAGGGGTATGGAGGAAGTTGGACTCAGTGGCTGTTCCTGGAGAATTTGCTTAAAATGCAGATCCCCAGGCCACTCTTCCAGGGAGCCATCTCCAGCAGATGTGGGGTAGGGCCCAAGCATCTGCATTTTAACAACCTCTCCAGGACGCTGGGGTACCCCACTTTGGGAAACCCTGGCTCAGATTGATGGTTCCTACGGTTCCAATTAATTCAGAGTCCCACTGTCTGAGGAACTAAAACTTTGGGTAAAACAAATGACTTTCTAGCCCTCCCAGACTGATTGAGGGCCGAGCTTGTGATTTGCCAGGGAGGGGCAGAGCCGGGAGCAGCGAGGCTCTGGCCAGCTCTCTGCAATGCAGGTGTCTGGACCTGCTCCCTTAGAATCCCCTATGAAGCTTTAAGAAAATGCACATTCCCAGGATCCCACTATTCCACTCAATCAGAACCTCTGGGAGTGGGACCCAACAACGTGAGTTTTTACAAACTCCCTGATACACAGGAGGTTTTGGGGACAGCAAGTGTGAGCCAGAGAAGGTCCATAGAAATGTGGACAGCTGCCGAGGGGCATGCTGGGACACAGCGGGGAGCACACAAAATGTCAACCCCAACGGCACAAGGTCTTTGTGGTTTGTCAGCTGGGAGCTCGGTACAGGTCATGTGACATCCCCAAGAGCTGGCTGGATGCTGCATCAGTAGGAACAGTTCCAGAAGGCATGATACGAAGGGATTCCTGTGCCAGGTAAGGGGTCGGGCCACGTCAGAGATTTCTGATTTTAAAACAGCCGAGATTCTTTTTTAAAAGAGAAGCTTAACTGAAAACCAAGTAAAGGCAGGGGTGCTCTGGTTGGACTAGGGGGTGAGGATCTGGACTTTGACCTGCTCAACTCCCCCTCCCAGTCCCCCATCCTATCTCAGAACCCTGAGATTCCTTGAAACATTGTGAAAACCCGGCCTAGCTGCTCTCAAAGGTCCCAAGAGTCCTGCAGTTCTAACAGGTTGAGTGAATAAAGACACCTTAGACCCTCCTCATCCCCCATCGTGGGGAGTCTGCTCAGGGAATCTGGTACCCCAGGAGCACTCCAGGCTCCCAGAGGTGGGCTTTCCCTCAGAGAAGTCCTGGATCGTGTGCACAGAGTGGTGTGTTTCATAATAGCAAAGCACCGGAAACAACCTTGGTGTCCATCCATAGGGGATCAGCTGTATGGCCTCTAGTGTAGCCACATGCTGGAACATGATGATGCAGTTGAAAACAACTAACTCAGTCTTCAAGTTTGGCGAGAGAGTTCCTCAAGATTGACCTATACAGTGACCATTTGTGGAAAGAATGCTACATAGTATGTATTATTTTTCTGGGAGTATAGATGCACAGCTCTCACACCAAACCACTAACAGTAGTTACTTCTGGAGGAGGGGGAGGAGACTGGGAAAGGATTTTCAAAGGGGATTTTAGCTTGGCTGAAACATTTTTTAAAAAACAAGGATGATATATTCGTGTATCATTTGTGGGATGAAAAAAGTCTTTATAAAACATAGCTAGAAATGGAAGAAGCAGAAAGGAGGGCTCCAGACAGCTGCAGTACTGTGGGGATGATGCCACGAAGGCAGCATGGCGTCCTTCACCCAGCCCTTAGGCTGCCATCGGAGTTCAGGCCTGAGGAGGCCCAGGGTGGTGGGGGAAGTTCTTGCCTGGCTGGAGTTATCCTGAGCACTTGTCCAGACCCCGAGCTGAGGATCCTGACTTGCTGTGTGATTCTAGGCAAGTCTCAGCGCCTTTCTGGCCCTCGGAGCGTGGCTCCCACGTACTCACATAGGAAGGGTTAGAGTTAACATTAGCAGTATTGGGACAAACTGACATCGTGTGAGAAGGACACAACCTAACACCTGTGAAATTACTGACAAAAGGACGTCTTGTGAATCTTGCCAAGAGGAAACGGCAGACACGTCCATGTTGAGGGACATTTTGCAAAATAACTGACCTGAACTCTAAAAACGTCGAGGTCATGAAAGATGAAGGAAGGCTGAGACGTGGTTCAGAATTAAAGGATACTAAAGAGACCTGGCAATCAAATCTCGTGTGTGACTCTGGAGGGGTCCTGGACCGGGAAACAACGAGCTGAAAAGGACGCCATAGGGACAACTGGCAAAATGTGAATATGGACGGTGTGGATTGGATAATAGCATTTATCAATGTTCAATTTCCTGCTTTTGATTGTTGTGCTGTTATGTAGGTGTATATCATTGTTCTTAAGAAGTACATGCTGAAATATTTATGGGTAAAAGGGAAGAAATGGAGCTGAATTGTGACTGAACACTTTCTAGTGGGTCAGACTTATCTGGTGCGGTTCAGAACGTGTCCACTAGGGGGTACTACCATTCTAGCCTCTTACCTGCTAGAGTGAGTGTGAACCTCTCCACAAAAGACTGGGCTGGTGGTTAATGGTGGTGGGGTAATAATATTATAAGTAATAATATCAACAAATGAAATATGAATAATAAAAAGTATTTCTCTGTGTCAGGCAGGCCCTCTGCTTATCAAGTACTATCTCTTTTAATCCTCACAACAACCCTCTGAGGTAGACATTATCTTCATTCCCATTATATAGAGGAGAATCTGAGGTTCAGAGAGGTTAAGTAACTCGGCCAGGATCACATAGCTGGGAGTCCTTGGTCTGTGAGGCTCACAGCCTGAAGCCCACGGGGCAGTCCTGCCTCCAGGGCCTGATGCTGGGAACGTGCCCTGGCTTTGGGAGCTGAGAAGTGCCGTGCCCACAGGCCAAGTGGGGAGAACTCGCTGAGCCTGCCCCTGCCCCTCCCCGGGCTGGCGACAGGCAGTCCTGGGGAGTCTCTAAAGGCACTTAAAAGAATGTATATCCACGAATCTAAAACAAAACAACATAGCAGCATACAGTGAGATGTAATTCTCCCTCCAACCCCTGACCCTTGTCCCCCAGCTCACCTCCTCAGAGGAAACCACCACTACTGGTTTCTGTGGATCTTTCCAGAACTTGTTTTATGTATATGAGTAGCTTAGTATATATGCATACTCTGCTGGCTTGCACCCCTCATGCTCTTCTGCGCTTCGCTCTTTCACCAGTACGTCTGGGCTCTGGGTGGAGGGTTATTGGCTGCTTTGCGTGGTGGTGGATGGAGGTTATTCTCTGCCAGAGGTACCTGGGGAGGTTCTACTCTCTCACACTTTTCAGGGAGGGAGGGAGGAGCTGGAGTTTGAATTCTCCAGCTTTTGCCCCATGCTGGGGTGCTCTCCCTTGGGAAGGGATGAGGCTATGTAGCATAATTGTTGAAATATACACAGATAGGAAGACTTGGTTTCAAACAGGCTCATATTGGCTGTGTGACCCTCAGCAAGTACCTCATGGCTTTGAGCCTCAGTCTCCTCATTTGTGAAAAGGCAATGGAAACAGGTGACAGGTGACAGGGCTGTTGTGAGGAGACAGTGCCTGGAAAGCCCTCAGCAGGAGCTTGCTGCACAGTGAGTGCTCAGTAAAGCCTGATCCGATTCTTCGTATCAGACTCAGCAGCTCCCCTGCCTGAGCCTGAACCTGGGGGTGGCACTGCCACCTTTGTCCTGAGTGACGAGGATGGGGCTGAAGGAACAAGAGGCTCACCCAAAGTGGAAACTCATCACATTTGATCGTTCTTTCTGGGACCCTTGAAATGAAGTGGTTAGGTGATCTGGGACACTGAGAATGACCCTCAAAATACACGTACAACCACCAACTTCACAGAAATAAAAAGGATCATCAGAGACTACTGTGAACAACTGCACACCAACAAAGATGAAATGGACAAATTCCTAGAAATACACAAACTACCAAAACTGACTCAAGAAGAAATAGAAAATCTGAATAGACATGTAACAAGTCAGGAGATTGAGTCAGTAATCAAAAAACTCCCAGCAAAGAAAAGCCTAGGATCAGATGGCTTTGCTGGTGAATTCAACCAAACATTTAAAAGAGAACTAACACCAATCCTTCTCAAGCTCTTCCAAAAGAATTGAAGCAGTGAGAACACTTCCTAACTCATTCCAGCATTACCCTGATATTGAAGTTAGACAAAGACTCTACAAGAAAACTACAAACCAATATCTCTTATGAATATAGATGCAAAAATCCTCAACAAAATACTAGTAAATGAAATTCAGCAGCATACTAAAAGGGTTATATGCCATGATCAAGTGGGATTTATTCCGGGAATGCAAGGATGGTTCAACATATGAACATCAAGGTAATACACCACATTAATAGAACAAAGGGAAAAAACCACATGACCATCTCAATTGATGCATAAAAAGCATTTGACAAAATCCAACACCCTTTCAGGAGAAAAACACTCAAACTAGGAATGGAAGGGAACTTTCTCAACATGGTAAAGGCCATATATGAAAAACACAGCTAGTCATCATTCTCAATGATAAAAAGCTGAAAACTTTCCTCCTTGGACCAGGAACAAGACAAAGATGCACACTTTCATCACTTCTATTCAAGATCAGAAACTTCTATTTAACATAGTACTGGAATTTCTAGCCAGAGCAACTAGGCAAGAAAAAGAAATAAAAGACATCTAAATTGGAAAGGAAGGGGTAAAACCATCTCTACTTGCAGAAGACATGCTCCTATATCTAGAACACCCTAAAGATTCCATACACACAGACTCACACACACACCACTAGAGCTAATAAATTCAGCAAAGTTGCAGGATACAAAATCAACACACTCAAATCAATTTTATTTCTACACACTAGCAGTGAATAATCCAAAAAGGGAAATTAAGAAAACAATCCCATTTATAATACCATCAAAAGAAAAAAATATTTAGGAATAAATTCAATCAAGGAGGTAAAAGACTTGTATACTGAAAACTACAAAACTTTGCTTAAAGAAATTAAAAGAAGACCTAAATAAATGGAAAAACATCCCATATTCATTGATTAGAAGACTTAATATTGTTAAGATGACAATACTACCCAAAGCAATATACAGATTCAATTCAATCCCTATCAGAATCCCAACAGGGTTTTATTCTTTTTTCAGAAATGGAAAAAAATCTTAATATTCATATGGAGTTCCAAGGGACCCAGAATAGCCAAAACATTCTTCAAAAAGAACAAAGTTGGAGTACACATACTTCCTAATTTCAAAACTTACTACAAAGCTACAGTAATCAAAAGAGTTTGGAATTGCATTAGGATAGACATATAGACCATGGAATAGAATTGAGAGCCCAGAAACAAACCCTCACATCGATTGTCAATGGATTTTTGACGAGAGTGCTAAAATCATTCACTGGGGAGAGAACTGACTCTTCCACAAATGGTTCTGCAAGATCTGGATGTCACACGCAGAAGTTTGAAGTTGGACCCTTACCTTACACCATATACAAAAATTAACTCAAAATGTATCAAAGACCTAAATATAAGAGCTAAACTCTAAAACTATTAGAAGAAAACATGGGTGCACGTCTTCATGATCTTGGATTTGGTAATGATTTCTTAAATATGGCACCAAAAGTACAAGCAACAAAGGAAAAAAAGATAACTTGGTCTTCATTAAAATTAAAAACTTTTGTGCATCAAAGGACACTATGAAGAGAGTGGAGAGACAATCCACAGAATGGGAGAATATAATTGCAAACCCTATGTCTGATAAAGATTTAATATCCAGAATAGATAAAGAACGCCAACAACTCAATTCAAAAGTAGGCAAAGAACTTGAATAGACATTTCTCTAAAGAAGATATACAAATGGCCAACAAGCACATGAAAAGATGCCCAACATCATTAATCATCAGGAAATGCAAATCAAAACCACTTCACACCTACTAGGATGCCTATAATTTTTTTAAAAAAGAAAAGTTTTGGTGAGGATGTGTAGAAATTGGAACCCCCATACATTGTTGGCGGGACTGTAAAATGGTGCAGCTGCTGTGGAAAACTGTTCTTCAAAAGTTAAATATTATACACAATAACAAAAGCTGGGAACAACGTAAGTGTCATCAACAGATGAATGGATAAACAAAATGTGGTATATATGTACAGGGGAATATTATTCAGTCAAAAAAAAGGGATGAAGTTCTGGTACATGGTACAGCATGAATTAACCTTGAAAACATTTTACTAAGTGAAATAAGCCAGGCACAAAAGGACAGATATTGTATGACTTGACTTATATGAAATACCTAGAATAAGCAAATTCATAGAAACAGAAAGTAGATTAGAGGTTACCAGGAGCTGAGGGGAGAGGGAATAGGGAGTTATTGCTTAATGCGTCCAGGGTTTCTGCTTGCGGTGATGGAAAATGTTGGAAATATAAAGTAGTGATGGTTGCACAACATTGTGAATGTAATTAATGCCACTGAATTTTACACTTAAAAATGGTTAAAATGGCAAATTTTATGTTACGTATATTTTATAGCAATGAAAATATGGGGCCGGCCTGGTGGCGTAGCCGTTAAGTTTGCGCACTCTGCTGCGGCGGCCCTGGGTTTGCAGGTTTGGATCCCTGGTGAGAACCGACACACCACTTGTCAAGCTATGCTGTGGCAGCATCCCATATAAAGGAGAGGAAGATGGGCACGGATGTTAGCCCAGGGCCAATCTTCCTCAGCAAAAGAGGAGGATTGGCGACAGATGTTAGCCCAGGGCTGATCTTCCTCACAAAAAAAAAAAAAAAAAAAACCACGAAAATACACATACACATTAAAGGCAGCTCTCATTTAAAAAAATTGAGATATAATTCACATACCATAAGATAACACTTTAAAGTGTACAATTCAGTGGTTTTTAGTATGTTCACAAAGTTCTGTAACCATCACCACTATCTCATTCCAGAACATTTAATCACCTCAAAAACAAAGCTCATATCCATTAGCAATCATTCCCCATTCTTCCTTCTTCCCAGCCGCTGGAAAACACTAAACTACTTTCTGTTTCTGTGGATTGCTTATTCTGGACATTTCACATAAATGGAATCCTACAACTTGTGGCCTTTCGTGTCTGGTTTCTTTCACTTTACATAATGTTTGCAGGGTTCATCCATGTTATAGCAACTATCAGGACTTCAAACTGTTTTCCACAGTGGCCAAACCATTTTGCATTCCCACCAGCAATGTATGAGGGTTCCAATTTCTTCACATCCTCGCCAAAACTTATTTTCCATTTTTAAAAACTGTATCTATCCTAGTGAGTGTGAAGTGCTATCTTGTTGTGGTTGTTTATTTGCATTTCCCTAATAACTAATGATGTTGAGCATCTTTTCGAGTGTTTGTTGGCCATTCGTATATCTTCTTTTTTTTTTTTTAAAGATTTTATTTATTTATTTTTTCCCCCCAAAGCCCTAGTAGATAGTTGTATGTCATAGCTGCACATCTTTCTAGTTGTTGTATGTGGGACGCAGCCTCAGCATGGCCCAAGAAGCGGTGCATAGGTGCGCGCCCGGATCCGAACCCGGGCCGCCAGCAGCGGAGTGCGCGCACTTAACCGCTAAGCCACGGGGCCGGCCCCGTATATCTTCTTTAGACAAATGTCTATTAAAGACCTTTACCTATTTTTGAATTGGGTTGTTTGTCTTTTTGTTGTTGGGTTGTTAGAATTCTTTCTATATTCTGGATGCTAGACCTTTATCAGATAGGTCATTTAGGTCTTTGATCTATTTTGAGTTAATTTTACACATCGTGTGGAGTTGGGGTCCAATTTCATTGTTTTGCATGTAGATAGCCAGCTGTCCCAGCACCATTTGTTGAGAAGACTGTTCTTTCCCCCACTGAATTGTCATGACACCTTTGTCAAAAGTCAATTGACCATAATTGTAGGTATGTACATATACTCTCAATTCTATTCCATTGATCTGTATGTCTGTTCTCAAGTCAGTTTCACACAGTCTCAATTACTATAACTTTGTAGTAGTTATTGAAATCAGGAATGATTCCTCTAGCTTTGTTCTTCCCTTTCAAGATTGTTTTTGGCTATTTTGGGTTCCTTGCATTTCCATGTGGATTTTAGAATCAGCTTGTCAATTTCTGCAACAAAGGTAGCTGGGATTTTGATTGGGAATGTGTTGAATGTGTTGAATCTGTAGAATATTTTGGGAAATTGCCATCTTAACAATATTAAGTCTTCCAATCCATGAACATGGGATGTATTTCCATTTATTTACATCTTCTTTAATTTGTTCAATGATGCTTTGTAGTTTTCAGTGTGCAAGTCTGGCTCTGCTATTTTTATAGCCACATAGGAAATGTTTAAAGTGTGACAAAGAGGTGGGGGTAGAAGTGGTGATTGGAATGGAGCTGGCTTGGGGAGCTGTGACCTGGGTCAGGGATGGCTTCGCCTCAGCAGTCTCTCTGGGAAAGGAGGGGCAAGGTTGGAATTTGCTACTCTGGCCCACCCCCCACAACCCCAGCCCCATGAGATCCCAGATGGGGGAACTGGGTGAGTCACATGGCCGGGCCTGGAGGAGGGGGCGACTCCACGGGTAGATGGGGGGAGCCTCCGGCCTGGGCTCTTCCCCTGGGACCAGCTGCCTATGACATGGGAGGTGTGATGCCTGTTCGCCTGGCCCCGGGCTACCCAGCACATTGCCTTTTCTCAGTGCTCAGGCAGGGAGAGTCCCTGATGAACCACGTAGCCAGAAAATGGCCCCCACATTTTCCCCCTGATCCAGGGCTCTACGGTGTCTCCACTCCCTGCTTTTGCTCCAGTCTTTCCCTCCACCTGGTCTGTTTGATCCTTTGTCATTCAACCACAAGAGTCCTCTCCACCCTTCAGCAAAACCCTGCACTCCAGAAAGCCTTCCGAGATCCCCACTCCTGCTCCTGCTTTCAGGGGGATGTCCTTCCTCCTCTGAGCAAGAAGACTCAAACCTCCAGCATTGAGCTCAGACAGCTGATGTGGGGGTCTGGACCCCTCTCTAGGTGATGAGCTCCCTAAGGTCCTCTGCCCCAGTCAGGCCACAAGCGTAGGGTGGCACTGGCTGCCTGGCAGTGACTGTGCCCTGTGCTGGGTGATCAGGCATGGGCCAGGATGTGAGAATCCTGAGGGACTCCCCTACCCCACATTCTATCCACAGACACTGGGAACTCTGGGCCAGAGGTTCGCAAACACCCACCTGTGCCAGACACGGACACTTTTGGCCTCAGCATCAACTGGGCGATTTCCAAAATTCAAATACCTGGCCCTGCTGCTCCCGATTCGGATTCAGGAACTCTGGGAAGGGCCCAGGAATCTGTGTTTTACCAAGTTCCCCAGGGGTTTTGTTGTGTAGCCAGGTTTAAAAGCTACTGGAACTGGCAAGTCTTAGTTATTTTAATCCGGTATGCCTTCTTCCTGCCCTCTACTGCACCAGGCTGTGTGTTTCTGGGGTATGAGATGGGCATGGATCCCTGCCCTGGATGACCCCCTCAAAAGCCCCATGAATCCATGCTCCTTCAAGTTTCTCCCTTCCCCTCCATTATGACATTTTTGGAAGCTCATTTCCTCTGCCTGTCAAATTCATAGCCCTTAAATCTCTCTTCCTACAGGAAGTGTTCCTGGCTTGACTCTACATACGCTCTGATCACAGATATCCATAGATAGTCTTTAAACATATAGAAATATAATATGGAAGAGTATGATAAAATAATATATAATATGATACATGGGTTATATATCATTTTATTATAGCATATGTTTATATTATCACATGGTATACATTTGTATGATATTACAAATAGGTATATTATAGGCATTTAGTCCAAAGTGCATAGATTTGTGAGTTAAGCATGATGTGGTAAGCTGAGAAGGCCCGTCTAGTCTCTTGGTTCCTTTCTTCCTTGTTTTACAGACAGGTGAATTGAGGCCCAGGGGCATAGGTAATGGGGCTCAGGTGACTTTGAGGATCCTTGGCCCCCATACCTCCCACTCATGTGGAGGTAAGCTCACCCAGGATCGACCACCCAATTCTCTAACTGCCTGTCTCATGGTAGCTTTGGTTTAAGGAGAAGAGACAGAGGGCAAGTCGTCAGTGGGCGGCCCAGCTCCCCTCCAGCCCCTGGCGTGAATGAGGGCTGGGCCGTCTGCACAGCTGGAGTTGGTTGCTCAGCTGTTTATGGGTCTTTGCCTCTGGTGTTTATAGTTCCGCCTCTGGGTCTGCTTTGCATCCCCACTAATTAGAACAATACTCCAGGAGGCGGCATGGGGTGGGGAGACCACTGGACGGGGAGCAGTGGGCTGGACCTGTGCCCTGGCTCTGCCTTGCCTGGTCCAACAAGGATTTCAGGCCTTTTACAAGGACATAGGAAGGACAGCAAGATGGCGCCAATTAAAAGCCAATTAAAAACAGGCACGCGGGGTGGGGAGAAAGTGGAGGTAAGAAAAAGGCTAAAAACAGTCTGCCATGACTTAGCCACCTAATAGAGGCAAAATCTTGGGCTAAATCTCTCCTTTTCAAAAAATACATTTTTTTTTTAATCACAAAAGTTATGGATGTCCGTCGGGAATTGAGAAAGTACAGACAAAGGAGAAGAAAATGAAAATGTCTGTATCCCACCACTCCGGGATAACCACTGGTTGTGTTTTAGGACTTTTCCTTTCTGTCTGATGTATAAAATCGTTTTTGTAGAAATGGGAATATGCTGACATTTTATTTTGCAAACCTCTTTTTAATCTAATCGTCAACATCTTTACATGTTATTAAATATTTTTCTACTACATCAAACTATGTCATTTCCGTTTTTATTGTGAAACAAGATAATTGTGAGAGAATTGCAATCATCGGTGAAGTGCACAAAATCTAAAGCATAAATGTCCCTCTTTCCCCAGTCCCTGGGGTAACACTTCTAACTCTTTGGAGGGACTCCTTCACACGTTCTCCTATGCACATTACAAACATATGCACATTGCATAGCTGAGTTGTAGCTTATTTAAACGATCCCCTCACATTGGACATTGAGGTTAGGTACACAGCTGTGGCTTGAAGCCCGCAGGCAGCCAGTATGATCAGGGAAACGTCCTGGTACCAAGAGCAATCAGATTCTCCCAGAAAATCTCATCTGTGCATCGTAACAAGTGATGTCCTCAACAACCTGCTGGCAGGAAACGCAGGAATGAGCTCCATCAGGCTGCTGCGTTGTGAAGTTATATTTGTTTTTATTTTTATTTTTTATTTTTTTTGTGTGAGGAAGATCAGCCCTGAGCTAACATCCATGCCAATCCTCCTCTTTTTGCTGAGGAAGATTGGCCCTGGGCGGACATCCATGCCCATCTTCCTCCACTTTATGTGGGATGCCGCCACAGTATGGCCTGACGAGCGGTGCATCCGTGCGCGCCCGGGATCCGAACCCGGGCCGCCAGCAGCGGAGCGCGTGCACTTAACTGCTACGCCACGGGGCCGGCCCCTTGTTTTTATTTTTAAAATTAATACAAGTAATGCACATTTATTGCAGAAAATTTTTTAAATACAAATAAGCAAACCCAAGAAAATTAAAACCATTCGTAACACAGCGGTAAGCACTGCCCACACTTTGGTATGTATAGTCATGAAAGCCAATGTTGATTGAGGGCTTGGTCTGGGCCACTCATTCTGTGCTAAGTGCCTGGTACACAACGTAGGGACATTTTACAGGTGATGCAACTCTGGCTTTTAGGTTTGGTGACTTGTCCACTGTCTCCCGGCTTTGTGGTTGTTAGTGCCGTCAGTCGATTCCGACTCCTAGCGACCCTGTGTACAGCAGAGAGGAACCCTGCCTGGTCCTTTTGCGCCATCCTCTCCCCTTCCAGCGCTGTGTCAGACAGCGCTCCACTGCTGTTCACAGAGTCTTCGTGGCCAGTTTTTCCGGAAGTGGGTGACCAGGTCTTTTTCCTGGTCTGTCTTAGTCTGGAATCTCTGCTGAAACCTGTCCCCCGTGGCGGCTGGGTCTCCTGGCTAGAAGGGGCAAAGTCTGCCTTTGGACCCAGGCCCTCTAGCTTCCGAGTCTGCGCTCTTACACGCCACCTCCCACTTCCTGACACATCTGCCTGGAGGTTTCCTCTTCCACCATCATGTTTTATAATCTGCTTTTTTCTCTTAGAGATAAATTGTGACCATCTCCTGGTGTGATTAAATATTCTTCTTGGGACTCAGTTTTGTGAATGTACCACACTTATTTAACTGTTGAATGTGTGGGTTACTTTAGATTTTTAGTATCCTAAAGTCGCACTGAACATTTTTGCAGATTAACGCTTGAGCACAACCGTAGTTATTTCCACTGGGCTTCTTTCTCTAATGACCCTCACTGACCCATCACACCAAAGGGCAAGGGGGTCAGGGTGACGGGGGGGGCACCCAATGAGATGTGGGCACCCAGCTCTGGCTGAGCCGGCTCAACTTGAGGGAGACATCCTAGTCTCTGTAGAAGACAGCAAGGACGGCTTGTTCTTGAAACCGTCTTCCAGAAATGGTCTCTAGTGGAGCTCAGAGAATCACCGAAAGGCTAGGAGCTAGAAAAGACCCCCTCAGCAAATGAACGCATGTAGCCATGTGAGTGCAGCCCCCTTGGCTCCACAGATGGTTGAGTCAGAAGAGGAACAAGAGAAAACCAGTCTGAAAAGGTGGCGTCCTGTCTCCAACAGAGGCGAGAGGAAGCATCTTCGTCTCCACAGAGATAGACTCTGAGTTTGGGGCCAGTCCCAGAGAAAGGGCCATGAGGCCCAAGGGCTCTGCTCCCAGAAGCACTCGGGGTGGGGGGTGGGGTGTTCTAGAGCCCAGTGGGGCAGATCGGGTGGCCTGGTGCACGGGGTGCTTGGCTGATGAGTCTTGGAGGACTAGTAGGCTCGGGTGGAAAAGAAGAGGGTTCCGGGCAGGTGAAATGAGCAAAGCCCGGAGGTGAGGGACAGAAGGCCAAGTGCTGCTGAAAACCCAAAGGCCTTAGCCTGGAGAGTGGATGCTGGGGTGGGGGTGAGGGAGGAGGGATGATGAAGCCGGAGACTTTTGCCGGGTCCTTGGGGCCTTGTCCAAGGGAGAAGGAGTCTGCATTTTATCCCGACAGTGAAGGACTGCCATACAGGTTCGGTACAAAGAGAAATAACGAGGTTTGTGGCCCCCCTGACACCGCCTCCCTCCCTCTCCTCTGTTCTCCAACGCCCAGGAGCCTCTTCTCTGTGCCGGGCTGTGCTGGGTGCTGGGAGGGAGGCGGGGAGAAGGCCCCGGGGCCTCAGGCCATGGGGACTGGGCCTTTGGAAGCTCGGTGGGTGGGAAAGGAGGCCAAGCAGGGATGCCGCGGACCACTGCCCCCCACTAGCCCCCTCCACTGGAGACCCTCAGAGAAGGAGCTCTTGACTCCCTTGGGCAGGCCGCCCGGTGCCGGGCCACCCACGCGGCAGGTGGTGGAGGCAGGTGCCTGGGCTCTGGAGCTGCGGGTGTGGCTGCACAGCCCGCTCCGCCTCTCCCTGGCTGTGTGGCTGCAGCCTGCTTGCTCACCCTTTCTGAGTCGTGGTTTTGTTATATGTAAAATAAAACGTTAACAGGAGGAGGAGGAAGATTAACTGAAATGATGCCTGTAACACACACAGTACCAGTAAGTGCTCGATAAGCGTTAGTTATTACTGTCCTGTCTACCCTGAAGCTCCCCTGCTGCAACAGAGGTGAGGTGGCAGGCCAGCCGCTCCCAGTCTACCCACTTCATGGAGCTGAGGTCTGCTTCTGAAGCCCCCGTTGTGATGCCTCTTGGAAGGTGGAGGGGGCTGATGGAACCACAGGGTTGGTTGCAGCCTTCCCTCCTTCACAGATGAAACCACAATGGAGGCCAGCCCCTTGCTCCAAGCTGGGGTCCTCTCCCTTCCCATTAAATCGAATTTGTGAGCCCCTGGTCCTGGCATCCTATGTGCCAGGCACTTATTACATGCTGAGCATCGTCTCTCTGACCCCTCACAGCCCCTGGAAGGGCCTCTATTCTCCCCTTTCCATGGAGGGTGGAGCCAAGGCCCAGAGAGGTTTTATGAGTCACCGAGACTGAGACCGTCGGTGGCAGGGTCAGGACCCCACCCTTCTCTGTTTGACCACAGGTCCTGGCACTGTTGTGCTGTCCCGTCCCCCTAGCCCATCCCCCACCCAAGGTCCCCTCGCACTCCTCCCCTCCCGAGGTGTCCACCTGGCCCGTCCTGTGCATCCTGTGCGAGGTGAGCCCTGCGGCGCTCTCACAAGGCGCCATTCATCCAGGCGGGCTGCTGATTGAAACCATGTGTGGTGCGGCCGGCCAAGGTGGCGGCAGCTCCGGAAGCCAAGCCTGGCCCAGGGCCTGTGGGCCTGGGAGGATTGGGGGAGGAGGTCCAGCTGACCCACAGGCCTGCCAGGCTGGGAGAGATCCAAGGCAGGACTGACTGCCCCCACCACACGCACAGACTAAGGGGCCACTGAGCTGGGACCCTGACTCCTGTGCCCAGGCTGCGGATGTGGGAGGCAGAGAGGCCCCCTCCAGGTGAGGGTGGGGACCTGGGCCTGGAACACCTCAGGGCCCTTCCCAAGGCTGTCCTTGGCAGGGTGCTGCTACTGAGGAAGTTGTGCGTGTGTGTGCGCATGCACCAGTGTGTGTGTGCGTGTGTGTGCCTGTCTGTGTGTGTGCATATGTGTGTGCATGTGTGTGTCTGCATGTGTGTGCATATGTGTGTGCATGTGTCTGCATGAGTGTGCGCGCCTGTGTCTGCATGTGTGTGTGCGTGCGTGTGTGCATCTGTGTGCCTGTGTGTGTGTGTGCTGATCTATGCAGCACACCTTAAGCCCCTGGACTCATGATCGCATCAGGGTTTCCAAAGGGCGTTTGGTGCAGTGGTTAAGACCATGGGCTCTGGAGGCTCAGAGACCTGGGATTGAGTTCTACCTCTGCTGTTTCCCGGCTGTGTGACCAGAGGCAAGCTGCCCAGCCTCTCTGAGCCCCTCTCCTCCTTCACCAAATAAGGGCTGAGGCCTGGTCAAAGGGCCTGAGCAAGGATGGAAAGGAAATACCACAGTGGCTGGGGTGGAGTTTTGGGTGCTCATGGCTGGCCCTGCTCGCTCCATTCCTAGCCCCCAGTCCCAGGGTCCCTGAAGTCATTTTGGCCCTGACTCCTGACCTCTGACTCGTGGCCTGTCTGGGAGTTGGGAGGGTGCTAAGTGTGGGTGTCTGGGTTTCCTCTGCACTCCGAAAGTACCAGTTAGTGGGGGTGAGCAGGGGAGCGTTGGTGTGAGGTGTGGCTGAATTAGCCACCCCCTCCCTGGCCAAGAACAGAGTGGGGCATTGTTCACAGGGCCACTTCCCTGGCACTGAGGCCCCCACAGGAAGGGGTGGGCGGGCCAGGCCACGACCAGCACCGACCGCAGTCTTGGCTGAGCCAGGACCCTTCAGGGGCCTGGTGTCTCAGAAGGTGCCCTGGTTGCCCAAGGAATGCACGTTCTACTGGGCAACTCAGGCCTTGTCCTGAGGCTGGTGAGGGAGACACTTTGAGGGCATTTGGTCCTGGCTAGCATCGCCCACAGGATACCTTGGGGACATCCCCAAGGGTGGGACTAGTCCCTGGAGGTAGGGGTCCCTGGACTCCACCCTGGGCTCCAAGGCCAGGCCCTCCAGTGTCAAACTTGGAAGAGCCGTGTCCCTCCTGACACAGGACAACACTGAGGCCAGCAGGAAGGGATGCCTGTGTCACACAGAGCATTCAGGTGCAGAAGCTCAGCGTTTTCCTTTGGGGTGGGCAGCTGAGGGAAGCGGGACTGAGCAGATGGCTGTTGTGCGGAGGGGAAACTGAACTGATGTGGAACAGCCTTTCTCTTCCTGGCTGAGTGACTCAAGCGCCCGCTTGCCCTCTCTGAGCCTCCACCTGCTTCTAAAGCAGAGACGAGAATCCACCTCAGAGGGCTGTCTGAGGGCTGAGAAGGGTTAGGTAGTGACGCAGAGCCTGAGAGTGGTAAAGAGCACGCACTGGAGGCAGCCTGAGTTCAAACCCCAGCTCCCCCTCTCTCAGCTGCATGACCTTGGGCAGGTCACTTTCTTCCAGAAAAGAAAAGGTAAAAAAAATCTTCCTCATGGGATTGTCAGAGAACCAAATGAGCTGATCTATAGTCAGGGGCTTGGAATCCCATTGGGCCTGTGCTGTGATGGTCAGTTTTATGTGCCAACCTGGCTAGGCTTCAGTCCCCAGTCATTCAGTCGAGCACTAATCTAGGTGTTGCTGGGAAGGTGTCTTGTAGATGTGACTGAAGTCCATGATCAGTTGACTTGGAGTAAAGGAGATTGTGGTAGATCATCTGGGTGGCTCTGGCTGAGTCAATTGAAAGGCTAGAACAGCAGAGCTGAGGTTTCCCTGAAGAAGATACTCCCCCTGTGCCGGCAAGATCCCGCCTGCCCTTCCTGACAGCCTGCCCTACTGTATTAGAGCAACAGAACCAACAGAATGCGTGTACACCGGGTGAGCTGGCAAGCTGGAGACCTAGGAGACCTGATGGTGTAGTTCTAGTTTGAGTCCAAAAGCCTGAGAACCAGGAGAGCTGATGTTTCAGTTTGAGTCCAAAGGCAGGAAAAAGCCAATGTCTCAGTTGGCAGTCAGGCAGTCAGGCAGAAAATTTCCCCTTACTCCAGGGAGGGACAGCCTTTTTGTTCTATTAGGCCTTCACCTGGTTGGATGAGGCCCACCCACATTAGGGAGGGCAATCTGCTTTATTCAGTCTGCTGATTCAATGTTAATCTCATCCAAAAACATCCTCATAGAAATACCCAGAATAATGTTTGACCAAATATCTGGGCACCCCGTGGTCCAGTGAAGTTGACGTGTAAAATTAACCTCACCTGTGGATTTCAGACTTGCCTAGCCAGGCCCTACAGTTGTGTAAGCCAATTTTTTGCAATAAATCTCTTAATATGTATCCCCTACTGGTTCTGTTTCTTTGGCTGAACCCTGGCTGATACACACAGTAAGCTAAAATAAGAATAATATCATTATTATCATCATCTCCTCTGAGAAGTCCCCAGCAGTGGGCCTGCACATAGCAGGCCCTCGGCAAATGCCATGGAGCCCTGTCTATAAGGGAGCAGAAGTCATGTCAGTTTCTTCTGTGACTCTAAAAGGGTCCAAGTAACAAGGACAAGTGCTTTCCCAAGCCCCCCAGCACAGGCAGCCTCACGGCCCCACACCATGACCAGGCTGGCATCGATGGATGCCAAACATGCGGAGAGGATCCACTCACATAGTTCCATTGCACGCCAGGCCCTCTACTGAACACCTCACATATAACTAATTTAATCCTCAGAACAGCTCTCTGAAGTGGCTACTGTAATTATCTCCATTTTACAGAAAGGGAAACTAAGTCACAGGGAAGCTCATTGTGTGCCCAAGATCCTATAGCCGGGAAGTGAAGGAGCAGGGGCCCATCTGAATTAGACTCTTCACCCTGCTGCCTTCCTGACACTTCTGGATCTGCCACTTCTGAAACTGAAGGAGGTTTTGGAGTGACAATGGTAGGTTCCTTTTATGTTTCCCCCTTTACAAGATGGTGGTGTGGGTCTCCTTGAGCTCTGATCTCACTTAAATTCCAGCTCCAACCTTTCAGTGTCTGATTCATCTTTGTATCCTGAGTCTTTGGCATGCAGTAGGTTTTCAATAAATATTAATTGTGACATCTTTTTTCTGGGCCCCAGTTGTCTCAGTTACACAGTGGAGAGCCTAATATATTCCTTCAGCTTTTAGGTGTCCAATTGATTTCCTTCTTTCTCATTTTACTCTTGCACCTACTTTATATATATATTCTTCTCTCCTGATACCCCCTTCCCTCACCCCCTGTTTAGGGTGGAAGGAGAGGAAAAGAAGCCTAAGAAGGGAAGGGGAGAGATGTAGGACGTAAAGAAGAGAAGGGCCAAAACAGAGGTGTCTTCTCTTGTCTCTTCCTCAACATCGTGCTGGGGATTCTAGTCAGGACAATTAGGCAAGAGAAAGAAATAAAAGGCATCCAGATTGCAAAGAAAGAAGTAAAACTAATCTCTATTTGCAGGTGATGTGATCTTGTATATAGAAAATCTCAAGGAATCTACTAAAAAACTATTAGAACTAATCGATGAGTTCAGCAAGTTTGCAGGATACAAGATCAATATACAAAAATCAAATATATTTCTATACATTTGCTATAAACAATCCAAAAATGAAATTAAGAAAACAATTCCATTCGTGATAGCATCCAAAAGAATAAAATACATACCAAAAAAATTAACAAAAGAAATGCAAAACTTATCTCAGAAAACTACAAAACATTGTTGAAATAAATTAAAGAAGATCTAAATAAAAGGAAAAAGATCAGATATTCATAGATTGGAAGACTCCATCAGCATTAAGACGGCAATACTCCCCAAACCGATCTACTGATTCAATGTAGTCGCTGTCAAAATCCCAGCTGACTTCTTTGTACAAATTGACAAGCTGACTCTGAAGTTCATGTGGAATTTCAAGGGATCTGGAATAGCCCAAAAAACTCTGAAAAAGAAGAATAAAGTAGGAGGAGTCACATTTCCCAATTTCAAAACTAAACTACAGAGCAATGATAATCAAGACAGTGCAGTACCAGCACAAGTCTAGACATGGAGATCAATGGAACAGAACTGAACTGAGAGTCCAGAAAGAAATCCATACATCTGTGCTCAACTGATTTCCACAAGGATGCCAAGACCATTCCATGAGGAAAGAATAGTATTTTCAACAAGAAGAGAAGAGCAAGGAAAGAGCTTGGGTTTGGGGATCAGGTAGACTCTGCCATCGTCTTGCTGTGGGACTGAGCACGTGACTTAAGCTCTCTGAGCCTGAGTTTTCTCATCTGTTAATGTGAGGATAATGAGAGCTTGCTCATCTCACAGGGATGGACACACGAGATCCCCGATGTGATGAGCTTAGCTTAGATATGGCCCCTTGAGTGGACTCACGGACAGGCTGGAGGAGCAGGATGGGACATGATATTGAGGGTTGGGGGCTGGCGCTCCTCCCAGGTGCCCCCTGGGAAACCCCTTCCCCAGGAAAAGGCAAGGCTGCTGGGGTTTGAATCTGCAGACTAGGCTTGGCGAAGCTCTGTGGGTTGGTAATAAATGGACAGGAAGGGAGATTCCATTACGCAGGAATGTCTGGGGAGGGGGTGGGGCTGGAGCCAGCTCCCCTCGCAGCACCAGCGGCCCTGCAGCCCTGATTGATGTGCCTTGCACCACCGCAGCGTCGGGGCCTGGCGGAAGGAGGCCCCTCCACCGCTCACCCTCCTGGAACGGGGCCAGCAGCCAGATGTTCCTGGTCTTTGGGGAGCTGGGATGGGGGTAGGGAAGGCCAGCAGTGGGCCAGAGGGCAGCTGCCCAGATGTCGAGCCTCTACCTCCTTCTCCTTGGCAGCTGGGCTCAGGTGGCGTTGGTCCTGCTGTTGACCTTCAGTCAGTGGCCATGTCTTCCTGGGCCTTGACTCTGTTCAGAATAGGGGATGGTGGTCCTCACCCAGCCTGTCCTGCTGAGAGGGGCACATAGCCGCCCAGGAAAGGGCTTAAAGCTCCAAAGAGGAAAAGGTCCCAGCTGCCCAGGGCTCTTGTGTTATTCTGACTGGAGCCACAGGGAGAGGTGTGACTGCGGCCTGAGCCCTCCATGGGGTGGGGATCCAGGGGAGGCCTCTGGGTTTGTGATTTGGGGAGTGGGTCTGAAGGCAGATCCTGGGCGAGAAGGTGGTGTCCCACCAGCAGGTGCTAAGATTGTAGCAAAGAGATGCACAGCATCATCTCTTGGCTTTCTAGTGATTTTTAGTATTAAACACATAATAATTAGAAGAGAACAGGAAAATGTATGTATATATACAAAGAATAACAAAAAAAGAGAACTAGACATCACCTCAAGATTCACCACATAGAATGATTAACTGCTAACATGTTCCTGTAAATTCTTCCATTATTTATATCGTGAGTCTATGTATATGAATATTTGTGTGCATATTTTTCAAAAAGGTGGGCTCATAGCATCTGTATAGCTTTGTAACCCGCCTTCCTCCGCCAACAGCACATCGTGAACACTGCCCTGTGTTCGGAAATGTGGATCCACATCAACCTTGTTGGGGTCTTTCCATTGCGCACTGCCCCGTGTTGCTGGCTTTTGGGGGATTTTCAAAATTTCCTAATATGGACAATGCAGCACTGAATCTCTTTGTACCGACACCTTTGTACACATGTGGACTATTTCCTTAGGATAAATTCCAAGAAGTAAAATCAGTTGGTTGAAGAGTATGTCGTATGGGGACTCTAGGGGACACATGATCAGACTGACTTCCTGAAAGCCTGGACAGATTTAACTTGCACACGTGGGCCCTCATTCCCTCAACTCGGCTCACGTGCTCTGCCCTGGAGCCTGCCCTCTGTGTGCACCGAGCCCTGGCCCCACCTTTGGAGGAAGGTGGTTGGTGGTGCCTGCAGTGGCCGCTGGGGTCTGCCTGCAGGCCCAGAAACAAATCCTTCCCCACTATTCTCTAGAGGACACCAGCAATGGGGAAGTCCTGGGCTGGAACTGAGGAGACCTTGGGAGAATCTTGTCTGGTCCTCACTTCGCCCATCTGCAAACTGGGGGAGCCCGTATCCCAGTTGTTTCCCACGGTCTGTGAGTGACAGCTCCTCCTCTATAATCCTGCCCAGCTGGCAGAGACTTCTGTGACCTGTGTGGGGACTGTGGTGGGTCGAGGGCAGGACGTCATTTCCTGAGCACTTCCCCCAGATGCAGGTCTGTGCAGTGAAGGCCTCTCACCATGGGACAGACACGGAAGGCCTGGCTGGGGTGAGCAGCACAGCCTTGGAGCCTCAGAGGACCCGCCTCCCTGGGTCCTTGGGAGAGGGATGTGTGACAACGCAGCATGAGCTGTGGCTCTCAGAGAAGCGTTGGAGGAGGGGGATGGACTTGGAGGTGACCTCGCAAGTGTTTCTGGAACCCAAGAATTCTGTGAGCTGCGTGGAACCGGCACTTTTTGTGACATTTGCAGGCACATACTCTCATTCAACTTTGCATGAAAACCCACACATCGCCTACTTCCAAGAGCAGTCTCTTCCCTTCACACACGTGCATACACACATGCAAACTGAGGCCTAGCCTTTCATTGCCTTGCACACACTTGATCACGCTCAGATGCCCAATAATAATAATAGAATAATAGTAATTTTCATAACACATATATTGAGCATTTACTATGAGCCAGGCACTTCCGAGGCATTGCTCAGTCCTCCCAGTAGCAGGCACTGTCATTAGCTCCATCGCACAGATGAGGTGAAGTCACTTGCCTAAGGTCGAAGAGATGGCGAGCAGGGGAGCCCCGCCCTTGGCACACACTTGGGCACACCCTAGTCCACTCCCGCTCTCTGCGTGCTGTCTCCCTGCCCGGGCTGCCGGTGGCGGAGTGCTCGCCACATAAATCCCTCCACACCTCACCCAGCCCTTGGTACACAGTGGAACAGACCAGGCTTGTCCAGGCTCGGGCAGCTGGAGACGTAATAAATCCAGGCTGTAAACCACCTTCTTGGCTTCCTGTGTAGACCCAACGTTGTCCCCAGACCTGTGCTTCTGAACTGGAAGGGGGCACCCCCTCCATGTCGCTGAGCCCTTTAACTTTCCATCCCCCCGCCCCTCCGCCCTCCTCCTCCTCCTTTGCCCTCTCCAGCCAACCTTCAGGACCCACTTACTGTGTGCCTGGCACTGAGGTCATGCTGGGCTGTAGTGGGGACGGTAGCCCAGGTTCCCATCCTTGAGGGACTAACAGCTCAGCCAGCGATATGAGGCCCAGAGGACAGGCTTGCTCAAGGTCACACAAGGAGTGGGTGGCAGAGCCAGGCCTCAGAGCCAAGACTCCCTATGCCCAGGCCAGGGCTTTTCTTTGGGGAGACGAGCACAGGCCCCCCAGGAGCACTAACGGTTGTGCCGCATTCCGTATACAGGGCTCAGACGTGGGAAACTGCGTGAGTTCAGAGCAGCACTCACACTAATTTAGCTCACATGTATTGGGCGCTTGTGCGTGCCGGGCACTTTATATGCCTTCTCTTGTTGACTCCTCTTGATAACCCAATAAGGTGGATACTATTATTACCATCTTTCCCCCCATTTTACAGATAAGGAAACCAAGGGTCACAGTAGTCAGGACCCAACCCCAGGTCTGTTTCTCCAAAACCCACGCTCTCTCACCAGGCTGCACTGCCCTGGACCAGGAAGGGACTGGGGCACCCACAGGTGATGGCTTTGACAAGCTGGGATTTGAGCGGGATTTTAAAAGGGTGGGCGAGAAGGACAGGAGGAGAGAGGGGAGCACTCTAGGAAGTGGACAGGGCTTGAGCCAAGCTGCGGAGGCTGGAGTGTACCTGATAACCCCAGCACCAACGAGGGGCAGACCAATCCGAGGGGAGGCTCGCGGCTACGGGAGCAGTGCACGCTCTTGGCATCCCTCAGATTCTTTCTTGAAGGAGGGGCCACAGGTGAGCCTGGCCCTGGTATCCCGGTCTGGGGTGCTCCTGTGAACTCTGCCAGAGTTGGCCCCAGAGGAGCCATAGGAGGCCCTGCACCGGGCAAAGGTCTCCCTGGCGTCACTAACCAGGCCCTGTGGAAGGAGGAGCTGAGAGGCCCCTAGTGGCTGTGCCACCCCCAAGAGGGACACTGCCGGGGCAGGTGCAGGTAGCAGGCTCTGAAGGTCCTTGGGACGCATCAGCATCAAGCTCCCTGGCGTATGGGGTGACTGCAGGCAGTATGCCAGGCCAGCAGAGGTGAGTGCCAGGCAGGGGCTGGAAAACGGGGAAGGGAGAAGGGAAGCCCACCCCACCGGTTGTCTCTGTCTAGGGTAGGGCAGCTGAGACCAGTGCTGTGAGGTGCTCAGTCAAATCCCCGAATCACAGAAGGTGGAATCAATTACACTGTAGGAGAACCCGTGAATGATTAAGTCAGGACTCTCCCAAACCACAACCCCTGGGTTCACTTTCCACCCTGATTTCCTGTCTCCTAGTTAACCGCCTCCTCCTTCTTCTGGTCTCAGCTCCAGTGACCCCTCCTCAGGGAAGCCCGCCTTGATACCTGCCCTCCAGCCCCCACCACCCACTGAAAGTACAGCCAAACTCCTCCAGAATAGCACATATAGAAGCAAGGCTTTTCCTAGCATAATTTGTAATTATACTCTCATTTGTGGGATTATTGGATTGATACTGTGCCCTTTGTAGCTGCAAGCTCTGAGAGGGCAGGAAATGGGTCTATCATGTTCACCAGAGTATCCGCAGGCCCTGGCGTATAGTAAAGACCCAACAGATATTTGTTGAATAAATGGGTAGGTGGACAGGTAGATGTCTGTATATGGATGTATGGAGGTATGGATGGATGGATGGATGGGTGGATGGGTGGATGGGTGGATGGGTGAATGGATGGATGGATGGATGGAGGGGTGGATGGATGGGCAGAAGGATGAATGTGGGGGGGATGGGAGGATGGTAGAATGGAAAGAGGTGTGGATGAATGCGTGCTGGCTGGGTAGGTAGATGAATGGGTGGGTGGATGGACAAATGCATGAGTGAAAGGATAGATGGGTGGAACTTTGGAATGTTAGACTGTAAGAATATTAGTAATCACGAAACTCTAGATTACTAAAGTCAGATACTTTAAAAAAATTGGTTATATTTTTAGAATAAAACAGCTCAGCATCATAATTAGAAGGGGCAATTACAGAGCTCCCCCTTATAAGAGATGAGCAGACAGACTCAGAAAGGTGAAATAAATTTGTCCAAGATCACACAGCAAATTAGGTGACCCCAAATCTCTAGTTTCTAACCATTGTGCAGAACAGCCTCTAGGAAAGGGGTCAAAGTCTCTTGTTCCAGTCCTGTCTCTTCTGTGGCTACTGTGTGACTTGGGACAAGTCAATGAGTCTTCATTTTCTCTTTAAAAGAAGAAGATGCAAAATCTAGGGTTTCCCTTGCATTCGTGGGGAGGCCAGCATCACTGGGCTTTGTCAAGGCTGGTGCAGAGACCCTCCCCACAACTTTCTCAAAGCTCAATGGAGCTGTCAGGGTGGACGCCAGGCCCCTGGGGTGGGGAGCAGGTGAGCCCCCAGTGAGAGGACCAGCCTCTGTCTCTCTCTTGAGCCAGCCGGGCCATCAGCCATATCTCAGTGCATGATTGTCCACTCTCAGTGGGGCTGCAGGTTGTGGAGGGCCCCTCAGTGACTTTGTGGCTCCACGCTCCCTTCCTGGAGCTTCCTAACCTACGACTGCAACCCCAGCCCCTGGAAGCTGGGGAGAAGTGTATTTACCGGGGTGTGGGGGGGCACTCCCCTAGAGTCAGCCTTGGGCTGCCTATCCCAGCTCTGAGGAAAAGGGCTCCACGTGTTGGCAAGGAAGAGGCCTTTGCGGCAGCCCCGGAAGAGTGTAGGTCTTAAATGTGCTCAGAGGCCCCAGACTCAGGACTGTGGGAATCAGAGATGGGATCTCATTCTGTGTGTGTGTGTGAGAGAGACAGAGAGAGAGACAGGAGACAGCCCCACAACCCCTGGCAGAGGTGTGGGGCCGGGCAGGCAGGGGGCAGAGGAGAGAAGAGGAGGTTGGGCAGCAGTCACAGGGGCTCCTGGGGCCACAAAGTCAGGCTGAGGCCTTTGGACTTTATGCTCTAGAGTAAGGAACCATTTTTTTTAAAGGCTTGCACTTTTATTTTTGATGTGAAAATAATTCATATTGCATGCTCACTGTAAAAAAAAAAAAAAAAGAAGCAAATAGTACAACTGAATGCACAGTAAGAAATAAATAATAAATTTCCCTTCGGCCTCCCCCAAGTTCCCTCCCTGGAAGGCACCCCTATTGCCAGGTCTTTTATATCCCTGAAGAGATTTTCTAGGCTCTATTTATTCAGTGTATCCAGGCCTCCTTTTTATACAATGGAAGCATATCCTACACACCATTCTGTCACGATGTATGCTTTGCAGATCATTTCTTAGCACGGATTTTACTGCCACGTGCCATCCTGCTGTGTGGACACTCTGCACTTCATTACGCAGTCCCTACTGACGGACAGGGACATTTTTTCTAGCCTTTTGCTTCCACGCACAATCCTGCAGTGAGTATATCCTTGTGCACCCACCTTTGAGCACATGGGCTGGTACCTGTCAGATAAATTCCTAGAAGTGGTATTGCTGGGTCAGAGGGTATGTGCATGCAACATTCAGCAGACGTCACCAGACTGCCGCCTTGGAAGGTTTTGAGCGGGGGAATGACGGGCCTCGAAGTCGGGTCATTTGCTCCTGATGCATTTGGCAGAGGTGGAAAGAGCAAGGTATTTGATTATGAGCCAGTCTTGAGGTCTGAGACAGGCTAAAGGATCTTCAAATGAGGGTTCACTTGGAGCCGCTGCGAGCTCCCAGCTCTGGTGCTCTCTGTAGAGCCTGGGAAAAGGAGCCCCAGTGGACATGTTCCTTTGCTGTGGGGAGAGGCCCCAGCCCCAAGGCCATGCATGGATGCGCATTCCCCCGCCCCCCGTGGGGGTGGGGGCTGCAAACAGCCTAGCGAGGGAGGACAGGCTGCCGGCAGCTGTGAGGGGCGCGAGTTCAGCCAAAGCCGGCGCAGAGGGCTGCCAAGAGTTTCTTCTTTTCATTTTTCCAAGTCTTATGCTTTGGGCTGGGGCACAGTGTCATCCTCATGTTTCCTATTACTTTACAAGGCTCCCATCAAAGCGCCAGCCGCGCAGGCCCTTTGATGTCTGGGCCGAGTCTGCCTCCGCCTTGGGGTGAAGCATCTTTGCTGAGGATCAAGAGAGGAGTCAAACTGAGATGGTCCCCAGGCCTTCCCACCCGATGGGCTCCCCTGGCTCCACTCTGGCTGGGACTGCAGGCTCCTGGAGGGGGCGGAGGGACCGTCACAGCCTGGCCAAGACTGTGTGATAGAGCTCATAAGGGGACCCAGAGGCCCAGAGAGGGCAAGGGGCTACCCCGGGCCACACAGCAAATTAGTGAAGTGGCCTCTCTCTCAGGCAGTGAGCAGAAGTGAGGGAGACAGTGGAGAGGATTTCTGCTGGGATCGTAATGGAGTCTGGCAGCCTTTGATGGTTGATCTCTTGGTTTCCCCACCTGGCTTCCTAGAGCCTTTCTAGTGTCAACATCGGCAGCTAAGGTGGGTGGTTCTGTGTGGGTGTCGGCAGTGACCCTGCCTGAGTTCAAATCCTGGGCTCTGTCCCTTTTAGCTGTGTGACCTTGGTCAGATTACTTAACATCTCTGAGCCTCAGTTTTCTCCTCTGTAAAATAGGATAATGATCCCACCTCAGAGGGTTCTTGTGAGGGTGACATGAGAAGATTCACGAAAGTATTTAGCACAGTGCCTGACATAGAAACTCAAAAAGAATAGCTCTTATCACTGTTGTTGTTGCTGATACAAGGAGTGGGGAAGGGGTTTCTGAGGGGCTAGTGTGGAGTAGACTTGCTAATACAGGGCCCATCCCGTCCAGTCGTGTCCTAAGGAGGGGCCAGGGCTGTCACTGCAATCAGGGAACTAGATCTTTCCTTGCTCCTCTCCCACCTCCCCACCTCTGGTTCCAAGGCTCCTTCTGAGCCTCAGCGGGAGAGTGTGGGGGTCTGGCGAGGGGGAGAGGGTGCCAGGTATGGGGTGGGCGCACTGCTGGGGTCTGGACCGGGAGGTCCGGGTTGGGGGCAGGGGTGTCTGGGAGGACGTGGCCCTGCAGCCCTGACTCCAGAGGCCGCCGGAGTGGGGAAGAGGGGGTGGTTTCCTGGCAAAGCCGAGAAGGTTTGAATTTGACTTGGAAACACACTGAGAAGTCCCTGGCGTCTGCCTCCTCAGAAATAGCCTCTCTGAAGCCGAGCCCAGGCAGGGGAGGCTGTTTTGTATAAAGGGGCTCAGGGGACCTCAGTGGTGGAGGACCGGCCGAAATGTCTCCCCCAGAATTGCAACACATGCAGCCGAGCCTCCTGCTTCCCGAGGGCCTGCCCTGGGGGCTGGAGAATTCCAGCCGCCCCGCCCATGCTGGACTCCAGGACTAAGACAGGGGAGGGAAGGTCCTTGCCCTGGGAGCTCACAGGTGGACCACCTTCTCAGGTAGCCCCAAGACTTATCCTTTGGGCTGCACCTGCCTGGTTTTTTGTCATGTCTGTGTTTAGCCTGTGATTTTACTTATATAACATTTTTCTTTAAATTGACTCCTTTTTAAAACTCAAATACATTTCTTCTTCTTCTTTTTTTTTTTTCTGCTGAGGAAGATTAACCCTGAGCTAACATCTGTGCCAATCTTCCTCTATTTCGTATGTGGGTTGCCGCCACAGCACGGCTGCTGACGAGTGGTGTAGGTCCGCACCTGGGAACTGAACCCAGGCCGCCAAAGCAGAGAACACCAAACTTAACCACTAGGCCACAGGGCCAGCCCCTAGAATACATCTTTAAAAAGGAACTTTATATTGCTACTGTAAATGGAAGACTTGTATCACTTACCATGAAGAGTAACCATATAAATAAAATACAATAAAAATAAAACAATGTTGTTACATTCTAGCTATTGCCTGAGACTTGCTCTCTCTTTGATTTAAAAAAAAAAAGAGAGAGAGATTAGTAACTATGAGAGAAAGACAGGCTAGCACCCAACTAAGACCTTCTCCTTGATTAGAGCTGCCAGATAAAATACAATATGCCCAGTTAAATTTAAGTTTCAGAAAAACAATGAATAATATTTTAGTATAAGTATGTCCTAAATATTGCATAGGCTATACTTACATTGAAAAAAAATTACTTGTTGTTTATCTGACATTCAAATTTAACTGGGCATCCTGTATTTTTATTTGCTAAATGTGGGAACTCTCTCCTTGATGAATGAAAGACAGTTTTTAAGGAATATCTTTCTCACTGCTGAGAGATAGGTATTTCCATGCAGTGTCCCTATGCCACCAAAAATAATCTTGAGAAAGGCTGTCTCATTCAAGGTGAAATTAGAGCAATAAAACACACTAGCATGGGAATTTGGAGCTGGGAAGATAACTGAGGCTGGGGAAACTCTGGAAGGCTCCCTGGAGGAGGAGGCATGGGGGCTGGACCCTGTGGGCCAGCAAGTGCAGAGCAGCAATTTTGGAGTTCTGAGCACCCTTCCTCCCATTGACCCCAGGGCTTGAGGGACAAAGGACGCTCCTCAGGGATAAAGACTAGACTCTGCTCTTCAGGACAGAGGGGCTTGTGTTTCAGTACCTACGGTTTGTGAGCATGAGTGACTGTGTGCCTTTGCCCAAATCATACCTTCTCAGGACAGAAAAGGGCTATTGAGGGCATCGCCTCTCACAGCTCCCCCATCCCCTGCCCACCCCATGTGGGAATCTGAAACTTGCTTGCACTTCTCCAGTGATGGGGGGCTCACTACCTCCCAAGGTACCTCTTTCCATTGTTGGGCAGCGCTGACTGTTAGAAAGCCCTTCCTGAGACTGAACAGAAATCTGTCTTCCTGAGATGTCTCCATAGAGTCACTTTGGCCCCCTGAGCAAAGGGCTCCCCTCTGCCCCAGGATAGTCCTTCAGGGATTTGTCAGCCATCATGATAGCCCACTGGAGTCGGAATAGACCCATTTCTTTGAACTATACCTCTTATGGCTTGATTTCTGGCTTCCTTATTTGCAGGGAAACAGGCTTAGGGCCTGAGACTGGGGACACGGCCTGGGTGGCCCTGACCTGTGTCCTATCTTCAGGCAGGGAGCAGGGAAGAGGTTGCCTGTGGGGCGTGCTGGGAGCTGAGGGGGGGACAGAACCAGGATGGGGAGGACGGCTCCTTTCTTGCAGCTACTCAGCCTGCAAGAGTTGCAGGAAGAGCCCTGGGCTCTGTTCCCTGCTCAGCTCCTAACTTGCTGTGTGGCTTCAGGCAAGTCCCCTCTCCTTTCTGGACCTTAGCTCTGCTTTATGCACTGTGAGCGACTTGGCCTGTCCTTCTAGGTGAAAACGTTTGTGCCTATTCTGACTGATTGGTGCTGTGCTGGCTGGAGCTCTGTGATGAGCAGGATTCTGAGGCAGTGTCTGAGTTCCATGGGAAAACAGGCAGCGTGTGGGCAGTGGGGCAGCAGTCCGGAAGCTGCAGATGTGCCAATCGTGGCCTTGCAGGGGCTGGCCGCTCTGGCAGTGCCTGGCTCTGGAATGACAAAGCAGGACTAAACGAGGTGATCTGCGATGTTAGATAGGGGGTTGGGGCTGTCCCTGCTGGGAGAGGGGAGGTACCCTGCATGGTTATGCTGGCCCTGGCCCTGTCTTTCTCCAGCCTGCAGACTATCACCCATGTGGTAGCCCACGCCCTGCTACCCAGACGGCGAGAGGACAGAGGTGCTCTGTGGAATCCTGTGAGCGGGCCAAGACTCACGGCTTGAGGGTGGTGTGGAAGGCGCAGGGGCGGCTGGCTGGGCGGGGCTGGGGGGAGTGCAGATGGGACTTCTCTGCCAAGGGAAGGTCTTTAGGAAACAAAAACACGGTCAGAGTTGGGGCTTGGCTGCTACACAAAGGAGCTTTCTCCCCATCCCTGCCCTGCGGGGCCAGGAGGCTGGCAGAGGGGGAAGCCAGCCTCTGGCCCCACACTCTGAGTACCTCGGAGGGCTCGTACTGCATCTCCAAGCTGGGCAGAATCTCTAAAAATCAGCAAGTCCTCCCCCGCCCTACGGACAGGCCTTCCTGACAGATGGCATCTCTTCTTTGGAAGATGGTAAAAGAAGGGGGTTGTGCCACCTCCCGGCTCTCTCCTTTTACCCCTGGTTCTGCCGCTCTCTCACCGTGGAACCTGGGCCAAGTCCCTTCCCGTCTCTCTAGGCCTCAGTTTCCACAACCATCTGAAGAAGGACTTGGATAGATGGTCTCTAAGAGACCCCCAGGTCTCACATCTGTGGACTCCAAGTTCTCTGCAATAATAACAATAAGCCCTTACAGTTTGCAGAGCACTTTTCTATTTCCCACCTAGTTTCTCTCTTAACAACCTGGTGGTTGGTGAGGTACCACATCGCTCCAATTTTTTTCAGATGACAAAATTGAGGCTCAGAGAGGGAAAAAGGCTTCCAAGCTCACACAGCAAGGTAGTGGCTGAGCTGGCCTCCCACATCCAGACCTCGCTCCACAGCACCAGCAGGCTGCACACTCCCAGTGTGTGGGGGGCGAGGGGCAGGGGTCGGAGGACGCACGATCGCGTCACTTGCCTGCTTTCCATATGGATTTCTATGTAGGAAATATTTTGAGGAAATAATATTTGTGTCTGAAAAAAAATTGAAAGCCTTGTGCTCTCCCAGGACTGCTCAGGTGGGAGCTGAGTAGGGCTGCCTTCTCAGCTGCACAAGCTCTGGGTTGGGTAGCTTTACCTGGGGTTTAGGCAAGAGCTTCATGTGTCTAATGGAAACGAAGAAGATTTGCACATTTTTGATCAGAGACACTTAGCATGTGATGGCATTTGGGTGGAGGTTGGAAATTTTCACAACACATGGAACCACAAAGTACGAAGATGTTGGTATCACAAAGTGTTAATGCTGGAAAGATCTTTAAAAACCATCTGGCCCACACATCTCTCCCTGCCCTTCACTGAGGGGAAACTGAGGTCCAGAGAGGGGCAGGGATTTGGCCCAGGTCACATAGCATCAGAGACAAGACTAGCACTGGGATCTCCTGACTTCCCAGACAGTTTTGGCACAGGCTACTTTCTGAGGGGGGCAACAGTGTAGAGAGCCTGGGGAGGGGGAAGAAATGGATGGGGCTGGGGGCCTGGGGACAGTCAGACAAGAGGTATGTGGGGCCCAGCTGCCTGCTGATAAGAGACCCACAATGCCATTCCAAAGGGATATTTTATCAAGATGTAATTTTTCCCGCTGCAGACACTATTTTCTTTCTCGTGCAGACTGTGCTGGCCTTCGCGATAAGTCGCCTAGACATGTTCACACTAAGGCAGCCAAAACATGAGGCAGGAGGAAAAAAATTCCCGTCTTAATCTCCCCCCACCCTCGCCCACTCCCCCCTCATTTCCTCTCATTCTCTCCAAGTTCTCATGCCCCCCCACCAGGGCTGGCTGGCCTCTTCCTGCCTTCCAGTAAGTCAGCCCAAAGGAGCCAGGAAGGTATGTGGCCCAGGGGAGGTCAAAGGAGAGAAGCGTGGAGGGGCCTCCCCTGGGAAAAGGGGCCCGGGCCACAGGCTCTCCCACAACGTGTAAGAGTGGGTGGCAGGGTGGAGGGCATGCTGTTTACCGGCTTCCCCTGGAGTATCCCCCAGCCCCCACAATCCCTGGAAACAGAAAGCAGAGCTCTCTCTGGTTTGGGCGTTTAAGCTGGAGGTGATTAGAGCTTTCCCTACCCATGGATTTCCACTCCCTCGCCCCTACCCCTGACCTCCTATCCAAGGCCTGACGGGGATTTGGGGGGAAGGAGCTATCTGCCTACTTCCATCTAAAACCCCCAGACTTAAGAGATCTGGGCAGACAGGAGATCTGGGATCCACCCGTCATTGTTGGGCGTGTCTCTTCTGCTCTCTAGGCTCTCTTGACCTCCGTTTACCCATATGCCCACTAAGGAGGGTTGGACTCAGATGTCCTGGCTCTGAAATCCTACCTCTAGCTTTTTCAGAAGACGATGTTCTATCCTAGGCCTCCTGGATGCTTGGCAAGTTGGCTGCATGGCCCCCATGTCTCCGTACCCCGCCCCTGCTCTGCTCAGGAAGTCCACCCCGCCCTCCACATCTGGATGGAATTTACCCCCCAAAGCAACTCAATTACCGGTGATCTGATCAGGACAGCTCATGTGTCAGAGGGGGCCCTATTGAAGGTTGCTCTGCCAGAAATGAGGGCTCCTAGGCCTGTGGTCCACCTCTCTCACAGCCCGGGGTACCTTCCTGAGGTCCCTGGGGAGATGGGGCCTGGTGAGCGGTGTCCTGCTGAGCAGTGGGTAGGGACCCAGAGTGGCTGACACCTTCCGCTCTGTCTCAGGTCCCTCGCTCATTCAAGACCTGAATCAGTGCACAGAGGCTGGAGGGCGAAGGAAGATGGTGTATGAATTTTACATCTGTGTGCCCAGCCCATAGGTGAGGGTGGTGGCCCTCATGACTTCTCCTTACACTCTTATCCCTAGCAGGGGAGCCAGGACGTAAAGGCTGGTGCTTACTTGTAAGGCTGTGATAGTGAGGCTTGGGGAACCAAGTGCTGTATCTTAGTATGCCCTCCTTGGGAAATCAAGATAATCCTCACTGTCTTCCTACGGCTTCTGCTAAGTTGGTGATTTGCGGGCAGTGGGCTTAGTGGGTTCCTGTTTCTTCATCTGCATTTAACACCTCTTATTCTGAGCCCATGGCTCAAGAACAGTTTTCCTGGACACTGAGCCTCCCCACCCCTCACCATCTACATACACAGGAGGGTGACTGAGCCCAGGAGTTCTGGGCTGTAGTGCACTGTGCCCATCAATATAGTGACCTCCTGGGAGTGAGGGACCATCAGGTTTCCTAAGGAGGGGTGAACCAGCCTAGACTGGTAACACAGAGAGTCATAACCCTCATGCCCACCAGTAGCGGGGTCACGCCTGTGAGTGCCCACTGCCCTCCAGGTGACACAACACAGTCATGGGCTCTGTGTGAGCTGGGCAGGGCTTACACACACATACCACCTCCTTCCCTCGGAGAATCTCACCAGGACCACTCTAGTGTTGAATTCCGCAAATACTCACTAATGCCAATTGAGAGCAAAACACCGTGCGCAGCTCTGCTGTGGGGAGAAGGAAGAGTCTGAGGCCGAATCTCACTCCTCCAGGGGCTCACACTGTCACTGGGGATAGAAGACACTGACCTAAAAGCCAATTCAGAGCGTGGGCTGGAGCTGGACAAGCCACACGTGAACACCGGCTCTGCCACATCAGGCTGGGGCTCAGGCAGACAGTTTAGCCCCCTACCAGCCTAGTATGGTTGTCAGGAATGAGCAGGAGATGCGTGTGAAACACTAGCACAGTGCCTGGCACAGAGTAAGTGCTCCACTTTATCTTATTATTATCTTAGGAAATAATTAGCATTGAGACAATAACCTCTCACTTACCTGGAAACTTTCCTACCTTGCAGAACTCAGCCAAGAACTCATATGAAGGCCCTCTTCCCAAAAGACCCTTAAGCTGTCACTCACTAATAGAGACTAGCAAGTCTATGCACCAAAGCTCCTGGACCTTCCTCATGAGGAAGCTGATGATAGAAGTGGAGCGATGGGCGGGTGGTGGTGGCACTGGCTCAGCTCACTTGGGGGCAGGAAGCCCTCCCGGAGGCTTGAGGATGCCAGGTCAACATGGGTAGAGGGTCTGGGCTGGGAAGGAGGGGGGAGTTGCAGGTGGGGATCAGGTTCCCAGGGATCTTGAATGCCCCTCTAACTCATTGGCTGCCCTGGGGCAATGGGGAGCTCTGTGGGGTCACTGTGGGGGGTGACGAGCTGCAAAGGCGTTTTCAGGAAGCTGACTCTGGGGGCTGATGCAGGTTACAGCGAGGGGCACTGGCTGGCAAGGAGGCCAGTCAGGGCCTGTTGGAACCCAGACAGGATTTAATGCCAGGATCCCTCCACAGCATGAAATTCCAGACGAGGAAATCACCAGGTACAGGTGAAACCCCCCTCACACCTTTCATATCACATGATCTTCGTAATTCAGTGAAACGGCTATCTCCACTTCACAGAGGAGAAGAACTGTCCTTCCAGAAGGATGTACGGCTGTTGGCGGCAGGGCGAGGCTGAGAACCTGGGTCTCCAGCTCCTGTGTCTATGCCTGTTTTTCATGGAGGGTTTAGGGTGCTCTGCCTGCCCACTATGACTAAACGCAGAGATGCTCAACGGTAACATGGCACTGGGCAGTCCTGGGGCCCGGGCGGGGCCAAGCGATGAGTGAGCACCCAGAGGGTTACAGGCACTGACTCCGGAGTGAGGAAATCCTGGTTGGAGGTGCAGCCCCATTACTTAGCCCCACTGTGGCCTGGACAAACATCTGAACCTCTCTGAGCTTCAGTTTCCCCCAAACGGGGAGAAGATGTCTGCCAAGAGGGAGGCTCTTTCTCTTCTGTGAGCTCTGGGAGGACTTGTCTCACAGTCACTATAACTGTCCCTGTGCCTGGCATGGGGCTTAGTGCATGGGAGAAACTCAGTCAATAGCCTCATGACAAGTTGTTCACATTTATTGTGGGCACTGACTGTGTGTCAAGCACTGTGTTAATTATTCAACTAAATGGATGGTTAGACAGCTGGTGAGAGGAGACTGAACTCTTAAAGGAGTGGAGTGGGATGCTGAGGCCACCTTCAGGGGGTGAATAAACATCAGTGGGGGAAACTACAGACCAGTAGGAAGGGGCCCTGACTGCAGGGAGCTGGGGAACAGCTCACCAGCCAAGTATACCAGCAAGCAAAGGGTCTGAAGACTTGGGTTCAATTTTCTGCTCTGCCTTCATCTTGCTGTGTGACTTTGGCCAAGGCCTGGCCCTCTCTGGGCCTCTGTTTTTCCTCCTGGAGGACAGATGGAGGGCACAAGGGTCTGGGAGCCGAGCTATCAGGGAGGGAGGCTCCTGCACCTGAGGCCTCCAGGCCTGTTGGGATCTGCCGGCCTGAAGGGGATTTCCTGGGGCCGGCCCAGTTCCCAGCCCTGCTGACGTCTCCTCTGGATGGGTGCCCAGAGATGGGGGTGCTGCCGAGAGCAGCACTCTAGTGGGAGAAGCAGGCAGGCAGTCTCCCAGCCCGCACCTCAGCCCTCCCTCTGGGGCCTGAGGTCTCCCCACCCCCAAGCCCGAGGTGGGGAAGTGGGGGATCCCTCCCGTTCAAAGAAGAAGGCACTGCCCCTTGACTCAAGATCCTGATTTGCTATGTGACCTCAGGCAAGTCCCTGCCCCTTTCTGGGCCTTGGTCCACTGAAATGAGGAAGGCAAAGATTTCCGAGCTCTTTAGGAACTCTGACACCCTGGGACCCTGCTGGGGTGGGGGGTCCTGGGAAAGAGAACTGGGATGGGGGGCTGGTTTCCAGGGGCTCGCTTTTCCCGCCATAGAGCAGGCGGTGGAGCGGGTGGAGGGAGGGCGGTGGGAGAAAAGGAGCCCCAAGGCCTCCAGGTGGCTGTGAAAGGGGGCGAGGCGAGCCTGAGGTTTTGGAAACATATTTATCTTTAAGTGTCCGGTGTCACGGGGGGCTTTTTCTTTGGGTTTTGAAACGCTCCAGAAGTCAGCGCTCTGCGTGTGCGTGTTTGCTGAGCAGGATACGGGCTGTATTTATTCATCCTCGAGCCCGAGCCCTTAAAAATATAGACGGCTAATGTCTTCAGTATGTATGAAATATCCCATATGCTCGGAAACAAAAGGGGCTCTGTTATTAAAGTTTCATTTCCACACGCCCCCTCCCCTCCCTCCCGCCCGCCCCCCTGACACCCTGCCCTCCTCCCATCCCGCTCAGCCTGCTCCCAGACGAGCGAGAGTGAGGAGGCAGGCGGGCAGCCAGGCCAGAGGCCGGGGCACAGCCAGTCCCGGTGCTGATGGGTGCGGATTCCGGCTCCAGGTGAGGGGGAGATCTCAGAAGAGGAGGGCAGGGTCTTCCAGGGAAGAGGGGCCTCTGGGGTTCCTGGGATGGCCAGTGGAGGAGTGGGGGCCAAGGTGGCCCTTCTTGCGGGCGCCTGTGGGGCCGGGGCCCTGGCAGGGCCCGGCTGTCTGGGACGGAAATGCCCGCTCTGCTGCTAACTCAAACCACATGTGTTTCCCAGGCAGCGGGACAGAGACGCCGCCAGGCCTGGGGCTGGGGACTAGGGGAGAAAGATGCAGGCTGGCCCTGCTGCGTGCCCCCTAGGTGGTTGGGGGTAGGAAGAGTTGTGGTGGTTTGCATCTGTACAGTGAAAGCGTGTCAAAGTGTGAATAAATGTCTGAGTTCTCTGTGTGTGTGTGCATGTTGCATGGATGAGTGGTGTGCGTGTGTGTAAGCGTGTCTGCAGGTCACTGGGGTATCCCTGCTCACACGGCCGAGCTGGCCTCCCCCTTGGCCTCCTGTGGCCCAAGTCCTGGGCAGACTCCTACCTGTCACCCAGAGCCTGGGAGCCTGCTGGTGGCCTCCTGCGAGGGTCGTCTGGGGTGAGGAGACACCCTGCTGCGTTGGTGGCAGTCCTTCGTTGCTGGGACTCCCCTGTGGCCACTATCCTCCTTCCTTCTCCTTTTCCTCCAGCCCACTTCAGGCTTCTTGCACCTATATAACCTCTACCCATTTCCCAGAGAGAAAAGCTGAGGCGTCGAGCAAGGGGCTGATAACAATCTCTTATCCCACGTGTTTGCATCTTTTTCAGAGAGCTTGGCATCTTCACTGTAGCCCTGGAAGCCCGAGCAAGGAGACAGCTTGCCCACGGCTTCAGGGAGAGAGTATGGGGGCCGTCCAAACCCGAGGGGTCAAGGATTCCTGGGGGAAAAGGCTGTACTCAGATTCTGTGGCAAATTGGGACACCCCTGGTGGCCTGGGTGACCTGAGTCCTGGGTCTTCTCTCCCTAACGAGCAAGCTTGCTGGGAGCTGGGCTCTGGGTTCTGGTGGTGGCCCTGCCTCTGCCTTGCTGTGCATGTTGGATGGGTCTCTTCCCATGTCTGGGCCTCAGTTTCCCCATCCCTACAATGGCAATGTTGGGCCAAGATAGTATTTCCCCCAGTGTGGTGTGTACCACTCTGGCAGCTCGTGAGCTGGTGCCACGTGGACTGCCAGTTTTCATTTGAACAAGGATTGTGTGTTATTTTCACCTACATTAGGGAAAAAATATAGAAAAGCACATCAAACCAGGGAGTGGAGTTAAATAAAAATATAAACAACCTGAATGAATAAAGACTGGGGACCGCCAGAAGATCTCTGGGGTCCTGTCCATTTGGGCAACAGGCTTTCTTTATGCCTCTACCATTTTAAATGCTCATAAGAGTGTTGGTTCTGGCTCTCTAGGACCCAAAGATGTGATCTGCTGTGTAGGCCATCATTTGGCCCTCACAAATTAGCTGCCTTGTAATCGTGTGATTACAGTGAAAAGCCTCGTTGTCCCCTTGGAGTGTGTGTGTTTGTGTGTGTGCACACTGTGTGTGCTGTGTGAGCTGTGTGCACTGTGTGAGAAGGGACCGGGGATGGGATGGGCAGAGCTGGGAAAAAGATCAGCCCATCCCAGGTTGGGGCTGGGTGCCCAAGGTCAAAGGCAGGGAGTACGGGAAAGAGATTGTTCCCTGACTGACATTTTCAAGTGCTTTGTCGGGCCTCAGCCTTGCTTTGAATCGCCGGGATGGGTGGGTAGGCGGGGGTCCGCCCTGGCTTCAGCCTTTCCTGCCATTCAGTCCCTGCTCCCTGGTCACTTGGCTGCATTTTATGTGCCAACCCAGGACTGGGCCAGGAGAGGTGCACTGGGAGGGTGCAGGGGATGTGGGGAGCCCCTCGGCAGGGTCTCCTGTCACTTCTTCAGACTGGGCTGGTTGGAGCTGGTATCACGGAGATTGTGCTCCCTCATGCTTCCCCCTTACTGAAAGGCTTGCTATTGCTGTCATTGTTACTGATGATTATGATTGCTCATCTGTGGATCTTCACTGGTGATTTGTCTCATCACCCACTCTCTAGGCAAGCTCGACCCTGCCCTGCTGCAGGAAGCGCATCTTCCCAGACTGTCCTTGTCTCGTCCTGCAATACATCAAGGATGTGGATGTGTCCTTGGGTGGGGATGAAGTTGCAGCCCCTTCTTGGGGAAGGCAGCAGGTGCAGAGGAAGGAGCCCAAGGCAAGCTCCTTGTCCTCTCGGGGCCTTGGTGTCCCCACCTGTCCCAGGAGACATTGTCCTCAGTGAGGCTGAAGTAATTCCCGAGCTCTGCCCTAGGATGGAGCAACATCCGTCTACTTCTGGAGGGTTCTTGTTCCTCTAGAAGAGTGCCTTCGGGGGGGAGGGAGGAGACGAACCCTGTGAGTTTTGGGGTTGGGCTCCCTGGAGCAGAGATGGGCCACCTGGTGTCATCCACACTCCTTGGGCCCAGGTTCCCTTGGGCCAGCTGTTTCAAACCCTGGCGACGCAGCTGGCCAGGGTCAGGGGCGCAGTGCCTGCTTGCAGAACTTATCACGTTCTAACTGGCCTTCAGCGGCCTTGTGGGTACTGGGGAACTCCTAGCAGCTCCACCCAAGGCCAAGGGCAAACAGAATTGCTTTATGATGCACTGGGCAGCTTTCTGGCATCATTAGAGACAACTGCCTGACCAGGGAGTGGGAGGCGGCACTGCTGAGTGGGGACGATGTGGGCTTAAAGAGCAACCTCTTCCTAAAGAAATAATTCTCATCTGGAAAATGAAACTGTCCGTATGACCGTGGTCCACTTAAATATGTCACCTTTGGTGGGCTAAGCCATGGGTTCAGATGGAGGCAGGTGATGCTAGTTAAACTTAGCTTACCCACCCACAGTGAGGCCCTGGGGCTCCACTGTCATACATTTCACCTGGATTTCTTTTTCCCGGGTTTGCTAGAGGTGGAGTGTGGAGTGGTGACAACGCAGTTTACCTCTAGAGTGACACCCAGGTCCACTGGTGACGACACTGACTTCAGGCCAGGGGAAGCTGAAGTTTGTTGCTGGGTTAGGAAAAAAGAAAAAGAAGAAAAGAGATCAGGTCGACCTGCACTCTGCTCCTGCTGCCGCTGTGGACTTTGCCGGGTCACTGCGTCTCTCTCGGCTCTGCTTTCCTGATCTGGTAAAAAGGGCTGTCATAAAGATTCGTGAGTTGATGGCACAGAAGGCCTGGCACACCCTGCAGCTGGCACTCGGCAAACAGCAGCTCAAAGGTATCCGGCCTGTCAATAACGCTGCTGACGTCAGGAGAGCGTCATTGCCACTTTACGTAGGGGGGGAAGGAGACACCGAGGGCTGCGCCCTGAGATGAGGGAAGAGTGCCTCTTCTTTCCCAGGCCTGGGTTCCACTGCCAGCCCTGCCCCCACTGGCTGTGTGACTTCAAGCAGGTTACTTAACCCCTCTGAGTCCCAGTCTCCTTACTTGTAAAATTGGGGCAGGGGCAGCACCTACCTCCTGGGGCGGCTTAGCAGTGGCTCAGTGAACACCGTCTAGCTGAATGGGAGCCTGGAGGCCTGAGGCCTGGCCCTGGGCTGACCTCAGGGACCCTTGCCACTCAAAATGCTCCCCTTAAATAGTCCCTCTAGTCCCCAGTCGAGGCCACAGCCTTTGCAGGTAGTAAGGCCAGAGGGCCAGAGGCTCAGGGAGCCCAAGTGGGTGTCTCCCCAGGAACTGGGTATTACCACAAACATGACCAAAAACACCTCCTGGAGGAGTGCTGAGCCCCAGGCCCCAGGGAGGGTGGGCAGCAACAGTGTTCTTTGTGACCACTGCCAGCAGGAATGGGATGGTTTCCTAGTGGAGGACCCGGGAACACGGAGGCTCAGAGAGGGAAGGGGCCTGTGTGAGGTCATGGCAATGAGGCAGGAACTGGGGGGTGGAGGCGAGAAGGAGAGGGGGAGGCAGGGCCTGTGCCTACCCTGCCAGGGCCTCCCTCCCCGTTCGCTCGCTCGCTCACTGGAGGCAGGAACCAGTTAATGGGGAACCGGAAAGGAGAGAAAGAAAGCAAACAGTCAGAAAAGCCTGGAGCTCGGAGTGCTGGGTTGTTTGGTCTGGCCGAGCCACCTCCTGGGCCACTCCCAGCAGCTCTGCGGACTCCCAAACCCCGCCACGTGCATGTGTGCACACGTGTGTGCAGACACACGCACAGCTACACACAGGCATACAGACACACACAGACACAGATATACACACAGACACAGTCACACACAGACATGCACATATACACACAAGACACACACACGTAAACACACACACACGCATGCACAGACACGTGGAAACTCGGATGGAGGGTTTCTGGAGCTCCTGCTAGCTCAGCCTCCTCACTGCCCTGCCCCGCACAACGTACACCAGCTCAACCCCTCCCTGCAGCACCTCAGCACCTTCCAGGCACTCACTGTTGAGCTCTAAGCTCTTTTCTTACAGGAACTTGTTTAATTCTGACAACAACCCTATGAGGCGGGCTCTGTAATTAGCCCTGGTTTGCAGATGGAAAAACAGGCTCAGAGAGGCAAAGTAACTTGCCCAAGGTCACGCAGTTGGTTCAGCGGCCACTCCAAAGCAGGTCCCGGAGCGCAGAGCCTGTTGGCTGACCGCTGCCCCATGCCGTCTCTGAGGGCTGGGCTCTGGCTCTGTGCCAGGCCCTGGGGTCAGCACTTTCCCTCCACTGTCATGCCATTTGAAGCAGCATGATTCTGCCTTTTTCTCAGGCCTAGGGTGGGGAAGTGACCTGCCATGGTCACGGAGAGTGGGAGGGGCGGGCTGGATGTCCTCTTGTGAGCTGAGCCAAGGCTTCAGCGTCAAGGAGAGGCGGGGGTCGGGGTACAAGCTGTCACGTCTGCCGTCGGCTCAGTGCTCTCCAGCACCCTTTTCAGCATCGACTGCCCTAGCCCCCTTTCCTCACCTGCTCCTACCCCTGAGACTGTACCTCTGGCCCCTGGACCTTACCGTCCAGGCTCTCACTCCCTCACGCTTGTTCACAGCCAGCCATTGCCTCAACAAGTGTGTCCTGAGCTTCCTTAATAATAGCTTTGGATAACTGTTGACAAAACATGTTTCCCTTCCATTATTTTATTTCATCCTGTGTATGCGTGTAGGGGGTGGTGGTAGTTATTATTTTCTTTCATCTTGGTTCTACCACTCACCAAGAATCCTTTCCAGCAGAAGGCCAAACTAACTAAAAAGATATCAGAGTCCTCCATTGGGCTCAAAATGTCAACTGCACAGGTAACAGGATGTGGAAGGTGTGGCATTAAAGTAGCAGTTGTACAGTGATGTCTTTGTGAATCCTGAGGACAATACAATCCAGCAGAAATGTAGCTGTTGAAAGGGAAAAAAAAGAGCTAATCTGGTATTAAGCTGCATTAATAAAGATAGAGTGTCCAGAATGAGGTAGGTGATGGTCTTGCCATGGTCTGTGCTGGTTTGGTTTTCCCGGGATAGTGTGGTCAGTTCCCTTTTGAGAATCTGGCAGACTGGGCTGACAGTAGAGGAAGGCGAAGAGGATGGGAGGGGGTCAGAAAATTCTTTCCTGTATGGAATAGTTGAAGGGACTGAGGTTTAGCTTGAGGGAAGGAACAAAAAAGAGGGCTGAACTTGTTCTGTAGATATTCAGAGGATGGGATTAAGATCACTGTGGGGGGCCTGGGGGAAGATTTCACCTCTGTAGAAAAGTGATGCTAACGATGGAATGAATGAGCTGCCTCTGGGGAAAGTGTGGCCCCTGATACCAGAGATGTGCCAGCTGAGGTTGGGGGCCCTGAGTGAAAGGGGATTCAAGAATGACGTGGGGGCTTTAGTTCTCTTCCAGTCCCAGCATTTGGCCACTCTGAGTCAGTGTCTCCTGACTCTGGCTCTTCCCACAGGTGGTACTGAAGGTGAGGGGTCCCCAGGGAGGCCTGAGCATGCTCCCCTGGCCCTGCTCTCTCCAGGCTGTACGGCCTCATCTCCCACCCCTACCCCACTGCCCACCAGGACCAGGACAGAGTCTTAGACAGTGTAACTGGCAGATTTACCATAGTCAGAGGAACCCTTGGCGAACATCTTGTCCAGCCCCCTCACTTTATGGAGGGTAAACTGAGGCAAGTGAGGAGAAAGAGTTTGCCTGAAGTCACTGGCTCGTGGGACGTGGCAGGTCATAACTCTAGCTTGAACCCAGGTCTCCAACTCTGAGCTCCTGCCTCCCCAACCTGCCAGGTCACTGATGGACAGACATCTGACTCCCCTAATCAGGGAAGCTTCCAGGCAGAACCAGTCCCACTCTTCCACACCCCATAGTGTCTCTCATTTGAGATCTGCTCAACCTACATTTATTGAGCACCTACTGGGTGCCAGACATTACGCTAGGTCTTAGGGACGGGATAGCTGCCACAGAGTAGGGGGTGAGCATCCTCCGTCTGTCATCTTCAGAGCACTTTTCATTTTCTGAAATTACCTGGCTTATTTCTTCATCTAATGGCTTATTGTCTACCTTCCCTGTCCCACCCTGCCCTGCTCTCAACATTTCCACATCCAGGAGAGCATCTTATCTCTGCTGTACTTCCAGCTCCCACAGCGGTCCTGGCTCACAGCATATGTTCAAAAACTGCTTGCTGAATGAACGAATGGTGAGCAAAACTGACGTGAAGCCAGCCCTCGTGGAACTGGCTTAAAGACCAACAGTTCCTGAGCCGGTCCATGTGCATGGCACGGGGCTGAGCGCTTCTCCTGCATCATCTCATTTAATCCTCACGACAATTCCTAGAAGGCAGTGCTATCACTGGCCCATTTTACAGATGGGGAAACTGAGGCTCGGAGAGGTTAAGTAGCTTCCTGTGGCCCTTGTCACCTCCCACCTTGTATTATAGCTATTCAAGCCCCTGTCTCATGCCTTCTGCTCACGCTAGACTCCTTGAAGATGGGAACCACATCTGCTTTCCTTCTGGTCTCCTCACAGTGTCCTGCACAACGCCGGCCCCCAGTGGCACCTGTAAGTGTCTATCACATTCAGTTGGGTTGAATGAAAATTTGGGAAAGGAGAGGAGGACGTGGTGAGGAAGAGAGAATTAGTGGACAAACCAAGCCGGGGCAGACAGCAGCATCATGCAGTGTCAGCGCTGGGAGCCCTCTTCAGAGACCATTTCGTCCAACGCCTCTCCACTGCCCTGCATTCAATTTTTGGATTCCCTCTAGAGCAGCCTGCCAAGGAGTTTCCCAGGCTCTGCTTGTTCACTGTCAGTGACGGGGAGCTCAGTACCTACTGAGGCATGAGATAATCCAGGGAAATCACTTAGCCCAGTGCCCAATGGTCTCCTCATAGCTGATCTTCACTGAGTGCTTTCTCTGTGCCAGGCACGTTAAATCCACACAAAAGCCACAGAGGGACGTGCCATTATTGTCCTAGTTTGACAGATGAGGAAACCGAGGCTCACCTGAGACCTCACAGCTGGTGAGTGGCAGAATACAGATACAATTCAAAGCCCAGGAGTGCACTTCTAGAAAGCATGACCTCCTGACCTCTACGCCAGTGCTGTCCATCGAAATAAATGCAAGCACATACATAATTTTAAATTTTCTAGCAGCCACACTAAAAAAGTAAGAAGAAACAGGTGAAAATAGGGAACCTGTGAAATTTATTTTAATAACATTTATTTAAATCCAAAATAGCATCATTTTAACGTGACTTTAATGTCTAAAAAAAGTTATTAATGAGACATTTTACATTCTTCTTTGCGTATTAAGTTTTCGAAATCTGGTGCATATTCTTTATTTATAGCACCTCTCGATTTGAACTCGCCACATTTCAAGTGCTCAGTAGCATGTGTGGCTAGTGGTTACCATATTGGACAGCGCAGTCGTATCCCAGACTGCCTTTCAAGGTGCTTACTGCGCTGTGTCCTAGCGCATAGGAAGAATCCGATAAATGTCAGCCACTATTATGATTGTTTTTATCACTGGTTGTTGTTGGCGGTGTTCCAGGGAGAAGCTAGGCTGAGGCCCCAAGCCCTTGGCATAAGCACTGATAGTTGTATTCTTAATCTGAGTCCTCAAAGCCAGCAGCTCGATGTCTCCCAGGCTGAGCCAAGCTTTGTGAGCCCTTGGCCTGTGGGTTGAGAAGAGCCTAACTCTCTCTAGGAGGGGAGGGAGACACCAGGCTGAGGTCTCTCCATCTCCTCAGCTGAATACCACACGAAGTGAGGCCTCCGTGGGGTTTATAAGCCTGTGGCCCATCTGCTCCAGAGTGTGTGGGCGCCCGGGCACACATCAGGAAGGGAGAAGGCGAAGGCCCTCCTCCTGCGGTCCTTGGAAGCAGCACCTCCTGCACGCTTTAGGCAGATCAGGCCTTTAAACAGAACAAACAAACACACAAATCCCCACCACTCTTTTAATGCAAACTTTTTTCACGAGACCCACGAGTTAAATGGAGCAAGGATGAGGGATCCACACTGCCCCCATCCCTCTGGTTCCTGGACAGCTGCTGAATGCTTGCAAAGAGGCAGGCAGTGTGAGCCAGGGGTTCCCAAACCTGCCTGCACATTGGAATCACCTGGGAAATTTCAAAATATACTGGTGCCCCCAGAGGATGTGATTGAATTGGTCTGGGGTGAGGCTGGGGCTTTGGAAAGTGTAAAGAACCTCGGGTGATCGAATCTGCAGACAAGTTTGGGAGCTGCTGGGCTAACCCTTAGGGGCAAAGCTCATTTAGCCCTCACAGTAGCTATGGCGCAGGTGTGGTTATTGTTCCCACTTTACAGATGGAAAAATGGAGGCTCCTAGAGGTAAAATAACTAGCCCAAGTTCAGACAGCCAGGACATAGGCATGGTCGGGCTTCACTAGACGTGGTCTTAATCAGTGGTGTGCTGGTAAATGTTTAACAACTGGCTCTCTGGGTGGGTGGGGTAGAGGTGGGGAACCCTGGTTTGTAGCATTTGCCCATGTCCATGGTGTAATGACTCCCACCACAGCCAATTTCAAACTGCCAAAGTGATGTCACTGAGTGCAGAGTTGGGAAGTGATCCACACAGTTGGCTGTTGGGTTTGTATGGGGGGCTCCAGCACGGCTGGGCCACTCTGCATGGTGAAGTGGGGTCCTGCTGAGCGGGAGATAGATATGCTTAGTAATTTTCTGAATTTTTAGTTATAGAACCCTTTCACAAACCAAAATTTTGAGAACTCCAATATATCCAACAGATAAAAAGCGGTATGTTGGGCCGGCCCCGTGGCTTAGCGGTTAAGTGCGCGTGCTCCGTTACTGGCAGCCCGGGCCGGATCCCAGGCGCGCACCGACGCACCGCTTCTCTGGCCATGCTGAGGCCGCATCCCACATACAGCAACTAGAAGGATGTGCAGCTATGACATACAACTATCTACTGGGGCTTTGGGGGAAAAAAGGAGGAGGATTGGCGATAGATGTTAGCTCAGGGCCAGTCTTCCTCAGCAGAAAGAGGAGGATTAGCACGGATGTTAGCTCAGGGCTGATCTTCCTCACAAAAAAAATTAAAAAAAAAAGAAAAAAAAAAGCGGTATGTTATCAGTATAGGTTTATTTTATAAACTTAAATCACAATACCTTGCTCTTGTTCCAACTGGCTCACTCAGTGTGACTCCTCAGGGCGGGGTTTGGGGGGCCCATACCGAGCATGGGCAGTAGATGGCGTGAAGAGCAGCCTGACTCAGAGCCAGCCTCACCTCTGACCCTCACTGCCCGTGTGGCCTTGGATGAGTCCCTGCCCCTCTGGGCCCCTGTTTTCTTGTGTGTCCAGGAGGAGACTAGACTGCATGCAGGACCCCTGGGGTGTGGTTTTCCGGGCTGGTGTTGGCCCTGCTGCACCTTCTGCCTGACCCCAGCACCAGCCTTGGCCCTGTATTTATAGCCGTGACTTCAGTCCCTCCAGTTCTGCTGAAGCTGGCTCTCCGGCCCATATATTTATAAACCCAGCAGGGCAGAAATAGATGTGACGTGCAGGGGACTTGGCTGATTCTGTGAACAGGCTGGGTTCGGTGTGTCCGTTTGGATCAGCCTCGAGTTCCCCAGCATCCTGGGTGCCGGGATTCATGGGCAATCCAGAGCTGGAAGGGCACATGGAGACCCCAAGCCCAGCTCTGTAATTGTGTGGTTGGGGGTCACCGAGGCCCAGGAGTGGAGGGATGTGGGCAAGGTCACAGAGGGCATGGCAGAGCCAGGGCCAGAAGGAAGGGTTCTTTGTGCTGGGCAAAATGGCCTCTCCCTGGACCCTCAGAGGTGAGCCTTGGTTGTTCTCCTGCTCTGGTACCTTGGGCAGAGATTATCTTCCCTAAGCCTCCATTTCCCCATCTGTTAAATGGGGATAGTAGTAGGTGCCTGCCTCGTAAGGTTATTGTGGGGAATAAACAAGATATACTTGATAGAAGGTACCAGTGCAGTGCCCAGCACAGGGTCAGTTCAATACATGGTAGATTTGTTTGATTATATCCTCGGTCACTCCTAACAATTATCATGACAACAGCTGCATCTTATCCAGCACTTATACACGTTAACTTACTTAATCCTCACAACTATACGTATCATTATCATTATTCTCAAACTCATTGTCTAGCGTGTGTTGTACACCGAGGAGACACTCTATCAATTCAATGAATTTCAAAAAGAATGTTCTCAAAGAAATAATGCTAATATGTGAAATCAGATTTTTATACACCGGATCATAAAAAAATACTCAATTGTAAATGGCAGACATGTTCATAGTGGAACACGAGGTTCTAAAATGGTGAACAATTGCATTATCAGACTATGAGCATAAGAAGTAGATCTCCCAGGAGTTTGCAGGGCTTGCGTTTCTAAGTTTGCCACCTAATGTTGATTTGATGTATTTATAATTGCATATGAGAATTGAACATAATAGTGAACTTGAAATACATAAGGCATACACAACACAGGGTGGCATCTGTCAAGGTTTTTCATATCAATACCACTGTTTTCTCTGTCCTAATGACACACAGCTCTCCCGTTCCCTCTCCTGCTTAATTATTTTTCCGTCGCACTTATCACCATCTGACACACTTTCTTATTTATTTATTCTCTGCCCACCCCAACTACCATGTGAGCTTCACGTGGGCAGGGTTCTTTCTCTTTTGTTCCCTCTGTACCGCCAGCACTTAAAATAGCAGATGGCACATAGCAGGCATTCAGTGAATACGTGTCTAATGAATGAACAAGTGAAGGACTGAGTCTCCAGTCTACCAAGAAGGCAACTGAATTTCAGTGAGAGGAGTGACTGGTCCAAAGTTACCCAGCTGTGGTAAGGCTGAGCTGAGGCCTGCCTGACATTCATTTCTCCTGAGACCATCCAGCGTGCGCAGCTTGGGAGTCCTTCCCAGCCCCTCACAGCTACCTTTTGCTCAGGGATGATTTCCTGAGGCTTCCAGAGCTCCCCCAGCTTCACATGATGCCCGTCCAACACCGGCCCCTTCGCCCCAGGAGGTGGATGGGAACGGAGGGAGGAGAGAAGTAGGGAGGACGAAAGAGAGGTCAGAGCAGGCTGGGCCGCAGGGCGGTGATGGCTTGAGGCCGAGACAGGAAGGAAGGAGGCCAGGACTGCTCAGTTTGTCCTGCAGGACTGGAGGGAGGGGTCGGTAACCGGGGTCACATTTGCACATCCCTCTGGGACTGACTCTGCCCACTGGAAAATGCCAGGAAAGAGCATGTCCAGGGAGCATTCAGGGATAGCTTCAACCTTGCTGCTACCCCACCCACCAGCCACTCTGCCCAAAGCCTTTTTCAGCTGGGGAAACTGAGGCCCATTGAAAGGAAGTGACTCCTCCAAGAACACATAGCAAGGTAATCACGAATGCCAGGCTTCCCCACGCTCCCCAGTCCTGGACGATGGAGGAGCTTGGGACTCTCTTGTGGAGCTGTGGGGAAGAGACCCACCCCCCCACCTTGGCTCCCATTCCCTCCTTGGGATAGAGAGAGAAGCACTAAGGCAGGAACATTCTCTCAGCTCAGATCCTTGAGGACAATGGAAACTCTCTTCCTAGTGGCAGGGAGAACTCAGCTCTGGACAGGCCAGATACAACCCCACCCCACTCCTGAGGCAAGGTGCTGCCAGACACAGGTCGGGTAGGTAGGTGCACCCTGAGCCATCTGGACCAGTTCTGAGTTACCCCTTCCCCCAGGGCAACTCCATTTTTGCCCCTAGGTTGTATATCCAATTAATGCCTCAGTCGCCCCACATTTGTTATTCTACTTGATAACTATTTATTGAGTGAGTATTATGTACCAGGCACTAGAGATAATCTCCTCCCTCTTTCCCTTCCATCCTCCCATCCTTCCTTCTCCTTCATTCATTCATTGATTCACTCATTCAGTAACTACTTAAACTATTGGGGCAGTACAGCTTTATGGGTAAGAGTGATGTTTGGAGCTAGACTATCAGGATATGAGCCCTGACTCAGCCACTTACCAGCCGGGTGAGCTTGGCAAGTCACGTAAGCCCCATTTCCTATCGTAAAATGGGGATAATAATAGCACCTTCCTTATAGGGTCACGATGAGGATCAAATGAGTTAATGCCCACTGTGTCTGGAATAGCACCTGACATAGTAAACACTCCAGAAACATCAGCTATTATCACTGTGATTGTTATGATGTGCCTGGCATTGTGCCAGGTGCTGAGGAAGTTGCCCCCAAATGCTCCTCTTGAAGGGATCTCTGCACGCCAGCCCTTGTTTCAGCCTCCCACCTTCAACTCTGGCCTCGCTGCCTCCAGTCCCACCCCCAGAGCTGGGTGTTGCAGGGGCTCCCCCAGTCCTGTAGGGCTGCCCTCTACATCATCCCTTGAGCCAGCAGGAGAGAGTCAAGGCAGCTGAAGCCCGTCACAATTTGGCCACCTTCTCTCCCAGCCTCACCTCCCTGTGCCCTGCCAGATGCGCCCTAGCCTCAGCCTATCCAGGCCCACGTTGTTCTTCAGATTCATCCCCAAACGATCCTTCTTGCCTTCACTGGGCCTTGAAGAATGGGGTACCTTCCGTCCATCAGAATGCCGAGAACTTCCTGTCAAAGTCCTTCAAATCCAACTGAAGCATCATCATCCCCAGGAAGCCCTCCTTCCTTCCCTTCAGCCAAGGATGATGAGATCTGCCTTTGAATCTGCACTTCCTTTTGTTTGCAACTTTTCTTTATTCCGTGAGTAATGGGGAGCCATGGAGGGTTCTTGAGCACGTGAGCAACACATTGAGAGCTGCACTTTAGAAAACTGGACTAGATCCCATAGAGGATGGAGATAGGGAGAGACTGCATTGGGGAGGCCAGGTATGGAGACTTCTGGGGCAAAAAGGCCTTCAGAGGAATGAGGATCTAGTCTTCCTGGGCTGCTTCTCTCCTGTCTGCCTACTTTAGTCTCTCCCCTATAGAATCAGATCCTGTGATTTCCCTGGCATGACTCAATAAGTCAGTGGGAGAGTCTAAACTAGGATCCCATACCCTGAGCCCTGCAATGAGCCTACTTAAGCCCTGATCCTCAGCACCCCTCACTCCCTTCACCTTCCTCTGTAGCCACAGAGTAGGCTGGGGGCACTGCAGATGATGGGGAATAAGGGGGAGGCCAGGCTGCGCTTTACACTCACCTGGCCTGTGTGCCAAGCACCCCCAGAGGCCAGCAGGTGAGCAGCGCGCGGCAGTGCTCCCTCATTCCCTGCCGAGTGAAGGCGTGAGCCTGTATTTTTCAGTTAATCTCCACCATAAGCCTGTGAAGTAGGCTCTGTTTTAACCCATTCTATAGACAGAGAAACCGAAGCTCAGAAGGCTGAAGAGACTTGCCCAGCGTCGGGCAGCCGACGCAGGGTAGAGTCAGAATTCGAACCCAGATCTGACTGTAAAGCCAGTGCCTTTCCCCTGCCGCGTAGGGAACAGCAGAAGGAACACGAGGCTCCCAAGGCCATGTTCCCTGGGCCCACCCACTACAGAAGCCGACAACAGAAGGCGCCTCAGGAGATCTCAGCAGGCCCTCAGAACTGCAAGGACACAGACTGTAGAGCTTCTGACGCTCCGCCTTCGGTCCTGGGGCCCTGCGTGGACTCATGGGCGGTCAGGGAAGGGAGGAGGGAAGGCTGACCACTCAGGGGGGAGCAGGGCATATGTGAGGAGCTGGTGTCCGGGCGGCTGGGTTCTAGTGCCAGGCCTGTGTCTGACTTGCTGTACAACCTGGGTGAGCCCACCCTGTTCTGGGCTCAGAGCTCCCCGCTATGAGATGAGGACAGTGGGTTTGCTGGACTCTCTCAGCCCTGCCTGTGGAGGCTCCGTGTCCTAGGGCCTGTGGCCGGATGAGGGGTGTGGATTTGGGGGAGCTGGCGTTAGAGGACCCCCCGTCCCATTTCCGCTGAGGCTGGAGTGGGCTCTCTCCTGCCCACAGTGGAGATACACCCACACAGAGGAGTGTGCTGTGTCTGAGCTTGCAGCCTCAGGGGCTGTGGGGGTCCCCAGAGTCAGAGTCTGCAAGCACTGAGAGCAGTGGCTAGGAGCACAGGGCCCAGCAGCTTGATTCACCCCCTGCTCTCCCACTCACCACTGTGCACTCTGGATGCGGAATTTCCTTCTCTGTGCCTCAGTTTCCTCATCTGTAGATGGCTCTCACACCTGCCCCACAGCAGTGTTAGGTAAAAGGCTTGGCCGAGCACCAGCAGATGCTCAGTGAGTGGCAGCAGCCATTATTGTTATGGGTCCTGACCCCCCAGCCCCTGCCCCAGGCCCCTGAACAGGGTGGGTGTTCCAGGCCCCAGGCCCCCCACCTGGGTGGGAGTCCTCTCTCCTTGGGAGGGAGACTTGAATTGGAGCACTCCTGCCAACCCCTCCCTCCTGGCTTGGCAGCGTGAAGACAACGCCGGCCAAAAATATTTGTGTGGGTGGCGGAAAGTTAACTTTTCCGCCTCTCTCTTCTTTCCTGGAAACCGTGGCCACCGTCAAATACAGCAAAACAGAAGCAGAGATAGAGTGAGGCGAGGCCCCTGCGGGCGTCAGAGGGAGCCCTGCCCCCCCACGCCCACTCCTGCCTCCTGCCATCTGGCTATATGGGTGCGGTGGCGGCGATGGGGGCCTCCAAGTGCCTGGAATCACGTTATCCTGCAACGGCATGGTGGAGGGACCCTCTAGCATCATCGGGCTTAACCTGCCATGAGCCTTTGGGCAAACTGATCCCAGAGTGTAGAGGGCACGTGCCCAAGGTCACACAGCCAGTTAGATCTCTTCAGAAGGGACCATTCTACCGGCCCTTTGTGAGATTCTAGAGTCTTTGAAACTCTAATGGCAGAAATCTGGCAGCAGCTGGTGAGTGAGAAGGACTTGGGAGAGGAATGAGGCCCTGGAGGCATCCCTTCTGTGTCTCTGTGTCCACCATCACGGTCAGGGTGTCCGAGCTGGGTCCGGATCCCGGCCCTTCCTGTCACTAGCTGTGTGACTTAGGCCCGGAGTCACTTGGCCTAACTGAGCCTCAGTTTCCTCACTCTGAACTGGAATAATAACAACAGTACCTCTCTCGATGGGTTGCTGTGAGCATTTATTCAGATAACCTAAGTGAATAACCCAGCAGGGAATAGGTGTTCAATATTGTGAGCTCCCCTTCTTCGGGCAGGTCGGCTTCATTGTGCTGATTTCTCTGCCGCCGAGGCTCTGTAACAGGTGCCCATCGTCTTTGTGATCTGGCTCTTGTTTGCCTTCCCCAGTTGGCACTGATTTGCCCCAGGGCCTGGTAATGCGCTGAGTTCCCTCTTGCCTACCAGACTCTCCCAGCACAGCTCCAACCAGAAGCCAAGGCCTTGACCTAGACTGCTGGGGGCGGAGGCCTGGCCTCCAGGTCAAGTACCACAGCAGCTGAGGTCAGTCCAGGCCCTGAGGTCACCAGTGCCCACAGACTTTCACAACTCTCAGGATTCTCACTGCCCATGGGTGTGTGCGTGTGTGTGTGTGTGTGTGTGTGTGTGTTCCTTTCTTCCCATTGTGCAATAGGATAAGTGAGATTCAGAGAGTTCACACTCACCAGATTCACACAGCTAAGTAGTGGTGGAATCCAACATCTGTTAACCAAGGTCTATAAATTCCAGAGTTTCCTCCCAAGTGTAATTGGCCATCAGCCCTGTCTTAAGCTCTACCTGCCCATCCTGGGGCCATCTTGTTTACCTCCGCGCTGTGCCCCCAGCTGGGTGGGAGTCCTCACAAATGACTTTCAAACCCTTGTCTCTGGCCTGGAAGTCTCCTCTGCTCTCCCGGCTCACATGTGGAGCTGACCATGCTCATCTCCCCCAGAAATCCCAAACTGAACTCATCTCCCTGCTCCCCTGAACACCTGCTCCTTCCCATTTATTCCTGGTCTCTATTAACGAAATCACGCTGTCACCAGAGTGACGAACGGGGCTGCATGCTAGACTCCTCCCTCTTCCTCCACACCCACTCTCCATCTGCCTCCCAGCCCAGCCAAGTCTTCCGCCCATTTCTCTTCCATCCATCCCCTCCTCACATCCCTATAGGAAGCCTCCATCCCCTGTCTCTTGGATTATCATCACTGTTAACATTTCTAAATAATCATATTCCTGTTATTGTTTACAGCTCCCCCCACCAGATCTTAAGGCTTCATGAGCCAGAGTACCATATCTTCTTTATCCCCACTGCATCCCCAGTACCTTTTATGACATCTAAAATGTAATCGGAGCTCAGTAAATTTTTGTGGAGTGAAAGAATAGCTAACATGTGTGAAGTTATGTCTCAGAAACTATGCTAAGCTCTCTGCATGCATTTTCTCACTTGATCCTCATTGTAACACTATGTTGGAGATATTACAGTTTCCATTTCACAGATGAGGAAGCTGAGGTTCAGAGAGGTCATGTGACTTGCTGCCCACCACACAGGTGGTGGTCTAGCTCAAAGCATGGGAATGCAGGCACATCACTGCATTGTATCCCTGGGTGCACAACCTCCTCAGGGGGTCCCTGGCCCCAGTCTTGCGCCCTCTGCCCCACCGTTCCCCTGATTCCTGTGGCATGTGTACCTTTGGTGGCACGTGAGAGCATTCTTTGTAGGCAGTGCCCAGATAAGTATTTTTAAATAACTAGATATTTATTTAATGTGTATAAGGGAGAAAAATGACTTAGCACAACATACTTGTGGTTTTTCTGCAATTATTGCTTAAGATAAGTCTAAAGTAATAGAAGTTATTTAAAGTTGATTTATGGAAAAATATTAAGCAAATAAAGTGTCAGGTGGCATAAGGGTATGGCGAAAATTTGGGATGTCAAATGACTGAAGCGTGGGTCTGTCCCATGGATGTGTGGGACTTGTACCCCAAACCCCAGCCAGTTCTCAGGGCCACCCTAAAGTGGACAGCTCTCAGAAATTCAGCCTGGAACACCCAGCCAACTGTCTCATGTGCTGTTTCTTTTCTCCCTGTGCAGATAGATTGTCTTGAAGGGGGCCTCGCAGACCAGAGACGGGTTAAGAAGGAGGGCTTGGAGGTCCACCACCCCACCCAGCCCAGGAAAGCCTCGCAACTGGACCTCACCCCAGCTCGGAGTCGGCTGAGGAAGGCAGGGCTGCAGAGAACCAGAGGAGGCCTCCAGAGGAGCAGAGACCAGAGCTCACACAGGTGGCTCCGGCCCCAGCCCAGGTGCCAGCTTCTCTGCATCCCTGAGGAGAGGCAGCACCATGCTGGGCCCCCACCTCCCATCCCCACCCCTCGGACCCAGCGAAGGCAGGTCTACCCCCTGCGCCTTTGAGATCCCTGACGGGAGCTACAGGTGTCTGGCCTTGGAGGCTGAGGAGAGCGGCGGCGAGGAGGGCCTGCAAGGAGAGGCGGGGCTCACAGACTTGGAGGAAGACGGGGTGGCCAGCAGGAGTGAGGACAATGCCTGCAGAGCCACCCAAGGGGCCCCACAGCTGCCCAGAGCCCTGGGCATCCAGCCCCCCAGCTGCTCCAGGGAGGCACGAGGGGGTTCCCAGCAGGACAACAGGGCCGGCCAGGACTGGGCCATGGCGAAGGCTCGGCAGGTGATGACAGCCAGCCTCAGCTCCAGCCGCGGGCTCAGCATTGCCCAGAAACCAGGTAAGCTCATGTCCCTCCAGCCCTGGACTGCCAGAGTCACAGGGGACCCCACAGGTCCTTGACACAGAGGCTCCTGACCCTGTCTCCCATGACACATAACAGTCCATCAGAGTCCCACGGGCATGCCCAGATTAACAGCTGTGGAGAGATGGGGGAGGCTGTGAGTTACGTGCAGTTCTAGCTGTACCACTTCTGAGCCCACTCTTTTCTCTGCCAAAGAGGGCACGTGAGGAGGCAGTGAGAGAAAGCCATATTATCAAGCTTGGTGAAAAAAAATCCATCTCTCACTCTTCTCTGCCCTTCAATCATCCGCGGTAACAAATGACCATGGAGTCTGAGCAACTGATGGGGCAGAACAGCCTCACTGAACGCACTGAGTGTCAGCTCCTTGGGAGCTAGGGACGCAGCACTGGGCACACAGATGTGGTCGCTGCCGTTGTGGAGCTTATGAGGTACAGACTGAAGACTTTGATCTGATCCGACCTCCTAATTTTACAGGTGGGAAAACCGAGGCCCAGAGTGAGGAAGAGGCTGCTCCAGGTCTCTCAGCCTGTTGGTGGCCGAGCTGAGCCCACATTCCTCACCTGGGCCTTGGTTTCCCACCTGTCAGAGATGAGAGAGGCAGGACCCAGGCCCCCCAGGCTGCAGTGAGGACCCGACAACAGTGTGTGTGGGAGAGCTCGCTGTGCGCTGCACGGAAGGAAGGAAGGAAGACTGATGATGAAGTTCCCACAGGAGGCAGGGGTTGGCAGCACAGGGCGGGACTGGGAAATCACACTGAATCACCTCCACCACGGGGCCCATGGAAACGCTGAAGTGGGTCCAGATGGGCAGGACGTGAGCCGGGCCATGCTCGCTCAGGCGGGAGCCGCTGCCAGCAGATCCCCGGGGGTGCAGGGTGTGCGGGGGACACAGGCCTGGGAGGGCTCATGCGTCAGGAAACTAAAGGAACACTTCATTTCTCTGCGGGCGTCGCTGACGCCCGGCTGGCATCTCACCAGCCATCCCGCCCACTCTCTTTTCTCAAATAATCCTCTCCAGGCTCTGACCACCCGCCGGGACCACCATTCCCCCACCATGCTTGGGACACAGAGGGAGCTGGGAAGGAGCAAGGGTGGGGGGGCCTTCAGTGCGTCTGGGGCAGGAAGAAGGAGGACCCCAAGAGGGTCTAGCAGCCTTGAACTTGGAGGTGGGCCCTCATACCAGAGTCAGCCCAAATCCAGGTCGCCTAGAGCCTGAAGCCCCAGGACCTGCTCCCTTCCCTCTCATGGACTGTGGCTGGGGGTGGGGAGACATGGTGTTGATTCTGGACACGATGCCAACCAGCCACACCCCAGCAAATGCCTTCCCCCTGGTGAGCTTCAGTTTCTTCATCTGTGAAAGTAAAATAAAAATATGAGCCCTACCTACCTCATAGAGCTGTTGTGAGGTTGCAGGGATCTTAGATGGGGCAGCATTTTGGAAATTTTAGAGTAATCTAGGTAAGCATGTGAGGGATGCTGATAATAATTAAAATGATCCTCATCAGCTCAACGATATCACAGCTATTATTTCTTAAGCCCTTATGTGCCAAGCCCACTGTACTACAGCTTTACACATATCTTTTTATTTCATCTCATCACAATCCCATTAGGAACACACTGTCATTATCTCCATTATACAGATGGGAAGATTGAGGCTCAGAGACTATGAGTGACTTGTCCAAGACTCATGGCCAACAAGCTGTTAAGCCTTGATTCAATCACAGTGTTGTGAATATGGGGCTTTGCTCTTAGCCACCATTGTATTCTGGATTTATAAGGGAGAATGTTGTCTGTTGACACCCCGGAGTGAAAGAGGCAAAGGATGGAGAAAAAGAAGAAGGGACTACGTTTAATGAATCCCGTTGGTTTCTCACCGGAGCTAGGTCATTTCATAGTATCGCATTGTCATTGATCTTACATAGCCTTTCAAGACAGATATTATTCTCCCCATTGTACAGGTGAGGCAACTGAAGCTCAGAAACTTAAGTCCCTTGCCTGAGGTCACACAGTCAGTGTTGGAGCTGAGACACTGATCGTGTTCATCTTGCCTCACAGCCTGGTTCATTCCTCCCTATAACGTCCAGCCAGATGGTTATCCAGTTCTGTCCTGAACATTTCTAGGGACAGAAAGTCAGGAGTGACCTTAGGAGGATGGAATGGGCAGGGAAGACCTCTTGGAGGTGGAGGCAGAAGGAAGCTGGGTCTTGCAGGAGAGTAGAAATCCGGATGGTCTTGGGTCAGAGCCCACACTGGCCTTTCCGCTCCTTTGGGAAAGGGAATGGCCAGAGTCCCTTCTCGCTGCTGGGAGATCCAGAGGGAAGAGGTCTGAGGAGCTGTCAGGTTATTAATGGATTAGGGCTTTCTTTTAAAGCTTCCTCTCATTACCTCCAGAGGATTATAAACATCTTCAGACAACTACACCCATCCTCTCGCAGTTATACCTGCCTCTCTTGAGGGTTCCCTGGCAGTTTTAAGTATGGGGCACTGCATCTTCAGCCTTGGGCACCCACTACTTGGAGTGGGTGGGTACCAATGCCATTTCTCTAAGGCCTGAGTACCAGCTGAGCAGGGCAGAATGGGGTCCTTGGCAGGCTGGAGGGTCAAGGGTGCAGAGAGATGAGGTGGGCAGCAGCCTGCAGCTCATTTCCTGCCATCAGCTGCTGCCAATTTGGGAGAATATATGTGGAAGGAGAGTGTCCTGTAGGGCTCACGATCAGGCCTTAGCCGGCACTAGTTAGTCCTCAGCTCACCAAGAGAGCCCCATGCTACAGCTGTCCTTTCCACAAACTCTCACTGGTCATAATTGGTCATAACTGGCAGGGCTCATTGAGATTATTGTGTAGATAATCTTGTGGAGACTCTGAAGCCCAGAGATGGCAAGCGACGTGTCCAAGGTCACACAGTAAGTTGGTGGCAAAGCTAGAGCTGGAACCCGGGGCTTCTGCCTCCCAGTTCAGCTGTCAGGCACTGTGCTAAATGCTTTGTATGGGTTACTTCATTTCATCCTCTAAACAACCCTATATAGTTCACACTTATCTCTGTTTCACAGATGAGGAAACTGAGGCACAATGAGTTTAGGGGACTTGTCAAAGGCTCAGGCCTGTGAGTGGAGGAGCAGAGACTGGAACCTTGGGAGGTCTGGCCCATGCTTTCAACGCACCCCTGTGCTGACTTGTCTCCATGGAGACAAGGCAGCAGGCTGTGTGCTTCCTCCCACCCAGGGCTGGAAAAAGGTTGTTCAGGCTCTGGGGGATGGTGGAGGATTCTACCCAGCCATAATCCCTCCCCGTTGGATCCACTCAGGAGACCTGGGATCCAGTGCTAATCCACCCCTCCTTCTCCCCGGGCTTTGGGAAAGCTACCTTCCCTCCTCTCTGGCCACTTATTATTGGGGGTCCAGAGTATCTAGAGGATTTGGAGCCTCTGGGGTGGGGATAGGGGTGTGGATCTGGGTTGTCAGATGAGCCTTGTCCCTGGCCATGTTTATCTTGTTGAGGCAGAGGAACCCACGTCCATGATAAGAGCTGACAGTGGTCACTGGACCAAGCACAAGGCCCTTGCTCTTCAGGCTGTGGGAGGGAGGGCAGACAGAGAAGGAGGCTGGGCAGGGTGCCGTCCACTCACTTGCCCACGCCACAGTGACTGTAATAGGAGGGCAATGGTGTAGAAGCAGGGCTCACAGGTTCACGTATACCTCACATGTGCACTCACGCACACTCTCACACTCCCTACAGATGCACTCACACCCCCCCACACACATGTATACACCGTGTTGTTATGCAAATACTCACGTGTATATACTCACACATCTGCACACGTGCACACATGTGCATGCCCTCAGATACCCACACATCCATGCATGGGGTATACACGGGCACACGTTCTCCCACAGACCCCTCTCACCCATGCACACCTAACTTTCACATATGGACATGCGTATCAGATTTGTATACGGAGATACAGTCCCACCTGGAAACATACAAGCACACATATTCCCTCTCTTAGATACAGGTTAAAAGCATGTTCTTTTCTTCATTTTCTTTTGCTCGCACACCTACACTTTAAAATCTCTCTTGCATGCACACATTCTCTCCTACAGGTATATCCACCCTTGCACACCCACTGGCACACGCCTACGTACGGACCGAACCACTTTCTGTCTTCCTTCCTTTTCCCATCTCTTGCTGTTTCATACCCACCCACACAGTAATCTTAGCCTTTCTCTCTCTCCCGCTCTCTCACCCACACAGCCTGTTTCCTGGGCTGTAGCCACTTTCCTAGCACATGCACTCGCAGGGCAGGCAGTTCCGTGCCCGATGCAGTTCCCCAGGACCCTCTTCATGCCCCCCACCTCCACCGGTGATAGCCCCAGCACAAGAGCAGCCACAAGGCCACAAGATTTCTCTGCAGCCCATGAGGCCAAGCAGAGGGATGAGAGTGGCCAGGAGGGCTTGTCCCTTCTGTCTTGTCACCTGTCCTCCTGCACTCGGAGCCTGCCCACTGGGGACAGGGGATATCCTATACCCAGGATACCTGCAGCTCTGCGTTTCACAGAACCTCGAGTGGGGTGGGCTTACATCAGCACATTTCTAACTTCCTTTAGCAGAAATCTAAACACAGAACCTTGATGTAAAAGGCAGATGCAAGTGGAAACACCCTGGTTGAAGGGGTGAGGTACTTGAAACCCAGGGAAACTTCGGTGAAAACCCAGGCCAGTGTGGTTTTGTTTCAAAATTGTTGGGGGTGTGAAGGGTGCTTTTTATCAGTCCTGTTCCCAAACCCACCGCCCCCCACACACTGGGAGGGTGTGCTGGAATGTGGGACTCTCGACTTTTAACAGTGTCCCCACGTGATTCTTATGCACGCTGACTGCTGCCTTGGGGCTCTGCTGAGTGCAATCTGAATGGCATTTAGTTCCATGAAAAGACGGGGAACTGAAGCCCCAGAGACACCCGGCACCTCTGCCCTTGTTGCTAGCCCAGCAGTTAAGTCAGGGGGTGGCCTCAGGCTGGCAGGGAGGTGGCAACCTTCTTCCGTCCCCATTTCCCAAAGTCCTACCACATAACAGTTATTCTAGTCACTGGGGCCCAGAAGACCGGGGGTAGATGGGCCTCAGAGGGTCCTGGATCTGGGACTGAAAGGAAACGGGATGGGGGGTGGGAGGTGGTGTCAGTTATGGGCACAGAATCACAAAGACAGATTTAAAAGGGGGGTAGTGGGAGGGATCGAGAAAAGAGAGGGAGATGAGATAGATGGGGAGACATGAAGAAATTGAGTGAAATAGAAAGCAGAGGCTTTAGGGACCGACCTAGAGATACAAAAAATGAGGGGGAAACAGAGATAGACAACTGGGCAGCAGAGAGTGAGGCACAGGGAGAGGAAAGGGGGAGAGAGGGGGGCGGCCGGGAGACAGAGGCCGAGCCGAGCCCGAGCCCGTGGGGGAGGGAGTCGCACCTCCGGGACTGGGCGGGGCGGGCGGGCGGGGCGGCGCTAGGGCCCCGGGGAGCGGGCGGCAGGAGCGCGCTCGCCCGCCCGCTCAGCCCTCGCGGCTCCGGGTCCCCGAGCAGCCCGCTAGGCAGGGGAGGTGGCGGTGGCGGTGGCGGCGGCGCGGAGGGGGCGTCCGGCGCGGGGCGGGGGTGGCGGGGGTCTCGGGGCGGGGCGCACTGACGGACGCGGCCAGGTGCGCGGAGGTGGCGGAGCCCGAGAGCTCGGGGACCGCGCGCGGCGGCTGGAGGTGAGTGAGGGGCGCTGGCCAGGCGGGGGTGCGGGCGCCGAGCTAGCCTCGCCCCTTCCCACCTGTGCTGTTCCTGGCGCCGCCCAGGTGGAGGTGGCAACACCTGGGTTCCAGTCCCGGCACGCAGAGTGACCTTGGCCAAGTCGCTGCCACACTCCGGGCCTCAGTTTCCCCATCTGTAGGGTGGGGGCGGGGGACGCTGGAGAAATCTCAAGGCTCTGGAGCAGCTCAGGAGCGGGATGACGCCCCGATGCGGGGAAGCTACTCCCCGGGGCTGCGGAGGCTCCAGCCCTCGAGACCCAACCCGCAAGCAGATCGGGACCGAGGTGGCCCCGGGCTCCCGGGTGGGCAACGGCCGGAGGAGGTCTGCGCCCCCAGCCCGCTCTGGGAAAGGTGGGAACCGCTTGGCTCAGGAAAGCGGCGGGTTGGGCTCTGCCCGGGGCTGGCCAACATGGGCGCCTGTGGGGCAGCGGGAACGGCGTGTGCTGGGCCCGCGCCCCCCCCTCCCCGCGGGCGCGGCGGCCGGCGCCGGAGCCTGGCTGTGCGGGCGAGGCAGGCAGGACGCTGAACCTGCGGAGCGCCGGACCACCGGCCCAAGCCCCACCTGGGGAAACCGAGGCCTTTCTTGAGCGCCTGCGGGAGGCAGGGGCGGGGGGGAACTGTCCTAAGGGCTCCACATCATATTGTCACAACACCACCTTACTGCCCCATTTACCAAGGTGAGCACGGAGGCCCTGGAGGTGGAGTGGAGAGTGGGGCTCCTTTCTGACCGCTACGCTGTGGAATCCGGGGGCTACATCCAGGGCCCTGACAAGACCTCTGAAGACTCTGGGGAAAAGGTCTCCTTTCCTCCCCACCCCCACCCCAAGTTATGGGCTTATTCTGGATCAGAACAGGGACCCCCCTGTGTTCCAAGTCTGGGTTGTCTACAAGGGACCACAGTGAGCAGGGAAGACCCGGCCCCACTCCCCACCCTATCCCGAGTGGCAGGTGGCACTGGAATAAACCAACTTGCTGTGTGACATTGGGGCAAGCCCCTGCCCTCTCTGGCATGAGGGTACAACTGCATTGGAGATAGCAGTGCTGGTGGTGGCTGTAGGGGTAGTGATGAGACAGAATGCTGCTCAGAGGGACTAGGGCACATGGGGGTAAGGGACTGGAAACCTCATGGGTGTCAGCCTGCCTGTCACCAACCCCAGGCCTGGCCCCCCTCCCATGTTGGGGGCAGAGCCACAAACAAACGGAAGACCTCCTCCCCCCACTACTTACCCTATTACCCCAGGCAGTGGGATGGGGCCCCTCAAGGGAGTTGAAAATGCCCTGTTTGGAGGAGGGGGTCCCCTCCTCTGTCTCCGTATGAGATCTTGGTTTGGTTCTGCCTCCTCTCTGGTCCTCAGTTTCCCCATCTGTACAACAAGGGGAATGGACTGGGATCACTCTAGTTTGATATTCAGAGAACTTCCCAAAGGCAGATTGTTTGCCGCTGTGCCACCCTGGTTCCCAGCAGCCACTTTTCAGGCCCGTCCCCACTTTGCAGGCTGACTCCTCCTCACCTTCCAAACTAGCACTAAATTAAGCTGCCGTGGGAATCAGCATTTACATGTTAAAATAAGGCCTTCAACTCCTTCCCTCTCTGGTTAGCTGTTGCTCTTCCCCTAAGGTGAAAAGAGAGAAAAAACCCTGTGGCATTCAGGGCCCTGGTTCCCAGCTGATCCCTGGCCTCTTCAGGCAGCATTTTATCTAATCTCTCCATTTCAGAGCTGGGGAGACGGAGGCTGAGAAGGAAAGAGGTGTGCCCAGGGTGAGTCTGTGAGTAGAAGGCAGCAGAGCCCCCTTCCTTGGGACAGAGCAGCTCCTTGATAAGGAGTAAGGGGCTGAGTGGCAGAGGAGCATCTGGAGAGATGGGAGGAGCCCAGGAAGAACGTCTCTCCATCTCCTCTCCACCCTGGTCATGCCCTGTTTCCACGGTGAATGGTGTCTTCCCTGAGCCCACTTCTCAACTCTGGGAGGTGGCCTGGGGAGGGCTCAGCACATTCCCTCCACCTGCCAGGGCTGCCCTCCCACAAGGCTGAACACACCTCCAGGCCTTAGGGGCCTGGCCTGAGAGGCACCTCTTCCTTCAGGGCAGCTCCCAGGCTTCCAGACATGAGCTCATCAGAGCTGCTGATGCCAGGAAGGGAGGGACTGAGGGGGAAGCAGGCAGGGCTGCCCAGATCGGGGCACTGCGAGCCCCTGGGGAAGTGGAAGGGCGCTGTTGTTGAGGATTTGCAGGCTCTGGCCCCCATGGTAGTGTGGAGGTAGGGACGAGAGAAGTCAGCAGAGGGTCGACTGGAGTAGGGGTGGGGACAGGCCAGGTGCCCTGGGCTGCAGGGCAGAAACCTAGGGGCTAAGCCGACCTCTGCTAAGGGATTCACCCAAGGTCACTTGCTTGCTGTGTGACCTTGGGTGAATCCCTTGCTCTCTATGGACTTCACTGTCTCTGGCTAGCAACAGGATGGGGTGGGTCCTTAGACACTAGGGTTACAGTAATGAGCAAGACAGACAGGTCCATGCCCTCAAGGAGCTTGCATTTTAATTGGGGAGATAGAGAAGAAAAAGGGAAGCAAAGAAATCCACAAGATATTTTCAGATAGATAAAAGTGGTATATATAAGACAAAAAAAAAGCCACGCTGCTAAGGTGGAGAACCATTGGAGGGGCTACTTGGTGTAGGTTGTTAGGGAAGGCCTCTCTCTGGAGGTGACATTGGAGTGGACACCTGAGTGTTATTTGAAGGAGTGGTCACGGCTGGCTTCATGGGAGAGGCATGTTCAGAACTTGGACCTAGAAGAATGGGAGGGATTTGGTTGGGAGGAAGGGTGTTTTAAAGGTTGGTAAATGGTCTACACTAGGAGCTGGGGGTGGCAGGTGGGGTGGCCGTTGGCTATAGGTTATGAAAACGCCTTCATCCCTTGGGGCTTCAGGCTGCAGACCCACAGGAACCCGGGGCCTATGATCTGGCCAGAGAGGTGGCTGGGCTCTGCTGAGTTAGGCCTGTGTCTGTATGAGCTCAGAGTCCTTTGTGAACTGTCCCTGGACACTGGGGCTCAATCGCTACCCATTGTGGCCAGAGGAGGAGTCAGTGTGGGGCCAGCCTCCAAGCCCTGTAATTCCAGAGGCTTACAAAAGCCCTCTCTCTCCAGAATGAAATCTTTACCCACTGGCCACTGCCTGAAATTCCACCACCCTAGCTTCACCTTTTCCACTTGGTGAGGCAGTATAGTATAGCACTGTTTTGACCTTACCCTCCCCTGCCTGGCCTCCCGGCCTGCTGCAGGTGAAGCAGAATTCAGTCTCCTCCTGTGCTGCCTGCTGCTTCCTGGGTGGCTAACACACAGACGCTGGGGTTGGACCCCTGGCTCTCCTCCTGGCCAGCTGGGAGACCTTGAGCATGTTATACAACCTTTCTAGACTTTTGTTTCCTCATCTACAAAATAGAAACAATAATAAACCCTATCTTGTGCTGTTGTTCTGAAATTAAATGAGATGATAAATGCTAAAAAAAATAACTATTGCTTATGAAATAGTATTATCATGTTTTGATCTGTTAAAATAGCAAGCCCTTGAGGAGATGGACTCTCACTCAAGACTCATATCTCAGTATGAATTACTTTTGGGTGTTTGGCCAGGAACAGGTTTTGTGGTGGGAGGATGGGCACAGCACCGTGGAAAAGGGCCTGGACCAAGCTTCAGGAACGGATACTGGAACCTCTTAGTCTTAGCTAACTGGCTGGTGGTCTCGGACAAATCATTCGCTTCCTCTGGGGCTCAGGCTTCAGTTCTGGGCTGTTATGAAATGGGCTGGGAGGGACATGAGGGGATCCTGGATGTGACAGAGCTCAAAAGACACTAAAAACGTGGGGCCAGCAGGAGGAGCTATCGCCGTGATGGGCGGGAAAGGGGCAGGCTGGGTGAGCCCCCCAGACAGGAGAGTGAGCTGGCCTGAGACTCCTGCATCTAATCCTCTGGAATAAAATCTCTTGGAGACTAAGAGCATTCGGTAGATAAAAGCCAAGGTTCTTGAAAAATAGTTAAGGTTTATGGTTACTTACTATGTGCCAGGGGTGTTCTAAGTTCTTTACGTGTCAGCAACTCCACGAAGTAAGTACTGTTATTACCAACATTTTACAGATGGGAACTGAGACAGAGATTAAGTGAGCTTTCCAAGGTCATACAGCTGTAAGTGGCCAGACTCAAACCCAGGCAGTCTGGCCCCAAAGCCCGTGTGCTTAACTACTGCACAACACGGTCTCTTCTGCTTTAGATAGAGTGCCGGAGGCTCAGAGGCACCAAGCCACCTGCTTAAGAGCACACAACATTCCTCTTTGATTCTCATCATCTCTGTCCCTCAGGTCCTGGACGGAGGAGCCTCACTGGGTCTGGGGTTCTGAAGTTGGCCCTTGAGCCAGCTCAGCCTCTTTTCTGCCCCCCCACCCCCACCCCTGGGAGTAGGTCAGGGAGGATCAAGTGTACCCTGGGAGTGCTGTGGGTGTGGAGGCTCTGCCAGGGCCTGACAAGTGGGCGTCATTAGTGTCATGGAGTTTGAGTGGATCCCAAGAGCCTGGGTTGTGTTGAACTCCCTTGGAGTCTGGCATGCCTCCCGTCACTGTGCAGATGGGGGAAACGGAGTTCATAGAGCCCAGAGCAGGCCCAAGTTCACACAGGCAGGAAGCACCCTTCCTCCTGGGTCTCCTGTCCTGCCTTGTGGGCTACTTAGTCCTGTGGGCTCCACGAGGTGATGGGACTTGGGGACCCTCCCACCGATCCCCAAGGTGGCCCTGGTCTCAGCCAGGACACGATTCCTGTTATGGGCCCTTTGGGAGGGCACACGGAGTTGGGGGATGTGGAGGGTGCTGATTAAAAAATAGACTGTTACGCGCATGGGGAACAAGCATGCCACCACCCAGCCCGCGCCAGTTGGCTCCCCCATGCCCAGCTGCCAGGCCCCACTCAGGGCTCCTGCTGGGGGCCCCGCCCACCCCACTCTGGCTCTGGGCCTGAGGCTGAATGCTCCGCCACCCTCTCCTTTCCCTCCTCCACCCCTGCCCAGCCTCCAGGCAGATGGTGCCCTCACTGAGCCTGGGTAGGCCTGAAGCTCAGCTGCTGGCTTTAAGCTGTGCCAGGGGGTCTGGCGTCCCCACACACTGGCTGTGTGGCCTTGAATGGGGCCCTTTCCCTCTCTGGGCCTCAAACATGGACAGAGTGGTGCTACCAATTAAAGCTCTTTACAGCTTTCAAAGCCTTTCCTAGATTCCGTCTCTCATTTAGATGCAACAACCAGTGCTGGAGACCCCCCTCAGAGAGGGGATGTGACCTGTGAAGGCCACTCAGCTGGAGAGTAGCAGAGCAGAGGACTATACCCAGATAATCTTGCAAATCCCAGTCCTGTACGACTTCTCCAGGGCGAGTGAGGCTGCTTGGAACCACAGAGGTGGAAGGCCTTGCAATAGTGCTGTGAGCAGTGTTTTTATTCATTCAGTCAGCAAAGGTTTATTGACCTCCAGTGTTTATTGACATAGGCATGGAGGCAGGGACGCAGAGGAGAAACGACAGCCAAGGTCCCTGCCCTACGGGGGCTGCTTACCATCGAGCAGGGCACACTGATGCTAAGACAAATATGATGGAATTACAAATCTGATGAGAGTTTGGAGGAGAGGCAGAGGAATGTGGCCTCTGAGGGCAGGCAAGCCCCTTCCTTAGACCTGTCAACAAGCCCTCCCTTAGACCTGTCAACAGACCTGAAGGATGAGAAGTGTGGTCAGAAAGAGACAACCGAAGAGGAGAGAGGCAAAAGCAGCAGCCAGTGCAAAGGCCCTGAGGTGAGGAAGTGCTTGGGCCCTGTTTGAGCACTTGAAGGAGGGCCAGTGGGGCTGGAGTGTAGGGACGGCCAAGCACCATGAGGGAGCTGCAGTGTGGGGTGGAGGGGCAGTGGGGTTAGTCATGCAGGGCCTGGAGTCTGCGAAGGGGTTTAAGACTGATCCTAGGAAGGGGGAGCGGGTCCTAGTGCTGATCTGGGAGGCTGGTCTTGCCTCCTGTCTTTTCTTCTTTCCCTTCCTCGGATGCCCACCCTGATAAGCGTCCTTCGCACTCCCCCAGGCACTGTGCCCAATGACTGAATGCACGGTGGCAGGCTATCTCTTCCTCTCCCTGGATCTCGTTTGCAGTTTAATGGTCGCTTGATGCGTCCTGCCCTCCAGGAGCGTTCTAGGGGTCCATCAGGCCTCAGCTGCAAGCTGGTAAGGGCGTGTGCTCACCGGGAGGCTGCAGTCCCTCAAGCTGAGTGCCTCCGTGCAGGTGAATTCTATTTCCTTGTATTCCTTGTGGGAGCCTGTGGAACCCGGGAGGTTCAGCTTTTGGCTGAATGAAGGCCTGCCCCTGGACCCCCTTGCCCCACTGCGTCTCCCACTGCCTGTAATTGCTGCCTGTCCCCTACTCCACTCCAGCCACCTCCATTAAACTCCAAAGCCCCGGGCCAAGCCCTAGGGGGAGGCGGGAGGCCTGGGTTCTGAGCCCAGCTCTGCTGTATGCTCTTGGGCACATCCCTTCTCCTCTCTGGGCCTCAGTTTCTTCATCTGTGTTATAGGGAAATACTCTAGTTTTTCTATACTCAGTGTATGGCCCATGGATGCAGTATCAGCATCACCCAGAAGCTTCTTAGAAATGCAGACTCTCAGGCCCCACCCCAGACATCCTGAGTCAGAATCTGCATTTTAGCAACATTCCCTGAGTAATCACATTAAATGTGCATGAAAGTATGAGAAGTACTGTTCTAGGTCACTCATTTTTAAACTTAGAAAAGTTTTTAATTAAAAGCTGTAGAATCTTCCTCTCTCTCCAAAGTTTTGCATATGAAACACATTAGAGGGGACCACCCACCCTATATGTATTCATCACACGAATAGGGATGGGGAGGAGTGTGGAGGGGTACGCTCGAGGCACGGGCTTTATAAGGATGGGCATCAGAAGGGAGGAGGGAGAGATGAAACAGTCTGGTGGAAGAGGGTCGGGGGGCATCTTCTCAGGCCTCTCCCATATCCCTGAGGGCTCCTGACCTGGTTCCTCTAAGAGCCCTTTCAGCTCTGACCCCCAAGGTCCTCTGTCTTATGGGTTCGGAGAAGTGGCCTCGGAGGGAGGGTGCTTGGCAGTCCACAGCCTAGTGATGTCTTTCCCTGCTTGTCCCCATCTTAGTGTCCTGCTCTTTTCCCTGTGGAATCCCTGAAAGAGTAGCCGGTGCTATTCTTAGCGTGACAGGGTGATGAGGAGAGAACATGCTAGTGCATTATTTATGCCTCTGAGTCAACAGGATTACATCCAGGGCTCCCGGAACACGGCCCTCCTGGGACGGCCTTCATCACTGCCATGGCAGCTGGGAGGACTTCCCAGGGCCCATAACCCACCCCTTCTGGCCGTGACCATCCCTGCTCCGTGCCTGCAGCCCCCACACTGAGAAATGGGTCATGAAATACAACGGTGAGCTAGGACTAAGGGAGAGTTGCTTTGGCGATGTCATTTCATTCCTACATTCATTCAGCGCATATTTATTGAGTACATATTACATGCGGGAGGTGGGGGTACACTGATGAATGAGATAGGACTCCTGCCTTCCTGAAACTCGGGCTTTAGCCTGCAAGTTAATGGTGCTCCGTCATCACAAGAGCATCTGCACCCGACGTGATGCTGGGGACTTTGCACACAGGAGACAATCACCCCGAAGGGCAGGAATCAGGAGACCCCTTACAGAGGAGGAAACTGAGGCTTAGCATAGACAAGGCTTGCTAAGAGTAGTGATCTGCTCAGCTGGGACTTGAACTCAGGTTGGCTAGAACAGAAGGACCATTCCAGATCAAATGGTATCATGTCGCATGACGGCTCTGGGAACCCCGCGCACTGCCCAGTGAAAGGGACGTTATGGCTGGAAGGAGATTAACGGGTTGAGGTTGTCCCGTTCTCAGTGAACCCCGAGTTACTGGAGAGGTCGTGTGTCCGGAGTTTTGTAAACCTGGAGTGGAAGGATGGGTACACTGTGGGCTGGGAGTCAGAACTGTATGGGATGAGGTGATAAGGCCCCAAGGGGCACCTTTCGTGAGGCTGAGCCGAGGGCTCTGGCTGGGAGCCATAGACCTGCATTCTGTGAGGTCCTGGCCTGTCTCTGCCTCACTTTTCTAGTCTGTAAAATAGTGTAACAATCCCTGCTCTGCTTCTGTCTCTGACAGAAGTGAAGGTGCTAGGAAAACTATGAGTGCTGTGCATACTCAAGGGATAGTATATAATTACTATATATCATTGTGTATACAAGTATATTTTCTTAAATGTATTTTCTGTTAACCTTATGGGGTCTTACTATGTGCTAGACTTGATTCCAAGCAATTTTCTGTATGTTAATTTACTTATAAACACATTTATAAAATCGTGGGCTCTAAAGCCCAGTGGGTCCCCAACCTGGCTGTGCTTCAGAGCCCCTCAGGGAGACTGTTAATGTGCGTAGTCTGTGGTCCCGGGTCTGGGCACAAGCTGCATTTTGGACACATTCCCAAGGGATGTGTGCATCCCTGCAGGTTTCTGATCTGGGCCAGAGCGGGGGAGGGGGGGCGGGGGACTTGCTGGAGGCCTCACCAGGAGTTGGAGACCAGATTGAGACTAAAACCCAGGCCTCCAGCTCCCAGTCTGGCCCTTTCCTCCTACTCTTCAGCTGCCCCCCCCACCCCCCTCAAGCAACCTAAAGGGATAAAGCCAGGGGTGAGGATGAGTGACATGCAACGATGCTGGTAACCTTTACTGTGCTGGGCTGGGCATTGTACATGGCTTATCCGTTTAATTGCAGTAGGGGTAGAAAAGGGGACATTCTCCACAGCAATACAATCCCTAGGACATTTGAGCATCAGGTGGCAGGTTTTAATGTGCCCCTGGAAAAGGGAAACCATGACTGAGCTGCAGAGATGCGGGAGAAGTGAATTTGAAACCACACCATCAGTGCACTTACCGTTCTTCAGAAGCATGTGCCCTCCAGGCAAGGGCTGTCTGGTAACAGGTTACCTGGAGACAGGGCAGGGTGGCAGGAGGGAGACACACGTGCCCTCCCACAAGGTGTGCACCTGCTGCATGTGCGTCTGTGTCAGCCTGCCCCTCGAGTACCCGTGTGTCTCCACGTGCATACCTGTGGGTGCTCAGTGTGCGACAGTCATGTGTAGGTTCTGCCCCCTCTGTGGGTGCCCATGGACACTCTACCTCGTGAGTGCAGGTGTGCAGCAAGCAGCACCTCTGTGCGTGGGCCTGTGTGCCAAGAGGATGTGCTGCTGCTGGCTAGGCTCTCACCAGCACTCAGAAGCTACTGAGAATGCGTGTGTGTTGTGGGCTGAGTGTACGTGTGCATGTATGTGCACACAAATGGTTGCAGTGCCGGGAGATCCCTGAGATCCCAAAGGGCAGAGGTAGAAGGGCCGTTAAAGATCCTGTTTTCCTCATTCGTGTCCCACCTCCACATTATGCACCGTCCTCAAACCTACCAAGTGCAAGCCTGCCTCAGGACCTTAGCACCAGCTGCTCCCTCTGCCTCATCTCTTTCCCTAGACATGCACATGCCTCACTCCTTCGCCTTCTTCAGTTTTTACTCAGATGTCACTTCTCAGCGACACCTACTTTGATTCCCATAGTTACCTTTGCAAACCACTCCCCACCCCATGCAGCCCGCACATCTCCAGTCCCTGCTTTATTGTTCTCCACAGCATTGACCACCTGACTTGTATCGTTACTCAGACATTTATCAACTTGCTCCCCTACTAGAACGCAGGCAGGGATTTCTGTCTGTTTCTCTTCACGGCTGCGTGCCTCGGCCTCAGTTGGTCTGCAATAAATATCAGCTGAATGAATGAGTCCACGCACCACCTGTACTTATTTTCTTTAAATTGGCTAACTTTTGTTACTGAAATATCCACTTTGACCTCTCCCTAAGCAGTAACATACGTTTCACAGGTTTGGTGTGTTTATTATACTCCTTTTCCAGTGTGCATGTGAAATTTACATAACTATTAAGATTTTAACCATCAGGGTACCACCTAAATCCTTTTGCTTCCACCAGAGGTGTGGGGGCACCATACTCTAGGAGTCACTGGTCTGGTCCAGTCCGTTTGAACACATGCACAAACTGAAGCCTGAGGAGGGTCAGGAACTAGTCCAATGTCTCACACAAATGGTGACAGGACAGACCCTGGAAGCAAATCTCCTGACCTCCAGTCTTCTTTTCCTTTGCAGTTTGAGGGACAAGGGGAGGGCGGGGCTGGATGCCTCTCCTCTGGCAGGAGACTCCTCCCACTGGAGGGGAACCAGACAGGCCTGGTAATTGGTGAATGGCACGGCGAGGCAGGGTCAGCGTCTCCAGCACACTCAGGGCCACAGTGCCCTCCTGGCTCAGGGCTGTGTACAGAGTGGTGGGAGCCAGCCTCCACTGCACCTTCCCTCCCAAGAGTCTTGGACCCCGGGACCGCTCCAAGGGGGCAAGAGGCAGGCCTGGGATTCGAACCCTCTGCTACAGCACATTGGCTAGAGTCTGATGCCAGGATCTCCTTGCAGAGGGGATGCTGCGGGTGAGGGGATGCGAGGGTGAGGGGGAAGTTGGGCTGTGCCTGATTGTGAGCAGAAGAGCGAGACCAGACCCAGAGAGGACTGCAGACGGGAGGGATGGAGAGGGACAGAGCCCTAGCTTGGTAGAATGATGTGGAGGTGGGTTTGTACAAAAGGCTGGAGTGAAATCCCCCTCAGGCGTGCACAGCGGTTTATCCTGTAGAAATCATTCCTGCATCTCACTTGCTCAGCAGCGACTCTGCAAAGCAGAGATTGTCATCTGTGCTTTACTGACAAGGACGCTGAGACTCAGAGAGGTGAAGTGATTTACTAAAAGTGCCCAGGATGCCTTGTTGAGTAGCACGCGGGAGGGGAACAGGCTGCACCTCTGGTTGGATTTGGTCAAGGAGGGCTCTCCGGGGGAGGGCAGGCTGAATGGATGTGGGAGTGAGAGGCCGGAGTGGAGGCTGCAGACCGCTCACTGGCCAAATAACATTCGTGAATCATAAAAACCTTTGTGAGCCTCAGTTTCCTCATCTGTAAAATGGGTATAATGGTACTCCCAGTTCACAGCTTGTGACGATAAAATGAAACAACATAATAAAATAATGATAATACTTAAACCGAATGCCTGGAACATCTGAAGCACTCAGTAAACAGCAACCTGAGTAATAAAAGTGAAGTACACCCTGCCCCTGACAGGTTTGCCCACAGTGACCACCTGCCATGACCGAGGGATGCCCAGCTGCCTTCTTTGGCAGATGTGAGAGAGCCTGAGACCCCGAGAGGGTTGGCACAGCCCGGGGGAGCCATGAGGGGCTGCTGGTGGGCTCGTCCGCCCCAGAGCCCCCGCCAGTGAGGACGACTCCTCCTGGAGAGCAGCAGCGCATTGCAGCCCCTGCCCAGGACGGTTCTGCGGGGCGCTCCAGCTCCCTCCGCTGCTGACCCCGCGCTGTGCCTCCAGCCTGCTCGGCCGTCATTATCATTCCTCCTGCGTTTTTCCTCCCCGGTTATTTATTTTTCTGTAAGGAAGGAATGTGGAGAATTTACCACAGGGCGCTGGCCTTCGCCTTCGCTGTGCGGCGGCCTCTTCTATAAGAGGGAAGCAGCCAGACAGATGGCTGAGCGGGCGGAGGCGGAGGAGGGTCCCGGCTGGCTTTGTGGCCTGGGCCGCTGGGTGGTTATGTAACCCACCCAGAGGCCCAGGGCAGATACCACCGTGCTTCTGGTCTCTGGGCCTGAGCCTTGTAATGTCTGTAGCTCCCATGGAACTTTCCCTGGACCACCCCATTCACCTTCAGCCTCTGGGCAAGCCCACCACGTGTGTTCCTCTGTCAAAGGTGACTTCCTCTCCAGCTGAGCTTGATTTGGGGTATGGGTGGGGCAGGGGCAGGAGAGTGGGGCAGGAATTGCCTTGAGGCTTCTAGCCTCTGCTGGTCTGCCCCATTGCTTAGAATGCCTTCACATCTCCATCTGTCAAGACCTAGGGCGTATGCCACCCCCATTGGGAAGCCTTCCTGGATTGCTTCATCCTAATTCATCTCTCTCCTAGCCTCTATATTTTCCTGGAACTTAATGGAATATTCTGCCTCTTAGGTCTAACACTGCAATTTAAGGTTTCATCTCCCTATTCACCCAGCGATTTGTTGCTCCCTCCTCCTGCCTTCTCCCCCCTGTCCCCAGGAACCACCCTCTAGATCTTGATCTGGAATCTAGATGAATCTGGGATCTAGACGAATCTAGAATTCGTCTCCGGGGAGGAATGGTGGAGCAAAATGAGAAGGTGGGTTTGGATTGTGGGAGTGCTCATCCTTCACTTATTTATTTAGTCATTTGTTTAGTCAACACTTACTGAGCCCCTGCTGGGTGATGGCCTGTGCTGAGTCTGGGGCACTTAGAGAGGATGGAGACCGGCTCTGGCCCCAGGCTGCCACAGGGCCAGCAGGAAGGGCTGCATCTTTATAGAGGGCCCAGAATGTGCCAGCTGGGCTGGGCCTGGGGACCCAGAGAAGGACGAGGCCCAGCCCTGCACCTGGCACAGGCACAGTTTGGGGGTAACCGTCTCTTCCCGCCCTGGCTCACCACCTGTTTGTTTCCTGGATTAAGTGTTTCCCTGGAAAGGCGGGCTGTGGCAGTCCTCTCTGCACTCCAGAAGCCCCCAGGGCTGGGATGAGGGAGGCTGATGCAGCAGGAGAGGGCAGGGGGCAGGCCTGCCTCACCAGGGCTGGACTGGGAGGTGGGAGCCTGGGTCTGAGCCTGGCTCTCTGTGAACCAGCCCTTTCCAGTTTGCTGTGCAGCTGGGGCTGAGCCTGCCTCTCTCTGGGTCACCATTTCCCAGTCCCTGAAAATCTAATTGTAGAGTAGTGTTTAGGCCGGCAGAGAAGGCAGGAGAGGAGGACTCCACAGCAGGGCCCTGCGCAGATACAATGAGCAGTGCTTGTGGCCTGTAGGGATAGCTGCCAGCCAAGGCCCATGTCAGGAACCCTCATCTTACGTTCCCTCCAGCCCACCCATCCTGCCCTGCCTAGTCCCAGCCCACTGCCAGCAGGGAGATACCAGGAGTTGGCCAACCCGGCATCCTTCCCCTCGGGCCTTGGTTCTAGAGCTTTCTCAACCTGTTTTCTCCGAGCCCTCCTCCTGCTCTGAGGCCCCTGGGCCAGGTTGAGCAGAGGAGGAGCACTGATCTAGGAGTCTGGATGGATCGATGAGGACTTCCTGGAGGAAGTGGCAGTGGGGCTGGGCCTGGGAGAGTGGATGGGGAAAGTAAGCGTGCTTGGTAGGCGGAGCTCTTCAGAAGGAGGGGCCCAGGCTGGGGATCAGTCAGCATCCCGGCTCCAGCTCCGCTCTGCCTGCCCCTTGCTGGCTGGGAGACCTGGGGTGAGGTTGCTAGTTCTCCAGGCCTCGTTCTCCTCATCTGTAAAACGGGGGTAAGGCAGCTCCCTTACGCGTTGCTGTGAGGATTCAGTGAGAAAATACATGCTAAACCCTGAGCTTGGCAGCGTCGGGTGCTCCTCACACGTTGGCTGTTGTCGTTCTCATCGACTTCCTCATTATCCTCAAGCGCCCCTGGAAGTGTGGGGGACAACGGAGATACAGATAGCAGTGGGTGAGGCCCTGTCCCCGAGGCTCTTGCAGTCTGCGAGGGAAAATAAGACCCAGACCCTGACTGCTGCAGAGCGAGACACAGGGAGGAGGCAGCGTGGCCCACCTGATGGGCCCTGGACTGGGCGCTGGGCCACCCTGGGTTCGAATCCCAACTCTGCCTCTGCCTAGCTGTGCTGACCAGCTTTACCCCTCTGAGCCCGCTTCTTCTCTAACGTGGAGATGAGGGTAGTACTGACCTCACGGGTTGCTGTCCATGAAGCCAGGGCCTGGCATGTGGTGAGCATGCCCGGAAGGGTAGCTCTCACTGAAATGAATAATATGCAAAGTGACGAGGTTATTAACCTAAGTGGTGCAGATGAAACATTGGTGGATTGGGGGAGGCTTTTTGTAAGGGGGTGGCCTTCAAGTTAGGTGGAAGGGTTGGGAGATTGGGCGCGTGGAAAGGATGTGAGACAGAGAAGAGTTCCGGATGGAGGGGTCTGTGCACACCCCACAGCAGAGACAGGAACTCGCAGGGCAGGTGTGGGAACCGCGAGGCTTTGGACTTCTCTGGCCATTGCTGAGGGCACAGAGAGTGGGTTAGCAAGCTCTCGGGCGGGCCCTGACGTCAGGGGCCCTGAATGCCAGGACGAGGACTCGCTGCTCCATCTCCCACATCCTGGGGAGGCAGGAGAGAGACACGAGTGGAGCCAGGCGGGAGGAAGATGAATCTGGCAGTGTGGGGCGGGTAGATTGGCGGGGGAGAGACTGGGGGTGGAGAGGCCATTTAAAAGGCTGTTGCAAAATCGGTTTTCCTGATAAAGAGCTGAGCTGAGTCATCTGTGGAGGAGAGAAGTCACAGCCAGCTCCTCTGCGTTGCCGTCTATGTGGGATTTTCCTCTTTGTCAGCGAGGTGATTGGCTGCCTTTCCGAGAGGCTTTGAGAACCAAGGCCGGCTCAGCATCCAGGGAGAGACTGGGCTGCAGGGAGGACCCAGCCAGAGTGAGTAAGATGAGCACTCAGAGGTGCCTTTGTGGTTTGGGGTGTGTGACTTAGGGCATACGGTATCCCTCTCTGGTCTCTGTTCCCCTCTGGGCATCAAGGGAGAGGCATATGGTGATTTCTGCTAGCCTGTTAGTGGCAAGCCTCGAGCTAGGCCTGGGGCTCCCCACTCCCATTCCTATGTGTCTCCCATATCCTGGCAGTCCTTCCCACCTTAGTATGAATTATTCTCCTCCTGAGATGAGGTCTGGCAGTCTGCCGGGACTCAGTCAAGTTGCACTCACCAGGACTTTGGCATGGATGGAGAATTCCCCAGGGAATGGAGGCTGTGTCATTTCCTCCTTTCAGCGGAGAGAATATGGGGCAGGGGCTGGCAAGGTAGCCAGGCCATTACTCAGGCCCGGTTCATCTTCCTGCCCCCAGCTGAGCCAGAAGTTGTGCAGCGGCCAGCCATTGGTTCCTTCCTGACCCCACCAGGGGGGCAGTTTACTCAGCCTCTTTACCTGTCCTGTTGCCAAGACTCCCAGGCAGCCACAATGGGCTGCCTCCAGCCAGTCTCTATTCCTACCTCTGGCTCCCTGTCCCACTCCACCCTGCCCGGGGCCTGGACACTCCCACTGACGGCAGCCGTGTGAAGAAGCATTTCCTTGAATTCTCTCACTGTCCTGACCTTCTGCTCTGGCCTCCCTTCCCCTGCCCCACCTCCGTCCTTCAGATCCTCAGTCCAGACAGGCCTGATGGTGGGAAGAACAGGCAGCTGCCTGCAAAAGTGATGGGGGTGGGAGAAAGGGCTTATCCCTGCCTGAGCATAACTAGAACTCAGGTCTCCTGACTCCCAACGCTGTGCTCTTTCCACACCACTAGTCTTTCATGTCCTAGCGGTCATTTCTACTTTAGTAAGAACGAGTTTATCAGCTCTTCTCCTGAGAGGAAGAAAGGAGAGAAAGCATGAGTTGTTCTAGGCAGCTGAATGTGCAGGGGAGAGGGCACTGCTGGGGCATTAATCAGGAGATGAGGAAACAGAGGGTTCTGCAGACCATCGCCCAGGAACACTGGAGCCTCTACTGGTGTCCCTCCCCTAGAGTCAGGGTCTGGAAGGCAGAGTGGTTAAGAAATGTGAGCAACCAGACTTTGAGTTTTGAATCCCAGCTCTGCTACTTACAAGTTGTATGACCCCTGGGCAGGTCTCTCTGAGCTCCGGCTTCATCTGCAGACTGGGAGGAATAATAGTGCTTGTCTCTCCGGGTTGTTGGGAGGATTGAACAAGGTGATGAGTATAAAGTGCACAGCACAGCACCCGGCTGTAGCAAGGGCTCAGTAATTGCAGCAGCATTGCAATCCTCATTCTAACCTGTACTCAGGGCTCCTTGTCCCCTGCCTCACTCGGGGATTTAACCCCATTGGACCCAGGTCTCCTGACCTCGGGCAGCCCTTCCTTGTGTCTGCCCCCACCCCTTCCTCTCCTGAAGGCCTGTCTACAGAGCTCCTGATCCATCGTCCAGAGTGGGTCTTTCAAGGGCCAGCCCCCCACCTGGCCCTGCACAGGCTTAGAGAAGAGGAGGTGTTGTGACTTACACAGCTCAGGCTGCAGCCAGGCAGATCGGGGCTCAGCAAGGTGCCTGTCCCCTAGGGCCCTTGGCCACCCCTGCCTCTCCGACACTAGGGAGCACAACCTTGGACTCGGCTGGCTGGGGCATTGCCCGGGGTGGCAGTTCTTCAGTCTGGGGAATTTCGGATGGAGCTGCCTCCCCCAGTGCCCCGCAGTGGAGGACTCTGGGGTGCCCGCAGATGGCCCAGCCCCTATTCTCTCAGCTTTGTTTGTGCAGGGTGGCAAAAATCGTCTGGATTGCTGGCTGGGCCTGGTCCAAGCCTCCTGCTGAATTCCTTTTCCGTGGAGTCACTGCGGGCTGGGGCCGGGGGCGCGGGAGCTTCCTCAGAGGCGAGGCTTTCTCACCCCCTGCCCTTTTCTGCCGAGTTCCTCTGGTCCCAGAACAGCACTGTGGGGGAGGTGCCAAGGCTGGCTGGGGTCAGCAGACCAGGTCCTGGCCCACAGCCTCCTCTGCAACCCTTTCCCTCTCTATGCCTCCCAGGCCAGCTTATCCCTGAAGGCCCTTCATGCTCTGACATTTGAGCATTTTCTAAACCCATGGCCTTTAGAACCAGCCTGGCGATACGACTGAAGCAGAGAAGTGAGGAGAAAAGAGTACAGGTGTCCCTGGACCAAATGTGAGTCCCCTTCCTAGAGAGTTAAATCAAACTACACCAGAAGTAGTTGTGACACACAAAGCAAAAATTTTATTTGTGCCATGCAGCGAAGAAAATGGAGACCATAGGGAGTAATTTCACAAAGCTGTGGCTCCCCGAGCATGGGGAGTGGGCAGCTTTTATTTGGGGTAGGGGATGAATATGCATAGAGGAAGCTTTATCTTGGGGCATGCGCAGATCTCCCTTCCAGCTCGTGGCACCTTCTGTGCAGTCTCCTTCTGTGTGCAGCACCCCCCCACCATCTTGGATCTTTCTAGTTTGGGCCGGTTCTGCGATTTGGCTATTGGACAATGTTCTGTCTCAAGCAAGCACAACAAAAAGTATTTTGAGCACTTTGCAACTACTTTGAGGAACTCTTAACTGCTGATGGGACTTTTCTTTTTAAGCAACAAGCAACTGTTTAAGCAACTCGGGCCAGTTAGCTGGTGACACAGTGACATTGGGAGGTCTAGATTATTCAAACACTGAAGCATTTTCTATGAGCCTCGCCCTGTGGGAACCTGCTAGCCAGAAAGCTCGGTGCCCTCTAGAGTCACGTAGAGCCAGGGGTGAGCCATCTCCACTGCTTTCTGGCTCTGTGACCTTGGGCAGCTCACTTGACCTCTCTGAGCCTTGGTTTTCTCATCACTAAAAAGTGGATAATAATAGTTTGTGCTTCATAGGGTTGTTGTGGGAATTTAATAAGATAATATATGTAAAGTGCACATCTAGGCCCACAGTAAGAATCCAATCAATGTTAACTATGATGCTGCAGTTGTGTCATGAGCAACATTGGTGGGACTCGGGATGTGTATCCTGACCATGCCCTGTGGGGATGTGATTTGTGTCTGTGAGTCTCTGCAGGGCTGGCAGGTATGGAAGAGAAAGCTTTTTATCTGTGTGGCAGGAGGAGGCAGAACCATGACAAGAGGTGGAAGTTAACGTAAGGAGCAACTTGATAGAGGAGGAACGTTCATTAGTGGAAGGCACCTCTTCAGGGTAGTGAGCTCCCTGTCTGTTGAGTGTGTAAACAGAGGCTTGTACACTCAGGGGCATGGTTTTAGGGATGTAGGAATTGTGTGAGGAATTGGACCCAGTGATAGCTAGCTCTGAAATTCTGAGGTTTTGTGATTTGGGGCAATAATCCCTGCCTCCCCATAACTCTGGAATCCCCTGCTGTGTGACTTTAAGAGAGTCACATCTCTCTGGGGACCCCGATCTGTGGAGTGAATCTCCTTTGCTAGAAGAAGCTCTGACCTCTTCCAGAGGAAGTAGGTGGGGTCACCAGCTACCAGCTCATCCCAGGTGGCATGAGCCTTCCGCCCCCTCCGCCAGGGCTTGATGACAATAAGCTGTCCTGGCATTCATGACCTCACTGTAGCCTCCCAACCCTAACATCAGTGCTTTTAGCACCTTCTTCTCAGTCAAGAAGACTGGCTCTGAGAGGTGCAGCCACTTGCCAAGGTCACACAGCTGGTTCACGGCAGAGCCCGGATTTGGGCCAGGACGCCTGGTTTCTAAGCAGAGCGGAGGAGATGGACGTTGCAGGAGCTGAGCCACCTCTCAGGTCCTTCCTGTGTGGCTGGCTTCCTCCACCTAAGCTCACCCCGGGGGGAGCAGCCTGCCCAAACCCCCAAGCCCTTCATCTTTTATAGGTGGGGGGATCCAGGCAGGAGAGGATCCCTCCCAGGAGGGAGCAGGTGTCCGAGGCACGTGGAGCAGGCTGTGTGCGCTCACTGTTCTGGACGGGCGGGCACAGGTGTGTGTGAGGCGGAGCCAGGTCCTGATGGGAGGAGGGAGGAAGGAAGTTGGGGCCAGGCCCCTGTGGCTGCTGAGCCTGGTCCCAGTGAAGCTGCTGTCTGCAGCTACTCTGCTCTGGGTGCGCTGCCCTGCTGACCCTGGCATGAGCTCTACCCTGTGCCACTCTGGACCTCAGTTTCCTCATCTAGAAAAGAGGGGTGGTGGTGAAATAGCTCCTCTGTAAGGGCCCTCCCAGCTCTGAGAGTCCGTGAATTCTGAGCCTTGCTGGCAGGATGCCTAGAAAGACTGTCCTTAGAGATCCACTGAGCATGTCATGGCCGGTGCTAATGAGGGCAAAGTAGGAGGGAGGGCAGGGTCAGATTCCTCAAGAACTAATTAGCTTCCCGCAGTGGAGAGGAGGGTGATGGAGGGAGGAATTTTCCCAGCCACTGACTGAGCTGCTAACCCTGGGCGCAGGCTGTCCCATCCATCTGTCCATCAGTCCATGCGTCCATTTGTTCATTTGTTGTTCAATAAGCATAAATTGAGTACCGACTGTGTGCCAGCTGGGCACTGGGGATATAAAGAGAGATGGTTGCCTACAGTGAACTTACAGATTAATAGGGGCCTGACCCCAGCCCGATACCGGACCTCAGGCCCAGATTCCAGCCCTAGAATGAACCCCAACCCCCGCTGACTATCCCCTGTACGTCCCAAAGGGACCTCTTGGGACAAGCAGGCAGCTCGAGCATGGGCTGTGGACCCAGAGGGAATTGGTTCTGATTCCGGCTTTGCCACCCTTTGCTGTGTGACCTTGTGTGAGTTACTTACAGGTCTCTGGACCTCCTTTTCCACTTCTGTAAAACAGGGGCAACTAATGCCTGTCTCCTTGTGTTCTTGTGAGGATAAAATGAAATAATGCCATGTTCTAGTATAGTTGCTGCTGAAACTAGCCCAGTTTATTACTTATATAATAGTAAAATATGAGATTTTTTTTTTTTTGTGAGGAAGATCAGCCCTGAGCTGACATCTGCCAATCCTCCTCTTTGTTTTTTGCTGAGGAAGACTGGCCCTGGGCTAACATCCGTGCCCATCTTCCTCCACTTTATATGGGACGCCGCCACAGCATGGCTTGACAAGCGGTGTGTCGGTGCACACCCGGGATCCGAACCGGCGAACCCCGGGCCGCTGCAGTGGAGCACACGCACTTAACTGCTTGAGCCACCAGACTGGCTCCAAAATATGAGAATTTTTAAATGATTATTTAAATAACAATGGGAAGAAACCTGCAAGGACATAGAAGAAATGGATAACAGTTTTACCTGCTTTGTGGTGTGGGCTGCTCGGGGAAGGGGGGGGCATTTTTCATTGTATACCTTTTTATGTTTTTTTAATTTTTGTATCTTTAGACCATGTGAATGTATTACCCAGTCTTTTTTTTTTTTCCCCCCCAAAGCCCCAGTAGATAGTTGCACATCCTTCTAGTTGCTGTATGTGGGACACGGCCTCAGCATGGTCGGAGAAGTGGTGCATCAGTGCACGCCCAGGATCCGAACCTGGGCCGCCAGCAGCGGAGCGCGCACTTAACCACTTAAGCCACGGGGCCGGCCCTATTACCCATTCTAAAAAGAAGCATTAGTGTTAGTGTTAGCAAATGACTATACTCTGAGTTTGAAAGTGTAAAGGGCCCTAAGAGAGGCATATAGAAAATGTCCTGGGGTTCATTCATGCATTCAGTAATGCTGACAGAGTGCCCACTTTGTGCCAGGCACTATCTGGGGGCCAGGGTTAGAGTGATGAACAAGTCAAGCAAGGTCCTCGCCCCCTTAGAGCTTATGTTCTAGGTGGGGAGACGCATAATAATAAACAAGGAAACGTGTAAAGAGGATAATTCTGAATTGTGGTGAATGCCGTGAAAGAAAGAAAGCAAAGAGATGGGATGGGAGAGGGGCAGACTGATTATGGAGGAAGGCCCATCCAGAGAGGTGACATTCAAGTGGGTCCTGAGTGGCAAGAAAGAACCAACACAGAATGCCATCTGGGAAAAGATCATTCCAAGCAGCGGGAACAGCAAGTGCAAAGGCCCTGGGTCAGGAACAGACTTGGCATTTTCAAGAAACAGAAAGAAAGCCAGCAGGGCAGAGCCCAGTGAGAGAGGGGAAGGGTAGTAGGAGATGAGTCGGGGAGGTACTGGGGCCTGGACCTCTAGGGTGAGGTGTTCTTGCTGTGTTTGGTGAAGTGCTGCATCAACAACCCTCAGGGGTCCAAGTGAAGGCCCGGTTAATCCTGAAAGGGTAATCAGGGAAGGTTTTACACAGGTGGTGGCATTTGAGTTGGCCATGGTGGCTGGGTCAGGGGTCTTTTTGAGGAGGGGGATTCTAGGAAACAGTGAATAAAGATCAAATTCCAGAGGACAAGAGCATCTATAGGAGGGACATGGGTGACTGTCTGAGTGTGTACTCCTGTGGCTCTGCATTCCCGTCTGCTAACGGGGCCTCTGTCCCTCCTTGCAGCATTGGGCCGGAGCACGAGCTTCACCGAGAAGGATCTGAAAGAGGCCAAGGCACGGAGCCAGCAGATTGCAGCCCAGCTGACCACCCCTCCCAGCTCCAACTCCCGCGGCGTCCAGCTCTTCAACAGGCGCCGGCAGAGGGTGAACGAGTTCACCTTGGAGAGCCACGGCCGGAGGGTACAGAAGACCAGCCAGGAGTGCCTCAGAGTGCCCCCTGCCAGCCCCACAGGCCATGTTCCGGGGTCCAGCCTGAGTCCCCCCTCACACCCTGAGCCAAGCCCTCCCAGGAACCCCGCCTGCCGGAGCCCTGACCTAGGGGTGCCTGGTCACAGCATGGAGGGGTGCTCAGAGGACGCCGGCTTGCTGCGGCACCTGGAGAGGATGGCCAGTGAGGAGGAAGAGGTGCCACTGGTGGTTTATTTAAAGGAGAATGCAGCCCTGCTGACGGCCAATGGGCTCCACCTGTCCCAGAACCGAGACGCCCAGGAGACCCCACCAACCCCACCTCCAGATGAGGGCCACAGCCCAGACGCAGATGTCAACCAAAACCTTTCCTCACCTAGTGCCACACTGACCACACCAGCTTCTGACAGCAACCACAACCTGCCAGCCACAGATGTCAATCAGAACCCCCCGGCAACTGTCACCCCGCAGAGCCTGCCGCTTTCTAGCGTCCAACAGAATTCTTCGGAGGCACAGCTCCCACCGAATGGCACAGTGCCAGACTCCAAACCCAGCACCCCGTGTGCTGGCGGGCAGCCCCAGGAACCGACTGTGGAGGTGAAATCCAGCACCCTCCTCATTGATAAGGTATCAGCTCCACCTGCCACCACCAGCATCTTCTCCAGAGAAGCTACTCCCATCTCCACCTCGGGGCCCCCAGCCCCAGATTTCATGTCCAGCTCCTTGCTCATCGATGTCCAGCCCAGTGTCCCAGTGGTGTCAGCAGAACAAGAGGTGACTGGGCGGGCAGCCGCCATCATACCCACCAAGCTGTACAGCGAGGTCCACCTCACACTGGCCAAGCCTCCATCAGTGGTCAACAGGACAGCCAGGCCCTTTGGGATCCAGGCGCCAGGGAGCACCAGCCAGATGGAGCGGAGCCCCATGGTAGAGAGACGACATCTCGGGGAGAAAGCCCCGGCTCCCCAGCCCCCGAACATGGCAGACAGGAGCCCTCGGCCACAGAGACATATAATGTCCCACAGCCCCATGGTGGAGAGGAGGCCCGTGGCACAGCGAAGCCCCGCCTTGGAGAGACGCCCCTTGGGGAACTTCGCCCCGCCCCCCACCTATGCCGAGACCTTGTCCACGGCCCCTCTGGCTTCCCGGATTAGGTCTCCCCCCTCTTACTCTGCCCTGTACCCCAGCTCCGACACCAAGCCCTCTTATCTGAAGGGCCAAGCAGCTCCCGCCAGCAAGACGGGCATTTTGGAGGAGTCGATGGCCCGCAGGGGCAGCCGGAAATCCATGTTCACCTTCGTGGAGAAGCCCAAGGTGACCCCGAATCCAGACCTGCTGGATCTGGTGCAGACAGCTGATGAGAAGCGGCGGCAGAGGGACCAGGGGGAGGTGGGCGTGGAGGAGGAGCCCTTCGCGCTGGGGGCCGAGGCCTCCAACTTCCAGCAGGAGCCAGCACCCCGGGATAGGGCCAGCCCTGGGGGGGCCGAGGAGATTCTCCCAGAGTGGGCCTCGTGCCTCAAGTCGCCGCGCATCCAGGCCAAGCCAAAGCCCAAACCCAACCAGAACCTCTCCGAGGCCTCGGGGAAGGGGGCCGAGCTCTACGCCCGCCGCCAGTCCCGCATGGAGAAGTACGTCATCGAGTCGTCGTCTCCAGGCCACGCCGAGCTGGCCCGCTGCCCTTCACCCACTATGTCCCTGCCTTCATCCTGGAAATACTCCACGAATGCCCCCGGCAGCTTCCGAGTGGCATCCCGGAGCCCAGCTCGGACCCCGCCCGCCTCCCTCTACCATGGCTACCTGCCTGAGAATGGGGTCCTGCGCCCGGAGCCCAGCAAGCAGCCGCCGTACCAACTGCGGCCCTCGCTCTTCGTCCTCTCACCCATCAAGGAACCTGCCAAGGCCTCGCCTAGAGCCACCCCGCCGAGAGCCGCCTCACCCGCCAAGCCGAGCTCCCTGGACCTGGCGCCCAGCCTGCCCAAGGGGGCCCTCCCGCCGTCTCCCGCCCTGCCTCGGCCCTCCCGCCCCTCACCGGGCCAGTACGCCTGCCCCGGCCAGGATGGCCTCCAGCCCGCGGCCGTGAGCCCTACCTACAGCAGTGATGTCTCCCCGGTGTCCCCCTCCAGGGCGTGGTCTCCCCGAGCCAAGCAGGCCCCCAGGCCCTCCTTCTCCACCCGGAATGCCGGGATCGAGGCTCAGGTGTGGAAGCCTTCCTTCTGCTTCAAGTAACAGACCCCACAGGGATCCCACTGCCTGTCAGGGCCCCCTCTCCGAGGGCCTGATGGAGAGCAGAGGTAGCAGGAAGTGGCACAGGGCTGCGAGTCAGGAGTATGGGGACTCGGGGCTCAAGGGCTGACGCTGCCACCAGCTAGCTTTGTGACGTTGGGCAAGTCACCTCCCCTCTTTGAGCTGCAGCTGCCCCTTTCTTACCACAAGGGTGGATGGACTGCATGTCTGAGGGATCTGAAGTCGGCCGTGGGTGGGGAGGAGGGTCATGGAGAGAGAACTCCCTTGGCAGGCCCTAATGAGGCTGGGCGGCTTCCTCTGGCCTCTGTGAGCTGTACGGATACCAGCGTCTTGCTGGGGAATGGTCCTAGAAGGGGACCCTAACAGGGACTTCTGGAGCAAACAGCCTGCCTGTGGAACCAGCCAGCCAAGGGTCTGCCTCCTCAGCTGCCCCGGTGGGGCCTCCCTCATTGTGGCCCCAGCTCCTGGCATATTTCTGCCTGTTGCTGGATTCTCACCTCCACGGGTCTGTCTCTTCCACCTCTGCCTTCTGGACACCGTTTCCTCTCCGCTGCTTCAGAGAGCTTTGCCTCGGCCTCCACATTCTCTCCTCTCCTGGGTTCCTCTGCTGGATGAGGACTTCGCCCGCCACTGCTGCCTGATGCTTTTCTTCCTGCCGCCTGCTCAGCTGCCTCCATGCCCTCTCCAGACATCTGGCTCCGCTTTAGGGACAGCTAAAGCAGTTCGTCCCAGACCTCAGTCCTAGTTCCACCTGGCTTGCCCTCACTGTTCTGGGGTGTGGAGGTCCTAGGTTATCCCTGAGAGAAGGAGAGCCCTGTAGAAGGACGTGTAGATGGGGGTGTGCAGCTGGGAGAGAGGCCCCTAGCCGTGTATCCATTGGCTCTTTTGGCTTCAACCTCAGCCAAGATCTTTCCGACTAAAAGCAGCCATCTATGTGCAGGGGCCACAGGGAGAGAGGCAGGAGAGGAGAGTTCTGGTCCCATCTCAGCCTCCCATTTGCTGTGTGAGTTTGGCCAAGTCACTTTCCCTTTCTGGGCCTCAGTTTTCTCATTTATACAAGGAGGGCCCTTGCAGCTGTGACAGTCTGTGAGGATCGAGAGGATAGGCTAGTGCTTTGGGAGAAAGGCCTTGTAAGTGATAAGACAGTCCCCTGGGAAGAGAGGGGAAGGACATGGGCAGTTGCCATAAGACAGATGGAGTTAGATGTCTGCAAGGGTGTCCTGGGGAGGGTGTGGCTGGAATGAGCTGCTACAGGAGGCTCGGGGATCAGAAGCCTAGGCTGGGATGGCCCAGGCTCAGGATTGCCCGGGGATCAGGGAGTGTGGCAAGGGCTGGGGCAGGAGCACAGCAGCTCAGTGGGATGGGGTGGAAGAGACATTAGGGTTTTGAGGAAAAGGTTGAGACTTAGAGATCTGGCTTCTAACAGACTGACTCCATGTGTATCCTTGGGTCAGTTCCCCATTTGTACAGGGAGGGCATTGAGTCAGAGTCTGAGATCCTTACCACCTCTGATACCTTTGATGGGATGCAGCCCCCAAAACCAGGCTTTGTTGGGGGGTGAGAGAATACAGACGCAAGAGGCAGAATTCCAATGGAAGCTTCCCAAGGCTGGGGGCCGAGTACCACCCACCTTTTCTTTCCCAGCCCTATTTCTGGGCTCCCCAGCGGGGCTAGGGGTGGTGGAGGCGGTGCCCGCGCTGGGCTGAGCCTGCCGTTTTCATGAGCTCTGGGCTCGTCTCCATAGGAACAGGGGGTGCCTTCCCAGTGAGTTCATCCTGCCCAGAACGCGGGGGCATGCGTGGGGGAGCCGCGAGGGAGCTCAGCTCCTTCATGCCAGGCCCCTCCCAGGACAGAGGGAAGCCCCTGCCCAGACCCCTGCTCCCTTCCACCCCTGAGGGCCAGCAATGGAAGAGCCCCCCCCTCCATCCTGCGGCTCCTGCGGCCAGGCTGGCCAAGCTCTTCCCCAACTTTGTTTCCTCTCCTGTTCTCAATACACTCTGCCTCAAATCTGTCTTGCTTCTTTCTTTCTTCCGCGCTCACTGGCTGGTGGTCAGGGCTCTCTCCCTCCTCCCTGATTCTGGCCTGGGAGGTCGGGTGGGACTGCCCCGTTACTGTGTGAGAATGTGTGGTGTGTCTCTGAGTGCCGCCTGCATCTGCTGTGTGTCTGCCGTGGCGACAGACATGTGCTGGCTTGGAAGTGAGGGTGGCCCTCTCTCTTCCTCGGGTCAGCACTTGCGGAACCAGAATCCTGTGGAAACCACATTCTTCTGTTTTCTCCTTCTTTCGGAGTTTGGCCAAAAAGGCTGTAGAGCATGGGGAAAACCCACAGCCCCTCACGGTCCAGGTTTGCTTGATTTCTTTAAAAATGGAACCAAAATGCCTTGAGCCAGAGCATACACTTTCCAGTTCCCTCAGGTCCCCTCCTCCCCTCCCTGTTATCTAAATCTAGCCATTTCCCACATTCGTCAGTTACCGCCTGACTCCTGAAAACACTGAGTTTCTGCCCCTGGTGGAGAGGAACCAACTGCCATGGAGAGTCAGAAGAACTAGGTTCTAGTCCCAGATCTGCACGTGACTCCTTGTGCGACCTTAGACAACCCCTTCCCACCTCTGGGCCTCAGTTTCCCCTTCTGTGCAATGAAAGGATTGCAGAAGGCCGTCCGGGAGCTAGCCCTGTTTGGTCACTGATGGTTCCTTTCTGACTCTACTCTATGCATGCCTTCACCCCACACACGTGCCCTGCTTTGGGGCTGGTGCTGGGTTCAGTGGGTGCCGCTTTCTGAATTTTCACCCAAGTGCATTTCCAAGGAGTTCTTGTGTATATGGTGCTTTGAGATCTTTGTCAGAAAGGGAACAGATCTAATTTCCCACAGCCTTTCTGTATCGTGCACACCCCCTCCCGCCCTACACACCCGGAGTCAGGACCCAGACATGGCAGTTCCGGTGAGGTCAGGCTCTGGCCCTCCTCCAAATGATGAGGAGCTGCTCACCACTGACCTCAGCATTCCAACCCGGGCTGAGAAGTCAATTCTGTTACTCCTTCCACGTGCAGACCCTAGCCTTCCCCTGTGGCCATCAAAGATGGAGGTGACCGTTAGAGATTTCAGATGGTTATCAGCTCCTCCTGCCCCAGCCCGCTCTTCTCCGGGCTGCAGAGCCCCAGTTCCTCTGCCCCAGTGCTTGTTGATGGGCTTGGATCATGAACTCTTGGCCCCCCTTCCTGTAGCCGGGCTGACTGACAGCTTCCTGGGATGTCTCACAGAGCAGCTCCCAGTGTCTCTGGCTCCTGTACACACAACTCGGACGCTAGGAGTAAAAGGGTGGATCCTATGCTGAGCTTTAACTTTCCTACTTGAAATGGTTCACCCTATTTCCTAACAGGGGCCTTGGATGTCCCCAGGAGGTCCCTAAGGGTCACTCCAGCATTGCCATCCTATGGAAATTCTCCTGTTCAGACTGCTGAACAACAGTCCTCGTTAGGTTAAAGGGATCCATTTCAGAGTCCAGGCTCATCTAGTAGCTGCTGCATTGTTTGGAGGAAATATATACTTTATTGCTTTCTTTTGATTGGGAGAAATTAGATTCTGATTGGGTGAGAGGCTGCCTGGCTTGGCTGTGCCTGATTACTGATTGGATGAGAGAATGGATCTTATGAATGGTTCTAGATCTTGATTGGGTAGGAGACACTGAACGGATTGCCTATGTGGACTCTGAGGGATGACTGCTGGTGAATTTGGATTGGATGGAAGGCTGAGTGGACTGGTTTGTTGCTGGAATCTGATTGGATGGTTTAGCAGATACATGCTGGGCAGGGGTTCGCCAGCCTTGCACCCTCCAACCAGTTCTAACTGCTTAAGCCTGGTGTAGCCTTAGTCACACCATAGTCACACACACACATTTCCTGGTGGGGCAGCACAGGCCAGACAGTTATTTACACCTCTGAACTTCATTTTCATCATTGTAAAATGGGGGTGATAATGTCAGCTACCCTTGAGAGATAAAGGATTGAGAGACTGGAAAGTCCCTAAATAGGTAGGAAACAGGTATGATGGTATACAGCAGAACAGTGCTCTATAACCTCCAAGAGGTTCACCAATTTGGCCTCACCGAATCCACACTCCCCACCCCATGCTGGCAAGAAGTCCAGTGAGCCGAGTGTGCTGCCTAGGGAAGTATGACCCCACTTCCTTTTGTGTTTCCATCTCTCAGTGGGAACTTCCTCCCTGCCCAAGGCATCCAAGGAAAAATTAGGAAGTGACCACGGCAACATGGCAAGGGGGTTGGGGCTGAGAGGGCCTTTCCCTAAGTCCAACCTTAATAATAATGATCAATATTTTAGTTTTAAATTTTTGAATAGATAATACATCCATACAGTTCAAAAACTTTATATAAAAATAAATTAAAAGCCTTATTCCCACCTCTCTGGCCGTGTACCCTGCCCTGTTCACCCCGTTTCCCAACAGGGAACCACTTTGGTTAGTTTTATGTGTATCCTTCCAGTATTTCTTTATGGTAACTAACATCTATTGAATACTTACTCTCTTCCAGGGAATCTTCTAATACATGTAACAATCCTTTACATGAGTTATCTCATTTAATCCTCACAACAACCCTCTAGGGCACGTGCTGATATTATCCGCCCATTTTACAGAGGAAACTGAAGCCCAGAGACTTCTAGTTGCTTCCGTTGCTGAAGCAACTTGCCCAAGTTCAGTAAGTAAAGGGGTCTGTGTCCAAAGCGAGCGTTCTTAACCACTGGTGTCCTATCTGCCTCCCTGTTAAGCGCAGGGGCAGGCGGCGCGGGGTTTTCTGAGCATCCGGGCTGAGAGTTGGGGCACAGGCACGATCTGACTTGGGTCGCTGGCTTCCCGACTCTGTACAATGGGCAAATCAGGCTCGCTCCCTTCCGAAACCCGGTGTAGAGGACCCCAGCACTAACGCCTGCCCCCACCCTTTCTGCTCTCTCCCCAGGACCGCCAGGAGAGCCTGCCCACCTCTCCGCCCTGGACGCCTGGCGCGTCCCGGCCCCCCAGCAGCCTGGACGGCTGGGTGAGCCCGGGGCCGTGGGAGCCCAGCCGTGGGAGCAGCATAAGCAGCCCCCCGCCGCTGCCGCCGCCGCCGCCCATGTCCCCCTCGTGGAGCGAGCGCTCGGTATCCCCGCTGCGACCCGAGATCGAGGTGCGGCCCCCCAGCCGCCAGCTGCAGGCGCTCCTGGCGCGAAACATCATCAACGCGGCCCGGCGCAAAAGCGCCTCCCCGCGGCCGGCGGGCGCCGAGAGCCTGCGGCCCTTCTCTCCGCCGAGGGCGCCGCCGCCGCCGCCGCCGCCGCGCATGCGCTCGCCGCAGCCCGCCCGCCCCGGCCCAGCCGCGGCACCGGGGACCACGTTCGCCCCGATCCCGCGGAGCCCGCTGCCCGCGGGGCCCTCGCCCTGCGCCAGCCCCCGGAGCCCGCTGCCCGCGCCGCCCAGGCCCTTCCCCTACCGCCGCTCGCCCACGGACTCCGACGTGTCCCTAGACTCCGAGGACTCCGGGGCTAAGTCGCCCGGCATCCTTGGCTACAACATCTGTCCCCGCGGGTGGAACGGCAGCCTAAGGCTCAAGCGTGGCAGCCTCCCCGCCGAGGCCTCCTGCACCACCTAAAGCCTCCCCCGTCCCTACCCCCTCTCCACCCCGGGAGGGCCGGGCCGAAGAAGAGTCATCAGGCTTGGTAGATCCCAGCGCCACGTCCCCAAGGGGTCTGGCCTCTTTGGACAGCCCCGGAGACAGGGGGTCAGGGGAGGAGAGCTCTGGGCTTGGAGGTGGGGTGGTGATTCAGGCTTGGGTTCTAGCCTCTATCCTTCAGTCGTTTTGTGACCCTGGGCAAGACCCTTCCTCTGTCTAACCCTCAGCTTTCCCATCTGTTTAATGGGGCTGTGGCCAAGGCAATCTTCAAATACCTAAGCTCCTCTTCCCATCAATATACTAGGTGGCTTGGAAGAGGGTGTTGTGTATATGGACCCCTAGACTTGCTGCGTTCCGGGGCACCATGCTCCTCCCTCCCTCCCTGGCTCTGCTCTCTGAGGAGTCTGGCAAATGAGCCGTGTGTTCAGAAGATCCTAGGTCTAAGTTCCCTGTCCAGGCCCCGGCTTGACCATTTGCCTCCCTGGCACCAAGTCCCAAGCAGGAGCAGCTGTTTTCCATCCCTTCCCAGACAAGCTCTATTTTTACCACAGTGACCTTTAGAGAGGTCTCCCAGGCCAGCTCAAGGTGCCCCACTGGGCCCTCTGGAGAGGAGAGGCAGGAAGATTCCTCCTCCCAGATCCCTCTCATGCTTTTGTGCACCCCAGCTCGGACTGCCTGGGGTGTCTTATCTGCGGCCAGAGAAGAGAGCTGTAAAGCGATATTTCTCCCATGCCCGGGACTTGGACCTCCAGGAATGCTATAGGTGCCTCCAACCCACCTATCCCTTCTGGGCCCTTTCATGGCAGGTTCCGGGCTCAAATCTGAAGGGGAGAGAAGAGTTGATAAGGAGCTATCTGCCATCCTGTGGCTTTACCTGAGGCCCTGAGCTTGAGGTCGCCTGTTTGGAAAGAGAGAGGCAGAGTTCCTTGTTATGGGAGGTATGCAGCAGTGGCCAGGATGCATAGAGGAGATTCTAGTAGGGAATGGATTGGCTCAGATGACTTCTTAGAGCTCTTCCAGTCCTGAAATACATTCCACGGTATTAGAAAGAGAGGGAGAGTAGTGGTGGAGGAATGGCTGGGCAGAATTCAGGGGCAGATGAGCTTGGGTGGGTGAGTGAGGGGTTAGACCAGAGTCTGCCTGTGTCTCTGGTTCTTGAGGAAGTACCCCACTCTTCCGTTTCAGGCCCTAGCATCTATATCATGCCCAGATGAGTGGGCACTGTGCTTCCCCATCGCGCTCTGGCCTAGCTAGTGCCTGGTGCCCAGTGACATTGGGGAGCCTGGCTACAGGCCCTAGCCTGTCCCTTAAACCTCGTTGGCTCTGATTCTAATCCCCAGGTGGGACACCCGGAGGAATGGGGCTGAGTTCTATAATTTCCAGAGTTGGTTGGTGGTGCCCTCTAGAGGTTCAGAATATCAGCTTCAGAATAATCACTACAGGGGAATGAGGGAGGGGGTGGGGAGGGGAAGGAATTGGCTGAGGATCAAAGGTATGTAGGGGGAAGGATACCAGGATGTTGCTAAAGGTGAGGAGTGTAATTTGGGGTTAGGGATAGACTTACCCACCCATCAGGGTGATGTTAGACCTGGAACCCCTAAGTGAGGCTAGGGAAAGCCGGGGTCAGGATGGGAGAGAGTCAGGGTGGGGATGGGGTGCTTTGGAATAAAGGAGTGATCCCAGAGGGTTCCTGGGGCCTAAGGATTGGGAACACAGACCCTGTTGAAAAGATGAGAGGGTGCTCCTGCTTGGTCAATGATGAGTGACCACCTTTACCTAAGTCCCCATCTGAGTCAGTATCCTTTGTAGCACAGGAGACTGGGGCTAAGGGCCTCTTTCAGAGAAGAGACACTATCAGGCCATTGGCTGATGTAGTGGCATAGAAAAATCCATTTATACCTGCATTTCCCCAAAGAGCCAGCAGGAGGCAGCCTTGGGAATCTGCAGTTCTGTCTGGCTGTTCTCTCCCTGTCACTGCCTTCTCCCCTCATCCTCTTCTCCAATGCTGTGTCCTGCCTCTTGCCTCCTGTAGAATTCAGCTCTGGCCCTCAATAAATGCTTCCTGCATCCTTCTGCCTCCTGTGTTATTTTCAGCTGTGTCTAAAGCCCCTTCCTTCTCCCCAACGGTGGAACAGTCCATGCCATTCTGGGTGGATGAGAATGTTTGATACACGTGGAATGGAAGCTTGGAAACAAAGGGAAAACTCTGGGCCATAGAAGAAGTTCCTGGGTTGAAGTCCTGGTCCTGTCGTCTACCAGCTGGGTGACCCTGGGTAAGCCTACTCCTCCAGGCCTCAGCTTTCCTCTCATCTGTGTAATGAGTGAGCTGGGCGAGGTGATGTGTCAGGGTGGTAGTGCCCATTGTCATGGCAGTGGGCAGGGCCAAGCTGGGGCAGGGCCTAGTGCTCTGGGGCTGCTTCCTCATGGCAGATCCGGGCTCCAGGCAGGAGGAAGGGCCCCTACGAGAGGTTGCGTCTGAGTCTAGGCAACTCTGGTGAGCTCAGGACCCAGACCATCAGGAATGCTCCTCTCTTGATGGGGGCATCCTTTGCCCAGAGAAGGGGATTGTGGCCCCACTCCCAGGTGAGGCCAAGCCTGCCCTGGGAACATCCCTCACCTTCCTCTCTAGAAGCTCAGGCCCAGCAGAGGCTGGACAGAGGAAGCTGAGGGGCAGGAAGCCGAGCTCAGATGGGCCACAGCAGGGTCCAGGCTTCTTCCTAAGAGGGTGTCAGAAATACGCCCTTGGACAGTGTGTCTCGGCACCCAGGTACAGGTGCTCCCCACCCTGGACCCAGCACATCCTTGCGGGTCCCACCTTTCCCTGGGAGCGGTTGATGCGCCTCTGACCCAATCTTTATCTTCAGCCAGAACCTCTCCTGAGCGCAGTGTCCCCCGGCCCACTGTGATCCCAGTCCCTGGACACCTCAAACCAAGTTCACCCCAAACTGAACTCAATATCTGCCCCCTCTCCCCAATCTGCTCCTCCCCTGTTACCTACCCCAAGCAGAAACAGGAGCGGCCCTTTCCTCACTTCCCGCATCCAGTCTCTCACCAGGACCTGGTGACAGCCCAATACCTCTCGAGGCCCTTCCCTCCTCTCCATGCCCTCTGTCACTGCCCCAGTCCAGCCAACCCATGTCTTACCTGATCACAGTGAAATCTTCTGCTCCAATCTGGCTCCCTCAGCCCATTTTTCCCGCGGCAGCCAGAGATATCTCTGGACAATGCCAATCTGACTACTCCGTTCCCCTGCTTTAAACTCTTCAACAGTCCTTTATAAAGCACACTTTCCTTTTGAAAAGCCTGCTATGATCTGGCCCCTGCCCATCTGTCTGTCCTCATCTCTCAGCACCACCCCACTCTCCCAGTTCTGGCTCTAATTTCAACCCCCTAACATCCTTATACATGACGCGGCCTCTGCCTGCAATGTCCAGTGAACTCTCACTCAGCCTTCGAGGCCCAGCCCAAACGTCTCCTCCTCTGGGAAGCCTTCCCCACACCCCCCAGGCCAAGCTGGTGGCACCCTCCCGTGGGTGCTCCCAGAACATTTCCCATGATGCGTTGCAAAGGCTTGTTTACAGGTCTGACTCGGCCTGGCTGAGCTCCTTGAGGGCAGAGCCCTGTCTTATTTATTTTCAGTCCATAGAGAGAGGCTCAGAGAATGCGAGAAGGTGGAGGGAGGGAGGGAGAGAAGGAGGAAGGAATGAGGCAGAAGGAAGAAAGGAAGGCAGGAAAGAAGGAATGAATAAGTCAAGCAAAGATATTGGAGGTCAATTCATTCATCTATCCATCCATTCATTAATTCAACAAACAACTCTCGAGTTCCCGTCAGGTCCCATTCCAGGCATTAAGGACACAATTAGCAAGCTCAAGTGACTGGTGACTGACTCTCAGCATTTCCAGGTGACTTTGGTGTGTGCATGTGTACATGTGTGTGCATGTGTGTGCAAGACCTTCTGTCTGAAAGGGCCTGCTGCCGGGGCACCTGTCTTTCCTGGGGCCTGGTGCTTTTAGCATCTGTCCCTGGATCCTGTTGCAGCCTGAAATAAGGCTGTGAGCCACGACAAGGCAGAAATGATTTTCGTCAGCTGAGGCCAGAGCTGGCTGCAGGGCACACCCTGCTCACTGACCGCCGACCACCGGCGGGGACACCGACAACGCAACCCTAAGCTTCCCGACAGAGGTGTTAATCCTGAGGGTCTGATACCGCCTCCTGCCCACTGCGGTCCTATCTTTCAGGTACCGGGATCCTAGGAGAGCTCAAGGAGCTGTGGGGAGTGGGCAGAGGAGATGACCTAATTCCCAAAGCCCCTTCCCCCTCAAGCAGAGGAAAGGCCCTGCAGAGGGTGTGGGGAGCGTGGGGCTTCATGGAAGCCTGGGCCCTGAGCTGGGAAGGGAGGGATTCTAAGCTCCAGGTTACTCTAGGTTAAATGGGGAGGGGGTGGCTAGGATTCAAGGTGGGGGCTAGGGAATGGCCCTGCTCAGGACTCCCAGATCTTTAGGCAGTAGGGGGAAGCAGGGTCCCTGTTTGTAAAATGAGGGGACCTTCCCAATGCCTGTGAATTTCTGTAAGGGGAGTGTTTATCAAGAAACAGACCCGTGGACTGTGGAATCCTAAGTGGTCACGGTTGGAGCACTCTCGGTCATCTCTGCTCCTCAACCCAAATGCACGCGAGCATGCTCATGTTTATGTACAGTTTTAGGGGACTCGTGGCTTCCTTGAAGCCCACCCATGGATCCCCACAATCCAGCGCAACCTCCTTATGTTACAGAGGGGATTGAGGCACAGAGCTGGGGACCTATTGCCCGCGGTTACAGAGGAAGTCAGGGACACTCACTGGACTCCACGTCACCCAGCGCAGTGCCCACTGACCTAGGCCGGGTGTGGGTGTGGGGGGTACAGAGGGAGACTGATTGTGTTTCTAAAGGAAGGTGTATAGAGAAGCCTGGAAGCAAAGCAGAGGGGCACAGGGGTGGGTAGCCTGTCAGGGGCTCAAGGGCTCTGCCTTCTCTCCTGAGGGAAAGTTAGGGGATCTGGACCTGGGACCTACTGGGGTTCTCCGGGGCTCTGGACCTCATTTTATTTATAAATCTCCTCCAAGATTCCTGGAGAGTGCCATGAGAGGCAAATGCAGGGATGGAGCAGGAGGGAGAGAAGGGGTGAGAGAGAAGAGAGCACCATGCAAGTTAGCCAAGGGATAGGGATGAGAGAAGAGGGGTGATGTTCTCTCAGCTTCCTTGGACCAGCCTGTGCCCTCAAGCCTCAGGGCCAAGTACTGGAGACAGAGGGGAGGATCAGCCTTGCAGATGCCAGTGTAGCCCCAGCCTAACCACCCATACCCCTCTCCTCCTGACTTAAACCTCCAACTTCTTTTAGCCTCTGATCAGAGATCACCTGAGTCAGCGAATGACAGTAGTCTGAGACCCCCACCTCCCCCACCCCTAATGTCCCAGAGACCACCCCCTCATGAGAGAGTGCTTCCCCATCAACATGGAAGCAGATCTGTGTGACCTTGAGCATCTCCCTCGCCCTCCCTGGACCTCAGTCTCCTCCTCTATACAAAGAGACCCCAACAGCCTTTCCAGCTCAGACTGCCCTTGCTTGAGACTTTGGGGTGGGCCAAGGCTGTTCAGGGCTGGGCTGGGTGGACCAGGGCCTGGAAGGAGGTCTGGGGAGGGATGGAGGCAGCCTGGCCCATTTGCAGGAGTCTCTCCTCCACAGGATGATCCCCAAGGAGCAGAAGGGGCCCGTGATGGCTGCCATGGGGGACCTCGCTGGACCAGGTAAGGTGGACCCAGCTCTTGTCCGTTCCTCAGACCCCATCCTTTCTCTGTCCTAGACTGCAGCCACTCAGGCGTGCTGGCCCCAGGCCTGGGCAAACAGGTGTGAGTTTCAGGCCAGCCCTGAGAGAGTGCCGGTGGAATCTGCTGCCTGGGCTGGGAAGCTTCCTGAAGCAATGGGAGGGGCCTTGCCCTGATGTCTGCACACCCAGGAGCTGAGGTTGAGTGCCCTAGATTAGGGCCTGGGCCCCAGATTGAGCTCTCAGGGCTCTGGTCCTGGATCCAGCCCTAACTGTGGCCCCCAGCTCCCCATGCACTTGCCCTCGCTTATTGCAGCTGTGGGTCTCCCCCAGGCCTCAGGACGCCCAGGGCAGCCCAGCCCCATGGCTAGAAACAGGGGTGGGGGAGGGTGGGCAGGGTGGCAAAAGGAGGCTACCCAATCTGTCTCCAACCATTTCACTTAAAAGCTGACTCATCCAATGAATACATCATCTAAAAAACATGTTTATCAACTTTGTAAGACCTCTTCCGGAACTCTTGGCATAATTTTGGAGTCTGTTTATTTGGCCTACATTAGAGCATTTCAAGTATTTTAAAGACGAATTCAACCAACTCAGGGCTCTCAAACTTTAGGGTTGATCATGTGACTGATGGTGTTGGTTAAAAATCCAGATTCCCAGCCTTTTAGAAGTGTGAGAGATGATTCCAATGCAGGTGGACGGTGAACCAGCTCTGATAAACCCTCGTCGAAGGGATCTGCTGCAGTTTTACCTCCTTCACAGTTCTAGAAGTGTTTAATCACATTGTATGACTTTAGATGTGACTGGTCCTTTTAACGCATTTTGTGTGTTCTTGGCTCCTTTTGTTGGTGTCAGGTTTCTTTTCTTATTCCATGATGTTCCGTGCTGAAATATGCAAGCTTTGTGAGGCATTGATGCTCTAACTAGAAGACTCAGGCAATGCATTCTCTTTTCTCTTGTCTGAGTAATTAATTAATTACAGACCCCCAAATATTGACACACATCATTTATGCCAGACTGGAAATTTATAGTGGACTATTGCTAGAGTATTAATTAAAGACAATTTTGAAACTAAAGAAAAGTAGAAAAAAAATCTCGTGGTCTCACCACCAAAAGACAGCCATTGTAAAGTAATAATAAAAACACCTGCCATTATCGTGTGCTTACTATGCGTCAGATACTGCGCTAAGAGCTTTTATGCTTTATGTTATATAACCCTCACGACAACTCCGTACATTAGAGATTATTATCCACACTTTGCAGATGAGAAAACTGAGGCTCAGAGGCGTTAGGCAGTCACACATCCAGTAGGTGGCAGAGCTGAGATTTGACTCCAGAGCCGCTTCTTTACTATATGGCTGTACAAATAATACAGCCATTTTATAAAACATTCAGACAAAACAGACATGAATGACTTTGAAAGTGAAAGTTCCTCACAATGGAACCGTCTGAAGATAACCGCTGTTAACATATTTGTGTAAATCCTTCTTCTGTTCATGTATAGACATATTTATATAAACACATACACATATGGGCTAAATACTATACACTGTGTTATTCAGCTTAAGTTTTTTTTCTGTTCGCAGCATACCACAGACTTCTTTCCACCCTAGAATGATTTATCTCACCGCCTCCCCTCCCCCAGCTCCCCCAGCATATAATATACTATATATATTTATATACACGCACACACCCCCTAATGGTGGTCATGAAGGCTCATCTCGGGCTGGGACCCTTAGGAGTAGAGCTTGAGGATTCCCAAGCAAGTGACTTACTGAGGTTGCGCTCTCAGGAGAAGGGAAGAGATGAAGCAGGATAGGGCAGAATTGCTAAGCAAGGGTGTGGGCTCAGCTGCATAGCCCAGGTTCAGTCTGACCCTGTGTGGGGCTCCAGAGCGTGAATTGCTCCACAGAATTCATCCCGTCTTCAGCAAGGGGACCGTGGTGGCTTCCATTGGCCTGGGCAGTTCTCTGCAGAAGGTGGCAGTTGAGAACAGTTAGCTACTGATAAAGGGCATCAGGGCAGCATCCACCACAAGACCGATCCCCAGTTTCACAGTTTGAAACCTCACTGCAAGAAACATCCTTGTACATGTATCTTCGGGCATGCTTATTCAACTTTTCTCCCCGAGAACGAATGCCTAGAAATAGAATTGCCTTGTTAAATAGGTTTTATCTATAGCTTTTTTTTTTTAAATATTGAGATCAGTTCATCTGGATAGTATTCGAGAATATGATGCCAGGGGACTTTTTATTATGTATTTAAGTATAAATAGTCTTTCATATTTTTAAGTATACAGTACATTTTCTTGTTAAAAAAGAACAACACTGTAAACAGTTTCCAGCCCTCTTCCTTCCTATGTCCCATAAGTAGTCACTGCTAACACTTGGTATGTCTCCTTGCAGATTTTTCAGTGCATGCATAAACACATACTTATCTTTTTTAATATGTGAGTCGGATCTTAGAATACACACTCTTCTGAAACTTACGTTTTCCCCCTCTTAACCTACAGTGGGTTTCTTTGTGTTCCTAACATGTAAAAGGTACGAGATCTAGATTTGCTGAAAGAATGAAAAGAATGAAAAAAAATATCAACCTCCTTTTAGAAAAAGTTGTTTAGGATCCCATTGAACGGAGTGAATCACAGCCCCTGAATGGCCCTCAGTGCTGCCTGGAAGCCAGGTCTGCCTCCCTGACCCATTCACTCCCCCATCCCGCTCTTTAGACAACTTTGGCAACCTGTCTCCTCACACCTCCACTACCTCCTCCCCCACTGTCGTTCTCAGCTAATGACCTCGCTTCTTATTTCACCGAGAGAAGTGAAATAACCAAAAGAGACCTTCAGCAGCTCCCTCCTCTGTCCACCTGCTTGCATCTGTGTCCTTGTCCTCAAGTCTCCTTCCTGACGTGGTAGATGAACTCCCTTGTGCCTGTCTGAAGCCAACCCTTCTAGCTGGGCGCCGGACACCCTCTCCTCCCCTCTTTCCTGCTCAAGGGCATTCCTTCAGTAATTCTCCCCGCTCTCTATTGCATTGTCAAATTTTCCGATCAGCTAACAAACATGCATGTTATTTCTCCCTCTTTAAAAACAAACAAACCCCTCTTGATTCCACAGCTGCCTCCAGCCATGGTCCTTTAGAGCATAACTCCTCAAAGCAGTTGTCTATACTTTCTTCCTCTCTCTCTCTTTCTTTTTAACATTTTATTAAACCAATTCCCAAACCCACACAAGAGTAGAGAGTGCAAATCTCCATGGCCCCCCCTTTTATTCTTGGAGTCCAAAGCAAACCCCAAAGAGCATGTCATTTCATCCCCCAAATATTTCAGAATGCATCAAAAATAATAAAAAGGACATGTCCTACATGCCACAAAGATATTAGCATGCTGAATGAAATTAGCAATATTGATTTATTACTGTCTAATAACTAGTCCCATAGTCAACCTTCTTCAATTTTCTAGTTTGTTTTAATGAGGATCCAAAAAAGGGCCATTGGTCTTTTTTTGGTGGCTGTGTCTCTTAAATCTCCTCTAATCTAAACATGCCCCCTCCCCCTTTTTTCTCCATGTCATTCACTCCTTTGAAGGACCCAGGTCAGTTGGCCTGTAGAATGTCCCATATCCTGGATTTGGCTCATTGCTTCCTCATGGTGTGGTTAAACTGTTCCTCTGTCCATTTCTCTTGAGCCCTTTCCAGCAAGGCTTTCACACCCAAATACTCCACAGAAACTGCCTTTGTGAGATTACCGATAGTAACCCCATGTTACTAAATATCATGGCCAATTTTCAGCCCTCATCTTACTTGACGTATCAGCGCAGTTGACTCGCTCATCACTCCATCCTCCCTGAACTGCTTTCAGCATTTGGTTTCTAGGACACCAGCCTCTAGATTTCCTCCTGACTCACTGTATGCCCCTCCCCAGGCTCCAGGGCTGGCTCCTCATCTAAATGTTAGAGGCCCCAGGACTCAGTCTTCGGATCTCCTTATCCATTCTTGTATCCTTGGTGATCTCATCCAGCCTCCCGCTCAAAACACCATTTTTAGAGCTGGAACATGAACCTACATATATCTGACTTTAGATATGGACCACTCTGGTTGTGCTGTCCCTACATATCCCTTTCCTACCAACCTCCTCACCATTCTGTCACTCCTTTCCTCCAAAAGGCTTCCCTTTTTGGGCAGATGTGTGCATTTTGCCAGCGGGGAAAGCAAAAAGGATATGGATGGGCCTCGAACCTACGAAGGTCAGCCATCAGCCCTGGAAACCCTCTATATGGCTGTGATGACTAGTCCTAACTATGAGAAAAGAAATAAACGTAATGGTCTTTACTGAAAAACAGCAACAACAAATACCATTTGTAAGCTCACACTGCCCCAATTTTTATCCCCAGGTCAGTTTTCTCCCACAAACACTAGACTCGCACGTCCAGCTCCCTCCTCGCCTCTCTACCTGGATGTCTACAAGGCTCTTTTGAAGGCTCTTCAAAGCTTATATGCCCAATTTTGGAGACAATCAGGGGAGTTGAATATGGACTAGGCATTATATAAAACAAAAATTTGTTCATTTGGAAGAGTGGAGATCTTTCATGGATAAAAGCAAGTTACAAAGCATGTATACCATGATTTCATTTTGGTTAAAAACTCATATATGGGGCTGGCCCCGTGGCTTAGCGGTTAAGTGCTCGCGCTCTGCTGCTGGCGACCCGGGTTCGGATCCTGGGCGCGCACTGATGCACCGCTTCTCCGGCCATGCTGAGGCCGCATCCCACATACAGCAACTAGAAAGATGTGCAGCTATGACATACAACTATCTACTGGGGCTTTGGGGGAAAAATAAATAAATAAATAAAATTAAAAAAAAACTCATATATGAATATATGGTCATTGAAAAAGATATGAAAGGATATACACTAAGGTGTTAATAGTGGCAATCTCTGGGTGGTAGACAATTCTTTTCTTTTTCTCTGATATCTGTATTTTCTAACTTTCTTCAATGCACATGTTCTATTTTTATAATAATAAAAGGCTATTTTGAAATGAAAGGAACACAAGTCTAAAACTGAACTCCTGATCTTTCCCACACCTCCTTCTCCAGCCTTCCTCATCTCAGGGAGTGGCTGTTCCATCCTTCCAGTGGCTCAGGCCAGAAACCTTCAGTTGTCCTCCACGCCTCTCTCTCTCCTAGCCCATACCCATGGCTGCCCTTTAAAAGATATCTAGGATCTGATCATTTCTCACAACTTCCACCACTACGGGCAAAGAGCTGCACAGGAAATTCATGGAATAAATACAAACGGCTAAAGAACATCTGAAATGGTGCTCAATTTCACTGAGTGTCAAACACATGCAAATTAAACTCTGAGGTGTTATTTCTGCCCATCAGATGGGCAAAGATTCCACAGAATGATGATACCCAGTGTCAGCAAGTGTGGGGAGAAACCAGCATTCTCATACACAACGGACAGTGTGGTGAGGAGGCCCCCTAAAGGTGGCAGCCTAGGTGCCCTGAGGGTTTGGCAGTAAGCTCCCTTTGGCCTCTCCCGGCAGTCCCTCTGCTGGACCTGGGCAAGAAGCTGAGCGTGCCCCAGGACCTGATGATGGAGGAGCTCTCGCTCCGCAACAACCGAGGGTCCCTCCTCTTCCAGAAGAGGCAGCGCCGTGTGCAGAAGTTCACCTTTGAGTTTGCAGCCGGCCAGCGGGCGGTGAGTAAGCCCCCCTTGTGTTTACACAGAACCTGAGGCCCAGAGAGGGCCAGTGGTTAGCCTAAAGCCCAACAGTGGGCCAGGTGAGGACCTCTGGCCTCTGGGGAGTCCCTCACACTCCAGCTGGGGGAGGCTGTGACGTTCCCATCACACCGAGCCCCGCCTTGCTGTGTGATCGTAGAAGGGTTACCCCTTTAGGCATCTCTCCCCAGATATAAAGCATGAAGTGGATCCAGCAGGAGGAGCTGTGGAGTGAAGGCACTCTGGCTCCACAAAAAGTGCTGAAGAATAGTCACATGCTCTGGGCTGAATTTGCAGCGAGCGGAATTTAGATTAGACTTGAGCTTGATCTAAGATGAAAAACACAGAATGCCTTTTTCTCTGCTTCCCGCTGGGAGAAGGAAAAGGCCACAGAACAGTCTGCTGGTCGAGAAAGGAGGCAAGAGCTGTTTATCCTCAGCCTTCAAAAAGGCGGCAGGCAGTTTCAGGTACTTCTCATAAACTCAGGGGCATTCCCCCAACAGCCACTCAGTTTCTGGGCTAGACAGGAAGCCAGTGAGAGGGAGTGATGTGGCTGAATAATAAAGATGACAAAACACCTACCTTCTCTATGTGAGCAAGACAGTGCTTGCTACAGCCTTTACAGTGTCATCTCATTTAATGCTCACAGAGTGACACTATCGTCATCATCTCCATTTTACAGAGAAGGAAACTGAGGTCCAGGGTCAGTATTACGACAGCAACTAACATGTAGAGCATTTCTCTGTCCCAGGCCCTGGGTTTAGCGCTCTGCGCTGTTAACCCATCCCCCCACCGTCCCCGGGAGGTGGGCACTTGGATTGTGCCCCTCCTCCCCCTCCCTTTTGTAGGTGGAGGGAGATCCCCGGCCCCCTTGCCCCGCTGAGCCTCCCTGGCTTTATTTGCCCCCACAGATCGTGGCTGGAAGCGCTAAGGGGAAGGTGACTGGAGCGGCAGAGCCCGGGACGGTGAGCGTGGAGGGGACCCCACAGGACGGGAGGCTCGCGGGCAGGGGCCCAGCTGGGACGCCGCGGCTCGCCGCCTCTGAGCGCCCGTCCCTGTGCCCAGGTTGCCAACGGCCCCGAAGGGCAGAACTACCGCTCGGAGCTCCACATCCTCCCGGCCTCGTCCGGGGGTCCCGAGGACGCCCAGCCCGCAGCCTCCCGGGCGGAGACCGCCCGCAGCCCCAGCGCCCTGGCGCCAGGTGAGTGGCTCCCGGGTCCCGGGACCAGGGCTGCGAGACAGGAGCGTGCTCCGCCGTAGGGTAGGAAGAGCGTCTAGTCCATCTGCTTCCCGACACACACACACCCTCCACAGACCCAACACAAGCCCAGAGAAGCGCAGCAAAGAGCCCAAGTTCACACAGCGAGCTAGAGTCAGAGCCAAGACTAGCATCTGCGCCCCAACTCGAGATTCCCCTGCTCCAGTCCTGTTTCCAGGGATGGGGAAGGGTCCCCTTTTCTGGGGCAACTTTAGCGTCACATCCCCCCACAACCCTTCCCCAGCTCGGGTCTTCCCTCCCCTAACTGTATCCGCAGAGTGGGAGTGGGGGCCGAGGGAGGAAGGAACCCAAGGTCCACTCCCGCCCGCCTTCCCCGCGCCCTGCTCCACCCCCAGGCTACGCGGAGCCACTGAAGGGCGTCCCGCCGGAGAAGTTCAACCGCACGGCCATCCCCAAGGGCTACCGCTGCCCGTGGCAGGAGTTCATCAGCTACCGGGACTACCAGAGCGACGGCCCACGTCACACCCCCAGCCCGGCCGAGTATCGGAATTTCAACAAGTAAGGCGGCGGGCAGCTTGGGGAGGGACCTGGAGGGTGCGCGGGACCCAATCACAACCACAGCGGGAACTGATTTCCTGAGCACTTTCTGCACACGGGCTCTGTCTAACACCTCACGTACATTGACGGAGCTCTTGCTAGAACTCAGTAGACCTTCTGCCTCAGCACGGGGTAGGCGCTCACTAAATGTACAGGGCATGAGTGGGTGAACCTGTCGCACATCTTGTTGGATCCTCCCCACAACTGGGTCGGGCAGGTGCTACAATGTTTCCTATCCTGCCAGTGAAGAGACTGGCTCAGGACTATCAACAACGTGCCCAAAGGCACAAAGCAAGGACGCAGCGGCAGGTCTGGGGTCCAGGTCTGGGTTTGTCTCTGGAGCCCAGTTTCTTGTTCTCCATCACTGCTGTGTGCCACCTCTTTGATGGACATCCAGGTGCGTGTTCTTCCCTGGGAGAGGGCCCCAGATCTCACCAGTCCTAGACCAGCTCAGCCTTTCCCTCGCTTTCAGGGATGGTCTGGAAGAGGCCTGGAAAGTGGCTTTGAGGCTTTACCACAGTGGGGAGTGGCGGTGAAACGTTAGATGTGGAGATGAGAGCCACAGAGGAGTGGCTTGTACTGTTTAGAGCCTCAATGTGGGCTTAAATACAGACACCTGGCTCTGTGACCTTGGGCAGGTGAATTAACCTCGCTGAGCCTCCATGTCTCCATCTGTCAAATGAGATTATTACAGTACCTACTTCATAAGATTATTGTGAGGATGGCCTGAGAAGCCGTAGGCAAAGTTTCTGGCAAGTAATAAGCTCTCAATAAACATTATTATTATGATTGTTATTATTATTATTTACAGGCTGACATGGTGGTTGGAAAAGCTAACAGGGGAGAAGTTGAAAGGGATAAATTGAACATTCTGCCCTGGGGGCCTGAAACACAACCTGAAAACAAATCACAGGAGTCAAGACAGGAGCTTGGCACTGGAGGAAGTCTTGGGCTGAGGGATGCGTTTCAGCTGCAGTTGGCTTCCTCAGTCTGATGCTATTTCTGAAGAATGCTCCTCTGGCCTGGGCTTCATTAACTGAGAGAGAGGAGGGTCCGCAGAGAGGAGGCCACAGTCCAGCTCGTCTGGCACCTGCTCAGACCACACGTGGAGACTGTGTCTGACAGAGACAGATGAATGGTCACCAGGGCCTGGAGACCAGGCCTGTGAGGAAGGGCTGAGGGAACTGGGGGTGATCGGCCTTGAGAAGAGACCGCTCAGGAGGGATGTGTCTGCCCTCGAACAGCTGAACAGTCAGGGAGGGCCAGGACAGGAAGGTTGGGCCCAGCAGGCACTGTGTGAGCCACGAGCCGTTGGCAGCCGTTTTGGGGTTTCCCGCCAGGCAGGACTGTCCTCGCTCTCCTCCTGGGGCCCTCAGCCCCTGCCTGCCCAGCTATTTAAAACCCTCAGCAGACATTCAGTCCTGGCAGCCAGCTTCCAGGCTGGGCAGCTCAGGTCGCAGCCCCATCCATGTCATGCCGCAGGTAGGACAGGCCGAGGCGCATTCCCACCAGCAGAAGGAGGGTCCTGGGGAGCCCTGAGCCCAGACCCCTTCCGGGACAGAAGGGCCAAATGAGGCATAGCGAGGAGGAGCAGCAGTGAGGTGGCCAAACTGCTCAGAATCCAGGGCTCCGGGCTCTCAGTCAGGCCCGACTGTGAGGCCTCCTCAGCGTGGAAACCGCCCAGCCTCTTCCCGTGAGGCCTGGCTGTTGCCGCCACAGCTGGGGTGGTCCAGGCAGAAACGCTGTTCTGGCTGGAACCCAGGCCCTGGCCCAAGGTCTGCCTTTCCACCCCCGGGGGCAAGCACTCCCCTCCTCCCATTGGTCCCTGGCTGCGGGGAAAACACAACAGGAGCAATGCTTTTTATTTTTCTTTCTTTCTTTTTTTTTTTTTTTTGTGAGGAAGATCAGCCCTGAGCTAACATCCATGCCAATCCTCCTCTTTTTGCTGAAGAAGACTGGCCCTGGGCTAAAATCTGTGCCCATCTTCCTCTACTGTATATGGGACGCCGCCACAGCATGGCCTGCCAAGCGGTGCGTCGGTGCGGGACGGGGATCTGAACCTGGGCCGCCAGCAGTGGAGCACACGCACTTAACCGCTATGCCACGGGGCTGGCCCCTTTTTATTTTTTTAAAATTAAAAAATACTTTACAAATCACATCCCTGGGCCAGTCCCGTGGCATAGTGGTTAAGTTCACATGCTCCGTTTCGGTGGCCCGGGGTTTGTGGGTTTGGATCCTGGGTGCAGACCTATGCACCACTTATCAAGCCATGCTGTGGCAGGCGTCCCACATATAAAGTAGAGGAAGATGGGCACAAATGTTAGCTCGGGGCTAATCTTCCTCACCAAAAAGAAAAAAAATCACATCCCTATAGTCTCTTTTTTTAAAAAAACTAGGCAACTGCAAATAAAGTAGGGCTCCTTCGTTCACCATCCTCCAATCCTGGTTCCCTTTCCAAAGATGACACGGTTGTCCGGCTGGTGTGTATGTTCTCAGAACATTGTCGACAGGCAGCTACATACCTAGAGCACATGTGGCATTGTTTAGTGTGTGTGTGTGTGCACTTTAGTACTTTGTATTTCATTATGTAACTTGTTTTCTCTTTTCACTCAACATTATGCTTTTGAAATCTACCCTACTTTATACGTATAGACCCTGTCATTCCTTTTAAGTTGCTGTATACTATTCCATCATGTGAAGACACTATGTTTGTCTTGTCCAATCCTCTGCCGATGGGCAGATGGGTTGCTTCTGGTTTGTCACTACTCACTGCTTCTCTCTACTCCCTCGTCACCCATGCACTTGTTTCCCTAAGCCATATGCTTAAGGTGGAGTTGCTGGTTGACAGAGTTTGCACATTTTTAAGTTGAAAAGATCTTGCCAAATTGTCCTCCGAGGTAGCAGCACCAACTTACCCTCCAAACAGCAGTATATGAGTGAAATTTGCCCCTACCACCTCACCAACTTTGCCCCATTATCAAATTATTTCTTCTTGCCAGTCTTATGGGTGAGAAATGGTGTGTCTCTGTTGTAATCTGCATTTCCCTGATTCTCAGTGCTCTTTCTAATCCTCCTTTCTCTCCCCAGTTTGTGAGCATATTGTTCTAAGGGGAGATAAAAAGGGGGATGAAAACCCTATCCCAGCTCTACTCCCTTCTGGAGCTTACTTAAGGGGAGCCTAGAGTTTCGCCTATGACAAGCCACGTCTAACTCTGAAAACTTCACTCCTATTCCCCAGCAACACGCCACCCCAACTAGGGGCAGACTTGGGAATGGGCAGACTGCATAAAACTGCCCAAGATAGTACAAAACCTTGCTGTATAGAAGGGGAAACTGAGGCCCAGAGAGAGGCAGGGAGGGGGCCCTGCATGGTGACCTGCATGTCAGTGTTCTGTAACCCCTTTCCCACACAGCCCACCTCTCCTGCTGCTCTTCTTTCCCCAGGACCCCGGTGCCCTTCGGAGGGCCCCTGGTGGGGGAGGCCGTTCCCAGGGCGGGCACCCCCTTCATCCCGGAGCTCGCCAGTGGCCTGGAACTCCTCAGCCTGAGACCCAGCTTCAACAGAGTGGCCCGGGGCTGGGTCCGCAACCTCCCGGAGTCCGAGGAGCTGTAGCCCCAGCCTGAATCTTCAATTCCCCAGTCTCAGAGTTCGGGTAACATCTGGAGGCAAGACTTACGGACAGCACTTCACATACAAAACCCACTGCAAATGGCCTCAAAGGCCGCAAAGTTCAGTAGTCCCCAAATGTGGTGTGCTTCAAAATTACCTGGGGATGTTATTTTTAACACAAATCTCTGTCCCGCCCCAGACATGCAGTGTCAGAAAGCCCTGAGCTGGGGAGGCTCTGAGGAGCACCAGTACTCCCAGGTGATTCCAGTGTCCTGGTCTGTGTCTTTAGGAAGCCCAACCACTGCTGAATTCACATCCTGCCTCCACTCCTCCCTGCTCCTGTGCTCCAGCTTACAATCCCCAGTGACTGCGAGCTCACTAGCTGCCCATTTGCCTGTGAATAACTCTGATAATGAGAAAGTTTTTCGTTTTTCTGAGATGCAGTTGGTCTTTATCTACTCATGCTGTAAACATTTACAAAGCACCTACTGTGTGCTAGATGCTGTGCCAGCCCCAGGAAGAGTGTGTGGTGAATAAGCCCAGGCCCTGGCCTAGAGGAGGAGAAGACAGATTTGTAAAGCAGGAGATCTTAATTTTTCCCTAAAGCATGCTAACTGACAATTGAACAAAGCCCCATGAGGCAGAGGAGGGGGCCTCTCACCCTGGGTGTGGGGTGGGATTCTGGGAAGCTTCCCAGAGGACTTGAGTGGGACCTCAGGGGAGGAGTGAGTCCATCAAGGGAAGAGGGTGTGATGGGGAGGGCATTGCTGGCGAGCGGACCAGCCCATGCAAAGGTGCAGAACTGTCATAGGTGCAGGGTGTTCTGGAGAAGGGAGAGGGCAATGTTAGAGGAGCCAGCGACTCCTCAGAGGGCACAAGTGGGGCGGGGCTGTACTAAGGAAATGGGGGAGGTTCTTCAGCTGGGGAGGGAGGTTGCCATGTGAGGCACAGATTGGAAAGGAATAAGGCCAGGAGCCAGGAAGCCTTCAAGGAACAAGGCCTGGACTAGGGAGGTGGCCATGGGCATGGGAAGAAGGGGCACCCCTGTGGGCACCTTACAGGACAGGTGCAAAGTGGGGCGCTTCTAAGGACTCCTTCTTTTCACCTCCTTCCGCTCACCATTCTGAGCAGGCCCCAGGGTAGATCTTGTCCTGGTCCCTGCAGGAGTAGCTCGGGGCTCTACTCCGGCTCACTAGGAAGAGGAGAGAAAGGAATGCCTCTTAGTTCAAGTGATGGTGATGGTGGTGGTGATGGTGATGGTGGTGATAGTGATGGTGATGGTGATGGTGATGGTGATGATGATGATGGTGATGGTGATGGTGATGATGATGATGATGATGATGATGGTGATGGTGATGATGGTGATGGTGATGGTGATGACGATGACGATGATGGTGATGATGGCTGCTTTTTATTGGGTGCCTCAGTGCTAGGGCTGGTAGTAGGTTCTCTACATATCCTATTTCTAATTTTCAGTGCAAACCTGAGAAAAAAGTGTTGTCCCATTTTACAGATGTGGATATCCAGGCTCAAAAGGGGAAAGTGACTTGTCCAGGGACAGAGCCAAATGGGAATCTGCCCGATTCCAGTGGATGTCTCTTTTCACTTTACTGACTGGCCACACCGGTGCCCACTCACTCTGGAATCTCCTTGCCATGGTGCCCTGCCTTAGAGTTTAGATGTTAAGAGTGCAGGCTGGGGAGTCAGAATGGATGGGATGGGTTCTAACTGCTAGCCGTGTGAACTTGAGCAAGTTGTTTCTTGTCGGTGGGCCTGTTTCTCCACCTGTGAGATGAGAACAACAGTGGAAGCCCTGTATAGAGTTGTGAGCACAGGGACGGACACATGCATAGTAAGCGCTCAGTCACTGTTAGAGTTCATGCAACTGCTACTCTTGACTGGAAAAGATGTTCTTGCAGTGGATGCAGCCTGAGAATCAGGCCGCCAGGATGTCACTGGGGGTCAGTCAAGCTGAAACACGAAGAAAAGCCTCTGATCACTGGAGGGCTCCCTTTGGATACGAATTACCTCCTTCCCCTGCCTCCCTCTGCCTCCTGCCTGACTCCTTCTCTTGGGAAGATGAGAAGGTGAGGAATCTAGCTGGTTCCCAGGGTGCATGGGATAGTAGTTGCATTTTCCTTTTGCTCTGGGGTTTCACTGTGCCCCACACAGCCTCAAGGGGCCAGCAGCTTAAAATTGCTTGCGATCAATGTATTGTCTTGAATTTGGGAGCTGCTGTTTAAAGCCATGCTTTCATGAGCTGAAAACCAACCATGAAACTGTCTGAAACATAGAAGAGAGGACTCGGTCTGCCTTGGGTTGGCTCTGCTGTGCTCTGGAGGGTCATGGCAGCTGCCAGGTACAGATGAAGAGAGCCTGCTGGGGAGCCTGCTGCACCCCAAAGCAAATCCTCTTCCTTTCTTCTGATAATGTGACTTTTGCTGATGTTGTAAAAAAAAAAAAAAAAGATTGCTTATTGTAAAAATACATAAATAAACAAAAAATTAAATAAATAAAGGAAGACAAAATGTGAAAGTATCTGCCTACATAGCTCCTCCCATGCACATACATAGACCTTCCCACCCTCCTGCATTCTGCCCCATTCCCACATACCTGAGGTAACCACTGGTAACAGTTTGGTCCTTCTAGAATTCTAGAATTATTTGAATATATAAATATGTACATGTGTATAGATGCATGGGTATAAAGATATGTCTTTGTTTTAATGGGATCATACTATATGTATTATTCTGTATTTTGCTTCTTTATTCAACAAGTAAAATTTGGGTCCTGAAAAAGCAGGGCATTAACCTTTCATGTAATTTGGGGGCCTAACAAGCCCTTCATGTAAAAATCTATACTTTTGCCTGTTTTCGTTCTTTATATAAATCAAATACAGTGACATGGAAATGAAGAAGACTGAGAATAGCTAAGACATTGGGAAACTTGACATTAGATACAGCAGCAGTGAATATAAATGAACTACAGTTACAGGCAACAATACAGACGCATCTCAGAAACAAAATGGTAAGCAAAGGAAGGCAGATACAAACATATGTTTACTGCAAGGGAGTGTTTAATATAAAAGTCGAGATAGTGGTAACTTTGAGAGGAAAGAAAAGTTTGTGATTGTGAAGGGACACATAAAATGCTTCTGAGGAAAGCTGGAAATGTTCTATTTCTAGATCTGAGTGATTATTACAAATATTTAATTTAGTTGTACATCTGTGTTTCATGAACTTTTTATCTATGTGTGTTATATTTTACCAAAACAATCCCTCCTTTTAAAAAAGTTAAAGGACAGATTAATAGTAGGTCAGATGTACCTGAAGAAAGAATTAGTGAACTAAAATGCCCATAAGGTATCACAAAGAGGTAAAGAGATGGAAAATATGAGCGAGAAATGAAAAGAGATGGAGAATAAAATGAAAACGTCCAACAGTACTAATAAGAGTTCCAGAAGGAGTTTAAAAATGACTAGGAATTTTCCAGATTTGATAAAAGACATAATTTCCTATAATCTTCACCCTATCATGAGAAGGATAAATTAAATCCACACTTAAAAACCATTGTAGTGAAACTGCAGAACTCCAAAGTCACAGAGAAATTTCAAAGGCACCCAGACAAAAAAGTTAGATTATCTATAAAAGAACAATACTTAGAATGACAGCAATAATAAAAAAAAATCTTCAAGAAGTTAGAGCAAAATTAATTTTCACGCAATCAAATATTAAGAGAGTTTTCTACTAACCCCTGAAAGAATTACATAATAACATGTTTTGGGAAGGATCCAGAAAGAAAGTGTAGACTCTAAGAAGCAATGGTGAGCAGAGAAATAATTCAATACATGGCAGGAAGGATGAAAAAGAAGCAAAGAAAAGGCACATAAAATAAAGTGGTATAAGTACATTTAAATATATCAGTTACCTGGGGCTGGCCCAGTGGCATAGCGGTTAAGTTCATGTGTTCTGCTTCAGTGGCCCAGTGTTCGCCGGTTTGGATCCTGGGCGTGGACCTACTCACTGCTCATCAAGCCATGCTGAGGCAATGTCCCACATAGAAGAGCTACAACTCTACAGCTATGTTATATAACTATGTACTGGGGCTTTGAGGAGGAAAAAAAAGAGGAAGATTGGCAGCAGATGTTAGTGCAGGGCCAGTCTTCCTCAAAAAAAAAAAAAGTGAGAAATCATTAAAAATATATATATATGTGTGTCAGTTATCACAATAAATGGAAATGAATAAGATTCACCAGTTTAAAGATAGAGACTCACAGATTGGATAAAAAGTAATTCCAGCTCTATGCTGTTCACAAGCAGCACTCCTAAAAGTATGATACAGAAGTAAAATAAAGAAGTGGAAAAAGATAAACCAGTTGAAGACTATCTCAAAGAAATGGGTTCCAGCTATATTAACATCTGGCAAAAAGCATTATTGTGATAAAGATCCTTACGTAGTGATAAACCCATAATCATAGTGGAAGATTTAACACAAGTCTTTCAACTATTGACAGACAAATGATGAACAAGAATATAGAAAATGTGAACAATAAAATGAAAATGTAGAATCCTGCACCACCAAATCAGAGAATACTCACTATTTTCAACTATCCATGACACATTAAAAAATGAACACGTGAGATTAAAAACTTTTGTGCATCAAAGGACACTATCAAGAGAGTGAAAAGACAACCCATGGAATAGGAAATTATAACTCAAAGAATAAAGCAAATATCCCTGAATCCGTAATAATATAAATAAATGATTGAATACATAAATAAATGAGGGAAAAGAGACAAACCTTCCTTCCTTCCTTACAGAAGACTTCCAAATAATATATGTGGATAACCCCCTTCAGGAGGTGGAGCTTAATTCCCCTCCTATTGATTATAAATTGGACTTACTGACTTGCTTCCAAAGAATAGAGCATACGAAAGGGATATAGTAACTTTACAAAGAAGAAATCTGGAGGGTACCAACTTAACCAAGTGATGAAGGTTAACATCATCAGTGATATTCAAATTCCTGATATGACGTGATGAGAAGGACAATCCCTCTTGTGATATTTTCCCCCAAATCCATAACCACAGTCTAATCACGAGAAAGCATCAGACAAACCCAAATTGAGAGATATTCTAGAAAATATCTGACCAGTACCCTTTAAACCTATCTAGGTCATGAAAAACAAGGAAAAGACTGAGGAACTGTCACAGATTGGAGGAGACTAAGAAGACGTTACGATTAAATGTAGTGTGGTGGCCTGGATTGGATTCTGGAACAGGAAAAGGATATTACAGGGAAAAAATGGTGAAATCCAAATAAAGACTTAGTTTAGTTAATAGTATTGTACCAATGTTAATTTCTTAATTTTCACAACTCCACCATGGCCATGTAAAATGTCAACATTATGGGAAGCTGGAGAAAGAGTAAAGAACCCTTTGTATTATCTTTGCAACTTTTCTATAAATCTAAAGTTATTATTTTTTAAAGTTTCAAAAGTAAAGAAAAAAAAATTCCCACAAAGAAAACTCCAGGCCCAGATGGCTTCACGGGTGAATTGTATCAAACATTTAAGGAAAAAATAATAGCAATGTTACACAAACTCTTTCAAAATATAGAGGAAGAGGTAACATTTCCAACATATTTTCTAAGGCCAGAAGAAGTCTGACAAAGATGTTACAGAAGAGAAAATTTAAGACCAATATCTCTCGTGAACATAGACACAAAAAACAAGTTATATATATAGATTTATAAATACATCAACATATGATGTATAAATATATGAAATACAGTATGACTTATTGGGTCATATGGCTTGAAATGGGTGAAGGGGTCAAAAGGCACAAACTTCTAGCTATAAGATAAACAAGTCATGGGATGTAACGTACAGCAGGGTGACTATAGTTAACAATACTGTGTTGCATATTTGAAAGTTGCTAGGAGAGTAGATCTTAAAAGTTCTCATCACAAGAAAAAAATCTGTAGCTGTGTGAAGTGATGGATGTTAACTAAACTTATTTTGGTAATCACTTCTCAATATATACATATATCAAATGTATATTTGCTCATGTTGTACACTTTAATACAATGTTATATGTCAATTATCTCTCAATCAAGTTGGGAAAAAAATAAAAATTTAAAAATAAATAAAAATAAAATACATTATGACTAAGGTTTATACCAGGAATACAAGCTCAGTTTAACATTTAAAAATCAATGTAATTTACCACATTAACATACTAAAAGAGAAAACCGTATGATGCAGAAAAAGCACTGAAAAAATTCAACACCAATTTGTGGTGAAAATTCTCAGAAAATTTGGAAGGTAACTTCTTCATTCTGATAAAAGGCAGCTACAAAAAAATCTATGACTAATATCATACTTAATGGTGAAATACTGAATGCTAGCCCCCTAAGATGGGGAAAAAGACAAAGATCTCTACTCTCACTAGTTCTGTTTAATATATTAGTCAAGGTCCTAGTCAGTCCAGTAAGGCAAGAAAAAGAAAGGAAAGGCATCAAGATTGGAAATAAATAGTAAAATGCTCTCTATTCGCAGATGATGTTACTGTTTATGTAGATCATCACAGGAATCTACAAAACAACTACTAGAAGTACTGAGTGAGGTCACCAAGTTCACAGGACACAGGGTTGATATCCAAAAATCAATTGTATTTTTATATATTAGCTGCAGAAACTGGAAAACAAATTTGAAAAAATTCCATTTACAATGGCAATAAATCACAAAATTCGTAGTAACAAAGGACGTGCAAGACCTGTACACTGGAAGTACAGATACTGCTGAGAGAAATTAAAGAAGATTAAATTAAATGGAGACATACACCACGCTCACAGATTGGAAGGCTCAATATTGTCAAGATGAGAATTCTTCCCAAATTGATCTATAGATTCAGCACAATCCCAAGCATAGTCCTACGGTTTTGTAGAAATTGACAAATTTATTTTAAAATTTATATGGAAATGCAAAAGAGCTGAAAAGGAAAATCTTTTCAATGAACAATAAATGAACTCATTAGGGTGGGTCCTAATCCAATGTGACTGGTGTCCTTATAGAAAGGGGAAATTTGGACACAGAGACATGCACACAGGGAGAAGGCCGCGTGAAGATGAGGGCAGAGATTGAGGTGATATTTCTACAAGCCAAGGAACAAAAAGATTGCCAGCAAACACCAGAAGCTAGGAGAGAGGCCTGGAAAAGCTTCTCACAGCCTCAGAAAGAATCGACCCTGCCAACACCTTAATCTTGGACATCTAACTTCCAGAAAAGTGAGACAATAAATTTCTGTTGTTTAAGCCACCCAGTTTATGACACTTTGTTATGGCAGCCCTGGCAAACTAATACAGATTTTGGTATACTAGACAATAAATTAAACTTCATTAAAACGAAAAACCTCTGCTCATCAAGAGACATCACTGGGAAAGTTAATAGGCAAGCCACAGACTGGGAGAAAATACCCGCAAACATATACCTGACAAGGGACTAATATCTAGGATATGTTTTTTAAAAACTCCTATAACTAGTTAATAAAAAGACTGAAGCCCAATAAGAACGGCCAAAATATCTGAACAGATACTTCACAAAAGATGTATAAGTGACCAATAAGTACTTGAAAAGGTGCTCAATTTATTTGTCATAATGGAAATGCAAACCACAATGAAATACTGCTATACACCCACCAGAATGGCTAAAATTCAAAAGACCGTTTAAATCAAATTTTGGTGATGTTGCAGAGCAAATGGAATTCTCATACATTGTTGGTGGGAATGTAAAATGGTACAGCCACTTTGGAAAAAGGTCCAACAGTTTCTTTTAAAACTAAACATGTACCTGCCCTATGATCCAGTAATTCCACTCCAAAATATTTATTCAAGAGAAATAAAGACATATATTCACCAAAAAATTTGTACAAGGATATTCATAGCAGTTTTAATTCATAATAGTTGAAAATTGATAGATAAGCGATGGTGTAGTATACAATGGACTGCTACTCAACAATAAAAAGGAAGGAATTGAACACGTCACAGATGATTCTCAAAAATGTGCTGTTCAAAAGAAGCCAAACACACAGAGTTCATACTGCATGATTCCATTTATATGATGTACTAAAGTAAGAAAAACTAATCTGAAAAAAATCAGAATAGTAGTTGCCTCTGGAGATTGGTGGGGGTGGGTATGAGCCGGGAAGATCGGGGGAAATTTTCTGGAGCGATGGCAATGTTCTACCTCTTGACAGGGGTTTGGGTCGCATAGGTGTGTACACTATCAAAACTCACGAGTGGCATATTCAAGATCTGTGCATCTCAATCTATGTAAATTTTAGCTAGAAAACTTACAAATATTTTGACCTCTAATTAATTATATAAATAATTGTTTAAAGGTGAAGTGTACTGATGTCTTCAACTTACTCTGAAATGCATAAAAAATAGATTGATGGATGCATCAAGGAATGGATAGATATGTGACGAAGCAAATAGGGGAAAATGTTAATTGTAGATCTAGTTAGTGGGTATATGATTGTTCACGGTAAAATTCTTAACTTTTCTGTATGTTAGAAAATTTCTATAATAAATGTTAGGGAGAAACACAAAGACCACAGGATTTCTGGGGACGATAGCATTTTCCAATTTTGGAAGTGATCTCATTTTTAATACTAGTGTTTTTCCAAGGGTAGTCTTTGCCTCACCAATTTATAAAATACCTAGGAACTTAAACCCACTGAAGTTTAAGAACTCATGTTGTATATCCCTATCCTGGGGGATTTCATTCCGTACTCAGGGCTTCAAATGCCACCACTCCACTGCCAACTCCCACATCTTGATCTCGCTTAAGCCCTGATTCCCTTTGGGCTGGGAATTTCCGTGGGTCTGTCTCACAGGTCACTTAAACTCACCAGATCCCATATTGGACGCATATTTTCCTACCCCTACTTCCCAATCTCACTCTCATCCCCCAGCATTCTCTATTTCAGGAAAAAGCGTCCTTCCACCCCACTGACCGAGCCTGAGACCTAGCAGGAGGTCACCCTGGACTCCTCCTCTTTCACCTCCATTTATTTTGGGTTACAATGTCTCACTGGTTTGGTCTCACTGTGCCCCATGGGCAGTCACTGCCTTTCTCCAGTCGTCGTGATGCTATACCTTCTGAGTCTTCTCAACGAGGGGAGGAGCTCAAAATACTACAGGTAGCGAGAAAGGTTAGGAGGTGAGGCATTACGACACCCAGACAGAGGTTAGGTAAGGTGCCCAAGCTCACACAGCTGGGAGGTGCTGAAATAAGGATTTGAACTCAGGTCATCTGGCTCGAGTCTGTTTAAACCACCATTACTCAGTATAAACAAAAATGGTTTTTTAATTTTTTTTTATGATCAGATTTGACTACATCTATATTATTAGAGTAACACTGGATGCTGCAACAGATTCATTCCCAGGTCTCAATGGCTTATTGTAACAAAAATTCCTCATATCACAATGCTCTCCCTAAAGCAGTGATAGAGGAACCCAGCCTCCTTGTACTGTGTGACTCTCCATCTTCCCAGGATCATCCTCTTGTGCACTCAGCCAGCAGGTGGGGAAAGAGCCCATAGGATTGGGTGAGATGATTTTACAGACCAGGTCTGGGAATGACAAAGGTTCTTTTCACCAAGTGTACCGCCAGCTGTGTGCCCTAGAGGAAAAGGAAATGAAGTTTCCTTATGCTTATGCTTTTGGCTTATGCTTTTGAAAAAAATATATCCATACTCAGACAGTGCACAAAATTTAGAATCTCCTCCTTCTCAAAAACGCAAGAATATACAATTAGATAGTCATATATTTACATATGTATACATATGTATAGATGTAAATAATCAAATTTGGCAATTATTAAAACACTACATGATTCACATCTTATTCACAAATTGGCTAAAAATATTTTACATGCTCAAAAGTAGGCCAAAACAAAAAAAACAAGAAGAAAAAAAATCCCACCCAAAATGGTATCAAAATACCAGAAGTACCCTACATTGCTTCACATTTGCTATTTCTAGAAATAAAACCAAATTTTCTAAGTGCTTCTAGACTAATTTTTAAATCTTAAAATAAAAAAGGCAAGATGAAACCCTCTAGAGGAAAACAAAAATTCTCCAGAGAAGTTAAAAAAGTGTTATATAATCATCAGGGAACAGCAGATCAAAACAACACTAAGATATCACCTCACGCCCGTTAGAATGGCTATAATCACCAAGACAAAACACAACAAGTGTTGGAGAGGATGTGGAGAAACAGGAACCCTCATACACAGCTGGTGGGAATGCAAACTGGTGCAGCCTCTATGGAAAACGGTATGGAGAATCCTCAAAGAATTAAAAATAGAGATGCCCTATGACCCAGCTATCCCACTACTGGGAATCTATCCAACGAACCTGAAATCAACAATCCAAAGAGGCTTATGCACCCCTATGTTCACTGCAGCATTATTCACCATAGCCAAGACGCGGAAGCAATCTAAGTGTCCCTCGAATGACGACTGGATTAAGAAAATGTGGTGTGTATGTGTATATATATATATACACATACACACAGTGGAATACTACTCAGCCATAAAAAAAGACAAAATCGTCCCATTTGCAACAACATGGATGGGCCTGGAGCGTATTATGTTAAGTGAAATAAGCCAGAAAGAGAAAGACAAACACTGTATGATCTACACTCATATGTGGAATATAAACCAACACATGGACAAGACAAAACTGTACTGTGGTTACCAGGGGCAATGGGGGTAGGGGGTGGGCACAAGGGGTGAAGGGAGTCATATATGGTGATGGACAAACAAAAATGTACAACCCAAAATTTCACAATGTTAAAAACCATTAAAACATAAAAAAAAAAAAAAAAAAAAGGGTGTTATATGGGGTATGTCCATCCTATAAGCATATATTTTAGATAAAAGTGACATGGAATTAGCTTCAGGAAAAATGGATTTGTAGATAAACTTTGCCTGTTTCCTTTTAAAATGACTTACATAATATGAACATGACTTTAAAGCTACCATTTATCAACCAGCACATGGCAGGCTCTGCGCTGAGTGCCTTCTATGCACTACTAACCCTTGACATGAAGTACTAAAAAGGCCTGGGCCTTTTTACCCCCATAGAATGGATACACAGAGAAAAATCAAAACAGTCTAAAGCAAAAATTTACATCTATACACAACTTGTTTCTGACTTCCACTGATCTCAAGTTCAGCTACCAAAGGATACAGAAAACAGAAATCTAGGAATAAGCCTATAACAACATTTTGAAAATTGACCCGTTTTAATTTTTTAAAAACAAAAAACAACACAACATCAAATTATTTTTACCATCTACAATTCAGTTATATCCAAACATTCTAAGACCAAACACAGCCCCCTGCCCAGAAGCAGGGAATTGAACGAGACGCTGAAGACACATGAAGGTGAATGCTGAAGATCCAAGTTCCAGCAGCAGGTCACAAGTCTTCCTTTCAAACACACTCCGATGCTTTTTGTTTCACAGTTTAAGTGTTTTACAGGAAGTTCTTTAAGATAATTTCATCCCAGACACCAGGTTTCTTCAACCATACACAGCTCCATGACATTTGTTTCCATCCGAAAGGAATAAGAAGTAATTGTAATTTTTGTCTTTTTTGGTAGCACAGAGAAGTACAACTATCGCCAGATGCCTTTAGTAATAAATGAGGAAAGGCGAGGTAAGAAAAGATTCTGGGCTGTGCTGGGTGCTGGTTTCGACTTGTCTTTCTGAGGGTGTGACTTCAGAAGCGTTATATCACACTCATGCCACTACGATGATTAGTACTAATAATCTTTTTTTTAGATGATAAAAAGGAAAATACCCAATGGACATAAAAATGGTCAAAAGTTTTTTCACTGCAGGTCAATTTTTTTTCCCAAAAAAAGATACAAAATGAACAAAGAATGGGGATGGTAATTCCGCTAGACATTCCAATTCACCCAGCTGCTTGTTCCCCACAGAAGTAAAGGGAACAGGCACTAAGTTTTATTAGTAATGTTATAGTAGTAACCAGATGCGTTAATGGCAGCTTATTTGAGGTCCATCAATCCTTTGAATATGTGTAGGAAGGCATGGCTGTCGTTCTCTGACTGCCCACATCTGAACACATTCAGCTACCATGGAAACTACAAAGGAAGGAAAAATAGATTTATTCCAAGATTCATTTACTGGGATTTTTAAGCGCCCTTTCTTCTGTAGAGCCCTAGAGCGGTGATGATGTGCTAGGGACTGCTGTGTTTCCCGGCATGAGCTCCCATCCTCTGAGGGTCCTGAGAAGGATAGTGGATTGGTCCTGGAGCCCTCATGAAAGGAGGGGGTGGTCCCATTGGGTGGAACATGTGTGGCCCAAAACCTGCAGATGGGAGAGGACAGATTTGTTAGGCCTGTCGTTCCCTTGACAACCTCTGAAGCCTCTGAATCTTTTTCAGGTCGAAACCACCTACACATAAATCAAACTGATGAGGAGCTTCAGAAAATGTCAGTTCACGAGACTTGCTTAGAAATGTCTACCTTACTACTTCCTTGGTTTTAGAAAGCTTTCCTCTCAGTCCAGGTTAAAAAGAAAACTCCACAGACTCAAGGTATCTGCTAGGATGTCATCGGAGCCTCTGCCATCTATCAAACACGCCACTCCTACCAGAGGAGATTCCATCAGGATTTGAAAGGTGAGGAAGAAAGCAGGCTGATGGCAAGACCCGGTCAACATTAACCTCAACACTTGATACTAGAAGGGAGGGTGTTCAGAAACCAGGACTTTCCTCAAAGAGCATGGGGACTCTGCCACAGGAGAACTGGCTACTTGTGACCTACCTACACTGTTCACACCGGCACTGACATTTTCTAGATGCTATACACAGTGCTATACAAAGTGCCGGTCCCCGAACTGTTTATCATGGGCCACCGACAAGACAAAGAGCCTGAGCCAAAATGTAACAATGATATGACCAGGCATACTGTTCTTCTGGCAGTTTTGTTGTAACAAGACTACCTTACTGAATTTACATTCTGCACCAGCTCCTCATTTTGTTGCAGACAGGTAATAAACGCTTTGTGAAGTGACTCACGTGCACAGCTTACACTAAGCCCCGGTGCTCGGTCAGTTAGGATTTAGTTTAGAACAGGGAACAGGGCCGGCCCCGTGGCTTAGCGGTTAAGTGCACATGCTCCGCTGCTGGCGGCCCGGGTTCGGATCCCGGGCACACGCCGATGCACCGCTTCTCCAGCCATGCTGGGGCCGCGTCCCACATACAGTAACTAGAATGAGGTGCAGCTATGACATACAACAATCTGCTGGGGCTTTGGGGGGGAAAAATAAATAAAATAAAATCTTTAAAAAAAAAAAAAAAAAAGAACAGGGAACAAACTGGTGACAGATCACCGTAATCCAATAACTCCACTTCTGATCATACATATACTCAGACCTTTAGAAAACTGTAGACTTTCCACTCCTTGGCAGGCCAGGGAAAAAAAGAAATATCAGGAAGGCTAACAAATCAGGTTTACTTGTAGATTTCTATGGGCAAACTCAAAGGATTTAGATGTGTTAGACATGATGGTGAGGTGTGAAGAAAGGACTTTCACAAAGATTTTTCTGGGCTAAGTCAGACCTACTTACTAGAAGGAAGATGAAAGTTACCTGGGGGTGGGGGTGGGGCGATACCAGGGGGTGGTGGCAGGGCAATGTTCACCACTGCTGGAGGACCACTTGGGGGCAGGTTGAAGTAGTTGGCAGAGGCTTCTTCCTCTGCTGCAGGAGGAGGAGGAAGAGCTGGAGAAGAGACAATAGCCAATAGTTAGAGGGGAAGACAACTGTGCAACATTGTTTCCACCGCCTTTAAATCCTGGGAGGTCCTGCTGCCAGAGCAGAGCTCCTGCAGGAGCCAGAGACCTAGGTCTCTAACATCTGAAGAACATCAGGGCAGTTTGAGCATCTGAAGATACCAAGCTACTTGGTAGACAAAAAGTCTGCACTCACCTCCTGGCAGTCCTGGAACGGGCTCTAGCTTGATTCCAGAGTCTGTGGTTCCATCCTTCTCTTTTTCCTTTCCTCTGGCTGCTTGGGACCTGGCAGACACAGACATACACGACATCACCACTTTGTCCCACCTTCCTTCACCCTTCTGCTTCTCATGTTTCCTAGTGACGTAGAGTTCCTTCCCTCCTTGCCTCCTCTTCAGCACACACTCTTTTCCCATAAATGCCACAGCACAGAGTGGATAAGAGCAAAGGTTTTGAAGCCAGAAAGACCTGGGTTCAAAATCTGCTAGCACTGTTGTAAGCACTAGAAGAGGCACATACACGTGTTTAGCACAGTGCTTACCTAGCACACAGGAAGCACTCCATGAGGGTTGCTGCTGCTATCAGCCATCTCCTCCCTCATCGTAAGCTGAAAACACATTCTGCCTCTGCACTTTCAGGGCATTTTACCTGTGTCTCTCTTGTGCAATCATCACTTTCAAACTTAAATTAGCTATTTTTCTCTACTAGACAATCAGCCTGTAGAGAACAGAAGCTAGGAATAATTCATTAGTAAACTCTAAAATCTACCTCTCATACCCAGGCATTTATACTTGGCCTGTAATAGCTGATCACAAAAAACATGAACCTTCAAAGAAGTAGACTACAACAGTACCCTGAATAAATTGCCAAAGCAGGATCCTCCCAACAGTCACAGGAATGAAGTATCAGATAGAGAAGGAAAAATTCTTTTTAAAGGTCCTATTGATTTAAGCCTATTCACCAAAAGCTTACTAGTTCCCAGATAATGACACAGTTTCTCGAAAATCTCAATAAAGACATTTTAAAATAGTCTAATTTTCACCTTCCCCATTTCACGTTGAGTCTGCGGCCATTGACAATCAACTTATTAAAGGACTTCTCAGCAGCCACTTCCGCAGCCTGCCTTGTGGCAAACTGGATGAAAGCACATTGCTGTCTCTGCACAACGGTGATTGTCCGGATCTCTCCAAACTGGTAGAAATGATTTCTGAAGGGATACGGGCAGAGGAAAACAAGAGTTAACAACACACAGGCATTCCAGCAGATTGAAAATGATTAACTCTTTCACTGACTTGCTACAAGGCAGGTGGTCCCACGGTCATCTGCCTAACTACCTGCAGGTAGTTCCCCAATAGCTCATCCTATGTGGGTGCTGCATATTGAGAGGGCAAGAAAAACAGTGAGTAAATAAAGGTTATCGAACATCTTAGAGTTCTTCTCATGGAGGAAAGGGGGCTCCAGCAGGTTCCTCAAGGGCCGTAAACCCTGGATAAGCAGTTGGCAAACTACAGCCCTCCCTGGCCCATGAACCAAGAATGTTAAAAAAAACTTTTAAGGTCGTAAAAACAAAGAGGAGGAGGAGGAGCAAAAAACGTCTGTCAACCCCTGAGGATTGCCCAGCTCACTTAGACAGGGTTTAATGGAGACAGACTACCAAGGGCAGGTGATAAACTTACAGGAGTTTCTTCTCCACCTTTTCTCTTTGGAAGGGATAATTTCCATCACTATCTGCCCAGATATCTCACCAAGCCAAGCAAAATACAAGCCAAGAATAACACAAATTTACCAAATACCAATCTCTTGAAAAAGCCAACCACTTACACCAAGAGTTTTATAATTGCAAAGCTCTCCGTGCCCTACATAATTAATCATATCTGGATACGTGCCATCTTTAAAAAATTCTAATTGGCTATTAGATCAAATAGAATCTCATGTAATTTATTACCATATGCAAGGATGGAATAAGCACTAGAGATGAACATTACTACTTTGACATCATAAAAGACAATTTTCTAAAGATTATAGTCAGCATGATACTTATTAACTGTAGAGTGGCTAAAGAAAAACGTGCTTTGTAGGGAATTATCATTCTTGCCTGTGTTTTTGCCAAAAAATTATTCCAGGGCAGTTAAAAGCAAAAAGAGCTCATAAAATTATATCCACAAACCTTAGATCTGTCTCAGTAATGGTATCGCCCAGACCACCAACATACAGTGTGGTGATAGTCTTGTCCTCTGGCGGGTCCAGACGAGGCATTGTTGAAGCCCGCTTTAGAAGCTTATCTGCCACAGGGTCATTGATTCCATAATATCGGTCTTTAATGTTCTGATCAGCAAGGGGGTCATCTGGATCTGTAGGCTTCTCATGTCTATGGTTCAAGAAAAAACAATGCAGAAAGGTGAAACAAAGGAAAAAAAATTTATAGGTATCACCCAATAGTAACTACAAATACACACCATGAAATGCCTTTTGAACCAGAAACCTTGGCCATACCAAAACATAATTATCAAAATAGAGCTAATATTAAGTGATTCACTGTATCACATGAGGACTTGCCAACCTCCTAAAAGCCATTTAAATAGTCATGTAGGGTGGCAGAGTTTCCTTATAAAGAAATGCTTTTGGCAGATCCACCCCAAAACAAAAGGTAACCAAAACATGGTTATCCCTCTCTAGGTCAGTGGTTCTTAACATATCTGAGGTCTTGCATTCCACTGAGAGTCTGATGAAAGCTATGGACCCAGCCCTAGAGAAAGGCATAGATAACTTTTTTTGGTGGGAGTGGGATCAACCAACCCCAAGTTAAGAGTCCCTAATCCAGATGCTTGGCAGTCTTGACTGAAACATACTCACACCCCCTCAAAAACCTGGCCTTAAGTTGACTTCAACTACACACTGAGATTCAAGCCAGTTATACCATGACAATGAAGACTTACATCTCAGGTAGAAACTTTTAGAGTCATTGTCCGTATTATATGGCACAACAATTTAGTTTCCCAAGGCTTGGTTATAAGTAAAAACAACAATTTAATCAAGCTCTTCTAAATTTAATAGTCTTAAGACATGAGATATCCCACACTAGCTGTATAAACTTTTAGATTTTAAAGCACAAATAGTTTAAGCTAGCATCTCCTATTTCTTAGATAACTAATCATCTGAAGCAAATCCTGAAAATGCAGCTCAGCTCTTGCCTGTATGGACACTCCTCTCCTCTCTTACATTCTCCTTTCACCCAGAAGGAGCAAATGTGGGGTCGATTCCTTTTGTAGTAGGGTGTCGTCCGGGCCAGTTTGAGCAGCATGTCACTGGTGGATGTGGCTTTCCCCAGCATGCCAACTGGCCGTGTTCCATCAGAGTTAGAAATCTACACAGGATGACAAATTTAAAAAATAAATTATATAGATTGTGTCGATTCACTAGGATTCTTTTATCAAATATAAAACTACATCAAGAAAGTGGCAGCATACCTCCCTCTCCATATTCTGTGTGTAGTACTCTTTGTTGACATCTGACTTTGGCATGTCATCCTTAAAAGACAACCCTGCATCACGAACCTGGATGGGCAGGCCTGGTACAAGGGAAAGGAGGAAAAAAATTCAGATATATTTTAAACATACCCATACTGAATATGCACAGGGAATATAATATCATCCTTCCCTTCTCCACTTATTTGCTACCAGAGGCTTTACTATATTTTTATTCAAAATCTTTAGCACCATCAGGCAAATACTGCTACAGAGTATTCTAAGAAATTGTTCAAATTCCTGAGCTGTCAGGAAATTTGATGAAATGAATATTTTAGAAAGTCTTTCAGATAAACAAACTTTGGTTACAGTCAGATTTGACCTATAAATTAATAATGTATCTAGCTGTTAGCCCAGAGCCAGTCCTCCTCAGCAAAAAAAGAGGATTAGCACGGATGTTAGCTCAGGGCTGATCTTCCCCACAAAAAAAAATAAAATAAAATAATGTATCTAGTTTTTCTTTAACACAATTTATTTAAAATAAATGCAACAAATAGTTTATTTTTAGGCTGGTCCTACAGATCCTTTGGATAGTCACAGTCATATAAGGGTCACTGTATTCCAGAACACCTCCTTAACAAACATATAAATAATATTAAATAACACAGGACCAGAACTCTGATTAGTAGAGTAACTTTCTGAACTTAACATACATAAGTTCATGTTTTCATTTTATTGCATAATAGAAAGTCTTGTCGAAAAAGTATTTTTCTCATAAACAAAAAGTCATCTGCAGTTAAAAAAAAAAATCATTCCCAAAAGCAGATACTCTGAGGCAGCAGCAATATATCAGTCCTAACAACACAGTTGAGACAAAAACCTAAAGCAAAATCAGCCTATGAACTCTGGGATGGATTGTGGAAAAAAGTCCTGGATCTAGAAGCAAGCCCAAGGCAAAGAAATTACCTATCATAGGAACAATGCCTTTACCTCACCTTGGCTACAGGGATGTACATGAGGGGGGTTAAGGCCAGTTCTGATTAATTCCCAACTTTTCCTTAAACAGTTCCTACTGTTGTTCAGGAGGACTCTAGAATGGCCTAGCAAAGTTCTCCTCTTTCTAGGAAAAGCAGACCACAGCAGACATTCCAAAGTGGGGGAGAACTAGAGACAGGGTGAGAAATGGGAGACAAAAAGACTGGTGTGTTTGTCTAGGGCACCTGCACACTTTCAGATCTACTGGACGGGGCAAACATACCATACTCTAGGTCCAAGAGGCAAGTCTGACAGACATTCTTCAATTTACTGCAGGTCTGGCACACTTCAGTCTTCTTGAAACGCATGCGGACCCCAGGGCACCAGCGAAACACTGTGAACGGCCTGGCACAGATCTTTAACAGAAAAGAAGAGCCACAGTGTGTTAATGGTCCTGAGCTGGACAATCAATCCAGGAGACTTAATAACAAGGAGGATTCAAAGAAAGGATCTCCAAATCTAGGGTTTAGAGGGGACCCTAGCAATCATCTAGTCTAAATGCCACTTGATGTTTCAATCCCATTTACAACACCCTTCCCCAGTAGTTAAAAAAGTCACATAATACAGAAATGAAATACTCAAAAGTCAAAGTCCTCCCTATCCTAGAGGGGGAGGACTCCCCACCATTAATAATCTGACCCTTCATCTTTTTTAGGGAGAGTGGGGAACGTCATATACTCCTATGAGAATCTTATGACAGCTATGACCTTCCTCCTCAGCTAAAATGCTCATGTGCATAGTCACACAACACTTGGTGTAATATCTCAGTGAGTTCAAAGCCCGTCCACAGACACCAGGTTAAGAACCCCAACAGTAAAGGGCTCATTTTCTTACCCCCCACACTAAACAGTTAACAGCCAATGAGTATATAAATGATATATGAAAGTTGTGTAGCACTGACTTACTGGAGGACCTCAAGTTCAGCCAGTTGAAGGCTACTTTGGTAGAGAAAAAGCAAATGAAATGAAATCAACATTTTTTAACAAGCACACTTACTTTGCACTCCTTCCCATACTTTTCTTTGGTCTGAAATAGAAAAAACAAGAAATGTGTCTGGAGATCTCTGGCATCCTAAATGGGGGGAAGGGATGACACCTTTTCGGGGGGAAGAGCAGGAGGGTATATATTCTAACCACCTACCACCTATGAGTTATAATCTCTTAAGAATCTTATAGATCTAACACCAGGTAAGTACGTGTCTTTCCACAGCCACAACTCTTAGGTTCACTTCTGGCTCCCAAGATCTCTCCCAAGAACTAAAATTCCTAACAGTTTCCACAGTCCCCAAATCAGGGAGGATGCAGCCATGGCCAGCCCATTTTACCAAGTTTAGTCATAAGGTAACTACCATAGACTCATCCTGTGCTGATATCCTGCATACAGCAAATGTTCTGTTCCCATAAGCTATTCAAACATCCTGAAGGTATCAACACCTCTGAGACTGATCACAATAACACAGCTCTAACCTAATCATTAAATGTTAACTGCCTCTAATTTTATGCTTATATATAAGGCTAGGGGGTACCTTACACTAAAGAGATTACAAGATGTAGTGGCTAAAAGGCATTTGATTAGGAGTCAGGAAACCTAGTAAACCTAGTTTCTAGTCCTGGTTCTGCTCCTAACTTCCTGAGGTCCCAGAGACAGAATATCTGAATTTAAATCCCAGCTCCACTTCTTACTCGATATATGAAAGGACATAAACTCTCTCAGCCTCTGGTTAATACATCTACCCCCTAAGTAAATGCTCAACAATATTAGCTAGTATTATGACTCCTATATCATAGGACTGTCGCTGAGTTCCAAAGTGAGAGGATAAGCATGACAGTCCTTTGCAAATCGTCCTATGCTTTGGGTTAGTAAAGGAGAATCATTACTTTTGCTTGGCTAAGAGAAGCACTTCACGGACAGTGTGCAAGTACCACGACATGGACAGAACATGGATAACCCCCGTTTCACACGCAATCACTCACCATTCGGATATATGGGTTTTCTCCAAGACACGTCTGGCACAGAATGGGGAAGTCCTGGTGAAAATCGGAAATCTGCTTGAGAGCCAGGCTCCGAAGACCCTGCCACCTCAGCCACACTCGTGGGGACCGGGGTAGATGCGGGGAGGAGCGAGAGTGGGGAACAGGGCAGGGATCCGAGGTCCAGCACCGGCCGGGGCGCGGGAGGAGGCGCTGACTGCACTTCCGGCAGGCGGCAGGAGGAAAGACCAGCTCCAAACGAGTGCAGGGGGCAGCGATGGAAAGGGTCCCGAACCCTGGCTAATCCCTCTCCCTCCAAACCAGCGGGAGGGCCGCGCTCCAGCCTCCTGCTCCGGCCGAGCAAGGCCGCGGCGCTGGCTTCTCCCCGGAATTCCCTCGGTCGCGCCGCACCCCCGGTCCTGCCCGCCCGCAGGAGGTCCGGCTTCGCCGCCTCTTCCCGTCCTCCTTCGCCCGGCGCACTCACCGCATCCTCCCAGTTCTGTCTGTTGTAAGTGTTGGAGCCCAGAGACGTCGCCATCTTGTGAGCGTCCGGAGGCAGCAGCAGCTTCCGAGTTGGGAGAGAGGACCGCCACAATCCCGTCAGACCCCGAGGCTGGCTGCCGGCCCTCGACGTCTTATTTACGCGTCTTGTGCGCCCTCGGGGGCGGGGCCTCGTGCGTCATGACGTCGCCCGCTCGGAATTTCTTCTCTTCACAATTGGATCCTGGTATATTACACTCTGGTGCTTCCTTAGAGTTAGTGTCTGCTTGGGATGAAGAGCCACAAGTACAATTGATTTATTTAAAAATTGAGTGAAAGAATAAAGGAACAAGTAATGAATGAGGGGCTGGGATTAAGACGGCCTTAGCTCCCACTGAGCGCCTATTATGCCAAACGCTGGGCGAACGCCTTGCGGTGCCAGTGTCTTATTTAACTCTCACAAAAACTCCTCTGTAGGGTTGCCAGATTTAGCAAGCAAAAACACAGAACGGCTAGTTAAGTTTGACTTTCAGATAAACAGTGAACCGTATATTAGTATAAATATGTCCCAAACATATACAAAAAATGACTCATTTATCTGCAAGTCAAATTTAGCTGGATGTCCTGTATTTTATGTGGCAACCACTACCCTCTAGACAAGTATGATTGTCCCCCTTTGTAGAAAAGGAAACTGACGTTTAGAGAGATTAAGTAACTTGCTTCTGGTCGTGTAGCTCATAAATGGTGAAGCTGCAAATCCAAAAGCAGTATTGTTTTTACAACTTCTGCGGTGAAAAGGGTCTTATGGATCAACATACGTATTGTTATATCATTTTTGGAATAACCACTCTGGCAATATTTTACGAAATTTCAAGCATTCTGGTACCACTCTCATATCGTATCATCAAACTACCTAATACGTTTGTCACCTTATTTTTTAAAAATCAGGTTTATTTAAAGTATAATTTATGTCTGGTAAAAATTTACCTCTTTTAGTTGTACAGTTATGAGTTTTTACATATATTCACCACAAATACAGAATACTTCCATCATCCCAAAAAGTCCCCTTGTGCCTGAGTCAATCCACTTCCGCCCACACATATTCCATGGCAACCACTGATGTGTTCTGACCCTATAGTTTTGCCTTTTCCAGAATGTCATAAATGGAATCCTATATAGCCTTTTGGGTCTGACTTCTTTTTCTTAACATATTGTATTTGAGATTCATCCGTATTGTTATACATATCAGTAATTTGTTCCTTTTTATTGCTGAGAATTCCATTGTATGGATATACCAGAAGGTTAAAATAATCCGCTGTATGGATATACCAGGAGGTTAAAAAAAATCTATTTGCGGGGCCAGCCTGGTGGCGTAGTGGTTGAGTTCATGTGCTCTGCTTTGGCGTCCCAGGGTTCGCAGATTCAGAACACGGGGCACGGACTTACGCACTGCTTATCAAGCCATACTGTGGCAGGCGTCCCACATGTAAAGATGGGCACGGATGTTAGCCCAGGGCCAATCTTCCTCAGCAAAAAGAGGAGGATTGGCAATGGATGTTAGCTCAGGGCTAATCTTCATCGCCGGAAAAAAAAAATCCATTTGCCAATTGATGGACATTTGAGTTGTTCCAGATTTTGGTGAAGATAAACAAAGGCATTATAAAGATTCACATATGGGTTGTCGTATGGACATGGGTTTTCATTTGTAAATACCTGGTAGTGGGATTACTTGATCATATAGTAAGTACATATTTTCCTGTATGAGAAAGTGCTTGAGTTTATCTGAGCTTCTTGGATCTGTGGTTTGTTGTCTTTCGTTATATTTTGAAAATTCTTCTGGGACTCCAATTACACACGTTAGACCATTTGATATTGTCCCATAGATCTTGAGTACTCTGTGTCGTTTCAGTCTTTTTGGGTTTTCAGTTTGGATAATTTCTGTTGACCTATCTCCAAGTTCCCTGTTTATTTCCTCAGCTATGACAAGTCTACTGAGGAGTCCAGAGAAGATATTCTTCATCTCTGATCCTGGGTTTTTTATTTCAGTTTGTCTCTTTGTTATAGTTTCTACCTCTCTGCTGAAATCTGTTCATACATATTATCCGTATTTTCAACAGATTCTTCAACATGGTAGTCAGATTTTAAGTCCCTGTCCACTAATACCAACATCTGAGTCATATCTATATATGGTCTTGATTGTTTTGTCTGTGAAAAATGGGTTGGTTTTCTAGCTTCTTTGTGTATCTCGAATTTTTTATTGAATGCCAGTCATTGCTTATACAACAGTAGAGACTGAGGTAAGTAGTAGTAATGCTTGGAAATGGGCAAGCTTCTTCTGTCAGGCCATTCCTGTGGAGTTTGGTGAATCTAGTTAGGAACTGAGCTGGGTATGGGTTTTGTTGTTGCTATGGCTGCCTTTAGCAGATTTCACATCCTCTAGCATTATTTTGTGCTTTAGGTTGGGGCTGAAGAACTTTTCTCAAGTGTTCATCTTTCACCCTTAGCTTTCAGCTGTCCTGCATACCTGCACCATGTGGTAAGTCTCTATGCCCTTGCCCATCCCCCAGCCGCTGAGGTTGGTTACTAGCTGCTTGCTAGGTCAGTAGTAGGGGAGGGGCCAGGGTTTCTTTGTTCTACTTCAGCCTCAGTCTTTAGTAGGTCCTTTGTGGCCAGGCCTTGGGAATGGGTCTTTTCTCAGCATTCTCGCCCGTCTTCTCTGTGGCAGCCAAATCCTGACTTGTATCTGTGGCTGGCCTTGTGGGGGAGTTTCCTGCCCTTCCTGCAGTTCTAGGAGAGCTTTAGTGGTATTGGTATAAAATTCTGGGGCTCAGGACTGACTCTTGTCCCTCCCAGCAGCAGTGGGTCTTTACCTGTGCCCTGGGGAGACAGGATTTTCTGTTCCACCCTCAGTGGCTTAGCCTTTTTGCTCCTTATGAGAGAAGGGCCTGGGCAGGGGGAGGCAAGCTTTCCTGCCTTTCCTCCAGTGGCCACAGATCCCTCCTGCATGCATTCAAACCAAGGGAGGCTCTGTAGCGCTCCAGCATCCCCAGTCCTCCCCGCAGGTCTTTCTCATGAACACCTGGTGGGGGTTTTGGAAAGAGCTTGTGTATGCATGCGGTGTCTTAGGCTCCCAGGGGTTTTATGCTGTCACGTCAGCCCAAATTTGGCCTTGAGCACTTCTTGCATATTCTAGTTGGTTTCCTCTTACCTGCTCTCATGGTGGTCAACACTTCTTCCTCCCCTGCTCTTCTGCAGGTGAGCCAGTCTGCATGTCTGATCTCTCCTTGCAGGGGTCTGTCCCTCCTGGAAAGTCAGGCTATTTGACTGCCCTGCCACATCAGCTCTCTGATAGGTCCAATAAAGTTTATGATTTTGTCCTCTATCTGCCTTATATTTTTGAGTGGGGTGACACTCTTTCCAGATGTCTACCTCATAGGCAGGAGTGGAGCTCCTGAGTCACCTCATTTTACTTAAATATGTTTTAAGAGGAAAATTTTTATCCTGTAAATGGAAAATTGTCGTGTTTAGATGTAGCCTTAAAAGCAAATACAATGAAAACGAAACAATATTTTTTAGTAAGTAGCTACTGTTGTCTGCCAAAGGCTCTGAGCCAGAAGCCTATGTTTAAAAAAAAATGAGGAAGTGTTAGATGTTACAACGTAAGAGTATTGATACTTTTTCCTTGATTTAACCAGAAGGATGGGGGAAGGGGGGAAATGAGAAGGATACACCTTTCTCACTGATTGATTCCATATTATTTAATGTTACTTTCACTTAACAAAGTCATTATCTCGTGTAGGTGTCTCACACTGTGAAATCTATTTCCCTGTAGATGTCGCTGACCACCAGAAAATGACGATAAATAGTTAAGTATTGCAATTGAGCGACTTAGCTCTGAGTTTTTGAGTTTGCTCCAGGCTGCCCTTTGAATAGAATATAGGAGAAACAGATGACAGAGGGGCTTGGATTTGGCTCTGAAGGAGTTTGCAATCCAGTAAAGGAGCTACACATATGCAAAACCCCATGATACAAGGAGGAGGTAAATGCCCTGGAGAGGTACCGTGCTATGGATTAAGATCATATCTAGATGGGAGTAAGGGAGAGGTGGGAGCAGGAAAGTAATTCTGGAGAAGGTGCAGAGAGGGAAGAGTATTCCAGGTAGAGAAAACACCAGAACAAGAAAGCTCAAGGCAAGTAAGATATTTGGCTTATGACAAAAAGAGGCATATGTATATTAAAAAGAAATAAAGATAAAAGATAACAGCTATAAAAATAAGGAAAAGGTAGTATTAATTCAACAAATCTTGGATGCCTGCTATTTGCCAGGCATCGTTCTAGGCTCTGCAGATACATCACTTTAAAAAAAAAGACAAAAATCCCTGCACTATGGAGCTGATATTCTAGTATGACGAGTCAGAAAAGAAATGGTAAAGTATATAGTGGCATGCTGGACGGTGTTAGTGCTATGGAAAAAAAAAAAAAAAGCAGCAACGAAGGGGGATAGGGAACGTGTTTAAGGGAGAGCAGTTGACATTACTTAAATGTCAGGGAAAGCTGCACTAAGAAAGAAACATTTAAGCAAAGGCCTGACTCTGGCAGGTATACAGATAGCCAGGAGAAGAGCTTTCCAGGCAGAGTGCACAGCCAGTGCAAAGGCCCCAAGAGGGCATCTGCCTGGGTGACTCAGGAACAGCTAGGGTGGAGTGACTGTGGGGAAGTAGTATATGAATTCCGGGAGGTAGAGGTGGGGGTGGGTTTCAGGTCATGTGGGACCTCCAAAGTTGAAGGACTTTGTTTTGCTCTTGAGAAAGGTAAGAAGCCTACGGTTTTAAGCAGAGAACTATGACTTAAATCACTCTGGCTGCTGTGTTGAAAATTACTAAAGGGTGGGGTAGGGACCAGGGTGGTTTCAAGACTAGTTTGGATGCTACTGTAATAATAATCTTGGGGTCTATATAGATGATGGTGATTGGGCCCGGGAGAGTCATGTTGGAGAGGGTGTGAAGTGGTCAGTTTGAAGACAGCTGACAGCATTTGCTGACTTACTGGATGTGGCATGTAAGACGAGTCAAGGGTGATGCTCAGGTTTTTGTTGTGAGCAACTGAAAGGATACAGTTGCCTTTTAGTTAGGGACAAATGTAGGAGAGGCAGATGTGGTGAGAGAAAATCCAGACTGTGGTTTTGGACTTTCAGAGACTCTTCTAGAGTTGGTATGTAAATTTGGGAGATGGCCATAAACTGGGTGAGATCACTAAGAATGAGTGTAGAGAAAACAGAAGTCTAAGAAATGAGACCTGGAACTCCAAGGTTGGGGAGATGGGAAGGAACTAGCAAATGATACAGAAGGAAAGTTGCCAGTAAGGTAGAAGGAAAATCAGGAGCACTGTGTTCTGGAAACCAAGTGAAGAAAGTCTTTCAAGGAGGGAGAGATCAACTGTCAGATGCTCCTGAAAGATTAAGGAAGTAAGGACTGAGAATTGACCATTGTTAGTGATGTGGATTGTTGGGGACCTTGACAAGAACAGTTTTGGTGATGTGGTGGGGATGGCAGCCTAAATAGAATAGGTTCAGGTGAGAATGGAGAGGAGGGGGAACTGGAAGGTAGAGTTACGAGTTTTGCTGTAAAGGAAGTAGAGAAATGGGGTGGCAGCCTTTTAAAAAGGGGTGTGGGGTCAATTTCTCTTTTAAGAGAAATCATAGCATGCTGATGGAATCGATGCAGAAGAGGGAGGGGGAGAAATTGCTGAAGAGATGTCCCTGCATAGGTGAGAGGATGAGATTGAGTGCATGAAGTGGTGGGGCTGTCACTAGACAGGAGGAGCACGAACAATTCATCTACAGTAACGAGGGAAGAGCCAAGTACAGATGAAGGTGGATGAGGGGCTACTTGTCCGGGTTGGGCCATTTTGTACATGTGAAAGGATATCTTTGGGAGCAATGACCCAGGATAAAAGCTGGTAGAGGCCTAACAACATAACATAATGTTGTTACCACATAATAGTTTGGTTTATAAGGAGCTCAAGCAACATCTACCTATATAATGTTATAGTGAACTAACTTGATATGAGGTTTTAGCTTAGTTCATTTAAAGAAATGGAAGGGAGCATGCCCCACGGACTCTCATACCAACTCTCCTGACTGCACTTGTCTTCAGACGCTGAGCCATGCTATTCCAATCAGTCTTCAGGAAACCAAACAAAAGACACACTCAAGCTTTGATTGCTTTATTTCACTACATTAACTTAAGCAATAAGGCAAAACAGTAACTTGTCATTCATAAAGATCAAGGAGTGCCTCTCATTCCCACAAGGATGTTTCTTCATAAATATGCGTGACATTTAGCTCATTACGCCTATAAGTACTTTGAAGAAAAGTTTGGTGGGTTTCTCAAATCACAAATCCAAATTAACTTAGCCTTAAGTTTTCAAAATTGTACTTTCTAGTGCTAATGACATCTAATTTGCCTGCAACGATGCACACTGACTATGCATTAAAAATCTTGCACTTGATCTAATATAAAAAAACAATAAAATTCCGAATTCACCAGCTGCAGGTGTTGAACCATTTCTACTAACACACAGAATACAGGCTTGCACTGAAAACTATCTTGAGGAAATGTTAAACTAATGGCTGTATTATTCTGCAAGTTAATTTGGCTTCCGACGAAAAAAAAATTCTATGATCAAAAGTGTTTTGTGTTTCTGTGTCACAAGGGGGTGACGAGACCCGTTACTTCAGCATTATTACAGCTGGGAACAAATACCAGCTGTATGCCATCAACGCACGACATACAACCGTGTGTAGTCTATGCCAGTGTGTAAACAGGAAGCTGTTCTCCACTCTGATGCCCATTTCCTCCACTGGCAAATAGGGAGCGGCAGCTTCACAGCAGGCTCTGTGAAGCAGGTAGTGAAATAAAAATTAATTTGACACTCTTTGGGGTCACAAAAAATTAAACTATTTCTGTAGTCTGCAAGTTTGTCATTATACAACCCCCACCTCAACTCCTAAGAGTAAACCTTACTTATCATTGTCATAATATTAGAGGTAAGAGTGTTTTTTTCTTACATTGTAGCATATATATTACTCTGTGGAATATTGTTTCATAAAACTGGCTTGACCTTAAGAGTACAATTTAGTGTCTTTCAAAGGCTTCCTAAGTATTTTTATCTTCTAAGGGGAGCTGTCAAATTACCATGTTCTGTCTGTATTCTATATTACTATATATCTTTTTTCTAAACTAAAGGCTTGAACTTAAACACAAAACCAGGATAAACAGGAAATTTCTCTTTTCCCCAAAAGTCTGTTGGCCACTTGCTAACAATACATTTACAAACATGTGGTGCAGTTGGTGGTCTACTTTGTCAAGCAAAGTTTTTCATTTTAGAAAACATCACAGAAATTAAGGTTAGCAACCCAACTCCAGGATACCAAGTGAAAATAGCATGTGTGCTGTTAGGCAAGTATTCTGGGCTACTTGCTGAACTATTTTATGGTTTACAATCAAAATGGTCTTATTTGACATAACAGATGATAAAAGTCTTAAACTCAGGAAGGGGAAAGGTTCTTTTTCTTAATATCCAGTTTTGGATTCAAGACATTATGAATGTTAATTTCCCCTTCAAATCAATGGAAAGAACAGTAGTTCGTATCATGCTAAAAATCTAACCTTTAAAATATTTTCTGTATTCCAGAAGTGAACTTGTCCACCAAGTTTTCTTTGGGCTTTTTCCAGGTCCCAAATATTCAGAACAATTGACTGAGTTAAAGAGGGGGAGCAGGGGAGAAGGGGTCGGGAGTGAGACAGATTGCCTCCCTGTGGCAGCATTAATCCCTGGATATTGTGGCAACATTTAAAATGAATGGAATTTGCCACCCTCTTGACATGTAATTGCTTGCTTCTCAAATTCTTCTTAAATGTTCCAAATTCTACTGGGAACAAATTTTAAGAGCAACTAATAAATAAGTATCCTATTTCACTTAGAGGAGGGCAAATGAGGGTGCCTTCAGAATTTCACAGGTTTTTCCAATCACCACAAAACTAAAGACAATATGACAATTCTATTTTTCTGTCAAATGGAAATCTATGGCAAGATAGGAGCCATGATGGCAAGTGAAGGGATGTTTAGACTGCTATATCTATCCAGTGGAATGCAGAAAGCAGTTGGTACACTGAGACTACTGCTGGGTCATTAATAGCACGTCTACCTTTCCATTAAGTTTCATCTGTGAGATTGTGATCCTCTGTGAAATCAGATCAGGAGAAAGCGTGGTCAGAGTTTCTCAGGTGGTCAATCTAATGCCACTCCAAGGAACAGCCACCCCCTTTCTTGGGATGGAACTATGCTGTTGTTATTCAACATGCAGGGTTAGGTGAGGGATACACGGATTTACTGGTGTTGAAAGAAATAACAAGGGGAACAGCGGTTATCCTGTGTTCCTAACGCCTTGCTTGTGCCCCACCCTCCTAGGAACAGGATTCAGTAGTGCATGGGTACATCGTTATAAACAAGGCCTAACGAAGCAGCGGCTTCCACATTTTAACGCGGGTTTGGGGTGACAGTGTCCTTTGGGATCTGCCCGCCAGTGGAAGATTCTTCCTTTTAAGGAAGAAGTGGGCCCAAGCTGAGTTCCACATGCTGGGTGAGCCAGATGACTTCTGTGCCCTGGTCACTTTCTTCAATGGGACGAATGGGGGCTGCCAGGTTTTTAAAATCATGCTTCATCTTAAAGCACACGGTCACTTCGCCCTCCTCACGTTGTGGAGTCACTTTGATGAAAATACCCACTTTGTTGGCCTTTCTGAAGGCTATAATGCTATGGAAGGAAATAAGCACAGTATTAGGCAGGTCACAAGTCCGCCAAGCCACTAAGACACACAGTCATATTATGGCCCAACAGGATATCTCTGATAAGATACAACCACCATTCCGTTTATCAGCAATGAAGGGTTTCTTCAGCAAAATGTTGATCTCCTTATATTTTTAACACTACAAAAGTAAAATATAGTCATAAAAATTTCAAAAGGGAAAAAGTACAAGTCTTTTCCCTTATTTTCCTCTTCAGCACACAGAGAAAAACTGGAAACACTTTGGTTCTTAAACTAACATATTTTTCTGTGAGTTTACACTTTTCTGCTTTTGTAACCAACTGAAAAGAGACACATTATTGTGTAAGTTGCTTTTTTCCCTGTTTATCACAAACATCTTTCCATGTTGGTATTTCTAGATCTTCTCCCTTCTACTTGCTGGTTGCACGGTATTCTATATTTACCATAATTGCTATACACTGAGGTTGTTGCCAGTTTTCCTCTGTTATAAACAATGGTGCTGCGAACGTCCCTCCACGTTTACCTTTGTGCACATGTGGGAACATTTCTATAGCATACAGATGGATACTAACTCAGAGCTTTAAAGGAATTTCTGGAACACCATAAATCAGTGTGTTTTTGTAAGTAACCTCTGTAAATTAGGAATTTTTAGAATAGAAAAAAAATTTCTTTAGTTGAGATTTCTATTTCAGTTTTCTCTGACATGCGCTTGAAGTTTGTGCTTCAATAGTTTAGCTTCAACAAGTAAAAGAGCAATGAGATGAAAAGAATTTTATCTACTATCCAAATGATACTCTGTTACTCTAAGAAGTTACTGGAATTAAACATTCACATATTTATACAGTATTATATAATATTAATTTCCAGATATCTAAAAGTCCTATAAAGGATAATATGAAATATAATTAATCCAATTTTTTATTAATCTGTCATGCAATCTGATTGGAATTTAATATCTCTGATCTTTCCAGAAGTTTACCTTGGCTTAACAAATTTCTATACCTAATTAATGTAATTTAAGGACCCACATAAAGCAGAGATTACAGAGAACCCATTTTGTATTGTTAACTAACTAAACCCTTGATCTGTATCAGATTCATTTAAAAAAAAATTCAGTTAAAAATAGTAAAAACAAAAAAGTAAGTCTGTCTTCTTAGCCTGAATTTCCTAGACAACCACTGCCATCTGGGAAGCTTTTAAAAAAAAATTCAGATTTCTGGTACCCACCTAAACCTGCTAATGAGACTCTTTGGGGTGGGGCCTGGACTCTACAGAATAAACACAACACAACCCCCGCCCCGGGGCATCTGACGTGAACCCGACACTACGCTCAGCTCACCACTACACTCAGCTCACCACTACACTCAGCTCACCGGTGCCCTCACTCTGTTTTTCCCACTCATCCCACATTCTCTCTTCTTTCCATTGTCTTCCTGAGGGAGCTCTTGATCATTCTGTTAAAAAACCTTAAATGTTCCCTGTGCCAGTATATTAAGCTATGCCTTTCAGCTCCAAGCCCACCATCTATAGCTTGCCTGTGACACAGGATTCTGCTAACCACGTTTCTGCTTTGTAGGCTGGCTCCCTGTCAGGTCCCTGTAGGGGGCTCTAAGGGAGACTAGAAGCCGGCAGGAGGAAGGGCTTGCTCCTCCCTCTGAACTTCCTGTTTCTGGGTGGTTCCTGTGGGCACCACTCCAGCAATGCTTCTTCGCTCAGAAAGTGACCGGATCCAGTTCAGTTTTCTAACTCTTGCAAACCAGCTTCATCATGCCCCCCCTCCAATGCCACCCTGAGAAGCCAGCACCAGTCAAGCAGTGTCCCCTCTCTCACCTCCCAAGAGGTCTGAGTTTCTTTCAGCTCCATGGGGCTCCTCCAGCAAGCTTCTAAACCCTGACAATTCTAACCATCTCCCTCTGTCCCTCACCCTAGGAGTGGTCGCTGCTTCATGAAATTGCCATCTCTGGGATCCTTCAGAGTTCTTTTTCATTTCTGAAGTTACCCAGTTACTAATTCTTCATATTAAATTCTCTGTTCAGATAACTGAAGTGATTTCTATCTTTAGACTGGATCCTGACTGATGCATTCCCCATCCAGGGAAAGGTCTGGTTTTTTCCTTTTCAGTTATAGGTTTAAGAGAGTAAAATCTATTAATTACTCTAAGAGGATGAGGGAAGGGGTGGACAGATTCAAAGATAAATCTATGGGGATAGAATATTGTATCCTGCCCACAACCATTAAAAATCATGCATGTGGGCCGGCCCTGTGGCTTAGCGCGTGCTCCGCTATTGGCAGCCCGGGTTCAGATCCTGGGCACGCACTGAGGCACCGCTTCTCCGGCCATGCTGAGGCCGCGTCCCACATATAGCAACTAGAAGGATGTGCAACTATGACATAAGGATGTGCAACTATGACATACAACTATCTACTGGGGCTTTGGGGAAAAAAAAAGGAGGAGGACTGGAAATAGATGTTAGCTCAGAGCCGGTCTTCCTCAGCAAAAAGAGGATGATTAGCATGGATGTTAGCTCAGGGCTGATCTTCCTCACAAAAAAAAAAAAATCATGCACATGAAAAATTTTTTATTAACATGGGAAAATATATTTACATGAAGAACAAAGGTTAAAAACTGCTTACAGAATGACACCAAGGATGAAAGAAATACATGGAAGGATAAACACTAAAATGTTACTGGTGCTCATGTCTGGTGGTGGGATTTTATTTTATTTTCTTCTTCATGGTTTTATATTATATTTCCCAAATTTCTATAGTATTTTTTTTTTTTTTTTTTTTTTTTGCTGAGGAAGATTTGCCCTGAGCTACCATCTGTTGCCAGTCTTCTTTTCTCGCTTGAGGAAGATTAGCCCTGAACTAACATCTGTGCCAATCTTCCTCTAGTTTTTGTATGTGGGTTGCCACCACAGCATGGCTGATGAGTGGTGTAGCTCCACGCCTGGGATCCAAATGTGAGAACCCAGGCCACCGAAGTGGAGCACACTGAACTTAACCACTACACCACTGGGCTGGCCCACATAGTAATTATTTTTTATTTTATTTTATTTTATTTATTTCCCCCAAAGCCCCAGTAGACAGTTGTACATCATAGTTTCACATCCCTCCAGCCACTGTACGTGGGACGCGGCCCCAGCATGGCCGGAAAAGCAGTGCGTCGGCGCGCGCACAGGATCGAAACCCGGGCCACCAGCAGCGGAGTGCGCGCACCTTACCGCTAAGCCATGGGGCCGGCCAATTAGTAATTGTTTTTATAAAAAGGCAAAAAAAAGTTTTTAAAAACCCAGATAAGAAAATTGGAATCTATAAATGGGTCTCCTGTATCAGCCAACTGTGGTATGAGAGGGTCACAAAAAAATCACTCACTCAGGGTCATCCTGAAAGTCCTGGGGTTCTGCCAACTCGTCATACTCAGCTGCTGCATCCTTGCCAGCTAAAACGAGCTCTTTAGGAGGCACCACCACCTGGAGAGCAACACAGAGATGCCTGCCTCAGAAGGGATCGGTGTGTTGTAGGACACTCATTCAACAGAATACAGTAAGGTATTACACATTGATCTAGACACAGAAGTAAGCAGCAAGTTTCAAGATGCAGTATTATATCACTTACATTAGGTTTAAAAACACATTGTGCAGGAATACAGACATTTCTAGCAAAAATATAAGAAGAATGAAATTTAAGGTAATGATAAAGTGAAGTGAGCGCTTACTTCATTGGGGCTGCACTGGGGAATTCAAGTGGGGAGGACATGGGGGCTTCAATTGTGTCTTTAATGTTTTATTTCTTAAGGGGATTGGGTACATGGGTGTTTGCTATATTATTCTTTCATACTCTGTGGTATATCTGAAACAGTTCATCATTTTTTCAAAAAAGAAAAACAGAAAGGAAAAACACTGGTTCCAACATAATCTTTTCTGAAATGGGGATGCTGAGTATGTTTATGGTCATGGAAAACAAACATTCTTCAGACTTATCCTTATGTTGCAACTAGGCCTCAACTTTGCTATGTTAGAGTTTAACAGATAACAATGTAAACCACATTTCTCATTATGGATACAAATGTGGCTGGGGAGCTATCAAGAGAGAGAAAGACAGCAAATCCACAAGCTGGGTATATACATTATATACATTACACACTTATTTCTCTATCCTCACTGGAACAGCTTATTAGTGTTATTAAAAAAGGAGCACAGGGGCCGGCCCGGTGGCGCAAGCAGTTAAGTGCGCGCGCTCCGCTGCGGCGGCCCGGGGTTCGCTGGTTTGGATCCCGGGCGCGCACCCACGCACTGCTTGGTAAGCCATGCTGTGGCGGCGTCCCATATAAAGTGGAGGAAGATGGGCACCGATGTTAGCCCAGAGCCGTCTTCCTCAGCGGAAAAAAAAAAAAAAAAAAAAGAGGAAGATTGGCGGATGTTAGCTCAGGGCTGATCTCCTCACAAAAAAAAAAAAAAAAAAAAAAAGGAGCACAGACAGATGAGTGTCATCTCTCTTTGGAAGTGATGATAGTAAATGAAATCATTGAAAAGCAGAAGGAAAAAAGAAAAAAGGGATAAAGCAATTCTCTACTACTATGTATTTGAATAATGGCTAATTAAAGATATAGGCATCCTTTCTACCAATTTCTGCTGTATCATGCTGAATTATGAGTTAGTAATAGATGGTCTATAGAGAAAAGTTCTTGATCTGAAATTTCAAGGACTAGATGAATCACCAAGTAGCCAAATGTAGAAAGGCCACATTTCATTCAACTAACACTGAGAATCAAAATCTCCTTTTTTAATATTTAGTTAGTGCTATGTATACTCTATGTAAGCAGAGGGCATCTAGAGGAGGCATACCGCTTTTAAAAGGAGAGGTTATTTCCTATGAGTCTTGAAAAATGAGAAGGCATTAGACTGAAAGAGAGCTGTGGACATGTATGTCAGGGGAGTGGGATAGGAAGGAGGCATTCTAGGTAAAACGAATAGCATATGCAATTCTCCAGCATGAAAGTTCACAACCCATTGGATCTCCTTGGATACAACCATTAATATGTACGATTCAGAGAATGCTAGATTTGGGGGTCTGGGGGAAGATCATCCCGGAAGAACAAATAGAGGTGAGAGCATTAAGGGGCTCTTATGCTAGGCCAAGGAATTTGGATTTCATCCCAAAGTCAGAGAGACGGCAAATGATCCGCATGCCATGATCAAAGTTAGATTAGAAAGGTCACCCTGGTGGCAAGACTGGAATGGAAGCAGCGGTGGACTAAAAACAGTGAAGTCAGTCAGGAAGTTACTGTGACAGTCCAGATGAAAAATGAACCTTCAAACAGGGCAGTGGCAGTGTGTTTGTGGATAAAGTAAAAAACTTAGGAGGTGGAATCAAAAGAACTTGATGACTGCTTGGATGTGGAAATGAGAGACAGTGTGGAGTCCTTTAAGCCTCAAATGAGGTCACTCCAGGAAAAGTCAGGGTCAGTCAGGATGAGGCAAAATGCTCCTACCTTTGCAGTGCTGTTGATGTTATCAGGGTCCCCCTCCTCGCACTCCAACAGTGTCACGTGGGTGAGGTTCTCCACTGGATTCGTAAGAGTCAGGAGGACCTGGCTCTCCTGTTGAACAGGAAAAGCACCTCTCAGACATGTTCCACTACTGCCACCGAGGTCCACTTTCTTAGTTGCTGTATCAAATATTTCACAAGATCATCACCCACCCAACGCCCAGTTACTCCTGAGCAATAACACCCACCCATACCTCCACATCCATTCTCAAAGTGCTCACTGATTCCTAGCCTGTTATTTATATGTTAGGCCACATACTCTCTGGAGTTGCTATTTCATTGAGGAAATGGGACGGATCCCACAGAAAGGGCCAGTTACGAGATCCAGAAATTCTGAGGAATGTACATTATCTAAGCAATTACTTAAAGTTTACCACTCTTGCTCCACCCAGTCCTCCACTTAAGAACTGAAAAGCAGGAAGCCCTCATAAATAAAATATGGGAGCCACAGGCTAGCCAGATGTAGTAACATAGGAAAAACGGTACATAAGACTGTAAAAGACTTTTTAAGATTTCTTGAATCATAATTTGCCCTTGTTTGGTACTCTCTTGAGATTAGCAAAAAAACCTTTAAATGAACAGGGACTGTATAAATGTCTTCATGAGCAGCATGAAAGGAAAGAACTAAAGAGGCTGCTGCAGAATATTCTACAATTCATTAGGGGGTGTGTATGGGAGGAAGGGGCACAGACAAGAACCTCAAAAGAGAGGGGCTATGGTAAAGAAGAAATCTAGCTGATTCCTGATATCTGATACATATACACACGAGATGGTGGAGAATCTCCTGGCAGGAGAAGAGCTAAAGATGCCTGTGGGGTCCAACATCTTCTCCTTCCTTTTCCCCACCCATGATTCCATCTCTATATAACGTGCATACTGCTCCTTCTGTATATATTACAAAGACGCTGTTGTCAAGAATCCCAGTTTAAAGAAATTTAAAATCTCAATCCCTTTATTATTCCGAACTTTCTTCTTTTCTATCCCTCGCTCATTGCATCCCATGCCAAACACACAAAGCCACCCACATACACGTATGCATACATCTCTGGATCAATGAATTCTTTCTCTTCCTGCTGATAAGCAAAGTACTAACCTTCATGTAGCGAAGGTTGGGAATTGACATGATTCTCACTTCTGGGATATAATTGCTATGCAAGAATAAAAAAATGCATTAACGTTTACTGGAGTCTCTTAAAAATTATTACTTTTTTTTTTTTTAGCTAGTGCAGCAAAGATTTCTTCATGTTAATTAGAACATGTCAGAGAAAATGAATTTTAAAGAATCATATTATCACCACAATAAGAACTTAAGACAAGACATGAAACCAAACTGGTAATGAGTTCTTTCTGAAATCTTACATATACTTTTAGTTTAGAGCCTATATATGTGTGTGTATCATGGCAGATATCTTCCTTATATACTTATTAGATATATTTTTGAGATTTTATTAATTTCTGTAAATCTAAAAGGCAACTGGTTATAAGATCCAAGACTGATTTAATAATACATTGTAGGGGTGTAAAAACACTACCACATATTTACCAAACACTTCTATACAGCACTTACTATACGCCAGGCAATGTTTTAAGCACTTTACAAATATTACCTCATGTAATTTTCACTGCAACTGCATGAAACAGATATTATTATCATCCCCATCATAAAGATGAAGGAACTAGGCTCGGGAGGAGAAGTAACTTACTGCTAAGTGGTCAGGATTCAAACTCAGGCAGCGTGGCTCCAGGGTCCCTGCTCTTAACCATTATGTTATGCTGCCTCTCTAAACAAAACAGAGTGTTGTACTTATGTGTGCTTGTTCTGGACTCAAAACTTCCCAGGTTGAAATCCCAGCTTTTAATGTTTATATACCAAGATATTTCTTTGTAAAGACCAGCACAAGATATTTACCTCTTTGTGCCTCGGTTTTCTCAATTATAAAACAAGGACAGTAAGAGTATCTATATCTTTAAGTTATTGTGAAGAATACATTAAATAATACATGCAAAAAAGTGCTCAGAACAAAGCAGGCATAAATGTTAGTTACTATGCATATATTAACATAAGACAAAGTCTATTGCAGAAACACTGAAAGTGGCAGGGCGGGGAGTGCACCTCAGAACTGAGGCAATAAGGTACTTTAACTTCAGACTAGGTAATTTTCATGCTCATCATCAGCAATACCTGAGTAACTTAACACCAATTCAAGGGCCCTACTATCAAGGATTTGGATTTAGCAGGTGTGAGGTGTGGCCAGACCATCTGTATCAAGATTCCCAGGCAATTCTGCCATCATGTCAGAAAAAAGTACTTTTTCTCAAAGCAAGCTTCAGAAATTAATGCTAAGCACATCCTGTCATTCAGGGTTTCTGTAATGAGTATAATTCTTAAGTAAGAAAGGCATTCATACCACACTTCACATGTACCATTTTTGTAGTTCTGTTCCTTCCTAACCAGCTACGTATTAAATAAGAGTAGTTGGGAAAACAGAACATATTTTATGGCGATTTACAGTTATAAAGCATTTGCAAACATAATAGCTCATTTGATTTTTCTCAACAACTGAGAGGGAGGCAGGACTGATATTATTCCCATTTCAGATATAAGGGAAATAAGTTTAGACAAACAGAGTGACAGACCTCATACCTGGCCCTTCTAGTTCCTTCCTCCTAACTCACCAGACCAGAGCTTCTCAACCTTTTGCCTACCAGTAATTTCTTTTTTTAATTGCTGCATAATATTCTACAGCACTAGTGTATCTCAATTTAAAGAACTATTTCTTTATTAATGGTTAACCAGCTTGACACTGAAATTGTTTCCAGCTTTTTGCCATTAAAATGTTGCAATATGCATCCTTATAAATGTATCTTTACATACCGGTGCTTTTGTTTCTACAGAACAGATTCTTGAAACAGCACTGCTGGGTTAAAAGGTCTATGTAATTTTGTCTTGGTATTCCAGACCACTCTCCAAAAAGACTCTAGCAATTCACAAGCCTACCAACAATATATGCAAATATGTTTACCCACACTCTCACGAGCACTAGATGCTATTTATTTTTTAAAACTTTTCCTATCAGGTCTCAGCATCTTTCCATATATTTCCCAGCCATTTGGAATTCCTCTTCTGTGAGCTGCCTGTTCAAATCCTTTGCCTCACCTCATCTCCCGTCCGTTTTTATCTTTCTGATTTGTGGGAATTTTGCATTCCAGGGATATTAAACTTTTATTTGTCATGGAGTGGCAAACATTCTTTCCTGCTCAACCGTCTGTCTCAGGACTTTGTTGTCAATTTTTTTTTTCTACAACTCACGTTTTTTGGCTAAGGTCAAAGCTGTCTATTTTCGTTAGTGGCTTCTGGGCTTCCTGCCTTGCTGTGAAGGGCTCTCACTCTCAAGTCAAGAGAATATTTTCCTAATTTTTCAAAATATTTTTCTTGTTTGATAGGTAATTTTCATACACAAAATTTTCTTCTACTGACAAGTCCCAATGAGTTAACACTAAATCACTTCTATCCCACTCAATGAAGTGTTATTAGAAACAGTCAAATGAAATGAGCCTTGTTACAGGAATACTCTTCAATCTGCTATACTGTGTTTATTATTTTTTACTTTAATTTTTTAAAAGATCATTCCAAACTTGGGTATATTTTATAATTTGTAATGAATTTGTAATTTATAATTTGTAATGAATTTTATAATTTGTCATGAATGACTAGTGACTCTCCATCCAATACCACATTGCCACATACCATACTATCATGTGTCCCTGATACAAACACGCACCCCAGCTTCTGTCTATAGATTTGCCTTAAAATTCATGGTATGTAATTCAAAACCTTAACAGGAAGAGAATAGCAAGATTATTCTGATGTAGTTTTTTTCTTTTTTAAGCCAAGAGTAAGCACATTTCACATCGGAAAAAACAAAACCAAGGGGCCGGCCCCGTGGAGTAGTGGTTAGGTGTGTGTGCTCCACTGCTGGCAGCCCGGGTTTGGATCCCGGGCGCACACCGACGCACTGCTTGTCAGGCCAGGCTGTGGTGGTGTCCCACATAAAGTAGAGGAAGATGGGCACGGATGTTAGCTCAGGGCCAGTCTTCCTCGGCAAAAAGAGGAGGATTGGCATGGATGTTAGCTCAGGGCTGATCTTCATCGCAAAAAAAAACAGAAAAACAAAACACAAAAACAAACAAAACCAAAAAAAAACAAAACCAATAAAACAGTAACCAAACACACCAATCCCAAAATACTTACACAGCAACCAGCTGGATTTTGAATTTGATAGATGTTGGATTAAATTCTGGCTTGCTCAAATTATGTTCACATTTCTAAAAAGAAAAAAATACATATCAGAGGAAAACAAGTACTCTGCTGATCCATAGAGCTGTGAAATTCAGACGGATAGCATTTACTAGAGTTTTATTTTGCTGCTAGACCACATATGTTTTGAAATAGAATGTATGCTACTGATAACCAAAATATATAAAAGAAGATGTTTTGGACTTCTGGACATAAGCAACCACACTATCAAATATTATACCTTTGCAGTGCTTTAAAACTACCGAAATAATAAAATTAACATATACTGAGTGTACTTACTATGTGTGCTGAACAATGTGGATTTTGCTGATTTTTCATCTTTGTTTTCTTTTAAAATTGATCTTTTTCTTTCCTCTCTACTAGCCTAAAAGGTATACATTCTTGGTTTAAGTGGGTTTAAACATCAGAGACTTTATGAAGTAGGTGTGGGTACTATAACTATTACTGTCCCCATTTCACAGATGATGAAAATAGGGCACAAGAACGGTAAGTATTCTGTGCAACTTCACAGAGCCAATAACAATTGGACCTGGGATTTAAATCCAAGAAGTGTGATTCCAGATCTCATGCTCTAAAATACAGTAATAATTATTTACTTATTTCTTGAATGGGTACTACATGCACCCAGTTAAAAAAATTTTTTAAAGAGTACCAAGAACAGACAGCATAAATATACCCCCCGTAACTTGTCCCCTCGTTCCTCCCCAGAGCCAACCAGCTTCTCACGTGTTTTCCCATAGATAGCCTATGCACATACAAGCATATGCATACATCATCTTGCTTTTTCACAACACAAAAGGAAAAATTTATATAATCTTCTGCCCTTTGTTTTCACTTAATCTATCTTGGAATTCCATACCAGCACACACAGAGGTACCTCTGTATCCTACTGCAACAATTTCTTTAACTTATCTAACTAGACCTAAATTGATGGATGCTTCCATGATTTTGCTACTACAAATAATGCAGCAATGAGTATTCCTGTATATGAATCATTTTGCACATGTGTAAATGTATCTGTAAGATAATTTCCTAAAAGTAGATCAAGGGGTGCATGCATTTGTTATTTTGACAGATACTATTAACTTTTGCCAATCTGATGATTATGAAATGGTATCTCACTGTAGTTTTAAAGTACATTTCCCTGATAACTGTACAGTTTTGAGTATCTTTGCTATCTATTGGGTATTGAGATTTCCTCTGCCATGACTTGTACCCTAGTATCTACTGGTTATTTTTAACTAGGATATCTTTTCCTTACTAATTTGCTAAAGTTCTTTAAATATCCTGGATACTAATCCTTTGTTAATTATATACCTTACAAATTACTTTTCTCAGTCTATGGCCTACCTTTTCATTTCTTTATGAGTTTTCTTTGAAGTGGGGGTACAAGTTTTACTTTCAATGTACATATCAAATACATAACTTTTCCTTTATAGTTTGTGCTTATTTGCCTTATGGAATACTCCTCTACCCAGAAGTCACAAAGATATTCTCCTATATTTCTTTCTACAAGTTTTGCTCTTCATATTTACTCTTTAAAGTTTCCAATGTTCCTGAAATTGACTTTTGCGTACGGTGTGAGGTAGAGACTCAATTTTATTTATTTTTTCATATAATCACTTGACCTAGCAAAATTTAATATGATCTTCTTTCCCCAATGATCTGCAATGCCATATTTAGTAAAATCAAGTTTCTTCACACGCATGAGCCTATTTTGCTTTCTCTATTCTGTTCCAATAGTCTATTAATCTAACATATGCATATATTGTTTATGGTTATATATACATGTATTTATTTTCCCTCCTTTCTTACACAAAAAGTTGTGTACTTGCCAGGCACCCTGCTTTTTGTATTTAAAAATATATCCCATATCAGTACATTATTTTTCATAGATTTATAAAACTCATTGTGTGGATGTACCCTAATCTCTGCATATTTTGGTTTGTATTTGTAGAGGTATACCTCTATATTTAGGGTACACTCCTAGAAGTGAGGTCGATGGGTCAATAGGACACTGTTTATTTACTCTTGGTAGATAGCACTACAAATTTTTATTAATTTAATTTATATATTAATATTTATTTACTATCATTAATCTTTTTAAAGGAATCAATTTTTGGTTTTGTTATTCTTTTGTAGTTTATATTGGTTTCTTAGTTTGTTAATACTTACTCTTCCTTCTAGTTTCTTTGGACTTTGTTGTTCTTTTTCTAACTTGTTTTTTTTTTTTTTTTGTGAGGAAGATTAGCCCTGAGCTAACATCCATGCTAATCCTCCTTTCTGCTGAGGAAGACCGGCTCTGAGCTAACATCTATTGCCAATCCTCCTCCTTTTTTTCCCCACAGCCCCAGTAGATAGTTGTATGTCATAGTTGTACATCCTTCTAGTTGCTGTATGTGGGACACGGCCTCAGCATGGCCGGAGAAACGGTGTGTCGATGCGCGCCCGGGATCTGAACCCGGGCTGCCGGTAGCGGAGTGTGTGCACTTAACCACTAAGCCACAGGGCCGGCCCCTCTAACTTCTTGAAATGGGTGCTGAGATCACTGATCTTTTAACATTTCTTTTTTTTAAATTTTTTATAATTTTATTTATTTATTTTTTCCCCCAAAGCCCCAGTAGATAGTTGTATGTCATAGTTGCACATCCTTCCAGTTGCTGCATGTGGGACGTGGCCCCAGCATGGCCGGAGCAGCAGCATGTGGGTGCGTGCCCGGGATCCGAACCCAGGCCGCCAGCAGCGGAGCGCGCTCACCCAACCACTAAGCCACGGGGCCAGCGCTAACATTTCTTCTTTTATAATATATATATCTAAGAATGGCTTAGTTGCATCCTACAAGCTTTGCTATAGAGAAATCACTGATTTCTAACTTAATTGCATTGTGATAAAATATTTTAATAATGTCATCTTTTGAAAAATGTTGAGAGTTATACTTTATAACCCAGTATATAATTTTTATAAGTGTCTGTGTATACTTGCAAAGAATGTCTATTCTGCAGATATGGTGTACAGTGTTCCAAGTATGCCATTAGGTCAAGTTTGCTAGTTGCACTGTTCAAATGTTCTACATCCTTATTGATTTTCATCTGTTTGTTTTCTCAGTTACTGAGAGAAGTATGTTAAATTTTCCATATATTAATGTCATTTTCTCAAATGCTGCTTTATATATTTTGAGTCTATGTTATTTAGTGTATACAATTTTAGAACCATTATATCCTCTTTGTGAATTAAATCTTTTTTCCTTTATGAATTCTCTCTTCTTTAAAAAATTAGTGTTTGCACAATGTATCTTTTCCCATCTATCTTTCCTTTCAATCTTTCTGAATTCTCATGTTTGTGTTTCTTGTAATCAGCATACAGATGGCGAGTTGCATTTTGTTCATTTTCAAATTTAGTCTGATAATCTGTCTTTTAATGGAAGCATTTAGTTCATTGGTAGTTAATGTAAATACTGATATATCTGGCTTTAAATCTACTATCTTACTGCATGTTTTCTATTTGAATCACTGGTTCTATGTTCCTTTCCTCTCACTTTCTTTCTTTTTGTAGATAGACTTTATCAAGTTGAGAAAGTTCCCCTCTATTCCTAGTTTACTGAGAAAAAATTTTTTTTTATCATGAATGGGTACTGGATTTTGTTAAATGCTTTTCCTGCATCTATTGATATGATCATGTGATTTTCCTTTTTCAGTCTGTTGATGTGATGGATTGCATTAATTGATTTTTGAATGTTGAACCAGTCTTGCATCCCTAGGATAAATGCCACTTGGTTGTGGTGTATAATTTTTTAAATACATTTTTGGATTTGACTTGCTAATATTTTGTTGAGGATTTCTGCATCTATGTTCATGAGAGATATTGGTCTGTAATTTTCTTGTAATGTCTTTGTCTAGTTTTAATATTACCATAATGCTGGCCTCAAACAACAAGTCAGGAAGTATTCCCTCTACTTCTATCTTCTGAAAGACATTATAGAGAATTGGTATAATTTGTTCCTTAAATGTTTGGGAGAATTCAACAGTTAACATACCTTGGCCTGGTGCTTTCTGTTTTGGAAGGTTATTGATTCAATTTCTTAAGTAGATATAGGACTATTCAGACAGTCTATTTCTTCTTGTGTGAATTTTGGCAGATTGTGTCTTTTAAGGAATTGGTCCATCTTTCTAGCTTATCAAATTTTGGGGCATAGAGTCGTTCATAGTATTCTTTTATTATCCTTTTTATTTCCATGGATCTGTAGTGATGTCCCCTCTTTCATTTCTGATATTAGTGATTCATGTCCTCTCTGTTTTTCTTAGTTAGCCTGTCTAGATGCTTACTGATTTTATTGATATTTTCAAAGAACCAGCTTTTGATTTCATTGTTTTTCTCTGTTGATGTCATTGATTTCTGTTCTAATTCTTATTTCTTTTCTTCTGTTTACTTTGGATTTAATTTGCTCTTCTTTTTCTCGTTTCCTAACATGGAAACTTAGATTATTGATTTTAGATCTTTCTTCTTTTCTAATATATGCATTCAATGCTATAAATTTCCCTTTAAGCGCTGCTTTTGCTGCATTCCCAAATTTTAATAAGTTGTGTTTTCATTTTCATTTAGTTCCAAATATTTCTAAATTTCTCTTGAGATTTCTTTTTTGATCCACATGTTACTTAGAACTGTGATGTTTAATCTCCACATATTTGGAGATTTTTCCAGTTGTCTATTATTGATTTCTAGTTTAATTTCACTGTGATCTGACAGCAGATATTTTATGGCTTCTATTCCTTTAAATTTGTTAAGGTGTTTTTTATGGCCCAGAATGTAGTCTATCTCAGTGAACGTTCCTTGTGGGCTTGAGAAAAAAGTGTATTCTGCTATTGTTGGACGAAGTAGTCTATAAATGTCAATTATATCCAGTGATTGATGGGCATAATTGAGTTCAAGTATGTTTTTACTGATTTTCTGCCTGCTGGATCTGTCCATTTCTGAGAGATGGGTGTTGAAGTCTCCAACTATGATAGTGGATTCATCCATTTCTCCTTACAGTTCTATCAGTTTTTGCCTCACGTAGTTTGACACACTGTTGTTAGGTGCATACATGTTATGAATTGTTTTATCTTCTTGGAGAACTGACCCCTTCACCATAACGTAATGCCTTTCTTTATCACTGATAAGTATCCTTACTCTGATGTCTGCTGTGTCTGAAATTAATACGGCTACTCGTTTTCTTTTGATTGGTGTTAGCATGGTCAATTTTTCTCCATCCATTTACTTTTTTTTTTATTGATGTCATAATAGTTTATAACGTTGTGAGTTTCCAGTTGTACATTATTATTTGTCAGTCACCATATAAATGTGCCCCTTCACCCCTTGTGCCCACCCCCAGCCATCCATTTACTTTTTAATCTATATGTCTCATTAGATTTAAAGTGGGCTTTTCTTTTCTTTTTCAAAAGATTTTTCATTATAGAAATTTTCTAACACATGCAAAAATACAGAATAGTATTATAAATCCCTAGGTGCCCATCACTCAGCTTCAACAATTACCAACTTGTTAGCAGTAACGGCCAATCTTGTTTCATCTACACTCTCACCCACCCCCATGAGTATTTTGAAACAAATATTAGACATCATATCACTTCATCCATAAATACTTTGGTATGTATCTCTAAAAGATAAAGATATTTAAAAAAAGATAACAATATTACTATTATCCCTAAAAAAATGAACAATTCTTTTAATAGCATAAAAAATTCAGCCCGTGTTTAAATTTCCCTGAAAGTTTCATGAATTTTTATTTCTTTCCTCACTCCCTTACCCTTCTTCCATTCCTCCCTCCTCCCCTGGCCCTCTTCTTTCCTTCTATGTTTTGTTTGAATCAGGAATTAAATAAAGCCTACACACTGTGTTTGGTTGATATGCCTCTTAAGTTTCTTCTAATCTAGGGCTGCATTATGTGACAATAGCAGCCACCAGTCACATGTGGTCATTTAAATGATTTAAGGTGAGGGGGCCGGCCAGGTGGTGTAAGCGGTTAAGTGCGCACGCTCTGCTGCAGCAGCCCGGGGTTCGCCGGTTTGGATCCCAGGCGCGCATCGATGCACAGCTTGTCAAGCCATGCTGTGGCTGTGTCCCATATAAATTGGAGGAAGATGGGCATGGATATTAGCCCAGGACCAGTCTTCCTCAGCAAAAAGAGGAGGATTGGCAGATGTTAGCTCAGGGCTGATCTTCCTCACTAAATAAATAAATAAATAAATAAATAAATAAATAAATAAATGATTTAAGATGAAAGATTCAGTACCTCAGTCACATTTATCACATTTCAAGTGCTCAATAGCCACATGTGACTAGTGGTTACTATGCTGGACTGTGCAGATACAGAACATTTCCATCATCACAGAAAGTTCTGCTGGAGAGTACCCATCTAAAAGGTTTCCTCCTTTCTCCTCCTTTTCTTGTTTTGTTTTACAATTTATTTATTGAAGGAACTGTTGTTTGTTCTATAGATTCCCAGAGCCTAGATTCTGATTTTTCTTCTTTCTCTTAAGTTGATTATTTTTTATTACTCATTTTGTTTCCTCTCTACTAGCCTAAAAGCTATATATTCTTTCACTATTCTTTTAGGGGTAGCACTATAACTTAACCTTCAGATACCTCAATTTCCACATCTATAATACATGGGTAACAACCATACCACCTCACAGAGTTGTGAGGATTAAGTTTATCTTGAAAACATTTAAAATAATGCCTGGACACCTAGTACATTCTCTATAAGCACCTTCTATATTTACTATATTCCAGAGTTTTTGATATTGGCCAGATACCAATCATGTTTACTTTATTTTTGCTTTTCTCTTGTACAAATGGCAACTCTACACAGCAGAATACTTACCCGGCAGCGCAGGGACCGTTTGATCAGAAGATGTTTGTGACGAGGATACAGCTGTGAAGCACAGATTGGCTGGAAGTCAGGCTGTAAGAGGCGCTGCTGAAGGGTGGTCACTAGCATGCAAGGCAGAAACCAGGCTTAGTTTACAGTGACTTGCTCAAAATCAGACTTATATGAAATAAACACAGGAAACACCACCACCTTTGTGAATAGTGTTCTTCAAAAAACAATAATATAGAAATTTGATAGACATTTTAAAGTTCTTCAATTACAGCTATTTTATTTTCTATGATTCAGTTTACTACTAACAACTATGCCATTAAAAATCTCAGATCACAAGGCCTATAAGTATCAAAAGCAGAATTAAATGTGAAATAGAAACAAAGTAGAATCATGTATAACATTACCCTCTGTTAAATTTACTGGTCTTGTATAATAATCTTCAGGTAGAGGTTCCACTTCATCCACAGCCTGAGCTGGCTCAATCTTGATCTCTTTCTGGTCCTCTCCTTCTTTAAGGCTAAAAGATAAAAAGTGGTACTTTCTCAAGGGTCCACCTGGTTCTCTTCAAAGTCTACGATATCAATAACTGAAGTATTCTATTGTAGATATTCTTTCTGTTTAGGTCTTTTCTAAGTATGAGAATCTTCCACTTCATTGGCAACTGTTATTTATTTTTAAATCATATTCCTTCAATATTCATTTTGATACCTGCTTTTCTCCTCAAAGCCATTTAATGTCCAAACTTACGAAAGTCCGGCAAGGGTACTGATGGTTGCACCAGCTCGTGGTCGCTGAAGCCTGGTTCCAAGACCATATTTGTCCTAAAGAGAGTTCAGAAATTCCTATTAGAAATTCTACCTTTATATATCCTATCTATCAAAAGAAAGAATTTGGGTGGGACAGCATGAGAAGCTCAGGGAAATACGCAAAAAAAAAAAAAAAAAGCTAATTTGAAAGCTTCCTTTAAAGAGGTAATTTGTAGCCCCACATCACCTTATTCTTAAAATAATAATAAAAGCACCAAACATGGAGATCGAAACTACATTAATACAGTAAAACTGAACGAAATGTGATTTTTTTTTTTCTTTTTTACTATTAATCTAAAAATATCTAAGCTATGGCTTAGACCAGAACTATGTGGAGTGTCTAAGACACACGACGACTGTCTTCTTGGAACACCAGAGATCATCTGCTAACTTCTTCAGGGTTAGCAAGAATCATAAAAGAGAACTTACCACTACATGAATAGTGTGTTGCTGTTGGCCCCAAAATAGCAGCAGGTTGCAACAGAGACAAAAAAATGCAGCATAAGATAGAAGCAAAGCAGGCAGGTTATACGGCAAAGTAAGAAGAATAATGCATTTAATTCAAATTCCTCTCCTAAATACACTAGTGCATATGCTGATTATACCAATGAACAATTCAAAAAAATTCATTAAGACTTCACTGAAGTCTTTGGCAAATGCAGATGCTTTGCAAGTTTCAATGTTTTATTAAATTCTAAACTAGTTATTTTTACATGGACCTTAGCAATCTTTATGGTTTTAACGACAACTAATTCTCATGTGGAAGCAGTATGACAAGTTATTTAACTCTTGAAGGTCTCATTTCCTCAACTGTACAATGCGGATACACTGTCTACTACACAGGATTGCTGTGAGGATTAAATAAAATAATATGTATAAAGTACTTAGCACAGTGCTTGACACATCACTGCCACTCAATAAATGTTATTCATTAAATGCCAACCTGCTTGGCTCCAAGCAAACATACAGAAAACAAATTGTTCTGTGAAAGCAAATAAAACTTGAGGGGACAATAACAAAAGCACCAAATCCTAATCTCTTGCTTCTGATTGGCAGCATATAAACCAGGAGAGGATGACTTTCATAAATAATTCCTATTAAAAACTTCACTTGCATTTATTACTACTTATTTAGCCATGCAAATGCGCCATGCTAAAGTCAGTGTTTTTCAAACTGGAGAAATGTGGGAGGGTGCCAAAAATTATGACAGCTAGAGCTGGGAAACCACTACCACCAGGATGTCAAAGCGGGGCTACATGGGTAATATGAACAAAATCTACCACTTGCCCACCTTCTTCTGACCTTCTGATACCCAAAAGCTCTAAGTAAGAGTTCTGTGGTGCCTACAAAATTAAATAGTAGCCTCTTTGGGGAATAATCAGAAGAGAAAGGGGAGTGATGGAGAAAGAAACACTAATGTTCTTAAAACTCAAAGAACTCAGAACTAACGATATGGCAAAAGCATGACTGCTGGACTTAAACACCCATCATCAGAGGAACTTTTCTTTGCTACTCATCATTCAGGAGGCTAGGGACAATGGCCACTTTCTGAAATGGTCACTGTTCTTATGCCACACAGGTCTTGTTCAGTGAGCTGCAAAATCCTTCTTGTACCAAGTCCTCACCGAAAAAGCCAAAGGCATATAGTTTCTACGCCGTGCCAGTTTCTTGCGATCTCGTTCAACCTTCTCTTTCTGAGCAAGCTGCTGGTAATATTCAATCAGCTTGTTCATCTGCAAGAAATCAGAGACTCAGTATCTGTTTCACAAAAAAGCTAATAGGAAAAATACAAAATTAATCAACTATACTGACTAAATACATAAACAATAGAGAAGATGAATTCTTAAGGTGGGCAAGTTTGCCCTTTTCTTCAAAGAGAATTTCTCTTCACTACATGATCTTCTTTTGGAATTGAAATGGAGCCTTTAAGTTAAACAACAAGAAGGAACAGGCAATGAAAAGGCGTGGAAATTTCATGCTCTCTTTTCACTGCTTTTACTTCATTACTTATTTTCCCTCACAACCGCTCCTACTTTTTCAGCATGGCCACATGACCATCTACTTCTAAGAATGTGACATTTCATATTCTATTTTCTCCCCCATTCCATGCACATCTTCATTTTTAAAATATATTTTAATCATAAAAGTCATATGTTAATTGTGAAAAGTTCAAACAATATACAAACATAAAGAATAAAAAGTGACATTTCTTTTTTAACTCTTGTGCCCAAGCCCACCCTTCCCCCAGTTCAGATATCTTTCTTACACACTTACAGACACAGGTATGATAATATTATATTTTGCATACATTTTTAAAATCCTGCATGTAGACATATAACTTTGATACGTATAAAAATAAATATAGGCCTTTTTATTTTTCATATAAGGGAAAAAACCTATTTTATAACTTTCTTTTTTACTGAAAATATCATGAACTTGCGATCCAGTACAAATACATCAAGTACATCTTTCCATCCAGTAAAATCAGACCTACCTCACTCTTTTTAAAGGCTGCACCTTACTGCATAGCACAGATGTCCTATAAGGTATTTAAGCATTTCCTATGATATGACTTAAATGGTCCCCTGGTACCCAGTCCTGTCCTCTCAATTCAGCAATTATTTTTGGAAACGCCAATCTGATCCTGTCATCTCTTCGCTTAAAAACATTTAAAGGCTTTTCAAATTCCTTAACGCGGCCTACATGGCCCTGCACAGTCTGACCCCAAGGACTTCTCTCCATCTGTAATACTATGTTCCACTCTAGTCACACTCACCTTCTTGTCTACAACTTGCTTTTTTCTTCCACTTACAAGCTCTTTGCATATGCTGTTCCTCTGCCTTGAATTCTTTTCCTTCTGTGTGCTGTCCTTAGATCTTAGCATAATCCTCAGATGTGGACCTAACTAGTTGAAATTCCCCCTAATAAATGTTCACATGGCGCAATTTACCTCTTTCACATTACTTATCACAGTTTTTCCTTTATCTGGGGATTATTTGATTTTTGTTTTCCCATTAGACTTAAGCTCTATGAGGATAGGAACCATGTAGCCCTACCGTTCAGCACAGTCCCTGGTAAATAGTAAATGCTCAATAAATGTTTGATGAATGAAAATATATATACATATGCATAAGTACAAGTATTCCTGTAGGTCAGAGTCTAGGAAGTAGATACTGCTGAGAGCTCAAGAAATCTGTACTAATTTACACTAACAACAGTATATGCGAGAAAGTCCAATTCCCTACACTCCAGGATACCTTCAGTATTTGTAATTTTTGCTGATCTCAACAGTGAATAATTATAAATTACAGTTTAATCTGCAGTTTGATCATAGATACTTCATTTCAATAGCATTTCATCATCTTCCCACTATTCTAGTTCCAGGGGCAAAAAAAATCAGCTCTAATACATACCACAGAGACCAATTCCCTACAAACTCGTAAAGGATACTCAAGTCATGATTCTATAAGCACCACTACTGAGTCCCAGAGCATCTTCTAAATTAGTAGTGTTTTCAGGACTTAAGATGTCTATATATTGATGATATTTCTAAGAGAATTTGAGAACAAATGGAACTTTAACTCAGTTGGTGGGTATATGAAAAACAAAAACAAAAACATATCATTTCCTTTTTCTGATTCATAACTTGAACACAGAACTAAAACCATACCTAGGTTTCTCTATTGTCAGACTGGAAACAACTTGTCACTGTGATTTAATATCTGACAATAAGAAGCTCTTTCTTTGTGTAAGAGATACCAAAATACACATCATGGATTTCTAAGCACAGGCCACGTCCATTGATAAACTGGAAGATCTTCAGTTTTTTTCTCCATCTTATTTCATCCTCTCTCTGATGACCCTTTATACTTACCCGTTGTGTGTGAGGGTTTTCAGGTTCCTGCCAACCACCACTAGCTGCAAAATAAAGGAACATTAAACAAGACTTTCATAATTTGATAAACTTTATTTTCATAAAAACAGGCCATCTGCAGGCTACAAAATGAAACTTAAAAACATAAAATCACAGAACTTACAAGAAAGAGTCCTAGAAATTATATAGACCAGAATTTTCAGATTGAAAAATTTTCTTTAAATATAATAATGATGGGGCTGGCCTAGTGGCGTAGTGGTTAAGATTGCATGCTCCGCTTCAGCAGCCCAGGGTTCATTGGTTCAGATCCCGGGCATGGATCTATGCACCGCTTATCAAGCCACGCTGTGGCAGTGTCCCACATACAAAATAGAGGAAGACTGGCACAGATGTTAGCTCAGGGCCAATCTTCCTCACACCCCCCCCCCCCCGCTGCCAAAAAAAAGATGACAATGATAACCACCACAACTGACACGTATAGCTTCTGCGCCAGGCATTTGAAATATATTACATTTCACTTGATTCTCCTAATAACTCTCTGAGGTAGGGACTCTTATTATTAGTCTCATTTTACAAATGAGGAAATTGAGGCTCAGAGATGTTAAATAACTTGCCCAAAGTCACACAGAAAGTGAGTGGTAAAGCCAAGATTCAAACTTAAGCAGTCTGACTCCAGAGACCCTGCTCTTATCTGCAACACTGCAACTCTATGTTCTAAGACCTTGGTTTAGAGAATTTCTTACAAAAGAAACAGCACAAATCATAAAGTAAAAGATTACTCCAGAAAGCTGAAAGTAAAACCATAATGAATACTTTCAACAAATGGTGCTGTAACAATTGGATACCCACATACAAAAAAAATGAACTTCGACCCTTACTTCACGACATACACAAAACTTACCCCGAAATGGACAACAGACTTAATGTAAGAGTTAAAACTATAATATTTCTAGAAGAAAATATAAGTGAAAATCTTAGTGACCTTGGGTTAGGCTAAAGTTTCTTCACTAGGACACAAAAGGCACAAACTATAAAATAAAAAATTGATACACTGGAGTTCATCAAAATTAGAAACTCGTGTTCTACAAAAGACACTGTTGAGAAAATGAAAAGGCAAGCCATAAACTGGGAGAAAATATTTGCAAAACATATACAGTCACGTGCTGCTTAATAACAGGGATACAGTCTAAGAAATGTGTCGTTAGGCAATTTCATTGTTGTGCAAACACCATAGATTGTACTTACACAAACCTAGAAAGTATACCCTATTACACACTTAGGCTATATGGTACTAATCTTACAGGACCACTGTCGTATATGCGGTCCATTGTTGACTATGTTGTTATGTGGCACATGACTCTATCTATACAGAACTCTTACATAAACTCAATAAAAAGACAAAAAACTCAGTTAAAAAATGGGCAAAAGATTTATACAAACACTTAATTAAAGAAAATATATGGATAGTAAATAAGCATATTAAGAATATGTAAATAAAAACTATAACGAGGTATCACTACACACTCACTAGAATGGCTAAAATGAAAAAGACTGACAACATTAAAGGTTGTTGAGGAACTAGGACTCTCCTACATTGCTGGTGAGGATCTAAAATGGTATGGCCACTCTGGAAAATAGTTTGGCAATAGTTTGGCAGTTTCTAGTCAAGTTAAACATACACTTACTCTATGACCCAGCAATTCCACTCCTAGGTATTTACTCAAGAAAAATGAAAACATATATCCACACTAATACTTGTAGGCAAATGTTCACAGCAGCTTTATTCATATGAGCCCCAAACGGGAAAAAACCCAAATGTCCATCAACTGGAGAATGAATAAACAAATTATGGTATATCCATATGATACAATACTATTCAACAATAAAAAGCAAAAACATGGATGAACCTCAAAAGCATTACATTAAGTGAAAGAAGACAGATACAAAAGATGTGTTACAAGACTCCAATTACATAAACTTCTAGAAAAGGCAAAATTACAGTGATAGAAAGTATATTAGTGGTTCTGAGGGGCCAGGAGGTAGTGGGAAGAAACTGATTGCAAAGGGGCATGAGGAAACTTTTTGGGGTGATGGAAATGTTCTATATCTTGATTGTGGTGATCGCTACATGACTATACACATTTGTCAAAAATCATAGAATTCTACACTTAAAACCAGTGAGTTTCATTATACGTAAATTATATCTCAATAAAGCTAACCAAAAAAGGGAAAAAATAAACTACAATGGTATACCAGTTCACAACCATCAGTTTGGAAAAACTTGAAAGAAGTCCAACAATACCGAGAGCTGCCAAGGACCTGGAGCAATCAGTAGTCTACTACTACGTTACTGTGGGGGCAAAAACTGGTGAACCATTTTGGAGAGCTAAAGATGTACACAACCTAAAACCAGTGATTTTATTTTCAGTTATGCAGAAAAGTCCTTACTCTTGCAAGTTAGGAAACACACGTTTCTAACAGCAGTGCTGTCAAAAGCAAAAAATTGAAAGCAACCTAAATGTCCAGCAAGAGGAGTAAACTGTGGTAAATCATGCATGAATCAACCAAGTATTACAAACATATGCTGACAGACGAAAGTATATGTTTCCATTTGTTTCAAATTGAAAAACATTATTTTGTTAGTGGCTACATATATATGTAGAGAAGTCTGAAGACGTGCACCGACCTTGATAAACTCTGCATTTAGGACTGTGATGATTACCTCTCTCTAGGAGGCAGAGGAAGGGGAATGCAGAGGGGAAAGGCTACACAAGGGGCCTAAACTGCTTTGGTTGTTTAATTCCTTGAGCTGGGTAATATGTACATGAATCTATATTATTTGTATAATTAAAAATTATTTATATATATATAGTAATTATAAAAATATATAATATATAATTATAAAAAATGTATTACATTTATAATTAATAATTAAACACCTTCTTGTTCAAGGTGACACTATACCCCCGTGCAAGAAATGGCAGCAATAACATCCTTTAGTACAATATTCTATATTTTAAAGGATGCCTTACTTAACGGCAATCATGTAAAATAATTATGTGAAAGAAATGTTTTAGCTGTAGTATTTTTAAAAATCTAAATGTTTTACCCAATTGCTTCTTTAGAAATGGTAATTTACTCTAAATAGAAATTTGGGAGACATAACAATCTCACTATAAGTTTTTCTCCGCACATTACTGACACAATGGCTTACATAGCAACAAATAGTTCTCACTAAAGTGGTTTCAGGGCTTCTCAGACACCGATGACATCACGGAAGAAATCAAATTACCTGTACTCTTGAAGAGCTCCTAGTAGTCAATTATCACTGTCAAGATACCCTAGAGAAGATAGGTTTCTAGAAGTAGGCACAGATTTTAAGTTCTGAAGTATAAATTCTCCAATCCTAATGGCTCATAATTCAAAAAGCATAAAACATTCACTTACAAAGTAACAAACTGAGACATCTATTTGGATTTGTGAGCTTTGTTTCTTTAACTTGATAAAGACAAAATAAAAACACAGAAAACTACACTTTAACTTACCGAGGCATACACTGTGACACTTTGAGGTTGTTTGTAACATTTAACTTAAATTCTTAAAACAAATTGAAACAACTTATTTGCCACATTGACATTAAAACATAAACACACAAGTATTTACTGACAATCTAAAAAGATGCCATAGAATCTTTATAACATAAATCACATTTCAGGTACCTATATACACACCAACAAGCATTTTTTTTTTTTTTTGTGAGGAAGATCAGCCCTGAGCTAACATCCACGCCAATCCTCCTCTTTTTGCTGAGGAAGACTGGCCCTGGGCTAACATCTGTGCCCATCTTCCTCCACTTTATATGGGACGCTGCCACAGCACAGCTGGACAAGCAGTGCGTCGGTGCGAGTCCGGGGTTCTGAACCCGGGCCGCTAGCAGCGGGGCTCGTGTACTTAACCACTACGCCACGGGGCCAGCCCCCAACAAGCATTTTTAAGGAACTAAAGATACATTTGTTTGGTTAACGTCTTGTCTTTGAAAAGTATTTTAGCAACTTAATGTACAAAGTCAGAAAAACAATCAAGAGCTCAAAGCAGTCTAAATCAAATGGCAGGGCCGGCCCTGTGGCTTAGCGGTTAAGTGCGCGCGCTCCGCTGCTGGTGGCCCTGGTTCGGACCCCGGGCACGCACCGACGCACCGTTTCTCCAGCCATGCTGAGGCCGCGTCCCACATACAGCAACTAGAAGGATGTGCAACTATGATGTACAACTATCTACTGGGGCTTTGGGGGAAAAAAAATAAATAAATAAAATTAAATCAAATGGCAAACAACAGAATCAACAATGAAAACTTCAAGAGCAGAGCTGACTCTAAAGAAACTTCACCCATATTTACTTCCAAATTGTGTAAGAATCTATGGAAGGTTTTTAGCTAAAGTCTATCTTCATTTTACTTATGTCAAATGACATAATATATATGTTATGGGCTTCCTCACATATTAGTCAGTAAGCTGAAATTTTTAATGAAAATCCAAAAAATGGGAATTTTTAACAAGTCTAAAAAGTTTTCAGAAAATTAAACAAATGAAATTTCAGAAAGTAAGAAAAAAAAAGACTATAAGGAGTTATCAATGCTACTGTTTATATAAAAAATAAATAGCAACTGAAGGTTTTGAACTGACTGTGTAAAGAGTGTTTCCACTCTCTGAGGTTAACCATGGATTACAGGAAATGTAAAAATACAGCAATTTTCCTGATAAACATAAGCACAATCTCCACTCTGAAACACTCAAATGATGGAGAGGTAAATGCCTTAGGTGGTCTTTATGTCCAAACACACAGAAGTTTCCTGTTTCACTGATGAACATTTTATATATACACATGTAAATTTGAGCATGCATTTGAATGCTCCAGGAGATAGCTGGACATAGAACTGCTGGGCAGAAGGACAAAAGCAATTAAAAATGCTAATAGATGGGGCCCGCCCGGTGGCGCAAGCGGTTAAGTGCGCGCTGTGGCGCCCGGGATTCGCTGGTTAGGATCCCGGGCGTACGTACACCGACGCTCCGCTTGTCAAGCCATGCTGTGGTGGCGTCCCATATAAAGCAGAGGAAGGTGGGCATGGATGTTAGCCCAGGGCCAGTCTTCCTCAGGAAAAAGAGGAGGATTGGCAGATGTTAGCTCAGGGCCGATCTTCCTCACCAAAAAAAAGTTAACAGATGTTGTCTAACTGCTTTCCAAGGTGGTATTATATGAAAGACCTGTTTTCCTATATTCTTGCCAATACTTCATATTAACAGATTTAAAAATTTTTTGCCAAATCAATGGATGAAGTTTTAATTTGCATTTCCCTGATTACCAGTAAAGTTGAACACATCTTTTTGCATATTTATTGACTTTAAAAAAATATATTACCAGACCAAGTTGTGTGTGAACACAAAAAATCCAATCCACTGGACAACAAAAACTAAATGAATTCAGACATCCAAAATGAGGTCTTTGTTCCCAAGGAATTCATATTCGAGTTGAAAACACTTGAAAAATTCACATGTAAAGAGTATTAATCTAAGGCAGTTTATGATACCCAAAGAAAGAGTAAAAATAAAAACAAAGGTCTATAAACTTTCAGAGGAGAGAAACCTGAAGGGGTGTGACTTGAGTTGTGACTTCATGAAAGATTAGGGTCTTTCCATGGAATCTGCAAAGTTACTGAAGAGTTTGGGGTAAAGATAGAGATTGTTTTAACCCTACTGTGGCCCCTTCAGTGTGCACATTTTGGTTACTCACAATATTTATTTCCATTTCTGAGAAATGTTCATATCCATTGCCTATTTTTCTATTGGGTCTCTTTCCTATTGATTTCCTCATTTTTGGTTATTTATCTTTAGTCTGTTATATATGATCCAAATATTTTTCTTAGCTTGTCACTTTAATCTTTTAGTTTTGTTCATGGTGTGCTTTGTCATCAGGAGAGTTTATTTTTTATGAAGAGCAATATTTTGATTCTAACAGTGTCCGATTTAGAAGCACTACTTTACCAACTCTAAGAAACCTACATAGTTTACCCAGTCTCAGATGAAACATTATGGTCCATAAATGTGAGAATATGGAAACACAGAAGATTTAATGACAAAATACTCTGCATTTAGCTCCTACCACCCAACAAGTAACAGAAATAATAATCTGTGGGAAATTATAGCACTGCCAATTTCACAAAATCTCATGTTGAAGTCTATCTCACTCACCCACAGACTTGTCTGCCATGCCCACATCTCTAGATGTCCAGCGACAAAATCCACAGGCCAGGTAATAGGCTTTCTTCATGGCGGTCTTGGCTGGGTCATCTGGAAGCTGTGTGGAGATGCTTGTTGCCCGGGTGGAGAGGGTGTGCATGCAGCCGGGACAGTCAAAGCAGTTGGCACATCTATGACACAAAAAATACAACAATTCCTTCATTCAACAAATAGTATCGAGAACCTACTATGTGCCAGACATTGTTCTAGGTGTTAGGAATTCAAGACAGAAGTATAAGGGAAGGGTGTCTCTCAAGCAAAAAGAAATCAAGTATTCCTGAGACTCTTATGAATTTTGCTTTAAAATTTCAAAAGTATTAAACATTCATTATTATTATTTTTTTTTAAAAAAGGGCAATCATCACCAAAGTGCCTGAAGAATTAGAGCCTGACCCAATCCTACTCCACAGAGGGAATCACTGTTAACAGTCTGGAGCTAACTATTCCAGACTCTTTATTGTACAGATCACAAAGATTTCTGAGGAAAAGAGAAATGTCACAGCTTATGTCTTTAGAGAGGACAGACCAATTGCACAATGGAAAACTGAGAGGCAACAATACAATAAGCCGTGAAACTGGGTTTGGAAAATAACTGCTTGTTTGCTGTGCCAGAGAGCTGAAACAGACACCACCCAATGCTGTCACACTGGACCGGTTCAGGAGTAGAGCATTTTTGGGGCTTTCAGTTCTCTCCTTAGGTACCACTCTTCCCAGCGCTCAGCCAACATCTCCCCGCCAGGGGTCCCTGGGCCTTAATGCTTTTAACTTTCCCAGCACCCGAGATTATCAAGATTTCCCCTCCAGTCCTGGACTTGCCCTGAAGCTCCGTCCCATAACTCCAATCATCTGCGACATTTTGCCATCTAGATAATATCCTCAAATGAGAATAGTAATAGTACCCACCTCACAGCAATATTTTGAGGATTAAATGATAAAATTAATGTGTGGACAGCATACCAAATGGTGTCTAGCTTATCAGGAACTATTTCTCGGGGACAGGAAAGACAAATAACAGTGGTTCACCTCCATGGAGGTATAGGGGTGTGACTAGTAGCAAAGGCCTTTCACACCAAGCTAAAAACCAAATGGCACCCAGTAATGAGCACACCTACTACCATTCTCCAACAAAAGGAACCAGGGCTCCCTGGAGAAATGGCTAATTCTAGGACTGAGGCAGAAAACATACAGGATAAGCCTGGAGTATCTTGCAGTAACAGAAAGTAAGAAAGTGCTCCAGTGAAAGAACAACTCCCTTCCTTCCCCCATACAATGATGGGGGTATGTCAAAGGGATACAGGAACCTACCGAAAGATCTCCCAGTGGCCAAAGCTGGAACAATTTGAGCAAAAAAAAAATAAACTGGTACTGGATTATTACCTAAATAAATATTCATGAGCCCATACTGCTTTAAGAACATAAATAAATAGGAAAGAAGAGAAAAATCTTCCATGCAAAAGAATTGCAAATAATGTATGTAGACAGCCCTCACGGAGGGGGAGCATAACTCCCCACTATTTAAGTGTGGGCTGTAACAGTACTTTTCCTTTCAAAGAGAACATTATGGAGAAGGAGAAAAAACAAAGAGTAACTTTACATTAGAGAAACCTGACAAACACTAGCTCAAGTCAGGTAATCAAGGTTAACATCAACAGTGATAAGTCACATTGATAGTATGTACCTTTGATATGTGATGAGAGATGCACTTTACTTCTGTGGTCCTCCTCCCCAAAACACATTCCCCCAGCTGACAAGAAAAACATTAGACAAATTCCAATTGAGGGGCACTCTACAAAATACCTTACCAGTACTCCTCAAAACTTTTAAGGTCATCAAAACCAAGGAAAGTCTAAAAAAATGTCACAGCAAGAGGAGCCTAAGGAGACAAGACTATTACATATAATGTGGGTATCCTGAATAGGATCTTGGAACCTAGAAAAAGGAGATTAGGGAAAAACTAAGGAAATCTAAATAAATTGTGGAGTTCATTAATAATAATATAGCAATATTGTTCATTAATAATATAGCAATATTGTTCATTAATTGAGACAAATATACTGTAATAATGTAAGATCTTAACAATAGAGGAGACTGGGTATGGGGCAAATGGAATTCTCTGTACTATCTTCACAATAATTCTTAAGTCTAAAACTGTTCTAAAATAGAAAGTTTATTTTAAAAAATCAAAGGACCTTTCATTTTTGGCAAAGTTAATGCTAAAAAATGAAAAACAGCTAATTAAAAAAGAGAGTTAATCTCATGAAAAAGAAAGTTAGAAAAAGAAAAAAGAAAGTGAATCTCTTTCTAACCAGCTATTAAAAAAACAGTTGAGGGGCCGCAGAGTGGCGTAGTGGTTAAGTTCTCTCGCTCCGCTTCAGCGGCCCAGGGTTTGAAGGTTCGAATCCCGGGCGCAGACACACGCATCGCTCATCAAGCCATGCTGTGGCAGCATCCCGTATACAAAATGGAAGAAGATGGGTATGGATGTTAGCTCAGGGCTAATCTGTCTCAGCAAAAAGAGGAAGACTGAGAAGGGATGTTAGCTCAGGGCCGATCTTCCTCACCAAAAAAATTAAAAAAAAAAATTAAAAAATGGCTCTACGAGTGCACACATAGGAAGGAGAGAGCACCAGGTGCACTGACATGGCTGCACCTGTGTGTGTGCACGTGCACACTATTAAAAAAAAAAAGCTGAGGAAAAGAGAAAAAACGGATCTTGATCTTACCTATTCTTTTTTAGTTTGGCTTCAGCCGATGGCATATTTTCTAAGCAACTGGGACAATAATGGGAGTCCACCTAGAAAGAAATAAGAAATTAAAAAATCAGAGGAAAAGAAACTCAGTTTGGCTCATGTATACATCTATACCAAATAGTGTTTTGTTTTGTTTTGTTTTGCTGAGGAAGATCAGCCTTGAGCTACCATCTGTGCCAATCTTCCCTACTTCACATGTAGGTTGCTGCCACAGCGTGGCTGACGAGTGGGTAGCTCCACGCTTGGGATCCAAACTGGCGAACCGGGGCCGCCGAAGCGGAATGTGCTGAACTTAACCACTAAGCCACAGGGTCGGCCCCCCAAATAGTGAATTTGCAGCAGCAGAAGGTGAGAAATCACTGACCTGGCAAAGAACCCAGACTGTTTTCAGCTCAGGGTTTATTCTTCAATCACGTTTTTTCTTACCCTCTGGATTTCCCAAAACTCTTCTATTTTTCCCTTCTGATCTTTCTTCTTCCCTTTCATAAGGGTTTTATGTATTAGATGTGTTAAAAGTTGTCTATGTAAAAGAAGAATTCTATGATAATCTAAAGAATAGATTAATAAATAAAAAACCCTATTCGTGAAGCTGTGATCAAATATTCTTCTATACAGTTTGGCGTCATTGGACTACAATAACTTGACCACACTTAAACTGTTAAGGGAGATTAAAAAAGTTTTCTCCTTATTGAGGTAATACATGTTCACTGAAGAAAAGCATAAATTAACATTTACAAAGTCAGCTACAGCCAACCAATTAGAGATTTTAAATGGCAAATTAAACTACTAAGCTAATAAGATAGTCTTACTGTATTTAACCCAAAACCACGGTATAAAAATTAAATTCATTGTATTTTTTAATGAATAATTATTTTCTTTAATGCAGGTGGATCCTATTTGACAATTCTAGAACTCTAGTCAAGCGCAGATGGAAAGACAGTCACTTGAACATAAACACGATGATGGAAACTGGCTTCTTTCATCATCTGCTATAAACAGGAGCAACTTTGAAAAAATAAAGTTGCTGCTCAAATAATCTTCAGGAAAATAAAATATAGTACTGCTAACTAATATTTGCACTTACTCATTAAAAAAGGCAAAAAATAATTTATTCCTTCTTGTCCCCTTTCCAAATTATGCTTGTCCCTTCACGTGTAGCTCCAATCCCAGGTTCTCCGTTAGAACTTTCTGGACTGCTCCAGCCCTCACTAGCCTCATCCTTCTCCAAACCCTAATGGCTTCCACTTCACAGGGACACATCAGTCTGTAAAAGATGCAGTCACAGACTGAATGTCTTAGCTGAAGAGACCCTTAGAGATCAAGCAGACTGAGCTCCATAATGACCACCAAATGAGAATCTAATCCAATAAATTCTGGAGGTGGAGCTGGAACAAGGCAGCATCTAAAAGAGAAAGGACCTGCCAAAGAGATACACACACACAGCTCTAACGGAGGAAAAAGTACAAGAAACATCATGTATATAATATGGTATTGATTTTTCTCTTCTATTAACTGCTTTCTCTATTTTTAATATTATGAAAAATATCCCCAATAATAATTATTAATAATGTGTAAAATGGCTTACAGCATAGCACATGTTTTCATACGCGTTTTTAACAAGGATCTTCAGTGAAGTTCTCTTGAGTCAGGCTGCTAGGTTTCAATTACTGGTCCTCCCTCCCAACCCCCAATTTTTGGCTGTATGACCTAGAGCAGGCATTGTGTGTTTGTTTCTTTAACTGTAAAATGGTTTTTTAAAAAAGGTATCCATTCTATTGTTTTGTAGGATGATAAAAGGGATAACGTAAAGCGCATGGCATATGGAATACTGAATAAGCCTAACTATTATTACAATCAGCTTTTCCTTCACTAGACTGAGTTACTCAACAGCACCATTTATGTCTTACTCATCTTTTAATCCCCAAAGGTTACTGAAGGAACAAGATGTGCCAAGCGCCGCAGAAGTTCTGGGATTTTGTTATTTGGTGATTTTTTACGGGGTGTCGTCTTTCACGTTCTGAGCGATCCCACTTCGAACGCCCACTTGTGACTGTGAAGACAGCACCGTACCCTCAGGAAAAGCGCCAGGAAGGTAACACTTCGAACTTCTTACATGACAGACCGTATTCTAAGCGCTTTTCACTCAGCTCACCCCATCCCAACCTCTTTCCTGCTGCAGGCCTTCGCCTGAGCCAGGAAACACAGCAAGGCAGTCTGATGAGGGCCCCGTTTCCGGCTAAAGTAAAGGCAGAACTTCCAAGATGGGAGGGGCATGAATGACAATGCCTGCACCCTCGTCCCAATCAATTCTGGAAAGACAGTATCTCGCCCCTCAAGTGTCCTGAACTAAGCACCCCCACACCTTTTTCTCCCCAACCCACCCAACCCCCCCAGGCCAGGGTCCCCAAAGTCAAATCTGTCCAATCAGAGGGCGATCTACAACCAGGAGATCTGCTCAGCCCCACCCAAGGCCGCTCCTCCTTTCCAAGAGACAAATTATAAGCAAATTAAATCGCAGGCAAATCTGAGTGACGGAAGACATAGCCAATCAGCAAGCTAGGAAAATGACTCCCCGCCTCCAACCGGCGGAACTTCCCCGCCGGTCGCGGTGACTAGGGTGAACGCCCCCCTCCCCCAACACACACACTCTTCATGGGACGACGGCGTTACCTCGTGAGACACACATTCCAGCGACCGCAGCTCGCTACAATAGCGGCAGAAGTAAAGCTGCGACAGCGGGGCCCGAACCTTCTTTTCTCCCTGAACTAGGTAGAGAACCCGCTCCGATTGCAGCAAAGACGCCATCTTGGAGGGGGAGGAGCCAACGACGCTCCCACCGCATCACGTGACCCGAGCCAGCGTTTTCCTCGCCGCCTACCTCACGTATTTCAACGTAAACTTTGACGTAAGGTTTCCGATGTAGGGGGGTCAAAGTGCGCGTGCGTAGCTGGCTTCCCGGGTTTCGGCAGCCCCCTGGGCCCGCCCCCTAGTATTTTAGTGAGCTTCAGCCGCCTGGGCGGAGCTCAGGGCTTTCTATCGTTAAGTACCGCGTCGCGGATCAATCCAGACAGGCTCAGTGCTCTCTTTTTCTTTGTTTCTTCCAGAAACGAAGTCTGCTCTTTTGTTTTATTTACAGCTGCCTCTCCCGCCCTAGCCTTCCAGGCAAACCTCCAGGGGGTAGATGGAGGGTCTCAGTGGAAAGCTAAGAGTCACACCAGCACTCTCTGCTGACATTATGTCGTTTCAAATTTCTTAGACTGTGAGCCCCTCCACCGAGGAGGCCGTATCTCATTCATTTCCAGGTTTCGAGTACTTAGCAGTAGGACTAAGTCTATATTGTGGGCGTTCAATAAGTATCGATTAGTGAGGGAATGAAATCAATGAATGAACGATGTTGTTAGGTGTGTTTACATTTTTCTAATGCATAAACTAAGGCTTAGGTATGTAAGATGATCACTTAGAACTGGCCTAGCATAGACTGGAGCCCATGTTACCTGCCGCCAGCTCTGTGCTTTTCTCATTGGACTAGTGTTGTATTATTACCTGTCTGACATTGGAGTTGGTGATTGAAGAGAAATGGAACTGAATAATGTGAGCTAACATTTACTGAGCACTTTTTGAGTGCAGGACGCTGGGTCAAATCTCATTTAATTTTCACAAAAACTCCAAAAGGCGGGTTCTATCATTATCTCTCTTTTACAGCGCAGGGAACTGAGGATTAGAGCATTGCAATGGTTTGTCTAAGGTTTCCTAAGTAGCCGTAGAACCCTGTTCTGACTCCACAGCTTGCATGCGTTACCCCAGTGCATACTGCCTCCAGCATATTTTCTTATTTTCTTTTTTTCCAGCTTTGTTGAGGTATAATTGACAATTAAAAATTGTATATATTTAAGCTGTACACCTTGATGATTTGATATACATTGTGAAATAATGAACACAATCAAGCTGATTAACATATCTATCGCCTCACATAGTTACCATTTTCTATCTTTTTTTTTTATGGTGAGAACACTTAAGAGATACCCTCTTAGCAAATTTCAAATATATAATACAGCATTGTTAACTATAGTCACATTGTTGTACTTTAGATTTCCAGAACTTATTCATCTTGCATAACTGAAACTTTGGACCTCTTGACTAACACCTATTTCCTCCTCCCCCAGCCTTTGGCTACCACCATTCTGTCTGCTTCTATGAGTTTGACTATTTTAGATTCCGTATATAAGTGAGATTGAAACCGGCAAACAGTTAGCCATTGATGATTAACTAGCTAGCAACTAAAGTTTTTTTTTCCTGTTTGCAATTACTGATTATAGCTTTTAGCTGTTTACCTACCCATTGTTAACTGTGCTGTTTGGGCAATATGCTATCTGACTCCCACTAGGTTCCTGTAGATAACATCTCCCTGAAGCCTGGATCACCATGCTGTTGACGCAAATAATCCATAATCAATCTATAAATCAAAATTGGGGTGAGTTTATTATGAGCCAAATTTGAAGACCATATAGCCTGGGGGCTTCCTTCCCCAAGGAAGGAAGTGGGGTGTACAGCGTGGTTATATACCATCAAAGAGCATGTATCACATATGATTGCAATGTCCCTTTTACAGTAGTCACGAGATTGCCCTGTCAGATTGCCCTGTTGGCACAGCGATTGATGGACAAAGCAGGTAGCAGGTCTGCTGTCTCGATGGGCGTGGCAGGTAGCAGGCCTGTTGTCTCAAGTTGGGTGGTCACAGGATGAGCGCAGCAATCAAATCTTAGCCTAGGGAGAAATGCTTATCCTTAAGGAAATGCCAATGTGGGGGAAGTTGCATTCTTATCTTAAGGGCATTTGTTCTTGTCTTTGGGACACGTTAATTGCTTAAAGCAGATATACAATGCATGTTCAAAGGCCACAGGCCCTTTTGGAAAAACAAGCTCAGGCCAAATTAGTTTTACACTAAATGGCTTCCTCATATGCTCTAATATATCCTATTGCTTACCATTTACTTATCAATGGTAATGGGTGTTTGAGTTGTTTTTCAGGAATTAGAACCCCTTGTCCACTTTAGGCTGGTTGAGACCAACCCACCAACTGGGCCTGCACGGATATCTGATAAGTGGCATTTTGATGTCAGGAGACTAAAAACTCCACCCTCAGATCATGCTAATGCCACCATTTTGTGAACATGCGTCCTATGAAGAGCCACGAAGTCTGACTACGCTTGTGCAGATCATCAATTACCTCACCTTTCCTCACCTCCAATCATGTATCTCACATTTCAGACCACCTTGCCCCCCCATCCCTTAAATATTCCTGAGTCCCCATTTTTGGGGAAGCAGATTTGGGACTCATTCTCCTGTTTCCTCACTTGGCTGCCTTGTGATTAAACCTTCTCTCTGCTGCAATCTCATCGTCTTGGCATTTGGATTTCTGGGCACAGGCAAAAAGGAAGCTGGTTTGGTAACAATATCATGCAGTATTTGTCTTTCTAGGTCTGGCTTATTTCACTTAGTATAGTGTCCTCCAGGTTCATCCATATTGCTGCAAATGGAAGGATTTCCTTCTTTTTTAAGGCTGTATAATATTTCATTGTGTGGGTATACATATGAAAAGTTGTCTATTCATCTGTCTACATTTAGGTTTTCATCTTTATCTATTCATCTGTGTACATTTAGGTTATTTCCATATCTTGGTGATTGTGAATAATGCTGAAATGACCCATGGAAGTGCAGGTATTTCTTCAAGATCCTGATTCCATTTCCTTTGGATATATACCCAGAAGTGGGATTGCTGGATCATATGGTAGTTCTATTTTTAATTTTTTGAGGAACCTCCATACTGTTTTCCATAGTAGCTGTACCAGCTTACATTCCCACCAATAGTCTACAAGGACTCCTTTTCTCCACATCCTTGCCAACACTTGTTATCATTTGTCTTTCTGATAATAGCCATTCTAACAGTGTGAAGTGATATCTCATTGTAGTTTTGATTTGCATTTCCCTGATGATTAGTGAAGTTGAGCACCTTTTCATATATCTGGTGGCCATTTGTATGTTTTTTTTTTTTTGAGAAATATCTCTTCAGGTCCTTTGCCCATTTTTTAATTGGGTTATTTATTTATTTATTTTGCTATTGAGATAAGACTTCCTTATGTGTTTTGGATATTAACTCCTTATCAAATATGTCATTTAAAAATATTTTCTCCAATTCTATGGGTTGCCTTTTCATTCTGTTGATTGTTCCCTTTGCTGTGCAGAAGGCTTTCAGTTTGATGCAATCCACTTGTCTATTTTTGCTTTTGTTGCCTGTGTTTTGGGGTCATATCCAAGAAATCATTGCCCAGACCAATGTCAAAAAGATTTTTCATATGTGTACTTCTGATAGTTTTATGGTTTCAGGTCTTACTTTTAAGTCTTTAATCCACTTTGAGTTTTTCTTTTTTTAAATATGATGTGAGATAAGGGTCCAGTTTCATTCTTTTGCATGTGGATATCCAATTTTGCCAACACCATTTATTGAAAAGACTATCCTTTCCCCGTTGTGTGTTCTTGGCACCCTTGTTGAAGATAAGTTAACTGTTGATATATGGATTTATTTTGGGGATCTCTATTCTGTTCCATTGGTCTATAACTGTTTTTATGCCTGGTTTGATTACTGTAGCTGGTAATATATTTTGAAATCAGGAAGTGTGATGCCTCCAGCTTTGTTCTTTTTGCTCAAGATTGCTTTGGCTATTCAGGAGTCTTTTGTGGTTCCATATGAATTTTAGGATTGTTTTTTCTATTTCTGTAAAGAATGCCATTGGGATTTTGATAAGAGATTGTGTTGAATCTGTAGATCACTTTGGGTAGTATGCACATTTTAACAATATTAATTCTTCCAATCCACGAGCACAGGATGTCTTTCCATTTATCTGTCTTCTTTAATTTCCTTCATCAATGTTTTATAATTTTCAGTGTACAATTCTTTCACCTCTTTAAGTTTATTCCCAAGTATTTTATTTTATTTTTTTTTGCTATTGTAAATGGGATTGTTTTCTTAATTTTCTTTTCAGATAGCTCATTGTTAGTGTACACATAGAAACACCACGGATTTTTGTATGTTAATTTTGTATCCAGCAACTTTACTGAATTTGTTTCTTAGTTCCAACAGGTTTTTTGTTGAGTTTTCAGAATTTTCTACTTATATGATAATGTCATCTGCAAACAGAGATAATTTTACATCTTCTCTTCTGATTTGGATAACTTTTATTTATTTTTCCTGTCTAATTACTCTGGCTAGGACTCCCAGTACTGTGGTGACTAGAAGTTATGAGAGTGGGCGTCCTTGCCTTGTACCAGATCTTAGAAGGAAGGCTTTTAGTTTTTCCCCACTAATTATCATATTAGCTGTGGGCTTTTCAAATATGGCCTTTATTGTGTTGAGGTAAGTTCCTTCTATACCCATTTTGTTGAGAGTTTTAATCAAGAATGGATGTTTAGCTTTGTCAGATACTTGTCTGTGTCTATTGAGATGATCATGTGATTTTTTTCTTTCATTTTGTTAATGTATTGTATCATATTGATTGATTTGCATATGTTCAACCATCCTTGCGTCCTGGGGATAAATCCCAGTTGGGCATGGTGTGTGATCCTTTTAATGTGCTGTTGAATTCAGTTTGTCAGTATTTTATTGAGGATTTTTTTTTTTTTGAGGAAGATTGGCCCTGAGCTAACATCTGTTGCTTATTGTCCTCCTTTTTTCCTTTTTTATCCTCAAAGCCCCAGTAGATAGTTGTATGTTATAGTTGTTATTGAGGATTTTTATATCTATGTTCATCAGGGATATTGGCCTATAGTTTTCTATGCTTATGATGTCTTTGTGTGAGTGATGCTGGCCTCATAAAATGAGTTTAGAAGTGGTCCCTCTTCTATTTTTAAAAGAATTTGAGGGGCCGGCCCCGTGGCTTAGTAGTTAAGTGCGCGCGCTCTGCTGCTGGCGGCCCGGGTTCGGATCCCGGGCGCGGACCGACGCACCGCTTCTCCAGCCATGCTGAGGCCGCGTCCCACATACAGCAACTAGAAGGATGTGCAGCTATGACATACAACTATCTACTAGGGCTTTGGGGGGAAAAAAAAAGAATATAATGAGATTCCATCCCTTTAAAAAATAAAAATAAAAAAAATAAAAGAATTTGAGAAGGATTGGTATTAATTTTTCATTGAATGTTTGGTAGAATTCACCTGTGAAGCCATCTTGTCCTGGGCTTTTCTTTTTTGGGAAGCTTTGATTACTGATTCAACCTCCTTATTTGTTATTGGTCTGTTCAGGCTTTCTATTTCTTCTTGATTCAGTTTTGGTGGGTTGTATGTTTCTAGGAATTTATCCATTTCTTCTAGGTTATTTAGTTTGTTGGCATATAATTGTTCATAATACAGTCATGTGTCAATGACAGAAATATGTTCTGAGAAATGCGTCGTTAGGTGATTTTGTTGTTGTGTGATCATAGAGTGTACTTACACAAACCTAGACCTACTACACACCTAGGCTATATGGTACTAATCTTATGGGACCGCTGTCATATATGTGGTCCATCATTGACCGAAACATTGTTATGCAGCACATGACTGTAATTCTATATGATCCTTTTTATTTCTAAGGCATCTGTTGTAATGTCTCCTCTTTCATTTCTGAGTTTACTTGTTTGAGTCTTCTCTCTTTTTTTCTTAGTCTAGCCAAGGGTTTGTCAATGTTATTTATTTTTTCAAAAAATCAACTCTTGGAGCCAGCCTGGTGGCGTAGTGGTTAAGTTTGCATTCTCTGCTTCGGCGGCCCGGGGTTTCCCTGTTCAGATCCTGGGCACGAGCCTACACACCCCTCATCAAGCCATGCTGTGGCAGCATCCCACATACAATATAGAGGAAGATTGGCACAGATGTTAGCTCAACAACAATCTTCCTCACCAAAAAAAAAAAAAAAAAAACCCACAAAAACCCAACCCTTAGTTTTGTTGATTTTTTTCTATTATTTTATTCTCTATTTGATTTATTTCCACTCTAATTTTTATTGTTTCCTTCCTTCTGCTAACTTTGGGCTTAGTTTCTTCTTCTTTTTTTAGTTCCTTGAGGTGTAAAGTTAGATTGTTTGAGATCCTTCTTCTTTTTTAATTTAGACATTTATTGCTATAAACTTTCCTCTTAGTACTGCTTTTTCTGCATCTCATAAATTTCGATATGTTGTGTTTTCATTTTCATTTGTCTCAAGATACTTTTTAAATTTTCTTTTGATCTCCTCTTTGATGCAATGGTTGTTCAAGAGTATATTGTTTAGTTTCCATGTATTTCTGATTTTTCCCGTTTTCTTGCTGTTACTACTGATTTGTAGTTTCATTCCATTGTGGTTGGAGAAGATACTTGGAAGGAGTTTTATCTTTTTAAATTTGTTAAGACATATTTCGTGGCCTAACACGTGATCTGTTCTGGAGGAAGATTCATGTGTGCTTGAGGAGAATGTTCATTCTGCTGCTGTTGGGTGGAATGTTCTGTTAATACCTGTTATGTCCATTGGGCCTATAGTGTTGTTCAAGTCAACTGTTTCTTTATTGATTTTCTGTCTGTATATTCTGTCCATTATTGTAAGTGGGGTATTGAAGTCCCATAATATTATTGTACTGCTGTCAATGTCTGCCTTCAGATCTGTCAGTGTTTGCTTTATATATTTAGGTGCTCTGCCCAGCATATTTTCTAATATGAAGATATTAGTAATATCACACATTTAATATAGTACTTTTTTATTTAAACAGTGCTTTAATATATATTATCTCACAAGTTATGTCACCCTTTAACAATTTAAACCTAAAAGTCACTAAATTCCATTTACTTTGACTTCTTATTCACCAAGGAACAGTTTTAGTTAAACTAAAACTAATTTAGTTTCGTAGGTGGGCTCTACTCTTAGAAGAAAATGTATTAACAGCCAACTGATTTGTAGTTATTTCTTCATGTTGATGAATTCCTTGGCCTTATGGCCTATAACCTAGTCTCTTCTGAGTTTTAATCACTTTTACTGGACTAATCTGCCCTGGTAGAATCAAGTCCCAGAGCCTGCAGGTGCAGAGAGGCTGCAGACTTGAGCTGACCCCATATGAAGCAGACACTCTTTGGAGGACTGGTTTTGAACAATTCAATTCAATAGACAATTATTTGGTCCCTGCTATGTGCCAGGTGTTGGGGAGGGAACCAGAGATAAATGAGATAGTTCCTTCCCTCAAAGGGCTCAGAGGCTAGGCCCTGGGGTAGTGATTCCCAGATGTGGCCCCTATATTAGAATTACCTGAAGGGCTTATTATAAATGTAGATTCTAGGTCCTTATCAAGACCTGAATTGGAATTTTGGGGGTGGGGCCCAGAAATCTAAATCTGTAGCAAACTCCCAGGTAAATCTCATGTCCACAAAATTGGAGAACCACTGTTTTTTGATATCACTTGCTTAACTTTCTGTCTTCGACCCCAGCACTGAGATTGGTGATGAGCCTTGTCTCTGCTGCCGTCTGCCCACTGGTAGCACTGCCTACCAGGATATCAGATGTTCTCTGCCCATCGAGCTGTGGAATATGGAAAGTCTCCTGTGGCAGAAAACTAAAACACCCTGCCCATCTCTAGCCAGCCCCTTCTTCCCACCTTCAGGGGGCTTCATTCTGTTTTCCATAATTCCAGTTCAATGCAGCCTGACCTGTCAGACTCTGAAAATTAGACTTGACTTTGGAGATCTGTTCTAGTGCCAACCGCAGTCCCCAGGCCCAGGATCTCCCCAAATCTTTTTACTTTTAATTATGATTAATACCTGAATACATTCTTGGGCTACCTTTAGAAATCCATTTGGCAAACCTGAAAGTGTCAAAGAGTTAACATTCTATGGGACGATCTTTGACCAATGTGGGATAGAAACCTCTAAATAAATGTTCCCCTCTTCCTTCTCCCGGACGTTCTCCATGGGTCTTTAGAGGGTTACAGCAGGATCAAGCCCTAGTTGCATACAATGGTGACCAAGTTATTAATGTATCCTTTTATTGACTTTCCTTCCAACTGTTTGACTCTTCCAGGTCCCTGCCTGCAAGCTCTCATTTTGGACTCTGCTTTCTAGGGGGAGGAGAGGCTAAGATAGAGACCCAAAAGTTGAACTGCCACATCAACTGGTAACCACATCTAATAAGGGCATTTAATTGCCAATGAGCCCTTGTGAAAAGCCAGACCAATTTATACTCTCACTATAAGTGTATGAGACTTCCATTTCCCCATTGTTTTGCCAACATGGAATGTTATCCAATCTGGATTAGTAGTTTTGCACTTTCTAGCTGTGTGATCTTGAAAAAGCCATTTTTACCTCCAAGTCTTGTTTTGTAACACATAGAATGGGAAGAATAATCCCTGCCTTGGTGAAAATAAAAAATCATCATGGCCGTGAAAGCACTTTGTAAGCTATGAAGTACTAGGTACATGTAAGAAATGGTCCCTAATTATCCCAGGGATGAAAAACCCAAAGGGGTTTCATTTCTCTGAAGAATCTTTCAGAGTAAGTTTACAATAACAACTAAAAAAATTGGAGTTAGCCAGACTTTGGTCAAATGAGGTCTTGTGGAGAGGGCCTGAATTTGGGCTCCCACGTCAAAGGCTCAGAGTCCTCTATAGCCTAAGAATCTTGGAGCACTACTTTGACTAGTGCTGGCCAGGGCTGCCCTCCTCATTTTGGTTTTTTGCTTGAAAACTGCATTAATCACAGATTTTCCTGCATTGAATCTGCAGATTCACCAAAAACTGTAGTAAGTGAACAGAGGAGGAAGAAAAAAAGCCAGTGTTTCATCAACACTCACCCTGACCTCTCTGAGGAGCCCTGCCCAGGAAATGTGGTGGAAGTGCTGCCTACAGCTTATTTCCCAAGTGTAAACATGGCATTCTGGGAAACCTGTCCATGGACTCAACTTTGAATTGTTTTTTACAGAGCTTCTTTTCCCATATAACTGCCTCTCCTATGGTAGCTATACCCTAACCCTCACCTAGCTGCCCCAGCCAAAAACCTGGGGACTTCCTGAGTGGCTCTTTCCTTTCAATTATGCTTCCTGAATAGCTCTAACATCTGCCTGTCTTCATTCTTACAACCACTGCCTTAATTCAGAGTTTTACAGTTTTTCTTTTGGCCTTACTACAGCCTCCTGACTGTTACTCAATTTGCTCTCCATGTTGAGCCACAGTGATATTTCTAAAAACCATATTTTGATCTTGATCCATTTTTGTTGTTGTTCAGCCTCATTCAGTGACTCTCATTCAGCTACAAACTCTTGGGACAGTGTATAAGGCCCTCCAGGATCTGGCACCTGCCTACCTCTTCAGCCCCATCTTCCAAACCCCTCTCGCTTGTGTTCAAGGCCTATCTAACTCTTGCTGATCAACCAACAAGAATATGCAATGTCTTTTTATGTCTTCTTGCCCCTGTACATGCAGTTCCCTTAGACAGAAATAACCTTTATCTGCTCGCCAGCTGAAGGTTAACTTCCTCTGTGAAACCTTGTCTGTCCCTACAAAGAGGAAATTGACCATGCTCCCCTTTGTCCCACAAGTGTGTCCTCTTAGAGCAACTTGCACACTGCATTGTCTTCAGTTTTTAACCAGTCTGTCTTCCCTTCCAGACCATGGTCTGGCAAAGGGCCTGGCCCAGAATATCTACTCAATAAATTTTGTTGATGCCGGGCCAGCCCCGTGGCTTAGCAGTTAAGTGCACGCGCTCCGCTACTGGTGGCCTGAGTTTGGATCTGGGCGCGCATTGACGCACCGCTTCTCCGGCCACGCTGAGGCCGCGTCCCACATACAGCAACTAGAAGGATGTGCAACTATGACATACAACTATCTACTGGGGCTTTGGGGGGAAAAAATAAAATAAATAAAAAAAGAAGTAAAATAAAAGTTAAAAAAAATTAATAAATAAATAAAATAAGTGGAGTGGACAAGTTAATCTCTAAAGTCACTTCCGGCTTTACTGTTCCATGATTTTACCCTGATTTCACTGAAAGCTATGGTCTCTTGAGTCAGCTGTGTTCCCAGGGGTGAGTGGGCAAACATGTGGGAGGAAGAGATGAGTGGAATAGAGAGTGCATGGCCATGAGCTGTCTCTTATGAGCTAGCACTTCAGGGGCCAGAGGTCTGCCTGAAGCACTAGCAGTAATTGGGTAACAGCTGCAGCGGTTAACCCGAGGTCACCCTGTGCCTCCTCCAGCAGAAAAAGGATGCACAGCTCACATCTCTGCGTAGTCAGCAGAGCACAGAGGAAGTGTTCCATGTGCCACAGAATTGATATAAGCTTCCAGTTAGTCTACTAAGCACAGAAAAGGGAGAGTGAGGGGGACGAGCTTTAGTCAGGCTTGAGGTGCACTTGGGAAATTCCCGTCGAATCCATGGGGAGAGCATTCTAGGGATGTGAAACTCATGTACCCAAAATGGGAATGATGCAATTCTGGCAAACTTCCAGGGCAAAATACAATAGGCTATCCTGTTTTCCCTTGCATTTGCTTTCTTTTCTTTTTAAGTGTTGTTGGAAGAGCAACTGGTTTCTTACTCAGCTGTGGATATGAATTAACTGACGTGCAGTGCAGCAGGCAACTGCATTTATGGAAATAGAAAACAGAATACTGTACCAGGAGTGAGAAAAACTAGGGGCATGTTCCTTTGACTCTGTGGACCTCATTTTCTCCATCTGAAAAATACAGAAATTGAACTAAGATCTTTCTAGTACATAATGATTCTAAGTCATCCGTCTACACCAGGAGTCTATAGCAGGTGTCAGCAAATTCCAACCCATGGCTGCTGCCTGTTTTTGTGAAACCGGCACTCACCACTGAAGCAGGTTGGTGCTGTGAGCCTCAGAAACCAAGCCAGGTGTCCTCCTGTGCCTTTTTCTCTCTGCTCCCAGTGCCTGTCTCCCATGCCAGTGCCTGCACCTTGCTGCTGCCCAGGGCCCATGCTGGTCACTTCCTACACACCAAGGACTGTGCTACTGGTGACTGCTGGTCACCGAGCAGTGAATTTCAGTCTGCACCAGCTGAGATGGCCAGGCTCTTCTGGAGGAGAGGAGGGCACCTGGATCTGAGTCATTGAGGAAGAAAGTTAAACTGACCATAGTGGCAGCCTCTCTCTCCTTTCCCACTTTTCCTCACCCCCTTGCCACTGGCCTTTCTCACTCTTGGCTGGGAGAAGGTTTCCAACTGGGGCAAAGTGGGCCCACCATCCAGCAACGAGCAATCCAGAGGGATGGAACCAAAATTTTCTCTCTTGTTATATAGCTACATAATATCCTTGATTTTGCCTCTTGGCCTGCAAAGCCTTATTTGCTATCTGGCCCTTTACAGAAAAAGTTTGCCAACCCATGGGCTATAGCATAATCTGTAAGACAGTAGGGTATGGAGTTAGATGACCTGGGTTCATCCACTTCCTATTTGTGTGACCTTGGGCAAATACTTAATCTCTCTGAACCTGTTTCCTCGTCTATAAAATTGGGTTAATAGTTATAGGACCTGCCTCATAGTATTGTTGTATGTATGTAACATAACTTGTGAATAATACCTATCAGGTAATGTTAGCAAATTTAGCAATCTGTGATGTCATAAATATTCACAGATGTAAAAGGCATCAACAAATTTTTTTTTAACATTTTATTTTATTTTATTTTTTTGTGAGGAAGATCAGCCCTGAGCTAACATCCATGCTAAGCCTCTTTTTTTTTTTTTTTTGCTGAGGAAGACCAGTGCTGAGCTAATATCTATTGCCAATCCTCCTCCTTTTTTTCCCCCAAAGCCCCAGTAGATAGTTGTATGTCATAGTTGCACATCCTTCTAGTTGCTGTATGTGGGACGCGGCCTCAGCATGGCCGGAGAAGCGGTGCGTCCGTGCGCGCCCGGGATCCGAACCCAGGGCCGCCAGCAGCAGAGCGAGCGCACTTAACCACTAAGCCACGGGGCTGGCCCCACTCCACTTATTTTGAAGTTGGAGAACTGAAGTCCAGAAAAGGAAAGGGACTTGCCCAAGGCCGCAGAGGAAGTTAGAAGTGAAGCTAGGGTTTGAATACAAGTCTTGGTTCGGAGTTTATTGCCTTCACTACACTTGGCTGGACCTCGATCTCTACACAATTCACCACCCAATCTCAAGACTTGTTTCTAGGAGACACTAGTGTATTGCTTGTTGAATTGAATAAAATAGAATTGAAGATTGAATTCCTACCTAACTCAGTGCCTGACCCAGAGCAGGCACTCAATAAGTATTTGCTGGATGGATGAATACTATCTTCAAATATCTGGAACTTGCTGGCAGATGAAAGGTGGTAACAAAATTGTTTTTTCTTTTTGATCTTCAAACAGGTCCTTCTTTTAGAAGGTCAAGGAAGAAACAAGGGAAGGGAGGCAGATCACAATTTTAAATAGAGTGGTCAGGGTAGGCCTTGTGAGAAGGTCAGATTTGAAGGATGTGGGGAGTGGGCCGAGTGGATATCTGGGAGAAGAGCCTTCCAAGGAGAGGCTGAGCAAAGTCTCTAAGGCTTAATTGAGGAAGAGCAAGGAGGCAGTGCGGCTGTTAAGGAATGAGCAAGGGGAAGAGGTATAGGAGATGAAGTCCCAACGGTAACAGGGAGGGGGCGTGCAGCTCATGTAGGATCTTGAAAGGCATCTTAATGATGTTACATTTTGCTCTGAAGGAAGTGGAGAGCCATTGCAGGATTTCACACAGAGCAGTGACATGATCTAAAGTACATTTAACAAGGGTCACTCTGGGAATGGACTGTAGAAAGACAGGAATAGAAATGGGTCAGTTTGGAGATTGCTACAGTGATCCTGGCAAGAGTGACAGTGCCATGGAGCAGGGATTCTAACTATGTTTTGAAGGAAGAGTCTATGGGATTTCCTGATGCCCAGTGCTGGGAAGTCATGTATATAGATTGCTGTGTGAAGGATAGCTTGGAGTCACACATCAGGGAGGCCCTTGTTGGGCCAGGGGATAATCCATTTCATGGTTTGGCCGAATTCAGCCACTGAGTTTATTTTCTCAGAAATTATCAAGGCTATCTTTTTCTTCTCTCTGAGATCAAAATAAAAACATCACAGAAAGGATCAAACACTTTTATGTTTCAAAGAAGGAGAGGAAGCTAACTTGTTGAGTCTCTAGTTTACTTTGTTCCAAATCACAAAGCAGGATGATTACCACACCGGAAAGCATATTTCACAAGAGGCCCAGAGAAAGATCCAGTCGTTGCTAAACACATTAATCAGATTTTCAGCACTCCAGCTCTGGCTGAGAAGAATAAGGTGGTGTGGGAGAGCCCAGCCCATTTGGAATGGTGCCAAGGGCTATTCCAAACAAGCTTTGCCTGTTGCTTTCAAGGTAAAATGAGTTAATAACAGTTCAATTGGGTAGAGCTTAGAACATAAGTTGCTATGTAAGTATTTGTTATTCAGCCGCAGAGTTCAGTCTATCCCCTCATTTACAAGTGGGAAAACAGGTTCAGAAAGAGGAAGTGGTTTGTCTGAAGTTACCGTGGATCTCCAGCTTACGTAATGAGCACTAAATTGATTTCTTTATTATGTGGGGAGGATTGGGATTTCCATTCTTGCCCACATTCCCATCTGTGCCTCTTGGCTGCCTTCTTACTCATCTGAGAGTCTGCCCTCACAGAAACGTTCTGTTACTCTTGAGCACACTGTGGATGGGATGTTCTATTACTGTTGAGTACCTGTGGTTCGGATGTTCTGTTACTCTTGAGCACCTGTGGATGGGATGTTTTGTTACTCTTGAGTACCTGTGGATGGGATGCTCTGTTAGTCTTGAGCACCTGTGGTTGGGATGTTTTTTAACTCTTGAGCACACTGTGGATGGGATGTTCTATTACTGTTGAGTACCTGTGGTTCGGATGTTCTGTTACTCTTGAGCACCTGTGGATGGGATGTTTTGTTACTCTTGAGTACCTGTGGATGGGATGCTCTGTTAGTCTTGAGCACCTGTGGTTGGGATGTTTTTTAACTCTTGAGCACCTGTGGATGGGATGTTTTTTAACTCTTGAGCACCTGTGGATGGGATGTTCCGTTACTCTTGAGCACCTGTGGATGGGATGTTCCGTTACTCTTGAGCACCTGTGGATGGGATGTTCCATTACTCTTGAGCACCTGTGGATGGGATGCTCTGTTACTCTTGAGCACCTGTGGATGGGACGTTCTGTTACTCTTGAGCACCTGTGGTTTGGATGTTTTGTTAGTCTGGAGCACCTTTGGAAGCCAGCCTCCAAATTGCCCCTCAATGGTATTCATAACCTGTGTACTCCCCTTCCACGTTGTACCAGGGTTGGCCTGTGTGACCAATAGCATACAACAGAAGTGGTGGTATGACACTTCTGAGATTAGGTTATCAAAGTCTGTGGTTTCTGTGTTCGGTGCTCTCTTGCTGGCATGTGTGCATACGCACACACACACTTATTCTTGGATCACTTGTTTGGGAGAAGCCATTTGCCATTTTGTGAGCATCCCTATGGAGAGGCCCATGTGGTGGGGAACTGAAGGCTTGGCTAACAGTTGGTGAAGACTGAGGCCCGCCAACAACTAGTATGTGAGCTTAGAAGTGGATTCTCCAGCTACAGACAAGTACTGAGGATGACTGCAGACCCAGCTGGCAGCCTGACTGCAATCTCATGAGACACTCTGAGCTAGAACCCCCTAGCTAAGCAGCTCCTGGACTCCTGACCCTTAGAAACGGTGAGATAATTAATGTTTGTTTTAAGCTGCTAAATTTTGAGATATTTGTTACACAGCAATAGATAACTAATACAACCACCTTCCTTTCCCAGCACCATAACAATTAGCCTTTGTTGCCCGGTACACTTCTCTTTTCATCTCTGCCCCCTCCTGCATCCTTGTCATTACCTTGTGCGCTCCCCATGTATCCTCAACACCAACTATCTTCTCTGAGGCCAAACCCAGGAGTCATCACCTGCTGAATCATTCGTGGTACCAAGAGGAAGCAGATGGTGAGCTAAAATGGAATTTGAGAAAAGTTTAATAAAGGGACTATTTGCAAAAGTGTGAGTGGGGTGGAGGGTAATAGCAAGGAATACTGCAGTACCCCAGAACTAGTAAAGGTGGGGTGCTGTTTATGGCCAGAGGCCTGAAGGGGTAAGGGATGGGAGCACTTACTGAACCTGGAGACAGAGAGAGCTGTGTGAAGAGGGCCCTCTGACAGGAGTTGGGAGCTTTGGGTCTAGGACAGAGCCAGACATTGGCATCCCCTGGGTGGAGGGTAGAATGCAAAACACCTCAGCTCCTGCTGGTGCTTCCCTCTTAGCTGAACCCAACAGAAAGCCAGACATCAAACTATCTCAGTTTGGGTTCCCTCAGGAGCAGACTAGGTGATAAGGGTGTAAGTGAAATTTATTTGAGAGATTCGGGGTACACTAGTAGAGGAGTGAGGAAGTGATACAAGGAAGAGAAGGTGGCCAATGAGATTGTGTTTTTAAACCAGCTATCAGAGTGGGTGACTGGAGCTTAGTCCCACAGAGAAATTCTGGGAAACAGTGTAAACACATGCCTCAAAATGATTTCTCCAAAAGATGAGGGAGTTGGGGTATTTATGCCTCTAAAGTGGTTGAGAGCTGCTTCTGGGGATGGGTGTTAATTCTTGGGTAGTTTTGGATTGCCAGGCTGGAAGACTGGCCTTGTGTGGTTCTGGGAAAAGCCCTCAGATGCAAAGAAGCAGATGCCGGCAGTTGGAAGTCTGTGGAGAACTGAATTGGGTGAGGCCCCGGGGATTTGGGCAGGGCATTGACAGTGCCTGCTCCAGAGCCCGTTGATGTGGGCTAGCTGTGGTACAGACGCACCTCCCAATGCTCAACACAGGATGGAGAAGTGTGTGGAGGGTGAATCTGGAGAAACAAATCAAATTTGCATGTATATTTAAAGTAAGTAAGTAATATTAACCAGTATTCTCTAAAATGTAATAGCACTGTTTAGGTTTCAAAACAATTTTTCCTTTTGATTCTCACAATTACTGTTCTCTAATGGTCTGATTGTGCTTGTGCGTTAGCTAAGGCAGGAATTACTCCATTTCCTGGAGCAGAAAACAGAAGCATAGAGAGGATGTAATTCAGTAAGAGTCAGTTAGGTGTAGGACCTTAGAATCAGTTCTGCCACTTACTGGCTGGGTAATCTTAGATAAGTTAACTTATCCTCTTTGAACCTTTGTTTTCTCATGTGCAAAATGGGGTTAATAACATTTTTACCACAGAATTGTTGTAAGGACTAAGTGATATGATGCACATAAAACCCTTGATACATGCTAAATAAGTGCTAAAGAAGTGTTTTTTAAGTAAATAATCTTTTTTGAAAAAAATAAAGGCAAAGGATTTTATTATATATTTTTTCTTGAGACTACATTTACTTAAAAAATTAATAACTTTTACTAATGGACTGGATTGAAATATCTGCCAGTAATAGGCATTCTTTTCTCTCTCAGCTACGTGACTGGATGATAATTGAGCACTTTGGAATAGCCACGAGAATTGATTCAAATGATTATAACCACACTAATGAGACTGTGTGACCATCACTCCACTTCAAAGCTATATAATGGAAGCCTTCCATTTCCTTTTCTTTCTTCCTGTCTGCCCAGCAACTTGTTTTATCTCAAATTCCACATGTTTGGAAAATTCCATCATTTTCCCTTTTTGCCTAATCATTAGTTCAGGGAGGTCTTTCCACTATAATTAAAAAATTAAAATAGGAATTCCTGAATCTAGTTTTCAGACTAAAAGCATATTTCTTTTGAAAATTAGCAAGCAAGTGGGGCTTCCCCAAAGAGCAAAAAAAGGCATTGTACCTGAGGAGCTGTAGAGTAAAAAGAACCTTGGGAAGTTTCCCAGGGGGAGAGGGGAAGAGCCGGAGAGAGAAATGAGAATCTCAGGAGTCCTGGTGTCCAGTGCCTGACTTCTCGAGAAGAACTGAGCTGTTTAGGGGCCTGTAAGGAGGGAGCTGGTGTCTGAGCCAGACATGTCCATCAGTGGAACAAGACTGATCACCCTGCATGGATATGCTTTTAACTCAAAACTGTGGTAATCTTAAGATCTTTGAGCCTTAGCTTTGAAAGGATTTTGGATGCGCAAGTGACTTCAAAGACTATCTAATTCAGGTCCCTTCTTTCCACTTTTGGAGTTAAAAGACCTAGAGAGGGCAGGGGACTGATTGAAGGTCATGTGGCAAACTAGCAATAGAGCCAGCACAAGAAGCCAAGGTTTAGTACTGCTTAGTGCCAGTTTAGTGCCCTTCGATTTGTGTCCATGGTGCACCCACTTCCCTCTGTCTCCCCAAACTCTGCCATTCCAATGGAATCCTTCTGCAGTGTCTCTCTGCTTGCATACCTCCACTGTGAGGGAGCTTGTGACATCCCATGAAAGCTCACACTGTTCCATTTTCAGGTGGTTCTCTTGAAAAATTTTTTCTTAGAGTGAACTAAGATCTGCCTCTTCTCAACTGACACTGTTTGGTTCTGGGTCACCCCTCAAGTTGGCTCTCCCTACCCTACCAGACCTCAGAGGTTTGCTCAGAGTCCCCACAGCCTGCACGAGTCCTCCCATCTCTAGACCAAACATCCTGGTTTCTTGCAATTTGGTCTTTTTGGGGCCTATTTTAGAAGCTGAGAGGGATTTTATACACACAATTACCTAGTTAATGTTTCCTTCAGACTGTGGTGGCCAGAAGGGAACACAAATGTGATTTTTATATGTCAACCTATGTGTCACACAATTTTATATGTCAACTTGGCTAGGCCACAGTACCCTGACACTTGGTCAAACACATCTTGGTGTTGCTGTGAAGGTATTTTTTAGGTAAGATTCACTTTTTTTTTTTTTTTGGTGAAGCCCTGAGCTAACATCCATTGCTAATCCTCCTCGTTTTGCTGAGGAAGATTGGCCCTGGGCTAACATCCGTGCCTATCTTCTTCTACTTTATATGTGGGAAGCCACCACTCATGGCTTCATAAACAGTGCATAGGTCTGTGCCTGGGATCCGAACCTGTGAACGCCAGGCCACTGAAGCAGAGCATGCGAACTTAACCACTATGCCACCAGGCCGGCCCCAAGATTAACTTTTTAATAAGTAGACTTTGAGTAAAGCAGATTATCCTCCGTAGTGTGAGTGGAGCTCCTCCAATCAGTTGAAGGCCTTAAGATAAAGACTATCCACCTCAGGGGAAGAGGAATTCTGCCAGTAGATGGGCCTTTGGCCTTGAGCTGCAACATCAACTCTTCCCTGGGTCTCCAGCCTGCTGGCCTACCCTACAGATTTTGAAGTTGTCACCTTCCACAATCATGTGAGCCAATTCCTTAAAATCAGTTTTTCTTTCTCTCTCTCTCAATCTCTCTTCACACACACACACACACACACACACACACACACACACACACACACACATAGTCGGTTCCATTTCTTTGGAGAACCCTGACTAATACAATGTTTTCAAGCATACAACTTTGCCTTTAAGCACAACCTCAGGACTGGAAAGAGAAGTCTTGGTTGACCTCTCATCTTCCTCTCGGCATCCTACCATTCAACACGTGGAGCATATGTTCTGCACCTATTGCTGGTGATAGAAAGGAAAATATTGTAACCAGAGTTCTGAACTTAGGGCCTTGATAAAATCTGACCCTGCCCAAAATCATTAGTGCATAGAATTTAGTGTGGCATAGAATTTAGGCTCTGTAGTCAGACAGTCTTGAGTTCATATTTGGCTTTGACATCTACCAGCTGGTGACCTTGGGAAGTTACTCAACCTCCCTGAGCCTCAAATGACTTTCCCCATCCGTAAAAGGAGGGGTTTAGATTAGATGGTCTTTAATTTTCCCTTTAATTTTGGACATGCAGTGTTTCAATTTAGTGAAAATTCAGGGAAGAATTGTAAATAGTATCAGTCAACCAGTAGGATGACAAAGAATGCTAAAATAAGACTGATAAATTAGATGGGAAAGCGGTTAATGCTCTATAGGGCAATAAAAATACCTACTTCAGGCCCAGAAAAAAAGCTGTAGATGAATATATAATTCATATATACCATATATACAAATAAGCAGTGTTGACCAGTCACAAGCTCTCTCTCATGTTTGTGATTTCACTTGATCCTATTTCGTCTTCACTAAAACCCCTTGAGGCAGGCATTAGCATTCACATTTTGTAGAAGGGAAAACTGAGGCTCATAGACATTAAATACTTTGCCCAAGGTCGCACAGTTAGTAAGACCCAGAACCAGGATTCAAATTCAGTTTTTACAAATTCATGCACCTCCTTTTGCCTGGAGATTTTTGGCATTTGGGAAGAATGGCATGAGTTCAAGAAATCTGGGATCTGTTTCCAACACTGCGTTCTCTCCAAACAGTTTATCAAAGTATAATTTTGCAAATATTAAAAATATAATTTGTATATGTACATATAGTGAGCATGTTATCAAAGTTTTATTTAGATTTTTAATGAAGGAACCAGTAGGAAGACAAAGAACGCTGAAATAAGATAGGTAAGTTAGATGCAAAATTGGTTAATGCCCCATAGGGCAATAAAAATACAACTTTGGGGATTATCTTTTCTATCAGATAGCAATCATTTGCATCTCTACTAGCAAAACAAACCAAACCAAAAAAATTTTTTTGTACCTTATCAAGCTTTTTACAAGTTAGCATCTACTTTACAGAGTTGTAAAATGTCTGGACCCTAGTAAATCAAACGAAGGTACGTATCCTAGAGAGTCAGATGATCTTTAGACAGGCTTCTTAGGCCATGCTCTTGTATCACATTGATAAGACATCTAGTCATCCTTTTGGATTATTTCCAAGTTCTGGATAATTTTTTTAATCAGTCCACCTCTTTGAGGTGTTGTATGGTCAGCAAATCTAGAGCATATGGTACTGACCAACTACTACAGCCAGAGAATTAACTTCCATTTGGAGATTTCACAAGGAAGTAGGATTGAATTTTCAGTACCCACTATCATTCCAAAGAATTCCAAAGATCTCAACTTGATTGAGATATAATTCACATATCGTACAATTCATTGATTTGAAGTATACAATTCACTGGCTTTTTTTTCCCTTTTTTTTTATTGTGGTAACATTGGTTTATAACATTGTATAAATTTCAGTTTCACATCACGATACTTCTATTTCTGCATAGATTACCTCATGTTCACCATCCAAAGACTAATTACAATCCATCACCACACACGTGTGCCTAATCATCTCTTTTGCCCTCCTCCCTCCCCCTTTCCCCTCTGGTAACCACCAATTCAATCTCTGTCTCTATGTGTTTGTCTTTTGTTGTTTTTATCTTCTACTTAAGAGTGAGATCATACAGTATTTGACCTTCTCCCTCTGACTTATTTTGCTTAGCATAATACCCAGACAGTGTCCATCCATGTTGTCACAAGTGGCTGGATTTCATCATTTCTTATGGCTGAGTAGTATTCCATTGTGTATATATACTACATCTTCTTCATCCATTTGTCCCTTGATGGGCACTTAGGTTACTTCCAAGTCTTGGCTATTGTGAATAATGCTGCAGTGAACACAGGGGTGCATGTATCTTTATGGATTCGTGTATTCATGTTCTTTGGATAAACACCCAGCAGGGGAATAGCTAGATTATATGGTAGTTCTATTCTTAATTTTTTGAGGAATATGTATACTGTTCTCCGTAGTGGCTGCACCAGGTTGCACTCCCACCAGCAGTGTATGCGAGTTCCCTTCTCTCCACATCCTCTCCAACACTTGTTATTTCCTGTGTTGTTAATAATTCATGGGCTTTTAATGTGTTCACAGAGTTGCACAACTATCATCACAATCAATTTTAGAAGATTTTCATTACCCTAGAAATAAATCCCACACCTTTTAGATGTCACCACTCACCATTCCCCTCACTACCCCCAGCCCTAGGAAACCACTAATCTTATTTCTATCTCTATTGATTTGCCTGTTTTAGATATTTCATAGAAATGGAATCATAATATGTGGTCCTTTATGGCTGCCTTCTTCCACTTAGCATAATGTTTTCAAGGTTCATGTTGAAGCCTGCACCAGTACTTCATTTTTTTCTAATAGCTGAGTAATATTCCATTGTATAGTGATGAAGATTTACTCCTATGTTTTCTTCTAAGAGTTTTATAGTTTAACTCTTTCATTTAGGTCTTTGATCCATTTGGAGTTAATTTTTGTATATAGTGTGAGGTAAGGGTCCAACTGTATTCTTTTGCATTTAGATATCCAGTTTTCCCAGTACCGTTTGTTGAAGAGACTGTTCTTTCCCCCACTTAATTGTTTTGGCACCCTTGTTGAAAATCAATTGACCAGAAATGTGATGGTTTATTTCTGGACTCTCAATCCTATTCCATTGATCTATATACCTATCATTATTCCAGTACTACACTGTTTTGATGACTCTAGCTTTGTAGTAAGTTTTGAAATTGGAAAGTGGGAATCTTCCAACTTTGTTCTTTTTTAAGATTGTTTTGGCTACTTGGAGTGTCTTGCATTTTCATATGAATTTAATTTGTAAGCTTGTCTATTTCTGCAAAAAAGATAGTTGGGGTTTTGATAAAAATTGTATCAAATCTGTGTCTAGTGAGATGAATCATGTTATTTTTGTCCTTTATTCTATTGATGTGATGTATTACATTACTTGATTTTTGGATGTTAAACCAACCTTGTATTCCTGGGATAAATCCCACTTGGTCATGGTGTGTAATCTTTTTTTTATATATTTCTGGATTTGATTTGTTAGTATTATATTGAGGATTTTTGTGGCTATATTCATAAAAGACATTGGTCTGTAGTTTTCTTGTAATGTCTTTGCCTTGTTTTGGTGTCAGGGTAATATTGGCCTTATAGAATGAGTTGGGAAGTGTTCACTCCTCTTCTGTTCTTTGGAAGAGTTTGTGAAGAATTGGTGTTAATTCTTCTTTAAATATTTAGTAGAATTCACTGGTGAAGTCATCTGGTCCTGGGCTTTTCTTTGTGGAGTTTTTGTTTTGTTTTGATTTGTTTTTACCAATTCAATCTCTTTACTTATTATGGGTCTATTCAGATTTTCTATTTCTTCTTGAGTCAGTTTTGGTAGTTTGTGTGTTTCTGGGAATTTGTCATTTCTTCTAAGTTGTCTAACTTGTTGGCAAAGAGTTGTTCATAGTATTTCCTTGTAATTCTTTTTATTTCTGAAAGATCAGTAGTAATGTCCCCTCTGCTATTTTTGACTTTAGTCACTTGAGTCTTGGGTTTTTTTGTTGTTGTTGTTCAGGTTAGCTAAAAGTTTGTCAATTTTGTTAATCTTTTCAAAGAACCAACTTTTGGTTTCATTGATTTTCTTAATTGTTTTTCTATTCTCTTCATTAATATCCATTCTAATCTTTATCATTTCCTTCCTTTTTCTTGCTTTTGGTTTAGTTTGCTCTTCTTTTTCCAGTGATTAGGTGGTAGGTTAGATTGTTGATGTGAGATCTTTCTCCATTTTTAATGTAGGCATTTATACCTATTAATTTTCCTCTGTGCTCTGCTTTAGCTGCATCTCATAGGCTTTTGTATGTTATGTCTTCATTTTCATTTATCTTAAGTATTTTCTGATTTTTTGGGTGTGATTTCTTCTTTGATACACTAGTTATTTAGTAGTTTATTGTTTAATTTCCACATATTTGTTAATATCACAAATTTTTGTTCTGTTATTAATTTTCAATCTCACACCATCATGATTGGAGAACATAAAATTCCAGTCGATTTAAATTTATCGAGACTTATTTTATGGCCTGACATATGGTCTATCTTGGATGACATTCCATGTGTGCATGAGAAGTATATTCTTCTCTTATTGGGTAGCATGTTATATAGATATCTGTTAGATTTAGCTTGTATGTAGTACTGCTCAATTCTTCTGTTTCCTTGTTGATCTTCTGCCTAGTTGTTCCATCCAATATTGAAAGTAAGGTATTAGAGTCTGACAATTATTGTTATATTGTGTATTTCTCCCCTCAATTCTATCAACCTTTGCTTTTTGTATTTTTGTGGCCCTGTTATTAGGTGCATATAGTTTATAATTTCCTGCTGAATTGACCCTATAATCATTATAAAATGTACCTCTTTATTTCTAGAAACATTTTGTCTAAAAGACTACTTTTTTCTGTTATTCATGTAGCCACTCCAGCTTTCTTATATTTGCTGTTTGCATCATATGTCTTTTTCCATCTTTTTGCTTTCAATCTATTTGTGTCTCTGAATCTAAAGTGTGCCTCTTGGTGATAGCATATAGTTGGATCCTATTTTTATTTTATCCAATATGAAAATTTCTGCCTTTTGATTGGAGTGATTCATCCATTCACACTTAATTTGTTACTAATATAGTTGGATTTACATCTGCCATTTCATTTTTTGTTTTTTATATCTCATATATATTTTCATCCTTTTATTCTTCCTTTACTGCTTTCTTCTGCATCAAGTGAATATTTTCTAGTGTTAGCATTTTAATTATTTAATGACTGATATTTTAAAATTGCTCTTCTTTGCTCACCTATTCCAGTACCAGAAAACCAAAGCCAAGAAATTAATCTATCAGGCTTCACTTGCAGTCCCTAAAAGTAAGTGACATTGTCTTTTCTCAAGATCCCCAACATTTGCTAAGTTTGCTAACCTGCCAGCAAGTGAACTTCCTTACTATCTTCCTAGCATAATGCTGGAACCCTGTAAGCCAGAGAATCAGTTTACCAGACCAATCTCCTGGAAGGGCTTTGTAGCCTTGCTTCCACATAAGAAGTATGACTCTTGTTCGTTAATGGTTACATAATCATAGTAGATTAAATGAAATTTTTCTCTCAAATATAAAACTCTTTGGATGGCTTTGTTTGTATAATAGATTTAATCAATTACATCCTGGTAAAGAGGAGAGCAGATTCTTGGAATCTTTGGAAATAATTATATTGCTAGGAACTCAGTAAAAGTATTCACTCTTGAATACTGAGGGGTCACTGGAAACAAGATACCATTAAGAAATATTTTCTTTTAGTTTGTATAAGCATAGCTTGCTAAATTGAGGGTTAGTGATAGATCAAGAAGAAAGCAAAAAATAAAAAAACAAAACAAACAAAACAAGGACTTCCTCATAGGCACATCAAATACAAAACATTAAAAACAATCCAACAATATTCTTAAACAAATAAGCACAATTATATTCCCCTCATCAACTTATTAGGCTCCTGTGACTTATTCTAGACTCACAAGTCTTGGGTCAACAGTGTACTTCCATGAAGTTGTTTGCTTCTGGACTAAAAAGGGTCCTAGCAATCCCGCTTCAGAGCTGTGGTTCAGTTTACAGCTATCTACTTGTGGTCGCAATGTCAGCTTATGCTGAGAAACCTGGCCCTGTAAGTCTATTCCAGTTAAGAGTACCTCATACAATCTTTTCCACCAAGTTGCTGGGACTGTCCTTTGTTGAAGAATCTGTAGTGTATAGCAGAGGTCTTCAGGTAAGCATGTAAAGAAAGCAAAACCACTTGATTAGACTGAAGGCTCTATTAATTTACTACAGTAGACAACTATATTAGAATAGAAGAGAGTAAAATCCTATTGGGTTATGGATTTTGTCAGTGTTTCCTCTAGGGTTAGAATATATTGTGGACATGGGGACACTGACAAATCTACTTTAAAAAATGAACATACGGAAGATAGAACTTTTTTTGATTGGACAGCTTATCCCATTTTGTAGGCCTAATATATAATACAATAGTATTATTGTATTATACTGTAATATATGTACAATATATACAATAATTATTGTACATTATTATATACACAATAATTATTGTATATATTGTATTATACTTAATACAATAGTATTAAGCCAATTAAGAAATATATAGCTTATCAAACATACCTAATTAATTCTGCTATCTCTCCTGCTTATGAATGACCCATCAACGGTTATAAGGTGAGAGACCAAGCCTTTGGTATTTTAGCGATTTAGGAAGCACCCAAGATAGTTGACATGTAAAAACATATTAACAGTTACATTTTTATAAACCTTAGGCTTGATCTTGGAAGGTAATATTAAAAAGAATTTTCAAAGAGGAATCATCACTAGCTTAAGATAGAAGCATAGATGCCTGGGAACCACGAACGGTGACAATACACTAGTACTAGATAAACATAACTGTAGGTGTAATGATAAGGAACTTCAGCTATTTAAGAAAGGAGGAACTTTTGCTGTTGTTTTGTTTTTAAATAATCAAGGGCATGACAAAGTCAGCACAAAGCACAGAAAATTATTCTAGTCAGATATATAATATCTGCTATTTGGGCAGATTACACAAAAGTTAAAAATAACTTTTACTGGGGCCAGCCCGGTGGTGCAGCGGTTAAGTGCGCGTGCTCTGCTTTGGTGGCCCGGGGTTTGCAGATTCGGATCCTGAACGTGCACCGATGCACCGCTTGTCAAGCTATGCTGTGGCAGTGTCCCATATAAAGTAGAGGAAGATGGGCACAGATGTTAGCTCAAGGCCAATCTTCCTCAGCAAAAAAAAAGAGGAGGATTGACATCGGATGTTAGCTAAGGGCTGATCTTCCTCGCCAAAAAAAAAATAAATAAATAACTTTTACTGTCTCCTGTCAAGAACCAGTTGAATATTCCAAGACTAATTTCTCTCTCTTTTTTTTAAAGATTTTATTTATTTATTTAATTTCCCCCCAAAGCCCCAGTAGATTGTTGTATGTCATAGCTGCACATCCTTCCAGCTGCTGCATGTGGGACGCAGCCTCAGCATGGCCGGAGAAGCGGCGCGTTGGTGCGTGCCCGGGATCCAAACCCAGGCTGCCAGCAGCGGAGCACGCACACCCAACCGCTAAGCCATGGGGCCGGCCCCTAATTTCTCATTTTAATATGGAGAAAAACAAAGCCAAATTCTACTCTTGGATTAATATAACAATTGGCAGCAAAGACCTTTTTAAAAATCTTAGGAGTAAGCCCATTAAAGCAGAGCCAATTTTGTCAAAATTTTAACATATATCATTGGTTTTTTCTAGACTCATTATTTGCAGGTATTATAAAGCAAGGAAAAAGTAGTTTTGTTTTCCTCAAACTTCTACAACTTACACATTCAAATTTTGTCTTTTACTAATCTTGCACATTCTAGCACAATTAGTCATTTATTTTACTTCAAGACAAGTTGCTCTCTTTTTCCCTTGATAAACAAAACCACACTCATAATCTTACATACACATTCATATTTCTTTGTTACTTCAATTCTTAATATAGCCTCAACGGCCCACATAAATTACTACTTTTTTCTTAAGTTTATACATTTATTTGAAGAGAATTGACATTATCACAAACTTTAGATTTTTCTTCTAGAAAAATATGTTCATACATTTGTCCATATCTTATTTTGTGTATCTCAAAAATATTTTTCTAGTTTTCATCATATTGAATAAAATGAAATCCTACCCATTTCTTTTTCCTCCCAGCTTTATTGAGATATAATTGACATATAATATAGTGTAAGTTTAAGGTGTACGATGTATTGATTTGATCCATTTATAAATTGCAAAAATGATACCACCATAGTATTAGCTACCACCTCCGTCTTTATCACATAGTTACCATTTCTCTTCTGTGGTGAGAACATTTAAGGTCTACTACTCTTTTAGCATATAAATTACAGCTTTTAACCAATGTAACTACCTTCTATATCCTCACAGAGATAACTGTCGGCAAGTACAGAGATAACTGTCGGCAAGTAACTGAGTATGGTTTGAAATATACAAATATTTAGCAGACCAGCTAAGCAAGCATTATAAAACTTCTGATGGCCACACACATCCCTTTTACATTTCTTAAAGTCTGCAAAATTGAACATATACATTAATATAACCCAAAGGTTTATCCACTCTCAAACATAAAAAATAAGAAGCAAAGGGGTGTGTGTATGTGTGTGCGTGTACATACTATGGTGACCAATGTTTTTGTAGTTTATCTTCCTTAGAAATTATCCAGGCATCTAAAGATTATTCACCAATTTACTTGATTTAATATCAGTCTAAATTCTTAAAGCTAATTAAAGACCTTGGAAATTATATCTAAGCTGATATATTACAGAGTAACATAATCATTGATGATATAAACGATTTAGGAAATTCAGATTAACTACAATCTCCATGATAAAACACGCTCCATCACTCTAGCATTTCATCTTGTTTTATATTCTTCATGGTTTTGAAAACTGATATCATCTTGCTTATTTATTTGTTTACTTATTTATTGTGAACATTTTCCCACTAGACGTAACCACAATAAAGAAAGAGAATTTGTCTTCCTTGGTGCCTAGAACATGTAGGAGACTTCCAATGAATAGTTTTGAATAAAGGGATACATGAATGAAATCCTTACTCATAATAATCATTTCAGACAGGAGGAATAGGTCTCATTTTACCATTTTACAAGGGAGGAAGCTGAGGTATCAATGATCGGTTAGCTACTGAGTGACAGACTCAGAATTTTGGTTTCCTGATTTCCAATCCAATATACCACATTATTTCCTACAACTTGATATATACATGTGCAAGTGAAAAAATTCTGAAAGAAGAAAATTCTTGCACAGATGTGATTCACAGAGAGGGTACCTGAGATGGATTGCACCTAGTGGGAGCCCCGATAGGCAGTGTTTTCATAGAAGCCAATGTCTTTAGTCTACAACTTCTTTTAGCCAAATTCCCCCTGCTACCACTTACTATCAGTCAGTATTACTTAATTCTTTGAGCTTCTAATCGTTTTCCCTTTGGATTACGTGTCATTGAGGACCAAGGAAACGAAATGTGAATTGTTCCCTGGTTTTTGCTGGAACAAAAGCTTGTTCCTGAAATTGGCTATTCGCCCCCTCTCCTTCTTATTCTTCCCTTCCAAAGCCCTCTTGAGACATCAGACATAGTATGCTTCCCATAGGGTATTCAAACGTTCTCTTTTGGCTTGCTTTTTGAGTGCCAAGACAAATCACTATTAGAGAGATGCTAACTGGGAAAGGCAGACTAAACCTCGGCTGGTGCTGGCTCCAGTCCTGGGCTTCTGCATTCTCTCAGAGGGAAGCCAGCAATCACACATGGCACATGGAATGACCAGTTGCCCACCCAAAGGAACCTCCATCCTCTTCCACCAACCAGGGAGCATTTTGTATTAAATTGAGCTTGTCCTCCTTTAACTTTTTTCCTCTGTTAAGGGTTTTGTAGTCAACTAGTCAGAATTGCCTGGTACTTATTTTTAGGATCGCACACTTCTCTTCTGATTAAAACATGTTCTTGGATGACAATTCCTAGAATTTTTGTCAGATCACTTCTCACGGCAATCCTTTCATCCTCATTGTCTTCCCTCTGAAAAACCAGCATCTGGTAGTGATGATTGATTGATTGATTTTTTGTGAGTGAGATCAGCCCTGAGCTAACATCTGCTAATCCTCCTCTTTTTGCTGAGGAAGACTGGCCCTGGGCTAACTTCTGTCCCCATCTTCCTCCACTTTATATGGGAGGCCGCCACAGCATGGCTTGCCAAGCGGTACGGTGGTGTGCCACCGGGATCCGAACTGGCGGGAACCAGCGAACCCTGGCCGCTGCAGCGGAGCGCACACACTTAACCGCTTGCGCCAGCGGGCTGGCCCCTGGTAGTGATTTAGATGTCATTTCTGCTGACCTCATCCTTGATTCAGAGAAAACATTAGCAGGTAAGTTCAGAGGCTACACCATATCACAGTTACATACTGTGTATGTACCCAGGCAGTTACTGCCTGGGTAAGGCAGTATGGTTCTTACCATATTTATTGGGCAAAAGAAGAAACTGAAACACAACCGGGCTCCAAGACTCCTCAAGGTCTCACTGATGCTCAACACCTGCACTCTTTTTTAAGAAGAGTAAAAGTGAAGAAAGCTCTACTACTGAATTAAAAATTGTGGGTGCCAAGATGGGACCTGTAGTCCTCCTCACTCCGTGGATCACAGAAGCGGGCAGAAGGTTGCAGAGTTGGCGTTGTCCTGTGTGGAAGCTGGAACAGACATGGCATGGGAAGCCTCTCACATGCTGTGCTGTTGATCACCTTGGACTGGGCCATTTCACTGTTATCACAAAATAAACAGGATGCTCAGAGGCATGTTACAGCAGACAACCAACCAGCTTCACAGTGGTCCTCTAAGTCAACCCTCACAACAGGGCCGGGAGAGAGCTGTTATTACCCTCACTTTACGGAGAATGAAACAGGGTCAGTGTGGTGAAGCCTCTTGTTAAGGATCCCACACTCAGTACATTGCAAAGCAGGACCTCCCGGCTCCTCCATCCAAACCCAGTGGCTGGACTTTCCCACGTGTAGACTACAGCTGGAAAGGCTCTTGGAGGACACATTTTAGATCCACCCTCTCGGTTTACAATACAGAGAGCGAAGACCCCCGGCAGGCGAAGTGATTTGCCAAGGGGCACGCGGCGAGTGCATGACAAGGCTGCGAAGGGAACTCGAGACTCCTCGGTTTCTCCTTTCCCTGGCTGACTTTTTCCTCACCCGCACTCCGCGTGGGAGGTTGGAGGAGGAGCTGAGCAGAATTGCCGCGGCGGCCCGGGGCCGGGGCTTTCGGGGGCGGTCCCTGGCGTCTGCTCATTCCAGAGCCCTCGGAGGGGAGCGCGCCGAGTGCGGAGCCGCGCGTCCCGGCCTCTCCTGCGCGCTCCCGCCTCCCCCGGGCTCCGAGGAGCCGGGGCACGTTACGGACGGAGATTCTAGGGTTGAGGGCTGCTGCCCGCTGCCGGAGCCCGTGCGATCCCTGGCGACCTGGAGAAGCGCTCGAGCCGTCTCCGCCCCAGGAACTTGCCGCAGACTCGGCGCGATCCGTCTGCGGTGGGGGCCGCAGGTTTTAAAAGCAGTTCTGCGACTCCGAGGTGAGTGGAGCCATCGGGTGTCGTGCGTGGGGCTCCGGCTCTCGTGCTGCCCTCTACCCCAGTGCCCTCCCAACTCTCCTCTTTTATACACTCTTCTTCATTTCTCTCCCTTGATCACTTTTGCGTTTCTCCTTTCTCCTTCTCTCAGCCCCTAAGTTCCAGCCACCTTCTGCACACGATCTTGGGTCTCCGGGGAGGCCGGAGCTTGGATGAGGGAGCCCCGGTCCCACAGGAGACGGGCTCGTCTCCGCTTCCCCTGCTGCTGCCTTCTCGGGAAGCGCCCCCTCCTCGAGGAGGCTCTGCCGCCCCTTCGCTCTCCAGGCGCGGCGCCAGAGTTCAGCTCCCGGGCCTGAGCACCCGCCCTGGGCGCTGCGCTGGCGGTTTGGGTCTTTGCAACCACTCAGAGCAGCGGCTTGTCTGCCCTGCTTTCCTCAAAGCTCCGCGTAGAAGGCGCCAGTTTGGAGTCAGGGGTGGTTGTTTCCAGCCCTGGTCTGTCCCTAGCAGTTTCACTATCCTATCTCCGAGCTTCTTTGTCCATCTGTGAAATGGAGAAAACATCCTTTGCATAGAGAAATCAAATGAGAAAGGGGGTGTGAAGAGTATCCTGGAGTGAAGCCTTCCTTCCGAACTTCCTCCTTCTCCTCCTTCTGCCTCTTAGGACTTGGCTGTTCCAGTCGCCGGTTATTTTGCACCCCTGTCCCCCCTCCACAAATTCCTTGAGGGAAGGGACTATCTTTCTGTGCTCATCTCTGAGGCATCCTCAGCACTTGGCGCAGGGCCTGGCAAATAGGCGCTCCATGCTGTTTACTGAGAGAATGAGAGACGTAAACCGTGAAAACCTGCACAGCAGATTGAGTGGCGGGGCTGGGCTGTTATTCGTGCAGCGCCGTTTGTTTCCTCCTGACTGGCACTAGTCCTGTTGGCACCTGGGGACTCACGAGTCTCCCATTTGTCTGTAGGCTCCTCGAAGCTCTTGGCTGTAGTGGTGAAAGCTGCTCAGTCATTCAGGGATCAGAGATTCCTTGACCATCTGCCGTGATCTGTGGTACCACTGCAGTGGGGAAATAGGAAGGGCTGTGAATGCCGGAGGAGGGTGGGGGAGGGGGTGGGAAGAACGGTTCTCGGAGTCAGGAGACACTCTGAGTTACTTTGATGAGGCATTTCCCCTGTCTGGACGTCACCTTCACCATCTGTAAAACAAGGAAGTGAGGGAAGACCAGATGGGTGTCTGTGGTTGAGTTGATATGCCCTTTGGGTTATGCAGGCCACTGGGCAATCCTCTGAGCACATACGGGAGAGCCCAGCTGAGCTTCAGGACATCACGTACTTCGGTACTAACAACCAAAAAGCCGAGAAGAAGCGCTTCTCCACTCCAGCAGGGACCTCCTGTTTCCAGCTGTCCTGTATGAATCATCCCTTGGAGGTTACAAATCGTGCTCCATCAGACCTTCCAAACACTGACCTCTCAGGGCGTCAGAACAGTGGGCTCCATTGCGTAAAAGGTCTGGGGATTCCCCCAGCACGAGAATCGCTGAGCTGTGGTCAGATGATGAAGGAAAAAACCAATTCGGTACTCGGGGGCCTGATGTGGTTGGGTCACATACTGGGCCCAGGGGTGACAGACCAAGGGGTAAAGAAGCGGTCACAACCTCAGATGCTTTCCCAGCACTATTCTTATCTTTCTTTAAAAAACATACTTCTGTTTCTTCTCCATGAATTAAAATATACAAGCAAAAAACATGTCTCCAAGAAAAGAGGATCTTGGCCTTGGCTACTCTTATGCTACCACCATTGGCAGTGGTATCAAAAATAGACACATGTACTCACACTCATAGTTTATAGGAGTAAATGTATCATCACACACTGCAGACGCCCGCCTGACTGCCAGGTGAGCTGAATGATGCAATAATCATACTTGACATTTACTGAGTGCTTACTATGAGCCAGCGTTATTCCAAGCATCTTACATGTATTAACACATTTAGTCCTTACCAGAATCCTATGAGGTAGGGACCATCATTACATCCATTTTATAGATGAGGACACTGAGGTCCAGAGAGAGTAACTCATCCATGATCACACAGGAAGTAAGTGGCAGAGCTGCCGTTTGAACCCAGGCAGTGTGGCTCCAGGGCCCATTGGAAGTGGGGAGATCTGGGTTCAGATCTTGCCTCTGTCACTTACTTGCTGGGTGACCTAGGGGAAGTTAAGTGAGAATTTGACAGCCACTGGACTAGTGAGTCACTAGGGACCCTAGTACCCTTCTAACTCCCTGGAGAAATAGAAGATGAACGTCAAGAGAGAATGGTATACATCCAGGAGTGCCCTGGGTGGCCTCTTAGAAACACCCTTGGAGTTTTTTGAAAGGTTATCTTCTCTTCTCCCCACTCCTTTCTATTTTTTCTTTAATGGTCTTCAACCCAAGACCGTCCTGGACCTGGGGCAGGGCTCTAGGGGAGGTAGGATGTCAGGAGAGCAGAATCAGTCTTTGAGAGCTGGCCGGACCCTTGGAGACTCGTAGAGACCATCCTTAACAGTTGACTGACAGTAAACTGAGGCCCAGTTTGAAAGAGGGGCATGCTCAGGATCACACAGTGTTTTCCTTTTCTAATACTATAACAAATTACTACAAATTTAGTGGCTTAAAGAACTTAAATTTATTATATTACAGTTCTGTAGGTCAGAAGTCTGGTATGGTCTTCCTAGCATAGAATCAAGGCACCATTAGTCTGTGTTTCTTTCTGGATCTTTAGGGGAGAATTGGTTCCCTTCTTATCTGAGTTGTTGGCAGAATTCAGTTCCTGTGGTTGTAGGACCAGGGTCACAGTTTTCTTGCTGGCTGTAAGCTGAGAGACATTCCCTGCTTCTACAGACCACTGCATTCCTTGGCTCATAGCCACCTTGCTCTGTCATCAAAGTAAGCAGTGATGAGTCGGGTTCTCGTCATGTCACATCTCTCTGACCCAGTCTTCTGCCGTCCTCTTCGCTTTTAAGGACTCATGTGATTAGATTGGGCTCACCTGGATAATCCAGGCTACTCTCCCCATCTTAAAGTCCTTAACTTTAATCATATCTGCAAAGTCCCTTTTGCCTCTGTTCTCATGGCTCTGCCCTCTGAGTCATGCTTCCTTTTTCATAAGCAAAGTTCCAGGGCCGAGGACATGGACATCATTGAGGGGCTGTTATTCTGCCCACCACACACAGTCAGGCCCACTTTGGGAGAGTGATTTGTTCCAGATCACACAGTGAGGTGGGGATTCACACCACTCCCGTGCCTTGCAGCTTGGTCATTGAGCCCCCGTGACAGCCCACCTTATGGACAGCCCAGCACACAGCAGGCACTTAGTCACCAGCAAATAACAGTGATGGATGGGAGAGGCTTAAACAGGATGCTGTGGATTTGGCCTGGGTTTCTCCTCTGCTGGCTCTCTATTCGTTTCCAAGACTCTGTGATTGGCTGGGTCAGATGGTATGTGCAGTCTTGAACAGCTCTGGCTGCTTTCTGATCTCTTTGAAATATCCTAGTGTTTTCCCATTTTTCCAGCCACAGAGGAGCAGATAGAAACTCAGGCAGGGAACAAGTCTTTACACTGTTAAGAATTTTGAAGGAGACAGAAGCCAATTGGGGTAAAATGAGAACAGAGCACTCCTTAGGGACTTTGGGTCATCTGAGAAAGGCCTCCGATTTGATTCATTTAGCATTTTTGATAGTTGTGTGTCCTGCCCATTCTTTCCTCTGGCCCCTTTCTTTTTTTTTTTTTTTTTTTTAAAGATTTTATTTATTTATTTTTTCCCCCCAAAGACCCAGTAGATAGTTCTATGTCATAGCTGCACATTCTTCTAGTTGCTGTATGTGGGACGCGGCCTCAGCATGGCCAGAGAAGCGGTGTGTCGGTGCCCGGGATCCGAACCCCGGGCCGCCAGCAGCAGAGCGCACGCACTTAACTGCTAAGCCACGGGGCTGGCCCTTTTTTTTTTTTTTTTTAAAGATTTTTCTCTGGCCCCTTTCTTTGGGACAAATGTCCCTGCTGGAATGGACTCTTTGCTGGGTTCGTAAATGCTTGAGGCTAACCGTTACATAATAGGAGGAGAACTATTTCCAAGAGTAAATGTGAGGCTGAGATGGCCTTTTCACACTGGACGTGGCATGGGAAATCCCCTCCCCTTTTATCAGCTTCCCTGTTCTCTTCTGAGAACAGAGAAAGAAAGGTTCATACTCAGGCAGCAACTGCCCCACCCCTACACCCACCTCAGTGCCCAGCTCCTGAGCACAGGGTATCAAAACTTTGAATTTGAGCTCACCAGCCCAAGCAAGTCAGCAAGAGGGAGGCCTAGAGGAGTTTATTCTGAAAAGCCAGTCCTCCTCTGCTGGGTACATATAGGGTGGGCTGGGAAAGAAAGATTATGTATCCCTCGATCCTTCCTGAATGTACAGAGAGCCCCAAAAATGAGCAAGCCAGAGGGCGTCATTTTATTTTAGAGATAGGGTTCTGACTTTTAGGGTCATTGGGACTTCTGCAGGGATAAGGATCCTTTCTGAACCTCTGCCAGTTAAGTTCTAGGAGGCAAGCTCAAGTCTGAAGTTCCTCAGTCTGTCCATATTCATTTCTTCATTGGTCTTACATTTATTGGGCACTTACTATGTGCCGGGGCCTGTGATAGATGCTGAGGGTACCGCAGTGAACAAGAGACGAGACTTCTGCTCTCCTTGTACTTGCATTCGGGTGGTCAAAGATGGCCAATTAAAAACAAACAAGCAAGCTAATTTTAAATTGTGAAAGTATATGAAGAAAATAAAACAAGGTATGAGACAGAGGATGGTTAGTGGATGATGGTGGTAACTTAACAGGGTGGGTCTGAAAAGGCTTTTCCAAAGAGGTGACATTTTAGTTGAGATCATGGACATTGAGACACTGGATGTTGGAAAGGAAGATCTGGGGGGAAGAGCATCCTAAGAGGAGGGAACGGCAAGTACAAAGGTCTTGAAATGGTATCAGCACTTGAGATATAGGTCATTAGATGCCTCAGGCTACTAGGTGGCCAGTAGGCCCCCTTCTCGGTACTTGAGTTGCCTTCTCTGTCTGGGCTCAATGCTCCATTCTTCTCTGACAATCTCGCCAGCTCTTATGATGGTAGAGCCTTAGGAAGGGGTCCTATAATCTGGGCAATGCTGGTAAACCCTCAAGTCTACTGCTCTGGAAACCATCAGCCTCACTGTTCACATTCTGGAAGATGCCTGAAGAGATGCCCCCAGCATCAGTGACTCAGAGCTGGTTCTAGCTGCCTCCTCTCTGGCCTCTGGGTCTGGTGGAACGGAAACATCAGCAGCACTGTGTGCTTAGGGCTCTGCAGGGCTAGACTAAGGCCACACCTGCAGGAAGCCACCTGCCTCTCTCTGCCTTTTCTCCCACTTTGGGATAATTAAGCTTGGTGCCAGCAGGAAGTCATTTCTTTTATTGCCTTCTTCCTCAGTAAACTCCTTGGCCATAAAACCGGTTGGATAACCATTGGCAGTCTCTCAAAAGTTAACTGTGAGCTGCAGTTCAGATGTGGAGGGTGTGCATTTCCGGTGGAAGGTCAAAGCTGGGACAGACTATCAAAGGCTATTTGGTTGTGAAACTATTACTGCGGTTTCCTAGATCAGGTGCCCAAACTAATGGAGGTTTCCTTCAGTCTGTAAAATGAATCTTTTTGAATTTAGGAGCTATACTGTGTTCACTAGTTCAGTTTAACGTTTGTGAAGTCCTTACTGTGTACCAGGCATTGTCCTAAGTAAGTGCTGTATGTGCATTAGCTCATGCAACTTCCACTGTATCCCAATGAAGTAGTTACTATTATTAGTTATTATTATTCCCATTTTACAAGTGAAACTGAAGCTTAAAGAGGTTAAGTCTCTTGCCAAAGCCACAAGGACTGCATATGTTCCCAACACACCATGTATCTCATCACCTCTGGGCTTTGTTATGGAGTCTGTTCTGCTCATCCTGCCTTTCCCCTCATTTCTTCCTTTTGAATACGTCCTTATCTTCAAAGCCCATATCAAAGGCCCCCTTCTTGGTAAAGTTTTCTGTTTTACTTAAACAAAAACAAGGGAATGAGGATTAATATTTTTTTGAGCATCTGTTATGTTCCAGGACTTTATACATATTGTCTCACTTTATCCTCCCAATAGGATGTTGCAGTATAGTGCTTTTAGTGTCCCTGCTTTAAAGATGAGAAGACTGAGGTTTAGAGATTTTAAATAACTTGCCCAAAGTCACACTTCTAATAAAGGTGGAAAGTGGGATTCAAATCAAGATCCTCTTAACTGCAGAGTCCACACTCTTTCTGCTTGTGTCCTCTTCTCCAGCAGCACGCTGTTTGTACTTCAGTGGAGCGCTTCTCTGCCTTGTATTGCAATTAGCGCTTGTAATTCACGTCTTTTTCCTCCAGAAGAGAGTGAACTTCTTAAGGGCAAACATAGTATTTATTTATCTCTCTCTCTACGCCCACTCTTCGATCCCCAGGGTTAATTACAGTGCCATAAGTGTTTATTGAATTAGATTGAATTGTTACTCTACTAGTCTCATACTTGGACTAGAAGAATAGGTCTAGTTAATCAACCATGCAGCTGGTTGATTTAAAAGAAATGGATTAAGTGTCTATCATTGATAAAGTGAAGACATGATCCAAGTCAGAGATGCTAACTCTAGCTAAGGAAGGCAGGATATTTGCCTAGGTCAGTGAGGAATTATTAATCACAGAACGAACATTTGTCTTTTTTTTTTTTTTTTTTTTTGGTGAGGAAGATCAGCCCTGAGCTAACATCCATGCTGATCCTCCTCTTTTTGCTGAGGAAGACCGGCCGTGGGCTAACATCCGTGCCCATCTTACTCCACTTTATATGGGATGCCACCACAGCATGGCCTGACAAGCAGTGCATTGGTGCGCGCCAGAACGAACATTTGTAGAGTGCATACTGTGTGTCAGAACACTGCTGAGTACTGTGTGTGGTTGTCTCACGGAATTCTGCTAACCCTATAAGGCAGATGCTGTTATTTCCCCATTTTTGTTTTTGTTTTCAGCTGAGTAGGTGGAAGCGTTAGGAAGTTTAAGTAACTTATTCAAGATAGGTCAGCTAGCAAGTGGCGGAGCCACGTTTATATCCAAGCCAAGTGGCCTCCGAGCCTGGGCTTTGAACACTACTCTGTGGTGTGCGTGTAAAGGAAAGAATTCCTTGCTGTTTTCTGGTATTCCCTCCACTCAGAAGAGCTTCCATCGCCCTACCAGAATACAGGAGCTTGGGGATTTGTTGATTTAAGAAATGTTTATTTGGTATCTATACCACTGAGTAGAGAGGGAAGGCATTCTGTGAGAAGTGAGCTGCGTTGGGTAAAATCAGTGCTGGGGCAGAGCTGTAACCTAGACAGAGTCATCCAGTCCTCTCCCTGTCCTTCATCCCATATGCTTCTGGGTTTTGTCCCAATTTGGTGGAATCTCCTACTACAAGTAGGATTCCGGTGTTTCTCCCTCTCTTCTCTGATGTTCTTACCCATGGCGAAGAATAAATAAGCTACAAGCCTTAGCCATTACCTTCTTCACCAGATTTATTTGCATTTGGGCCTTAAATCAAAGGGATGAAATACAAAGGGTGGAACTGCACACATCAGTGGTTCTTACAGGACATTGCTTTGCTTTGCTTTGCTTTGCTTGTGTGTGTGTGTGTGTGTGTGTGTGTGTGTGTGTGTGTGTGTGTGTGTGTGTGTTTGGTCCTGGAAAACCATCTCACCTGCCTCACCTATCGTGAAGTTGCTCAGGGCTCTGGGCCTTAAGGACCCCCGTAGGCTTTTACACAGTAGGAAGGTATATTCGAGAAGCCTGGCTGGCTCTCATTCTTTATATCAGTTTATTCTCTGCCACCGCTTTCTCCAGCCTGCCTCCCCATTTTCTCCTCCCAGCTCCCATCTCAAACAGGATAATGATGGAATTGAAAAGAGCACTCCAGATCAGGAGGCCTGAGTGCTCCCGTCAGTCCTGCCAGTAACTTGCTGTGTGACCTTGGGCAAGTCATTTCCTTCAATCTGTAAAATGGAAGGTTGGTTACATGGCTTAAACTAGATAGTGTCTAGATAGTGTCTACATTCTGTGTAGATATCTAGAATACCATTAATTTGTAGAAGTTTCACCTCCATAGAACAAACCCCATAGGATGTAGTTTCCGTGGGTCCAGAGTTCAAGCACAACTTAGCTGGGTCCTTACAAAGCTGCAATCAAGGTGTCAGCCAGGCCACATTCTTACCTGGAGGATCCATTAGGGAAGAATCTGTCTGCAAGCTCATTCAGGTTGTTGGCAGATTTGTTTCTTGCAACTCAGGGCTAGCAGAAGAGTGTCTTTGACCTCAGGGAAAGCTTCAGCCTTCTTTTAAAGGACTTCCACCTGATTAAGTCAGGCCCACCCAGGATGATCTTCTTTTTGGTTACTTTAAAGTCTGTGGATCTGGAACCTTAATTACATCTGCAAAATCCCTTCACCCTTGTTATGTGACCTAACCTAGTCACAGGAATAACACCAGGGAACAGAGGTTATGGGGCAATCTTAGAATTCTGCTTACCGCAATTGCTTTATGATAATATCCTATTTACAGTTATAGCTGGAGCACACTGGAGCCAGCTCTCTATTATCTGAGTCAGGTCAAATGACTTATTATGTCAAATCAGTTCTAAAAGTCACCTGTTCCTACACTAAAACTATTCTGCTTTGAATGTGTTTTTTAAGTGCAATATATTCTGCTTCCCTCTATTCTAACGTAATTATCCTCAAAGTTATTTTCTTCCAGTACCATTAAATGAATATATAGTTATTCTCAGAGGAAATAATTTAAGTGTTAAATTTTTATATTTAATTAGTTTTGGTACTTTTCTATTCAAAATCATATATTATAGAAAACTATTAATGTAAGAAATCTTCTGTGTCCCTAGCTGACTTTAAAAATCTTTTGTTCTATCAGTATTTGAGGGAGATGTGTTGAACTCCCCCACTATAATTGTGGATTTTTCTATTTCTCTTTATTGTTCTGAAATTAGGTCATAAAAATGAAAAACCGTTTTATCTTCTAGTATCTCTGGTTATACTTTTTGCCTAAAAGTCTACTTTACCTGATAGTAAGATAGCTCTATTAGCTTATACAGTTCATGATTAGATGGTAATTCCTTTGTATACTTTTACTTTCGACCGTTCTGAATCCCTGTGTGTTGCTTGTAAAATATATATATATTTATATTTTGTTTTTGTGTTTCTATATACTTTGATAGTTTTTGTTAGTTTGGGTTTAAGTCTACTATCTTTCCACGTGCTTCCTATTTGTCCCACCTGTTCTGTTTCTTCCCCTCCTTTCCTTATTTTCTCTGGAAGTTATGGAAAAAAGTTTCTTTTACTACTTTTAAATGGCCGCCCTAGAAATTACAATATACATCCTTGATTTAACAAAGTCTAATGTTATTTGGTGCTTTTGTCCTTTTCCAGACAATGCAAGAAAATCAGAACACTTGAACTCTATTTCTTATACTATTTATTTGCTATTGTTATTGAAAATTTTAATTCCGTATTTTTGTCTGAAAATGTCTTATTTCATCTTAATTCTTGGCAGTTATTTTTGTTCAACACTTCAAAGATATCATTCTGCTGTTTTCTAGATTCCGTTGTTTCTGTTGAGAAGTTAGCTGTCAGTCTAATTGGTTTTCATTTGAAGGTAATCTGTATTTTTTTCTCTTTTAGTTTTCAGCAGATTTACTATAAGGTGCCTAATGATGAATTTCGTTTGATTTATCCTGCTAGGATTTCATAGGGCTCTTTAGTTTGTGAATTGATGTCTTTCATCAGCTTTGGAAAATTCCCAGTTGGTACTTATTCTCATATTGTTTCTGCCTCTTTCTCTCTTCTCTCTTTCTAGGACTCCAGTTACATGCATGTTGTACTGTGTCACTGTTTCCTCTAGGCCTCTTACCTGGTTTTCCGTATTTTCCATTCTTTAATTTCTCTCTGCTTCATTCTAAGTTTTTTCTTTCTGATATATCCTCCAGTTCACTAATTTGTTTTTCAGCTATGTCTCATCTGTTAAGCCAATCCATTGAATTTTTAATTTCTATTATTGTATTTTTCAGTTCTAGAATTTCTATTTAGTTCTTTAAAAAAATCTTTAAAAAATTCTATTTAGTTCTTTTAAAAAACTGTAACTTTCTTATAGTTTCCAGTTTTCTGTCACAATTCTCAATTGGATTCTTTTTTCTCCTTGACCAGAGTGAGAAGGTCATTTAACGAGTGTGTCTGTCTGACAACTCCAGTATCTGGAGCCCCGGTAAATCTTTTTCTGTTGTATGTTGTTTCTGATGATTCTGTTCTTGTCATCTTGCCTTTTCTTTTTTTTTTTTTAATTTGTATTTATTTATTTATCTTTTTTCCCCAAAGCCCCAGTAGATAGTTGTATGTCATAGTTGCACATCCTTCTAGTTGTTGTATGTGGGACACGGCCTCAGCATGGCCGGAGAAGCGGTGCGTCGGTGCGGGCCTGGGATCCGAACCCCGGCCGCCAGCAGCGGAGCGTGAGCACTTAACCGCTAAGCCACAGTGCCGGCCCATCTTGCCTTTTCTCATTCCTGCTTATTTTTGGTTATGTATTGGACATTATATTTGAATAAAAAAATTTGAAGTCTATTGTGATGTTATCTCCTCTGGAGAGGATGTAGGTTTTCTTCTGCCAGGCATCTGGAGGTACTAGTGATCTGAAACAACCTTATTTCAATTTCAGGGCCTGTGATGATTCAAAGTTTGTTGCAGTCTCTGGGATTGGTATACTTCTAGTTCACTCTTAGTACTAAGAGCACTCTTTGAAGTCCAACCTCAAAATGCAGGGATTTTATTCTCCCTATCTTTGCAGTCTTGGCCTCTTGAGTGTGTCAGAAACACTGCTTAGTCTCCATCCTTCACCTGGGGAAATGCTGCTTCAAATGCCAGGCTCACCTCCCTGGATTTCTGTCTTCTTCCAGATCTTAGCCTGGTAACTCTTCATTATCTTGTTGTTCTTAGTGCCTTCAAGCAGCTTTTTTGGGGGGTCCAATTTTTCTAATTGTCCTCAGTGAGAGGATTGGTCAAAATTGTCTAGTTTGCCATTACCAGAAGTGAAAGTCCTGATCTTTGTAGTTTGCATATCTCTTCTTACTTCTCTAAATCTAGAATGGCCTTTGGCCAAAAGCAGTAAGAGTCTGACCTGGGCTTAGAAGAGAGCTGTGGGTTGGCACACTCCATGCTCACACTCCTGGGTCTGTGTGGATGCTTGGGGGGGGGCTGTGTGGGGTGGTGAGTACAGGGTCAGGAGGCCTGAGTTTGAGTCCCATTTACTTAGCTTTATGATCACTAACCAGTTAACCTCTCTCAGCTTTGGTTTCCACATCTATAAAATAATGTATCCTGCATAGACTTATTGTGAAGGCTAGATAAGTTAATGTATGGGACAAGGCCTAGCACAGTACTTGGTATTTGTTAAACAAAGGCTGGCTTGTGTGATTCTGTGTTTGAGGAAATAAGGGGAGGGGTACTTAACTTCTCTGTGCTTCTTGGAAGTAAAAGAGTTATATCTTCCGAGTAAATAATAGTAATTCCTAAGAGAGTACTTTGTATGTAGTGAGTACTTGATGAATGAATGAATGAATGAATATCTTGGACAGGGTTACTTGTCCTGATAGTGCTCAACCAAAAATAATATTGCTCTGTCAGAGGTAAAAGTTGCTTGCTGGGGAGTGAGTCTCATGATGGAAAGGTAGATAAATAGCACAGAATAATTACCTGAATTCAGTTATTCTAACACTACTGACTTTTAGGAAATTTTAGTTTATGAAATCTATATGTTTTTTGTTGGAACTAGAAAATTTGCCATATGATGGGATTGGCTGAAACAATGATTCTTTTTTTTTTTTTTTTCGCAAAAGGACTTTCAATTGCTTAAGAAAAATGGTCCCAGCAGTAAAAGTTGATGTTTTCCAAGCAGGCAGCAGGGCACCCCCCTTTCCTTCCTAGTTTGGACCAAGTGGAGTACTTGATAGATGGGATGAATTTTCCACCTTTGGAGAAGGTACAATGTTTTCCTCCTTTGGAGGAACTACAGTTTTTGACCCTTACACTTAGTCTTGTTAATGGATACAAATAGTCTTTTTGGGATTATTAACTTTTCTGTTGAATTGCCTAAGTTGCTTAAACTGTCTGGTCTAAAGAGGAGCTGTGATGTGCCAGCTCAGAGGCACAGATGGCATCAGTGGCCTTTTTGTCAGCTTAGGGTGGTGTTAACACAGTTTCTTAGACAAACTTATATTGAACATCTGTGAAAATTTATTATTCATTAGTGAAGTAAATAGCAGATAAAGTATGCCAGTTTAAAAAGACAGGAGTTTAGGCCTAACTGCGGTTTTACCTTCCATGGTCATAAAAACATCATATTTTTACCAGTGATAAGGTTAAATTTGAGACATGAATGGTTTGGGCACATGACCCATTAATCAGACACATGACCCATTAATCAGAAATAACAAGTAATATATCTGCAAAGCAAATGATAAGCAGATTGATCTATGGTTATTAATTGGATGTAACGAGAAACAGGGTTTTATGCACTCGCAAGGAGCCAGTGCACCCGGATGCCAAACAGAGGTCAGACAGGAGTCAGCTAGCAGTAACTTAGAGTCCTGCTTTTTCTCAAGCAAATTTTTCCAGCCTGCTATTGAAGATGCTGAACATGTGGTTTGCATAGTGCTTGTTTTGGGGACAAAATTTTTCTTTCACAGTGGGGAGAGGTGGAAGTGACTGGAACCCCCATCACATGGGAAGGAACAGCCAACTGGAGGACACACGTTTGAAGATTGAGAAGGTTGAAACAGGGAGACAGAGCTCCCTGTGCCCTCCGACGCCGGGCCACATGTATGGCCTGCCTTAGAGCCCTGGAACAGTAGCTCTGGTGGGGCCCTTGGAGAACATCACAACCTGTGGTTTTCAAACTGTTCTGAGGAGCCCAAGAGGTCAAGGAGAAGCCAGACAGCTGTGCTGTACCGAGTGAGCAGGCTGTGCTAAGCAGGGACACCAAAAAAATTACTGGGAAAAGTTATTTTCTCAGATTTTTTCAGTTAGAAGAAAAAAACAACTTTAATTTCATCATAACATGTACGTTTTTGTGTTATGATTTAGTATTGCTTTCAGTTTGATTTGTGTATGTGAAAGGAGTGGGCTCCCTAATCTCTAGTGCTTGTGCCTCTAAGGGTATCTACCCAGCCCGCTGACGGAGTAGGACTCCAAACCCCCCTCCCTGGGCCCCTCCTGGGCATTCCGAGCAGGTCTGCTTTTATTGTTTTTGTGATGGGGGTTTTAAATAATTTCCTGTGCAAAAGAGTAATATTGGTACAATCTAGACAGGTTACAGAAAAAATTTCATGTATTTGTATACTTGTCTGTTCTGTTTTGTTTTAGTTAGGGGCAGTGACTTGATCAGATTTATGTCTTTGAATGATTCTTCTGGAAGGAGGTGGAGTTGAAGGTGGGGGAAGACCTCCGGGCCTCAGTTTTGCCATCTTTGAAATAAGGCTGGTTCTAAGCTTCAGTGTTCCATGACTCTTGGTTGTGGATGAGCCCTGGAGTCTGAGTTCCTGGAAATGACAGGTTTTGCTTATGAAAGTCAGCCAGGGGGATTATGTATTCCTGGCATTTGGAGTCACAGAGACTGTTGGATGTTAATGGGTTTACCGGGAAGGGCTTTTGTGGAGTTCCTTTGGCATAAGGCAAGCTAGCTGTTGATGTAATCCGGAGACCACAGAGAATGATTTCTCCCACCCCCATCCCTCCTTAACAGTTTGTGTCTCCTGTGACTCATATGTCTCTGCCTTAGACCTTGGAGAAAGTGACCACGTTTCCAAAGCTGAGGCAGGGCCAGCCTGTGCCTCTCCCTCCTCTGCAGGCCCCAGCCTGATCATCCTGCGGCCCTCAGGAGCCTTGCTGGAGTCTTTTCTTGCATCCCGGAACTTGCCCAGATCTGACCAGACTGGCTACAGAGCACCCAGGAATCAATTCCCAAATCATAGTGCTGGAAAAAGTTGGAGAGGCTTTAGAAATTGTTGCATCCAGGGGTTCCCAAACCTGGCTACACATTCAAATCACCTGGGAAATGGGAAAAAAGTCCCCCTCCCATCTCCTCTTGAGTCTAATTCAGAAAGTCTGGATGGGACCTAGAAGTCAGTGTTTTTTATACAGTCCTAAGGTGGTTCTCACGTAGCACTATTTATGGCATTTGCTGACCTCTGATCTAGTCTCATATCTTAATTTTATTTGACTTGAAAATAGTATATGTATGTATTTACTCTTTTCAATACAGAGAATTATAAAGGAAAAAAACCCTCAATCCCATTTTTCCCTCAACCCAGTCAATGTAAAAAAATTAAAAGCAATACATGCTAATGTTTAGAAAATTCAAACAGCATGAAAACATGAAGAATGAAAAGCGAAAACTTCTCTGGCTCCTAGTCCAACTCCCCAAAGGTAATCACTACTAACACTTTTCTGAGATTGTGCTCATAAAAGATTTTTCATTCATATACCCTCACCTATGTGTCTACTTAATTTTACTAAATCTGAACCAAAGGAATCATCTTATACACATTATCCTGCACTTTGTTTATTTTGTTCCAGTTAAAATATTTTGGAGCTCGCCAGAGGTCATCATTTTTTTAATAACTATTAAATAAGTTAATATTTGGAACACACTTGAAACAATGCTTGGTGTGTAGCAAGACTGTATATTTGTTAAACAAATGAATGAAAATTGCTGCATGGTATGCCATTATATGGATATACCCTACTTTATTTTACTATTTATGGACACTTTTGTTGTGGCAGCTGCTGTAACAAACAATGTAGAAAGGAACATCCTTGTATGTACATCTTGGGGACTCTACTTTGGGTGTGGTAATCGCTGTTTTGCTTAGAGTGGCAACAGTAGGCATGAAACCAAAGGCATTAGAAAGGAGAAGTTTCTGATTAGATAAAGCAGGAAATAGTAGTGGAATTGGGAATTTTGCCTGGGACCTAGAATCACAGAATTACAAATCTTAGATCTAGAAGGAACCATAGGAAACTGTCTGTTCCAGCCTTGTGCTGTCTGGGCAGGGAACGTGTTACATCTGTGGTTCCCAGGTTGTGCACTTAGCCCTGGGGAACCACAGTGAACTCACTGGAAAGGTGGGGGCGGGGTGGGTGGGTGCTGCAGGATCTTTAAAATTTTTGACAGGAATATTGATATTTGACTTCTGTCAGACATTGTGCAAACTACTAGCTCAGGACAGCTTACAAGTTTAACATTAATCTTACTACATTCCTTTTGGTCATGTTATATTTGGTGAAGCTGAGTTTTTGGCAGTCACCGTGATACAGCAAATACTGCACAAATGAATGTCAAATAGAGAGTGAGGATGGCATTGTCCAACCTGATTCCAAAGTTTCAGAAGTTGTGCAGTGCCCAACCGTTGCACATATCCCATTAGTAACTGATTAAGAAGGAAATAAAAATATCTTTTTCTTTCAATTTGTGTGTATTATTTTTTCAAACAGCTACTAATTTGTTGGGACATAAATGCTTATTAAGTTGTTTGAACCTAACTACTTAATCAGCAGAACTGCCAGGTATTTCTTTTGGCCTGGGGTGCTGTGAGAAAATTATTAAGACACTAAGGGCACCATGAATTGAAAGAGTTTGGGAACAACTGATTTACATCTTTATCCATTGGAATTCTTTTAGCTGCAAGTGAGAGAAATCAAACTGACACTGTCTTAAGCAAAAACAGGGAATTATTGCCTCATATATCTGGAATGTCCGGGGTGGCGGATGGTGTCAGATTGGGCTGGGTTCAGGGGCTCGAGTGAGGTCATCAAGGCTCCATTTCTCTTTCTACCTGGAGGACAGGCTTTCCGCATGTGGGTGAGATAGCCCCACGCCCATCCTTTTCAGACTCACTTCCTTTCAGTTTAGCAGTCTCAGCAGAAAGAATCATCTCTCCCAATAGCTTGTGCATAAAAATCCTGGGAGGACTTTGGTTGACCTTGCCTGGGTCACTTGCCTGTCCCTGAATTGAGGCTATGGAGATTGGTAATGGCCAAGCCTGGGTCACCTATCCATCCCTATGCTCAGGCAAGTGGCCCAACCAAACTACATGGGACAGGTAGGTTCTCCACAGAAAACAGGAGGTTCTGTTTCCAGGAGAATGGGAGAAGCGGAAGGACCAAAAACTATGAATTTCCCATTAGACAGATGAGGGGACAGACAGATAAGATGATAGTTTAATAGTTAAACATGGAGGCTCTGGAGTCCCACCGATCTGACTTTACTTCTTTGGGCAAATTAACTACATCTACATCTTTCAGGGCGTTAGAGTCCTCATCTGTAAAATGGGAATAACTGAAAATAAAGGCCAAGAAATAAAAAAGGATGACAATAATCGTCCCTAGCTCATAGGGTTGGTGGTTGAAGGGAGGATGAAGTGAGTCAATACATATTAATTGCCTAGCACAGTCCTCAGTAAATGAGGCCATTATTATTATTTATCAAGCAACCTTAACAAGCACACAGCTGGTAAGTGACCCAAGCTTCTGACTCCTGGAGCGGGTTTCCATCCAGCTAGGAGGCAGGGAGAGGGTACAAAAACAGTGATTTCCTCTTTGCTGTCTGTTGCAGAGTGAAGCAGCATGGATTCCGTCAGCCAGGTCCCCAAGCACATCCTGGATATCTGGGTCATTGTCCTCATCATCCTGGCCACCATTGTCGTCATGACCTCCTTGTTGCTGTGCCCGGCCACTGTGGTCATCATCTATCGCATGCGGACTCATCCTGTGCTCAATGGGGCTGTCTGAGAACCTCCCAAGAGGAACAGGTGAGGGATGAGGACAGCGTCCCCTCCCCTGGCCTCTTCCCCTGTCTCAGAAAGGCAGCAGGAGGGACTTTGGTGTGTGGACTCTGGAGCTTGAAACGTGAGAGGAGACCTGAGTTCTGGTTTTGATTCTGCCACTGGCCAGCTGTGTGAGTTTGGTCAAGGGACCTAGTTCTGTGAGTTCCAGGTTCCTTATCTTTCACATGGGGATTATGATCCCTCCCCTTCCTACCTCATAGGGTTGTGAGAACCGTTGACTTAGTGGAGGTTAAAGCTATTTGTGAGCAGTAATCACCACCGATATGCAGGTGTTATTGCTGAATGCTGAGAAGCTCTGAAGAACCGAAGAACCTAATTGCTGATGAAGGCCTTGAAGGTAGTGAGGGAGGCCCTGGGGGCAGAGCAGCCTTTGCCAGTGCCCCTCAGGTCAAAGCAAGCAAAGCCACCCCGTCCTCGTTCCAAGGGTCCAGCAGCACATTGGCTCAAAAGTGGTTTTCTTTGAGGTGTCACTCCCTCAAGTTTTCTAAAATGGGAAGGAATTGAACATGGCAGGGGAAGGGAGATGAATGGAACTTCCTGGGACCTTCTTTGTGCTAGAATCTCTGCTCCTATGCAATCTGGAGGAGGGCTCTGCCGTTTTTTGGCAATGCCAAGGAAGATGGGGCAATGGGCTTCTTTCTGCACTGGAGTCTCGTAGCTTTGACATTCAAGCAATGTTGGAAAATGCAGGTGGCTGAGTTCCCTGGGCAGCTTTCAGGATCTCCAGCCCCCATCCCCCTGTGTGCCCCACGTAGAGGAGCTCTGCAGTCTGCCCCAGCTCCTGCTATAATTAGCTCCATGGTAAAATGTCCTCTCTTCACTCCCTCCCACCAGCACTGCAACCAATCCAAGGTACAGACTTATATTTTGAGACATGCTCCCAGGACTTTTGGAACTAACTCAAAACAATGATGGGTTATTTTAGATGCTATGATTTATATTTATATAGAGAGATTTCTGGACCACCCAAGCTCTTTGACCAAAATCAGGAGCATCCTGGGATTTATTAAATTATGTAAGAAGATAGCACACATATCAAGATCTTATTGTGTAAAAATGATGCTTTTACTTTGATCTGATTTCATTGATGTACACAACCAATTTCCAATAAAGTGCTAGAATGATCATGTCTGAGGCCTTTCTTTAAAGAGCACCTGTTAAGCTCAAGAACTCAGGTAAAAGGATTCCACTGAATTGATGGGCCTTAGAGACAGTTTGGATGTAGGAACAGAAAGAGAAAGAGAAGAACCAATCGATTTCCAGGGTTCTAGCTTCGGCAAGTGGGTGAATATTTGTGCAATTTACACACACATGGAATGTGGGGGAGAACAGATTTCGGAAGTAAGATGATGAATACATATTGGACATGTTGAATTTGAGGTGCTTGGGATATTCAGGTGGCACTTTCAGGATGCAGGTGGAAACCTGGGTCTGTTCCTTGGGAGAAATTTTATGGCCGGAGTTATGTTTTGGGGGATTTTCTGCACATGGTAGATATGGCACACGGTGGACAGGATCACCCAGGCAGAGTGTACAGGCTGAGGGGTGAGGTGCCAAGTGCAGACCTTGGAGAACACTAGACAGAGGTGGAAGGGGAAGAGAGGGGAGAAAGCAAAGCAAGGAGATTGGAAAGGTCACGGGATAAGAGAGGATATGAGAGGGATGCAGTCAGTACTTGGTGAGTAAGCAACGAGTGGGAGGTTAGGAAGTGGAGGCAGTGGGAACAGACAGCTCTTTCCAGGAATAGGACTGTAGTATTAAGGTAGGAGTTAGAGGAGAATATCGGGAAAAATGGTCAAGGGGGGTTAGATATATGTGATAAAATTCTGATTGGTTTGCTCAACATCTATTCCAACATTTTTTTTTTCTGATGCACCTTCCTGGGTGGCAGAGGCTGGAAGGTGAAAAACTACATTTTTCTAACTAATCTGTAGCCAGAGACTGAGATGTGATTTAGGTTCTGCTAATCTGATGCCTGCATGCTAGGTTTGAGGGTGGAACCTGGTTGAGTCGGGAGAGACACGGCAGAGTGTGAGGCATTCATGGTGCTGGTGTGAATCCAGCAGCTGCAGTGTGTTCTGGAGGCAAGCCAAGAGCTTTCGGATACCTGGATTGCAGTTGAGGTGGAACAATGCCACAGCCTGCAGCCGAGACTCGGGCTTTCTTATTCCCTAGTTTCCGGTTGTGGCCAAATTGATCTGAGTTGATCTGAGAGAAAGTCTGGCAACTCTTGTCTGCTTCTCCAATCCTTTTAATGATTTTTAAGCACATAATTCCCTTTATTAAAGCCTTTCTACTTAAAATTGCTAGAGTGCACTTTGATCGATGGAAGAAAATTTTATTAATACCTATCAATTATTGACCTATCAATTCCACTTCTAAGTCCACCATGTGACCCATTGGTGGGGGAAAGAGCTCTGTTAATGAGAAGCAGATGGTCTCGGAGAAACGAAGATGACAAGGAACTGGCCATCTCAAGGAGATCTCAGAGAGGTCTGTTGGTGATGAAGGAATGAGAACTTCCTTGACAGTTTCTGAAACAATACCTATGAGGATAATGAGATAGTTCTGTGAGCATCATCCAAAGGTGTGAAGACAATGTAGATTGGATTTTGAAAAGAGTGAAAATACAAATTCCAAATCCAAATTTATTTGCCACTTTGAAAAATCAAGGGTCTGTTAATAAATAACAGTGCTTTAAAAATTGTATCTACTGAAATTGGTATTTACATTATGTTACTTAGTTGCATAGACTGATTTAAATGAAAAAAAGTAAAGAGCATATGTATGTGTTTATAGGTAAGAACCATAAATGAACATATTTTCCATATACTCTCAATACATGGTAGTTCATGTTTCCACATTTTTTTTTTATCAGTTAACATCCTTCCAGAAGTTAGCAGAAATAAGATTTTGGAAGAAAAGGATATATGGTAAAGCAGAGAGAACACTATTTCTTGTACTAATCAATATGCATTAATAGCCTTTCTTCCAAACTCCCCCCCTCCAACCCTAACTTCAGAAATAACCGACTAATTTGAGAATTACTAGAAGAAAAAAAGAGAAACAATTGCAATATTTATACAGCCATGGAGTAGTGATCTGGCAAATATGGTACAAACAATGGAATAAAACACGTCAACTAAGCAATAGCTATTATAATGTTAAGCAACAAAAAGCAACATACAAAATTGCGTGTACTTGATGGCACCTCTAGAATTTTCATAACAGGCTGAGGATAATAATCTGGTCAGAAAATGGGACAGGATTGCTATAATTTTTCATAGTCTTTTATGTAAGACTGAGAAAAGGTCAACTGCTCATACCAAAGAATGGAGGTGCCAGCCTGGTGGCATAGTTGTTAAGTTTGCACGCTCCACTTCAGCGGCCTGGGGTTCGCAGGTTTGGATCCCGGGCTTGGACCTATGCACTGCTTATCAAGCCGTGCTGTGGCAGTGTCCCACGTATAGAGTAGAGGAAGATGGGCACAGATGTTAGTCCAAGGCCAGTCTTCCTCAGCAAAAAGAGGAAGATTGTTGACAGACGTTAGCTCAGGGCTAATGTTCCTCACCAAAAAAGAAAAAAAGAATTGAGGGGACCGCTAATAAAGATAATATATAGAATATATATCCAAACAAAGCTGAGAAGGAGCATGGAGAAGACTGAAAGAACTTTATTGGGAGCAGTGAGCTTATGGTGACCATTTCTTTGCATTTGATTCTTCATTAGTTACAACTGTCTATAATAAAATCATGAATACATGTATTATCAATTTGTCACTAATAAAATGATTTCTATGACATTTTGCTCCATTTCTCAAAATTACAGGGGTAATTTCTGCTATTATGCTTCAAATGTGACTGGGTTCATCAGGTTTCTTTCTTCAACCAAACCTGTATCTTTGGAAATCCACACTCCAACATTCCAAGAACACGCTTCTGTATATATCTACCCAGTTTAAGGAAACACAGTTTGGAGTTTGTGTGTGTTCGAGCACACACTCCTGCATGTATGTGTTAAAATGTAATATGATTCAACTGAGGTGCTCATGCAGCATTTCATGTCGAGTTATTATTCACTTAACCTTCCGTTTCGTGACAAACACATTGGAAATAAGCAAATTTTGTAGTACAACCTCCTAAACACGCACACAGCAAATCTTGTTTCCTTTTGGTTTCTGGTAATCCTATTTAGTGTTAGTCATCACTAATAAAAGTTATTTTCTAATGTGCAGATGGAAATTTTCTTACTTTCCATCCACAAATTGAGTGTTTTTCCTTGAAGACAATGATTCTCCAACTGTAGTATGCACTGGAGAACGTTTACAAAGGCAAAATCCTGGCCTCTATCCACAAAGATTCTGATGCAGTAGGTGTCTTAGTCCATCCGTCTGCTATAACAAAATACCACAGACTGGGTGGCTTATAAAGAGCAGAAATTTATTACTCACAGTCTGGAGGCTGGAAGTCCAAGATCAAGTCCCTGGCAAATTCAATGTCTGGAGGAGATCTGCGTTCTGTCTTAGGCAGCTGTCTTTTTGCAGTAACCTTGCATAGTGGAAGGGGCAAGGGAGTCTGGGGTCTCTTTTACAAGGGCACTAACCCATTTGTGAGGGCTCTGCCCTCACGACCTAATCACTTCCCAAAGGTCCCACATCCTAATACCACCACCTTGGGGGTTAGGATTCAACATATGAATTTTGGGGGGACACATTCAGTCAATAGCAGCGGGCGTAAGATAGAGCCAAGAATCTTGCATTTTTAACGCAGCATGTTATCCTTTGAGAAACATTGTACTGAAGTATCTGGGAACTCTGTGTCACTGTGATTTCTGTCTAGAACTTAAACCTTCTCCTAATTGCCTGCTGGAGGAAAACTTGGAAACTTTTGTGACTGACACACATCGGATTAGTCTGTGCAATTCAAGTCCATGAGAAGCACTAGACCCGGAATTGCTGGCTGTGTGTGCTGCCTCGCCTTTCTGAGTCTGATTCTTGGTCTGCAAAGTGGAGGGTATCAGAATTAAATGAGAAAATCATCCCCTGGTTTAAGGGTGAAGGAGTGTAAAGCGCTTTTAGGCAATCCACCAGATGGCAATACAGCTCTTTTTGCAAATAGAACAGTTAGCTCACAGAAGTTTCCAGAGTCAATCCTATCACATTCTTAGCAACTTGAGATTTTATTTTTACAGTCTGATTTCAGAGACTCTGGAGGTAACATAGGGATCATCCAGTCCAGCCTCCCCTATACTGAAGGGATCTCCTTCTTAAAAGTAGGGTTAGTTTCTGCCTATTTGGTATTTCCCCATGTGGTCCTAGACCACCTATGTCAGATTCACCCAGGAGCATTTGTTTACAAATGCAGCTCCAGGGCGCTGCTTCACACTCGCTGACTGAGAATCCCGGGGAGAAGATCTTGAGTATCCACTTTGTAAAAACAAGCTCCGAGGTGAACAGCGAGCAGGCTAAAATTGAAGAGCCACATGCCACGGGAAAGGAGCCTACTTCTTGCTGAAACCACCGCTTGAGGGCTGTTCTATTAAAATTCTTCCTTCAGTAAGAGAGAAGTCAGGACCCAGGGGTGCTAGCTCTGCCCTCTTGGGGCCACCCTGAAGAGATCAACTTCCTTTTCCTTGTGACAACGTCTGAAAATTTTGAAGATAGCTATCATGACTTACTCATCCATCATCTTCTGTTGGGGGGAAACTCACACTGTACATGACATGTTGGCTGCCATCCTCCCTCCCTGCCTTTCCGGGAGACAGTATAACCAGGGATTATGAGCAAGGAGCTGAAGAATCTTGGCTTCCCTTTTCCTTAACTTGGTGATTGTGGGCAAGTAACATAAACTCTTTGAGCCTCAATTTCCTCATCTGTAAAATAGGAGTGAAAGTAACTATACCTACCTCACAAGATTGTTACGAGTATTAAATCAGTTCGCAAATGCAAGGTGAAAAGGTAAAAATACAGCAAATGCTCAATAAATGTGATCTATTATTAATAATAATGAGTCTCAGTTTCTTCATCTGTAAAATGGTGATGACAACTATTTCTGAGTGTGAGGAAGATTAAATGAGATCATATAAGTAAAGGATTTGACCAATGTCTGACTCACAGGAATCTCTCGGTAATGGTACCTATACGACGGCCAATAATGTGAAAACACCAAAGGCCTATGATCACAATGGGATGAGATTTTAAAAATCATTAGTTAAAGCAGTGAGATTAGCAGACAGCTTCCCTACTGGCATCCTATAGGATTGGCACTAAGTTCACAAAGGGCCTTGGGATAAGTATGAAAGTTGTATCTCTTTTGTTTTAATCTCTTTTCAGAAATTATTTCATAACTAATTCAAGATTATTTAATAAAACACAAAGTTTTCAATTTTTAAGTTTTAATTCTTCACAGAGATTGCTTTCTAAACTGTCAGAGTGCAAAAAAAACATTTAAAATCTTTCAGTAACATGAAACTTTAATCAGGTCTTTATATAATTCTTGCTAAAAAGAGATAATGGAAACCGGATTGTGAAATGAAATGATGATTATAATAAAATTCCCTTTGAAACCTTCCCTTAATCAGAAAAATTGAAGAAGCAACTTTTGAATTGTGCAAATAGAAATGTCGATGCAAATAATCGATAACCAATCTGTAGATACAAAAGATAGAGTGATATTTATTGAGCTGAGGACTAGTCTGGAAGCGCTTCCCCAAGGAAGAAAGTACTCCAGGGAAGTGTGGTTTACAGCATAGATATATACTGTTTCAGAACAAAGAACATATATCAAGCGTGATAAGAATATAATTTTTTTTTCCAAAGTCACAAGGAGATGTTTTGCCACAGTTTAGCACATACACAGCAGGTCATAGTTCTCTGGGAAGAAAAGCTTATCTTCAAAGAAGTACTGGTATCGGTGTCAGAGAAAGGGAGCTATCACATCCCTATCTTATTTATTTATTTATTTATTTATTTATTTATTTATTTATTTATTTTGTGAGGAAGATTGGCCCTGAGCTAACATCTGCCAATCCTCCTCTTTTTGCTGAGGAAGACTGGCCCTGGGCTAACATCCGTGCCCGTCTTCCTCCACTTTATATGGGACGCCGCCACAGCATGGCCTGACAAGCGGTGCGTAGGTATGCACCCGGGATCCAAACCAGCCAACCCCGGGCCGCCGCAGCGGAGCACGTGCACTTAACCACTTGCGCCACCGGGCTGGCCCTCACATCCCTATCTTTAAGGAGCGCATTCTTTGCTTTCAAAAAATGTTTGAAGCAGATGTACAATGCATGTCTGGTGGGCCATAAGTCAGTCTGGTGGGCTGCTCTGGGAAAAACAAGTCTTAGGCCAAATCAGATTTAAACCAGAATGGCTTCCCCATATACCTCAGCATATGAAAACTTATTATTCTTATTATCTCCATCAACACAAAGAATTTAACTGAGGTGTATGAAAGGCTCTTCAATTCCCATAAAGATTTACATGCTAGAAAAAAAGTTCTGTTAGCAGGTCTCTAACAATGTTATTTATCAAAATCATAAAAATTATTATAAATATTTAAATTTGGACAACTACCACATACAGTGAATTGTTTATATGCATAAACTTTCGAGTCAGGCAGACCAAATTCCTATCTGGCTCCACCAGCGTGTTCTTCTGCAAGTAGCCATCTCAGAGTCTCCCTGCCCTCGTTTGTAAAAGGGGAGGTCATGCTTATCTCTGCAGTGCCGCTGGAAGGATTACACAAGGCGTTTATCTAAAATATTTACAGAGAGCTTGGCCGGCAGTAAGTACTCAATGCTTATGTGTTACCTAGCAACGGAGGAGGATGTTAGCTCTACCTTAAAGAATATAGATATGGTGGGGCAAGTCTGCTGGATCTGTCTCACTAGATTGGTTTCACCCAAACATCTCAGGAAACACTCCCATGACACCAGCAGGAGAGTGGAAAGGGTGAAAGGCAGATGGTAAGAGAAAGCTCTTTTGTATTACTAGACCCAATTCCTGTGTGTGTGTGTGTGTGTGTGTGTGTGTGTGTGTGTGTGTGTGTAGGCTTCCTCTCTCAGGCACCAGCAGGGTGTCGGTCAATGCAACTCAATTTTGGCACTATCTACCCGGAGATAGAACAGATTCCACAGATAGAGGGCTCAGTCCCACAAGCCTGCCCTCCACTTCAGAGGACAGCTGCAAGCCCAGGTTGTTACTTGTGCTTCTGACCGACCGGCTATAAATCAGAGGATTCCACAGCCCCCTCCTTGGGTTTGATTAATTTGCTAGAGTGGCTCACAGAACTCAGGAAATTCATTTACTCACTAGATTACCAATTTATTACAAAGGACATTAAAGGTTATGAGTCAATATCCAGAAGAAGAAATACATAGAGTGAGGTCCTGATCAAAGGAGCTTCTGTCCTCATGGAGTTTCAGGCCCGGCACTGCCGCACGTGGAAGCTCTCTGACCTCCTTCCTTTTGGGTTTTTATGGAGCTTCATGACATAGGCATGATTGATTAAATCACTGGCCCTTGGTGATTGATTCAACCTCTAGCCCCTCTCCCCTTCCTGGAGGTCAGAGGGTGAGACTGAAAGTTCCAAGACTCTTCATGGTTGGTTCCCCAGGCAACCAGCCCCCATCCTTAGGTGCTTTCCAAAAGTCACCTCATTAACATAAACCCAGTTGTCTTGGAAGGGGCTTGTTGTGAATAACACACACCCATTTTACTTTTATGGCTCTGAAGCTATCTCAGGAACTGAGAACAAGAGACAAATATAATGACAAAAGATGCTCCCACTGCTCTTATCACTCAGGAAATTCCAAGGATCTTGGGAGCTGTGAGCCAGGAACCACAAAGACCAAATTTATACGAAAAATATATTTTGGTCATCCGAATGACCAAATACATATATTTCTTATAAATCACAATATTGCAACAGCTAAACAGTCTGTGGAGAAATTAGGAAATAACATAAAAATCTAATTTAAATAACTCTATTATCCTCATATTCTATTTATATATTATTTCTTAAAAAATTTTAATTTTCTTAAAAATATATCTTAAAATATAAAGTTCAAAAAACTTTAATGATCAAGTTTTTCCTCTCAGGTTTGTGGCTTAGTGAGAAATTAGGAAATAACATAAACATCTAATTCGAATAACTCTATTATTCTCATATTCTATTTATATATTTTTTTCTTAAAATTTTTTACTTTAATGATCAAGTTTTTCCTCTTAGATTTGTGTTTTAGTGATGTTAATGAAAGAAACAAAACAAATTATAATATGACTGTACAATAAAAGCTTAGTGGTTGGAACTCAGTGTCAACAAAATGAAGACACAGGCAAATGGAGAGAGAAAAGCATATATACTTCATCAGAATAGTTTTTGTAATGTTTTGTTTCAACAACAAATTTCATAACAACAATATGAGGAATACATTCTTTCTGAATTTTTAAATTGCTAATAGTAACTTCAGAATTTCTGCTACTGAAGTTCTTTATATTTCTACTTACCTTTAATCAAGATTTGCACCTCAGAAAATATATTTAAAATTTTGTTGTCAGAAAAAGTCCAGTATTAATGCTGCTATCTCATTGTACCTGGCAATTGTTTGGGTCATAATAAAGAATGGATATTTATTCTAAAAATGAAGATTTTTTGTATTCTAGGAACCGAACAGCAATTGGACAAAGAATGATTTGTGGAATCTCTGGACATCAGGGCAGTAGATAGCTCTTAATTTTTTTTTCTTTTTCCATACTTAGTACTAAATTATTTTAAGTTTATGGGAAGTTAAGCTAAATGAACCACAACTTTTTATTTTGTTGCAAGCAGCCTGACACTTTCAAAAAGGACTAATATTCTTTCTCAGTGTAGTGAGTTGAATGATGGCCCCCCAAAAGATATGTCCACTTCCCAATTCCTGAAATACGTGATTGTGAACTTGTTTGGGAAAAAGTCTTTGTTGATGTCATTAAATAAGGATTTTGAGATGTAGAGATCATCCTGGATTATCTGGGTGGGCTCTAAATCCAATGACAAGTGTTCTTATAAAAGACACACAGAGGAGAGACACAGAGAGAAGAGGAAGAGGCAGTGTGACCATGGAGGCAGAAACTGGAGTGATGTGGCCACAAGCCAAGGAATGCTTGGAACCACCAAAAGATGGAAGATCCAAGCAATGCATTGCCCCCCAGAGCCTTTGGAGGGAGGGTGGCCCTGCTGAGATCTTTTTTTTTTTTTTTTTTTTGTGAGGAACATCAGCCCTGAGCTAACATCCGTGCTAATCCTCCTCTTTTTGCTGAGGATGACTGGCTCTGAGCTAACATCTATTGCCAATCCTCCTCCTTTTTTTTTTCCCAAATCCCCAGTAGATAGTTGTATGTCATAGCTGCACATCCTTCTAGTTGCTGTACGTGGGACGTGGCCTCAGAATGGCCGGGAACCGGTGCATCAGGGTGCGCCCAGGATCCGAACCCTCGGCTGCCAGTAGCAGAGCACGCGCACTTAACCACTAAGCCACGGGGTCGGCCCCCTGCTGACACCTTGATTCTAAACTTCTGGCATCTAAAATTGTGATAACACAAATTTCTCTTATTTTAAGCCACCAAATTTGTGGTAATTTTCTTATGGCAGCCCTAGGAAAGAGATACACTTGGTAAACTGATGTGGGGTGACAGTTTTTCACCAACTGCATGAATAGACTGAGAATTCTAAAGAGTAAACATTATTGGATGAGGAGAGATAACATGATACACATTAGAAAGGGAAAGAAAAAGGAAAAGGGGAAAAAAAAAGAGAGAAAATGAAGGTTGGTAACCAGAGTGTGAGCTAAGTAGGGAGACTGAAGCTTTGTCAGGCTGCCAAGAAGCGTATGAACTGAGGAGACAGAGATAACATACATACATGGTTTTCAATTTTAGGCAGTTACTTTGTCTTCTCATATTCTACTCATACAACTTTGTGTGTGTGTGTAAATGAGTAAATATTTTATCTCAGAAACAGCTTCTCAGAGAAAGTTCTTGGATGAGATGCAATCTTTTGATAATCCCATTGGAAATGTTGAGTTAGAAGGATGGAAAAGTCTAGATGAAAACCAGTAGCTTCAGTGTAGAGACGTGCAGAACTCAGTCAGCATATTGGGAAGAAAATGAGAATGGAAAAGAGCGAGAAGTCACCTAGAAAAGAGCCCTGAGAAAAGTTCGAGGAGTTGGGGTTTTTCCCTGGTGCTTAACAAAGGTTACCTGTACAGAATAATGGAGGACTGCATCCTCTTAATTTTAGTCAAGATTTTTTTTTCAGTCAAGATTTTTAAATTCTGAAAATGGAACACTTTGCCTTACAGTTCTGCAGCACAGATACCAAAGTAACAGTTTTGAGAAAATGGGCTACTCATTGTGCAAAAAAAATTTTTTTTGGCAACAGCTATGAATTCCTGTCAATCTAAAGGAATCTCTAAACTTTGGGAGAGGGTAGGAGGTAACTGTGCCCTTTGAGATGTTCTGTTTTATTCTGTTTCAGGCTGAATGTCAAAAACAGATTTTAATGATCAGAGAGATTTGAGGTAGCCAACGCTACATGTAAAATAGAAGCTCAGGACACCGAAGAAAAGAGACAAGAATTCTAAGTGTTCTTACCACAATAATAATGATAAAAATATTCAAAAAATAAAATAGTACTTGAAAATGTTGTACTTATTTGGAAACTTTTAATTTCTGATAGTAATTTGCATTACGTTATAAATCGAAAAATATAGTTCTTATTCATTAAATAGAATACAACTAATATACCCAAAAAGAAAGAGAGAGAGAGAGACAAGAATTAACAAAATGACAAGCATTGTAGAATCCCCTTGGTCCTCAGGCAATTGTTAGAATTTTAAACTTGCTCGATTGAATATTTTATTCAAAAATTCTTCAAGGAAATCTCTATTATTCTTCATAATTAGTTGGAAGTCTCAGTTTAAGGTATTGGGCCTCACTGAAATACGCTCTAAAATATTTATTGAAAGTCTCTGCTTACAAAGTTTCAGTAAACTTAAAGATAAGTTTGTAAAAAAGTTGTTGTACCTAAAATCAGAGGATGAAAATAAAAACACAAAGGAAAAGGAAATACGTTCCAGAAATATTTTTAAACTTCTATTTCAAAATTAGTCCAAAAAACAGTATTTCACATTGGGAGGCGAATAAAATGATAGATAAAGGTAACTTTCTTGAAATTTGTTGTGGTCTTTGAACATTCTTGAAACAAGAACTTCCACAGAAGAAAACTGGAGAGCTTGGTAATTCCTGCCAGGAAAAACAACAACAACAGGAAAAAATAGAATCTCTGTCTGAATTAAAATTCTTCCTGTCCCAACTAATCACTTGTGTTCTAGTTTCAAACATCAATTTTCAGAGTAGGTCATATTTTCTGCCCTAATTTTTTTTCAAGAAAATAAGTGGAATATAGATCTAACTATTGTATTTAAATTCTATGAAATCACTCCATTGCCTAATTAATGGCTTTAAGGGAGAAGTGATTTTTCCGGTATTCTGGCAAGAAAAAAAAAATGAGGGAGCGTCCCTAGCCAGGTGAGGATAAGGGCTGGAGCCGGGGCTGGGAGCAGGCTGGTACTGCCTCTTTGGTCTCATCCAATCAGCTCGGGAAAGCATTGTGGGGGGTGTGGCCCCACTCAAATTCTAAGAAGCCTTTAAAATTAACATTCCCTCAGATTTAAGAGAGTAAACAGTAACCTTACTAAAGTAATACTACCTTTAACAAAAACACTTCTATGAGTTCTGAGACAAAATCTTGATGAGGGGCATAGATTTCTGGCAAAGTAAGGAATTTCCTAAATCATAGCCATTAGAGTGAGATAATTAGCTCTGTCTTCGATTTGGGCTAATTCTGAAAAAGCTCAGGGTCTAGAAAACAGCCGGTTTAATGATCAGAGGTCTGCAGCTACCCAGCCACAGGTGACAGAAATTAAAATTCTCCCCCTCAGAAAAAGGAGAAGAAATAAATATTAAATTCTATGAAATACTCCATTGTTCTTATTCAATGTTTAGAAAATTAAGAGATTTCACATAAATATTTTACTTAAAAAAATAACTTTTCCTAACTGTTCAGTAGAGTTGGCTGTTATTAGATGATTATTTTGATCTATTTTCCCTCGTAAAAATACTCTCTAAACATTTACTGCAAATTTCTTCTCAAATATTTCTAGTAACTCAAAGTTGAGTTAGGCACCAGAGCAATTTTCTACCTAAAATCAGGGAGTAAAAATTAGAACAAAAGAGGTGAGGTTTAAAAAGATTAAAATAAGAAGAAAAAAAATATTTTAAAACTTCTACTTCAAACTTACACAAGAAAATATGATTTATTGGTCATCAAATCAGGGAAGAAAGTCTCATTCTTGAAATATGTGAAGGTATTTGAGAAATCTCTTCACTGCTTCTCAGGGTCTTCAGCACTGCAAAACCCAGGTATTTTGTTTATGCAGTTCTACAGAAATATTATCTATTAGATTCATGTGAAAGAAATTTTATTTTTATAGAAAAACCAGAAAAGTCAGTAATTTCTGGCAGGAGAAAGGGCAGGGGAAATGTTTCTCTTCATGCAAATCCTTAGGAACCCACCTGGAAACATTCTGGAAGTGGGTCAGTCAGAGGAGGGTGGGCCATGACAGTTGGAAGCACAAGCATCACAGCCAGATCCCCAAGGCTTTGTGAAAAGGCCAAGAAAAACACCTAACAAAGTCACAGTATTACTGCCCAAAGCTGGGGAGGGGCCTTGTCTGACTGCCACAAGACATGCCGACAGTCAAGAGGCAAGGTGGTAGGAGAGAAAGGACTTTTCATTACAGCTTGCTATCAAGAGAGAAGATGGCCGACTCATGTCTGAAAAAACCCATCTTAAGGGGGCACAAAATCTTACAGCAGCTATATAGGCTGGTGGGTTACAGGGGAGGGGGTTAGGAATGTTGATCCTCTGGCGTTACAGACTGGGTGTCGCCACACCAGATCTTTCAGTTTTCATTGATGATGGCTACCAGCATAGACTCTCTTTTCGGGAGTCATCACAGTCCTAAGGAACTCAAAAGAACAAAGTTATCATCTTATCACAGCTGGGAGGTACATGCACAAGCAGGGGTTGTAAAATCTACAGCACAGTTAGATCTCCTGGAGGGTGCATATCCAGCTGGGTTAGTTAGTCAGAGGACATTCAAAGTTACAATAGGGTTTCTTTTCTATAACGGCTTCCCTCATGTCAACCTTGTCTTGAGCCAGGTATCAACAGGAATGCAGATTTTAACAGGTCTCCCTGTAAAAACAATTTGATCCATCTCTTACTTCAGAAAACACCTTTTCTTGGGAGAATATTTTCTTTCCTTTGGTAAATGAAGAAGGTTCCCTGCCTTCTCTCTCTCCGGGAAGGGACACGGTGTCTCCTGACATAGTTATTGTGTACTTAATCCAATCTGTCAAGATAAGGTTGGGGAGAGCAATAAAAACAACTTTAAAAAAGTTCTCTACCAAAATTCTTTCAAGAAAATTGTTGTGATCTGGAAACTTTCTCAAATATGTTTCTATGCAACTGAACCAGTGAACTGGGACTAGCACTAGCAAGAGGGTTGTAGAATAAAAAAATAAAAGTATTGCCTCATATTCTGATTTTCCTCCCCACCTACAGGAGCTCCCAGGGTCTTCTCTTTCCATTATAGTAAGAAAACATGGAATACTCTGGAGCCTCTGCTTGTCAGTCACAATTCAAACTTATTGATGGAGATGGCGATTTTGATGTAATTTTTTTCTGCTTGGTTTACACCAAGAATCATTACGTGTCTTTCCGATTTTTGCAGGAACTCTTATACATTTCTCAGGCAAATTGGTCAAGTTAGTATAAAATAAACTTTAATATATTATATTACCTCAGACCAGATAATTTTTAGCTTAATTTCTGATTATCCTGAAATGTTTCTGCATTTACTCCTTTGAACCTTACTTTGCTCATTGAGTTCTTTTTTTCTTTTGTCCCCATTTCTTACTTTTTTGTTAACTTGATGATGATAATATCTCTTCTCCTCAAGAGAAGATGTTTATCTTACACTTTTGGTTAGTTTTTATGTAATTCTTGTAAAACTTCTTGATTTATTAATGACCTATGCCAGTAAAATAATGAGCAGTTCTGGTTTAATGTGCAAGTGTCAGGCATATTTATGAGGTTTCACTGCTGGGAGCTCACAACCCATTAGTCAGGCATCAAAAACAAATCATTGTGATGGTTCCTGCTCTAATGTTTAGAACCTTTTTTTAAAATCAACTCCTTCTTAATTTTCATGATATGAAAGACTTTTTTTCTGTTTAACACTGAGCAGTTTTCAATTCTTTAGTGATCATGAGCCAAAGCAGAGTAGCCACAGACAGACTAGACTATTTTTCCAAAATAACCTCCTGCCCATGTTATTTAGAAGAGAGTAATTTTGACTGATAGTGGAAATAAATTTAAAACACTCTTGCATTGCATGAAGTTATGGTTTATATTAATAGTAAACCTGATTATTTGAATATTAGAAGGCATAGATTTCCAAAACAATGTTTGTTATGATCATCTTCTAAGAGAATTTTGAGAAATTTTTCATTCATTCTTTCTGTTTCATTTTACTGTATCATCCCTTTAATGTGTGACCAATCTAACAAGCTTTTTCCTTTTTTCAGAGTGGATTTAGTATTCTTCCTCCTTCATTTATTAACTTTTCATTTACTTATTTACTTAGAGACAATCTCAAACTTGCAGAAAGTTGCAAGAATAGTAAAAGAACATACATTTTCCTGAATTTTTTGAGCGAAAGTTGCCAACGTGATGCCCTAATTCACCTGAGTACTTCAGTGTGTATTTCCTACAAATAAGAACATTCTCCTATATAACCATAATATTACCATCAAAGTCAGTAAATTAAAATTGATGCATTACTACTATATAATCCTCAAACCCCTTCAAGTTTCACCGGTTTTCCCAATAATATCCTTCGTAGCAAAAGGATCCAGCTCAATGTCACATACTTCATATCCTTGTCACATTTCTTTATCTTTCTTCAGTGTGGAGCAGTTCCTTAGTCTTCCTTAACTTTCACAACCTTCACACTTCTGAACATTACAGGTCAGTTAATTTGTAGAATAGCCATCAATTTAAGTTAGTTTGATGTTTTCTTGTGATTAGATTTAGGTTTGCATCTCTGACAGGAGTGTGATATGAATGATGCTGTGTTCTCAGTGCATCCTCTCAGATGGTTTACAATTTCAATTTGTCCCGTTCCTGGCAATGTTAAGTTTGGTCACTTGATTGATGTCTGTCAGGCTTCTCCACTATAAAGTTCCTCTGTTTTTCTCTTTGTAATTAAGAAGCATTTTGTAAGGAGGCACTTTGAGACTATGTATATATCCCGTTCCTCATCAAACTTTCAGTTTCTTCATTCATTTATTTATCAGTCTGGGCTCATGGATTCCTATTCTATTCAGTGGGTTATAACCTGTTACTATCATTATTTATTTTGATGCTCACATAGTTCCAGATTTGGACAGTGAAAATTATTTCAGGAGTCCTTTTGACATGTCTTCATGATTCTTTGGGCATTTCTTTACTTCCTGACACAACAAGATGTCCCAGGCTCATCTCATACTTTCCTAGCCCTAGACTTGGTACCAGCCATTTCTCCAAGGAGGCTTTGTTCCTTTTAGTGGAGTATGATCTTTGGAAAAGATCTGGGAGCTAGATGTGCTAATTGTTATTAGGGTTTTGCTGCTTTCTGTCCTCAGTACAGAGCTAGTTAATATATGTAGAGAGAAATAGATAGGTGATAGATGATAGGTAGATAGATAGATGTATATGTATATCTATATATCCATATATATGTATAAACACATATTTACATCTATATTTCTATATCTATCTATATGGTAAACAGTGAGTTTACACTAATACCTCCAATTCCAATCTAACACCACAAGGTTCATTCAAGTTTTCTCCTTTTCCATATTTGAAACTCCATTCTTCAAGAGTGAAAAAGCGTAATATATTAATTTGATCAACTCTTCTGGATGTCACCAATTTCTTGTTACCAATGCATCCCACACTCCCTGTGCAATGTCCTCCTCACCTGCTTGGGCTCCAATATCCCTAACAAGTCCATCATCCTCACCTTGCTTGAACTTTAACACTTTGCTCTGGGCCACTGCAGAGGGCGCCCTACCCTCATCGCAGTTATCTACCTTGCTCACCTCCACCTAATGGCTTTTAGATTGAGCTCATCAAGGAAAGGATAAAAGAAGAGTTACCATTTTGTTTTCAAGCTAATATTCCAAGGAATACTTCAATAATATTTCAAGGAGTATTCCTGAGTGCTATTTACCAAGCTCTGTATTATCTCCTTTTAGTGACATTATGACCCTGAGAAGTAAACATGATTACTTTCTGCTAATTGGAGCTGTCCAGATGAAAGAAGTTATGTCACTTGCCAGCATCCATAGCCAATAAGTGGCAGATACAGGACTGGCCCTCTCTCTCTGACTATAACCAATATTCTTAACTTGGAAGCTATGTATATGTGTATATATGTACATATTTCATATCTTTTCAAATGCATGGAAAAAAGTGATCTATTTTTAAAGTCAATAATCATTACAGAATTGCTAGTATATAAATCTTTTGGGGATATGAATTCTCAAATGTCTCAATTAGAAGCTCAGAATGGATCACTGGTGTAGTATTAATTTGCTAATTAGGCACTTTGAAAAGATTGCACATAAGTAAAATATTCTTTCTTTAATTATGGCATTAAGGATATCAAAAGGTAATTTATACCGTTTCATTCCACAATCTTATTTTTCTTCTCTCTGTTTTAAGGCATATTCTAGTTGTTAAACTTTTATGTACTGAATCACTTTCAATATGCCTTTCTATAATTTAGAAAAAAAATATGAGGGAAGAGTTCTCAGGCTGTTTATCTTTTGTTAAATAATGGTGAACCATTGTATAAACTAGTTTCTGAAAGAAAAACGTGAGTGATTACTTATAGGAGACTCGATTTTTAAATTTAGTTAAAGTCTCTTATAATTTCATTGTCAATTTTACAGAAACCTGGCAAGTTTCCCACCTAATCTAACTATTCTAACTTGTAATGAAAAAACCTACTCTTTTCCCCCATTTTCACAAACTTGTATCGAGGCCTTTGACATCCCTACACTATCGGCTGCCTTATGTGATGCCTGCTGTATGCCAGGCACTGTTAGGTAGTTTACTGACATTACATTATTTAATCTTCTTAATAACCTCTTAGATGAGAATTATTTTACAGACGAGAAAATTGAAGTTTAATAATATGCATGTATTGAGCATTTCTCATATGTGAGACGTTGTGCTATTTACTTTGTGCAAGTTGTCTAGTTGAAGTCTCACAACTACTTTCATATGTTGTAGTTCTATAATTATTCCAATTTTATAATTGAAAACACTGATACTCAGAGGGGTTAAGTAACTTGTCCAAGATTATGGAGCTCTAGTAAGTGTTAGAATATGGATTCCAAGCTGGCAGAGTTTAATTCCAATGCCCTATGTTTTAGGCACTAGTTATATGTACATATGGGGACTTGGAAAATGTCTGGAGGAGGACGGAAGTTAAAATATGGAGAAGAAACTGTAAGCTATGTCCATCCAAGGAGCAATACAATGAACTTGGAACTTTTCTTTCTTTTTTTTTTTTTGTGAGGAAGATCAGCCCTGAGCTAACATCCATGCTAATCCCCCTCTTTTTGCTGAGGAAGACCGGCTCTGAGCTAACATCTATTGCCAATCCTCCTCCTTTTTTCCCCCAAAGCCCCAGTAGATAGTTGTATGTCATAGTTGCACATCCTTCTAGTTGCTGTATGTGGGACGCCGCCTCAGCATGGCCGGAGAAGCAGTGGGTCGGTGCGTGCCCGGGATCCGAACCCGGGCCGCCAGCAGCGGAGTGCGTGCACTTAACCACTAAGCCACGGGGACGGCCCCGGAACTTTTCTACCTAAAGAAGAGAAGAAGATTAAATATGAGGAGGAATACAGCTGGATATCTGAAAAGACGTCAGTAGTATGTATAAGTAGGGAGCAGATGTGCTTTATGTAGCTCCAATGGGCAGAACTAGCTAGGGTTATTGAGAGTACCTTTAAGACTAACCTAAAGAAGAACTTTTAAGTACAAAATTTCCTAACATCTCAGTGAGCTGCTTCTGTAGGAGGTGTTCTAATGTGCTGAGGTTAACCATGGTGTGTGATGCTGTAAAGGGGATTTCTGCAAGTCAGACATGGAAAGGATGTGAGGAGTTGGAACTAGGTAAATTCTTGGTTTCTTTACAATTCTCAGTCTTTGATCCAGGACTCTAAGTATACAAACCTTGATGTGCTAAGAAAGTTGTGTGCTTCTGCAGTGATAACGTGGAATAGATGGTAAACTGCTTGATTTGAAAAAGAGCCATGCTGCTTTCTGGGAGACATAATAATTGTTCCTTTCATTCATTTTTTTTTTTTTTGGGTAAAGAAGATTGGCCCTGAGTTAACATCCATGTCCATCCTCCTCTATTTTGTATGTGGGATGCCGCCACAGCATGGCTTGAAGAGTGGTGTGTAGGTGCATGCTCGGGATCCCCAACTGCGAAGCCCGGGCCACCAAAGTGGAGCACGTGAACTTAACCAGTACGCTACTGTCTCTCATTCATTATTTTTTGATCAGTTGGGAAGAAAACCTATTAATAGGCATAAAATGTTAAAAAATAAATACATTTTCCCTATTTAGCCAAACTTTTTCTCCAATGTATTGTCACTGTACTGTAACAGTATTGTCACCTACTTAAGTATAGGTTCATTGTTTCCCTTTTCAAATTGATCCATAACTCACTCTATCTATCTATCTATCTATCTACCTGCCTACCTACCTACCTACCTACCTTAGTTTCCCAGGGCTGATATACAAATTACCACAAACTTGGTGGCTTAAAACAACAGAAATTAATTCTCTCACAGTTCTAGAGGCTAGAAGTCTGAAATCAAGGTGTTGGCGGGCCATGCTCCCTCTGAAGCCTCTAGAGAAGAATCCTTCCTTAACTCTTCTAGATTCAGGTGACTCCTGGCAATCCTTGGTGTTCCTTGACTTGTAGACTCATCCTCTAATCTCTGCCCCCATCTTCCCATCACCTTCTTCTCTGTGACTCTGTGTGTCCTTTCTTCTTCGATTAAGAACACCAGTCATTGGATTTAGGGCTCACTCTAATCCAGTATGATCTCATCCTGATCCTTAACTAATTAAATCTGCAAAGACTCTATTTCCATAAAGCTCGCATTATGAGATTCTGAATGGACATGAATTTTGGGGGGACGCTATTCAATTCTCTACTCTGTCATCTATCTATCTATCTATCTATCTATCTATCTATCTATCTATCCATCTATCTATCATTTATCTCCTTGTGCAGTTGTCTGATAGTATTTTATGATAAATTCCTAGAAATAGAATTGTTGGGTTACAATATTGTTCAATTTTAGAAATTTTGATATGCATTTCCAAACTGTTCTCCCCAGAAAGAGTGTGTCAGTATGCTCTCCCACTAGAATTTCATTAAGGGTGACGTTCTCTCTACTTGAACAAATCTCATATATAAGATTCAAAACATACATTTGCCTTTTTTGAGGGTGTTTGTGTCGGGGATAGAGTATCCTCTTTTGTAAATTTGTATATATATTTTATTGCTAGTAAGATCAATCATGAAAATAACCATGCAATATTTATTTAGAAATTTTCAATTTATTACTTTATCAAAAAATATGAATTTAAATATAATTAACATACAATAAAATGCACAGCTTTTAGGTGTTCGTTTGATGCGTTTGATAATTGTATACACTTGTGTAAATATCAACTAAGAGAAGATATAAGACATTTGTATCATCCTAAAAATTTCCCTTGTGCTACTTGTCAGTCAATTCTCCTACCATCTCCCCAGTCAAACACTTTTTTTTTTTCTACCACCATAGGTTAGGTTTGTCTGGATTTCATATAGAATTATATTGTAGATACTCTTTTCTGTCTGCCTTTTGTTTTTGAGGTTTATCCATGTTATTGTATGTATCAGTGGTTCAATCGTTTTTATATTGCTGAGAAATGTTCCGTTGCATGAATATGCTGTAATTTGTGGAGCCATCTCACTACTGATGGATATTTAGGTTGTTTCCCATTTTGGCGCTGTTGTGGACAGAGCTGCTAACACTCTCATTCGAGTCTTTTTGTGAACATGTTTTCCTTTCTCTTGGATAAAAGAGCGGAATTATTTGGTCATAGAGTAGGTGTAAGTTTAATTATATAACCAACTGCCAAAAAGATCTTAAATGTGATTGTACATTTTATACTCCCACCAGCAATGTATGTGAATTGCAGCTGAGTTACATCCTTGTCAACATTTGGTGTGGTTAGTCTTTTTTATTTTAGCCAGTGATTTTATCATTTCTGTGAAATGATGTATCATTGTGGTTTTAATTTGCAGCTCTCTGTTGATTGGATCTGTTGAACACCTTTTGATGAGCTTATTGGCTGTTTCTCTTTTTTGAAAATATCTGTTCTTTTGCCTATTTTTTAAAATTGGGCTTTTCATTGATTTGTAGGCATTCTTTATATAGTCTCATATGAGTTCTTTATTAGATACACGCTTTCCAAATATTTTCTCTCAGCCTTGTCTTGTGGCTTGTCTTTTAATTTTTTTTTTTTTTTTGGTGAGGAAGGTTGGCCCCTGAGCTAACATCCATTGCCAATCTTCCTCCTTTTTTGCTGAGGAAAGTTAGCCATGAGCCAACAGCCATGCCCATCTTCCTCCACTTTGTATGTAGGATGCCACCATGGCTTGATGAGCAGTGCGCAGGTCTGCGCCCAGGGTCCGAAACTGTGAACTCTGGGCGCCTTTGAAAGCAGAGCGCACGAACCCAACCACTATGCCCCCAGGCCAGGCCCAATCTTCCTCTATTTTGTATATGGAACACCAGCACAGCATGGCTTGATGAGCAATGTGTAGGTCCGTGCCTGGGATCTGAACCTGTGAACCCCAGGCTGCCGAAGTGGAGCACACGAAGTCAACCACTATGCCACCAGGCCAGCCCCTTGTCTTTTATTTTTAAATGGTGTTTTGTTTAGAAGACATCTCTAATTTTGATAAAGTCTAACTGAACAATTTTTTTCTTTTATGATTCATGCTTTTTGTGTTCTGTCCAAAGACAGGTTTATGGTTATGGTTTTCCACTGACGTCTATGATCCATCTCAAATTACATCTTGAAGTCAAGTCATGTAAATCTTCTAACTTCTTTAGCAAAATTGTTTTGACTTTTCTACATCTTTTGAATTTTTTTATTATTAACACATTAAAACACATTCAAAACACATTAAAAAACCCAGCTGGATTTTTTTCGTGTGTGTGAGGAAGATTGGCCCTGAGCTAACATCTGTGCCAATCTTCCTCTTTTTGCTTGAGGAAGATTGTCCCTGAGCTAACACCTGGGCCAATCTTCCTCTATTTTGTATGTGGGATGCCACCACAGCATGGCTTGATGAGCGGCGCGTAGGTCCACGCCCAGGATCTGGGCCAGTGAACCCCGGGCCACCAAAGCAGAGCATGCGAACTTAACCACTACACCACTAGGCCGGAACCTCCCGCTGGAATTTTGATTGGGATTACACTCAACCTTTAGATTAATTTGAGTAAAATTAAAATCTTTACAATATAGAATTTTTTGATCTAGGAACATCTCAATTTATTTATATCTTCCTTAATTTTGCTCAGTAACATTTTGTAGTTCTCAGAGTATGGGATTTATACATATTTTCTTCAAAAATTTCCCAGCTATTTTAGTCTTCTTATGCTATTACAAATGGCCTTCTCCTCCCATTTAATGTTTCAGTTGTTTGTAACGACTGTATAGAAATACAATAGATTTTTGTATAGTGACCTTGTATCCTACCACTTTGCTAAACTCAGTTATTATTTATAGTATTTTTTATAGAATCTGTTAGTCAGACAGAATCATATATGTAGAAAATTCTAAGGATCCCTGACCCTAAATAATAAAAGCTAACTTCTGCTGAGTGTTTGTTATGTGCCAGAAATTGTCATATGTGCTTTACATGGAATAGCTCATTTAATTCTAAAATCATCCCCCTAGGTAGGTGCTATATTGACTCCTGTTTACAGATGAAGAAATCAAGGCAGAAAGAGATGAAGTCACTTGCCTAAGATCATATAGCTCATTAGGAGCTCAGGTAGGATTTCAGCGTAAGCAGTTGGGTATCAAAGCCTGTACACTGCACTGCTTCTCGCAGCAGATACTTTTGTATATCCCACAGACAGTAGCTGAAGGAAAACATATTATAAGAGTGATGAAGCGTGAGGGCATGGAGAGATGATTTCTCGTAAAGATATCAGATAGGGATCAAAAGGAAATGGCCCTTGAGCTGAGATTCGAGAATGGGGAGGATTATAGAAACCCCAGAGAGGAGGAAAGACCACTCTATTTGGAGCAGATGTAAGAGCGAATGTAATGTGAAGAGTAGATGTAGGTTGATTTTGTGGACTGATGGATGACAGTACCCATGTAGCTCAAGTGGGGAAAACAGGGATGTGTGCTCCAGAAGGCGGGATGGGCTGGATATAGAGGTGATGTAGTGGGAGACAACCTTGCTTATGTACATATTTCAGAAATTAGTATAAGAATTTCATGCTTTTCTTTAAACACTGGGTAGCTATGGAAGGTTATAAGTGTGAACTGGAGAAATTTCCAAGAATTCATTTTATTAATGATGAAATGTTTTGGCTATATTCTACCCAGTTACTTATACTAGCAACTTCCTTAAAAAGCATGTTCCATCTAAAAAACTTTTGATTCTTAAGAGATCATCCTCTAGTTTTCAAGTGTATAATTTAAAAAAAATACTCTCCCTCCTATGAAAAGTTAAAAACTTAAAATATTTTACCACAAACTAACTGTAAGAAAAGGGAGATGTTCTTCCCCAATAACCCATAAAAGTTTCCCAAGCACATGAATATCCCAAAACATTGGAAGAACTGCCTTCAAATCTCAAGAGGAAAGAAAGCCAGAAGTGCTTCAGAAAAGGCTTGAAGTTTCACATATGGTCTCTCGTGTGACCTCAGGGAGTCACAAGGCTTAAACTGAGCCAGAGAATCCAATCCTCTGAGAACTAGTCTCTCGTGACTTTGCTAAACTTTCATCTAATTAGCAGTAAAAGGCTCGTCTAACTAATGTAAAAGGCCTATTTTCTATTTTCAAAGGGCATTGGTAGAATGAGTCTAATATGTTCATATTTCATGATGCCTCAGTTTCTCCCACTTGAGATTATTTCTCTGAAGCCAGAGTATGAACTTCCTCTCAGCTGCTTGCCTGTTGTCAGACAAACCTCAGCTGATAGAATTCTCCACGGTGAAGCCAGAGGGGGATGAGGCCGAGTCTGGTCCCAGCAGGGAAATCATCATTATCAGCAATCATCCCTACCAGTAATAGGGCCTTATATGGGCACAACCTCTAAAGACAGGATTTTGAGCTGAGATATGAAGGCTGTTCCATGTATACCATGGAGCTTACAATCCTGAGAGCCCCAGCCACTACCAATTGTCTTTGATTTTGCACTTGCATAAATTTTTGGGTGATGTAACTTGTGTCGTACCTGGGTCACTGCAGATAATTTGCCGACACGGACACAGAGTGTCTCAGAAGCTGCTTGAGCTTTGGGTGGGGGTGGGCTAAGTTGCACAGAGAATCCTGTCTGTGGCTCCAAGGTCACCACTGGGGCGGGGAAGACAGAGAGGGAGGAAAGATTCCTAAACAAATTTTGACAATGTGTTTACGTTCAGAGACAGAGCAGGAATGCTCCCCAGTGCTGAGAATTACTCAGCCCAGCCGGCCAGTGGGGGCGGGGGAGTCCTCTCAATTCCCCAGACCCAGAACATCGAGAGTGATTCCTAAGCACTGGCAAAGCCTTATAAATACCCTCCTCTCTCTCCATCATTGTCCTGGCCCCAGCACAGGCCTGACCCCTGTCACTCATGTTTCTCTGGTTGTGATCAGTGGTCAGTTTCTGGGCAGTGGCGGACCAGTGCAGGGAGACAGTCTCCTCTAGAGAAGTTTCCCCAGGAAGGTGACTGCAGCTGCTTACCCGCCCCCCAGCCCCCACTCTGGCTGCTGCAGCCCCGGGGCCAGGATGGAGCCGGTACTGCCCTGATGCTCTCTCTGCCTTCTCCCTGGTTTCTCTCATGGAGTGAGGGGTGGGCAAGCCCCTCTGCTTCCAGCAACTGAGCACTGCATTCCACAGAGGTGGGGGCCTGGCGACTGGGGGCTGTTCCCCTTTTGTGACAGTTGAGAACAATTTCACTGAATGGAGATTGTTTAAGCAACATCCCTACCAGGCCTATAAGGTTTATAAGTAATGGCGTTTTGTCCGAATGGGCTGGTTTTCTTCATGGTGCTTGTGGAGAATCCAGAAGAAAGCTGCAGCTCGCCACCCTGTTATCTCCAAGTGTCCTTAAACTTCTATGCATCCAATCGAAACCTCAAACTGAAGACACAAACCATGGCATTCCCCTCTTGGTCCTTTCCCATGGCTCTCTCATTGCAGCTTAGTTCCCTCCTGGGAGGACTGGGGCAGGGGGCTACTGGGAGAGCATTTGTGAGTCCCTGAGCCCAGCACTTGAAGGTGCTTCAAGGAAGTCCCTGCTGTTAAGTTTCTGGGCCTGAGTACAGTGGGTTTGGCAGCAGCAGCTGCTGGAGATTTTCTGTTCTACACCCCAAAGTCCAAGCCACTCCTCTTTCTTCTCGGGATATGGAGGTGAGAGGACTCACTTCTCTTTTTGTATTTCTTGCTGGGTGTGTCCAGCCACTTAGGTCCAGAGAGGCTGCCTGGAGAGTGGCTGGTTGTTGAGTTATCTCCCCGAGTCTATAAACTCAGCTCAGCAACCTGCATTCCTTCGCTTTCTAGAGCCTGAGAACAGCTCAGCAGAGGGTCAATGCTGTCCTTGTTTGCGGACAGAATAAGCCAATGATTCCTATATGATAACCTGGGAAAAGTAATCTTTTCATAAATTCCCCTATTGTATTGAGCTTTTGGATACTGAAAAAGTATTTTCTGGGGAGGAAATACTTACACTGAGGATCCTTGACTAACCTCCGAATCAAGCAAAAATAGTGACCGCCAAGGAGTTGAAGAAATTATTTCAGCCAGGCCTGTCATTTCTTATAAGCATGTCAAGTTACTTTTCTAATTCTGTGGGCTTCTGCGAAATTTTAAAATTTCACTACTGTGGATAATAAAACCACACAAAGAGAGATCTTGATTACAGTATATTCACTAGATCTGATCAGAATGGTGATTGTCCAGGTACTGGTGGGAAGACAGGGGACAGGGGCTCTCAGTCATGCTGACACAGCTTTGGTTCTTAAAATACAAGTCAATTCAACTATAACTGGACTCTCAGAAAATAGTAGCTGAGAGGAATCATCACAGTGTTCAGTTCAGAGAGGGGGTGGGATGAAGCCACATGTCAATCTTGCTCTGAGCAGGTAAGAGTGTAATAATTAACCTCGGTGGAGGCAAGAGACTGGCCTCCAAATATGAGTGGTTGAGGGGGAGGGGGTGGGTATGATGGTGGACAGGGGCATGAAGGGGAGAGGGATCATCTTGTATCTGCAGATATTTCTGTGTCTTCCATACACACTTTATGACAGTATGTCTGTAAATGTTCCACTGTGCTATTCTCTCCATTTCTTCCTGTACTTCAGTTTTTCTAATTTTATATCAATAATTCTCTTTTTCACTTAACTCCTGAATTTTTGGATCTGCTAAGTCCTATTTTTTTCAATTCACTTTCTTTGTTAAGCAGTGTGATTTAGTGGTTGAGAACATTGACCCTTGAACCGGATGGCCTACTTTCAACCACTCCCGTTATTAGTTGTGATCCCTGGGCAACTTACTTAGCATCTCTGTGCCTCAGTTTCATCATCTGTAAAGTAAAAATGAGGATATTAGTAGTATGAACCTCTATAGGGTTGATGTGAATACTAAGTGAGATATGTACCTAAAGGGACTTAGGAGAGTGATAGTTTCTATTTAAGTGTTTGTGGTTGCTGTTACATACACTACTTGTCATTTGCTAGGAACTTAAACAGTTCTGGTTGCATTATTATTTTGTTTGGTTATTGCAAATGAAGAAGGCTTTTCTGTTTGTCAGTCATCTTTATACAAAGGATGTCCCCTAGGACAGCAATTCTGATTACAGTATTAAAAGAGTAGTGGCTGCATCAAGAATAAGAGCAAAAAAGAAGGTTCAGAATTTATTTTGATCCTAAAACATGAAGGAAAACTTGAGCCACCAGAATGCACGGTGGTGGGCCTGTGAGTGCATCACCTGCTTTGTCACCTTGCTCCTCCATCTTCGTCCCCCACCTCTCCTCTTACTCTATTCCTCTCTCCTCTGTTATCTTCCACTTTACCTGTATTTTTCTCATCTTCACTGTTAAACTCCTGGAATTCCCAAATCAATGAAAACTCATTCATTTAACAAATTATTTATTGAGTGCTAACCAAGTGTTAAGAACTGAGAAAGGTATTCCAAACATAATTACAAACGAAGCCCAGCCTCTGTGCCCCCCTTCCTGTCCCTCCTCGCGGAGAGGCTAAAGCGGGTGGACAGACCGGCAACTCCACAATGACAGTGCAGGGGTGTGCCTTACATTTCACAAAACAGACATGTGCAAGGTACTGTGGGGAACAGAGGAAGAGTCTTGGCATGCAATGGACCCATGTGTGGGACAGTTGTCCAGAAAAAATGATTCTTGACTTGAATTTTTAAAATTGAAGTAGTAATTAACTAGATGGAGGCAAGAGGGAAGGGAATTCTAGGCAAAAGAAACAGCAAGTTTGAAGGCACATATGTATTCAACATCATGGCATGTTTGAACAAAAAGTTATTGCTACTTTTTGTTTGGCTGGAGAAGGAAGAAAGCATGTGAAACCGTGTGAGCCGTAAGGACAGAAAGTTAGGTAGCATCAATATTACGAAGTACTTTGTGTTCTAAGTCCCAGAGTTTTGGTTTTCATCTTTAAATCAGAGACCAATTATTAACTGACACACAAGCTCAGTGAAATTTGGGCGGCTGCCAATCAATCCAGCCAAATGTTGCCACGTAGGAATGTAGGTCCAGTGTTGCCAGGCTACCCAGTTGTCAAATCCAGAAGGTAAGTAACACATAATTTTTAAATGTTGGTAATTAATTAAAGTAATATGTCAATTATCAAAAGATCCAAACCAAGCTTCATTTCTGTTAGGCAGTAGGAGCCATTGAAAAGCTTAAGTTTTTAGAGGATTACGTGGGTGCAATGTGGAAGGCACGTTTATTGGGTGGCCAGCGTGGTGGCACATCGGTCAGTGAGGTGAGCATGTGGTCATCCTGGAAAGAGGTCAGTGGCAGTGGGAATGGGAAGGTGCAGACAGTGTGTAGTGATGACTGAAGATAATTTGTTTATTTATCACCACAGATGTGAGAGATAGGAGGACACGTAGAACAACTCCTGAGATTCTGGATTAATTAGTTAGATGAGTAAAAGTATAACACACTGAGATGAGGACTAGAAGCAGAGTTTGGTGGAAAATGAATTCAGTTGTGGAAATTTTGAATCTCTGGTGGCTTTCATTAATCTGATTGGAAATGTCCAGTACATACTTAAGATGTGTGTTTGGATCTTATCAAAGAGATCTAGACTAACAATATGATTTCTGATTTACTAACATGTTATTAGAAGCTTTTCATTTTTAAAATTGCGTCAGGAGCTACATATACTTAAGTATTTGTTGTATGAACAGAAAAGAGAGCCTAGGATAGAGCTATATAAAACCCGATTTTTTTTTGGAGCATGTAGGGTATTAGAAGAATTACATGAAACTAAAGCGTGACTAAAGATGATAGATGAAAATCGGGTGAGAGCTGAGAGCTGAGAGCTGACACACAAAATCTAATTATGGATTGATCTTTAAGGAGGTATAAGTGTCAAATATCTAATAAAGATGAAGCAACATATAAAGAAAATGCCCATTGGTTTTGGCACTGCTAAGGTAATTGGTGAACTTAGAAAGAATATTTATAAATATTCCAATTAGGAATGTAAAAGAGCTTTAAGAGATGCGGAATTCTCTAACTCCACACAACAATGTCGAAATTGTATTTCAGGGAGTTGGGAAAAGATCCTGCAAGGATGTATGGTCTGTGAAAACAACAGATTGGTAAATATGTAGAAACATCTAACAGAAAGCTCTATATATAATAGTGGTAGTATTATCCAAATACAGGCAACTAAAACAATCTATAGAATGGAGACAGAAGGAAGGACTGTCAAATAATTGTTTAAAATTAGATGTCTTAAGCATGTACGCTAACATTTCAAGGGTAACCAGTCAAAGATTAAAGCATAAAAATCACAAATCAGAAAGAGAGAGAAGTGGAATAAAAAAATAAACCGATGCAATAAAAAAAGGAGAAAATATTAAAAATGGCACTAATATCAATGAAAAGTAAAATGGTTAAATGGCAAAATGTCAAATATTAAAAAAGTACTAAAAAGCCAGTGTATTAAACTTACAATTAACAGGACGTGAATGATCAGATTGGATTTTTAAAGACTCGAACTTTATGCCATTTACGATAGCCACACCCCAAACATATGGACACAGAAAGCTTGAAAATAGAAGGACGGAAAAATATGTATCAGTAAAAAACTAGCCTAAACCAAAAAACTGGTGTGACTATTTTATACTGTAAAAAATATTTTAAGACGAAACACATTAGAGGCTGGCCTGGTGGTGTAGCAGTTAAGTTCACGCACTCAGCTTCAGCGGCCCAGGGTTTACCGGTTCGGATTCTGGGTGCAGATCTACTCACTGCTCATCAAGCCATGCTGTAGTGGCATCCCACGTAGAAGAACTACAAGGACCTACAACTAGGATATACAACTATGTACTGGGGCTTTGGGGAGAAAAAAGAAAGAAAGAGGAAGATTGGCAACAGATGTTAGCTCAGGGCCAATCTTCCTCAAAAAAAACTTCAAGATGAAACATGTCATTAGGCATAGGGAAGTAAGTACATAATGACAAAAAAAAAAAATCAATTCCTTTAGAAGATACAGCACTCTAAACATATATGTACCTAATAAAATAGCTTTAAAATTGATGATGCTCAAAATAATAGGATCACAGAGAGAAACTGAAAAACCCACCATCAGAATGGGATATTTAAACGTATCTTCCAATTATTGCTAAGTCAAGAAGATTGGAACCACACAATTAATCTTATTGTGATCTAACACAGATATATAGACATCTGTATCTAGCAATTAAAGAATACATATTCTTCTCAAGCCTATATGGTACATTGACAAAAATTGATACTGCACTAACTAGGTCATAAACTCATCTCCACAAATTTCAAAGAACAGGCATCATTACAGATCATGTTTATTGACCATAACACAATTAGAAGTTAGTAACAAAAAAGATGAATTTAATCCCTAATATATTTGCAAATTAAAGGCACATTTATAATTACCCATGCTTCAAAGAAAAAATCATATCAATTAAAATATCAATAAATTAATGATAGTGAACAAACCATGTATCAAAAAAACTTTGGTTTTGTATATTTTGATTTATAATTATAGGTTCTTATATTAGGAATGGAGACTGCAGAATCACAGTGAGTCCAAATAAAGAAGGTAAAAAGCGTACAACAAAATTGCCAGATAAAATAGTGGGATGTCACTAACTAGAGTAGAAATGGTTGAATTAGAAAACAAAGATAAAATGGAGAAACTCAAGAAAGCCAAAAGATGGCTGTTGGACAAGAGAACTAAAATAAGTACGTAACTACCAATCCAGTATAGATTGCAACAGAATAAGAGAATGTTATCAAATAATTTACATCTATAATTCTACAGCTTACATGAAATGAATGTTTCTAGGAAAATAGAACTTACTAAGACATATCAAGAATGAATAATAAACCTGAATAATCCTACAACAATTAATGAAATCACAAAAATGGTTACTATCTTCCCTTAAAGGAAACACCAAGTACAGAGAGTTTCATAGGCAATTCTCCAACAATTTCAAAGAGACAATTCCAGTCCTCTATAAAACCTCTGAATATAGAAAAAGAGGGAACTACATCTCAGTTTATTCTGTGAATCCAGTATAACTTGATAACATGCCAGATGAAGACAGAAGAAAGGTACCTTAGAGTGTCTTTTCACCCATGAATGTAGATATAAGAATTTAAAACAGAATATTGGCACAATGAATCCAGCAGTCATTAGATGATTTTTTCATTAGAAAGTTTATAAAAGTCATTCATCACATAACAGATTAAAGGCGAAAAAGATGCATGAGCATCTCAATAAATATGGAAAAAGTGTTTGATAAATTCAACACCCATTCTAATTAAACAACCAAAAAAGAACTCTTCATCAATTAGAAGTAGAGGAGAACCTCCTTATAACCTGATAACAATATCTGCAGAAAAACCTATGAATAAACATTATTCAAAATAGGAAGATGATGAAAGCTTTTGTTATGAGATAGATATAAGGAAAAGGATTTGTACTATCATTTTTCTATTTAGCATTGTACTCCAAGCCTGTTCTACCACTGGAAAAATAAGGGCAGGGATCAGGAGAGTCAGAAATGCAATTGTCATTATATATGGATGATATAATTGTCTACATATGAAACACAAGATATTTTCCATAAAAATTATTAGAAATATGAACTACTTAAAAATTTTTTTTGTTAACCATGTCAAAAGGCATATAATAAACGCATAGTGTAATTAATACAAGAATACCCATATAGACACAAATCAGGTAAAAACACAGATCCCTGTCAGCATCCCAGAATCTTTCTTTCTGCAATTCCTGGTTTTTATGGTAGTCACTGCTCTTTTCTTTATATGTTTACTACCTAAGTGTGCATCCCTAAGTATTATAGTTCATTTTGCTTATATTTTTAAGCATACAAATTTACTCATACTATATGTCTTTTGAAATTATTTAAAATTCATGCATAATGTTGTGTATTACTGTAGATCATTCATTTTCATTATTGTTGTTTCTTATTCTATGGCATGAATCCTTGATGTATCCTTTCTGCAGCTGAAGGACATTCGAGTTGTTTACGGTTTGGGGCTATGTGTAAATAATGCTGCTATGAATATTTATGTACAGGTTTCCTAGTGTACATGCATGCGTTTCTCTGGGGATAAGTTCTACATTTCTATTTTAAAAATCCCTTCCTTTATTCATAAACATCATTCCTGTGTTTGGGTATGAAATGACAATTTTTCCTGTACTCTGGTTGTCAGAAAGCTGAGTAAAGATTCAGCTACAAATAAAAATGAGGTAGATAGTAGGTAGGTTGGTATAGATAACACGTGAGTAGAGAAGTGGGGCTGAGGAACATTCAAAGGCACTTGTTTCATAGATGGCATCATAATCCCAGTCATAAGAAAGGCCAAAATATCAGGCTACCGTTCCAGGATAGAGTCAAGTATGAATTATAAAGGCAAGTAGCTTTGCTACTCTGAGAACATCACAAGATAAACAGTATTTGTAAGCATAGCAACAAGTAGTTATAAAGTACTTATGTGCCAGGCAATAAAAAGTCCAAGTGCTTTAGCTGATCTAGGTCATTTAATCCTCACAACAACCTTATAAGATACATGACTACTATTATCCTCATACTTGAGAAGACCGACACACGCAAATGTTAAATAAGTTGCCCTGAATCACACAGCTTCTAAGCGGTAGAGCTTGGAGTTTTATCTAGGTGGTTTGGTTCCTGATTCCACGCTCTTAACCACTTCCGTTTACTCTCTTCCTGTTATTCTTTTTCTTCTACACGCCACATTAGTTTCTGGCAAAGTCTCTATGAAGTAGTCATAACTTGTTGACTGTGCAAAGATGGCCCATTCACTTACTCACACTTAATTTTTGAAAAATCCAGTTTTAAAAAGGACACCAAAAAAACTCCATTACTGCATACTTTATAGTCTAAAACACTATTTCTAAAGTCGAAGGGAATAACATCTCATAATTTCTCGTATCTTACCAGAAATTGGAGTTGAAGAAGGAACCAACCCACAGACACATGAAGGTCAGGTTGGATTTTCAAGAAAGTTTTAACTGTGATATTGTGTCCAAACTGCAGGTGGCTCCACAGAAACCACCAACAGGCCGTGGCTCTGGAATTTGCTGTGCGGGAGATCAACAAGGAACCTGACCTTTTGCCCGACATATGGGATTCCATATGTACGGTGCCCAACGCAGTGATAGAAAGACCTTGGCGAGCTCCCCAGTGTGGCTGTCTTGGGAGAGTCCCAGCATTTCAATTACCACTGTGAGAGGCAGGCCAAGTCAACAGCTATCATTGGAGGGGCCACATCCAACCTCTGGGTCCAGAGAGGGGCACTGTTAGAGCTCTTTTAGTTCCCATAGGTGATGGCGGCTTATTGTCTCCTGTATTTTTCCCCAGAGCCTCAAACCTGTAAAAGGAGAAGAGTTGGCACATTCCTCAAATTGTCCAGACAAAAATATAGCCAATATCAAATGTCTGGTCATTTGAGGAAGAGACTGGGAAGTGAAGAGAGAATGAAAACAAAAAGGCAGGGGACAAAGATGTATTATGCATCCAGCTAACCTGCCCTTTTGACATGAATTATAGCAGAGAAATGAGAAACTTCAGGGAATTTTGTCTTTAATTCCTTGAGTTCAAAGAGGAATAGGAGATAAAGCTTTGGAGTGATTAAACTCCCTTCCTCTATTGAACATTGTAGTAGCTAATCTATTGTGAATGTCACAATGTCTTAAAAATGATTCATACAAAGGGCTACTGAAGGAGGGTTTTTGCTTCACTGCAACCAATTCAAAACGGCCCATGTTTCTTTTCCGCTTAGATCAGCCATGGCCCCTTTGATCCCATCCTGAGTGACAAGATCTGGTTCCCATCTCTGTATCAGACAGCTCCCGAGATTCCTTCTCTGCCCAGGGGCATTTTCCAGTTAACGCTGCATTTTAGTTGGACCTGGGTAGGGCCTACTGCCTCGGATGACCTGAGAGGTGGAAAGTACCTCTCAGAACAGAGAGAAGAGACGGTCAAAAATGATTTCTGTGTAGTTTCTTCTGAGAGGATTTCTATCAGTGAAAAAAATGGTTACGCCTTTGATAATCCCATGATCAGGATCCTAGGCTCAACTGCTGCTATGCTTGTCATTCATGGTGATGCTGATTCCCTGATGATCATAAGACATTCCCAGCCTGATGATGGAAGAACTACAAAGTTGTGGGTCATCTCACCTCCCTGGGTTGTTACCATGAAGTCCACAGTTCAAGATGGCGACTCTTTTCATGGGGCTCTGGTATTCTCTCAACAGAGAGGTGAGATTCCTGGATTCGAGACTTTTCTCAGGAGAGTTAACCCTTCTCAATACCCAGAAGATATGTTTCTTAGAAGTTTCTGGAATTCAGCTTTTGAGTGCCCAGATTTTTCTGAAACATTACGCAAGAGGAATACTCACCTTGGATATGCTTCCCCTTCACTATTTTGATATTTCCATGTCTGCACTGAGTTACCATGTCTACACTGCAGTGTATGCTGTGGATTGGGCACTGTGTAACATGTTTCTAAGCAGATCTGAAATGAGTTCAAGTCAAGATAAAGGCAGCCCAGTGCCTACTTCCTGGAAGGTAAGATTGCCTCTGAAATGTGTTGCCCAGGCATCAGATTGATTGAAATTGGTTCCAGAACTGCATGGTTTTGTTGTCTTTCATTGGGAAAACTTCAGAGTTTTCTTTCAATATTTCTCTAGGCCATGACAGCCATGTCTTTATCATCACCTGAACAGTAGCCCAGGAAATGTCCGACTTTTCTTAATAGTGGTTAAATCTTCTTTCCTAGAATTATAAGGAAATCTATACAAAGAACAGACACAATTTTAATTAAGTCAGTCTCAGTTAGTTTATTTTGAAATAATGATCAAAGTAAGAGTTGGCCGAATTTTGGATAAACTCAATTTTATATCTTAAACCAACTCAGCACACAATCAAATGCAATGAACTAAAATCTTTCTTACTCTCTGGTCCATTGAGGCCTTGTGTGAAGCATTAGAGAGAGAAACATTTTGCCTGGTTGACTCACTTTTGGAGTGTATCAACAGCTCACATTCTAGGGCAAGCCTTCCAAAGATTTCTCTCACTCTCAGAGAGAATGACAGATTTGCTTTAATTCTGAGATAATACTGATCCAAAACAAAGAAACCAGTTGAACGTTTCTCATGTAACTCAAATAATTGGAATACAGACTCTTCTGGCTCTAAGGGATAAGAAAGTTTACTGGTTTCATGCCTATGTTATTTTATACATCTGAGTGCATCTACTTCCCCTCCTTTGGAAGCTATCCTGAGAATGCAGAAAGGGATATACACACAGCAGTGCCTGGAGCCTCACTCACCCAATGCTTGGGCATGTTGGGATTTTTGTGAATACTCTTAATTTTGGCTTCTCATTATTCCCTCTTTTCTCCCCCCTTTTCAACTATTGCATTGCCAATTCACACAGTTAAGTAGGACTGGCTATTATTCCCTACTCTTTATGCAATTTGAATGTCACTTATCCCCGGGCCACCTTTGCTTGATGCAAGTGAAGGCAGTTCCCACACGCTGGACCAATAAAAATCCCTCATGCAGGAATTTAAGTTAGGGTGAAGAGAAGCCAGTCAGTATAGCTAATCTCTGGAACGGAGGAGTGTAAGTACAGTAGATGAATACCTGATCATCCGTCATTGATCATGTAGTCTGGGGAGCAGGAAAGCCAATTAACAGTGAGGAGAATAAAGAATATGCACAGAGTCAAACATGAGAAATAAAGATAGAAAGAGGCCTAATGAATGGTATGTGAGTTTCTATTGCAGTTTCTTTGTAACTTCTGCTTAAATATCCGCCTTTGGGCTTGTGACATGCTCAATTAGTTTTTAAAAGTTTCTCGAGTGGTTAGCAACAAAAGGAACCCTAATTTGGTAGCCTCAAAGGAGCCCTAAAGAGCAATGGATTGGGAAACAGATTCATTTATTCAACACAATTTTATTGATAACCTAGCATGTATCAGGTACTGTGCCAGGCATTAGGGATACACATATGAACAAGATAGACAATTTTCTGTGCCTCATGGAGTTGAATTCTATCAGAGGTAGATATATTAAGGGGTAGATTTGAGCTGGGTTCTTGTATTAGTTATGATATTAAAAATATGTTGGATATTTGGTAAGTTTCTTTCTTTGGATCTGAATGTCTTCAAGTGATAACCTTTGTCTTCGAAATTTCTAAGGCCATTTAAAATTTGTTTGACCTTATGCTTAAAGTAGCTTCAAAGTTGTGTTAGTAGTCATAATATGAATCTCCACTGCTGGAACTGTTTCTGATACTCAGATAAGTGGATCAGGCTAACATGGTTACAATACTGGATCACCAAGGGGTCTTTCCTGCTCAAGAGACTCACTGAATCTCCACAAAAAGAGGGAAACCTGAGATCATAGGAACTCAACTAATCCTAATCCACCCAAATATCATAGTGATGTAATTTGCCTGCCCTCAGGGATAAACCACAATTATGACTTTTTTCCTCTCAGTTCCACTCTTTTCTGAAGAGCATCAGTTTTAACAACAGTGTGGGTAATCGTTTGTTTACAGATGAAGAAAAAAACCTTGAAGAAAATATGATATTATGAACTGTGTTTCCATTTTGAAGCCCTGAGAAAAGTGGGGCAAAGAATCATTTGATCAAGCATTTATCATTCATGATGAGGTGACAGAGTGGATACTGATTTATAAGAAAAAGGTCAGAATTAATATAAATATAAATTGCCATAACAAGAAGAGTGAGGGATAACACCAATAATTCTCTGCCTCTTTAGCTAAGTCTGCATACTATCTTCATGAATAAAATTACTTTATTTCAAAAGAAATAAAGTCATCATTTGCATTAAAAGAAAAAACGTGTGTTGAAGAAAGTCTTTCAAAACATTGGAATATTTGACACCTTATAATATTATAAAATGTAAAACCAGTATAAGCAGGCATCAGAGAGTGTGTGTGTATGCATGCCAATAAGTTAACTCTTCACTATTTGTTATAAAAATCACAGTACACTTATTAACTCTTATATTACTAAATTATTCCTTGTGCTGTAATTGAGAATTTATTTCTGGCACAGTATTTTGGTTTTTAGACCCTTCCATAGTATATATACAATCTTTGAACATTTTTAGGTGCCTTGTCTTAGGTTCCCTTATTACCATCAACATTCACTGTCTGTATTAGATTCTTAATTCCTGTAAACACATAATTTTTTTCCCGTCAGCTTTATCGAGATATAATTGACATATAACAGTGTGTAAATTTAAGGTGTACATTGTGATGATTTGATACACATACATATTGTGAAATGATTACTACAATAAGGTTAGTTAACACATCCTTCACCTCACACGATTACCTTTGTGTTGTTGTTATGAAGAGAACATTTAAGATCTGCTCTCTTAGCACCTTTCATGTATACAATACAATATTGTTAACTGCAGTCACCATGCTGTACACCAGATCCCCAGAACTTACTCCTTTTCATCAACGTCTCCTCATTTCCCCTACTCCCAAGCCCCTGGCAACCACCAATCTACTCTCTGTTTCTATGAGTTTGGCTTTTTTAGATTCCACATATAATTGAGATCATACTTGTCTTTCTCTGTCCGACTTATTTCACTTAGCATAATGCCCTCAAGGTCCATCCATGTTGTTGAATATGGCATAATTTTCTTTTTTATGTCTGAATAATATTCCACGGTATTTGTGTACACATATATGTACATATGTACATATATGTGTACACACAAATATGTGATATATATCACATTTTCTTTATCCATTCATCTGTTGATGGACACTTAGATTATTTCCATGTCTTGGTTACCGTGAATAATATAAGGGTGCTGATATCTCTATGAGATAGTGATTTCATTTCCTCTAGGAAGTACCCAGAAGTAGGACGGCTGGTTGTTCTATTTTTAATTTTTTTGGTGGGGGGAGGTGAGGAAGATTAGCGCTGAGCTAACATCTGTTGCCAATCCTCCTCTTTTTGCTGAGGAAGATTGGCCCTGGGCTAACATCCATGCCCATCTTCCTGGGATTATATGGGATGCCGCCACAGCATGGCTTGACAAGCAGTATGTCAGTCTGCGCCTGGGATCTGAACCTGTGAACCCCAGACTGCCACAGCGGAGCATGCGCACTTAACCGCTGTGCCACCCGGCTGGCCCCATCTATTTTTAACTTTTAAAAATATTTTCTAAGTTTTTTGAGGAGACTTCATATTGTTTTCCAATGGCTATATCAATTTACATTCCCCCCAACAGTGCACAAGAGTTCCCTTTTCTTCACATCCTCACCAGCACCTCTTATCTCTTGTCTTTTTGATGACAGCCATTCTAACCGGTGTGAGGTGATATTTCATTGTGGTTTTGATTTGCATTTCCCTGATGATTAGTGATGTTGAGCAATTTTTCATGTACCGTTGGTCATTTGTATATCTTCTTTGGAAAAATATCTATTCAGATCTTTTGCCTATTTTTAAATCAGATTGTTTCTTTGCTATTGAGTTGCATGAGTTCCTTATATATTTTGGATATTCTTATCAGATTTATGGTTTTCAAATATTTTCTCCCATCCCACAGGGTGCCTTTTCACGTCATTGGCTGTGATAACTTTTTTCCTCCTGTATTGTATATATTTTCACATTTCTTCTACTCCACTCTTTTTCCTCTCATCTGAAATTAATATTTAGACCCTTCCTGAACTCTACTCTCCAATTTCTGTTCAGACTCCCTTCTCTGAATGTTCTCAGAGCTGGGGCCCTGGATTTGGGAAAATTGCTCTAGAGGGGGAGCCCATCTGCTGCTTTGACTGTGTCCCACGTCCACTGGGAGAGATTTCCAATTAGACAGGTAAGATTCCGGAGAAATCTGAAGCTTTGACCCCCCAATACAATAGAACCAGACTGGGTGAAGAGACATCCTTAGCTTGCAGGTCCAACTCTCTCTGGGGACAACTTGGTATATAGAACACAGAGGGAGAGGGAGTGACAACCTGGGATATTGAACTCGAGAAATGTAAGCTATGTGATATGAGTAGATAGGAGTCAAGTGTTATGCTTTGGCATCATTTATACCAGGACAATCCTAAAATGTAGGGAAGTTGTCCTATTTCCCAACTCCCAATAAGTAGACATCACTAATATTCTACCAAATCAGTTAAATAATTCTTGTGTTTAAGGGACAACTTTGTAAAAGATTAGAAATCTCTCTGGTGAAAATTACCCTAAAAAGATGTTACAGATTAAAGGACTTGAAATGGAATGGAAGATCTGTATGCAGGTTTATATATGGAACTAGAGAAAGAATATAGAACAATAATTCCCTGAATATTGAAGGCAGTCTCAGAACTATGAAGTAGGAAAATGTGTGTAACACCAGAAATCGTAGCCTGGGGCCACCAAACACCATCTTCCATTGCCTCAATTTTTTTGGTTGAGGTGAACTCTCCTGGTGGTTTTGGACTCTCTCTGGAGTGTATCTAGGCGAGGCAGTGGGAGAGAAGAGGTAAACTTGGAAGGTGTCTCTAAGTGTGCAGGTGTGCCCAGAAGAAAAACATGGTTAGTGTCTCATTAATATGACATTCACCCTCAGAGGATTTTCTGAGGTAAGACTAATGCAAAACTGGGATAATTGATCTCAGGGAAAAGGGATCTGGCAGGCAAAAGACTTGGCTATGACCCACAAGATCAATAAAGGATAGCGTGAATCCAGACAGGGCAAGAAATGAGCTGTACGTGAGTAATGAACCACAGAAGACTGAAGTAATAATAATAGTGGTGCTGGTGATGATGATGATTGTGACTTTGATGAAACTGAGACTTGAGTATTTAATACATGCCAGGCCCTGTGCTAAGTACTCCATCTGCCTCATTTGCTTTAATCTTCACTTCAACCATATAAGGTCAATACTATGATTCCCATTTTACAGATGAAGGAAGTGAAATCTAGAGAATAATGAATTTACCCAAGTTCAATTGGATATTAAATGTCAATCTGAGAATAAAACTAATGTATGAATATAGAATTTGTTAATTCATTTATACATTCATTAAACAATATTGATTACTACATGCTATTTCACAGATACCCTGCTCAAGGCTAGGATAATATAGTTAAAAAAATAAACAGACATAATCCCTGCTTCATGGGCCTTTCAATCCAGAGGAGTAGAAAAAGATATAGCAAAGCAGTGCCACAAATATATAATCACATATCTGGGTTAAGGATTAGATAGGATGTAGTATCTATGAGGCCATAAAACAGGGGCACATGATCTGATCTGTGATGTCAGAGAAGATTTATTTTATTTCATTTTTTATTGTGGTAAAAAACACACAACATGAAATCTACCTCCTTTAACAAATTTTTAAATGTACAGAACAATACCGTTAACTACAAGCACAATGTTGTACAGTAGATCTCTAGAAGTTTTTCATTGTGCATAACTGAGACTTTTACCCACTGAACAGCAACTCCCTCTTTCCCCCTCAACCCAGCCCCCAGAAAACACCATTCTACTTTCTGCTTCTATAAAGTTTTTTTAAATTTAATTAAATTATTTAATCACTTACTTCTGTGACATACAATAAACTGCACATATTTAATGTGTATAGTTTGATAGGTTTTGACATATGCATATACCCATGAAACCATCACCATAATCAAGATAATGAACATATCCATTTCCCCCAAAAATTTCCTGGTGCCTCCTTGTAAAACCTCCCTTCTACCCCTCCTTCCTCCTCCCCTCATGCACGGATCTGCATTCTGTCAACTTGGATTAGTTTGCATTTTCTAGAATTTTATATAAATAGAATTACGTAGAATTTACTTATTTGGAGGGGTTTAAAATATTTTGTGATTTATTTGGATTCCAATTCTTTGATTTCAACAAAATTAAAGTAAGGCCTAGCCAAAAAATGATTAAAAGTTATTTTTGATACTGGTCACGAGGTGACTTTTAGCATATAATACTGAAGGAATTCAAAGAATTGAGTGTCCTATTAAAACCTCCCCAAGTTCCCATCTACTTTTCTTTTTTTGTGGTAAGTACACTTAATATGAGATCTGCTCTCTTAAATTTTGAAGTGTACAATACCATATTGTTAACTATAGGTACGATGTTGTATGGCAGATCTCTAGAACTTATTCATCTAGCGCAACTTAAACTTTACACCATTGAACAACAACTCACCATTTCCCCCAACCTCCAGCCCCTGGAAACCTCTATTGCATTCTCTACTTCTAAGAATTTGACTATTATAGATAACTCATATAAATGGAATTGTGCATTATTTGTCCTTCTGTGACTGGCTTATTTCACTTAGTATAATGTCCTCCAGACTCATCCATATAGTCACAAATAGCAGGATTTCCTTCTTTTTTAAGGCTGAATAATATTCCATTGTATGTATATATCACATTTTCTTTTTCTATTCATCTGTCGATGAACACTTGGGTTATTTCCATATCTTGGCTATTGTGAATAATGCTGCAATGAGCATGGGAGTGCAGATATCTCTTTGAGATCCTGCTTTAAATTCTTTTAAATATGTACCCAGAAGTGGGATTCCTAGATCATATGGTAGTTCTGTTTCTAATTTTTTGAGGAACCTCCATACTTTTTCCTATAGCTACCACATCATTATACATTCTCAAAAACAGTGTATGAGGGTTTCAATTTCTCCACATCCTTGCCAACACTTGTTATCTTTTGTTTTTTTTTGATAAGAGTCATCCTAATAGGTGTGAGGTTATATATCATTGTAGTTTTGATTTCCATTTCCTGAAACTTAATGATGTTGATCATCTTTTCATATATCTATTGGCTGTTTGTATGTCTTCTTTGGAGAAATGTCTGTTCAAGTCCTTTGCCCATGTTTTAATTGGGTTATTTGTTTTTTTGCTATTGAGTTGTAGGAGTTCTTTACATATTTTGGAAATTAATCCCTTATCAGATATATGGTTTGCAAATATTTTCTCCCATTCCACAGGTTGCCTTTTCACTCTGTTGATTGTTTTCTTTGCTGTGCAAGAGCTGGTGGGTGAGTGTGTACTAGTCCAACCTTTAGCCTTTGTTCTCAGCAGCACCCAGACATCTAGAGTGTACTGGGTTCCATCAGCACCTGAGACAAGCAAGACAGAATCGGTCCCTCTGGCAGCCCCCTGAAAAGCCAGAAGGTTGGATGCATGCTCCAACTCTTTCCCACCCCAGGGAGAAGCTAGGGTTTGGGGGTTTTGCCCACTCATTCTTCACCGAGCTAGGGGAAGGAGCTATCATGAGTGAGTGTGTTTTAGTCCAAACTGTCGCTTTTGTTCTCAGTGGTTCCGAACCTGGGGCCCTTTCCTGTCAGTGCTCAGATTCAGGCAAGACAGAAACCAGTCCCTCAGGCAGCCCCCCAAAAATCAGAATGTTGGGTGTACAGTCCAATCCTCTCCTTTCCTCCCCAGAGAGAAGCTGTGAGCTGAAGTTTTCCTTTGATCACGAGGTACTCTGCTGCGGGAGGGATTATGGCAAGAGGATGCCACAGATTTTCCTACCAGCTTCAATTCAGCTGGATTTGCACTTGCACTGGGTTCAGTAGCCTCTCAACTGACTTTTGGGTTTCTCACAAATGGAAGTGGTCTGAGTATTGCTGAATTGGTGTGTCCATGGGGGGCAGGAGGGTCTGGAGCTTCCTATTCTGCTATCTTGCTGATGTCACCCCCAGAGACTTATTTTAGGAAGTGGCATTAAAATGAGATGAGTGTGATTTAACTAGATAAAGGACGGGGGTGGTGGAACGAGTAGCATTTCAAGCAGAGCAAATGATGTGTAAAAAAATCCTGATGTGGAAGCTAGCATAGCATGTCTAAGGAAGAGAGCACAGACCTCCGTGGCCAAAATAAAGAAATGAGGAAGACGGGGGTAAAAGTGGAGACCGTAGACACAAGGCAGTCCCGATGATTTTAAGCCTCTTTAGCAAATATGAACTTAGGGGGGAGTTGTGTTTTTTTTCTTAAAGCGAAAGAAATATATTGGATACACTTATTTCTTGACCTCACAAAATCTCAGTTTTCTTATTTGTAAAATTGAGACCTTACTGCCTATTGCATCAGGTTACTTTCAGAGTTCAATACAAGTTTATTTAAGAAGTTAACAGAGTGCGTCAGCAATTTTATAAGAAGATTCAGAAGTTCAGAAAAGTGACCAAATGACAGACACAAATCCCTCAAATACAAAAGGAAACAACGAAGAGTAGCTCTTCAGGCTAAAAAGTGGAAACCAGGGAAATATGAAAAATTCCTTAAACCCTTAAGACAACCCTGATTAAACACTTTAAAGGTCAAGGTTACCTATCTCCAGGCCTCAGTGAGGGAGACGGTATTCTCAGTGTGGAACAACACTAGACTGAAGGGAGGCGGCAGCTGCACCAAACTGTGTACTTGAATTCACCATCTGGGCTTTAGCTCTGTCTGTGCCCCTCATGCGCTAACGTGAACAAGAGCAATTGGTGTGCCTTCTCTGAGTTGCAGATTTCACTTACATTTGTGCAATGGAAATACTGCCTATCTCAAAGAGTGGGTGTAAAACTATATGAGAATAAGTATGTGAAGGAAAGTTGTAGCTAGAGAGGGATGTAGAGGTGTCAGGAGTTAGAGCTGGGATTGTTTAGCTGCAATTATACAGTTTACCTCTGAATCTATCCCCTTTGAGACTCGACTGTTTTTCTCAGGTGTGATCAGTGTGTGAAGTGCTCAGAAGATCAGCGTCCAAACGGGGACAGAGATCATTGCATCCCCAAGGTCATCCCTGTCCTGGACATAGGAGAACCCCTGGGAATTCTCCTGGCCTGTACAGCCCTTTTCTTTACTCTCAGCACAGCTCTGGTTCTCGGGGGCCAGAACTGTGAGGAATAAATGTTTGTTGTTTATAAGCCACCCAGTTTATGATATTTTTGTTATAGTAACCCAAACAGACTAAGACAGAATCATCCCTTTGGAACCAAAGCCTCTAGGCCAGCTGTTGATTCTCCTTTGCTCTTACCTTTATTTCATACTTTCCTCTACTTTCTTTCACTTTAATTTGTTGTTTTCTTTTTAGCCTCTTATCATGGAAGCATCAATAAATTATCTTTGATCTTTTGATTTCTATTATATACATTTAGAGTTATGAATTTTCCACTGGGCACTACTTTGTCTACAAGTTTTGATATGTCATGCTTCTGTTACAATTTGACTCAAAGGTTTTCTAATTTTCACTGTGGTTTCTTCTCTGAACCATTGGTTATTTAGGTTTTTTCCCTTAATTTAAAAACATTTGGGTATTTTATAATTATGTTTCTGTTATTGATTTCTTTTTCCATTCCACTATGGCCAAAGAATATGCTGTGTACAATTTTAAACATTCGTACACATGACTTGTGTTATGGCCCAGAATATGATCAATTTTGGTACATTTTCCATGTGCACTTGAAAAGAATGTGTATTCTGCCATTTCTGGAAGTTATGTTTCTTTGTGTTTTTTTTTTTTTGAGGAAGGTCAGCCCTGAGCTAACATCTGATGTCAATCCTCCTCTTTTTTTTTTTTTGCTGAGGCGGATTGGCCCTGAGCTAACATCCGTGCCCATCTTCCTCCACTTTATATGGGACGCCACCACAGCATGGCCTGACAAGCAGTGCGTTGGTGTGCGCCCGGGATCTGAAACTACAAACCCCGGGCTGCCAAGTGGAGCGAGTGCACTTAACTGCTTGTGCCACCGGGCGGCCCCTGGAAGTTATGTTTTATATGTGACAGGTCAATTTGGTTTTCTTGCTTTTCAACACTTCTATATTTTTACTGAATTTGTTTCTACATGTTTTATCAGTTGTTGAGAGAGGTGGCTTAAAATCTGCAAGTATAATTGTAAATTTGTCTATGTCTCCCATTATTTTGAACATCTTGGCTTTATAAATTTTGAAGATATTTTATGATATGTAAAATAATTTATTATTATTATAATTTATTATTATTATAATTTACAAATTTAAGATTGTCAATCACTTTCCTATATGAACAATAAACAAGTGACGAACAAGGGGAATTTGAAATTAAAAATACAATACCATTTACATTAGAGTTCAAAAAATGAAATACTTAAGTATAAATCTAACAAAATATTGGGCTGGCCCAGTGGCACAAGCAGTTAAGTGCGCGTGCTCTGCTGCAGTGGCCTGGGGTTCACCAGTTCAGATCCCTGGCGTGCACCGACGCACCACTTGTCAAGCCATGCTGTGGCTGCGTCCCATATAAAGTGGAGCAAGATGGGCATGGATGTTAGCCCAGGGCCAGTCTTCCTCAGCAAAAAAAAAAAAAAAAAGAGGATCGGCAGATGTTAGCTCAGGGCTGATCTTCCTCACCAAAAAAAAAAAAAATCTAACAAAATATGTATAAGATCTATATGACAAAAACTACAAAACTCTGATGAATAAAATCAAAGAACTAAATAAATGGAGAGATGGTCCATAACCATGAAAAGACAAGCCACAGACTGGGAGAAATATTTGCAAATATCTGATCAAGGACTGTTATCCAAAATAAATAAAGAATTCTTAAAACTCAGCAATAAGAAAACAAACCACTCAGTTAAAAAATGGACCAAAGACCTGAACAGACATATCACCAAAGAAGATATACAGATCACAAATAAGCACATGAAAAGATGTTCCACATCATATGTTATCAGGGAAATGTAAAGTAAAACAACAATGAGACACCACTACACACCTAACAGAATGGCCAAAATCCAGAACACTGACAACATCAAATACTGGTGAGCACGTGGAGCAACGGGACTCTCATCCATTGCTGGTGGGAATGCACAATGGTACAGCCACTTTGGAAGACAGTTTGGTGGTTTCTTACAAAACTGAACATACTCTTAACATACAATTCAGCAATTACACTCCTTGCTGTTTACCCCAAAGAGTTGACAACTTATGTCCACACAAAAACGTGTACACGGATGTTTATAGCAGCTTTATTCTTAATTGCCAAAGCTCAGGAGTAACCAAGATGTCCTTCAGGAGGTGAATGAATAAATAAGCTGTGGTACATCCAGACAATGGAATAGTATTCAGCACTAAAAAGAAATGAGCTATCAAGAAATGCAAAGACATAGAGGACACAAATGCATGTTACAAACTGAAAGAAGCTGATCTGAAAAAGGCTACTTACTGCATGAGTCCAACTAAATAACATTGTGGAAAAGCAAAACTATGGATACAATAAAAAGATCATTGTTTGCCAGGGGTGGGTTGCAGAGAAGGGATGCATAGAGAACACAGGATTTTCTGGGCAGTGAAAATACTTGCTATGATACTATGATGGATAAATGTCATTACACACTTGTCCAAACTCAGAATGTACAACACTAAGAGTGAACCGTAATGTAAACTATGGACTTTGAGTGATTATAATGTATCAATGTCGGTTCATCAATTGTAACAAATGTACCACCCCTCTGGTGGGGAATGTTGATACCGGGGAAGGCTATGCATGTGTAGGGGTGGAGAGGTCTATGAAAAAATTTTCTACCTTCCTCTTAATTTTGCTTCAAAGATAAAACTACTCTTAAAAAACAGTCTTATAAAACAAACAAACAAAAAACCACACCACCACTCTTCCCCTCACTTATGTTTTCAGCAGTCTTGAGTCACTGAGGCCTCAGGCACCCCTGCACATTGGCCGTCTTATGTCGTGCTCACCGAGCAGCAGGTGCTGTGTTAGGTAGTTTACTGACATTCTCTTTAGATGCCCACAATAACTTATGAGCTAAGTATTATTTTACAGAAATTAGAAGTTTAGTTCTAGCTAACACAAATTGAGCTCCTCTTATGTGCCAGGCATTGTGTTATTTGCATTTCACAAATTGTCTCATTTAATCCTCACCATCACATTATGAGGTCATAGATTCTATTATTATCCCCACTCATAGGTGAAAAATCTGAAACTCAGAGTATTTAAGTAACAGACTCAAGTACATGCAACCAGGAAGACTTGGTGTCAAGATTCCAAAGCCCCATGCTCTCAGCACTAGCTAGATGGTTGCTGGAAACTGTAGGAATGGCAGCAAAATACAAAGAGAAAACTAAAGCAATGCAGAAAATGGTAGAAAAGCAGAAAACTGGGGGTTTTTCCACCTGGAAAAGATCATAAAATGACATGTGGGAAAATAGTGCTAGCTATCTTTAAATATCTCCAAATTCTGGAGGGGAGAGCAGACATGCTCTATGTGGCGCCACAGAGCAGAGCTGGTTAGGGCCACTGGGAGTATGTTTTTGTTTAAAGAAGAACTTTAAAGTACAGAGTTCCCTAACCTCTCCGGGGGCAGCTTTGGTAGGTGGTTTCTGACGTGCAAGGGGATTCCCAAAAGTCAGGCATGGGAAGGATGTGAGGAGTTGGAACTGGATAAGTTCTGAGTCCCTTACAACTCTCAGTTTTGATTCCAGGACTCTGATAGCACAAAACTTGATTTGCTAAGACAGTTGTGAACTTCCGCAGTGATAATCTGGAACAAATGGTAAAGTGCTCTACTTGAAAAAATGAGCCACACCGCCATCTGGTGATCATAACAACTCTTCCTTTTCATTCAGTGGCTTTTGAGTGTTTGGAAGAAAACCCATTAATATCCATCAGTAGTTAAGCTATAAAAGTTTCCTTAACTTGTTGACATTTTTTCTCTAGTGCATTTTGTCTGCAACATCCTCTTCTGAAAAAGGCCTACTTTTCCACTTTTTATTTCTATAAGTAACAAATTTTTGCATCTATATCCTCATACAGTTGTCTGATATTTTCTTTGCAATAATTTCTTAAGAAAGGAGAAGCTGGATCAAAGAATATTGTTTAATTTGGAAGCCTTTGATATGCATTTTCCAATTGTCCTTCCCAGAAATATTGTGCCAACATGCCACCCACCAGCATTTCATAAGGATCTCTTACTCCCTGCACCCCCACCAGTCCTATGTAAAAATCTTTGAGCTACTTTTTTGCCTATTTGAGTTTATTTGGTGTGGATAGAATGTCCTCTTCTGTAAGTTTGTAGTTTTGGAATGCTAGTTATGTTGAATATTCAAATATACCTTTTGTAAATTTTCTGTTTTTCTTTTCTGTTTGTCTTTTCATCTTTATTATTGATTTGAAAGAGCTTTTTATAAAATAAAAAGTAATACTTTGTTTAAAAAACAGTGAACATCCTTATAGGCCAGGCATACTGCTAGTAAAGCCTATATTTGAAAATAGCTCAGATTCTGTAGGAGAGTTTTCTTCTTCTCTTCCCTATCAACATGCAATCAAATAAAAAAATTAACTACCTAATATGTGCTAGGCACTGTACTCAGTGCTGTGATACATCCATGCCTTATCACTTGACCACATCCTCTTATATAACACAGAAAATAACCACAGTGCCTCTACTAAATCTTTCAACTTTGTAGTGCTTCCAGGAATCTAAGGGACAAGATTATTGCCAGAAGATCAGGACTTCAATTCAGACTCTCAAGTAATAAATATCTGTTTTGGATCTATTATGTGCCAGTTACTGACCACGAGAGATTTCCACAGGTGAATAAAACATTGCCCATCTCCACATGGCCTGACATTCTAGTGCATGGGCGGGGGGCTGGGGATCAAGCATGGAAAGCAATGACAGTAGCTACACATATGGGACAACTATGAATCAGGGACTATGTTTGTTACTTTTTTTTTTGTGGTGGTGAGATCAACCCTGTGCTAACATCTGCCAATCCTCCTCTTTTTTTTGCTGAGGAAGACTGGCCCTGGGCTAACATCTGTGCCCATCCTCCTCCACTTTATATGGGATGCCACCACAGCATGGCTTGCCAAGCAGTGCGTCGGTGCACGCCCGGGATCTGAACCGGTGAACCCCGGGCCACCGCGGCAGAGTGAGCGCACTTAACCGCTTTCACCATCGGCCCGGCCCCTACGCTTGTTACTTTTGACGCATTATCCCTAATCTTTACCGCAACTCTGAGATGTGAGTTTTGTCCTCATTTGAAAGGCTGGAATAGGGCTGGGCAAGTTGGACAGTCCTAGGTAAAATCGGGTGGTTTTTCCCGGTAGGAGGGGAGTTTGACCTGGATACCAGTGGGGGGGTGGGCGTTGGTGAGGAAAACAGAAGGATAATTAAACCCTGATTTAAATTCTGGCTCCAAAAAAGAGCCTGTGTGTGACTCTCCTGTGCAAGAAAGGGGAAAAAAAAAGCACAGAATGGGAGCGCCAGACACCCACTGTCACCTCACACCTGTCAGAGTGGTTATAATTGACAAGACAAGAAATAACAAGTGTTGGAGAGGATGTGGAGAAATCTTCACCTCAAAAGCCATCAGAATTGATTTTATATCCTTTGCGAAAGGCAATCTCTTTGACAAATTTTTCCATTTTGTTCTGCCCAGATCCAGAGTAAATGAGTAGTTAAAAAATAATTGGATTTATGGTTAAATTAGGGCACAATAAGCTAATATTTGCCTCTTCTCATGTCCAAAATACCACTGCTATGACACAAGAAATAAAAAAATATTAAGAAACTCTTAGAAGGGCTAGAAAAGACAGAAGATATTTCATAGAGATTACAAAATTCATATGAAGATATTATGAACTACTTTGACAATAAGTTTGACAACTTGGATGAAATGTGCTATTCCTAGAAAACACAATTTGCCAAAACAAATTCATGAAAAAATAGAAAATCTGAACAGGTCTATCTATTAAAGAAATTGAATACAAAATTAAAAATCATTCCCAAAAGAAAGCTACAGCTCCAGATGACTTTTTTTTTGTGAGGAAGATCGGCCCTGAGCTAACATCTGCCAATCCTCCTCTTTTTTTGCTGAGGAAGACTGGCCCATCCACGCCCATCTTCCTCTACTTTATATGGGACGCCGCCACAGCATGGCTTGACAAGCCGTGCATCGGTGCGCGCCCGGGGTCCGAACCAGTGAACCCTGGGCCGCCACAGTGGAGCACGTGCACTTAACCACTTGCACCACCGGGCAGGCCCCCCAGATGACTTTTATGAGGAATTATTATAAACACTTAAAATGGAAGAAATAAAAATTTTTGACGAACTCTTCCAGAGAATAGAAAAAAATGGTACATTCCCCACTTCATTTTATAAGGGCAGCATAACTTTGATGCTCAAACTTGACAAGGACGTTACAAGAAATGAAAATTATAGAATACCATGTTAACAAACTGAATCAATTTATCTATCTATCTGTCTGTCTATCTATCTATCTATCTCTATCACAATCATATTAAATAATTGGATTATTTTCAGAATTGTTTAACATTCAAAAATAAACTATTGAAAACCACCACATTGTAAGACACAAAGGAGAAAAAGCATATGATCATATCAATGGGTGCAGAAAGAGTATCTGAGAAAGACTTAGGTGCAAGTATTTATTTGGAAGATGATCCCAGGAAACACAAGTGAAGAAACCGGGAAAGCGAGACAAGGGTGGAGGAGAAGCTGAAAAGAATGCGTTACCGAGGAGGTTAACACTGGGGAACTGGACCACCTCACTAGGGACCCTCTGAATGAGGCCTCAGACTCACCCTAGTAGAGCACAGGGATGCTGGGCCATTTATCCACTGAGTGTCACTCCCTGTGCTTCTAGGTGCTCCTCCTAGCAGCTGAGCGAGCTCCCAATGTGCCCAAGAAAGCTCTCAGGCAGAGAAGAGAGATCCAGGCTCCTGATGTGGGAAGCTGCCAGGGGAAGTATCTACTGTGGTTACTGCTGAACTCAGGGGGTCCAAGGGGATATGGGGCAGGGCATCAACAGCACATGCCACAGAATCCAAGAGGATAACGTTAAGAGACAAGAAAAAATCATGCCAAAAATTTGGTAAAATTTTTAAGAGCTGACTAATTCTTCCTTGTCAAAGGTAAATACAAATGTCAATCTAAATTATCAGAAAACATTGATATGGAAGTGGCAGGGGGTAGCAGATGCAGGTCCTACGTTTTTTGTCAGGGTAGCTATGAAAATGTATTAACTTTAGAAATTATGTTTATTGTTAATAAAATAATAGGCAAGATTAATATGAAGAATACTATATAAACATTACTATTAAGTGTTTTTTACCTGTGATTTTTAAAAACTAATTCTCACAACCATCCCATCAGATAGTTACAGTAATCGCTATTGTTATCCCACTTTATGAATGAGAAAATGAGGCTGATAGAGGTTCAGAAACAGGCCTAGGGTCACACCCAATTAAGTAGTGGAGATAGAAATGCTCCCACACAGCCTGACTCCAGAGCCAATGCTTTTATCCACAATGCTATACTATGGTTTGACATTTAAAAATAAAGTGTAACTACACAACAGATAAGTGAAATAGAAAACAAATATTAAGATGATAAAGCCAAGCCAAAATATACCGTTGAGTCCATTGAGTGTAAACAGATGATTCTAACTAAAAAATGGAGGTTGTTAAACTGGATAAAATACTGAACTCCATGCACCTTATATGAGACACAACTTAAATATAAAGACAACTAAAAGATGAAATTAAAAAGTTTGGGGAAAAGCACCGTATAAAATTTAACAAAAAGAAAGCTATGCTAATATTAGTCAAAGTAGACTTTATAGAGTAAAGAATAACTAGACAGGCAGGAACACTTTAGAATTATAAAAAGCTCAATTCACCAGGGATATATAATAATTATTTCAGCAACGGGTGAACAGTGGCATGTTTCTCTATTGTGTGACAAGACACTCATTTTCATTTCCAAATGACTACTATAAAGAAAAGAAAATATCCCTGATCAGGAAAAGATGTCTTCATGTCTTGACAGCAGGGCGTTCTATCACGTAAACTCTGTTCTCCAGCTGCATTCTATGGCTCTGTGATTCTGAGTTTCCATGGTGTTCGAGTCTCGGATTCTAATCCACAACAAGTCAGTTGCTGAGGCAGCTAATGTCATTCTCACTGCCCTGTCTGGAAATTCCTATGGCAGGAATGGACTCGTATGAGTGCCAGTGTGGGAGAATTCATCACCCTACAGTTAGACACAACGCACCTGCAGGTGCCAGGATGATCAACGTGGGAGAAGAATAGGACTTACCACCATCTTTGTTTTCTCCACAGCACTGCCATATCCTGATTTAAGACACAAAATTAAGACAGGCTTTGAGAAGTTTTAGAAGATTGGAACATGTCCCTGTGGCTTGACTCAGTTAGCCTCGTGGTGAGCAATGCAATTATGGGTGAATTGCATGATGTTAAACTTGGAAGACAGGGCACAATGATTGTCTTTTTGTTAATCAAATATGACTTTAAAAAAAGAGCTTGATCAAGATACTGCTACCTTACAAAGCTGTAGTAAGAAATCAGTATGGTATTGGCATAAAAGCAGACACATAGACCAATGAGCCCAGAAATAAACCCATACATATACGGTCAATTAACTTATGACAAAGGAGCCAAGAATATAAAATGGGGAAAGGATAGCCTCTTCAATAAATGATGTTGGGAAAACTGGGCAGCCACATGCAAAAGAATGAAACTGGATCACTATCTTACACCATTCACAAAAATTAATTCAAAATGGACTAAAGAACATAAGACCTGAAACCATAAAACTCCTAGAAGAAAACATAGGCAGTAAGCTCCTTTACGTTGGTCTTAGTGATGATTTTTTGGGTTTGACACCAAAAGCAAAGGCAACCAAAGCAAAAATAAAGTGAGACCACATCAAACTAAAAAGCTTCTGCACAGCAAAGGAAACCATCAACAAAAGGAAAAGGAAACCTAACTGAATGGGAGAAAATATTTGCAAATCATATATCTGATCATGGGTTAATATCCTATTCATTCTTTGTTCTTCTTCTCTTAGAAGCTTACAAAAATTCTGTGCATACACTGGTACATCTAATTTACATCATAAGAAGCAGCACAGTGCAGGCAGAACATTGTTCAATTTGGAATCCTGACACTGCCACTAATTGTGTGATCTTGAGTAAGTAACAGTCTCCTCTGGGCCTCTGTTCTTGTGATAGGCAGGCTCTAAGATGGCCCCCAGTGATCACTACCTTCTGCTTTTCACAGTCTTATATAATCCCATCGTTTTGAGTAACTTGCTTTTAACCAATAGAAGAAATGATGAGGAGATATCACTTCCATGACCAGGTTCCAAAATTTTGTGACTTTTATCTTGCTAGCAAGCTCTCTCTTTCTGGCTTTGAGGAAGCAAGCTGACATGCTGAAGAGGCCCATGTGCCAAGTAATTGAGGGTAGCAGCCAGCCAACAGCCACCAAGGAACAGAGGCCCATAGTCCAACAGCCCTTGAGGAACTGAATCCAGCAACCACATATGTGAGCTTGGAAGCAGATCCTTCCCCAAGCAAATCTTCAGATGAGTCCTTGGAACTGGCTGACACCTTGATTGCAGCCTGGGAGAGACCGTGAGCCAGAGGACACAAGTGAGCCATGCCCAGATTCCTAACCCCGAAAACTGTGAGATAATAAATGTGTGTCGTCTAAAGCTGGTAAATTTTGGGATAATTTGCTATGCAGCAATAGATTACCAATAACATTTTCCTCTTATGTAAAAAAGAGACAGCACTAGTTACCTACCTCATAGATTTGTCATGAGGATTAAAGACAGTATTTTAAAGGATATAGAACAGTGGCTGGAACATAGTAAGCATTATGTAAGTGCTTGTTAAACAAATAATTTATATTTACACCAAAAAGAGAAAATAAAAATGTAATTTTCCCCCATCCAATTCCATGGACTCCTTCAATTCTCTCCACAGACTCCCAAGGGCCCAATGGACCCAAGGTTAAGAATTCTTGTGTCTAGAACAAATGGAGGACATTAGGTGAATGCTTCCTCCCTTGTTACCTCCAAATTGTTTCTGCTTACACTATCCTTTCCTCTTGTATCAGAGAATAAAGGTCCTCTTTAGACTTCACTTTCCCTCTGTTCTGGATCCCAGGCCATCCCACTTCGCTGGAGACTTTGTGCAGCCCAGCATCCTGCATTTCTTCTCCACAGCTGTGTTCCAAGATACAGAGCCATCAAAACCTTTACATACAGTTACTCATCAGTTTGTGTGCGGCATCATGGAGACACCAGGACCAAAGGTGAGCGAAGGGGGGATGGCAGGGGCACCACCACCAGTAACAACCAGCATTACCTCATGATGCTGAGGTGGGCATTGGCCTTACCCAGAGATGAAAGGAAAACAAAGGTGGTCCCAAATGCTGGGAGGTAAACCCCACAGTGAGACAACCCATTTTCACTCATGGATGCCCCCACCTACCCCTGCACTGGCTTGGGCTGACTCTGAGGTGACAGTGGCAAATAGAAAGGGCCCTGAATGATGAACATGGAAGACATCCATGGTGTGTCCAGAATTTCAGCGTCAGCCAGGGCACCAGCAAATAAACATTTTTAAAATTTTATTTATTTATTTTTTTCCCCCAAAGCCCCAGTAGATAGTGTGTCATAGCTGCACATCCTTCCACTTGCTGCATGTGGGACACAGCCTCAGCGTGGCCGGAGAAGCGGTGCGTCGGTACACGCCAGGTATCCGAAGCCGGGCCGCCAGCAGCGGAGCACGCTCACCCAACCGCTAAGCCACGGGGCCGGCCCAACACCAGCAAATAAAATGGTTTAAACTGAAGGAGATGAGGGAGACATGAGAATGACTGTGGGTGATCACCTAAATGGGAGACATTTGAACAAAACGGGCTCGCCTCTGGATGATGATGGGTGATGTCAGCCTGGGGACACTGTGACTTTGGCATTGCCAAAATTGAGGCCATTTTTTCAGTCATTGTATAATCAGAACTTTCTTGCTACGTTTGATGTCGCTGATCACTTCCTCCTTCCAGATACTCCTTCTTGGTACCCATGACAATGAATTCTCCTGGTTTCCCTCACACTTCCTTGACTATTCCTTCTCTGTTTCCTTTCTAAGTTCTGTTTCTTCTCCTCAGTCTCTAGTGAACTCACCCATCTCCTGGTTTCACCTACCTCTGTTCTGAGGACTTCCCAATCTCTACCACCAGTCCAGCTTCTCCACAGAACTTCAGACATAGCCAATCATCTGCAATTTTGGCCACCTCCATCCAATGTCCCTTAGCACCTCCAACTCAACATGTCCTAAACTGAACTCAGCCATTGCCCCACAGACCTGTTCTTCCCCGTTGTCTGTCCCAGATGGTAGTAACACCATCTTCCAAGAGCCCAAGCCCCAAGATCCATGCTCTCATCATCCCATCTAATCCATCACCATGTCTCGTTGCTTTAATACCTTCATGATTCTTGAATCTGGCACCTCTTTTCTATCTCCCAACAATTAACATCCCAAATCAGACCACCATCTCTTGCCCAGACTATTGCAACCGCCTCCTAACTGGTCACATTCCACAGATGATCCTCTTAAAGTCATCCTCCAAGAAGCTACTCAAACTCTCTTCTTAAGACCTAAATGTCATTTATCACAGCCTTGCTTTAAATTTCTTCCATCGTACCCTCTTGCTTCTACAAGTCCTCTGTGGCTTGACGCCTGCTAACTCCATCCTCAGCACGTCCTCCAACCCGTGGAACGCGGTCATTTCTAGCAACACTGCACAACTTTAGCCTCCTGCCCCAGAGCTGCCACGGTAGTGAAGAGATGTGCCTCCTCAGACTCCCCCAGCTCTGTGCTCACCTCAACCGACCCTGACCTTACCGAGAGGTGTGTGACTGGCAATAAGCCTGCTTCTTGTGGTGGACTCCAACAGTGAATGCAGCACACCTTGTGAGTTCCGCTTCTACGTACGTACCTCCTTTCACAGCCTTGGCAGAATTGACTCAGGGTTCACATATCCCTCCGCAGGGTCGCTGGGTCTGCAGCAGGGTGGCGTGGCGTTTTGGTGGGTGATGGTGTCCCGACTGCCCTGAAAGGGAGGTTGTGGGGGACGAGGACAAAGGAATGTGTGACGGCGACAGGTCACAACGGGCAGGAGAGGATTAAAAGCAGCCAGGCAGAGTGGTTTAGGCCGAGGTGGAGGCTCCCGAGAGAGCTGAGCAGTTGCAGAATTGCTGTTGGCTGTTGACGTTGCGGCATCAAAAGGCAGAGGCTGCAGGGAACTGGCCGTCAGGCTCCGGGAGGCCACTCCGGATCTCCAGCCTCCCCTTGCCCTCCGCGGGGGCAGTTTGCGTCCAGGGGCCGGATCCTCTCAGGTACCACAGACAGAGCGGTGGGTAATCGGTGATCCCACCCCATCCTTGGTTGCTCTGGGGCTGTCCCTCCCTTCGGGGGTTCTGAGGCAAAAAGGGGCCTGCAGAGGACCGCCCCCGCTAGGAGGGCATGTGACAGCAGCGAGGTGTGCTTAGGAGGGTGCGTGGGAGGCACGAGGAGGTGAGTGCAAAATGGGGCGGTCCTGAAAGGGCCCAGACCCATACCGGCAGGAAGAGAGCGGTGGGAATCCTGCTTCCTTTGCCTGTGGGGCGGATCCCTAGACGCTCGGGGACCGGACGGCCAATCGCTCCCCACGCTTCTTGTGAGGGAAGATGCTGGAGCCCACTCCTATTTACTAACCATCGTGTAGGATCTGTCCATCTCGGAGCTGAGTGCATTAGCTCAGGTAATCTGCACGACGACTACCATCTCCGTCTTACACCCGAACAAAATGACGTTTCCAAGGAGCAAGGCCAGACTTCACACCAGGGAGTCTAGGCCTCAAAGCTGTGCCCCAATGAGCACAGGCTGTTGCGTGAGCAGTTCAGAGAAAAGAGCAGGGACCAACAATAAACAGGCTCTCAGTGAAATACCAAAAACATGAGGACCGTGGGGGCTATTTTGGTTATTTTGGTGAACTGAGAGCCAGACATACAAGGTTTAGGATTGGGTGGGCAAACTTTTTCTGTAAAAGGCAAGATTTTAGTCTTTGTGAAGTCATGTGGTCTCTGTCACAGCTACTCAACTCTGCCATGGTGGCACAAAAGCAGCCATAGACAACATGTGAAAGAATGAGTGTGGCTGTTCTCCAATAAAACTTTATTGACCAAACAGGCAGTGGACTGGCTGTAGCCTGTGGTTGGCTGACTGCTGGTCTACAGGGAAAAGCTGCTCAGGGGGATGAGCAAGTGAACTGCAATGGGCCAGGGGCAGGGAGGGGGTGAAAATTCAAGTCTGAGATCTGAGAGACAGTCTGGGGCCAGCAAGGCTGTCCCATAGGGTTGTGCAGGTTCCTGCACAAGGTCATCTGGCTGGGAGGTGAGGGCAAGATTTGGAGAACCCAGCCCGCATTCCTTCCATCCAGCTGTGCAGTCATCCTGGTGCTGGTCCGCCTTTACCTGGAGGAAAGGGCACCTGTTACTTGCCAAACTGTGGGCCACAGGGGCTGTGTCTGCCCAGAGGGCCCTTTTGTCTAAAGGGGCACTATGCATGGGTTAACTGTCTGTGCCGGGTGCTGGGCTTGTACTTGCTAGGGAAACCGACACTTATGAGGTTATTAAGGAAAATGGGATAAGAGATAATGTGTCTTTCCAGCTGTCTTGATAAAACATAGGCTTAAGCAGTGAGTCTATGATACCGCATTACATGGTTCAAACGTCTCAAGCCTACAAAGACCTTGGAGCTGACCAGGTGAGTCCAGGCATTTCTGTCCCTCCCTTTAAGAAATGTGCAGCGGGAAAAGACAGTGATATCAATAATACATTCCAACATGGAACCCAAGCTGTCAGGGGCCTCCATGGCAGGACTTCCAAATATGGCATCGATTCAAAGGAGAGAGCTGACACAGCCCCAGAGGTTCACAGATGCTTTGTGGGGGAAGCGACCTTTGGCTGAGTATGTAAGGAGGGTTGTGGTAAGTAAGACAGACAGGGAGGTTGGGGAGGTATGGTGAGCTTTGCAGCCAGAGGGAGGGAGGGAGGGATTTGTATGTACTTTTTTTTCGTGGGTGATAGGGAGCCATTAAAGGATTTTGAACAGAGGCATGATGAGATCAGTGATGTTCTTTATTAATCTGAGTTAGGGCTGGACCTGTCAAGAAGAAGAGGTGGAGGTGAGAGCTGAAGTAGAATGGACAGGCCTTGGTAACTCTTTTAACAAAGGCAGAGGACTGTGGCTGGGCCCAGGGGCTAACAGGGACCCTTTCCTTCCTATTTGTCTCCACCTAATCTCTCACTCCTTGGCTCCCAGTAGGCTGCTGCCCTTTAACTTAGTAAAGATGTCAATCCATAGTCATGGAAAAACATCTCTATCTGAAGCTTGCCACTAGCTGCTCTTTTTACCTTCAGCTGTGCTGCCCTTTAGGCGCCAGAGATCTTTTTGTTTATTGGGAAAACCTCGTTCACCTCCTGACACCACCAGGGGTGAGTTCTGGCAGTGCTCAGGCCATCCTATCTGGGACACAGTGGACATAGCTGTCTTTGTGGCAGAGGACAAGAGGAGCCCAGAGGTAAGACTTAGCAGAAACTCTAGAAAATGGGGCCAGGGTGCTTTCAGGCTCACTTGAAAAATTAATTCCATTAGGAAGGGCTCAGGGCCAAATCATCTGGGGGCTCTGCCACAAGGAGGAAGTTCCTAGTGCTTCTCCAAAGCATTTCGTCAGGGTGAATTTCAGAGATTCCTTAGATACCAGCTCCTCTAGTCTCATACCCAATGTTGTAATGTCCTCTAAAGCATACTAACCATCCAATATATTCTTAAACACTTACAGTCCCAATACAGGCAGACTGATCAGTTGTGGGACATTTTTAACTAATAGAAAGTCCTTTTATTTGAGCAATAGTCCATCTCCCTGTGACTGTCCTGCACCGATTTTTGTATACCTCAGAGGCAGTACAACGAGCTGCATGCCTGTGCGCAATTTGTTAGTAGCTATTAAAATGTAAAATGTGCATGCTCGCTGGCCAGCAGTCTCACTTCTAGGAATCCATTCTGCAGATATATGAATAAAAGTGTGTCAAATAAAGCAGTATGAGGATGTTCACTGGTGAATTGTCATAGTGCTCTCTCTGATCCTGGAATTGTTCAAGCAAAACTTGAATCACCAACATGTGGATATTATCAAGGGGATTCCTACAATAAACGGGAGATTGGACTTGATGACTTCAAAGTTTCTTCTAATTATAAGCTCTTGAGTTATTCATCTGTAGGAAGAGGGGGAGCAGACCTCTCTGGTCTCACTCATTTTCCCTTTTTGTTTCTTTTCCCCTTCAGCGCAGGTCGTGAAGATCCATCTCATCCTTGAGATATTTAAAGTCACCTCTTCTGGTTGTTTAGAGGGGTGAGGAGGAATCCAACAGTCCTCCCAGGCATATTGTGTTTATGGAAGCACACACACTTGCAATCATGAAACCTACGGTGCCTGACAAGGGAGCAGCAGCAGGGGCAGGGATGGCAGTGATAATAGGAGCCACAGCAGGTGCTATGGACATAGCATCCACCAAGTCTTCATACTCAGGATGGATCAACTCATCACTGGCAGGAGCAGCCTTCGTGGATCCAGGAGGAAGCAGAGCCAGCATAGCCAAGGTGGATGCTTCTGGCATATCCCCACCTAGGAAGTGAGGTCTTAACATGTTTGTAGCAAGTGCTGTAAGCATCTCCTTGTCCTGAGAGGGCAATTCCAGCATGTCAGCAGGAGCTCCAGTCTCTCCCCAGAGGGCAGCATGAGTGTGGTGCTTGCAGGAGCAGAGATGACTGGCAAGCCTGTTTTGGAAACAGCTAAAGTCCCGGTAGTGAGACCCCTTCTCCAGTGTGCAAACTGAAAGCTGCATCATTAAACAGGAAGGAAGCCAGAAGGTCTCCAAAGCAATGCTGAAGCCTAGAGGGAAGGAAAGGAAAATGACAGAACTCTCCATAGAAGTCATTCCCATCACTATACAACTGGAGAGGACAAATCAACCCTAATATCACCCGTAGCCTGCCATGGAACCACTGGTGGTGGAAAAGAGGGAAAAAGGCTGGAGCAGCCTGGAAGGCAGAGGACACAGCTCCTTCTCCCACGGTGGTGGTGGTGGGGAGGTGGTGCAACCTATCAGCATCAGCTTCACAGCAAAGGAGTCTGAGTGGGTCATCAGATTTCTCTTCTCTTCTTACTTTCTATTGACTTCAATACAATTGTGAAAGGCCCTGTACTCAGGTCTGGGTGGTGAATCAAGAGAAATGAGAAACACTAACCTATTCTCAAGGAGCTCACGGCGTAGTAGAGCGGATTGCAAACTTTTCTCTTTTTCTCTTTGCCTGCCCGTGAGACTCATGGATGCTAAATCATGGAGAGTGCAAGATAGACTGATGAGTGCCATAGGAGAGGAAATCATGTGAAATTGAAATGATGTGAATGTTTTTCTCTCTGGGCGATGGGCTCCATGAGGATAGGGACGTGGCATTCAGGTCAACTCAATTGTGCAGTAAATTGAATGGGAAGAAAAACTTAGTCTTGCTGCTTACCTACTCTGTGCCGGGTATTGTACTTGGCACTTTACCTACATACCTAATTCTCACAACAATTTTATAATTAAGGTATTATCATCTCAGTTTTACAGATTAAAAAAATGGATGCTCAGAAGGCTTAAGTAACTTATACAGGATCACACAAGGTAATAAGTGGTAAAGCTAGGATTGCAACCTATGTCTTCTGACTACTTCACCTATGCTCTTGCCAGCAATCTGCAAAGGCTAATTTAATAGGCAAAAATTGGCAGACTTTTTTTAAAAACTTTATTTTAGACCTATAGTAAAGTTGTAAAAATAGTAGAGAGCTTCCACATATTCCTCGCCCAGCCTCCCCTAATGTTAATATCTTAAATACCATACTACTATTATCGGAACCAGGAAATTAACATTGGCAACAATATTACTAACTAAACTAAAGGTTTCATTTGAATTTCATCAGTTTTTCCACAAATGTCCTTTTCCTATTCCAGGATTCCATCCAGGATCCCACACTCATAATTTTTTTTCACAGTAGGTTCATGCTGATGAGGATACAAATAAGGCATACACCTTGCATTTTGCTGAAATGTCTTAATTTTATAACACAAAATGTAGTCTGTCTTTGTAAATGGTCCATGTGCACTTGAGAAAAATTCGTGTTCTGCTGTTGTTTTGTGGGATGTCAATTAGGTGATATCTATAAGTGTCAGTTAGGTGAAGTTGGTTGAGAGTCAAGTTTAAGTTCACTATGTTCTCACTGATTTTCTTTTTACTTGTTCTATCAATTACTGAGATATTGTTATTGGAATTTCTGAATGTGTTACAGATTTGTCAATTTCTTCTTGCAGATCTATCATGCTTTTTTTTTTTTTGCTTCATGTATTTTGAAACTCTGTTATTTGGCACACAAATAATTAGGATTGTTTTATCTTCTTGATATATTGACTCTTTATCATTACTAAATGGTCCTCTATGCCTGATAATATTCTGTACTCTGAAATCTAATTTGATTGATATTAACATAGCCACTTCACTTTCTTTGGATTAGTGTTAGCCTGGTATATTATTTTCCATCTTTTTATTTTTCAGCATGTTCATTTATATTTTTATTGGATTTCCTATAGACAGCACATAGTTGTGTCTTGTTTTTTAATCCAGTTTGGCAGTCTTGGACATTTAATTGGGTCTTTTGGACCATTCATATTTAATGTTACTATTGATTTGTTTGTGTTTAACATCTTTCTGTTTGTTTACTACTTGCCCATCTGTTGTTTTTATCTCTTTCCTCATATTCTACTTTATTTTTAATTAATTATGGTTATGATTTTGTTTTATATCCTGGTGGATTCCTGGCTAAACATTTATAGCATACACTTTTAACATACCGCAGACCACCTTCGGGTGGTATTATACTTCATGGCAGTTTAAGAACCACACAGTAACACACCTCCATTTACCCATCCTTGCCTTGGTACTAGTCTTGTCACCCATTTTACTTCTGCATATGTTAAAACTCCACAAATATATTATTATTTTCACCTTACGCAGTCAATTATCTTCTGAAGAGATTTAAATATTAAGGGAAAAATCTTATATTTGTCTTTATATTTATCATTTTCCAGGCTTGTCAGTCCTTGTACAAATCCAGATTTCCATCTGCTTAGTTTCCTTGTGATTACAGGACATCCTTTAACATTTGCAGTAAAGCTCTGTTGGTAATGAATTCTTTCACCTTTTGTAGATATGAATAAGTATTTTACCTTTGCTTTTGAAATTTATTTCTGATGGGTAAATTGTAGACTGATAATTAAAAAAAATTTTTAATACTTTAAGGAAGTTACTCTACTGCTTCTGACTTGCATTTTTTTCTACTGACAAGTCTGCTGTAATTCTTATTCCGATTACAGAATAAAAATAATGCATCTGTTTTCTCTTTCTGGTTTTCAGATTTTCCCTTCATCACTGGATTTAAGCAATTTGATTATGGTGTGACTTTGTGTAGTTTTCTTCATGATTCTTATGCTTTGGGTTCACTGAGCTTCTTAGATCTGTGAGTTTGTACTATTAGTCAAATTTGGGAAATTTTCAGGCAGAATTTTTTCAAAAAAATTTTAGCACTGTCTCAATACAATGCACGACAGTTAATCTACAAGCAAAGTCAACGATAAATGGGTAATGCTCATGAATACAATGCATTTTCTTTGCACACTTAAGTCGTATCACTCAAACTGATGCAACAATAGGTGATTCATTACTGTGAACTGCAAATCATGATTACTAACATCAGTGGTCAGGGGAAAAAACAGTGACAGTGACTAAAGAAGGCAGATAATCTATGCTGTATTCATTTGACATTAAAAAGAGTGTTGCTTTCAGACCTATTTTTGGGGCTGCTGTATTGGTTTTATAGTTTTCATCCAACTTTCTGCACCCATTATAGAAAACTGGGAGTTTTTGCATCATGAAAAGGGGTTTCCTGGGACACATGACTTTCATTACTAAAACCGGGCTAGTCCCACACAAACTGGGATGATTTATTACTCTAGGGTCAACCCTCTTGAAGCCGTCCTGGAGATCATCAAGGCTACCAAAGTGTGTTTTCACCTACCTCCTCAAACTAGAGCTGGTCCAGCTAAGGTGAGCATATGGTTATGGATAACAGGAATCGGATGCTTCACAAGCAGGGGGAGGAGCTCAGTAAAAGAACCCAGTAAAAGACAGAGAGCACGTGAGAGAAGTGTGTGAGAGAGAGAGAAGCAGTTGTATTACAGACTGGATTCAATGTTGATGAAATTTTGACCACAGTAGTGGTTTTCACTGTGATTCTGAAAATCAAGTACATGATGACCCTTTCAGTGGAATTTATTACTACAGTCACACGGAAAACTGGCAATATCAATTCCATTCTCCAGTAGACTTGTAGCCTTCACAGACTTCTAGCAAAAAAAAAAAAAAAAAAAAAAAGTCAAGATAAAAAAAATTAAAAATAAATGAAAAGAATCCATATTTTTCAACAAGTGAGAGAAGGAGTTTGCATAGAAAGATCAGAAAGCATCCAGAAGTTTGATTCATATTTCCACCAATGTTGGACATATAAACTGTTATGGGTGATAAGACTATGCAAATGTGAAAAAAGGAGCCCAAAGACTATAAGAAAAATAGTCTGTCAGATAGCCAAAACATGGTAGAAATTCATACTGAAACATCTGTAATTTCACTTTAATTAAAAATAAGCATTAGGGCCAGCCCAGTGGCATAGCGGTCAGGTTTGCACGTTCTGCTTCGGCTGCCCAGGGTTCGCAGGTTCAGATCCCGGGCGTGGACCGATGCACTGCTTGTCAAGCCATGCTATTGTGGTGTCCCATATAAAGTAGAGGAAGATGGGCATGGATGTTAGCCCAGGGCCAATCTTCCTCAGCAAAAAGAGGAGGATTGACATCAGATGTTAGCTCAGGGCTAATCTTCCTCACCAAAAAAAAAAAAAGAGAGAGAGAGAAAAAGAAAGAAAAATAAGGATAGTACAGAGATTCATGAAGAGTAAGAAGATGAAGTTACCGAGTTTCAGACCAAAGTCAACTGTGATGAAAACATTTCTAGTAAGGATCATGGAACCTCAGAAGACATAGAGAAGGAAGAGATAGGAAAAAAAACTTGGCACACAAGTGTGAATAATTACTAGATCTCTGCTACTACAATTAGCAAAGAAAGTGGAGCATACTCTGTGAATTCTTGGAAGTGGTCTCAGTAAGTTCCATGGAGAAATCTATTTTGACTATGTCTTAAAAGTTATAAAATTCTGAATTCAGGCATCAAAATGGTAACGCTGTCCATGGGAAACAGATAATTATATCATAAACTAAATGTGATGTGTGCTCAATATAAGTATGAGGTGAAAGGGAAAACTGGCTCTGTCATCTTGACCCAGGCTGTGATGCCTGGGATGGCTGTGGATGAGAGCAGGTGAGGGAAGGAAGGAATGAAGTGAGGGAAGAAGGGAGGAGGAAAATGTTTTTTAAAAATGTTCAACATTGTTTACATGAGATAGACTATGAAAACAAAGCTTTTGAATAATCTAAAATATGAAGGCCATGTGGAAAAATGTAAAGAAAATATTGGAAGTGAAGAAACTTTCCAAGCGTTGATTCTGAAATCACTGATAGCAAAAAAGGTTGGAAAATTTTGGAGAGGATGTGTTGGGTAAAAGGAAAAGCTTAGAGAGGGTGCGAGAAATAAATATTCTAATCCAGTTGGAGCTCTCCAGACACATCCAGCCTTGGGTCAGGCAAGCCCACTCCATGGGAAATGTTCATGTCCTCCAAAACTGAAGAAAAAGAACTAGAGCAAAGACAGAGGGAGGTTTGTCCCCAAACTTCCCAGAATTCAAAGTTCAGAAAGATGCTGCAGAAACTATGCTTTGGGTAAAAGGCTCAATCCCAGAATAAATATTGCAACTTTTAAAGAGTTTTGAGTCTTTCATTTTATTGTAAAACTTTTTTCTCCCTATAGAAATAAGTGTGATAGGGAAACTATCGCCATTTACCCCATCACTATTCTAAAATATGTAATAAGTTTTGCTTAATATGAATTATTTAGTCTTATTGGACAAATTAAATATATGAAGCCTCCCTCAATGGGTGATGAGTGCCAATGCTAAGCTATGTCCCCCTGGTGACAGTTGAGGATGACGTCACCTATTTTCTAGTTGCCACTCTAGACAACCAAGTCGATACTTTGAAGTGTATGCATCCACAGCAGATGTATTGGATTGAGGAGGAAGTGGTATTAGAAAAATGCAGCATCATTTTGAGGGCAGATTTACTTGGATCATGGAAAGAAGAGAGTCTCAACTGGCAGGTGTTGTTGAACACAAATATTACCAACATTGTATTTCAACTCAGAATTGTCCTTGCCTGAGACAGACACTGTGGCAGAAAAGGGGAGTACAAGACTGGGAGTTGGGTATTCAGGGTCCCCATCTCAGTTCTGTCTCTAGGACTAAATTGGTCTCAGAATGCCTCCAGAACTCACTTTACTCACGTGTAAAATAAGGGATTAGGTTCAATGTGTAATTCAATGTGACATTAATCAAGTGCCCTCTATGCTCCAGAAATTTTACTGGAATGGGAAATTGTTAGGATTCCTACCATTCTGGGACTCCTGTTACAATTCTATGATTCTGTGACAAGAAGATGGACTGTTGTTTCTTGCTTTATTCACTTTTTGGGTGGAAAAACTGTAAATCCAGTTCCCCATCCATGCTAACATTCTTTGGTTTCCATGCTATGGACTCCAGTTGCAGAGGAAGTGGTCCAGGATGGGAAAAGGGAATGTCGTGGCCACTGCCAGTCGAGTGAAACAACTGGACAAACCATAGGAGAGAAAGAGGTCCCTCTTGAGGAGAGGGGTTTCTGTCCTTCCCCATTTACCCCTTACCATCCCAGTCTTCTCAGGTGATCCTTCCTCCAGGGTGTCCTCAAAGCAAGGAGAAGGCAGGGACCCAGCAAGGAGGTCAGAGTCTGTAGAGAAGTGTGGCGCAGCAGAACATCCATTAAATGATGTTTGGCTTGTGGCTGATCCATCACCTTCCTCAAAGGGCGATCCTCATCTTATATCTGATTAAGTGACGTGTATGGAAAGTATGAGTAGAAAAACATCATCAGACTCTATTTTTTTTAAAGTTTTTTTCTGACTATTACCTATTCTCATTATGGATAATTGGGAAGATCAGAAAATACACTGAGAACAAAACAAAAATCATCCACGGAGATTAAAAAAACTAATTGATTCCATTCTATTTTCCCAAATCATATATTTACTTTATAAAACCTGGACATTTATATATTTTTAACTTAACATTTTCTGAACTATTCTTGCATGAAATTAAATGCTCTTAGAGATTCATAATTCATATTACCATTCAATATCTCTGTTAATTTCTTAAGTAAACAAAATTTAACTTTATTTAATCATGCATTTCCCAAATCTCTTCTAATTAACATCTGGGGAAACAGTAGAGTATGTTTAAGAAAGTTTAAATTAAATCATCTTTAAATTATCCCCTTAGTCTAAAATGGGTTATTTCTGTACTTTGCCGTCTTTCTAATAAACTTATTTTGATAGTTTGTTGTTTCCCTGCAGTGCACACAGCGGTGCCCCACACTTTGCTGTTGGACATGTCCCCTGCTCCATTATGGGAACCAAGTTCCTCAGCGCAGTAGAACTGAGAGAAAGGGCCCCTAAATCATTCCTAACTGAAGCCACATGAAGGGAGGCTGAAGGGTGAGGGTCCACCAGGGATTCTTTTGTATTGGGCAAATAATATCTTTTTCCACAACAGGAGGACTGAGAATCACACTCCATTCAGCACCAAGATAAAACCAAGATTCCCAACTGAAAAAATGCTACCAACAAGGGACCCTTCCTTTATATCCCTACTTTCCAAGCCTTCAGTCTCTTTCATGTACAGATCATTTAAATCTTCTAGATAACCGTCTTACTCTTCCAAGTCACCATCTTACTCTACCAGGTCCCAACAACAGACAAACTCAAATGACAGTCATCACATCACCCCAATCCATTTACTTTTATTTATTTATTTTTTTTGGTGAGGAAGATTAGCCCTGAGCTAACATCCAATGTCAATTCTCTTTTTGCTGAGGAAGATTGGCCCTGGGCTAACATCCATGCCCATCTTCCTCTATTTTATATGGGACACTGTCACAGCATGGCTTGGTAAGTGGTGTGTAGGTCCGCACCAGGGATCTGAACCTGTGAACCACGGGCCGCCGATGTGGAGCACGTGCACTTAACCACTACGCCACTGGGCCGGGGCCCCCTCCCCCCCGCCCACTTACTTTTAGATTTTCTTTGCATCGTAATGAAGAAAACAACCATGGAAATGCAGATCACAGTTAGAATAATGCTCAAAATTATCCATATAATATTTCTGTTGAAGAAGGAAAATATTGACATCAGTAAGGGTAAGTGGCAATGTCTGTCAGTACATATACAGTTTCAAAAAAGACCCAGATGTCTAGTTCATGCTGACCTTAAAGCATCTTACCATTTCTCTCTGCCTTTTTTCTGATAACATTTAAATTCTTCTCTCCTGTGGCCCCTGTCTATGCTAGACGGCATGGGCTCTTCCTAATCTGATCACTCCACACGTGCCTACACAATTTTTAAATCAACCAGTTAAATAATCGAAGTCACTTCCCTGGCATCCTACAGACAAAGCCATCATTTCAATCATTTTAATATAATTCAACTATTTATTGCATCATTGCATAAATATTATGAATGAAAGAACCTCTTACTTAAGAATAAAGGAAAAACTGCAACTTCACTGTGCTTCCAGTCAATTTACTGTTAACAATTATTATATTCATTATTTAAAAATCAGATTCTGCTAATAAACCTAAGCTCAAGAAAGAATATTGTGAATTTTGAATTTCATATCTTGCCTCATTTAGCAAAGATACGCAAGCAGCTCTAGTCCAAGTAGGAGCCTTTGACCAGTACAATTCAATTTGCTATTGGAAGGTTGCCTAAAAACTACAGCTCAGGGACTCAAAATCATTTTCCTTTCTATTAGAAATTCAACAATATACAAGAAACACAGCTTTTAAAACACTTTTCAAGGCAATGAGATGTAATAATATAGAAAGTAACCTGCCAACAGAAATAGTTATTTCCTTCTTCTGGTTGAGCAGGGAATTGAGGACCAAATAGAGCAGTTTTTTTTTAGTTCAGTTACCAGGATTGAAGACGCAATGGAGAACAGGCTGTTTCCATCTGCTCTGTTGTTTTCAGAGAGTAGCTTTAAATTCTGTCCCTTAGGGATCTCTCCTGCTTGCCTCAGGCTCTGAGAACCACCCTGCAGCCTTACACACCAGCTGGACCACTCTGGCATCACTATTCTTGAAGAGAATGTGTAGGGAACTTCATAATCCTGTGAAATACAAATGGGACAAGGAGCTCAGTTAAGAAATAAACATCTAAAAATTGTTTTGATCCTAAGTTTTAGTATATTTAACCAAATAGAATGACTGTCCCTCTCTTGTGTAACTTAGGTAGGAAAAAAATGATTCTGTGAATGATTTCGTCAGACTGAATGATTACCCTAAGAGATCAAAGGTAGTAGGAAAAGGCAAGAATAAGAAGTCTTGAGGGAATGAAATATTAACAAATAGTCAATAAAAGAAGGTAATAACGAGAAGTCGAGTGTGAGGATTTACAGTAATCTCAGAGGCTTGTTGAAGGGCATAGTTCTGACTGTCATTACACTACTACAAATGTTGAATTGTCAAAACAGATTCATAGCAATCACACCACACGTAACACCAAACTCTGATTAGTGAAAGATACAAAATGCAAGGACAGAGATAGCAACATCCACCTCTGAAACAGCCCAAAACCATTAGAAGTACTTCTCATAAAAGTCATTTTTCCACCCTGGGATGTATTTTGGTTTCAGATTAAGAGGTGAGTGCTAACAATATGTGTAACGCACATGATTTAAAAGTTAGTCTGTGGGAGTCATTTTAGAGTCTTAGTTTTTACACCCCATCAGTCACACAAGTAGGGAACCTACATGACTAACTTTTACTTTCCAGTTGTGCCCTATAAACCATAAATTACAGTTTTAGGTACAATAGGCAATGTAGAAGGACCAAGTGTACAGAGATGCTGTTAACTTTTTCTTTCCCGGTTATGAGTCGGTGAATCAATACTGTAGCCTTCCTTTTGTGGGACATGTATGAGTTGCAGTCCTGGCAGTGTCAGGGAATTGAATCTGCACATGGAAGATCCTCATCCACTCCCTAGACACCCCATTGTGCATTGTGGAGCCTGGATTCTTTCAGGACTCCTGATGCAAGACAGTGACAGATTTCTGAGCATCCATGAGATGGACCTTGGGCTCCAATGAGTGTGTCCCTGGCCCTCTGCTCTCTTAACTCTCTCCTGGGCTCAGAATTATTTAGTTAGGACTTCTTTTTATACATTTTCCAGGTCTCCATCTCTGTTCCACATTGAGGACCACTACGGCATACAATGCTAAGGAGGGAGCAAGGCTACAGGCAGCAGGAGAGAGTGTGAAAGAAGGAATGAATACACTGGAAACAGTAAACTGGTCCTTGGGATGTTCTACTTGGAATTGTGGTGGGGCTGCCCACTAATGAGTGCCCAATGGTTTGGGAGACTACAAGGTAATGGAGCTTTCTGTACCCCAACACAATCTTGAAAGCACACAACACACAGAAGCACCATTCATGGTTAATATTTTTGGTGAAATCAGGAAACAATGTTGTATTCTGTGTCTGGAGTGACATTTTGCAAACTAATGAAAGCACCTGAGGAAAAACAAATTGACCATCATACTGAGCTAATACTGGAATCCAGATGCTAGTAGCAAATTTGAGCTTTAGATTGTAAACATGGAAATATTTGGGGGAGTATACCAGACCTGGATATGTTTTACGGACTAGAGTTTCAGGGCATTGTTTATTGTAAATGGCAAAGTGATTGCTGCTGATACACTAAGCCTAGATGATAATAATCATCAGCATTTATTGTGCACTTACTATGTACCATGCAATGCACTAACTTCTCTGCACTCATTTTTATTATTTTAATTGCATAATAATACCTCAGTGAATTAGGTACTAGTATTTTCCTCATTATTTGTTTAAATAATGGAAAATTTAAAAGGTCAAGTAACTTGCATAAAGGTGTATTTCTAAAAAATAGTAGAGCATGGAATTCTTCCAAACTCTTTTTTATTTATTTTATTCTTAGTTACGAAATAAGGAATGAATGTTGTCTTCTCAGAGGTGCCATCGTGTGAGTCTATTTGTGTTAATTCTTCCCCCTGCTCTGTCAGGAAGGCACCAAATTTCACCTTGAAATGGTAAATAACATAATCTTAGAGAATTTAATCCCTGAAACCATACATTTTAGGCCTGTGTCCAATTGTTCAACCCTACTAAAATTCTATGTGCTGACCAGGAATAGACGTCGTGTTACTTCCTACTACACTGTCATAGGCCTTCTGCAGTGTTTTTGGGATGTGCATTTATTGATTGCAATCATCAGTTAAGCAGAAATAACATATAAGAAATGTACCAGTAAGTCACTTTGATATAGATATTTTATTTGAGAGTGAATTTATAGACATCTGAGAATAGTAAACTAGAGACAGATGAGTTACATAACATTTCAGCGCTCTAATAAAATGAGTTTGTTTATGGGGCTCTCAGCATAACAGTGCAGGGGGAATGTGGTACAAGAAAATTACATAGAATGGAGATCTATTGTACAAAACCTACCAGGAGGAGATGGAATTCCATTTTCTCTAACCAGTTCCTTTGTATATGAGCAAAGTGGTCATGTGCAAAAATGACAGGTCTCGTCCTGGAACTCAGCCACACAGACTCCTACTCCAGGGACTCACCGGCCACATATACTTGGAAGGAAGTAGCATTACTGTGACAGGACAAATCCTCAAAGCTGCATCTCTACTGCCCTTCATCAGAAGGGTATATTTTGCAGCCTGAGAACAACACTCCCCACGGTGATGTTCTTCTTCAGGAATTCAGTCCCATTTCTGAATTGTGTTCCCTGATGATCAGACATAAAAAAACTATCTTAGGGGTCGGCCCCATGGTGTAGTGGTTAAGTCTGTTGCACTCCGCTTTGGCAGCCCGGGTTTGGATCCCAGGTGCAGACCTACACCATTCGTCAAGCCATGTTGTGGCGGTGACCCACATACAAAGTAGAGGAAGATTGGCACAGATGTTAGCAGAGAGAGAGTCTTCCTCACCAAAAAAAAAAAAAAAAAAAAACTATCTCAGCTAAGGGATAATCTTGAGTTCACTCATTCCATGGATTGGGCATCCACTGGGGGATCTGAGGTGACAGGGGAGTATAGCCTTCTGCCCCATCAGGGCAATGACTAACTTGGTTGGCCCCATCACTGAAAATTTCCCTGGAAAAAAAGAGCTTTGCAAAAAAAAAAAAAAGTCTAAGTGAATCATAACTGAGTCTGGAAAAGCTGGAGTCAGAACTCTTGGAAACTTTTGGACACCATTGGCAAGAATATCACCTGCTATTTCCAGAAAACTGCCCCATGTGACCATTTTTCAAGCTACTTTTCCATTAGCTAGACCTTAGAAAACATTTGTGGGTTTCGAATCCACATCCACATAACTCCAAACATTCAGCTGGACTGGAGTGAATCCTGGTTATAATTACAATAAACACTAAAGTTTGAGAACCATATGTCTAAATGATAATCAAAATTTGACAAAAATTTCAACAAAGAGGGCAGGTAACATGAACACAAAGAAGTCATCATACAGATGAATTAACCTGTCATGATGAGTGGGTGACTTAGTCCCTTCACAGTTGCTGCTGGTTTACCATAGAATTCATCTCTGTCCTCCCAATCTCAGCAGATGTTCACAGGATCTTAGATTACTGCCTCTGAGTTCTCAGGCCACCCTTTCCCCCAACCACTGCCTCCTTAGCTATATGCAATTCCAGGGCAAATTCTCTGCCCTGACAAAATATACATTAAGTAACACTTCATAACCCAAAGAGCCTCAGTTCTGAAAATCTCCACATTCTCATGCTCAGATGCAAGAGATTTTTATTTATTCAATTCATTCAGCAAATTATTTATTTATTGGACACCTACTGCTATTGACTGAAAGTTCGTGTCCCCTCAAAATTCATATGTTGAAAATTAGCCCCAACATGACGGTATTTGGAGGCAGGGTGTTTAGGAGGTGATTAGGTCATAAGGGTAGAGTCCTCATGAATGGGATTAGTGCCCTTATAAAGAAACCCCAGAGAGCTCCCTCACCCCTTCTGCCACGTGAGGACACAGTGAGAAGATGGCCATCTACGAACCAGGAAGAGGGCCCTCGCCAGACACTGAGTCTGCCAGTGGGTTGATCTTGGACTTCCCACTCTCCAGAACTTTGAGAAATAAATTTGTTTTTAAGCCAGCCAGTCTATGGTATTTTCGTTATAGCAGACTGAACGGACTAAGACATCTACGATGTGACAAACATTGTTCTAAGCCTGGGGGATAGAGCACGTGTTGCCAGAACAGCAAGGAGGCCAGTGTTGGCGGAGCACTGGGAGCAAAACCAGGTTAACTGTGGCTGTGTTCCTGTTACTTTCCTGTCAAATAATGCAAGTCACTATTCCTTCAAGTACAGCTGAGATATGACTGCAGGACACTCTCCATCCTCCCACCTGGACTTCTGTGCAATTTAAATGCTTACACCAGAAGGCTGTGGACTCATTATAACAGGCTGTCCCTTTAGAAAGTGAGACCTGATCCCAACTCAAGGACTCTTATAGCTTAGTTCCCTCTGCCCGTACCACCGTTCTCTGTGCAGGAATCACTCCTTCACAGTCTTCAATATCTGAAAGTCATTAAAGCCAATATTTTTATAATGAGAGTCCAGATAACAAGAGATACCTGTATTTGTGGTGTGTGCTACCATTGGAATATACACGTGCTTACAGTCCCAGGATAACTAACATCCTGCTGGTTTGTAACCTTTATTTTAGTCCTTTTTATTTGCCAGAGGTTTTTCTGAGTGTTTTTTACAGATTTCTCTGTTGACACTATGAGAAAGGTGAGACTATCATTGTCATTTATAATTGACAAAACTGAGGTAGAGGGAGGTTAAGAGAATTGTTCAGTGTCTTTTTGGCAGAGTGGCAGAACAGGGATTCTGACCCAGAGGGTCTGGTGCTGAAACCCTAGCTCTTAACCACAGATATAACTAAATTGACAACTTGTATAGGAAAACAACCAAACAAAACCACCAACCAAACCAAACCAACAAGCAAAAACATCTAGAATTCTAATATTTCATCATCATCAAAATAACTGATTCTGGAGCTATTGAGGTAGAGTCTTAATGTGGCTTCCATCGTGGGTTGGGTAGGGCCCACCAGGTCATGATCAGAGTGGACCTTACCCCGCCTACTCCTGGATGCCACTTAAGAATATTGTGTCATTTTCGTCACAAGTGATAGAATAGCTATCACAAAAAAATGTGTGGTCATTACTTATTTTGCATAGGTAGAAAAAAACATTGAACATCCTCAATATCTTTGTATTCTTCTTGGTTTGGATTTTCAATTTTCTTGAACATAGATAAATAGTGCTTAAATAATATTTCAAAAATGTTCAGAGTTTTGGAGATGGAATGGAAAATGCTGTTGCTGTCTGATGCTGTCTCTAAACCAAGAGAGACATCAGCAAAGGAGTAAGTGTAAACAATATGGAGAGGGAGCTCTTTGGTTCCTCTCACCCCATCAGATGCTTTTCCAAACTCTAAAGGCACATTTTAGCTAATATTTCACCTTCCACCCAGTTCTAAAACCAGGTCTCCAAACTGATATGGAGGCCCAACCTGATCATTCATATGTAATGTGAAAAGTGTATTTAAATGCAAACTATACACTTTCACTGTAGAAAAATGGAAAAAGAAAATCAGAATAAAGAAGGAAAAATAATAAATAAAGGGAATTTAGAAACAAAGTCCAGTGAGAGAGATGAAGAACGATCCAAGTCTCAGGACCTGTGGGACATATCAAGCAGTCTATCAGACATGTAACCGGAATCTCAGAAGAAGCTGAGAAAGAGAAGGAAAAAGAAAATAAAGTTAGAAAAAATAATTGTTGAAAATAGTCAAAACAAGTTGAAAACCGTAATAAAATTCTACACAGCGGTGATAAAAAGAAACTAAAACAGCCAGAGGAAAAAGAGAAATTACATACAGAAGAACAAAGATAAGAATCACCGCAAACCTCTTGTTACAAACCACAAAGGTCAATGGAAAGACAATTTCAAATGGTTAAAATGGAAAAAATTTCTATCTAAACTTCTATGCCCAAGAAAAAACATTGCAGGTCACTTACATTCAGTTCCAAATTAATTCTTTCAAGTTCAAACATCTTTACGATCCAATTGAAAACCCATACAACCATGCTAAAGTAATTATTTTGTACATTTAACATCACCTATAGCACACACAAACATTTAGCTCCTCTAATTCCATGAATATAAAAACATTAAGAAAGTTTTTATGACTGTTTGAGTCTCTCTCTCTCTTTTTTTTTGTGAGGAAGATCAGCCCTGAGCTAACATCCATGCCAATCCTCCTCTTTTTGCCAAGGAAGACTGGCCCTGAACTAACATCCATGCCCATATTTCTCCACTTTTATGTGGGACACTGCCACAGCATGGCCTGACAAGCAGTGTGTTGGTGCACGCCCGGGATCTGAAGCCGGGCCGCCAGCAGCGGAGTGCATGCACTTAACCTCTATGCCATAGGGCCGGCCCCTTGAGTCTCTTTTTTTTGGTGGAATATCACAGCTTGTTAGAGTGAAAATGTGAACTGTGTGTGCACTACAACTGAGATATTCTCCACAGGTTTCTTAATTTAGTAAGAATATAGTTTAACTATGACACCAATATTTTTATTTATATTACCATCATAAAACATATAATTTTATATTCAACCTTAAAGTTTTGAGCTGAATTTATACTTTCAGTTATGTAATTTGTTTCACCTTCAACAAAACGAAATTCCAAAATAATTCCTTTTACTGTGTGAATTGAATAAAAAATCAAATTGTTATGAGAATTAACTAATTTTCCGGTTGATACATCTAATGACACTGATAAAACTGGCCTCATTTAAACTCTTGGCAAAGTTTTTCCAAAGAAACAACACGGTAGTGCCAGAAAACTTGAAGAAAAAAATGAGTAACCTTATTTTAGAAGAACAGTAACTAGACGTAGACGAAAGGACGTGTGTCACAAAGTGGTACGTAAGCCCCTTCTGCTGCTGCCTGTGTGAATTTATCATCTCTGGCTAGAGTCTTCTTAGAATACTTACCAACTTTAAAAAAAATGCTGATTTGTGTCTTCTCATTTTCGTGGAGTCAGTGACATCACTACTAGCCCCAAAGTGGGTGGAAAGTATCATCAAACATTTCCTGTAATGAGCATATACCTCATCAACTCTCTTCAAAAGGAACAAAAACTAATCAGATCATTTTTTATTAAATGTAAGCTTTTCGGATTTTTTGGCTCATTGCTGCCAAAAAGGTTTATTGCCAAATGAAAAAAGGTTGAAACCATTAAATGGCTGAAGATTTATACCATACATTTAGTGACAAAATCACCATAGCTAGTGTTCCGACTACTGTTTACAACTTTGCACACAGCAGGACCACTCAGCCGCTACTTCCCATACACATCTCATTACGACTTTAGTGTAATTGCCGGCTGGCAGTCAGGAGCAGCCTGAATGCATTGACAGCTTGTATAAAGGCCCAGCGGCTTGCTTTGATCTGAAACCACGCTGCAAGGCCATTCCAGCCCCAGAGCTCCTTGCGGGATCAGATGAAGCCTCTCTCACCGCTGCCTCACAGTTCAACCCCAGCTTTCCCACTGTCTCCCTAGTAAACCTCCTGCACTCCAATGTCCATCTCTGAATCTGCTTTCCAGGGAACTTGACCTAAGACCCAAGAGTCTTTATGTGATCCATCATGCTACATTTTTTGAAAGCTAAGAAGAAACTGTGCAGGTGAAGGCTTGCCTGAGAGCTAAGAAGACAATCTGGGTGACAGCGTCCAGGCTGAGGCAGCCATGCAGGGTCCTAAAGGGCAAAGAAAAGCCTGGGCCAGTCAAGGCAGCCATGAACACAAGAATGCATGGGCGATGGAGCTCTCCTGAGTCCTGGGGACCAAAGAGCAGGAGAGACCTGCTGGGAGTTGGAAGGAGTAACATGCTTTGCACTCAGACTTAAAAATTTAACTTGCTGACTGCTAGACAAAGGATCTAGCAATCTGTTAGTGGAGAGGGAGAAGATAGGTAGATAGGTAATAATATAAGCTTACAGAAAGTAAGTGCAGTATTATCCAGAGGATTTCATGTTTTGGTTGTAAAGCATTAAAGAAAGGGTGATTTTCTTTAAGCTATGTGATGCTACAGTTAGAGATGTTACAGTTAGCATGAGAGAGTGAGTCTTGTGTTCTAAGAAGCTGTATTGGTCAGAGAAGAGGTATTTATCTTGTGATCTATATCTTTCAATAAAGTTCCCTGCCTTGCAACTATCATAGGGATCGTATTAAGGCATCTCATGCTTAATCAAGACACATTCCCACTCACAGCTTAGGAGCTTTCACAGGATCTACAAAGAGAAAGTTCAGAATTGCTCTGAACAGTCATCTTTGTGTGCTCCTGTTTCAATTATCTGTGGCTGTGTAACAGATCACCCTCAAATTAGTGGCTTCAATCAGCAACAACTATTATTATGGCTCATGAGTCTGTGGGTTAGTTGGGCTCTCCTGGGTGGTTTTTCTCTATACATGGCGAGCTGTGTCTGCAGTCATCTGGAGGCTCAACTGGTCTGAAATGTCCAAGTTGGCTCATTGGAGGCTCAACTGATTTGGAACATCCAAGATGGTGGCAGTTGGGGCTGGCTGGAGGCTGGGATTTCAAGCGGGCTGTCAGATCAAAGCACTTTGATCTTCCTCCTTGTGAAATCTTCAAGCGGCTCACTTAGGCTTCCTCGAAAGTCTGGTGGTCTCAGGATAATCAGACTTCTTCCATGGTGGCTGGACCCTAAGAGTGCAAAATTGGAGGCAGTCATGTCCCTTTAAGTCTTAGGCCACAGGCAACACCACTTGCATTACATTCTATTGTTTAAAGCAAGTCACAGGGCCAGATCAGATTAAAGAGGAGGAGACCAAATGAGGAGACCACCAGAAGGAGTTGTTCATGAGTGGTCATTGATGTAAGAGATTACCACAGCCTTCCAATCTTTCTGTTTCCAAAGAGGAGTGTTCACAGCGGTTATCTTGTGCCTGTTCCTTCATCGAATGTTACGTGTGTGTGAGTTTTAGTTCACAAGTCTCTGCATTAAGAGAAGGCACATTTGAAACTTAGGCAGAAACTATCATGACACTCTGAGCTTTGAGCCTTAGGCCAAATAATGGAAAGTTTGGTTGCCTCCCTTAGGGAGGGAGTATTTTGCTTTTGCACATTAAGGGAAGGGAAGTGAATATTTACAGAATAAATATTATCTCTAATATAACAATATATATTATAATATACAATAATATCAATATATGATAACCTACAAAATATATCTTGACTACATAATATAATAGCATATTAATATATTATATAATATACCTAATACACAGTATATATTTAATATATATTATAATATCCAATATTATATTGTATCTAATCTCTAATATATTATATTATATCTATATTAGATATATATTATTTATGTATATCTAATATAGATATAATATCTAATATAACCTCAATATATCTAATATTGTAGAATATTTTGAAGACAATGCTCTCTAAAATTACTGTTTGCGTTCTGAAGAAAATTCTTAAGATAAACTTTGTGAAGGAAGCTGAGCCTGCGCTGTAAGAAGGGTCATAATTTGAGTTCATGTATTTGATGAAAATAGAAGTAGATAAAACTCACCAATTAGTTACTGATGTTTTTCTAAGTAAGCAGAACACACAGATATTACAGGAAATACAAGTAAAATTATTCTCAAAAAATTTCCTTCAATACCCAAGACAGAGCTAGCTAATAAGCTTTTGCAAAGATCTAAACAAACAAATATAAAAATCTTATATAAATATTTATATAAATCTCTATCCATAGTGGAGGATATGGTGGGTGAATTCTGTCAAATAGCTGCCAATTTTGATTATAATTAATTAGTGACTGCTTTTTGAACACAATCCAAATGCCTGGGCATTAACAAATATATTCAGTTTGTGGAGAAGCTTTAATCAAAGTGAAACTGGGAACAAAGAAGTTAAAAATCCTTCCTGGGCTAGAAAAAGAAGAAAAAAACCTTTGAGATAAGCTTTGCTAACTGCAGCTGTACGGAGTTGTTTAAAACTAACCTGGTCTTTATGGCCCTCTTTCGTATATGAGCGAGCAGTCTTTCCCAGGAAGTCAAGGTCCAGACAGGAGGATTCAGCCCTACAAGGCTGAATGTAGGCTGAAGATGAAAACTAACCAGAAAAGTCCAGAACAGTCAAGGGAAAAGAAATTCAGCCTTCAAGGCCAAATGCAGGCTGGTGGAGAGGCGCCAACTAGCAAGGCCACGTGCTCCCCCTTCCCTACCAAAAACCCCTGCTCATGCTCTCCCTCCCCTACCTAAAACCCCTGCACACGGTCTCCCTCCCCTACTTAAAACCCCAGATAAAAACCCCAAAGTTTTTCCCTTCGGGGAGGTGGATCTGAGTTCTAACTAACTCCCATCTCCTCGTCTGGCTGCCTTTCGATAATAGTACACCTCTTTCCTTGCTACAAGCCTGGTGTTTCAGTTGTTTTTTTTTTCTTTACTGGGCTTCCTGTGCGACTGGTAAATGAACCTGTGTCTGGGTTTGGTAACAAAAGTTGGTAAGTAGTGTGGGAGATCAAGATTTGGCCACCCTGAAATATATCTCTTTACCTTGATTGTTTTCTCTGAGGGACATTTGACCTCCCCCACTAACTGCCTAAAGAATTTGACATGGTGGCTCCTTCCTGGAACAGATCTTCTATCATGATGGCTGTAATGATAACGATAATGTAAAATAGATGTTACAATGGGAGGGGCACCAAGCCCCTTTTATCAAAAAACTCTATCTCTCCCTGACCACATTATCTATAGATGACCCTGAAAAGAATTGTCTTCTTGCCCTCTGAAGTCCCAGACCACTACCCACCCCCAACACCTTCCTCGTCTTTAGCTACAATACTTAAGCAAGCAGCTTAGACAGAGGGACGAGTTGCTCATTTCTGAGTTTCTCCCATGTATACATGTTCTTAAACTTGGTATTATTTTCTGCTGCTAACCTGTCTTGGTGATTATTTGGCCAGCCATAAGAACCTTAAGGGAAAGGGCAGAGGGGGATTCTCCCCACAGTAGGAATGACCAAGCAATGGACCACTCATTCCTGATTGAGAAAGTTAACAAATACTTTTCCATGAGGTAATTATCGCTGGGAGATAGGTAAGAATCCAGAGGCATTGATTAGGGGATGTCTTAAATAACTCTCCAGCTAATGAGCTTTGCTCAAAACTTATAACCGAGGCAATTTTCCAAAATGACCACATGGGGTGGGTGAGTGAATGTCTTTAGAAGTAAAAGACGATGACTCGAGAATGATGGGATCAAAGGATCCTGGCATGTGAAATCCTCTTGGGTGTGCTAATAAAACCTGTGGGGAAACATTAGAGAAATGACACTTTTTCCCTATTTTCGAAGTGGACATCATCTGCAGAAAAAGAAGCAAGGCAAAACAAAATCTCTTAGTCAATTCTTTTGTCTTTTTTCCCCACATATGCATCCCTTGGATCAAATCTAACTACAAATCTCCTTAGTAAAACCGTAGAAATAGTGCCACAAACTAATTTTAACTGTTACTCCCTAGCTCAAAAACTTTCAGTGGCTTGACATTGCTTTCAGGATAAACTCCAAGTCTCCAACTCCTTTCTAAGACCACTCCAGTTTCATAAGTTCCCCCCAGTACCTGCCGTCTCACAATGACATCTTTGCTTCTCCTTGATTTGTCTTCTAATTGTTTCTTTCCCAAATCTTAGCCTATCCTTAATAATTCATTTTCTAAACAGCAATTAAATACAAATTCTTTCTGGAATACTTTGGTGAATTCAACATGCCACACATGTAAACACACACATACACACACACAAAAGAAAGAGGATATTTTCTTTTTTGTTCACTTCAGACACTTCAAAGAGTGTTTCACAGAACATGTGAACCTTACCCTGGGGCTGGGTGTGGCTCATCAATGTATGTTCATTAAGCATATATATGGAAGTTTGTAAACCATAGTTCTAAGCGCAAATCTGAATTAAAGATAATAGTCAAGTAGAATTACTTACTCTTGTTTACAAACTAGAAGCTTCCGAATGCCAAGTCATGTGACTTGGTTTAGTTTAATTGAATGTATTTGATCATTATGTGATGATATTTTACTTTTGCAATCTAAAATCTTGAGGATATTTATATTTAGAAGTAAAAGTATTTGTACTAAGTAAAATAATTCCATATAGAATAAAGAAAACTTGAGAAAAAAATAGCATGTGGATTATTGGGAACTCTACATAAGCCTTAATAATTTCAAAGAAAAATGAATACGCCTATAACAATACAAATACAAATTACTAGACGAAAGCCACTGGGGAAGTCAGCACTAAAGGATTAGGAAGTTAGTTGCGCTTACCTCGATTTTCCTTATTATTCATTAAATTCTAACTGACATTAGATCCTGGAAGTTAACCTGAGCCGTTTTCCTGGGTTGTGTAGCTGAATCTGAATAAAGGAAACAAGTCACCTGCCAGGCTTGTTAGGAACTTCGACGATTCACAATGGGAGAGAAACACATTGTGCAAATATCGCAATTACCTGAGCCTGGGCAGCACCAGGGGAGGGCAAGGAGCACAGAGGAGCACAGGGGGCCTTGCCTTCAGCTCCCAGAGGCCCCAGGTCACGTTCAGCACCATCAGAACCAGCCAACGTGCGGAGAGACGTTTGCAGGACACAAGGGCCTTGAGGAAGAGAGAAAATTATAAGAAATATAATATGATAGGTGTGATTATGTTGACAGACCCTGTGTTTATACATATTGACAAATTAGAATTATGTGGTCACAGAGGTGAGTATATATAAGACAAGCAAATTTCCATTGGAGTAAATTAAACTCTAACTGTGCCTAAATTTTAACTATTGTTTGAGAGAGGTTTATATCAAAGGGGAGGTCCTAACAAGAGTCCAAAAGGGGTCCATGTTGCCAGAAGGAACATGTAATTTTCACAAAATATTTATATCATTCTAGCACAATACAATTATATTACTGCAAATATTTCATTTTTTTTCTTGAAAATTCTCCATTTTAAAATAGAGGCTATTTCCCTTCTTTATCTAAAACTAATGATCAAAACCATCTCATGAAAGCCTGGGTCTCCTTCTATGTATCTAAAGCCGTCACTCCCTGAGCTCAGTTTATTAACTAGTCATCACAAATTAAGCAGGAAGCTTGGTGAGTCGTAGAAGTTAGGTTCCCTGATGTCTGGACAGTAGGATTCCTTAAAGTACTCCTGAAATTCTTCACGCTACCTTGACTCTTCCTGTTCAATCTATTTGGTTTGTAGGCCAGGAAGCTCCCTGGCACCAAACACATTTACCAAAAGCTGTAGCAGTGTCATATGCTTTACCTCTGATTGACTAGCCTGGCGAGTCCATAAACTTCTGGTCACTTCTTTCTTTTTTTGGATCATTCTGCCTCCCGGAGTTTCTCTGGAAATGCTTTGAAAAGGGCTTTCATCCACTGACTCAATAACTGAGATCATCAGGTAAACACTCTGCTCTTACTCCCTCTCTTTGGAAAACAAAAGCAGTTTCCAAAGACACAGTCACACTAGCTGGCCAGCTTCAGCTTGCTTGTACAAAATTCCCCATGACTCATTGGCTTTCTTAGGAAAAACATATTGCCTGTTTCTCTGATCCATTTCTGCAAAACCCAGAAATCCATCAGACATATAAGATAATGTGGAAGATCAGAATTGGCCACCTCAAAATATGTCTTTTTACCTTGGTTATTTTATCCATAGACTGAGAGTGTCCTTGGTAAGACCAAACATTTACATTTACAAGGGAAATCTCCATTTGTAAAGGTATCTCCCTCTCTGTACCAGGAAGAAGGGGAGATGACCTTATCTCTAGAAACTCCTGTCAGTGCGGAAGGCAAGGACTTAAATCTGCATACTCTTGTTTCTGGTAAATCCCATAGCTGACTCTCCCACCCCCAACATCCTCCTTTGTCTATCTGAATATGCTATTTAAGGTGAAAACCTCTGCCATTTGTCAAGAAACTCAGTTTCCCTGGTTTCTCCCATGTATACATGCTGTAAAGCTTCTTTTGATTTTCTCCTGCTATTCTGTCTCATGTCAACTTAATTTGTAGCCCAGCCAGAAAGAACCCAGAGTGGGTAGAGGATAGTCTTCCTCCCCTTCAATAACATGATCAGAATGTGTAGTTATATGCCTTTCTGCAGCTGTTTCAGTTGCTCTAACGTGGCACAGAGACAAGACATCCTCACTCCTTCTCCTCTCCTTCTGCACGTGGCAGACTGTCGTCTGCTTTTATCATTTCTGTGGCTTCCCATACTCAGGGCAAGATCTTTGCCCAAATCTGTTTTCCCACAGTCTAAATGGCACTCATTGTTAAAAACAAACAGATAATAAGCACACGCCAAACTTTAACTTATTAATGAGGAACCCAATTAGAAGACAAAAGGGCTGGTTGCAAGAGTATTTGAGGAACATAGTTTCGTACAATTCAAAGGGAAAAGAATGGAAAATATGCTTGTTCAGTCAAATAAAATCCCATGAATGTTCTCCAAGACAATAAGCCCCAAAACTTTGGGGTTATCTTCTCTACCATGCAGCAAAATATTAAAGCTTATAATTTTCAATAAATTATCCTCAGACTTTACAGAGCTATCTGGACCCTTGCCAATTGTTAATTGTTAGCCACCTTCCTAGAGGCAGATGAAGGCCTAACTGATTTCTTTGATAAGGCTTTAGCAGAATATAAAGGAATCAAGCAATGAGCATTTTGCCATTTTCCAAGTTTGGAACAAATTTTTCCTCAGCATCAACTCAGTTTTTTCAAGCCTCAGAAGATACTTTGTCCATTGTCTCAAATCACCTGCCCACTACTCACCCATGGACTGAGGTCTACAGTCCAAAAGCCCTTCAAGAACTGAATCAAACAACCACACGTGAGCTTAGGAGCAGATCCTTCCCCAGTCGTATCTTCAGATGAGTCAGTACCAGCTGACACTTCCATTACAGCCTTGTGAGAGAACAGGACCCAGGGGCCTCAGCGAAGCCGTGCCTAGGTTGCTATCCCACAGAAACTGTGAGATAACAAATGTGTGTTCTTTAAAGCTACTAAATTTTGGGATAATTTGTTATGTGACAATATTTAAGTAATACAGTTCCCTCTTATGTAAAAAAAGATGACAATAGTTATCTACTTTGTTGGACTTGGCTTGAAGATCAAATAAGTTACAATTTCTAAAGGATTTAGGGTTGTAACTAGAACATAGTAGGCATTGTGTAAGTGCTTGCTAAATAAATTCTTTACATTTACATCAAAAAGAGAATATAAATACGTAATTTCCCTCCATTTAAGTCCTCGAACTCCCTCAATTCTCCCTGCAGCACTCCCAATGGCCCAATGGATCTCACGTTAAGATCCTTGTCTCTAGGACAAATGGAAGTCACTAGGTGAATGCTTCCTCCCTTGTTACCTCCAAATTATTTCTGCCCGCACCATCTGGTATGGTCTGAATATTTGTGTTCGCCCAAAACTCATGTGTTGAAATCCTAACCCCCCAGGTGATGGTATTAGGAGGTGGGGCCTTTGGGAGGTGTCATTGGCTTCACAGAAAATCCAGGAGCTGGTGTCCCGCTTCATTTCTGAACCCTTGTCCAAATTTTCCGATGACATTTGATTCTGCTTTATTTCCTACTTTTGCGTTCCAGTCACCTATAATTATCAGCGTGTCTTGTTTTGGTGAATGATCAATTTCTTCTTGGATACTTGTGTGAAAACTTTCAATTTCATCTTCTTCAGCATCTGTTGTTGGAGCATAGACTTGGATGATGGTTACGTTAATAGGTTTTCCCAGAAATCTTATTGATATTATTTGGTCAGAACTTGCATTATAGCCCCTAACTGCCTGTGCTTCATCTTGCCTCAGTACTAGAGTCACTCTGTTTCTTCTGAGTTTTCATTGTCAGAGCAGAACACTTTGTAGTTGTCTGACTGAAAGTGCCCCCACTCCAGTCCATTTTAGTTCGCTAATGCCAAGCACTGCAATATTAAATGTTCCACTTCTTGCTTTAAAATTTCCAGTTTACCTTGGTTCATGCTTCTCATGTTCCGTGGTCCAGCTGTGTGTGTTGTACAGCATCAGACTCTCCTTTCACCTTTGTACACTTCAGCCTCTAGACATCCTTCTGGCTTTAGTCTAGTTGCGTCATTAGCCACAGTGCTATTCATACCTGTTCTTTGCTCTTTTCCAGTAACTGTTCAAGTGCTTTCTGACCTGGGGGTCTGTTGATAGGTGGCAGGGATCTATTAAAGGTTTTTCAACTGAGGCATTGATGGTATCAATGATGTACTTTATTAATCTAAATCAGGGCTGGACCTGTCAAGAAGAGGAGGTGGATGTGAGAACTGAAGTAACTCCTTTAACAAAGTGAACAGAAACTGACTTGGCAAAGAGATTAACAGCCCTCTTCCTTCCCATTTATCCCCACCTTATTTCAGTCTCCTTGGTTCCCAGTAGGCTCTTCCCTTGAAGTTTTAAAGACAGTGATTGTGATCTTGAAAAACAATAGCTCCACCTGAAGCTTTGCCTCTGGCCGCTCTTTTTAGCTTTAGCTGTGGCTCCCTTCAGATGCAAGAGAACATCTTTCTGTTTATTGACAAAATCTCATTTACCTCTTGAGTCTACTGGTGGAGGGTTACAACAGTACTCAGGGCACTCTTTCATGCAATAGTACAATAGTACTCAGGTCATTCCAACGGACATACCTGTCATTGAGGTGGAAGACAAGCAGAGCCCAGAGGTAAGACTTAGCAATGAAATGGGAGAAAATGGGGACAGGGTGCTTTGGGAGAGGAGCCAAAGGCTGGTCCTGCAAAGTCTTTGGTGCTCTCTGAGGCTCATCTGGAAAACACATCACACTTGGAAGGGCCCAGGGCCAAATGAGCCACATTTGGGAGGTTTTCCCAAGGCTGAATTTTAGATATTCCTTAGATGTCAGCTTCTCTAATCTCATACACAACATTGTAATGCCTTCTAGAGAATCCTAACCGCTCAATCTATTCTTGAAAACTTATTACTTCAACCCAGACGTTCTGATCTGATGTGGGTCATTTTTAACTATGAGAAAGTACTTTGTTTTTAACCATGATCTGTCTCGCTACGACTGCCATGCACTGATTTTGTATACATCAGAGGCAGTGCAACATGGTCGTGCACACATTTGCAATTTGTTATTAGCTATCACAATGTAAAATGTGCATACTCCTTGCCAAGGAGTCCCACTTATAGGAATCTATTCCGCAGATATATGAGCAAAAGTGTATAAAATAAAGCTGTATAAGGATGTTCACTGGTGAATTGTAGTACTGTTCTCTTTGACACTGGAACTGTTCAAGCAAAACTTGAATCACCATTCTGGGAGTACTATCAAGGGGATTCCTGCTTTAAACAGGAGATTGGACTTGATGACTTCAAAGATTCTCCTAATTATAAGCTCTTGAAGTTTTTCATCTACAGGAAAAGGGGGAGTAGACCTTTCTTGTCTCTCTCATTTTCTTCTCTGTTTCTTTTCTCTTTCAGCACAGGTCATGAAGATCTGTGGAGAAGGGCACCAAGATCAGGTGAGCATCAGGAGACTCCACATCATCACTAAGATATTTAAGGTCACCTCTTCTAGTTACGCTAGACAGGAAAGGAATCCAACATGCTTCACACATATACTGTGTTTATGGTCCTCAAGACCAGACTTAGGTTTAAGATTCACCAGAAGGACACAACTCAAAAAAACTATTATACTCACACCTACAGTTTATTACAGTGAAAAGATACAGATTAAAATCATCCAAGGAAAAAGGTGCATAGGGAAGAGTCCAGGAGAGAGATTAGGTGCAGGCTTCCATTTGTCCTCTCCCCTTGGATTCATACACACAGCATCTAATTCTCCCAGCAACAATGAGGGACAACATGCACAAAGTACTGTCTACCATGAAGCTCAGTGAGCCTTGGTGTTCAGAGTTTATATTCGGGGTCAGTCATGTAGGTAAGGAGTGCCAACATGGCCAACCTTAGTTACTCAGTCTCTAGCATCTCCAGATGGTAAACTGACACCATGTAGCCCAAAGCCCCAGGTAGACAAAGATGCTTTTATCAGGCTAGATTTTCCAAGGCCTTAGAGGTTATCTCCCAAGAGCCTGGCAAGGGTTAAACCTTTCTTTGGAGTGTGTAGGTTTTGCATAACCCACACCTACTGAGTTAATCCTTTACTTTGGCGAAGCACACTGTTTCATGCAAACATGTAACCTACAGTACCTGGTGAAGGGGCAACAGCAGGGGTGGCAGTAGCAATAACAGGCACCATTATAGGTGCTGTAGACACGACAGCACCTGAGTCTCCAGACTCAGGACAGTTGAACTCAGCACTGGCAGGAGCAACCTTCATGGTCCAGGAGCAAGCAGAGCCAGTATGGCCATGGCGGACACTTCTGAAATGTACTCAATAGAGTTTAACATGGTTGGAGCAAGAGCTATAAGCAGGGCCTTGTTTGCAGAGGGCACTTCCAGTAGGTCAGCAGGAACCGCTGATCTCTCTCCGAGGGCCGTGAGTGTGGTGATTGCAGAAACCTGTTGCAGGAACAGCTAAACATTCAGTAGCAGGACCCCTCCTCCCAACCTTGCAGAGTGAAGGCAACATAAGAGAACAGGATGGAAGCCAAAGAGTCTCCAACCCAAAGCTGCAGCCCAGATGGAAAGTAAGGGAAAGGATGTCTTCCAGTTGAAGGCTTTCCAATCACCATAAGATGGGAGAGGACAGATCAACCCTAATGTCATCCTTCTGCTGGTCTTAGCCTACCATGGAACTACTATGGGTTAAAAAGAGGGAAAAAGGCCAGAGCATCCCACAGTGGAGACGATACAGCTTCTCCTCCAACAAAAACACCAGCCTCAATCCCACCACAATGGAGTCTAAGTGGGTGGTCAGATTTCCTTTCCCTTCAGTGAATGGTCCTGTCTGTGTGGTGAATCCTCTCCTCAAAGTGCTTGCAGCGTAGTAGAGTGGATCGTAAACTTTTTTCTTTTTCTCTTCACCTGCTCGTGAGGATTACAAATGCTAAATCATGGATAGTGCAAGGTAGATTGATAAGCACTACAAGAAAAGAATCATGTAAAATTGAAATTATCTGGCTATTTTCCTTTCTGGACTATGATCTCCACAGGGCATGATCTCCTCTGGACTATGATCTACAGAGCACTAGGTCAACTCAATTGTGTAGTGAACTGATTGTCTCCCATGGAAAGGAAAACTTGGTCTTGCTGTTACCTACTCAATGCCAGGTGCTGCACTCGGCACTTTACATGCATACCTAACACTCAGAACAATTTTATGATTAAGGCATTTTCATCTCAGTTTTACAGATGAAGGAAATGGAGGCTCAGAGGACTGAAGTGACTTGCCTGGGGCACATATGCTAATATGTGGTAGTGCTAGGATTTCAAGCTATGTCTTTCTGACTACATAACTTGTGCTCTTTGGGAGATATTGGGAATTATTTCTTTTAATTACTAATAAGTGAAAATGGGTATTCTTTAAAAAAAAAGCAAATATATTTTAGACTTACAGAAAAGTTGCAAATATCATAGTGACCTGATATCTCTAGCCCTGCTTCCCCTCATCTTTACATCTTGTATAACCAGAATATAATTATGAGAACCAGGAAATTAACATTAGTACTTTAATGTTGTTAACTAATGTAAAAATCGTATTTGAATTTCATTAGTTTTTTCCCACTAAAACTATTTCTCAAAAGTTTTAAAAAGTTCCTTTTCTGCTCCAAGATCCTATCTAGGATCTCACATTGCATTTAGTTGTTATTTCTCCTTAGTCTTCTCCAATCTGTAGCAGTTCCTCAGTCTTTCCTTGTCTTTTATGACCTTGACATGTTTTTTTTTTTCAACTGATGTCTCAATAGTTTATAACATTGTGAAATTTTTGGTTGTACATTTTTGTTTTTCGATCACCATATACATGTCTCCCTTCACCCCTTGTGCCCACCCCCTACCCCCATTGCCCCTGGTAACCACAATACAGTTTTCTCTGTCCATGTGTTGGTTTATATTCCACATATGAATGAGATCATACGGTGTTTGTCTTTCTCTTTCTGGCTTATTTCACTTAACATAATACCCTCTAGGTCCATCCATGTTGTTGCAAATGGGACGATTTTGTCTTTTTTATGGCTGAGTAGTATTCCATTGCATATATATATATCACATCTTCTTGATCCAGTCATCAGTCGAGGGACACTTGGGTTGCTTCCACGTCTTGGCTATAGTGAATAATGCTGCAGTGAACATAGGGGTGCATAAGCCTCTTCGGATTGTTGATTTCAGGTTCGTTGGATAGATTCCCAGTAGTGAGATAGCTGGATCATAGGGTATTTCTATTTTAAATTTTTTGAGGAATTTCCATACAGTTTTCCATAGAGGCTGCACCAGTTTGCATTCCCACCAGCTGTGTATGAGGGTTCCTGTTTCTCTACATCTTCGCCAACATTTGTTGTTTTTTGTCTTGGTGATTATAGCCATTCTAACGGGTGTGAGGTGATATTTTAGTGTGTTTTTTTTGTTTTAATTTTTATTTATTCATTTATTCTTTTCCCCCAAAGCCCCAGTAGGTAGTTGTATGTCATAGTTGCACATCCTTCTAGTTGCTGTATGCGGGACGCGGCCTCAGCATGGCCGGAGAAGCGGTGCGTTGGTGCGCGCCCGGGATCTGAACCCGGGCCGCCAGCAGCAGAGCGCATGCACCCAACCGCTAAGCCACGGGATCGGCCCGTAGTGTGGTTTTGATTTGCATTCCCCTGACAATTAGTGATGTTGAACATCTTTTCATGTGCCTATTGGCCATCTGTATATCTTCTTTGGAGGTGTCTGTTCATTTCCTCTGCCCATTTTTTGATCAGGTTGTTTGTTTTTTGTTGTTCAGTTGTGTGAGTTCTTTATATATTATGGAGATTAACCCCTTGTCAGATATATGTTTTGCAAATATTTTCTCCCAGCTGGTGGGTTGTCTATTCATTTTGATCCTGGTTTCATTTGTCTTGTAGAAGCTCTTTAATCTGATAAAGTCCCACTTGCTTATTTTTTCTTCAGTTTCCCTAGTCTGAGTAGGCATGGCATCCGAAAAGATTCCTTTATGACCAATGTCAAATAGTGTGTTGCCTATATTTTCTTCTATGAGTTTTATAGTTTCAGGTCTCCTCTTCACGTCTTTGATACACTTTGAGTTAATTTTTGTGAATGGTGATAGCAGATGGTTCACTTTCATTCTTTTGCATGTGGCTGGACCTTGACATGTTTTAAGAGCTTTAATCTCCTATTCTATTGAGTATTCCTCAGCTTGGGTTTGTCTGATATTTCTTCATGATTGGTCTGAGGTTGTGCACTGTAGACAATCCTACAGAAATAATTTTGTGTCCTTCTGAGGGTGTCAGATCACAGGATTTATATTGTCAATATGTCTTATTACTGATGACTTTGACTTTGATCACTTGGTTAAGAGGGTTTCAAAAATCTTTGCATTTGACCAGTTTTTTAAAATGATGGTGATGGGAGAGGCTGTGTTGACTATTGAGAGTGGGAGCAAAGGGACAGAGTTGGTTCTGGAATGTCTTTAAGGAGGAAGTGTGCAGTAAGCATTTTGGAGCTGTTCTCTTACTGAAAAGGCAGTGAGGATGGTGGAAAAACTGAAGGTGGGTTAATTTTTCTGAGTTGAGATGAGACTGGCAAGTGTGTGGGCAGACAAAACATAACCTGGAAAAGAAAATGTCTCTGTCAAATCAGATATTATTTTCTCAAAACCCTGAGGGATTCTAACTCTGGGTTTCTTTGAATAATTTGCCACGCTTTCTTTAGCTGGAACGGAAGACTGTCAGCATATGTAAAATAGATGAGGTTGGGAGAAGTCTTGAGGTACTTAGTATAAAATTCAGTCACCCCACTTAGCAGCTACTTAGAGAGGGCTATTTGCACTGGCTTTACTGACCTGATTTACTTTCTGTTTTGGGGATAGAGCCCTTTTCTACATCTTGTTGCTCTAACTTTCCTGTCTAACTTGGTATATTTGCATGTGTTTTCAAGCAGGGGCACACGGGCTGCTTTCGCAACAGCAGCATGAATCTGCCACAGTTCTTGACTCTTCTGTGCTTATCAGAAGCAGCCATGGAAGCAGCATATTTTATCCTGCTCATGGCATGGAAGGCCGAAGGGAAGACAACGCCAAATCCCAGTTTCCATTTCACCTCACCCCATTTAATTGCCTAGAAGGAAAGGAATCCCTCTGCCAGTCTTTGGTTTTATGCTCAGAACCATGATTATCACTAGCTGACTAAGGCAGAGGGGCACCTAAAGGAAGAGATGGCCATAATTTCCTGCTTTGACAGGAGTGTGCTGCCAGGTTATTATGAAGTGGGATGTAGACTTCCTGGTGAGTAGCCTAGTGGAACTTTCTCCAGTGTACAGCTTGTAGGAAATGCTACCTGTGATTTAGGTCATTATAGCTAAGTGTTTCTCAGGTTTCTGAACTAAGAAGTATGTGCCTTTCCAGAGTGTAGTGGGGGCAGTAGTAGTCTGTTGATCTGCTCCTTCCTATGTGCACTTAGCTCATGCAGACTGTGAAAGAAAAAACACCTTTCCTAAGCTACTTAAAATACTCTTATTCCACTACTCAAAGGGACAAGGTAGCTGAATAACAATATTTTAGTAGGGCCATTTGCAAAGAAGTAGGAAGAATAAGATGGAAGGCTTTTTCCTCTAGTCTTAAAATTGCCCACTTCCCAGTAGGTTAGCATGGTAGCTTTCAATCAAGATTGTAAGTAAAGGAGCACTAACTTTTTACTATAAAAAAAAAAAAAAGAGGGTTTCTGTCAGGCTTCTCCACTCTCAAGTTAATATATTGCCCTTTGTAGTTAACAAATATTTTGGAGGAGATAGTACAAGGCTCTACAAATATACTTCTCCCCAAATTTTCATCTGTTACATTTAGCATCCATTAGGAGATCTTGTCTGGTTATTTCTGTGGTATTGGCCTGATTTTCTATTTTTGTCATTCCTTTCACATTCATTAATTGGAATTCTACAAGAATGAGCTATCCTTTCTCCCTCATTTACTTATTCAAGTATTTATATCAGTATGGACTCATAGATAAGACTCTGAAATTAGACTGGATCCAGAATGCCAAAGGTCTCAAATTCTACATTAATAAGAGTTTGCCCTTGATTCACTGGGCAATGGGGAGCCATTGTGTCTTCTTTTTTTTAAGCAGAGAAATTATATGGACATTATTAGACTTTTGAATCAGAATCCATCAGTGAATTAGTTGAGGATCAAAGTAAGAATCCCTTCCTTCCCTCGTTGGTCCTGTAGTGCCTTCATTGCCTATGGCTCTGGCTCTTTTTTCTAAGGCTTCAAGTAAAAGCCCAGCACAATTGGCTCTCTCTTTTTTTAAATAAATTTCAAAGCCTACCATATTGCACAAACAGCAGGTCCAGGTTCTGCAAGTAAGAGATCCAGTAGTTTTGGCTCATTGTTAAAGAACTTCAGAGCCCACACTACCACACAGTGGCCCCAGGTTCTGAAAATAAGAGACTCAGCAGGATTGGCTCATTGCTGAAAGCTTAAAGCTTACACTATTGCACAGACAGTAGTTTGGGTTCTGCCAGTAAGAGACCCAGTGGGATGGGTTCTTTATTAAAGAACCTCAAAGTCTGCTGTACTGTACATGATACAGAGGTGGGCATCGTCAGGTCTAAAGCTGTGGAGGAAAGGAGCAGGGAACCGATCATACAGACAGCAGAGTGTGGGGACGGCTGGAGATCACTGGTGCCATTGTGTCTGGACAGTAACTTTTAAAGCCCATGAGGAGAAGAGCCAGAGCATGAGACAAAGTTGTTTTCAGCTTAGCTTCCCCTTGTTTTAAATAAATAAAACCATATTTTTTCAGAATGAATTACTATCTTTTTTTTTGAATTGATGTGTTTCACAGCATAGGAGTGACCTCACAGTGGATTCTGTGACATCAGTCAAGCTATAGCCTGAGGCCCTAGTCTCCAGTCAAGAGAAACCCCACCTCACCCTCATGCTCAATGGGGCCAATACAAGTGCTCCACCTTGCATCGACCACTGTCTGCCTTTGGTTCTCCAGGGTTGTGGCTGCAAGTCACCCTCTGTGGGCCGGGAAGCTCCATCACCTTTTTCTCCTCTTGCTATTCTTCTCTCTGAAGGCTCCTGCACATCGACACAGTACTAAGTCTGGACTGCAGATCAAGCAAGAACAGGACTCATGTTTCCTCAGGATATTCATGGGAGGGAGGAAGGGAACAGCAGTGTTTGTCAGGCTGTCATCTACACTTAGCAAGTTCACTTCCAGAGAAACTCTCACACATATGTTCCAGGAGACAACTAAAAGAATGTAGCAAAATATAGGAGCAAAACATTGGAGAGAGCCCCAAATGTCCATCGACTTGATAAATTATGGAATATGTGTACTGTGAGATACTTTACAGCAGGAGCAGCTATACACAACGGCATGGATGAATCTCACCTACTATAGAGTAAAAACAGTCACAGAATACATATGCTTTAGTTCAATGTATAAAACAGTTAATAATAATACCAAACAAGGAATTATTTAGGGTATATATTTGGCAAAATTAGAAAAAATCAGGTATCTGTAGGGTGGAAAGGAGGGAGATGTCATCAGGAAAGTATACACAAGAGCTTCAAGAGTGTTGGCAATTGTTCTATTTCATAAACCAGGTGGTGGCTGCACAGATATTTATGCTTGAGTATATTCACATTTCCGAACCCTGGATGGTCTTAAGACATAGTTGTAACTGTCATGGATATATCTTAACCAGTTTCTTTTAGTACATTTTACTTTTTACGTATTCACAAGGGTGATAATCAAAATTAAATCATAACGGTGACAATCAAAATCAAAGTCTGAAAGATTTTTTAATAAGTATATAAAAAATTCAAAGTGACAAGAAATCATTGTGTCAGTTTAAGTGGTATCATTTTTTCTTTCTTAGTGGTACTTAAAATAGAATACATGTTATACTTTAATGACATCATATACTGAATGGAATACTGAATTTTTATTTAACCAATACATATATGTTGTATATATAGTTTTGCAAGTATGGTATATTTTATAATAAAAATCTCCTGTCTGTCATCACATCTCTGTGTTGACAGGGGCAAGAAAAGTCACAAATACCTCTAATTTAGTATTATGTAATTGGAAAACATGGCAGAGACTGCTGGTTGACTACCCAATATCCATTCTTATTTTCCCTACAGAAAATAAGTCCCTACAGAAACAAGTTTGTTGGGACCAGAGCCCTCATAGCATTGTCTTCTTAGAGTCCTGGGGCAATTAGAGAAGAAAGCTAACGTAGTTTATTGATTGACATTATTGCTGAATGGCCCTTAATATATTTTTTTAAATTTTCTTTACCATGTAAAAAAATTTTTTTTGAATTTATATACATGAAAATTGACCTTTTTGGTGTATAATTTTATGAGTTTTGACACCTGTATAGATTAACGTAGACATCACCACAAACAGAACACAGAACAGTTCCATCACTCCATGAAATTTCTCCCGTGAGGTCTCTTTTTAGTCAAACTTCCCGCTAGTCCTAATCTCTGGTAACCATTGTTAATGTTCTCTGCTGCTCTAGTTCTTTTACAGATGTCATGCAAATGAAATCACACAGTATGTAACTTTGGGGACTGGTTATTTAACTCAGCATAATATCTTTTGATGCATCCTTCCTTGTGTATCAATACTTCATTCCTTTTTATTAGATAGTCACACACATTGTTTATCTAGTCACTAGTTGAAGGACATTGGAGTTGTTTCCAATTTTTGACTATTATGGATAAAACTGCTATAAATATATGTGTGCAGGTTTTTATTATGAGCATACGTTTTCATGGGAATATGCTGGGTCATATGGTATGTCGTATGTGGTCATCTGGTATGTTTATGAGACCACCAAACTGCTTTCGAGAGAGACACATTTTTGCATTTCCATCAGTGATGTATAAGAGTATCACTTGCTCAGCGTCCCCACCAGCAGTTAGAATTGTCATTTTCTTCCCATTCCAATAAGTGTGTAGTGATATCACATGTGGTTTTAATTTGGTGTTCCTTAATGGCTAATAAAAATGATCATCTTTTCATATACTTATTTGGCATCTGCACACCTTCTTCGTGAAGTGTCTAAGTCTTTTGCCCATTTTTAAACTGTTAGTTTTCTTACTGTTGAATTTTAAGAGTTCTTTACATATTATAGATGAAGTCCTTTGTCCAATATGCAATTTGCAAGCAGTATTTCTCAATCTGTTGCTTGTGTTTTAATTTTACTAGCAATGTCTTTTGCAGAGCAAAATTTTTAATATTGATGAAGTATATTGTTTCTTTTCCCTCGTGAGACATCAAGATTTCTCCAGCTCTTCACATGTTGGGTAATTTCCAACTGTTCTCTGGACATTTTGATATATGGGACTCTAGGTCTTGTATAAATCCTATGGAGAATGTTGATTTCTTTCTTTACCATGCATTTGACCTGATTAGATGCAGCCACAGTTTGCATTTGGTTCAGTTTTGGTTCAGTTCAGTTTTCAGCATTTTGCGGTACAATTTGGGTCCATCCCACATGTGCACCACTGTGGACAGTTTGGGAATAGGGTGCTGGCCTGCCCCATGGGTCTGTTCTCAAAGCCTTTGGTATGCTCTTTACATTCAGATTCACACATCTGCAGCTCGAGGATGAGCCCAGGAGTTCTTATCCAACTTTATGGGATGGTTTTCCTGAGCTCTCTTATCTCCGCTAACTCCTCAATGCTTCCCTGCTCCCAGGCGCCCTCTTTCCTGGTCTTCTAAAAACGGGGACTTTCATTTGTCCATGCTGCTGTGTACTGCCTCCTATACTAAGGAATGAGAGGATGGCTGACACCACACTCTGAGGATCACAGTTATTCTGGTCAAAGCGAAGCATTCCCTTTTCTCCACGTTTTAGGTGTCTGCCTCTTCACCGCTATCACTGCACTACTGAGGGATTACCCCAGGCTGGGGCAGGGGAGAAAGTAAATCAGTGACATTTCCCTACTTTCTTTAGCCTATGGGAAGGGTGGCAGGGGGGTGCGGGGTCGTGTGGGGTGGGTCCTTTTCCCACTTCTCACTCCAGAAGTAGACGACTTCTCTTGGAACTCTTTCTGTCAACACTCAATGTGAAGGTCTAGGTTTTGAGTGGCCTTTGAGTCTAGGCTGGGAGAAACTGTAGGGAAAAAAAATTGAAACGTATGCCTGTTTGGTGGTATTTTGAAATAGATCAATTTTCCTTCCAAATTCATATGCTACCATTTATTTTTCAGAGTGCTCAGATAACTGTCCCAGGCATTCTGCCCACGGCATTCAATTGTATTAAATATCTGCAGAGACAGGGTGGAACATTCTTACTCCATTTAACTAGAACCATAATCATAACCCTTAAATTCTTTAAGCATATATTACAGAAAATTTAAAACATATAAAACATAGAGAGACCAGTAAAAAGAAGCCCATGAACTTATCAGCCAGCTTCAACAATGTTCAACTCTAGCTAATCTGGTTTCCTCTATACTGCCACTCAGACCCGAACTGAACTATTTTAAAGCAAATTCAGTACATAATATCGTTTCATCCATAAATATTTCATTATGATAGGGACTTTTTGAAAACCACAATCACAATACCATTACTGGAAAAAGTTAACAATCGTTCCTTAATATCATCATTTCAGTAGCTATTTACATTTCTTCAATTGTCTCATGATTTTTTTTCAGTAGGTTCATGCCAACCAGGGTACAAATAACGTCCACACCTTGTATCTGGTTGATATGTCTCTTAATTTTGCGGCATAGATTGGGGGCTATCTTTGTAAATGATCCATGTACACTTGAGAAAAGTGTATATTCTGCTGTTTTGTGAAGTGTCCTATAAGTGTGAGTTACAAGTCAGTTGAAAGTTTTGTGAAAGTTTAATATATCCGCACTGATTTTCTTCCTAGTCTTTCTATCACACGTTGTATCAACTACTTAAAAGTTGGTGCTGAAATTTCTGAGTACTGTTGTAGCTTTGTCTGCTTCTCCTGGCAAGTATCAGGTTTTGCTTCATGTATTTTGAAGCTCTGTTATTTTGGTGTGTACACCTTTAGGATTGTTTCATCTTCTTTACAAACTGATCTCTTTACCATTACGAAATTATCCTCTTTATCTGTGGTAGAATCCTACACTCTGAAATCTAATTTGCCTGATATTAACACAGCCTCTCCAGCTTTCTTGGGATTAGTGTTAACATGGTATATTTTTTCCATCCTCTAATCAATTTGTTTCTTTAGATTTAGAATGGGTTTCTTGTAGAAAGCATATAGTTGGGTAAGTCTTGCTTTTTTATCCAATTCGATAATATCTGTTTTTTAACTGGTCCAACCGTTTATATTTGATGTTACTGTTGATACGTTTGCATTTTAATCTACAACCTTGCTCTTTGTTTTCTATTTGGCCTATTTTTCTTTGTTTCCTTTTACCTCTTTTCCTCTATTTTATGCTTATGTTTTATGTCCTGGTGTATTCTTAGCTAAACATTTATAGCATATACCTTTAACTTAACACAGACTACCATCAAGGAATGTTATATCACTTCCCGCACAGTTTAAGAACCATGCAATAATGCACTTTTATTTACCCCTTCCTGGCATTTGTGCTATTTTTCTTACACATATTACTTCTACATATGTTATAAAACCCATATTACATTCTTATTATTTTTGCTTTAAACAGTCAATTACCTTCTGAAGAGATAGAAGTATTTAGGAAAAAAGTGTTATACATTTCTACACATTTACCATTTTACATGCTTTTCATACCTTGTATAGATCCAGATTTCCATATTTCCCTTGTGATTATAGGAATGCATTTAATATTTTTATAGTTCAGGTTTGTTGGCAATGAATTATTTCAGCTTTTGCAGATCTGAATGAGTCTTTATTTTACCTTTGCTTTTGAAACATATTTCCACTGGGTAAAGAATTCCAGGTTGACAATTGTTTGGTTTGCTTTTTTTAAAATTTCAGGTTTTTTGTCATTTGTAGCCTTCCTTTTCCTCTGTATATAATGCATCCATTTTTCTCCTTCTGGAATTTTAGATTATCTTTTTATCATTGATTTTTAAGATACTGGAATATGATACACCTTGGTATAGTTTTTCTCATGATTCTTATGCTTGGGGTTCATTGAGTTTCTTAGATCTGTTGGTTCGTATTTTGTCAAATTTGGGAACTTTTCAGGCAGAATGTTTTCAAATATTTTTCTAGCACTTAATAGTGCTAGAAAAATAATACAAAGGAGAACAGTTAATCCACATGCAAATCAAAGATGGATGGGTAATGCTCACAATTACAATGTACTTAATTGTACACTTACATCCCATCACTCAAAGTGATGCAACAACAGAGTATTCATTCTTGTGAACTGAAAATCATGATTACTAACACCAGTGGTCAAGGGGAAAAACAGGGGCAGTGACTGTTTATAGACATATAATCTATGCTGTATCTAGTTGACATTAAAAACGTATTGCTTGGGGCCGGCCCCGTGGCTTAGTGGTTAAGTGCGCGCACTCCGCTACTGGCGGCCCGGGTTCAGATCCTGGGTGCGCACCGGTGCACCCCTTCTCCGGGCATGCTGAGGCCGCGTCCCACATACAGCAAGTAGAAGGATGTGCAACTATGCATACAACTATCTACTGGGGCTTTGGGGGAAAAAAAGGAGGAGGATTGGCAACAGATGTTAGCTCAGAGCCGGTCTTCCTCAGCAAAAAGAAGAGGATTAGCATGGATGTTAGCTCAGGGCTGATCTTCCTCACACACACACACACAAACCGTATTGCTTTCAGCCACTATTTTTCTGGTCACTGTATTGGTTTTATATTTTTCCTCCAAACTTCCATACCCATTACTGAAAACTGGGACTTTTGGTATCACAGGAGGGTCTTCCTGGGACATAGGACTTTCATTACAAAAACTGGCACAGTCCTGGACCAAGGAGCAAGGTTGGTCACCCTATGGCCAAGCTATTAGAACACCTTCTCATTCACCTCCCCAAGTCAGACATGGTCCAGCTGAGGCGAATATGTGGATGGTGGCAACCAGGTACTCTGCAGATGGGGGAGGAGTTCAGTAAAATAACTCATGTAGCAGAATGTGTGTGTGTGTGTGTGTGTGTGTTTAAGAGAGACAGAGAGAGAGAGAGAGAAACAGATGCAGAAGCAGCTCTTTATGTATTTTCAAAGTTAGGTTTCTATTGTGATTCTGAAAATCAACTATATGATGACCTTGCCATTGGAATTTATTACTACAGCAACGTAGAAAGCTAGCAACGTCAATCCCATTCTCCAGTAGACTTGCAGCTTCAACAGACTTCTAACAACAACAGCAGCACCAAGAAGGCTGAGTAAAGATAAAAAGATTTTAAAAGAAATGAAAAGGATCCACACTTTTTGTCAGTAAGTGAAAGGATTTGAGTGGGAAGACCAGAAAGCATTCAGTGGTTTGAGTCTTCTTTCCACTAGTGCTGAACATATAAACCTTGAGGCCAATGTTCTTCAAATGGGAAAAAAGGAGGACAGAGTCCATAGCGCAAGTAGTCTCTCAAAATTCACTGTTGCAGATAGCTGAGACTTAGAATTTCACAAAAAATATGTAAAAGACTGATGGAGAACAAGAAGATAAAGTTACAGATTTTCAGACCAAGGTTAACCATGATAAACATTTTCAGTGAAAACCATGAAACTTCAAAAGACATTGAGAGGCAGAAAAAACATTTGATTGTAAATGTAATTATTAGATTTCCGCTACCACATAAGCAAGAAAATGAAGTGGAGCATACTCTGTAAATTCCTGCAAGTGGGCTCAGTGACTTCCATGGAGAAATTTGAATATGTCTTTAAAAGTTCTGATCTTGTGAAAATAGGCATCAAATTGCCACCATTAGTCACGGCAAACACATTATTTGACCCTAAATTAAGTGTTATATGCACTCAGCTGAGTATTCAGATGAAGTGAAAACTGGAGAAGCGGTGTTGCCCTTTTGTAATCACCTGGGCAGTGTGCATGGAAGGTCTGTGGACAAGGGCAGCTGAGAGTTCACCTTGTCTGAGGAGAAAAAAATGAATCTTTGGCTGGTCCCTGATTAAACAAGGAAGAAAAAGAGTAGGAAAAAAGAAAATGTTGAAAAACTAGTTTAACAATAGCTTAAATGACACAGACCATTAAAAGGTGTCTGTAAAGTCTAAAATATAAAAGCTACAATCAGAATAATTCAATTAGTAGGAGTCGTCTGTATCTATATGTACTATACATAATTACAGTGAGTATGTAAACATTTTAGAAAAATACATTTTAAATTTTTATCCCACATAAATACTTTTAAAATGATGTGAAGCAACATATATCCAGAAAATTAACTCAATGTAGAAGATAGAGTGGTCAAGTAGGTCACTTATATTATTTAAATTTTTCTTACCGATCTTTAATCTCAAGCTATAGGGTTACTGTAGTTTTCCAGAGCTTTGATGTTTCTTTGTTTTTCAAAACACTCAGCCAAGTGTCTTAATAATGGCAAAGACAATTTAAGCACTTATCTGAACTTTTCTCTACAGACTGTCACTTGAATCAGATGCCAAACAAATCCTCTCATAACCCTACTCCCTGGAATATGGCTGCCAATGTCGCAAGAGCCCCATACTCAGGCCAGCAGCAGCAGGTCAGATCCACGGAGCTTTCTGGCCAGTAAGCGGGGGTAGGTACCATGAACACAGAGAAGTCATCACACATATAAATTAACCTGTCATAATTAATGATTTAGTCCTTACACAGCTGCTGCCGGCTTATCATAGAATCCACTTCATCCCTCCCAATCTCAATCGATGCTCACTGACTTGCACGTTATTATCTCTAAGCTCCCAGGCTGACCTCTCCTCCAACAACCACCTTTTCAGCCAGAGGCAGTCCTAGGTCATATTCTCTGTCCCTACAGAATATTAGGTAACACCTAATAAGCTGAAGAGCTGCAGCTACCAAATCTCCATTTTTCCATGCACAGAATCAAGAAATTTTTAATTCAATTCATCCAGCCAACATTTGTTTATCGGACACCTACTCCGTGACAGACACTGTTCTAAGCTTTTGGGACATTTCCATGAACAGCCATGAGACCCGAGTGGCTGGAGCACTGGGACCAAAACAGGGTAGTGATATTCCTGTTCCTTTTCCTTCAAATAATACAAATCACCGTTAGTGTTCCTTCAAGAACAGCTGACATACGACTGTAGTGCACCCTGGGCATGATGTTAAATATTAGGATTCTTTTAAAGGTACGCAATTTTATAAAATGCATCAACATGTAAACTAACTGAAAGAATATTAAAGCAAACTACATATGGCCTACAAATGAAAATTTAATCATAAAATAAAAATAATTGAGTAAATAGGAGCATGTGTAACATATTGTATTATCTTAGGTCCCATTGCAAAATGAAAATATGGGGACCTTTGTTCAAAAAGTGGAAAGAAAGGACTACTAAAGATACTAAAATATAAATATTTTACCTTTAAAAAAATAATAGTGATATATAAAAACATCAATTTCAAAATTGCAAAAAATATATTATTTTGGTGTCATAATTTATACAAAATAATGAATAAAATACTATATTATTGTGATATCTTGATTGATCATAGATTTTTTTAGCTTGCCTTTTTGAAATTTATTTATTATTGCATCAAAATTTATACTTTTAGCAATTTTATTTTCAAATTGATATATTGAAAGCAAAATGAGTTGCTCTTGGCAAATGCAAGATTGCAACTAATTTTTGATAATTTTTAATTTTGAAAGAATGTTTCTTCTGATGCAACTGTTACTGGAGCTGTTAAGAGTATTTTATAGACTGTGACAACACTGGGGTATATTTCTGATAAATTATTTTGAAGTATAAATTATAGTACATGTAAAGTTAATGAGTCTCACATAACACTTTTGTTTTTTTTTTTTTTTTGGTAAGGAGGACCAGCCCTGAGCTAACATCCATGCCAGTCCTCCTCTTTTTTTTGCTGAGGAAAACTGGCCCTGGGCTAACATCCATGCCCATCTTCCTCTACTTTATGTGGACCACTGCCACAGCATGGCTTACCAAGCGGTGCATCGGTGAGCGCCCGGGATCCGAACCGGCGCACCCCGGGCCACCGCAGCAAAGTGCGCGCACCCAACCACTTGCACCACCAGGCCGGCCCCTCACATAACACTTTTTATAAAAAGATTTAACTTTTCATACAAATGAGTTTCCTTTCTGAATTTAATTTTAAAGGTTATGCATGGGCAATTTATAATGGCAATTTAATGTTTCCTATAAAATTTTCTGTAACTTGCGGAGGTCATGCAAGAAACCAAAAGTGCCTTCATGATACAATGCAAAGCACCTGTTTATGCACTGTCTCTCTGCATCTTCAATTACAAGGAAAAATTAATTTTTAAATTGTCTTGTTAATAATTGGTTTATGCAACACTTCATATAAAAATAGTGTTTTTTTCTGAGTTGGGTGACCTTTAAATTTAATTTCTATTTCTAAGCCTGTGGGTAGTTGCTTTGCAATGACTCAGCAATTTTCAAAACCAGAGATTCTGAACTCTTTGAAGAATTCTTTTTTTTTTTTATTGCGGTAACATTGGTTTATAACATTATATAAATTTCAGGTGTACATCATTATATTTGGATTTCTGTGTAGATTACAACATGTTCACCACCCAAAGACTAATTACAATCCATCACCATACTTGTGTGTCTAATCACCCCTTTCACCCTCCTGCCTCCTCACTTCCCCTCTGGTAACCACCAATCCAGTCTCTGTCTCTGTGTGTTTGTTTTTGTTTTTATCTTCTATTTATGAGTGAGATCATACAGTATTTGACTTTCTCCCTCTGACTTATTTCGCTTAGCATAATACCCTTAAGGTCCATCCATGGTATCACAAATGGCCAGATTTCATCCTTTTTTATGGCTAAGTAGTATTCTATTGTATATATAACACATCTTCTTTATCCATTCGTCCCTTGATGGGCACCTAGCTTGCTTTCAAGTCTTGGCTATTGTGAATAATGCCAGAATGAACATGGGGATGCATCTATCTTTATGCATTCATGTTTTATATTCTTTGGATAAATACCCAGCAATGGAATAGCTGGATTGTATGGTAGTTCAATTCTTAATTTTTTGAGGAATCTCCATATTGTTTTCCATAATGGCTGCACCAGTTTGCATTCCCACCAACAGTGTATAAGAGATCCCTTTGCTCCACATCCTCTCCAACACTTGCTATGTCCTGTCTTGTTAATTAAAGCCATTCTGATGGGCGAGAGGTGATATCTCATTGTAGTTTTGATTTGCATTTCTCTGATAATTAGTGATGTTGTACATCTTTTCATGTGCCTGTTGGTCATCTGTATATCTTCTTTGGAGAAATGTCTGTTCAGATCTTTTGCCCATTTTTAAATTGGGTTGTTAGTTTTTTTGTTGTTGATATGTACGAGTTCTTTATATATTTTGGAGATTAACCCATTATCAGATATATGGTTTGCAAATATCTCCTCCCAATTGTTAGGTTGTCTTTTAGTTTTGTTGATGGTTTCCTTTGCTGTGCAGAAGATTTTCAGTTGAGGTAGTTCCATTTGTTTATTTTTTCTTTTGTTTCCCTTGCCCAGTCAGACATGGTACTTGAAAATATGCTGCTAAGACCAATGTCAAAGAGTGTACTACCTATATTTTCTCCTAGAAATTTCATGGTTTCAGGTCTTACATTCACCTCTTTAATCCATTTTGAGTTAATTTTTGGTTATGGTGTAAGATAATAGTCTACTTTCATTTTTTTGCATGTGGCTGTCCAGTTTTCCCAGCACCATTTATTGAAGGGACTTTCCTTTCTCCATGGTATGTTCTTGGCTCCCTTACCAAAAATTAGCTGTCCATAGATGCGTAGGTTTGTTGCTGGGCTCTTGATTCTGTTCCATTGATCTGTGTGTCTGTTTTTGTGCCAGTACCATGCTGTTTTTATTACTATAGCTTTGTAGTATATTTTGAAATCAGGGAGTGTGATACCTCCAGCTTTGTTTTTTTTTATCAGGATTGCTTTGGCTATTCGGGGTCTTTTGTTTTTCCATATAAATTTTAGGATTCTTTTTTCTATTTCTGTGAAAAATGTTGTTGGAACTTTGATAGGGGTTGCACTGAATCTGTAGATTGCTTTAGGAAGTATGGACATTTTAACTATGTTAATTTTTCCAATCCAAGAGCACAGAATATCTTTCGATTTCTTTGTGTCTTCTTCTATTTCTTTCAACAATATTTTATAGTTTTCACTGTATGGGTCTTTCACTTCTTTGGTTAAGTTTATTCCTAGGTATTTTATTCTTTTTGTTGCAATTGTAAATGGGATTGTATTCTTAATTTCTCTTTCTGCTACTTCATTGTTAGTGTATAGAAATGCAACTGATTTTTGTACGTTGATTTTGTATCCTGCAACTTAACTGCATTCATTTAATATTTCTCAAAGTTTTTTGGTGGACTCTTTAGGGTTTTCTATATATAAAATAATGTCATCTGCAAATAGTGACAGTTTCACTTCTTCCTTTTAAGTTTGGATCCCTTTTATTTTTCTTGTCTGATTGCTCTGGCTAGGACTTCCAATACTATGTTAAATAAGAGCAGTGAAAGTGGGCATTCTTGTCCAGTTCCTGTTCTTAAAGGGATAGCTTTCAGTTTTTCTCCATTGAGAATGATATTAGCTGTGGATTTGTCATATATGGCCTTTATTATGTTGAGGTACTTTACTTCTATACCCATTTTATTCAGAGTTTTTATCATAAATGGATGCTGTATCTTATGAAATGCTTTCTCTGCATCTATTGAGATGATCATGTGATTTTTATTCTTCATTTTATTAATGTGGTGTATCATGTTGATTGATTTGTGGATGTTGAACCATCCCTGCATCCCTGGAATAAATCCCACTTGATCATGGTGTATGATCTTTTTAATGTATTGTTGTGTTCAATTTGCTACTATTTTGTTGAGGATTTTTGCATCGACGTTCACCTGTGATACTGGCCTGTAAATTTCTTTTTTTTGTGTTGCCCTTGTCTGGTTTTGGTATCAGGGTAATGTCGGCTTTGTAGAATGAGTTAGGAATATTCCTCTCCTCTTTGAAGAATGCTAATAACTTGCTGGTATGCTTTATTGCAATGTCCATGTGTAAGTTGTTATTTTGTGATAATTTACTGACAAAGTTTACTGCCTGGGCACCTGGAGTGTCTGTCCCAGTGCTCAGGCCAGAATGTTAATAATTGCAGACACTGTAGGGACAGGGTCTGGGGATGGTCAGCAAGTCAGCTTCCCATCCAGGTGCCTGTGCTGTGCCATGTGGAGTCCCTCTTCTCTCCTGGGGCTTTGCCCGGTGTTGCTTTTGTTGCTGCCTTGGGCCCCCCCCCCCACCTTAGCACCTCTGCACACATACAGACACAGCCACTGGGCCAATTGCTCAGGGCCTGTGCTACCTGCCTTTCTCACTGGCTTCCAGCAGCAACAACCATTTATTGCTGCTCATGATTCTGTGGGTTAGTTGGGTTCACCCAGGTAGTTCTTCTCTGTGTGGTGTGAGCTGTGGCTGCAGTAATCTGAAGGCTCAACTGGTTTGGAATGTCCAAGATGGCTCACTGGAGGTTCAACTGATTTGGAATGTCCAACGTAGTGGCAGTTGGTCTTTGCTGAAGGCTGGTATCTCATTTGGGGCTGTCCTTTGGAGCACTTTGGTTCTCCTCCATGTAGCCTCTCCAGGTGACTAACTTAGGCTTCCTTAAAAGTATTGAGATTTCAGGATAATCATACCTCTTCTCTATGGCAGCTGGATCCAAGTAGTACAAAATTGGAAACTGTCAGGACTTTTTAAGGCTTAGGACAGGAATTAGCACAAACTTACTTCTGAAGCATTCTACTGTTTAAACAAGTCACAAGGCCGGCTTACATTCAAAAGGAGGGAACTAAATGAGGGGAATACCAAAAGGAGTTCTTCATTAGTGGCCATCAACGTAAGAGACTATGACAGCCTCCCATTCTTTCTCTTTCCAAATGGGAATGTTCATTGTGGTTATCCTGTCTCTGTTCTTTCATTGAATGTTGGGTGTGGAGGGCAGATAATGTGTGATTTTTAGCTCACAGGTCTCTGAACTAAGAGAAAGTACTGAAACTTACATAGAAACTGTCATGAGATCTTGGATTTTGAGCATTAGACTAAAATGTTAGAAATTTTGGTTGCATCTTTTTGGGAGGGGGTGAGGATATTTTATATGCTAAGTTAAAGGAGGTAAATATTTGTGGCCAGAAAAGTAGACTGTGGCAGATTGAATTATTTTTCAAAAATATTTTCTATCCTTTCCTATCAGAAACCTCAAATATGGGCATATTAGTTAACTATTGCTGCATAACAAATTACCACAAACTAGTGGCTTAAAAAAATACATGTTTATTATCTTATAGATTTTGTGGATCACGAATCCAGGTGCAATTTAACTAGGTTCTTTGCTTCAGTGTCTTTTACAGGCTATAACGAAGTTGTCAGCCAGGGCTGGAGTCTCATCTGAATGTTCAATTGGAAAAGGATATGCTTCCAAGCTCACTCAGGTTATTGGCGGAATTTATTTTCTTATGGGCTTTTTTCCTTGTTGGTGTCAGGTGGAGCCACCCTCAGTTCCTTGTCATGTGCCACTATCTCCATAGCAGAGTTCTCAACATGAGCAGAATGCTTCATCAAAATTAACAGGGAAGAACATCTACTAGCAACATGTTCATCTTTTGTTACATAATAACAGAAGTGACACCCTATCATCTTTGCTATAGTCTATAGGTTAGAGGCAAGTCACAGGTCCTGTCCACACTCAAGGGAATTGCACAAGGGGTGAATATCAAGATGTGGGTATAATTGAGGACTATCTTAGAGTCTGCCTGCCACTCTAGGACCCTCACTGAGGGATAATCAGACTTTTTGTATTATACATTTCAGACCTGAACACATGACTTATTTCAGCCAATGGAATGTGAGTGCAAGTGATATGTGCTTCTTTTAAGAAAGAGCTTTAAGAATCATATGGTCTGCCACCTTCTCTTTTTCCCTCTCCCCAAGACTAGCAATATTCAAGGTATTCATCAGCCTGAAACTTGGAGCTGACCCAGTCTAGGTATGTAAAAGGAGTGGGAAATAAACTCTGTTTGTTGAAAGTCACTAAGATTGTGGGGAAGTTAACTGCAGCATAACTTAGCTGAAGCTGAGTGCCACAGCTGAGCCAGAAGATACACCCTGAGGTGAAGCATCCTGGGGCTAGCAATAGTGGAGAGCCATTACTTCCCTAGACCAGGAGGGATGGAAGGTAGGTGACAAACCTAAGGAATGAACAAGCTGGCCTCACTCTCCACTCTCTGATCTTGGACTGCTGCTGCCCATTGGCAGAGAGAAGAGGGCTGAAAGTCAGATCCTAGAAAATGCTCACCTTTCTGGGACAGATGAAGGAAGGAAGAATAATTTACGGGGAAGCTGAGAGGAAATGGCCAGAGAGGAAAAAGGAAAACAAAATAGTGGTGAGGTGGAATAGAGTGATAATGGAATGAAAAAGTGGCCACACTGAAAGATCCTTCTCAGGGTTGCACTAATTTTTTTTTTTTATAATTTTATTTATTTTATTTTTTTCCCCCCAAATCCCCAGTAGACAGTTGCACGTCATAGTTTCACATCCTTCTAGTTGCTGTACGTGGGACGCGGCCCCAGCATGGCCGGAGAAGCTGTGCGTTGGTGGAGCCTGGGATCCGAACCCCGGGCGGCCAGCAGCGGAGCACGCGCACCCAACCGCCGAGCCACGGGGCCGGCCCATGGGCTGCACTAATTTAAGGTTAAATTTGGAAAATTGAATCTCATATATGACATAGAAAGAGAGACAAGAAATTGGTACAGGACAGAGTCTGGGAGTACAGTCATGCACTATATAACGACATTTTGGTCAATGATGGACTGCTTTATGATGGTGGTCCCGTAAGATTAGTACCAAATAGCCTAGGTGTGTAGTAGGCTTTACCATCTAGGTTTGTGTAAATACACTCTAACGTTCTCACAATGATGAAATTGCCTAATGATGCATTTCTCAGACCGTATTTCCATCGTTAAGCAATGCATGACTGGGTATAACACAATGAAGCGACTAGTCAATAGAAAGTAAAGTTGTAGAAAGAAGTTCTAGACCACCTTTTAAAGAAGCTTGGCTCTACAGTAGAGATAAGTAAGAAGGAAGTAGTTAAGGGAGAGGTGGGCTCAAAAGGGTGCTTGTTTTAACACATAAGAGTGTTGAAATTTTTTTAATAAGTTCAATGGAAATGTTCTACTGGGGACTGATGATACTGGAGAGAAGTGGATTTGTATATAAAATTAGGTCCATAACAATATGGGATGAGATGTAGTGATTACCTTTGGATAATTTTGAGACTGGAGACCAAAATAAAATGATTGGTTTGCCGACAATTTTGCAAGATAGCAGTCAGGAAGTTGATGAATTTCATACCTGAACACTTCTATTTTCTTCATGAAGAAACAAGTTAGGCCATCTGCTGGATGAGGTGGAAATGATATCTTAGAACATAAGTTGAAGAGGAAGTATGCGGGAGTGAGTTTTGTTACAGGTGGAAAGGTAGAAAGATGCGCTCAAAAAATATGATCCCATAATTTAAGAGGACAGATGTGGAACAGTGGGCTAAAGGGTAATATTTGGAGAGTGGCCATGAGATTGGGCAGCTGAAGGTGAGTTGAGACAAAGATCATTGACATTGAGAAGAAAGATAAAGATTCAGGTACACTTTCAACAACACTGATATGAGTAATGCCAGTATTATTAATGATAATACCCAACACTATTGAATGCCAATTCTGGTACCAGACACTATGCAAAGAGATTAACATTTATTATTCAATTAAGTCTTCATAATGTCCATAAAATTAGTATTATCCCCCTTTTACAAATGAATACATTGAGATTCAGAGACATGACAAATTCACCCAAAGTCAAAAAGATAGAAAATAGAAGACCTAGGATTTGAAGACAGATCTTTCTGTCTAATTATAGAGTTTAGGTTTTAAGTGCTAACACTGACATTTGGTTTGCCTTGGGTGATGTTGAGCCTATCAGGCTAACTGAAAAAGTCTCACCAGGTAACATGTTGACATAATTTGGAGATTGGTGGACGACTGACAAAGTGGAATATAGGATACAGAGCTAGGCTGCATAAGCTGGTGCAGGAAGAAGACAAATATCCTGAAAAGAGTTGAGGAAAGAAAGGAGAATGCAGATACTACCTCCCTCTTTCTGGTACACGGAAAATGGGTGCAATCCTAGTATCCATTTTAGATAGGAAGCCACAAGAAAAGGTGTCTCCTGTTGGAACCACCTGGGTTTCAGGTAAAGTAAGAAGATGAGGTTTTCTGATCTCAGAATTTCTGCCCTAAACCAAGTGGAAACCCAATGTATCAACAAGAGGCTTAAATATATAGGTTTCTTTTGGCTTCTGTGTTCCAAGTTGAGTGCTAGTGAAAAGTTGTTTTCCTTTCTCTAAATGTCCAGTTCTAGATAATAGCTATGGGGTGGTCAGAACCCGAATCCTTTTGGTCCTGGTGGAATCTGATCTAAATCTCTTTATCTCCCACAATAGAAGACTGTTCTTCTGTCAGGCTAACCTTTGTTACCATGCAAATAACAGTTGGTTCTGGATGGATTCTTAGATGATTATTCTTTGTAAAACTATGACATTGTGATTTTTGAGGAGTAGATTGTGATTGTGGGCTGCAAATGGTGATGCTGGGATCATCTGGGGAGGTCAAGGAGCAGTCAGTGGTATCCCAGGGGCACAATCAGCAAGGTACAAAATTTTGAAGGTCAGGATGCAATAGACAATGGCAGTGATGCCACAGCTGACTCACTGATAAGTAGCACGTCATAACTATACACATTTTTTTGCTGGTAAATATCTTAAAGTATCTAAATATGATCCCATAAATACATGTTACATATACCCCAGTCCTCAGAATGTCTGCCCTTCAGAGGGGTTCCCTCACAATCAATGACAGATATCAACCTGGGAACTGTTATGCCATTTTATACCATCCTTAAACAATACATATTTCATCTCAATTTTCCATCTCCATCTTCCTCCTTCCCTCCCACTTGGCATATGCTCACACACCTTTCTCTCCCACTCTATTGTAACTACCTCTGGTTCACATGTGAATTATCCCTATCCCAACAAACACCTACTAAAGTCTCTACAAATACCTGCTAATTGTCTTCAATGTGTATCCTCCTCCAATGCGCTCATAGTATCTGGCACATAGAAGAGACTTAATAAGCTTTTATTGATTGAATGATGGAAGAAAAACTTCATCTAGTTGCTATACTCCATACTAAACTATCTTATAGACTCAATCTCACACAAACACTTGCAAAATGCAAAACACGTGATGAGTACTTTACAGAATACACTGATCTTATGAAGTGACCCTGCCCTCCAATGGTATCTTGTTTATTGGGGTTGGAGAAAAGGGAGAGATGAGGAATAGGTGTAATTCAAAACAGCATATTATACTAGGACTTCAAATTAAGTGCTCCTGAGATGCAGAAGGTCAGATCATATCTAACTGCAAAGATTGGAGAAGGCATCATGAAGCAAGAGGTGTCTGAACTGGCACTAAAGAATACAGACTATTTCATTAGGTAGATATGTCTGGAAGATATTGAGACAGAAAATACGATATGAAAATAGAGAGGAGGAAACTGTCGGTTATTGGGTAGGAACAGTGAGTAAGTCCTCCGAAAGAAAGCAATGAAATATCAGGGTGGGAAATAAGTTTAATGGAGACTGTAGATTGAACATCAAGTGAGAACTATGGACTTGATTGAGAAGATAATGGGAAGCCAGTGAAGTTCTTTCATATGGTTGTGAAATGGGCAGTTCTCTTGTTTTTGAAGGATCTTTCTGGCAACATGCATAAATTCGACCAGATAGAGGTGAGATGATAGAAAGATAGGTTAACCCAAGGGGAGAGTTTTGCAATAGGTTGGTATGAAATGAGGGACTGAAATAAGGCATTTGAAGTGTATCAAGAAGAGGATTAGATTTGGCAATCATACGGAAAGGGGAGAGACAAGGAATTGGAGGTGACTAATGTTGCAAGACTATTTGCTTGGACAATGGTGGTCTTAATTACTTCTTTTCTTAGGTGAGTCTGAATTTTCCATGGCTTTCTTTTTTTAGTGTTCTGAGGTTTTTAAATTAATATACAAAATAGTATAAAGAGAAAACAAAACCAGTCTCATAACCCCAATATGTAATGAACATCAAGAAAAGACAAAATGTAACAGACTCACCTCTGCTACTTCTTCATTCCTGGGGTACTGAAAGTTGGTTGATGGAATAAGGTGAAATACTCACAGATCTAGGGAGAAATGAAGCTGTTCATTTTGAGAAGAGGGGATACTAGCCTGTCCAAAGTAAGCAATTACCATGGACAGGAGATACTGACAGAGAAAAGGAAAACACAAAAACAAAAAATTTAAAAAAGAGTGATCACATCCTGGAAGAAGAAGAAAACTGGAATAAGAGAACGTGAGGTCGGAGGGAGAGTCACATCTCACAGAGGAGAACACAGTGTTAGGACCAGGAGACTTGGACAGAGTCAGTTCCACATCAGGGAAATGAGGGGAAGGAAAGTGAATGTCTCTTTGAAAATGGTCAGTTTTGACTCATTGAAGAGTGTATTCTCATGCCTGAGATGGTAGGATTTTGATAGGCTGGAGCAAAGAGGAGTCCCATAGGACTAAGAGGGAAGGGGACTTGGGCACACAGGTAGCAACATCCGATAAGTAACATCCAACTAAAGATCCCATATGACCAGGGGCCAGGGCAGCAAGCTGCCCAGTCACACTGGATGTATTTGTTTACTGGAGCTGCCATAACAAAGTACCACAGACTAGGATTTATTTTCTCATAATTCTAGAGGCTAGAAGTCTGAGATCAAGGTGTCAGCAGGATTGATATCTTCTAAGGGCTCTCTCCTTGGCTTGTAAATGGCACCTTCTCCCTTTGTCTTCACATGGTCTTTATTCTGTGTGTTTGTGTCCTAATTTCCTCTTATTAGAAGGACACCAGTCATATGCATTAGGGCCCACCCAATGACCTCATTTAACCTTAACTAGCTTTTTAAAGACCCTATTTCCAAATATAGTCCCATTGGTTAGAACTTCAACATACGAATTTGAAGGGACACAATTCAGCCCATATCACTGGAACAAACCAATTGGACCTTCAAGGGACATGCTGGAAGGCACCAAGGGGAGATAAAAAGAGTGTCTGAAAAGGTGAGCTGTATGTTTAATAAAGTACCATCCCATTGTGACTTCTCCCCTCCCCAACCCTCCCCATGATATGGGTTTGGGCAAAAGTATTTGGAGGAGAAGAATGTTACCTTGTCAGATACCCTCAATTGCTTGTCCTAGTCCAAAAAGACTTGAATCACAGGATCTTCTGTAAAAAAGAGTGGATATGTTAGGTTGAGAAAGGGAATCCAGAATAATCCAGAATAAAGAGGAGGTTGAGTCTCTCTAGCCATGCCTTTTTAGAACTTCCAACTTTGGGCCCAAGAGTTCGGGTTATTGGAAGAGGAAAGACAAGAGTATTCCTCATGCAAGGAATAATAAATCTCAATTCTGAGGCTGCTGATAGGTGTGAATACATAGGGTTATAAATTTTTTAAAATCTGTATTGCTAAGAACTTTAAATGAATAATTATAACTTCTCATAACACATAAATGTGCCACTTTGGAATTTATAAAGGACATTCACATTTATTTTCTCATTTGGTACTCAACAACAGGGCATGGAGTTAGCATTATGATCCCCATTGTACAATGCAAGAAATAAGACTCAGAAAGCTCATAATTGCAGAAACTACACATAAACCCATGTATTCTATTCCCAAGTGCAGTTCAATTCTCAGTCTAATCTTCTATCATTTTCTAAATGTTCTTGACAAGTAATGAATAATCAGGCACTGCTTTGGGAAGGCTAGTTTTGAAAAGTTCTTTATTTTTAGGAGAAATACGATTTGAGGAAGAGATCTGGATACACTTCAAGCAGTCTGTTGAAGACCTCATAGTGCTCAGGTTGCACAGCACATTCTGTCTCTTCAACTTCATCTTGAGCCCACAGGTAACATCCAGGACCTGGTTTTTCTTAGCCTCTGGCTCTACCTCCTACACGAATGCTACCAACCATTCATCTTCCAGCCGTAAATCTCAGGCACCAGGCTGGAATCTCTCTAGGGTCCTGAGTAAACAAAGAGGGCTACAGGACAAAATGTTACATTGGGGGATTTAGCCATATGTCACTCTAGCCCTGACAAACCACTGACCTTCTGTTCTGGCCAGCCAGACACTTGACCTTCCTCCGGAACCTTATCATGCCATCTTTTACCCTTATTGATATATCTTCCACTATTCATTTTTCTGTTATTACATTTCCCTCTATTCATCTTCCTCATTAAAGTTAATTTCTCCGATTGTAGAAAAGAGAACCATTTGCTTCCCAAGTTTTCCTTCCATGTGGATTTCCTTCTCTCCAGTTCTTGTACCTCTTCTTCCCAAAGTCTTGCATTTCTGATTTCTCCTTTCTTTCACACATACCAGACTCCTTCCTAACTTCTGTTTATCTCTTCCTTGTTGCTAGTCAACCCTTTCAAATCTCTTTACACTTTAATCTTCCACCTGAAGGTCCTAGGCTTTCTTCCTGTCCAGGGCATACCCTGGGGGCTAAGCTGAGGGCTCTGGTTCACAGACTAGGCAAATGGCAGACAACAAATCATGTTATCTGCCAGTCTGCTCTTCTATCACAAAGTTGGGCCTGCTCAGAAATCTGTCCTGATCCATCCAAACTCCTATTCTGTGCATTGACCCAACCCTGGCATTTTTACTCGAGAATGGAAACCATTACTGTAAACACAATTTCAATGGTTGTTTGTTGGAAGAGGCAGGTTAGTGTGGTGGGACGGCCAGTGATGAGCACGGAGCAGAGGAAACAGAGGGTCAGGAAGATGAGGAAAATGTAGATGAGAGACCAATTTTTTTTTTTTTTTTAAGAATCAAACTCTGTATCTCCCACAGTACACAGAACAATGCCTTGTACACAGTAGAGGTTTAATTTGTTGAATAAATAATTGATGGACTAAAAAGACATGTAACAGATTAGTCAGGAAAACTCAATGTTTTAATTTCATTTCCATGATATTGAAGTAAATGCCATAAAACACCGTTTTGTTGACAAATTAGCAAAGACATGAGAGAAGACACATTCAGACTCTGAAGGACTCATAAACTTTCTAGAGAGCATTCTGACAAAATGTATAAATATCTTTAAAATATGCACATCATTTAACTCTCCTCCTGGGAATTATCCTAAAGAAATAATCAGATGGCAAACAAAAATTTATCTATAAAGATGTTGATCTCAGGTTTATAGTATTATAAAAACTGGAAGAAAATAAAAACTATATGCCCTTCAAAAAGAAGATAGTTAAAAAAGCTATGTTTAAATATTGGGATATTTCACACAAAAAATCTGAATTTCTGACTTTTCTTTTAAAAATTGGAGTATCTGGTGACTCGAGCCCCACATTCCTAAAGGGCAGCTATTGGCTGGAATTGACGAGGGGTGACACTTAGATGAGGCATATGACATAACCCTCTCTGCTGCTTATGCTACATCCAGCCTGCTTATTTGTGTTACCTGCCTGGCTCCTGTCAGCATTTGAATTTATGAGACCTGATGTAAAAGAATTCTGTTATCAGAAAATGTAACAGAACAACAATATTACCCTCCTGTGTGATTAGCCTGATCCCAGGTGCAGTGGATATGAGTACGTGTGTGTGTATGTGTCAGTGAACGATAGAGAAATAAAGAAGTGGGAAAGCATATACCCAAGTGCTAAAAGTATTCCTTTCTGGGTGCTAGGGTTACGGATGATTCTTGCTTTTTTTTTTTGTCCTTTTCATTTTTTCCCTAAATTTTGAACAATTAACTTATATTGCTTTGGTAATCAAAAGAAAATGTATTTTTTTAAAAAGTGATTGCAGAGAAGGGTTCATGAGCCCACCCATATCACATCCTTGGTCTGGGTAGACCACCAGGGCTACTCCACCTGACATTCGCCATTTTATCTCCCCTAGTTCCTATGTATGTCTCTTTAACATACTTTTTCATTTGATTGCTCATATCCTTGAAATATTCCCAAATCATCTGTAGAGGAAAAAACTTTGCTGTTGAGAACCCCTTTCTGATTCTGATATGCTGTTTTTTTCTTTAGAACTTGGAGACTCTGGTGGCTCAAAATACCACTGGCCCCGTCTTCTATCCAAGGCTGTACCACTTGATAGCCTATGTCTATATTGCTAAAGGGAGACCAGCAGAACTGCGACCACTTCCTGAACACAGCCTTACTGCTCCCTGACACACAGGGGAATATGCTCGAGAAGTGCTGGCTCAACATGAGCAAAGTATGTACCATTGGCTAGCAGCTAGTATGCTGGGGTAGGGGATGCTCACCTTCCTAGAAATGCCGCAGGAGCCTACTGCCTGGTCAGGTTTCAATGGGCGTGGAAGGCCATCATAGGCCTTTCTGGACTCTTATTGACATGAGTGACAAGTCCATTGTTCAGGTGTGTGCACCTCCTCTTCCCCTGGGTTCTCATGGGATCGCTGTCTCTTCCAAATCCCCTTCACAAGATCTCTGCCCCCTCACTTGTGGCCCTCACCAGTTTCCACTGTTATGTTCGTGCGCATGGCTTTCCTCCCCTCGAGAATGTGAACGCTTAGGAGGCAAAAACTACACTTAGTAACTAGCACAGTGCCTTATGCTCAGTATTTGCTGAATAAGTGAATGGATGTACACTTCTGTGTGTTTACTTAAAGAGTCATGTGTCAGTATCCTAGTTTGGGCAGCAAAATTCATTATTTGTCTCTAGGTACATGGTTTTAAAAGCTCAAGGACATTTGACCATTTCTGTTTTGGACCAGTCTTGATCACACAATCAGAGAGCTCTGGTTAATTCTTTGTTCTCTTTCCCTCCTCTTGGGAATGGTGATACTCAAACTCTGAGTTAACAGGAAATCAATGGCTTCAAACAGTCTCAAGTCTCCCAACATGGAAGAAAATTGTATCAGGAGAGGTAAACATGCAGGATACTAAAAAAACGAATTCCTGATGAGAGTTAATATCCTGGACAATCCTTTCCAACATTTCATGAAAGAGAATAAAGATTTTAGTAAGACTCATTCTTTTGTGATGATCCATTATCAACCTTTCTCTGTAGCCAGCACCCTCCAGGTTCCTACATCCTCTCTTCTGCTCCAGACATAGAACCAGACGTGTTGGTTTCTTCTCTTTCTGGAGGGTCACCCAGGGTCGCCAGTGTCCGGCTCTACTCTCTCCAGCTTTACACAAATTGCCTTTGCCTTTCTTGTTGTTTTAGCTTGACCTGTTTATTTCAGCCCATGCAAAATTGTATCATATGGAAAAATATTAATATCAAAATGGTACATGTTGTGACAGATACATTTCTAGTCAATCTATTAAACTGAAAATGCTTATTTTTAAATGTCCAGTTGTTCAATCTTTTGCATGTAAGCGCAGTACCACAAATAGCAAATTGTCATCACAGTCTGTGGGGCAAGATTTGAAAAGACAGATTTTTGTAGTGCCTGTCTGCAGCTCCTAAGGCCCCTCTCACCACGTGCATCAAATATACAGCCATCATGCACGGTCAGGGTTGCTTCAAGTTTTAATCTTTGGATAAATTCTCTTCTTCCCACGTAGCAGTTCCGCAGCCGCGACGGGTCCTCCAGCCGGAGGGCCCTTTTCCTCACGTCCCACAACAGGTGTGGGCAGGAGCCACGCCGAGACGTGGCTCTGCCGGGCGGGGTGGGAGGGGAGGACCACCGCGAAGGGGAGGGGAGGGGAGGGGAGGAGGAGGAGGGGACACGCGGATCAACACCCGGGTGGCACCGGCACCATCCGTGCGCCCCGCCTCGCGGGTGCAGCGATTTAGATAGCGGCGGCGGCGGCGCCTTCGCCCCCAAGACCCACCGTGCCCAGGCGGGAGCTCGCCTCATACTCTCCTTTTCAGACTACCCAGAACATCCTCATCAATTATTGATTTTGACTATGGGAGTGTCCCAATGCCTCACAAAAACCAAAGCGACCAGAGCTGTAAGGAATAAGAGGAATAGAGCTTCACAGACCAGACCATTTCTCTCTCTCATATATATATTTTATATACATATAATACATATATAGTACATATACAACACTATATATATATACACACAGCAACATTAGAACATAAATTGATTTCATAATGTATAAAAATAACAAATCACTATGTTGTACACCTGAAACTAATATAATATTGTATGTCAATTATAATTCAATAAAATTTTTTTTAAAAAGAACATAAATTGGAAGGGGAATAAACAGAGTTCACTTGTTCTAAGTATCTACCTTTGACCAGTAAGTGGTAACAGCATTAACACATACTAGAGCTGAATATTAGAACTAAGTACAACTTACATGTTCTATTGTCTAGGGTAACCACAAAGGATTAGCAGAGAAATGCATAACTAACAAGCTCAGAGGAAGGAAAAAATGGAATATTAAAAAATATTCAGCCAATTCAAATGTATATAAGAAAGAAGGAACAAAAAACAGGCAAGAGAAATGGACAAGTTGTAAGATAATACATGTATACCCAAATATATCAAAATTTCATTAACTGTTAATAAACTAAATATTATGCCCAAAGGCATAGATTGGTAGAGCGAGGTTTTTGTTGTTGTTGTTTTTTTGTGTGTGAGGAAGATTAGCCCTGAGCTAACATCTGTTGCCAATCCTCCTCTTTTTGCTAAGGAAGATTGGCCCTAGGCTAACATCCGTGCCCATTTTCCTCTACTTTATATGTGGGACGCCTGCCACTGTGTGGCTTGATAAGTGTTGCATATGTCTGCGTCGGGGATCTGAACCTGCGAACCCCAGGCCACCAATGTGGAGCACAGGAATTTAATCACTATGCCACCAGACTGGCCTTCCGTAGAGTGAGTTTTTAAAAAACAATATGCTTATACCCGACATACATTTTAAATATAAGGATACAGAAATATTGAAAGTAAAGGAATGCAAAATATATATATATATATATATATATATATATATATATATATATATATATATAATTCAAACACTAATCAACAGAAAGCAGTTATAGCTCTACTTACACTGAAAGAAATAGACTTGGGGGGTGGCTAACAGCAATAAAGAGGGAAAATTCACCAATTATTTCTATTTATATATCAGCAACAAATATTGACATGCTTGTCCTTTAAATGAAAATACACTTCTCCATATTTCTAAAGATATATATGAAATACAATATTCTCCATTATCAGAAAAGAATGTCTTTTTAACATCAAGAGAAGAAATTATACTGTGAGCTCCCTTGTGCTCTCAGTTCCAAGATTCTTTGGTTCTGTGATTCTGAGTTTCCATGGTTTTGTAAGCCTCTGATTCCAATCCAAGACAATCCAGATTCTGGAGAATATGAAGCTGCTTTCACTGTCCTGACTGGGAATTCCTGTGGCAGATATTTTGGTCAGACTGGTGTGGGTCATGGGAAAGGAAAGAAAGATGGCTTCAGCACGTCTGAAGCATGTGAGAGCGGCCAAATTTAGGAAGAACAGAAAGAAGAAGCAGCACAATTGTTTCGTCCAGGCACTGGCATATTCTAATTTAAAATCAAATTACAACAACCTTTGGGAAGTTTTTGGAGAAGATTGGAAAGTTCACCTGTTGCTTGGCTTGGGTACCACTGCAGTGACAGATGTCACAGATGGATGAGATGACCTGAAATTATAAACATTATTAAGCAGGAAAATCCAATGCATCCTTTTGGGGAAAAAAAAAATCAATGTTTTTAATTCAAAGGACTTTAAGAAAATATATTTTCTGTCAGTATAATTCAGTTGAACAAACTTGTCAACCTTGAAAATTTGAATGAAACCACCATCTGAGTTGCTTATTTGACATGAAATGATAATGTTGATTAACAGAATTGCGATTATTTGACCAAATCTCTTAACTGTGGAAAAAAATCTCCTGAAATATGTAACAAAGAAAAGAAAAAGATAATTGACTCTGAGCAAGGTCAATGAATTGACTCTGAGCAAGGTCAATGAGGAAGGACAAGACACCAGAATAAACTGAAGTAAAAATTGAAGAAGAGCAGAAAAGGAGAAACAAGCACTGTGGCACCTAAAGAATCAGAGTGGAGAAGAGAGATGTCAAGAGACAAAGAATCGTAGAATGGAAACATCAGGCAACGACATTAGGAAATACTTTTATCATAATTGGAGGCATTGACACAAAGTTCAATTCCAGTTTTATGTGGAACAAAAAAAAAATGTTAAGGTAGAAACAGATTGAAATAAAAATATTATAGCACCTATAAAGGAGAGTGTCAATATTTAGCAAAATTACATATGCATTTACTCTCTTGAAACAGTAGTCTCACCTCTTAGACTCTATCCTCAAAAAACACTGGCCTAAAGGTGAAAAGACGTATGAACAAGTTTCCCATTGCAACATAATTTGTAATGGTAATAATTTGGAAATAACTCAGATGTCAACCAATAGGGGCCTTGCTGAAAACAGTTATGATATGTGCACACAATTATGCAATGACAAAACAGAAGGATAACATCTATAGACTATTTTAGAGTGACCTCCAGAAAAAATTAAGTGAAGAAATGCAAGGCAAAAAACAGAATCTGTGATATGAAGGCTTTTGTGAAAGAGATACATACAAACACATTCAAAAGATTGCTTATACTTGCAAAACAAAACACTACAAGGACAGACCAGAACCTAATAATGAAGGACAGACCAGAACTTATAATGAAGGGAGAGAACAGGTTGGAGGCAACACGGATAAAACGAGGTTACACTTTTCATTAATCCAGAGTTATTAGAACAGTGGAAAAAGTAATAAGAGCCTAAAAGAACTACAGAAAGGGGCAAGGGAATATACTGACAATATTATGCTATTGTAAAACAGCATAAAATAGATTAAAGAAGAAATATTACTTATGAATAATATAATAGTTGAAGTTAAAGAAAAAACCAGATTAGTTAAATAGTAAAAGGGATACATCTGCAGTGAATTAGCAAATTAGAAGATCACAGAGTTAGGAACTGTTCCATGTGGGAACAGGAAAGCAAACTGTGGGAAAAAATTTTTTTTAAGTTAAAAAATATGGAGAATAGAGGAGGCAGTGCCAATATCCAGATAATAGAATTCTCAAAAGAATTGGAAAAAATGAAAAGGAGGAAACTTTTCAAGAAATAATGGAAACATATTTGTCAGAATTAAAGAAAGATGACTCAAGCTTTAAATGGTCAAATAGGAAAAGAGGAGTGAGAAGGAAAAGTTCACAACCAGACATTTTAGAATGAACCTTAACAAGATTAGTGACAACAACACAATTCTAAAGCTGCCAGAGAGGAATAACAGATCACAAAGGAACAAGAATCAGAATGATTCAGGCATTTCCATAGCAACATTGCATTCAAGACAATAGAATACTATTTTCAAAGCAGTAAAGGAAAAGAAGTTTAAATCTATACTTTTATTTCCAGCCTGTCACTCAGAGGACATGATAAAGTTATCCAAGACACTCAAGTCCTCAAAGAATTTAACACACCAAAAAAACTCACTAACAACACTCTTAGAAGAAGTACTTAAATTTGAGGAGAAAAATGCTATGAGAGTCTGTAAAATTCTCATTCAGAATGGTAATCAAATACTTAAGTAGACTTTGAGAGAGGAGAATAAACGAAAACTCAGAATTAAATTTTTAAATAGTTTAAGGAAGCTTGGGGGAGAGAAACCCAGCAAATATGATAACTTTTATCTTGTTAGGAGAAGATATAGAAAATTTTAATGATTTCAATGAATGCAAACAGATTAAACTCACTGGTTACAAGACAAGGACTGTCAGTTTAGATAATCAAACAAAACCTAGATATATATGGTTTACTAGAAACACCTCCAAAGGTGATAGAAGGCTAGAAAAAGACTTACTAGACAAGTGCTCTCAAAGTTAGTGTAAAACACTAAAAACTAGTCTTCAAGGCTTTCAGCCTTAAAGTTTGTGAGATATATATAGTGTCATTACCTAATGATAGCATATTCAATTGATCCAGAAGATATAGCAATTCTAAACATTTGTATACTTAATTAATACTTCAATGATTTAATTAAAAAAAAGCAATGGCACTTGTTCTTTCCCCAGCTTCAAGAAGATCAGAGGTTAAATGAGGCTGCTCATTAACAAATGGTAAGGTGGAGGACATTATGGGAATCTGGTTGTGCAGGGGAAGTCCACCATTTGACCTCATCCAATGTCCAGCATATGTGAAGGGTATGAGAAGGTCCCCTACAAGATACATCATTCCTAAGCCCATCGGCTTGGTTGGCTCTCCCAAACGTGAGCATCCTGCTGAAGTGTCATTTCTTTATCTTAGCAAAGGAGGTTGGTTCACGCTGACTCGGGAATACAGTTGAGAAAACACCATCGATAACTTTTTTAGGCAGCAGCTTGAGTGCAATTACAGTCTTGGCCTGAAAGTAGAATCAGGCTTAAGAATTTACATTTCAGTTAATGGCCCAGTAAATCAGCTCAGACCTGCTATCTGCAAACAACAATGAATACAGCCAATTGATTCTTTAGGAATGGGACAGTCTTTCTAGAACTGAGGTCCTTCCTTTCTTAGCCAAACTTCCCTTCTAGCCCAGCCAAGATGAATCTAAATGCAGAGAGGGGAGAGAAAATGGCATGGTTATCTCTGGATCTTGAGTATTAGTCCTGATGCAATAATTAGGTGATATCTCTCTTCCTATGTATTACATTTTCTCCTGGTTTAGCGTGGGGTAATTTTATTTATGTAAAGAATAGGGCCCTTGAGACAATATGGTATAGTACAATGGTTCTTAACACTGGCTTCACTTAATAATCCTCAGGGAAGCTTTTAAAAATAAAATTGCCAGTACCCCATTCCAAAGGAATTCTCAAAATTTTGTTGCAAATTTATATTTAAAATATAATAATGTTATGTGGCAATTCTGGAAATCAGATTCTGCCCCCTCCCCACGGTTTGTTGTTGTTGTTGAAGTGTAGTGGCTTTGAACTAATTTTAGATAATGAAAGCAAAAACACAACATATCAAAACTTACAGAATGTAGGTAAAGCAGTGCTTAGATGGAAATTTATAGCTGTAAAAACCTACATCAAAAAAGAAGATAGATGTTAAATCAATAATTTAATCTTCCACCTTAAAAAGCAGAGAAAAAAGAACAAACTAAACCCAAAGCATGCAAAACACAGGATATAATAAAGATTACAGTTGAAATAGAGAACAGAAAAACATTAAAGTCAATGAAACCAAAAATTTGTTCTTAGAAAGATCAACAAAATTGAGACACTTTTAACTAAACTGACCAAAAAAAAAAAAAAGAGAGAAGACTTAAGTTACTAAAATCTGGAATTAAAGTAGGGATATTACTACTGACTTTACAAAAATAAAAATGATTATAAGGGAATTCTATGAAATACTGTATGCCAACAAATTAGATAATCTAGATGAAATGGAAAAAATTCTTAGAAATATACAAACTACTGAAACTGACTAAAGAATAAATAGAAAATATGAATAGAATTATAACAAGTAAAGAGATTAAACTAGTAATAAAAATAATTCCACATAGAATAGTTTAGGCCCAGATAGCTTCATTGGTGAATTCTATCAAATGTTTAAAGAATTAACACCAATCTTTCTCAAATTCTTCTAAAAGATAAAACAAGAGAGAACATTACCTAACCCATTCTATAAGGCCAGTAGTACCCTGATACCAAAACCAGATAAAGATAGCACGATGAAAGGAAACAGACCAATATCTCATGAATATAGATGCAAAAACCTAACAACACACTAGCAAACTGAATCCAGCAACATAAAAAAAGGATTATACACTATGATCAAGTGGGATTTAACCTGAGAAGGCAAGGTTATCTCAACATATGAAAATCAATCAATGTAATACATCATATTAATTAGAATAAATGATAAAATTCAAATGATCATATCAATAGATGCAGAAAAAGCATTTAAAAAATTCAAATCCTTTTCATGATAAAAATTCTCAACACACTAAAAATAGAAGGGAACTTCCTCAACCTGATAAAGGGCGTGTAGGAAAGCCCACAGCTAGCATGATACTTAATGGCGAAAGAATGAAAGTTTTGCCCTAAAGATCAGGAACAAAGCAAGAATGTCTGCTCTCACTACTTCTGTTCGACACTATAGTTAGGGCTCTTGCCAGGGCAAAATACTAGCAAATGAAGATATAGTACCTTTCCAACCATAAATATTTCACTATATATCTCTAAAACATAGAGGGGTTTTAAGAAATACAACCACAACACCATTATCAAAAAGTTAACAATCATTACTTAATAACATCATTTTAGTACCTATTTAAATTTCTCCATTTGCCTCTTGATTTTTTTTAGTAGGTTCATGCTATTCAGGATACATGTAAGGTCCATGCCTTGCATTTAGATATGTCTGATAATTTTATGGCACAAAATGTGATTTGTCTTCGTAAATGTTCCATGTACACATGAGAAAAATGAGTATTTTGCCATTGTTTTGTAGAGTGTCCTATAACTGTCAATTACATTAAGATGGTTGAGTGTTTTGTTTAATTCTACTATATTCTCACAGAACTTCTTTCCACTTGTTCTATCAATTACTGAGATATTGGTATTGAAATATCTAAATATAATTGTGGATTTGTCAATTTCTCCTTGCAAGTCTATCAGTTTTGTGTACCGTACTTAGAGGCTCTGCTATTTGGTGTGTAAAAATTTAGAATTGTTTCATCTTCTCGATAAATTGACCCCTTTATCATAATGAAATGGCCCTTTTTATCCTTGCTTATATTCTATGCTCTGAAATCTAATTTGCCTGATATTAACACAGCCACTCCTTCCTCGGATTAGTGTTCGCATGGTATATTTTTTTCATTCTGTTATTTTTAATCAATTTGTTATTTTTTAATATTTATAATGAGTTTCTTATAGACACATATAGTTGGGTATTGCTTTTTTACTCAATTTGAAAATCTCTGACCTTTTTTTTTTGTTGTTGTTAACATCCATGCCCATCTTCCTCCACTTTATATGGGACGCTGCCACAGCACGGCTTTGACAAGTGGTGCATCGGTGCCTGCCCAGGATCCGAACCTGTGAACCCTGGGCCACCAAAGCGGAGCATGTGCACTTAACCGCTTGTGCCACGGGGCCAGCCCCGAAAATCTCTTTTAATTGGTCATTTGGGCCATTTATATTATAGTATAATTTTATTTACTAAATAAATCATTTATAGTATAATGTTATACTAATGATATGTCTGTGTTTACATCTACCAACTTGCTATTTATTTTCTTTTTGGCCCATCTATTTTTTCTTTTATATGGTCTTATTTTGGAATAATTCAATATTTTTTGATCTGTTTTTACCTCTTGAAGTATGTATAGCATACATCTTGAACTTATTTCAAACTATGTTCAAGTACTATTTTACCACTTTAAGAAGAGTTTAAGAACCATACAACAATATATTTCCACTTATCTCTTCCTTGCCTTTGTACTATTCTTGTTATGCATGCCACATATATATTAGTAATACGGTGAATTCTACCATAAATATATATATATATATGTGGTATATATATATACTGCAGAACCCTCACTACATTGTTATTGTTTTTGCCTTAAAGTCAATTATCTTCTGAAGATATTTTTAAATGAAGGTAAAAAGTCTTATATTTATCTATATGCTTTTCATTCCTCATATAGATCCAGATTTCCATCTGCGATATTTTCTTTGTGATTGCAGGACTTACTTTAACCTTTCTTGTAGTGCACATCTGTTGGTGATAAATTATTTCAGCTTTTGTAAGTCTGAAGACATCTTCATATCACGTTTGTTTTCTAAATATATTTCTGATGGACCAAGAATGCTAGATGAACAGTTTCTTTTTCTTCTTCCTTTTTTTAAATTTCAGTACTGTAGTTACTCCACTGTCTTCTGGCTTACATTATTTCCATTGGCAAGTTTTCTGTCTTTCTTATCCTTGCTCATCAGTACGTGATACATCTTGTCTCTTTCAATGCTGTTCTGTCTGTATATCCAATGTTCTTTTCTCATCATTAAATATGTCTAAGTTAGGCCTTGTTGACAGTCATGCAAGAGTGACGAAACCATCCAACACTAAGAAGGCATTCAAAGACAGCATTATTATCTCCAAACTCATCAAGTTGTACACATTAAATACATACAGCTTTTTGTATGTCAATCATACCTCAATAAAGTGGTCTTAAAAAAACATTATTTTTCATTTCATTTCTCTTTTGCAAGGGTGTAAGAGCTCATTGATACTTACCCTAAATCAGTATCAAGGGAAGAGAGTTCAACAAAGACAGGACATATAGAAGAGAAACAAAATGTGTTGATGGCACCTTTTGTGCCACTTACAAGATAAATAATAGATGACCTTATTAATCCAACTGTCATTTTGGTGAGCAGGCATATTCTCAACACTATTTCACACCTGAAGAAAGCAGGGTGCATAACTAGTGACTTGCAGAGCTAGGATATGAACCCAGGGGTGCTGATGGAATCCTTATGCCCCACAGCACTAAGTGGATGCCATTCACTCCTGTCCAAAGGTGGCTGTAGGTTGTAAGGACAGGTCAAGTATCCATAAGTCATTTATACTGGACCCCCAAATTCACAGGGAGCCTCTGCCTCGCTCATGTCCCTAATTCTCCTCTCATCTTCCTACAGCATCTGTCTGGACCATGAGAAAATCTTCTATCATGTGTATGAGTGCTGTCGAGAACCCAGACTCTCCCTCCAAGAAGTCTGAAGGGTCAAGTTGCATCTAAATATTCAGTACGGAGACAAGGACTAACTAGGACTTTATACAAGTTGAGCAACAACCACATGCAGAGTGCTGAGCTGGACCAGCTGGAGACAGGGCATTTTTACTCATTTAACCGCTCCTGGCCTCAGTTTCTTCCTGTCCTCCAAGAAATGGAGAAAGAATAATGCATTTGAGTTGTGAACCCAAATCTGTCTCTGCTTTTAACAGTTGTGATCCTTGGGCAAGTCTCTCCTCTCAGAGCGTCATGCCTTCCCACAGTGTTCTGAGCCATAAGTGAAAGGATATCAATTAGAAGAGTAGTTCAAAATCACGTGCAAAGTGCTAAATGGAGGAAGTGGTAATTCTTCAACACATCCAATTGTATTGATTTGGACTGTTGATCCAGCCTGCCATGATATTTTACACAGCACAGTTTGGTTGTAAAGAATTTGATTCTGGAGCCAGAGTTGCTGGGTTGGAATCAGGCTCCGATATTTACTATCAGTGTAACTGTGTCAAATAACATAAATCTTATGCTCCCTAGTTTCCTCATATGTAATATAATATGTAACATCATAGGATTCATTGTGAGGATTAAATGAGTAAATATACACAAAAGGTGTAAAAGTGTGCCTGGCAAAATTAATCAGTTTTGTTAGAAAGCACAAGAGTGGTTACCCTCAGGATAAAACAGGAGAGGTGATTGGACATAGCGACTGGAAGGGACCACTAGGGAGGATTCTAGGTTCCTGGGGGAAAAAAAATCTGCCTTTTGACATGGGTGCTAGTTTCACAGTCTATTCAGCATGTGAAAATTCATCGTACTGTCTGCTGAAGATATTTGCGATTTCTGTGTATTATACTTCTTGAAAAGGTGTTTTTTAAAATAGTGTCTGGGAATTAGTATAAACTCCTGGGAGGTCTTCAGTCCTCCAAAGGCTGTGAAATTGGTAGGGTTCAAGCCTATGTCTCCAGGGAGGAAAGGGAAACAGCTAATATCTGGGTTGCAGATAGGAGTAAAGAGAAACTTGCCCTCAGGTGTGTCTATATAAGCTGAAAGGTTGTAAATAGAAAATGGAAGAACCAGGAGGGATCTAGTGGCCATGAAGGGTGATGAGGTCTGCTGGGCTAGATAGTGGCGAATGGGGATTGGGTTCACCTTCCTCATTTTCCCCCTCCCCCACACTCCAGAACCCTCTGTGCCTGTTCTATAGCTCTGGGATGCAGGTACGGAACTCTAAACTGGAATTGGTGTTCTCTGTGCTGGGTTACCTGAGGTAGCAGTGCACTTTAGATGATAGAGAGATTTGGATGGTTGCTTCTGCTTTTCAGTGAGTCCTGGGACATTGGTTCCATCTTTTACTTTTCGTACAGAGTTGGGGTCATCTTTCTGTCTTGTTACTGCATTCAGTGGCATACATACTTATCAGTGTTTGAAGAAAAGAGACATCAGCCAGGTAAAGGAACTCTAGGCTCAGCCCGCAAAAGAGATTGATTTGATTCTTATTTTTCCTTTTCCTACTCCCACTATTTTTTTTTTTTTTTTTTTTTTGCGGAAGATCAGCCCTGAGCTAACATCCATGCCAATCCTCCTCTTTTTGGTGAGGAAGACCCGCCATGAGCTAACATCTATTGCCAATCCTCCTCATTTTTTTTCCCCTTTTTCTCCCCAAAGCCCCAGTAGATAGTTGTACGTCATAGTTGCACATCCTTCTAGTTGCTGTATGTGGGACGCTGCCTCAGCATGGCTGACAAGCGGTGCATCTGTGCGCACCGGGGATCCGAACCCCGGGCCGCCAATAGCAGAGCGCGCGCACTTTACCGCTACGCCACGGGGCCGGCCCCACCCCGCTATTCTCAATCAATTATTGAAATGGAGAAATAACAGGAATGGGAATTCTCAGGAGAGGTTAGTACATCATTTGTCTAGGGGTACAGGTTGAGTGGGCAGGTGGTATGGTGGAGACTCAGGTTTCTATCCCAAGTTCACAGACCATCTACCTAGATGTGGTAAAGAATTCCAGGGTAAAATCCCAAACACTGTGATTCATGGGCCATTGACTGGTTCATAAAGAGAGAACAGGCCTTCAATGCTTGTTCAGCAGCTGCCTTCCCACTGTAAGTGTCTCCAGGCCAAGCCTCTCCTTTGTGTTAGGGCTGACCTAGAGAGCAAGGCTAAGCCTCTGAAACAGATTCTATTCATGGAGCAGAATCCTATAGAATAGAGCATACATGTTGCTGAAAATGTGAGTTTCTGTGCCCCTTTATAGTAGAGGACTACTGTCTGAAATATCAGTTGAGGACCACTGGCAGTAAACTATTCTCTGAGTTTGACAAAGACTCAGTAGAAAATATATCTACTTTAAAAATGAATAAAAAGGAAGCAATATAGAATTCAAATCAACATAGAATGTCACTTTACTCATCAATAATGAATGTCTGCTGCTTGTTTAGAATGAGGAGTACGAGAAATGGGTCCCATCTCTCATTGTTTTCTTGTGTTTCAGCATCAACTCAGCGGCAGGAAGAGAAACAAAGTAGGAGCTTTAAAAGCTAAGATTTTGCTTTCAAAGCAGGCCTCTCCCAGAGATAACCTTTTTTCTCCTTTCATGAAGTCTCAGGTCCACAATTGCTGGGACATCAGTTCCTAAAGCCAGTGCTCAAAAAACAGCCCTCTGAGGAGAGCCCATTGGAAGTAAATCAGAATCTGGGACACTTCTAATCCCTTCTCTGTTGCTCCATGGGAATTCAACACTGATGGAGCCGGGCTATGGGTTGTGCCTGTGGGGTGGCATTGTGAGATGTAGTAGAAGCAGCATCCATTGTTTTGGAGGCAACACTTTGGGGCCTGACTTTGTATAAGTTATTAACTTCCCCAGTATTCAGACTCGTCCTTTGAGAGAGCATCTGGCTTGCCAACCGCCCAGGAATGTTGTGATAATCCCCTTGGACAATGTGCATGGAAGCATTTGTAAATCACACAGCATCGTACATACATTAGCCTTACTGTTTTGTCATTGACCTTTTGACATTGTCTTGATTCCTGGGGCCCTCAGCGTCAAACTTTGAAGTAGTCTTTCCCCAATTGAACATTCTACAAAGCTGTTTAGACCCCTTGCTTCTTCCTTCAACTGATAATATTTTCCTAACTTGAGAGCTTGCCTGAAAGGCACCAAAGTGCACCAGACCAACTTTCTCTTTGGAAATGATTAATCTCTCCCATTTTTCCACATGTCCCTCTCCTGGCTTGTCCCTTGGAATCCCAGGACCCCATAAGCAACCTGGGGATGGTATGAAAAGGAATCCATGGAGAATGGAATGTGCAAGGAAGCTTTGGGTTGAGAGATAATAGGGGTATCGTGAAATCAGGAATGTGGAGAAACGTGATCCTTGCCAGGCCTGCTGGGCCAGCCCATCCCCATTCTGCTCCTGGATGCCCATTTTAACCTCTTGTCTCTTGCAGGTACCTGCACAAGCTGTCTTTTGAGGGCAGCTTTCCAGAGCAGTTAGAGCAAGATCTGAGCTCTGAGGAGTATAACAGAGCACCCATGGAAGCAGACATTCTGTTGTGGGAGGAGATGGGGGAAAATGCTGTTTGACTCTATCACCTTTGGGATTTACTGAGACATTCATTTTGGCCTCCAACTTCCCAGTGAATTGAACTACCCTTTCACTTTCCTGTTGTCATCATCAACACTGGGTGCCCTTCTTCCATCAGAGCTCTATTTAGCACTGAATCCCACATTGTTCATGGACTTCTTTTCATACCACCTCTTCCCTTTTCCCTCTCCCCCTAGAGAACACTCAGATACCAGGCCCTATTTCCCAACTAGACCTCCTTTATCTTTGGACCCTAACTCCTCACCTGACCCAACACTTCTGAATACACCTCTCCCTCTTCAGCTACCCATATTTCAAAGGCTGACTCCACAGCTAAGGCTGCAAAGCTCCTTGGAGGAAACCCTCAAGCAGATTCAGACAAGAAAAATTCAGTTGCTGGCCTGGATAGCTCTTTTCCTGCATGCTTACCTGAGGGTAAAGAAGGCCAGATGGCCATGAGGTCATCCCTCTAAAATTTTTCTCATAGGCTCATGGGCTCAGGCTGAGAAGGAGCAAACAGGACAAGAATCTATTACCAACTTAAGAAAGAAAAGACCCTAAGAATCCTAGGAGACCCTTAGCTGGAGAAGATCAAATAGGGAATGCAGGATTGGAGACTATCCACCCCAGGGAGGACATCTATCCGCTCAGGACATCCTATTAGCAGAGACTCCTGGGAACAAGTCATCCTCCTACCTACCACAGGATCCACCAAAGAGTACTCAGAAAATAGGAATAAATGTGTATTCCAGTGGTTTCATTTACTGCATACAGAGAAGAGACAAAACAAAAAGATCAATGGCACAAAACCAAGAAGCTGTCAACATCTGTGCAGAGCCCGGATCCACTAGAAATCAGAGCTGCCTCTGTGGACAAAGGGGATGGTGAAACTCAGAAGAACAAGTCAGTCATTGGCCAGATCCTAAAAAAAAATGGGATCATGTGCAGAATTAATGCAAGGAAAGGAAGTCTACCTAAGGAGGAACTCAAGGCCCAGGCTGAGTTCGAAGATGTTTTGCTGTGATTACAAGGCTCCCTGCATTCCTGAGGAAATGAAAGGGCTGAGGACGACATCTTGATGCCTTCAAATAGACTCTTAAGTTGCCAATTGCTCTAAACAATAATAAGCAAGTCACAGTTAAGAGTCATAAAACTCATGAAAAATGTGAGGTTCCAGAATGATCTATTGTGTTTGAAGCTCCTCAAGGAGCCTGGACCAAGGATGCCAGGTCCAGCAGGCCACCCTGACACCTGTCTCTGGATATGTGTTTCTTCTGATCAATCATAAAGTCCTCCTCCATCCCCTGCTGCCAGCAAAATTTCTCTCAAAGAAATGTTTCCATACTACTAGAGAAAATTAATTGGTTCTCTCATTACTACATCCTCTGAAGAGGATAGACTGTTTCTCGTAATCAGAAGTATTTATTCTTCTCAAATATATTTGTTTCTTCTAAAAAGACAATGGTGTCTTTTGTCTCTGCTGCATTTGGGGGAAGTTTAGAGTATCTCAGGAACTGGGGCTTAAAGAGGAGTTCAGTTTTATCTCTTATTGAGAGCTGGCTTTGACCTCTTGAAGCTGATAAAGATTAGGGAGGGCCAGTGATAGTGGAATTGCACCCCACGACCATCTCAAGTTGCTCCCTTTATCTCTCTAAGAATATCCCATTTAAATTTTTTATTAAAATATTGCCCTTGTAAAAACAAACAAAAATGTTCAGAAGCTTTAAAAAATGAGAGAAGCAATTAATACTATGCCCCAGGACCTGCACTTATCAGCACTCCTCTGTACCATCATTATTTTGAACTGTACACTGCCGTGGTTGGAATGGTTGGGGTTACATAGGCATCGTAGGGCCACAATTTCCCACTGGAATTGTGGAATAATGAGGAATAATGAGACAAGAAACTTCACACATCCCCAAAATGGAACTGGAGTTTGGGAATCTTGGGGTTCTGAGTTTAGAAGGATAAGGAGAATTCTCCATGACCCTGAATACTTTGATGGAGAAAGAGCTTCCACCTGTCCCCAAGTCTCCCTTACATTCCTGAAGAAGGCTGGGAGAATGAGCACTGTGCCCCACTTCTTAGCTTTTCCTTAAAGAAAAGGTACAATGGACCACCAACTTCCCTTTCCTCTCTCCATGTGACAGACTCTAAGAGCAACAGACACAAAACCCTTGGATGTGCTTTAGTGAGTGGGAGATAGGAGGAAGGCAGAGCAGGGTTAAGGTCTTAGCAAACCTTAGAGTTGAAGGAGAACATATTTTTATCAGGCTGGGGAAAGAAATCTCCACATATCTTCAAGTAGCACTCAGCTTACTCTCCAGCCAGTAGAAGGGGGCTGGATTCAAAGGAGAGACATAAAAATTGATGCATGTCCTGGGTCACCTTCTCCCACCCAGCAGAAGTCAGCCCCACTCTGAAAGTGTTTGAGAATGAGATTGTTTTCCAGAAAACAGTGGCTTTTTGAATGTTAGAGAAATGAGCCCCCAGCCTAGTGGACACAGAGCTGGAGGATCTTGAAGGTGGCACATGTTTGGAGGTTATGCTGAGGTGGATCATCAGATGGATGTGACAAGGCTGGTCACATCCAAGGAACAAAGAAGTGCTGCTCAAGGATCTGCTGAATCGGTGGGGTTCATGGGTCTCAAAACAAACTTTGAACTCATCAGCAAATTCTCCCTGCTGAGTGGGTGTCTTGGGGAAGGGAAGTCCCTCTCTATGGTATTTGACTTGATGACATCATTGCAGGGCAAAGGGATCACACAGCCTTCAAGGATGGGATGGTTCATGGGGCAGCCACACAGCACCTACAGAAAAATGAGCGCAAGAGTGGGGAAAGGCGGGGGAATGAGTGGGAAAGGAGGAAAACCAGTGAAGAGGAGGCAAAATAACTCAGCTGGGGAGAAGGAATGGGAATGTTTTCATCGTCACTAATTGTGACACTTTCTACCCACCACCAAACCACACACAAGTGCATGCACACACACACACACCCTGACCACTTGTGTTTCAGATACCAGAGTGTACCTCAGAGCATGGAGTTAAATGTATCACAGAAGGTGGGGTCAGGAATTTAGGTTTTTCACAAGGAAACAAGCATTTTTCTCGCTAGGTTAAGTGTAGAACATCAAACTTTTAAGTGTTCTGTTTTATTAGGTTCTGAATATATATTTTAATTTAATCCTTAATGTGATCATCACATTAAAATTATAAATGTAAAAATTACACAACAGACTCTCACCTGGAAAAGTAGTGTCCAGCAGCATGTACAAAGATCATGCATTGTCACATCGATAGGCGAACAAATGAAACTGGTAATAATTGTTCATAATGCCCACTTCGAAACAGCAGAAGGGAAAGGGAAGAGTGAAGTGAGCTGGTCTTCACCGCTCTAAGCAGGAAGCACGCTAGCTCCAAAGTGGGCCGCAGCCCAACGATGCGGCAGCAGCCCCTCCTTGGGGTCCCGCTGGGTGGTCACAGAGACGGCCTTTGCACACAGACATGGTAATAGCATGTTATTTTCCAAGTTTTTGCCCTTCATTCGTTCCAACTCAGTGGTGGTGTCTGCCACGCGATCAGAGAAAAACTGCACGCTGCCCACTGCAGAGGCCTGCCCCGCCTTCGCTGTGGGGCTGATGTACGTTTCCCGCGTGAGTTTCTCACGGACGTTCACACTGGAAAACAATAAGCCGTTGTGTGGGTCAACACTGTACTTGGCGCTCCCATGAAGCTGGGGGCGGAGGCAGAGGCTCACCGGGTCAAAGCTCTCCACGAGCCGAGCTGCGCGCCGCCCAGCGGCGGCTGCTCTATCTGGCGGCGGCGGTGCGGCCGAGCTGTCCTAAGGGCCGCCCCCGCTGACCACGTTCTCCCTGTGCTGGCCTTGCTCCTCCGCTGCCCTTGCTCGGCTGGCTCTGGCCCCCCGCCGTCCCGTCACCGCCAGGAGGCCCCTCGCTGCCACCCCGCGATGCCAGGAGTAGGTGAACCCGCCCATCTTGATCAAGCTGCCGCATCCGCGGCCCCGGAACTTCTGCAGCTAGAGGCCGGCCCTGACTTTTCCTCCGGTGGTGGCCTTTGTGAACCGCACCCAGAGAAGGCACGTTCGTTTTCAACCTGCTCTGCTTGGGAGACAGACTCTCATTCGTGTCAAACCCGTCGTCAGCGTCCCCTTCCTCAAAGACCTGGTTGAGAACAGGAGCACTCTTCCTAGATGTCAGGTCACAGTCGGCTAGCGGCGCAAAGCCACTTGTGTTGAGAAGGACATGGGTTTCCTGTCCTCCTCATCTTCTTCTTGATCCTCTTCGACCCTGAACAGACACTTCCGCCCACTGGCCGTGGGTTTCAAGCTTGCGGGCCACACCGTGCAGAGTGCTGGCCCAGCCAACTCGGGGAGGTCCGAAATTCTGAAGACAGCACACAACCATTGTCTTTGTTTTTGTAATCATATGTGATCCAAGAAAACCTGGACCAGAAACTGCTGATACAAACCAATGGAAAGGGGACTGTAAGCTTACATACATAAGCGGAAATTCTAAAAAACAGGAAATATGGAAATATCGAACAAATACAGATATTAAAGCAGATTTTCCAAATAATGTCATTGCTTTATAACTATAGTTAATAATATAAAGATACTTTTCCAAGAGACCTGAACCTCAGGACACTTAGCGCCGCCCGGTGGCGCAGTGAAGTTCGCAGCCTCTGCTTCCCGCGGCCCCGGGGTTCCCTGGTTGGGATCCTGGGCGCTGACGTGCTTACCGCTCATCTGGCCATGCTGAGGCGGTGTCCCACGTGGAGCAACTAGAAGAATGCACAACTATGATATACAACTATCTACTGGAGCTTTGGGGAGAAAAAAGGAAAAAAGGAGGAAGATTGGCAACAGATGTTAGCTCAGGGCCAATCTTCCTCACAGCACACACAAAATATATATAAAGTAGGTTGCACCTTTCATATTCTGTTCTCTCACTGAAATAATTTTCATTTCTAATACCACATTTTTTGTTTTTTGCTTTATTTACAATGTGATTTTTTTGTTGTCTCTTTCATTGTGGTATAATTAACACATCGTGAAGGGCAAAAATTTTCAGTGTATTGTTTGATGAGTTTTAAGAAATGCATACCCATATCAGAATACAGAATATGTCCATCAAATGAGAAATTCCTTCATGTCCCTTCCCCGTTAACTTACTCACTGAGACAACCACTGCTCTGATTTCTTACACCGCAGATTAATTTATCTATTTCAGAACATCCTATAAATGGGGTCATATAGATTTTACTAACTTTAGGCCAATACCACACTTCTTGTTACTGTAACTTTACAGAAAGTATTGAAATTGTCGTAAGTTCTCCAAATTTCTATTTCCTTTTCAAGAATTTTTTGGCTATTTTAGGTCTTTTATATTTCCATATGAATCTTAGAATCAGTCTGTCAAATTCTACAAAAAAAAAAAAAATAGCCTGCTGAAATTTGGATAGGGATTGTGTTGAATGTATAGACCAATTTAGGGAGAATTCATATCTTAACAATATTGAGTCTTCCAACCAACAAACCAGATATATTTTTCCATTTATTTTGGTCCTTTTTTTTTTTTTTGCAAGGAAGATTAGCCCTGAGCTAACATCCAGTGCCAATCCTCCTCTTTTTGCTGAGGAAGATTGGCCCTGGGCTAACATCCGTGCCCATCTTCCTCTATTTTATATGGGATGCCACCACAGCATGGCTTGACAAACAGTGCATCAGTGTGCACCTGGGATCCGAACCTGTGAACCCCAGGCTGCCGATGCAGAGCATGCGCACTTAACCACTTTGCCACCGGGCCAGCCCTATTTTCGTTCTTTTTATTTCTCTCAGCAATGTTTTATAGTTTTCAGTGTATAGGTCTTGCCCATATTTTATTAGGTGTATCCATATTCATATTTTTAAAGTTATTGTAAGTAGTAGTATTTTTCTTTTTTTGGTGAGGAAGATTAACCCTGAGCTGACATCTGTTGCCAATCTTCTTCTTTTTGCTTGAGGAAGATTAGCCCTGAGCTAACACCTGTGCCAATCTTTCCTCTGTTTTGTATGTGTGTTGCCACCAAAGCATGGCTTGAAGAGTGGTGTAGGTCCGTGCCCAGGATCCGAAACTCATGAACCCGGGCTGCCAAAGCGGATCGTGCTGGACTTAACCACTGTGCTGCTGGGCCGGCCCCAGTAGTGTTACTTTTTTAATTCCAATTTCTGATTGTTTGTTGTTAGTATGTAGATATAAATTTGATTTTTGCATTTTGATCTTGTACACTACGAGCTTGCTAAACACACTTTTGAGTTAGTAGCTTTATTGTAGATCATTTAGGATTTTCTACATAGATGAACACATCATCTGCGAACAAGGAGAGTTTTACTTAAAAGTAATGGAAGAAAACATCCTTTCCTTGTTCTTATCTTCGAGGGGAAATGTTCAGTCTGTTACCATTAAGTATAATGCTAGCTGTCAGTTTTTCACTTGTTCTTCTCTGATTGAAGAAGTTAAATTTTGTCAAGTACTTTTTGTACATCTATTGAGATAATCATTTGGTTTTTCTTTTTTAGTTTATTAATGTGGTGACTTTCATTGACTGGTTTTCAAATGATAACTCAACCTTGCATTTCTAGGATAAAACCTACTTGGTCTTGATGTATTATCCTTTTTCCTTTTAACTTTTTTTTTTATTTCCCTTTATTATCATCGTTTTTGTTTTGTTTTGTTTTGTTTTTTTGTGAGGAAGATCAGCCCTGAGCTAACATCCATGCTAATCCTCCTCTTTTTGCTGAGGAAGACCAGCTCTGAGCTAACATCTATTGCCAATCCTCCTCCTTTTTTTCCCCAAAGCCCCAGTAGATAGTTGTATGTCATAGTTGCACATCCTTCTAGTTGCTGCATGTGAGACGCCACCTCAGCATGGCCAGAGAAGCAGTGCGTCGGTGGGAGCCCAGGATCTGAACCCGGGCCGCCAGTAGCAGAGTGCGCACACTTAACCGCTAAGCCACGGGGCTGGCCCCAATGTATTATCCTTTTTATATAATGTAGGAATAAACATGTTAAAATTTTGTTTAGACTTTTTGAATCTACATTAATGAGGGATATTGGTCTGTAGTTTTATTTTCTTGTAGTATCTTTGGTTTTATATCAGAGTAATGCCGGCCTAATAGAATGAGCTGGGAACTATTCCCTCCCTTCAATTTTCTGGAAGAGTTTTTGCAGAATCAGTATTATTTCTTCCTTAAATTTGGTTTGGTTCAGTACAGTTCACCAGTGAAGCTATCTGGACCTGGAGTTTTTTTATTGTTGTTTTTTGTTTTTTTGTAGTAAGTTTTTTAACTACAAATCCAATTTCTTTAATTGATATATGTCTATTTAAGTTATCTGTCTCTTCTTGAGTGAGCTTTGGTAGTTTGTATCTTTTAATAGATTTGTCTATTTCATCTAAGTTATCAAGTTTACTGGCATTAAGATGTTCCCAATATTCCCTTATTATCATTTGGATGTCTGCAAAATCTGTAATGATGTGATTTCCCTCATTTCTGATTCTGATCATTTGTCTTCTTTTATCTTGATGAGGCTGACTTAACATCAATCTTCTCAGAAAGCTTGTGGTTTCATTTATTTTCTCTATTTTTTCCATTTAATTTCTTCTCTGAACTTGATTACTTCCTATCTTCTGTTTACAATGGGTTTCATTTTTTCCTTTTTCTAGTATTTTAAGGTGTAAACTGAGTCATTCATTTATGGCTTTCATCTTTTCCAGTATAGGCATTTAGTGTTTTATATTTCCCTCCAAGTACTGCTTTGGAGGCATCTCACAAATTTAGATATGTTGTGTTTCCATTTTCATTGATTTCACAATACTTAATTTCCTTTTTGATTTTTTTTTGACCAATGGATTATTTAGAAGGATGTTATTTAGTTTCCAAATATTTGGGGATTGTCCAAATACTTTTCTGTTATTGACTTCTAACAATTCTGTTGTGGACAGAGAATACATCTTACCTTTTAAATTTATTGAGATTTGTTTTATGACCCCAGAATATGACCTACCTTGGAAATGTTTTGCATACACTTAAAAAGAATGTGTATTCTGCCACTGTTGGGTGGAATGTTCTACAAATGTCAATTACATCAAGTTGGTAGATAGTGATGCTCAAGTCTATCTACTATATGCTTGCTGATCGTTTATCTCCTTGTTCTATTAATTATTAATAGAGGGGATTGAAATTTCCAACTACAATTGTGAATTTGTCTTTTTTTCCTTGCAATTGTATCAGTTTTTGCTTCAGGTATTTTGAAGCTCAGCTATTAGGTGCATAAACTTTTAGGATTACATCCTCTTGATAGATTGATCCCTTTATCATTATGAAATGGTCCTCTTTATCTCCGATAATTATTCTTTGTTCTGAAATATATTTTGTCTGATATTAATATAGCTCCTTCAGCTTTCTTTTGACTTGTGTTAGCCTGCTATATCTTTTTACATCCTTTTATTTTTAACCTATTTGTGTCTTTATATTTAAAGTGTGCTTCTTGTAAGCAATGTTTTATCCAATATGACAATCTCTTCCTTTAATTTGTGTGTTTAGATCATTTGTATTTAATGTAATAATTTATATTGTTAGATTAAGTCTGTCATCTCAATTTTGTTTTCTATTTGTCCTGTCTGTTCTTTGTTCTCTTTTTCCTTTTTCAGCCTTCTGTTGGATTAACTGAATATTTGTTATGATTCCTTTTTGTCCCCCTTTTGGATTATTAGCTATAACTCTGTCTTGTTATTTTAGTGGTTTATTTCGCAGTTGTACTATATACCTTTAGCTTATCCCAATGTACCTGCAAGTGATATGCCACTTCATGTATAGTATAAGAGCCTTATAATATGTTCATGGTCATGTTTTGCCATTATATGACCATATGGCCCCTCTAATGACTGGCTTGGCCTACCTCTGGCAGGTATAATTGTGGATGGTGTGACCTTCTTCAGGCAGCCATATCCAGGAGATATCCAAGGATTTCCTTAGACAAGGAATCCCAAAGCAATCTCAGGCATTAAATCAGGCTTCCTTGATCATCCCAACGAAATCAAGAGCCACTGTCTACTGGTAATTTTTTGGCACCACCTACAACAAAGAGAGAGTATCATAATCAGGACATACCTCCCAAGGACTATGTTTCTACAAGATCCAATCTTAGAGGGCCAGAGCTTAGGGGGTTCACCAAACATGTAGCATCAATGACCTCCCCAATGTTCTTCATACACTGATTCTCTGAGCTCATTTAAAAATCCAACCTGATTTCCATGTTTATGTGTTCCTATCTCATCGCCAGGACTGAGGAGAGGTCGTTTTTGAACACCAAAATGTAAGGATTAAAATAAAATTTTTGAATTAATTAAAATAGTGATTTTAAAAGTTTTTTAATGGAGAATTTTTTTCAATAGTAAAGGTTGGCTAAATAGAAGGAGTACTTTTTTTCGGGCATCCCATATCATGAATTTGTTCAAAGAATAGTCTAGAAGGGAGAATGAGGCAGGAGGGGCAGCACAACATAGTGGTTAAGAGTGTGGACTCTGGAATCAGAATACCTGGGTTTGAATTATGATTTCTGATGAATGGAAACTAAGTTGCTCTTTGTTTTTTGTTTTTAGATATCTTGATTTTCTTTTAGGTATAAAGGAAAGGAGTCAAAGACAGTTTTTTGTTTTGTTTTGATGATGCAAAAATGTGTGCTGACCTTCAAAGCAGCTTTCTGGCTTTAAAATATGGATATCAGCCTTTGTGTGAAGATGCTCTCTTGTTTAGTCTGGTGAGAAGATCCCAAGAGGTAGGTGTGGTGATATGAGCATTGATATGGTAAAGAGATAGGCTGTGATAGGTGTGCTGCTTATTAAAAACGAGGTTATGAAGCTCCTGGTGGTGTGAAAGAGGTATAGTCCTTTAGGAGACTGGAGAAGATTCCAGAAAATCATCTCAAATACTACCTGAGATCCCTCACAGCTCCAAATTTGCAAGACTAGTTGCTGGAAAGTAACCAAATGACTTCCTAGAGAATTCTGTGACCTTTCAGTCTTCTCACCAAGTCAGAAAAATAATATTTCCCTGTGGCAGGAATGTATCAAAACCACTCTAATCCAGTTAAAGCATAAACCATTAGAATGTAGAATCCTCAGTTCACATCACAATATGATGCACAGGAAGTCCTCATTAGGATGACTGAATGGGTTCCTCTAGGGCTACTACGGATAAGGACTCAAACATCAAGACTTTCACTGGCACGAGAGGAAGGTGAAATTCCTAAGTATAACTACATGAATAGAAATGTTAACTTGGTTATGCCTGGCACATAAACATTATGATACAGAGCTGGCAATGAGAAAGCAAAAATGAGACCTAGAATATGGAATTAAGAATCAACGTGGGGAAGTATGTCAAGGATTTATCTGCAAACATGACTTAAAAAGAGAAAGAAGGGGAAATTGAGCTTTTGCAGAACGTCTAATATATGACTACATCTCCTTGAATACTTATCTTGTTTGCACTTTTAGCTTGTTGATGTAATTATTTTTAACTTGGTTGAATTTTTATAGCCATTGAAATGGAAAATATTAAAACTAAGGTATCAACATAAGAATAGATTTTGTTCATCTGTTACTTGTTTTTGTTCATTTATTGTTATAGTAATTTGGGGTTGAGAATTTGAAATCTCTTTAGGCATACTATAATAAAATAATAGTAATTTTGCTAAAGTGGTTGGGAACCATTATTTTCAGTGTAAGATGAAAGAAATACTAGTAAAATATCAAGGATTTTATGAAAGACGTGAATAGATCAGTATAAACTCATAATTTAAAACAATAGGTTCTGATTCCTTGCCAAGTCCACGGAAAGTGGTCTAGACTCAATGAGACGCCATTGGTTATGAGCACCTGAAGCAACCAGATTGGGGCTTTCAAATACTATTGCCCACTAGGAGAAACCAGTGCTCTTTGGAGAAATGGCTGACTCCAGGTGTGGTGGAAGGAATATGTAGGATGAATCTGGGGTATTGTAACTAGGGCATTTTTTTAACAATGTATTTCATAGAGCAGAAGTTATCATTGTAATGAACTCTAATTTATGTTTTTAGTTTTGTGCTTTGTGTTTTTTGTATCTTGTCTGAAAAATCTTTGCATAACAAAAGTCACAGGTATTTTCTGTTTTCTTCTAGAACTTTATAGTCTCTACTTGTACATTTATGTCCATGACCTATTTCAAGTTAATTTTTGTATATGGTGTGAGCTACAGATCAAAGTTCATTATTATTATTATTTTGCAAATGGATTTCCAATTGTTCCAGCATTATTTGTTGAGAAGACTACCTTTTGTCCATTGAGTTACCTCAATAAATTGTTAAAAGTCTGTTGTCCACATGTGTGGTTTGATTTCTAGACTCTATCCTGTTCCATTGACCTGTCCAACACCACAGCCTTGATTTCTCTAACTTTTTAATAAGCCTTGAAATCAGGTAATATGAGTTGTCTTCCTTTTTTTCAAAGGTGTTTTATTTATTTTAGGTCTTTTGCATTTCTATATAAATTTTTGAAGCAGCTTGTCAATTTATACAAAAATGTCTGCTGGGATTTTTCTTGAGTGATTGCATTGAATATACCGATTAATTTGAGGGGAATTGATATCTGAAAACTACTGAATCTTTCCATCTGTAAACACATTTTATTCAGATACTTTGCAAAACCTCCTTATTAGGTCTAGTGCATTTTTCATCATTTTTGAGATCTTTGTGGAAGATCAGGTTGTCTGCAAATAAAGACGATTTTATTTCTTCCTTTCCTGATTGTATGCTCCACCACCACCCCCTTTTTCGTTTTCCCTACTGCACTGGCTAAGATCATCAGTACAATTTTCACTAGAAAGAGCAGAGCAGACATCTTTGACTTCTTCCCAATCTTGGGGCAAGCATTTAGTCTTTTGGGGCAAGCATTAAATATGATAAATGCAGATTTTCTATAGATGCCCTATAACAATTTGAGGAAGCTGCCCTTTATTCCTAGTTTGCTGAGTTTTTATTCTAAAGGGATGTGGAATTTTTGTCAAATAATTTTCCTGCATCTATTGAAATGATCATATGGTTCTTCTTTTTAGGCTATTCATATGATGAATTACACCAATTGGTTTTTGTATATTGGCTCAACTTTGCATTCTTAAATTAAACTTGCCTTGGCCATAATGTACTTTCCTTTTAAAATACTGCTAGATTTGATTTGCAAATATTCTGTTAAGGATGGTTGTGTCTATGTTCAGGAGAAACATTGGTCACTAATAGTTTTTTTTTTGTAATGTCTCTGTCCAGCTTTAGCATCAGGATAATGCTAGCCTCATAAAATATGTCAAGGATTCTTTCTCTTCTGTTTTTGAACTAGATGTTGTAGAGTTGGCATTATTTTCTACTTATTTAGTTGTATTCAAATCTTTTTGATATCTTTTAAGTATCTGTGGATTCTGAAGTGATGCTGTTCCCTTTCATTGCTTATAATGAGTATTTAAGCCTTCTTTATCTGTACTGTCATGAGATTACAGATGGCATTAATCTTTCCAATCAACAATGTTTTGGTTTTGTTGTTTCTCCCTATTTTATGTTTTTTCCCTCTATTTTTCATCTTCTTATCACTTTCTTTTTACTTTCTTGTTTAATTTACGTTTTTTATTCTAACCTATTGAGATAGATGCTTAGATATTTTCATGATTTCTTCTTGCCTGATCTGTACTTGTTGCTATACATTTCCCTCTATTAAGGTTTAGGTGGAAGTGATTTTGTGAATGGTATGTGGTTAAGTTTAAGTTTTCATTTTTTGTTTTACCCGTATAGGTAATTAATTGAGCCAGAAACATTGAAATACCACTTTTCTCCTATTGCTCTACAATATCACCTTTGTCATAATTCAAGTGTCTATAGGTAATTCATCTGTTTCTGAATTCTCTTTTACCATTGGTCTATTTGACTACCCATGTGCAATACCACACTGCCTTAGTTACTATTGCTTTATAGGAAGTCTGAGTCTGGTATATTCTCCAAATTTGCTCTTCATAAGTGTCTTGTCTATTCTTGACTTTTAGCATCTCCATATGTTATCCTAGAATTAAATTGTAAGATTTCAAAAAAAAAGCTTATTGGGGTTTTGATATGGAACATATTGAATATTGTGGGAAACTGAACTTATCTAACTCTATTGAGGAACATTGAAGGATATGACTAATCATATGTGCTAGATACAGTGCCATGACTAACCATAGGAGGAGGTACTGACAAAGAATTGTGAAGAACAGAGTATCAGAGTAAGCCTGATAAAGACTTATGCATAACAGGAGCAAGCTCAATGTAACTACTGATGAAAATTGAATATCTGCCATTTACTAACAATAGGATGATTTATACCAACTGTAGGTTTAATTCCATATAGAGCTAAAAATCCATTAGAAATTTGTAGCTGGTTGCTGGCTACCTGCATGCTATATGGTGTTTTGTTGCTGTTGTTGTTCAATAATAAAATGAGCTAACTCTCTTTTATGAATGGGCTTGTTCCTTTGGATTTCAATTTCTTTCCTCATATACCCAGCAATATATAAATCACTTTGGGGAAAACTAGCATCTTTAATATTCAGTTTTCCAGCCAACAAATTTGGTAAGTCCTTTAATTTATTTAAGCCTTTAATTTTATTCACTAATGTTTTATAATCTTCTGTGTAGAGGTCTTGCACTTCATGATTGGATTTATTTTAGGTGTTTTATATTTTTGATGCTAATGTAAATGCTATCTTTAAATTTTCACACTGTTGCTGGTGTGTAGAATTAGTTTTAATATTAAAATTGTATAAACCAACTAAACTCCTCTATTTCTAATACTTAGTATATATTTTTTTCTTTATACACAATTGTATCATCTGCAAATAATGCCCATTTTACTTTTTCCTTTCCATTCCTTATGCCTATTATTTCTTTTTCTTTCCTCATTGCACTAGCTAGCTCCTCTAGTAAAATTCTTTAAAAAAAAAAAAAGCATTGGTGGTTGTGACGTGTTAAACAAGTAGGTGCTAAATTTGAAGAGGAATTTTTATAGAAACCCATTATCAGATCAATGAGGTTGCCTGGGGGCTGTGACAGTGGAAGGACCAAATGGGAGGCCTGTAAGGTGGGAAGTGTGAATCTTTGTTATCTGCATAAGTTCCATAGCTGTCACTATATAGAACTCCCTCTTCACTAAACTTCTGTGTGTCCCCAATATGATCTCTTGTCCTTCTCATGTCTTCATAAGGGCCAGTTGGAACATCTTCCATGAGGAACCCCCAGAGTAGCTCAATGCATGAGATGTACCCGTAGGCCTTCTTTCCCAGGTCTGAATGGTTGATTATACCTGACGTCAGTGTTCTCAGCTCACTCTTCATAATGAAACCAGGAATTTTCCCACACAGGTTCCCACATCTCTGTCAGGTGTGCCCTCTGCCCTGCAGAAGTCCTTACCAGAGGGGCCCCATCATTTCACAATAGACAGTTAGGCCATGCAGGAAGGGGATCAGGAGGGTGGGAAATGTGAAGGAATCAAGTGGGAACTATGTGAACATGGGTAAACCATGTTTATCCATATAGATACCCTCATCCTTGCCATATATGCCCTCCTGCAGGGCACCTCCAGCAGGGGTCTTCATCTAAAACTGGTCATGGAAGAATAGGTGAAACCACAGGAAGAAGAGCAGGAGATATTTTAGAGATATCAAGTTCTCAAATCCATGGCAGGCATGACTTCTCACTCCAAGAGTTTTCCTCTGTAAGTGTCCTCAGTTCCCAGGGAAAATAGTTGGGCCTGCAGGGCAGGGGTCAGAAAGGAACTGAAGGGACATTAGACAAGGTCTTTATGTGCAATCACCACAGTTTATATAAGTGTATGTAAAAAATAATAAAAGCATAATAAAATGTCACTTTAACATTCCAAGAACCAAGGCCACCAGGGTCAAAGACAGTAAAATGAACAATCATAGGAATGGGATATCAAAGCAGAGTGTCTGGACTGCAAAGCAAATTCAGATATGGCTTTGACATATTAGTCTTAGCATCCTGTTGCAGGAGGATAGAGAGGAAAGATAAAATGAACTAATATTAACTGAAAATGTGCTCTACATTTTACTTTTATTTACCAATAAGTAAAAATATTCAGATGGGTGAAGTAGGCTTGCCTGAAGTCACACAATCTGTGAGTAGTTAAGCCAGGATTAAAACCTAAGATCATCTGGATCAGTACCAAAGTCAGTCCACCATACCAAATTCCCAATGAGAGACAGTAAAGGGGAGACCCCGTCAAGAAACATCAATTTCAAGGTCCAGGATCTTTCCAGAGATACAAGTCAACTTACTAAGCTTGAGACAGGAAAACACATAAATATCACTTTTCTTGAATCTGATCAACCTATCTTTCTATCTTTGTACAAGAATTTTACATGTAACTTTACGGGTCATGCTATATAAAGCAGTTTCTAGGAACTGATTTTTTTTTTTTTTACTCAAGCTTTCTTCATGTCCTTTATAGGGAACTACTGTATGGTCAAAATTATGCCAAACTAATATTAGCAAGTCCACAATGTCTGGTTATTGTTATGTAGTATAATAAGGAACATGTAACTTGACAATATTCTACATATATAATTTCTCCTATTGACCATTCAGTTCATAACTTTAAAAGCTTTACATGGCACCTTGAAAGTGTCCCTCACTTATATAATTATTTTCCATCATCTTTACTGAAAGAATTAGGTATCACCACACTACAGACATTAATTTTCTTGTAAAATTTTAACTATAAAGATGTCTCCCACAAACTTATCAAATTAATTAGGTTTATAGTATTTGTTAAGGCTTGAGCTAATACTGAAGGCTTTTCTGTGTTCAGGTAATTATGATTTTACACTCTTATGAATTCTATGATGTACAGTGAGTTGTGACTTCTGGATGAAGGCTTTCCCACATACAGCACACTGATAGGGTCTTTCCCCAGTATGAATTCTTTGATGTAAAACAAGGTCTGACTTCTGGGAAAAGGCTTTTCCACATTCAGCACATATGTAAGGTTTCTCTCCTGTATGAATTCGCTGATGTCCTGGGAGGTGGGACTTCTGAGAGAAGGCTTTCCCACATTCAGTACATATATAAGGTTTTTCTCCTGTGTGAATTCTCTGATGTCCAATAAGATGTGATTTCTGACAGAAGGCTTTCCCACATTCACTGCATTTATAGGGTTTCTCTCCAGTGTGTGTTCTCTGATGTATGATGAGCTGTGACTTCCGGGAGAAAGTTTTCCCACAGTCAGTACATTCATAAGGTTTCTCCCCAGTATGAATTAACTGATGTGTAATGAGTTCTGTTTTCCTGCTGAAGGCTTCCTCACACTGAGCACATTTGTAGGGTTTCTCCCCAGTGTGAATTCTTTTATGTATAATGAGGTGGGACTTCTCACAGAAGGCTTTCCCACATTCAGTACATTCATATGGCTTCTCTCCAGTATGAGCTCTATGATGTATAATCAGCTGTGACTTCTGGGAGAAGGCCTTACCACACTCTCTACATTCATAAGGTTTCTCTCCGGTGTGAATTCTCTGATGTATAATGAGGGGTGATTTCTGGGAGAAGGCTTTTCCACATTCACTACATTCATATGGTTTTTCCCCAGTGTGAACTCTCTGATGTATAATGAGGGATGATTTTTGAGAGAAGGCTTTTCCACATTCCGAACATTCATAAGGTTTCTCCCCAGTATGAGTTCTCTGATGTACAATGAGATGAAATTTCTCGCTAAAGGCTTTCCCACATGCCCCACAATCATATGGTTTCTTTCCAGTATGAATTCGTTGATGTACAATGAGCTGTGACTTCTTAGCAAAGGCTTTTCCACATGTAATACATACACAGGTTTTTTCCTTAGTTTCAACATTCTGATATTGAATAAGGGATTGTTTATTGCTGAAAATGTTCCCACATTGATTATTATCACAGGGTATTACTCCATTGTGAATTTTCTCAAGATTAGAATTGGACACACCATGGCTAGATGATTTTTCATATCCAAAACTCTCATCAGGGCTTTTTCTTGAATTGCCCTTATTACAACTGGGTAGGTCAATATTAGATTTCAAGGTTTTTTTAAATGCATCATACTTATGGAGTCTTTGTCTTGAAACATATGGCTGTATGCACTCTTGAAATATTTTTCCCAATGCATTATATTTATGGTCTGACACCACAGTCACTGTTTTGTTGTTGATGACTGTTACTTGCCTGAAAAGTTTGTCTTGGTTTTCCTGATATCTCTGCAGCTGGCCATCACCTTGACAGAATTTTAAAATGGAGTACAATGAACCATCCTTTGTGACTCCTTTCAGTATCTCATTATGGAAGGAAACAGAACCCAAAATACATGATTGGGGGTTGTCAAGGTTACTCTTCCTGTCTAAAGGAAAGAAAGATAAAATAAAACATTCATAAAGCAGTATTAACAGAACACAGAGAAATGGAACAATGATTGATCCAACGTAGTTGATGAACTCAGAAAACAGGGATGGAGACAGGTCACCTTGTAAGATAGTATAGCATATAGTATGATTGGGTGAATGAATAGACAAGGATGCTAAAGAGAAATATTCATAGAAAAACTAGACCTGAAAGAGATAGAAAAGTGCCTGGGTTATTATCACTCTAATCTTGGATTATTCTTCTAGAATCTTCCCATTTCCCCTGCTTTCTGAATGGAGATGCTTTTCACCTTTTGAAATCATTTATTTTATAAATCATTTGCTATACATATACTTAACTACTATTATTCTGCCACCACTATCCAAAGAAACAAGGTCTCTTCTGTACTCAAAATACTTTAACTCTCCTCATTCTACTTTCCTAATTAACAACTAACACAAACAACAGAAAAATCCAAGATCCTGCTATGGATTCAGTATCAGATTCACACCAAGAATCCAAGCTTGAATTCCACTACTCCCTATAAATACCCTCTATACATATCAAATAAAACTAGCAAAGTTCTCCTAGAAAAGCCATATTTCCCAAATCCAAGGTTTTGTTTATATACTCTCTCCTCCACCAACAGTTTGCCTTCACCCTCCTCCTTCAGCATTATCAATACTTAATACATCTTTCAAAACAGCTACAGCTGCATGCTCAGAAAAATGCATTCTCAAATTATGTTGCATCTCTTTAGACTCTAATTTTCTCTGAACTTTTAAAAACAGTAACTGTATTTGACATTCAATTTTATAAAGCCATGTATCTGGAGGTCTTACCTTCTATGTTCTTGGAATGAATTTACCTTCTATTGCCTATTAAGCTTTTTCGAAAAAGGCAGTATATATATATAGAGAGAGAGAGAGAGAAGATCACTAAGAAATAGCTTTCTCCTATAAAGGCTCACAATTATTTAATTGATTAATTATTTGCTGAATACCTACTAAATTCTCAGCATAGGAACAAAGTAGAATAAGAGATTTCAATAAGGATAGAAACATAAGCCTCAGGAACCGATCAATTAAAAAAACAAAACAAACTGATATTTCACTTCCCTTGTCTCCCATCTGCCTGATTTCCATCTGGATAGATCCAATTTGATAGGTCTCTCTTTATGATCCATGGATCTTCTCCTTGTTCCAACTTGGAGATGACATCTGGTTTGGAAACTGGATACCCTATTAAATGGAAATCAGAGGAAGTGGGACTGACTGCACTGAAGGAAGAAGAGACAGTGTAGTTTAAAGAGGTCTAAAATGAAGCAGTCCAGTTGGCCCTCAGCAAAATAAAGACTTCCATTTGGAAAGGTATAAAGATCATTATATATGTTAGGAACCATCTAACCATAGAAACTGATAAGGAAAGGTACTTGACTGGACAAGTCTGAGTTACACAGGGAGCCATTCTTACCCATTGAGACCAGGTGGCTGTAGTTCTCCAGCATCACATCCTTGTACAGGGTCCTCTGAGCAGGGTCCAGTTGCTGCCACTCCTCCTGGGTGAAATCCACAGCTACATCCTTGAACGACACTAACCCCTGCAACAGTACATTCCTGTTCAATCTGAAGTGATTATTCTCATCATTTCTACTATAGTATGTAAAACTATACCTACACCTCATTTCATATCATAGTATTTGGGAGAAACAATGTAAAATTTTGTCTTTAGCCAGAAGAGCCAGACAGATCAGGAAAACAGAAGAAGTAAATCATAAAATGCCTACCCAATACAAATAATAATTTAATAAATGATAAGGGCAGCATTCATATAACTGGGAAGAAGACAGATTATTCAATGAATAGTACTGACACAACTGGATAGTCAAGAGGAAAAGAATAACATTGAATCCATATGTTATAGACTGAATTGTATCCCCTGAAAATTCCTACATTCAAGTCCTAACCCCTAATACCTCAGAATGTGACTTTATTTGGAAATAGGGTCATTGCAGATGTAATTAGTTATCTGAAGTCATCAGGGTGGACCCTAATCCAATATGACTGATGTCCATATCAAAAGGAGAAACGTGAACAGAGAGACAGACACATAGAGGAAAGATGATATGAAGAGACATGGGGATAAGATGGTCATCTACAAGCCAAGAAGAAAGGCCTGGAACAGACCCTTCCCTCACAGCCCTCCGAAGGAACCAACCCTGCTGACACCTTGAGTTTTGGCTTCTAGCCTCCAGAACTATGAGAGAATAAATTTCTGTTGTTTAATCCACCTACTTTGTGGTACTTTGTTACAGCAGCCCTAGCAAACTAATACACCATATCTTATGTCTTAGAAAATAGAAAACATACATTCTGGAGGGAGGAAAAATTTAAACTCTAAAAAATACCCAAGACTATAAAAGTAACAAAACAAAACATGGGAGAACTTTTATTAAAAATTATAGAGCAGAAAAGTCTTTTTAAAGTACAACATTAAAAAAAGAGAAAAGCGACATTTAGAGAATCACAGAACGTCAGGGTTCTTGAAGATAATAATCTAATCCCCTCATTTTGTAGGAAAATAATCTTAGCTTCTCCTAAATCTAACAGTTCTCCTATATATATGCAATAGCTAGTAATATAATGAAATACATCAATTACAATAGCAATACTGAAGAACACACTTAGCAAGAAATGTGCAGGAAACATTCATGAAAAAAATCACAACAAATTATTGACATGGCATTAATATAAAAGACTCGGGTAAGTGTACAGCCATAAGATGTTTCTGGAGGGAAAACTGACTATTTTAATTATCACCACTATGTTCAAAATAGTTGTCATCTAATAGTGGAATCTGAGTGATTTATATTATTCTAAACTATTTTTCAGGTTTTTTCCTAAATATTCCATTATTATCAAATATTGCTTTCAGAATAAGACAAATTAAATACTGTTTCAAATTTCAACATTCCCCTGCTTAAAAGCCTCCTTTGGTTCCACCCTTGCATACACAGTCTCATCTCAGTCATCTCAATCTTAAGATTTCTCTCATCCCACACCAAGTCCCATATTCACACCATCAAGCTGCCAAGCATTTAGTTTGTCCTCATAACAACCCTATGAATTTTTCCACTTTACATATGAGAAAACTGAGGATTACAGTGTTTAAGGAACTACTTGCCAGAGGTTACATACTGAACATATGATTAATTAACTCTCAGATTAAAAAGCAGGTATTCTCACTTGATGCTTGGGTTCTTGACCACTGCACTCCACACTGCCTGCTTGATACTGTAAACAGGATCTTTTACATTTTATTGCTTTCATACCACCCTTAGGCACACTTTCCATGAAACACTCTCCACTTTAGTTTCCCTCAATGCTCAGCCATCCTAAAATCTCTGCCCTTTCTACTTTTGCAAATGCTGTTTCCCACCCCCACCCTACTTCCCTCATGATCCAAAGTTAAATAATATTTTAAGCCTATTTTCAACTTCCTTACAAAGCTGGTTGCTCCCCCCTCTCTGCTATAATGCTCCCATGTCTATTATAGAGCTTTTATGTGTCAATGTTGTTTCCACATCTGTTTACCCCATTTCTCTCTGCATTCTTCCCAGGAAAAGACTACGCCTAAATCTGCTTGAGGTATTTCATGGCTAGCCAGTGCCTGTGACATATATTGGGTACTCAAGAAATGTTTGCTAAAAACGAATGAATGAAGATTATAGAAAATAAAATAAAGTTTATGTTTAGTTAAAAATAGTTTTGTGCATTAGTCAATTATATTCTTCTGATCTAAAGAACATGAGAAAGATAAATGTGGAATACAGAAGAAATCCATTCTGATAAAATTAATATATGTAATTCTAACTTCTGATTTTACTTTATTAATGATAATTGAATGCTTCAATATACTAAATATGTATACATTTTGTTAATTTTGAGTAAAATATAGTGCATAATCAGTGAAAAATTGTACTTTTATCAGCTATACACAATTTTTACAGCTTGGGTGACTGGGAGAATGAAAGAGATGGAGGAGAGGGAAGGGGAGTAGGCGTTAGAGGGAGAAAAGAAGAATAGATATGCACAAAAATGACTACTTCACTTCTGGACAGTATGGAAAAAATATAAATCCATCTTCCTAAAGGAACAAGCATATCATTGGTTAATTACCCATGGTAGTTGGATTTATTGGGCTAATAAAAAATCCATTTTCATTCTCTAATGCAGCTCTAACAGAAATATAAAGCTAACCAGATAGGTAATTTTAAATTTTCTAGTAGCCACATTCAAAAGATTATTTTCAATAATATACATTTGTCCCATATATCTAAAATATCATTTCAACATGTAATTAATCTTTAAAAATTATTATTAGTTGTTGGAATTACATCTTCAAAATCCAGTACATACTTTACACTTCCAGTACATTTCAATTCAGACTAGCCAATTTCAAGTGCTCAAGAATCACATGTGGCTGGTGGCTCTGTATTGGACAGCACAGCTCTAAAGCTACTGACATCCAAGAAGGAAAAACACCTATCTTTTCACAATAGAACTCATTTGTTAAGCACTACTGTAAAACATACATAAGAACTCCTAATGCAAAAGCTGATTTCAAGATTTGACAATAATAATGATAACATAATAATAACAGCTAATACTAAATATAGAACACACCATCCCCAGTTACAGTTCCAAGCATGGTCTTTTACTCACTTAATTCCCACAACAACCCTATGAGGATTATAATCTCCATTTTACAGATGAGGAAACAATCGCAGTGAACCAGGCCACAAGGAAATATTACGCATCTGCTAAAATAATAAAGCAGAATTCTATGTGCTGGCATGGGAAGATATTCAAAATGTACAGAAAAATCTTTATACCGGACAGTAAAGTTAAAAACCAAGCTGCAGAACAGAATGTTTACTGTAACATTATTTTTCCAAAGGAAAAGCACAAGAAAATAAGAGACACTCTTACACATTTGTTCTTTCACATATACACACTTAATTGCAGTTATATTGAAAACGGTTTGGAAGGTTAGAAACAGTGGTTAACACTGATAAACTCAGGAGGAGGGGAGTTTAAATTAAAAAGTCTCTCAGTTTTTAAATTTTTATCTTTTTATACAGTTTAAAATTTGTATACCACGTATATAGCGAATGTTGGCAGGAAGAAAAAATAATACGGACTGTTAAAAATGGCAGAGCAGAGATGGAACTGGCCTTGAGCTGGAAAGTAATCCTATAAACTCTGAGACCACAGCACAGGGTTCAGAGCATCAGGCACCCCCGTTCTCCAAAGCTTTGCCAGATAATTATAATTTAAGAACTGCCTTTTGAGAGAAATATATATTTTGAAAGACCATTAAAAATGTACCCATAATTAAGTTATCTAGATTTTACCAGCGGATAAAGCTGGACAATGGGAAGCCTCTGTAATCAATCTGGTCCTCTAAACAGAGGTCAACAAACTTGTTCAGTAAAGTATATATTTTCAGCATTTCAGGCCATATAGTCTCTGTTGTACTTATCCAACTCTGCTGTTGTAGCACGAAAACAGCCATAGACAATACATAAAAAATGGCATGAATATGCTGCCAATAAAACTTTCTTTATAAAACAGTTGGAAAACTGGATTGGTCCACAGACAACAGCTTGATGACTGCAGCTGAAAGGATCAAGTTCAAGGAGTTTGGCTATGACATTATGATACCTTCTCTCTAAAAGAGATCATTTTATGATACGGCTAGAACAAATCTACTGTTGCATTTACCACAGGAGTGTTGGTGAGAACACTGTGTACTCCATCACCTAGAGAAAGACCCAAAAAGGATATCTGTTTTAGATTTATATGGCAAGAAATAATTCCTTCCCGTGGGAAATTTATCTACTTTCTCTTTAGAGGATTGCAAATCATGTAACTGAGGATGTCTGCAAGAAAGATCAGAAAAATTAGTACATCAACTTTTAAAGATGATTTCAGGCCAGGTTATCTACATATTACCTAGAAACTCTTTTTAGGTTTTGATCTTTATTTTGGCTACCTTTTCCCTAATCCAAATTTTAGCTATTTGCACTATTCCATTTGATTGTATGGAAAACCAAGGAGAAAATTTTAAAAATTAAAAATAAAAGCAACTCACCAGGGACTTCATCATTTTCTGCTCTTTTCTAAAATGGCAGATGCCTAAAAAAGCAAAACTGGTGATCAGGATGTTTTCACAGACCAGACCCAGACTGCAGCTTCCACATTCACCAGCCTAGAAACAGCTACCACCAGAAGTCAGGTAGAGGACAGGCCAACCTGTGGGGGAAGGTCGTTTGGTCCTTACAGAAGGATCAGCAGGCACCATGTGAAGGAAGTCCTCTTGTCACTACACTATGATCACAGAGAACTTGGAGGAAGATTTTAATCATATAGATGCGAAGAGATGTTTCATGTTGATTTACTAACAACTTATTTTTCCTCTATGAACCAGCAATTCTATTTGTAGAATGTTTTCATAAGGCAACAAACATGGATACATATATATATATAGATTCAACTACAGATAGAGTTCCCTGGCAATAAGAATGGCAATGAGCAAATGGAACACTGAGGAATGTATTCCCTTATTCCCCAGAAAGAACCAGCAGCTGAATTCCAATAATCTCCCAAGAGCTCTCTTATATTTTCCCTCAACTCAGCAAACTCTCCTGCCAATCAATATTCATGGACCAAAATGTTAAAATTTTAAAACGTTTTCCGTTCAAATTTTTATTGCTGATTTTCAACAGTGCAGTTGTCTGCACATAAAAACGGTGATAGGTTGGAACCACCGATACAAGGGAATATACTGCAAAGCAGGATGGTACATACCTGGTAAATTTTTCTCAGTTCCAGGAGGAGTCATGCAGACAAGACTGAACTGGGTCAGAGGGAGTGAGTGCTCCCATGACAGGGAGACTGTTTTATATGGGGTATTCCAGGCTTCCTCAAAACAGATCTGGAAGGAAACAATGAGAAGAAATTGTCATACACATCTTTGGGCAACCAGCAGGTACTCAGTAAATGTTTCTTGAATAAAATATAAAATTATTTCAATAAACTTAGAAAGAGATAGGTCTAAAATCACACTTTTCATAATAATCCTATCCTTTTTGATTTGTTTGGTCTTTTTTTTTTTTTTTTTTTCTGAGTAAGATTCGCCCTGAGCTAACATCTGTAGCCAATCTTCCTCTTTTTGCTTGAGGAAGATTTGCCCTGAGCTAACATCTGTGCCACTCTTCCTCTATTTTGTATGTGGGTCACCGCCACAGCATGGCCCCTGATGAGTAGTGTAGGTCTGCCCCAGGGAACCAAACCCAGGCCACCAAAGCAGAGCAAGCCGAATTTAACCACTAGGCCACAGGGCCAGCCCCTTTGGTCTTGTTTGAAAGCCATGATTTCTGTGGGGGGCACTAGGCTAAGGGCACAACGGTGGATTGAGAAGGGATTTGACTTTTAAGAACTCAACGATTGCCTATGATCTGTGGAAATTTCAATGTATATAAAAGACTTTCCCAGTAAATTGGACTGATCATCATGACGCCCTGATCCCATTATTGCTCCCTCCAAATCTCAGAATCCTCATGCCTAGTAATCACAAACCCCAAAGAACTCCCTCATGCCCATCACATCACTGACCACCACGTGGAGGCCCCCGTCATTTGGCCCACAGCCCCCTCACCCATCACTAATTCCCCAGGGTTTCCTAAATCACTGACCCCAATCATCCCCACCAGTCAGTCCCCCTACCCGCCATTTCTGATCCCACAGACAACCCCATCACTGACACGTCATTTCCCAATTACTAACCTCATAGTTCACTCCATCCCTGGCTCCCAAATAAACCCAACACTAATACCACATACCTTCCCCACCTGTGACTTCATAAACCTCTAATCAATGACCCTCACAGACCCCTCCCTTCCCATTCCGATCCAACAGACTCACTCATACTGCACATATCCGCCTTCTGACCTGCAGCTCAGTGACCTGGTCCCGAAACGCCCGTCACGGCTTAACCCGGGACGGCTGTCACATCCATACTGGCGGACTCTCCCGCTTCCTGCCAGGACGAGCAGAGCGCGGGGCTTCGAGCCTGCGCTGTTTTGTACCGGGCGCTCCTGCCCGCTCCGCATCCTCGGCGGCTTTGTTCAGGAGGAATATGGCCGCTCCCTGCACTGTGTCTGAACGGGAGCCGCCATCTTGAGAGCCCGGGCAGTTCCGTACAAGCGGAGGAATTCGGTTTATTCCGAGGCTGAGGCTGGGCCGTATCACTGCGGCAGCGAGGGGAGGGGGAAGATGACGGAAAGGACGATTATACAAATCAGTAAGGTGCAAACTTTTGCAGAGAGCTTTCACAGGATTGGAGAATAAATTTGAGTAATACGTTCTCTATTAGAAGACTGCCTTAGTGAAAGAGGAAGAACATGGAATGGTAAAATATTCTCATCCGCGACTTTCCTTAAACGTGTTTGTAAATGGCACAGCCCCATGCCGGGAGATTCTACTTGCTGAGAGGGGTGGAAGCGTGGAATGGGGACAGTCCTCTCCCGGGAGATCCCACTGTGGGAAAGAGGGGTCGAAGTGATGAAGAGTTCGCTGGGGGCGGAGAAAGGGGATACATAGTAATAATGAACTTCATGCTAAAGACGATGATAAGGAATTCTCTAGGGGAAATTATTACTGCAGTAATAAGTTGCAGAGGCCGACTGAAGAAAAGAGGAAAATTGAGAGGGAAAAGGAGACAGGCACAGAGAGAGGGACGTTGAGAAGAGAATCCGAGATTAGGAGAAAGCAGGGATAATGGGGGCAAAGGAGAGGCCTGTGTGGGCAGAGAGATGGGACACTGAAAGGCAAAAAATGGGAGGCATAGGGACAGAAGTGGGCAGCTACGGGGCAGAACACGGGAGACTCAGAGAGGGAGACTGAGACAGAGAAAGGGGGGACTAAAAAACAGAAGGAAAAAAAAGGAGAGAGGTTAGATTTCAGAAAAAAAAAATCACTTCATAAAAAAAATGAACCAACAAAACACCTGTTATAAACTTTAGACCTTACATCAAGCTTTTATAGTGTTTTAAAAATGCTTGTTAACAAACTGATGTTTCATGTGCATAGATAGATACAATTTTGAATCATCACAGTTTTCACAGGAGCCATGATTTTTGGCGTATGTAATTAAATGAGCTGCAATTTTACATTTAGCATTTTTATTTCTTATGTCAAATAAAAACATATGTGGACTTAGATAAGGAGAGATTTTATTCAGAAAGATTATTGCAATAGGAAGATTGCTCCAACCTCAGAAATCTGCAAGCTTCTCAGAATCAAACAGAAAAAGGCTTTTCTTTTATATGGAGGGCTAGAAGGATTAGCAGGAATTTCAAGAGGTGGGGGTGTGCAGGTGGCAAAACCAGGGCACTTCAACAGGAAATGTTTCTGTGGTCCTCAGATTCTGGGAATAAGCTATTAAGAGAGGATGTTCTGCACATCCTTAGTGTTTTAGTGTATGTTTAAACTTGGGGGCAAGCCAAAGTTTACAGTCCTGTGGGGAGGAGAGACGCCTAACTAATGACTGGTCAAGACAAAGAAGAGGGTAAGAAATAGGCAGTTGTGATCACTCACTTCCATTTAAACTTCCACATTTACATGAATATTTATTGCGTCTTGTGCTTAAGACAATGTAGCCACTGTGTTAGGCACTAGGGGTGTAGTAGTGGTTAATTCAGAATCCTCAAAGGGTGATGCCAGTAGAAGTTGTAGGAAGGAGCCAGACCGTGGATAGCCTTGTAGGAATTGTGAAAACTTCAGCTGTTGATCTTAAGAGCGATGAGAAACTGTCCTTATGTTGAATCTTATTAAAAAGGAAGTTGAAGGAGGAGGACACCTCCCTCATAATGAAAGAAATCAAAATTAAAGCTGCAGTAAGATACTATTTCTCATCTATTAGCTTGCAAAAAAAAATATTCTAAGTTTGCAAACATATGATGTCTGAAAGGCATGGGAATCAGGAATTCTCCTGTATTACTGGTGGGACAGAAAAAAAGTATAGCTTTGTAGACGGTGTGGCAATAGTTAGCAAAACTACATGTATTAGTTATCCATTGCTGTGTGATGAATTATCTGAAACTTAGCAGTTTGAAACTATAATCATTTATTGTCTCATAGTTTCTGTGAGTCAAGGATCTGGGAACAGCTTAGCCAGGTGGTTCAGGTTTAGTTTCCCGACAGTCAAGCTGTCGGCCAGGGCTGCAGTTATTTCCAGACTCAATTGGAAGAGGATATGCTTCCAAATTCAACCAAGTGGCTGGTAACAAGCTTCAGAATATCACTTTCCAAGCTCAGTTCCTCACCATCTGAGCCTGTTCTTAGACTACTTGATTATCCTCACGACATGGTAGTAGTCTTCCCTCTCCTCAAGCCTGCCTCATGGTACAGTAGCTGGCTTCTACCAAGACGCGGTGAGGGAGGGGAGAGAGAGAGAGAGAGCGCGCGCGAGCCTACACAAGACAGAAGCCACGTCTTTTTATAACTTAAATTGGAAGTGATATCTCATTACTTCTTCTGTATTTTGTTTGCTAAAAGTGAATCACTAAGGCCTGCCTACTATCAAAGGACTGGGAATTGAGCTCCACCTCTTAAGGGGAGGATTGTCAAAGAATATATGGACATATCTCTAAAACCACAACAACTACATAGCTTTTACCCTTTGATCTAGAAACTCCACTTCCAGGAATGTATCCCCAAGATACATTGGCAAAAAAAAAAAAAAGACAAAAAAAATGGTCAAAAGGTTATTCATTGCAGTACTTTTTTAATACCAAAAGACAGCAGTCAACCCCAAGATCTACTAACAGAGGTCTGGTTGTATAAATTATAGTATACACACAAAACAGTACTATTCAGCTGTAAGAAAGAGACGAGAGAAATATCTTTATGTACCAATAAGGAGTGAACTTTAGGATACTTTAGGATATACTGTTATGTGAAAAATACAAAGTGGAAAAAAATGAAAATGTGTTTTTGCCACTTAGTTTTTTAAAATGTGAAAATGAATGAATATATATATAGTCAATTATCATTATTCATGGTAGTTATGTTGTATAAAGTTGCTGCAAACACAGAATTAGTGAATAATGAACCATTGCTCCTAGGAGAAATATGTAAATATATATAGTATTTATATATATATAGTATATATTGAGTATATAACCTCAGCTGTATAAATATATAACCTCACACACACACACACACACACATATACACATATATACATAATACATATATATCACCTAGATTGTAATCTTAATTACAACTTTGTGAATTTTACAACTTTGTGTAATTAAGATTATAATCTTAAAATCAATTTATTCTGGTAGATTCTATTTTCTTTATTTTACAAAAGAGCAAATGAGGTTCAGAAGCGTTAAGTGACTTACCTGAGGTCATTCCACTAACAGGTGCCAGAGTTGGATTCAAACTCCATCCAACTGGCCACAGAGCTGAAGTGTCTTGCACTACACTGCACTGCCCCTGCTGCCCCCATCCCCTGGTCATCTCTGAGGGCTAGAACAAGAAAGAGAGCATCCCTTTGTTCAACCTCAGCTGGAAATGTGTGCATGGCGCAACTCAAAATTTTCACTGCTCTGTGCGTGTCTGTTAATGATTGCAAAGTCACCATGAGTATTGATTTTGGGGTTACAACTGAATTTTAGCAAGTAGGTGAATTTGAAGATATGGAATCTGTGAATAATGAAGATCAACTGTATATATGCTTACCTTAAAAATAAAAAGCAGAGCCAGTCCTGATGGCCTAGTAGTTAAAGTTCGGCAGGCTCTGCTTCGGTGGCCTGGGTTCGGTTCCCAGGCGCAGAACCACACCACTTGTGTGTCAGTAGCCATGCTGTGGCTGTGGCTCACACAGAAGAACTAGAAGGACTTACAACTAGAATATACAACTATGTACTGGGGCTTTAGGGAGGGAAAAAAAAGAGGAAGATTGGCAACAGATGTTAGCTCAGGGTGAATCTTTCCCAGCAAAATGAATAAATAAATCAATAACTTTGCCAATTTAAAAATAAATAAAAATAAAAAGCAAATAATGGGAGAATAAACCATCAAACAAAACACTTTCTATAAAGAGTGTTGTTAGTTATCTATTGAAACATAGAGACTTATCTCAAAACTTAGTGGCTTAAAACAACACACATTTATTATCTCACAGTTTCTATGGGTCAGGAATCTGGACATAGATTATCTGGGTCCTCTGCTTCAGGGTCTCCCACAAATCTACAGTCAAGGTATTGGCCCAGGCTGAGGTCTCATCTTAAGGTTCGACTGGAGAAAGATCCACATTCAAGCTCAATTACATGATTGCTGGAAAATTCAATGCTTCAAGGGTTGTTGGACTAAGGGAATTCATGTCCTTCCTGGGTGTTGAATGGAAGCTACCCACAGTACCTTGCCATGTGGGACTCTCCAACTTGCAACTAGCTTATTTAATGAGGCAAGAGAAAGCGTCTTAAGTAAGATGGAAGTCACAATCTTTTATAACCTAATCACAGAAGTGGCATCACCTCAATGTTGCCATATTCTATTGGTTAGAAGCTACTTACTCATACGGGGGGTATTACAAAGGCCATGAATACTAGGAGGTGGGAATCACTGGTGACCATTTTAGACACTTCCTACCTCAGGGAAGAAAGAAATAAGATAGAGGGGACAACAATAGTACCTAACCTTCTTTGAATGTACATTGTTCTGTTGATATGATTTTGGAACCACAAAAAATTTACCTAATTATAAAACAAAATTAAATTTTATAAAACAGTTCCAAACTTCTGCTTCTGGCCCAAGTGAAGTAACAGGGAATGGATTATACTTTCACCTGAAACAATGGTTTTCAAGACATTAGACATCAGGCAATGAAGGACAGTGATCCTTAAAGATGGGAAACAAATTAGGTGACCCCTATGATTGCTCAGTTTACTGCCTTGAGAAAAATTGCCTTCCACAGGGAAGGGGAGCCCAGGCAGAGGCCAGCAGACTCCCAGAGTTGAGGAGAAAGAATTAAGAGTACAGAGAGACCAAGGCAGCTAGAGTCACAGAGCAGAGGGCCAAAGAGGAGAAAGCTGCACAGGAAGAGAACTCCAGAGACTTATAGAGTGCACCTCAAGTTTGCTTCAGAGTATTGGTCGGTATGTACGTAAGGAAACTATCAGAGTCTGAGAACAGAAACGCCTGAAAAGAATGAAGAAACAGTAACTGGAGCTCACGAAAAGCCAAGATTAATGCCTGTTCCTACAGGCCAGACTGGGAAACTTTACACTTCGTGGGGCATTGGGCAGAGTACTCTAAAAGTTCTGCCTCAATAATGGGAATAATTAGCTCTACATTAACATCTTGCTCTGGTGCAATCTAACAAACCAGACCTGAAAGGATCAAACTATTTCCAAGTAACAACTGAACTGCAGAGAAAAGGTTCACAAGTATTTATTGGAACACAAAAGTATCTAGCACCCAACAAGGTAAAATTCACATCTGGCATCAAATCAGTAATTATCAGGCATGTATAGAAACTGGAAAATGATACACATAATGAGGAGAAAAATCAATCAAAGAGGGGAAAAAAAGGACCAGAATTGAAAAATATGTTAGAAATTGCAGACCTGGATAGTAACATGTTCTTACAGATCTTGCAGTCATTAAAAGGATAATATGAGAATATTATGAACAACTTTAGCCTCATAAATTTGGTAAGGTAGAATAAATGCACCATTTCCTCAAACACCAAAACTCACCCAAGATGAAACAGATAATATGCACAGTCCTATTACTATATAAAAAAAATTGATTCTTAATTAAAGATCTTGCAAAAAGATGGTTTCACCAGAGAATGCTACCAAAATTTAAGGAATTAACGTCGATTTTACAGAATCTCTTCTAGAAAATAGAAGAGGAGGTAACACATCCCAAATCCTTTTTCAGGAAATTATTACCAAAACCATACAAAGAAGTACCATACAAAGAAAACTACAGACCAATGTCTCTTAAGAACTTAGACACAAAAATCCTCAACAAAATATTATCAAACCAAATCCAACAATCTATTAAAAGAATTATACACTATGACCAAGTGGGATGTATTCCAGGTAGCACAAAGCTGGCTCAAATTTGAAAATTAGCCAATGTTACCCACGTATCAACAAGATACAAAGAAAAAGCATATGATTATATCAACTGACGCAGAAAAGGCATTTGACAAAAATCCAACACCCATTCATAATAAAAACTCTCAGCAAACTAGTAATAGAGGGAAATTTCCTCAACTTGATAAAGAGCATCTACCAAAAAAACCCAAAAAACCTACAGCAAACTTAATGGTGAAAGACTGAATATTTTCCCCCTTAGATCAGAAACAAGGGAATGGTGTTTGGTCTCACCACTCTAATTCAACATAGTACTGGAAATTCTACCCACTAAAATGACATAAGAAAATAAAATTAGAAGCATACTAATCAGAAAGAGAAGAAATAAAACTGTCCCTATATGCAAATGACATGAATGATTGTGTAGAAAATCCAAAGGAATTTACCAAAATTATGCCTACAACTAATAAGTGGGTTCAGCAAAGTCACAGGACATAAGATCATTAAGGCATAAAAATTAATCACATTTCTATATGCTAATAAAAATATACGGAAATAAAAACATAATACCATTTTCAATCACTCCAAAGAAATCAAAATACTTAGACTTACACTTAACAAAACATGTATAGGATCTTTAGGAAGATAATTACAAAAGGTTGTTGAAAGAAATCAAATAAATGGAGAGACATACCATGTCCATTGATTTGAAGACTCATAACAGTAAAGATATTAATTCTCCCCAAACTGATCTATAGGTTTAATGCAATTTCTGTTAAAAATCACAGCAAGTTTTTTTTGTAGACTTAGACAAGATTATTCTAAAATCTATATGGAAAGGAACAGGCCCTAGAATAGCTAAAACAATCTTGACATTGAAGAATAAAGTGGACAGAATCACTCCCACAACTTCTATTCAACATTATACCAGAGGTTCTAGTTAGTGTGATAAGGCAAAAAGAAATAAAAGATGTCCAGTTTGGAAAAGATGTCCAGTTTGGAAAGGAAAAGGTAAAACAATCATTATTTGTAGATAACATTATCTTCTATGTAGAAAATCTGATGTAGTCTACCAAAAGAAGGCTACTAGAACTAATCAGTAAGTTTAGGAAGGTTGAAGCATACTACATTGAAATACAATAATCAGTTGTATTTCCATATACTATCAATAAACAATCAAATTAAAATAAAAAATCTATTGTAGAATTTCTTTAAATATGAAAGGCTTGGGGTACATCTGACAAAAGATATGCAATACCTATATACTGAAAACTACAAAACATTACTACTAGAAATGAAAGAAGATTTAAATAAAAGGACTATGTAGTGTTCATGTGTCAGAAGCCTTATTATTGTAAATCTCCCCAAACTGATTTATAGATTCAGTGCAATCCATTCAAAACTGCAGCAAGCTTTTGAGAAGAAACTGACAAGATGATTCTTTAAGAATAGCCAAAACAACTTTGCCAAAAAAAAAAAAAACTTGAGATCTGATACTACCTTATCTCAAGACTTGTTATATACACAAGTACAATAATCAAGACAGTGTGGTATTGGTGTAAAGATAGAAAAATTGATAAATGAAACAGTAGATCAGAAATAGACCCAACTGATATGACAAAAAATTTTTAGCAAAGGCATTTCCGTGGGGGAAAGAATAGTCTTTTCAATAAGTAGTGCTGGAATAATTGGATATCTATATTTTAAATTGAAACTTAATCCATTCTTCACACCATATACAAAAAATTAACTCAAAATAGATCACAGCCCTAAATGTAAAATTTAAAACTATAAAACTCCTAGAAGAAAATGTCAGAGAAAACCTTTGTAACCTAGGATTAGGCAAAGATTTCTTAGATAATGGCACTAAAAGCATGAACCATAAAAGAATATATGATAAATTGGACTCTGGTCTTCAAAAGACACCATTAAGAGAATGAAAAGACAAGCCACAGACTAGAAGAATATATTTTCAAATCATATATCTGATAAAAAACCAGCAGCTAGAATATACGAAGAACAATAACAACCAAATCATTAAAAATTGAGCAAAAGACTTAGACATTTCACCAAAGATATACTGATGGCAAATAAGACCATGAAAACATACCTAACATCATTAGTCATTAAGGAAATGCTAATTAAAACTACAATGAGATACTATTACACATGTACTAAAATGACTAAAATTAAAAAAACTAATATTACCAAGTGTTGGCAAGGATGTAGAGAAACGAACTTTCACACACTGCTGATGGGAATGTAAAATGGGGCAATCACTTTGGAAAATAGGTGATTTCCTTTAAACATAAACCTATATGATCCAGCCATTCCGTTCCTAATATTTATCCAAGAGAATAAGTATTAGGCATGTGTGCATACAACATACAATATTCAAGACACGTGTGCATACAAAAATTTGTACAGGAATGCTCATAGCATCTTTATTTGTAAGCCCCCAAAAGTGGAAGTAACTCAAATATCCATTATAGGCAAATGGATAAACTATCCATGCAATGGAATACTAATCAGCAATAGAAAGGAATGAATTCTTGATGGAAACAACAAATTGGATTAAATTCAAAATAATATAGTGAGTGATAAAAACCAGTAGAAACAAAGGTGCATACTTTATGATTCCATTTACATCAAATTCTAGGAAATACAAATGAGTATTATAGTGGCAGAAAGCAGATCACTGGTTGCCTGAGGATGGGGTGGAGAGCTGGTGAGGGAAGACCAATTACCAAGGGGTAAGAAGGAACGTTTGGGGATGATGGACATATTCATTATCTTGATTGTGGTGATAGTTTCACTGGCGTATACGCAAGCCCAAAGTGATCAAATTGTACACTTTAAATATGTGCAGTTTATTGTTTGTCTATTAAACTTCAATAAATCTGCTTTTAAAAAAAACTCTTCACCATACCTTAAAATGCCCTACGTTACCCGCTCCTTCCTCATTTTTTGATGTCATTATAAATACTTCTTCCCCTCATTCATTCCTCTTCAGACATTCTTGTTATTCCTCAGCTCACTTTCACCTCAAGGCTTTTAAGAATGCTCTTCTTCCTAGTATACAGATTTATCACTGCTCTCACCAATTGCCATGGCAAATAAGAAGGATTTAGATAATCTTCTTCTTCTGGTCTTTCTTAATCCCAGCTTAACCACACCTTATAAACTTTCTGATTATGGAATTTTGGAATATAATTCCACACAGGTTGTTAAACCAGTAAAACTGTTCATTCACTCTACCATTTAGTCCTTTAACAAATATTTCGTGAACATCTATTATGTGCCATGCACTTTTCTAAAGCTTCGGCTATATCATTATAATAATACAGCTAAGTATCCCTGACCTAGTCATGCTTAAATTCTACCAAAGTGGACAGACAATAAACAATAAACAAAATAAATTACAATATGACAAGACTACCACTAAAAAAGTAAAATAAAGCAAGGTGATTATTAACACTTGGGGTAGTGTTACATATGGAGGTCTGCTAGTCTTAGAGAAGTCTGATATAATCAGTCATCTAAGAACACAGAGTCATAATACGGTGCAACTCTACAGTGATAAAATATTACACAATGATAATTAAAAGTGTCTGCCCCACAAAGCTACCAGAAGAAAGAGAATAATAAAGATTAGAGCAGAGTTAAATGAAATAAACAATAGAAACCAATACAGAAAACCAACGAAACCAAGAGTTGATTCTTCAAAAAGATCAACAAAATTGGCAAACCTTTAGCTAGATTCAGAAAATAAGAGAAAAGATTCAAATAACTAAAATCAGAAATGTAAGAGGGGACTTGTAATTGATTTTACAGAAATAAAAATGTACTATGAACAATTATACATCAACAAATTAATGAAATGGACAAATTCTTACAAACCCAAAACTTACCAAGACTGAATCATAAAGAAATAGAAAATCTGAATAGCCCTAAAACTAGTAAGGAGATTGAACAAGTAATCAAAAACCTCTCAACAAATAACCCTGACTGTAACTGCTGTCGGCACTGTCTCTTCCACATCAGAGGTCAGGGAGAGACGCAGATCATTCCTCACTCCTGTTAGAGATGTAGAGTTTGAATCCCAAAGAAAAGCAAGCTTTAAACAAGCAAGACAGTCTAGAAGATCAACACAGGGGGTGACACTGGCTGATCTTCAGGAAGCTGGAAAAAACAAGTCGTTCTACTCAAACCAGAGAAGAAGAAAATGAAGGAAAAAAGAGAAAAAAGAAAAAAACGATCAAGAGAAGCAAGAAGAAAAGGAGTCAGAAACATCTTAGACAAGACGAATATAAGGAAAAGTACTCAGAACATATAAGACTTATTAGCTTTACAGACCAGACTCAATTTCAAGTTCAACCACTCCATCCTTTTCACTTTCTACCATGAGCAGTTCACTCGACGCTTCAAGTCAACTAAATAGGCCAAATAGTCTTGTAGGAATAACTTCTGTTTACTGCAGAGTATTAACAAAGGAAAGTGAAAGAGAGGGAGGAAAAGAGAAGAGGAAAAAGAAGAGAATAAATTATAACCTAAATCAATCGGAGAATGACAATGACCCAACAGAGAAAAGAAGATCTGCAGAAGTTTCATATTGGAAACGATAGTGATGAAAATGAACAAGAACAACAATCATACAGAAAGAAGATGGATCCAATAACAAAGAAACTTAGGGTCCATTTCTAAATATGAAACCAGTTCCACATCAGCTAGCGATCAGTCTCATTCCTTGCTGGGTTGCTCTGGATCATACAGTTACTTAGAGGAAAGAAAACCTTACAGTAGCAGGCTGGAAAAGGAGGATTCAACTGACTTCAAAAGCTTTATGGGGGTCCGGCCCCGTGGCCTAGTGGTTAAGTACAGCACCCTCTGCTTTTGCGGCCTGGGTTCACAGGTTTGGATCCCGGGCATGGACCTACGCCACTCGTCAGCCATGCTGTGGCGGTGACCCACGTATAAAATAGAGGAAGACTGGCATAGATGTTAGCTCAGGGCTAATCTTCCCCAAGCAAAGAAAAAGAGGAAGATTGGCAACAGATGTTAGCTTGGGGCTAATCTTCCTCAGCAAAAAACAAAAAAACAAAAACGTGAAAAAAAAAAAGCTTTATGAACAAATTCTAGCTGAAAATGAAAAGATAAAAACACAGCTACATGATACAAATATGGAACTGACATCTTAAATTGCAGTTGGAAAAGCCACCCAGAGACAAGAAAGATTTGCTGAGAGGTCACCACTGGAAATGGAAAAAAAGGAGTGAAGAGCTCTAGAAAGAATAATATCTGAAGTGGAAGAAGAGCTCCAATGTTACCACACCTAAAAGCAGACAACCTGAGGCTAAAAGATGAAAATGTGGCCTCAATCAGAGTTATAAGCAAACTTTCCAAATTAAAAAAAGAAGCAGCAAGTAATGGAATTGCACATATTAGTAACCCAGTGGGCCATAACTGACAGTCACAGGAAGCCTGGGAAGAATCCTTAAAGCTCATTTTCGCATAGCCTGCCAAATGCCCACTTATCTAGGATTTTTGTTTCATTTTCTTCTTGTATCTGAGACCATTGTTTCATGTTAATGCAGCTGCTGTGAAGTTTTTTGTTGTTGTTTGTTTATTTTTACTGACTGAGAAAACTTGTTTATAGCTCCAGGATATAAAGGAAGTGTTCAATGCCAGATATGCCTCAGATATTTAACCAGTAAGCCTTAGTGGTGCATAAACACTTTTGTGTCAACAAAAACTTTCAGCTCTCACAGAAGAGTTATTCAACACTTTTTCATGTGTCAGTTTCCAGTTTTTTGATATTTAATCTTTTTGCCTTATATCTAAGTTTGGGTTTGTATTTTTTCCTTCTAATTCTTCACGTGGCAGACTCTTCTATGTTTTCAAAGCTTTCTCATTTACAGAAAAGAACACTTGCTCTTCCGAATCACTGTCATGTACTAGGCTAATGCTGTGTTCTCTCCCAATTAGAACTAAATTGCTTGATGGAACACTTGCTTTCACTGTTTGTACAATATGCATTTGTTTCTTTTTTGTGTGTGTGTGTGTGAGGAAGATCAGCCCTGTGCTAACATCCACGCTAATCCTCCACTTTTTGCTGAGGAAGACCGGCTCTAAGCTAACATCCATTGCCAATCCTCCTTTTTCTTTTTGTTTCCCCCCAAAGCCCCAGTAGATAGTTGTATGTCATAGTTGCACATCCTTCTAGTTGCTGTATGTGGGACGTGGCCTCAGCATGGCCGGAGAAGCGGTGCGTCTGTGCGCGCCCGGGATCCGAACCCGGGCTGCCAGGAGCGGAGCGCGCGCACTTAACCGCTAAGCCACAGGGCCGGCCCCTGCATTTGTTTCTTATATGAATGCTTTATAGTCAATTGAGATTAGATTCTTTTAAATCCTATTTTCTGCCTTCATTGGTCACTTTTTTGTTTCCGTTTTTGATTATTGTAGTATAAGATGTTAGATTCTGTAATCTTCATATTCATCTTAGCAGCTACTGAGTGATGCTATGTTTATAAATTAGTGTTGTTAAATTAGTGTTGTTTTGATTTTCAGACCACACATGGCATGCTTGACTATTTTATTTCAAATGTCTGTTAATGCAGTGTACGTAGGCTACTCCAAAACTGTGTTAAAAACAAAATTTGCTAACAATCTGCTATAAAGATTATAAAAGAAACATATTATGTGGAGTCCTATCTTTACAAAAGTTTTCTACTGTAAAGTGCTTTTACTTTTATTTTGTTTTCATTTGATGGTATTCAACCATAAAGTTGCATAAGATAACTGCTTCACATTTCACATACTTATATTTATCTGAGTGTTGTCTAAAACTGTTGTGATAGCCAAAGTAATGCTATGAAATCATCTGCAGACGTAACTCATGATTAATGTTAAATGCACTGTTACTGCCACATGAAAAGACAGATTCTGATACCACCATCATGTTCAGACTACTTTACACATTTCAGTGGTCTTTTTTATTTTTTAAAGCAAAATGAAGCACATAATGAAGATAGCTTTTATTTGGGAAAATAGCTTTTATATTTTCATTAAACCATGCAAAAAATACCATGTCTTTCTATTTCAACGTTGCAAGTCTCACACTCCCTGATTTCAAAACTTATTACAAGCTACTGTAATCAAAGCAGTGTGGCACTGGCATAAGAATAGACATATAAACCAATGAAACAGAATAGAGAGCACAGAAATAAACACTTGCATATAAGATCAAATGATTTCCACAAGGATACCAAGGCCACTTAGAGAAATGGAGAAAAAACTGTTTTTTTCAACAAATGGTGTTGGGAAAACTGGCTATCCACATGCAAAAGGTGAAGCTGAATGCTTATCTAATGCCGTACAGAAAATGAACTCAAAATGGATCACGGTCCTAAACAAAAGAGCCACCTGGCAAAGCTGTCTTTCAGAAATGGAGAGATAAAGACTGCCCCAGACAAACAACAACTGAGGGAATTCATCACCACTAAACCAGCCTTACAAGAAATGTTAAAAGGAGTTCTTCAAGCTGAAAGGAAAGGATGCTAATTAGTAATATGAAAATATAACACTCGATGGTAAAGGCAAGCATATAGTCAAATTCAGATTACTCTAATACTGTCATATGGTGGTGTATTAACCACTTAACTCCAGTAGAGAGGTTAAAGGACAAAAGTGTTAAAAATAACTACACCTAGCCAAAATAATTTGTTAACGGATACACAATATAATAAGACATAAATTTTGACATTAAAAACAAAATGAGGGGCCGGCCCCGTGGCTTAGCGGTTAAGTGCGCGCGCTCTGCTGCTGGTGGCCCGGGTTCGGAACCCCGGGCACGCACTGACGCACCGCTTCTCTGGCCATGCTGAGGCCACGTCCCGCATACAGCAACTAGAAGAATGTGCAGCTATGTCATACAACTATCTCCTGGGGCTTTGGGGGAAAAAATAAATAAATAAAATTATAAAAAAAAAGAAAATGAGGTAGGGAAATAAAAGGGTAAAGTTTTTCTATGCACTCAAAGTTAAGCTGTTACCAGCTTAAAATAGAATATTATAACTATAAGATATTTTATGTAAGGCTCATGATAACACAGCTAAAACCTATTTTAGGTACACAAAGGATAAAGAGAAGGGAATCAAAGGATATCATCAAAAAAAATTATCAATTAACAAAGGACAGCAAGAGAAGAAGAAAAAAACAAAGGAAATACAAAACAGCCAGAAAACAATAAATAAGGTGGCATCAGTGAGTCTTTACCTATCAATAATTACTTAAATATAAATGAATTAAATTATCAAATCAAAAGGTATAGCATGGCTGAATAGATTAAAAAAATAAGACCCAATCAAAGGCTGCCCACAAGAGACTCACTTCAGCTTTACAAACATGTATAGGATCAAAGTGACAGGATGGAAAAAGGTATTCCAAGCAAATGAAAAACAAAAGAGATCAAGGTAGCTATACTTATATCAGACAAAATACACTTTAAGTCAAATATTGTAACAGAGACAAAGAAGGTCATTATATAATAATAAAGGGGTCAAGTAATCAGGAGGATATAACAATTGTAAATATATATGCGCCCAACATTGGAGCACCTAAATAAATATATTAAGCAAATACTAACAGATCTGAGGAAGAAACAGACAAAAATACAATAATAGTAGAGGACTTCAGTACCTCACTTTTAACAATGGATAGATCATCCAGATAGAAAATCAATAAGGAAACATTGGACTTGAACTCTACTTCAGATCAAATGGACCTAACAGACATATACAAAACATCCCATCAAACAGCAGCAGAATACACATTCTTCTCAAGGGCACACATTACATTCTCCAAGATAGATTATAGGATAGGTCACAAAACAAATCTTAGAAAATTTAAGAAGACTGAAATCATACCAAGTATCTCTTCTAATCACAATGGTATGAAACTAGAAAACAATAACAAGGAAAATTGGAAAACTCACAAATATGTGGAAATTAAACAACACATACCTAAAGAACCAACGAGTCAAAGAATAAATCAAAAGGGAAGTAAAAAAAATCATGAAACAAATAAATATGGAAACAACATAACAAAACCCATGGGATACAGCAAAAGCAATTCTAGGAGGGAAGTTAATACTGATAAATGCTTACATTAAAAAAAAAAAAAACTCAAACAGGGGCCAGCCTGGTGGTGTGGTGGTGAAGTGCGCGTGTTCCGCTTCGGTGGCCCAGGATTCGCAGGTTCAGATCCTGAGCATCGCTCAGGATCCACACCAATGCATCGCTTGTCAAGCCATGCTGTGGCAGCCTCCCATATCAAGTAGAGGAAGATGGGCACAGATGTTAGCTCAGGGCCAATCTTCCTCAGCAAAAAGAGGAGGATTGGCATCGGATGTTAGCTCAAGGCTAATCTTCCTCACAAAAAAAAAAAAAAGACTCAAACAACCTAACTTTATATCCCAAAGACAGAAAAAGAAGAAAAAACTAAGCCAAGGGTAGCAGAAGGAAAGAAATAACAAAGATCAGAGCTGAAATAAATGAAATAGAGACCAGAGAAACAATAAAAAAGACCAAGAAAACTAAGAGCTGGTTTTTTTGAAAAATAAAATTAACAAACCTTTAGCTAGACTAAGAAAAAAATGGAAGACTCAAAATCAGAAATGAAAGAGGAAATATTACAACTAATACCACAGAAATACAAAGGATCATAAGAGACTACTTAGAACAACTATACGCCAACAAAATGGATAAATCCCTAGAAACATGCAACCTACAAGACTGAATCATGAAGAAATAGAAAATCTGAACAAACCAATAATAATGAGTAGTAGATTGAATCAGTAATCAAAAACCTCCCAAAAAAGAAAAGCCCAGGACCAGATGGTTTCATTGGTGAATTCTGCCAAACATTTAAAGAAAAATAAAACACACTCTTTCTTAAACTCTTCCAAAATATTGAAGGAGGGAACATTCTCAAACTTTACTAGGCCAGCATTACTCTGACACCAAAGCCAAATAAAGACATTACCAGAAAAGAAAATTACAGGCCAATATCCTTGATGAATATAGATGCAAAAATAGTCAACAAAATATTAGCAAACAGAATTCGACAGCACATTTAAAGGGTCATAAACCGTGATCAACTGGGATTTATACCTGGGATGTAAGGCTGTTTCAACATACACAAATCAATAAATGTGATACACCAAATGAACAGAGTGAAGGATAAAAATCATGTGATCATCTCAATACACGCAGAAAAAGCATCTGACAAAATTCAACATCATTTCATGATTAAAAACCCTCAACAAATTAGGTGCAGAAGAAATGTACCTCCACATAATGAAGGCCATATATGACATGCTTACAGCTAACGTCATAATCAATGGTGAAAAGCTGAAAACTTTTCCTCTAAAATCAGGAACAATATAAGGATGCCCACTCTTGCCACTTCTACTCAACATAGTAACTGCAAATACACATATTTCTAGGCATGTGGTATTTTTCCTGCCACTGTAATTGATATCTTTAAATTTTCAGTTTATATCTGTTGCTAATATATAGAACTTTATTTTTAAAAACACTTTATATACATAAACCTTGCTAAACTTTGTATTTCTAATTAATCTATACATTTTTATTTTCTAAGCATACAATTTTATAGCCTACAAATAATGTCTGTTTTATTTGTTGCTTTCCAATCATTATACCAATTTTTTTCTTGCCTGATTTCCCTGACTGGGTCCTCCAATACATGTTGAATAGAATTGGTGAAGATGTACATTGTCTTTTTTCCAGAACTCAAAGGGAAAATCTTCTATACTTCACCAGTAAGTGTTAAGTTTTTCTGTATTTTATAGCAATATATAGGATATGTTGTCATGATCAGATTAATGAGGTTCCCTGGGAGCTGAAATGACAAAATGGAAGGCCTGTGAGTAGGTAGGAACTCTGGAATCTTTATTTCCCTTACATAATTTCCATAACAGTCATTATATCATCATTTTCTCCTCACAAAATTTCTGTATGTTCTGAGAACTTGACTTTCCCATGCCTCCATGAGGGCCAGGTGGGGCCAACTTTCTTCAACACCCCTCAAAGCAGATCACGCCATGGGACATGACTGAAGGTTTTACTTCTCAAGTCCAAATGGCCAGTTATATCCAATATCAATCACTGTTCACAATGACACAAAGAACGTTCTCACACAGGTTTGCACATCTTTTTGAGGTATGCCATCACCTCTGCAGAGGTTCTCATGCAGAGTCTTAGTTCTCAGAGCAAACACTGGGGCCCTGCAGAGAAAGGGTCAGCTAGACAATAATGTGGAGGAATCAGGTAGAAACTTTATATGTAGACACTGTATTCAGCTACACGGGTCACTACATCCCTGCCACATGTGACCTCTCCCTAAGGGGTGCTTACTGAAGATTCTCATGGGACAAGGGGCCACAACAAAGAACACATTAGCATTTTAGAGATAGTAGGTGGGATTTTTATGTCCTGACATCATACTTGCCCGAGTAAGCTATCCCAAGCATGTATTCTCCACTCCCTAAGGATTTTTCTCTGAGGGTCACTCAATTCTCAGGAAAAGGAGTTGGTGCTTCAGGGAGCAGGTAAAACAGGAGCTTTGGAGGTATCACACAGGGTCTTTATGTACAAACACCATAATTTATATGTGTTTGCAAAATAAAATAAATGAAAAGTAACTGAAGTCTCCTTAACATAGCATTAGTTAGGCCACCAGACACAAGGGAAGTGAAATGGACAGAGGAAAAGATAAGAAATCTGGGAAATCAGAAGCAGAGTGTCTGGAATGCAAATCATGTTTAAATGTGTATACATCAGTATTAGCAGCCTACTGTAAGAGAATAGAGAAAGAAGATAAAGTGGACAAATATTAAATAAGAACGTGCTCTCTGCCAGGATTTCACATACAGATGAGGGAAGGAACACTGAGGGTTAAAAAAGGCTTCCCTGAAGTCACACAATCTGTGAGTAATGGAACAAGGATTAAAACCCATGACCATATGGCTCTAAAAACAATGTCTTTCCACCACACCAAGCTCCTAGAGAGGCGGGGTGAAAGGGAGAAATGAGCGAGAAGTGTCAATTCCAAGATCCTGGGTACATCCACAGACTCAGACCAACTTATATTCTTGAAATGGAAAAACACAAAAAGACCACATTTATTGCACCTTACCAACACATCTTTCCATCTTTCTACAAGAAGAATTTTACATATACCTTTAGAGTTGATGACCAGGCCCCCTCCCCCAAGCACAGTTTCTAACTCTCGGCATTTTTTGCCTCAAGCTTTCTTCATGTCCTCTATGGGGAATTACTCCACGGCCACAATTATGCTAGGCTCACATTAAAAACATCTGATCTCTGATATCATTACATAGTATACTCAGAAACATGTAACTTCAAAAAAGACTACATATGTAATTTGTTCTATTATATTAATTATTCCACTCACAATCTTAAAAGTTTTACATGCCATAGTGAAAACGCCCATCATTTATATAATTAAGATTTTTGTGTTATCTTTGACAAAACATTAGATACTACAGTAGAAACTTGATTTCACTTGTAAAATTTTTATCAATAAAGATGTCTCAAAACTCATCAAATCTGTAGGTTCTGTGGTATTTATTAAGGCTTGAACAGATACTGTAGGCTTTTCTGTGCTCAATCCATTCTTATGATTTTACCACTGTATGAATTCTCTGATGTACAGTGAGTTGTGACTTCTGGATGAAGGCTTTTACACATATACCACATCGATAGGATTTCTCCCCAGTATGAATTCTCTGATGTATAACAAGGTCTGACTTCTGGGAAAGGGCTTTTCCACATTCAGCACATATGTAAGGTTTCTCCCCTGTATGAATTTGCTGATGTCCTGGGAGGTAGGACTTCTGAGAGAAGGCTTTCCCACATTCAGTACACATATAAGGTTTTTTTCCTGTGTGAATTCTCTGATGTCCAATGAGATGTGACTGCTGACAGAAGGCTTTTCCACATTCACTGCATTTATAGGGTTTCTCTCCAGTGAGTGTTCTCTGATGTATGATGAGCTGTGACTTTCGGGAGAAGGTCTTCCCACAGTCAGTACATTCATAAGGTTTCTCCTCAGTATGAATTATCTGATGTATAATGAGTTCTGACTTTCTGCTGAAGGTTTCCTCACATTGAGCACATTTATAGGGTTTCTCCCCAGTGTGAACTCTCTTATGTATAATGAGGTGGGACTTCTCACAGAAGGCTTTCCCATATTCAGTACATTCATATGGCTTCTCTCCAGTATGAGCTCTATGATGTATAATCAGCTGTGACTTCTGGGAGAAGGCCTTCCCACACTGATTACATTCATAAGGTTTCTCTCCAGTGTGAATTCTCTGATGTATAATGCGGGGTGATTTCTGGGAGAAGGCTTTCCCACAGTCACTACATTCATATGGTTTCTCCCCTGAATGAACTCTCTGATGTATAATGAGAGATGATTTTTGAGAGAAGGCTTTCCACATTCAGAACATTCGTAAGGTTTCTCCCCAGTGTGAGTTCTCTGATGTACAATGAGATGTGACTTCTCACTGAAGGCTTTCCCACATGCACTGCAATCATAAGGCTTTTCTGCAGTATGAATTAGTTGATGAGTAATGAGCTGTGACTTTTTGAGAAAAGATTTTCCACATTCAATGCATACACAGGTCTTCTCCCGTTTTACCATTCACATATTGAATAAGAAATTGTTTATTGCTGATAATCTTTCCACACTGATTATCTTCACAGTGTTTCATTCCACTATGAATTTTTTCATGCTTAAAATAGAAAGAACTAGGTGTTCTCCCACATCCAAAATTCTCAGTGTTTTTTCTTATATAACCTCTATTACAACTGAACAGGTTCATATTAGGTTTCAAGATCTTTTCAAACAAATCACACGTATACAGTCTTTGTCTTGAAGTATCTAGCGCTGTGCAGTCATGAAATATTTTTCCAAATGCATTATATGTATGGCCTGACTCTTCAATAACTGTTTTGTTGTTGATGACCATGACTTGCCTGAGAAGTCTGTCTTGATTTTCCTGACCCCTCTCCAGTTTCTTATCACCTTGCCAAACTTTTAAAATGGAGTACAATGAATGATCCCTTGTGACACTTTCTAGTATCTCCTTATGAAAGGAAACATCTCCAAGCATATCCAATTGAAGGCTGTCAAGTCTAGTCTCCCTGTCTGAAAGAATAAAGAGACAAAATCAAACAGATATAAAGATTTAGTAGAGAAGAAAAGAGGTAAAACAGAGAATTAGGAGGGTAACAGGCCATTTAAAACACAACAAGACGTGTAAGTTTATCAGGTGAGTTATTGAAGATGGACATTACTTCCAATAGTGGTGGCATGAGGTAGTCATGGAATTCCACTCCTCAGAAAAGAAGTATAAAACTGAATAAAATGATTTTAAAAACAATGAATTCAGGGCATTGGAAAAGTACCAAAAGCAAGTCACAGGTTCAAAAGTGTTTACTCACCAAAAAATTCTACTTCCTTAGATAAGAATGGGGAGCTTGTGGCATGCTTTCATAGAGTTTTCCTGTCTCCCATCCCTAGTTTATGGGGCATTGAGAGATAATGCAAATCCACAAGATATAATTTAATGCTGATAGAAGAGCAGATAGAAATTTAACAAGGATAATTTGGAAGCAGAAGAGTCATAGAAAGATTGAGATAATAAACTCTCCGTACATGCCCACCTAACTGCTAAAATATTTTTGCAAAGAGACGCTAGAGAGCACCTAGAGAGCCCAGCAGTGCTTGAAAGTCTAGAATGACTCACAAATTAGATATACTTTTAAAGCATTCTGACATATGCACAATTCAGGCAGCAGAGTGGAAGCCATACTGGCTTTAGATGTCTAACAACCTTTGTTCAAATTGCTAGCTCACCTCCATTTTATGCAGGTGCAAGAAAGGCCCTTAGAGAGCCAGGCATAAAAAAAAAAAAAACTAAGCAGAGACATCAGTGATGGCACTCCATGGGAGAGACAAATGTCACAGTTTGAGCCCAAGCAAGTTAAGAGCCTCTAAAGCAAAAGCAAAACCCTCAGAAGGACAAGAAGAATCCAGAGACACTACAACATATTATCTACAATGTAGCATTTTCAACCAAAAATTACTAACATACAAAGAAACAAGAAAATGTGACCTATAGTAAGGAACAAAATCAGTCAACAGAAACTGACTCCAAGTGGTTGCAAATGTTGGATTTAGCAAACAAAAATCTCAAAGAAGCTATTATAAACATATTCAAAAAATTAAGGGAAAAGATGCTAAGGAATGAGTGAATAGGCAATTTCAAAAGAGAAAAAAATATATAAAAGAACCAGTTTGACTATAAAGAGGCAGCAAGAGGAAATTTTGAGAGTAATGGAACTTTTTTTCTGTCATGGTTGTGGTGGTATTTAACTTACTCTATGCCTTTAACAAAATTTAAAGAAAGAATAACATTTGTTTTATATAAATTAAAAAATTTTAAAACAAGAGAAAATTCTAAGGCTGAAGTGAAAATTTCTCCATCTGGGCTCATCAGTAGATTTGAGAAAGCAGAAGGCAAAACCAGAATCAGTAAACTTGAAGATATATCACTACAAATTATCCAACCCAAAGAACAAAAAGAAAAAATATTAAAAAAAATAAACAGAACCTCAGAGATCTGTGGAGCAATATTAGGCATTCCAGTATATGTGTAACTGGAGTGCTAGAAAGAAGGGAGAGAAAGAGGTGAAAAAAATATTTGGAGAAATGTCTTAAAAATTACCAAACTTGATGAAAAACATTAATTTAAACATCCAAGAAGCTCAACAAACCACAAGTAGGATACCTAGGCAACTAACAACATCATAATTCAACTGCTGAAAAATAAAGACAAAGAGAAAAGTCTTAAAAGCAGCAACGAAAAAATGACACATCATGCATAGAAGAATAACAGTATTGCCAGTAGAATTTTCAACACGTGAAAAAACTGAGGTAAGTATTCAAAATACTAAAAGAGGGCAACCTGTCAACCAAGAATTCTATATTCAGTGAAACTTTCCTTTAAAAATGGCAAAACAAAGACATTTCCAGATAAACAAAATATTTGCTAGCAGAACTAATCTATAAGAAATACTAAAGAAAATCTTTCTGGCTGAAGAAATAATACCAGATGATAACTCAAATCCATGGGACACTAGAAATTTTTTAAAGTATGTGGACAAATATAAAGGATTTAAATATGTACACTTTTTTCTCTTTCCTTCTAATTTCTTTAAAAGACTTTTTAAAGCAAAAATAATAATACCACATTGTCAAATTTATGACAAATATAAGTGTAACCATACATGGCTAAAAGAACAAAGCAGCAAAGAATGCTTGGGGAGGTATGGAGCTATGCTAGTACAAAGTTTCTGTATTTTGCCGGAAAAAAAAAAGAGCAGTATCAACGTAAAGTAGGCTATAAGAAGTTAAATATTATATTGTAATCCTTACAGCAATATCACACACACACACGCACACACAAAGAACTACAACTGAAAATTCAACAGAAGAATTAAAATGGTATACTAAAAAATATTCTTTTAACACAAAAATAGACAGCAAAAGAAAAACAGTGACCAAAAGAGAGATAAAATGAATAGAAAACAAACACCAAAATGGCAAACATAAATCAAACCAAATCAATAAATACATTAACTGGGGACAGAATAATATTCCAATTAGAAACTGTCAGACTGGATAAAATAATAAGAACCAACTATACGTTGTCTAAAAGAGATTCATTTTAAACTCAAAAACAGATTGAAAATAAAAGGATGGAAAAAAATATCATGCAAATTGTAAGCATAAGAGAGCTGGAGTAGCTATATTAATATCAGACAATACAGACTTCAAGATAAATATTATTAGAAACAGAGGTATATTTCAAAAATGCAAAAGGATCAATACAGCAAGAAGATATACCAATTATAAATGTATATGCAAGTAACAACAGAACTCCACAACACATGAACGAAAACTGAGAAAAATGAAAGGAAAAATAGACAAATTAACAATTACAGCTAGAGATTTCAAAATCTCTCTCACAACGGTTTATAAAACAAGCAGATTAAAAAATCAGTAATTATCAATGAACCTGACTTAATTAACATCTATAGACACCCCATCCAACAACAATAGAATACACATTCATTTCAAGAACACATGAATTAAACATCAGAATAGACTATACTGGGCTTCAAAACAATTTACAATAATTTTATAAGGATGGAAATCATACAAAGTATATTCTCCAACCATAAGGGAATTAAATTAGAAATAAATAACAAAAAGAAATCTCAGAAATTCCCCCAAATATCTGGAAATTAAACAACATATTTGTAAACAACCTATGTGTCAAAAAGTCCAAAGAGAAATTAGAAAATAACTTGAATTGAATGAAAATGAAAATACAAAATATCAAAATTTGTGGGACACAGCTAAAGCAGTGCTTAGAGGAAAAATTATATGCAGGTTGTCCTCATGCATATATTCTGACATGCATGAATTTCAGTTAGCACAGTTTAGTTAAATAACACCAATCTGCCAACAACCCAGTTTAAAGTTTAATTACCACAGTATATTATCTGTGACTAAGAGCATAAAGTACAAACTTCACTGCTTACTCTTCAGTCCACAAATCACTATGTAAATAACAGATACACATCATGATAAGTAACCAGTTGTTTCACTTTTTTCAAAGTCTGTTGGTGATTATGAACTGCACATCTGTTGTCCAATAGATATACAGACAGCAAAGTGTATAGCTGTGTTTCCTCCTTGTCTCCCAGTGATAAACCCACACGACATTTTGCAAAAATGGATAACTGAAAGAGGGAATTGGCCAACAAAGAGAAAATGCAGCAAAGAAACAACACTAACACTAGATATGACTAGAGGATAGCTAACCTTGGAAATGGCATTGCCACTATTCATGAGACTTCACATATGCAGAGGAACTTAGTGAAGGCAAACTTACGGACATAAATTCTTGGATTGTGATGAAAAGGATAAAGATACTCCAGAGAAAATGATGCGGGCAAAAATCTTCACATTATCTTGGACATATTTCACAACATTGAAAGTACAAAGGATAAAATGTTGGAAGCTGCTCCAACCTTGGAAAAGACTATGACAATTCACTAAGGCCTAGAAAACAGGCTCGCTCCATATCATAAGTTATACAATGATAAGAAGACAAACACTGTTCAAAGTACTCTACACAGGGTTTTTAAAAAGAAATAAGACACATTTTCAATGCTGCCAATGTTTTAAATTGCAGGGTAGTACATAAATATTAGTTTTACTATATTTTCATTTCTCTATATAGTTATAACCAAGAGTAGGATAGCTTTTAATATTTTGACAGAAAATGTTTAAAGGTCACAAAACAATTATGATTTTTCCCATTGATTATGAACATTACTGTGCAAAGTTTTAGCTTCCCTGGTAATTTTTATGGTCCCTCGCTATTACACAAAGTGAGGAGTACCTCTATTTAAACACTTATATTAGAAAACAAAACAGGTTTCAAATCAACCATCTAAGCTTCCACCTTAAGAAGCTAGAACAAGAGCAAATTAAACCCAGAATAAGTAGAATACAGGAAAAAGTAAAAATCAAAGTGGAAATCAATGAAATAGAAAATGGGCAAAAAATAGAAAAAAAATCAACGAAATCAAAAGCTGATTATTTGAAAAAAATTAATGAAATTGACAGGTGTTAGCTAGTGATGAGGAAATAAACAGAGAAGACATAAAGTAGCAATATCAGGAATGAAAGAACATCTCTAGACTCGATCCTATAGATATAAAAGAACAATACGAAATATTGTTATGAAAAATTTTATACCAAAGAATTTGACAATTTAGATGAAATGGAAAAATTCCTTGAAAGACGTGAATTACCAAAACTCACACAAGAAAAAGTAGATAATCTAAATAGATCCACATCAAGAAACTTAGTAAAAAAAACAATCTTCCCACAAAGAAAGTCCAGACTTAGACTGGTAAATTCTGTCACTGTAATAAACTATAACCATGAGTATAACAGCTTCTCTAGGAGTAAAAGTCCTTCTAGGGGTCAGCCCAGTGGCATAAGCAGTTAAGTGCACATGCTCCGCTTCTGTGGCCCAGGATTCGCAGGTTCAGATCCCAGGCGCGCACTGATGCACTGCTTGTCAAGCCATGCTGTGGCGGCGTCCCATATAAAGTAGACGAAGATGGGCATAGATGTTAGCTCAGGGCCAATCTTCCTCAGCAAAAAAGAGGAGGATTGGGATCGGAGGTTAGCTCAGGGCTGATCTTCCTCACACACACACACACACACACAAAAGAAGTCCTTCTAGTGAATCATCAAAACTGAGGGTGGTCCTGCGGACCCCCAACACAACTAGCAAACCAAATCCAGCAACACATAAAAAGAATTATACACCATCATCAAGTAGAACTTGTCCAGGAATGTAAGGCTGGCTTACTATCCAAAAATCTATTAATTAAAATTCAGTAATATATCACATAAACAGATTACCTCGATAAGTACAGAAAATGCATTTGTCACAATCCAACACATTTTCATGATAAAAACACTCAACAAACTAGGAACAGAAGAGAACTTTCTCAACCTGACAAAGGGCATGACAACCTACAGCTAAAATACTTAATGGTGAATGACTGGATTTTCCCAATAAGATCAAAAACAAAACAAGGACGTCCACTCACCATGCTATTCAACACTGTACTGGAAGTTTTAGCCAGGCAGTTAAGCAAGAAAAAGTACTAAAAGGCATCTAATGTGTAAAGGAATGTTTAAAACTATCTCTATTTGTAGATGACAAAATCATTTATACAGAAAATCCTAAGGAATCAACCAAAAACTACTGGAATTAATAAATGAGTTCAGCAAGTTTGCAAGATACCAGACCAATATATAAAAATCAATTCTATTTCTATACACTTGCAATAGACAATCCAAAAATGAAATTAATGAAACAATTCCATTTACAATAGCATCAAATAGTATAAAATACTAAGAAATAAATTTAACAAAGAAGTACAAAACATATACTCTGAAAAGTGCAAAACATCATTGAAAGAAATTAAAGAAGATCCAAATAAATGGAAAAACATTTCATGTTCCATGGTTGAGAAGACTTAATATTGTTAAGATGGCAATACTCCTCAAACTGATCTACAAACTCAACCAATTCCTATCAGAATCTGAAGAGGTTTATTTGTAGAGATTGATACTCTGATTCTAAAATTCATATGGACCCTGAAGAGCCAAAACAATCTTGAAAAAGGAAAACAATGTTGGAAGAATGATCCTTCCCAACTTCAAAACTTACTACACACAACAGTAATCAACAGAGTGTGATACCAGCTTAAAGACAGATATATAGATCAATAGAATAGTATAGACAGTCCAGAAATAAATGCTTTCCTTTATGGCCAATTGATTTTTGGCAAGGGTGCCAAGACCACTCAATGGGAAAAGAATAGTCTTTTCAATAAATGGTGCTGAACAACTGGATATCCACATGCAAAAGAAGGAAGTTGGACTCTTACCTCACACCATAGGCAAAAATTAACTCAAAATGGATCAAAGACCTAAATGTAAGAGCTAAAAGTATAAAACTCTTAGAAAAAGAAGATAGGGATAAATCTTCATGACTTCAGATTTGGCAATGGACTCTTGGCTAGGACATCAAAAGCACGAGCAACAAAAGAAAAATAGATAAACTGGACTTCACCTAAATTAAAAACCCTTGTGCTTCAAAGGACACTATCAAAAAAGTGAAAAGACAACCCACAGAGCGGGAGGAAGTATTTGCAAATCATATGTCTGATACAAGACTTATATCAAATAAAACCTCTATACAAAAAAACTATATCAATATAAAGAAATTTATATAAAAGTTCCATATAAGTTCTACATAAGAACTTTATTTATATAAAGAACACTTACAACTCAATAATAAAAAGACAAATAACTCAATTCAAAAATGGACAAAGTATCTGAATAGACTATTTTCCAAAGAAGATATACAAATGGCCGATAAGCACATGAAAAGATGCTCAACATAATTAGTCACTGAGGATCATTTTGGTGAAACATAGAGTTGCTATATGACCCAGCAATTCCACTCCTAGATACATACCAAGAAAAAATAAAACATATGTCTATACAAAAACTTGCACATGAATATTTATAGTAGCATTATTCTTATAGCCAAAAGGTAGAAACAAGCCAAATGTCCACCAACTGATGAATGGATAAACAAAATGTAGTATAGCCATATAACAGAATATTATTCAGCCAAAAAAGGAATGAAGTATTGATACACACTATAATGTGAATGAACCTCGAAAAGATTACGCTAAGTGAAAGAAGCCAGTCACAAAAGACCACATATTATACGAATACATTTATATGAAATATCAAGAGTAGGCAAATCAATAAACAGATACACAAAGTAGATTAGGGGTTGCTTAGGGCTGGGGAAATGGGGAATAGGGGAGTGATAGCTAAAGGGTACAGGGTTTCTTTTGGAGGTGATAAAAATGTTTTAAAACTGACTGTGGCAAGGGTTGCACATATCTGTGAATAGGCTAAAAACCACTCAATTGTTTACTTTAAATGGGTGAATTGTATGGCCTGTGAGTTATATCTCAAAGCTGTTTAAAAAAAATGATAACAAAATTTCAGGGTACAGCTAACGAAACATTAACTGTCTGTATTCACACTGTGTATCCAAGCTTATATTCCACTATTCTCCAATAAATATCTTTTATTGAAATCAAATAAGCCTACCAATTTTTGCCAGAAAAGCCACACTGATTCCTAACTCCAAGAATTTGTGCACGTCCTTTCCTAGAGCTTGCTCCTCACCCTCCTCTTCCTGCCTAACCCATACTTCAGATATACTTCAAAGTAGCTGGTTCATGTTTTGCAAAGCGCCTTCTTAAATTATGCCATATCTCTTTAGACTATCATTTTCACTGAACTCCTAAAGCGGTAACTATATTGGACATGCAATTTTATACAGCCATGAATCTTGATGTCTTGTCTTTCCATGTACAACCTATGTTCCTGAAAAGCATTTGCCTTCTATTGCCTTTGAATTTCTTTTAGAAAGGCACTAAAATATGACCGTTGAGGAGATCAATAAGAAATTTCTTTTCTGTACAAAGCTCACTATTACTCAGTTAACTAGTTGTTGAATACCTACTGCATGCTCATCACAGGAGCAAGAAGGAATAGGAGCTACCAATCCGGGTGGAAACCTAAGTCTCAGCCACCAGTCAATTAAAAACAAAAACAAAGAAACAGATTTCATTTCCCTTGTCTCTCATCTGCCAGACTGTCACCTGGATAGATCCAAATTGATACGTCTTTCTTTATGATCCATGGATCTTCTCCTTGTTCCAACTTGGAGATGACATCTGGTTTGGAAACTGGATACCCTATTACAGAAAAATCATAGAGGAACTGGGTTGACTACACTGAAGAGAGAAGAGAAGGTGCCATTTTAGGAGCCCCACAATGAAGCTGTCCAGCTGACCCTCAGCAAAGTAAAGACCTTTCACTGGAGAGAGGAAAGAGAGCACAAAGTCATTATATACGTCAGGAACCCACCCAACTCAATCAAATGAGAAGGAAGAGGCACTGGCTTGGATAACGCTGAGTTATGTAGAGAAGCCATCCTTACCCATTGAGACCAGGTGGCTGTAGTTCTCCAGCATCACATCCCTGTACAGGGTCCTCTGAGCAGGGTCCAGTTGCTGCCACTCCTCCTGGGTGAAATCCACAGCCACATCCTCGAACGACACTGGACCCTATAATAGCATGTTCCTGTTCAATCTGAAGCGACCATTCTCATCATTTTACCATAGCATACAAAACTATATGCCCAGTTCTACATCATGCCTATTGATAAAAATGATATAAAATTTTGTTTTTAGCAAAAACAACCAAACATATCAGGAGAACAAAAGAGTAAAAGAGACCTATCACAAGTGAGAATTCAATAAAGGCAGCATTTCAAATAAGTAAATTATTCAACAAATGGTTCTGGGAAAATTGGACAGTCAATCAGTTAAATAATACAGTTGAGACTTTATCTTTTAAAAACAATAGAATCAATAATTTCTAGATGGAGAAAAATATCTAGACATCACCAATTATTAATACCAGTCATCCCAGGAGGAAGGGAATATTAAATTAGAGGCCCTTTCACTTTATAATTTTTATTTTTTTGCATTTTTTAAATGTTTATACCAAGTAGAGATAATTCGGACCAGGAAAAAAAATAGCAAAATGACTTTATAAACTGAAAAACAGAGAAAGAACTGGCATTGAGTTAGGGAGCAGCCTCACAAACCCTGAGACCACAGCAAAGACTAGGGAGAATCTGAGACCCCTGCTCTCCAAGCATTTGCCACTGAAATATAACTAAAGAACTGCCTATTTGAGAGAAATATGTACTCTGGAGACAAACAGACACTCACCATTCCATCCTATCTAGATTCTGTCCCTGGGTACACTGTACCATAGTTCCCTAAGTAAGAATGCTTATGGAGTTCAGCTTTAACATTATGATAACTGACATCTAAAAGAAATACAACCACAAAAAATCTACAATACATTTATATAGAAGTACAGGTCAGGACATCATCTATAGAAAGACTGAAAAAAATTAATTTATATATATATATTTTTTTTTCTGCTTAGGAATATTCTCCCTGAGCTAACATGTGCTGCCAATCTTCCTCTGTTTTGTATGCGGGCCGCTGCCACAGCACGGCCGCTGACCAGGGTGTAGGTCGGCACCCAGGAACTGAACCTGGGCTGCTGAAGTGGAGTGTGCCAAACTTAACCACTAGGCCACTGGGGCTGGCCCAAAAATTAATTTCTTTTAGTCCTAGTGGCAAGAAATATTTTCATTAAAAATTCAGCTGTGGGGGCTGGCCCAGTGGCATAGTGGTTAAATTTATGTGATCCGCTTCAGCAGCCCAGGGCTCGCGGGCTCAAATCCGGGGGGTGGACCTATGCATCGCTCATCAAGCCACGCTGTGGCAGTGTCCTACATACAAAATAGAGGAAGATGAGCAAAGATGTTAGCTCAGGGCTAACATTCCTCAGCTAAAAGAGGAAGATGGGCAGGGAATGCTAGCTCGGGGCCAATTTTCCTCATCAAAAAAAAAAATTCAGGGGCCGGCCCGGTGGCGCAAGCGGTTAAGTGCGCGCGCTCCGCTGCGGCGGCCCAGGGTTCGCTGGTTCGGATCCCGGGCGCGCACCGACGCACTGCTTGGTAAGCCATGCTGTGGCGGCGTCCCATATAAAGTGGAGGAAGATGGGCACAGATGTTAGCCCTGGGCCGTCTTCCTCAGCAAAAAAAGGAGGAGGATTGGCGGATGTTAGCTCAGGGCTGATCTCCTCACAAAAACTAAAAAAAAAAAAAAAAAAAAAAAAAAAAAAAAAAATTCAGCTGATTTCTCTTTATGGAGAATGCAAATCATGTAGATGTCCTCTGCCTTTCCACTGTGGCTGCTAGAAAAGATCAGACAAATTGGCACTTTAATTTATATGTATATAAAATAGATATCATAAATATAGTAAATGTATTATATTTATATACAATTTATATATAACAAATGTATATATATTTGAACTATAATAGTGGCTTTATCTGGTTTAAAACCATATAATCTGTATATTACATAGCAACTCTTTCCAAGTCTTTATCTTTTATTCTCTCTACATTTTCCCTAATCCTAATTTTTAGCTTTCTGCACTTTTCTACTTGGTTGTATAAAAACCAACTACAAAATAAGCAAGCAACTCACCTGAGACTTGGTCATTTTCTGCTTCTTTTCCAAAAGGGCAGAAATCTAAGACACCAGGACTGGGAGACAGACTGGAGCCTCCAGGGGCCAGAACTGACACTCACCTGTCTAGAAACAACCACCACCACAAGTCAGGTAGACAACACACCACCCTGTAGAAGGTCGTTTGGTCCTTACAGAAGAGTCAGCAAGCACCATGTGAAGGAAGTCCTCTTGTGATTATAATATGATCACAGAGAACTTGGACAAGGTGTATTTTTCTTTTTTTTTTTTGTGAGGAAGATCAGCCCTGAGCTAACATCCATGCTAATCCTCCTCTTTTTGCTGAGGAAGACCGGCTCTGAGCTAACATCTATTGCCAATCCTCCTCCTTTTTTTTTCCCCCCAAGGCCCCAGTAGATAGTTGTATGTCATAGTTGCACATCTTTCTAGTTGCTGTACGTGGGACGCGGCCTCAGCATGGCCGGAGAAGCGGTGCGTCAGTGTGCGCCCAGGAGCCGACCCGGACCGCCAGCAGCTGAGCGCGCGCACTTAACCACTAAGCCATGGGGCCGGCCCAAGGTGTATTTTTAATTGGATAAATGCAGATATGTTTCATGTTGATTTGCTAACACCTTATTGTTCCCTTTGAACCAGCAATTCTATTTGTAGTTCTATTTGTAGGACTCTCTCATGAGATAATAACCATGGATATATATATGGATATATTACACATATATATGTAATCTTTACATATGCATATGTCAAGATTTAACTGCAGATGGAGCAGTTCCCTGGCAGTAAGAATGGGAATGACCAAGTAGAAAACTGAAGGATGCACCCACATTCCCTAGACAGAAGCAGCCAGCAAAATCCTAAGAGCTCTTTTATATTTTCCCTAACCCAGCAAATTCTCTTGCCAAGTCAATATTCATGGATCAAAACTGTTGATTTTGTTGATTTTAAGATTTTTTTGTTTAAATTTTTATTCCTGATTTTCAAAAGCACAACTGTCTATATAAGAAAATAGGACAAACACTGTGTGATTTCACTTATATGTGGAATCTAAAAAACAAAACAAACAAACAAAACAAAACAGAAATAAACTCATAGATACACCGAACAAACTGGTGGTCATCAGAGGGGAGAGGGGGATGGGTAAAATAGGTGAAGGGGATTAAGAAGAGCAAACTTCCAGTTATAAAATAAATAAGTCACAAGGATGTAATACACAACATAGGGAATACAGTCAATAACATTGTAATAACTTTGTATGGTGACAGATGGTTGCTAGACTTGTCAGTGGTGATCATTTTATAATGTATATAAATGTCAAATCACTATATTGTACACCCAAAACTAATATAATTTTGTATGTCAACTATACTTCAATTAAAACAAATAAATCGGGGCCAGCCCCGTGGCTTAGCGGTTAAGTGCACGCGCTCCGCTGCTGGCAGCCCGGGTTTGGATCCCCGGGCGCGCACCGACGCACCGCTTCTCCAGCCATGCTGAGGCTGCGTCCCACATACAGGAACTAGAAGGATGTGCAACTATGACATACAACTATCTACTGGGGCTTTGGGGGAAGAAAATAAATAAATAAAAATTTAAAAATAAATTAATTAATTAATTAAATAAATGAAATAAAGAAAACAGTGATAGGTTGGAACCACTGATAAACAGAAATATACCAAAATGCAGGAAGATACTTACTGGTAAATTCTTCTCAGTCTCAGGAGGGTCACACAGACAGAGCTGAACTCATTCAGAGGAAGTGAGTGCTCCCAGGACAGGGACATTGTTTCATATGGGGTTATCCCAGGCTTTCTCAAAATGAACCTGGAAGGAAACAATCAAATTGTCGTGACTGTCTCTAAACACCCAGCTCTGCAACAAGCAGCAGGTTAATAAATGTTTACCTAATAAACAAAATTTAATAAATGTTTGTTGAATAGAATGTAGAACGATTTCAATAAACTTAGCAAGGGGCAGGGCTGAAATCACACCTTACATGAGAAAGAGAAAAAGCAGCCCCTCACATCTGAGAGCTGGCCTGGCACTCACAACTCTCCTGTTCAACAGAAACAATGACACAGAACATCAACATCAGACAAGGCCACTCTGTGACAATGACAGATCAAGACAAAAACAAGACCTCTCTGAAATGATATTTGAACACAGACAAAACATCAACACTGTTCCATCCGCAAAATACCAAACATCCCCTCTCCCAGCTGACACGAAGGGCTGCTACTTCTTTCCCTATTACAGCTTTAGCTTCACTCTAGTCTCTCCTCTCTCTAGGTAAGATTTATTAAAACTCCCAATTACTGAAGTACCTCACTTCCTGACAACAGCCAATTCAGAGAAGAGCCCATTTCCTTAAGCTCGCCTCAAAATCACCTAACACAAGGCCAAATCCTGTAAGTACTTCCTAACACGTCTCTCACTGAGACGCCCTCCAGTTCCCCATAGTGTCCGTGCTCCTAACCAGATGCAAGAGCAATAAATTCAACTTATCAACTAGAGGGTGTTCCCGCTGGTCTCGGGCCAAAAGAAATTGACAATAATAATCCTATCCCTTTAGACTGTTCAAAGGATGTTTTTTCCTGTGAGGTCGGGGGTGATGGCGGGAGATGACGCCTGAGAAAACATCTGAGGAGGGGCTTCAACTTGGGGTCGGCCTCTGACCTGCAGAGATTACTGTAAAGGGAGGCCTTTCCCAGTAAAGTGGGACTGACCTTTATGAGCTCCTGGACCCATTAATGACCCCTACATATCACTGAATCACCAGGTGCAGAAATCACAAACCCCAAAGAGCACCTCCACCTCCAACCCCATCACAGCACTGGCCACATCGCTACCCCATCAGCGCACAGGCCCGCCATCCCTGACCCACAGATCATCCAGCTCTCCCTATGACTGAGCCCCCTACATACCCAACACTCATCCAAGAGACTTCCCATCTCTGACCCCATGGACCTCCAATTACTGACCCTCACGGACTCCTGCCCCAATAACAATCATAGACTTCTTCATGACTCAACCCATAAATACCCCTTCGGACCCCCAGCTGGATTATCAAGTCCTGAAACGCCCGTCACGGCTTAACCCGGGACGGCTGTCACATCCATACTGGCGGACTCTCCCGCTTCCTGCCTGGACGAGCAGAGCTCGGGGCCTCGGCGGCTTTGTTCAGAAGGAATATGGCCGCTCCCTGCACTGTGTCTCAATGGGAGCCGCCATCTTGAGAGCCCGGGCAGTTCCGTACAAGCGGAGGAATTCGGTTTATTCGGAGCCTAAGGCTGGGCCGTATCGCTGCGGCAGCGAGGGGATGGGGAAGAAGATGAAGGAAAGGAGGATTATACAAACCAGTAAAGTGGAAACTTTTGCAGAGAGCTTTCACAGGCTTGGGGAAGAAGTTGTAGTGATAACAGTACTTGACTGGAAGACTGTAACTGGTGTAAAAGCAATTTGGAATGGTGCAATTCTTTCTTCTGAGAGTCTACTTAAAAGTGCTGGTAAATGGTACAGCCCTACACCAGCGGATTCCACTGTTGGAGGGAGGGGCACAAGTGATGGAGGAGTTCCCGGGGGAGTGGAGGGGGGCATAAACAGTTAATTATGCTAATAACAATTATAAGGAATCCTCCTGGGGAAATTACAACTACAGTAATAAATTGCAGGGGCCGACTGATGAAAAAGCAGGAAAATTGAGTCAGGGAAGAGGAGACTTGAGAAACGAAGTAGAAATTAAGGAAGAGAGAAAGGAAGACTAAAGGACAAAAAGACATCAGAACAGAGAATGGAGACTCAGGGACAAAAGGGAGGAGACTGACGGATTGAGAGTGGGAAATTGAGGACAGAGGCAAGAGTGGAGGAGAGGCAAGACTCGGAGACAGAAAAATGGAGGACACTGAAGGAATGGAGGGGGGAGACTGATGTAGGGTGACCAACCGTCCAGGTTTCCTGAACTGTGCCGGGAAATCCCTCCTCCGGACTTCAAAAGTTCCGGTTTGGGTGGACGGGTGGGGAAAGTACAAAACCCATAAGGTGGCCCAAAAAGGCAGGCTGTAAGCAGCACTGTCTTTACCGTCAAGTGGTTAAGGCATAGATTTTGTGCCATTCCTAGTTGCTATAGTTTTTTTTTTCCCTGGCTGCTGATGTTGGCAACCATGATTTGCAGTTTCGGAAAATGGAATATCCATTGTTGCGTCACTCCAGAGTGATGCAATTTAAGTGTGTAACTTAAGTGCGTTGCAATCATAAGCATTAACAGTCAGTCTTTGGCTTTGTCTGTGGATTAACTGTTGTGCCTTGTACCAATATTGTGCTAGTTTAATTTTCAACCTTGTGAATATTGTGACAATGTTTTCTAAGAGTTAAGATAATGAAAATGAGAATAATTATAATACCAACGCCAACGTGACTCAGACATCACCAAAAAAGACTCTTATTTTAATGACAGATGTAAAAACATATCCACACCTGGATTAGGGCAGTAAATAACTAAAACAGAACAAACTAAACAACATGTAAAACAGAATTTGTGATTGGGCATTGTAGAGAAGGGGATGTGAGAAAGCACAAATGGAAACTGAAACCTAACAAGGCTAGGATGAGAAAGGCAAGTACTTCTATGTAAATAAAAGGTTTTTTGTCTCCCTAAAAGACACCAATGCTGAGCTGAAAATAGTAGCCACTGAATTAGATTGGACAGACCACACAAACACATATCGTATACTTCCATTCATTGCTAAATGAAACTGAAGTTACATTTCCCAACTAAAATGTCCTGTGGAGAAACAAGAGGAGAAATTTGATAACAGATGTGTTGGCCCTTACCAGTGTAGAGCCAATCCTGCTTTCAACAGTATATATCAAGTAATACATTGAGTCATGACAAGAAAAAAACATCCCCTAGCTCTCAGCACTTGGATTTGAAAAATGGAGATTGAAACTGTCTTCTTGATTTTTATAAAGATTTTCATGAAACTCAAGAAAACATAAAACACTGCCAGCCCTGGTGGTCTAGTGGTCTAGTTTCGGCCCTCTCACTGCCGCAGGCCAGGTTCGTTTTCCGGTCCTGGAACCACATCACCCATCTGTCAGTTGTCATACTGTGGCAGTGGGTCACATAGAGAACTAAAAACTAACAACTAGGATATACAACCATGTACTGAAGCTTTAAAAAAAAAAAGAAAGAAAGAAAACATAAAACAAAAAATTGTTGATATCTTGTTCAAATGCAACCTAGACTTTGCTCATCTATAAAAATGTACAGCAGGGGCCGGCCCGGTGGCCCAAGTGGTTAAGTGCATGCGCTCCGCTGCCGTGGCCTGGGGTTCGCTGGTTCGGATCTCGGGCGCGCACCGACACACCACTTGTCAGGCCATGCTGTGGCGGCGTCCCACATAAAGTGGAGGAAGATGGCCATGGATGTTAGCCCAGGGCCAGTCTTCCTCAGCAAAAAGAGGAGGATTGGCAGATGTTAGCTCAGGGCCGATCTTCCTCACACACACACAAAAAAATGTACAGCAAACATGCAAATGTAAATGTGACCAATTTCAATTCACTCTATAAACTTTCCAAAAAAAATGAAAAGATCACACTTGCTAAAAGGCCTGCACATCTTATTCACAACATTGTTAAAAGGGGTGAAGTTTGCTTACCTGTGAAATTGAGATTTTCATAATGAAAGGTTTTACTCCCATTTCAGTTTCCTCAAAATGGGCAGAAGCACTTAGTGAGATTTTTTACTTTGTATGGTTGTGTTAAATTTAACCACTAGATAAAGGAAAAGAAGAGTTCCTAAGGGTATAAATTAAGATATTATTATAACCACTGTAACATTCTTTTGGTACTATTTGCATGAAATATCTTTTTCCATCCTTTCCCTTTAAACCTGTTTGTTTCTTTGGATCTAAGACAGCATATAGTTGTAGACAGCATATAGCTGGATCATGGGTTTATTTGTTTTTTAAATCCGTTCTGCCAGTCTATCTTTTAAGTGGTAAGTTTAATCCATTCACATTTAAAGTGATTACCGAAAAGAACTTCTGCCATTTTGTTACTTGTTTCTCTGTGTTATTTTTTTATGCCTGAATTCTCTCAATACTGCCTTCTTTTCTGTTTCATTGATTTTTTTATAATGTACCATTTGATTCCCTGCTTATTTCCTTCTTTGAAAAAGTTTTGATTATTTTCTTATTGGTTGCCATGGAAACTACAATTAAGATCCTAAATGTATAACAATCAGCTGTGAATTGCTACCAGTGTAGCTTCAGTAGCATACAAAACACTGATCCTTTGCAACTCTGTCCTCCTCTTACCTTCGCCTTTATGTTATTACTGTAGATAAAACAATATAAGGTCAGAAATTGTTACAAGAGAAAAAAGAAGGTCATTATATATTGATAAAAGGGTCCATTCATCAAGAAGATATAACAATCATAAACATTTATGCACTAAACAACAGAGACCCAAAATATACACAAATATTGACATTATTGAAAGGAAAGACAGACACAGTTCTACAACAGTAGTGGGAAACTTCAACACCTCACTGTAAATAATGGATTAAACATAGAGACATAAGATAAACAAGGAAATAAAGGACTTGAATAACACTTAAACTAGACCTAGGAGACATATACCCGACACTCCACCCAACAACAGCAGAATGCTCACTCTTTTCAAGTGGAACATTCTCCAAGATATACCATACCTTAGACCACAAAACAAGTATCAATAAATTTTAAAAGACTGAAATCATACAAAGTATGTTCTCCAAACACAGTGGAATGAAATTGGAAATCAATAATAGAGAAAAAACTGGAAAGTTCACAGATATGTGGAAATTGAACAGGACATTCTTAAACAACCAAGAGGTCAAAGAAGAAATCACAAGGGAAATTTTAAAATAATTGGAGACAAATTAAATGAAAAACACAACATACCAAAACTTATGTGATATAGTGAAGTCAGTGCACAGACAGAAATTTATAGCTATGAATGCCTACATTTAAAAAAGAAGCAATGTCTTAAACCAATAACCTAACTTTACAACTTAAGGAACTAGAAAAAGAAGTGCAAACTAACCCAGAGCTAGCAGAAGAAAGGAAATAATGAAGATTTGAGTGGACATAAAAATATAGAGAAGAAAAACAACAGAAATGATTAACAAAACCAAAAGTTGGTTCTTTGGAAATAATCACATTGACATACCTTTAGCTAGACTGACTAAGTAAAAAGAGAGAGAAAGCCCAAGTTACTACAATTCTATATGAAGGTGTGGACATTAATAAGGACCTACAGATGAAAAAGACTATAAGAGAATACTATGAACAACTGTACACCAACAAATTTGATAACCTAGAAAATGAACAAAGTTCTAAAAGCACACAAGCTACTGAAACTGATTCCAAAAGAAACAGAAAATCTTAACAGACCTATAACAAATGGATTGAATAAGTAATCAAAAACCTCCCAACCGGGGCCGCCCCAGTTGCGTAGTGGTCAAGTTCACATGCTCTGCTTTGGCAGCCTGGGGTTCGCAGGTTTTGATCCCGGGTGCAGAACTATGCACCGCTCATCAAGCCATGCTGTGGCAGGCATCCCACATATAAAATAGAGGGAGAAGGGCACAGCTGTTAGCTCAGAGCCAATCTTCCTCAGGAAAAAAGAGGAGTATTGGCAGTGGATGTTAGCTCAGGGCTAATCTTCCTCACACACACACAAAAAAAGACATCCCAACAAATAAAAGTTCAGAACCAGATGGCTTAACTGGTGAATTCTACCAAACACTTAAAAAATTAACAAAAATTTGGGGGCCAGCCCCATGGCGTAGCAGTTAAGTGCGTGTGCTCCGCTGCTGGTGGCCCAGGTTCGGATCCCAGGCATGCACCGATGCACCGATTGTCAGGCCATGCTGTGGCGGGGTCCCATCTAAAGTGGAGGAAGATGGGCACAGATGTTAGCCCAGGGCCAGTCTTCCTCAGCAAAAAGAGGAGGGTTGGCATGGATGTTAGCTTAGGGCTGATCTTCTTTACAAAAAAATAAAGAAAAAAATTAACAAAAATTCTTTTCAAAATCTTCCAAAAAATAGAGGGAGGGGAGACATTTCCTAATTCATTCTATGAGGCCAGAATTACCCTGATACTAAAGCCAAGACATCACAAGAAAATAAAACTACAAACCAATATCCTGTATGAATATATATGAAAAAAATCCTCAACAAAACACTATCAAACCAAATCCAGCAGCATATTAAAAGGATAATACCCTATGAACAAGTGGGATTTATCCTAGGAATAAAACAGTGGTTCAACAATAAAAAAATCTATCAATGTATATTAATAGAATGAAGTGAAGGGAAATCATGATCATCTCATCATCTCAATTAATGCAGAAAAAGTATTTCACAGAGTCCAATACCCTTTCATGATGAAAACACTCAATAAACTCATCATACTCAATAAGGAAAGACTCCAAGTTTTCCCCCTAAGATCAAGCAAAAAAAAAAAAGATGCCTGCTTTCGCCACTTGTATTCAACATTGTGCTGAAAGTTCTAGCCAGAGTAATACCCATAAATAAAGGGTATCCAAACTGGAAAAGAAGATGTAAACGTATATCTACTCACAGACAATATAGTGTTAGGAAAATCTTAAAGAAACACACACACACACAAACTATTAAAGCTAACAAAGGATTTCAGTAAAATTGCAGGATACAACATCAGCACACAAAATAAGTGTATTTCTATACAGTATCAATGAACAATCCAAAAAGGACATTAAGTGAACAATTTCATTTATAATAGCATCAAATTAATAAAATACCTATGAATAAATTAAACCAAAGAAGCGCAATACTTGTACACTGAAAACTACAAAACGCTGTGGAAAGAAATTAAAAATGACCTAAACAAATGGAAAGGTACTGTGAAAACAGTGATTGGAAAACTTGATATTATTAAGATGAAATAGTCTCCAAAGGGATCTACAGATTCAATGCAAAATCCAATGGCTTCTTTTTTTTTTTTTTTTTTGTGAGGAATATCAGCCCTGAGCTAACATCTGCCAATCCTCCTCTTTCTTTTTTTTTTTTTTTGCTGAGGAAGACCAGCCCTGGGCTAACATCTGTGCCCATCTTCCTCCACTTTATATGGGATGCTGCCACAGCATGGCCTGACAAGTGGCGCATTGGTGCACAATGGGGATCCAAACCCGGGCCGCCAGCAGCGGAGCATGTGCACTTAACCGCTACACCACGTGGCCGGCCCCTATAAAACTCTTAAAAGAAAACATATGGGTAAGTCTTCATGATCTCTAATGGCAATGGATTAGTAAATGACACCAAAAGCATAAGCAACAAAAGAAAAGAAAAGATAAATAAGACTTTATCAAAATTAAAAACTTTTGTACTTCACGGGATACTATCAAGAAAGTGAAAAGACAACCCACCAGAATGGGAGAAAATATTTGCAAATCATATATCTTATAAGGGACTTATATCTAGAGTATATAGAGAACTCTTACACCTCATTAATTAAAAAAATAACCAAAGTATTAATAAATCGGCAAGGGATTTGAAAAGACATTTCTCCAAAGAAGATATACAAATAGCCAACAAACACATGAAAAGATGCTTGACATTATCAGTCCTTAGGGAAATGCAAACCAAAACCACAATGAGATACCACTTCACACCGCCTAGGATAGCAAGCATCAAAAAGTTAGATAATAACAAGTGTTAATGAGGATGTGAAGAAATCAGAACCCTTGTACACTGCAGGTGGGAATGTAAAATAGTGCAGCCACTTTGAAAAAAACTTAGCAGTTTCTCAAATGGTTAAACATAGAATTACCATATGACTCAGCTATTCTACTTCTATGAACCTCCCAAGAGAAATGAAAGCATATGTCCACACCAAAACTTGTATACTAATGTTTATAGGATTATTCATAAAAGCTAAAAAGTGTAAGCAAGTCAAATGTCCATCAGTTGATGAATGGAAAAAGGAAGTATGGTATACATACATACAATGGAATGTTATTCAGCCATAAAAGGAAGGAAGTACTGATACATGTTGCAACATGGATGAACCTTGAAAACATTATACTAAGTGAAAGAAGCCCGTCACAAAAGACCACATATTATATGATTCCATTTATATGAAATGTCCAGAACAGGTAAATCTATAGAGACAGAAAGTAGGCTGGTGGTTGCTTAGTGCTGGAGGATGATAAATAGTGGGTTGATAGCTAAAGGGTAGAGAGTTTGTTTTTGAAGTGACGAAAATGTTCTAAAATTGACTGTGGTGATGGTTACACATATCTGTGAATATACCAAAACCACTAAATTGTACAGCTTAAAAGGGTGAATTATACAGTATGTGAATTATATATCAATAAAGATGTTCTTTTTTAAAAAAAAAAAAGCTGAAAATCTTTAAGAGCAGTCAAAGGAAAACAAATATATTCCCTTTAAAGGATTCAGATTGTCAGTTGATTTTTCGAAAGAAACTTTGAAATCCAGACAGAAATAGAATGAAATATTTAAAGTTGAAAGAATAATACTACCAAACTAAAATTTTATACCCAGAAAAAATATCCACCAAAACTTAGAGTAAAATAAATACATTTCAGAAAAACAACACCTGAAATTATTCTTCACTAGTATATTAAATGAAATACTACAGAAAGTTCTTCAGAAAGAAGGAAAATGGGAATGTATATTGTAACCTCTAAGCCAACCAATAAATTAATAATAATGTATAACTAAAGATAATTGAGAAGAAAAATAGAATAATAAAATATATTTCATCACTTCAAAATAGGCAAGAAAGGAACAGTGAATGAATAAATAAATTTAGGGACAAAGAAAAAAAATAGCAAGATGATAGACTTACATTCAACTATATTAGTGATTACATTAAATGTAAAGGGATTTAACCACTTCCAGTTAAAAGACAAAGACTGCCACACGATGATAAAGACAAAAGCTATCTATATCCTTTTTAAAAAGATACACTTTAAATAAAGTGTATCAGTTAGCTATTGCTGTATAATCATACAACAAAACTCAATGGCTTAAAATAGTAATCATTTATAATTTTCAGCAGCATCATTATTGTTTACGGGACTATGTGTTGTCTAGGAGTCAGCAGACCTCAACTGGTCTTACTCATTTGTCAGTAGGTTGGCTAGGAGCTCCCTCTAGTCTGGCCTTGATGGAGGTCAGCAGGGTCAACTGCAGCATGTGTCTCTCATCCTCCTCATGAGACCAGTGGGCTAGCCTGAGCATATTTTCATGGTGATGCTAGAGTTACAAAAGTGAAAGCACACAAACCTTATGGAAGCCTAAGCTCATAATTGGCAGCACTTCTTCTTCGGTCTCCTGAACAATGCCAGCAATATGGCTGATCTTAGAGTAAGAGTTGCAACGTATTGAAAAGTTACATGGTAAAGGATCTGGGGCAGAAAATGTATAAAATTAGCTTCTTACATCTTATCATCCCAGAAAGCAAAGAAGCTATCAAAATCTATTAAGATTCTGTCAATAGGACCCAGTAGCTGTGCTGAAAAGACTACCACTTATCCAAGATAGGACACTTTAAGCAACAAAATCAGTAACTGCAACGGATTGAAAACCATCAAATATTTAAATACATGAGTTAATAAAGTCATCAAAAAAAAGAGAACAAATTAGTTATCATTGAGAAACGCTAGGAAACCTACTCACTATTCTAAAAACCGGTTTAAAAAAAAAGATTATTCTACCTTTTCTATATGAACAGTACCACTGGAAAACTAAAAAGTAGATAAGGGGAAACCATTCTTTATAGGAAGAATGAATGATTGAATTAGAATGCCATCATTCTGCAAGCTCTAGCTAACAAATGCATCTAGAAACTGATCATAAATGGTTGCTGGCACTGTAAAAAGAGAGACAAGTGTTTCTTCTACGGAAAAACTCAGCATCACCTACAAAGTAATCTTGCCAACATTAAAAAACCTAGATCTGATCAAGCCTTAAAATCTAATTCATTATAAAAAGTTTAAGAAGCAGAGAAAAATGTTAAACACCAGGAATGAAGTAATTAGCAAAATCCAGACTGCAGGAAACTATAGGAAAATAAATCTGGTGACTTCAATAAACTGCACGGAAAAGAGAAAAAAATGGAGAATCCATAGATTAAAAGAAACTTAAAAGATTTAGCAACCAATCATGATGTATTTCTTACTTAATCACAATTCAAAGAAATAGCCTTTTTAAAAATGACTTTGAGACAACTGGAAATTTGAACATTAACTAAATATTTGATTTTAAGGAATTACTGGTGATTATTTTTATGTGCAATTATATTTTTTATTATGTTAGTCTTCAGCTTTAGGGATACATAATGACATACTTACAGATAAAATGATAGGATGTATAGAATTTGCCTCAAAATAATATGGGAGGAAGTCAGCTGATGGCGGTATAGATGGTGCAGGACTGACCATGAATTGGTGATTTTGAGTGTTAAGTGATGTGAACACTGGAGCTCATTATACTATTCTATTTTTGTATATGTCTTAAATTATTCTCCATAATAAAAAAAATTAAAGAAAAACTTAAGGAGATGTTTTATTTATTCATTTTTGGTAAATTATGCAAATCTCTTTTTTGCTATGCAAAGGACATGCAGTAATACAGTCTATAGCTGCTTTCTTTAACTCAACCTTGTCTTGTTAATATGTTTCTTATTTTCTCACGTATTACTCAAATTTTAAAAAATTAAGTCTTCTCCTGACACAAACAAAGCAAAGATTTATAAGATGGCAGTGTTATTTCTGAAGAGAGGGCTTAACAACAAATAACAAGCAAGTTTACATTTGCCTGCAAACAAGTTACAGTATAGTATTGTATTGTACCAGTCACGTGAAAAAAGAAAATGTATTATTTTATTTACTATCTAAAATGCTTTCTACTGTCTGGAAAAGTTATGGAGATAAAATAGTGTTTAGTGTAAAAGTTCTTAGTAGGTATTAATCTATACTCCATTATTTCTATTTACATTGATGCTCTTCATACAGATTATCTCAACCTAAGTAATTCCTTTCATGTAGTATATTCAGAAATGTAATCCTTAAATAAACGTGGGACAGTCCTCATATTTGATTTATAATTCTGGTATCTCTGTTACTTAAATTATCATTTTAAAATATATATCAATTATAATTTATAATTTTCTAAAATATTTTCTAGGAAACGTTTGTTATCAGGTCTGGAAAATGACTCCCCTCCTAACAATATATCTGTGGAAACATAATTTTCCAAATTCACTAAATTAACACAATTTATCCTCAGTACAAATCATATGTTTAATAAGCCTGGAGGTAATTTTGAAGGTTTCTTACATTCAGAGCTTTATAGATTCTCTTCAGTATGAAACCTTGGATATAGAGAGGATTGCGAACTGTGCATAAAGTCATATTCATAGGCTATTTTCCCTATATGAGTTTTTTTATGTCTAGTGAGGGCTGAGGTATGGCCAAAAGTTTGGCAACATTCATTACACACATAGGGCTTCTCACCAGTATGAATTATCTGATGTACCGTGAGATGTGACTTCTTGGTGAAAAGATTTGCCACATTCTGTACATTCATAGGGCTTTGCCCAGTATGAATTCTTTGAGGGTAATAAGTTGTGATTTCTGGATGAAGGCTTTCCCACATTCAGAACATTCACAAGGTTTTTCTCCTGTATGAGTCCTGGTTTATCTGTGTTTTGAGGATATCTCTTTGTGAAGCTTTTCAGTGGTTGTTCTAATTATTACAATTACTACAATTTACCAATTTTGCTTCAACTGTCAAAAATAACTTAGACATTTCAAGAGGAGAAGTAAAGTCTATTATATTTACCCATCTTTTTGTTCTTACCATGCATTTTTTTCTTTCCTAATGTTCTAATATTCCTTCTTTTATCATTTAATTTCTGGTTAGAGAACTTCCCTTAGCCTTTCTTTTATGATAGGTAGATAGTGTTAGAATTGAGTTAAATTGTAGGACATCCAGCTGATGTAGGAGAATTACTTGTTGTTGGTGTGGAGAAACTCCCCCCCATCGTAGAATTGGGTCCCAGAAACTTTTACCCTGCCCCCCATTTCCAGAGGAACTTTGAGTAACATTAAACTTTTCTTTCAATGACATTGACCCTGTGTCATCACTCAGTCACTTTTATAAACGAAGACCTGAGCACAAATCATTTTCTTCTTTAATTTTTTCCCAGCCATTTAATAATGTAAAAAACATTCTTTGATCACAGACAGTACAAAAGCAGGCAGCTGGCTGATTTGGCTTGAGAGTGGCAACTTACCAACCCATGGTCTAGAACCATTCTGCCTTACTCTCCCACTAACTAGCTGTGTGTTCCCCAGGTAAACTGATTAATCTCTAGGTGTCTCAATTTCCTCATGTGTAAAATGAGGTCAATAATAGAACTTACTTCATCTGTGAAACACCTCTTCGGATGGGTCATGGACACTCCCCCAAGACTCTCTCAATCCTTGAAGACTCAAGTTCATCTGAACCAAGCTGGACATCCACCCTCCCCTGAATCCTTGGCAGAGTGCCAGAACCAATTAAGCTCTTCACTACTTCTCTCTTTGGTCACCCTAGCACATGCAAAAAAGAAAAAACAAACAAGTATATATAACATTTTTAAAAATATGTCTATGCTGTAAAATCAAATTTCTTCCTAAAAATATTAACCACCTATAGTAAAACCCTAATATGTGCCACCCTCCCATTAAGCAAGATGTTAACTCTCTCCCACTTGACACCAGTATATAAAGCACCTCACTATAGATTTGACCTTGCAGTTCTCAGCAGAACCTCATAAGTGGAATAAAAATATGAAATTTAATACAGATCATTTCTCTTAAGAGCCTGAGACTCAGAAAGAAAGCAAGAGAAAGGAGATTGTCAGGGACAGATTTTCCATTCAGTGTAATATTATTCAAGATTTAATATCCCTTGGGCATCCACTACTTACCGGGCTCTAAGTAACACTCAAATCATTGCCTTCATTCCCAGTATGGTGCAGCACTCAGGTCCAAGGCCAGGTGTCACCATGACTCTCCAGGATGTAAGAGTCACACTTCTGCTCGGTACTTTTCAATGTTATTGACTAAAGCAGTATGACACATCATATTCACAAAACACTTCCTACACCAAAGACCTGGGCATAATTTTGAGACCTTTTTCCTCCTCCCCCCCCGCCTTATTTCTCAACCTATGTATTTAAGTCAACAAAACAGTATGTTAGACTTCTGAAACAAAGTGACATGAGCACTAACTGCCCTGGTTTCTTTCCATTATCAGGATTTCTGTAACAGGTTTAAGAAAAGATGCTGAGTTTAGCCCAAGGGGGATACTTTACCTCAATATAGCTAGAGAAACTCTAAATTTCTCAAGAAAGTTCACTCAATACTTTGCCCTTTAAAGCAGCATGAATCAAGAATCATGCAGTTTATTTCTGCATGGGAGCGGGAATGGACCATGAAAATGATCTCTTTAAAAATCCTACTGAGTAAATATATGGACTTGAAAATAATTTCCCACAGCATTTTCTAAATTCAGTTTCTTTAACTAAAACAACTAAGAAACTGGGGCCCCAATTAATCCCTTTTATACTGTGCTGTAGAATTAAACTTCTATTTAAATGTTGTTACAGAATTAAATGTTACATAAAGGATTGATGTTTTGAATATTTAGCTAAAGCAATAAATATCCTGCAGGAAAAAAATAATAGAACCTACTTCACAGAGTTGTTGTGAGTATCAAATTAATTCATATATTTAAAGCACTAGAACTATGCCTGTACATAGTTGCAATGACTTTTGACACCAACTACTTGGAGTTGGGCCAAATGTCATATGTTAAGGGCACAGTCCTCCACAAGACTGCCCTCACTTCAGTCACCAACTGTGAGCTCAGGGGTTCCCAGGCCACCCTCGCTTCTGGCCAGTGGGCTAAAAATTCAGGGGTTCCCAGTACCCCCTAAGGTTTGATAATTCACTTTAATGACTCACAGACAGAACTCAAGAAAGTATCATACTTATGATTATAGTTTTATTATACCAATAGGATACAAATGAGAACTAGCCAAAGGGAGAGACTCATAGGGAGGGTCACAAAAGTGAAACTTCTGTTGTCCTCCTGTGTTGAGTCAGAATGTGTTCTTCTCCCAGCACATCAGTGTGTGACAGTACACAGAGTATTGTCAACCACCGAGCTTCACGTGAACTTGGTATCCAGAGCTTTTATTGAGGTTTCATTACCTAGGCATGACTGAATCATTGGCCATGAAGTTGAACTCAATCTTCAACCCTCCTCCACTCCCCAGAGGTCAAGAGGTCCTCCAAATGATATCTTGTGGTTCAAAGCCCCAACCTTCTCATCACATGGTTGGTCTTTATGGAGTGGCCACTCCCCATCCTGTCATCTTCTTAATATTAAGTGTCTAGGGGCCCACCATGAGTCATGTAGTTAGCATGAACTATCAGGGCCCACGATGAATAACACAGACCTTCCTATTACTGGGGAAATTCCAAGGATTTAGAGGCCACCTTCCAGTAACCAAGAACAAACCTTTATTTTGCCAGCCAAATTTTTATTCTTTGTTTTACTTCCCAGGAACCTAGAACAAATGCCAGCCAAATTCTTTATTACACAATAGTAAACGCCATATAGGTATTTCCTTTTGTTGTAACTTTTAAGCCATATGGAAATTGGCATAATACAGAAGGTGATTATCGAATATTATTTTTTCCAAATAACTTGTTTCCCTAGAACTGTGGATACCTATCATATAGGGCACTGATTAATGCTGCATTATATCATTTTGGAACAGCAGCATCTTCACAAAATTAAACTACCCTGAAAAGGAAAACTGTCTCCAAGACTTTTCAAGTTTTTCTTTTTAAATATTAGACAAGTTAGCTATTGGTGTAATCAATATAAAATTGTATGTGCGTGTTCTTAGGAAATATCCCACTTGGTCACAGAATACTAATGTAAACCACTGTTAGCTCTATTTGCAGGCATTTAAATGAAACCTCTGAGACGCATGTCCTCTTTGCCATAGTTATACTCACAAGTGTACTCTGGGAAGTGGCAAGGCTGACCGCAAGAAACACAAAAGGCCCTGGTTTCAAACTCAAATTCCACAGTTAAGTCTTCAAACGTTTAGCGAAACGTGATCCTGCTCTAGAGAATTCTTCAAACGAAGCAGGTCTGGTCGTTATCGCTAGGCTCGTCGCCAAGCGCGCCTGTGCTTGCCTCCATCTGGGTCTTTCCTGGGGAGTGGGCTGGGGAACGCAGTGCTGGAAGCTGGTGGAACGCGCCTGACAACGCACGCGCGCAGCACCGCAGCGCGGGCCTTCTGGGAGATGTAGTTTGTAGTAGGAGGGAGCACACTCCGGCGAGCCCCGCGTGCGGCGCCCTCTTCTGCGCATGTGTGCCCTCGAAGTCTTGTCAGCGCTGCAACGTGGCGGGGGTGAGTGGCGAGGGACGAAGCCTGTTGTCTGGCTGGTTTTGGTCCCGACTGGAGGTGCCCCGAGCCGAGGCGGAGGGCGTGAGCTGGGGCTCGGTGAGGGAAGAACAGTAGGGCTCTGCGGGATTTTGGGGTAGGCGTGGACTGGCGTGTGTCAAAAGCTGCAGTGACCCTCCCCAGCCCAGGCGGGCTCCCAGGACTGTGTTCTTGCGGGTCTGGGGACCTGGCGCCGTGGGCGGCCACTGCAGGTGTCGCGACACAGAGCGTGTCCAAGGGTGCCTGTGCGTACAAGTGGCGAGCACCGCGGTGAGGAGCGCCTTTCCGGGTGCAGAAAGAGAACCAAGCTTTACCGAAGGTCTGAAATGCCCGGGGTGAGTATGGGTGGTGAAATCTGTTTAGTGAGTCAAGAATAGTATATTTATTTGCCAGTACATTTTTTTAGTTCGGATACGATTTACATAGGATAATTGGCACATAATTTACAGAGATTAAGTGTAAAATTTGTTGTGTACACCCGTGTAACTACCACCCACATCAAAGTATAGAACATTTTAATGCCCCAGAAAGTTCTGTCCCTTTCCATTCAACCCCCTCCCCCACATGCCCAAGAAACAACCTGTAGGTTAATTTTGCCATTCTAGAACATCATATACATGGAATCCTACAGTAGGTACTCTTGTATGCAAGCATTTTCAAAAATTAAATAAAATACTGTTGTCAACGCAAATAATCCATAACCAATTTATAAATCAAAATTGGGGTGAGTTTATTATGAGCCAAATTTGAGGACCATATAGCCTGGGGCCTTCCTTCCCCAAGAAAGAAAGGGCGCCAAAGAAGTGGGGTGTATGGAGTGGTTATATACCATCAAAGAGCATGTATCACATATAATTGGAATGTCCCTTTTACAACAGTCATGAGATTGCCTAGCCTGCCTAGCCTACACAACAGTTCACACAGCAGTTGATGAACACAGCAGGTAGCAGGTCTGTGGTCTCCGTCTGGGTGGTCACAGCAGGTCACCAATCAATCCCTAGCCTAGCGAAAGAGATGCTTATCCTTAAGGAACTGCTGATGTGGGGGAAGTTACTTTATCTTAAGGGCATTTGTTCTTGTTTTTGTGACGTAGTAAATGCTTAAAGCAGATATACAATGCATGCTCAAAGGCCACGTCTGGCCCTTTTGGAAAAGCAAGGTCAGGCCAAATTAGTTTTGCAGCAAATGGCTTCCTCATATACTCCAATATGTCCTATTGCTTGCCATTTATTTATTACTATAAAATATCACATATGTATCCCATGTGATATAGACTGTTTTATGAAACTTACTATAGCTATATATATATATATATATATATGTATATTCATATTTTATTACTATTTATTGAGCATTTATGAGCCAAATCTTATTCCTGGTGCTCGGGCTACTTACAACACTGAATCAAACAGACAAAAATCCCTGCCTTCATGAAATTTTAGTTTTAGTAATGTGAAGAGATTTTCAAATATCGAGGTATATGGGGTAACTATTTGGGTTCAAAACTGATTGAGCTTGAACTAAAGAAGCCTGATTTATGGCCTATGAAACATACATTATATATCTGCTTTAACCATTAAAGAGTGCACTTCCTTAAGATAAGAACGCGGATTTCCCCTCCTACTCCCTGTTGGTAACACCTGGATTAGTCCCTTTCCCAACATCAGGGTCATGTTGACCTGGTAATTTGCAACTAAATACCTCTCTGAAACTTTGAAAATGTATCCTGGGTGTGTTTAATATATGTTCTTTGTTCTAAAAAGATGTAAGACTGTACTGAAAACCATGCTTCTCCGGAACGGTTTCTCAGGCCTTCCCAGGTTATAATCCTCTCTCTGGCTCAAGTAAAACTCACCTTATTTCTCTTATCTATAGAATGGTTATTGGTTATTTTTGTTGACGGTAAGTAACCATAATAAACAATAAGCATAATAAATCAGTAAATTATATAGTATATTAGAAGGTGATGTGTTATACACAAAGAAAAAGTAGATCAGGGTAAGGGAGATGGGAGAGGGTTAAATTTAAGTAGACAAGAGAGGCCTCCTTGATGATATTTGTACAGAGACTTGAAGAAATAGTGGAAGAGTGTGCTGGGCAGAGGGAACAGCCAGCATGGCCACACACACACACACACACACGTTAACACTGGGTTGTTTTGTAAAATACATTTGTTATTGATGGGGTTCAGGGCAGGCCACCCCAAAATGTGCTGCTCTGGTATGCAGATTATTTCAAGCTGGAGACAATAAAGGCTCAGAAGACTCTGAAAAAAAAACTTTGATCTCCCCCCCACTAACTGCCTAAAAGGATTTAATATATCACCATAGATAACTCTGGATATGGATAGACTGTGAGGGTCCTTGCTAAGCCCATTCTTATCAAAGTTCTGTTTACCAAGCATGTACATTTATAAGGGAAATCTCTATTTGTAAAGGTATCTCCCACTCTGTACTGGGAAGAGGGGAGGATGACCTCATCTCTAGAAACTTGTCAATGTGGAAGGCGAGGCCTTAAGTCTGCATAATAACGTTACTCTTGTTTATTGTGCTTTTCTGGTAATCTCCCATGACTGACTCCCCCCGCCCCCAACATCCTCCTTTGTATTTAGCTGAAGATAGTATTTAAGATGACAACCTCTGCCATTTTGTTGAGTTACCCAGTTTTTCTGGGTCTCTCCCATGTATGCATGTTATAAAGCTTTGTTTGATTTTCTCCTGCTATTCTGTCTCATGTCAGTTTAATTTGTAGCCCAGTCGGAAAGGACCCAGAGTGGGTAGACGATAGTCTTCCTCCCCTATATTACCTTAATCAAAAAAGACAGCGACAGCCACTGGTACAACACAGGTATTTTTTCCAATTTTACTGAGGCTCAGAAAGGTGAAGTGACTTGCCCAAGCAATAGCTAGCAGGCAAATTGAAGCCCAAATGTTTGTCTTGCAATCTCGTACTCTTTACAACATGGCTCCCAACCTAAAACACAGCATTTTATTGAACTGTGGTTCTCCTCAGCTTAAAGCACAGGGAACTGCACCTCAGCTCCCCTGGGGAAGATTCCAGAGAGAGTGTTGAATGAATCTCACCACATGGACATTATATTTTCAGGGTCCGTTGATGTCTCTGCCCAGTTCCTGGGTCCCTCTGAGAACGCAGTGGTGCTCCATCCTACCCTCAGAGTCCAGCTTGTCTCTGCCCCTTCAGCCCTGGTTAGAGTCCACAGAAGGAATGATTAGAGGCTCAGAGAAGAGTGCACACCAACTACCATTTACATATTGATAAATATTTGGCAGCATCATTTTTGATGACTGCAGATTTATGTTTGGGGTCTATATCTATTTGTTTCACCAGTTCCCAATTTGTTCTAACTTTTCCTTATGTTAAAAAGTGCTACAACAAGATACCCTTGTAGCTAAATCTTAATGCAAATCTTTGATGTTCTCGCAGTGAATTCTGGAACAGCCAAGGGACATTGTCCCACAGGGTAGCTTCCTCATCTGAATTACTATGTAGGGTTTGTTATGCCACTGATTCTGGGATCTTCAAGTCATACCTGGTCTCTCATGGCTCCATCTCTTACCCTACCTCTGTCTTCATAGATCTCTGTCTTCATCCAAGGGCTACAGAAAATGACCAAGTCCCAGGTCAGTTAGTTTGTTTTGCTGTATGGGAACAGTACTGCAGGACTGTGAAAATGACCTTGTGAGCTGAAATCATGCAAAGCGATCTTAATGGGATTTTCCCATTGGTTACAATTGTTCTGTGACTTTTAAAAATTGTCAAAACATTAAATCCTCTCTTGCTATTGGTTATACAAGTACAGGGAAATGAAAAATAGTAAAACAAATATTTAGTACACTGTAATTTGAAACATTGAGAATTAAAGTGTTTTATTTCTTTGTTAAAAAAAAACTTATCAAGAGCAGTTTGAACAGTGCCTTCTTATTGTATAACTTTTGATACCGAGTGAGCATATTTTCTATGCCTTGGCACATTGGATCAGTTTCCGATATCTGATCCTTTGCACCTAGGGCAATCAGTTCTGGACGTGTTGTGGGTGCACAGTAAATGTTTAATGACTTAATGAATGAATGGCCTAATGAATAATTAACACACAACTATAAAGTATTTCAAATATGAGTTTTGTATCACTCACAAAATGGAACATAAAACTAGATAAATGAGCATGAAAGCACAGGGCTAGAGGAACAGAATGAGACCAGTTTAGTGTAATATTGCCCAAAATGAAGTGGGGCTACATTTCAGAAACATTATCAAATAACGAACATGCTTAGAACATGTTGCTATGTGTTTTGTTTCTGTCTCATGAAATACTGATCACTTTAGTTAGAATAGGAATGTGTTGTTACAGGGACCAGTATCATTCAAGGACGTGGCTGTGGATTTCACGCAGGAGGAGTGGCAGTATCTGGACCCTTCCCAGAGGGTACAAGGATGTGATGCTGGAGAACTATATCAACCTCATCTCAGTGGGTGAGGACCATTTCTCAGTGTTGATTGGCGTATGCCTGGTTGACTACTTTTCCTTTCTCAGTTGCTCCAAATTGCCAACCCTTTGAGGTACTTTTACAGGTGTGGCCCTGAGTTTAGTAGACTAAGATGGACAATCTTTCGGGAGGTACGGCTACAAGTTTGTTTAAAGACCTCTCTTTTTCAGTTACAAATGGGCACCTTCATCAGTGAGTCCCTGATGAAGTTCAGAGTTCAAAGGACCTGTAGCCTGGGTAGCTAGGTCCAAATCCCATATCATTTCCCATTGACAGGATTTCAAACTACCAAGCCAGTTGTGATCCACAAGTTGGAACAAGAAGAAGAACCGTGGGTGGTAGAGAGAAAAATCTCAAGTTGGAGCTATCCAGGTGAGTTAGATGAAGAGTTGTATGGATGGAAGTCAATGAAATTAGGATCACAAATGAGGATTAGCATCTTTCAAAAATATGCTTCAGGACTCTCTTCTTAAAGGCCTTGGACCTTTGGAAATAACTGGGGAGAGTTGACATAAATTCCTTATGTATCTGAACACCATTTCCATGCATCGCCTCCTCATATTAAAGCTCTTCTTTGCATGGCTGTTAGAAAGTGACATTTTCCCTTTCAGGTATATTCCACCTGTGATTCTTATTAGCTTCATTTAAAACTTAGAAGAGATTTTTTTTTTTTAATTTTGGCAAAATATATATAACATAGAATTTACTATTTTAACCATTTTTAAGTGTACAGTTCAGTGGCCTTAAGTACATTCCATTGTCGTGCAACTGTGACCACTATTCATCTCCAGAACTCTTTCATCATCACAAACTGAAACTCTGTACCCGTTAAACAATAACTCCTCATGCTGCTTCCCCTCGGCCACTAGTAACCACCATTCTACTTTCTGTTGCTATGAATTTGGCTATTGTAGATACCTCATGTAAGTGGAATCATACAGCATTTGTCTTGTGTCTGATTTATTTTGCTTAGCATAATATCTTCAGAGTTCATCCATGTTGTAGCATGTGTCAGAATTTGATTCCTTTTTATGGCTGAATAATATTCCATTGTATGTGTATACCACATTTTGTTTATCCATTCATCTGCCAATGAACATTGGAGTTGTTTCCACCTTTTGGCTATTCTACCTATTGGCTATTGTGAATAACGCTTCTGCAAACACCGGTGTACAAATATCTATTTGAGTCCCTGCTTTCACTTCTTTTAGGTATACACCCATAAGTGAAATTGCTGGGTTATAGGGTAATTCTATGTTTATATTTTTAAGGAATTGCCATGATGTTTTCCTCAGCCACTACACAGTTTTACATTCTCACCAGCAATGTACAAGGGTTCTAGTTTCTCCACGTCCTAACCAACAACTTGTTATTTTCTGTTTTTGTTTTTTTTATAATAGCCATCCTAATGGGTGTGAATCACAATCTCATTGTGATTTTGATTTGCATTTCCATAATGACTAGTGATGTTGAGGATGTTTTCATGTGCTTATTGGCCATTTGTACATCTTCCTTGGAGAAGTGTCTATTCAAGTTCTTTGCACATTTTTAAATTGGGTTGTTTGTTTTCCTGTTGCTGATTGTAGGAGTTTTTTAAATATATTCTGGATATCAATGCTTTACAAAATGTATTATTTGCAAATATTTTCTCCTATTCTGTGGGTTGTCGTTTTACTCTCTTGATGCACAAAAGGTTTTAATTTTGATGAAGTCCAATTTACCTATTTTTTCTTTTGTTGCCTGTGCTTTTTGTGTCATATCCAGGAAATTGTTGCCAAATTCAATGTCATGAAGGTTTTCCCCTATGTTTTCCCCTATGTTTTCTTCTAAGTGTTTTATAATTTTAGCTCTTACGTTTAGGTCTTTGATCCACTTTCAGTTGATTTTTGTATATGATGTAAGGTGAGGATCCAACTTCTCTCTGTTGCCTGGGGATATCCAGTTTTCCTAGCACCATTTGTTGAAAGGACTGTCCTTTCACTGCTGAATGGTCTTGGTACACTTGTAAAAAAATCATTTAACCATGTATATGAGGGTTTATTTCTGGGCTCCCTATTCTACTCCATTCGTCTCTATGTCTGTCTTTATGTCAGCACTACACTGTTTTGATTACTGTAGCTTTGTAGTAGTTTTGAAATCAGGAAGTATGAGTTATCCAACTTTGTTCTTCTTTTTCAAGATTGTTTTGACTATGTGGAGTCCCTTGACATTCCATATGAATTTTAAGGTGGGTTTTTCTATTTCTGCAAAAAACATCATTAGGATTGGACTTGGAGTTTTTGATCTTCATTTCTCTAGCATTCTAGCCTCCCCACCACCATCGTTGCATTGTCATAGAGTCTTTTTGTTTTTCAACATTGTATTAGTTTCCTAGGCCTGCAATAAAAAAAATTACCACAAACTAGGTGGCTTAAAACAACAGAAATTTACTGTTTCACAGTTCTGGAGGCCAGAAGTTCAAATGCAAGGAGTCAGCGGGCCATGCTTCCTCTGAAAGCTCTAAGGAAGAATCTTCGTCTCTTCTTCCAGCTTCTAGTGGACCCAGGTGTTCCTTGGCTTGTAACTGTGTGATTCCAATCTCTGCCTCTCTCTTCATAAGGTCGTCTTCTGTATCTCTGCATCCTCTCCTCTTCTTATAAGGACACTAGTCGTTGGATTTAGGGCCCACCCTAAATCCAGAATTTCATCTCAAGATCCTGAACTAATTACATCTGCAAAGACCCTGTTTTCAAATAAGGTCCCATTCTCAGGTTTCAAATAGGAATGAATATTTGGGAGAGACTGTTCAACCCACTACATACATTATAGAAAATTTCAAACATATACCAAAGTGTACAAAGTAGTATAACGAACCCCTATGTACCCATCACCCTGCTTCAGTAAATCTATTCTCCATTCACTTACCTTCATCCCACGTCATTTTGAAGCAAATTTCAGAGACCATATTCCATCAATAAATATTAGTTTGTATCGCTAGTAGGTAATGCTATCTTTAAAAAGGTCCTTATTACCCCAAAACAGTTTAACATTATCATTTAATATCATCAAATGTCCAGTAAACGTTTATATTTATGACTCTTAGAACCTTTTAATATTTATTGAAGCTTCACCTTTTCATTCTAGTTAGTTATCTTCTATTTCATTTATTTTATTTCTTATAAAGTGCTTCAGATCATCTTCTACTCACATTGCACTTCCCCTTCTCTCCTTCATCCCTGCAGAAAGGATTCTGCCCCCTCCCTACCCCTGATATGGATTAAAACCAACACTTCTAAGTAATTGCCTACATTCTGGTGTACTTTTCTGCAAATTATGGTAGTGTATTGCATAGTGGTTAAGAACACAGACTCAAATCAGAATGCCTAGTTGAAATATCAGCTCCACCACTTAACAGATGTACAAATTTAGCCAAATTACTAAACCTCTTTGTGCCTCAGTTTCCTCATCTATAAAATGAAAGTATTAGCTGTATCTCACTCATAAGGTTGTAATGAGATTTAAAAGAGTTTTAATGTTTATAAAATATTTATGGTCTGGCCTGGTGGTGTAGTGGTTAAGTTCGCTTGCTCTGCTTTGGCACCCTGGGGTTTGCAGGTTTGAATCCCGGGTACAGACCAGTGTGCTGCTGGTCAAGCCATGCTGTGGCAGCATCCCACATACAAAAAACAGAGGAACATGGGCACAGATGTTAGCTCAGAGCCAGTGTTCCTCAGCAAAAAGAGGAAGATTGGCACCAGATCGACGTTAGCTCAGGGCCAATCTTCCTCACACACACACAAAAAAATTTATGTGCCGGGCACATAATTAACACCATATTCATTATTACATTAATTTTTTTTTTAATTTGCCCCCACCTCAGCTTGGGTAACCTCATACTCACATGGTCTCAATTTTCATTTCTTACTCACTTTTATAAAACTTGACTGGATTGTCATATGTCTCTCTGAAAGTATTCTGATTTTCTCTGTATAGTGTGACTCCCTCAACAGATTCATTAAGCTCCTTACCATGGAAGTCTCAATAATATACCCCAGGTATGACCACTATTCACTTCAACAGTTTCCACCCAGTCCAAACCATCATCAGCTCTTGTATGGATGAGTGCAGTTCCTAACTGGTCTCCCTGCATCCAGACATGTTCCCAACAATCTGTTTTCCACATAGCAGCTAGAGGGATCCTGTTAAATTTTAGGTTAGGTCATGTCATTGCCCTAAGTAAAACAAATTAAAATCTTTCAATAGCTTGTTTCTCCCTAGTTTCTTTTTTCTTAACTTTTAAATGTTTTTTATATCCCCTGTTTTCTCTGTATAGGATAAGCCTGGTAAAATAAACCTTCAGATGTTCCACATTACCTAACATATGATATTTATATTCTTAAGTCCTTCAGCCTTGGCCTCTCTAATGTTATTTTTCCTTCTTACCCCAAACTTAGCTTTACTCCTTTTGAAAATGTAATTAATGACCTAACTGGGTAAGGATTCTGGCCACTAATTACAATGTGCATGGAGGGGTTTTCCCACACCACCAAGCAATTCTCTAACCCCAGCTGGGTGTCTGAGAATTCAACTCCATTCTGACACTGTCTACCCAGAGATAGCATCAGATTCCACAGGTTAAGGGCTTAGTCCCACAAGACTGTCCCCCACGTCAGATGCCAATTGCAAGTCCAGGTTGTTACCTCTGCTTCTGACTGACTGGCTATAAATCAGAGGTTTCCACAACCCCCTGTTGGGTTCGATTAATTTCCTAAAGAGGCTCACAGAACTCGGGAAACCCATTTACTCACTAGATTACTGATTTATTACAAACGATATTAAAGGATATGAATCAAGAGCCAGATCGAGAGATACATAGGACGAGGTCCTGAACAAAGGAGCTTCCGTCTTTGTGGAGTTTGGGACCTGACATGGTGGCACATGAAAGCATTCTGGTTCCCCAACCTGAAAGCTCTCTGAACCCTCTGCTTTTGGGTTTTTATGGAGGCTTCATTGGATTGATTAAATCATTTGCCATTGGTGACTGATTCAACCTCCAGCCCCCTTCTCCCCTCTGTAGAGGTTGAGGGGTGATACTGAAAGTTCCAACCCTCTAATCATATGGTTGGCTCTGCTGGCAACCAACCCCCATCCTTAGGTGCAGTCCAAAACTCACCTCATTAACATAACAAAATACACCTTTATCACTCTCAACAGTTAGGAAATTCCAAGGGTTTTAGGAGCTCTGTGCCAGAAACTAGGACGAAGCCCAAATATTTATTTCTTATTATAAATCACAATATCACATTGCGACAGAAGTTATGTGTTGGAGCCTCTGAGGAACCAATGTTGGATCTACTCACTTTCTACTCACGTTCTGTGCAGACTGATGACTGACATATTGGGAACTGGGCCAGGAAGCTCAGAAGAACTGTCAAATTCTGAGCCAGTGAGTGACTTTTGTTGACCAATTATGAGGTAGACTCTGATAGACTTAAACAAAATGAAGTTTATTCAGGGTTTGTTAGGACTACATCCCAGGAAAAACACAAGTTCAAGTAGCCCTTGAATTGTGTCTCCTGCCCCGAAAGGAAGAAGGAAGGTTTTATAGTCGTGGCTAACCAGGGCAAAGAAAAAAAAAAAAGGAAGGAATGTCCTTTAACAAATTCCAGGTACAAGGTAATCATCAGGGTGAGGGTTGTTTGACACAAGCCGTTAAACTTAGGAATGTGGGAGATGAGTCTCATAGGAAGGGGTCTCTGTCCCAATAGTATTATCGTCCTTGGGAATGAAGTGTCTGTCTTGATAATGTATGTCCTTGGGAAGACTTGCAGATGCATTTCAGGCATCTAAAGAGTTCAAGAGTTCATCCTGAAGGAGGAATTTGTTCCTCTCCTCTTCTTCTGGCTCCATTTTAGTGCCTTAACATGAGAGATTCCATCTTTTTTCAATTCCACACTTTATTGCTCTGGATGTAGGTAGCATAATTGTAACAGTAGTCAGGTACTGTTGGAGGTTTATAATATAGATGAAAATTAAGATTGATAGGAATTTAGATCCAGGCTGAGAAATATGCTGCTTAAGAAATATTAATCCACATTAATAGAATCCAGAAATTTAGAAAACATGATATAAAGCAGAAAGTAGCAAGCACATAGTTGTCTGAGAATGAGTAAATGATACATATAATAGAAACATCTAACTAATAAAACTTATTATGTGCTAGGCAGTATTCTGAGTACTTTGCATGTATTGACTCATTTAATCCTCACAACACTACAAGGTAGGTACTATTATTATTCTTTCTTATAAGAAAGGGAAATTGAGGCCCAAAGAGGTAAGTAACTTGACCCCTGCTACACATCTAATTCATGATGGAGCTGGGATTGAAATTCTGGTAATCTGGATTTAGAACCCATGTGCTTAAGCGCAGTTCCTCTTCCATATGCTGTAGATAGAGAGCAGGTGGGGGGAGTATTTAAAAGTCTGGGTTGATGCAGTATCTGTGAATTATTATAGAATAAGACGATACACTCAGCAGTCAGAATTCAGTAGTGAATTTAACCCTGAAGCAAATAGGATTTGTTTTATCCTATGGCCTATTTTTCTCTTACTGGACATATGAATTCCTGGGCCCATACAAGAGTCAATTACTATTATATGGCTTTTTGAAGCACCGGCTACAAAAATGTTCCTGTTTGCAGGTGGAGTTGATGGTTTTGTAAAATCAGTTTCATGTTGATGGATGAATAGACAAGAGCTCAAAGACACTGGAAGGAAAGAGACAAGTGAAGATTAAACTGCAGCAATCAAACAATGAGTTGATGAGGCACTAGCTCAGATCTCTCTGTTCCTCATCCAGTCCTTCCTTTATTCACTCTAATCACCATTTCACCCCAGTCACTTTTAATTCTCATAGATGGGCTCTGCCCATTGACCCTCTAGCAGCTGTCCTTCTTTGTTCCTTTTACTACTCCTTGGGGTTATTTCCATTTTTCTCCCCAGTTTGCAAAGTCCTCTTTGCATATAGCCAGATATGTTTGTGTTCTTTTCATAGTCTCTGTTTCTGTTTCTACTATTACAATTAAAAACAAAAAGTTGTGGGGTATAGATTCCATTTAGCCTTAGTATTTCTTTTAGATCTGGATATTAGGCCTGACAGTAAAGATTCAATTTCACAATAGGGTGAAGGGTTATGAGCCATAATACATTAGCAGAAATATTCACCAACACGTAGTTTATTCTGCTTCCTTCTAGAAGAAGTCTGGCAAGTTCGTGACTCCATGGAGAGCCACCAGGAGAACCAAGAAACACTTTTGAGGCGTGTTGCATTCACTGACCAGGAAACTGTGACTGAGGAAAAGGGTAGCAAGTGTAATGCACTTGGAAATATTTTTCATCTGAGCACAGATTTTGTTTCTTCAAAACAAAGAATCCAAAAACATGCCTCTTATGGTAGGAGTTTGAACTATTTAGACTTATTTAGTGGTAATAGAAGATATGCAAGAAAGAATGAATGTAGTCAATGTGGGAAAGCCTTCTTCCAGAAGTCAGACCTCATTATCCATGAGAGAATTCATACAGGAGAAAAGCCTTTTGTATGTATTGATTGTGGGAAAGCCTTCAGGAAGAAATCAAATCTCGTTATACATCTGAGAATCCATACTCAAGAGAAACCTTATGAGTGTACTGAATGTAGAAAAGCTTTCTCCCATAAGTCACACCTCATTGAACATCAGAGAATTCACACTGGGGAAAAACCCTATGTATGTAATGAGTGTAGGAAAGCATTTTTCCAAAAATCACACCTCAGCATTCACAAGAGAACTCATACTGGAGAGAAACCCTATGTGTGTGATGAATGTGGGAGAGCCTTCAGCATGAAGTCACATCTCTTTGTACATCAGAGAATACACACGGGAGAGAAACCTTATGTACGTACGAAGTGTGAGAGAGCATTCAGTAAAGTGTCATGCCTTATTAGACATCAGAAAATTCATACTGGGGAGAAACCTTATGCATGTAATGAGTGTAAAAAAGTGTTTTCTGAGAAGTCTGACCTCATTATCCATCACAGAACTCACACAGGAGAAAGACCCTATGAATGCAATCAATGTGGGAAAGCCTTCAGACATAGCTCAGCCTTCGGTAGACATAAGAGGACTCATAAAGAAGAAATCCCTTAAAGAGAAACTAATGTGGGAATATCTTCAACTAAAAATTACAGAAAGCCTTCAGTAGAAACCAAACTTTATTATGTATCAAGAAGTCTAACTAAGGAGAAGCCTATTAATTCAAAATGTTTAGAAAAGTATGTAGCTATGTTTCTGTAGAAATCATACTCCAGATGTGATGCCAAAGTATTTCTAGAAGATATTACAAAAGGTACACCTTGTTATTAAAGGATAAATGCCCGCTGTGACTACAAAGACTTTTGAAATATTAGTAAGCATACTAATCAGAACAAAATTAGAAAACCACATATGGACAATCCTCAAAATATGAAAGAATTATATTCCTACCTGTACTACATTATGTTATGCACCACATAACATAAATCATATATGTGTTGGAATTGCATATGTGAAGTAACATAACTATGAATATAAAATAAGTATTATATATAGAATGCCCTCTACCAAAATTTTCCACATTAAATAATACCAATTTTTCTTCTATTAAGAAAGTATGGGGCCGGCCCCGTGGCTTAGCAGTTAAGTGTGCACGCTCCGCTGCTGGCAGCCCGGGTTCGGATCCTGGGCACGCACCAACACACTGCTTCTCCAGCCATGCTGAGGCCGCGTCCCACATACAGCAACTAGAAGGATGTGCAGCTATGACATACAACTATCTACTGGGGCTTTGGGGGGAAAATAAATAAACAAATAAAAAAATCTTTAAAAAAAAAAATAAAATTTAAAAAAAAAAAAGAAGACAGTATGAATTATAACAAAAAATATGGCATTCAGTAAGATTTCTAAAGTGTAAAATAACAACGTTTTTTTCCTGTTGCTGGTATATATAAAAGACTTCTGCTTTTTGATCAGTAATAGAGTACGTAAAGGTGTTATTTACATAAAATATATAAATATGAGATAGATAAATATATGAGAATGAGCAAAAGAAAATAACCATGGCCTCTTAACAACACTTGCTACAATTTAAATAGTTATTTTTGCTGACTAAATTATCTCCTTACATACTGTTATTGTCCCCCCCCCAAATTCATATGTTGAAGCCCTAATGCTTAGTACCTCAGAATGTGACTGCATTGGGAGATAGGGCCTTTAAAGAGTAATTAAGTTAAAAGGAGGCCATTCTGGTGGGCTCTAATCCAATCTGACTGTTGTCCTTACAAAAAGAAGAGATTAGGACACCAGGGATGTGGGTGCACAGAGGAAAGACCGTGTGAAGAGGCCACAGGAGGGCAGCCTCAGAAGAAGCCAACACTGCCTGCCCCTTGATCTTGGACTTCCAACCTCCAGAACTGTGAGAAAATAAATTTCTCTTTTCTAAGCCACCGAGTCTATGGTATTTTGTTATGGCAGCCCTAGAAAATTAATATACATACTACTGCTCCTTTTTACTGGGTTACTTCAAAATTTGAGTATACGAAGTATGAGTACTATGTAACCCAACAATATGACTGGGGACTTGTACTGTGCACCGTTTCTATATATCTGGCGTTTTCTAATTTACCTTGCAGTAGAAGGGTAGAATGACAGACAAGTCATTCTAGACGAGTCAAGGAGATAGGGAGGGAGATAGGACTGTGGGGGGTCACATTCTGTTTTATTCTCACAATGGTATGGGCCTGGAACCACTGCCTGCATTGCCCGTGTATTAAGCCACTGAATTTTGAGGTTGGTCCTAGAAGTGTACTGCTAATGTAACAAAAACTAAAATTTATGACATTGGCTTAGCACTTGGGCAGTGAGAAAATTGATGTCAGAGGCTGGAAAGATGGTGACAAACTGGCAAAACATTTGGTAAAATTGTCTTTTCTACGTACAACTACTGTGCTGACAGCTCTAGGAGATGTTAGAAAACAGAATATTAGTAGTATTTGCTGACTGATATTAGTTGCACTTGGGAAGCTATTACAAGAAAGAGATAAACTCAGGAAAAATTGGTGATTGACAAGCCAACACGAAAGCAAATAGCCCAGAAATTTGGGGCCTTAGAGAGTTAAAAAAAAGAAACAACTATTTCTAGACGTCAAATAGTAAGAGAATGATTTTAAAGGCTTTGAGAATCAACAACCTGATAAACCTTTTCAGTGAAATACAGTGACTCGGAAGAAAGATTTTATTAAGAGGCTGAAATTTTCTCATTTAAGCTTGATATCCTCAAAGTAGCGTCTCATCCGCCCACCCTGGCTCCGTGTTACAGAAGCTCAGTTTTGGTCAGCCGCAGCTGGGAAGACTGGGGCTCCCATTCCTAACTTCCCTCCTGCTTGTACAGCATAGGCTCTACCCAAGGCAAGGTAGGCCAAGGATGCTGGGGCCCCAAACTCCCACGCCCATGCTCTTGTTTGTAGGGCAGATGTTCCAAGACAGGGGGGACAAGCTGAACCGACTACAGGCTATCATTCTCCCAGCTCCCAGTTATAGAGCAGAGGTTTCATACTGGGAGGAGTAAATCAAAAAGACCTTGGGCTGCCGTTTCTCCTCCAAAATCACACTTGTAGGGAGGACTTTTCATGCCAAGAGGAGAAGCCGAGAAACTTCCTCAGCTCCACTTGTAGGGCAGAAGTGTCATTCCAGGAGAAAAAGGCCGCCCCCTCCACCCTCAGCTCTAATGCAATAGTGTGGACATCTGTCCAGGGGAAAAGGCAAGAAGGGAGGACTGGAAGCTTCACAGCTCCACAGAGGGAGCTGACTTTATTTGGTACATAGCACGGAGGAATGCATGACTTAAGGCATTGTTGAAAACAGAGATCTTGGTGGCAAGCAATTAGAATTCTAACAGTTCTATAAAACAAGTAGCAACAAATGAAACAGCAGGCCACCCAGAAGTTTAACAGAAAGAACCATGGAAATAGCTAAAAAGTGCCCTGTGAGATCACAGTCATCCCTATCTGGAAGGCTGTGCACATGTCTAGGTTTCACTCATTCAGGACCAACCTGAGCAGGCACTTGAAAGATACTCATCACTAACTGAACATAGGGCAGACTTGAAAGAATTCTCCGACTCACACACAGATCCATCAGCAAAGAGTGGAAGCCTTACTGGCTCACAGGGCTTCAGCACAACCTCTGACCAATTACTGGCTGAACATTAAGATATTTTGACCCAGAGTGACTTCTAGGAAGCCAGGCTTGGGGTAGGGAATGGGGGAGCTGAGAAGTGACATCAGAGGCTACACGCAGTGAGGGAAAATAGACTTCATGGAAATAGTCCAGGCGAGCCACTAAACAAAATAGACTTCAGGAAAATAGTCCAGGCAAGCCACTAAACAAACGAAACTAACAAAATAGAGCAACATCAACAAGGCCAAGGGGGGATGTATCAGAATCGAAAGTTGCTACAATATAGTATCTCAAAAACTATGAGAGATTCAAAGAAACAGAATAGTATAACCCTTGTACAGGAAAAACAGGGCCAATAGAAACTGCCTTTGAGGAGGCCCAAATGTTGGACAATTAAGGCAAAGACTCCAAAGAAACTATGATAAATATGTTCAAAAAGCTAGAGGAAACTATGTTTATGACAGTAACTCATCAAATAGAGAATATCAGTAGATAAAAATTATTTGAAAGGAGCAAATAGAAATTCTGGAGTTGAACAGTACAATACCGGAAATGAAGACTCACTGTAGGAGATCAACAGTAGATTTAAGTTGTATGTGTGTAAATTATATCTCAAAAAAGTTGTTATATAAAAATGAAGCCAAGATTTGGGTGCTAGGTGTGCTTGTTGCTATTGTGATGTCACAGCTTCTAGGCGCTCTCAGCTGAGAGAACAGAGAATATACGTGTTTATACTAACCCATGTATGTATAACCTATAAATATCTCTATAGGTATCCATCAGTATCTACTTTAAGATAAACATGATTTCATGCTGATGTCTCCAACTCTGATCCAATATCACGTAGACCATTCTGGCCTTCCCCACTTGCTTATCTGCAACCTCTCACTCTAACAGTGAGAAACCTGGCTCCCACCGTCTGCCATGCATTTATTTAATTGTTCAATTCCAGTATACTGTATGTAGTGGCTTAAGGATTATTAACCTGTACCCCTGTGGAAAACAACTTCAGCAACTAGAGTACAGTGCTTATGTATAGTTTATTTGCCTCTAGTCTTCTCCACTCATTTCCCAAGTTAATTAGGTCAACTTTTCCCCTCACCGCCTTCAGTGAGGTTATTTCATACATGTGTAGTATAGTTAGATTTTTTGGTCAAAGTCTAAATTCCATCCTGAGATCCCCCTACTGCCTAAATTATTTTTTAATTGATTACATTAAGGTTCATGGTTTGTGCTGTAAAGTTCTATGGAAAATTTCATAGTATCATGTATGTCCATTGCTATAGTATCATACAGAATAGTTTCACAACCTAAAAATCACCTGGGCTTCACCTATTCAATCCTCCTCTCCCACCAAAGCCCTGAAAACTACTGATAATTTTACTGTCTGTATAGTTTTTCCTTTCCCAGAATGTCATATAAATGGAATCATACAGTATGTAGCATTTTCAGATTGGCTGTTATCACTTAGCAACATGCATTTAAGATTCATCGATGTTTTTGTGTGGCTTGATAGCTCATTTCTTTTTGTCACTTGATAATATTCCATTGTGTGAATGTACCAGTTTTTTTGTTTTTTGTTTTGTTTTGTTTTGTTGAGGAAGATCAGCCCTGAGCTAACATCTGTTGTCAATCTTCCTCTTTTTGCTTGAGGAAGATTGCCCCTGAGCTAACATTCATGCCAATCTTCCTCTATTTTGTATATGGAACGCTGCCACAGCATGGCTTGATGAGTGGTGTATAGGTCCGTGCCTGGGATCCAAACACACGAGCCCCAGGCCACTGAAGCGGAGCACACAAACTTAACCACTATGCTACTGGGCTGGCCCCGTGTACCAGTTATTTGTTTATTTATTTTTTGTGAGGAAGATCAGCCCTGAGCTAACATACATGCTAATCCTCCTCTTTTTGCTGAGGAAGACCAGCTTCTGAGCTAACATCTGTCACCAATCCTCCTCCTTTTTTTCCCCCCAAAGCCCCAGTAGATAGTTGTATGTCATAGTTGCACATCCTTCTAGTTGCTGTATGTGGGACGCGGCCTCAGCATGGCCAGAGAAGCAGTGCGTCGGTGCGCACCCGGGATCTGAACCTGGGCCGCCAGTAGCGGAGCATGCGCACTTAGCCGCTAAGCCATGGGGCCGGCCCCCCCAGTTATTTTTAATAGACTTTATCTCTTAGAGCAATTTTAGGTTCACAGCAAAACTGAGCAGAAAGTACAGAGTTCCCACCCATGCATGCAGCCTCCATTACTATTAATATCCTACACCAGAATGGTACATTTGTTATAATTGATGAACCTACATGAACACATCATAACCACTTGAAGTCCATAGTTTACATTAGGATTCACTCTTGATGCTGTACATTCTATGGGTTTTTTACAAATGTTTAATGACATGTATCCACCATTCTAGCATCACATAGAATAGTTTCACTGCCCTAAAAAAATCTTCTATGTTCTGCTAATTCATCCCTCCCTCTAAATCCTAGCAATCACTGATCATTTTACTGTCTCCATAGTTTTGCTTTTTCTAGAATGTCATATAGTTGGAATTATACGATATATAGCCTTTTCAGATTGGCTTCTTTTACTTAGTATAATATGCATTTGAGGTTCTTCTGTGTCTTTTCATGGCTTGATAGCTCATTTCTTTTTAGTGCTGAATAATATTCCATTGTCTGGATGTACCAGTTCTCTTCTATTTCCAGTTTAATTTAGAGTGTTTATCATATATAAGTGTTGAATTTTGTTGAGCGCATTTTCTGCTTCCATAGATATGATCACATGGTTTTTCTGATTCAGCCTGTTAATAAGATGAGTTACATTGATTTATGAATGTTGAACCAGCCTTGCATTCCTGGAATGAACTCTACTTAATCATGATATATGATTATCATATATCATGATATATCATGATATATGATAATATATCATATTATATTATGATATAATATACATAAAAAGGTATGTATTGCTTGATTGAATTTGCTAATATTTTGGTAAAGATTTTTGTGTCTATGTTCATAACAGATAGTGATGTACAGTTTTGTTTTCTTGTAATGTCTTTTTCTGGTTTTGGTATAGCATAATGCTGACTCCATAAAATGAGTTAGGAGGTTCTCCCTGTGCTTCTGTCTTCTGGAAGAGATTATGAAGAACTGGCATTATTTATTCCCTAAATGTTTTCTGTAATTCACCTGTGAAATCATCTGGGCCTGGTACTTTCTTTTCCAGAAGGATTTAAATTATTGATTCAATTCCAGAATTCACTTTACAAAGATAACTCATAAACATTGTCAAAATAGTTCCAAAGCTTATGCAGTTCTCTCCCAACCTGTTCAACCATTTCCATTTCTTATACTATTATCCTTGTCTTGTGTCTTCAATTTTCAGTATAAACATCCTGTTTCACAGTCTGAAGTCTCAGGGGAGAATTCAACATTCCCAATCATAGCCTTTCCTTGAAGTAAGAAAAAGAAAAAGAAGAATCTTCTCAGACCCAGGAATGAGCCATGCCCTGATATCTGAGATAGTAATTAAAAATTTATCCTTTTCAGAGTGTATCTAGATAGAAGAAGAAGCTGATGGTCCAAGACACAAAAACCTCACTTTCTAAGCCCTGGATGATCATGTACCTTCCAAACTGATTGGTGAGCCACTGACTCCGATTAAGACTGAAATTCAAAAGAGGAACAAGATTGAAGAATAGAAGAAGAGTCTGTCTCTCCAAGTCAGTGCAAGGCACCATCAATAAAGTACTAGGAACCTGGGCTCCTGTTGTTGAAAGTGAAGGAAAGTACAAGACAGCTGTAAGAGCAGAGACCTGAGAATGTAATAGGAGGAAAGCAGGGGGGCTTGATGTCTTACTGGCCCCTGAAAGAATATCTCAAGTTGTGTTCATTTTGATCACCATCTAGTAGGTTCCAGAATTCAGGCTTTGGAGGCATGTAGGGGACAGCCTGGAATGACACCCACCAGGTCTCTGTAGTGTATCTATGGACAAGTGTTCTGAAGGCCCAGTGGTCAATTTGTCATCCACCCTAGAACCTCTCTGCCGTGTAGCAGAAGGTAACCCATGTGCACTTTATCCACAGGGTTTACTCACCTTCTGAACCCAGTGGAAGATACCAAACAAGTGCTGAATTTCTCCAGAACTTTGCCCCCATCTGGCGATTGTCAGCCAGGGAAGAACACTGTCCAACAGCCTGGTTTAAACGGAGGTTTTTGTCCTAGCCTAGTTTAGTCCTCTAACTCCTCCACACCAATGGCTTGCTGATCCCCACACGAGAGCTTACCAGTGCCCCATGCACAGGGAGCTGTTGCAGTCCTGGCCCCCTTCAGAACAATTGGGAAGGAGCACCAGGAGAGCCTCATTCTGCACTAAACAGGGAGTGTGATCTCAGAGTTAAGTCACAGACTTGGACAAGCAGCAGAGTTCGCCTCCACTCCGGGATTTATGACAGTGTCCTCCTGCCCCTTCCTTCTGTCAGAACATTGAGAAATCAAGATAATATCTGCAAGCTGTGGAAATCTCATAAATTCATAATTATGTTTGCAGTGAAGTCACCAAGCACCTGCTCCTAAGCTTGCCCCTTATATTCTTAGCTCTATAAATAGCTCTTCTTCCCAGAGCCACTGAATGTAACCTCATTTATGACATTCACTTGCCTTCTGGTACTAATGGTATCAGCTTTTGTCATTCAAGTTAAAACTTTTAAAAAAGCTTCCTGGACACCTGGGGAGGTAGTATAGCTCAGTGGTTAACAGCACAAATTTAAGTCCCTGCTTCCAGTTCTTTTAGGTGTATACTTAGAAGTAGGATTGCTGGATCATATGGTAATTCTATGTTTAAATTTTTGAGGAACCACCATGCTGTTTTCCATAGCAACTGATGGCCTACAGTTTTAAGTTCAGACTTTCTAAAACAGGAGAAAGTAAAAGAAAAGAATACAACTGGAAGTGGAACTGACCTTCTCTCATGGAGCCGGAAATACAGACCCTGGTTAAAGACTGAAAACAATGTCATCCCTCTCGCTGATGTGAGAGTATTATGTTTTTTATAATTTAAATTTTGTTTTAAGTAGTGATTAATAAAAAACTTAAAATGTGGAGTCTTCATATGCTCTGGATGTCCTTTAAGTGGCCCTTTGGTGCTAAAGCTTTGAGAAATGCTGAGTAAACACTGAACAAATGTGTAGCCAGCTTATCTGCCACCTCCTCCAGGAACTTTCCCAACCCCATGACCAGGAGGTTGTTCCTGTCCCCGAGCTTCACAGGCTCCTAGTCTTCAACATTTACCATATTCGGCCTCTTCACACTTAGCTGCTGCCCAGTCCACACTGTGAGCCCTGGAGGAGACTGTTTCTCACCTGTCAGTATCTCCAGTTAGGCCTGTGTCGGTTCTAGGATTTTGTCTAGGCCGTGAGTCTGACTGGGGCTGGGAACAAACAGTCAGATTCAGGACTTCAGATCTGTCTGGCCAAGATACACCGCAACCATCAAACCACTTCTGAGATGCTCCTAGAACTCCAGTCTCGGACCCTTTATTCTCCTTGGCTTGCTGTTCCCACATTCTCCCGCCCAGGGCTCTCTGCATGGAGCAGGCCCAAGGAGCAGATAAGTGATTGTTGACACTGCCTCTCCACGAGGTCCACGCATCTCGGGTTGACTTCAACGTTAGTTTATTGTGTGTGTGCATGTATTGTACTGGAGCATGAACTATTTGTTAAATATATTACTCAGAGCACTCCCTGACTCAGATTGGCCTGTCACAACAGGTCACTAACGGGTTTCTTATTTTACTGATAGGTTCCCTCACAATTGAAGGAGCTAAATTCTTTTGATAGCAATAACACGTGCTCATTGTTAAAAACTCAGACATACAACTATAAAGAGGAAAGAGAAAATCAACTGAATTTCACTACCCAACATAAACACTATTAATATTTAAGGTATTATCCTTTCATACGTATATAGATATTTACAAAAATGGGGCATTTTTACTCAGGGTTTTACTGAGCAGTACACCATAGACATCTATTTCATTATATTCAAATGGCTCGATAACATTCCCCTGTGTGGATGGACCATAATATATTTAAGCAAACTGCTATTTGGAAGTCTGATTTGTTTTCAATTTTTCAGTAATATAAACAATGCTGAGATAAACCTCTGGCTCCTAGATTATTTATACTGACTGATATTAATATGCAATTTGAATTTTATCCACAAGGGGGAAGCAGGCTACTGTGAGAAGACAAGCTAAGCTTTAACAAACAAAAAACAACTAGAAAGTTCTTTGGCATCCATAAGCTCACCCCAACTTTGTGAGGCGGGTATTAGCATTTTCCCCATTTTATGGATAAGGAAACTGGGTGTGGGGAGAGGAGGTGACACGTACAGATTCTCACCAACCAGTGAGTGCAAGGTGGAATTCAGAGCTGTCTTCTGATTGCATACAGCTGGCTCTCTTCATTTCCCTGCACTTCCCAAGATGACAGCAGTACCACATTCTCCCTACATTCAATCCAGTTCTAGGCACAGTGCTGGACACTATGCAGAAATAAATAAGAGGATCCCTGCCTCTCAGGGGGTCATTACCAGGTGTGAGGACAGAGTTATACATAAATAACTGAATGACTAAATGCCCACCAGAATAGAGAGAGCCCGGGAAGGCAGGAGAGTCACTTTGACAGTGAGGCTGGGCCCAGATTTATAAAAGAGGTGTGATAACAATCAGAGCTAAGGTTTGTTTACTCTGTAAGGTACATTTACTCTGCAAGAGGCACTGTGCTAAGTGCTTTATGTGTATAATCTCATTAAAAGTTCCCCATAGATCTGGAAGGTATTATATCCTTTTTACAGAGAAGAAAATTGATGGTCAGAGAGGTTAGGAAATTGGCTACTTGTGGCAGAAAGCTGGATCCCACATCCTTAATGTCAGTTTGGCAGGACCTGGGAGGATGCTAGACCTTCAACAGGCAGAGCTCAGAGAAAGACCTCTAGGAGAGGAAACACAGAAACAGTGTCTTGGAGGCAAGAAATGTGGGAATATTTGGGAATGCAAAGGGATTAGTGTGCCTGGAGTGTGAGAGAGGCAGAATCTGAAGAGAGAAGAACTAGCAGGAGAACATTGAGCCGGACTGGAGAAGTCTGTGAATAGCAAGCCAAGGAGAGCCTACTGTATTTCGTATTCAGGAGAAAGCAACAAAGAGAATGACATCACTTGTGCTTTATGAAGATTAATTTGGTGCATTGCATACGGGAACAAGGAGACTAGTTAGGGGATTATCAGAATAATCCTGGCCAATGATAACCAGAGAAAGAATGAGAACTGAAAGACATTACTGAGATAAAATCCACAAGATTTGACATTTCATTAGATGCTGAGGAGAGAACTATGATTAAGATTTCCATGTCTGGGCAACTGGGAGAATGTGAGCGTGTACACCAGGAGAGGGGCTGCAGGGAGGGAAGAGATGAGGTCACTTCTCTTACATGAGATTGAAGAACCTGAGGGACCTCTGTCTGGGTGGAGAAGTTCAGTGGGGAGTTAGAAGTAGGAAGCTGGTGATTTAGATGTGGTACCTGCAAATCAGAAGAAATGACCCCCAGAGCTGGCCAGGGAGAATCTATACTTAAGATTCAGCAGGGGATGTTCATATCCTGATAACCTATAATTCCACTGCCAGATTTCTGTCGTAGAGAAATAGAATCACACACGCACAAGAAGGTGTATGAAGGATGTTCACAGCAGCATCGCCTGTAGCAGTGAAAGCCTGCATGTGGGGAAGAGCGAGTAAATAAACCACAAAACATTCACACTGTGCAGTGGTTAAAAATTAAGTAGACTAAAAATACTGACACGGACAGATGTCCAAAAATAGCGGGTAAGAAAAGCAAGTTGTAGCACAATAATAATGTGTAATACTACTTATGAAAAAAGAAGGAAAAAAGTCAAACGAAACATGCTGTCACATATTTTAAATGGTATGTGTATGTGTGTGTGTGTGTGTGCATAGAGAAAATTCTGGAAAGATAAACACACTGCTAATTATGCTAGAGGAGAGGAGTTGTGACAAACATGGAGAGCAGAAGGGTAAAATGGGATTTTAACCTTATTTGTCAAGCTTTAATTTTACAAGAAGAATGTAATCACATACTATGTGAATAAAAAGTCTCAAACTATTAACAAATATAGATTCAATGGGAAGAAGAGAGAATAGAAGAGACAGGGACGTATGTCAAGACTCTGGGTAGGGCGATATTATTGGGAACACTGGGAGAAGTTTCTGGAAGTGTGAGGTGGAGGGGGGGGTCCACCGCATTCACCAACCCTGCAGAGGCAGCCAGCAGGATGAGCCCTGTGAACTCAGCTTGTTTTCAACACCTTTCCATTACAGCCACAAGCTCCTGTGTCCTTGAAAGGTCACCATGTCTCGCCACTTGCCTTGGAATGAGCCAGTGTTTGTTCTGTTCTTTTCTAAGTGGTAAATATCCCAAGAGTTTTCATCCAATTTGTGTGTTTGGACATGCCCTCCCTTTCCCAGAAATTCCACAGTGTTCTTGGTGTTCACATTCCAATCCTTCAAGCTGCCTCTGAAATCCAGTTCCTTCCATTCCAGCCACAGGAAATACCTGCCTTGTCTCTTGTCCTCCATTCAAAAATATTCCCATTTCGGGTCACTTGTAAGAGCATTGCTGTGGGAGGCCTTTTATGGACTTTTTCGAAGGACATCCAGAATAGATGGTAGCTAACACTCACTGAGCACGTAGAGGTGCCAAGCATGGTGCTAAACTTCACAGAAAGTATCTGGTTTAATCCTTCCAACAACCTCGTAGGTCAATACTATGTATTCACAGCTGAGACTTGGTGTGTGGTGCTAAGCATGTGGTGGGTGAGTGTGTGTGTGTCGCAGTCTGTGAGCTTGTCTTAAGGGATTGAATGGGAGGTGTAGGGATTGGGGATTTGGGAGAGACTGGACTAGGGAACAACTTCTCAGGTGCTCAGGGGGTTCAGTTTACTAAGTGCCTTTATAGCTATGATTTCATTTGATTTCACCAAAGTGCTCTAATGATGCGAGTCATTAGGGAAAATAATGAGATGAGTCAAGCTTTAGTTCCCTTAAAGTGGCCAACATTGGGTGCAGGGTTTTTAGGGCCCATTAACCCACTGTGCGGCCTCAGCAAGTGTGCAAGAGGTGGACACGCACAGGATGTGTGCTCTCTGTGGCCTCTGTTGTCCCAGCTCTTTAAGGATCGTTGAGTTCCCAGCAGCCGCTCCTCCCAGTGTAGAAACTCTTGGCCAGGCACCCCCTGCTCTCCAAGCCCGCCCATCACGAGAGATAAAGCTAAATGGCAGAGGAGCCAGTTTCCTGGGTTTAGTAAACAGGCTGTTTATAGCCCAAGCAGTCACGGGGCAGGAGCAGACAGGCTGGGAGGTCACGCTCCTTCTGAATGTTGAGGTTTCCCATAAACATTCCCCCAGTGAGCCGTCTGGGATGCAAGGACAACTCTGGGCCTATTGCCCTTGCTGGGCAGAGCCCCAAGGCCCCCACCCCCCACTTCCTTCTCCCTTCTCCCATGAGGGCTCTCCTCCTCTTTCCCTTCTCCTGTCACTGCTTTCCTTTCTTCTATAGTGGAAAGAGGACATATTTTCACAGTAGACACACCCGATAACTTTGGGCAGGTAATTCATCCCTCTGAGTCTCAGTTTCCTCCCTTGTAATATGGGGGTAATAATGGGGCCCTCCTCGCAGGATGTGTGGGAGGGTATATAGCACTGTGTATGGCACACATAGTAGGTATTTAAAACATGTTTGTCTTTCCCTTTTCCTCTCCATCCCATTCCTTCTCCCTAATCCTGGCCCCTGCCCTTCTACCTTTCTATTCTTCTGCCCCCACCTCTACCCTGGGCACTTTCACACCCTCTGACTGTGCTTCTGCTGCCTGGGCAGGTGGGAGAGGGAGCCAGGCTTAGCTCTGAGGAGTGCTGACCACGTGGGGCTAGCCCAGCCTGGCTAGCCTTGGTGCTTACCCACAAGGCCACAGCCTAGGCCTCTCTGCTTTTTAGAAATAGTCTACAGGATTTGAGGGTGAAGAGAGGATGTAGAATGGAGGGAGAGGCCAAGATAGTTTAAGCTTTGGCTTATTTTTGCCCTCAATCTGACTCTTCCAGGGGCTTAATGATCAGAGATCATTGTGTAAATCGCTGTGTGACTTTGGGCAAGTCCCCTTCATTCTCTGGGCTTCAGTGCAGTGTGAGATAGAAGCGAAGAGTGCAGACCCCGGAGCCAGATTGTCTGAGATGGAACCCCATCTCCACCACTTGCTAGCTTGGGTTATTACCCTCTCTATGCTCCAGTTTCCTCAATTTTAAAATGAAATTTATATGTACTTTATAGGGTTGTTATGAGGATTAAATAAATTAGTCTGCTCAAAGCACTTAGAGCCTAGCCCGTTGTAGGCACTTAGTTAATCTTAGCTATTATGTGTGAATGGAGAGGTAGAGCAGGGGGTGTGCGCACCTGGGGAGAGCTAGATATCCTCTCTAAAGTCCTGAAACCTCACATTCCTCCTCTTTGTTGACCTCTGGATATGACCAGATCAGAATCTTGTAAACAAAGTACTTGACTGTCCCAGAGAGACCCTAGGAAACTAGTCAAAGACTTTCAAAGCCAGATGGAATCCTTAAAGCTGGTCTAATCCAACTTCTCATGGTGCAGGCAGGGCGGGAGGACCAGAGAGACCACAGGGACCGGTCTGAGATCACAGAGCTGTCATGAGTTGTAGAATTGCAGGTGGCGATATGCAGAGAGGGAAGGATTTGAGGGGCAATGGCGTGGTAGGATGCTGAGGGTCAGAGCCCAGGCTCCGTGCCCTCTGGGACGCTCAGGGCAGACACTCACCCCATGGCTGATATACTTTAATAATGACAACCATATTACGAGGAGGGAATATACCCCAAGCACTATCCCAAATGTTTTCACAAGCATTATCTCAGTCCATACAAAACCCCTTTCTAAAGACGAGGTAAGATGCCTTGCCCAAGGTGAAACAACTAGAAAGAGGCAGAGCTGGGATCTGAATCCAGGTTTCTCTGATGCCAAAGCCAGGGTTCTCATGCAAGACTCTTTTAATGCTTCCCTGTCCCTAACTGGGGCTCAATCCACAACCCCCAAAAACAAAGATCTTTCGTTTGTCTGACTGAGCTGGCGAAACAGATGACACCAGTGGAGGAGCCTGGGCTGCTGGTATCTTTCCAACGCTGTTCGCGCTGACCCACAAGCCCTGATGAGAGACCAGACCCTATGTGGGAGAACAAGCCCTTTCTTTTAGGGGCCCTGCCTCGATGCATCTGTCTCCACTGATTTTTTCTTTTATGACTTTGAGAGATTGTAATATATTCTCTGGAAAACATTCAGCAGTACAAAAGCCCTCCCTGGGCCCTCCCACCCTCTTACAGGTCCACAACTGTTGGAACAGTCTAGAAATCCTGGAACTCTGGGAAGGTGCCTGGTCAGTCTTTGAGGAACATAGGTGGCTCTATCTGAAGAACCTGCTCAAGTATGGTTCTTGATGTCTGGGGGATCCTTTTGGGGAAGATCACCTCAAACTCAACAATGAGCTCCCTTGTTTCTTGGGCATCTGGGGGAGGGGGAGCCCTTCTCCAGGTACCTTTTGCCACACGCCAGGCCTGATAACATCTCTGAACACAATGGATATGGTCCTGCTGTCCAGAGTAGGGGGAAAGCAGAAGCTGTTTTTGGAAGAGGCAGGGAAGGAGGGCTTAGAGCCTGGGGTGAAGCTTATGGGCCTGGCTTGCCCAAACTTCAGCCAGAGTCTTGGCATGGATGGGAGGATTGTGAACAAACGGAAAACGGGAGGAGAAGCAAGGAAAGGCGTTAACCTGAAAAAGAACTTCTCCCTCTCAAAAACAAAGTTTATAGTTGATAAGAATTTATCAATAAGTAGTATAATAATATAGTGTAAGAAACAGGAACCACATCTGTTATATTCACTACAATATACACAATGCTAATCCAGGGCCTGACTATAGTCAGTGATCAATAAATATATGAAAAATGCATTTTAAAATGGATGGATAGAATGAAACCTGGGTCAGAAGACCTGCATTTCGGTGTTTAGCTCCATGGCTCACTGTGACCCTTGGGCAAGTCACTTTGGCTTCATAAGCCTCAGTTTCCACATCTGTAGAATAGATACCATGGTAGTTCCTCCGTCACAGGGCTTTGTAGTCATAGAGTTCAATGAAGGTAACGGTCACTTAAACACTGAATATCAAGCTGACAATTGTACTCCTCCCGAGTACAATAGATGCTGGATTTAGTAATCTATTCAAAGGGCCTGACCGAACCAAGAGCAGGGAAAGGCCAGAGGTGTGGTTCTAGGAATGGGGATTAAACATGAAAGAGACTGTAAAGTTGCTTGGAGAAATGTACCATCTAGGAGGGTACAATAAACCAGGCATGCATAAGGATTCTCTCTCCCCTAGGGATTCATCGGCCTTGCCCATGCAGGGAACCAGTTAGCATTAGCTGGAGCGCAGATGGACTCAAGTCAGAAGAGGTTATAGGTCGTCTAGTCCACATTCCTCCCTCTCCTTCTACAGGTAAGTAGACAATACCCAATGAGGGGATTAAGGTCTGAGCGACAAGGACCAGGTATTCTAGTCCCAGCTCAATGCTGCTCCCACCGCACCATGATCAAAAGGGAGGGTATGCGAGGGTGGGTTTAAGAGAAACAGATTGGGCCAGAGAAAGAATGCCTCCCCATAGCAACTGTTTAACAAGGCCTTTAAAATAGGAGCCATCCTGATAAAGAAGATGAGGAGCAGGAGGAGGAAAAGGTTAAAAAGAATTTCTTACACTTATATGGATTATGTTTCAAAGCTATTTCATGTGGAGTAGCTGGCTAAATGTGTAGTGTGATGGTGGAGCATCACTGATGGGGCGTCAGAAAGCCCGTTTTCATCACCCAGCTCTGCCCTGTACAAGCTGTGACCTTGGGTAAATCCTCTCTCTGATCCTCAGAATTATCATTTGAAGTGTGAGGACAATAGTGCCTCCCCTCAGAGCTGATCCTCGGGGACCAGTTTGGGTAATGGATGTGAAGGGAGGTTGTGTACTCCGTAAAATGCTCTACATATGGGCAAAACAGCAAGGTAGTCATGAGTGAGGGCCCAGGAGCGAGACCTGGGTTCAGGCGCCTGTTCTACCAATCACCAGATGTGTGGTTTAGACCATTTGCTCAACCTCTCTGTGCCTCAGTTCCGTCATCTGTAAAACAGAGGCAGTGGGAATCAAGTATGATAATGCACTTAGAGTGTATAGCACAGTTCCTGGCACATACTGTTAGTTATTATTACTAGAAGAGCATGAGGGATTTTCTCATTTGATCCTCACAATAATCCTGTGAAGTAGGATTATTATTAGTCTCATCTTGCAGATGGGGAAACTAAGGCCTAGAGAGAAGAATTGCTTACCCAAGGTCAATAGCTAATTAAAATATAGCTAAGCCAGAACTAGAACGCAAACGCCCTGTTACACTAGAAGGCAAAGATCAGAACAGGGAGTAGGGTGGGCAGCAGTGGGAATGTCTGTCAGTGGAGTCCAAGGACCTCACTTTGAGTAGCAAGGAACTAGATCATCCCTAAGGATCCTTCTGGGCTGATAGCCTCTATGAGAATGAGAGACCAAAGCCTGAAAGGTGGGACAAGGACTGAGTCTGACCTAGGTGCCCTAAAATATTTTGGAGTTCAGTGTGAGAGCCAGGTTATTTCTCATAGACCACAGACCCCTTAAGAAAAAGGAACTGATGTCCAGAGCTGGTCAGGCTTTCAGCTTCAGGGTCAGCTCACCCAGATCCTTCTCTCTGGCCCATTTCTCACCCTCACCTGCACTTCACCGACTAGGCGAGGAGGGGGAGGTTTGTCCCTAAAAAAAGGTAAAGGACAGGCTTAAGGGACACTCCCAAATCTATGCCGCCCTTCCCTTTTCTCATTCATTCATTCGTTCATTCTTAAACAACTATTTATTGAATACCCTCTATGTGCCTGGTACTCTTCTAGGGGCTGCAGTTAACAGCAGAGAATGAACCAGACCATGATCTCTGACCTCGTGTTGCTTACCTTCTAGTTGGGAGAAGAATGGGATAGGCCAGGAATAGGTAGATAAATAAATGAGTGAGACCACTTAAAATAGTAAGAAGTAATAAAAGAATAATAAGACAAAGTGATGGCAGGGGACTACCGCTGTCTACTATCCTCAGGATAAAGTCCCAAAGCCCATCAAAGCTCATCTCCATCTGCCCTTGTTCACCTCACCAGCCTTATCTCTTGTCACTTCTTGCCTTGAACTCTCCGCTTCAGCCACAAGAACATGGAGTATCAAAGCTGGAAGGGGACAATCAGCCTTTGATGCGGTGGTTCCTTCAGCTCCAGATGCTCTTTCCCTTTCTCCCTCCCTCTTTCACGTCCAGCTACCTCCTCCTGCTCCTTCCCAGCTTACTGGTTACTTCCACCTGGAAGCTGATCCTGCTGCCATTGAGCTGTGTTAGGTATCCCGCTCTGTGCTGCCACTTCCCCCTATGACAGCATCCATCACCCTTGGCAGCCGGTTTACTGTTGTCCCCCCAGCAGACTGTGAGCTCCTTGAGGGCGGGAATCACGTCTTGTCCTCTCTGAATCACTGAAGCCTCAGCAGTTGGCACAGTTTATAGCACATAGTTATGTATAAACAATAAAGCAACAAACACCTGTTGCTTACTAAAGTGCTTATTAAATACTTAGTAAGTTTAAGAGCTCAATAATAGGAGGAAAAGGCATTGGCAAGACATGGCTTTGGAGACAAAGAATGAATTGGAAGGAAAAAAAATAACAATGCCTCTGTCCTTTCTGGAGCTCATATTCTAGTGTCTTTCAGCTCTGACACTCTATCAGAGCCTCCTAAAAGGCTTACAGAGCAGGCAGGGCAGAAATTATCGACCCCATTTAACAACTGGGGAGGGTCACACCCCTGAGGGATGAATCTACTTTAGCTGAAGTTACCCACCCAGGTAGTGGTAGAATGTGTCTAAATAAGGTTAGGGCCCCAGAGGCATCGTGCCCTACCTCTTCATCTTGCAGGGGATGTGGATCGGGGTGGTAACATGCAGAATCTGAACTAAATGTCCTAGCTCATTTGAAACTCAAAATAACCATTTGAGGGTGATGGTAGCCACAAAGGAGGAGAAAACATGATTGACCTACAGTCTACCCTCACACTGTAACCCAGCCCTGAGTAGGCAGACTCTCCAGGGCACTACCCCATTTGTCCCTGGGGACTCCTCCCCTGGGGTCAGTTCATGAGAAACTGTATGCTCACAGCAGACTGACTGGGTTTGACAAAATCTCAGAATTCTAATTTCCTCATTTCAGAGTTGCAGGGAGTCCAAGGCTACAGCACATACTGAGATAGGATCAGGACTCCAGACTCTCAGTCCAAAACTTTCTCAGGTATACCTCACAAGTGCCGTTGACATGAACCTTCTGAGTTGGGGGAAGGGGTCAGAATGATGTGGACCTGACCTGGCAGTTTGTTAGCTGTGGTCATGCTTGGAGAAGACAGGCAGGAGGGATGATAAGCTACCACCCAATCTGGTTGTCCTACTCTAGAGTTTATTAGTCCTCTCTAGTCCTCATTGATTTTGTGCGTTGTTAGTTAACCCATAGGAAGTAGGATATGGGTTGTTCACTGTTTAGTTACTGTGTATGAAGGTTGTATTGCTACTCCAGCACTATTGTCTCCCAGCTAACAATAACCTGGAAAGGACAGAGGGTAGGTGGAATGAGGCTAGCAGAGACATAGGTAGGGCCCCTTGCTACTAAGAAATGGGAAAAAGGGTACGCGTTTCGGGTTCTGGCAACATATAAGGACATACAAGAGAATGGAAGAGACATTTTGACTTAAAGCACAGAACTGTATCCAGCCTAGGTATGACTTTTGTAGATGCCTGTGTTTTCTGTGGGAACCTGGACAAATCACTCAGCCTCTTGGAGCCTTAGCTCTCAGATGAGAAGGTTGAATGAGATAGTTTCTAGGACTCTTCTTCTTTTTATATCTCTCCCTCCAACTAAGGGGCTTTGGAGGGAGTGGGAGTCATTAACTCCATTTCAGATAAACTCAACAAACCTAATATTCGCCAGGCCAGGTCCTGTTGAAGTTTAATTGGGACATCTATCTGCAGAAAGGAGTTAATATAGCAGGTCTGAGACTGCTATCCTTAGAAAGGTCTGTTTGCACAGTTGGCCCTTGGTCGGCATTCGGGAACTTCGATTTCAGGAGGATTTCTACCATTCCAGGAACTGATAAGAGTGGCCCACTATGCCTAAATTGTTTGTACAAACAATGTGGCTTGTGCTGAACACCTGCTTTCCTTCTGGGAGTCTTGAATTTGGGTACATGCTAGGCAGAGGATGCCTACATGGCAAGCCCCCAGTAAAGGCCCTGAGCGCTGAGACTCTCAGGACCCTCCTTGGTAGACAACATTTTACATGTGTTGTCACAGTTTGTGGCTAGAGGAATTAAGCACATCCTGTGTGACCCGCCTGGGAGAGGAGTCTTGGAAGCTTGTGCCTGGTTTCCTCCAGACTTTGTCCGATGCACATTTTCCCTTCTCTGATTTGCTGTGTAACCTTTTACTGTAATAAGTCATAGTGTGAGTATGATTGTGTACTGAGTTCTGAGCCCTCCTAGCAAATCACTGAACCTGGACCTGGTCTTGGGGACCTCAGACAGGAGATAAGCCTAGATTTCACAGAGACAACCATAATCCTATACCAGTTTCTTATAAATACATAGCTTAAACCAGGGCTGTCCAATAGAAATATAATGTCAGTTGCGTATATGATTTTAAATTTTCTAGCAGTCGCATTTTAAAAAGTAAAAAGAAACAAGCGAAATTAATTTCAAGAATGTATTTTCTTTAACCCAATATACAAAAATATAAACATTTCAACATGTAATGATATAAAAATTTATTAAGATATTTTTACATTATTTTTTTCATACTAAGTCTTCAAAAACCAGTGTGTATTTTACACATATAGCACATTCAATTCGGAATAGCCACATTCCAAGTGCTCAGTAGCCACACCCGGCTAGTGGCTGCCATCTTGGATAGCACAGGCTGAGAGGTTAATGGCAAAGGCTCTGGAGACAAGATATCTGGGTCTGAATACTGGTTCTGCCACCTACCAACTGTATGACCTTAAGCAAAGTTACTCAACCTCTCTATGTATTCGTTTCCTAATCTGTAAATTGGGGATAATAAAGTTAACTACCTCATGAGGTTGCAGAGATTTTTCAAAAAGTTAATAAATCTAAGGCAGAACCTGGTAGGTATAGGTTGTTAGGTGAATGCTGGCTGTTACTCTTTTTATCCAAATGCTTGGCCCTTGAGATCCACTTGTCTAAGTCCTTGTTCTATAGATGAGGAAAGTGAGGCCCAGAGTTTGGAAGGCACTAGTTTCAACAGCAAAGGCTCTAGCCACCTTTTCTCTTGATGGACTCTGTGTCTCCTGGCTGGCTCTGAGACTGGATCAACTATTCAGGAAACCAGCAGCTCCGGGGCCCCACCTGGGTTCTGCAATCCCTTCTTGATTACAGAACGGGGCCATTGTTTGAAAGTTTCAGATGGAGGCCGGGCGTCCCTTCTCCTGCCCCTCCTGGACCCATCAGTTGGGCTGGCTGACCCCATCACTGAGTCCAGTGCTTAGTCGGCAGTGATAGGGCTGGCTTCCATTGTTTTGGCTTTTAACAGCCCTGCTTGTTTATTAACTCATGTCCTATCTTCCACAGAGCATCAGCACTTTTTTTAAACCTCCTGTTAAATCATCTGCCGCCCCCATCCACCCACCAAGCAGGTAGGTAGTGAGCTGCCTGCATATGTCTCAAAAAGAGAGAGTGAAGATGTACTGGGTGCCCCCTTGTCTGGGATGCAGTAGAGCACATTCTCAGGCTCGGAGCAAAGCTAGCTTATGATTCCTCTACAGCGTCTGTCTCCACCCTATCCTTCCCGAAACCCAATGCAAATCATCCAGTATTCTCTGATAAGCTCACTCAGCATAACTCACACGTCTCGAATCTTACTAGTAGCTGGAATCAGACCAGTTTTGTGGGCCCAAACTTGTTAGCACGTGCTGACCTGAAGCTCTGCTTATTCTATATGCCAAATAGTGTTTTATTTGACATTCATGTCTTTAATTGATATTTACTGAGCATCTACTATGTAGTAGGCCCTGTGCAAAGTGCTGCGAATGAATCTTTTGTGTACCTTATGATTTAGTGTAGAAAACAGACAAACAAGAAATGATGATAAAGTACAACAAAGGGCTGATGTAGAAAGTGTCAAATAATCTAGGGACTATAATAAAGCAAGAGGAACCGAACTCTTTTCTTAAGAAGTGACATTTAAGTTGAGACCTGAAAAATGGTAGGAGAGAACCAGTTGAAGAGAGAGAACGTGGAATGTTCCAGGCAGAGGGAATAGCCTAGACAAAACCTGGAGGTAAGAGAGAACGACCTGTTGGAAGAACTGAAAAGAAGTGCAGAACAGCTGAGGTAGGGAGAATGGGAGGAGCGTGGCAAAAGATGAGGAAGCGGCTAGATTTTGAGGACATTGTATGAAGCGTTAAGGAATTTGGACTCTAACCCAAGGGCAAGAGGAAACAGCCCGGTGAAGAACAACATCTTTCAAAACATAGGATTCCTGGGAACAAGTCAACCAAAGGCTAAGAAGGCTGATGGTGGAAAGACTGGGAAGTACTGTTTTCATTCTCATCATCATGCTCTTTGTACCAAGGCTCAGGCCTCCTTTGAAAGTAGTCTGTAGCACAAATGACCTCCTCCATGCCGGGCCTTGCTCCCTGACTTCCCACTCCACTGTCCATGAAATCAGTACTCCTGAGTTTGGTTGGTGCCACACAGGCCTTCCTTAGACCCTTGGAACTGTAGAGCCATGGAGACCACCCCTGAGAGGTTGTCAAAGACTCTTGTTTAACAGACGGACCCACTGAGGCCCAGAGAAGGAAGGTAACTTCTCTGTGGCCCCACCACAAGCCTCAGGCCTCTGACTCCTTCTTGTCTCCCTCGAAGAAACTGAACACCAGGGCTGAGACTAGAGTGAGGCAAGTGAAATTTAAGGCTGTGAAATTTAAGGCAGTGCTCACTCAGGTGCCCACTTGCCTCATCCTAGTCCTGGCTCTGTTGGGCACATCTTGAGGGCAGGGATTGTAACTTCCAGAACACTCTTTGAAATCTCTTATAGTGTTAATGTGAAGCTAGGCACATATTTTGAGGGTCACTAGATGCCTACTGATGCTGATGAACAATGGATTTCTGACAACTAATAGGTACACAGGTGTTTGTATCTTTGCGTAAAAATGACCTTCAAAAGACAATGGAACAAGGCGAAGATGGCCCGAGACTGGAGTCTAGAGACTTGGATTCTGGTCCCCTCTCTGCCACCGATTTGCTCTAGGAACTTGGGTAAGTTGTTCTCCATCTCTAGGCTTCAGTGAAATGAGGTGGTTGAATAAATACCATTTATTGAGCACATACTCCGTGTGGGCCACTGTTCAAACGCTCCTGTGCTGTAACTTATTGCAAGACTTCCTGGCCTTCAAGGCTCTCTTCACTTTAACAGGCTGGGGTTTGAGGTAAGGAAGGCTTCATGGAGAATGTGGAACAAGAGACTGACTTTCCAGATTCCCATGGGGACAATAATATCTCAAATTATAGTAGAGATATGGTATCTCAAGACATTTCTTGGTCAGAAGAGACTTCTAAAGGGCACCTAATCCTGCGACTCCCACCACCAAGACTGTGGCCACACCAGCTGCCTCAGAATCACCTTTGGAACATGTCTAAAGGCAGATTCTCAGCCTCTGCCTCTAAAGATTCTAATGCAGTGATGCTGAAGTGGGGCCTGGGAATCTGTATTGAAAGCTTCCCAGGTGATTCTGGTAGTCAGACATCAGTCAGTAGATCAGACACTGATCCCAACGCATTCCCCCATCTGTGGACAGGATCGTGCCTAGACAGCCCAGACCTAGAGCTGCCTGACCTGATCGTAAGTATCTCCAAGCAGAGAAATGAATTTATTGATTGATTAATGCAGCAAATATTAAGCACCTGTTGTGTTCTAGGCCCTGTGCCAGGTGATGATTATGGTCCCTATTCTCAAGGGACTCCTGGTCTAGTCTGTCACGTATTTTGGAAGCAAGTCATCTAGCCAGAGCCAGAAGTACCTTAGAGATCATCAACCAATCCCATCATTACGCAGTTGGGGAAACTGAGGCCCAGAGAGAGAAAGCAACATGTTCAAGACTACACAGGGAGCAAATGCATTTTCTGCTCCCGAACCAGCTGAGGTATCCCAATATTCTTCCCAGGAGGGGGCTGCATTCAAAAGCCAAGGACACTCACTCTTTGCTTCTTAAGCACTAAACCTACATTGAGTAAATGTTCGTGAAAGTCTAACTTCAGATCTTGCTGACGTTTTAAATCTTCAACATCCCTTCAACTGGAATGGAGGCAGGAGGGAAGAAGGAAAGCCACGGGGAATATAAATTGGTGCAGCCACTATGGAAAACAGTGTGGAGGTTCCTCAAAAAATTAAAAATAGAACTACCATATGATCCAGCTATTCCACTTTTGTGTATTTATCCAAAGGAGACAAAAACACTAATTCAAAAAGAAATATGCATCCCTATATTCATTGCCACATTACTTACAACAGCAAAGATATGGAAAAAACCTAAGTATCCATTGATAGATGCATGGATAAAGAAGATGTGATATATATATTCATACAATGGAATATTATTCAGCTATAAAAAAGAACAAAATCTTGCCATTTGCGACAACATGGATGGACCTAGAGGGTATTATGCTAAGTAAAATAAGCCAGACAGAGGAAGACAATTACTGTATGACTTCATTTATATGAGGAATGTAAAAAAAACAAACAAATAAATAAAACAAAACAGAAACAGGCTCATAAATACAAAAAACAAACTGGGGGTCGCCAGAGGGGAGAGCGGTTGGAGGGTGGGTGAAATAGGTAAAGGAGATTAAGAGGTACAAACTTCTAGTTATAAACTAAATAAGTTATGGGGATGTAATGTACAGCATATGGAATACAGTCAATAATATTGTAATATCTTTGCATGGTGACAGTTGGTAACTAGACTTATCCTGGTGATCATTTCATAATGTATATAACTATTGAATCACTATGATGTACATCTGAAACTAATATGATATTGTATGTCAACTATATCTTAATAATAAATAAATAAAGTATATAGACGTAATCATAAAAATAAATAAAGCAAGCAAGCCTAGCAGTAGGAAATGCTTCCCAGGATTGAGCCTTCCATCAGATCCTCGGTGCTGTTTAGCGCCCTTTCCCTGGCTGTGCTGGAGGATATTGCGCCTGCCTCCTCCTGCACTTTAGAGCTCAAAGAAGAGGGGGCTGCTTTGCGGATTAGCAAGGACCTGGCTCCCATCTCTCTGCCCAGAGACTTGCTTATGTCACTGTGGCCCGGAGCCTGAGGAGGGGGAGAAGCGGAGGGTAAATCGTGCCCGCCCCTGAAATCCCAGCCGCCCCGCGATTGGCTACAAGGACACCCTCCGGGCCGCTGATTGGTCATCGCTGAGGGCTTGAAAGGTAGCTGGGAGCGTCGGACACCTCAGACGGACGGTGGCCCGGGATCGGACGGCGTTTCAGGCGAGCCCGAGACGCGCCCCCAGCCCACCATGGCCCGGCTGTTCCGGGCATCCTGCCTTCTCTCCCTGCTCCTGGCCGGCTTCGTCCCGCCGAGCCGGGGACAGGAGAAGTCGAAGGTGAGTGAGCCTCCGGGGTGGGGGCCGGGGGAACGAACATAGCCTCCAGGTGTCCGTCTCTCGGGGGCGAGGCACCCCTCTCCCCGGGCTCCCCTCCAGAAGGGCCACACCTAGGTGCGAGGGACGCCCGTAACTCGGGTTGCCTCCCACTCCGTCGCCGGGACCCCCGCCCCTGGACTGTCGGTCTCTTCGCAGTTCACCTGTTGGAGACCTGGCTGCCCTGGGTGGGCAGAATGAATAGGGGAGGAAGGTCCCTCTGACGGAGTTCAGGCTTTTCGCCGGCCGCCCACGGTTACCTCAGGGTAGCCTTGCTACATCCATGCCACAGCTGTCCCTGAGCTACTCCCCTCCAGTGGGGCCTGAAGGGGGTGGGAGCGCAGAAAAAGGCCTAGAGATTTGGCGCCTGGTTGGCTGCGGAGGTTCCCAGGGAGACTGACAGACAAGGAGAAAGGGAAGGAGAATGCAGCGGAGTGTCCTGGGCTTGAAGAATTGCCGCAGGGGGCTCTTCTAGCCCAAGAATAAATGCAGGTAGAAATGCTCCCTGTGATTCTAAGTCATTGGTAGAAGAGGCAAAGATCTGTGACAGAAAGAGCTTTGCACTGGCAGTACAGAACACCCAGGACCCTGACTGGATCTCTAATCCTTTCTGGGCCTCCGTTTCTCCATGTGCAGGTGGTGGGGAGTGGGGCCAAGGGCATAATGAAGCTGATGATTTCAGAGGGGATGCTTGGAGAAGGTGCCAAATCTACACGCTGTTCTCTGAAGGGTTTTCTGTTCTGGAGCAGCCTCACTACCCATTACCCACTGCCCATATTGGCCTGAGCAAACCTGGTGGTTGGAGAAAGCTGGGGACTGCCAGCTCAGAAAGAGAGGCAGAATTCCCCTGAGACTGTATCCCCAGCGGAGTGTGTGACCCTTAGCTGGAGAGGGGATGCTGAGGCCAGGAGCAGGGGTCACCCAGCATGCTTAACTCTCTGGACCGTATATGCCAAGTTGGGCACTGTAGACTTCTCTTCCCCAGAGTAGGGAGGTAGAAGCCAGGCATAGGTATAGAGAGATTTCTGTCTCCAACATCCCAACACACATTACACACACACACACACACACACACACACACACACACTACGCTTGTGTAAGCTCAAGAAGAAGCTTTGAGCTTTTGTGTTTCTAAAATCTTCTGGGTCTTTATTCTAAGATCTTTTAACTCTACAATTCTGTTTCCAAAATCCTATCTACTGCTCAGGAAACCCACTCCAAGTGCAGGGTCCCTTCTGTCTGTTTCTATCCCACATCCTGTCCTCAGCGTAAATCTCATTCAGTCTGCCCCTCCTTGGAGTCAGCCCAGAGACTGGATGACTATGAGGCCACTTCCTCCAAGTCTCCTCCTTTGTATTCAACTTTGTTCATAATCCCCAACTCAGAAGGCATTTTCTAGGGTAGGGATGGGGCTGAGTTTCAAGATTGGGGTGTGGGGTAGAGGTAGGGGTAGACCATGGGCAGGCCAGTACCATGGAGTCAGTCCTATACCCTCAGTTTGGGGAGAGCCAGAGAAAGGAAGATTAGGCACTGCCTCAAGAAGGCTGGAGGTAAGAACTTGGACCCCATGAATAGCTCATCATAGCCACATGTTCTCTGTAGGGCTCAGGAGGAATAGATGGATTCAGAGAGAACACAATGGGTATGGTCTAGAAAACTCTTAGGGTGAGGTGCGATTATATCAGATGCAACCAGCTAGGACTTGTTGGCTAATGACAGTCTGGGCTTGCCTGTCTCTCCTCCCAGGTCCTGAGAGAGTTGAGATGTCATAGCCCAGGGTCAAGGGATGGGGTGGGGGGCATGTGGAGAATGGGATGGACAAAAGGTGACAGCACCAGAGAGATGTTGCCTCCTTCCAATTCAAAGGAGGGGCTGGGGGACAAAGGGAATCCTTCCCTGGGTGTGTCCCCTCTCCAGTCCAGCTTACAGCTGCTGAGGCCCCTGTCCTTGTTCTATAAAAGGTCTGCAGAAGCTGGAGAGAGGAACAATTGCTGACATGCATGGGATCTTAGTAACCACTGGTTTCTAGGTGACTAAACCAGGCAGAGAGAATCATGGAACCACAGGCTGACAGGCAGAGCTGAAGGGTCATTAAGACAGCACTGAATCCGACTCCATCTCACAGTCGAGAAGCTGGAGCCCCAGAGAAGGGAAAGGAGTGGTCACACAGTCAGAGGCATGGCCAGGTCCAGAACTCAGGTCTCCTGCCCCCAGTCCAGTTCTCCTTTCGCACCTTCACGTTGAAGGGAGTGGTGAGATGGGAGAGAAGAAAGACAAAAGACCAGGAGCCCAAGCCAGCCAGGGGCCTGGCTGAGTCCCCTCTCTAACTCTCAATCCGTCAGAACTCTCCTGTCTTGTCCAGCTGTGGGAGGACTGAGACACCCTCACTGCCTCTCCTCACCATCTCCTCTGGCCTCCCTGTTTAAGGGGCAGGGCTCTGGGATTCCATGGGCCCAGAAAATGGAAGGCAGCTCACGTTAAGGACTGGGCTGCAGTGCTCAGCGGTGAGTGCAGGCCATGGCTTCCCCCACCATGGGCCACCCTCTGACCCCCATCAATCTGAACCCACAGCACTGGCCTCACTGGCCCCAGTAGAAAGTGTGGAGGCTTTGTCACTTTTCCATCCTTGTGGAGAGACCCTGCCCAGTGCATCATCTTCTTCATAGTGGCTGGGGAACATCAGGGCCCTTTTCCCTAGACACAGGCAGAATAATCACCATCCCTTGATGTGGAAATTTCTTTCCAAGGGGCTTTTGAGACTATTTGAACTGCCAATAGATTCTCACAGCCATTTGGGAGGCAAGTGGTGTTATCCTTGCCTATCAGCACACAGAGGCTCAGAGAGTGAAAGTGACTTGCCCAGGGTCACACAGCCAGCAAAAACTAAAACTCAACGAGAGGAAATTCCTCTTGCCCCACCCGGGCCCTGAAACTGTGCCCAGAAGCTGATCTTCCTGTTGTTTACAAGCTTCCATTACATGGACAACCTCCTGGCTTTTTTCCTCTCCATTTCCCAGAGTTCCTTTTTGGTTCGGGCCGGGGTGGAGGAGGTGGGGAGGTGGACAGCTAGACCTCTGTGGCCAGCTGGGGTGTGTTTGTTGTTCCCTAGTTGTTGGTATTTTGAGGTGGAACTGACCCCAGCTGGCGCCAAGGAGGCCCAGGGGCTGGAGGAATGTTGATCTTAGGTCTTAGGCCTGCTTCCAGCACCCACCAAAAGTCACAAGGCATGGAATATTAGACTCATGTAAAGCAGGGAATTTGCCCCAAAGCCAAGAAGAGTGCTTGCAGCTGTCAGGGAATGGCTTGGTGGAGGGAGCCCCGCTTCACCTGGCTCGGCAGGCCTGCGTTGGCATCTTCAAGACAGAGGCGGCTTTCCTACACCCTCCTGGAGTCACTTCCTGCCAGCCCAGATGGCTCCCTTCACCCAGTTGGGCCCAGCTGCCTTACCTCAACAGCAAGTCTTCCGTGATTGATGGGAAGTGAGGGTGTGAATTTGCTTCTCTAACCCTAACCACCTGTCTCTGTCTCTCCAGGTCTATAATGCTAGTTTGCACTTGATTTGTTGATTGTCTTTCCACCTCTAGTAGGATGTCAAGGCCAGAAAGGACCTCAGAGATCACCTGATACCATGGTTGCAAGCTTTTTCCTTTCCCATCACAACTGGTCCGCCTGCTGATTGTGTTGTTGATACAATGGCACCCTTTCCAGATTTTTGTAGTCTGTGCCAAAAATTGTAACAATAAGGGTAGAGTGTGGACAAATGCAGTATCCTGCTTGCTAGCAGTAACCCCAATCCCTCCTCTCCCACTGAGAGTGATGCTGTCAAGCCAGCATGGTTCAGAATGGCTGATCCAGTTCAAGGTTCTCATTTTACAAATGAAGAGACTGAGGCTCAGAGAAGAGAAAGGGCTAGTCCAACACACAGGGAGTTGGTGGCAGAGCTGGACATGGAATCCAGGTCCCCCAACTTGCAGTCCATTGTACGCTGTTCCTACTTGTTCTGGAGGTTGACTAGAGCAGCAGTTGGGCAAAAAGGAAGGCATAATAGTCATCGTCACTGCTGCTCACTCACAGGGAACATCTAATATATGCTAGGCGCTGTTGCATTACTCTTCCCATCACATCCAGTCCTCGAGGCAGGCCTTTCCGCAGCCCTGGCTCCTGTCCTACTTCCCTGTTTTATAATGACAGCCTCAGCTTCCAGTCCTCCAGATTGGGAACTTCTGAATCACCACTCTCCATCCTGCTGCTTCCTCCTCTCTGTTCAGGTCTTCTTTCACAATGGTCTAGTCCAGGCCCTCATCATCACTTGCCCACATTATTCCAACAGCCGCCCAACCAGTCTCTACAAGCCCATGCAATAATGGAGCCACCAGCATCAGGACAGAGTAATGCAGAAGTAATGATCACAGTAAGCAATGCTCCAGATTTCCATAGCACTCACCAGCTTATTAAGTGCTTTCATAATAATTATCTTGTACAAGGAATTAGGAGCCCTCAGTTCTAGTCCAGTTCCAATTCTTAGAGTGATCTTGAGCAAGACAAGACCTCTTAGGTAAGTCAGTTCCACCTCTCCCTGTTGGGATCCGTCATTATCTTGAAAATGGTGATGTCCAAGTTTCCTTCCAGTTCTAATGGCTCCCTGGTGCTGGTCTTCTTCTGTTCCAGACGGACTGCCATCCTGGTGTGAGTGGTACCATCTATGATTATGGAGCCCTCACCATCGATGGGGAAGAGTACATCCCCTTTAAGCAGTATGCTGGCAAATACATCCTCTTCGTCAACGTGGCCAGCTACTGAGGCTTGACAGGCCAGTACGTTGGTAAGAGCCCACCCCGCCTCCCCTGCTTTATTTGGGGTTGTTTCTGCCAGCTGAGCACATTTCAATCACAGGAGCTTTTTCGCGTACAAGGGGGAAATGATGACAGAGATGATGAGATTCCAAACCCTGTCTCCCAATTCTACTGTGTTCCATGGTTTTATGAAGATGATTATATAAGCCTGAGGTCTGATCGCCTTTGAACATGTTCTAGAAGATTCCCGGTTACCCTTCTTCATCCCTGGGCACCTCAATTGCCCTAACAGCAGAAAGATGGAGGAGATTGGGTTTGTGCCTGGAGTGTCCTGTCCTCTCACTGGAGTAAGAAATGGTAGCTTTAGCTTGCTGAGAATTTCTCATCTGCCCTCAGCCCCATCTGCCTTAGTGCTTCTCCTGGCTCCCATCTGGAAAGCAGGCAGTTGCCCTGAGGCCACAGAGTGTGTGTGCTAGTGGCAGAACCGAGCGTTTCACCCAGTTTTCTTGATCCCTAGTATCCTCACTCCTTTCTCCTTAGCTGGGCAGAGTAAAGAGCCTGAGGGAACAAGCAGGTCAAAGGCATCTGACAGCACCTCCAGGAAAATGCTTTGGGACTGAGCACAGTCCTCTGGTGGGGGCTGCAGGGAGGCAATGGCAATCTGACCCTGAAGGTTCTGCCTGGCAACTGCAGGCAAATTCCTGGAAGTGGAATGACAGTGGGCTGGATGGCTCGGTGGGCAGGGAGTGCTCTGTCTAGCCTTTGGGATAGAGCAGAGTGCATTTGTGGGAGATGGGCTGGGTGCTGGCACTGGACAAGAGGCCAGGAGGCACTGAGGGAATTGGGGAGCCGGGCCAGGGCCTCCCTTGGATTCCTGAACTAGAGTACAGGAGGGTTGTGAGGGCCCCACCCCACCACGTTGCCACATTCACTGGGTGATCTTGGGCAACGCCCTTTCCCTGCCAGGCCTCAGTGACTTCAGCTGTACGACAGGTGAGCAGGTGGAGTGGTACGGCTGAAGACAGGGCTCCTCACCAGGCTACCCCCGTCCCTGCTCTCTCTCCCTGGCGCAGAACTGAATGCACTACAGGAAGAGCTTGCACCATTTGGTCTGGTCATTCTGGGCTTCCCCAGCAACCAATTCGGAAAACAGGAACCAGGAGAGAACTCGGAGATCCCACTCACCCTCAAGTGAGTGCTCGCTCAGCGTCCTGAGAAAGCTCCTCTGGCACAGCCACCCTGTGCCCCAGCCCAAGCTGCAGGCTTCTCCTGCATTGGCCCCTACTTATGATGGGCATTCATCAGCCACCAAGAACGACTCTCCTCTTCCAGGAGCCCCATTTGTGGAATGAGTGGAAGAGGGGACAGGAGAGGGAGAGGGACAGGGATGGCTGGTTGTGAGTGCATGATGGAGTCAGGGGGAGTGCAGGTGGGGGGCAGGGGTGACCGAGAAGACACTAAACTGAAAAAGATGACTGCAGACCCGCATTATGCCTATGCCTATTCCGTATTCATTGGCTGCCACTGGCCACTATGGAATAAAATCCAGATTCCCAACACCCCCTCCCTGTTCTGTCCCTTCCTCTCATTTCTGAGCCCTGTGCCCCTCTCTTTGGGACCCACATAAGAACATTCCTCGTAGGTATGTCCGACCAGGTAGGGGCTTCGTCCCCAATTTCCAACTCTTTGAGAAAGGCGATGTGAATGGGGAGAAAGAGCAGAAGTTCTACACATTCCTGAAGGTAAGTGCACAGCCACCTCTGTAGGAGCCTCTCTGCCCGGTGACACTGGCTCTGGACAGGGCTGCAGCCACTCCCAGCTCCAGCCCATGCAGAGACAAGGCCCATGCCGCCCTCCCCTGTTCCTGGGCCCTTGGGGAATTTCTTGATATCTGACTATTGTTCCAACTAGAGGGCTTTGCAGACCCTTAGGAACTCATCATCCCATTTTACAGATGAGGCCCAGGCAGGGCCCCAGAAGGAACAAGCCAAGGGTCTCACAGTGTGCTAGAGCCAAAGCCGGTTCTGGGACTCAGTTTTCTAACTCCAACTGGTGCTCTTTTCTCAGGGCCAGGCTGTTCTACCCCCAGGAAGGCCTGGGGAGGACGAGAGTGGGAGGGGAAGGGCAGGAGGGGCTCTAAGCAGGGTTGACGCTACTCTCATCCCCGCTCCAGAACTCCTGTCCTCCCACCTCGGAGCTCCTGGGCTCACCTGGCCGCCTCTTCTGGGAACCCATGAAGATCCATGACATCCGCTGGAACTTTGAGAAGTTCCTGGTGGGGCCAGACGGTAAACCCATCATGCGCTGGTACCACCGGACCACAGTCAACACTGTCAAGATGGACATCCTGGCCTACATGAGGCGGCAGGCAGCCCTGAGGGCCATGGGGAAGTAACTGAGGCCCACCCACCTCATGTCTACCATGCAGGGGCTAGGGAGGGACTCTTTCAGGAAGGAATCCATTTCTCCACCCACACCACACTCCCACCACAAACCCCTTACTATTACCCAAGGCCCCAGCCTGACACAAACGTGTGCATACAATTGTGTCTGTACTATGGTACATGTGGGTGTTTGCACGCATGCCTACAGGTATGTGTGTGCACATGAATGTACAGCCACATGTCCACCTGTGTGAATACCTGGGAATGTGTACCGTATGTGTGCCCACAGCTGTGTGCTGTGGAGAGTGCTAGAGAACAACACCCCTTTCTCTCCAGTTCTCTGTTCCAATGATAACAATTCACTTTCAGCCAAGCCCAAAGGAAAAACCAGCTCTAGATTCATTGTTCTATTCTAAACTGGACCTCAACCTTGGGACATCTCCCACTGCCTCTAAATACCACCACTGAAGTGCCCAGAAGTTTCTGGGTCTACCATACTGCCCAACCTCCCTCCTCTCCATCGTACAGCCTCTCTCCTTCCTGAAGGGCCCTCCCAAGCCTCCTACCCCACCCCAAAGTGCTCCCTGAGAGCAGCCAAGGCGGACGTGAGAGCAAGGGCCACATTCCCCATCTCAGGGGTGGCATCTCCATGAAGGAGGGGCCCGAAGCCCTGTGGGCGGACCTCCCCAGAGCCTGTCCAGAGGGCCAGCCCTTAGTGCATTCAGGCTGAAGCCCCTGGGCAGGGATGCCACCCCCACTCCTTTGGAGGATGTGCCCTCTCCCCTCACTCTGGCCCACTGCCATTAGACTCACCCCTGTCTGCCCAGTAAAGGCCTTTCTGCAGCAGCAAAGTCTACTGTGGTGCTTCCTCAACGGGGCTGCCCTAGCTGGGGGGAGGGAGGGAGGTCGTAGGAAAAGATAAGAAATGAACTAGTGCCTTGGGCCCTTGCTCTTTGGTTTCTATCCCGGCCCACTCTGCTTCTCTAACTCAGCATTTAGACTTTATAAAACCAGTTCACATCTACTCTCATTCCCTCCCACAATTCTCTAAGGCAGCTGGGGCCGAGATGGGGTGTTCCATTTGACAGGTGAGGAAACTGAGACTCACAGCAGGGCCAGGCCTTGCCCAGTATCTCCTGACGAGTTGGGGCAGGACTGGAATTTAAACTCAGGTCGCCTGACTCTCAGCCCAGGCTCCTTCCAATGCCCCACCCTCAGGGAGGCTCTGAGCAGGGCCCTAGGGGCCATCTGTCAAGATGGGGGGCCGGGGGGAATGGGGCACAGAGGAAGGGGACTGGGAAAGCAGCCCTCTGAGTGACCAGGAGGGGAACATTAGCCAGGGCGTAAAAGAACACTAGTCACAGAATGTTGATGTTCAACTTGGATTTATGTCCAAGATTCGTGCAAACAGCTGCCCAAGGACAGACAGCCACCCCAGTCTGGGCCTCTGGCGCCACACGCCTCCAACTGCGGGGCTGAGGGCCTGGCAGCTTCAGGCTGGGCCCTTCAGCGGTTGTGGCTCGTATGGCATTCATCCCAGGCTGCAATGGCGCTGGCAAGGCTGTCGTGGGCGGAGGTGGTGGGCTCTGCAGCAGAATGTCCATCGTTCTCTTCTGCTCCCGGTGGCAAACCCGCTCTTCCCGAAGCAATTCAGAGGGGAAGGGATAGGTGTGGGGCAGGTCCTGCTACTACAGAGCTTAAAGCAAAAATTATAACACACACACACGAAATGGACGTGGTCCTCAGAGGCGCTGGAACCACTTCTGGGGAAGTTTTGAAAGGAAGGGGTCTTGGCTGCACCCCACTCTTGAGACTGACGTCCCCCGGTGGCTTCCACAAAGGATGGCAGATCAAAGCGGCATGAGGTCTCTCTCCACTCGGTGGTGGTGGCTGGGTAGTGAGCTTTTCCCCAGGCACTCCAAAGGAGGGGCCCAAATGGAAGCCTTCCGGGTGGAGCCTCCCCAGTCTGTAAACAGTTCAGGTCAGAGCCGGGGCACAAGCTGGCCGTCCATCTCAGCCTCCCGTCTGGCTGCAGCTCTGGCCACACAGAGCACGTAGCCTCTAGTTTTTCGGTAATCTGAGATCAGCTGGCTCTGCAAGACGAAGATGGAGCCAAGTGATGTAATCTGGTCTCACTGAGGCCTCTCGCGGTCATTTTTTGTGGACTCTAAATAAACAAAAATTTTGAGGGCTTAAAGATGATGTGGTATGATAGGTTTCAAAGTCCTATGGAAACCAATACAGTAAGAGTGAAAATAAGAGCTGGAGTTACTGAGTGTTAGTGAGTCCCAGGCCCTGGGCTAAGTGCCTCAGGTACATTTGTCATCCAATTCTTGCCCAGCCCTATGAAGCAGGCAGACTGTTATCCCTCTGTGGAGGAGCGAGCTGGGGCACAGAGAGGTTTTAAAAATCTGGCCCAAAGTCCCAGATCCTGGAAGTCTTGGAGCCTAGTCAGTCTGGCTCCAGATCCCAGAAGTGGTGCAGTTCTGGGGGAGGGGACAGCCCTGGCCACTTGGCCACCCTCTGCCCCTCATCAAAGAAGCCTGTGACGGGCTCCACAGAACCTCTAGGGCTCTGCAGGGAACCATTAGGAAATGACTGAGCAGCCCGATCCTTCCTCCCAACCACTAAATCCTCCAAACCACACTCCCCCAAGTCGCCCTGGGGCCTCTGCTCGCACACATTCTGGAAGGGGCACTCTACCCTCATGCTGAGATTGGCTCAGCCTCCCCATCGCTCTTACCCACTAGCTGCGTTTCTGGCCCCAGAAGCCCACAGGCAAGGCAGTGCCTTCTGCCCCATGAGAGCCTTGCAGAAAGCAAAGGTAGTCACTAAGGGCCAGAGTCTTCTCGTAACCAGTGAACAGCCCCAGTCCCTTCAACAGGGGTCCCTGCTTATGGTGGACACCATGGCCAGAGGGAGCTTTTCAAAACTTAAGGCTAATCTGTCATGCCACTCTTTAAAATGTCTTTAAAAATGTCCAAGGACTGGACATCATCCTGAAGTACCCTGCCATGGTCTGCAAGGCCCTACCTGCCCAGGAACCGCCCACCTCCTGACCTTGCCTTGCCTGTCTCTCCTTCCCCACCTTGTTCTCGGCTCCAGCCACACTGGCCTTCTCTAGATCCTCAAGTCAGCCACAATTCTTCCCTTCCTCCCACCATGGCCTTTGTATTTGTCATTTCTCTGCAAGAACATCCTCCACTCCTACCTCTTCACCTAGTGAATGCCACTCATTCTGAGGGTCTCGACTCAAACGTCATCGCCCCCCATCTAGGTCAGGTTCCTTGGTTATCTGCTCTCATAGAAACCTGCTCTTCTTCCTTCAAGGCACTGGAGTGCAATCATATGCCTGTTTGTGGGATTTCTTTTCATTCATTTCCGCCTCCCTCAGAGGACAGGAAGCTGCATGAGGACGGGGACCGTCACACCTGCTCCTGCTCTCTCTCGGCTTCCCCAGCACCAGCCCAGCGCCTGGCATGCAGACCCTAAGTTATAATGAACGAATGAATGGTTTCAATCTCCTCACCCTGGAGTCACCATCCTTTTCCTCTCGGAAAGCTGGGCCTCTCCTCCACCAAGATCAGAAGGCAGCAACATCATCCCCAAACCAGGGCCATCCTGGCAGATAAGAAGTTATCTCCCCCAGGAGAAGATAAGAGCCAATCCTAGGGGTCCCACTCACCCGGTTCCGCAGGCCTGGCTGTGGGCGAGTCTATCACTTGGGAGCTCTGACTGTGTATCCCTCCACAGGGCGGCCGCCAGGTGTATTCTGGCTGCAACAAAACTGGGCTTAGTAATCAATAACCACATTTGAAAATGACAATAGCAGCCACTGTGCCAGAAGAGTGCTAAATACATACTAATCAAGTGTAACTGAATTCTCTCCCCAACAACCCAGATTGCCATCCCCATTTTACAGGTAAGGAAACTGAGGCTCAGAGGGGGTAAGTAACTTGTTGAAGGCCATTCAGCTAGGAAAGTGGCCAAGCTTCAATTTGAGTCCAGGTCTCCATAATCCCAGAGCCAACCTCTTAAGCCCCACACTATACTCCAGTGTTTAAAGAAGATGTGTGCAAGGAATGGTCATAGGGGGAGAGGCTGGAAGAGAGGCCCACAAGAGCTGCTGTCATGGTCCAGGTGAGAGCGGGGTGTCTGAGGAGGGCTGTGGCAGAGGGACTGGAGAGGATAGACAGGCAACAGCAGCTCTTTGCAGAAAGAGTGATAAGCAAGGAAAAGGAAAGGAAGCAAAAAAAGAGAAGAGAAAGGAAAAGGAAAGGAAACTGAAATGAGAAAAGAGAAGGAAGAAGGAGGGGAGAGAATGCATGGCGAGGACCTGGTACCTGGTCATAGTGGGGCTATAAGAAAAAGTCAAACCCAAACTCTGACCCCCCGGCCTAGCTGGTTGGAGGGAGCCCTTCCTGCCCTGCTCTCTTCCTCAGCCTTTCTGTCTACACTGGTGACCCTCAGCAGCTTTGGGCTGCAGAGTCCTGCCCCTGGGATAGCAGGGCTGGGCTGGAAGTCCGCCGCACACTGCGATGCTGTTCAGGAAGGAGCCGAGGATGTAGTTTCTGCTCCCTCACTTGACCCTGCCCTCTGGAAAGTGTCCGGGGTGGCCTCTGTGAGTGTCCTGGAGTGAAGGATGAGCACAGACTCACCAGATGGAAGAGGCGTGAGTTGGGGAGTGGGGGCGGGTGCTCCATGGCCATGGGGGGTGGCGGGTAGCGGATCTGGGACCAGTCCTCAAAGCCGTGGTGTGGCATCCTGGCTGGTATGGGCGGGTAGGCGTAGGGGTAGGCCCCGCAGAGGTGCTCCGGGTGGGGCTCCACGTGGTAGCGTTCTGCCGAGGCCTGCAAGAAAGGCTGGTCTGGCTCTGGCCTGTGACAGGCTGCACTGGCTATCCCCAGTGACACCCATCTCATCTCCCATTCTCTATTTAGAATCTTAGTTCTCTGAAGGCTGGTACAGGGGCACAGGAGGTAGGCATGTAGGGACAGAATATCAACAGTGATGACAGCTAATGTGCCCTGAGCACTTACTCTGTACCAAGTGCCGTTCTAAGCGCCCTACCTGCATCACCTCATTTGTGAGATGGCCCCCTGAGCAAACACTGCCTCTCCCATCAGACTGCAGCTCCCTGAAGAAGGCAAGACAGGGTAAGTCCTGCTGCTTCTCCCAAACCTCCTCACCTTGGCTTTCCTCTTCTGCTGTTTGAGGGCTTCTTTCGCTTTTTCTTCATCTCTGAATGCTTTTAGCTGAGAGAAGGAGAGAGGGAGAGACGGCTGTTGGCGCAAGTGCTTCCTGGCCGGGCCTAAACCCAGGGCATAACCAGTCCCGAGGGTTGACCGGCTGATGCACATGGCTACCAGTCTGGGCTGTCCTGCCTGGCCCAGCCCCAGGGAAGGGCCGTGTGGGGCAGGCTGGGGGCTGCAGGTAAGGCCTGCTCATTGTGGGAGGTCTGAACACAGGTCAGGACGGTTCCTGTGAGCCTCACTGCTTCTGTGCTTCCATATTACCATCTTTTGGTTCCATTCTGTGAGACAGTGGGTGGCTCAGGACCAATTCCTAATTTGCTCTTTTAAGGCATCAAAACTAATTGTGGGAAATCAGAGCTAGAGGTCAGAGAGGGGAAGGGATTTGCTAAGGTACCAAGAAATTTGGTAGCAGAGCTGGCAGAACCAGTGAGTGTCCTGACATGCAGTCTTACCAGGGACCCTCCAACCCACGCCACCCCCACCATGCGGACAGGCCAACTGCCTCCTCACTGGCCCGGTTGACCTCACCTGCGCGTTTGACAGGGTGACCTGCGCCTGCAGTTTCTCCACCTTCTTCTTCAACTCTTCCTTCTCCTCATTCATACGCTCTCGATCGCTGCGCTCCCTCTGGAAGTCCTCCTCAAAGATCTTCACCTGGACGGGAGGGGCGGGTGAGGGAGGAGGGGCGGTTCTGAGCGGAGGCTCGGAACCCCGGGCCTGCCGGCCTGCCGCCGGGAGTCACAGACGTCAGAGCTGGTTTCGCCCCGTCTGGATAGTCACCGTGGGGAGGGGAATGGTGCACCTCAGCTCCCTACCCCCAGCTTCAAACAGAGGAGTTCTGGGTCCATCTATCTTACATTCTGGGCTTCAACATTCCTATTTGAACAAAGGATCTGTGGGGGAAAAAAGGTCAAAAGCCACCAGCCAGTCCAATCCTTTCATTCTGCTAAGGCCCATAGAGAGGCAGAGGCCACAGGCCCAGAGTGGGGGTGGAGACTGGAGTTCAGGTCTCCCGGCTCCACAACAGAGGACCTGCAAAACTCTCCCAAGGCTTCGGGGTGCCCTGGCAGGGAAGGGGCTGGCCCTGCCTCTGTGCCTGCTGTTTCACATCCCGACTGCAGATCAGTGAGACGCTGTCCTGGTTTGAGATGATTTAGGAGGATGAAAAGCATGGCATCAAAGAGAAACACATGGGAGAGCCAAATTCCCTTTCACTCCTTCTGTGTCTCTCAAGGCAAAAACAAAAAAATCTCTGTTTTATGCTAGTATGTCTTTAACACCTTTCTAGTACTTGTTAATTTCCCTTAAATGAGGGGAAAGGGAACTCAAGTTCAGAGTTTTCATCAGGCAAGAGTATCTGGCTACAGTTTAGTAACATTGGGTTTTTTGGGGTTTTTTTTTGTTTTTTTTTAATACTGTATTTATTGCTTTCTCTTTATGGCAAATAATAAACATGTTTTTCCACTAGCAGTGATTCAAAGTTTCCTTTTAAATACATTTACTGAAATTAATTTATTTAAAATTTATTTTTAAAATACTGGGCACTGATAGCCCAGCTGGGGCATAGAGATGGCTAAATCATAAAGGTGGCAGAGGAATGACCTAGTTAGGGATACACTGTTGCAAAGGATAAACCTATAACCAGACAGGGGTCCTGGCCAATGGCCAGAAAGTGGACCACTAATTACAGCTCCCACTGAGCACCTCCGACCTGGCCTCCCGCCCCAGCCTCACCTGCTGTTTCAGCAATTCGTTCTGTGTGACCAGCTCCTGTTTCCTTAGGAGGCCCCCAGCTCCTTCTGGGCTCCCAAATGCAGCTGATGGAGATGAAGGGGAGGCCTGGATGCTCAGCGCTTCCTCCAGGGCCTGGGAATAGGAAGAGAGGAGGCAGGCCTGTCAGCAGAAGCCCCTGGAAGTCAGGCCCCATTGAAGGGGTCATCCTCAGTGACCCCCTTCCTGATAATAATGATAATAATAACCACCACCGAGTACTGTTTAATAAATGCTACCCTATTTATTAACACTCGATACACATCATTTCACCGAAGCCTCTTTATAGTCCTATGAAGAAAAGACTATGATCATCACCCCCATTTTACAGATGTGAAAACTGAGGTTTAGAGACCTCAAGTGATTTGTCCCAAGTCACACAGCTAGTAAGTGGCAAACCAGGGACTCAAACCTAGCATGCATTCTTAACCAGTAGCCTAAACTGGGGTCCTCATGTAGAAGGCAGAATCTCCCCTTTCCTGAGCAGGTGTGGCTCAATTCTTAGCACCCAGACCCAGAAAGAATATTAAGTCCTTTGGAGTAAGCTTCAGTCTCCTCGACAACTGCCCTGCCCAGAGATTCTACAGCTTCTGTTGGATTCTTCAGTTTTAGCAACCCATTTCCACCAAGCCAATCCTTCCATCCTCAGCTCTTCCGTAGTTAGATCAGACTGGACTTGAATTTCCCTGAAAATGGGCTGAAACATCACCAAATAACATTTGGAGAAGAAAACAAAAACATCCTACCATTCTACCATGCTCACAAAATACTTGCCTTTGTGTAAACAGTGTGCTCACATCTTCCTAAAAGGTTTCCATTAACTGGTTTTCTCCTTCCACCCTGTTAACATGTTACTTGAGACGTTTGGAACACTCTCAAGACTGGCCACCCTGCATCACCGCCTGGACTTCAGCCCCCTGGACAGCAGGGCCTCTGCTCCCATGCGTCAGCACTGCCCACAGGGCCTCCCCGGACCATGGGGAGATAAAGGAGACCTTTCTCAATTTGGTCCCTGGGCCTCCGCTTGGTCTCCTCGTCTCCCCCAGAAACATGAGGACACCACTAAGCCAAGAGTAAATTCAGGTTGCTGCGAGGGGAGGTTATGACTCCACTTCATCCTCCTACTCCATCCGCCCCATTTTTTTAGGTGAGAAGACTGAGATCCAGGAACAGCGAGAGCCTTGCATCAGTCATCCACACCAGTGTCTCTGTCCCCGGCTATGCCATGGAAACCTGGAGGGCAGTGATCCTGCCTGGTCATCTCTACGACCAGTACCATGTACAATATTCTGCCTGGATTTACACCCTTCAACCCCCCCAGCTTGGGACCGTTATTCTTTTCTCTGAGAATAGGTCCCAAGGGCCCCAGCCTTGGCACGATCAATGCTTATCCAACACCAAAACCAAACACTGGGCCAGTGAATGCAGAAACAGGAGCAGAGTGAGGGCACAGAAGGGAAGACAGACAGACAAGATGGAGGAAAGGCTGAGTCACAGACTCCTCAGCTCCTCCAGGCCTCCGGGAAACGCTTCATTTCAAAGCTCCCCCGTGTCAGCTCGCTCCTTTAAACCCCGCCCTGGAAGGCAGGCAGGCCTAGACTGATTCCAGTCAGGGTTCAGACAGCAAAACTGAGGCCCAGAGAGGTTACAGCAGCTAAGCAGGGATGAGAACCAGCCCCCAGCCCCGCCCTGGCCCACTGCAGAGGGTTTCTGCTCCAGCCAGCCTCCACCCCAGGCACCCCGTCTCCCTGGACCCCACTTCTCAAGGGCGGGAGCCCTTGGGCTTGTGCTTACTCCCTTCAGCGAGTATTTCCTGAACACGTGCTTGGTGCCAGGCACTTGCCAGGCACTGGGGGTATAGCACTTGCCAGGCACTGGGGGTATATGCCCTGGTGAAGATGCACACCTCCCCCCACTGGAGGGGAAGACAGATCGTTCAATAAGTCATCACAAGAAAATGCGGGAAGGGTATAAAAGAAGTTGCTGGTGCTTTGGACGCATAGAAAAGGGTGACCTGAAGGAGACTCAGGGAAGGCCTCGCTGGGGAAGTGATGTTAAAGCTAAACCTCAATAGTGAGAGGAAACAGCATGTCCAAGGGCTGAGCAAGGGCTCCTCTCAGGCCTGGCCGCTCAGCACGCGGGGAGGAAAAGGCAGAGGAGGCGGGAACCACGAGGCTGCAGTGAGGCCCTCAGAGCCAGCGGCTTGATCCAGGAGTCCCCATCCTGAGCTGAGGGTGGGGGGCACCGACGATGGGGTGGGCATTGCAGCTGGGCTCAGGGAAGCCCTGCCTGCCCCATGGACCAGGGCCAAGGCGCCCACCTTTTTTTTTTGAGGAAGACTGGCCCTGAGCTAACATCTGTTGCCAATCTTCCTCCTTTTTTCCTTTTTCTTTTCCTCTCCAAAGCCCCAGCAGATAATTGTACATCATAGTTGTACATCCTTTTAGTTACTCTATGTGGGTTGCCGCCTCAGCGTGGCTTGACGAGCAGTGCGAAGGTCTGTGCCAGCATCCCAACTGGAGAACCGTGGAGCATGCAAACTTAACCACTACACCACCGGGCCGGCCCCAGGCACCCACCTTGTTGAGCCGCTGGATCTCCTTTTCCTGATACTCCCGCTGCCGGGTGAGCGGGCTCAGCTGATCCTGCAGGAACTTGACCTTCTGGCGCAGCTCTTTGGCCTCTGCTGTCAGCTGCTCCTTGTCGGCCTGCAGGGAACACAGGGTTGGTGAGCAGGGAGCCCCTCTAGGAGGATCAGACTCCCTGCACTGCCTGCCCCCCTCACTCAGCCATGCCTCCTCTCACTGTCACTCAGCAGGCCCCACAATGCTCACACGCAAGGCACCGTGCAGGGCACCTGGGCTGAAAGCACTAACGCCCATACCGTCCTGTCCTCCTGGAAGAGGTGGTCCAGTTGAGTGAAAGTCCCTGGGTTCTGACACCAGCTCCTCCATCAAGTCCTAGCCCCTTTATACGACAGAAAGGGAATATCCAGAGAGGGGAGGTGACTTCCCCAAGGCCACACAGTGAGCTAGGGCTAGAACCCAGGTCTCCTAATTCTGGTGCTCTCTCTCCTCTTGCAGGTCAAAGGAAGTGTTTAAAATAGGGGAGGGCAGCCAGATTGCCAAGGGTAGCCTTGCTCAGGACTTATTCTGGACTCCCCACTTAAGAGGCTCCATGATGGCCTCTGTCGCCACGTATCTTCATCTGCAGGGCCACCCTTTGTCTCGAAATGTCCCGCCTCTGCCCCAGCTGATAGGGAGGAGCTGCTGGATTCCAGGGACTTGTCTCACCTACTGATGTGAGCCAGGGGAAGGGACCAAAGAGCCAGCGGGCTGGCTGCGAGTCACAGGTGTGACTGCACTCAAGAGAAAAGACCGGCGGTGTCCTTCCTAACACTTCAAGGTAAGGGGCAGCCACCGAGACAGGCTGACCACTCAGATAAGGCCCTGGGTGTCACATGCTGACGGGAGGGAACTCTGAAATGCAACCTGTGTTGAAAATGTCCATTTTTAAGTTTGGCAAAAGTAGCCCATATCCAGTTCCCATTAAGGGGAAGATATTGCGACATAAATAAAACGTCCCGAGAGTCTGGGCGTCAAATGGCCTTTCCTCTTTAAGCTGCAACAGGCCACCAGCCTCGGCTGGAATCAGTCACACACATGACAGATCAGATGCTACTCTCCAGGGGATCTGTTCCTGGAGCCCCCAGGCTGAAGTGGGTCCCCCTTTATGCCCTCTCCTTGATCCCTGTCACCTTCTGTGTAGCACCTCTACACACACTTCTGCTTATTTGCTTCTGTAGTTAGTTGTTTGGTGTCTCTTCTCCCTCACGGGTGGGACTGGACTGTTCACCGCTGAGTCTCTGCCCAGCATGGTGGCAAGTACATGATCTGCCGAACAATGACTAAAGAACGAATAAAGGAAGCTCTGTCTAATCTGTGAGCCCCTCCCGCACAAACAGCCATCACTACTGTAAACATTCAGCAGCACCTCCCCCATCAAGGGTAAACGAGCAGGCCTGCCCGTATCTCTTTTATATTCTGTGCTTTTCTGTACAGTTCCCTAGTCTAATAAGATTTTAATTGAACAAAAAGCTCTTCTGTATGAAAACAAGAAAAAATGAAAAGCAATAGTTAATCCAGTCTCCTCAATTTTCAGATGGGAAACAGACACAGGGAAGGAAAGTGCTTTTCCCTACAGCCACACGGCCCTTTAGCATGAGAGCCAGAGCTGGAAGCCCCAGGGCTCCCGACTCCCGCCCGCCCACCAGTGGTTTATTTACTCCACTGAGCTCCCGCCTAACGAGGAGGGGAGAGCAGGCCTCCCAAGCTGAACCTGCAGGGACCAGCAGCCACACTTGCCTCCTCCATTTCAATCTTGGACTTGGCCAGGAGGAGCTTGCGGTCAAAGTCGCGCTGCTTCTGCTCACGCTCAGCCTCCAGGTCAGTCACCTGCTTCTGCAGGTCCGCCAGCTTCTGGCGCAGCTCGGTGATCTGGGTTCAGAGGCAGAGAGAGAGAGTGCGTGAGGGCAGGGGTGAATGTCCACGGTGCAGAGCTGCTGGGAAGGAAGCCGCCAGCAGGAGACTGGGGATGTCCTGAGAGCACAGACAAGAACCAGGGTTCAGCCTTGCGCTCCCATAACCCCTACGTTACCTTCTGCTCGTACTGCTGCTTCATGGAGCGGAAATGCTGGTCCCACTGCTTGTTCACTTCGAGCAGCTGTGGGGAGAGACTGGGGTTAGCAGGAGATAAGCAGAGAAGGAACAAAGAGAGTCAACCCCATGCAGACCAGCTTCCCAGGGTGCGTGCAGTGTGTGTGAATGGGGGCTGCAGATACCACCTCAATCCCTCTTCTCAAAAACTCAATGTTCCTCAAAGCAATTCACCTTCACCAATTGCCATATCGTATCCTTGCCAGGAAAGCAAGACCAACACCAAGACACAGAAACAGTATACACTTGTGGCGTGCAATTATGGAACACACATCTCTTTAGAGGGCAATTCGGGACTATGTACTAAAACTTCAAGTTTGCATTTTCTTGAACCTAATAATTCCACTCTGAAAATGTAACCAAAAGAAGCGCTTGCACAAGTGTGCAAATATATATGTAATACAGTGGAGAACCTAAGCATAGGAGCCGGGTTAAGGGAACTGTATTAAGAAAATCAGGCCTCTAATACATTGCCTTGTTTCTAAGATGACACTATTTGCCATACTCTTATTATAACAATCCTACATCATTAAATAAATAAAATAATCAGAAAGGGTAACCCAATTTCAGAAACATTAATATATGATAAAAAGTGCTCAGAATTGAAGGAATATAGTATATGTTTTATATATAAATGAATACCCTCAAAGATATCGTTACTTGTAAGGAAAAAAAGAAAATAGTAATCTGTAATGCAGCATGTATGATATAATTTTTTCTGCTTATTTTTAAAAACAGATTATACATTAATAAGTACATAGAAAAAACTGAGGAATATGCAATGAACTGTTATCACCTGTGCTCATCTCTAGGAGATGAGACTCTATCTTTTTATAATGAGCATTACATTACTTTTGTAATCAGAAAAAATACCTTACGGCAAAACAAAAAGGAAACTACAATGAATATGCATGTAAACAAAAGACTTATGGAGGCCTGACTTTCACATGTACTGGGGGACCAGGGAGGGCAGAAAGGCCCAGGGATCTGGAGAAGGATCTGAGTTGAGTGAAGACGAGGGGCTAAGAGAACAGATGGGAACTGGCTTCCACCTCCGCTCTGGAAATTCTGGCCTGGGGGTGGGAGATGGAGGAGACACAGGGAATGGCCTCAACTACTGGCCACTTTCAGCCAGTTAGAAGCAGTGCTACAAGAAGGTGCCGGATGCTCTCCTCTCAGTCCCTCCCTGAACCAGCTGCGTGGGGACAGGTGAATCCCAGGCCCCCCATTCCTGATGCTGAAACTTGTCTACCTTATCACAACCTTTTTCCACCAGCCGGGGTTTCCCATGGAGCTTTCCTAAACTACGCCCCACCAACAATTCCAGGCCGTACCACAAATGCCACCTCCTCAGAGTGACCCCTGTGGGCAGGGGGACTGATCAAGAAACAAGAGCCCAGGAGAAGGCAGCAGGAGGTCTCCCATGGGCAGATGGCTCAGTGGTCACCATGGCAACTCACCAGGGGGGCAGGGAGGGCCTTTGTCTCACCGGTCCCAGTGGGGAAGAGGGGTCTTCCCTGACCACCACCGCCCTCTCCAGCCACCTACCTCAGTGCGCTGCTGCTCTAGCATCTTCACCTTCTTCTCAGCTGCACCCAAGGCCCCCATCTCTGGGGTCTTACTTGCTGTCACACTAGCCTGGGGAGAAACAGAGGGGCCTTCAGCAAAGCCTCAAATAACAATTCTCTCACCCACTCTGTGCTCCCCCAAGGCCCCTCAGCCCTGAGACCCAGCCCTCTGTCTCCCACCTCTCTACCCTCCCACCTACGAGGACACCACTACACACCCAGCCATGATTAAGCCCCCTTCAGGAAGTCCATCTAGATTATTATTCCCCCTCCCAGACCCACAGTGGCTGCCAGACCCTCCCCCCGCCACTCCCCTCCCCTCCCCATGGCCACTTCTTTCCCTGCTCAGGTTGTATCTCTAAGGCACTGCCCACTACCCTCCCCTCCCCACACACATCAGCCAAAAATCCTCTGACCTGAAAGGCAAGAGTTACATATTTTTAACATTTTATAAAATGCTTATTTAAAAAATGTTTTTATAAAGATACAGAAATAAAGATGTACACGTATGTGCGATTAGTACACAGACATGTATTTCCTAGCTCTGTCCTCTGAGAGCGCCCCGAGCAGTGAGACTCCAGGAGCAATGAGCACACCTAGCGCCCAGACCCTGGCTTCTAAAAGCCATTCTCCAAGAAAAAGACACAGGGCTCCTCGGAGAAGTGGTCAGTTCCAGGGCTGGGGCAAGGAAAATATAAGGTGAGTTTGGAGCGTCTATGGTGCCAGGAAGTAAGGAAGTGCTCAATAATAAGAAGAGAAGAAGAAGGGCATAAATGGGCACAGGAGACAACTTGAAAGAGCTTCCTATGGCAAAAGCTGGAACAATCTGAACAAGAAAATAAATCATGATAGTACTGGATTACAACCCAAAGAATAAAATAAATATCCTTGAGTCTATAATGGCAGAAAGAAATAGTTGAAAAATAAATGGGGAAGAAGGGACAACTCTTCCTTACAGAAGAATTCTAGTTAGTGAATGTACAAGGAATGAGGGAAACACAAAATCACCACTAGAACTACGGTAATAATGACTGCAGGTGGGTCCACCAATGCATACTAAAATTAGTGAGCAGAAGTTTAAGAAGAAACAGCACTTTTGCACAGTCTCAAATTTTCTCCTCAAAAATAAATATTTATTAATTACAAAGGGAAAATTAGTCATTTCATGTGGAGAAACCTGACAGAATCCCCTTAACCAAGTGATCAAGGTTGACAGTAATAAGACGCTGACATCACGGGCCTGTGATATGATGCACTGAGCACGGCGCAATGTCACTGCTGTGGGGGTCTGGCCTAAATCCATAACCTCAATCTAATCATGAGAAAACATCAGATAAATCCAAATTGAGGGACATTCTACAAAGTAACTGGCCAGTATAACTCAAGACTTATCAAGCTCATGCAAGACGAGGAACGCCTGGGGACTGTCACAGACCGGAGGAGACTACAGAGACGGGACAACTGAATGCAGCGTGGGCTCCCGGATTCGATCCTGGTGCAGATGAAGGACATGAGTGAAAACCTGGTGAAGCCTGAACACAGCCTGCGGTTGAGCTGACGGTGCTATTCACTTCCTGGGTTTCATCACCGAACCGTGGTTATGTGAGACGTTAAGCGGATAGGAGATATGGGAACTCCCTGGACTATTTATGCAACTCTTGTGTAAGTCTAAAGTTATCTCAAAATAAAAAGTTTTAATTTTTTCTTTAAAAAATAGGAAGTGTTGAGTTGAAACAGCAGAACAAAGCTAGGAGTCCAGAATTTGAGCCCAGGCTCCATCTCCAAGGCCCTGCATGATGTAGGCCAAGACCCACACCCTCTCTGGGGCTCTGTAGAAGGAGATCAAACAGGATGGGCTCTGAAGGCCCATTTGATACCCAACCTCAGATACCCTGGGGGCCTGTCAGCATTTGTCCTGGGGTCACTGCCCACATTCTGTTTCCCTCCTTCTGGTCCCCACCACACTCCCCTGTGGCTTGGGGTGGGGCCTAAGGGCAGAAATTGTGAGACTCAACTGCCCCCTACAGGCTAAGGTCTGTAAGCACACCACAAGAACCAGGGAGTGAGGGGAGCAGGCTGGGGGAGCCCTCCAGGGACCCCTGCCTCCTTTAAGAAAGGCAGGAGATAGGCCTGTGCCTAGAAGCCTGCTGCCTCCTGGAGGAAAGCTGTACTTAACATTTTGGGGGAAGGAGGAAGACGGGGTGCTGGGCTCCTGAGACGTGTACTCTTAACCTCCACAAAGAAGAGAGGAGTCAGCTGACTGGGCTGCTGGGCACCAAATCTGCCATTAAAAGCAATAGCTAATGTTCACTGTTTACCACGTGCCAGGTGCTAAACGTACTTCACAGGCATCACATTGTGAATCCTTCAATCACCCTTTCAGGTAGGAATTATTATCTCCATTTTACAGAGGAGGAAACTGAATCTAGACAATTTATGTAACTTGTCCAAGGTGGCAGCCTCCTCCAGGAGCTTCCTCCCTGGCAGGGCGGTAAGAGCATCTGGGCTTTCATGCAGTCAAGTGAGATGAGTTGATATTAAAGGGCTTTAGAAAAGTGAAGAGGCCTGCCCACAGAATTCTGAGACCCCAGGGGAGATAAGGAAAGTCCACAAGTCACATCCACCAGAGGGCAGACAAGGCAGGCCCAGACTTGAGGGGTAAAAAGAAGAGAGGGGCTTCATGGGCTAGGATGCAGAAGGCCATTTATCAGCATGTGTCTCTGCCACACCATTCCAGGTGAGACAGGAATCTTGATTACGTGATGTCACACGACCTCTCCAAACCTCCTGCCATAGCTGTCTCATGGTTAATAGTCCCGGCCCTGCCCACCTTACGTGTAGAGAGAGGAGGTCCAAATAAGATAATGGGTTTGCAAGTCCTGGGCAAACTCTACATTGCCACATAGTAATAAGAAATTAAGCTATTAGGATAATTACTACTATTACATAGGTGTGGGGATTGTTAAAGATGCTGAGTCCTGCTGTGCACCCATTAAACCCCATTAAAGAAGAAAAATGCGTCAGTTAAAAAGCTGGGACTCAGCTCTGCAGCCAGGGGAAAGGCACAGGCCAGGCAAGGGAGGAAAGCCAGCTCCTGCTTGGAAGTGGATGTGAGAGGGGCTGGGAGCGGCCGTGGGAGGGGGCAAGAGGGCCAGCCCCGTGGCATGACCAGGCCACGCCGATGTCGGCCGGTGCCCTCCTCTCTCCATGTCAGAGGCTCCAGGGTGCAATCACAGGAGCTTAGCAGAGTCCTCTGAGGGGCTTTCTCCACCTAACACCCTAATTCTGCCAGGAATACCTGAGATGCTAAACTGACTTTTGGGAGCCACCCTGTAAGAGAGACTTTGACAAACTGGAATGTGTTTAGGGAATGTGCCCACACTGAGGAAAGGACTGGACTCCACCTGCTATGAGCAACGGCCGAAGGAACTGGAGTTATTCAGCCTGGAGAAGAGAAGGCTTGTGGGGCCACGAAGCCACGGTCATGGCCTGCAGCCTGAGTGTGTGTCCCAGGGAATGAAATGCCCCGTGTGGCTGAAGGCGGAATAAAGACTGAGGAGTGGAAGCTCCAGAGAGGCAGATGTCAGGCCAAGCTAAGGAAAGGCATCTGACAACTAGAATCTTCTACCAGTGGAACTGGCTGCAGCAGGAGGTACTGAGCTCACTGCCACTGAAGGTGGCATCAGACGCTGGGGAATCGAGGATGCTGTGGAAGGAGTTTCTGACCACGTACCTGCTGCTGTCCGGCCGCCCCCTTCTTGCCTGCGCCTTCCATCTTTGGCGAGCCTGGCCGCCCGGAGGCACCCTCTTTGCTGCTGCTCATCAACAACTTCTTGAGCTCCATGTTTTCCTCCCTGTGTTGGAGGCAAGCAGAGAGGTCACATTGCTGGCCCTGGGTTACGGAGGCTGGGGGCCTCTGACCTACCACTCACCTGAGTTGCAGCTGAGTCCTGGGAAGTAAGGCAAGACCCTAAAACCTGCCCTCGGGTAGAACCAAAAAGGATATCCTTAAGCCACTTTGCTGGCAATCCATGGGCTTCCCTAGAAGTCTCTAGGAAAGAGACTCTAGAGCCCTAGAAGGGTTTCCCCAACTGTGGATGTCTGTATACATGAGGCCTTCAGGATGTATCCACACTGCACTAAACAGCCCTGGATCACACCCTGGCGAGAAAGCTACACCTTTTCCAATGATCTTCAAACTTCCTGTGTAGAGCACGGGGAAAGCCTCAGTGTGCTGCTAACAGGTCTTGAGCACCTCTCTAGTACTTACTAGCCTCCTTTGTTAACAGAGAAAGAGCAGGCTTCAGGCCCACATCCTTCAGTGGGCAATGGTAGTTAGCCAGAATTTATGAACATCCTTCCATTTTCATTGTATTTATTGTTGGAGTTATCTTCTATTTATTACACTAATGCTGTTTTCCATTTACTGTAGTGAAAGTTTTCTTTATAATAATTTTAAGTAAAAACATGATTCAAATTAAAATAAACTCTTAAGTAAATAATAAGGTAGGTGATACAGGACATAATAAAAGTGGTGATGTGAGGGGCCGGCCCAGTGGCATAGTGGTTTAAGTTCACGCGTAGTGGTTTAAGTTTGCGCACTCCACTTCGGCAGCCCGGGGTTTGCAGGTTTGGATCCTGGGCAGGGACCTTTGCACCACTCATCAAGCCATGCTGCGGTGGCATCCCACATAAAAAATAGAGGAAGATGGGCACAGATGTTAGCTCAGGGCCAATCTTCCTCTCACACACACACACACACACACACACACACACGCACACAAAAGTGGTGATGTGGATTCAGGTATGACTGGAACATGTCAAATATTTCTCTATGTTCTATTTGCAAGCTGAGTTTCCACGTAATAATAGAAAAACAGAAAGAAGGTGGCTTTCCCAAGGTCACAGAGCAGGGACTTGCACTACTGCCTTCTAATTAAGAGTCTTTCCTCCAGCCTGAGTTTTGGGATCCATGGATGGAGTCATTATGGCTATAAAACCCCAAAACTTTTGGCCATCCAAAAGTAAATAAATATATGCTGATTTAAAATGGCACAGTGGCCCAGTAGTTACACATTTATATTCCCTCTCTTCCTGTTGATTCTAATAAGGAACAGGAAGGGAGAAATGGAGTGGCAAGTCCTGGCTATAACAAAGACCTCTCTTCCACATACCTGAGCCCAGGTGGTACCCAGCAGATGATTCATCACCCAATTCTCCAGGACCACAGTGCAGGCAGGAATTACGGCCACTCTAGTGAATGGGGAGCAAGGAGGCCCAGGTTCTCACTGTGAGACCCGAAGCGAGTCTCTGCCTCTCTCAAGGCCTCAGTCTCCCTCTGCACAATGAGGGGATTGGCCCGCACGCTCTCAAAGGGCCCTTCCAGCTCTGAGAGTCTGAGAGTCAAGATCAGTGGTTCTCAAGTGTGATCCTGGGCCACCACATCATAATCACAGGGGCCTTTGGGAAAATGCAGATGCCTCTGCATTTCCTGGGTCTCGCCTCAGACCCACTGAATCAGAATCTCGGCAGAGGAAGGAGGGGTGGAAGTGTGAACTTGTAATGCCTTCAACCTCAGCGATCCTGCACAATTAAGTCCAAGACCCACTAGCCCAGATGAGGAACCTCGACTATTCTCAGGAAACAGAGCAGGGGGGTGACCAGCAGGGGGCAGCAAAGTCCTGAGCCCTCTCTCTAACACCAGTGAGCCACTGTTAACAGGCCAACGGGGCAAGTTCCCAAGGAAGGAGTGCAGTTTGTACAGATCCCTTCTGAAGATCTGAAGGCACTAAGAACAGACACTCCCCAAGGTATTAAAAGGGCCAGAGAGGAAATACCAAGGTACCTACGGAGAAGGACCCAATGCAAGGCTCTGGGCACAGGCCTCAGAGCCCTCAGCCCTCATTCCAGAGATCAGCACCACACCCACCCCCGCCTCCTGCCCACCCCGACTCCCAAGCCCTTCTCTGAGGAGCTGCACTCACCGCAGCCTCTCAGCAGCCTGGTCCCGCTGCTCCAGGCCCTTGTCCAGCTTGGCCTTCAGGGCCTCATTCTCCTTCCGAAGCTGCTCACACAGGGTCTGCAGGGCAGAGAGGTGCATGGGGACAAGGGAAGGGAAGGGGTGCACCCCAAATGCAGGCTGATGTTGGAGGACAGGGGAGGGGCCACAGCCATGCCACGTCCCAATACTTTACCCCCTTTGCCTGGCCTCACCCAGTCCCTCTCAGGACGGCTGGGAGCCAAGCCACTAGGCCCACCCAGGCTCCTCTACGCCTCTTCTCCCTCAGGAGCCAGCCGTGAGGACGCCTGACCAAGAATCAGCCACAGGGCCTTCTGGTCCTCCAAGGCAGGGAGCTCCATCCCTCCTCCTCCTTCTCTGCTGTTCCACAGCCTAGAACGCTCTTCCCCACCAGCCTTCCCCTGACTCACTTCTACTCCTGCTTCAAGTCTTAGCCTAAATGTCACCTCCTCAGAGAAGTCCTCCCTGACTTCCACATTTCAGGTGAGTTAGGTCACCTCCATTATCCTTCTTCACGGCCCCCTGCTCTCACCCTTCTTGCTTGTAACAATTAGAACTAAAGAACTGTTTGTGTCATTGTTATTAATGTCCATCCCCCAGCCCCCTCACTCATCTCTCATCCACTGCCAGACCCCCAGCCCCAGCTCAGGACCTAGCACAGGTCGACACTTAACTCCATTGAAGGAACCCACGACTGAATGACTAAATGGCCAAATGAATGAATGAACAAGTGAAGAAGTGAGTCCCAGGAGCCTACGAGCTCAGTCGATTTGGAGAGTATGCGAGGCTTCCCATCTTGTCAAACGGCAAGCTGGAAGCCAGGGCATCCTCAAGCTCTCACCAATTCCTCAGTGTGGCTCAGGCTTCCTCCACCTCGGAGACTCAGTTCCCTCCTCTACAGAATGGGGACAACTGTGCCTCCTCTACAGGGCTGCTGGGAGGACAAACAGGACCATGGAGGTGCCAGCGCCGTGTGAACTGCCAGTCACCTGACAACATGTGAGGACGTGTGTTGGAAGTGCTGCGAGGTGGGGGCATGCAGATGGACGGCCAGACTCAGGGCCTCACAGACGGGGAGGGGAGGGAGGTGCTGACTGGTAATGTGGAGGCACCGTGTCAGTACTGAGCTACTCAGTCTTTCAGCAAACACTTAGTGAGCACCCAGCACGTGCCACGTACGTGCTGGGTGCTCCTCCACTCACTGCCTCAGAGCCTCACAGCTTCCCCAAAGCTACGTAATTCGTCTCTATTTTAAAGGTAGGCTAATACAGGTGAAGTAATTTGCATGAGGTTGCACAGCTGTTAAGAATCACCACTGGGATTAAACTCCAACTGGCAGACCCTAAACCAGCGTCTCTTTCCCCTGTGATGAAAGAGCAGAGAAGGGAGGCAGCAGCCTGTGAGCTGGGCTGGGGGCAGAGACAGTGGAATTCACCCGACATTCCACCCGCTCCCTTCCATTTCCATTTCCCAGGCTCGCTGTGATCCTGTGGCTAGTTCTGGCCAATGAAAGATGAGCGTAGGTGACAAGTGTCACTCTGGGCTGGCCTATGCACAATTCTCTGGTCTCTTTTTTCCCTGTGGCTATTGTGGCCTCATATTCCAAAGGGCATGAGATGATGGGGCCTCTAGGTGACTGCAGAGCAGAAACAAGCCCCCGCCACACAGAATATGAGGGAAAACTTTTATGTTATCCACGGAGATTTCAGAGTTGTTTGTTTCCACAGCAAGACCTAGCCCTTTCTGACTAACACAGGAGAAATGGGCAAGCTGAATGGAGGCGACAGCCTGGAACTGGAGGGTGGTCGGACAGGAAGGATCCGAGGCTGAGAGAACAGAACACTATTCTGACCGGTTCCAATGCTCAGCAGAGGCCGTGTGCCATACCTGGCCTCAAAAATGTCTGCTGGGTGAACCAAGAAACAAATCAGTGAATGCACGTGGAGAAACTGGATTAATCTGCCTCCACCCACAGGGTGGGTAAATACCCAGGATGCCATGGCCCTGGGCAAGGCCTCCAGAGAACAGAACGTCCTACTCCTGGCCACCACAAAAAGGCCAGGACGAGGCCTCATGTGCTGTCCACTCTCCCAGTCTAGAGGGCCGTTTCCTCAAGTCTCTGGGTCATGCCCTGGGCACAAAGCAGCTAACATACAGAAGTCATCACAAAGGTCATCACCTTCCTTCAAATGGGCTGACAGAGTCCACCTGTGACTTCACCTGTTCATTCATTTGTTCATTCATTCACCAAATACACATTAGGCACCTATTAAGTGCAGGCACTGGGATATGAGACACGTGTGCCCCTCTCGTGAGGCTCACATTCTAGCAAGGAGCACAAGGACAACAAACACAAAGTAAGTAAACCACCTCATAAAATAAAATTATTCTAAGCTGTGATAACAGCTAAGAAGGAAACAAATAGGCACCTGATATAAAAAACAACAGCGGTTGGCAGGACCCCTTTTATGAGGCCGGGTATCGAATCCCATTTCAAAGCTGAAAAGTTGAGGCTTGACATGATCTTGCCCCATGCGATGCACCAGGTTCACCTCCCCAGAGCTCAGCTCTGAGCTGACATCTCCCTCAGCCCGGCCCCCCAGGCCCTCCCCAGAGGCTCTAGTCACTCCTCCAGCCTCGCCCCCCAACAGCCCCCTCACTTGGGGAGGGATGGGAGTCCTGTGCTCTCCCTGGTGTCCTCTGCTCCCACATCTCTCCTCACACCACGTCTCCAGCCTGGATGCCCCTCCTGCTCTTGTCAACCCAGGCCCTCCCCAAGGTCACACACGGTGGATTCCCCCTTCAACGGGGCACTTGAATGTTCGCTGACATGAATGAGCCCACAGACCAGTGACTGGCACAGAGGAGGGTCCGGGGGAAGGAAGGAGACTTTGTTATCGCTGTCACTAAGGTGACAGGTGTTCAGGTGCTGAGCAGGTCCTCTCAGAGCCTCAGTTTCACTATCTGTGAAACCCCCAAGTCCTCAAGGCTAAGATCCCCTATCCAGGACAAATGACTGATCATCATAAGATCCTAACAGTGACCACTTTTCAAGCACTTACTATGTTCTAGACTGTACCAGGTGCTTCATTTAAAACTCATAGCAATCCCATGAGGGAGGCATTCTCAGCTCCAAGTTACTGACAGGGATAGTGAGGGACAGAGGATAACTGACTTTTCTAAGGTCACACAGCAATAAAGAGTCACTACTGAAACCCTACAAATAGCAGCTGGAAGATGAGAGGACGGCGCAAAAAGACCAGGCAGGGTTCCACTCTGCCGACACAGAGCCACCAGGAGTCGGAATCATCTTGACGGCACTGACAACAAACTGGAACCAAGGACCATACGACTCCACGGCCTGGCCTAGGTAGGAAGGAAATGTGACCTCATTCCCATGGCCCAGAGACAGTTATGCAAGGAAGCCCCCCACATCGCGAGGCAGGCCGGGATGATGGTTAAGGGCATGGGCTTTGGAACATGACAGATTGAGGTTTGAATCCCAACTGCAACATCTACTAGCTGGGTGACCTTAGACGAAAAAAAAATCACTTCTCAAGGGCTGTGTCCCCATTTGTGAAGTGGTGATAATGAAGGTCCTACCTCAGGGGGCCGGTCTCTGCTCCCTCCCTTACCCCCGCCTAGACATGAAAAACAGAGGCAGGGCTGCTGCCGCCTGCCCACCCCATATTTCCCAATTTCCTTCCTCTTCCTCGTCCCTTCCCACAACTTCCTTACCCTGCTCACTACCCTGAAGAAGCCCAAAGTCTGCCCCCAACATCACCCTTGGAAGTCCCCACAGGACCCCTGCGTTCCCAGGAAGAGCTGGAGGAAGCAGAGGGGAGCACCCCTCCCCATCCCAGTGCCCTCCCGCCGGCCTCACCTGCAGGATGGAGGTGCGCTGCTCGTTCTTGTGCACCTTGGAGGCCAGCCGGTTGAACTCGAGGGCCATGCGGCCCAGGTGGGTGAAGAGCTGGCCGTGGTCCGGCTCCTCGGCGCACACACTCAAGGTGGTTTCCAGGCGCTGCAGGTGCAGCATCAGGTTGGAGTCCTCGTGGGGCAGGGGGCCCAGCTCCTGGCGGGGGGAAGGGGACACAGACCGCTCTTCACCAGGGTCTGAGCAGACGCAGCCAGCCATTCTCTCTCGGCTTCCCCATTCCTCATGACTCAGTTTCCCGCTGTGATCCCAGCTCAGCCCAGGGAAATTCTGCAGTTACGCAGGTTCCCTGTCTGGAGCTGACTCACAGGGCAGGACTGGACTCCCAGGCCACCAGCTGGCTCACCAGCAGTGGAGCCACCTTCCTCCCACACTCTGGGCCTCACTGAGTGCTGTGGGTAAATCACTTGTCCTCTGGGCCTCAGAACCCTCATCTACTTAATGTATACACACCCCTGCCCTCCCTCTACCTCACAGGGTTCTTATGAGGGGGAACTGACATGTGGAAGCAGCACACCCAGGAGAGGGTATCACTCCATACATGGCTTCTTCAGCTCAGGGAGTCTTGACCAGGGAGCCACTCAGAGACCAAAACTGTCTGACTTTTATGTCTGTGTGTGTGTCTTCTGGGGAATGGTCCAAGTGTTCACCAACTTCTCAGAGGACCCAAGACTCAAAACAGGCTAAGAATCACAGCTCTAGATAGTTCAAAGAATCCCAGTCTAGTACAGTATATAAGAAATGAAGCATACTGTGGGAGGAGAGTCCAATCTTGATAATCACTCAATCTCTCCCTCTCTCCTCTGTCTAGAACACTTATCAAAGACAGCACCCTGGTTATGCCAACACTGTGCCCAAGGCCCACAGGGGCACCTCACAGCTAACTGCATCAAGCCCAGCTCCCCTACCAGGCATCTGAGCCTCACCTGCCCTTGCTTGAGCCCCACGCACCAGGCCCCGTGCCACCTTGGGCTTCATTCCCACAGTGCTCCCTCTGCTCATCCTTCCCAGCCCTGCCTACACTTCAGCTCCTCTAGCAGGCCTCCCCTAACATCTGTGGGAGTCACAGGATGTCAGAGCTATGCGGTGCCTCAGGCTTCAGGCTGGGAAACCAAGCTATGGGGAGAAGGAACTTGCCCAAAGTTGCCCAGTGAGGCAGTGGCAGAGCCAGGACTGGAACTTAGGCTTTCTGACTCTCGATCCAGTGCTCTGCCACATTGACCTCCCACGTCTCTGAATTCTGCAGCAGTGGAAATGCCCCACAGCCACAACCTGGCCTTCAGTGAATGCCCATGTAATAGTGTTAGCACCTTATTCTAACAAGAGATAACACTGCTTCTTCAATTCTGCACTCATTCCCCCACTGCCTCTTTCCACAAAGGATCTGAGGTGGCGAATGCTGCTTTGTTTAAGGCTCATGAATTGCTTCATCCCTCTGATTTCTCCAACGGGCCTACGAGCTCCCAGAGGGCAGGGAGGCTGTCTTGTCTTTGCTTAACACAGAATAGGCACATGGTGGGGAAAAGGAGGAACATATTAACAAAATGAAGTTACTGGTCCAAGATCATAAAGTGAAAGACTTTCTGAGCAGGGGGGGTCTTGCCTCCTTGGCCAGCTTCTCAGAGCCCTCAGGGACCAGACCAGGCGACAGAAGTTCCCAGGAGACAAAACCCAGACCGTTTCTAATACTCAGAGCCGCCTGGTGTGGTGATGAGCCCCTCATCACTGAAAGCATGCTAGTGTAACCTGGACAGCCACTTGATGGGGACCTTTCACTGGGAACTGACAGATACAAGACGCAATCAGTGAACCAAAGAGCCACATTTATCCCTCAAGCCTTGGTGGAATGAGCAGTGGAGACCAAGGTGTCAGTGAAGTAAGGTTAGACTACTTACTGCCTATCAAATAACAACCAAAAAATCTCAGTGAGGAGGGAGGGAGAATGTTCCAGACCTTTTGCAATGTTTCTCCAATAAGCCTGCCATGTTAAGAGAGAGTAGGACATAATTGGAATAAAGGCAGCAAGTAGGGTAAGGTATGGAATGAGGATGCTGGGTGGACACCCCAGAGCTGGAGAGAGGGAGAGAGAGAGGGAGGGAGAGAGATTGTGAGATTGTGTGATTGTGTGATTGTGTGTGTGTGTGTGTGTGTGTGTGTGTGTGAGAGAGAGAAAGGTTTAACCTCCTACACCTCCTACCTGGATGCCCTGGAGGGCAGCCTGGGAGGAACCAAGAGTCTGCACAGAAGGGTAAATCACCTGCCTTGGGCCGCTCTGGGCCTCTCTGACCCTCTCCACTCCCCCAGGGCTCAGAGCCCACAGCCCCAAGGGCTGAGTCACTGTGTGTGAGGTGCTCGGCGCTGGGAGAGACCAGGGGGCTGGCAACATGCCCAGGCTTTCACAATGGTCGGCTGCCTGTGCAGCCCAAGTCGGGGAAGTCACCAGACAGCGATTTGCATATGTGAGCGAGAAGCACCCCCTGGTCCGGCCCCTCATGTATCCCCAAGTGACTCCAGGGTGCCCAAGGGATCTGAGTGGGTCCAGTGCCTCTCACTCGGGGCTAGGTGAGTGAAACAGAGAGGAGACGTGGGACATGCCCAGGGACCTGCCGTCCACTCACCATCGTGTTTCTGGTGCGGCTCCCACTCTCTGGTGGAGAATTCTGCTCATCAGTGGGGACCACTTCAAATTCAGAGGAGGTGCCCTGTGCAGAAAGGAAGTTAGGGGCTGCCTGAGAGGAAAACACCTGGCCCCTCCTCTGGGGCCCCACGGCTGAGAGCAGCGAGGGGGCAGAGAATGGAAGGACCAAACCCCTTCTCACATCCAAGTCACCCGGGCAGCCCCTCCGTGCGGAGGCTGAGCTCACGGGGCAGTTACACTTCGCTTCATGTGAGACCACAAAGCAGGATTCTCAGTCTGCCTGCCACCCACTGTCCCTTTTGTGGCCAGTTTCCCCATCTGTAAAACAGATGTTGGGCATGTTGGACTAGCTGACCTTGAACTGCTAGCACGTTAGGATTGTATTTTTCTTAAAGGCCTTGCACTTTTAAAAGGTTTTCACAAACTCCATTATTTCTCAAAGCAACACACGGAGTGGTCAGAGGGTTACGTCCCCTTTAGACAGAGGAGGAAACCGAGGGCATATCATTAGTTAATGCAAAAGTATGGACTGCACCCAAGGACCGCAAATCCAACATTCCTGCTACAGCACCAGAGCTGTCTCCCAGGCCAGGTGTCACCAGCTGGTCGCCTGGAGAACACAGCAGTTGGTATGACCACCACCAAGATGCTCCTATGCCAGCCTTGCCAACCCAGTCCCAGAGGTCCCAGAGGAGTAGACTGATCGGGGATAAGTCCCAAAGATGCGTCAACAAATTTGGAGAGACTTCTTCAGGATTCACCCAAATCCAGGGTGGCCGAGGACGACCAGACGTTTCACATCTCTCAGCCATCGCGAGTAGAACGTACCGGGTGTGCAACCAACGAATAGGCTGATGATCCCTTTGAACGAGCAAATGGCTCTGGGATTGCTATTAAACTGGGTCTACAAAGACTATTTCAGCCCTCCCTCGTCCCAGGAAAGGGCACACGGATGGGAGGATCTCTATGCTCAGTTTCTGCTGAGCCTCATGGCCACCAAGAACCCAGCTCTGGACCTCAGCCCTGCCTTGGAAATCCCTTTCACCTCTACATTTCCCTAATTATCTGCGTGACCTCGGAAAATGCTCTTCTCTCTCTGGACCTGAACTGTAGGATGAAGATGCTAAATGATATGATCACTTGGGTGCCTTCCAGTCTGAGGATACCAATCAAAACTTCTCACGGCAAATCTCTAGAAGACAGTGTCTGTGCTCCGTCTGAGATGTGAGTTCCATGCCACACTCATCTGTTTTCCTAGCACTGGGCACAGTCAAGACATGCTCAACTTAGTAAACGGGAAGAATTCCCTGTGCACACCAAGGTCTTTCTGGTAAGTTTTAACTATGACCTTCATTTGAAAATGGGGAACTGAGGCCCCAGAGATATTGCCGTCGACTTGCCCATTATCCCCCAGCAAGTTAGAACTCAGGTTTCTTGACCCCAACCCTCTCTCTTCACGTTCTTCTATCTGCCCCCAGCACCTCGAAGTCCAGGCAACTTTCAGCGATGACTCCAAAGGCAACTTACACTGGATGGAGGTTTTTGGACTGGCTCTGGCTTGTCGCTGGGCTGTGCAGGGTCAGCGGGGGGTGTTGGGACATGTGCATCCTTTCCTGGAGAATTGAGAAAACATAGATGAGCAGCAGGGAAAGGGGAAAAGCCCAGACACCTCCCCCTCGGGGACAGCCCTGGCCAGAAGAGTTCTCCAGCAGAGTTCCCTACATGAGTCTGGGAAAACGGGAGGAGGTCCCACAGGGCCAGGTGGCCTGGGAAAATGACCGGCCATGGAATGATGGAGAGAGAACCTGGACAGAGAGACCATCTTTCCTGGACTTGCTGGGAAAATCCCAAGGTGGCCACAGCTCTTTGCTACCCAGGACCTACCTCAATGACGACAAGGATGACAATTTACCATTAATAAAGTGTTTTTATATTTATTATCTCAGTCGATTCTCACGACAGTTCTGTATCCCCATTTTAAAGGTAAGGAAACTGAAGCATGGAAAGGTCACCAACTGGCCCACAGTCACAGAGCCAGCAACTTCAAAACCAGGACTCAAACTTGGCCCTCCCTCTACCAACTCCTGGGGTTCTTGCTGCAGGGAGCCCCTAGAGGGTCACTGCAGGTCTCACTCTGGGGGGTGGGACTGGCACCAATCTGGGACTCAGAAGACACTGCTGAATGGATAAGTGGAGCCTGGAAACGCCCACTGACTGCAGCACAGTGGACTCTGAGATTATCACTTTCCTTCTTTTGTCTATTCAGCAAATGCAACCACCAGCCAAATGGAAGGCTGGCACAGTGCCCTGGGCTGGGACAGTAAGGTGGGGCTGCAGCAGGAGGCATCCACGCCCCGTGTGTGGGGACCTCTTCCCCCTGGTCCAGACCTTGCCCTGGACTTGGAGACGTGCCAGAGGAATGCATGGTGACCACGCACAGGACTTTAACCCCTAGTCACAGTCAACATTCTCCTTTAATAGGGAGCATATGTAACCTTACATCTGAAATACACTGCAGCAGGCAAGTCCAGATTCTTCCATGGGCCTCAGCTTCCCCAAATGTAAAATGGAAGGAGAGGGGCCAAACCACAGAGCTTTTGATGCGTACACCAGCTCTGAGTGACCCGAAGTAGCTGCCTGGAGCCCTGTGCCTGGCACATAGAGGCTGCTCATTAAGTATCTGCTGAATAAATATGCTGATAAAGATCCTGAAGCCACCTCTCGGGTGCAGTGGGTAGCTGAGATCCATTACCAATGTCTGCCAGGGCCTCAGGAGTGCTGAGTCACCAGGCACTTTTGGACAAGACTATTTTGAAGTCCCTTTCAAACCTGACCTTCTGGGGGATGCTGCAGCCAAAACATGCCTGGGAGGATGGTCTGTGGTCTAAGGATAAATGAAGGGGAGGTGGATTTCTGAATAAGAAGGGAGGCCACCGTTAAGGGTTTGGAGTGCGGGCAAAGGCAGGCGACAGGGTCCCCCATACCTGTGAGCTCAGCCAGGTGGTCGAAGGAGGCCAAAGAGGGAGACGATGGTGGGAGTGGCTCGCTGTCCTTGACCAACTCCTCTGCCTTCTGCCGCAGCCTGGATGCTTCCATCTGAGACTCTTCCAAAAGCTCCCCTGGGGAGACAGTGGGGAAAGGAGGAGCAAGAGGAATTGCTCAGCTTAGTGCGCTGCTTCTCCCGGCCCTGTGCCCCTAAGCCTGCTTCTGCCTGGCTCTTGCCGCTCCAGGCCCTGGGCTTCACTCCCACCATCGCCTGCGGGCTGAGTGGGACACACATCATTCTAGCTTCCACCCAGAAACAGGCCGGATAAGGAAGTGGGCCCCGCAGTCAGGGAAGAAGGAGTATAGGGGAATCTAGAACAAACTCCTGGCCCCCCAGCACCCTCTTCCTGCCCCACCCCGGCCACACCTGGCCGGGGACTCCACAGAAAGCCAGCGGCTCTCTTAGGCCTACCATCATGGCGCTGGGGGGCTACTCACAGCCTACGCCCCCACAGTCGGGGGCTGCCTAAAGGGTGGAGACCCTTGATAGTACCAACCACCCCTGTGGGCCTCAGTTTTCCTTCTCCTACAAGCGGAGAAGGGGAAACTCTGCCCCTCCCTCCCCAGTCGGCCATCCCAAGCAGAGCTCTGCCAAGCAAGGAGAAAGCATTTGGTAAACTGGGAAGCTGTGCTCGCCCCCAAAGCCCAAGACCAGAGAAGGCGGAGCAAGGCAAAGGAAGAGTTTTAGGGGTTTGGAGGAAAGAGAGACCCCTCCGGATGGGGACATCAATGAATGCCGCGCACGGAGAAGGAGCTGGCATCTGATGACAGAGGGGGACGATTCGGTCACCTGGAGGTGAGTGGCCTTGCTCGAGGCAGTGGGACAGTTTGAGCAAAAGCCAGGAAAAGAGAAATCAGGGGACCTACTCCCGCCCTGCTTCAAGCCAAGCCCAGCTCCCTGCTCCAACACTTGGGGCCCTGCCCTGGCTGCCGCGGTGACGCCACTCTCCTCATGTCTGGTGCTTGTGGAGGACAAGGCCACTCTGTTTCCATGTCCACCACTGGGCCTTCCAGCTCCCTCTCCCCCATCCCACGCCTCCTTCTCAGCCCCTCCAGGTATTCTGAGTCCTGTCATCATGCTTCTGGGGTGCTGGGGAATTGGGGCCGGGAACGGGGCCACCGTGCTACAGAAGCGCATAAAGACACAGCTGTGGGGCAGGCACCAATGCGGGGCCAGGAGGGCCAGAGGGATGACGGGCAGAGGCACATGCCAGCTGGCACTGCAGGCGGCAGGGAGGAGGCCTGCGGGAGAGCACAGGGTCTGCTTTACCTAACATCTTTATCCCTTGCATTTTTTCCTTCAGTCGGGAATTCTCCTCCACTAGGCGCTCAAAAGCTGCCGACGCCTCTCCCGGAGGCACGCTGCCCCCAGGGTCGTAGATCCGGTATGGTCCTCTCCCTTCCATGAGGGTGGCTCAGCCCCTGCAGTGGTGCCCACCTGGCTGTAAGGACAACAGCAATATATCAGGGGGCTGGCCAGGCCATTGAGGCATCCTAGTCAATCAATGCCCCAGAAGGCAGTCCCCATAACCCAGAAGAGAACACAGCACTTCAGGCTGGTCTGCCCACAGTACAGCAGAGCAGAACCGTCACCTTCTTTGATCTGGACACTCTGCCTCTATTAACGCAACCTAAGAATGGCATCAGTTTCTTTTAGCAGCCTTACTGTACTGCTGGTTCATTCGGAACAGCAATCAACATATGAGGTGCAACATGGAGTACAGAAAGAGCACTGAACTTGGAGTCAAAAAATTTGAGTTCATATCCTGTTGATGGGGTCAGAGGGACAGGGAGCCTGGACCACTGCACCCTCAGCACGCAGCATGGTACTAACTACAACGTGCATGCCCAATAAACACTTACTGAACGAATACAGGTTCTATCCATCAACTCACTGTGGGATCGCGGGCAGTCCCTTCCCCTGTCGGAGGAGGGGAAATGAAAGTCTTACGCTAAATCAGTGATCCTTAAAGTGAAATGCTTGTGCCCTAAGGGATAAGCAAGTCAATTCAATCCAAAGTTCCATTTATACGTACACTGTCTTTTTTAAAAGAAAGAAGAGGAGGAAAGAACCGTGACTAATATTTAATATACTAATTGACACTGTGGCCCTCCTCCTTCAGTCTCGTATCATGTATGGTCTGTCCTTTCCAGTTTTAACGAATAGAAGAATTTTCCATCAAACCACAATCTACTCGTGCCGCAGGTGTTCTGCATTAATCTGTTCAAATTCATCTGTTTTATTTCATTTGAAACCACTCTGCAAAGTGATTTCAGAATCCTAGTTCTGTGACTTAGTAGAAAGACTTCTTTCTTGCATTCATTCATTCATTCTTCCAATAATTATTTATTGGGCATCCACTGTGTGCTGGGGACCAGTCTGGGTGCTGGGAAATTATCATCAAACAAAACAGATACAAATCTCTCATGGCGCTTATAGATAGATAGGTAGATAAATACAGTATTAGGGGTGATGAAAACATCTAAGGTCAAAAATTAAGCAGGAAACCTTGAGGCCGAGACTTTCATTTTAAATGGAGCTGTCAGGAAAGGCCTCACAGAGGAGTTATTTTAGCAAAGACCTGAAGGAGATGAGGGAACTAGCCACACAGATATCTGAGGGAAGAATATTCCAGGCAGTGAGAACAGTAAGTGCAACAGCCCTGAGGCTGAAAAATCGATCCAGCCTCCAGCCCTACAAAGAGCTCACTAACACGAAAGAGTTCCAAAGGCCTCCACCGGGGGCCTCAGAAGGACTTGGGTCACCACCCCCAGGGCAAAAACCGTCAGGAATCCTCAAAGGCCCTTTGAGCACCCATACAGCGCACAGCGCTCGCTGAGAGAAAAGAGTGCCCACCATTCATTAATCATCTGCTTGCCAGGCACTGCATTCAACACTTCAGAAGCATCACCTCAGTTAGGCTGCACAACAACCCTCAGATACATACTCAAGTATCCTCGTTTGATAAGGGAGGCTCAGCGAGGTTACATAACTCAGCCAGGATTACAGCAGTTGCCCCTTATCCATAGTTTCGCTTTCCATGGTGTCAGTTACCCGCGGTCAACCACAGTTCAAAAATATTAAATGGAAAATTCCAAAAACAAACAACTCATGTATTTTAAATTGTGTGCCACTCTGAGCAGCATGATGAAATCTCACGCTGTCCACTCCATCCCACCTGGGACGTGAATCCTCCCTGTGTCCAGCACACCCGCGCTGCGTACGCTGCCTGTTAGCCTTAGTAACCATCTCGGTCACCAGATCGACTGTGTGGTATCACAGTGCTTGTGTTCAAGTCACCCTCATTTTACTTAGTAATGGCCCCAGAGCACAAGAGTAGTGATGCTGGCAATTCGGATACGCCAAAGAGAGGCTGTAAGGTGCTTCCTTTAAGTGAAAAGATGAAAGTTCTCGACTTAATAAGGAAAGAAAAAAAATCATATGCTGAGGTTGCTAAGATCTACAGTAAAAACGAATCTTCTACCCACAAAATCGTGAAGAAGAAAAAAGAAATTCATGCCAGTTTTGCTGGCGCACCTCAAATACGTATGTACTATTGGAAAAATAGTACATGCAGGGTTCGGTACTATCTGTGGTTTTGGGCATTTACCCAAATGGGTCCTTCCACTGGGGGTCTTGGAAGGTATCCCCCACGGAAAACGGGGGCCTGTTGTACATAGCCAGCATGTGAGAGCCAAGATGCAAACGCAGCTCTGCCTGCCTAAGAAAGCCAAGTTAACCCCTCCTTCACTCTCATAGTGCCCGATCACGACTCAGGCCAGAGGGGCAGACAGCGGCTTCAAGCCTGTTTGTAGGGTAACACACAGGGCTATCGGGCACCCTCTGGGCTGTATCCCCTGCTTGGAAGCACAAGAAATAACAAAGATTTTGGCCAGAAGGTCCTCATTACCAGGGGATAACTTGGGCCAGAAAGAAAAACGAAGTTCTGGCATGCAGGGCCCCTCCCCCAAAGACTGACAAACAGAAGATGAACACATACTTCAAGACGCACCCACACCCTGCTGGGCCCCACGGAGGCAAAGGACAGCTGTCCACAAGCCCAACACAAAAGTCATCACTCAGCTTCTCAGGAGTGACTTGTTTTTAACTTGAAAGGTCAACATTATGCAGCAGAGCAATAAAGCACTGAATTGAGACAGCGTGGGTAAAGCTCTTGGCACAACGACTGGCATATAGCAAGGTGCTCAAAAATGCTGGAAGACATGGGCGGGGGCCTTCCTCTGCGCTTCCCCTTCTCCTCATGGGGCTCTCCAGCAAAGCACTGGCCGCCCAGTACAGCACGGAATGTACCTGACTGGTGCAAGCATTTGCGTCTGTGACTGAGAGCCTCCTGGAGGCAGGAGCGTGCTGTCACCAGCACAGCTCTGGTACTTGGAAGGGTGAGCCACGACTGAGAGCTGAATGGAGTTCACAAATGGGGAGACGGAGAGCTGGAAGGGGCTGGTAGCCACCTTTGGTGACAAGTGGCAGCAGGCGTTCTGGTTCCTGCTCGCCACTCCACACTCACCCTAAACAGAACTCCCAGTTGACAATGCGTGATGATTTGGATATGTTTTTTACTCCACCTTTGGCTTGCCCAGCAGATTGGAAACTCCATGAGAGCAGGGGCCAAGTCCATCTTGCCTACCAGGGTATCTTTAGAGTGGTCCAAAATAGAGCCTCCATAAATCTCTAATCAGAGCAGAAAGACCGAAAGGACCAGGAGTCCTTGACCCTGCCTCTGTTCCTGAGAGGCCATGTGTAAACATCCGAGAGCCTGGCCAGGACCCACTGACCAGAGGCATGTTGGACAACCATATACTTCTAGAATCAGGGCTGGCACAGCCATGCTCCCTCAGAGATGCCCGATGTACGGCCAAGCAACACAGCAGGATGCAGGATACAGGAACTGAAACCCCATCTCCACATCCTCTAAACCACGCAACGCTCAGGCTCACCCTCAGCACTGGGGAGCCAACAGGGAAGCAGTTCAGGGGAAGCAAAAGAGAGGGCAGGCAGGGCTATCCTCCCCGACTCCAGCCTCGGCGGGCAGAGCCTGGGGGCAGGGGGAGAGAACAGGCTGCCAGGCGGCGGGCAGAGGGAACCCAGATGAAGCAGCCTACTGTGAGAAAACCCTCTGGAGATCAGAGGAGCCACCCAAGAGAGGGCCTGGACTTCTAGAGGAAAGAAACACAAAGAGGGAAATGGGGAATTTCCACGTCCGCTGACCTCATGCCCAGCTGGTCAGAGGCAGTTCCAAGATGACTGCCAGGTGGACGGGAACTCTCCTCCCGGTCATGTGGTTTTTATAACCATTCCTGGAGAGGGGAATCATTCCCAGGATGACAGAGCTGGACAGGAATCTCCAAGGGCAACAAGGCGAATCCCCGTTACCAGGCGTCCAGAGGCTCCTGAATGAGGGGCTGCATCACCCTCCTGCCTCCCAGGGTTCCCCTCGGTCATAGACCACAGAGTGGGTGTGGAAAGGGGAAAGGAGCTGCGGGCCCCACGCCTCGCATGGGGCAGTGCCGGAGTTCAGCGCCTAGGCATCCCGGGGCATGAGCTCAGCTGATGCTCCCTCTTGCTGTGAGGGCAGTGAGTCAGGGTCCAGAGCACGCAGACCAAGGTCACACAAAAAATCAGGATGGAGCCGAAACTAGGAGGTCCCTGCTCTCTGTCCAGTCTGCCCACTGCCTCCACCCTCCGTTTACATGCCTGCACTGCGATCCCACTGCAAAGTAGCGCCCCTCCTCCCCTGCCATGTTCCTGCGGGGCCTGGCCACATCCAAGTGGGCCCGGTTCCAGCAGCTACAGATCAGCAGGTGACCCATCAGCAGCAGGACACCAACCCACCTTCCAAAAACAGAAACAGCCGGTGGTGAAGAGGCAGCCAACTCAGGCCTTCTTCCAAAACAAGACCTCAGCTGAGGCGGGCCTCCCATAGCCCATCTGAGGGGCCTGGGAGTGCCCGCCGGAACCAGAAATGCCTGGTTTGGGGGCAGAAGGGGGCCCACAGAGTGTGAAGATGGAAGTGATGCTGTTGAAACTGAGGGAACCATCGCTACAAGAAGAGGAGGAGGAGGAGGAGGAGGAGGAGGAGGAGGAGGCGTGACAGGCGAGCAGCCAAGGGGGTCTGAGGGGGTGGCAGCGTGGGCCCAAATCGCAGCCTCCACTTCAGAAGAGGGTTGAAAATTAAATTTACATTCCAGCTTCTGGACTGAAATGCTTCGCCCACCTGAGACTGTCATGAGATTAGCCATGTGCTAATTAGCAGGGGCTCCCAGGCCCCCCAAATGGTATGAATTTGCATAGCCAATAACATTTGCAAAATACCTAATAGTTTCCCAAGCACTGTTTTTCCACCTGATTGTCACACGGCCTTGGGAAGAAGGCAGGGCTGATGCTGTTTGACAGATGAGGAAACTGAGGCCCACTTGGGAACTTAATCAGCCCAATCTAATGCCGCTGGGCACAGCTGCATCCTGCAACCCTGGGAAAAGCGAGGTTCTCCCTGCCCCAGGGGGAAAAGCAAGAGCCGACCTCTGGTACTGGGGGTCATGGCAGCCAACGGCCACCTCCCCAGACAGAGGCAGGGGCTGCCAGGGATGCTGGTGGGTGGGGGTGATGGAGGGGAGAAGGGAAGGGTCTCCAGGAAGGAAGGCACAGGACAGGAAGTCAGAAAGTCCTAGCGTCTAGTCTGCTGCCCGCTCTCACGGCCACGGGCGAGCCCGTCTGCTCCCTGCACCTCCGCTCCATCCCTTCATGTGCACAGGGAGGAGCCTGGACTGGAGAGAAACCAGGCGATGTCTTAAAGCTGGCCTAAGGATCGACGGAGACCCAAGCACTGGAAGCCAGCAGCAAGTCAAGGAAAGAGAGAGGACTGAGCACACTGGAGATAAGACAGCCTTGGAGTCGGGAAGACAGGGTCCAAACAGCACAAGATCTACAGAGAGGCACGCAGGTGCAACACTGAAGGGGGCGCTCCAGTGCACGCACGCGGCCCTGAGTGGGAGCCCTCCTCACATGCTGCACCTGGGGGCCTCGCCCGCACTGGCCTCACCCTAGACCCAGCTCTGTCCAGCCTGCAGGCTGTGTGACACAGGACCAGTCACTCACATTTTCTGAGCCTCAGCTGCCTCATCTGCAAAATAGGAACATTAACAGAATCTACCTGGTGTCAGATTAAAGAAATTAAATGAAACAATACGTGTGCAGTTGGAAGGGGGTTCTCACTTTCTACTCGCTACTTCCTGACCATTTAACAAGAAACGTATTCATTCTATAATAAAATTTCCAAACTAATATTAATGTGTATTGTACCAAGCTAAGTACCTGACACACAGTGAGTTCTCAGTAAAAGGGTGAGGCAGCCCCATAACTGTGCCCAGCTGATTTAAGGGCCAGGTCTCCCACTCACACAGTCCCTCCTTCAATAGAGTTTTTAGGTTCCTCAGCAAGCCAGGCTGTGGCACCCACTTAATTTCTGGTAACTGCGAATAACCATTAAGCAGGGACACTGGTACACCATCATCGCTAGTGAAGACGTGGCTACAAGAAGCTCATGGACCACAGTACCACACTCACGGAAGACTGGGAATCATCTGAGCCTCATTTTCCTCCTTATAAATGGGAATAGCCTGCAATTCCCCCCAGGGATTAGAGGCAGTGAGGCGTCATGAAGGCACCTTGCAAACTAAGCAAAGATCTGTCCACATTCGTGCTCTGTGACGATGACCTCCAGTCCTCCCCGCCACTCCACGGTCGGGGAAACTGTGGCCCCAGGTCCATTCATTCAAGGGCAGGTTGTGCCCTCTTGATGACTGTCAGCAAAGACACAGCACCTACTTTAGATGGCGTGTACTCAGGGGGCCCACCCTGGCATCCTTGCCAGCCAGGAGCCAAGGACTTAAGTCTTGGCAACCACTTCAGTAATAAAGAGGCTGCAGGCGAGGGTGTACTATGAGGAAGGGGGCTCAGGAGTCGTGGGATGCAGTCAGGGAACACCAGAGAAACGTGGCCTCAATGGGCCTCAGTTTCCTGAAAGGAGGGGTTTGCAATAATGTAACATAGCGGGGTAGACTAGACAATAGCAATAATATCACATAGCAGGGTAGGCTAGACAATAGCAATAATGTAACATAGCGGGGTAGACTAGACAATAGCAATAATATAACATAGGGCAGTAGACTAGACAATCTTTAAGGCCCCTTCTAGTTCTAACATTACAGAACTTGCAATTTACTATCACCCCTTTCTATAACCTTCTACCTTGAGAAGGCTACTCTTCTCAGTTCCAATCCCTCTTAATGCCTAAGTGGATTTCCCTGACCTATCAGTCCTCCCACAAGGGTTATCAGGAGTGCTGTCACCTCCCCAAGAGAAGTCAGAAACCCCGATGACGTCTGCAGCCCTTTGCCGGGTCCTGCCCTCTTCCCTGGCATGCATCCAGGCTCCAGCCCAGCCTGAGGACTGTGTCCCTCAGACACGGCACACATCTCCCCGGTGTCCCTCTTCCTCCCCTCCCCTCCACTGACTCACCCACAGAGGTCACCCCACTGCCTCCACTCAGCCTCCATGACTCAGGCTCCACACCACCAGCCTGGGGACAGGGGGTGGACCAGGGCCATCAGCTGGCTGGAACCATTGCAAAAGAAGACCAACGACGTCTAACTAAAGCTGGGAGAGGACCTGACAGTTGTTAAGAGCTACCATATGCCAGGCACTGGGCTGCATCATTATGCATATTACCTCATTTTCTTGATAATAAAAATCTTGATTTCTAAAAATTATGATCCCTGTTTTCTAGGAAGGAAACCAATCCTCTCGGATAGATAGCATTATCTCTATTTTTCAGACGAGGAAGCAGACTCAGAGAGGTTAAGTCACTTGCCTAAGGACACACCGCTGGTTAGTGGCAGAACAAATAATCCAGCCTTGACCTGTCAGACTCCAACACCAGTGCCCTTTCCACTGGCCTGCACTGCCTGAGAGGCAATGGGTTGCAGCTCAGGGGAGGAAACCAGTCCTGCTGCCCGGCTATCTGGAACACGTCCCAAGTTCCCAGGCCCTGCCTCCGAGTGTCTCTAACTTTGTATGCAGCCAGGTCCCAGTCTGCCCCTGATGGCCTGCTGTGACCAGGGCTTAGAATCTCGGGCTGGAAGGAAGCTCAGGGGAAACTCAGGCCTGTGCTAGCCGGCCCCCGGGAGACTCCGGCTGACCATCTTTAGCGACCCAGACCTCACCAACTTCCTCCCCAAGGAGCCTCCCTGGGCAGCCAGCACCAGCTGTAGTTAGGCTACTCCCAGTTCTGCATCCACCGCCCTCGCTCTGCCCTCTGGGGTCCCCTGGAATAAGGAACAAGATGGCCCTCTTCTCCATCTCAGCCCTGAAGAGATCTAGAGCCTGCAGCTTTCTCCCGAGGCTGACGGGCCCTCGTTCCTTGCATTGCTTCTTATACAGATTGGCTTCCAGACCCCTCCCCAGTCACCCCCTCAACCCTCCGCCCATACCCTATTTGTAGCTGGTCCTGAAACTAGACACAACACTTCAGGTGTGGTTTGCCTGACCAAAGAGAGGAACCTTGTTTCTATTGATGTAACCTCGAGTATATTTGCTTTTCTTATAGCTGGGTCACCCACAGTAAACAGTATCCTTTCTCAATTATGTCAACTACCTGCTTGTATGCCTGACTGGCTGAGAACAAACTTCCCTCAGAGAAAAGTATGCTTGAGGAGGTTTTAATTTTCTAAAGGGCCAGAGGTAACTGACTGATTCAGTAATCTCCTAACTAAGAATCTAGAAATCTTTGCCTCGCTGTATACAGGGGCTGGACAAAGATGTGCACTGCCACATGCTTTGCAATAGCAAAAATGTCCTGACTGTCCATCAAGAGAGGATTGGTTTAATAAACTATGGTGCATTCATTCAATGGAATACTATGTAGCCATCAAAAAGAATGGAGCAACAGAAAGATGCCCATAAAATATCATTAAGGAAAAAATCAAAATATAGATTTATACGTGTAATAGGATGCTATTTAAAACACACACACAGTTGTGTGTGTATGTATGTGTGTGTGTGTGTGTGTGTATACACACACACACCTATATAAAATCTTAAATGTCCACAAAAAAAGATCTGGAAAAACACACACCAAACTGCTCCTAGTAGACAGCTCTAGAGAAGGACTTAGGACAGGAGACTGGAATCAAAAGAAACTTTTATTTTACCTGTAATTAACTCTCTACAAGGGAAACCTAGTCCTGTTCTATTTTAAAATTAATTTTAAAATACAGTGGGGACAGGGGCAGGGGAGAGGAAGGTGAGAGAAGACAACTTTCACTTTTTACTTTATACCTTTTGTATTGCCTGAGTTTTCTGAAACTTTTCTCCAATGAACATGTTATTTTGTAACTTTTTTAAAGGGAGGTTTCTAAACAAGGTTTTTTTCATTTAAGTGGCTTGATAAGGTCAGAGCAATAAGGAAGGCCTATTGTTCTGGCACCAGATGAGGGTGGAGAGCTGCGGGCAGGGGTGAGAGCCTCCTTACTATGTACCTGCTTCGTGTGGACAGACAAGGCTGTAGAGACTTGATCATAAATAAGAAGGGAAAATCGGGGACAAGATTTCTAGTCAAGGAGTCAAGGAATTCGGTGGGTGGAGAGTTGGCAACTGTAGAGGAGAGTTTCAACCTGGAACCTGCTGGGAAAGACCTCCCTTCAGGAAGGTCAGGGCTGGCCTCGAGGTGACAAAGCGGGGAAGAGAAGCACCCGACATCAGATAACCACCCTCAGCTGGAAACAAGAGCACGGCCTCCCACCCACTGCCTGTGGGTCCTCACACCGGGCCTTACACCTGCTTTGCTGGAGAGGAAGTCGAGTGCAGACAGGTGCAGAGCTTGGCTCAAGGCCGCACAGTTCCCAAGGGACAAAGCAGAACCCACACCTGATGATCACATCACTGGTCCCCACCCTGTGCTCCCCACTGCCAACAGCCCCCTAAGACGGACCGAGAAGGCAGCCCAAGCTGCACCAGCCCACTCCCCATCTCCCCCACGCACGCCTTCTCTCAGCGCCTGGGATCTACAGGTGCACACACTCCATGCCAAGAAGCCCGGCTTCCCTCCCAACAGCTGGGACCTCACTTAACCCAGAAGGAGCGTCTCAACTCTCAGCTATAGGGACAAAGGGCACTAGGGCCAACCTTGGGACAAAAGGGATGGGTGACTTGACTGTCCCCAATATGCCCAAAGCTGGTTTACCCAATGAAGGATTACTCTAACCACGTAACTCCCCCCTCCAAGGGGCAAGACAACAACTTTTGAGAATTCCCCTTACACAAAATATGGTGGACAGAGGGTTTAAAGGGTTCAAATACTGTCTCTGCTCCCTCACCAGGTGACCCCTGAGCAGGCCTCATTTCCCTTGCTTCTCCCTAGACAAATGCTGTGAGGACCAACTAGAAACCGTAGAGCTCTCTGTGGACCTTCAAGTGTTCCCCCAACAGGAGCCATAATGGCTATCAGTGATAACGGCCAGGAAGGGGACGGCTGGACAGCGGGTAAGACTATTCAGATAAATGCCCAAGATGTCTTGTTTTAATAGCAAAGGCTGGAAACTACCTAATGTAGGAGAAAATGAATAAATACACTGGGGCAATTTCATACCAGGGAATACTATACAGCCATACAGCCATGAAAAATGAATGAACCAGAGCTAGAGATATAAACATGGGTGACTCTCACAAATATTAAGCAAAACAAGCAAGTTGCAGAAGAATACAGACAGTATGATAGCATTTAAATAACATTTTAAAACATACAAAACAATACTACATATTGTTTAGAGATGTATATATTTAAAAGAAAACTAGAGAAATGCAAGAGAATAAACTCTAAATTCAGAACATTTATTTCTTCTGGAGGGGAGGAGAAGGGGGATATTTCAGCATACAGAAAATGCGTTATTTCTTAAGCCAGATGGGTGGATGCCCAGGTGTCTGCATGTTACCCTCTACGTCTGAAAGATTCTTTCATATTTACTACAAGTCAGTGTTGCCATCCTCAGACTCTGTTCCTCTTCTGAGGGGTTGAGATGGGGGGTAGCAATTGCAGAGGCAGAAGTGGGAGTGTGGAAGGACCAGGGTTCCTCAGACACTGACGGAGCTGGCCACGATGGAGGCACACGACCACAGACTGCCGGCCAATGGAGAGCAGAGAGAGCGTTCTCCGTGTGGGTGGAGACCAAACCAGAGGCCCCTGACTCATGGGACACCCCCCCACGCCCGCCCTGAAAATACCAGCTCTGGCTTCTGAGAATGACTCCTTGGTGACATGACTCCCACAGCACCCCCCGCCCTCCCCCCACACACACATCTGCCTGGGCCAGCAGGTTTGTCCACCCATAGGTGCTCAAGAACACAGGGAACACTCTCTGGGGAGGTCGTCGGGGAGAGAGGAGCTCAGCCCTGCCTGGGGACAGCCCTCACACAGCTCCTCAGGCCAGTCATCTGCTCCCATGGGAAGAGTGATTGTCCTGGGCCAGGCAGAGGGAAGAACATCAAGAACTTCCTACAACTGGCCGGCCTTGGTGGCTGCCAAGGTCTGTGTCTGGGGGTGGGGAGCTCTGCTCTCCAGAGAGGAAAGGGAGCTTCTCACTGCTTCCCTGTACCTTCCTTCTGGCAACTCCCCAGAGGGCCCCAGACACCCTCCCTTCAAAGAGAGTCAGGGAAGGAGGGCAGGCATGGTGGGCAGGCAGGGTGCAGCAGCCAGGAGCCGGAGGGTGGGCTCAGAAAGGCCTGGTCCAGCGGGAAGAGACTAGAAACTACTAGAGCCAGAGAGGGCGGCCAATCACTGGACTGCAGAGTTTGTGGAGCTGGAAGAGAACGCCCTCAGACACCAGCCAGTGAAGTCCCTTCATTTTGCAGCTGGGACGCCAAAGCCAGCAAAGGGAAGAGACCTGCCCAAGGCTGCAAGTGACAGTAGTGACACCGAGGGGAGGCAAACTTGGGTCTTCTGGCGGCCAGGTGTGCACTCTTTTTACCCCACCACGCTACTGCCCTCTCTCTCCTCCCGGCCCTTCCTCCAGTGGTCAGGTGAGCAATGAGGGGAAAAAGAGGAGGAGACATAGGAAGAACCTGTACCTGAACCCGGGGGAGGCAGGCCCACAAAAGCAAGCCATCTGTCACATCACTGGAAGGGGCTGTCTATGAGGTAGAGCACCTTCACTCTGGCGGTGGGGGTCAAGCAGGCGCTGATGATCACCTGCTGGGTGCGGTTGAGGGAATTTGGGCCAGATATCCTCCACGCCCCTCCAAGATAGAAGCTTCCACTATTCCAAACAGGGACGGAAAGACATCTGAGACAAAGCAAAGGACAACCCATCCAGAGAGGACACAGCATGGTCCACAGGTGTCAGAGGGATAAAGGCAAGTTATCCCCACACATGGAAAGTCAAACCATCCTCCTCATCTACTGAAAAGCTTTCAGTATCCTCATGATTATCATCATTAACAAGATCAGCAGCTAGCAGTTACTGAGTGCCTGATGCGTCTCATTAATTCGCACCACTCTAGAAGATAGCACTGATGTCACAGAATCTTACAGATGAGGAAGCAGAGGCAGCACCCACCCAGGTGTGCCGAACTCGAAAGCGTGTGCTCTATCTACACCAAGGGTTCTCAAAGAGCGGCCAGGCAGCAGCATCAGCATCGCCACCAGCCACCAACCAGATGCTCTGAGGACACAGCCCAGCAATCTAACAACCACCCAGGTGATTCTGATGCATGCTTCAGTTTGCCAATCAACTGCTCTAATCCCTTCCCAACGCAGCCGACAAGGAAAAACCGACACTTCTCCACCTGATAGTCAAGACCTTTAGGGTTTTTCCTAGCCCAGCTGGTCAGCTCCCCCAACCCAGCAGAGCCTCACCCCAAATCCTCTGCTCAGTCTACTAAGTTCCAGAAGGGGCTCAGGCCCCGTTCTGCACCTCATCATCTTTCTAGAGCCTGGCCTTGAAGTCAACTCCTCCAGGAGCCCCCTAACCACCTGATGCCCCCAAACTGCTCTGCACTCCAGTCAGACATACTGCCAGGCACTTGCTAGCACACAAGGTCTTCCAGATAGCACTCAGTGCACATCCCTCCCCATTCCGCTACAAGCTCCTGCAGGGCAGAGCCAGTTCCCTCTGCACCTGCACATCACGCCACTCTGGACCGCACTGGGCGCCGTCAGGAAATGTTTGCTGACTATCAGAAGAGCAAAAAAATGCCTTGGGAAGCAAGTTCTGGTTCTCATCCTGACTCTGCCCCACCTCTCTGGGACAAGTGCCTTCCCATCTCTAGGCCTCAGTTTCCTCATCTGTGAAATGCACCATTATCCTAGTTTCTTCTGTTCTACTCATCCATTGAACAAACCCAGCAGACCCTGACCCCAGACACCCTTATCCAGTATCAGGGAGGCACATGTGAAGACTAAGCGTTCTCTCACCCTTCTATTCTAGGAAAAGAGAAAGACAACAAACGAGTAAACACTAAAAATTACCATACGCCAGACACTAAGTTCTATACCTATACTTTCTCATTCGCAAACAAGATTATTTCAGAGCATGACGAATGTATGAAAAAAAGTACAACAGTAATATGACAGAAAGTGAAAAAAGGGGCTACTTTGCATAGAAAGGTCAGGGAAGGCCCCTCTGAGGAGGTGACATTTGAGCTGAGACTTGACAGATAAGGAAGAACCAGCCATGGAAAGAGCTGGGGAAAGGTGTTCCAGGCAGAAGGACCAGCACACACAAAGGCCTCAAGGTAGGATCAAGCTTGGCATGCTGGAGTAGAAAAAAGGCTGCTGCAGCTACATCACAGTGAGCTTGGGAGTAAGCAGAACCCAGTAGCACCCAGAGAGGGAGGCAGACCGACGACCTCCTACAATTCTGAGGTGCTCAAATCAGGTCGGCCTGACCCAACCCAGGACATCCGGGCCCCAAGTCACAGGCAGCACTGGGGGGAAGGGTATGAGTCAGATCCCACGGCTTCCTGGGGCCCCAAAAGACCTGGTGTGGGCATAGGGGCAGGCACCAACCCTCAGCGTGAGCGCCACGCCATACCCACGGGACACCCATGGGTGGGGGAAAACAGGGTCACATAAGTCGTAGAACACAGGACACTCATGGCTGCAGCTTCCAGAAGGACGTGATCAAGTGCTTCCATGAAGTACCAGTCCCTGAGCATATTATGTTCCCAGGACACAGCCAGGACAGCAGCCTCGTCAGTGGGAAGGGAACAGGGCCCAGGGTTCAAGGCTAATAGTCTTGGGCAAGTCTTAACCTTTCTGGGTCTCAGTTTCCTCATCTGAAAATGGAAGCTACTAATAGTGGCTATCACTTGGGGTTGCTGAAAAGATTAAACGAGATACTGAATGTAAAGCACTGTGCCTGGCACATGGTAAGTGTTCATAAATGTAAGCTGTTATTATTACTATTATTGGGTTTTCACTGCCTCAGTTCCCTCTGCTGTAAAATAGAAATATTAATACAACACAGGATTGCTATGAGTTTGTATTAATAAATATTCCAGTCTCCTATTGCAACAGTCATTGTCAGGAATAAAAAAAAAATTTGCAAATCCCCTTTCCTGACCTCTCATCAGATGCCGAATTCCCCTCTACCATACCCCATTGTTTGGAAAATGAGTAAGTGCTGATTGAATTCCATTTTGACTGTGAAATACAAATGATGCATTAGGAATCCACAGATTTCCCTGCACTGTCATTCTGCAAGGGGGTGGAGACGGATGTTGCTGATTCTTCTGCATCATCCACAAAAGTCCCCCCCAACCAAAACACAATCTCTCACCTAGTCACACAAAATTCCCACCCACTCCCATACACAATTAATGAATGTACAATGCAATCACTTCCATACATACCGTCACACACACATGCACATAAATGTTCTACAGGGGAAAACTCACCGATTCGCAGAAACCCCACACCCAAAATCGCTCCCAGAAACTCACTACAGCTACCCTGCACGTGCACACAAAAGTTGTCTCCAATTGTGTGCACAATATGGTCAACAGAAAGCATAGAGGGGGCTCTGGAGCCAAATGCGAGGGTTCAGATTCTGACTTCGCAACTCCCTAGCTGTGTGACCCCAATCTCCAAGTGCCTCGGTTTCCTAAACTGTAAAATGGGGATAATAATAATAACACTCATTTTGAGGATGGATGTGTCAATTAAATGAGTTTAATAGATGTAAAGGGTTTAGACCAACACTTGGTAAGTGCCCAGTAAGAGGTGGGCACTCATCACATGTGCACACTGCTTCCAAAACTGGTTTCCCACAGTGTAAACAGACCCACGCCCGCACACTCCCCCCACCCGCTGGGCTGCCGCGGTGCACCCCGCCTGCACGCCGTTCCCAGACGCGCTCGCCCACGCAGTGCGCACGCGCGCCCGCCACCCTCCGCGCCTGGCAGGGATTCCCCAGACAACCCGACCCCGGCCGCGCGAGGCGCCCCGCGCCCGGAACCTCGCGCGCCGGGGCCCAGGCGCGGAGGAGCCCGGGCCACCTGGCCGGGCCTGACCTCCTACCCGACGCCGGGTCACTGCCGAGGCTCTGAACGGCCCGGTCCCGGACTCCCTTCCTCTCGTTGCATCCTCCGCTCCAGCCAGGCCGGCTTACCTCAGGGTGGGGGCCCTGCGGGACAGCGCCGCGCTCTCCGCGTCCAGCCTGGGGTCCAGGGCCAGAGTAGTGGCCCGGGCCAGGCTCTGGCTCCGCAGCACTCCGCAGGCTCCGGGCTGGGGCAGAGGGACAGGGACCGGGACGAGGAAGTGCCAGGGGCCGGGCCGCCCTACCCCTGGGAAAGTCCCCGGCGATTGACAGGCGGCTCGCCCAATCGCGTCGCGCCGTCCGGGCGGGCCCGCGGCCGCCGGGGAGGGACGGAGCGAGGTAAACAGCAGGCGCCCGAGGTCTGGGGGTCCGAGAGTCGGCCCGGTAGCCGCGGGTAACCCGTCCCGCAGGCAGGCCCGAGGCTGTCTTCGCCTCGGATGGCAACCGCCCCGGGTCAGGGCAGCCCCGCGCCGGAAACTCCTGGCACCGGAATGCGGCTGGGGCCACCCTGCAAGCCGGAATTTCTGAGCCGAGACGAGCCGCAGAGACCACCCCACCCCTTCCTTGTGCGGAGGGGCGCACAGGCCAGAGCAGGGAGGGGACTTGCCAAAAGGCACGTAAGCATTTGGAGCTCAGCCAGAGCTAGGGCTCAGGGCCCCAGAGTTCCGTCCAGGGCTTTCCTGGACTTCTTAGCAGAGCTCATAGAAATTCCGAGGTGAATGAACCCTTAAAGAATCTTATTATTACGGCTAACAGTTTTTTTGCTAACTTACTGCCCTAACATTGTAAGTACTTTGCACGCATTACTTTAATTCGCACAGCCACCCTAGTGCAGTGGGTTTTATCCCCCTTTTTACTATAAATAAATTAATATACGAGGCACAGAGAGGTTACATGACCTCATTAAGTGGCCAGACCAAGATTCAAACCCAGGTGGGCAAATCCTTGCCTGCCTTCTACCCTGCCTACCTTTATGGGCCAGATCGTCCAAATAGGCTGTGGGATTTCCCAGACCAGTAAGGAGCAGTAACTTGGTTTAAGGTTGGGAACACTTATTTTTTTTTTTTTAAGCCAATCATTTTATTTAAAAGAGGGTACGTTTTAATTCCAAAAAGTGGAAAGGCCTAACCTTGGGATAAAAGACAGCTCTTTAAGTTGGGTAAATACAGCTTTATGAAAAACCTATTGCGAAACACTCATTTCACTGGAACTGTTGAAAACTTAGTCATTGACAGGCTCTCATCCTCAGAAAGGATTTCGGGAGCTATTCCATACAGGCCCTCATTTTATGGAAGGAGAGATCTGTCAGGCAACCGTCACTGTGTGTGACCACACACACGCGCGCGCGCGCGCGCGCTCCCCTACGCAAGTATATGCCTATCCGAGGATTCTCCTTTCAGGCTTTGTGACATCCTGGGAGGCCTTCAGTTGCTTCAAAGGTGTCATCAGATTCTCAAAACAGTATTAATTCTAGTTCATTTGAATTATGAAAATAAGTTCACATACACCCTGATTTTGAAGCGACAGAGGGAGAGAGGGATGCAAACACCAAACAGAACACCACTGAGTGTCACCAATGGGGGAGGGTACAGGGAGGTTAGAATCTTGGATTCAGCGCCTCTCAGGCCTCACCTCTACCCATGAGGCCCCTCCAAACCGGTTTTCTTCCTACTCTTCCTCTTTACTTCCCAATTTGCCTCTTCCTGGACTGTTCTCTTCATAATCCCAACCCAAGTCTTCTCATGCACCTGAAATTTACTTTAAAAAATGAAGTGTCTCCAACTATTTGCATTTGTTTCCAAACTATTTCAACTGTTTTTGTAAAATGTCTGTCCTTAAAGAGTTAGACACATAGTTCCGTTCCCCAAAGTGCCAGATGATTCCCAGGTGGGCTTGTTGGACAATGCTCTAGTATGACATACAAAGTTCACACAGTCACCTTTTTGCCTGATTTCCTGCTATTGGATAACTTTTCTTGATAATTGCAGTGTGTGAGAAAAGTCATCTCTTCAAAGCCATGACTGTGCCCACCCTTCCATCCTTTTAAGTCTTAGTTTGATTTCAGAACATCCCACCATGTTAGAGGCCCTGGAGACCATTGATCACAATCCCCTATTCAACAGATAGGTAAACTGAGGCCTCAGTGTAGTAAAGGACTTGTTCAAGCCTATGCATGTTGAGTGGTGCACCCAGGGTTGGAGCCCAGGACCTTGGCTCCTGGTCGTGTGTGCTCTTTCCACCGTACCATGTTGTCTTTACAAGGTCATGATTTTTCTTACTTTGTTACAGAAACTCAATACTCATTATGAAACATAGGCTATGGATCTAAGTAATGGGGTTCTAACCCCTACTCAACCACTTACTACCTGGGTGGCCTCTCTCTAAGCCTCAGTTCCTCTCTGAAAGATAGAGATAATAATTGTACCTACCCCTCAGGTGATCATCAGGATAAATGAGGTAACGCAAGTAAAGCCCACAGTTTGGCACACAGTAGGCATTCGAGAAATGATAGTAGTATGTAGACATGGATTGCATGCATTGGGTAGAACTTCGCTGTTAAACCCAGAAATGCAACCTCCTAGGTTCCATTCCACCATCCACATCCTCTGTGGGGCCCTAGAGTCTGGGCGCCTGGCAGTGTGGGAAACAGGCCCCCTAGCCTGGCATCCCCTGCCACCCCCAGATCTGGAGGGAGATTTCCAAGCTAGAAAGCTGGGCCTGATACTGGGAGCTGAGTGAGTCAGGTAGCTGGGGACCTCTTGCTCTTCCAGAGTGGTGACAGGCACCAAGCAAAGCTCCACAGGGGGCGTTAATCAAAAGGCCTGTGTTTTGTTTTGTTTTAAAGCATGCAACTTCCCAGTCTCCTTTCTGCCACTCCCTCCCCCTCCACCATCTCCACCAAGGCTGCTCCAAAATCAGACCTAAATCCACATTTCAAGGAAATAAGAAACATACCAAAAAACCCACCTGTAATTGACTGAGCTCTAAATCAAGTGCCTAAAGAGTAGAGGCTGCATATTAAAAACATTAAAAGGTAATATTTATGGAGTATTTGCTGTGTGCTAGGCCTGCACTTTTACATAATGTTATCTCCCAACCACCCTCTGAGGTCAGTACCATATCGTCCCCATTTCACAGATGAAACTGGGGTCCTGAGGTGTTAGATCGTGTGTACAAGGTCTTATACAGCAAAAGGTAATGGGAGTATGAAGATCCAGGGTCTTAAACTCAGGATGCTTTTAAGCATTATGCTATGGAGTCGTGCTAGCTAGCAAGACACAGAACTCAATATACCAGTCCTTAAACGGTCATTAGAAAGGATCAAATTCAGCCTTTTCCTTGTACAAATGAAGCCGCTGAAGGCCAGAGGGGGTCAGGGACTTGCTGGAGGGCGGTCTTACAGCGAGTTTGTGATTAGTACTTGGGACTAGAACCCAGAGCAGTGCTATTTCCACACCCCCTCACCCCCACTGATGGGAAACAGAGCTTCTAAAGCAAACAAGCGCGAGCTCCATTAGCTGAATCAGTGCATCAGGGTTTTGGCTGGGGGTGAATGAAACTCAGGGAGAGCAGCTAATGAGCTAGGAAAATAGCAACCCTGGGTCTGGGTCTCTTCCTTAGATCCAGTCTCACGTCTCCATAGCCTGAGGCAATCTCAGGAATGTAAAACCCTCCGGTGGATTCTAGGTGCTTTTTGGTGTTGGGTGTGTGTGTATGTGAGAGAGAGATTTCAGTGATAGTTAAACGAGAAATGCGTGTCAAGCACATGATGTTGACTGAAATTGTACTAGGTAATCATATTTTTTGGTGAGAAGTAAATAAGTGAGCAGTCTATGGTCCCTGCTTCCCACCCTCAGGAGAATGCATTTTTAATTCTCCCTACCTACCTCCCAAATAAGTGCAGGAGGGGATGGATATGAGGGCCATAAGATCTCCTTAACCTTTCACATTCATTCGGCACCTTAAGGTGAGTTACACCATATCATACGCACAATTTGCCCCTCCTCCACGAGGCCTGTCTTGTAAGGGTTAGGGCGTGGGCTCCGGAGTCAAACAGACTTGGGCTTAGATCACAGCCCGGCCACTCACACCTCGTGATCACTCTCCACCTGTTTCCTCCTTAATAATATGAAGGCTAGAACAGTGCCCAGTGGACAGAAGAGAGAGAACGAAATGCCAAAGGGCCTGGCGTCAGTGAAAGGCAGCGATGATAATTATGACCACCAGCCCTATGGAGTGGGCAGGATTGATTATCTCGTTTTTCCAGCGAGGCCCCAGGGCCTGGAGCTGTGGAGGACCTTGCCCTAGACCTCCCAAAAATGTTCTCAGAAGCGCCAGGCCTAGAAGGCATTCCTCCTGACTTGTTCTCCAAGATCTTTCCTGGTTTCCTCTTTCTCCATCCCAACTGTTTCCCTGTGTCCCTGTGTCTGCTTGTTACTCTAGGGTTTCTAGGGCACCACTGGAGGAGAGGAAAGGGCAAAGTGTAGCAGACACAGCCTGCCAGGCCCCTCCCACAGTTCCTAGGAGCCCCAGGCCTCCCCACCCCAGCTCTTCTCCCTCGCCTCCCTCTCTCCAGGTCAGGTTGTCAAGCGGATCTGAGTATGGATCCAAGCTTGCCCCTTGTCATTCTCCTAGAAGTGGGAAGAGGTCAGCCAGGCCCAGCCCAGCCCCCGAGGGAGGCAGACCCATGGGAACTAGAGCATTTCCTAATCCTGGGAAGCCCTGACAGGGCTCTGAGAGCAATCCTCCTTCAGCCTCACCCCACATCCTCTCTCATGCTCCCTCTTCTAGGGCCCCTCCCTTTTCTCCCTCTATTCTTCTCCAGCACAGAAGCCACTGTGACAGTGACTTGGCCTCCACTCCTTGCCCATCCTAGCCAGGGACTTCCCTGGGCTGGGCCTCTGACCAGCTTTGGAAAATCTGGACTGTTTGTGATCAAAGAGGAGGCCGCATCAGCACTCTCTGCCAGCCCTTCACCCACTCCTAGTACCTCAGGATCTCTGTTAAAGGAAGGTCCAGCGGCCCTCAGAGTAAAGCAGGGGGGAGAGCGCTCCAGGGATCCACTTGGTCCAGTGTTAAGGATGGTCCCAGCCTTCCCTCCTGTTCCCAGGGGAGAAGGGGTAGACTCCCACCTGGTCTCTTCCTGTCTAGCTTTAGATCACTAAAGTGCCCAACATGCACCCACACACTCAGCCTCAAAAACTCACACTCACACACAGACACACATTCACATCATGACCCCGATACCCACAGACACCCTCACACATAAACACGTAAACATGTTCACAAACCTTCGCTCACACGGACAGACACACATACACCCCCTAGATCTGACACACGTTCACAAACATAGACACTCATTCTCAAATACACAAACACACGTCTGCATTCACACTGGTGAACCTACTCCCTTTTCTTGGGGAAAGGATACGACAAAAATAGACCTTTCTTTTCTTTCCCTTTGGAAAAACTAAAAGCAACTAGAGAGAAAAAGACCCGCTGAGAAGGCAGGGCAAGAAGAGGAGGGCAGGAAGAGGAAATAAGTAATGGAGGGAGAGAGGCAAGAGGAGAATGAGGCCAGGCAAGGAGGTACAGAGGGCCCCAGCCCAAGCCCTGGGTCGGGGAAGAGGGAGCTGGGCAGGGGAGCAGCTGACCCCAGCTGGCAGGAAAGCGGGCGGCTGGGTGGCTCTTGGCCCAGAGCTGGGAGGGTCTGGTGGCTCCCGTACCCTGTGCAGAGAGCCAATTTCCCTGTTCTGCCTCACCACCCCTGGGCTAGGTCACTCACCTGGGGAAGGTCAGGAGAAGACAAGGGTGTGTACAGCGGGGGCTGCGGCCCTGTGAAGGCTCCTCAGCTCACTGTGCTTCTGCAGGAAGGAGGGCTGGGCTGGGCTGACTTTTAGGCAGGAGGGGAATTCCCCGAGATGGAGGAGCCAGCCGCCAGGCAGCCCCACAAGGCCCAGCTGAGGCCCCATCCCGCCCCCTGGCAGAGCACAGGGCCCTTCTTTGTCAGTTTCCCACCTGTCACTTTCCAGACTGGCTGTTGCTTGCTGTGAATTCCAGGGTGGGGAGAGGGCTCTGGAGAAGAGCTGGAAGCCTGATGATTCTGTGGCTGCACTGGGAACTGGCCCAGGGGCAGGGGCCACCTGGCTTGCCTACCCTACGCCACTCCTGGGTTCTCCCAAGGACCTCTATTTCCTCCTTTGCCTAAGGTGGGGGATTCCAGAGTCCAGAGTCCTGAGGAAGCCGCCAGATGCCCAGCCCACATCTTCCTGCCCCTGTTCCTATCCATCTGTTTCCACTTAGTTTCCATGAAATCTCCACAGGGAAGAAAAAGCCCACTCCTTCCCTCTGTGCTGGGTCTCATTCCCGTGTCAAGTGGGGCCTTAGAGACCTACCCACCAAGGAGCAGTCCAGCTCTGCACTAACCAGCTGGTACTCCTGAGCCTCAGAGATCCCCTGCTGTAAAATGGGGGTAGTGAGTGCCACTTTGTCTGCCTCCTGTGATGGTAATTAAAATAAAATGATGGTTTGCAGACATCCTTTGTAAACTATTGACTCCTTTACAAACAGAAGGTCTCAGTTCACTATCTGCTGAAAAATTGCCTGGGGAGGGACTGGGAGGAGGCCAATCTGGATGAGGTGGCCCTTCTTGATCATTCGTGGTTCTGGAGTTTCTTCATTCTTACAGCAACATTATAGACCACTGAGGATACAGGAATGGACAAGTCAGACCTGCTTCCCACGCACTCAGAGCTCAGGCTCTGGGGCTGCCCTGTCCACTACAGTACCCAGTAGCCACGTGTGGCTATTTAAATGTAAATTAGTTAAAATTAAATAAAATGAATAATTCAGTTCCTCAGTAGCAACAGCCATATTTCCAGTGCTCAATCACCACTTGTGGCGACCACAGTGCACGTGTATCGAACATTTCCATCATCACAGAGAGTTCTATTGGATAGCATTGCCCTGGGGCTGTAGGCAAATTGATAGGTAATTTCAATAAAGTGTGGTAGAGATGTGTTTTGGCAGGAGCTACAGGAGCCTGGACAAGGGAGCATCTGGTCGGGATTTGGGGATCTGGGAAGTCTTCCTGGAGGAAGTAACACCTCAGCTGAGGCCTGAAAGCAGTCAAGTAAGAACATAAGGAAGGGTGTTCTCAGCAAAGGGAATAGAGTGTGCAAAGAGAAGAGAGAGTACATTCAGGGAACTGAAAATCATTCACTCTGAGTAGAACATGGAGTTTGAAGCAGGCAAGGGGGAAGTAAAGAGGTGGGCCTGGAGAAATAAGCAGACCCAGGTCACAAGAGGCCACATTCATCCCTGGGGGAGGCAGGTGGGAAGTTGGGGAGTGGCGGGAAGTGGGGGATGGGAGTGAGGGAGGGGGAGGGTCTGCCGAATCCAATTCTCAACTGCTTCCTGCCCCGCAGATCAGGATTGCATGGGGAATGCTAGAGAGACCTCCTGGCCCAACGCTTCACCATACAGATGAGGAAGTGAAGGCCAGACGGGGGAAGTGACTTTCCAAGTGAGTAAATGGAGGGACTTCCTGACTCCTAGTCCAGTGCTCTTTCCCACGCCACACTCAGTCCCTCAGTCACACTGGCCACTTTATAGATGTTCAATAGCCACATGAGGCAAGTGGCTACTGTACACACTGTGCAGATATTTCCATCATTGCAGAAAGTTCTACAGGATGAACAGCACAATCCTTGAGCCATACCAGGTGCAAAGGATGATCTGCTTCCCTGCACATGGACCCTTTTCTCTGCAGGGAGTAAAAATACACCTTCTCATACCCACGCTGGCAGATGCTCCCCTCTCTGCCCTCTGACACCAAATTGCAGGGCCTCCCTTGCCCACGTCGCCCACAGCTCAGAAACAGGCCTTTGGGATGGTGGCAGGACTCAGCATCAGAGAGAGAAATCCTGTCCCTGGCTCCCTTTGTGAAGCTTCCTGGGGGCCAGGGATCAGCCCCCTGGGTCAGCCAGAGGCTTCCGTGAAACTGAGGAAGGTCCCTTCCTTGAGGAAATGGAGTTTCAGATTCCTCATCAGTACGACGTGTGATTCAGCCCTGATGTTCCTGGACTGTGATATGCCCTCTATACACAGTATTTGTCTTCAGAGGCCACAACAATCACAAATCCTCTGTGAGTTCCTGAAGCCTGGCTTGCACTTGTTCCTGCTCACAGAGTCTTAAATGGCGAAGGGGACTTGAAGGCTGAGGAGGCTCAAGGAGCTGGACCCACAAGAGCTGGGATCTCCAGTTAGGAGCTCTGGGCTTTCCCTGCTGCCATGCCAAGAGCAATCAGCTTCTCTCATCTTCTCTCCACCTCTTCCTTCTTCCAGTCATGAATTCTCTGAAATTGCCTTCCTTGTTCAGGCCTTGGGATAGACATCAAGGAAGAAGAGGCCTTTGGACTGGGCATCAGAAGAGCTGAGTTTGAGTCCTGGCTCGGCTGTGTGGCCCTTGGCAAGTCCCTTGCCCTCTCTGGTCCTCAGCTTCCCGTTCCATAATGTGAAGGAATCAGACTAGATAATCACTACGGGACCTTCCATTCTGACACTGTAAGAAAGTCCAAGGGTTCAGAGGAAGGAGAAATCAGGGCAGGCCAAGATGGTCAGGACATAATAACACTAATAGCTAATATTTAAGATTAACATGTGCCAGGCACAGTACTAAGTGCCCTTAAATGAATTATTTCATGCATTCCTTATCAGAACCCTATGAGATGGGTACTGCTATTTTACATGAGGAAACTGAGGCCCATAGAGGCATAAGCCAACAGCTAATAAGTGCCACAGCTGGAGTTCAAAGTCGGGTATGTCTCCAGAGCTTACCTGGAGGAGATGAGACCTATGCTGAACCTCAAAAGATGGGTGATATTTGGATATACACAGAGAAACTTTCCCACTCCTTTGACACTTAATTATCTAACCCCACCTCTCCCACTTGGCCATCTCTGGTGTTGTTGTTGGTCTTGTTGGAATAGCATTGGGCCAGCCTCGTAATAGTCAATCAAAATTTATTTAGCAAATGAATGGATTTGACTCCATGGGTTTCGCGATCCACCACTTCTGTGGAAAGCTCCCTAAGGATGGGAACTCCTCATGCTGTTAGGCTAGCCCAAGACTCTGGGCCGATTTCTGGGTCCCACCATAGACCTGAGAAATCAGACTCTCTGGGCGGTGGAGCCCTAGAGGCAGCACTTTTAATAAGCTCCCAGGGGTGATCCTGGTACTTGGCAGAGTTCGAGAAGCCCAAGCTCGCTAAGCTGGGTCTTCCAGCTCCAAAGTGAGAAGTAGCTGCTCGTATACGGGCAGCCAAGGAGAAATCACTGTCATGAGCCAACAGGAGGTACTAAATGTCATGTACTTCTCTGGGCCACTCAAGCATCAAATCCCTGACTTTTGCAAAAACGCTTTGAGTCCACAAGCATCCGATAGGTGCCAGGCCCACTGCTGTTACTGACTCACTGTGTGACCTCAGCAGTAATTTCCTCTCTCTGTCCCTCATCTTCCTCATCTGTGAAAGGGGGTCAATTCTCTTTGACCATCTATAACTCTGCAAATAGCTGTCTGCATAGACAGCGTAGAAGGGGTGCCCATTAGGATAATTTCATAAGGAATATCATAGATCAGGGGTTCATCAACTTTAGTGTCCCTCAGAATCATCTGATCCATTTGGTTTTGGGTGAGGCCTTAGATCAGCAGTTCTCAGTCCTGGCTGCACCTTAGAATCACCTGGGGAGCTTTGTAAAAATACAGATGCCCAGGCCCCAGCCCAGACAAATTCCATCAGAATCTTGGGGTGTCTGACCTGGGATTGGTATTAAAAAGATCTCCAGGTGATTCAAGTTGCGACCACTGCTCTTAAAGCTGCCCTCCTAACAGTTGGTTCTGATGCAGCTAGTTCCAGGACCTCGGTCGTCCCCTTTTTGTACCAGGGAAGGTGCCTTCTCAGTACCAGGGTCAGAGACCATGAGGACAACAGATCTTAGAATCTGGAGAGAGGAGAGCTCTATCCCACGTTTTGTGGGTCACAGAACATTATACATGGTGGATATGAAAGGAAAAATTAAAACTCAAACCAAATCACTATGAGGAGAGGAGGTATATGCAATTCTGTCAGCATCTGAAAAATGGGATTTGGGGATGCATTTTGCAAAATTGTGCTTTCCAAGGAAACGGATACAGGGCAGTATGTTGCAAGATTCTTGTCAAAGGAAGATCCAAGGACAAATGTTGCAAGACTATGCTGCTAAAGGAAGTGGCTTTTAGCCCATCACATCTGGAACAAAGCTTAGAGATTATCTTGGCCAATCCCCTGGCTGGACAGAAGGGGAAACTAAGGCCCAGGGAGGGGAAGGCATGGGCCCAAGGTCAGGCAGGAGTTGGTGAGAGCTGGCATTACACTCCAGGCTCTCCAACACCCTCCTGCCTGCTGTCCTGCCTCTATTCCTCAAGTATCCATCCCTTCTGTTTTTGCTGCAGGACCCCAGCCCACCCTCTACACTCACAACTTCTTGGACAGCATCCAAGTGAAAGGACAGGACTAAATCTGTGAGCCTGGACCTTTAGGACAGGACTACATCTGTGAGCCTGGATCTACACCTGCCAGACGACAAGGGCCAAAGCCCGGCTGGGGGGAGCTGAAGAGGAAGAAGCAATGTCTGATGATGTGGCTTGACCTCAGAAAGGAAGCCTGGTCACCAGGGGGAAATTCCCCGGGGGTGAGGTCTCATGTCTATGCAAATGTTGCATTCCAATTCACCTGGACCCCAGGATGGGAGAGGGGCGAGGGGAGAGAGGACACTGGGAGAGACAGGAAGTGGGCCTGAACCTCCCAGGGTGCCAGGCATTATCCAGGTTCCTTGTATGCTTAATCTCATTTGTCCCTGAAACACCTCCTAAGTAGGAGAGTGGGGAGCCCAAGGCCCAGTGAGGGGAAGTTACATTTGCCCAAGAGAATGCAGTACATTCCAAACCCAAGGGGAGACCAGGCCTCAGGGAGAGGCAATGATGATGAGGGAGTTGGTGCTGCTGCTGCTGATCAGGGTGACAGTCATGAGGCTTGAGTCCGAGAAGTCTAGCGAAGTTTCGAAGTTTCGTTTTAGGTTTCCATCTCACTCACCTGGGGAATTTCATCCTGGGAACAGCTAAAAGGGATGTGGGGGAGGTAGTGACCCTGACTCCCCTTGGGCAAATCCCAGCGCTCAGGTTTTCCAAGGCCTAATGGTAGGGGATGTGGAAGCTGGCACTGTTAACCCTTTCACGGCCAGCTTCTAGAACACTCCTAGAAAACTGAACAGAATGAGATGGAGGCTTTCGAAGGACAATCTCTCTCTCCCTCCTGCCTCTTTACATGTCACTCACCTTGAGCCTCACCACCCCCAGGAAGCCTTCCGCAGGGATTCCGCTCCTTTCCGAGGCTGATCCCACTGACTGCCTGGTCCTCCAAGGAGCTGGACTTGCCTCCTTGAGCAGGTGGCAAGTAGGACCAGAGCTCAAGTCAGGGCAGGTAGGCCCAAAGCCTGCCCTCCATACAGCCTGGTTGTTTCTGCTGCTATCAAGGAAGAATGAAGAACGTAGAGTGTGCACAAGAATAGGCAGGTCACTATTTCTGGAGCTGTGTGCCGCACACTAAGGCTGTGTGCCAAGACAAGTGTGAGTGTATACATGCCCAGTGCGTGTGAAAAGCAAGCCTGGGGACCTGTGTGAGGCGTTTCCTGTGTGGCCAGGAGTACGTATATGGACAACAGTGTCTGCATTTCTGTTTGTTACCAGCAGTGTATTTGTGGGCCTAATTTTATTTTTTACTGTGGTTCACAATGTGTGTTTCTGGGTGTTACCTGCAGAGTCTCTCTGATTCTGGGTACACACAGTGTATGTCCCTGGTGTGACTGGTAGTGATGTGGAATGGGATGTGTGTGATAAGTTGTATGTATGGGCTTTGAGTGGATACCAGATGTATGGGAAAGTGGGAATGAAGTCGCTGTTCTGGCACAGGCTTGGGATCTCTATGTCCTCCCCCCGCCCTCCCTGCTCTCCTATCAGGCCCTCCCATCCCCACCCATGGCTATCTCCAGGTCAAGGTCCAGGGCTATCTCAATGGAATAGCTACCAGGGGGTTCTGCCGGCAGCTGGCAGCACAATAGGCAGATGGTGATAGCTGGGAGGAAGGGGTGGGACCATCCCACAGAAGGAACGGCACGTTCTGGAAACTGCTACAACAGCTGGCCCTGGGGGAAGGGCCCATTCCCAGATGGCCCTGGTTTAGGGCTTCCTCTGTCCTTGCCTAGCTGAGAGGAGGCAACGGGATGGCCTGCACCAGGGGCCTTTGGCCTCACATCCTGCCTTTAAAAGCACTTCCTGCCCCTGGGTTCCCAGGTAAGGACACCTGGCTTCGCATCTGCCTCCCTCTCTCCTTGCCCATAGCAGGTCACACAGTTTCCTTGGCTCCTTGCTCCACCATGTCTTTCTTCTCTCTTCTCCACCTCTGCTTCCTCCGCCCTGGCTCATGTCCTCATCCCTCCATATCCAGGGAATAACTGTGAGCCTGTCCGATGGTCTCCCACCGCTGGACCCCAGAGACATCTTTCTAAAGGACATCTCTAATCACACTAGCCATCAGAGGCTGCTGAAAGAGCCTCCCCTCTCTGAGTCTTTCTCCCGTATGGAATGGAATCCGGCCTATTAATTAATAACAAAGAACTGATATTTACTGAGTCCTCACTATGTCCCAGACAGTGTGCTCAGGGATGTACGTGCATTGCCTTATTTAATCTTCACAACAACCCGGTGAGATAGAAACCTTTGTTACTCCATTTTACAGATGAGGAAACCAAGGCATAGAGGGGCCAAGTGACTTAATCTACTTCCACATGGTTGGCTGGGATTCAAATCCAGACAGGCCTGACTCCATAGGTCTAACGCCAAATTGAGGGCTCAGTTATAGAACTAGAATTTCCCACTTGCCTAACTCCAATTGTAAGGTGGGGAAGTTTGCCTTGGGAAACCTGAGGTCTGAGGGCAGTGGAGAGACATGTTAGAGCAACATTACCGCTTCTAGGTTCTGAAATTTGGGTTGGGCAACTTGACACCCATTCTCAGCTCAGCCTGGCTTCCACCATCAAGAGGAAGAAGAGGATGAAGGACGTGTCAGCAGAGAGAGAGCAGGAATCAGGAGACCCAGGTGCTAGCCTCAGATCTCGCCCTTACTAACGCCATGGTCACAATCCTGCTCTCTGGGCAATCTCCAAACATATGAAACAAGAAAGTTGGTTTGGACGATCTCTAAGACCATTTCCAGCTCAGTCAATCCGTGATGTGTTGCTTCTATCTTCCGGCCGTTTGTTTCACCACTTGCACCCTCAGTTTCCTCATTAGTAGGATGAGGGTGATCACCCCTGCACTACGCAAAGGAAGTGATAGCTTCGGAGCAGGAGAAGCTCCTCCTGCAGCTCTGGTGGCGGCTCATGGCTCTCAGCAAAGCCAGGGCACAGTAAATATCAGGAGGGTTTAAATAGTCAACCGTTCCTACACTGCTCTCCAGCAGCAGGGAATGTGACAGTGGCAATTCCCAGGCAGCTGCTCTCGGCTCAGGTTACAAGGCCAAACCCTCCCACCAGCCACTTCCTTCAGACATTTCCTTGAGGCCCCACAGACCAAGGGTGGCACATCCCAGTCCAGAGCTTCTGAAAAGGGTTTGCCTGAAGGGAAAATGTGTGGCTTAAGGCAGGAGGGGGGCAGCGAGGGGTGAGAGAGGATGACTCTGGGTTGAAGCCCCCGCTCAGAGGGGAAGCATGAAGACAGTGGGACAATGACCAGGGTGTTTATAAAGCACTGGACTGGGGCCAGGACTGCAGGGGTCCAGTTGTGTCTGCTGCTAAAATGCTCTGTGACCCTGGGCCAGTTGCTTCTTCTCTGTGGAAGTGACAGTTGTCTGTCTGTAACTGAGAAAGGGAGGTGAGAATTTCTGAGGGCCCCTTCCACACTTAGAACATCACAACCATCTCCTTTTCTCCCACTTTGAGACAGCAGTGGTTTGGGCTTCTGCTTTCTCTTTCCTTTTAGTTTTAATTTAGTCCCCACCACTTCTCTCCATTGACCTTTGGCCACAGAAGCGATCTCCCGGTGTCATTCAACACGGTGTTTTGGAGAGAGCTGGGCGGGAGGGACACTTGAATGGAAGCTCTGAAGGAGCTTCCATAGGACCACGACGGTCTAACTTGAGCATCTAGCACATGGCATGGCACGTGGGAGGCATTTGATAAGTATAAGCTGCATGAGCGAATGAATGAATGAGGTGCTTTAGATTCAGAATAGTGGCTACTCCATTCTCTGCCAGTGATCCAAGAAAAAAATGTGGTTTGTTCTGCAGGCACCTGGGTCTTAGTGGGATTGTTACAATAGTCTCCCAACTGGCCCCCCTCCTTCGTGCGTCTTTCTTTTTTTTTTTTTTATAATTTTATTTATTTATTTTTTCCCCCAACTATCTTTTGCAAGTAGATAGTTGTATGTCATAGCTGCACATCCTTCTAGTTGCTCTATGTGGGACGCGGCCTCAGCATGGCCGGAGAAGCGGTGCGTCAGTGCGCGCCTGGGATCCGAACCCAGGCCGCCAGCAGCAGAGCGCGCTCACTTAACCGCTAAGCCATGGGGCCGGCCCTCGTGCGTCTTTCTTAAATGCATGGCTGGATGCGTACCTTCCCCATCCAAGAACATCCAAAGGCTCCTGGGATATGAGATAAAATCCTGACAATCAAGGTCCTCTATAATTGGATGCAAACTCCCATCTCTAATCTTGTCTACCTCACCTCACAAACCCTGAGGGTCTCCCTCCTACTACTGACCAATCCCAGAACACAGCCCACCTGAAGTGAAAATTAAGTAAAAACTGCATGTTGATGGATTAGATCAGTGTCTTGTACATTGCAAGTGCTCAGTTTGAGCTATGCTCGTTCCTGGTTTCCAGGAATTATGGAAATTCCTGGTTTCTCCGCTTGTGTGTTCCCCTCAGCCTCAGGGGGCCACCCTACTCTATTCCCTCAGATTCTGTCACTCTTTCCTTTCCACTCCCGGCCTGTTTTCTTTTGGTACATATTTTTGTCTGTGGATGCCTGTGTGATCTGCAGCTGATTAACTCGAAAACAAAGCTCGGAAAACATCTTGGGAGCCACCTTTCAGCTCCTACAGTGGGGCCCGGCTCAGGGCAGGTGTTGCCTCCAAGCCGGGCGGGCCCGGCTGAGCACTTCCGTGCATCATCTCCTTTACCCCACAAAGGCCACGAGACAGGTAGAACAGGGGCCCTGCTTTTACAGATAAGGAGACTGAGGCCAGAGAGACAGCACGCTCACGGTTAGTTAATCGCAAAAGTCTGACTCCTCAGCTCTCAACCATTTGGTTAATTTATCTTTCGGTTAATAGTTAAGTTGGGCAAATACCCAAAAAAAACTCTCAGCTGACCCTCATGGGGTTTGTGCTCACAGCCTGGAGGAAGGAAGGAAGTGGGGAAGACACAACAAGGTAAATTATCTTACTTTCAGACTCATTATGTCAGAGATGAAGACAGGGCTCTTCAAAACTGTTGGGTCCAACCCCTCACTGTACAAATGGAGAAACTGAGGCCCAGCAAGGGCAGTGGCCGGTCCAAGGTCACACAAGACCAGACCCAGCCAGCAGCACCCCCTGCCCCATGTTCCCTGCACAGCTACTACAATAACACCTGGTGAACTGCCAGGATAGGTCAGGTCAGCCGGGATAGGGAGCAGAGTCCTCCAGCCAGCAGGCACCCTCAGGCCAGGGTCACTGGACAACTCTAGATCTAGGTATCAGAGCAGAAACAGAGCTGGGGGAAGGGAGAGAGAGAAACTGCAGTTGAGTCTACTGCTTATCAGTGATCTTCACGAAGTGGAAACTTTCCACAGGCCTCCCCAGATCACGATCGCATCTGGTGCCCTTGAAGAGTTCAAAAGAGGAAGTCTGGGTTTGGTTGTAATGGATGAAGACCACACAGAGAAACATCCAGGCAGCAGACGGAAGAGAGGGGACCTGAGACCCAGAGCAGGCTGGGCCAGCCTTCCCAGGCTGGATGTGAGCTCTGACTCTCATTCGGAATTCCCGGGAAAGAGTATGAAGATAGTCGTCACTCCTGGGCAGGTTAACACCCCATGGGGACAATCCAGGCTGCAGGTTCTAGGTCAAAAACACAGATCCCCATTGGAAATGTGCTTATGTGTTTGTATGTCTCTTTTTATTTAAAGAGAGAAGTGGAAAGGAATGATTCAGAGGCACATCCTAGAGTCAATGTTAGAAGAGAAAGCCAAGATCTTTTTGACCAGCTCTCTCATTTTGTAGATGAGACAATAGACTCGGGGAGGGAAAGAGACTGGCCCAAGGCCAGAAAGCAAGCCTGTGGCAGATGCAAATCTGAAGCCAGGTATCTGGACTCCCGGTTCAGTGCTCTAGCACAACAACCTGGATGGAGGTGGGTGGTGAAATGGCAGGAGGATTGTCAGTTGGCCGGAAGACACTTACTCCTCCCTCCCCTCCCCCAGAACATTCAACTGGCACCTGCCACCACACCCCGCCATTCAAAGCACATACATCACTCACTTCACAGACAAAAGGCTCAGTATGTTTTTGGATTTGACAAAGCCCAAACCAGGGCAGGGGCTGTTGCAAGGGAAGGAAGCCGGAGAGGGCTAAGGAGGAAGATGGGGAGTGGAGGTGGACGGGATCTATGGCTACGGTTCTTCGGCTGCTCAGACGTGAGCAGGAGTGACCGCACTGGGCCCTCAGCGGCCCGTGGTAGGTAGTGAGAGCCTTTTCTAAACCCCAGTGGAAGCCAAAAGCCCACTCCCTCCCCCTCCCCCCACCCCATCCCTTCCTTAGTCTCCGGAGCTGGAGCAGTCAGGCTTGGTCATGGCGGCTGGTGCTGCTGACTTTCTCGGCAGAGGTGCCCGCCAAAGCCGGTGCCCTAGTCCTCGCCCCCACAGACAGCCAGCAAGGCCTTCATGAAGTCTCCGGAGGTGTCTCCCTGGTGGGGGCAGAGGGAGAGCAGAGTGAGTAAAAACAGTCCTGATGGCCTCCAAGTCCCCTCCTCCCAGCTGCCGTCAGCCTGGATGTCTCCCTAACACATACATGTGGCTACGTCCCTGCCGTGCTCCCCATTACCCTCAGGAAAACATCCAGGCTCTCAGCCTGGCTTCAAGGCCTTCTGTGGTCTGACGCCCGTGAAGCTCTGTGGCTTCACCTCCCCGCTTCCTTCTGGGAGCATCTTGGTCATCTTTCTACTTACCATTCCTTCGTCCAGTACACCCTCTACACTGCCCCCAAATCCTGTCCCATCAGGTGCCCCCTCCTCTGTGAAGTGTTCTTGCCCTCTATTCTTGCCTCAAGCATAGTGAATTCCTACCTCCCTTGACTCCCTTCACTCTGTTATTACCCTCCCCCCACGACCATTAATACATGTGTTACCGGATTCCTCATTCGAACAAACATTATTGAGCACTTACTGGGTACCAGGCCCTTGCAGGAATTAATGTGAACATCATTGCATTTATGACACATCATAATGTCTGGCATATGGTAGGGCTTGGGGAGCAGCCAGACTTTCTCCTTCCTCTTAGAGGTGCTCCTGTCATTTTTATGATACATGGTTTTTAAAATTTTTTTTGTTTTTGTAATTTTTGACATTTGACTAAAAAAATACTGTATCATCATTATAAGCAATTCAAACCAAAGGAAAGATTATACAATAAAAGTCTCCCTCTCATCCCTGACCCCTAATTACTCAAATCAAGAGGTAGCCACTGTTACTACAGTCATGTGTCGCTTAACGATGGGGATACGTTCTGAGAAACATGTTGTTAGGTGATTTCATCGCTGTGTGAACATGACAGAATCTACTCACAGACAGGTAGATGGTATAGCCTGCTACGTACCTAGGCTATATGGTATTAATCTGATAGGACCATCATTGTATATGTGGTCCATCATTGACCAAAAACGTTGTTATGTAGCATATGACTGTATTTTCTTGTATGGTTTTCCAGCAATAGTCTCTGCATACACAAATATGTCTATGTGTATAATATCCCTTTTCTACACAAATGGACACACAGCATTCACACTATCCTGAGCTGTACTTTTTTGACTTAGAGAAGATCCCAAATCAGCACATAGAGGCTCCTCATGCTTTTTCATGGCTGTATTGTATTCTATCATATGGATGTACCGTAATTTATTTAACCAGTTCTACATGGAGAGCTTCCAATCTTTTGCTACTGTAAACAATGCTGGCATAAATATTCTCTTATATGTTTTTGGGAACACGTGTGGCTATGTCTGTAGGATAAATTCCTATAAGTAAAATTACCAAGTCCAAAGTGTACACATTTTAAATTTTGAAACTACCAAACTAGCCTTTAAAGATGTGCTACACTTTACATCCCTTCTAAGTCTGTGTGAGACTGCCTGTGAGATTTCCCACAGTCTTGTCAACCAAGCACAGTATCAAACTTTAAGATCTTGGCCACTCTCAAAGATTAAAAAATGGGCTCCAAGTGAAAAAAGTCAGACATGCAAGATTACATATTACATGATTCCATTTATATAAAATATCCAGAAAAGGCAAATCTATAAAGACAAAAAGTCACTTGATGGTTGCCTAGGGCTGGGGGTAGAAATGGGTAAACAGGTACAAGGGATCTTAATGGGGTGATGGAAATGTTCTAAAACTGGGTTGTGGTGATGGTTGCACAACTCATTTCATTTACTAAAAATTATTGAATTATACCCTTACAACAGGTGAATTTTATGATATGTAAATTATACTTCAATAAAATTGTTTTAGAGACTAGGCTCTTGTTTTATTTGGAAATCTTTAATTATAAACCTTTGATCCATCTGGAATTTTTTTTAGCATAAACAATGAGACAGGTCTCCTTGCATTTAGCATATCCTGGCTGTTCTAACAGGTAACTCATTGAGAAGAAGACTGGGAATAAAAAGGACTTCTTATGGTTAGGGGTCTGACACTCACCCCCTTCCCCACTGACCTCTAACCCCTCCCCTTACCTCAATGGCTTGGTGGAGAGACTTGTCGTATTTCTCAATGAACTCCCGCCGGATGTTGAGAAGGTCGATCTCACTCCGGGAGACCATGATCCTGGTGAGGGTCTTCTCATCCGTGCCCGCACCCTGGTGGAGCCGGGTGAGAGGGAGACAGAGGACAGAAGGAGGAACAGGGCCAGGTCAGGCAAGACGTAGGTGTCCATCTGCCCCTTTCCCTTTTCCCGCCGAAACCAGGGTGGGATATTCTGCCTCTGTCTTCCACAGACAGTCCTGACCCAAATTCCCCTGTGCCTAGGACTGGCCAGAGAGAGGCAAAAACGGCCTGTATGAGTTGAACAGTATGCCCCCAAAATTCACGTCCCCCTGGAACCTTACAATGTGATCTAATTTGGAAATAGGGTCCTTGCACACGTAATTGGTTGAGGTCATACTGGATTAGAGTGGGCCCTAAATCCAACGACTGGTGTCCTTATAAGAAGAGGACATATGGACATACACACAGAGAAGGCCACATGAAGATACAGGCAGAGGCTGGAAGGATGTATCCACAAGCCAAGAAACACGGGATTTCTGGCAACCACCAGAAGCTAGGAGAGAGGCATGGGAGAGCTTCTCCCTCAGAGCCTCTAGAAGGAGCAAATCCTGCCAGCACCTTCATTTTGGACTTCTGGCCTCTAGGGCCATGAGAGAATAAATTTCTGTTGTCACTCAGTTTGTGGTACTTTGTTACAGCAGCCCTGGGAAACTAATACAGGGCACGAGGAACAGGCACGGGACATGGAACGTGTGGGCAGCCAGGGCCCACCTCTGCCCCCAGGGAGCTCGGACACCAGCTTAGGAGTCAGAGCTGGCACATGGTAAGTGCTCAGAAATGGCTGTCATGTTTGGGGACTGCAGGCTGAGAGGGGTGTCAGGCTTGCTCCCACCAACCAGCTGCCCAGGCTGTGTGAGAAGCTGAGACTCCACCTGCTGGGCTCAGAGGGTGGCCAGAGTGGCCTGGGCTTTCATGAAGCCAGGGCCAGTCCCAGAGCTGAGCACCTGCGACCTTTTGTGATCATTTGTCATAGGAGATACTGTGTCACCTACTAGAACGTGAGCTCCGAGAGGGCAGGGACTGTGTCCTACTCAGCCCTGCGTCCCCAGAGCAAGTTTCTCAACCTTGGCATGTGGGGCCAGATCATCCTTCATTGCATGGACTGTCCTGTGCATTGTAGCATGTTTAGCAGCATCCCTGCCCTCTACCCACCAAATGCCAGCAGCACACTCCCCACGTTGTGACAACCAAAACAATGTCTGAACATTCGCAAATGTTCCCTGGGGGCGATGTCACCCCTGGTGGAGAACTACTATCCGAGAGCCAGGCATGGGGCCGATGTTGATAAATATCAAATGGGTGGAAACAGCTGCACGAGTCCTGATCTGGGGGATGACGCACGTGTGCGTCTGTGGGTGGGCGGAAGTGTTTGGAAGGAAAGGACCAAACGAGCAAGTTTTCTTACCTTCATAGATTTGTAAAGTTTGTCGGCAAAGAAGAGAGGCTTGTTCTTGACACTTTGAACTGGTAGGAAGAGGAGAGAGATGCAGGGAACTTGGTCAGAGGAGGCGTGCCTAGACTATGGCCTGGGTTTCCTTCTCCCATGTCCTCTCCCCGCAGCCTAGGCCTGCAGGTCACTGCCAACCCCAGGGTCATACTCGGGGCCTGACACCTTGACTCTCCCTGACACCTTGACTCTTGCCTTCCCGAGGCCACCTCCTCTGGCTCTTCCCTAGGCCTGGCTCTCACTGGGCTGCAACTTACTTCCTGCTAAGGTGCTCGCAGCAAACCAAGAGGACTCATAGGGAAGAAATCCCCCATGAACCCAAGGCGGGGGGCCTCAAACTGCTAAGTGCATCAGAATCGCCAGAAAACTTGTTTAAAACTCAGGTTTTAGGCTCCACCCTAGAGACTCAGACGCAAGAAATATTTCGCGCAGCAGTTCTCAAAGTATGGTTTCTGGACAGCTGCATCAGCATCATCTGGTAACTTGGTAGAAATGCAAATTCTCACGCCCCGCCCCAGATGTGCTGAATCTGCAACTCTGAAGGTGGGTGATCAACTTGCTCCACTTTGCCTGGCACATTCCTGGTTTTAGCACATACCAGGATGGTTAGTCACCCGACTCTGGTGCAGCCTAATTTTTGAGAACTACTGATTTCGAGAAATACTACAGCAAAGAATGACTTGGGTATAATTTAAGGCACCGTGCCAATCCCTGGGGCTGAGGGTTGCCCCAGAGCCTGCACACGTGTGCTGCATTGGCAGCCCCTGCTCCCCTCTGCCCCCACCCCCGATAATGCCTGCCAGGCTGTACCAACCCCAGCCTTTCTCAAGGCCTGGGAGTTTTTAGCCCTGAGCAGCTGCTGGACTCCAGAGCCCACAGGGAGGTGTCTCAGACAGCTCGAGGAGGAGGAATGAGACACCAGGACCAGAAAGTCAGAATGTCTCTGGATATTAAAGTATCTCTATGAGGACAGCAGTGGGCAAGAGGCTGCAGCTGCGCCTGCCAAGGGCACAGTCATGCAGGAGACAGTCATGCACCCGCCCCTGCGCAGGCTCAGGAACCTGTGGGAAAGATCACATCATACACCAGCCTTCCCAGCTCCTTACGCAGCTCCCTTCCCCTCCCAAACAAATCCCAAGCTCCTTGGCCTGGAAGTCAAAGCTCCTGCCTCCCTTTGCTATCTCATCACCTTCGCTCCCCCATTTTTAACAGAATGTAAATTCCTTTGTCGTCCTGGTACAGAGCCTCCGCTACTTTACCTCCCCAAACCCCACCATCCTGCAAGGCTGTACTTGATGTGCACGTCCCCAGTCATGTCACCTCCTCCAAGAAGTCTGCCCCGACTCCAGGACTAGGGCTCCGTCAGTCTGGTTAAAGAGCAGACTGGGCATAAACTTCCATCCTCTGCAACCAATCCCGAAAGCCTTCTCCAGAACCTGAAGCCTGCCCATCTTCCTCAGAGGACCCCGGGGCCTGCCACGGATGAAGTGATGTGGAGTGGGGTGTGTGTGTGTGTGTGTGTGTGTGTGTGTGTGTGTGTGCGCGCGCGCGCGCGCGCGCATTCCAGATGGGAGGAGAGAGGAAAGAGGGAGAAACACGAGGGCAGGATCTGAGAGTGTCTCCAATTACCCTGGTGATGGCCAGCATGAGCTCTGGGCTCAGGCAGCCTCTGGGTTGAGTCCTGCCTCCACCACTGACACTTAACTCTCTGAACCTCAGTGTCCCACTTTGTAAAATAAGCTGATAAAGCACCTCGTGAGGATTCAACCAAAGCTGTGTGCAACTAACTTCACACAGGGCCTGGCAGGAAATCACAACAAAAGTTAACATTTATCCAGTGGGCTTTCTGTGCCAGGAGGTGGTGGTCTAAGTGCTTTATGTAAAATTAACTCATCTCTTACAAAACCACCCTACAGGCTGGGTACTATTATTATCTCCCTTTTAGAGACAAGAAAACTGAGGCACAGGGTTTTTGTAACTTGCCCAAGGACATACAGCTAGTAAGTGGCAGAGCAGGGATTCAACCTAGACTCACTAGGCTACACTGCCCCCTAGGTATTGTCCCATGTGGAAAAGGCCCTTGAATGCTAAATAACAACAGCAGCAACAATATCTCTATTTCATCTATTCTAAAACATCTTTTTAACATCCCTGAAATCAAGATTCATCTTATAATTGATGGCACTTTTGTGAAAACCTTTCATTGACACCTCTAGGTAAGATAAAAAAACATGTGCACCAAGGCAGTGCATTTTATAGTAATAAAATGAAATACTACTGATCATTAATACTAATAAGAATAAGTTGAACCTTGGCCCACATCTACTCTTCCATATTTACACATGGGGAAATTGGGATCCAAAAGTGGAAAGACTTTCTCCAAGTCAAGAACTCAAATTACGTAATAAGAGAGTAACCAAAGAGATCCTGGTGCTGGAGGAGGAAAGGGTGTGTGTGTGTAGTGTGAGTGTGTGTCTGTGTATAATGTGTATGTCTGTGTGTAGTGTATGTAGTGTGTGTACACACCCAGTCTTGCAGGACACTGTGCCGCTACCCAGCCCTGACATCGCCCTCCTGGTTACTTCCCCAGGGAGAGCTGTTTCCTCATCCTGCCCTGCAGCCTGGAATAAGCCCTCATGTTACCCCGCCAAGCACACACTGGCAGGGCCTGGAGTCAGTAAGTGGCAGTGTTTATTTTCCAGTTCTAGTAGCTTAGGAAGCTGTTAAGGCCACACTTGTCCAGGGAATCTGGCCATGTTCCCAGTGCTCCCAGCCCTTTCCCTTGACCTCCAGCCCTTCCCTTGGTCCCCACCAATTACCAATGGCCACAAACGCATCCCTGACATCCCCAGACATCTCCTTCTTGATGGTGTGCTCCACGTCATAGTTGGTCATCTTGACGAACTCCTGAAAGACTGGCCCCAAGAGAAGCCCAGAGGTGGGGGGTTAGCTTCAATTTAGGGGAGGGGGGAGACCACCCCTCCCCATCCCACCCAGCTCCGTCCACTGGCTGTGCCCCAGGAAAGTGGCAAGGGGCAGCAGGCATGGCCACAGCCCAGGCCTAAGTGCACTGGGCAGGATCATTGTGGGAGGGAAGTTCTGACCTCAAGGCTGCTTTGGGCTCAGAGCCAAATCTGTGTCAAGTCAGACACTGCCCCGGAGCCTCGGACAAGTTCTAGGAACCCAGGCGAGGGTGGCAGAAGGAGCATGGGTCCTAGTCACAGCTCTACCCCCAGCTCACTGAGTGACCCTGGGTGAGCCCCTCCCCATTGCTGGGCCTCCCCTTCCTCGAGTCAAGGTTGGGATAGGGATTAATGTCAGTAATCATAATGATAACACTGAGGATGTCACTATGTGCCAGGCATTGTGCTAAGTGTTTTCTGTGCACTATATGTTTTGTATCCTCACAACAATTATATGAGGTAGAACTAAAATCCCAATTTATAGATATGGGAATTAAGGCACAGATATTCAGTAACCTGCCCAAAGTCACAGGGCTGTTAGTGGGAGATTTGAATCAAGCCCATCCAGCTCCCAAGCCCACTCTTTCAGCCAGTAGGCTAAAACACCTTAAGTATTTTACTGAAAGGCGCCATGCAAATGCAAGTTAAAAGGTAATGTCCTAGTGGAAAGGGCACTTCATGATCAACTATGTCAGAGCCACACAATACAGTGTGCCCTGTGCACACGGCGGCCTGTGGCTCAAAGACGTGTGTGGTCCTTGTGCCGTCACCACCTTCATTGCTTCGTTCCTGGCAGACATCACCAAAGGACCGTGACACAGAACCTTCGAATCCTCAGCACAGCCTTCTAGGCAGCCACTACCCATCCAGCGGAGCTGGCCTTGGAGGTGAAGGGAGTTGGCCCAAGGCTGAATGACATGTTAGCGGTAGAGCCAGAACTAGACCCCAGGGTTGTCGAGGTAAGTAGATAGGTGGGCAACTGGCTCCTCCTGGAGCTCTCAAGAGAGGCTCTCATCGGACCTGGGGATCTTCCTGCTGAATTGGGAAGGGGAGGGTCAGGCCTCACCTCTCCGGAGGTGCTGATAGCTACGAGTGCACAGGATGGTCATAAAACGTGTCTCCAGAGAAGTTTTGTCTCCACCAGATGTGTCTGCTATTTCCTGCAAAGCCCAAGTGGAGGGAAGACACAAGAAAGCCTTGGGTATTATTCACTTGCATGTCGTTGCCTAGGCCGAGGGCCGTTAGAAGCTGGGCTGACCCAACCATCCAAGGAGGCTGACGCTGACCCTTCTTCCTTCCTTGGCCTCCACATTCCCCCTCCAGTTCCCAGGGACCCTGTGGACTGACACAGAGGGGCTTAGCCTGGGCACTTCCACCCTGACCTCAGGGCCACATCCTTAAACCCCCTGAAAGTCTCCTTCCATTTTTAAGCCCCCCAGAAAGCCCCTCTGGGGAAGCGTGTCTGTGCACATGTGCAGGGAAAAATAGCCTAGCCAGTGTCTCCCCAACTGTGGTAAACGGGCACACATATTTCAACACACCACGCATGTATGTTTCCACAGTCATCTTCTAACCAGCTACTAGTTCTATTTACACTGATACTAAATTTTCCTCTAAAATAACTCATTTCAGGTTTTAAAAAAAGAGTCGATTTAAAGAAAAATAGCCACAGCTGGTGGTATGTGGCACAAATCATGCAGAAGGTGAGTGGCTGAAGTTTGAGAAACACCTGCCTGGCCTGTTTTCCACCTAGCAGGGTTCTAAAGAGGCCCTGAAGGGGAGAGAGAGAACCTGCGGGGCGAGCCTCCCAGTCCCTGCCTGACTCTGCCCCACTCAGCCCCACCCAGAGGCACAGCCAGACTCTCACGCAGAGAGGCCGTTAGAATCCACGAGAAGAACAGGACGCTCACCAAGATCTCAGCAGCCACCTGAGAGCAGGGAGGAGAGAGAGGAGGAGAGAGGAGAGGCAAGAGTCAGAGGAGGCCGGGAGAGGGTAGCTCTGGGGGCCCTGGGGTGAGGGTGACGGGGCCCGGCTCAGGGTGGCAGAGGTCCCAAGAGGACCACATGGGGGACAGGCAGGAGGAAAACCTTTGGGCTGGAACTCGATATGGGGACAGGCCTGGGAATTAACTACAAAAGCCTTCACCCGAGGGGAAAGGGGGGACACAGAACAGGGCACTCTACCCATCGTCACCCCCGGCCACCTAGGGCGACTCCACACCTCAGTGTGCTCACTCGTCTCCACAGAGCCCGAGAAGTTAGAATGTGTGAAGTGCCGAGTTCCCCGCACCTTTGACCGCATTTAGACTTGGAGGGTCCTCGGGAGACCTGTCATTTTACCCTATCATGTTACAGACAGGAGAGCTGAGGCCTGGAGGGGAGGGGACTTGCAGGGGGCACACAGCCAATCAGGTGGGAAAACGCCAGCTGTTCAGTCATCTTACAAGGGTGAATTTTAATCACTGCCTTATGCCGAGCACAGAACTCTGTGGTTAGGATACTATATTGCAAGGTGAGTAGCTGTGACCTGGAGTGCCTGGGAACAAACACAGCCAGCCTGTGGACCCTAGACTGAGTTTCGCCTTTTGCCTGTTACCCTGAAACCCTGCTGACCACTTTATTCTATTGGGCAGACGGACACCATCCTCTTTATAAAGGCTGTCACAACAGCCTTATGCTTTAGAAACCTTCTTTTTGTTACATAAATTGGCAATGTCTATCAAAATTTAAAATGCAAGTGCTGTTTGATCAAGCAATTATGTTGTTAGGAATGTGCCTTACAGATATCCTGGCAAGTCTTTCGAAATAAAACACAAGGGTGTTACGTGCGGCATTCTTTGTAATAGAGAAAAACTGGAAGCCATTAGTAGATGGCTTGTTGAACAGGCTATGGTTCATCCAATAATGGAAATCCACGTAGCTATTAAAAAGAATAAGACTGGTCTACAGTGATAATAAGGAGAGTTTCCATTTAAACTAAGCAAAAAAGTAAAGTATAGCATATTGTGTATAATAGTGTTTCTTTTATCAAGATAAAAAAAGATAAATGCATACTTGCTCTTACATACTTACTGGGAAGTCATATGAGAGGGATAGTCAAGATACTGTTGACAGTGGTTACCTTTGAGGAAAAGGACTATAGGGGAAAGCTTTTGCATTTTATTTTATTTTTCCTGAAATTTTATGTTTACATTTTTTCAACATGCAAATACGTTATTTTTCTTTTTTATTTTAAGGCCAAATAAGAGTTATCAGGGCTACTAGGATTTTGGGATGCTTCTGATTTTCATTTATACTTTTTTTTTTGTGAGATCAGCCCTGTGCTAACATGTGCCAATCCTCCTCTTTTTTTGCTGAGGAAGACTGGCCCTGGGCTAACATCTATGCCCACCTTCCTCTACTTTATATGGGATGCTGCCACAGCATGGCTTGCCAAGCAGTGCGTCGGTGTGCTCCCGCGATCCAAACAGGCGAACCTTGGGCCGCCACAGCGGAGCGCGTGCACTTAACCGCTTGCGCCATCGGGCCGGCCCCCTTTTTTTGTGTGTGAGGAAGATCAGCCCTGAGCTAACATCCATGCCAATCCTCCTCTTTTTGCTGAGGAAGACTGGCCCTGAGCTAACATCCATGCCAATCTTCCTCCACTTTATGTGGGATGCCGACACAGCATGGCCTGACAAGTGGTGCGACAGTGCGCGCCGGGGATCCAAACCCGGGCCGCCAGCAGCAGAGCGCACACACTTAACTGCTACGCCATGGAGCTGGCCCCCATTTATACTTTTCTATATTAAAAACAACCTAGTTGAACCTTGAGGACATTATGCTAAGTGAAATAAGCCAGTTACAAAGCGACAAATACTATATGATGGCAATTATATGATGTACCTAGAGTAGTCAAATTCATAGAGACAGAAAGTAGAATGGTGGTTTCCAGGGGCTGGGGAGAGGTGATGGGTAGTTACTGTTGAATGGGTACAGAGTTTCAGTTTTACAAGATGAAGAGAGTTCAGTGGATGGATGGTGGTGATGGTTGCACAATGTGAAGGTACTTAATGCCAATGAACTGTATACTTAGAAAAAGGTTAAGATGGTAAATTTTATGATGTGTTATGTGTATTTTTATTTTGTGTTATGTTTTATGATGTTATGTGCATTTTACCACAATTTTTAAAAAGTTATGCTAAAAAAAATGCCTAGTATTATTATTTAAAAATATCTGAAGTGCCAAACATTCTTCATTTCTTTGGATCAGAGAACCCTAGACATATTTGTTTTTTCAAAGCATCGTGAAGACAATAATACTTGTAATATGAAAAATGCAGTGGGTTACTAAAATAATTTTCCAGATACTCAACACAAAAGTTTTTCCTTATTAGCCTACCTACTTCATGTAAAAATTAACCATAGAGTTATCATATGACCCAGCAATTCCGCTCCTAGATGTACACTCACGGGAAATGAAAACATATGTGCACAAAACACAAAAACTTGTACACAGATGTTTATAGCAAGCAGCATTATTCATAACAGCAGAAAAGTGGAAACAATCCAAATGTGTATTAGCTGATGAATGGATAAAAAAAGTTATATATCTATACAGTGGAATATTGGTTGGCAATGGAAAGGATATGTACTATAACAGGGATGAACCTTGAAAATATCAGACTCAGTGACAGAAACCAGTCACAAAAGGCCATGTATTATATGATTCCACTTATACAAAATGTTGAGAAAACGCAAATCTGTAGAGCCAGAAAGTGGACTAGTGGTTGCCTAGGGCTAGGGGGTTGGGAGGAAATGAGTAGTAATTGCAACACGTACAGGATTTCTTTTCGGGGTGATGAAATGTTCTAAAATTGACTGTGGTGAGGATTGCACAAGTCTGTAAAGATACTAACAACCACTGAATTCGTATACTATAAATGGGTCAATAGTATGATATATGAATTATATTTCAATAAAGCTGTTATATTAAAAAATAATCTGGGGACTGAATTATCTAAAAAGGGCCACAATTCTGCATTTCACTCTGACTCTGTAAGAATTAGATTATCTATATTATTTATTGCTCAAACTGGAACACTGAGAGTGAAAGGGAAGCTATTAGCAATTCCTGTGGGGTAACAGGTGAACACTGGACATATGTCACCCTGTTTATAACAGATCCAGACTTCCAAGAGCTGGAGGGTCTTCTGCACGCCGGGGGGAGGGTATGGGAGCAGGAGTAGGTGTGAAACAAGCAAACACATATTGCTGAGCACAATGTGCATTCTCTTTCTAGGACGGACTTGGCTCTGCGTACCAAACGCCTTCCCTTTTTGTATACATGTTCCTCCAGCATTCCCATTTCACGTCTAGAAATCTATTCTCAGCAAAAAAATCATGACTGTGATAAGACTTGGTTACTAGGGAGAGGGCTTGTTAAATAAAGTTTGGTAGATTCTTAAATGGAATGGCATATAAGCCATTAAATGATGCTGATTTTTAAAGATAATATGCAACAGCACTCACCGTTCATTTTTAACTGTTATAAATCAGGAATTCACTTTTATATTTACATAAAAAGACAACTAGCATGATATATTCCAAAACATTAAAATGGTTATTACTAGTAGGTTATGGATTTTTTTCTTTTTCCTTGTCCCTATTTTCTAAAGTTTTTACAAAAGAATATGTATTACTTTTGAAACGAAATATTTCTAGTTATAAGAAAATGAGTCCACGCTAAGGTCGGGGTCTATCACCTGTGGGGCTGGAAAAGCAGCTGAGCTGGGCAGAGCTTTAGCTCCCTCGGCTGTTTCCACCCAGGTTCTCTCTCACCCCTTCTCTCCTGCAAAGTGGCTGCCAGCGAGGCCCACCACTGCCCCCTGCTGGCAACACTGGAAGCATAGCTCATAGGTAGCAGGCACCAGGCAGAAGCGTTCCTAGGAGGATGAATTTTGAGGTGGAGGATGAATTTGGGGTGATCTCTAAGGAGGAAGGCCAGGTTTAAAGAGCACAACAGCACAATGGGGCTGCTCATAGTAGTACTTAATATCTGTCGGACGAGTGAATGAAGCGTGGCCTCAGCACACCACCCTAGGGGCTGGTTCCCAGCCTAGCCCCCATAAACGTACCCACAATGCAGCAGGAAAACCACATTTGAATGGAACCCTGCAGCTTCGGAGGTCTGTGTTCCAAAGCAGGGGCTGGACAACTGGACACCAGCAGCTTCCTGGTTTGGAAGCTGCAGGGAAATTACTGCACTGGGTCCAGGAGGATATTAAATGGCATTCAGTATAGGCTTTGGAGTCAGGTGGGCCTGGGTTCAAATTACACCACAGCCACTTAGAACCTGTACCCTTGGATAGGTAAGGAGCTTCATTTTCCTCTAGTAACCAAAGGAGGCATAATCAAGTATAAGATAGTCTTAGCATCATGCTCGGTACTTAGCACACATTCTAACAGTTTTGTAATTGTCAAGTTACAGCTAAGATCCTTCCAGCTCAGATGCTGCTGTAACATTTCACAACTCTGTTGGAAGAACTGGGTACAGAGCTGGTGGCCCGACTCCAAATCCATCAGGGCTCTTTTCAACCCACCAACTGTAAAAGAAGAGGGCTGGATCGGCCATCTGTGGTATCTATGCCTGATACCTCAACCTAGAGCTTTTGAGGGGCTGGAGATGGGGCAGAAGAGATAGAGACCTGCGCCGGGCCAGAGGGTGCTGGGAGCAAGGCACAGGCGAGTGGGGACCCTGCAGATGGCTTCAGCAGGGACTACCCAGCCACAGGGACCCTTAGGGACAATGGATTTGGGGTTGTCCAGCCTCCATGAGAGGTCATCTGCAGACCTCAAGCTGCCCAGCTGAAGAAGCAGAGCAGCCAAGAGACCCTAGAAAGCCCCTTGCCCCTTATTCATTCAATAACAAATATTTATTGAGCTCTGGCCATGTGCCACTCTGGATACATCAGTGAGTAAAACAAAGATCCCAGCCCTTGATAAACTCACTCTTTAGGTTCTCCCAGGACACTCCCTTTGACCTTGGTCCATTTCATAGATAATAAATTGAGACTTTTTTTTTAGCACTCAGGCCCCCATCCCAGCAAGCTCCCAGACCTGCCCTCCCGGGGTCAATTCCACCTGGGGCCACTGATTTGCTGCGTGACTTCCAGAAGTCATTCACCCTCTCTGGGCCTCCATTTTCCCACTGTAACATGCAGAGTTTGACCTGGATGATCTGTAAGTCCTTTCCAGCTCTGAGAGTCTAGGGCTCCAGGCCTACTCTTCACACAGAAAACGCCAGTAAGATCAGCACCACGCTCCAGAGTATCTTTCTGAAAGCTCTGGAAACCTGCATAGCCTCACTTCTAAGGGAAGAGAGGTGGGAGGGGCCCAGAGTCTAAATGTCTGTCAATCAAACCAGCCAAGTCCCTGCCAGGAGCCTTCCCCACTCCCAGACAGCCAGGGCCTGGCATGGGCAGACGTCAACTGGCATTGCTGTGGAGTCTCACCTTGGCATCTTCCCGGGCCTGGTCCCGGTCTTCTCCTCCCTCCTCACGGTTGCCCTGTAGCAGGACCAGCGAGAAAGTTGAGTCCCCGAACATCTCCCTCTGTGTCCCTCAGCAGCCAAAGGACCTTCCTTAGCCACTCCACCTCCCTGAACCCGTTCCCTCAGCTGTTACGTGGGACCAGTAATCCCGCCTTCACAGGGCAGGCTGTTGTGAGCATTAAGCGTGGAAGACACTTAGCCCAGGGCCTGACTTGACACAACGAGCCTGCAATAACTGTGCATCAGGGCCAGGCATCTGGGTTGTGGGAACTCAAGAGACAGTGACAGAAGCTCCCTGGTAACAACACAGGGAAAGGTCACCCATGTGGCTTTGTCCCAAAAAGCCAGGCTGAGGGTCTTCAGGGAGGGCTGCCTGGAGAAGGTGGCACCAAGCCAGCTTTGAAAAGTGAACAATGGGGGAAGGCGTTGCATGAGGCAGTGACGGCGTCAGCGGTAGGACTGAGAAGGCAAGAGGGAAGACACCCTCTCTTCACCAGGAGTGGGCTCCTAACTCCCTGCCCTTCTCTGCAACAACCCTTCCCCATCCCAGGCCCCAAGAGGACCAAGCAGACCTGGGGCCATGAATTCACTCACCGTGGCCAGAGAGACGAGGATCCTCTTGAAGTGGCCGGATGTGTCTGAGCTCAGAGCATCCTCCAGGGACTTGTGATAGTCTGAGACAGAGAAAGGGAGTGTTGGCAGCTACCGGCCAAGAAGGACTGGATGGGGTGGGAGGGATGGTCCTAGAAGCTCAGACCTGAGCCAGAGCAGTGTTGGCAGAGGTGGTGGGGGTGAGGGAGTTTGTAGCTGGTTGCTGGGGGCATCCAGCCATCCTGCTGTTGATCTTGACACTGAAACGCCCATCAGGCCATCACCTCCCTCTGCTCCTGTCCTGGCTGAGGTCTTACTGCATCGTGCCTCCCCCATACAACAGCCTCTCTGTCTCCAGTCTCCTTCTACCTTCCCTCCTGCATGGTAGTTGCCAGACCCAAAAGCACAGCTCTGACCACGTCTCTCCCCTGCTCAAAAATTCTACCATTTTAAAGCTCCTTACAAGGGAAAAAGTTTAAATATTTTTGACCAGTACTCAAAGTTCTTCAGAATAATATGGGGTCATGCATCAAAAAATGATTAAGAATTTCAAGATGGTGATAGGGTAGCATGCAACCAAGCACGGGTCATCTGAATGTGGGGCCCCGTGTGACTGTACAGGTCGCCCAGCCGCAACACGGCCGCCCTTCTCGCCAACAGCCGGGATGCTCTCTCCTCCCACTCCCAGCCAAACTCGCTTCCACCTCCAGGTCTTTGTCTGGCTGTGACTCTGGGTCTGGGGCACCCTTCCCCCAGATACAGGGCAGGACACACCCGAGGGGCTTATCAGAGCTTCGGGGCCTGAGAGCAGGGAGACGGGGCAAAGCTGTGACACGAGGTCAGAAGCTGGGGGACCTGGCTCTTCTCCCGCCCACCTCCCAGTGGTGCTGGGCCCCAGGCCTCCCACACCCACCTTCCTTATAGGCCTGATTGATGGCCCGGATTTCAGCGTTGGTCCGAGTAGCCAGGATTTCGATGAGAGCCTTTTCATCTGTGCCGGCTCCCTAGAACGTCAAGACAAAGATGATCTGAACCACAGCCCTGACCCCTGTGCAGAGGCCCAAGGGGCCCAGGCTAAGGAGGACCTGCTCCAAGAAACAACCCAGGAGGTGAGCACTCAGGCCACTAGGCCTTCTGGGACTTTCTCCTCACCCTCAGACGTGGCCCCCAGACCTTGGCACAATCAGGGCTGACCATGCCAGCTTGTCAAGATTTCCAGAACCTTCCATGAGAAGTACTTTGGCCCCCCCAAAAAAGAATATATGGCATATAGGTATATGTATTAAAAAAAGCATATACACATACATATCTGAATATAAATATTTATATGTAAGTATCTAAGAACAGAGGACATGCATCACAGTATAACAGTGACTGTGGTCTCTGAGTGTGCGAGGGATCACAGATGATTTCTATTTTTTTTTTTGTTCTGTGTATATTTTTTCCAAGTTTTCATGGTGAACACGTATTAGTTTGTCAGAAGAAAGAGAGTTTTGTGCTTTAAAGAAAAACACAAGGTATACTTGCATATATCTGGATTTGATCAGTGATGCATGGACTGATGCAGTAGGTGTCCTGGGCTGAGGCCGCCAGGGGAAGCTGCTACTCAAAGGTCCCCACTTTGGGGGAGGGGAGTGAGGCGGACAAGACTGGTGGATTGATAGATTCAAGTATCTGTTAAAACACCTGTTCTGTGCCCGTCACTGAGCAAGCGCTGGGGCTATGACCATAAGAAAAGGCGAGACACGTTCTCTGCCCTGGGAGGTTACTGCCCTGTGGTCAACAGGTCCCTGATTCTCTGAGCTGAAGGAGATTGAGGCTGACTGAGATCTTCAACAGTCTTTCTATTAAAAGCTGGTGTGTGGTGAGAACAGCTGCATCCTCAGAGCGTCCCGAGACTCAGGGTCTAGCCCCATCCTTCCTCCAATTCCGTGTCTTTAAATCATTTGCTTTCTTGTCTAGGAATGTTAGAAGGACAATAGTCTCAATTTGCTTTTCCCAGGAAATGTCTGTCTTCCTCTTAATCCTTAAGGGGCCAAAAGCTCCAGTGGTTTCATGTGGCTGTCAAGTCAGGCTTTAGAGTCAGACAGGCTTGGTCTGAACCCCAGCCCTGCGACTTCATGGTGCTGTGACTGTGACCAAGTAACTTAACCTCTGAGCCTCAGTTTCCTCATCTATAAAATGGGGACAAAATAAAAGCCTTGCCTCATGGGTTGATGAGACAAGTAACTGAGCTAATACACTGAGCCCAGGACAGGTGACCGTGTGTTCTCCACAAGAGTAGCCCCTGGTGCAGTGGGCGCCTTGGGGAGCAAAGCAGCTCCAGCAACAGCTGGGCTGAGACGTGATGCTCTTTCTTGCTAATCACAGGGTCAGGTCTTCAGAGTTAACAGTGCCCTTCACACCTGAGGTCAGGTGACCTCACCTGACCCACCAATGTTTGAAGGGCAGGGATGACTGTTTCCATTTCACAGCTGAACGCTCAGAGGCTTAGAAAGCGTAGGTGAACCAACATCACACAGTGAGTTAGTGGCAGGGCTGGACGAGAATACAGACTCCAGCTGCTATTGTTTTCCTCCCAGATCCATCCTGCTTCCTCCAGCTGCTCCACGAGACCCCTCTGACCACTCTGGTCACTGGGCATGTGACTCCTCTTGAATGAACCAGAGTAAAAGCCAAGAGGTTGGTGCAACTCCTGAGAAGAATGAACTCTCCACCGGAGGTGCTGGCTGGTCGGATATACACAAGCCATACTGCTACCATGGGGTTTCTCCCCCTTTCTGGCTGCCTGAGTGAGGCCGCCACAGAGGAGGGCTGAGCCAAGGCAAGGGAGAGGCAAGAGTCCAGGTAACATTGTTGAGTGCTCAGATTCAGCAGATCGGGCCCTGTCCTTGTCAGTTACAAGAGCCAACATCCCCTTTTGTGTTCATGCCAGTTTGAACTGGGTGTGGGAGGGGCTCTACCAAGGAGTTACAGCCAACCCACCTGGGCTATGGGGAGCCCTGTGTCCCCCCAGCACCCACACAGACTGGACCCCATCCCTTTGGTGCCCACACCCTACCTCCATGGCCTTCTTCAACTGCTTGGCATCGTAATGGGCAGGTGGCATCATGAGCCCCAAAATCAGCCTCGCCAGGTCTCCAGAGATCTCGGACTTCAGGTCAGCCATCAAGTCCTGCAAAAGGCAGAGCCGAGGTCACACCAAATCAGCACTTGGCCACGTGTGACCAGGACAGGAGGAGATATGGAATGAGGAAACAGGGGCTCCATGTGGACGCAGGGGATGGAGGGAGTCTGTGTCTCTCTTTGCTGATGTTGGGTTTATTGTCTAGAGGAAGCCAAAGAGGGTGGGGAAAAAACAGCCAGGAGGAAGAGCTGCTCTCCCTGGAGACAGAAGACAGGGAAGGAAAGGGGGCAGCACCATCTCCGTCCTGGGGGAAACTCGCCAGCTGAAACTAGATGCCACTAAGATGCAGTGATGACTGACACTCAGCCGGGGAGCTTTGCACCTCTGCACAGAGGGAGCTGTGAGAGACCCCAAGCACTGCATGAAAACATCTTGTTTCCCTGATCAGCCCCAGGCTGAGCCTCCAACTCCTCAGAGCCGTTCACACAGTGTTGCTGATCACAAGGAACTGGGGGAGTAGAGAACTGTGTCTGCAGGCAGCCCACACCCAATGCTGGAGTCACTCCAAGAACATGTGACCACATGGGGCCCCACTGCCATGAAGACCCAGGGGCCCAGCTGTGCGGAGCTGGCTGTGAAGGCAGGGCTCCCTCAGAGGAGGAGGTGGATGTGGGGCCCGGGGCCCAGGCTGAGGCCCTTACCCGGCCGAAGTGAGACTTGAAGGTCTGTCGGATCTGCTGCCGCTGGGCGTTGCTGCGGTGCGTGATGATGTCGATGATGGTGCCCTGGTCAGTTCCTAAGGCACCAAAGCCGCATGGCTCAGAGGAAGGCCTGTGGTCCAGCTTCCCCCACGTTCCCCCACTAATGGGCCCTGTCAATCTTTTTCGGGGTAGAAGCCCAGCTAGGCAGGCATATGCCCCGAGCCCCTGCAGGAGCCCGGCCTCTGGCCCCAGCCACTAACTGCCCTGGGATTCCTCCCTGCATTTCCTTCTGTCGTGTCACTGGCGGAGCAGAGAGCACCGGGTTGAGAGTCAAGGCCTCTGAGTTCTAGTCCTGGCTCTGGCAGTGGCTGTCCCCTTGGGTGAGTCCCCTCCCCTTTCTGGGACTCAATTTCCACACCTGTAACGTGAAGAGGCTGGAGTAGTTACTAAGGGGTCCTTCCAGCTTGACAATCTAAGTCCTGTTGGGCACCCTATGTCCTTTCTCTTCAACTCCCTGAAAGCTGGACTCCAAGCCCCTCTAACCACAACAGGTGGACTCTGGAAGGCAGCAGGATGCCACTTCCTGCCTCTCGATTAATGCCATCCACCTCAGACCAGGCACAGGACTATCTTTCAAAAGCATTTTTACACCTGTCATCTTATAGTCCTAGATATCATCATTCCAGTGAGACAAATGAGAACGAGGCCCAGAAGGTGAAAGACTTAACCCAAGGGCCCCTGGGAGGTGCCGTTGGGTGGATGGGGGGAGAAAGGGCAATGGAAGCCAAACCCCAGATGCTCTGTCCCCACGGGCCTGAGGATGGGCCATCCACCCAGTGGGTGGTTCTTCCCACTGGAGGCCTGGAAGGAGGTGACCAGCAGGGGGCGCCCTGACTCCAGAATTGGGGCTCTTGGATTACAGGGTCCATATTCCTTATCTTACACATGGGAAAATTGAGACCCAGACAGGTTAAAGGACTTGCCCAAAGTCACACAGTGAGTCAGTGGCAAAGCCAGGGCAAGAACACAGGCCTTATGAGCTAGTACTTTCTTCTGCCGCAGGACACTGCTGCTGAGGGTCTGGGGACACCTTGGTCTCCAGGAAGGGCTTGTGCCAAGTTCCTTACAAAGCCCCTCACCCCCTTCTCCCTATACTCAGGGAGCTGGGAGGCTCCTCAGGTGGGTGGAGACTCAGGGTAAAGTCCTCCTCATCCTGCCGACCCTAGTTTAAGGCCTCAGCTCTTGCCCCTGCCTGGCCCACTGCCAAACCTGCCACATGGGCTGTCCTAGAGGCCAACCCTGCCCCTTTCACGTCCCCCTTACCAAGTCCCTTCATGGCCTTCCGTAACGCTTTGGCATCTGCATCAGGGTTGAAGTCACTGGCTGGGCGCACGGTTCCTCTCAGCTGCAAGAAGCAGAAAGAGACTCAGCGGGTGTCTGGAGGCCCCCCGGGGGCCAGGCCAAGACAGGAGCATGCGAGGGAGGGGAGGCTTCCCCACGAGCCCCAAACCAAGCAGCTTGGGGGGACAGAGGCAGGGGTGATGGCACAGCAGACAGACCCCTGCCCTAGAGCTGAGAGAGGGAGAGACACACCCAGGCCTGGGAGCAGGGCAAGTGCTGGTCACGGGAAAAGTGCCCGAGCTCCTGCCCCAGCAGTCAGCTTTGTCTTAGCTCCACTGAGGCCTCCCCAGTCCCTCAGAATTCTGCCCTGTCCCCAAGGATCTCTGCCTCTTAAAGAGCCACTTCCTCCAAAAAGGCAACCAAAATGTTCTGAAATACCAGAACAGAGTTTCCCAAGTTTCAGTCACTCCTAAGTGACCTTCACCATATTTCCATATTTGTGTATGTCCTATGCTATTTCTTAACATTTTTACTTAATTTAACTTCTTTTCTGTTACTTAAGTGCATTCATTTTGTCCATTTTGTTCTTGGATATATCCTGAACAAAGTAAGCGTAACACAGAGTAAGCACTCAAAAATATTTATTAAATAAATTAATAAATGAAAATAATTTTATATCAGTATCATGAATAGAAAGTTGGCATCATGTGCCATGAACAGATGATAACCCATGAAAATAAATGTAATAGAAATAAAAAGCCACGTTGGCAAATATCACCAAATTTAACTAGATCCCATTGCTTGTCAAAAGCTCTGAACTTGAAGCTGGCTCTCTCAGCTCTGTTTGTGAAAAAGGAAAATCAGCGATTGAGGCACCAAACCAAGACTCTCTAACATAATCAGTAAGGTTGATGCAATCGAAAAGGAGTAGCTTTCTCACTCTGTGGGCTTCAGTGGTATTTAATGCCATGGAGGCCCCCCTCCCCCAAAGTGAATTCATTTCTTATATAACTTAGGATCATCTGCAATGACAGCTCTTGCCTTGTAATTTGGGAAACACTGTCCTAGAACATCAGAGCTCAGGAGCACTTCAAGGGCACTGAGATTGCCATGTCTAACACCTTCATTTTAAAGATGGAGACAGAGAGGGGCAGGGACCTGCCAAAGGTGGCACAGCAAGTAACAGAGAGAATCCAAGGGTCCAAATATTTTTGTGTAGACCAAATGCTACCAGTCCCTGGAATGCTTTGCCTCAAAAGTACTTCTGTGAACCCTGGGTCCGCATTCTTGTCCTCTGCAGACCGTGGGATTGAGGATGGCCAGGACGACCTTGACTCCTCCAGTGTACCCAGGGGTGCCCATCTGTTCTCAGCTGTCATGCCTCCGAAGCCCAACTGTTGGACCCAGGATGGGATAGGCCTGTCCACAGAACCAGCCAGGTCTTCATTCAGCAAGCCCTGTTAGTGGTTAGTGGGCCAGAACCCTCCCCAGCGTGTTAGAAGTCAATGCAGGAATCAGATGCTCACAGCAGCGTGCCCGCCCACCAACGCATCACTCCAAGGAGAAAAGGAAGCTTCAGACGGGAGAACCAATGTCTCAGATTGGCCACCAGGGGGCAGCTGGGTGCCAACCAGAGCAGCAGGAAGGTGCGAGCAGAAGACTGGAAGCTTGTGGTCAAGAGGTCAAGCAGGAGGTGGGGAGGGTCTGACCTCTACTCGGGCCACTGCACTAAGCTCCCACATCTGATAGGCCACCTGCGCTGCCTCCGGGAAGAACTGGCCAGCAGCACTGGAATGGAGGGGGTTGGGGAGAGGATAGGAGGGAATATCATCGTGGGTAACACTCCACACATACGACACACACACGCACATACACATGCACACACGCACGCACACACTTGGAGAAAATCCATCTGGCTTCACCTTCCCCCCAGCCTATGCCTCATCCATTCACCAGAGCCCTCCCTCAATTTCTGAGAACCTTCTATCCTCTCTTGAGACCCCTGCAATCTGGCTCTACCCAGCAGCCTTCCTGGCCCAAGGTCCCAAGCCAGACAGGATTTCTGTAATATTTCAACCTCCTCTTTCTTCCTCCTAATTTGAGTGATATCTATCCAAGTCTTCCAGAAGCTCTCAAACAAGTCGATGACCAGCTTATGGCCCTGTCATCACTATATCTTCCCCTGCAAAGCTTGTGTGTGTCAGGTGTTCAGTAAATGTCTGGTGAACAGCATCAGCCCCTCAGGTACTTGCCAAAGGTGAATAGGAGGCTCGCACATCCCTTATTAACTGGATTCTTATAAACTCCAGAGAAGGGAAATCTGAGTACTAACACGCAAATCTGGTCAAGTCATGCCCCAATTTAATCTCTTCAGTGGGTCCCCACTACCCTTAGGTGAGGTTCACATGCCAGGAGGAGGCCCCCAGGCCCTCCCCACCTCTCAGCCTCCCTCTCTCCCCAGGATTCTACAAAAGTGTGACCTCGGTTATATAAATGAACCAGGCTGTGCCTTCTCATCTCTAGGCCTTTCCTCCACCCCAAATACTCTCCTCCAGACCCTGTATTCACCTCCTCATCCCCTTCCTCCTTGGGTCTCAGCCTCATTACCTCCAGGAACCTCCCCTAGTCTGGGATAGCGCACCTATATGTGCCTTCATAGGCAAAGATACTCTCCCCAACCACAGGATTGCCCTGTACGCACGCCCCGGTCCGTATGCCTTTCTGGGCTGTGTTTTTATCAGGGGCTTTCCCACAATGCCTGCACACAGAGGGCACTTCATATCTATGAATAAGTGAGTAGGCAGAGCAGGCACCTGTATTTTTTCCATTTCCATTTCTATTTAACAGATGAAACTGGGAAGCAGCTATGAAGTAGCAGGGCCTGGACCCTTATATCCTGATTCCTGGTCCACACCCCAGACTGACTTTCCAAATTCACAAGAGCAGATATCTCCATATACAGGAGACCATCCTCATGTTCACACCCACACAAGGACACTCAGACACACAGACCTGCAAGCATAACAGATATCCGCAAAGGCCATCTTTCATCTGTGCGGTGCTCCTGGTCCCGAGGAATCCCGGAGCTTATCCAATCCACCCATCCATCAGGATGAGGGCCAGGAGAGCCCTGGCCTGCCACTCCCCTAGGCCACTCTCTCCAGCCCGGGGCCAAGAAGCCACTTACTCATCATCTCCCCCACACAGCTTCAGCAGAGCCTTCTTGTACTCGCCAGAGGTGTCATTCTGGGGAGAAAGAAAGAGAAAGGTTACCTCTCACCCAGCCCTGGGCTCCTCTCAGGCAGGGAGGGAAGGTTCTGCAGAGCCTCAAATAGGGAAGGCTGAACACTTAGTCCCAGCAGCCCTGACACTCCTCCTGTCTGGAGGTGGCTGAGACCCCCAAACAGTGGTGTGCTGGTAAGTATTTAACAACTGGCTCTCTGGGAAAAAAAAGAAAAAAACCCTGATTTATAACATTTGCCAGTTTCTGTGGTGTAAATACCTCCACCAATGGATAATTTCAAACTACCAATATGATTTCCCTGAACGTGAAGTCGAGAAGAGATGCTCACTGCTCTTCTGAGCCAGTGCAAGCTGGGCCCAGCACACCGCTGCCACAGAGAACCCCCAGCTCCACCCTCCCAAGGGAAATAGTCCATGAAAATAGGGCTCTGTGAACAAAAACATTGGGAGATGCCAAAACCAACAAAAAATGTACATTTATTTTATAAAGGTGGCACATCCTGTATCCTTCTTGGGGCTTCATAATGGACTTAATATACTAAACTCTGAGAAGTTCTGAGGTAAAGAAATTGGTATGTCTTTGCTCATTCTAGTTTTTTCCAAATATTTCCCGTGAAACATTTTTGCACATAAAACCTATAAAATTCCTCTTCGGAAATACACTTTGGGGAATACAGTTTGAACTCATAATGCTTTATCCCATTCACCCAAAAAAAGGAGGAAAAAAACAACTCGACACCTGTCTCTTGACCACGTCTCGTGGGCTGGACACCCTAGAGTCATCACCCAGCCCAGGGCCAGGGCCAAATTCACTCTCATTTGTGTTCTCCACGCCCGGCTTCTTCCAGGGGACTGAACTCTCATCGCCCTTGGGGTGGAGTCCTCATCCCGGATTCAGCCTGTGTGCCTTCAGGACCCAGCCCTGCCTTCCTCTAAAGCGGTGCCTCCTGTCTCACAAGCACCCCGGACATTTGTTTCCCTGACGAGTTGCCTTAAATTCCCTGAATGTGCCACAACGCAGGGCCTCCTGGAATTCCCAAGAGACTCCCAGCTTTCTAGGAAGCTCCTTTTCTTCGGGGAGTGGTTCCCAAGCCCTCTGTCTCAGTAGAAAGCTCTCCATCCCCATCAGCTCCGCTCACCTTGATCATGCTGTACAGGGACTTCTCATACTTGGTCCGGAATATCTCCCGAATGTCGAGCATGTCCAGCTCACTGCGGGAGACCATGATGCGGATCAGCGTGTTGTCCCGAGTGCCTAGGCCCTGGAAGACAAGCGGGTTTGGGTTTGGGGGCAGGGAGCTGAAGGAGGCTAGAGGGCTGGTAGCCCCCAGCTTGGCTGAAAATACAATTTCCACAATAAAATGTTAAAATTAAAAACAAAAGAAGCAGAACACTGCTGTCCCCTCTGAAGCTCCCTGGGTGTCCCTCCTACTTTCATCTCCTCCCCCCTCATACATCAGTCCCATCCTTGATTTCCCCTATATTTCCCTAACTTTGTAACTCTACGCAATACATTGTTTAGGTTTGCACATTTTTGGAACTTTGTAAATATACCACTATGCTTTTATTTTGGACTCCTGATGGATACTGAGTTGTTTCTGGATTTTTCCTAATATGGACAGTACTGCTATGAATGTTCTTATGAACACATGTGTCCAGACAAACATCTCTCCAGGGCCAAGCTGACCAACCTCACTGTGGACTGGAAGACAGAGAATGGGCAACAGTCCACTTGCCTTTGTGGGATGGTCCCGCAGGGCCATTGGGCCTGAGGTCTCCAGCCACAAACAACAGCATCATTTGCCCTGGTGCGCTGTGGAAACTCATCAGTGTCTGTCTCATGTGTGTGAAATACTGGGAAGCTCTGTTCTCAGTACACGCCCAGAGAGGAATCACTGGGTCACAGGGATGAGCATCACAAATCTCAGCAGACAATGGCAGACTGTTTTCTGCTTACCTATACACACTATATATAAACATTCTGGCTAATTAATATTTTTTAAGAGCGTGGGCTTCCAACCCATCTGGCTGGATGGATAGAATAGAGGCTGTCACTGCACCCTCTGACCAACCACGAGGTCAGGGCAGGTATTTGGATGGGCAGGTGTGTGACCAGGCAGCATGGCAGGCTCTGGAGCTCACCTGGGACCAAGCGCCATCACTGTCCTGTGGCCAATCCCTTGAAGGCTCTCTTTGGCCAGTGGACCCCAAGGTCATGCCAAAGAGTCCAACAGTGCTGTGGGGGTGGGCAGAGACCCCCCCCAACCTCGTTCACACCACCCCACCACGCACCTTCATGGCCTTGAAGAGCCTTTCAGCAAAATACTCGGGGGTGCTCCGGATACACTTCACTGAGGAGAGGGAGGAAGAGGTAGTCATTCTGGCTGCCTCGGAAAAGAGGATGGGGTGGCCTGACCCCTTCTTTGTCTCCATTCCTTGGGAGCCACTAAGTTCAAACCCAGGAAGAACCCTGGCTCCTGATAATCCACAGCTCCAGAGCACCCCAGACCCACCCACTTTTATTACAAACCCAGGGGATAAAGAAATCAGGAACCTGGCCTGTTGTAAGGTGGGCAGTGTGTTGCAAAGACCCACTTCACTTTTCTAGTCCTTTGCGGTTTCACAGGAAACTGCGCCAGGTGGGGCATAGCTCCCGGAGTGGAGTTGGGAAAGGTGTTTCTTTAGATTCTGCTACACCAGAAAGGTGCTGGTTGCCGAAACACTGAGTCCTACTGGCAGTTGGGCTGGAACATGACTACATGCATTAGGGGTGGTAGGGGACAGCTCTGGGCAGGAAGATGAGGGCCAGGCTGTAGCTCTCCCCTGAGAAACACAACACATCACCACCCCAGGCTCAGACATGCGGACTCTTGGAATGTCTGGCTTGCAAGGGCCTCTGGGTCAGGCAGTCTATCTCCCTCCCCTCATTTATCAGATGAGGAAACTGAGGCCCAGCGAGGATAAGTGACTTGCTCCAAGTCAATCGCAGATTTGGGAAAAGCCCTGGGTTTGAATCTTGACTCCACCATTGACTAGTCAGCTCCTGGCATCCCTCATGCCCAGAGTAGCCCCAATTCATTACAAAACGTCCCCTCGGTACGTGACGTGGCCTCTGTGAGATGCGGTTTCCCCATCTGTGGGATGCAGGTAAGGAGTGCCCACTCCCAGGTCTTTTTAAAGACTAGGCACTCAGCATGGCGCCTGCACACAGTACACGCTCCACACAAGCCAGATCTCCTGATCGTTATTTCCCAACCCTGGCTGGGTGCCTTCTGCCCAGCACACACAGAGGGGGGAAGGCAGTGCCTGAGGCTCAGCCCCTGCCTCCCAGGCCTCAGCCATGCCGCCCTGGCTAAACCTTTAGAATTCACTGCCCATCTGTTTTCTCCTTCTCACCTCCATACCACATAATTCCCCATTTCCCTTCTTGGCCCCTTGCTCCTGGGCCAGAATCCCTGGAATACCCTGGGAATGCCATGTCAGGACGTACCCACAGCCAGCATCAGCTTTTCAAAGTCCCCAGACAGCTCCCCTCGGATGCTGGCTTCGATTGGCTTCCCCGTGGTCTTCAGATACTCGTCAAACACTGAGTCAGACAGAGAGACAGGGATGTTGCGAGTGCCCCATAACACCGGGAGGAAGCAGGGGCTTCAGGAGGGGAGGGCGCAGTGGCTAGGACCGGAGAACCAACACGAAAGTCGGGCTGGTACTTTGGGAGGTGGCAGGGAGGCCACACAGCACCAGCCACTGTGCGGTCATGCTGCGTATGCTGTGAGGAACCGTGAGCACCTCACGCTCCAACGTGAAGACAGGACTGGTATTAGACGGAAGGGCTGAGCGTCCTGTTAATGACCCTGGTGAGGGACTATACAAACCACTGTCTAATCAGATCAGGACACGTGTTTGGGCTGCGAATGAAGCAGCTATCATGCTCCACTAGTAGAAAAGGAAAAGAGAGAGGAATTCTTGGCACAACCCCCAGGGGGCAGCCATAGGTCGCTGGAGCTTACCCAACCGAAGATGCTGCCTGCTGCGATTTCCCAAAATGTAAATGAACTGGGCTTCATCTGTTCCCCATTTTAGTTCTCCTGCCTCGTACAGATCCTGAAGGGGAAGAATGGGACTTAGCTGAAAGAGGAAACCTCAGGAGACAGGACTCCTGGCCAAACCACTCAGAACTGCTGCCAGAGTCCTGAACAAACCAGTAATTGTAGCCTCAGGACCTTTGCCTACACCTGTACACCTTTCTCCCTTTCTTTCTGGGGAAACTCCTACTCAACCTTCAAAGCCTAGATTAAATGTTCTATTTGTTCTCCAGGCACCTCCTGATGCCACCAGGCAGAGTTATCTTTCCCTCCTCCCTCTTATAGGTTCCTACAGCTTTCTGCTTCTTTATAGCTTTGATCCACTGTATATTACAATGATTTCTTTACATGCCTGACTCCCCACTATTACATGGGCTCAGGAAGGACAGGGACTACGTCTTAGCATGCCCTGTGTCTGTCCCCACAGTGTTACCGCCACGAAGTGGGGGCTCAAAACACCTGGAATATATGGTATAATGATAGAGGTGTTTGTGTCTCTCCCAGTACTGTCTGATTGTGTTCATTAGTGATTCCTCAATGCTTGGCAGAGTGCCTGGCACGCAGTAGGTATTCAATAAATATTAATTAACTGAATGAATAAATGAACAAATGAGGAAAGCGCCAAAATACATGTCACCAACTTTATACATGTTGTGTACCTTTGAAAGATAAGTTAAATCCTTTCTGCAACAAAAGACCGTATAAATGATGGCTGTGAGTCCGTTACTTCTGATATTTGATGCAAATTACTTCGCCTCCAGCCCTTCCCCGGATCCCCAACCTCTCCCCTCTCTCAGGGCTCCTTTGCTGCACCTTGGGGACCTCCCTCAATGCTTGTTTACCTGGACATCCTGCTGCACCAAGTCCTCACTCACTACGTCGTCCTCCTCCCTGGTTCCCTGGGCAGAGAGACAAGGGACATCTGGTTCAACTACCAGAGCCAGGGGGAAAGCCTGGACACTGGTGGTGGAGACAGGGAGGACTGGGAATACTGTGCTGGCCCTGAAGTGTCCAGGAGCAGTGACTTACAGCTGCCACTGGATCAAGACCACAGCATCTATTTTAGAGGGCATCATAGGGTCCCTCCCATTCGCTTCTCCCTTCATCCTCGAAGCTGGGACCAAACAGCAGTGTCTCGGTGCTCCCATCTCAGAGGAAACCAGAGCCTTGTACTGAGAACATCTCTGAGGACATGGCACCTGCCACAAGTCCTGGCATGGCCCACGATGCCCCCCAATAATATCACGGGGGTAAAAAATCTGCACGTTTGTGTTCCATTAGGGGCTCCCATACCTTAACCCAAAGAATCCACCAATGAGAATTTGGAACTCAGGCCCTGAGATCCGAGCTCACAAGCTGTGAAGGCACCAAATCCTACTGGTGTTTCTGTTGCTCCGCCCATGCCCTATGCCCCACCTGACAGAGGAGGACCCTCACAGGGGACAGGTGCAAGCCCTCCCGGCTCCTTGGTATGTGAGCAGAGGTCAAGCCTATGCTTATCTCCTCTTTCCCCTCGATTGTGCATTTCAGGATCTCAAACCCTTGGTCCTCTTTGGGACTGAGCATAAGAAGACAGAGCCACAGGCTTACAATCTGAGCCGTGTCACCCTGCAACCTGGTGTTAGATGTTGAGGAGGCAACATCCTTGACTCCAAGATTTGGGCAGGAACTCTTCTCTCCAGAACAAGCAGCTTTGAAAATGGGGGCAAAGGTCACACTTCTCCACTCCTGACATTTCTGATAATTCTGCTTAATATGGGATGTGGATTGTTATGGTAATTTGAAGAAAAGAACTGGGAGCAGCTGGTATAAAATGTCTGTGGGGGAGGGGAGTGAAAAGAAAGAGGTGGTTTAATTTATATATAAAGTATCATAGAAGTTTGGTTGTTGGTGTTGGGTTTGAGCCATCTCAACGCCTGTTCCCACGGGGCCCGTGGTCACAGAGATCCCCGTGGGGCCGGGCAGGTGAAGGTGAAGAGGCAGAGGGGGACACGCTCTCCAGCCCGCTGCAGTCATGCAGAATGCAGTCCTGCTGTTGCCAGAACTTTCAATTATTCAAAAGAACCCAGAAACCAGATTTTTGAGCAAAATCTCCCTATTTTTAAATATCAGTAACTAACTCAAAGTGTTTTTTCAAAAACATTGCATGGGAACATGAACAGAAAAAACCCCAACGTGGCAGGTTGAATTTAGCGGAGGACACCAGCATGCAGCCTCTTTATGGCTGATTTTTTATGTAGCCGTGGGTGGGAGGGAGGGTAGCAGGGCTTCGCTGTGGGAGACGCAATGCAGGGCAGTGCAGGCAGCCCCAGAAATGGCACGTCCCTGCTGGTGTCCTGAGGTACGTGCTGCGGCCAGAGAAGCAAAGGCAGGAGGGAGGCCCGGAGAGGAGCGGGGATGGGTGTGAGTGGAGAGACGAAGGAGGTCACAGGATACGATATTCCTGGGCACAGGGGAGAAGGGTGTGTGCAAAGAGAAATGTGGGTCACGTGGACACACCTGCCTGTGCAAACCAGGGGGAACAGAATAGACCCCTGGACGCACAGATTCTACACCCAGGTGAGCCCGAGAGAAACCATCTCAAGTTCGAGGATAAAATGGGCAGTTGGGGGAGGGGGTGGCCACAGTATACGAGGAGGACTTTATACCTGAGGAACCCCCAAGGAGCCCCTCACAGACCACCCTGTCTGGGGGAACAGGGAGAAGGTGCCCACAGCCCTCAGCCTGTACTCGGGTATGGAGCTCGGGGAGGGTCTTGGGGCCCCAGGGTGGACTAACCTGGAGCAGGACCACGAGCATCTTCTGGAAGTGGCCAGAGGTGTCACCAATGACATCAGCCTCCAGGTCTCGCTCGTAGGCTGCAGATCAGGAACACAAGCTCTAATCCCATCCCCAGGGGACCCCGGGGATCCAGGATAAGGGTCCCTGCTGCCCCTAAAATGATCAATATTTGTTACAAATCCCAAACTCAGTCTCCACGACGTCCATGGCAAGACCCAGGGTGTATTTTCACAGTTCTTTGTGCTGAGCCATGATACGATGAGATGGGATCCGCCCCCTTCTCTCTATCCCCATCTGTGCCCTCCTACTCCGGGCACCATCAGCACTCACCTGGACAGTCACCACAGACCTCTGACTGTTTTCTCTGCTTCTGCTCTCAGTCCCTCTCCAATCCACAGCCACAAGGGTGACTGTCTTAAAGCTCATATCTGATCCTGGGCTCCCCTGCTTCCCACGAGGGCCTGTGTATCCTGCCCTGCCCTCTACCACTCTCGACTCACACTGGCTACCAGGCTCATCGCTGCCCCAGGGCCTTTGGACTTGCTATTCCCTCTGCCTGCCAGGATTTTCTCCCCACTCTTTATACAATTGGCTCCTTCTCATTTCCTCCCAAGAAAGGCTTTGCCCAACCACCCGTCCAAAGCAACGTCTGCTTCTTCTTATCTTGTTTTTTTCCTTCATAACACTTATCCACACGTGTCGTCACCATGTTTACCTTGATTGTCTGTATCCCTTGTTACCTCATAGGAGGCAGGGACCACGTGGGTTTTGCCACCACCATATCCTGAGAACCTAGCACACTGTCCAGCACAGAGCAGGTACTTACAGGGTGGATGGACAGAGATCAGAGGGAAGGAGGAAAGAAGGTGGACGGATAGAGTCTTAGGGTCCCCACCCTTGCAATTTCCCTCATTCCATATCTGAAAAACCTGAACGGCCCCTCCTGCCCCTCTCACCATCTTTGTATGCTGCCGCCAGCTGGTGGATCTGCTCATTGGTGCGGGAAGCCAAGATCTCAATGAGACACTTCTCATCGGTGCCAATGCCCTGGGACAAGAGAGGTGGCACATGAGTCAAGGGCGGGGATGGGGAGCCACCAGCCATGGGTTGGGATCCTGGAGTGGCCAGAGCTATGAAACCCTAGCACTCAGGGTGCTCCAACCACAGCTCTTAGGCACCGATCTGGAGCTACTGCCCCGAGAATCAAAAGACATGGGTTCTAGGCCCGCCTCTGCCCACAGCTTGCTTTGTGACCTCTCATTAAGAAACTTTATCTTTCTGGGCCTCCGTTTTCTCCATCTGTAAAATGGAGATGATGCTAGTTGCTCTGCCAAACTCCCAGGGAGATGGAGAAGGTAATAATCTCTCACATTGCTAAGTTGATCAGTTTATGAAATGAATTCATGTTTGACAGCTCATCTGAGGCAAAGATCATAGCATGTTATAAACTGTAACGTGCTAGGTACACTTAAGGGCTTTGATCTCTGCCTGCTTCCTAGGGAGCAATCCTCTACCTCAACCAGCCCTCACACCCTGAACACAGCTCCACAGCCTCTCCTGCCATTTCTTCTCCAGCCTGGAACAACCTTCCCACTCTGATTAACCAATCCTCTCCAAGCTTTTGGGCCCAACTTGATCCTCTCATCTTCTACGACACCCTCTCAAGCCTGGACCCAGGGCCCTGCCCTCTAACCTCCTTTAGGATGCCCTTGGCCTTTGGATGGTGGGCACAATTTGTCTCCATATCCCTGTATCCTGCTTCCTCAGGTCTGTAGGCTGCCGGTGTGAGGGTCTGGGCCAAGGGCCCCCTTTCACGGCACGTGCCTCATACCGACATCTGGAGGAGACCCCCGGTGCCCCTCTGGGACAGGATTTGGGCAAGCCACCTCTTGAAGCAGGGCATGTCCGCTGGGTGGGAGCAGGGCTCACTGAACACTTGCCTTAGAGGCCGGAATCTTCCCATTAACCATGCCCCACCCCCAACACACACACACACACACACACACACACACATACACACGGGCCCACACTTACCGAGATGGCGTCTTTAATCTCTTTGGCATCACAATAGGCAAGCGGCCTCATCAGACCCACAATCAGTCGTTCAAACTTCCCCGTCAGCTCATACTTCAAGTCAGCAATGAGGTCCTGGGGGAGATGGAGGAGAAAGGGGAAAAGCAACTGTAACGTAAGAATTACATGTAACGAGCACTCACTCTGCCAGGCACTGGGCTAAGTAATCTCACTTAATTGTCCCTCTTGGGGCAACGTACTCGCATCAACCCTAAGAAATGGGCTCAGAGACATCAAGTAACTTCCCAAAGTCACGCAGCTAGCAAACGGTGGTGCAGGAGTCCAGTCCACAGCATCAGGCCTCTTCCTCACTGTTGTTTGTTTAGTTGTTTACTGTTCTCTCTCCACTATCTGTGGGTCCCCAGAGTGACACTGCACAGGTCTCATTCTCCTGCGTGGCCCTAACCCCAGCACAGTGCGCAGCACATAGCATGTGCTCTAGTCTATTTGTGGCTGTTTGTCCCTGACTGAAGAGAAGAGAAAAGGAGGGCAGAAGAGCCAGCACAGAGGCTGACCTGGAGTAGAATACTCAGGAAAGACCCGGAATGCACACACAGTGAATGGGATTATTCCCCCGCCCCTGCCCCCTGTGCTCCGGTGGCCACGGTTACCTTGCCATAGAGGGACTTGTAGCTCTGGATGATCTCCTGCCTCTGCCTATTGCTCCGGGAAGTGATCAGATCCAGAATGGCCTCCTTGTCACTGCCTGGAAGAGGGGAGGCACCTGTCACCATACCCCAACCTACCTCCAGGAAGCCCACCAGGGCTGCTCTCTGCAGTCCTTGGCATCAGCCTTCTGCTCACTAGGCGGTGGCGTCGTGAGGAGGATCTGTGGGGACCTGTCAAGCCCCCCTTGAGAGGGATCACAGTACACACAGCATCTGAGCTCAGAGGGCCCAAGATCCAGCTCCTCATCACACAATTAAGGAGATGGAGGCCCAGAGAGGGGCAGGGACTCAGCCAAGGTCTCACAGTGAGCCTGGCTCAGAAAAACCCAGGTGTCCTAGCACCCAGGACAGGGTTCTTTCAATGACAAGAAAAATAAAAGAGAATGATAAGTTCCAAATTCAGGATGGTGGTTACCCCCAGAGGAAAGGCCGGATGGGGACCTGTCAAGGAGGTGTCCGCTATATGAGGAGGCAAGTGCTATTTATCAGCCTGGGTAGCAGGTCTACAGATGCAACTTCTACTGTTCTTCAGACCTTTCTGTTGGTCTGGAACATTTCATTATAAAGTTATACAAAATAAAAAGAGGAGACAAAAAATAAGTGAGTACATCCCACCGTCTCACTCCCACCCCAAAAGGGCTCTGGGCTGTGACCACGTATGGGGACCCCCCCCCCAAGCCCCAGTGACTCCTGCTTCCTTTCCTGGGGCCCCCACTCCCGGGGCTGAGCACCCACCGAAGCCCTTCATGGCGGTGTACAGAGCCTCGGCATCCTTGCTGGGGTCGAAGTTCGGGAAGTCGTGAACAGAGCCACGGTACCTGGCACCCTGTGGAGAGAAAAGCAGAGGGTGAGCTGCTGACCCTGACCCTGAAGAGGCTCCCAGCCCCAACCCCGGGTCACACTCCTAACTCTGGCCACAGGCTGAGTCCAGCTGAGCTCCCTTCCCGTAAAATCGAGCACTGACTACAGAAAGCCTGATCCAGGGTAGAGACGACTCTCCTGGTACCTCCTGCCACCACCTGCCCCGAGGCTGGTGCCATTTCCCCACGGGAGGGTGGCTCAGCCAAGGCCACAGCCCTGCACCACTTTCCCAGGACCCAGGAGAGAGAAAAAGCCAGCTGAGTGCAGGGGGTGAAAATGATCCCAGCAAGAGGAACAAGAGCCTCGCGTATTTTAATGGCACTTTACAGTTTACAAAGCCCTTTTGCCTCCATTAATGTGAGTATTTCAGCAACTTGCAGAAGCTCTTAAGATGATCTCTATCACAGAAACAGAGAAACTGAGCCAAAAGAAGGGAAGCCACTTGCCGGGGGTCACACAGAACCCAGATCTCTGGCCTGTTCCCCTCTGCTCTCCAGCTCCAAAAACCTTGCAGCTGCCAGCTTCTGAGGGTGGGGGCTTGGCCCAGGGAGACCCAGAGCCACCCCCAGATTCACGGCTCAAGACAAGGTGCCACCCCCTGGGCCAGTAAACTGAGCTGTGAACTGGCATCTGAGGACAAGCTGGCTGGGTCCCTGGGGTGAAGGAGAGGAGAGGCGGGGCCAGAGGATCTTAGACATGGAACCCAAACGCACAATGAGCTGGTTCACAGAGAAGTCGGACGTGGGTCAGCTACACGGCCCTGAGAAATATGAGGCCTGGGACAGCGGTTGAGAGCTGGGAGAGCGGAAGATGCCAGAGCTCAATGTACTGAGCACACAGCACAGTGACAGGGCACTCACTCAGCCTGTGCCAGGCCCAATGCTAAGCGCGGCAGATTCAGGGAGAAAGAAGACCCAACCCTGTCTTTCAGGAGCTTCTGACCCAGTGGAGGAGAGACAAGCACGCAAATTACCATAAAGCTTGCAACAAATACCCTAAGACAGAGGCAAAGTAATGTGGGAAAACAGTGGAGGCCGATTCCAGCTGGGGGAGGGAACCAGGAAAGGCCTCATGGAAGGGGTGGGGGTGGCACATAACCTGTGCCTTAAAGGAGTTAGAAGTGGACAGGCGAAAATGAGCCTCCGGCCATCTCCTGTGCCTCCCAGCACCTGCCCTGCCTGGCCAGGCATTTGGATGCTCTTTGGTTTATGTCTGCAGTTGCTGGCTCCTCCGAGGTATGCATGTGTGGGTGCAGGGCTGCTATTTAAAGTTCTGACAGGGCCAGTGACCAGAAAGGGACACGGCCTTCTTCTCGTCACCGTGAATCCCTTGCAACCTGATCACACCCCTGGGCAGAGAAGGAAAGAGCAACAGATGCCAACTACCCAGACCAGGGAGCCTCGCAAGGAGCTTGGTGAGCAAGGGATGGTGGCTTGACCGCCAGAGCGTCCCTGTGCCTCACTTGACACTGCACGGGCTGGGGCCGGAGAAACCCTTGCTGAGCGCACCACGTGGGGCAGGAAGCTTGATACAGAGACCTGGAGGGCAGGCACCAGGTCCATCCTGCCCACTGCAGAGACTGAGCAAAGGAGGTACTCAAGTATTTGTCACATGAAGAGATGAACAAGAAGACAGAACAGCTGGTGTCCTACAGGAATTTGACTTCCAAACCCGTTTGTCTCTCTCTCTGGACACCCTCAAACCCAGCAGTATCCAAAAGCAGAGCAGACAATACTAGTTTCTAGGACGGATGGAGAAACAACAGGGCTGAGAAGGTCAGAACTACAGAATTATGGCTTTGCAAGGGTCCTTAAAGACCCTTTAATTCAGCTTCCCACTTGGTTCTTAACTCCATGGGGTGCAGGGGCTTTGTTATGAATAAGACAAATATTGATGTACCTGCAGCACCTAGCAGAGTGCTGGACACAGTGACTGAAAGGGGCCAAGTAACCATGACAGGGTTGAGGGAATGAATGAAGAGCCCGTGATGGCCAGGCTCTGAGATGGAGGATGCTAAAGGGGTAGGTGGTGGAAGGGAGCCCTTTCCTGGGACTGGATTCTCAGCAGTGCTCTCTCCAGTGCCACTGACTCGTGGGACCAGCATTGGAGTACACAGCTTCGAAAGGTGCCAGGACAGGCCAGGTCCTCGAGGGTCTGTCTGGGCCCTTTTCCAGGCTAGCCTGGTGCTACAATCCACGGTTGCTTTTCTCTCTACCTGTCTGAGCCCCCGTCCTAACCCACACACACTCCAGCCTTCAGTCCACTCCGCCAGTGGTAGGATCTGCCTCCCAGTGCTCACTCGGAATAAAGGAGGGAAAGCATCTTGAGAGCCACATGCTGAGAACCACATGAGACAGGCTGGTCTTACTATTACCACCTGTGTCCCAACAGACCTCCAAAACAGAGAGGAAAGGTGACATATCCAAGACCACACAGCAAGTCAGAGGCCTAGCTAGGAAGGGAATCCAAGGCTCTTTCTAACAGATCAGGCTCTCTCCCTCCCCCCCAGATTCCATCCAGGTGGGGCCATGAGTGGGGAAGCGACAACATCACACAGCCCAGGGCTTGTCCCCTCACCAGTGACGTCCACCTGATCGTCCCTTTGGATCTTGCACCACTTGCCTCCTCTGCGGGAGCTGGCTCCCTCTAGGCAGGCCCATGTCCTCTCTGTGCCATTCTGAGCCCATTTTCAAGGCTATAAAGAGGCAGCAATGCTGTCCAACCCATGAGACCCTAAGTGCTTCTCCACCTCTTGGACACTCAGGCTTCCAGGCAGCCAGGGCCACCCTGCCATTCATTCATTCATTCATTCATTCAAGCAAGCAACGTTTACCAAGCATCTGCAGAGTACTAGGACCAGGGACCACTAAGAGCTCATAGCCTGGTCAGGGAGCTCATGACAATTCCAACCACAACACGGTGTGGTAAATACTATGCTAAGGGTGACACGGGAGCCAGGAAAGAGAAATTCCCTCTAGAAAGCTCTGAGTGTCTGCCTTGCTCACCGATGAATTCTCAGCCCCCAGCACAGGGCGTGACACAAGCAGGCACTCACTAAATATTTGTTCCGAGATGGATGGGTGCGCAGATGGATGGTGACTGTGAATATATTCTGAGCAGATCAAAGAAGACTTCTTGGAGGTGAAGTCTAAGCTGTGTCCCAAAGGATGAGCAGCAGCTGGCCCCAAGGGGTGGGGGGAGGGAAAAGGCTTCACACAGAGGGAACAGCATGGCGAAGGCCAGGAGGCAAGAGCAGGCAAGCAACATGCAGGGAAGCCAGCCCAGATTCTTCAGCGTTCATTGAGGACGCAAAAGTCGCCAAGATCGTGGGATTGTAAATTGCCAGGAGAGAACGAGGAGCAGAGGAGAGGGTGGAAGCGTGTCCCCAGGAGGAAGGGCAGAGGTCTCGGCAGCAAGTTGCTCCACCTCCGCTCTCTCCCTCTTCACACAGTGCGGTGGTTGGGGCAGTGTTTGGCGAAGGGGCTGCAGTTGATAGAAGATGAGGCAATGCCATGCTGGGGGAAAGGAAGTCTACTGACTGAGACAAGACTTGATCAAACGTGCCCTCAGAGACAGGCTTAGTGAGCAGCGAGGCTGGTCTCCCCTGGGGGTCTTTGCACAGGATAATAAAACCTTCCAGGGAACAGGACCCCACAGCATGACAGCTACTACAAGAGCGGGGTGCACAGGGGCCTTAGCAATGGTCTCACTTAGAGACACAGAGACGGTCCTTCAAATCACCGGGGCCCACGGTTGGTCATTCTCACACCAACTTGGTAAATTTTGCATCTCCAAGTGCCACCTGTGCAGCTGTGCCGCTGTCCCTACTTCTCCACCTCACCCCGGCTGCCTGTCACTCGTCCGGCAGACAGGTTCCTGACCTCAGGCACCCATGATGGAGAGCAGCGGAGAAGGGACTTTCCACCCTGAAATATTCAGCAGGTCACAGTGCCAGCTGGTGAGCAGCTGGCGCCCTGGGGCTTCATGATCTTGGGCCCCACCCAGGCTGCTGCTAGAGCAGGAGCCCCGAGGCCTCTGGGGAGCAGAAGTCACATCACCCAAAGAGATGGGTGCCCAGCTAGGGCTCCAGCTGAGCGCCGCCTTGCCTGGGCCTGATCCAGGCCTCATCTCTGCAGCTCCTGGAGTTCCAGGCACCACCAGTGTCCCTCTTGCCCTGTCCTCAAAGTGTTCTTCTGCCCATCATCGCGTTCAAACCCCCAACATCCCTGTGAGGCTGAGGCCACAGAGCCTCATCTCCAGGACCTCTCTACAACCTCTCTGACATCACACTACGTCGTCACGTCTCTGGGCCTCAAGTTCCCCTCTTCTGGAAGGAAAGACAGAGAGCAGTCATCGCGAGGAATGCAGGGGTGAAGTGGACCAGAGAAACCAGTGAGTGGCTTGCTCTGTGCTTGTCTGTGTGTTGGGAAGGGGGAACTAGAAGCAGAACTGCACGCTAACACTGGGAGCAACAGAAACAAACTTCAGCCCAATGGAAGGAAGATCTTTCCTGCTCTTCTCTGGTACTGTCTTCTCTAGTACCTCCTCCCCACCCTCAAACCCCTGCCCTCCAAGCATGCCAGACTACTTTCCCTGCCCTGAGCACACTGCACTCTCTCCCCTCTGGCCTTCTGTCCCAGCATCCGCTCCACCTGGACCATCTCAGCTGCTTGCTCTTCCCCAGCAGCGCCCTCCAGGCAGCTCCCTGTTCCCTCAACCTTCGTGCCCCCAGAGCGCCTTTACCACCCCCTCCAGAGCATACGCACTGTGTGTGGGGGATTCCAACTCCTCCCATGGGACAAGGGACTCCTAACATTCTGCCATCTTGCTTGGGACTCGTGCTTACAGGACGTCTACTGGCCCCTGGTCCACGGCAACAAGAAACCACAGGTCAGCCAGGCAGACAGCATGGTCTGGGAGCACTGGACCAGGAATGCAAGGATCTACACCCTAGGCCCTGGCCCCTGTGATCTCCCAGGGCCTGATCTGTCCACTTTGGGCGCCTAGAACCCTGTAATTTGAATGCCTCTCAGGAAGTAGATCTGGGATGATTATATACGGGAAGTGGGGAACAGCAAAAGTTCCACTTTGGCTCTTTGCCCATAACCGCTAACACGCTCTCCTCCTGGTCAGAGAGGCCACTTGTGCAAAGTAGCTCCTCAGAGGGTGAGAGGGAGGCCACGGCTAGGATTCTTGAGTACTAATCCTATGTCACATAACACACTGCGTTCTTCTAAGACTGTGACTAGATACCCTTAAGGCCCTTGTTCATCTGGTGGCAAGTCATGAGGACAAGGACGAAGTTTAGTTTTCACTAAGTTTAATCACCTCATAATGAAAGCTGAGGCCCAGAGAGGGTAAAGAACTCACCCAAGATCACACAGCTCCTGTATTATGTCTGTTGGCAGGAGCTCTGTGATTGAAGTGAGGGACAAAAGGGCCAAGCCAGCCAGCCCTTAGTTTTATTCTCCCTTTCCAATCTCATCATCACAGCGACCACATCTCTTTCTCTAAGGCCAGCCAACAGGGACCACTCTAGGCATCACAGAACGATGCCTAGCTCTGACCAAGGACAGAACCCAGCTCTGGCCACACACAGGTACCTTGAATTCCACTGCCCAGCAGAGTTGTCACACAGCATGGAAGATTGGAGTCTCCCAAGTCAGGGAAATTCAATCCCAAATGCATGTGACATGGAATACGTCCATCTCCAGAGCAGAGAGGACCCTCTAATGCTTTTGCCTGTCCAGTATCCGTCTCCATTCCTGGGGGCACCACTCTTGGGCCATTCAGTTTAGGTGGGACCGACTCCACCACCCGGCTCCAAGTTACCCAGGCCCAGCCAATGAAAACCAAACCTGGGACTTACACTGGAATCATTGGGAATAAGTTATGTTGTTACTCTCAGAGTGTCAAGACAGTGGAATGGAAGCCTGGAGCTGCTAGTGGCTACTGTGCCAAGGCAGGGAAGAACCTGCCCAAGAATGAAGCCACAGTTCACAGAGGCAGAATCCTGACAACATCATTTGGGCCCCTGGATCCAGCCAGACCTGAAGCCCTGGACTTCTCAGTCATGTGAGCCAATGCATATCCTTTATGCTTAGGATGCTGTGTGTTGTCATTGGTCACTTGCATCTCAAAGAGCTGTGACTAATAACAGGAGCAAGCAAAGCCTAAGAAGTTATCATGCTCCTTTCAAGCTGAAGGCACCAGGCATCTCTGTTGTAGGCCTAGTGACTCAAGGAGGAGTCTAGGCCAAGGGAAGGCAGAGCACGGCTTCAGAGGGCAGAGGCTCCTTACCTGTCCTGGTTTGGCCATGGTCTCAGGTTTTGCAGCAGAAAACACTGTGGAGAAGAAAGAGATCCCATGAGATTCCTTTGCACTCTGCTCCCTTCCTTCTTTCCCCCACATTTCCTCACCTTTCCTTCCTCCCAAGGGAGTGGATGCTCCCCTTGCTGTTTTCCAGCTGCCTCCAGCCCTTCAGGTTAAACTACACCCAAAGACCTGGCTAAGGGCAGATGCATTTTTTGGAGGACAATGCCTAGATAGTCCAGACACCCATACCAGGATAGAAAAGGGACTTGCAACCAAGAGGGGGAGAGGACACGACCACTGACCACTGACTGCACGACTCCTCCACTTTCCCCGATGCTGTCTCCCTTAATCCTCAGAGCCATCCTTCCCAGCATCAGATTCCCCTTTTTTATAAAGGATGCAACTGAGGATGGGGGTCAGGGGGTTAAATAATTTGCCCAAGGTCACACAGCTTAGAACTGAACTCAATAATGTCCAGATTCCAGAGTCCATGCTATCTGCACATGCATGCTCTCTTTCCAAGTCACCAAGGATGGTTTCAGAACCCAGGGCTTGACGGTCTGCAGATGAGAAGACTCAAGGGGCTGCAGGTCCCCTGGCGCAAATATCTGAAGGGCTACGGTTCCTGTGTAAGTCAATGACCACTTCTTCACCATCTGCTCCAAGTCAGGCACTGCTCTAGGCCCTGGGCGTACAGCAGTAAATAAAAGAGATTTAAAAAACCCTGCTTTTCTGGGCTTACTCTGTAACGGGGAAGAATAACAAATGCATATATCAGGCTGTGGTAAGAACGAAGGAGAAAAGATAAAGCTGGGTCAGGAGCGAGTGACAAGGGGCAGTCCCGGGGGAGTGGTCAGCAGGTCTCACCAACACGTGGATAGCGGGGGGGGGGCAGCGCCATCAAGGAGCTCAGTGTGGCTGACGTGCAGCAGAGGATGGGGCGGGGACACTGGCGGGACGTGGGTAAGGGGACAGTCAAGACTTTGGACTTTTCTCCGACGGGACAGAAGGTCACGGGGGGGGGGTGGTGACTGAACAAACAGGACACATGTCTCACTGAAGGGGGTGTCAGGAGACAGGGTCTACAGAGAAGGAGTGAGAAACGAAGAAAGAAATGAGAAAAGGGATGTAACTGGTTTGGAAAAGGGGAGAGCAGGGGGAGGAGGTGGGCTCATGAGAACCCTCAGCAGCACGGAAAGATGTGAGTGAAGCAGTCTTCTCGGGGTAACAGGAGGAGAAAGAAGGACCTTTTAGTGCTTTCCACTTTAGTCAGGATGGCACAATTTCATCTTTTTAAACCATGTCTATGTATTACTTTTTTTTTTTTTGTGAAGAAGATTAGCCCTGAGCTAACATCCATGCCAATCCTCCTCTTTTTGCTGAGGAAGACTGGCCCTGGGCTAACATCTGTGCCCATCTTCCTCCACTTTATATGGGACGCCGCCACAGCGTGGCCAGAGAAGCGGTGCGTCGGTGCGCGCCCGGGATCCGAACCCGGGCCGCCAGCAGCGGAGTGCGCGCAGTTAACCACTACGGCATGGGGTCGGCCCCCTATGTATTACTTTTTAAAAGTAAAAATGACAAACTCAATCAGACTTACTCAGTAAGACCCACAAGGAGCTGAACTAGGGGAGGGGACAGACCAAGGAGGCGTCGCAGCTCAGCTTTCCAGTTCTCCACATCCCCTCCCCCAAAAACTTAGGGGGAAATCGGCCCCCATTATGACCTCAGTCCACAATCGTGCTCTCACTCTGGGGTCACTGGAGACGGGGCGATGCAGTGGGGAGAACACAGGATTTGAAGTCAGACAGACACACCTGGATTCAAATCCATTTGTCACTTATTAGCTGTGTGACCTTGGGCACATTGCTCATCTCGGAGTTCAAGGTTATCTCATGGGCAAAATTGGGGCTTTTCCTTTCCTGCCCTGTAGGGTTGTTGGAGGATGAGCCATAACTTATGTCAAGGGCAGAGCACACGAGGCCCCGCAGAGAGATGTTCTCAGTCAGTGGTAGCACTCACTGTGGGAAATTCTGAGGACAGGACTTCGTCGGGTTTGCCCTTGTGTCCCCGCTGCCTGATTCTGAGTCCCCTAAACTGCAGCCAGCAGACAGACATGAGATGGGGCTGGGAGTGAAGTGTAGAGGACAGAGATCTGCCTGCAACCACAGGGGAGTTCGAGGAAACACTGCTGTTTCCCTGACAACCAGGGGCCCCTTGGTGCAAATGTGCAGCCCTCACCAGGAAATGGAAACTCCCCCTGACAGGGAGGGGGGCCCACATCTACTCCACAGTCCGGCAGGGAGCCAGCTCTGGGTTTCCTCAGGCCTGGGGCAGAGGGTGAGAGAGCCCCAAGGCCAGCAGAGAAACAGGCAGCTAAGGAGGCCCAGGAAGTCAGCAAGGGCCGGGAGACAGGGCTGAGGCCTGTCACCTGCACCTCCAGCCTCAAAGCATTTTCCTTTGGCCTTGTTGCTGGAAACTTCAGCTGCTGGCTGCAGCCCAGGCCCATCTGGATGAGAGCCGCTTTCCAAGGAGAGACAGCTCAGAGGAGGGGCCTCTGAATCTTGGAGAAAAGACTCTCAGCTCTGAGAGCAGTTTATGTGAGTCTTGTGTGTACATGAGAAGCAAGCTTCCTCTAGAACTAGATGTTCAGACTGCGGTTCAGGGGGACCGATCTCCCACAGCCCCTCCTCTGAGGGCTCGGGGAAGCTCTGGAGCTCATCACAGCGGCGCCTTCTACCCTGGCTTTACAAGGGGCTCTGATCCCTCCCAGAGCACCCAGACCACACTTCACAAATTGGCTGAATAAATGTTTTACATTCAATGTTTCAGAATCCCAGAGGGCCCCTAACGATCCACTACTCCAAGCCCCTTATTTTCTAGATGGGGTGAGGCATATCAGGGACGATAAGCAACTTGCCAGGGCCCAGACAACGGCCAACATCTCTGCCTCCGGCCCCAGGTCATAACAAGCCCCCACACAGCCGTGGGCCTGGGCTGCAAGGGGACATGAGGAAGAGTTCAAAGGAAAAGACCCAGGTTCTGGTTCCCAACCTGTCTGTAACCTCAGACAAGCCAGGTTCCCTCTCTGGACCTCCGTTTCTTCATCTGTAAAATGGGGATACTATCACTCCCTCTTCAGGAAAATCCAGAGTAGATGTGAGAGGCTTTTATAGATTTCGACTAGAGATTCTCACAGCAAAATCTCAGAATATCTGTCCTAGGAGGGTCCCCCTCCATCCCGGCCATAGGATTCCTATCTCCACCCCTACCCCTCCGCCAGATATTCAAGTTTCATCATCTTGGTTGAAACAGCTTCTCAAGACTGGCAGGTACGACCACTGTAGACCTGTGCTTCTCTCCTCCCAGGAATGCTGAATCTCTTCTGACCTGGCTATCCAAGAGGGCTGATCCTTCCAGAATCCATTCAAGGGTAGAACTGCCTAGTGGCTTTTGCAGCTGTGGCCACGCCCTACCTTAGTCCCTTAGCCTGCAGGCAGTCATGCTTCTTCCTTCCCCTTTGGGAGCTCAGGACTGACTCTAGGAGGAAGCTCTGGGGTAGGCAACACACCAGAGCTGGAGGACCTGTGGCTCACCACTGCCCAACCAGAGAGCTGGGGAAACCGAGAGCCGGATAGGGGAAGGGTCTTGTCCAAGTCCTACAAAAGGCATGGGCTTGGAGGTCAGACCTGGCTGAGGGCCACGGCTCTGCCTCCCATCAGTCTGTGATTTAGGTAAATTACCTTAATTGAATCTCAATTCCACATCTGCAAAATGCATATTAAAAAATATCTCTATGTACTGAGAAATGAAATAATGAAGAGCCCTTATCACAGTGCCTAGCACAGAGTAAAAGCTCAATAAACGGTAGCTTTTACTATGATCAAGCCAAACATTGCCAAGGGAGGTAGCGTGGCATCGGAATAGGGAACGCAGGCTTTGCAGTCACGGCCTGAATTCAAATCCTGATGCTGCACATTCCTAGTTCACGACCTGGGGTGAGTTATGTCATTTCTTCTGACTCAGTCTCTTCACCTCTGAAATGACAATCTCATAAGATTTTTGTGAAAATTCAATAATGTATTGCAGGTAAAATACTTAGCATGGCCAGTTGCAGATCAAACGTGTAATAAGTGGTGGCTTCTGTTAGTTATCACAATCATCATTTTAGAGCAGCGGTCTCCAATGTGGGGTACTGAGCACAACAATCCATCGGGGTGCAGGACGAGAACATTACAACTTTCTAAATTTTTTTATCCTGCCCTTGTATGTGCCACTTTTGGTGTCTGTTATACAACATTAAAGACACATATTAGGGGTTCGGGCTGATAGAAGCACACAATCAAGAATTTGGACTCAACGGAATGAAGCAGAGGAAGGAGGAGGGAGAGGGGACGTCAGGCAGAACAGAAACACCAGCATGAGCAAAAGCATTTCTGTCCTCAAAAGGTAGCTTGTGGGCTTTAGAGGAATAGAACACACTTTTAGGGAGGGAAGAGATGTTGAATGTAAGGGGGTGAAACCAGGTGTGTGTGGGGAGTGCAATTCGAGAAAAATCAAAACATAACCTGGAAGATCATGCACAAAGTCACCCAGACCTCTGTGCCCCAGGAGTGCCTGAGGGACTCTGAGTGAGCTGTGTCATTGCTTTGTCCACTCACTCATCTCCAATGGCCCCCTTGTTCAATGCAGCATTCAAAGCCCTTGGTATCCTCTCTGATATATCTGCCCTCCACTCCCACCTCTTCGCTCACCACCACATCATCTCCCCCCTCAAAACAGGAATCTCTTCCACCAGCATTTTCTATCCTTCTAGCACCAAAACCAGTGCTTTTCAAATCTGCCTTCATTAATACCACCTGGGGACTTTTTTTTTTTTTTTGGTGAGGAAGATTAGCCCTGAGCTTAACATCTGTGCCAATCTTCCTCCATTTTGTCTGACGAGTGGTGTAGGTCTGTGCCTGGGATCCCAACCTGCCAACCACTCGCAAACCCACGAACCCGTGAACCACCCACAAACCCAGGCCGCCCAAGTGGAGCACTAGCGAAATTTTAATCGCTTGGCCACAGGGCCGGCCCCGACCTGGGGAGTTTTTCAAACATACCAAAGCGTAAGGTCAACCTCTAGAGATTCTGATTCAACAGTTCTGAGGTGAGGCCTGGGTTTTTGTAATTTTTAGAAACTTTTCTAGGTGATTCTGCCAACTCTTCTAGGGAGCCAGGAGGGACTTCCCCTTCCTTGAACCCTCCCCCACCCCCCGCCCAGTACTCTGAAACCACCTACACTTGACTGGCATGGGTCAACCATCGTGGATTTATCATTCCTCTATTAGATGGAGGCTGCTTGCTTCCAGGGGTTGTAGGAAAAAATCTGTACTTCCAACTCTCCAGGTTATTTGATTCTAGTCTTTCTTTGTCTTTGAGCTATTTTACGGTTTAGTAATTTGTAGATAACTGATGGTAATGCAAAATAATCCTTATAGACGTGCTCATTCTGTCCTGTCTGGTAAAGGCCCAATTGACTTCCCTCCCCCTCGGGTGGAAAAACCAGTTTGCCTCCATTTGGATATTCTTTTCAATATAAAGGTGTCCACTGATTCTCCTTTGAGCTGGTTTTAACACCTGCCTGGTCCAGTCATTGATTAATCAGTAGAATAAAATCTTTAGCACATGGTCATTTTTATATCTGAGTCATTATTTTACTTTCTTGAAAATTATCATACGTATATGCTTCTTGGTTGCATCCCTACCACAGGGCGTGGCTCATAAGGATTGTTGGGTGAAATGCACTGAGTTGTTTTAATGCTTTCTTTAGCCATCCTCTTGAAAAATTACAGAATAAAAAGAACCATCCAGCCTAATGGTTTTCAAACTATGCTTTATTCCTCATTATACAGCCAGGAGAGGAAATAACTTGAGGGGCTCAGTAACTTGCCCAAGGTCACAGAGAAAATTAGTGATTAAGCAGGGGCTCATTTTTCAAAAAATATGTTTTGAGCAACTCCTACACACCCACCAGTAGGAGCTGGGGGTAGAACAAAAAAGGAGACAGATGAATCTCCCACCCCCACGAAGCTGGCAATCGAGTGCGTTAATCCGCAATTTTTTTGATCCTATAAACCACAAGTAACAACAGGAAAAAAACTGAGCATTCATCATGATAAACAAAAATATACTTTTAAGCATAAAATTAAAAGCACATATAAGAAGAGGTCTAATAGTTTCTTCCTGTCCCCCAGGAAATCATCTTTAGCACCCTCTAGGGTGTGTGCAGCCCATGTCAGAGGCCCCTGACCTATACAGTCTAGATCCTTCCCTTTCCCCTTTCCTGATGGCTCCTCCCTCTGCCCGCGGGAAGACACCTGGGACCAGACCCCTGCCCTCCAGGAGCCTCGCCTTTGATGAAGCCAGAGTAAATGCCATTTCTGGCGCTGCGCCTGGGCCACCGCAAGATCTAGGCACTCGGGTTTCTTAGAGAGCAGCGTCCTTCCCTCTCCTGACCCAGAACCATTGATCCTCAGGCTGGATAAGGCCCCAGGAGATCATCGGGCTGCCCGGGGTTTGAATCCCAGCTCAGGTCACTTGTGTGAGGGGCAGCACAGTGCCGTGTCTCACAGTGCAGAGGCTGGAGCCAGCCTGCCTGAGATGGAAGCCTGACCTGCTAGGTGGGGCCTGTGCGGCCCTGGGCAAGTACTTAGCAGCCTCACATGTAAAATGGGGGATGAAAATAGTGTTACCTCAGAGGAGTTGTGGTGAGGATGAAAAGAATTAAGGCATTTCTAGTGCTCAGAAGAGGCCCTGGCATATAGGACACACTACGTAAGTGTTAGTATTATTTCTTCCCTAAACTTTTGATGGCTGAGTTTCCACATCTGCAAAATGGGCATAGTAACAGCACCTAACACATCAAGGGTGCAGCCAGGGCAAGTTGGAAGGGTTCCATAAATAACAGAGGTTTCCATTTTATTATTATTTAGGGAGTACCAGCACATCCGTTTTACAGATGAGGAACCTGAGGCTCAGGTCACCTGCCTTCTCAAGCACCACACCCTTCTGAGATGACAATGTAGCACTTGCTTCTTTGTGCACAGCACCCTACAGTTTAGAAAGCACTTTCACATCCGCCATCTTATCATCTCATGAGAGTGGGTATCAACCTCATCCTCATTTTATAGATGAGGGGGCTGAGGCTCAAAGAACCCAAGGACACTCACTCCCCCTTAGCCAGCGTCTGTGGGGGCTTCCCATGCCCAGGAGGAAAGGAAAGGGAGTGTGGCTGGATTCCAAACTACAAAGTTTATAAGCATAAAGGCATCCCCCCACACACACACTTCCTCTCCTCTGTTGCGGGGTTGAGGGGGGCAGACATGCATGTTCAGAAATCAAGGTAGAGACCACATCCTGCTCTTTGTCCACCACCCCAGGAAGTATCTTGGAGAGGCTGGGTGGGGTGGGGCTGGTGACACCACTGGACCTCCCCAGAAAACCCTAGAACAGTACAACAAGGAGAGCCATGCAGCCTCAACCCATTTTTACCAGCTGGGTGCCCTGGGCGCATCCTTTAACCCTCTAGAGAGGAAGGAACTAAGGCCCAGGGGAGTAGGAGTGTGCCTAGGGCACCCAGCTTGTTACCAGCAGGGCAGAGGCTGGGGCTCTGCTGCAGCCTGATGGCTCAGGGCTCCCTCTGGGTGCCGCAGTGCAGATGGTCTAGACACCAGCAGCTACCCAGCACTGCAGAGCTCCCCCACCCCGTCCAGGAATCAGCCCCAAGAGGCCAGGTCCCCGACTTCCCAGGCGCAGCCCCCTCCTCTGCACACTTGCATCCATATTCTGCCCAGCATCAGCTGGAGCCCTTAACCAGGAACCACAAATATTTTCTGTATCCCAGCAGCCCGCGCTTTGGGAACAAAGGGCGGAAGGCAAAGGAAGATGAGTGAGTGACTGTCACAGCTGCAGAGGGGCATAGAGGCCTCTGCTTCCCTCCCCAGCCCCACCCAACTCTCAGAATCTTAAATCTTAGAACAGTTGCATCCTAGAATACCAGCGCTAGAAGTGGCAGCAAGTTGAGCAGACTTTGCTACAGACGGTAACTAAGGCCCAGAGAAGGAAGGGGCTTGCCCAAGGACCGCCAGCACCTGGAACTGTGACCTGGCTTTCCACTGACCCCCAGGCCAGTGCCCTCTGCACAGCACAGGGCCTGCCAGCCACCAGGGCAGAGTCCGTGGGAGCTGACACTGGACCGGTCATTCACCTTGAAAGGGAAGGGCTAAGCAGGTCAGGATATCCCCCCCAGAGTCAGTGGCGGCAGCAATTTAAGTTGTGGTTTGGGCAGGAGAGGAGGGGGAAGTGAGGGGAAAGGGCAGACTTGGGAAACCAGAGTCCTTTCTCAAACCCAGCAGCCATATGTCCAAATTTGGAATTGTCTAGAAGACCCACTAGGGTCCAGAGAAAAGGAGGGGGAGGGAGGGGGCAAAGGCTGGATTGTCCACCCAAAGGACCCCCTGCCCCTTCCCCTTGGAGGACCTACAAGGGTAGGCCAGGTTTCCTAAGCCTGTAATCATTCCTTGCAGCTGACAAATACATCAATTTTCACAGCCATTGTTTCACCTGAGATGGGCTGCATTTATCAACTCTGGACTTGGAGAAGGAATTGAGGCTCAGAGAGGGAAAGCCACTGACTGAAGGTCACGCTGCAGGTCGGTGAAGCTGGGATTCGGATTCGGGGTATTTCACTCCCATGCTGGTATTTTGGGAGTCATCTGAAGCCCCCAAGTTTTGTGAAGGCCTAAACTGGGCTTCCGGAGAGCAGCAAGGGTGGGGCCTCTGCCCCACCACAAGGCCCTTGTAGCCCAGTTGGGAGCCTCCTTTATAAGCAAGCAGTGGTCCGAAGGGGGCAGGAGAGTCCACGGGGCCCTGAGGTGTGGCCAGTCCTTCATCAGTGTGCACACCGAGGGCTCTCCCCCCAACAACTCACACGAGCCACTTCATACGCGGCTGGAGGGTCTGACTCTTCATGCCCTCTGTCTTGGGCCTCAGCCACACCCTTCTCTGCGGGTCCTTAGACTCCCATCCAGTTGCCCCCAACCCCAGGCCTTCAAAGCCCCTCCAGCCCCTCTCTCCTCCCAAAGCCAGCAGCCCGCGCTGCGTCAGCCCCGGGGCCCCCCGCCCCTCGACCACACCCTCTGCGGAGCCGGTCCCCCTCTCTCGTCCCCTCCGTCCCTCCGCCCCCAGCCGCAGCGCCGTCCGCCTCCGCTTCTCCGCCTGCACCCCTACATCTGCACTGCGCTCCCCCGGACACACCCAGCCGCGCCCCTCTCGGGTTACCGCGCCCTTGGTTCCCGCTCCCCGCGCCCCTCCCTGCTCCCGGGCGCCCCCTCCCCGGAGCCCGCGGTCCGCGATGACGGGGCGTTTATTGCTCGCCCCCGCGTCCCTGCAGCCCCCGGGAGGGGGTCCGCTTGAGCGATCCCCTCTGCAGCCTCAACCCACTCACCGCGGGCGGAGGCCTCCTGTCGCAGGGGGGCAGACGGGCGCGCGGACGCGGAGCTCGCCGAGTGCAGCCGGTTAGCCGAGCAGCAGCAGCCGCAGCGCAGGGGCGGGCCAGGAGGACAGCCGTCGGCTCCCCCCGCGACACGTGGCGGGCAGGGGCCAATCGGGCTCGCCCCGCCTCCCTTGCTCCACCACCACCCACACCCCCGCCCCCAAAGTTCCTTCTCTCCTGGAATCTTAGAATGTCACCAGCTGGGAGGGGCCCCGCCTGAGAACCGCAGTCAGTGCTGGGACCCCGGACCTGAGACCTAGAGAGGGTCGGGGGATTTGGCCAAGCTCATGCGGCCATTCAGGGCTAGAAGTCAGGGCTCCCGATTCCCAGTTCTGAACACTTTCCCCCGAATTACTACTACATTGAGGCTTGACAAAATTGAGACCAAGCGCTTTATCTGCCTGATCAGATTCCATTCCTCAATAGCCCCATCAGGTCGGTGACACGACTTACTCACTTTCCAGAGGAGGAGAGCCCAAAGAAGCCCAGTTCTTTGACCAAAGTCACACAGCTAGTAAGTTGTGGAGCCGGGATTCGAACCTGGGTCAGGTGACTCCAGAGGGATAGTATTCCTGCTTGGCTCTGGGGAGTGCATAGTCCAGAGGAAAGGCAAAGAGACCAGCAGTTACAATCCAGGGCGATGGGAAAAACACTGGAACATAAAAAGAGATAAACTATTTGGGAAGCCAGAGGAAGCGGAGAATGATTCTCCCCCGGGGGATTTGTAAAGACTTCCTGGAGGAGGTGGTGCTTCAGTAAAGGTCAGTAGTACCTCCCACCAATCCCCCCCTTAGAAATTCTTGGATGAAAAGATGGAAAGACAGCCACCCTGGGCTGCCACTCAGCTGCTGAGTTTCCACGGGCAAGACACTTAACTGCTCTGATTGTCAATTAGTTTATCTGAAAGATAGGGATGCTCAAAGCTTTTCCAAGGCTTGTCCTCCATCTGTCCGTAGTTCAGAGACCTCTCAGCTTCCTACAGGCAGACCTGGTTGGAAAGTACGTCCTTTCATCTATTCATTCCCCCAACAAACGTTTAGCATCGAGCACCTGTTGCTTGCCAGTCACTGAGCTGGGAGATATGTGAGCAAATGGGAAGCGGGGCTCTGACCTGCCCTCGCGGAGCTTCCACTCTCATGGAAGACAGAAGGGCGGGTCATCGTCACGATACAGTTTAGACAGTTGTAATCTGGAAACTATGAAGTGCTGTGATGGCCCATGAAGATGGAGCCAGCCTAACCTAGGCCTCCAAATGAGAGTGATGTTAGGTTGTGACCAGAAAGACAAATGGAATTTGGTAAGAGACTAAGAAGAAATTAATTACCTTAAGGTGAGGTCTGCTGTCAGTTGAAGCAACACCTTCTGAGATAGACTGTGGGGGGCTGGCCGCAATGAGGATGGTGGGCTCTCCTCAAGCATCCTAATAGTGGCTGCTATTTATTGAGCATTTTCTCTGAGCCAGGCACTGTTGTCAGCGCTTAACTTGCAGTGTCACATTTAATCCTCACAATTCATTAATAAATATTTATTCAGCACCTACTATGCGCCTGGCACTATTTTAGGAGCTTTATCAGCAAACAAAGGGAAGATCTCTGCCCTCGTGGAGTCTGCATTCCAGCAGAGGGGAGATAGACACACAATAAGTAAACAGGACAATATGTTTGTAGGTGACAAGTGTGAGGACAAAAAGAAGAAAAAGCAGATGAGGAGTCCCAGGCTGACGGGAAAGTTGTTATGTAGGGTGTGTGGCAGAGGGAGTGAGAGAGTGGGATTTGAGCAAAGGTGTGGAGGAGGTGAGGGACGTAGTGAAGCTGCACAGAGATCTGTGGGAAGAGTGTTCCAGGCAGAGGAAACAGCAGATGCTCCATGGCAGGAGCAAGCTTGGAATGTTCTAGGAACAGCAAGGAGGCCAGTGTGGCTGGAGTGGAGCGAGCGAGAGGGAGAGTAACAGGAGGGTAGAGATAAGGAGGGACCAAATCGTGTGGGGTGGAAGGGGCCCTTGGGGGCCCTTGCAAGGACTTTGTCTTTTACTCTGAAGCATTGGGGGAGCTGTTGCAGAGTGTTGAGCAGAGGAGGGACATAGCATTTTTTTTCCTCCTCATTTTGGATAAAATTCACATAACATAAAATTAACCATTTTAAAGTGAACAATTCCCTGGCATTTAGAATATTCATATTGTTGTGTATCCACCACCTCTATCTAGTTCCAAAACATTTTCATCACCCTAAAAGAAAACCCTCATTACCCATTAAGCTGTCACTCTCCATTGTTCCCTCCTCTCAGCCCCTGGCAACCACCCGCGTGCTTTCTGCCTCTGTGGGTTTACCTATTCTGAATTTATCATATAAGTGGGATCGTACTATATGTGGCCTTTTGTGTCTGGCTTCTTTCACTTAGCATAATTGTGGTAGTCAGTGTTCTCCAAAGAAGCAGAACCAATAGGATATATAGAAATACATTTATAAGAGGAGATGTATTATAGGAATTGGCTCACGCAGTTATGGAGGCCGAGAAGTCCCACAATCTGCTGGGGGTGGGGTGTAAATCCCGAGTCTGAAGGCCAAGAACCTGGAGCTCCAAAGTCTAAAGGCAAGAGAAGGCAGATGTCCCAGTTTGAGAAGAGGGAGAGCACATTCGCTCTTCCTTCTCCTTTTGTTCCCTTCAGGCCCTCAAAAGATTGGATGATGCCAGCCTCTTTACTCAGTCGGCTGAATCAAATCCTAATCTCTTAGCTAATCAAATGCTAACCCTCACAGACTCACCCAGAAATAATGTTTTACTAGCTCTCTGGGCATCCCGTAGCTCAGTCAAGCTGACACATAAAATTAGCCGTCACAAGAATGTTTCTGAAGTTCATCCATGTTGTAGCACGTATCAGTACTTCACCCTTTTTATGGCTGAGTAATATTCCATTGCACAGATATACCACATTTTCCTTATCCATTCATCAGCTCATGCACATTTTGATTGTTTCCTCTTTCTGGCCCTTGTGAACAGTGCTGCTATATACATTTGTGTACCAATATTTGTTTGAGTATCTGTTTTCAGTTCTTTTGTGTATTTACTGAAGAGCGGAATTGCTAGTTTGTATAGTAGTTCTATATTTAACGTTTTGAGGAACTGCTGAACTGTTTTCCACAGCAGCTGCACCATTTTATATTCCCACCCGCGATGCATAAGAGTTGTCCACATCCTTGCCAACACTGGTTATTTTCTGGTTTTTGTTTTTAGTGCTGTCCTAGTCAGTGTGAAATAGTATCTCGTTGTGATTTTGATTTGTATTTCTCTAAAGACTAATGATGTTGAGCATCTTTTCATGTGTTTGTTGGCTGTTTGTACATCTTCTTTGTAGAGATGTCTGTTCAAGTCCTTTGCCTGTTTTTTAATTGGGTTGTTTGTCCTCTTGTTGTTGAGTTGTAAGGGTTCTTTATATATTCTGGAGATGATGTATTTCTTAAAGGATCCCTCAAACCCCCCGTTGAGAATACTGAGGACCGTAGGGGGCCGAGAGTAGAAGCAGGGGGCTGTCAGGAGGCTTTTGCAGTAATCCGGGCAACAAATGCTGGCGGCTCAGGTGGAGTGGTATAAATGGAGGTAGTGAGAAGTAGTTTGAGACTGGATATGTTTGAAGGTAGTGCTAACATGATTTCCTGAAGGATTGGAGACGAGGTGAGAAAAAAAGAGAAGAGTCAAGAATGACTTCAAGGGGCTGAGCCACTGGAAGGGTGGAGTTACCATGACCTGAGATGAGCAAAATTGCAGGGGGAGCAATTGTAGGGGTGGAAGTGGGAAAAAGATCAAGAGTTCAGTTTTCGACCAGTTTGTTTAAGATTTCTGTTAGACATCCAAGGGAAGATGTCAAAGAGGCAGCTGGGTAGACACTCTGGAGTTCTGGAAAGAGGTCAGGGCTGGAGATACAAATCTGGAAGCCACAGGTGTATAAATACTGTTCAAGGCCAGAGAGAGGGGTGAGGTCATCAACGGAGGAGAGAACCCAGGGACACTCCTGCACTGAGTTAGGGAGAAGGACTCAGCAAAGGTGACGGGGAAAGAGCTCGCAGTGAGGTGAGAGGCCACCGGGAGAGTGTGGGGTCTCGGAAACCAAGTGACGCAAGTGCTTCAAGGAGGAGGGAGTGGTCATTTGGCCAAATGCTGCTCTTAGGCCTAGTAGGACCAGACCCAAGAATCCATCATGGATTTAGCAACGTGAAGGTCAACATTTCTCGTGCTGTGGAGAGCAGACTTGGTGGACTGTTGGGGGTACGGGCCTGATAGGAATGGGCTTAGGATAATGAGCATCAACTACTTATTCCAGGAGTTTCGCTGCAAAGGCCAGCAAAACAGTGGGGCATTGTCGGGCAGGGGGATGGGGGTCAAAAGGAGGGCTTGGGTTTGTTTGTTTAGGATTGGAGACATCGCAGCGTATTTGTGTGCTGATGGGAATGATCAGACAAAGAGTGGAACATGGATGATGGAGAAGAGAGAGGGGAGCAACATTTGGAGAGAGAATGGGATCTAGTGTACAAGTGTAGGGGTTATTAATATCCTTAATTTGCAGTAAAGGTAACTGAAGTTCAGAGGAACTATGGCTTTTGCCCAAAGTCAGCCCAAGTGACTGAGGCAGGGTTGTAAGCCGGGTACCCTTGACTGCAGAGACCGGGGCCTTACACCCCGATCTGCAGAAAAAAGGCTAATATGCTGCTCATTTTCTTTGATCTGATCATCTCATTTTTGGGAATCAGTTCTAAGAAAGTAATTTGAAATACAAAGAAAGCTTTTTAGGCCCAATACTGTATTTTTTAACCACAAAAAGAAAACAACCTAAACATCCAGGGGTGTGAAATAGCAAGTAAGCACATGTCACATGGCCTCACTGGCTGCTGGAAGCAAAGCCGGGAGGGAAGCAAACATGGGATGGAAACATCTTTTGGGGGCTGTCCCAAGCCCCTTCCTCCATGGAGTGGCCCTTCCAAAAGAGTAAGAGAGACAGTGTGGTGCAGTGATGCAAGCCAGAACAATGGAGTGGGATTCTAGACTTTCTCACCTCCCTTCTCTGGGCTGTAGTTTCTCTGATTTTAGAGGAGAGAAGTTCAAGATCTCCAGGCTGCCCACTGGGAAAGCTGAAAATGGTCAGATACTGCCACCTGCTGGCAGGTCCCAGTTCTGCCCGTTTTCATCAGGAGAGGTTGCCCAGTGTTGGGCATTCCCAGAGATGGGTCTCATTTTAAGTTCACTAGAGGAAAAAGCCCCGGGTGATGACTATTATACCACCACCAGGAGGACCCCCTTCCTCCAAAACAACTCCCCTTAAGGCCTGTCGCAGTGCCTGGCAAATTCCTCCCTAAGACTTGAGGATTGCTTCTCTCTATGGGAGCAAACATACTGAGTTTCTAACCATTTGGCATGAAGCAGATTATTTTCTGCTATGGGGTCTCAGCAAAGTGAGGACACTTAGTTTTGGGCAGGCAGATCGCTCAGAGGGTGGAGAGATGGAGAATCAGCATACAAACAAAGACAGGCTTAAAAATCAACAGCCACTTTTCTCATGATTTTTATTGTTTGTTTCTCTTATTGTAAAAATAATGTGTTTATTATAGATACTCAAAAGATGAAAAAAATTTAAAGCTATAATCCTACAATCCAAAGATAGCCTACATTAACACTATGTTAACACGTCATTCTTTTATTGTATAACAATAATGATGATGATGATTATAATAATAGCAACATTTATGGAGCACTTATGTGCCACACACATATTTTTCTTTGCAAAAAATTGGAACTTATTGCAAAATTATTATCTTTTATAAACCTTAATTTATTGTGAACATTTTTTCATATGATTAAATATTCTTCAAAACATTTAAAATAACTGTATCAAATTCCATTATATGGTAATAGTATAATTTATCTAATTGCCTATTATTGGACATTTAGATTGTTTCTGATTTTTTCAGCACAGCTTTGAAATTGTTTTCTAAAACTTGAATTCCACATGAAATAGTAATGCATGTTTTTTAAGGCTTTTGATAAATATTGCCAAATCGCCCTCCGTTGAGAGGAAATCGATTCACGCTCTCACACACAAGGTAGAAAAGAAACCATTGAACCTTAGAATCACTGTGTGTTTCATAAATTATGAAACATGTTTGCACCTGTTATCTCTTCACAACTGAGGTAGACGGAGCAGGCACTGTAATCCCACCTAAAAGATGTGGACCCTGGGACCCAGGGAGGCTCCATGATTTAGCCTGCATGCCGTAGCTATTGAGTGCCTGAACTCAGACTGGAACTCAGGTTTCCTGACCCCATGCTGTCTCTTGGATCCCTTAAACAAACTCACTTCTTTTAGGTTTAACAGCACATTTAGGTCTTCAGAAGCCTTCTTTGAATGTGAGAGTGCACTGCTGACCTTCCAGGCAGCTCATCACCCCACTGCAAAGTTGGGCTGTGAGTTTACTCAGGAGGAGAAAGATATTGGAAGGCTGGGGTCACTGTGAAAAGGGTAGGCCTGTAAGCAGCTGGCATTAGAAAAAGCAGAGTAATACAGTGCTTTAGAGCATAGTCTTTACATTAAAAACCAAATAAGCAAAAAAACCCCAGGGTTCTAGTTCAACCAGCATTCCAGCTGAGTGACCATGAACCATTTATTTATTTATTTTTCTGAGATTCTGTTTGCTCAGTTAGAATACATGGGGATTATGAAAAGTATCCACCTCACAAGTTTGTTGTTGGAATTCACTGATCAAATGATGTAATCACTTAGCAGCAACCAGCACATTGTAATGAGACAATAAATATAAGCGCTGTTACTATTATTACTGTTTGTTAAGTGGATAGAGTCCTAGTCTATTAATAAGAATAGGTGAGAGCTAGTTCTGGCTGGGTTATATGACCTTGCTCTTTAGTTTAGTTTTGTTCCTATCTGTACAATAGTAGAGAGAAGGGGATGGGAAGAAATTATCAGTTAAGATTCCTTTTGTTCTTATATGTGAAGACTCTGAGTGTGTAACATTCTAAGATTCCATTTACTGTTGAAGAGTCTGTGAGTGTTTGTTTCAAGGTTCTATGAGATTGGGATTCTGTAACTCTGAGATCCTCTTTCTGAGATTCCAAGATGCCATGACTCAAAATTCTATTGAAAGATTCCATTTGCATGGAATGAAAGTTCTTCTTTTAAGCCTGGCAGAAACTTGCCCGACTAGATTTTACTATTCTTGTGGGTTTCTCCTTAAATAGCACTTCCTCAGAAATTCCTTCCTAATCCTTCCTCCAGTGCACTTTATACACCCCTCCCCAGCGTCTCTCCTGGAATCCTGTTCTTTCCCTTTGTAACACGGTCCTAATTGGTAATTAGATATTTATTTGTGTGATTTTGGTTAATGCCTTCTTCTTCATGTCTCCATTGCTTGGTAAAGTTGATACTCAATATTTGATGAACGAAAAATAAATGAATGAATGAATTCTACAATTCAAAGATTCCTCGAGTGTTTATTCCCAAGGTCTACTATTCTCGACATTCCCCACTCCCCACCCCCACCCCAAGGGCTGACACCTGGGGAGAGAGTGACCTTTCCAATTTCATGATGTTGCCTGGACCTTTTGTGCCCCCCACCTCCGTCCCTCCATTATTTGCCTCTTTGGGAGCCCTTGAATTAGAGAGAAACCTGGGCTGTTCTCTGCTATTGAAACCAGCCTGGAACAACTCGTTCATCCATTCAGCAAATGTTTATCTGGTGCCCACAAAGTGCCAGGCACTGTGCTAAAGCACTGGGACGAAGGGTGAGCAAAGCAGAGCTGGGCCCAGCTTTCACAGAGCTCACACGCCGGAGGGCCGGAGAGGACATTCACGACATAATCACAGGAATTCTCATAAAATTACAAACTGTGATAAGGGCTGTGGGACAGAGAGGAACACAGTGTTCAGAGAGCATATGTAAGGCCGAGGTCTTGAGCCAGGACCTTGGGCTCAAGGCCACAGGGGCATTCTTCGGGGCCTTGGGCTGGTCCCCCACGCCCATTGTCTGGGACACATGGATACTCTCCTTGTGAAATATCTCCCCTGGGGAATGATCGGCTAGAACTTGGGTTCAGAGTGGTCACTTGCCAAGCTCCCAGCACCTCCCTTGAGAGTGTCGTGTCTGTGTGCTGGAAGGTGGACCATCACCTCTCAGAGCCCTTCCCTCCTTGCAGGATTCAGTCGCTGGAAAGAGAATGTTAAAAGCCCTACAAGGCCAGAATTCTAGGTGTCCAACACTCTCCTTGAACAGATGGGGAAACTGAGGCCCAAGGTCACGTAAGTGGCAAAGCAAGAACCAGTCCCCAAGCTCCCAAGTTTCTTGATTTCTGCTGCTTCCCAACCCACACACCACACTACCCCTCTCCTTCCAAGAATGACCATTGAGTTTATACAGAGAGAAGCTTGTTTCAGCCAGAAGTCAGGAGGATTTCTACTGGCTTATACGCAATAGTTAGGATGTAGCAAAAGTCTGCAGGAGAGCAAGAACCTTATGGCTAAATTTGGAGGGATTTGCGCTGTGGTGTTTACTTAGATCACAAAGCTACAGGAGTGAAAATATATCCGGTGACATGTCTGTGTTGAATACCATTCTCTCGTTTAACAAACATTTTCTTCATGGAAATGTAGCTATTCGAGCCTTGAAATGTTAGTTCCTGCTCATTGCAGCATTGTTTCCAATAGCAAAAACTGGAAACAACCTAAATGGAAACAACTTAAATGTCCTTTGGTAAGGGAATGGACACACTGTGGTAGAGCCCATGGGATACTATGTAGCCCTTTAAAAAGTATAAAAGGAGGGGTGTGGGGAAGGGCCAAAGGGGTAAAGGGGTACACGTGTACAGTGACAGATGGCAAATAGAATTTTGGTGCTGAACATGCAGTCTATACAAAAGTCAAAATATAATGATGTACACCTGAAATTTATACAATGTTATAAACCAATGTGATCTCAATTAAAAAAAAAGGAAACATTCATTTCCTTAGAGGGGAGAAATATATATATATATATATGGAGGTCTATATAGGTGGCCAAAGCACATTGTTGAGTTAAAAAAAATCAAGTTTAAGAAAAATATGTAGAGTGTAAAACCATCTACAGAAAAAAAGAACTCACGAAACAATCCTGTTATTTCTGTGGATACACATATGTGTATATAAGTGCAGAAAAGGTCTGGAAGGACACACACCAACAGAAGAACCTCTGAGGAAAGGGGAGGGGCCACATATGGGGGGAAGGGGCTGGTCAAAGGGAACTTAAGCTTCATCTGTAAGTTTTTTGGAGAATGAATTTTATTTACATATTATTTACTTAAGTAAAACTGTTTTCTAGAAATGCCATCCTTTAGAGCACAGGTTGACTAACTTTTTCTGCAAAGGGCCAGACAGCACATCGTTTCGCCTCTTGGGCCACATGTCCCTGCCACGATGACTCCATTCTGCTGCTGTGGTGCAAAAGCGGTCCTAGTGGAACAAGAATGAGCGTGGCCGTTTTCCAATACAACTTTATTTATGGACACTGAAATTTGAATTTCATATAATTTTCATTTGTCATCAGACTTTTTTTAACCATTTAAAAATGTTGAAACCATTTTTAGTTCACAGGCCAGCAGATTCCGCCCAGGGGCAGCGGCCAGGCCGTGCTTTAAGTTCAGTTCACGCCCCTCCCTCCTAGCCACACTCACTTATCTGGTGCTCAAATATCCCTGTTCCTAGGCCTTCCCCATGACCCTACTGTGAACTTCAGTGGCCCCTCCAGCTGCCTCCCAGCTCCACCTGTCTGCCCTTGGGGACCCTCCTCTGCGGGCTGCTGGTCTGTTTGTTCCTGATCGGGGCTCTAAATAGTTCCATTCACCTTGGCAGGGGGAACCCCGAGAAAGGAGTTTTGTTTGCAGTCCTGGGGAGGCCAGGACTCAGAACTCTGATTTGCCTTTGAAATCAGGCCCCCTCCTCTCCCATTCCCAGGGTTCCCCGCCACTTCCCTGCTCACACTCTGCCAGCCCCAACAGTCTCCCCGCTGCAGCCCCGGCTGCCACGTCAGCATCTCGGCTCCAGGTCGTGCCACATGAACCCCCGAGCCCTCTGCGTCCTGTCCCGTTGCCTGCTCCTCTGTGTCATTTCCGGTATGGACATCTCCTTACATCTCCGCAAATCTTTTTACTCCCCTGGGACATCCTGAGGCCCCCCCACCCTTGCCTCGCTTTTCCCAGGATGCCTGTTGACAGCATGGGGAAGGGGAGTGAGCACTGCAACCTTGCTGTCAGGAGGCTGAGTTCTAAGATCAGCTCCTCCGTTTGTCTGCGCCGCCTTGGCGGGGTCCTGCCACCTCTGTGAGCTCAGCTTCCTCACCTGTACTGGGACAAGGATGGACTGCGTGATCTTCTAAGCCCTTTCCAGACCCAACAGGTCTCTCTGATTTGAATGTCCGTGGCTATCATTTTAGGTCTAGTAATGATTTACACTCACGTGGTGGTTCAGAGCATGTGGAACCCTGAAATCTGACAGACGAAGTCCTGGCTCCTCCACTCACTGGCAAGATTTAATAAAACGAAGTCTCTAAATGTATATGAATGTTTGGCCTGGAGCCTAGCACATAAACACTCAATAAGTGGTAGCAATATTATTTTAATTTTAGAGACCCTGAGTTCATCATACCAAGGTTATACTATTGTAGGAGTCTGAGTGTCTATTTCTTGGTTCTCTGACTCTAAGAGTCTATGGTTTTGCTCACAAAGATAAACCGTTTTCGGGCTCCCCCAGGGAGACAGCCTGAAGGAATCCAGTCCAGAACTTGCTAGTAGATAGATCCCCAGGAGAGGCCAAGGCCCCAGTGAGACATCGCCTCCCTCTCTCTGCCTCCAGTCATCCCAGGAAGAGGTGGGGGCTGGACTAGTCTCTAGAAGAGAATAGCTGTGCTTGGAACAGGATTAGAGAGATGCTGTCATCCCCGACTTCCTCTTCCAGACACTGTCTGGACATTGGCAATATTCCCATTTGGTGCTGTCACATGCTCCTCAGGGAGCCTCTGATGGAAGGGAAGGGAACAGGCACCTTCCTGGTAAGAAAGTAGCAGTTCAGCAAAGGGTTGATGGTTGAGATTGGAGGGTTTATTTGAAGGAGACGGCGTTGGAGGATGGGGGACACTGGAGGGGATGTGATTTCAGACATTTAGAACATGGGCACTGAGAAGGGTACTTGAGAGCTCCTCTAGTCCAGGGATTTAAAAACTATGCTCTGAGGAATTGCCCTACTGCCTGCCTTGGGGTAGTCCCTCATCTTTGCACCTCATCTTTGGGGTAAGGGGGGTAGTATGGGGGGTAGTGATTGAAAAGCTGGATGGGTGGGTTTCCAGCCCCCGCCCCTTTCAACCAGAACAATCCTATTTTTTTTTTCCACGCTGGCCTTTCAGTATTTCAAGAAAGGGTCTTGTTATCTATAATCTATCTACTATTGGTTTGTTTTTGAAACTTGAAAAGCTCTGGTTTAGTCCAACCTCTCCATTTGAAGATGTGAAAACTGAGAATCAGAGACAGCAAGAGGTAGTATCAGACAGGATCCCTCTTATTTGGTGACCTTGGGCAAACTGTAACTTACACGACACTCAGTTTCCTCATCTGTGAAACGGGGATGTCAGTGAGAGCTTCCTGGTAGGGGCATGTGAGTGTTAAATGAGATAATGCGTGGAAGGCACTTTGCACAGTGCCTGGTGCCCAGCACTTTTTAGTTATGATGATGATGATCATCAGATCCTGAAATCAAACTTGACATCTTCCTTAAGTTTGCCTAGGTGACTTGTTGGCTTGGCAAACCCAGAAGCTCCAAAGCCGTGGATATCTTGTGATGGTTCCACAGAGCCCCTTCCCCCATGGCCAGCTGCCACTCATCCTGGGAGGTGGAGCCTCTGCTACTAAGATGTATGTGTGGCCACCCTATAAGCAGGGCTTGTGTGAGCTCTGCCAGAGTCCAGCCGGCACAACCCCAGCTCTGGGAGCCACTCTAACTCTGCCCTTGGTGAGATTTCAAATCCAGACCAAAGAGGAAGACCCAAATAGGATTCCCAGAATCCATAGACCTCTTCCAGCCAGCTACTCATTTGAGACAATCAGCCTCTCATTTAAGGCAATGAAACAACCGGTGGGTACTCCTGGCCTCTCTCTTATCCTACCCTCTGATTGGTTTGCTTCTGCTTCATGGAAGGCCTCTATCGATGGAAGTTTGGCTATTGAAACATTAGCTTTATATTTGGATTTTTAAAAATATATTATTTGTGTTAGGCAGAATAATGTGCTCCCAAAGATGTCTGCATCCTAATCCCAAGAACCTTACATGGCAAAGAGGAATTAGGCTACAAAAGGAATTAAGGTTGCTAATCAACTGACCTTAAAATGGGGAGAGTATTCTGGATTATTCATTCAAGAGGGCCCAATGTAATCACAAGGGTCCTTAAAAGTGGAAGAGGAACTCAGAGGAGAGAACCAGAGAGATGGCAACATGAGGCAGACTTGGTCCAACATTCTGGCTTTGAAGATGGAGAAATGGGGCCATAAGCCAAGGAATATGGGCAGCCTCTAGAAGCTGAAAAAGGCAAGGAAACAGATTTTCCAAGAGCCTCCAGAAGGAATGCAGCCCCGCCAACGCGTTGGTTTTAGCCCAGTGAGACCCATTCCAGACTGACTTCCAGAAGATAATAAATTTGTGTTAAGTCACTCAGTTTGTGGCAATTTGTTACAGCAACAATAGGAAACTAATCCACTATTCATGATAACAACTATTTATTGAGCTTCTCTTATATGCCAGGCCCTGTGATCAGTGCTTCACGTACCTCATCTCATTTCACACACAGAATAGTCCTACAAGGCAGGTATTCTTGTTCCCTTTTCCTAAATGAAGAAAATGGGGCTCAGGGAAATTAAATGACTTGGTCTAGGTCACACAGCTGGTTTGTAGCAGAGCAAAGATACCAAGCCCAGCACCACTGGCTCTACCGTCCATGTTCCATTGGCTCCCCCGGGCTCACCACCCCTAGATACCTCCTCAGAGAATCTTTGTTTTCATTTTTTAAAAAAATTATTTATTTATTTTTTTTCCCCCAAAGCCCCAGTAGATAGTTATATGTCATAGCTGCACATCCTTCTAGTTGCTGTGTGTGGGACGCGGCCTCAGCATGGCCGGGGAAGCGGTGCGTCTGTGCGCGCCCGGGATCTGAACCTGGGCCAGCAGCAGAGCGCGCGTACTCAACCACTAAGCCACGGGGCTGGCCCAAGAATCTTTGTTTTTAAATGTTCTAGATCACCTCATTAATATGCTAAACCCAGCTGTTCTCTTTGAGGCTTAATTTCTCAACCTTTAAAAGGGGATAATAATGCTCACTGGGTGCCCTTCTGGGGCTATGACAAGGATTAAACCAGAACGTGGGTGGGAAAATTCTCTGTGAACTGTTAAGTGTTATCTCCATGTAAGAAATTAAGAATAAACCTCCCCCAAACTACAAAACTTTCCCAAACCATTGCCATACCCTTTCCCTCCAAGGCCAGGTGTGGCCCCCAGGATAGGGACCACTAGGGACACTAGGGAGACCTTTTACATTGTGAAATAGAAAAAATATATATTGGTCTCTTGCCCTGATTCCTGGCACAGAGCTCCTAAAACCTTTGTCATTTCCTAAGTGATAAGAGCACTAGGAGCATCTTTTGTTCTAATATTTGGTCTCTGACCCTGGTTCCTGACACAGAGCTCCTAAACCTCTTGGAATTTCCGGGGTGATAGGAGTGTCTCTTGTTCTTATGGGGCAACTCTTGGTGGGCTCCTGGATAGCTTCAAGATGGGGGCTGGTCACCAGAAAGAACAAGTCATAATTAGAAGTTTGGAACTTACATCCCCAACCCCCATCCTCTGGGGAGGAGAGAGGGGCTAGAAATTAATGTTATTGGTTGATCATGCCTATGTGATGAAGCCTCCATAAATATCCCCAAAGTACGGGAGTTGGAGAGCTTCTGGGTTGCTAAACACGTGGAGGTTCTGGGAGAGTGGCGCACGTGGAGAGGGCATGGAAGCTCTGCGCCCCTTCCCACATGCCTTGTCCTTGTGTATCTCTTCCATCTGGATGTTCATCTGTATCCTTTATCATACTTTTTTATGATAAACTGGTACATGTGTTTCCCTGAGTTCTGTGACCCATTCTAGCAAATTATCAAACCCCAGGAAAGGACCATGGGGACCCCGATTTATAGCTGGTTGGTCAGAAGCACAGGTGACAACCTGGGACTCGAGACTGGCATCTGAAGCGGGGGGGGGGGGCAGTCTTAATCTATGGGGTCTGACGCTCTCTCCCGGTAGATAGTGTCAGAATTGAGTTAAATTGTAGGACACCCAGCTGATGTCACACAGAATTGCTTGGTGTGGGAAAAAACCACCACACATCTGGTGTCAGAAGTGTTGTGAGTATGGTAGTAGTGTGAGAGTAAAGGAGCACTGCAGGAGGAGTGTAGTTTTTCTTAACAATTGTGAAAACCAGAGGACTCAGGTTTGAAAGTGGTGGTTTGGTTCTTTTCCTTATTTTGTTGTTTTGTTTTGCCCATTGGGTGCCTGTGTGTGTTGGTGATGGTGGTTTGGGGGCCATAAAAAGGAAGACTGCTAAACTCCACTGGAACCTTTTCTATTACTGCTGCCCACATGCTATTCCAGCCCCCTTGCCCTGATTGGCCCCTGCCACCCCCACCAATGATGGGGTGGCCCAAAGCTTTTGTAACATGGTGGCTTTAAGAAGATCTAGCTGATGTTGTGCTTAAAATAGATTAGGGGCAAGAAGACCAGTTGGGAGCTAGTGATTGTCTGGATGTGATCTGATCAGGGCGTGGACTGAGTGGTATTATCAGTGGGTACGGAGAGAAAAGGATGCATCTGGGAACTATTAGGAAGGGAAAAAAAGAGCCTCAGGGCTTGGTGCAAATCGCACAACCTTCTCTGTAGGAAGAGAAGATTCGGGGCTGGGGTGGCAGGCTGGCAAATGGAATGATTCTGCCTCCTCCTCCACATGGAAGAAAAATTGGATCAGTGCTAAAAGTTGAAGACAGTGGGTCAACATCTGAAGGACTTTCCAGCAGTCAGAGCCATTCGGCCCCTAGATAGGCTGCTGGTGGAATTACCGGGGGCTCTGGAGTCAGGCTGACCTTGAATTCCAGGTCTCCTAGTCCTGGGCACAGTACCTTGGGAAAGTTAGCTTCTGTGAGCCTCAAGTTCCTCATCTGTAAAATCAGAGTAATATTTACTTTGCAGTCATTAAGAGGACGAAATAAGAAAATGTATACGAAGGGGCTAGTACTATTCCAGAAACACTGTAGGCGCCATCAACGGTAGCTATTGGTATAATTAAACACCAGGCTCCCCATCACGAGAGATATCTAAGTGCAGAAAAAGTGACTTCTTTTAGAGCATGCTCTAGAGGGTTTTGAAATATTGGAGGCAACTTGGATAAGAAAATGTGTTTGGTCCTTCCATAGCCCACCATGAATTCCACTTATAAGGAATTCATTCTAAATAAGCAATCTGATTAAAGGTACATGCACCAGATGATTATTCCAAAATTGTTTATTTTGCCTGAGAATGTGAAAAACCCAAATACCCAACAATGAAGAAATAAGTCATGATACACCCCTATCATGAAATACCATGCAAGTCATTAAAAATGTTGGTGCACCTGGGTTTGTTGACATGCATGATAATCACAACATATTACTAAGTGAAAATGCAGACAATTAAATATATGTATTATATTGTTCCATTTTATTTTTTAACAAAATATTTAAAATACTTACATTAAAAAGCCTTGGGAAAATATGCTTCAAATATTCATGGTAGTTATTTCTGGGTGGGAAGTTTTGGGGCAAATTTAACCCTTTTTTTGGTTTATCTGTATTTTATAATTTTTCTCTAATGAGTGAGAATTACTTGTGTAGTAGTAATAAGCATAAAAGGTAACAGATCTGAGGTTCTGTCAATTGCTGGGGTAAGGAAAGGATAGAATTTGAGGTGAATGGTGAAGGCTGGTGACCCCAGACCACCCTGTCTTCCCTGCAGCTGAAATCCAGGAGCGTGGCAGAACTCCAAAGGCTCAGAAACAGAGCGGCCTCGAAGCAGCCAGCTCTGGTGAGGTGAAGCCCTCAGGAGCCCCAGCTGGGAGAAAGCCCAAATCAGACTGGAGCCAGAAGTCCCTGCAGATGAAGATGCCCATGGAGGCTGCGGCCCCCTCCATCCTGACCCAAGTGTTAGGGAGGGGCCGTTTCCAGAAGGTGGGAGACTCGCTGAGCCCGAGGGCTGGGGAGTCCCTGGAGCTGTGTTGCCAGGGTGGGGGAGTGGGGTGGTCCGCTGGAGGTTGCCTGTGTACTTGGAAGGAGGGCCAGGGACTCCTGAGGTATGGGGGTGGAGGAACTTGTATGACTGCTGGGGTGGGTCAGAAGATGTTAAGCAGCAGTTCACAAGCACTTTGATAACAGTTTTTACAGGGATTAAAATGGCCCAGAACTCACACTGGGCATCACGTTACGTACAACTACAGGCACCTAAAAGAAACAGTAAAATAGGCTCACTAAACCCATCAGATGCATAGTGGTTAAACAGAGTGAGAGACAAGGCTTCAATCCTTAGGATGTCAATTCTGGGGGCAGCAAATAGTGCCTGTAGGGAGAAGGGTGGCAACGGTAAGGCAAGAGGCTGACTGTCACACCTGCCTGTGCTTGGAGGTCAGACTGGAGACCACCCTTCCATCAGGGGTGCCATCCTATCGGAAAGCCAGAAATAAAGGCAAAATTGACCCCACCAGCATTACCCACCCCAGTCCAGAAAACAGTCAGGCAGAGGTTGGGATATAAAACTGGGTTCAGGAGATTTGTCTACTTTCTCTCAATTCAGCCTCTTAAAATGAGACTTCTTGGGGCTCTGCCTCCTTTGGCACTGGAGGTGCTTATAGGGCATTTGCTGGCCTGAACAAAAGGACACAAGGAAGGAGCCAAAGACGGCAAAGGAGTTGGGGGATTCCACTTGCAATGTGGGGCAAGGTCAATGGGGAGTCGATGGACCAATTAGAAATTGCGCCTGAGGCCAGTGAGCCAATCAGAAATTGTGGGTGGGGCCAATACAAATCCTGACAGCGCATTTGGGGAAAGGGGGAAGACTGGGTGGATGGGGTGATGAAATTTGGGGAGGAGGACTGTCAGCCTAACAAACTCTGCCCACTAGGTGTCTCAGGCCATCCCCGTCTCTGGCCCGCCCTGTCCGCCCTGTCCGCCCCCCACCCCCCACAACCGTTTTCAGAATCAAACACTTAAGCCAGCGCAGTCAGCTGCAGCTGGTCCACTCCACCAGCGCCGACACAGGGGAAGACAGCTGCTGGGCTCGGCACTGCCAGGACGGCGCGTGCGCAGAAGGCGAAGCCCACCAGGGAAAGACTTTCATCATCTTCACAGGTGCTCTGGAGTCAGCGTCTCCAAGAACCTCAGGACAGGAAAGTCCTCCAAACATAACTGTCTTAAATCTTTCCCGTTAGACCCACCTATAAAATTAGAGTATTGCGCTATTAGTTCTCCAAGATCCTTCTTGTGACATTCTGGGATTCTATGGCCAGTTCCATGTAGAATTGAGGAGTCACAGTCCAACTTTGTCCAACGGAGAAAATAGATGACTCTTCCCGACTCAGCAGTGTCTCCCTCCCTCAAATCCAACCATAACAGTAATGATTACCCAGTATAAAGGTTCTTGACCCTGACTATCCACATCACCTGGGAGCCTGTTAAAAACACAGATTCTTGGGCCCCATGCCCATTAAGTCTGGAAACCTAGAATGCCAGTAAGTCCTACAGGTGATTCGAATCTTCAGGAAGATTTGGGAACCAGTAGCCAGTGCTTCCCAACTCTGGCTGCACATTAGGGTCACCTGCTACCAACTCCTCCCCCCGACCCCCCAAGTAAGGTTCTGATTTACTTGGTCTGGGGGTGGTGCCCAGGAATCGGTTATTTTATTTTTTTGGTGAGGAAGATTGTCCCTGAGCTAACATCTATTGCCAATCCTCCTCTTTTTGCTTGAGGAAGATTTGCCCTGAGTTAACATCTGTGCCAATCTTCCTCCATTTTGTATGTGGGTCACTGCCACAGCCTGGCTTGATGAGCAGTGTAGGTCTGCGCCCGGGATCTGAACACTCAAACCCCAGGCCACCGAAGCAGAGCCTGCCGAATTTAACCACTACACCACCAGGCCGGACCCAGGAATTGGTTATTTTAAAAGTACCTCAGGTGATTGTAATGTTCAGCCAAAGTTAACCACTGCATTTGTCTTAACTCTAGAGCCTCTTCACCCAATACAGAAGCCACTCAACAGATGTGGCTATTTAAATCTAAATTAGTTAAAATTAAATAAAGTTTAAGAGTCAGTTCCTCAGTTGCATGAGCTACATTTGAAATGCCCCACAGCCACATGTGGCTAGCGGCTACCTATTGTGCAACAGTTACAAAACATTTCCATCATTACAGAAAGTTCTACTGGACAGCTCTGCTCTAGAAAGCTGGTCCCCAGATAATTCCTACTCACTGCACCATTGTGCACCCAAGAATCTGACCTGAGATTGTGTTGCTAAAAGTATGTTGAAAGAGTTTGAAGAATGTTTGCCTCCCACAGGCTTGGTGGCTCATATCAAGTATCTCATTTGCTTCTTATCAGCTCTGCAAAGTAGGCCAGAATGGGATTATTGCTCCTACTTGACATACAAGAAGAACCAAGGCTCAGAGGAAGAAAGTGATTTAAGATCCCACAGCTAGTGGGTGGCAGGACTGGGAATCAAACCAGAAATCTCTATTTCTAGTTCAGACTTCCTGTAATATTTTTCATATAGAAGGGCCCTTAGAGACTAAGCAGTCTGAACGCCCTCATTGTACAAAAGAAGACACTAAAGATCAGAGAGGGAAAGAGATTTAAGAGGCACAGCAAACTAATGACAAAGCTGGAACTAGCAGGCTGGTCTTCAGCCCTCCGTCCAGGACCCCTTATGAGAGAGGAAAGAGAATGGGGATGGGAAGGGAAAGTGGGATTTCAAGTCCCCACGAGGGACTTCATGCTCATGGGTGGTGGTAGAGCATCAGGAAGCAGCAAATCTGTCCCAAGCTCATTCTCTCTCCCTCCTTCCCAGACCCAGAGGAGCTCTTCGTCCCCACAGAGGATTATCATGAGGTGGTGCAGCTTCATGGCCACCAGCCAGTCCTGCTTCCCTGCCAGGTGACCAACCCCCTGGCCCAGGCGACACTGCATCAGGAGTTCCCCCTTGAGGAGGTCCCAGTGGATGGGACAGACATCTCCTTTGATGTGAAGAAGGGCTTCACCATACCCCGGCCCTGAGCTTCTTTGGCTGGCTCCCTCTTCTGCTTGGCCAGCCTAGATGCCATGAGACAAATCTCTACCAAGTAAATGCTGATCTCCATCAACTGTGCATGAGCTTAGGGCTCTGGGTTGGCAGGGAAGGGGAGGATATGGTGAGAGATGCCCCTTTTGGGAACCTCATGTTTGGGTTCTGTGGATTATGGAGCTCTAGACAACCAACAAGCTTTCAACAACACTCCATGCATTCAACCATCTTGTCCAGACAGCCAGCCAATCAGCCACTGAACTAGCCTGCATCAGTTCAACCATCGATCCACCCATTCCCAATTAAGTTAAACTATTCCATTCATCCATCCTCCCTCAAACCAACCATTCCATTCACCCATCCATCCTCTATTAATTCATTATACCTATTCATACCTCCTCTATCAATTCAATCACCTTCAACCATTCATCCTCTATCAATTCAACCATTCCACTCATTCATTCCATTCAACCATTTGAACAATCAATTCAACACGTTTGTCTTCATTTCTCTCCCCTCTTCTCCATAGTAGACCCATCTTCCTCCCCCAAACCCACCATCCAACCTTCAGTAACATCAGTCCAACTGGGAGAGAATTTCAACGTGACCTGCACAGTTCTGGGTGAGCCAGAGATTGCTGTGGACTTCAGCTGGGAATATCCAGGGCAGAAGGTAAGCAGAGGGTAAGAGGAGGCTGTGTGTATGTGTGTATGTGGTGGTGGTGTGCTGGGGCAGGGACGTGGGAATGAAAGGTTAGGATGAGGCCCAGGAGCGATCACAGCAGAGTGGAACCACTGCTTGACTGGGAATCCAATGAACCTAGATTCTAGTTCCAACTCTGACACTGCTTCTCCAAGTGACCTTGGGCAAGTCACTTTCTTTTACTGTACCTCACTTTCCTCATTTGGCAAACAGAGCTACTTCTGAGGTTACTGTATAAAAATGTATAACTTGATCCTTTGTTAATTTAATCCAACAATAATTATTGAGCACCCACCATGTGCTGTACTAGGTGCTGAGACTACAATAATAAGCCCAAAGAAATATAGATTCTGCTTTTTGCAAGTTTACAGTCTAAATGGGGAAGAGGAAATGAACAAATATGATCATCTAGAGAATACTAAGTGCTACATCATGGATAAAACAGGACCATGGGATAGGGTCTACTTATGATAGAGTGGTCAGAGGTGACATTCAAGCTGAGACCAAACTGGCCCAAATCACAGAAATGGGGCTTGGGCAAGTGCTCAGGCCCTGTGGTCAGGTGTGTGTGTGATGGGAGATGGACCAAATGCATTAGCAGCTGTTTCCCCAGCACCCACTGTGGGCCCAGCCCTTCCCAAAGTGTCAGTGGAGAGGTGGTCATAGTGATGTTCTTTCCTCTCAAAGAACTTACCTCCTTAACCCTCAAACATCTGGAGAGCAGCTGTGCCAAATAGTAACCTACCAACACTGATGACTTTAGGAATTCTTAAAAAGGTTTCCTGGAAGAGCTGGAATTTGACATGAGCCTTGGAGGGAGGGCTGGACTCAGCAAAGACATGATGAAGGTGAGCTCCCCAAGGTAGAAAGAGTGGGGGATCATTCTCCCACTTGTCAAAAGTGGAAACTGAGACCCAAGAGGGGTAAAAGAACACGCAGATGGTTGGGAGACACTGATTTTGCTATACCAGCATTTCCCCAAACATTCCTTGGAATGGTAGAATACCAAAAATCCCCCCACCCCCCAAAAAAAAGTGGTCTTAGGAAAACACTGCCCCTTATAACCATCACCAGCCTTGGAGATTCAAAATGCACATGCGCACGTGACAGACTCAGTGTTCTGAGTCTCCCCAATTTAACTTTGCTTGACTCAGTGTTTCCCAAACAATTCTGATAACGGAACCCCACCTTCCCCTGCTTTGGGGAGAGAGCAAACATTAACATCTCCATAGAACCAGATTGCCACAAAACCCACACTAGAGGTGCTGCTCCAGGCTAAGTTACCTCCTGCATCTCCCTGAGCAGGGGAGGAGACCCCAGCTTCTCCCCAGGGACTCGACAAGCTTCACAGAGAACCTGGCCTTTCAGATGCTCTGATACGGAGATGTGACCCTGGACAAGTCACTTCCCCTTTCCCGAAGGGGTATCTGGTGCCTCTTACCTGCCCGCTGGTGCCTGAGTCAGAGACGGCACCTGGGCAGCTGATAGACTGTTATTTTTTTTTTTTTTTTAACTTTTTTTTTTTTTTGTGAGGAGATCAGCCCTGAGCTAACATCCGCCAATCCTCCTCTTTTTTCGCTGAGGAAGACGGCCCTGGGCTAACATCGGTGCCCATCTTCCTCCACTTTATATGGGACGCCGCCACAGCATGGCTTACCAAGCAGTGCGTCGGTGCGCACCCGGGATCCGAACCAGCGAACCCCGGGCCGCCGGGGCGGAGCGCACGCACTTAACCGCTTGCGCCACCGGGCCGGCCCCTGATAGACTGTTATTTTTTGTCCCTGCAGCTGGGCCGAACCCTCTATGTCAGTCAGTGGGCTGACATGGTGCGCCAGGAGGGCAGCAGGAGGCAGGGACACCCTGTATGTGGAAGAGGCCCGGGCAGGGGACGATGGCATCTACACCTGCAGGGACAACAAGCTTCAGGGCACGGGGACCGCCACCACCCATGTCTGCGTGACCCAAAGCCCTCGTGTCTCCCCTGCCCCTTCCTATCTCCCTCCCTGGCTGCAGGCAGCCGGGAGTGCAGCAATGGGCAGAAACAGGGATAGGTGACTTTGTGAATGTCAGTGTTTCTGATGCTAAGGAGGTCTCCCCACAGAGCAGAAAGAACCTTCGCATTCACCCCTTACGCTCCGCCAGCCCATCACTGCTTTCACCCCTCGCTTCAACCTGGTGGCCTCACTCCAAGCCCTGACTTTCAAGCCAGCCTTCACTCCAACCCCGGCTCACTCCGAGGCTGGGCAGAGCGGGGGCACTGGGCGCCAGTACCCGAGGAGGGGGCCCAGAACCGCTGGTGAGTCACCCAGCCCCAGGACTTACTCCTCCGTGATCCCCGCCCCCAGCGGAGGTCCTCAGTGAGGACCCACCTTCTCCCTCTCCCAGGAAAACAGAGGCCAGGTACATATGATACCACGATACCACGTGTTCTTTTTAGTTTCCATAGCTTGTCTGCCCCAGGGTAAGGCTATGACCACAGTTTATCTCCTCACATCCACCACAGGCTACCTGTGGGAAACCCTACTTCCCGTAACTTGCCCCTTCTCTAGCCTGGCCCCTCTCAAGTAAAACAATGCTTTCTAAAGTGCATTCTGCAGCCTCTAGTGCTCCGGTTGGGGTAGAAACTTGGTCAAAGAAGTTTAGGAAATGCTGGACGCTTTGCTTCCTTCTCGGGACTTTGCAGGACACATTAGCTTATTAAAGGTTCTGACAAGTCCTGCAGTTTGCAGATCTGTTTAAGTTAACTGAACCTAGAATTTCCCAAAATACTTGACCACTGATGCTTTTCTTGGTCATGCCTATTAAAGTTCAGGCAGCCTTCAAAGCTGCATGAAGAAGTCCACGTGTGCTTCACTCCAGAGCTGTCCCCAAGCCTCCTGGATAACCTCTTTGCCCAGGGCCGGAGAGGCAGAGTCACAGCTGAACTCCCAGCACTAGAAATGGATGAAGACCAGGCCCGGGGGAATGAAGAGGGCAGTCTGGGATGACGGAGGAAACCTCGGCTCTAGTGATTGACTTTCCCTGAGTGCCGGTCCAGGGCCTAGAGCTGCAGCTGGGGGACCTCAGGCAAGGCCCTTTGGCTCCTGTGATCTTAGTTTGCTCTGCTGCTAAAGAGGGATAAGAACCTGCCTCAAGGATCTTATGCAGAGCAGGGGAGGGAGGTGTATGTGAGAGCATTTCATTAAAATGCTCTATTCCGGGGTGGGGGGGGGGGTTACTGTCATAGTCCCCAGAGCTTCCTGAGAAGAATCTTAAGTCCACAGACAGTCAGGGCTGGACAGGCCTGCTGAGGCTCGTTCCTCCACCACCCCTTTCTCTGATGGGTTCTATGGGTCTCCGTCAGGGGTGGTAAAAGGAATTAAGGTGGAAGACAGGAATGAAAGAGACCGGAAGCGGGTGGGGGCAGGTAGAGGGAGCAGGAGAAAGACTAAGTCACAGATCTGATCTTCCCAGAGCCTGGGGAGGAAGAAAAAGCAGAAGACGAGACCTGGATGACAGAGGAGGTCCTAGTCGTGGCTCTGTGGGCCATGCTTCCCACCTCGGTTTCCTCATCTGTACAGGGATGAGGATCCTGCTCTCGCTGGTGTGTGTACTCAGACCCACTAGGCGGCACTGAGACTGAGGGTCCAGGAGAGCTGGAGAGTGAGCCTTGCCTGGTCCAGGAGGAGCAGCTCTGGCCATCATCCCTGGGCTAACCAGACTCTGGGACCGGGAGCAGGGGCATGCCCGACGGCCTGCCCAGCTCCTGCCTTGGCTGGGTTGGCTCCCTGGCACTGCCAGCTTCAAGGGCCTCCAGTGACCCCCTTACTTTTCCCAGTTTGATTCACAGGGTTTGGCCCACTTCCTACCCTGTCTCTAGCCCCTAGTCTGACTTTCAGACAATCCTAGAACGGGGCACTGTAGTGACCAAGAGTCATTTCTTCAGTTCCCTCAACCATTTTAGAGGAGCAATAAACTGAGGCAGAGAGAAGGCCAGGGTGGAAGTGGGAACATCTGGGGGAAGTTGATGAGTCAGCTGATGAGTTGGCAGCACAGCTGACAAGTTAGGACCAGGGGATTGTCCCCTCTTTGTCAGATGGCCAAAGTGGCACAGGCTGCCCCTGGGAAAAGCTTCACAACTTCCCCAACTGGACAGACAGAAGGGAGAGGGAGGAAAGGTCTCCTCTTGCTTGTTCCCTGGGCCAACTCAAGGGAAGGCGCTTCTGGGGGCCTCCAAAGCCCCATGGGTGATTCTACGTGGCCCAAGCCCCCAGGGCTCACTGGGCACACGCCCTGCCTCCCCATCTCACTCCCGTCCTTGTCCCCTCCTGGGAAAAGGGGAGGCTCCTGCTGTCTTCTCTGGAAAGTCCTTGGTGGGGAGCTCGACCACAGGCATCATAGGGGGCCCAGACCCGGAGCCTATGTGGCCAGGAAGGAGACCTCTGTGGGGGTGACAGAGGCCAGCGGGAAGGTGGGGGAGGCCTCGGCCCCGAGGACCCGGTACAGCAGCTCCTCCTTCTCCTGCTGGAGCTGTTGCCGTAACTGTGCCTCCTTCTCCATGGCCTCGCGGGCGAGAAGCAGGTCCTCCGAGAGCTGCCTGTGAATGCAGACAGAGCCCAGGGTTGCCTACCGGGAACAGCCTCTCGGGGCCTCCGGCGACTGCAGAGACAAACCCATTCCTCTAGGAAGCCTGCCTTAGATGGGCCACCAGCCTGCCCTAGGGTCCCCCATCCCCCATCATTTGCCTGTACCCCAGAGGCAATTCAGTCCACGGACCAAGGAGTGTGGCCCGCACGGGCAGACAGCTCTGGGTTCAAATCTGCTCCACACTTAGCTGTGTGACCCTGGACAAGCTGTTCACTCTTGCCAAATTTCAGTTTCTTCTGAATTTTGTAAATTCATAAAATGGGAATGATAATAATAGGATCCAGCTCTTTGAGTAACTATAAAGTTAGATGAGATAATATACAGTCAATAAATTATGTCTGACACATGCTCTTACCTCTCATTTACTAAGCCCTTAGAACTGATTCATTCATTCATGTACATTTATTCATTCATGAGGCCTCTTGAGCTGTAAGTTTCCTGTTCCGTCTTCCTGGACTGGGCTTTCCCATAAGGCCCACTCAGGGATGGGGACAAACAGATACTAACCAGGGCATTGAGACAGGTTTCCTGGCAGAGCTGGTCCTTTGGGATTCCTGACTCCCAAGGAAAGAGGAACAACATTCCCCAGACAGGCCTGGGCCCACCTGTCAATCCATCCCCCTGGCTTCTCTGAGACTCTCCCGACTGGGGCTTTTGGCAAAAAGGGTGGGGGATGGGAGGAAAGGAGGCAGGGGGACAGCTACCTGGACACAACCATCTGGTTGCGGCCTCGGACGTGGAGGTCCTCATTCTCCTGTTGCAGGGTGGTGATTTTCTCCTCCAACATCAGGTTTTTTTCTTTCTGTAGCAAATCAGAATGAGCTCAGAGAGCCACCAAACTCATGCGGCACAATGCGTGCCATCACCTCCCTCTTATCTGTGGTCACTGAAAGCACTGATTCATTCTAGACCAGATGTTACATTTCATGAAGCAATAAGATTACCTAAAAAATACAACTAAGGAGTGAACATAGGGCTGCCAGTTTTTAATTTTCCCACATGAGAACGTTGAAAAAAGAATACAGCCACTATCATCTAATATCTCCATCAGTTCATAAGAGAAAGGATATTTTTGGTTCTCCAAAAGTCAGAAGATATAATCTCTATAAATATAAATAATTGTGTGTCTGTTATGCTATTTCACAAAAATGGCTGAACAAAATTTATAGGGAACATTTGAGACGGTCTGATTAAAACATGGGTTGTGTGGCACACATGAGGCCAGGGAGCCTTCTTCCAGAGCAACATAATTTCTGGATTCAACCCTAGGTTCCCAAAGGCTCCCTTCTCCTAGAGACAAAGCCACCCGTGTCCTCAATGCCCATCACTCCCCAGGCCTGTCCTTGCTGACTCTGGCCTCTCATATCTGTCTGATTTTTCAGCCTTCCCTCCTTCCTCAGCCCCTGCCTGACATGTGACATCTGCCAGCCCCTCCTGCTCAGTCAAGCTACCTTCCCTGGTGTCACCCAAGTTACAGCAACCGGAGTAGCCAAGAAAAGCGCAGGACCCAGATGAGAAGGGGCCACGGCTTGACCCAGACAGGCCACAGACCAGCCTCAGCCGCCTCCAGGGCTAGCGTGGGTGGCAGGTCAAAGCTGGTGTGGATCAGGCTGTGGCCTTCCCTCTGCACACTTGATAGAAGAAATGCCCAGAAAGCACAAGCCTGAGCTGCATCCCCCAGCCGCTTCCACCCACGTACCACTGTTTCCATGAGGATCAGCCGCTTGTCTAGCTCATGAATACGCTCATTCTTCATCTCGATGACAAAGTGCAAGCTCTCCAGCTCCTGCTCCCAGAACTGGCTAGGGCTCCCGTAATCCTAGACAGGGACACAGAGTGACCTCATCAGAGCAGCAGGCAGAGGTGCATGGGCTATCTCCCTCCTCCACATTCTGCCTCCAACACACTGTTTGCCTTACACAAGGCACCTCCCTCTCTTGGCCCATGGTAAGTGCTTAGTATGCTTTATCTCACTCTATCCTAACAACACCCCTTGAGGCGTGCACTAGTACCTTCACAGATGAGGACACCCTGGTTCAGATGGGTTAAGATGGTGCTAAGTGGCAGGTTTTCTTTTTGCACCTAGTTCTCTCTGACTCCAGAGCCCAAGCACTTTACTATGCCATATGCCTCTCTCGGAGCCTTACTTTCCCCCTCAGTGACATGGGGATCCTGTTACTTCCAGGCCATTGTGAAGGTAAGAGTGTCAGATCTGAGCCCTATCCTTGAAGAGAGACTAGCCTTTCCTGTTGCCCAGACCCTGACCTCCCTGGAAATTCAAGAAGGAAAGACCCCTAGGTGTACTGCCACCTACCTGGATGTGCTTCTTATAGTCTCGGCTCAGAATGGACTCCTCTACTCTCTTCATCTTGGCCTGGAAGGCCTCCAGCTGGGAGGTCAGTCCATCAATGGTCTCCTGGAGAAGGGGGCAGGAAGGAGATGATCAAAGCCTGGTTCATAACGGCTGTAGGTGGACATCTCCACATCCCAGAGGGGGATCAGTTTTGGGTTCTTCAGTCTGTCTTCACTCTACCCTACCTGACAATGCAGGCTTAAACTACTTCAACCATTGCTTGAAACACCAACTCCAGCTCTTGTTATAAAGCCTTTAATGACTCTCCACATCCTTGGGGACAATGTCTTGGTATTCAAGGCCAGCGTTAGCTTGGCATTCAAAGTGCATCCAAACCAGGCTCAGTGCGCTTTCCCAGTCTCAGCTCCCACTGCTCCCCTTACACCCCTTCTCCTGCACCAAAACACCTCATCACTCCTCCAATTGCAAGGTGTGTTCTTGTCTCCATACTCTTCCCCTGCCAAGAATTCTCTCCACCTAAACCTTGCCCATTACCTTTAGGAAAGCGTGCAACCTCTCAACAGGGCTCCCAGGCTCCCACCATTTGGCCTTTGCCTACTCTCTAGCCTCTCTCTCCCACCCACGCTCTACGCCCTGCGCATCTTGGACTTGTTTCAGTTCCGCGGGCATTCCATATTGTTTCCACTTCCCTCTATGCCTTTTGATGCGCTGTTTTTCTGCCTAAGGCACCTTCCTACCCTTCTTCATCTGAAGAATTGCAAGAACCCATCCTTCAGGTTCCAGCTTAGATCTCACTCCCTCTAGGAAATCCCTGATCAGCCACATTGGGTCAGATGCCTTCTTTCACGCACGCCTCCACAGGTCCCTGTGCACCCAGCCACCAGTCTAATCACGCTGTGGCACCTGGCCTGTGAAGTCTCCAAGATCCTCCCAACAGTCTTTGGAAAAATAGGCCAACCCTAATCTCAAACCAAGTCTCTTGAGCAAATAGTCTGGCCACCACATCAAGGGGCCTGGATACATGGAAGACAATCACCTCTGTCCCTCACACCCAGGTGGAAGCCATCAGGTTTGGCAGCTTTGGCTCCAAGCTGCTTTCCTGCAGGTCCTCCCCTGCTCTCACAGAGACTGACACGGCCCAACCTCTCTCACCTGCAGGGATGCCTTGGCCTCCTGGAAGGAGTGGGTAAGGGCTTCTTTCTCCTGCTCATATGAGGCCCGGAGGACTGTAGGGAAAGGAGACCTCTGTGAGCTCACACACCCAGACACTTCACCCTAAAGCCTTCTGGCAGGTCCCATGTCGGCCAGAGAGCCCAGGTGACCATTTGGGGCCCATAGGGGCCAGGAATCTGAGAACATTCTTATTCTTCCTTCTATCTGGGCTTGGGGCTGTGCCAAAAATATAGTAGATATTTAATAAAAGCTCATGGAAATGGAAACAAATTATATCCTGGAGGGACTGTGAACCCTACCAGATTGTGAGTGCCACCCACACCTCATTGAGGCTAAGATCCAAAGTTCTTGCAGAAAGCTTGCTCATCTCAGACCACAGCAAGCCATGGATAACGCATAGGGTCAATGTCTTGTAAGCTAGGTTAGGCAAATTATTAAATCATTAAATTTTTTAAATTTAATGATTGTCAAACCATGGCACAAAGCTGCAGTAAGTGCATTTGGGGCCAGGAAATCTACCTGGTCCTGATTCTGCTTCTTCAACACTGAGAAACCTTGAGGAGAGCACTTGAAATATTTAAAAGTCATCAATGTGAGATGGGTCAATAAGCCTGGCCTAGTTGTCTCTAAGGGGTGAGACAAGGACAGGCAAGGGCTTTCTAGGCTGGGTAGTGCTGTGCAGAGCTGGACTTGTCATCACTCTCCAAATCAATAGAGTTATATTTTTCATCCCACCTCCTTTACAAAGTTCCTTTTGGAAAATTCCAACCTTGTCTCAGCTGAAAGATGACAATAGGGAAATGACCAATCAATGGGTGGGATGGGAAATAGGACAGAGAGGACAGGAAAGGAAAGCTTAATACAGCCAAAGGCCCAGATCCACAAGGGGCCTGTGTCACAGTGGGCAGTGACACAGAGAAAAGAACATTTAGTAATATAAATGTGATAGAGCTGTCAAAACTTGATAAGATCAGCTATATAAAAATTACTTAACTTTTAAAAATTATGGGCCTAATCTGCCTAATTAATTTGCCTATGGAGACAAGTGCTGGTTCCAGGAAGATGGAGGAAGCACACTCTGTCTAGTCTGTCCTATGAATGTAGCCATAAAACCTGGACAGAATGAATGCAGCAGCTGTCTTCAGACTCTGAAAGTAAATGGTAGCAGGCAGACTGGGCGAGAAGACCAGAGTTCGAAGTACCACTGAACCAGTAGATTTAAACAAGGCCCAGAATCTCATGTATTCAAATATTCAAAATGTCCAGGATATGATACAAAATCGCTCAGCATATGAGTCCAAAATGGCTCAGCATACAAATCCAAAATTGCTCAGCATGCAGTCCTAAATACTCAGCATATAAAGAGGCAGGAAAATGTCAACTTGCCTGAGAAAAGACATTCAACAGATGCCAACGCGGAGATGCCACAGATGCTAGAATTATTAACAGAGACTATCAGACAGCTATTATAAAAATGCTCCATGAAGTAAGAGTGGACACTCTTGAATAGAATGGAAAAATGGAAAGTCTTAGCAAAAAAATAGAAGATATTAAGAAGGGCTGGCCCCGTGGCTTAGTGGTTGAGTGAGCACGCTCCACTGCTGGCGACCCGGGTTCGGATCCCGGGCTCGCACCGACGCGCTGCTTCTCTGGCCATGCTGAGGCCGCGTCCCACATGCAGCAACTAGAAGGATGTGCAGCTATGACACACAACTATCTACTGGGGCTTTGGGGGGAAAAAAATAAATAAATAAAATCTTTAAAAAAAAAAAAAAAGAAGATATTAAGAAAGAACCAAAAGGAAATTTTAAAACTAAAAAATACAATACATGAAAAAAAAAAACCTCACTGGGTGGGCTCAATAGCAGAATACAGATGACATAGGAAAGAGCTAGTGAAGTTGAAGATATACCAAGAGAGATTATCCAATCTGAACAACAGTGAGAAAAAATAATGGAAAAAAATGAACAGAGCCTCAGGGACCTGTAAGACAATTCCAAAATGTCTACCATTTGCATCATCAGAGTCTCAGAAAGAGAAGAGAAAGAGTGTAGCGCAGAAAAAGTATTTGAAGAAAGATGGCTGAGTGCTTCCCATATCTGGCAAAACATAAACCTACAGATCAAAGATGCTCACTGAACCCCAAACAAAATAAACCCAAAGAAATTCACACCCAGAGACATCATTTCCGAAAACTAATGACAAAGAAAAAATCTAGAACAGAACTAGAGAAAAATGATGCATTACTTAGAGGAAACAACAGTTTGAATTATTGTGGATTTCTCATTAGAAACCTTGAGACTAGAAGGAATGAAAACATTTTAAAACTGCTGAAATAAAGGAACTTTAAATCTAGAATCCTATATCTAGTGAAAATATCCTTCAGGAAAGAAGACGAAATAAAGACATTCTCAGATGAAGGAACACTAAAGGAATTCATCACCAGCAGACCTGCTGTAAAAGAATTTCTCAAGGAAATTCTTCTGAGAGAAGGCAAATGATACCAGAGGGAAACTTGGAACTTGAGAAATGTAGGAAGAACGACAGAACTGGGTAAATATAATAGACTGTTCCTCTTCCCTTGAGCTCTTTAAAACATGATTGATGCTTAAAGGCAAAAATTATAACATTGTCTGATGGGGTATTCAATGTATGTAGATGTAATAATAAGACAAGAATAACAAAAAGGGGAGAGGATAGAGGGACCTACGTGATAGTAAATTCCACTTGGAGTAGTAGAATATTAATGCTAAGTAGATGTTACATATATTCTAATTCTTAGAGCAATCCCTAAATATATATAAATACAAAGAGATATAGTAAAAGAGACAATAGGTAAATTAAAATGGAATACTAAAAAGTGTTCAAATCCTCAAAAAGAAAGCAGGGAAGGAAAAATAGAGGACAAACAGAAAAAAATACCAAAATGACAGACCTAAATTCAACATATCAGCGACTACATTAAATTAAATGGTCTAAACACACCAAATAAAAGAATGGATTTAAAAAGAACAAAAACAGTTATGTGCTATTACAAGAAACCCACTGTAAATATATGTCACAGGTAGGTTAAAAGTAAAAGGTGGAAAAGCAACATTAATCAAAAGAAAGCTGTAGTGGCTATAGTAATTTCAGATGAAGTAAATTTAAGAATACAGAAGATTATCAGGGATGAAGGACGTTACATAATGATAAAAGGATGAATTCTCCAAGGAGACATAAAAATCCTAAACATTTATACACCTAAGAATAGTTCTTCAAAATATATGAACCCAAAACTGACAGAACTGAAAGGAAAAATAGACAAATACACAATGATAATTGGAGACTTCAACATTCCTCAATATTCAGTAGAAAAAGTAGGCAGAAAATCAGGAAGAATATAGAACTGAACAAGACCATCAACCAACTTGATTTAATTGATTCATTTATAAAATACCATATATTTATAAAATACAACCTAACAATAGCAGAACACACATTCTTTTCAAGTGCACACGAAACATTCACAAGATAGACCATATCCTGAGTCATAAAACAAGCCTTAAATTATAAAAGAAGTAAAATACAAACTATGTCCTCTGACCGTAATCAAACTGGAAATCAGTAACAAAAAGAGAACTGGAAAATCTCCAAACACTTAGAAGGAAATACATTTCTAAATATTCAATGAGCCAAAGAGGAAGTCTCAAGAAAAATCAGAAAATATTTTGAACTGAACAAAAATTTGCGGGATGCAGATAGTACAGTGCTTAGGGAGAAATTTATAGCACTAAATGCTTATGTTAGAAAAGGAGAAAGCTTGCAAATCAACAATCTAAGCTTCTAGTTTAATAAATCAGAAAAAGAAGAGCTAACTAAATATAAAGCAAGCAAGCAGAAGGAAGGAAACAAAAATAACAGAAATCAATAGGAAAAAAATTAATGAAACCAAAAGCTGGTTCTAGGAAAGGATTAATAGAGTTGATAAACCTCAAGCAAGAGTGACCAAAAAAAAAAAGGAGAGAATGCACAAATTACCAATATCAGGAACTTAAGAGGGGATATCACTATAGACACAGAAAATATTTACAACAAAGGGACCACTGTGAACAATTCTATGCACATAAACTTGACAACTTAGGTGAAATGTATCAATTCCTGAAAAACTAGAAAATACCAAAATTCACTCAAGCTAAAATACATAACTTGGACAGTCCTATAACAATTAAAGAATTTGAACTTGTACTTAAACGCTTTCTGGAAAAGAAATGTCTGAGCACAGATGGTTTCAGTGGCAAATTATACTGAACATTTAAAAATGATATAATGCCAACTCTATACAATCTCTTCCAGAAATGGAATAGGAAGGGACATTTCCCAACTCATTCCATGAGGGAAGCTGCACTCTGATACTAAAAGCAGACAGATGGTACAGACTAATATCCCTAAGAACAAAGACACAAACATCTTCAGTAGAATATTAGCAAATCAAATTCAGCAACATATAAAAAGAATAATACACCATGACCAAGTGGGGTTTATGCCAGGAATGCAAGGTTAGTTAATTTATCTGAAATTCAAATCAATGTAATCAACCATATTGACAGTCTAAAGAAGAAAAATCACATGATTATATGGGTCATAGATCTAAATGTAAAACTTAAGACCATAAAGTTTTAGAAGACAACATAGAAGATCTTTCTTATCTGGGGTTCTGCAAAGAGTTTCTGGATATGACACCAAAAGCATAATAAAAGAAAAAAATAATAAATTGGAATTTACCAAAATTAAAAGCTTTTCTTTGTGAAGAACATTGTTAAACTAACGAAAAAAAAAAAAACCAAAAAAAAACCCACCCAGACTAGGAGAAAATATTTACAAATACAAAGGATTCATATGAAAAATATATAAAGATCTTTCAAAACTCAACAGTAAGAACAAACAAGCCAATTAAAATGGGCAAAAGATTTGAACAGACATTTGACCAGAGGATATACAGACAACAAACAAGCACAAGAAAAGATGTTCAACGTTAGTCATTATTGAAACGCGAATTAAACCCACAATGAGATATCACAGCACACCTATTAGAACAGCTAAAATAAAAAATATTGACAAGTGTTGGCAAGAAAGATCAGTGGAGCTCATACATTGCTAATGGGAATGTAAAATGATGGTCACTCGGGGAAACAGCTTAGCTATTTCTCATAAAACTAAACATACATTTATTATATGACCTATTAATCCCACTCCTCTGTATTTACACAAGAGAAATGGAAACTATGTCCACACAAAAACCTGTACATGAATGTTTAGAAGAGCTCTGTTCATAACTGCCTCAAATTGGAAACAATCCAAATGTCCTACAACAACTGAATGAGTAAACAACAGAACACAGCTCAGCAATGAAGAAGAGCAAACTGTTGATACACGCAACAACACAGGTGAATCTCAAAGACATCATGATGAGTGAAAGAAGCCAATAGCAAAATCATACTGGGGCCGGCCCGGTGGCGTAGTGGTTAAGTTCATGTGCTCCACTTTGGTGGCCCAGGGTTCACGGCTTTGGATCCTGGGTGTGGACCTACACACAGCATCAAGCCATGCTGTGGCGGCATCCCACATACAAAACAAAGGAAGATTGGCAACAGATGTTAGCTCAGGGACACTCTTCCTCTCTCTCTCACATACACACACACAAATCATACTGTATTATTTTGTTTATGTAATAGCCTCAAAAAGACAAAACCGTAGTGATGGAGAACACATCAGTGGTTGGCAGGGGTTGGGGTGGGGGAGGATGAGAGTACAAAAGGGCGGCCTGAGAGAGTGTTTTTGGGGTGATGGAACTGTTTTGTATCAGATTACGCTGATGGTTACATAAATCTATACATGTATTAGAATTTATGGAACTGTACACCAACAAAAGTCAATTTTACTGTAAGGTGATTTAAAAAATAAAGATAAATGTAGAAAATAAAAGACAACAAAGGGTCATCAAATGTGAAAAACCACCACTAGCTTCTCCCAGTTATCTGTGTACTTTCCCCAAACAAATAAAATCCTACGTACTTCCCCCACGCTATGGTTTTATTCACTCATTTAATACACGCTTATGTAGCACCTAATATGTGCCAAGCAATTTAAAAATAACTATAAAAAAATTAAAAATAAAAATAACTATGAAAGAATTCTGACTGAGGGAAAGAACTCAAGACAAGTAGTTCCTTCTCTTCTGGGGTTTTTACAATAGGAAATTTTTCTTATAAATATATTAATAATGCTGAAAATAATATCAAAGCAATGCTTGGTGAACAGTTGTTTTTCTACAACAGCCTTGTGAGGTAGGGAAGGTAGATTTTAGAGATATAGAAACTGCACTGAGGTTGAGTGCCAGGCCCAGTTCCACAGGGTGTATTAGAATTAAATTGCACCTCTTCACATTCCCAGGGCAAGGGCTTCAATTCCATTTCAAAATGTTTTGTGCTAATGTTGCAATATGTTTCAAGAATCTTAAAATTGTTCAGACCTCTGTTCTAGTTATTCCATTTCTGGGAATCTAAGGACATAATGTGAAATGTGGGCACATCTTGATGCAAAAGACATTTAGTGGAGTGTTATTTACAGTAGTTAAAACCTAGATGCTTAGCACACGGGAAATAAGGAAAACCATGTATGCTCTGGGCCAGCCTTTATAAGCATTTTAGTAGCGGCACAATTACTTGGAAACATGTTTGATACAACGTTAAATGAAAAGAACAGGATAGAAAATTTTACATATAAAATCATCATAATTGTATTTTTAAAAGAAATAATTCTGGGGAAAGGTCATGGACCTACTGATGACTAAAGGAAAAATTGGTATAACACTTTCTAGGTCAATTTCAGTTGCATCAAAAATATACATAACCTTCTCCAAAGAAGATATACAAACGGCCAAGAAGCACATGAGAAGACATTCAGCAAAATTAGTCATTAGGGAAATGCAAATCAAAACCACAATGACATACCACTTTGCACCCAATGATAATGATAATAGTGATAGTAATAATAGCAGCAACATCAACGGAAAAAAACAAGTGTTGACAAGGATGCCGTGCAACTGGAACCCTCGTACACTGCTGGTGGGAATGTAAAGTGGCGCAGCCACTGCGGAAAACAGTTTGGCGGTTTCTCAAAAACGTAAGCACAGAATTGCCATCTGACCTAGCAATCCACTCCTGGGTGTACACTCAGGGGAATTTAAAGCAGGTGTTCACAGGTGCTTGTACTAGTGGCACTCTTCACAGGGGCCAAAGGGTAGAGGCAGCCCAAGTGTCCATCAACCGAGGAATGGATAACAGAGTGTGGTATTTCCATGCAACGGAATATTGTTCAGCCATAAAATGGAACAGAATGGAAAAATTTTAAAAAATGGGAGAAAAAAAGGAATAGAGTGCAAATGCATGCTGCAGCGTGGATGAGCCTTAGAAACATTATGGATGAAGGAAGCCAGATGTGGGGCCACAGGTTGTGTAACTGCATTTATATGAGTGTCCACAATGGACAAAGCCTAGAAACAGAGAGCGGATTGGCAGGTGCCAGGGGCTGTGGGGAGAAAGTCTGGGGGTATCCTTGGTGGGTAAGGGGTTTACTTTAGGATGATGATAGTGTTCTGGAACTGGATAGCGGTGATGGTTGCAGAGCACTGTGAATGTACTAAATGTCACCAATGGTAAATCTTATGGTATGCGTTTTTTACCAAAATAGAAAATATATATACATAAACTTTGCCGCACCAACTCTACTAGGATGTTATTCTAACAATAAAATCATGAAGGTGGCAAAGATTTTACAAAATGGGGTTTTGTAAGTGTAAGTCTCATTGCTATTATAAACAATGGTGAAAGTTTGAAATTACCTAAATGCCTAATCAAAGGGGATCAGTTAAATGAAGAAGGGCATACACTGGAATGCTATGTAGTTACCAAAATTTATGTTACAGAAGTTTAATGACAAGATGTTAATAGAATTCAAAGTGAAAAAAACAATTTATCTCCTTCCCCATAAGTATATATGTGTGTATAGATGTATATACTCTAGGTATATACACAAAAGAGAAATGAAAGTGATCTATAGCAAAGGAGCAACAGTGACTAGTTCTGGGTGGAATTACACATAATTTTAATTTCCTCAACAATAAAATAATAAGTGCCAATAATTATTTGCTAAGTATCTTGCAAAATATCAGGCACCATTCCAAATCCCATCTATCTAAAAATTAAATTAAATCATTTAATTCTCATAAAGATGTTATGAATGAGGTTCACTAACTTCTTCAAGGTTATACAGCCAGTAAGTGGGGGAGCTGGGATTCAAATCCAGGGACTGTGGCTGCAGAGTCTGAGATCCTAACCACTGTGCTATAAGATCTTCTTGTTTAATCCACAGACTCTAAATTTTCTATGATGATCACATTACAAATAAAAGGAAAGAAATCACTTGAAAAAAATAATCAACCTAACCATAAACTGTAAGAGCTGTCATCATTGTGGAGAAGGAATATGGATATTTAAAAATTCCGTTTGTCTAGATTTTCCAAATTTCCTTTAAAGAATATGAATTGCTTTTAAAAATGGAAAGAAAAAACCCCCTCAACTAAGGTGAAACAAAGCTTGGTGTCAAACTTTTAAAGCCACGTCCCAAAGGACAGGCCCAGGGACGCTGCAGACTCCAGCCCTGAAGCAGCCAACTGCTTGTGGACCAGAGGTGGGAGGGAGAGCCAGCGGGAGTGCCCTGTGAACTCAGCAGGTGGGGACAGAAGAAGGACCCATTCACACCCTCCCTACTGGAGCATCTCCATCCTTACCTTGCAGGGTCTCCTCATGTTCTCCCTCCAGGACTCTTCGCTGCTCGTCCAGTTTCTCTCGAAGCTCTAGCTCCCTCTCTTTCTCCACCTGGGGGCGGAAGGTCCCGAGCATGATGAGATTGAGTAGGTTCCGTGCAGCCTCGCTGATCCACTCACTGACCCCTGGAGCTTTGTGGAGGTTGGTGATGAGAGTCCCACCCCCTCTTCTGAGTGATGGGAACGACAGGTGCTCAGAGAGGGCACAAGACCTCCAAGACACGGCAGATGCGGCCAACTCTGCCTTCTTTAGGGCTTAGAAGGGGGGATCCCAGAGAGTTTTCTTGGTGGAGAGGGATTGAGGATGCCCTCTCAGGGTAGGAAGCCCTTCGACTGGGTTGGAGTGTTTCCACACCGTTCATTGCGTATGATAAACTATATGTGAGCAGTTACAAATATTTGTTCAACAGATAAAGGACTCCCTTCTTTGCAAAAGGAGTAAGAGATACTTACAACAACAATAAAGCCCGAAACTGGTCTTCACTCTGGGATTTAGTGAGGTGAGCTGAGCAGGAGGAAGAGAGAGGGGTGGGGTCACCCGGACTTACCTGTTGTGCCCATTTCTTCCTGTCCTCTTCATGTCGCTGGAGAATTCTGGTTATGTCCTTCTGGTGCTGCTCAGCCTCCTCAGACGCACAGAGCTGGACAGTTGTGGCTATAGGTGAGGAAGCAAAAAATCACAGAGTGGAGGTGGGGTCAGGGTCCAGCAGAGAGGGAGGCCGGGCTATGGGGTGGGAACCCTGGTCTGCACCTCAAGAATGCTTTCATTTGGGGATCAACCTCCAGAGGCAGCCCCTCAAATCTCTCTGGCTTTGGAGACCCTCCTTCAGGGTCTCCTTCTGGCCCCTAGCACCTACGGCAGAGCTGGTAACTCGCAGGACAGATTCAGCCCAGGAAGATGTTCTATTTGCCCTACCGAAAAATTAGTTGCTGATCTGAAACTCTTTGAAAAAAATAGAAAAAGAGGGAAGACAATTTTTTAAAATAACTGGGTAGCTTTTACTTAATAGAGATTTCCAACTTTTCTTGAAGAAGCCAAAGACCTGGCAGTGTGTGCCGTCAACCAGGAGCCGGAGCTGGGGGGCAGCTGCCTCCCGCTTTGTCCAGGATGTGGCTCTGCCCTTTGCCACAGTCCTCACCTCTCCCTACTGAGCACATGTATAAGGGGCCACTTCATCATGCGCCTTACCTGCTGGGGGAGCCTGTGAGTGTCTGAGCATGTGACCTCTCACCTTCAGCATCTCCCAGCTGGAGGTAGAGGAGCTGCTGCGAGCGGGAAGGAGATGCAAACAGGAAGCCTAGCGCTCGCTCAAGGAAACTCCAGAACAGGCCCCGCCAATGCTACTCGGGGTCTGACAGGCACTGGGTATGACCTAAGGCAGTGACCCATTCTCTCTGTGCCTCAGTTACCCAAAATGTGAAATCAGGATAATAATACCTTCCTCATGGGGCTCTTGAGATGATTAAATCAGAAAACAATGGCAATAAAAATAGTAACAGCAGGTAAGGAACACTGAGAGCTTACCATGCCCAGGAACAGGCCTCACAGGTATTATTCACTCCATCCTCACACCAACTCAGTGTGGTGGGTACTATGATTATACCTATTTCACAGATGAGGAAACCGAGGGACAGGGAAGTTAGGCAACTTGCCCAAGATCACTCAGTTCACAATCGGGGGGAGGAGCTATGAACCTACACAGTCTGATCCCACGGCAGACACTCCTGACAGCCACCTTACTCTGCCTGCTGACACACAAAAAGTAAGTGTAGTGCCAGGCACTTGGAGATGCTCAATGAATGTTCTTTATTGTTCATTAAGTATTCATCGCTGCTCACGACAAGCATTAGAGGCTAATACTAGTGCTGTTTGCATTATTATTAATGTTGATATTATTATTACAGAGCTCCATGGGGAGGGTCTGGCAAAAAGTATGAGGAGAAATGTGAGGAAAGGGGCCGGGAAGGAGAAGCTGACTCTGTGGTCAGTCCATCAGCACAGGAGGAGGAGTGAGTCATGCCCTGGGTCCTGGGGGTGGCAGTGGTCAAGATCAGAGGGCCCCGGACTCTCATAAATCATTTGGCTCATGGCCCCAGACGTTGGTCCCCGAGACCAGTACCGGGCTGGTTCCAGCTGGAGAGAAGCTTATTAAAAAGATACATCATCACTTACAATGCAGATCCTTCAGCTCCCCTCCCAGAGAGTCTCACTTCATTGGTCTGTGGTGGGGCCCCAGGATCTGCATCTCTGAAGTTCCCCCAGGTACTTCTTTTTTTTTTTTTTTTTAAGATTTTATTTATTTATTTTTCCCCCAAAGCCCCAGTAGATAGTTGTATGTCATAGCTGCACATCCTTCTAGTTGCTGTATGTGGGACGCGGCCTCAGCATGGCCGGAGAAGCGGTGCATCGGTACGCGCCCGGGATCCGAACCCGGGCCGCCAGTAGTGGAGCGCATGCACTTAACCGGTAAGCCACGGGGCCGGCCCCTACCCAGGTACTTCTTATGTATAGCAGATTGGGGAACCTCTGAATTCTGGTCCAATTGCTTATGTGGTACTTGGACCTCATCTACAATATCACTGACAGCCTCCAGGCTGTAATTAAACACTCTCAGAGATGAAGAGCTCATCTATTACTATGTCACTCTGATGGTTTTAAACCAACAACCACAGAAAAAATCCTTTGAGATTGAACTTGACTTCTGCCTGCCTGTTCCTGCCGCCTCGGGGCTCTAGTTGACCTCTGGGTCACACTGAACAAGGCTCATCTTTCTTCTCCATGAGGGCATTTCAGATACTTGGAGAGAACTGTTGTGTTTTATTGCAGCATCTTCTTTCCAGGTAGAACATCCTCTGTTCCTTTAACTGTTCTTTACAGGACATGGTTTCCAGATTCCTCACCAGCCTGATCTTTCTCTACTGTACTCCCTCCAATTTTCCTGGATTACTCTGAAAATGTACTTTCCAGAAATAAACTCAGTGCTACAGCTGTGGTATCAACAACCGGGAACAGGGAAGTACAGGTCAGGATTATCACCTTCCTGATTTCAGACATGATGCTCCTATTAATGTAACCTCCCTAAGATCTCATGAGATAATTAAATAGCTATATCACCTGTGTTGATTATAAAGTAGGAAACCTCATGGACATCGGGGAGGGCATGTATAGGGCTGGCTACTTACCAGTGTCTCCATTGAGGGGACCTAGTTCCTGTGGTTCTGGTTTAGGTCGCTGATCCCATTCTTGGCGCCTCTGGAAGAAATGTGGCAACAACGAGGTGAAGGTAGAGGGTAGGAGGTCAATGTGAGGATGGATGCTATAGTAGGATTCTTCCAAAGGCAAGCCAGGACTTCCAGCTATGCCAGACCCTGCCCTGTGCCCAGTCCACTTAGGCTGCCTCCCTCACCATCCCAAGACAGCACTCCCTCTGCGGGGAAGGGTCCCAGAGCCGGATTTCTCATCTTGGCTAGGGAAACCCTCAGCAGGGGGTTTGATGCCGGCTGACCTCTCCTTAGATTCTTGTGGTCTGGCTCCTGCCACCAGCCATGGGGCACCTCTACCTTCTTCAACCAGGCCTTCTGCTATCACCCTCACCCCAGTGACTCCCCCAGTTCAGAGGCAAGTCCTCTTTCCTCTCAGGGCCTGTGGCCACCACAACGTCCAGCCAAGTTCCCTGTATGGGGGCAGAGCATCAGAGCTCACGCCATGGTTTTACCACGCTTGTTCTCTGTTAGAAAAGGCTGTTCCCCCAATATGAGGAGACAGTAGTACTTCCCTTGACAGATGGGGGTGAGATACTGTAATCAGCCTGTACCGGGCACTATGCTGTCTTCTCTACACTATCTCAGCTAATCTTCAGAAGGACTCTGGGAAATATGAATACCCCCAATTTAAAGATGAGAAGGCTGAGGCAGGTCAGGACCTGATCAAGGTAGATTAGGGGATAACTGGCAGAGTCTAGTATTTGAGCCGTACCTAGTGGGCATTTTAACCAACCTTGGCCAGTGTTGGTTGAATCTGATCACAGAACAGAACTAATGCGAAAGGGCTTTCTGTGCCACAGAGCAGTATCAGGGCTCCCAGATTCTCAGTTTCCATACATTATATATATATATATATATATATATTTTTTTTGATGAGGAAGAGTGGCCCTGAGCTAACATCTGTGCCAATCTTCCTCTATTTTGCATGTGGGATGCCGCCGCAGCATGGCCTGATGAGCGGTGTGTAGGTCCGCACCAAGGATCCAAACCTGTGAACCCCCGGCCACAAAAGCGGAGCGTGAAAACTTAACCACTATGCCACCAGGCTGACCTCCATAAATAATATTTTTAAATAGGAGAGTTGATATGGGTTGATGGGCAAGGATGCTGAAAAAATTGTTTACAGACTATCACTGTCATTTCATAAAATAGAGGACATTTTAACCTTCCACAGTACAGTAAGCAAAGCTAAAGACAGTTCTTCCAGGAAAGGGAACCAGCATCCTTACTCAGCGTTACCCACACGCTCACACCTTCAAACTTCTCATTTCACGCCAGATAGGTGAAAAGTTGCTCAGGGTCTGGCCCTGGACACTGGACCAGGATGTGGGGTGGAAAAAAAAATTTAAGCCCTTTTGTATATCTTTCAAGATTTTTTTTTTTTTAAAAGGATATTCTAAACCCCATTTTAAGAAACACTTTTAGAAATAAGTCAGCCTATGAAAATGATCACTGTAAAAGAAAAACTTTACTTTTTACTGTGGTCACAGATTTTTAAAAGTAATTATTAGAATAAAAATGATTGAAAATTTCCTGAACTCAAGAATAACTGAAATGCAGCTCGAAAGCATACTTGTGGTTGGGGAGGGAAGATAAATCAAGGGCAGGCTTCTAGAACATTCTGCTCCTGCCCCACAGGCACAGAGCCTGGCACAGTGAGAGCCTCTGGCAAACCGAGAGAGATATGGCAGCTCCCCCAGACCCTGGTGCCCCAAATCCCCTCAGCGGCTGGGCATGTCTGACAGTGGAGCTCTCCGTCCACCCTGTGAAGACTGGGCCCTTCCTGCCCAGGGGAGAGGGGCTGCCTGGCCCAGGCACAATCCAGGGAAGCTGTCAACGCAGGAATCTGGGGAAGTGACAGGAGCCAGCCTCTCCACCCTGGGCTGGAGGAAGGAGGGAGATAACACAAATGGTTGTCTCGTCCCTGTTGCCACCCCTGGTTGCACTAATGTGGGCAACGTTTTTATGGGAGTGAGAATTCCTGAATTCCAGTCTGGCTCTGTCCACATACTTGGACAAATCTCTTCCCTCCTCTGAGCTCCTGCTCCCTCCTTTGTGAAGTGGAGGTGAGGAGGTCTTAGTGTAACCCAACGATCCCCATGGCGTTCAAACTCTGAGTGTCTGGTCTCAGCTCCTCTCACAGCACTGTAAGGCAAGGGTTATTACCTGTGAGCGGACTGAAGCTCCAGAAGGTAAGATAAGACACGGTCACATGGTGCCTGGATGTCAAAATCAGCATCAGAACCAGGTCTCACAACATTCGAGACGGGAGCAGTGTGGTTAAGAATTCAGATTCTAGAATCACCCAGATCTGGATTCGACTCCTAAATCCAACATGTGTGACTGTATGGCCTCTCCAACCCTTGGTTTCCCCACGAGGTCATTTTAAGGGTTAGGTAAGATAATGTGCCTATAATGTCTGGCATATTCTAAGAGTTTAAACATTGCATAAGTTTATTACTTTATGTTTGAAAACCATGGCAAGAACAAAGAGCCCACAATGCTCTGGTAGATTTCTTTGGCTGCCAGAGGCCTCAGGTTCTTGAACTAAGATCATAAAGCTCATGAGAGCCGTCTTCTCCCCAGTAACAACTACAGACAAGTGAAAACTCCTCTCCACTAAGAGATTCCCGACCACGGGCAGGACGTGGCCGTGCGCTCAGGCCCCCAGATCCTGACAAAACCACCCCTAGGATAACTCGCTCAGAATGACATTCAAGACAGCACAGTCTCTCCTCAATCTACCATCCTCCTCGTCATTGTCTTCACATTTAAATATTTGTAAACATCCTTTTGCAATTATAGCAGTAGCGAGTAATATACATATTTATTCGTTATTGGAATATTACATATACTTCCTTATATCTTACTTCTTCAAATATACTATGAGCATTTTACTCCATGGCATTAAATATTCTGTAAATATATTAATTTTAATGAGTCAAATATTACATCCTTCTGGATGAATTTAATCATTAATCTGCTGTTGAGTATTTAGATTCTTTCCATTTTTAAATTTCCAAATTATGCTTTAGTGAACATACTGATTTGTGAGATTTTTTACACATCTGAAATTCCAGCTCCATCCTCCAGAAAGGTTCTGTCAATTAACTCACTCACTAATAGCACACAAGAAGGCCAGCTTCACTGCAACCTTGCCAACACGGAATAGCATCACTTTTTAAAAAATGTTGGCAAATTTGCTAGGTCAAAACCAAACCAGAACAACCTATTGTGCTCTTAGCCCCAACATGCTACCCATGTGTTCAAGACCATCCCAGCATGACAAATAGTTCAGTTCTAGGCCTACAGAATCCGAGGGTGGTGTGTGTGCTGAGAAGCACCAGTCTACCAATCTATCCAGGCGACTCTGATGTTCACAAAAGCCTAAAGACACAGCTCAGCGCTGAGCAGGAATTGATAAGCAACCACTGCAAGGAAATCCCCAGGTTGGAGCCCTGGCAGTTTCCTCCTCAGGGGTCATGGCACAGAGTTCACCCTGCAGTGGAGAGGACAGGAGCTGGGGGGGGACACAAGAATTTCCCCTTCCAGGAGCAGAGCCGGGGAGGCCTAGGGCTGGGCGGGGTATCCGGACTGAGCTCTGGAAGAGGGATGGCAGCTTCCTGAGTCAACGGAGACTTGGGAGAAGAAAGCTACGGAGGTGGCAGCTGGCAGCACGGGATGTAGGGGAACCCAGGACTGGGGGACAGGCCATGAGACCCGGGTTCCAGCTTTACTGTGTGACTTTAGGGAAGTCCCTTCCCCTCTCCGGACCTCTCTTTTTCTATCTGTGATGGGTCAGGGTTGGAACAGAAGTTCTTCTCAGTCCTGAACGCCAGGGCAGCCCTTCAACTAAGAAGGCTGGAAATAGGGCCCCTATAACTTGGTGACACACACAGTTCTGGGACCAGCTCCTTGTTGTCTAGCAGACCAGAGTCCTGCTCTGGGTTCACCCCAAAGCAAATCTGGTCTGCAGTAGGACACGGCTGCCCTAGCACACAGAGTCAGGGCAGAGCAGGAGGACGGTGTCAAGAGCTGAGGAGAAGACAGACAGGTTCAGACTGGGCCTGGTGAGACCCCCTCGAATATGCTCGCATTTTGGAGCATAAACTGACAAATGGGAAGGTGTCCAAAAGGAATTGAAGGGATGTGGAAAGAGACTCAAAACCAAATCACAGGAGGGACTGTTAACAGAACAACAGCTGGTCAGCCTCAAGAACAGCCAAAGAGAACCTGGCCGTTCTCTGTAGGACTGTCACGAGGTAGAAGCCACTGGTGTGTGGTCCACTGCCTTGGAGGGCAGAGTTGTGGCCAAGGACTGGAAGCTTCAAGGAGAAGTCTCAGTTCAACATGAAGAAGAATTTCAGAACTATCCCAAACAGAGGAGGCTGCCCTGTCAGAAAGTGGGGTGTGGTGGTGATAGTGAGCTCTCTGTCACTGGTAGCACGCACGAAGAGGTACACTTCATTTTGCAGGTTAAACTAAGTGATCTCAGAGGACCCTCAATTGCACAGTCTAATTCTATAACGTATCCCTGATGTTCAGCAAGTAAAGCCTTCCAGTAAGCATAAAGCGTTTAACCAGTGCAGTAGTGCAGGTGGTATGTAAAACCCACCAGCCTTAACAGAGCCTCAGAGGGCTCTGCTGAGTATTATTCAGGTTGCAGTACTTTGAGGTGAATTTCTGTCATCCCCAAGCCTTTGGAATAGACTCCTTAACTTCCCTCAAATTCTGAGCCCCACCAGGCAAGCGTGAGTAAGGCAGAAGCAACTCGGGCAGAAGCTGCCCAGCTATTCCTGCCTTGGGAATCCTACTGGGAAGGAAGCCAAGAGTAACCCTGAGGATGGCTCAGCCTTTCCTGAAGACACTTGGTCTAACCTCGCTTTAGGGACCATCACTCCCTCCTTTTCGTGGGCCTTCAAGGCTTTGTGTATTTCTGATTGAGTGCTAGGGTGCAGGTCCTCATTATTCCTGCTTAGCCTAGAGAATTTAGTAATCCAAGGACCCTTAAGAGTTCAGCTCCTCCCTGTCCCCAGAAGTCCCCCACAGCCCTGGCTTCCCTTGGCCACATAGTTCTATCGCACCCATCTCGGCCGAGGAAGGCTGACTGGGACCCAGAAGACAGGGTTGGAAGGGCCCCTGGAGATAGTTTATTCCGGTCCCCACCTCCTATTTCTAGATGGAAGAACTGAGGCCCAGAGGGGGCCTGGGCAGTAACTTGTCAGAGACCACAAAGCAAGGGAGCAGAGCTCTAAGAGAATCCAGATTCCAGGCGGAGCTGGGGCTCAGGTCACAGCCCTCGGCAGTATCAGAGCTGCCTTTCCGGTGTCTGGACTCAGCCTGGGTGGGGCCCCAGCCCCGGCAGTTTCGGAATCTGAACCATCACAGCAGAGCCCATTGGCTGAGGTAGAGGCAGGAAGGGGGTAGGGGAGGGGGCCCCAGGGGCCCCCCTAGGGCCTCAGGAGAGGAAAGGAAGGGCCTAAATGCTGAGGGCTGCTGAGAAATGCTAGCGTTCACACCCAAATCACAGCTGCTCACATGGAGACTCAGCATCCTCATCTCTAAGATGGGTGGAAGTATTTTGCCTAAGTAATGCCAGAACTTGATTTCATTTTCACACTGCTGGGGCGCTAAAGGTTTAGTTCAACTGGTTCATATTATACAGTGTGGCGTCAGCATAGCCCACTGCCTGCCTGGAGGAGAGCAATGTGACTGTACAACCGATTTAAAGGCCCCAGCGCCAGCCTGCCCCACTCCGCTATGCCTGGGCGCCGCCTAGTCTCTGAACACCTGCAACGCTGCCAGAGCACCCCACGTCAGGGGCGGATGTGGTCTCCATTGCTCCTATCTGACCGACTGATGAGACATCTCAGGGGAGGACAGAACCACTTCCCTCTTGAACACCTGCGGAGCCAGACCACGCAGACAGTCGGGAAGGCCTCGAGTGCAGGGCCCCACCCCTTGGTCACAGATGGAGAGGCCCGCAGAAAGGCTTTCCAATAGAGAATGTTCCTTTTCTTTCTCCCTAGAGCCCACCTTCTCCTGTCCCCCATCAGCATCCCAGGGGGTCTGCCAGTTCTGATCACCTTAGAGGGCCCAGAGCTGGCAAAAGCACCAGGCACCATTTCTGGGATTTGGGTCAGCCCAGCAGGCAGAAGGACCCTGAAGGAGCGGGACAGAAAATGGTGTCAGTGTCCGGGGTAGGGGAGGAGACAGGCTGAGGGCACAGACACACTGCCAGATATCTACTCGTCTCCCCAACCCAATGGCAAACTCCCCAATGGGAGTCCAGCGTCGAGGCCCTGGCTTGCCACTTGCTTGCCGTGTGACCTTGGGGGAGCACCCTCCCCTCTCTGGGCTTCTGTCTCCTCCTCTCTACAGCATGGAGTTGGGCAATGGGATATGTCAGAGCCCTTCTGGTTTTGACATGCTGTGGATGTGGAAGACGGGGCAGCGTGAGGTCATCCTGATCGCTCATCCTCCGCCAATCCTGTCATGCTCGTTTGCTCCGGGCAGAGCAGGGCAGGCAGTTTGACACACTCAGACATCAGCGCCTACGCGAAGAGGGCTTCTCTGGAGGACCAGAGAGGAGTGGCCCTTGGTCAGGAGAGCCTGGGTGGGGTCCTGAGCCCTTCACACCACCCTCTGTTCTGGAGCAGCCTGTAAGGGAGGCAGCAGAAGGGAGGGCAGGATTGCCTGGAAACAGAGGATGACAGGGACCTCAGCAGCCACCTCCAAAGTCACGTGCAGCACGCGCCACCCCCTGCAGTTGCACTGCCAGCAGACAGAAGCGCCCATTAGTGGCCAACGGGCACCTATGGGATGCTCAGGGCGGGATCATTTCTAACAGGGAAACACTAGACACTAGCCTCATGCCCACAACGGGGGACTGACTCGACACACTGAGGTGCGTCACTATATAACACTCATAGGTTTAAAAGAACAAAGTAGACTTTTACGTACAAAGATGGAAAGGCATTTGGTGGAATATCAATATGCAAAGCAAACTATTTCTATCGGTACTTAAACACACAGAAAAAAGTACCTAGAAAAGCACCAAGCGATGGCAGTTGTCATCTCTAGAGAAAGGACTAAAACTGCTGTGGTCAAGGAGGGGGAGCTTTAATTTTACCTGAATTCTTAGAATCTGTTTAAGCAATGGTGTATTCAAGTTTTACTTGTGTCCAAAGAAATTAACAACAAGAAGAAATACCTCTCTTGAACCTAAAAGCAGCGAAGGCAGTCATTTTAGAGATGGGGAAACCAAGGCCCAGGAAAAGAACCACTTATTTGAGATCACACAGCAAGTGAGTGAAGAGGCAGAAGTAGGACCAGTCCCTGAACCCTGGCGAGTGCTCTTTCCCCTGCAGATGCTGCAGCGGGGGTCTGTACGTATCTGGACCCTGTCTAAGCACCTCGTTTGCAATACTCCCTATTCTTCCACCCAGCCCTGGTCCAAAGGGGAGGCATGCGTTCTTGCTGCCCATTTTGACTGGTGGTAAGGTGGGGAGTAATTAACCTTAAGATATATAAGTTTCCTAGGGCTGCTGTAACAAAATACCACGAAGTTGGTGCTCTAAAACAACAAAAATTTATTCTGTCACAGTTCTGGAGGCTAGAAGTCCAAAATCAAGGTATCAGCTAGTTTGGTTCCTTCTGGAGGTTCTGAGGGAGAAGCTGTTCCATCCCTCTCTCTTAGCTTCTGGTGGTTGCCAGTAATCCTTGGTGTTCCTTGCTGCCAGTCTCTGCCTCTGTCATCACAAAGTCTTCTCCCCGTGTATCGTGTCCAAATTCCTCTATTCTTATAAGCACCCCAGTCATTGGATTAGGGCCCACCCTAATCCAGTATGACCTCATCTCAACTGGATTACATCTGCAAAGACCCTATTTCAGATGAAGACACATTTATAGGTTCTGGGTGTGCATGAGTTTTTGGGGGCACTATTCAACCCAGTAGAGGTAACAATTTCTCTGATGTCAGGCTATTTCCTTAAGGAGGGGGCAGGAGGTGGGTTGCATGGGGCAGTGGCGAAGCGGCAAGGAAGTCTACCAGCTTCACTGTACACGCAGTGCAAGACCTCTGCCGCTGGGGGAGAAGGAAGACTGGAAGTAGGTCAGTTTGTGCATCACTTACTTGGGGGGAAAGCATGGATGTGAGCTGGCTGTTTTATGTATTGTAAGGCATTTGGCCTAGATGTTCTGGAAGATTCAGGTTTGAAAATAAAGTGACACAAGATAAATGATTTTTAGGGATTAAAATTCACCTGGTGAGAGAAGCAGGATGGCTTGTCTTCAGCTAATGGACAGACTTAGATCTATCTTTGCTAAAGATGGATGGGTTTTCTCTCACTCCTTCTCTCTGCCCACAGTGAGGTCACAGGAACACCCCTCCCCCATCTGCAGGTCCTGCCCCCTGTCTGGCCCTCTCCCGGGTGATTTGGGATGGCTCAGTGTTCTGGGGTAGAGGACATTGAGAGGACAAAGTGCAGGCCTTAAGGATGGAAACCCAAGTGTACCCCAAGATGTCAGACCAGAAGTTGGGCCATCTGTCACTCTTCCTTTTATGGGGGGGTCCCTACTTTTCCCAAGTTTATTTTTTGAATATAAATGTTCATGAGTGTTATACTGAGACCCTTTAGAGCTCCTTTTCCAGGCAGATTTCAGACTTTTGTTTAGGAGCTGATCTAAAAACACTGAGATGTCAGGTAGCAGACCCCCTACCAGGAGTGTCACCATCTTCACTTAGATAGCAGCCTGCTTCTGGGCAACTAACTTGAAGTTTTATCTTTTCTGCCCTTTTTACAACAAAAAAACCCCCACAAGTGCTCACGTGAAGCATGGGCTCCAAACTCAAGACCCAAGTGAGGCAAAGATGGACGTCCTTAGGTGGCTGGGGGCATATCAGGGTCTTAGGGGACCTATGCCAGCCGCTTGGGAATTCCACTACAGAGGAAAAGGATGGAATTAAAAATATGCAGAAAGTGTGTTACCAAAGGTTGTATTTCCAAGGCAAGGATTATTAGGAACTTTTCAAATGGGTTTTAGGTCACAAGGGTACAAATGTCCTTTTGTAACATAGAAGTCTGGCGTTCAACCTCACAAGGTTTTCAGGGTGCATATGTATGGAAGCCTGTAACAGCCTTAGCTGGGATGATTTTGGGGAAGCATTATTTTCCGGGTTGAGCAAACTAGCTGAGCCACTAGTTCAGAGGCCACATCCACGCCATGTTCCCACGATGCTTGGGGCAGAGGGCTCACTGCCTGGGAAGGCAGCTTCCTCTCATGCTCCCCACCTGCCCCATCCTTGGCAAATCCAGTGAAAAGGTCAGATTTGCCCTGCTCCTACCTGGGCCAGGTGTCAGGGGCCCTGCCTCTCATATGCCCACTCACCCCAACACAACCGTCTAACCCCCACCACCTCAAAACCCAGCCACGAGGCCATCCCTCTCAGGAGGCCTTCCCTCATCCCCTCTGCTTCCCTCTGAACTCAAAGCCACAATCTCTTGGGTTAGGATGAAGACACAAGGACGCTCACAAATGATGAGCGCAGGGGTGGGGAATGTAAACAACCAAGTGTCCAGATTGGTTAGATAAGCCACGGGACACCCACCCAACATTAGGTGGCCATTAAAAAAATTACGTTTCCATGGACTACTTAGCATGGGAGAATGGCCCCAGCAAAATATTAAGTAAATAGAATATAACCATTTAAAATATGTTCCCAATTGTGTAAAAATAGTCACACTCATGTATATTACATATGTAGTAAAAATAGTAGGAAGAATGACACTGAAATGTACACAGAGGCTCTTAATGGTGGGATTAAAAGCAATGTTTAAATTTCTTTATATTTTTCCAAATTTTGAAATTTTGCCTCAAACATTATAATGGTCAGAATAATCAGATTTCTCAAGTGGAATCCTAAATATTTCCTAGTTCTAGGCTTGCAACTTCTCTTCTAGTTTTGCCAAAATGTCATCTGACCTTTGCTTGAACTCCTCCAGAGATGGGGAACTCACTACCCTTCTTTTTTTTTTTTAATTTTTATTTATTTATTTTTCCCCCAAAGCCCCAGTAGATAGTTGTATATCATAGATGCACAACCTTCTAGTTGCTGTACGTGGGACGCGGCCTCAGCATAGCCAGAGAAGCAGTGCGTCGGTGCGCGCCCGGGATCCGAACCCAGGCCGCCAGCGGCAGAGCGTGTGCACTTAACCGCTAAGCCACGGGGCCGGCCCTCACTACCCTTCTTTGTCTTGAGAAGTAGAACCTGGCTCCCTTTTAGCTTCCCTTCACTGGCCACAATTCTGCCTTCTGGAACAACAGAGAACAAGGCTGCTTCCCACACCCCGTGACAACACTTCAGAGGTTTGAAGGCCGTGGTCAGACTCCAGGCTTCATCCCCCAACTTCAGCAGCCTTCCAAGGACATTAATGTCCCCCTGTCTCCGGCATCCCTGTTTGCTTTCCTTGGGTACAATCCAGGCAGTGATGTCCTAAAAGTGTAACTATGTCTCCCTTATGACATTTCCCACATTCCCTCTTATCAAGGGCGTACTACCTGCCAGTCAGCGTACCAGGGACTCCATTACACGCACACCTTCATCTAATCTTTAGAACAACCCGGTGACCCAGGAGCTAAGTTAACGCCTAACTTACAGATGAGGAAACTGAGGCACAAAGAAGCCAGGTCCCTTCCACGGTCACTTAATAGATCTGCAATGGAGCCAGGACTGAAGCAGCACCCACCCCAGAGCCTGGTGTGCCGAGTTAATAAGTGAACACGTGAGCCCAATGCTCAAGCCCATGCCCTTAGAAATGGTTTTATTTCAGAACTATCTATGCCCATGCCAGGATCTTCCATGTCATTCACTTCTGCATCTCTCCCTCTCTCTCACCCGGCCTGCTACCTGGAAGCGCTCCTGAAGGGCTACTGAAAGACTGACATGCTGAGAACCAGCGGCCTGAGGCCTGGCTTTGGGAGCAGTGCTGAGCCAGGTTCTCGGACGCCCTGCTCAGGGCTGTGACCAGAGCTGAAGCCCTGGGGACTGGGGACATCAGACATCATACCAGGCACACAATGACCATGAGGCACTAGGTGCCCTTCCACACCACTGCCCAGGGGGGCTGGCAACCTCCTGAGGGTTGAAGGCCCCCGCCTTCTCCCATGTGACTCCCACAGGCCAGTCCATGGTAGGCTGGTTTCCTGGGCCCCTACCCCCTCTGTCTGGCCTTCTCCCAAGTCCTTCCGGGGGACAGGGCCACATCAGCCATGGTCTCTGCCAAAAAGGGTTTAGGAAGAACCACACAACGCAGAGGGTTCCTTAGTAGCCACACCCAGCCTGCTAGGAATCCTCACTCATTCATTCACATTCATTCATTCACCAGGATTTCAACTTGTCCCAATAAGTCCCAAATAGACTTAGCCCTAGGTGGGGCCTCTCAGTGGGGTCTAGAACAGCTGGTCAGCAGAGGCCACCAGGCACTGCAGACCACATAACTCAGCAAACCCTCAGGTCCTTGAACCTGGAGGGACCTTGAGAAGTGCTAGTGGTCAAGCCCAAGTCCCTAGCAGAGTGGACCCCACTGAAAGCTCCGGCCTCACTCCTGGCTGCCTCTGCCTCCACTCTCCACAACGAGCCCCCCACACTGCGCTTTCTCTGGCTTGGCCTCTGCTCAGGCTGTTCTCTGCCCCGACTGGTAACTCCCACCAAACCTTCAACATTCAGTCAAGGCATGCCCCCTATCCATGAAGCCTTCCTGGATCTCTCAAGGCTGGATGAGACACACCTGTTGCACCCTGGGCTAACCCCTAGCCTGGCTCTTATTTGGCCCTCATTCACTCACTCATATATTTACATAGTACCTGCTCTGTGCTCTGCCAGAGGTGATGGGCATGGGATGGGGAGTGCAGAAAACCAGGCTCAGCTGCACCTGCCACCCACTGTCTCTATGATTTTGGACACATCACTCCTCCCTGAACCTCAGTCTCCTCACCTGCAAAGTGGGGACGGTTCGGCAGCTCAGCCAAGCTTCCAGGGCTTCTGTGAGGCTAGCAGGATGTGAAACTACTCTGTAAACCGCCACTCAGGGTGAGTCATTGTTGTCGTGACCTGACACTCTCTAGTCTGAGCTCATTTTTGTACATCCCATCCTTAGAGCCCTCCTCTCCCCGAGCCGGCTGACAGCCTATTGGGGATGGAGCTGAGGCCTTCCAGGGGTTGGCACCTGGATGAGAAATTGGGCAGGAGCCCAGCCTAGAGGGATAGAAACAGGCATGAACTTTAAACAAAACCAGGTTATAAATCCTGCCACGCAGGGGCAGGGGCCTGGCACTGCTGGGCAGGGAAGACATGCCAGGCTGCTCTGAGGCAACAGGGTAAAGCTTTAATGCCAAAGAGCTTTGGAATCAATAAGAAGCCTCTGGAAGCACAGGGTAGGGGTGAAGACAAAGAACATTGGATTAGGGGACTGGATACCTGGGTTCTGCTCTAAGTTGCTCTGTGACCTCAGTCAAGACCCTTTCCTTCTCCAGGCCTTAACCTCCCATCTGTACATTGGGTGCATCAGCCCAGGTGGTACCCAAGGCCCTTTCCCACTCAGATAGTCTGTGCTGACTTTACTTGCCCTTCACAGCTTGGGACAGGGGGTCCAGTTCAGGCTGTGCCAAGGACAGACAGGGACAGCTGGTAAGGCTCTCAGAAGGGCCAGGAGGCAAGGGAACCCACGCTCACTGTGCTGTCCTCTTCCAGCCTGTGGAAGGGTCAGGCCTGGGACAGGGCTCCTCCTCCAGTCTCCTCTCCCCACTGCGTTGATGGAATTCACCCTCAGCCCACTTTGCAGACTGTGAGGTTGACACAGGTGCAGACAACACAGACTCTCAGATCCTTAGAAATCCTCCTGCTCATCCCCCTCCTTCTCCATATAGAGGGGGAAACTGAGGCCCAGAGAGCGGTAAGGGTCACACAGTGTGTTTGTGGCAGAGCCAGCACTTAAACTCAGGATGGATGTCCACCTATCAACAGCCCGGTTACAAGTCTCAGCCCAGGCTCGGGTTTGTCTGTCCACCATCCCTGTCAGCCAGCCCTCTGAATCTGTTGATGGAGGCAAGCCTCAGTTCCCTTGTTGGAGCCAGAGAAGACATGAGGTTTCTGGGTCAGAGCTTGAGGTTTTTTGAAGTGAGAATAAAGGAGGAGCAAGGAAAGCGGAGGAGGCATTGTACTTGGGACCAAAACTTGTCCCCCTGGACTAGGCAGAGGGCAGGGAATAGAATCACCCAGGTTGGGGACGGTACTGAATCCCCAACAGGCAGAAAAGCTTGTGCCGGGGCACAAGCAAAGCAGAAGCAGAGAGAGACAAGAGAGACTCAAGTTCAACGAAAAATTACTAAATACTGTCACAGTCTGGGGCCTCTCAGGGTCTCCTGGGGACTGATCATCAAGTTTAAGGGGCCACCTATCCACACCTGGCTGGAGGGCAGGCAGTAGTAGAAAAAACGGTGAGGACTTGCGCCTCAGGGTGTCCCCTGAGAAAGCTGTCCTCTGGCTCCAGACTCTGACCTTCTGGCCTTGTCAGACCCCAAGGGGCAGCTGGTCCCACTGCGAGAAACCCGAGCAGGGAGTGGTCCCCTGGGCCCTAACCCAGCTCCGAGGCCCCTTGGGGGAGGGACAGGAAGGGCGGGAAGGGCAGCAGAAGGCGGTAGACCTCCTCCCTGTTTGGCACCTCCCAGCTACCCCCTGGACAGCCCATATGCACCGGCTCGGGGCCTGAAGAGGCTCTAGACCAGCGCCTCTCAAACTTGAACGCGTACTGTAAGCACCTGGGCATCTTGCTAAAAGGCAGGTTCTATTTTAGCAGGTCTGGGCAGAGCCTGAGAGTCTGCTTTTCTAACAGGTCCCGGGTGATGCTGATGCTCTAAATCCCTGGACCACTCTGCGAGTAGCGGCCCTAGAGATTATCTGCCTCTGAACAGTGGGAAAGCGGAAGGCCCAGAGAGGTCAAGTCACTTGTCCACGGCCACACAGCCAGCAGCCCCCGACCGAGGCAACGGGCACCTGCCGTAGGCACTAGACATTTCCCCGCCCCGGGCAGCCGGAATTAGCTGCCCTTCCCGGGCCCCGGGGCCGTGTGTGTATACTCGGCTGCCCCGCGCCGCTCAGCCCGGGGCCGCGGGAGAGGGCGCCCCCCGGCCGAGCTCTCCCCGCCAGCCTCTCGCTGCTCTCCGCCCGCCACCCAGGGCCGACCAGAGGGAGCCCGGGGCGCCGAGGGCCCCCTGCGGCGGAGCGGCTCCGCACCCCCATCCCCTCCGAAGGCAAACTTCTCCGCCGGCGCCCTTTACCTTTTTGGGGGGTTTGCAGCAGCTCAGCCTGCTGTGTCCGCAGCCCATCCTCCTCCGGGGGCTCCCGGACGCCGCCTCCCAACTCCGGGGCCTCCAGAGGACCCTGCCGTCCGGGCCCCGCTGCCCGCTCCGCGCGCGCCGGCCGGGGCTGCCGGCGAGACCCTGAAACTGAACCTGAAAGCGCAGACTTGAGCCCGAGCGGGCGGCCGCGGCCGTAAATACCCGAAGAGCAGGGCCTCCGCGAAGCCCGCGGGGCCCCCGGCGCCGCCGCCCGAGGCGGGTGACCAGAATCTTTGTAAACGATAGGAACCTCCGGCCGGGGCAGAAAAGATGCTTTTCTGGGCCCTCAGCAGGGAAAAGGCCAAGGAAAAAAATTAAAACAATAATTTAGTAAACAGAACAGCTACGATTCATGGAGAGCTGTTTCTGTCCCGGCTACTTTGCACGTATTATTTCTATTTCTCTCCATTTCCTTGCAACAAAGGCATTATTTCCTCCATTTTGCAGGTGAGGAAAACGAGGCTCAGAGATGTGAAGTGATTTGCCTAAGCTCACATAGCTTCTAAGTACCAGAGCCCGGATGAAATCCAGTTCTAACTCCAGGACCTAAGCTTCGATCCACTTCCCTACCAATACATGGTAGTACTAAGTTGAATCGCAGTGTCTTCTCGCTTCTGGGTCAACAGCTCTTTCCAGCTCACAAGCGTCTGTGATATTCTCCTCTGTCCGCTTGGATGGATGTTACCCGTCACAACAACCTTGTGAGGCAGACAGGCAGATGAGTGGGAATAAGGGACACAAAATATCAGTGTCTGGGAAAACGAACTTTTATTTCCCCTCACTTTGTTACTAGCAGAGGTTTGTGAGATTGGCAGTGCAGAAAAGACACCTAACTTCGAAAATCTGTGTGTGCGTATCTGTGCTTATATTAGGAAATTATACAAGTCCCAGAGACACTTAGAAAGGTGTTGATGACAGGGACTTACAGTCATAAATGGGGAAAGGAAACGAGACCACAAAAGCACTTCCTCCTCCACAGAGTATAAGACCAACTGCAGCAGGTTCTAAGAAAGGAAACTAAGGACACTGGTGACATGAGGTTCTTGGAAGGAAGAATAATATAGGACAGTGGCTCACAAAGTGTGGTCCCCAAATCATCAGCATCAGCACCACTAGAGAACTTTGTTAGAAATACAAATTCTCAGGCCCCACCAGACCTACAGACCCTGAACTCTGGGGATGGGGATCAGGAGTCTAGTTTCACAAGTTCTCCAGGTGATTCTGGCCTGTGCTCAAGTTTGAGAACCACTGCTGTAGGGCATGCTAAACAGGTCGTGAGGAGACAGTGTCCGCTTCAATTAACTGTTATCCAAACCGTTCATGATTAAAAGAACACAACAAACAAGCAAAAACCCCAAATAACTTAAATATCCAAGAAAAGCAGCTTGGTTAAATAAGTTATGATATATCTACAAAAATAGAATCTCATGTGACCAGTAAAAATACTGGTGAGGACGAAGTTTTTAAATTTTATAAAATGTAACAAATCCATTCTTATTAAGAAAAGTATTAATAGCAATTACTATTGAATGAGTGATATTTTGGATATTTAAAACTATTCTTCGTTTTCTTATATTTAAAAAAAGAAGTGTACACTTATTACTATCACTATTATTACATTCATGAGACTAGTTTTTTACCATCAAGTAACTGGTAAGTATGTGAAATCCCAAAGAAATGGACAGTGACTGTGCATTAACTAGGTAGAAAAGCAACATAAAGGGCAAACATGGCCAAAAATGTGTGGGGAAATCACGACCAAGTAATGCCCTGCATGATCCTGAACCAGCTGTTTCCCATTTTGGAGAGTTTCCCATCTGAGTACTGACGAGTTGAACCTTCCAAGACTGATTTCAAATTTTAATGTAAACAATTGAAATCAATAACTTGGGCTGGTGGGTGGGAACCAGGAAGACAAATTCTGTTCTGGAGCCTCTGTTTTCAGGAGCTCTTGCCTCCAGCTTCTTTGAGCTTCCTAGGAGACCAGGCTCAGATTTCCCACTTTCACACAACTAGCTTTTTGAGTACGTGCTTTGAAGTTCCTGCCTTTAGTAACTTGAGTTTGAATAAGTTGCTAGTGAGATTTTTGGTGGCTGATGTGCCAGTCAGATGAGGTTAGATTTTGCTGCAGTATTGAAAAACAGTCTCAGTGACTTACCATGAGTGAAGCTAAGTTTTGCTCACAGTACACCTCCAGCATGGGGAGGCAGAGGGCTCTGCTCACAGAGACATTCTACACCATCCTGTGATGCAGCCGTCTCAACACCATGGCTACAGGTGTCCAGGGTTTGCACAGCTGGAGAAGAGAGTGTACAGAGAATGGTGCTTAGAGTCTGAAATGCTTCCACTCAGAAGTGACACACATTAAGTCCACTCCCATTTTATTGGCCAAAGCAGGTCACACGGTCGTGCCCAACTTCAAGGGGATGGGGAAATGCAATGTGTGCCCAGAAGGGGAGGAGAACCAGAAATACTGGTGAACAGCAGAAATGTCTGTTATAGGCAGCAATCAACAAGCAGGACTACGATGTGCCCATTTCTTGGGCAAGTGGGGTGACTAACTCATCCTGGTTTGCTCAGGATCTCCCCACGTTTAGCGCTGAAAGTCCCATGTCCCAGGAAACTCCTCAGTCCTTGGCACATAGGCATGGTCGGCCACCCTATGGGCAAAGCAGAGTGAAGGCACAAGAAAATAAGACTCAGTTCTTGTCCTTGAATTAGTTATAATCTATTTTTTTGGCATTAGACCTATACATAGGAAAAGAAAGGAAACAATACAAAACAGGTTATAAAGCTAATGTCAAGTTGTGTACTCCATGTGGAAAGTATTAGCATTAAAAGAAGACATGAGGGGCTGCCCGGTGGCGTAGCGGTTAAGTTCACGTGCTCTGCTTCCGTGGCCTGGGGTTTGCCGTTTTGGATCCTGGGCGTGGACGTACTCACCACTCATCAAGCCATGCTGAGGCTGCGTCCCACATAGAGCAACTAGAAGGATGTACAACTATGACATACAACTACATACTGGGGCTTTGGGGAGAAAAAAGGAAAAAAGGAGGAATATCAGCAACAGATGTTAGCTCAGGGCCAATCTTCCTCAAAAAAATAGGAGATAAGAGACCATGGTGGATGAGGTGGGGAAGGAGGACCTCCTGGAGGAATACTAAAGCCAAAGGACATTCATGCCAAAAGGAATTCTGGAATCTCAGGTTGGGATGGAATCTGATGCTTGGCTTTTGCTGCTTGCAACTGAGACACATCTCTTTTCTAATTTCCCTTCTAGGTGTTTGTGCAGTCTACATTTGAATACTTCCAGTGATGGGGAAATCACTACCTATCTTTCCATATCTAGGAGGAAGAGGAGAAGCAGAGAGGAGTAATTACAAGAGGGAGGAACAGCATGAGTCAAGTCAGGGCAGACTGTGGAGGTCCGGGAGTCGGGGAATGAGGAATTAGTGTTGGTGGCTAGGTTGTGTGTAAAGGGATAGAAGTGGAGGATGGGGTGGGCTCTTCGGGAAAGATTGGAAAGCACAAGATGGGGATTACCATGAACATCTTTCAGGAGAGAAGTACAATATACCCATACATGAAAAGTTTTGCGCAGAATTTCAGGGCCTCCCTGCCGCCCACGCAGTGGGGCTGTGTGTGGATCCCAGCTTAAGAGTCTCTCAATTCAGTGGTTGCTAAACCAATTGTTCCCCAAACATATGTTGTCTGCCCAGAGGGACTTTCTTTACAATCCATCTCTGTGGGTTATAATTCTACCTGTACATCAAGAAGCAGCTCAAATGCCCTCTCCTTCCGAAAGCCTTGCAACACTTGTTCCACCGCTCTCTTAGCACACATGCAGTTTTCCTCTGAGTTACACTTGTTTGTGGGCTGTGTGTTCTCCCTAATGGACTAAGGGTTACACACCCCGTCTCCTCCCTCCTCACCTCACCCCATACTTAGTAGGTTGTGGCAGAGACTTCCAGCCACCTTACTCAGCCTCCATTCTTCCCTGTTCCTTAGCTACAGAATCCTGATATTCTCTCGGACAGCAGTGTGCTGGGCTAACAGGCTACTTACCCAGCTTCCCTTGCATCCAGGGGTGGCAGGTGATATGTAAGGGGAAATTACTGGCTGAGACTTCCAGGAAAACTTTTAATAGGGGAATGACTCAGCTGAGAGCATAGCTCCCCCTTTCCTTTCCCCCCCATTTCCTGCCTGGAATACACACACGATGGCTGAATTCCAGCAGCCGTTTTATTAGCCGGAGCAAAAAGATGGAAGGAGTCTTGATCTCTGATGAATTTACGGAGCCCCCGTACGGGCCTCGATCAACTACTTCCCAATTTTTTCATGTAATAGAATAAACAACAAATTTGTTTAAGCCACCGTCACTGAGATTCTGTCACTAGCAGCAGAATGCAATTTCTAACCAATTCATAGGTCACTAAGTAAGGTTTGTTATATGGAATTTAATTAGAATAATTTACTTTTGGAGACACTGTGTGTAGCCAGCTTCACTTCTGGAGGTGGGAAACAAGGCTCTGCTGAGAAAGGTACCCTGGATTTGCCAGGCTCTTGAAAGAAATGTTGGTTTTGACAGCTTCCCCTTGGAATATATATAAGGGAAGGAAATGGGAGGGAATCTAAAACCGTTGAGTCCTTAGGCTTCTATTGGAGTGTTTGTCAAGGAATGGGCAGGCTCATTTGCTTCAGAATTGCGGGGAGCCCTGTATCATTTTCCCGTCTATTGCATGAGGACGGGGAGGACTGAGTCTGAAGAATTTTCTCACTCAAGTTTGAGGCTTATTGCTTCGGTGGTTGTGGTGGGTCCTCTCACCAGGGAATCAAATTGCTACATTAATTATATTGAATTGTGTTGAATAGAATTAATGAGGAGGTCCTTGGAAAGGAGAATTGAGTTGAGTGATGCTAATTAGCAAGAAGCCATCCCTGCCTATTTTCCCAGGAGACCTGTGGTTTGGGCTTTGGGGCTGCCTTGGGAGAGGCGGCAAGATTTGCCTTACCACTTTCTTTACCAAGAGTCGATTCATGTTCATAATCATTGGTGGGCACTTTCTCTGTTCAGTGAAGTTCAGAGGGAGGTCCTCAAGGAGCTTCTATGGTAATGCAGAGTAGGAGGGGCACAGGCCATCCCCTAGAGATTTTCTTCAGGGAAAATGCACATCACCTTGTGAAGTGGGCTCTAGGGTCCAGAGGCTACTAGTAAGGAACAGGAGTAGCCGTTTCTTTACATCAGTGGTTCTCAAAATGCGGCCCAGGAATTAGCAGCATCAGCATTTCTTGGGAAACTGTTAGAAATGCAAAGTCTTGAACCTCACCCCAGACCAGCTGCATCAGAAACGCTGGGTGCGGGCCCAGGAATCTGTGTTTTACAAGTCCTCCAGGTAGTTCTGATGTGTGCTTATGTTTGAGCTCATGTCCGATGGCCATTTTTCTTTAAAGGGCACAGAGATGAAGGATAGAGTGGGGTCCAGGGCTCAGTGAGTCTACAGGTGAGCCCCATTTTGCATATTTGAGACATCCTTGGCTGGGCTGTCGGTCTAGGCCACCCCTACCTGCGCCCTCCATGTGAAACACAGGAGACTGTTCTGTGGGCCCTAAGCCAGGCCGTGAGTCACCCTACATCTAGGGACTAAGGGTGAGTCCTTCTGGATAGAGTCTTCTAATGAGCAGCTTATTGATTTAAATGTACTCAAATGAGCAGGACTCCAACACTAGCTGGGGGCTTTCCAGCCCAGATCAGAGATGGATATTCACTTACCTGCTGCACCTAAATCAGTAATCTACCTGTCCCCTCCTACATGCCCTGCCTCATATTTCTTATCAGAGGACTGTTTGTACCTTCTGCATGTTCCCACCTGACAACATTGTGTTCTCAATTCCATTCAGTTCCAAACATATTTACTGTAGATCCTTATTCAGTGGGGATCCCAGTTTCTAGCAGCCCACCTCATTCTTTGATTTGGAAAGTGAATATTTTTCTACCTGTGTCGTCTGCTATGTAATCACAATTTAAGCAACTCTTTTATAATAGCTACCTGCCCTAACTCCTCCCTTCTGGAAAACCCAGTGCTTCCTGGCTCTAATGCCACCTTCCTTGCTCCACTCCAATAGGAGGGTCTTACCTACATGAAACTAACTGGAAAGATAGTCAGAGGACGGTGAGCTCGGGGACTGTGTGTTTCCCAAGTGAAAAATTGGAACATGATTTGGCAAAGGAATTTGTGACATTTATATTTTTTACTGACCTGATTCAATTCATTCATTTACTCTTTGCCAACATATTGAATTTCTGGGACATCTAAATAGTTTATGGGGATAAGGAAGTAGAATATTCGTAAATGGGAGTGACCCTGAGTGTATGAGAGGTGTGATCTAGGTCTAAGGCTTAAAACCTAAATGTCTACAGGGCTGGGTAGGCACCTAAGTGAGGAGAGGGCCAGCATAAGAGGGCGTGGGGTGCACACTGGGGACCACGTGCCCCTCTGAAAGGAACACGGGCGGATGTGCTGCAGTGGATGGCGTTAGATGGAAATGAAGGCCCAGCTGGCCTGACCTTCCGATTTTTCAAGAGAAACTAGAAATCTGTTTGTTTTTTAAATGTAGAATCTCTCTTTCTCTCTGTCTTTTTCTCTCTCTCTTTCACACAAACACACGCACACACACACAAACCATCATGCAAGCTAAACAAAATATTTGCAGGAGTTACATTGCCTCTGGTCCAGGTAGACAAATAATATAACAAGCGATATGGAAAAATACCGTGGAAGCAGAAGGAGTAATGAGTTCTCTCTGGGAGAGGGCAGGGCAGGGCAGGCCTCACCCAGGGTGTGACGTTGGAGCTGGGCTGTGTAGAGTAAGTGGGGCTCTTCTCGTCAAGACAGTGGGGGATGGATGTGCTTATTGTGGTGATCATTTTGCAATGTATACATGTATAAAATTAAAATAATAAAAAAAAGAAAGTAGGGAAGCACACTCATGCCCAGTGCTGTGTGGGTTTTCAGGGGGCTCCGTGGCTCCGTGTGGCTCCTCCGTGACGAGGAGTGCTGGACGAATGCAAGGAGTGAGGAAGACTCAGATAGACAGGGGGAGGCCTTGAAAGCCCGGCCAAGACATTTTTGCTTTATCCTGTAGGCGATGGCGATGGCCCGATCAGACTGGTATATACAAGGTCCCACTGGGCTCAGGTGGCGGGTGGACAGAAGGGCTGTCGACTCTCTACTGGAATGGTTCATGAGAGAACTGGTGCAGGTCCAAAAGGCACTTCGGTCCAGAAGGACTGCAGCCCCCAGGGGCAGCCCGGCGCTGCCTCGCTGAGCTCCCAGCCTGATATAATCTGGTAACTACGGTGCGCGCCGAGTGTGGGGTGCCACGGGGCAGGCGGAGAGCCGTTTCCTCTCTGCTCAGGCTGGGAGGTGGCAGCTAGCAGCCAGCAGTGTTGTGGTTACCAGGGCCTTGGGTTACAACACATGTTTGTTTTTTAAAAACGTTGCAATACCTTTTAAATCAGGGCCCTGGACAGAATCCAAGGACAGGAGCAAGGACGGGCCCCCGTGGCGCTTCTTAAAGAAGCAGCTGTGAGGCAGGGAGCCTCGGGACCCTGGATTGCTGGGGGAGGCTGAGTTCTGGCAGGGCTTGGAAGCTGGGCGAGGCTGGAAGGAGAGCAAGTCTCCAGTTCGTCTCATTCCCCCCTCTTCCTTCCTCAAGGCACTTGTGGATGTGGAGCGCTTGAAGAAGATGAGCAGTCATCCAAGCTGTCTTGGAAAACTAGGAGGAGTGGGTAGAGGTGCTCAGGAATGTAGGGTCCAGCTCCTTGAGAGGAAGCAGGACCTTCCAAATGGTCACATGTTCAGGGAGCCGGCTTGACAGGCAGTGAGTGCCCCATTGCGGGGGGTATGCAAGCAGAGGCTAACACTGGTCAGGCCTGTTGGAGAAAATAAGCAAGGATCTGCTGGAGGAGGGGTCCTGAGGGAATGGATGCCCACATCCATTTCGACTGCGACTAGGAGGAGTCTTCGTTGTGGTCCCTTTTCAGAGACAGAAGTTATTCCTTAAAGGAGTCGAGATTGGGATTCAAGAGACTTTCATTCTGGTGCGCTGTTGGTGGGAATGTAGAGTGGTACAGTCGCTATGGAAAACAATTTGGAGGTTCCTCAAAAAATTAAAAATAAAACTACCATATGATCCAGCAATCCCACTTGTGGGTATATATCCAAAAGAGTTGAAGTCAGGATCTTGAAAAAAAGTCTACACTCCCATCTTCATTGCAGCATTAGTCACACCAGCCAAGATATGGAAACAACCCAAAGGTCCACTGACAGATAAATGGATAAAGAAACTGTGGTGTATACACACAACGGAATATTATTCAGCTTTTAGAAAGAAGGAAATTCTGCCACTTGTGACGACATGGATGAATCTCGAGGACGTTATGCTATGTGAAATAAGCCAGTCACAGAAGGACAAATACTGCATGATTTCACTTATGTGAGGTGAAATAGTCAAACTCATAGAAGTGGAGACTAGAAGGGTGGTTCTAGAGATCTGCTGTACAGTGTAGTGCCTATAGTTAACAATACTTTATTGTGCACTTAAAAATTTGTTAAGAGAGTGGATCTCATGTTAAGTGTTCTTACCACAAAAACAAAACAAAAAACAAAACCAAAAGAATGAAAGGACACTTCTGGAAGTGCTGGCTCTGTCCATTACCTTGACTGTGGTGTTGGTTTCATGGGTGTATGCATATGTCCAAACTCATCGAATCGTATACGTTAAATACGTGCAGTTTTTTGTATATCAATTATACCTCAAAAAAGCTATTTTTTTTTTTAAAAAAAGATAGAGACTTTCATGTTGATCCTTGGTTTGATATTGATTTGCATTTTGACCCCGGATAATTCACATACCTTCCCATCTCTGGCCTCACATGCCCCAACCACACTTCACCCAGTGCCTGGAACGGGGTCAGCTCTAGTAAAGATTTGTTGAACAATGAACGTGCGGATGAATTAGTTGGATTGGGTCGAAGTTGGATTGGGATCAGAGGGCTTCAGAGGTTCCCTGAGTCTCCTGAAGTTACTTTCACCATTGTGTGTGTACGAGTGATTTGATGTTTTTCTGGGTAGAGGGTCTATAGCTTTAATCACCACCACTATCATTTATTGAGGATTTATTATGATATGTTTTCACATATTTTATCACATTTAATCTTCAGGAACCATGAGGTCATTTGGATGGGTTACTATTTCTACTGTACTAAAGAGGAAACTCAGGTTTGGGGAGTGTGAGGAGTCACTTAGGGTCATATGCTGGATTTGAACCCAGGTCTATCAGACTTCCCAACCTGAGCTCTAAACCACGATGATAAACGACTTCAGCTTCTCAACGAGATCTGTGACCCCAGAAGGTGAAGGGAAAACATTCAAGGGCCCGAGAGTTCTGTTTCTCTGCGGACTGTGGGGAATGGGGAGAGAAGGGCGGAGGTGGGGGAGAAAGCAAGCCAGCCTGGAGCAGGACAGCGCCCACGCCAGCAAGGGCTGCTATTTAGAGCAGCCCCAGAGCCCCCAGAAAGGGTGATAAGGGGGCGGGCCGGGAGGAGCCCTTGTAAGAGGAGCCCTGGGAGGGGTGGGGGCTGTCTCCTCCCCCGCCCCTACTGCCTCCACTCACCCAGTCGCCTGATGTCTAAATAAGGCTTAGAGGCGCATTCTAGGCAGCTAAAAATAAACTCCGGCTCCCCCTCCTGCCCTTGGGCTTTGGCGACCTCCCCAGCCCCGTCAGGGCTCCCCTTGGCAGGACCAGCTCTCTTGAGCGCGCCCTCCCCGGACCTATAGAATCATGTCTCGTGGGGACCCCAGGGTTCTGGTGGGAATGCTTCCTACCACAGGAAGACCTGGACCAGACGTCAGGATGTCTGGGTCCTACTCCTGGCTCTGCCCTAACGAACTTGGGCAAGTCCCTCTTTTCTCTGAACCTCAGTCTCCCCACAGGTAAAATGCGGGTGTTAGAATAATGATGTAAAGCTTTGGCATTTTTGAGTAAAGTCAGGATCCCCCACTCTGGGGTCAAACTTCAGAGTTTGCCCACTGGGGTTCTACAGGGTACATCTGTCCTGCGGACTTATTTTTAGCTCACTCAGAGTCTTTTATAACGCTCTGAATTAGCTGCCCATCCTAACGATTTAAAGAATTCACATAAAAGTCTGGATTTCCAGCTTCTCTTGAAGAATCAGATCTGTTCACACCAGGCCACTGCGTCTGGCAACAGCGAGCCCGGATTGGGTAGCGGCCGCCCCCTGCCGGCAGGATGAATATACTACAGGTGGCGGCCGACACCCTCACTCACGTTTCCGCCCAGCCCTGCAGGCAATACTGCGCGAGGCGCCTGGAGGGATTGCAGTGGGTACTCTGAGAGCAGGCAGATTCACTTGGGCATCACAGGGCCCAGGACACTGGCGTTGTTCTCCCAGCAAATGTTTGTTGAATGCATAAATGAGACAGCTAATAGAGTGCTTTGGAAACTGTAAAGGGCCTGGTGAAGGGATTCTGACGATGGTGCTGCCTGGCTGAAATCTGGTGTCAGTGCATTGCTAGCGTCTGTCCCAGAGTCCAGGTCCCAAGCCTAAGAAGGGACAAGATTCTCATACCTTCACCCTCAACCCCACGTTCATTGGGAGTCGTCAGACAATTAAGGTGCTTTTAGGCATTGCCTGGGCCTCCTGAGAAGTTAGTAGAATTGTCCTTGGTTGGAAAATTATTGGCAGAAACAGCCAGGATCTGTTAAACTCAATCTTTGAGAGCCTCTGTGGAGGCCATCAGAGGGGTGAGGAGGGAAGCCGGAGGGAGGAGGGTGGGAAAGGCAGAGCAGAGCTGTTCTGGTCCACCTGGTTGGCTTCACCCCGCTCCTCCGGGACAGCTCACTGGAGCTAGACGCTTCACAGAATCAAAGGATGCTGCGTTGGACTGGCCCTCAGACATCATGAATCCATCCCACCAGTGCAGTAGGGTGATGAGGTGTAGAGCAAGAACCTGGGGACACCTGAGGCTTTGTGCTTCCTGCTCTGTTTCAGCAAACGGAGGAGGAGGGGAAAGTTTACCAGATGCCTTCTTTGGGAGGAAATAATGACCCCATCTGGATCCCCCCACTGCCACTCCATGATGGAGAAAATCAGTCTAGTCCAAACCTTTGCTACCCTGACTGTGGTCCTCAGACCAGCAGCAATGGCCTCATGGGGATCTTGTTAGAAACGTAAATTCTTAGGCTCCACCTTAGGCCCGCTGAATCATAATCTTCATTTTAACGAGATCCCAAGTGTTTTGCACACACATTACCATTAGATGAAAGCTGGTTTAGATCAACGTAGGCTGCATCTGGGACTCCTCTGCGGGACTTTTAAAAATGGTGATGCCTGGGTCCCACCTTGGGGTGCAGCCTGGGCGTGGGCTTCTAGGTGATTGGTTTAAATCTCCCCACTGATTCCCATGTGGGCCAGCACTGAGGGTCATGGCTCTAGGCAAAGGCTCTAATGAGATGAAAATGTTGGGGAATCAGAGCAATGCAAACTTGTCCAGGGTCCTCCCACCCCGGGCCCTCAGACAGGCTGATTGGGGAGGCTGCTCCCCAGGCGCCTTCCCCAGCCCTGCCTGGCCTGCCCAACCAGTCCAACCCCTGCTCCCCGGCATTGTCAGGCCTCCAGGTGCTCTCAGGTTTCAGATAGGTAGGGGGAGAAGGGGGTAGTGCTATTAGCTCTGCGGTTCTGCCCAGGGGTGTGGCCCTGAGCTGGGAGACTAGAAACCTGGGCCCTCATCCCACCTCTGCTGAGTGGCCCTGGGCAAAGCAATTTCTGTCCCTCTCTGGGCTTCCGTTTCTTTCTCTCTAAAATGGGCTAATCAGAGGGCATTGAAATAGGTTCTAGTGTTCCTTCCAGTTTTACACATATACACACAGACTCTCAAAATTGAAAGGGACCTTGGAGATCATCTAGTTTGACCTTATTTTCTTACAAATGGGGAAACTGAGGCCCAATGAGGCTAAAGGTATTGGCTAAAGTCAGAAATACCATTTGCGGAAAACCTCATCCTCTAGAGAATACGCTTCCACATATCTGCTTCTGATTTTATGGGGGGGGAGGCTCTGTGCCTTTCATTGACTTTGAAGTTATAGATAACTCATATCAATGGGAAATAATCTTTGCCTATGGACATGTAAATTTTTGTCCTGTGGAGGTTAAGTTGACTTCTCTCCCCCGTTATGGATGAGGCCAGCTTTGCCTCCATTTTGCACATTTATCTCAATTTTCCTGATCTGTAAATGTGTTTGTTCTTTGGACTAGCCTTTGTACGATTGTAACATCTCACAGGTTCCCTCATTGAAGAAGTTAAATAAAATCTCTAATGTGTGTTCATTTTAAATCTGTATGAGAGTTATGATTTTACCTTCTTTTTGAAAATTACACATTAATAACAAGAATAGCCAAGGTTTAAAACTGGGTGTCCAGACTGTCGATGCAAATAATCCATAATCAATCTATAAATCAAAATTGGGGTGAGTTTATTATGAGCCAGTTTGAGGACTATAGCTTGGGAGAACTTTTCCACCAAGAGAGGAAGCTGTCTCAAGAAGTAGGGTGTACAGAGTGGTTATACACCGTCTTAGAACAAAAAGCATATATCACATATGATAGGAATATCTCTTTTACTACTGTCACGAGATGCTTTGCTAGCACAGCGGGTCAGTGGTCACAAGGTGAGCACAGCGGGTCTGTGGTCAGCAGGTCAGTGGTCACAAGGTGAGTTAAAGCAGATCAGTAAGTAATCCTTAGTTTTTGGGAAAAATGTTTATCCTTAAGACATGCTGATATGGGAGAGGCAACATCTCTGTCTTTAAGGGCATCATTCTTGGCTTTGGGACATTGTAAATGTTTAAAGCATGCTCAACAGGCCACGTCAGGCCCTTCTGGGAAAACAAGGCCAGGCCGAGTTAGTTTTAAACCAAATGGCTTCCTCATATACTCAAATATACCCTATTGCTTTTCATTTATTCATCAAGACTAAATTTGGGAAGAAACCTCACAGAGACCAGGTGGTAACAAAAGGGAGAGAGGCACGGCCTGTAGAGGCTGTGGAGACTGCAGGGCCCAGATCCCACCGAAAACATCAGTGACGGCTCAGCTTCAATGGACTGTTGTCCTGTGGGAATATAGGCTGGTATTTCCAGATTCTCTGATTTTCCAGGAAAAGCTGAATATCCATTACATTATGAGAAATCACCTGTTTTCCTTACACATTGATGACCAAGTAAAACTTCTGAGAAATACCATGCAGACATAAAAATCATGTTTGAGGTTTGTGTTGCCTGTCTATGACCTCTACATCTGACCCATGGGCCTGCTTCATACGCACTGGAGGTGGTAAGCCCTTCTCATTACATTTGATGAGGTTCAGGGCAGGCCACCCCAGCATTGCCACTTTGGCATGTGGATTATTTTGAGCTGAAGACAATCAAGGCCAAACAGAATCAAGGAGAGCTTTTGACCCCCTCTTAACTGCCTGAAAGAAGTTAGATAGGGAGCCTGTACCAGGAAAAGACCTATTACCAGAGATAACTTTTCACATCAGGAAGACTTATCTGCATGGCACAGCAAATATTTGGTAAACAAATATTTGTTCTCATCTTCCTGGGAGTTGTCTTCTTCCCCTTTGAAGTTCCAGATCCCTGCCCGGTTCCCCTTAGCTCAGGTGGCATATAAGCCTTACTTGCCTTACTGTTGGGAACCTCATATCTTTGGAGTTCCCATACATATGAAATTAAATTTGTTTTTTTTTTTTTCCTCCTGTTAATCTGCCTTATGTCAATTTAATTATTAGACCAGCCAAGGAACCTAGAAGGGAAGAAAAGTTTTCCTCCCTAACACACTCAGAGCATTCACCATATCAGCCTTTTTACGTACATGGGGTGCCCAGCAACATTCACTCCCACCACACACAAACATGGCTGTAGGTATTCTGGACCAAGTTATTTCAGGGCCCAGACCCAGTTACTCCTTCAGGAAGCCCATTACGATTAACATTACAGTGACAACAATTTCCAATTTTTCAACCCATCGCTCCTAGAATGTGAGTTGTTCAAGGAGAGGGGCCATGTTTTAATAATTACCCTTTTTATGTGTGTGTGTGTACCTATTGTATGCCAGGTGCTTTATATCACTGGATGCCAACCTTTGCTGCACATTTGAATTATCTGGGATTTAAAAAAAATACCAGTGCTTGGGTCCCACCTCCAGGGATTTAGATGTAATTGGTCTGGAGTGTGGCCTGGGGATCAGGATTTTTAAAAGCTTCCTCAAAGGACTGCAGTGTGCAGCCCTGGCTGGGAACCATAGCCTGATTGTCTCAATTGTGTTTAAATTTCAGATTGGCTCTTACTCGAAATGTTTCTCATTTCTCCCAAAGATGGTCAAAGTCAGCCCCCTCAGAGCATTCTTAGACTCAAGAAGGCAACCCATTGTGCTTTTTACTACTTTAACCTGATTTCTTGTCTTATGGTATTATTACTATTGGATAATACCTTGTTTATTTCTTTACTTGTTGATTGCTCTTCTTGAATAGAGCTTAGTCTTTGTGGGAGTGGGATTACAGGGGTGGGTGGGCAGGGCCTTTATCTTGTTCAACTGTTGAATCTCTAAATATTGGTTGAATGAATGAACTGCTTAGAACTGAGAGGTAGTTGTTTTTTATTATTATTATTATTGTTATTTTAGTCTTTGTTTTGCTAATGAGGAAACTAAGGCCAGAGAGGTTAAGGCCGCTGCCTAGGCTCTCAGAGGATGCAAGCCTGGGTCTGCCTGACTTGGAGCAAGCACACTGAACAAACCACTGTCCTGTTACACCTTCCATCTTGGTTATGGTCTTGGTTTTCAGTCACTGTGTCTGTGGCCTTCCAGAATCTCCTCCAAAGCCCTTCAGATGGAGATGTCAGATACTCTAATCTCCAAGGAATGTGTCTGCTCATTGAGAGGTTCCCCAGGGTTGCTGGGAGCATTAGCCTTTACTGCCCAAGATCATTGACTTCTTGTGTGAAGGAGTGTGGCTGAGGTTGAGATAAGGGTGTATTGAGCCAGTAGGGAGGAAATGAGTAAGGTGGTTGAGGGGCCTTGGCAGGTGCACAGATGGAGAAGGAATGATGCTGGAGGAGAGGCTGTGCAGCTCCTTCCTATTTTCCAGTAGTGTTGGCATCTAGCTCCCCCATCCACCACCCACACATCCACCCAGGAGCTCAGCCACACGGACATCTCTCAAACCATTGTGCTGTGTGACATTGGTCCTCAAGGGACCTCAAATTACACTCGTGTAAATGAAGAGGTTGTGCTAGATGAGAGAGGGAATAGTTTATTAGAATGGGAGGAAGGTATGCAATTAAAAAAGCATGTTAAAAGATCAGGCAAAGTCTGGAGCTTAGTTAACAGTGTCAGGCTGGGGGAGTTCCTCCCCTTCTAGTTTTTTTGGGTGTTCTAATAATTAAATTTTCACATGACAGATTAACAGGAGAAAAAGAAGACAAATTTTATTTGTACATTCAGAGGCCTCAATAGATATTGGGACCAGAAGAAACTACCAAAGCAAGCAGGCTTTATAAGTTTTAGGCAAAGAAATAATAAATTTGTGAGGAATTGACAGGAGAAAGAAATTTAGGCTTGGGTACTTAGTTATCGAGGTATCTAAGCTGACTTTGGGCTTGGGGTAGTAAATTAGGAAAGAAGTAACAAGCTTGTTTATTAGGTTTCTCAGCCCTGAATTCCCCGGCTCTGGTGATAAGGCTATCTCTCTATCTCCTAGTGTGGGAAGGGAACCCTTGTCAATGAAAATAATCTATAATCAATCTATAAATCAAAATTGGGGTGAGTTTATTATATGATTCAGGTCTGAGGACTATAGCCCGGGGGCTTCCTCTCCCAAAGGGGTAAGCACACCAAAGAAGTGGGTTGTACAGAGTGGTTATACACCATTTTGCAACAAAGAGCATATGTTACATATGACAGGAATAACTCTTTTACAACAGTCTCAAGATTGCTTTGGTGGCACAGCAGGTCAGTGGTCACAAGGTAAACACAGCAGGTCAGTAACCAATTCTTACTTTCTAGGAAAAGATGCTTATCCACAAAGAAACGCCACTGTGGGGGGAAGACATATCCCTCTCTTTAAGGGCATGTTTCTTTTCTTCGGGACATTGTAAATGTTTAAAGCTGTTGTACAATGCGTGCTCAACAGGCTACGTGAGGCCTTTTTGGAAAAACAAAGTCGGGTCAAATTAGTTTTAAACCAAATGGCTTCCTTGTACACGCCAATATATCTTATTGCTTTTCATTTATTCATCACCTTTCACATAGGAGATTTATTTCCTGCTTTCAGGGTGGACAGAGAGAGGAGGGTCAGAGTGCCCTTTTTCGCACCAGCTGTTTTCTCAAGCAACTTTAATTCAAAATAATCAATATGCCAGTGTGGTACTTCTTGGGGCAGCCTGCTCTGACCCTGGCAATAGTAATGTACCAATGCCAGTTTTTATAAAAACACCCAGGTATCTTAATGTTAACGGGGCGGGGGGGACTGACACACTGAGAGTTCTAAATTATTTTTGCAACTTTTCTGTAAATCTAAAATTAATTCCAAAATAAAAAATTTATATAAAAAAGCAAAACTCAACTACAAATTGTAGTAGCTTGACAAAATCTTGGCTGATGGGGTACATAAGCAGAATCCTTGCTTTATCACTTCTTAGCTTCTTGACTTTGGCAAAGCTAACCCCACTGTGTATAGGTTTCCTCAGTGGTAAGATGGGGCAACGAAATTGATTCCTTTATAAGTGCTTACCAGTGCTTAGCATGCATTAAAACACATACTAAATGTTAGTTATTATTATTGTGACTATAATAATTATTAAAAAGACAGTGATTCATAACATGGATGTGGGGAAGCATAATGTAGACAGGGAGTGTAACATTACCGTTAAGGAGGACTTGGTGTGAAAACACAAAGACCCTGGCGCAGGGATCGTCACAGCATTGAGTTTATTTATTTTTTATTTTTTTTATTTTTATTTTTTTAATTTTATTTATTTTTATTTTTTTAATTTTATTTATTTATTTTTCCCCCAAAACCCCAGCAGATAGTTGTATGTCATAGCTGAACATCCCTCTAGTTGCTGTATGTGGGACGTGGCCTCAGCATGGCCGGAGAAGCGGTGAGTCGGTGCGCGCCCAGGATCCGAACCCGGGCTGCCAGCAACGGAGCACGCCCACTTAACCGCTAAGCCACGGGGCTGGCCCAGAGCGTTGAGTTTAGAATGGACAGCTCCGCCCCTTCCTCGAGCTCTGGTCCCGCCCCTCCCTCGCGCTCAGCTCCGCCCCTTTCCTCCTCAGGCTCCGCCTTTGCCCATCGGAAGGCGGGGCTTGACGCCCACTCTGGGAGGGAGGGGCTCAAGGAGGAACCTCTGCGGGGCGGAGTCGGGAGAGATCTACCCAATCCCAGGCCTTGAAACCTCAGATCCCCGGCAGGGGAAGCGATCCTGGAAGTGGCGGCGCTCAGCTTTGCATAGCAATACATAGCTTTGCGTAACAGTGCAGGCAGGCTTTTAAAGGCGCCGCCGACGCCAGAGACCTTGTAGTTCGCCGCGAGTGGACCAACCGTTTGCGATGAGACCCTTGATGCAGGCTCCGTTCCTGATCGCCCTCGGCTTGCTTCTCGCCGGCCCTGCGGCTCCTGTAAGCATCCTCCCAGACCGGGTGAGCTCCCGCTCCTTTAAGAGGCTGCTTCCAGCATCCTGGCCCAGCTAGGGGTGTGCAGAGTCCGGGTGGGTTATGAGGGTGACTCCGGTCTCTAGAACTCCTTTTCTGCAGCAGAGCCGCCCCAAATCACTAACTATGGGACTCTGAGTGGGTCCTTTTCTCTATGAGGGTGGGCTATAAGGCCTTGCTGTGCTCCTGACTTTTTTGGAAGTGTTAATTTCACTCTCGTCTGTACTCTCCTGCCCTTTTTCCAAATGCCTGAGTGAAATTTTGCTGAACTGCAAGACTAAGGCACAGCTCCCAGGCCCAAAGACTCAGCCCTGTTTACCTGCCCTCCTTTCCACCCCATGAAAAGGCCTGGCATCCATCCCTTCCCTTTCTGTACTGCTCTGCTTGTCCTGATGGGTGGGTGGGTTTGAGAGGCCCTCTAGGCCAGAAGGTCCAGACTTACTCTTCTGGTGACAAAGATCCAGCCCTGCTCTTGGTTGTAAGCCACGAAGATGCTCCAGCCTCCAGGCTTCCCCCTTCACTTCTCACTCACCTCGTGCTCCAGGCCCTTGGGAAAGGGAAGTTCTGTCATTCTGAGACCTAGAGAAGCCTAGTTCCATTGCCTCTTTGCTGCAGAGATGTGGGCAAGACAATATCTCGGGCAGCTGTCAAAGAGACAGGCCCAGCCTAGATCCCTTCCCTCCAACCACCTTGGAAACATTTGTCTGAGAACATGGAATAGTGTGGTGTAGGGGAAAGTGAGATAGAACTGAGAGCTGGGAGGCTTGGCCTCTGATGCCTTCTCTGTCTCTAATCCATGGGCATGGCATTTGGGCTCCTTGAGCCTTGGTCTCCTCGAGCCTTGGTCTCCTCATCTGTAAAATGGGTGTGATGAGGCCAACCTGCCTTTCTCAGATGATTGTGGGTGAAGGGAAATGCTTGCATGGATGGAAAAGCTCTAAGATCTTAAATAAAGTGATGTAAGCTAGTGGGCTCAGCCCTACCCTGCCCCAGGGGCAAGCAGTCTATTTTGCCTGTTGAGTGAAGAAGCAAGGACCTCTTGGCCTTCTTTGCCCAGAGGGTTACAGTTTGTCCCTGAGTGTAGGTTGAGAATGTTTCTCTTGGCTCCAGGTCTGACCGCTATAAGGTGGGGTCCGGCTAAGGCTTGAGTTTGCCCTACATTCCCGTTCTCCTATATGTCGGCTATGGGTGCTATCCCAGACCAGAGGGTCTTAAGATCTGCAGTTTTGGAGAGATCTTGAGACATCATAGAGTTCACCCACCTCACTCAGACCCACAGAGGACAGGGGACTCACCCAAGATTACACAACAAGTGGCTCTTTTGATCCTTATCTGCTATCATCCACATCTCTGGGCTCATGTGATTCAGAGCCCTGACCTCGAGGCCATGGGCCAGATGAAGGCTGTGGGGGGATAGTGAGCGTTTGAGCGTCTGGTAAACCTGAGTTCCAGTTCCTTTTCTACTGTTAACCAGTCTCATGATGCTGGGTTAACTGGTCTCGTGATGCTGGGCTGTGTTGAGCGTTAGAAAACAGGGGAGAATGTCTAGCCCTGCGCTGGGCATACAGTAGGTGCTTAATAGACTCTGTGATACTGTAAAATGATTGCCATTTATTGCGCACATACTACGTGCTTTGTGTTCAGCCATGTGCTTTTTCTCCTAATAAACTTTTTTGGGGGAATAATTTTAGATTTACAGAAAAGTTGCAAAGATAGTACGGGGTTCCCCTATACTCCTCACCCAGTTTCCTCTGGTGTTAACACCTTATATCACCATGGAACATATGTCAAAACTGAGAAACCAGCCTTGACACATGACCAGTAACTACACACTAGACTTTATTTGGGTTTTACCAGTTTTCCTATGAATGTCCTCTTTCTGTTTCAGGATCCAGGATACCATGTTGCATTTGTTATCATGTCTTCCCAGTCTGCTCTGGTCTCTGACAGTTTCTCAGTCTTGTGTTTTCACTGGTCTGACAGTCTGGAGGAGTTGTGACCTGTGCTTTCTGTGTACAAACTTCTCACTCTCCCAGTAGCCCTGTGAGAGGATATAATTATGCCCATTTAATAGATGAGGAAATTGAACCTCCAGAGAGGTTAACTTACCCATGATCTCAGCTAGTGAGAGTGGCTGAGGTATGATTTTAACCCGACTCTGTGATAAATACTCATATTTCTGCCTCCAGAGCTGTGCCTTTCCTCTCTGCTATTTGTTGCGTCTTTCCACATGTTGGCCTCTGCTGGGGATGGCAAATATCTGGTGCCAGGCCTGGCCCTTAGTGGGTGTTGCTAATCCGTCATGCCTTTTCTGGGCGAGGCTGGACTCAGCTGCAGAACTCATTGCCACAGAAGCTTCTAGTCAGGAAACCTATATATCGAGAAACCGCCTTGTTATGTCTCCCCCAGGGCCTGGGGGAAGGGGAAGCTTAGAAGAGGGGTGGGAATTCTTCAGCTCTAACAGGACACTCAGGCGACCTGCCCCAACCTGGACTCAGTCCTCAGTGTGAATCACGCTGCCTTAGAATCTGTGAAAGCAGCCCCCGGAAATGGCTAACCTCCTACCTACCCTCCAGCACAGCTCCTAACTCCAAACAATCTTTTCATTTGATGGTGGCCTCCCTTCCAGACTTATCCTTCTCCAATCTATTCTCAACTCTAAACCAGAGCATGGCACATACCTGCAATGGAGGTCCATTGCACTTATCGAAAATCCAGCCTCCTGATTATGACCTACGAGGTCCTCTGTTAAATGACCCTGCCACTCTCCAACCTAGTCTGGGTCCCTCGTCCACTACATACAGTCCACTGGCCTTCTTGCAGTGCCCAGAGCAGCTAGGCTTCTTCCTACCGAGGGCCTCTGCCCGTGTCCCCTCTGCCTGAACATTCTTTTTCTCTCTACTCCCCATCCTGCAGGAATCCAGCTTGAGTATGACTTTCATGACCCTATTTAAGTAAGTTCTCTGTTACTCTCAACACTTCCTTCTGTTCATTTCCTTTGTGGTGCTCAGAAATCATAGTGGGTAATATTTATTCACATTGGACTGTAGGCTCCTCAAGGCAGGGCAGGAACATTTCTAATTGTTTACCACTATTAACACAGCTCTCAGCTCAGGGCCTGTGATCATTGCTCCATAAGTATTTGGGGAATGAATGTGGAAGGAAACATTTATGGGCTGGCACTTACCTTGTGTAAGGGGCTGTGGAGAAGGCGGGGATGAATCAGACCCTGTCCTGCCTTCCTTAGTCATGGCACGATGATTTATTCCAAGAGACAGAAACCCATTCCAAGGAGCTCAAGTAAAGGGAAGTTTACTCCAGGTATACAAGGAATCTCTTGGAACTAATGGCAGGAGGTGGAGGCTGGGATGTCTGATGACTGTCGTTTAGTGAGCCAGCTCATCATGCTTGGGGCCTGGCATAGTGTTGTGAGCCTTACATACATGCTCTCACCCTCGCAACAGCCCTGAGAGGAAAGTATAAATGCCTCTGCTTAAAAGAAGTGGAAATTGGGCATCAAAGGGGAAACTCGCCTATTGAATCACGTGGTGTGGTGGCTGAACTATGATTTCAAGCCACATCTGTTGACTAAAGCCTTGATTTACTCCATATCCCACTCCAAAGCCATGCCCTTCACTGCTACCCCGTACTGCCTACTTAGGTAGCCGGGGTTTGGGGGGGATGGAGGGGGAACTCCATCTGTTCTCTTTTCCATTGACCAGCAGAGCCCTTGGTTCTTGTCCCTTCCTGAACTTTGGCTTGGTCATGGATCACAGATCTATGTGTTCTGGCCCCATCCCAAGGCTTAAGACCCAATGACAGCGTGAAGCCCAAAGTCCTCTGAGTGATTTTTCTCCAATTCAATTCCCAAATTGGAGGCAGAGAGAATCTGTCAGCCTAACTTGGGCTAGGTGTTCCCTTTCGGCCCAGTCGGGTGTGTTGGCGATGGGAGTTGGCTTGTGGGTATAGGACTGGCAAGTTTTCCTTCTAAGATGGGATGTGCGTGGTGGGAGTGCTGAAAGTTTCTCGCAGGTGGCCTTCAGGGAGCTGGGAAAGGTGTGAGTGGGTGGGCAGAGAGTCTGCATGATGTAGGAAGTGCTAAAGATCGTAGACAACCAGACAGGGTTCCATGGGAGTGGAGAGTTAGCGGTCATGTGGAGTTGGACAAGATGGTGGAATCAGGAGACCTCTTTGGGGATGTGGAGGACGAAGAGGAGAAGTGGTGCAGCAGAGGAGAGGATGGTGACTCAGCTGGGGACAGGACATGAGCAGTGGGATGGGAGTAAGAAAGCACTGGTTAGGATTGGGGAAGTTCATTCCTTGGGGTTGTTGATCAACAAGTGGCCCACTGGGGATCTTTTCATGTGTGTCCTGTTCCCTCCCTGGGTTAATTGCACACCAATGAGGGTGGGGTTTTGGGTGCTGTAATGTTTCCCACTGTGTTTTGTGTTTCTTATTGTTGCTGGCCCTATATTGGGCATGGGGTGTGACATGAATAAGGCTGCAAAGGTGAGTCCTCCAAGAGCTTCCTGCTAGGGAGGGAAGACTGGCTGGAGCGGAGTGGGGAGCATGAGGTGGGAGACCAGAGAAGGTACCTACCAAAGCTGGATGCGGTTAGTCTCCTGTTTTGAAGTTCAAGATCTGTTATATTGTGCTTTATAGCTTATGGCACACTTTTGGGAGATGTGTCTTTTGAGTTTTTTAGTTTAGTCTTGCTTATGAAATGGGTAGGACAAATGTTATCCCAGGTTTGCAGATGTGGAGTTGCAGAGGAAGCTCAGAGAGGGGAGGTACCTCACCCACCGTCACTCCATCAGTAGCCCATTCTGTTGATTCTTCTGACCTGTGAGAATTCCTTTGGTCAACTTTTCTTTTCTCTTTTATTCTTGCTGCCTGATTGTCCTTGGCCATCCCAGCTCGGTAGCTTTTCCTGGGATAACTGTGACGAGGGGAAGGACCCTGCCGTGATCAAAAGCCTGACTGTGGAACCTGACCCCATTGCCATTCCTGGGAACGTGACTATCAGTGCTGAGGTGAAGACCACTGTCGCCCTTAATCCTCCTCAGAAGGTGAGCCAGGGGGTGGGTGTGAATGGGGATGTGCTGAAGGGAAGGTGCCATGGGCCGGCTGGCAGGGGCACTGAGGGATGTGTGCTCAGGGAACTGTGAATAATTTAGGAATCCTGGAATCCCAGAGCAGCAAAGGATGCATAGATTCCTAGACTGTCTGGCAGCTCCCGTTGGGTGATTTGGTTTTGGTGTTGCTATTGTTGTTAATTATAAAACAGACATGTCAATTAGCAAGTGATATGTAGTCACTTTAGAAAACGCAAATGGTCAAAAAGTGGGAAAAAATAAAAGAAATCACCCGAAATCTCACTACTTAGTGATAAGGGGTAAGCACTTTTAACATTTTATAGGCTAGTCTGTGGAACTTTCCCCACACAATCACGTATAACATACATATTAATTTTGAATGGTTATATATGAAAATAAGCAGTGTTCCTTGTAAATGTCCTCCTGCAATCTAACTCCTCACAAGATAGTCATTGTTAGCTATTTGTATATCCTGTCAGAATTTTTTCTACGTTTGTAAATATAGATACATTTATAATTATGGGATTCTATGACATGTGCTATTTTTTTTTTTTTTTGTGAGGAAGATCAGCCCTGAGCTAACATCCAATGCCAATCCTCCTCTTTTTACTGAGGAAGATTGGTCCTAGGCTAACATCCGTGCCCATCTTCCTCTTCTTTATATGGGACGCCGCCACAGCATGGCTTGATAAGTGGTGCCGGTGCGTGCCTGGGATCCGAACCTACGAACCCTGGGCTGCCGAAGTGGAGCACGTGCACTTAACTGCTGCGCCACCGGGCCGGCCCTGACATGTGCTATTAAACTCACATTTCTTTTCCCGTCATACTATATGTTCCATACCTCTTTCTAGGGCATTTGGCAGAGATCTGCCTAATCATTTTTAATGGCCAAAATATTCTGTTGTGGATCTGTCATAATTTACATAACAAATCTATTGTTGGACATTTACTTTGTTTTCAGGGTACGAATTTTGTTTGGTTTTGTTTGTTTTTTGGCTTTTGTAAACACTTTTGCAGAAATTATCCTTGTAATGCATCTTTTTATACTTTTCTGGTTTTCTAGACACAGACTTATTAGGCCTTTGACACATATTTCCAAAGTGCCTCCGAATGTTTGAACCCATTTATCCTCTAACCAGCAATGACAGGTTTGCCTTTTTCCACACATTTGTTGGTACTGAGCATTTTTCTAAAAATCTTTTCCAAGCTTTTATGTCATCCCTAATGAGGTTAAATGTCCTTTCTTAGACTTCTTTGCCTTTTGTATTTACCTTGGGAATAACCAGTTTGTTCATGTCTATGGCCTATTCTGGGCGTGGATAGTCCATATTTTCTCACAGAACAGTAAAGGCTTTTTATATATCCATCGCAACACCATATATTATAGTCCTTTTCTCACTATTCTGAATTGCTACCTTTATACCATATTCTTCTATGCCGTTTAGCCTGTCCTGGTGCCCATCTATTCTGACACCAGTTTTGCTTTGATTCTTTAAAAGCTTTCTGACTTGGAATCTATGTCCCTGTAACTACTCTTTGACCTGGGTTAATCATGATCCCTTCCTCATAGGTTTCTCTGGAGCAATTACTGAGTTAACAAGGCGGAGAGTGAGTACTTTGCCCAGGGCCTGGCACACAAGACCTGCTCTGTACATGTCAGCTCGTGTCCTGTGGTCCCTTTGACCCAGACAGCAGTCCTGTGTGTGTGCACAGCTCTCAGGCCCTGCTCTCCTCTGCATCTCCTCCCAAGTCCTCTCCAGGCTAGGCCATGCATTTTCTTGAGCTGTTCTTCAAGTGATAATTGACTGGGGTCACACACATGCCGTGTCCGTGCTCCCGCTGCCGAGTCTGGAGTGGAGGGCTCTTTGGCAGGCCGGCCACCGCGCTTGCTCTCCTGCCACTGCCACGCAGACCGCTGGCATTGCCAAGCACGCCGATGCTGTGCAGCTGGCTTGGAAGGAAAAGCTGGCAAACTCCTTCTTCTGCCCCCAGCCTGCTTTCCCTGCCATCTTCACATTAAGATGGACCCCTCCCCACCCCCTTTTCTATTTCTTTATTACCTGTCATAAATTTGGGCCATTGTGCTTTGTAAAAATTGCCCTCAGATCCCCCTACATTTCTGATATGTATGTATTTACTATCCTTATCTTCCTTTATCTTTTTAGGGTATGTGCATATTAGCTATTAAGTGAAAGCCTCTTACCACTTGTTTAGGAGAAAAGATGATTAGCCTCATTTTACAGGTGAGGGACACTGAGGCTCGGAGAAGGGTGCAACTTGCCCCAGGTCACACAGTTATTAGCACATTCGAGGCTGGTGTCTTTATCTTATGTTTCCTGTTCCTGAGCTCTGACTGGCAGGGAGGTGGACTTAGTGCTCGGTGTGTTTGCAGGGGAGTGCTCCAAACTTTCCCCTTGGCCAGCAAAGACCCGTTTAGCAGAGCTGCCCAGACTCAAGCATGGAGGAGCCTGGAGGGCTCTTGAGGTCAATGGCTTCTACCTCTTGTTACTGAGGCCCAGAGAGGAGAGTGACTGGTCCAGGCCCACACAACCTCTTAGCAGGAGAGCCAACTCATCCTCTCCTCCTCTGACCTTGCTGAACTGAGGTTTCTTCCATCAAAGTCCCATCTGGGACCCAGATGGATTTAACTCCAGCTGCAATTTTTGGAAGTTGGATGCCCCAGATTCCATGAGCCATGGGCAAGATAGGGGCCAGCCGAGGAACTCTCTTGAGAACTCCCTCCTGTGAGCCCTCCCTCAAGTTCCAGCCTCTGGGACCCTGGCTTTCCCACCCTCAGGGATCCTAACTTGCTGATGTATTCGGCATGTACATTTATTTTGGGCTTTTAGACACGTGGCTTTCAGGCCTGGTGGTTTGGCTTTTTTCATTCCCCTTAAATTCGTGTTTCTGCAGTACCCCTGCCTGAGGCCTGTGGCAGAGATATAATGCCCCCTCCCCAGTTGCATTAATGGCCCCCCTTCAAGTCAGTTGCTATCAGTGGGTCTTTACCTAAAGCCTTTGTGCGTCTAGCCCTGTGCCAGAGGCCAAGAGAAGAAGTCATTTTTTTTCAACCTGCAAGAAACTCTGACTCTTAGGATGTCAGAACTGGTAGGTCTCTTCGAGATCATGAGATCCAAGTACTCCATTGTCGAGGTGGCGGAGCACGGTCCTGAGAGGGGAAAGGACTTGCCCCTGGGCCCCCACAGGTGCAGGGTTCCTCACTCCATTACACATCACTGCCTCTGTCTGTCTTGTTGTCGAGCCAGGTCCCATGACACAGAAGTTTATTTAGGTCGAGCTATGGACTCGCCCAGGTCGAGTCCTGGACTAGAGAGATTGATGGTACCTTGTTACCCAGTCTTGCTCACTTTCCTGAGCCATATAAGCAATGAGATTGAGAACAAGGACTGAGAAATGAGCCATGGTCTGTAATCTCAAATAGTCACCATGGCTGCTGCCTCAGAAGCACCTGTTGTCTTAAGTTCACTGCACTCCTGCTGAGGACCTCCTATGCTCAGCCTGTCCTGGGCGGGGGTAGGAGTAGAGACAGGGAGGCCCAGCTTCTTCTGGTGGAGGCAGCCCCACCGGCCTCCAGCCTGGTGGGAGGAGCTCAGGCAGGACTTGGCCCCACTCGTCCCCTCAGCTGGGTGTTCTTGTTCAGGGCATAACTGGCTCAACCCTTTTCATTGGGGTACAGTTGAAACAAGAAGGGGGTACTGGCTAAGGAAGGCGGTAGGAGAGGCAGACTGGTAGGAGGTAATTTGTGGATTTCAGGCAGTATGCTGAGTGTTTTACAGGTGTTGTCTCACTCAATGGGACCTTGTGAGAGAGGTAGGCACTCTCAAATATCCCACTTTTGGAGACGAGGGCATGGAGACAGAGCAGTAAATCCTCCAAGGGCACTGAAGTAATGTTCCAGCCCAGGCCCTCTGACTCTTCCAAGTCAAAGAGGTTGGAGCAGGCTTGGCAGGGGAGAGGAGGGCTGGGAGGGGGACTGTGTGTGACTTGGGGGCGGGAGATGACGTGTGTGTCAGTAGAGCAGAATGAGGCCAGCGAGGGAAGCAATTTGAGTTTGTCCACTCAGGACCACAGGGTGCACTGACCTCTCCCTTCCTCCTGGGTCTGATCCTGACATCTGGGGCAGTTGGAAGACTGAGTCCACAGCCTGGGGAGCCAGCCTGAGTCCAGCAGGCTCTGGGGGACTAAGTTCCCATCCAGGATTTGTCTCTTAGAAACGACAGCCCCACTCAAGTGAGCCTGGAGGCTGGGATTCATAGAATACTGGAATGTCAGAACTGAAAGGGATCCTAAAAATGTGGTTTCCTGCCATAACACCCACGAAGAATCAGATGATCTAGTGAGCTAACTTCCTCCTGCCCTTTCCTTACAGTTGTCCCTTGATACCTTTGGGGGGACACGAACACGGTCCTCAGGGATAACTCATTTGGCTCTTCGACAGCTAATACTTAGTGAATGCTTAGCACCTGCCAGGCGCAACTGGGGCTGTCTGCCTTGAAGTCCTGGCCACTTCTGGATCAGCTCCAACCTCCAGAACAGGAGCAGAATCGTGACAGCGTGGAGATGTGAAGCATATATAGGTCTTCTCATCCAGCTTCTCTCTGGGTGCAGGGGTCCTTCTGTAGTGCCCCCAACTGGGTACCGGTAGCCCCCCACTTCTCAGGGTAGTTCCACCTGTGTTAACCTAGCTGTGATGTTAAGAAGATCATCCTTATACCAATCCCAAAGTGATGTCCCTATAAATTCCTATTTTGAATTCTGTCTTCTGTGGCTCTATAGAGAAAATATGGTCTAAGAACAGCACATAGGTTTCATCTTGGTAACCGACTCAGCTGGTAGTAGCTGGATGAAGTCCTGTGTAGAAAAGGTTCTGAAGCCAAGATTGGGCTCAGAAGGAAGGCTCTAGGAAGCAGTGCCACAGTTAGCTGATTATAGTAGTTAGATGACAAGTGCATTCCAACTCAAGTGTTAGCTTCGCCCCATGTGGCTACCTAAAGAATTCTAAGACTGTGTGGTTCAGTGAAGGGGAAAAAATAAATCACATTCGATTATTAATGTCTGCCATGGGCACAGGAAAGGATAATGTTGGGGTGTGTACCACAATATTGTCATTTCTAGATCAGAATATCTCCAAGATCTTATCCAACTAAAAATTCTGCGATTAAAATAAAATGCTGAACTTTTACAGAGGCAGAGGAGCTGGTATGTTTGCCTGGAATTTACACTTTTTCAAACTCTTTCTCACCAGGTGGAAATAACTCTGGAGAAGGAAGTGGCTGGCGTGTGGATCAAAATTCCATGTGTGGAACAAATTGGTAGCTGTACCTTTGACAATGCCTGTGATATACTTGACACTTTGATTCCCCCTGGGCAGCCCTGCCCAGAGCCCCTGCACACCTACGGGCTTCCCTGCCACTGTCCCTTCAAAGAAGTAAGTACTTAGGGAGGGAAGTACTTAGTCCAGCATTGTCCCTGTGGCTGGAGTAAAGACGTGGGGTTAGGAGAGAAGGTCCTTGCATTCTCTTCCTCCAGATGTGAATGTCTGTGGATGTAAATTGGAGTGATCTATCCTGAATCACTTATCTTTTGGGGGCCTCAGTTTATCCATCTGTGAAATGGGAGACTTGAACTTTGATGTGACCTCCAGTGCCCTCTAGCTGTAACATTCCATGATCTAAGGTGCTAGGGCCATCTCTAATCTCGGGTGGCTCTTAGGAGAATGGGAGGAGGGGCAGTTCATGCCTGTAGTCCTAGAGGTGGCTCCAAGAGAGAGTCACATCAGAAGGCTCCCACTGACCTGTGATCCACTGGCTTTCCCACAGGGCACCTACTCACTGCCCAAGAGTACCTTCCCCCTGCCCCACCTGGAGCTGCCCAGCTGGCTCAGCAGGGGGAACTACCGCCTCCAGAGCATCCTGAGCACCGGCGGGGCTCGTCTGGGCTGTATCAAGATCTCCGCCTCTGTGAAGGGTGAATAATGTGGCACCAGCCACAGCAGAATGAAGGAATATGAGGAGGTTGTCACTCTTCCCCTGTCTTGCATTTGCCAAGGCCAAATTCTGACTCTCTGTCCCCCTTTCTACAATGATGCCATTCCCCTCGCTGAAAGCCTTGTCCCACCTACATTGTAGGTGCGGGCAGGCAGCCCTAACCTCACGGAGGATGAGCTTGGTGGTTCTTGATAGCCCAGGACGTCTCCTGGGCTGGCCATGGCATTTCCTCCTCCTTCCTAGGGCTCTCTCCCTAAGAGCTTAACTCATTTTCTAAACAGTCAAGGAATGGGACCAGCACATTTTTTGACCCCAAGTTCAGACTGACCCAATTTTGGCCTCTTGAAGTACCTTTATGGTTTTCTCATTAAAATTTTGTCACTTAAAAGTAGAGAGAGTATTAACAGTTTTCATTTTACTCCAACCCCCTCCTACAATGAAGAGGCTGAAGTAGTTGATCTCAGTCTATTCCTCCATTAAATGTCTATGATTCATTTAGTATTCTTTTCTAGATTTTTCCCAATTAACAGCGGGGCATAGTGTATCGTGGAGAGGCAAGATGTGTGGTGGGGAGCTTCATTGGGAGAGATATTTAAGGATGCTCTGTGTGTTTAAGATACTACAAACTCAGGTGCCTGCAGGGCCAAGCATGAGACATAAATGAGTGACGAGGACCACAAGGAACCTGTTGCTTCCAGGCATGTCTTTCAGATAATAGCACATATGCACTGATAGAAGGCAGCTGATGCCCAATCTCGAGTTGGGGGTGTAATTAGGAATGGTGGGGATGGGGGTGTGTTGGAAAGGGCATGTCCAGTCTGTAGGGGAAGCTCCTGTCCAGATAGAGCCAGTTAGTGCCACATGAGAATGTGTGGGCCCAGTTTGCCAAATATGCTCAGTTTTTTTCCCTAGAGAACTGAGAAATCCAGACTTTTATATGAAATCTTACAATTTTTAAATATTGGCAACTAATTATTTTTTAAAACATTGTGCAGGCCAAACGGGCCAGACTTGTCATTGGGGATATCTGGCTCTTGGGTGGCCAGTCTGTGACCTCTGATGTAAGAATATGCGTGCCTTGTCCTTTCAGTCTCAAGACAACCCCTCCTGCACCCTTTTCTCCCTCTATAGGGCCAAATCCGTTGGGTCTGACCCAAGGAGAAGGCTCTTCCAGGGCTAGGGGGGGTAGAGATGTGAGAGCTGTCAGTTACAAGGATCACGAGGCTGCCTGCCCTGGCCTTGGAGCGCTGACAGGGTGACTGGGGCAAATGCTGAAGACTTGAACCCACCAGCACCTGCTCTGTGGAGCAAGAGCCAATGAAGAGAGGTGGACTCATGTCACGTGCCTGGGTTTTTCCACCGTCCCGTCCTCCCGTGACAACTTACTGACCCACAGACCAGCCCCAGGTTCTGGGCTCATTTGAAGCCTGGAATGCCAATAAATCTTTTTAATTTGCTGAGAATTCCTCCTTTGTCTTGGCTGCGTATTTTTCCGTTGATCACATCTGGGGATTTCAGGAGCTTGTTTGCAGTGGGCGGTTACTGTTGGAAGAGTTTGTTGCAGTGGTAAAGGCGAGCCGAGGCGGCTTCAGGGACTCGGGTCTCTGTCTCATGAGCTGCTTGTTACCTGCTTCGTTCTGCCTCATCGCCTTCCAGCTTCCTTGGTTTGCTCTTGTGCTTTCCCATCGCGGTGTGACCGCTCCAGCCTTTTCTCCCTCCAATGGATCTTTCAGCCTTATTTTCACAGTCATTTTTTAGTTCATATCCTTGAATGGAGTCTTATTAGCTCAATCTTTTTCTGCCATGCCATGCTCTTGGGTCAAATGCTCCTCCAGGTCTCAGAGGGGTGGGGAGGGGGTTTAGTAGGGGTGGGGGGAAAATCTCAAATCACAGGGCAAAGTGGACTTTTTTTTTTGGTGAGGAAGATTCACCCTGAGCTAACATCTGTTGCCAATCTTCCTCTTTTTTTGCTTAAGGAAGATTAGCCCTGAGCTAACATCTGTGCCAGTCTTCCTCTACTTTGTATGTGGGTTGCTGCCTCAGCATGGCTGACGAGTGGTAGGTCTGCACCCGGGATTCCAAACCCATGAACCCCGGCCGCCAGAGTGGAGCACACTGAACTTAACCCCTATGCCCCAGGGCCAGCCCCTAAAGTGGACTTTTTTTTTTTTTTATTTAAAAAAAATTTTTTAACATAATAGTTTATAACATTGGGAGATTCGTGTTGTACATTATTATTTGTCAGTCACCATATAAATGCGCCCCTTCACCCCTTGTGCCCACCCCCCAACTCCCTTCCCCCTGGTAACCACCAAACTGTTCTCTCTGTCTGTGTGTTAGTTTATCTTCCACATATGAGCAAGGTCATACAGTGTTTGTCTTTCTCTGTCTGGCTTATTTCACTTAACATAATACCCTCCAGGTCCATCCATGTTGTTGCAAATGGTACGATTTTGTCTTTTTTTATGGCTGAATAGTATTCCATTGTATATATATACCACATCTTCCTGAAGTGGACTTTTTAATAAATGATGCTGAGCCAACTGGAAAGCCATTTGGAAAAAGTTGAGATTAGATCCATACATAATACCATATGCAAGAATAAATTCCAAATGAATCCAGGGTTTAAATGTAAAAAAATGAAATCATACAAATACTAAGAGAATACATGGTGAAAAATCTAGAGGCAATAAAAGATTGATAAATTTGACAACATAAAAATAAAAAAATTGCTTGGCAAGAAACACCAAAAAGTCAAAAGACTGTAAGAAAATATTTGCAGCATATATTGTAGACAAAGGGTTAATATTCCTAGCATATAAGGAATTAAAAATTTAAGGGACAAAGGACCAAAAACCTGATAGAAAAATTGGGAAAAGACGTGAACAGACGACTCTCTCTTTCTCTCTCTTACACACACACACACGCACACACACACACATACTCAAGATATAAAATTGGCCCTTAAACATGAAAAAGTCTTACACACTCACCCATGATTAGGGAAATGTAAATACTGAGATAACATCATCTCTCAGATTACTGAAAAATAAAAGACAACACCACATTCTGCTAGGCAAGGCTGTAGGGAAACAGGCACCTGCACCCATAGCTGGTGGGAATGCAAACTGGTACAACCCTTCTGGAAGGGAATTTGTCAGTGCCTAATAAAACTGCAAAAGCACTTACCCTTGAACTCAACCATTCCACTTCTGGGAATTTCCTCTGAAGATACGCCTCCAACAATACAAAAATACATATGCACAAGATTATTTATTGCAGCATGGTGATTCCAAAATTGGAAACAATGTTAACGTCCATATGTAAGAGTGACTGAATAAACCATGGTATATTTGCATGATGGAGTACTATTTAGCTGTAAAAAGAAATGAAGAAGATCTCTGAATCAATATAGTTATTTCTGGGATATATTGTTAAGGGAAAAAAATGTAAGGTGCTACTTTTCATTAAAGAAAGAAGGAGGTGTTGGGGTTCAGGGCAGACCTCCCCAGAATGTGCCACTTTGGCATGTGAATTATTTCGAGTTGAAGAAAATCAAGGCCCAACAGACTCAAGAAGAGCTTTTGACGTCCCCTTTAACTGCCTAAAGGAATTTAGATGGAGATCTGTAGCAGGAAGAGAGCTATTATCAGAGATAAGTTTTTGTATCAGAAAGACATATCTACGTGGCATGGCAAACATTTGTTTACCAAACATTTGCTGTTGTCATCTTCCTATGAATTGTCTTCCTCCCCTTTGAAGTCCCAGACTCCTACCTGCTTCTTCTTAGCTTAGAATGGCATATAAGCCTCAATTGCCTGACTGTCAGGGATACTCATATCTTTGGGGGTCCTGTACATTCAAAATTAAATTTGTTTTTTCCCCCCTCCTATTAGTCTGTCTTATGTCAATTTAATTATTAGACCAACCAAAGAACCTAGAAGGGAAGAAGGGAAAAGCTTTCCTCTCCTACAAGGGGGTATAAGAAAACATACATATGTCTATCATTTGCACAAAATAAGGAAAGATGAACCAGAAATTAATGAGATCAATTATTTACAGAGGTTAGGTGGGAATATAGTAAAAAGAAGGGAGAAATGATAACAGGGTGTAAAGAATGAAGGGGTGGAACACCCAAAACATGATTAAAATCAATCAGAAAATGAGAATTCAATATGGAATACAAATAGTAACAAGTAAACTAACTGTATTTCAAATGAGTAATACAACCACACTGAAGGGGGAGGGAAAAAAATAACTTAAGTTGCAGTACTTTGTTGGGATACTACAAAGCTAAAGATAAAAGGAACTACACACCAAGACTGTACTCTAGTCAATTTGTTTTTTTCACAGGAGTAAGGGTTAGCAATTCTGGAAATATTTTATGTGTATATGAGGATTGAGAAAATAAGTAAATATGTTGTGGATAATGAAAATATGGGGGCATATTCAAAGGACACAGAGACCAACTTGAAGCAGCTCTCAATGGCGAAATCTTGGACAATTTGAGTAACAAAATAAATAATGACAGTAATGGGTTATAATTTATTGAATAAGAATAAGTACCTATGAGTCCATACACAATAAAATCCCAATGAAATGGCAGAATGCTAGAAATAGAAAAGAAATCGTCATTAGGCAAACAATATAGTAGTAATAATTATTGCAGACAAGAATCATTTATGGATGCTAAAATTATTGGATAAAAGTATGCTAAGAAAGAGGATTTTGCATGGTCTCAAGATAGCTCCTCACAAGATACTAATTACAAAGGGGAAAATAGTCGCTTTATAGTGGAGAAACCTGGCGGACACCACCGTAACCAAGTGATCAAAGTTAACATCACCAGTAATAAGACATATTGGCGTTGTGTACCTCTTGATATGATGCACTGATAAAGGCACAATGTCACTTCTGTGGTATTGTCAAAGATGTACAGTCTCAATTTAATCATGAGAATAGATCAGACAAACTTGAAACAGCACATAACCAGCACATTGACTAGCTTAAACTAATTTTGCTTCCTTAAAACAAATTGTTGATCAGTCGAACATTGCTCAAAAGCAGACAGCACTGCACACGTGCCAGGTGGAAACCCATAGTCCCAGGATGACCCCGGAGCCAAGACTCTTCAGAAATGTCGCCATCTGAGCCCTTTATGAAGCAAGAAGTCTTTCAATGAGGAAAATCCAGCTTCCGGCAGCCGAAGAAGCTTGATTACCATGTAGGGACTGATTTGAGACTAGTCAATCAGCTTACATGGGCCCAGCTGTAGCTTAGTAGCTCCTAACTCCTTAAATTTTGCCCCAAACCCTGGACTGGGGAGACAGATTTGAGAGCCTTGCCTCCTATCTCCTTGCCAGTTGACCTCACAATAAAGCCTTTTTTTCCCTCAAAAGCTGGTACCATAAATTTGGCTATTTATGCACATAGGACAGTGGGCCTTCTTGCTCACCAACAATTTCTGGCAACCACAAAGGGACACAGGTCCTGTGATTGCCTGCCTGAGGCTCTGTAGCCCTTGGTGGGGTTTGGGGTCTCTTTGCTGACCCTAAGCGACCTCCTAGACAATTTTGTCTAGAGACTCGGCTGATTGGATTCCTGTTTCTCACCACAGTGCTCCAGGCCCCTTGGTGCTTTGCTAAACTTTTGTGAAAAGAAACTGCTTCTGGATCAAGATGTCTCTGGGCTCTGGGTGAGTAACTTTAAGAAAGCGACTGTCCTTTACCTTGTCTCTCTGGTTTGATCCCCTGGAAATACAAATTTGACTTGTATTCTGGGGAATCCCGTGGGTTGGGTTCTGATTCTTGGGCCTGATCGCTCAAGGTAAAGTGACAGGATAAAACGTTCACTTGTGAGTTATTCCTGGTAATCTGGTTCTGAGTACTCCTGGTAGTCTGGCTAGCATTCTGATCTGTCATGTGTAGAATTGTATTGTGTATTGTTGTATATTAATGTTGTTTGTCTAAACTGAATTGGACATTTGGGGACTGAGGTTCTCAGTGATCATAACAAACTCCCTTTAGAAGTTAACTCTCACACCCTAGACACCACCCCCAGAAAGACCCTGTTTGTTGCGGCCACCTTGAAACAGTCCTCTAAAATAGAAAGTGTAAATGGTATATTTTCTTTTCTAATATGGCCTGGCCTCAATACTCACTGGGGTCAGGTGAGGTGTGGCCTGAGGATGGGTCTTTGAACAATAATACCATCTTGCAATTAGACCTACTCTGTAAAAGGAAAGAAAAAAATGGCTATAGAAATGCCCTTGCCGAAAATCTAGCATCTTGAGTGTCTTCTCCACAAATATTAGTAGAAAAGCTTAAAACGAAATTTGGATAAAGAACAGAAACTAAATTTAGAACAATGGCCATTTCAAAATTCAAACTTCAAATTAAATAAGATCATCTAAGAAGCACACTAAAAGCAAGGGCCATAGTTGAACTTCTTGAACCCAGGGAGGATCCTCAAAATATTTTGTAAATGGATTATGTCTTAAGATTAGTGAATAGATAAAAAGGCAGAAAACAAGATGAAAGGCCACCATCTGACTGACTTGTGATCATAGCTGATATTCGGAGCCAGATAGGAATTTTTTTAGGCCTCTCCCATAGGCTTAAGTATAACTATGTACCCAGAGAGAAAGAAGCAATTAAAAAAAAAAAATGTAGCTGGAAGGGTGGGTCAACCCCTATATCATTCAGGCTGTAATCCAGTTCTTTGGGGAACTGGAAACACCTGTCTTTGTCTTGCAAATCTCTGCAGGGCTAGAGGTATGGCTCTACGAAGTGGTTGAAAGTTCACCTGTCCTTTTGCCAATTCCAAAACTTCCCCTATTCCTCTCAAAATGGTTCTAGATATTGGGATGTTGGAAACTGATAAGCAAATATGCCCCAGAAACTCCATCTTGGAGAAAACTTGGATACTTTCTCTGTGCATTTGTAATGTAGATTTTCTACTCCCATCTTCTCTAGGACCTAAGAGCCATTCTTGGAAATGCAAATGCTTCTCATCAGAAAAAAAGCTTTAGCCATTTGAGCAGGTAAACTTAACTTTTCCAACTGCCAAAACAAAATTTGGATTCAATTATTCTTTCATAACTAGTGAGCCTTGTATTACTGTATATGATTCATGGTAGTAATTTTAAAACAATGGCTGTGGAGTCTCTGTGTATGTGTGTCTATATATGTTATATATGTTAATTTTTTTTACCTCCAGATGATATAATTTCTAAAAGAGCGCTATTTAATTGGCTTAAAGTAAGCACTTATATAAATTATTCCTAAATGTAATAGAAACTAACCCAAATGTTTTTTAAGTTAACATGATATGAAATAATCTTTGGTAAATAAAAGCTTATTTAAGCATGTTGGTTTGATTGAGATGGGCATATTTTCAGAGTTATTAGCATTGGATATGATGCAGACATGCAGCTTTTATTCTACCGGAGTTTATTAGTCAAGGAAGCTCATGTTATCTCTTACAAAATCTGTCAGCTAAACCTAATTGTTGGGAGCAAATGATTTAGATGTCAGTGAGATCTTTGGTAACTTGAAATTTTGAAGTTTTGCTAGGTTAAATTAAAGGATGAAAATTCATGGACTAAATATAGGTTTATCTACTTTTGGCTTCTTATTACAGAGAAACTAAAAGATGTTTGGGTCTATTAATAAACATGTCTAGTGTTTTATTAAAAGATTGTACTATGAAGTAACAAGTTTCTAGAAATTATAAAAAGTATTTATAAATTTACCAAGCCACAGAATGCTAATGTAAAAGACAGTTCAGAAGTGCTTATTTCTTAGTTTTCAACAAAAATTAAGGTTTCTAATGACTAAGAATTCTAATAATATATGTAATTAAATCCACTAAAAATTAATAAGGAAAACATCTTTGTATTCAAGGAATGTAAGATGTATGTTTTTAGTAAAAGAAGATGCAAGGAATGGAGATATTTTTGTTTGGTTGTTAAGAAAGATAAATTTGTCCTAAAGTATTAGGAAGGGGGAAGACATGGACCAAATTCTGAACATAAAAAGAAAGCTATAGAAGGTTTGTGGAAGAGGAACCCTGAGGAAAAGTTCTGTGCATGGATTAAAATGAATTTAATTAAGTAAATAAGTTTTAATCTCAAAAGTAAGCTGGTGTAAAATTAGAATTTGGTTTTCTCTCTTAAAAGGATAATTTTCTTGAACTTTTAGTCTGTTCTTCATAAAGAGATTATAAAAGGTTTTTCTTTACCTTTGAGTAAGTCTACCTGAAAGGCAGAAATTCTGTTTTGTTAAAATAATTTCCCATGTTCAAAAAGCTGAGGGCTCTCTATTAAGAATACTAAGGTTTTTTTAAACTGTTTGACTCAGTATGTTTGCCTTTGACATCTTCTGTTGTCACTTTGGTTAAGTGGATAACTAAGCATTATTTCACAGTGTCCTATGATCAAGTGTTTTAAAACTTTTTGATATTTTTGGTAAACTTCTCCAAAATTCAAATCCTAAATAAAGACCTGAAAGTAACTTTGAGAATTTCCAACAGACCCCTGGGACTTCTCAAAGAATTTGTTCTCTCTTTCTGTAAAGGGGAGATATTAAATTAATTAGGCTTATTTGATATGTTAAATTACATGGGAAGCATTATCAGATAAGTAATGATATATCTTCTTAGATTATATTGCCTGGGTGAATTTTCTTATAAGTAAGTATTTTAAAAATTGTGTAACATTCCTAAAATTCTGATCTGTCTTGGTTATCAGTCATAATTCTAGTTACTATCTGAAAATATTATATGGCACAGAAATAACCAAATTTATTCATCAATTGCCATTTTTAAGTCTTTTGTCATTTACAGACAGTTTTACTCTGATGCTTTTGCAAGTATATTTCATCTTCAGAGAGATTCATGGAAAGGACTCTGACACTCTAGAATACAGGTTCTTGATAAACTTTCAGATCATAAAACTGAACTGGGTAAGAAATTACAGAACTATAACGAAGAAATTGATGGCTTCATAAAACTGCTAATGAAAGATCAAGATCAAGAGTTGATTACATGGGACTGAATGAACTGATAAGGATGATTATAATTTTTATGACTTTTCTGTTTGAAATATTGCTGATTTTTTTAATGTTTTGTTTTTCCAGATTTAAGGATGACTGATAGCAATTTGGTAAATTATACCTTTGTAACAGAGTTGAAATATTCATCTCTTTTTTCCTACCTGATCCCTCCAGAATTTGGAAACTCTTAATGAGTAAGTGTTCTTATTTTCATGGCAATATAGTTATTTGCATAAGTTCAATAAGAATCTGTTCTCCTTATAACAGGACACAATTGGAAACATTGGTTATATTACCAAGGCTTTGACTGGAATGCCATATTTGAGAGAGATATACATAGATTCAGATTTGACCAGACAGCTCGAAGGAACAAAAGTTGACTTATGGAACAAAGAAAGCCACTTGGAAGTATCAGCCTGGTACCTTGCTTACAGGGTTCCTGGTAACATTACCAGGAGAGTAAAGAAGGTCATTTCCTGGCAGGTGTAAGAACTCAGGATATTTTGGGAAACCTCAAGAAAAGAGAGGAATTCACCCAGATCTATAGATATTGCAGGCGGAGTCTGATGACAAGTCCTGACTTGGCTTTCCTCGCCTTGAGAGGCCTTTAAAATTCAGTATGATTAACAGGACAGCAAACAACATGTGTTGGAGAGGATGTGGAGAGAAGGGAACTCTCATAGACTGCTGGTGGGAGTGCAAACTGGTGCAGCCACTATGGAAAACAGTATGGAGATTCCTCAAAAAATCAAGGATAGAACTACCATATGATCCAGCTATTCCACTGCTGGGTATTTATCCAAAGAACTTGAAAACACCAATGCATAAAGATACATGCACCCCTGTGTTCATTGCAGCATTATTCACAATAGCCAAGACTTGGAAGCAACCTAAGTGCCCATCAAGGGACGAATGGATAAAGAAGATGTGGTATATATACACAATGGAATACTACTCAGCCATAAGAAACGATGTAATCCAGCCATTTGTGACAACATGGATGGACATTTAGGGCATTATGCAAAGTGAAATAAGTCAGAGGGAGAAGGTCAAATACCGTATGATTTCCTTCATTAAGTAGTAGATAATAACAACAATAGACAAACACATAGAGACAGAGATTGGATTGGTGGTTACCAGAGGGGAAGGGGGGAGAGAGGAGGGCAAAAGGGATAATTCGGCACATGTGTGTGGTGACGGGTTGTAATTAGTATTTGGGTGGTGAACGTGATGTAATCTATGCAGAAATAGAAGTATAATGATGTACACCTGAAATTTATACAATGTTATAAACCAATGTTACTGCAATAAACAAAAAATTAAAAAAAAAATCAGTCTGAGATTCCTTATGAAAACTTCCAGCAAAGATGACTTAAAAGAGCCTATATGATCAATTGCTATTCTTGCTGTATATGTAAATATTTGGGCCAAGTTTATTGAACTAGACTTATTTTGCAAACCAATCAGTCTTGATTTTGCTGTCTTTAGTAAAATGAGGGTGATTTTAGAGAGAAAAATTTTGTTTCAATAGACACTATAATACACATTCTAGTTCTGTTAATTGTCTGTGAGGTTTTGTTTTCTATCTGTAAACTGGAGTGGGTCCTGGATTCTTCTACTTTCCTGAAATACCTAGCTACAAATCTCCAAACTAATGTTTTCAATTTTTTCCATCTTTTTCATTCAGAATCCTTGAGAACTGAAACCACTCTTTTTCCTGAAGCTCTGCAAACTGAAGCCAGATAACTTGATACAAACTTAAGAGAGATCACCACAGCAGCCCATGTTTAGACAATCTTCATGCCTGTTGCTGTGTAAGGCATTCAAAAATGTACCTGAACACCTGATGACATCATCAGAGACATTTCAAACTACAAAAGATGCTTCAACTCTGACATCTAGAAATCTTCTTGACTGGCTGTCCCCTGGGCTCAGAAACTGGTTTATAATTTGCTCTAGCCATTAGCTTTGTTTTTCTTTTGTTTCCATAGAAATGCTTCCCATTAAATACCTGATTGCTTGCTTACAAAATATACACCTAACTTTGGGAGCCCATCTGAATCACTGCCTCCTAAAATGAATTTAACTGAACCAACCTATCATCAGGACTAAGAGACTGGCTCAATGTGATGAAATAATCTATGCCCCTAATCAGCGGGAAGTACCTAGAAGGTCATTGCCCTATTTCCTCAAGATTGAGGAATGGGGACTGGCCCAGTGGCTTAGCGGTTAAGTTCACATCCTCCACTTTGGTGGCCCAGGTTTTGCAGGTTTGGATCCTGCGCTCAGACTGACGCACCGCTTGTCAAGCCATGCTGTGGCGGTGTCCCGTATAAAGTAGAGGAAGACGGGCATGGATGTTAGCTCAGGGCTAATCTTCCTCACAAAAGAAAAAAATAAGATTGAGGACTGTACAAAGAGGGGAATTGAAACAGCACATAAAACATTGACCAACAGAAGCTAATTTTGCTTCCTTAAAACAGGTAGTTGATTAATCAAACCTTGCTCAGTAACAGAGACAGCACTGCACATGTGCTAGGCAGAAACCTATTGCCCCAGGATGACCCTGCAACCAAGAATCTTCAGAAATGTTGCCACCTGAGCCCTTTACGAAGCAAGAAGTCCTTCAATAAGGAAAATCTGGCTTCCAGCAGCCCAAGTAGCTTGATTACCATACATGGACTGATTTCGAGACTAGTCAATCAGCTTACATGGGCACAGCTGTAGCTTAGTAGCCCCTAACTCCTTAAATTTTGCCCCGAATCCTGGATTGGGGAGACAGATTTGAGAGCCTTGCCTCCTATCTCCTTGCCAGTTGACCTTGCAATAAAGCCTTTTCTTCTCTCAAAAACCGGTGCCATAATTTTGGCTTTTTATGCGCATTGGGCAACAGGCCTTCTTGCTCGGTAGCAAACTCAAATTGAGAGACATTACAAAATAACTGGCCAGTACTCTTCAAAAGTACCAGGATCATCAACAGTAAGACAAGACTGAGGAACAGTCACGGATTGGAAGAGAATAAAAAATATGACAACTAAATGCATTGTGAGATGTTGGATTGAATGCTGGATTAGAAAATAACCAGAAATAGGATTTCACCAATGTTAATTACTTGGTTTTGATAATTGTACTATGGTCATGTAAGATGTCGTTAAAAAGAAACAACAGGCCCAAAATTGTTCTGCTAAGCCCAAGTCACCAAACCATGATTTAATACCTAACCTAATTGCAATTTCACCATTCCTCAGGAATGCAGTCTTAACCTGTCGGCCTGGAATTTCCTGGTCAGCACTAATGAGGTAATATGTCTAATAGACCCTCTTTGTCCCCCAAAGGAAAGTGATCTTGCTCAAAATAATCCTTTTTTTCATATATGCCTTCCTTGTCCCACCTCCTCTCTGCCTTTAAAAACCTTCCCTTGTCTGTAGCTCTTTGGAGCTCTTTTCTATTTGCTAGATGGGATCCTGCCCAATTTATGAATCATTGAATAAAGCCAATTAGATCTTTAAATTTACTTAGTTGAATTTTGTTGTTTTTTAACAATGTTTACATTAGAGAAAGCAAGGTGAGGAGTACATGGGAACTCTCCATATATTTTTTGCCACTTTAAGCCTAAAGATTTTTCAAAATAAAAAGTTATAAAAGTATATTGCTGAAGTTCCCATTTTGAGGGAAAAAATGGATATGAGCTTGCTCTCATGTAACTTTAGTACAGGAAGGGAGATAAACATTTATGCAAGTAAATACCACGACTGTGCTATGTTACACAATAGAAGTGTATCGGGGATTGCAGAATCTGGATCAGTTAGTGAATTCAGAGAGGATTTTCCTGAGGAAGTGATAGCTGAGATCTGAAAATGATCGAAATGAAGTAGGTAAAGAGAAGGGAAAAGAGTTCGAAATGGAGGGAATAGCACATGTGGAAGCCCTGCAGTGAGAGAGAGCTGCTTTTGGGAAACTGGACAAAGGCTGGTGGCTGGGAGGAAAAGGTGCTATTGATGCAGGAAGCTGGAGATGTGGGGAGACGCCAGATCACCCAGGGCCATTTGGTTCACGTGTGAGTCTCCCTGACCAGCAAGTTCAACTTCCTTAGTTGGAGGGCCTCTGAAATTGTCTCTTAAGAGAGTCATATCATTGCAATTTCACTTCCAAGTGGTGTTAGCGTGCCAGGTAGAGGTTCTGTCTTTTTGCGGGGTTTTTTTTTTTTTTTTTGACCTTTAAACTCAGATCAGGGAAATGCTTCAGGGGCTCCTGTGTGGGTTGAGTCAGGCACAGCCTGGACATTGTTGCTAATAACAAATCTTGTAGACCCTTAGGGAGTTGCCTGTCAGTTTCATTCCCAGGGACACTGTGGCTTATAAACCATTGCACTTACGTCACTTAAGCCCACTTGGTAGCCAACTCTTAATGCCTCAGTTTCACATGGGTGACTTCTGCTGCCCCCCCGCCCCATGCAGGGCTTGTGTTCTTTAGCAATCTCAACTCTTTCTTTCAATGGCCTTGTCGAAGATCTGAATTCAGCCTCTCCTTAAACTTATTTTGCATCTCATTCCCTTCTACGCCCCAATCATAGTCCAGCTCAATCACGTCAAGACAAATCACATTTGTAGAGTAAAGAAGTGCAATGGGAAATGGTTCTGAAGGTCTTTGGGGGTCAGGGATCCCCCTACATATTCTGTATCCTCCCAAATATCTCTATTCCAACTACAAAGTCCCAGTTTTTGCCAAAGAAGCATATGGCAGCAGAGAATTCTGCTTACATTGCTGCAACTGGAATGACCAATTGAGTCCTATCAGTGATCTCAGGGTGCTGGCTGCAGTCAGAAAGTGTGTTTTGTACCAGTCACATGGTGGCCTGAGTTTCCTTGTCTGTTAGCTTACCTCCCTAATCTGATTTTACATATTTGCCCTACTCTGCATTCAAACCTTAGTGGCAGAGTTGGCTAGCCACCATCTGCAGATTGTTCAATGCTATGAGAAGCAGAAATTCTTGCATTCCTTTTTCCAGAGATTCTTTTGCAACCCAGGGTTTATTAACTTCATGGGGTTTGTGATTGTTCTTGAAATTTCATGCAAAATTTAACATGTATACACATATGTGAATTATATGGAAAGAGGATCCATAGCTTCCATTAAAATCTCAACAAAGTGTAAGACCGCTCACAAGTCATAAACCCCTGTCTTACCTGCATTTTATTGCTCTATATTCTATAGTAAGGCTTCTATCTATTCCCTGCAACCTCACCTTCTCCAGGCTCATGGTCTGCGTCCCAAAAGAGCAAAGATCGTATTATTGGCTGATAGCTTTCTTTATCTAGTGATAGGATGCTCCCCTTCACCTCCCTCCTTCATAGCTACTTCACCTCTCCTCCAAGAGGCTGCTGCTTGACATCTGACCTTTGGTAAATGAATGATGATGCATTGCAGGATGAGAACTCTGCTAACTCCAGCTGGGATTCCTGTTATTCAAGCCATAGTATCAATCAGCTAATAGAAGGTGAACTTGAAAAGTGATGTTACCTATAAATATTCATTAAACTGTAGATTTATGCTGCCTACTTTCCCATATGGGTCTTAGAGTTCACTATAAAAAGTTTTTTAAAAATGGTGTTTCCATTAGAATGAAATAAATCATCATTAAATTTTCACCTCACTTGAAATTTTAACATTATTTTTAAAAATGTAACAACACAGGCAAGCAAAAAAAAAAAAGCATAAAATTTCACTCATAATTCAACTCACTTGGAGAAAATTCCTATAACATTTTATGTTCTGCATATCCTTCAAAATTGTTTGACTATATGCATATGACTGCTTTTTAAAAAAGAACCAAAATGGAATCATGCTTTACATTCTATTTTTGTGTGTGTGTGTGAGGAAGATCAGCCCTGAGCTAACATCTGATGCCAATCCTCCTCTTTTTGCTGAGGAAGACTGGCGCTGGGCAAACATCTGTGCCCATCTTCCTCTACTTTATATGGGACGCTGCCACAACATGGCTTGACAAGCGGTGAGTTGGTGCGCGCCCAGGATCCGAACCGGCGAACCCTGGGCCGCCGCAGCGGAGCGTGCGCACTTAACTGCTGCACCACCGGGCTGGCCCATACATTCTATTTTTAATGGTTTCATTGGGGTATAGTTGATATGTAATAAACTGAACATATTTAAAGTGAATAATTTGTTAAGTTTTGAAATATATGCACATACCTAGGAAACCATCCTCAAAATCAAGATAGTTTTACTTCTTCCTTTCCATTCTGAATGCCTTTTATTTCTTTTTCTTGCCTAATTTCACTGTCTAGACATCTGGGACAATGTTGAATAGAAGTGGTGAGAGTAGACAGCTCTGTTTTGTTTCTGATCTTATGGGGAAAGCATTCAGTCTTTCCTCATCAAGTATGGTGTTAGTTATAAGTTTTTCACAGGTGCTTTTTACTGGTTAAGGAAGTTTCCTTCTATTCCTGGTTGCTGGGAGTTTTATATTAGAAATAGACATTGGATTTTGCCAAATGCTTTTTTGTGTCTATTGAGATGATCATACATTTTTATCTTTTCAGTTTGTTAATATGGTGAATGACTTTGATTTTTAAATATTAAACCAACCCTGTATTCCTGGAATAAACCCCACTTAGTCATAATGTATTATCCTCTTAACATATTGTTGAATTGGATTTGCTAAAATTTTGTTTTGAATTTTTACATCTATGTTCATGAAGGAGTTTAGTCTGTAGCTTTATTTTCTTGTAATGTCTTTGTCTAGTTTTGGTTCCCATAGGGTTTTTAACCAGCTTTTGTCCACTGATAAATCACAAATAGGTGCATTTTTGCAATGTTTGGCGGTGTCATAGCATTTTATTCTGGATGAACAAAATTTAACCTCATGTTGGATGTTGGTTTTCAACTTTTTACTGTTATAAACAATACAAACTCTCCTTTTGTATACATTTTTGCAAACATAAAATATTCTTAGGATAAATTCCCAGATGTGAAATTCATGAGTCAGAGGTTTACATATTTTAAGACATGTATCACAAAATTGTCCTTCAGAAAAGGCATAACAATGTATACTGCCATCTGCAGAGGATAAAATTGTCTGTTTTTCAAAACCCTTCCCAAAACTAAGTATTATTTTTTTAAAGTAGGTCAGTAGTCCTTTCACATGATGAAATCTTTTTCCCTCACACAAACTGCTCAGGCCCTTCAGCCTAAATCAGCTCTAAGTGGCCTTAAGATACCAGAGAAGGAAAAAGAGAGAGAGAGGTGATGTCCTTCTAGGTAGGGAAGTCAGCATAATGAATGGTTACTGAGAAATCTGTGTTTATCCCGTAACCTATTTCTGGTATGCCTATCTCTAGGGCAACAGGCTAACTTGCTGATGGGAAACCCTTCTGTTTTTACCCCTGTGGTTAAAGGATAAATTATTTTCTTTTTTTCACTTTCAGGATGTCAGAGCTGGAGGAGCCCTTAATAACCAATAGGTCCAATCCTTCATTTCATAGACAGGGAAACTGACACAGAGAGAGGGAGGAACTTGCCCTAGATCCCATAGGACATCAGTGGCACAGCCAATGGTCGGATAAAATTACTGCTAAGTTCTAGTTTTGTTCTGTATATGACTCTTCCACTTAGAAGAGTATATAGAAAACCCCCTTTCTCCAACATATGCTTTTCTAAATCTGACACTTAAAGGGCAGCTACTGAAGAGTAGAGAAGACCACTGACTTTGCACTTGCATTCATGATTGGTCTCTGTTTCCCGGGATCCCTTTTCCCAATAAATGAGGCTGATAATACAAATGGTTGAATGTGGTTTTGGTTCAGAGATACAAAAGACCTCCAAAGATATCCAAACCAAAAAGGCACAACCTGAGAGGGATCAGTACTGACTTGTGTCATCTACATTTCTCTTGGAAAAATGAAGAAGCGGCTAATTAATATAGAGATGTTGGGGTTTGATGAATGTATATAACATCCACAATGGAAATCAAATTGGGGATGGGAGGAAGGGAGAACTATTAAAATAAAAATAGATAGTTATGCATAGACACCTGTGGAGTTGGCTATGGAATGGTTGATGGGTTGGGTCAACTCATAGAGGGCTTGGTATGTTCCAAATACACACCCCAGAAGGCCCAGGATGCTGATCATGATGTCCTTTGCAATAGTGACACAGCTCATGTCTTCTGGGTAAAAGGTGATGAGCTCCAGGAGGGGCGGGATGATGAGGGCAAGGGCACTGCTGCTCACGGAGCCCACCAAGGAGATGACCAGGTCCAGGCGGGGGATGAGGATGGCTGAGACACCTGCAGTGAAAGAAAAGAAATTTAGAATCACTGAATGTTTTTGCAAGAAGGGAGCTCAGAAACAAACCATTTCTTGGGAGCCTTATAATTCCACAGATGCCTGATACACCATTTTGGAGAGGTGGAAAGGAGCCCCCTGCAGACTTGAGCTGTGGGTCAGGGACTGCAGCTCTGGACTCCCATCTCTGTTTTAACTGCCAATATAGATGCTCTCCTTTTATGTTTTATCTCTTGTGTTTTTCACATATAATATTTATTGGAAAGACTCCTCTACCACCTATCTATTATAAGCTTCTCATTGTAGAGATGGAAAGATCTAGAGCTCTAGAGGGAATGGGATGTACCCACGGTCACACAGAGCTGACACGAGAATCCGTTGAAATGCCCAATCTAAGGCCTTTTCCACTCTACTGTACCGCCTCCCATGTATATGAAAGAACTTGGTACACAGTAAGTGCTCAATAAATGCTTGGCTCTTGCCCAGACACTGAATCAACCTTTGTACTATCTACATAATATAGCCACTGTCTAGAAGCAAGGACAGATAAAAAATGAGAGCTGGCCCTTTGCTGTCAGAATCTCAACCACTTGTTTTCCTACTCTCAGAAGGATCCTGGTAATTAATGAGGACATAAAACATGAAGACAGCATTAGGCTGCTCACTCCCCATCTCTTCTCGTCTATAAATCTCCATCTTTTATACATATGATGAACATATATCATGGATCTTCCAGGGGAGTCCAATTTTGACAATGTTTGAATGAATAAATATACAATTTATCTGATTTAACTTTATGCAGCCATATGATTTTCCTATGAACAAATTACGGAAAACCTGTTCTGGAAAGCACCCATCCTAGCTTGCTGGATCTTGAAGAAAACATCACCTCTTTCTGAAATCACTCCAACACATCCAATCAGAGAATGAGGAGAGACTTACAGACTCTCACAGTTGAGAAGCTATCACCCCTCTGATGGGATGGTCCCTATCCCAGCTTTCCTTCATTGGATGTTTAATAAATTGCTTGCTGGAGGAGCACAGAGAAAAATCAGTGTCTGTTCTCCAGGAGAGCTGTCACTGACAGGGCAGAGAAGATATGTTCAAGGAAAGCTATAAGGCAAGGTAGACCGGAGGAGTGCTCCAGAAGGGTCAGATCTGGTCATGCCAACACACTGCTCAGAGCCCTTACATGGCTCCCCAATTCCCAAGCTCCTTAGCACAAGGTCCCTTAGGACTTGGACCCCGCCAAATCTCTGGCTTCATGTTTTATCACTCCGCATTGCTTTTAGTTCTCCAAAGAGGCCATATGTAAGTACTTGCCTCAGATCTGTGCAGAGCCTGCTACCTACACGTGGTACATTCTTCACTCCTCCATCTACCTCCTACTTACCTTTTAGGTCTTAACTGAAATATCACTCCACTGGAAAGGACTCCCTGACCCGGCCCCAGCTAAGTTACAGGACCTTCTTATGTGTTCTTGGGGTATCCTCTTCTTTTGATCTTAACCATCATATGGTACATCATTATGTACCATCTTAACATTTATCACAATGTGTTGTAACTATTTCCTTGCATGTATTTCCTCCTCCACTGTAAGCCTCCTGAAGGCAGGAGCCGTGTAGTCTTCATTATTCACTACTGTATCTCCAGTGCCTAGCACAATGTCAGGCACATAGTAGGTGACCAACAAATGATTGTTGAATGAATGAAGGATAATGGAATTGACAGACGAATAGAGGAGGAGGAAGTGGTCATTCAGCATATAACAGAAGCAAGACTTGTCATTAGAAGGTCAGCTGTCTCTAGTGATGTCCTCCCTCATCCCGAGTGGCCTGAACTACTCACTTTTTCTCTTCAACTTACACCCTTCCTATTAGGAATGATCTCAGAACAATATGTTTGCAGGTTCCTGATGTCTTGGTACAGACTGGGAACTCTCTGTAATACCTCAAACCAAGCAGGCACTCTGTTTCTGCTTGTACAACTCCAGTTACGTGAAGTGTAATATCTGATAGCATGTTCTTCTGGACTGCTCCAAGATTCACACAGCTTCTCCTGGCCCTGAACTGAGTCTGGATTCCCTTAACTTTAGACTCTGATGTCTGAAGCCTTTAAGACTAAATTTGCTCTCTCTCTTGCCCAATAATCCCACAGGTGGTTGAAAACAGATATAGAAGTGCCCCAAGCCTTCGCTTCTCCGGAAAAACATCCCTAGTTCTTTCCCTCATTCCTCATGGGGCACCTTTTCTGATCTTCCTTCTCTGGGCATGCTTCAGAGAAAGAATTCCTTAGCTCTGTTCATGTGGTTTCCCAAACATCTATAATAGTGTGTAACGTAGAATGAATGAGTGAATAAATGAATGGAAGGAAGCAAGAAGGAGGGGAGGGAGGGAGGGACGAAAGCAGAAGAAAAGAGTGCACCCAAAAAATGATCTCCAAGACTTTAACAAATCAGCCCCTTGGGGTTTTTCCCTACAGTTGAACATCACTTTGTGATAGGGGACTTGACCTTAATTTTTGATAAGAAGGAAAATGGCACAATGCAAAACATAGGCTTTGGTGCTACATGACCTGCATTCAAATCCCAGCTCTGTCACTTCGCAGCTATATGATTTGAGCGTGTTGCTTAATTTCTCTGGCCTTAGTTCTCTCAGTTGGTAATATTCCATTGCTAGGCTGTCGTGAGTATTAATGTCAGTGCAGTGCCTGGCAAACAGGAGGCATACAGGAGTGTGACTGAGTGAATGAAACTTTCTTCCATAAACTAGCCAGTGTGTACTTTCTATGTGTAGGCAGTAGAGATTACTGTAATATTTACTATGTGAGAGCTCTGTTGAGCCCATTTTTCAGGTGAGAAGTTGAGGTTCAGGGAGGTGAAGTATCTTGCTCAAGGTCACAAAGAAGGCAAGTGGCAGAGCCAATGATAGTGGAGTAGATGCCGCTGTGGCTCCCAGCCACAGCTTTGGGCAAAGAGTGCCCTTTAACTTACTCACAGGTCAGACAGACCAAGGCTGTGCGGACAGACAGGTCTACAGACAGTGCCCAGCTCTCTGACACCTGGGAGATGACGAAGGGGATGATGATCTCGGCGGGGACGTGGAACTGGAGAGTGTAGGTAAAGAAGATGCCGATAGAGTACATCAGCTTGACAGACTGGTACAACCTGCAGGCAGGTAGAAAGGATGTGAAATTCAATGTGGCTCCTTGGCAGAGCCATTCAGGACTCACTCATTGCTCAGAAGCTGGTATTTGTCATCGAGTTATAGAACTGGCTAACTTCCGTTGACTCAGGCCTGACCTGCCATCAGAGCCACCTGGAAAGCTTATTAAAAGTGAACATTCCTGGAGATTCTGGTTCAGTAGACTTGTGGCTCAGGAATCTGTGCCTTTTTTTCTTTTACTTGTTAAAAAAGCTACATCTGCAGAGAGTACAATTCATAGTACAAAAGTCATGCAATGAAGAGCCTCCCTCCCACGCTTGATTCCCAGTCTCCAGTTCCTTTTTCCCTAGGCAACCCCTCTAACAGTTTTCTCGTAGTCTTTCCAGAAATAATCAGTATATATACAAGCTTATATAGAATGTAGGTACACACACACATGCGTGCACACACCCCAACACACGCACACACACTGTTGAGCTCCGTTTTTGTTCATTAAATATTTCTTGGAGATTGTTCCCTATCAGTACACATAATTCAGCCTCTTCTGTTTAATAGCTCCTTGGTTTTCCAATTGCATGGCTATACTATAACTTTTTGACTGGTCCCCAATTCATGGATATTTAGATTATTCCCGGTCTTTTGCCAGTAGACAATGCTGCAAAGACTATCCTTGTACATGTATCTATGCACGTGTAGGATACAACCCCAGAAGCAAAATGCTGGGTAGAAGTATATGTGGTTTAACATTCTGATCGCTGTTGACATTTGCCCATTTACTGTCCTAGCTCACTGGAGTGCTAGCTTCTGCGCCCACCCTTGCCAAAACAGTGCGTGAACACATGCTGCTCTTTGCCACTGTGGTTTTTAAAAATTGACATTTCTGTTATTACGAGGGAGACAAAGCATCTTTTCAAATACGCAAAATGCCGTTTTTTGGATTTGCCTATGAACTGTTTGCTCATGCCAATTTTTTCTTGGGTATTGGTCTTTTTCTTACTGGGAAGGGATGTTTGTTTATCCCTTCTTTAAGGCTCCTCTAGAGAGTCTCATGACCAGCCAAGTTCACAGCAAGTGTGAAGTCCTCATGGCACCATGTTTTCCAGCTGAGGCCCTGGAAGGAGAGTGCCCCACCCAAGGTAGCTAGTAGAGGCCCAAATTGCCCAGAATAAGAACAGCATGTTAGGATGACGTCTTACTTGTGTAACGTAAGTCAGAACTTCAAAGAAATTCCACGTTTACTGTCTCGTCTAGTCATTACCACAGCACAGTGGGGCGGGGGAGGGGCCGGTGATATTTTTCTCGTTTTACAACTGTGGCCTTGTGGGAATGAATGCCCCATCACCCTCCTAGCCTCTGAAAGACCAAGGCTGTGGGGAGACTGAACAGTGGTAATAGCTAACACTTGGCGAGTGCTTACTGTGGGCCACACACTTTTCTAAGCGTTTTATGTATGTTAAACCAATGAATCCTCACAGTCACTCCCTGAGATAGCATGGCAGTCATTTGTGCTGTTCACCAAACACTTCCAGTTTCTTCCAGGCACTTGGTAGAATTTCACTTCCCTGCCCCTTGGAGTGAAGTGTGGCCATGGAACTTTCTTTTCTTTTCTTTTCTTTTTCTTTTTGTGAAGATCAGCCCTGAGCTAACATCCATGCCAATCCTCCTCTTTTTGCTGAGGAAGACCGGCCCTGAGCTAACATCCATGCTGATCTTCCTCCACTTTATATGGGACTCCGCCACAGCATGGCCTGACAAACAGTGCGTCAGTGCGCACCCAGGATCCAAACCCGGGCCGCCAGCAGCGGAGTGCTGCTTAACTGCTATGCCGTGGGGCTGGCCCCAATGGAACTTTCTTTGACTGATGAAGTGTGAGCAGAAGAGATGTCTGTCACTTCATTTTAAAGGGCGTGATTCATTGTGCTCTCTGTTATGGCAGCCAGCAACATTTCAGGGAGTGACTATTCCATCAGTCTGGTCCTGGAGGATGGATGGTGCAGAGCCGAGCCCCAGCCATCCCATAATGGACGTGTAGCATGACTATAGAATTAAGCATTTGTGTGTGTTCAGCCACTGAGGTTTTGGAGTTGTTTATAACTGGAGCATAATAGTCTATCCTGTCTGATACAAATGGGGCATTAGTGCCATCCTCACTTTACAGAGGATAGAAATGAGGTCTGCAAGATTAGGCAGCTTGTCCAAGGTCATGTAAGAACCAGGATGCAAATCCCACTACTCAGTTTTAGCACCTGTGCTCTTAAACACTTGGCTCTACTGACTGCTTAGTCACTAGGCACCCAATGCTGCCAGAACAATGATAATAGCGAACACTCTCTGAGTGCTTACTATGTACCAGCCCCCAAAATGTTTCCTGGATGAATGAATGAATGAGTAAATGAATGAATGATCAAATGCAAGAACTCCAGACCAGATTCCAACTAGAGCATAGCAATGGCAGCCTAGGTCCATTTCTGGAATCGGGGTCCTAAGTAGTGGTCCATCTATGGGACCTCAATCTTTACTCTGGAGTTATGCTTTTTGTGATTGCTGTTCCTGTTTGCCTAACTCTTCCAGATCATTCTTTTTTTAGAGCCTTTGAAGCATAGAGTCAGACAGATTCAGTTTCAAGTTCCAGTTTCTCACCAACAATGTGAGCTGGGAAAGTTACTTACAGCCTCTCGAAACATCAACTTCCTCATCTATTGAATAGAATTGATAATAATAATGCTAACTCAGAGGGATGCTGTGAGAATTAAATGAGATAATGCCCAGTGCCTGGATTATCAAACTTACCTGCTATCATAGTACTAATGTTAGCAGTTAATATTTGTTGCTAATGATAACCCAAGGGAATGCCACATTCTGTTGCTAAGGCTCAGATCCCATGACTCTCCTCCCCTCCCCACCCCAGGTGGTCAGGGACATACCAGCAATTGGGCAAGTTGAGGGTGATGCTGGCCTGGGTGTTTGACCCAAACTTCATGTAGCCCAGTGTCCCCAGGCAGATGTAGAGGATGATGACAAGGGACATCCCCAAGTACAGAACAAAAGAAAACTGCTGTGGTTGCTTCATCTGGTTTTTGAGAGACAGCACCTGGAAATGAAAGGAGGTTGCAAAAGGAAAGGTAGAAAGAGATGTGGCACCTTGTGAAGGAGCAGGTTCCCCCACAAGCTCGGACATTCTTCTCTGGATGGCCCAGGGTCAGAGGATCAGGAAGGGGCCACACCCACTTTCATTTTCCTCCATGCTTTCCATTGCCAGGGGTGCCCTACTCCAACTGGGCTGATGAGTCAATTCTCACTCAGTCTTCAAGGCTTTGTGTGGTGCATGGACCAGTTGGCGCCCTGTGAATGGGTTCTAACTTTTCCCTCCACCAGGAGAAGATTATATTCTGCAATTTTCATAAATACTATTATTTAGACCTCTGGAACAGTGACTGGGTTCCCTAAAGAGCCCTAGGGACCATTCACTCAAACCCCACATCAATCTTACCATACCGATGCCTTCAAATGTGAAGATGGCTGTACCAAAGAACAGCAAGAAGGTCTTCCAGCTTGCCATCAAGGGTAGTCTGCTGGGATCTGGAATCCCCTGAAAGGAAGAAGAAGAAGAGCATTGGCTTTGCCATGGCATAGAAATTATCCCAAATCTTTGCCTGGTAAAAGCTGGGCCGCATCTGAACTCAATAGAGACCGTGTTAGGAGCACCCATGTGATATCTAGAGCTGAGTCAATCTTCTCACCTTCTTAAAAATTTATTTATTTTTATTGTGATAAAATATACATAGCATAAAATTTACCATTTTAAGCTTTTTTAAGTGTACAATTCAGTGGCTCATTCAGTGGTACATTCACATTGCTGCACCATCATCACCACTATCTGTCTCCAGAAGTTTTTCATCATTCCAAACCGAAACCCGTTAAATAATAACTGCCTATTATCCAGCTCCTTGGTAACCTCTATTCTACTTTCTGTCTCCCTGAATTTGACTATTATAGGTACTTCATATAAATGAAATCATATATTTGTCTTTTCGTGACTGGCTTATTTCATTTAGCATAATGTCTTCAAGGTTCATCCATGTTGTAGCACAGATCAGAATTTAATTCCCTTTTTAAGGTTGAATAATATTCCATCGTATGTATTTACCACATTTGGTTTATCCATTCATCAGTTGGTGGACATTTGGGTTGTTTCTACGTTTTGGCTATTGGGAGCCCTCTCACCTTTACATGTGGAGAAAGTGGGACCCAGGGAGGGGAAGAGAATAGCCTGAGGCCACTCTGCAAGTTAGTGTCACAGCCCAGAGATGAATTCAGGCCTCCAGTTTTCCAGTTCTCTAACGCCTCTGTCCCATCACTTCTCTCAGAGCTGTGCAGTCTACTAACTGGTACAGCAGCTATCACGGGAGGAAATGATTATTTTAATAGACTCCTGGGGTGGGCAGAATAATGGCTCCCCAAAGATGTCCACGTCCTAATCCCTGGAACCTGTTAATATGTTATATTGCAAGGCAAGGGAGAATTAAGCTTTCAAATTGAATTAAGGTTGCTAATCAGCTGACCTTAAAATAAGGAGATTATTCTGGATTATCTTAGTGGGTCCAATGTAGTCACTAGGGTTCTTAAAAGTGGAAGAGGGAATCAGAAGAGAAAATCAAAGAGATGGCAGCATGAGAAAAACTCAGCCTATCATTGCTAGCTTTGACGACGGAAGAGGGCCAGGAGCCAAGGCATATGGGCAGCTTTGGGAAGCTGAAAAAGGCAAGAAAACAGATTCTCCCCAAAAGCCTCCAGAATAAAACACAGCCCTGCTGACACCTTGATTTTAGCCCGGTGAGACCTCCAGAACTGTAAGACAAATTTGTGTTGTATTAAGCCACTGGATTTGTGGTAATTTGTTATAGCAGCAATAGGAAACTAATACAACCCCAGAGACTTTCAGATTCAAAGAAATGAAACTACAATGGTGGAATTTCAGGGCCTGTGATGATAGCATAGAGTGGGCTTAGGAAGCAAACTGACTGGAATTAGTGGAAAAGTTACTTTTTGTTTATCAGTTTGCTTGTCTGTAAACTGAGGATAAAGGTAATACTTCCAAAATAGTATCATTGTGAAGATTCAACGAGTTAATATATGTAAAGAACCTGGCACTAAGTAAATCAAATTCCTTTATCATCCGTGTAGCCCTTGTCAACCTACCACTGTTGCAATTTGTGTTTGTTATTTGCTCGAGGTTTATCCCCCCAAGTGAATGTAACCTCCTTGAGAGCAGACCCCCTGTCAGTTTTACTGACCACTGAATTCCCAGCCCTTTGAGAATGCCTGGCTCACAGAAGGTATTCAATAACTACCTGTTGAATGCCCCATTGTCATCCAGTGTGACAATGATGATGACGATGACTAGCTTTTATAGCTTGTGGGGCAGAAGTGTTCACAGATGTCACCTTAGCAGGGGCTGCTCAGAGCAGGATGTCACCTTCTCACCTTCACCTGCCCGTAATGATAAGGACCCTCTCCAGGTGTCTCAGAAGCCCTGGACACTGACCCCCTTCTGCAGTGGTTTCAGGCACAGACCTGCACAATATACTCAAAGATCAGAGCCATGCTCCCCAGGGTGGTGACGTTGGCCAGCGTCGAGAAGATGGACAGCATCTTGAGGTTCTGGATAAACACCAACAGGACCAGGAAGGGCAGGATCGTCAGCATGTAGAAGCGAATGTCCAGGATGGGGGTCAGCACTGGGATCTTCCTGGGTTGGCAGGTGTTGGAGGTCACCTGGGCTTCTTCCACCATCTGATGAGAGCAGAAGGAGGGGCGGTATAGTTGAGTTGCCAGACTGAACACGGGATGTCCAGTTAAGTTGCAATTTCAGATAAGTGACAGGTAACTTTTTAGTAAAGTATGTCCCATATATTACATAAGATATGCTTATAGTAAAAAAAAATTATTCGCTGCTTATCTGAAATTCCAATTTAACTGGGTGTCATATATTTTTTTGCCAAATCTGGTAACCCAACAGAGTGCCCGTGATTGTGACAACCAGAAACCCTTAGGATCATAAAATCTGAAGGCTGAAGGGTCCTTTTGTTATCTGGACCAACCTCCTCTTCCCTACCAAATGGATTTCTTTCATACATCCTGAGAACGGGAGTTGACTACACAAGAACATCTTCTTCAACTTTAGATAGCTTTTAGTTAGAAAGATCTGAATGTTGAACAAAGTCTATCTGTTTGAACATTCCATCTACAGTTCTTGTCATAGTTCTGGCTGTTTGAGTGCACGAAAACAAGCACGTTCCCTCTACTCCATGAAGCCAAGGAAGAATGCTGTGAGTGATTCATAATGCCTGTTAGGAATGCAATGAGGGCAAGGTTGCAGCTTGGTTTGCCTTCTGTCTGGTTAGTCATCTTCTGCTTGACAGCCCTGGGATACCTAAAGTAAATCTCACCACCACCTTTCAGGCTCAAAATTCTCAGGTATTTCTGATTGGACATGATTGCAAGCCTCTCTCTCCATTCTGGTTACACTCCTCAGATGTTGCTTTGGCTTCTCTATGAGCCTTTTAAAACGTGATTCCCAGGACTGAGGGAACTCCCAAGTGTGGTCTGATCAGGGCAGAGCCTCCTTACCTGTTGTAAATTGTCTGCCATAAACATAAAATAAACACTGCAGAAGCCCAGTTGGGTGATGATTAATAAGAAGCTGACAGTGTACCTGAGAAGGAAAAGAAGAGGCAGACAGAGGAAGAAACAAATTAATTTTTACATGCATTTATTTATTTTTGAAACAATTATTTCTGTGATTATTTTTAATATTCCCCCACCTTTTTTTATTTTGAGAATTTCAAAGTCCACAGAAAAAGTTGAAAGACTAGTATAATTAACATCCATATATCCTTTAACTAGATATAGCAATTCTTAACTTTTGGCCCTAACTGCTTTATGTATGTGTTTACGTACTCATCCTTCCATGCACACACACACATGTGCACGCATTTTTTTCAGAACCATTTGAAAGTCGATTACAGATATCATAACATTTCAACCCTACCTACCTCAGCATACCTCTCTTAAGACTATGATATCCAGAAAATCAACTTCAATATCCTCAAATTTATAGTCCGTATTTTAAACAACCCAATTCTCTCCAAAATATCTTTTATAGCTGTTTTTATTTTTATTTATTTAGTTTTTTGTGAGGAAGATCAGCCCTGAGCTAACATCTGCCAATCCTCTTCTTTTTCTGAGGAAGGCTGGCCCTGGGCTAACATTCATGCCCATCTTCCTCTACTTTATATGGGACACTGCCACAGCATGGCCTGACAAGTGGTGCATCGGTGCGCGCCCAGGATCTGAACCTCGGGCCGCCAGAAGTGAAACGCACGCACTTAACCGTTACGCCATGGTGCTGGCTCTGTGGCTCTGTTTTTATTTTTTTTTTTGATTCAGGATCTCATCAAAGTTTATATACTGCATTTGGCTACGTCTCTATTTTTTTTCATGTAGAGCAGCCTTGTATACATCTACCATTTTTGTTTTCTATGACATTGGCTTTTTGGGAAGAGTCCAGGCCAACTGTCTCGTAGAATGTCCCACACTGTGGACTTGTATGATTGTTTCCTCGTGATTAGATTCAGGTAAGCACTTTTGGCAAGCATACCACATAGGTGATATTTTGTACTTTTTATAGTCATAGTAGGAAGCACATCCTGTGGTTCCACCGTGGTGGCGACTGCCAGACCTCTCCATGGTAAATGTCCGTTTCCCTCTTTGTAATCTGGGGCTAAAACTTTGAGATGGCATGAATATCCTATTCCCCTCAAGCCAAGGGTTTAGCATTCATTAATGATCCTTGTCTGAATCAATTATTTCATCAGTGGTTGCAAGGAAGTGGTTTTCCAATTCTGTCATTTTTTCTAAATTTATTAGTTGGCATTTAAGAAAGATATTGTCCTCTCTCCTCTTTTTTTTGTATCACAATTGACTCACATTAATTATTTTTTAATTTTATATATTATACTCCATTATTGTCATTATTCTTTTGGATTCTTAAATTGTCCCAAATTTCGAGATACATTTATTTTTTCAGGGAACAAAAATGTGTTTCTCTACTTAGATTTTAACGTTTGGATCAGTGTTTTTCAAATTAGGTTGTAGTACCAATTGCACCAGAATCATCTGAGGTTTATGCTAAAAATACAGATTCCTGGTTTTCATACGAGCCTGTTGAGTCAGAAGCTAGGTGAGACTTCAGAATGGAGATATCTTTTCTCTCTTTATTATGGAGATTTTCAGACATATACAAAAGCAATGACAATAATTCAATGACTCCTCGTGTGCTCATCCCAGCTTCAACAATTATTAACTTTTTGCCAATCCTCTTCCATGTATGCCTTCACCCCCATCGCACACGTGCTTCTTTTGTTGGAATATTTGTAGCAAATTGGAGACCTCAACTCACTTCGCCTTTGAATAACTCAGTATGCAGCTCTAATAGGCAAGGACTTAAGAAAATACATAACCAACATACCATTATCATCCCTTACAAAATTAACAATAACTTCTTTATATCATTTAATATTCAGTCCATATTCAGATTTCTCCAATTGTCTCAAAAATGTCTATTTTACAATTGATTTCTAAACAAGTGTGTACATTGCATTTTGTTATTAAGTCTCAGGTTTTTTAAGCTGCTATGTTCCCCTTGCCCTGTTTTCTTTTTTTTCCTTGCAACTGTTAATTATTTTGGTTAGTGTAAAGAGACCAGATAACTTGTCCTGTAGTATGTCCCACTTTCTAGATTTTGTTGATGATTTCTTCATAATCTCAGTTATCTTGCTTCTCTCTCCCTTGTGTTTCCTGTTAATTGACAGTAGATCTAGTGCCTTGATTAGATTGAGGTTCTTCATTTATCTTTCTGGCAAGAATATTTCCAAGGTATTCTCTGTATTTCTACTGTATCCCATATGAGACACATCATGTATGGCGGTCCCATGTCTAAACATGAGATGCTAAGATTGGTACCTGGGGTCTGGTGGTGTCAGTGTGTTTTTCCTTTGTAAAGTTTCCCAATGACCTGTCACCTAATGGCTTGAGCATCCATTGATGATTGCTGCCTACATGGAATGGACAGTTTTTTTTTTTTTTTTGATGTTTTAATGGTTTCTAACATTGTGAAATTTTGGGTTGTACATTTTTGTTTGTCCATCACCATATATATGACTCCCTTCACCCCTTGTGCCCACCCCCCACCCCCACTGCCCCTGGTAACCACAGTCCAGTTTTCTCTGTCCATGTGTTGGTTTATATTCCACATATGAGTGAGATCATACAGTGTTTGTCTTTCTCTTTCTGGCTTATTTCACTTAACATAATACGCTCCAGGCCCATCCATGTTGTTGCAAATGGGACGATTTTGTCTTTTTTTATGGCTGAGTAGTATTCCATTGTATATATATATACCACATTTTCTTAATCCAATCGTCAGTCGAGGGACACTTAGGTTGCTTCCACTTCTTGGCTATGGTGAATAATGCTGCAATGAACATAGGGGTGCATAAGCCTCTTTGGGTTGTGGATTTCAGGTGCGTTGGATAGATTCCCAGTAGTGGGATGGCTGGATCATAGGGCATCTCTATTTTTAATTCTTTGAGGAATCTCCATACCGTTTTCCATAGAGGCTGCACCAATTTGCATTCCCACCAGCTGTGTATGAGGGTTCCTGTTTCTCCACATCCTCTCCAACATTTGTTGTTTTTTGTCTTGGTGATTATAGCCATTCTAACGGGCGTGAGGTGGTATCTTAGTGTTGTTTTGATTTGCATTTCCCTGATGATTAGTGATGTTGAGCATCTTTTCATGTGCCTATTCGCCATCTGTATATCTTCCTTGGAGAAGTGTCTGTTCATTTCCTCAGAATGGGCAGTTTTTAATCAAGCTCCCCAGCTATCCCTTAGCACACTAAAAAGTTACAAATCATTGGTTTAAATATTTTCCCAACTCTTTCTCACTTGCTGGAAATGGTACATTGTAATAGGTGGGAGCTAGATGGCCTGGATTTCAGCCCTTGCTCTGCCACTAAATTCCTGTGTAACCGTGGGCAGCTTTGTTGCCCTCTCTGGGCTTTATTTTCTTCCATTGAATAGGCATGGATATGGTGCTCTCTAAGGACCCTTCCTGCCTGAAAGTTTTGTTCAAGGTGTCATCAGAAACTGATAAACTTTGGTGACAAATGATGGGCAATTGCAAGTCACTCATCGTTACTGCCCCATGAACTCCTCTGTCTGTTAATCAGAGTGACTCCTGATCAGCAGATGGATGACCTCCTGAGAGTCCCAAGAGAGGAGCTGCAGAAGGGATCTTGGCAGCCACCACCTGATTCACTACCTCCTGAGGGGCCCTGCTGGGAAAGGCTGAAATGTTAGGTTCTTGGCGGAATCTCGCTCTACCACTACCTACGTCTATGTCCTTAGACATGTTATTTTATCTTTATAAGCCTCGGTCACCTCATGTTTCCAGGACAATAAAGAGTCACCCTGCCTACCTCAGAAGGTCATTGAGATGATCAGAGGAGCTAAGACATTAGAAAATATTTTGTACACCATAAACTTTTTATCAAGCAAGGAAACAACCTAAATATTCACCATTAAGGGATGGATTAAATAAGCTATGGTATACACCCACACTGGGGAACACCGTGAGCCTTAAAAAATAATGAGGTAGATCTGTATGTCCCAATGCAGAAAGAAATTAGAGGCATATTGTTAGATCAAAAAGCAAATTTCCAAAAAATATTCTAATTAATGTAAAAGAAAACACAAAACAAAATATATATTTCCATTCAAGCACATATATTCACGTGCATGCAGAGAAAAAGTCTAGAGGAATAGTTACTAAGTAGGTGTCAGTGATTACTTCTTGGATGAAGAGGGGATGGGGGACGGTGCTATCAGAAGAGATTCTCTATATTGTTCCACGTTTGCAATAAGAACATATTCATTTAACACCCGTGTAACTAGAAATAAAGATGAGGATCATTATTATTGTTGTTGTTGTTGCCGTTACTCTTACTACTACTATGAAAGCTATGACCACTACCTTCCCCACACCGAGTGGGTCCTCAGCCAGGCGTTTGGGCAGGTTTCGAGGCTGTACATCATGGCCTCTCCATAGTCCACGAAAGTCTTTTGCAGTCTAGAGAAATGACAAGCAAGGCGTAACTTAAAACGTTTTTGTTAAAGGTACAATTTACTTCCGAAGTGAGTAATGATTATATATTTGTGTGTTAACATGGAGCATTCTGGTAATTCTCTAGCAACGGTATTAAGGAGATATTTTAAAATGGTATACTTTTAAAACGGTCAGGAGTCTGACTTTTTTCTTTTCTGTAGTTGTCTTTTTAAACACTAATGTTTAAGTGGATTGTTTTTTTTAAGTAAACAGTAGCTGTGCGTTGACTTAGGTCTGCAAACCAGGAAAGAGCGGCTGTGAAAGGCGTGAGGTGTGCAGGGGAGGAGGAAGTAGGGGAAGAGGGGGTGTGGGTATGGCCAAGACATGATTGTCTATTCTGGACTCTCATTCCCTCCTTCCAACTGCTGAGGGAGTTGGAACATTTGAGATGCCAGCCTTGGACCAGATTCTATACAAAGTCGATACTTAGACTCCTGCCAAGCACCCCTGTAGGATGTGACAACCAAGTTCCAGCCTATCTTGTCGCTCTTCCCTAGGCAGCCCTTCCTGAGGGTGGGGGCCCTGCTGAGGAACTGTCTCTGAGCAAGTGGGGGCAGTGCAGGTTGCCAAGGGCCGGGATCCTCAGTGCTAACTGGACGACTGAGGGGAGTAGCTGGGAGAGGGCAAGGGCCCCAGACTTGTCAGGAGACCAGGGCTTAAAGCCCAACATGCCCCCTTGGAACGCTGGTGGACCTTGAGCAAGTCTCTTTGACTTCCGGGCCTCAGTTTTTTTCACACGCTGTCTGGGTTTGGGGAGGAGACAGTGAGAGATGGGTATGGAGATGCATTGGGAACATGGCGCAATCCTTCTATTTTTATTATTATTCACTGTGCTTGGTATTTCAAATATAAATAAGGTCACGTTGCATAGGACTGGCAAATATATTAGTCTGAGGGCGACAAATTCAAAAGCGTTGGGGACCAGACAGGTATCAGTAATATGGTGAGAGGGGCTGGGTATAGACAGAATGGGGAACAGCAGAGACAGTGGCAAACTCTCGGCTACGTGGCCTATTCTAAAAAGGGTTGACCGGGACTCGGCTCCCCCCCTGAACGATAAAGGCATGAAGCCCCAGAAGTGCCAGACTCTCTGACTGGCAAGGAGAGGTGGAGATTGTTTTTTAATGTGAAATCTCCAGGTTTAAAACATTGGCTAAAAAACAAAAACGAAAATTGTGGAAGTCCTTCAAAACGTATCTGAAGGCCATAGTCAGCTCATAGGCCATCAGTCTGTAACCTCTATATTAGAAAAAATGAAAAACAAGTCATCCAAAACAAAAAATATATCAGGGAAAGGCTATCATTAATGACATAGATGTCAGAAGCCTGCACAGTGATGTAATGGTCCCAGCAGGCGTCGGGGAAGAGAGATGCAAATGTTAAGGAGTGGAGTCAGATAGGGCTTTGAATGCTGGCTCTGCCACTTCCTAGCTGTGTGACTCTGACAAGGCATTTAACTCATCTAAGCCTTAGTTTACTCATCTATAAAATGGGAATGAAAATGGTGCCTACCATGAAAGTTTACTTTGAGGAGGAAATACAAGAAGGCTTGCAAAGCTCTCGCCATGACCCTGGCACAGTGTAATTGTGCAATAAATTTAATTGCTGAATGAGTAAATGTTCTTATAAATGTTTTGTGAGCTGGAAAGTGCTTCACAAGTTAGGGGTGACTGATATACACTCCAGATACACCTATTTGGGTTTGATAAATTGGCTTTATGAGGAGTTTCATTTAATATCTCTATTTTGACATAAGAAGACTTCCTGCACATCTGCGAGGACCCATTTGGGTTTGCACACCTCAGGAGCAGCTGGGTGCTGTGGACAGAGACCCACCAGGCGGTTGGCTGTAAGGGATTACCCATGAACTGCTAGTTTATAATTATGAAATTCTCAGCATTGTGTTCCTTGAATTTGTCTTTTCTTTCTGGAATTGTTTTTGCATTGAAGTTTTGAATCTGTAAACATTGAGTATTGTATATATGCTTTATTAATGATTGAAGATGTTGTGAGCTATTCATTTTAATCCTAACTCTGTTTTTTACTTTTACTAAATTGTCCCCAAAGGGGTTTACCTGGAACAAATTACTCTTACAAAGTGTGTATATTGGGGGAGGATGGAGGTGGAGAGGTAAGATGAAAAGAAGGGCATCCCTAAGTATCTCGCATACACATGGCCGTTTATGGAGCATGTTTGCGTCTGTTATCACTTTTGATCTTTCCAGGTACGGATATTTAGATTAGAGGGTGCAGGAACTTGACAAAGTCGTTCAGCTGGTTGGCAGCAGAGTTGGGCCTGGACCTAGGAGTTTCCAGCTGGGATTCCTTATTACCCCCTCCCCCGCCTCTCTAGAAGCCAGAGCAGCAGGGACAGGCCTGGAGAAGTGGTCAGCTAATTGGGTCAGTGGCCAAAAGAAACTCAGCACACCCTGAGATAGGGCCTGGCTCCGGAGTGAGAGAGAAGCACGGCTCTCACCTCTGACTGAGGTGATGAGCACAATTCAACAGGATGACCATGCAGTGCACAGTGAGGATCCCGATGGCCAGCAGGCTGATAGGACCGACCTGTGGGGAAAGGAGAGGTGGGGATGGTGAGCCACAAACTGATTGCTCCCACACCCCGCCTTCTCCCAGCCCTCTCATAACAAAGCTGCCTCTGGGATGAGAGCCCCTGTCTCAATGTCCTTGTGCGCCCAGTTGCTCTGGCTTGAATGCCCTTCATAGCATCGCTGCAAAGTGGCTGCCCAACCTCTGCTAGGATACTTTGAGTGACAGAGAGCTCGCTACCTCCCTAGGCAGCCCATGCCTTTCCTCATCTGCCTTGAATTCTGCCTTCTAGATCCCTCATTCCTTTGTCACACCTCAGCCCTCACCACCTCCAAGATGTTTAAAGACAAAGGTTCCTCTTAGGACTTTGTTCCCTTCCTCTAGTCCAGGGTTGTCAACAGGGGCACTGTTGTTTTTTTTTTTTAAGATTTTATTTATTTATTTATTTTTCCCCCCAAAGCCCCAGTAGATAGTTGTGTGTCATAGCTGCACATCCTTCTAGTTGCTGTATGTGGGACGTAGCCTCAGCATGGTCGGAGAAGGGGTGCGTCAGTGAGCGCCCGGGATCCGAACCCTGACCGCCAGCAGCAGAGCGCGTGCACTTAACCGCTAAGCCACGGGGCCGGCCCAACAGGGGCACTGTTGACATTTTGGGCCAAATGGTTCTTTGTTGTAGGGGCATTCTGTGCATTGTAGGATGTTTAGCAGCGTCCCTGCCCTCTACTCACCAGATGCCAATGGCACTCCCTCCCCTCCTGAGTTGTGGCAACCAAGAATGTCTCTAGACATTGTAAATGACTTTGGAGGGTGTGTAAAATTATCCCCAGGTGAGAATCACTGCTCTAGTATGTCTAATTTGTCAATATCTCTTTTGTTTTTTTAAATAAAAATTATGTATGTTTAAGGTGTACACACAATGATTGGTATACATATACATAGTGAAATTATTACTATAGTGAAGCTAATGAACGTGTCTTCTCCTCACATAGCTTCCATTTTTTTGTATATGTGATGAGATTAAAAAACAGTGCTCTTTATTTATCATAATCTCCCAAATGTGATCAGAAAGGCATAGAGTTTCTCACCTCCTTTGTGCTGGACACACGTGCCCTTATAGATGTGGCCTGAGATAACATTATCCATCACAAGAAATAAATGAGAGATCAAGAGCACCACTAGATTCCACTAGAATGTAGGCTCCATAGAGCAGAGACATTTTGTCTTGTTTACTTTGATATTCCCGGGGCCTAACAATGCACATGAAGGTGCTTAATATATACGTCTCAAATGAATCATGGTCAGAAGTTCTGGTGGGAGATGGAGGGTAAAGAAATCATCTAATGACTCTTAGGAAGCAAAAATCCCAGGATAAAAGAGCTATGTGAAGCAGCAAATACCACACTGGCAAAGATAGATTGGCTGAGGGCTATGTGGTAATAATACTCTTCAGAAGTTCTAGAACCCTGAGGATTCCAAAGGAGAGAGTCACATCTCTGGGTTGGAACTGCTACAGACTGGAAGTCATGTCAGAAGAAGATATGTCTTCTTTAGAGATGGGGGCCACTTACCAGGCCTGGAGAGAAGGAGAAATGAGCATTAACTGGATGGAAATCATCTGTCTGGCACCAATTCAATTCAATAGACATGAATTGGGACTTCCTCTGTGCTGGTCTCTACAGCAGGTATTGTGGGGAGGTGTAAAGATAAACCAGAGAGTTCTGCCCTCAGAGCTCTCAAGTGAGTGAGGATTAAAAAATGAGTAGTCTCATCTTTGTGAGTGCTCTAAGAATTCCAGGCGAGGTAGATATAAGTTCTAGAAGAACACAAGGTGAGGGTGGCATTAACTTTAATAGGAAACAGTAAAGTTTTACAGAGAAGGCAGATTTCAAAAGATAGAAACCAGGTAGAAAGGAGCAGCATAAGCAAAGAGACAGAGGAGGGATGGCGCAGGGAGCCTCGGGGGATTGGGGAAGCCACTTTCTCACAGTCAATCAAATGGCTTGAAACAGAAGCCACACCCTCAAATGCCTGCAAGGACCAACCAGCCTGCTGATGTAATTGAATAAAATCTTAGGGAGTGGGGAGGACTGTGGCTAAGCAGACTCTGGATCAGTATGTGAGTACAGTGGGTCGTTAGGAGCAATGGTGGGGTGGGGGGATTGGATGAGGGTCATCAAAAGATAGAAACTCCCAGTTATGAGATAAATAGGTATTGGGGGTATAATATACAACATGATGACTATAGTTAACACTGCTGTATGGTATATTTGAAAGTTGCAGAAAGAGTAGATCCTAAAAGTTCTCATCACAAGGAAAAAAATATCTATATATACTTTGTAACTATATGAGGAGATGGATGTTAACTAAACTTATTGTGGTAATCATTTCACAATATATGATTGTCAAGTCATTATGTGGTATACCTTAAACTTATACAGAGCTGTATGTCATTTATATCTCAATAAAACTGGAAAATAAAAAAAGAATAACAGCATATCCCCTCCAGGCGTGCTCCATTTAGCTCCAGGTTAGTTGCAGTGGGTTGATGCCAACAGGCACATTTCCTATTGCAGAGGGTACTCCCAACTTCCCGTAGATAAACAATGCAAAGGCCTTAGGGACCCACCACACCTTTCCCCTAAATGTGTAAACCTAGTTCCCATCTTACCAATAAGCCAGCATTTTTCATGGCCAGGGGAAGCCCCAGGAGCCCTGTGCCAATGTTGCATTTCAATAAATGGATCAAGCTTTGTACCATCCTGTAAGGGGAGAGTAGGAAGACAAGAGGGTATGTTAGTGGATGCGAAAGGTTACCTCAGTTCAGGCTCCTTCCAGCATCTCCAGCACCCTCCGTTGGGAAGAGGAACAAAACCAGAGGAAGTGGACTCTGGTTTAGCTCTCAGCTCCCAGGATCTCTCCTGGAACGTCTGATCCAGGACTGGCGCTAGTTCAGCTGACTCAACAGACATTTAACACACACTAGGCTCTAAAAAAACAAGTTAACAACAATTGCTACTAATTCTGGATAACTCCCTAGTACCAGTTTATTCATTAATTCATTAAGCAATTTCTTTCAGGATTTATTCACTCAAAAAATATTTATTGAGAGCTACTACATACCTGGCATTTAGATAGACAATGAAAAAATTAAAAATAATTGCCTTAATTTACAGAGTATGTATTGGTGCCAGGTCATTTATTAATTCACTCGCCAGAAAAACAATCTCTTACCGCATATGGAGTGTTTACTGGTTCTAGTTCACTCCCTCATCCATTGGCTCAACCAGTATTCCTTGTGAACTTATTCCATGCCATGGATGGGATAAAATTTATTAACAATTGCTACTGTGCATATAGAATGCTTTCTATGTGCCTGGGAGAGTGCTAGGTGCCAGGGTTCTAAATGTTCTCCACACCTGTGCTGGCAGCTCCTGCCCAGGCACCAGCAATCCACTGGGGAGGTAAGGGGGTGGGAAGAGGATCATGACAAGAGAACCAAAAAAAGGAGTGAAATGAAAAGCTGAGTGCAAAGAGCTCTAACTCAGAGGTTGGAGCACCGGATTCTGAGTTCTAGCTCTGCCATTAATCAACTTGTTTGGTCACTACTTTGGGAAACCCCTTGGCTGCTTACATCTGTTTCTTCTTCTGCCAAAAAAAAAAAAAAAAAAAAAAGAAGGAAGAGGGAATGATTCTTGCCCTGCCTACCTCTCAGGGATGTGGTAAGAATCAGAAGAGGTAATGACATGATTGACCTTGGAATTGTGGAGCGCTCTGCAGATATGAGGCAACATCATCATTACCATCATCATTGTCACCATCACTACCACCTTTGTTTTGGCCTTAACCTGTTAGAAAGGGCCTCCTTTCTAACCTAGAAAGGTGACCTAGAAAGGTCACACAGGCAGTCCTGCAGAGACAGTGCTCATGTCTCCAGGTCTTTGTCCCATTGGCTAGGGAGTCAGGGCCATGTCAGGCTTTTACATTTCAATATGGACCAGGGAGAGGGTTGGGTCCAGAGAACAGGATGGCCCTTGGGACCTCTGTGACTTCCTGCATCTCTTTTAGTTCAGTCTATTCACCTAAGGATGGGGGACACTAGTTATCCCTCCATTTCCAAGAGGTAACTTTTATTTCTTGAAAACTGCAATTGGAAAATACGTCAAAGCAAAAAAAAATCTGATTTTTCCTCTTTTGTCAATTCTTTGGTAGTAATTTCTCCAAAAGATGTGCTCTTTCTCTCCCCTTCTGCCCTCCATCCCTCACTTCTTTCCTATAGGAGCGTCTTGCCCCACTTAGATCAGATCTCTTGGGAAAGGTGAGACAAGGGTTTGGAGAAACCATTGTGTTTCAGCTAACAGCATCATAGATCAGGGCCTTGGAGAGTAAAAGGCATGTTGGGAGCTCCCTCGGGACTTTTTAAAAAAAATTAGCTTTATATTTTTTTCCTTGAAAAACAATACATTGCCATTATAGAACGAAATACCAAAATTCCACCAATTAGAAATAACCACTTTTAACATTTTGGTTAACATTCCTCTGGGCATCCCTATTTGCTTTTAAATGCAGACAATTTTACACAAGGAGAACCATTATAACGCTGTATCCTAAACTAATTTTCTCTGTGAATAACGTGTCCTGCACATTTTTCCACATTCATAGATTTCCTTCATCACTTGTAATGGCTGTATTGTGTTCTACTGTATGTGTCTACCATACTTTATTTAAATAATCTCTTATTGTTTCTGAATTGTCAATATTATAACCAGTGCTTCAATAAAATTATCACGCATACCTATGTTATTATCTGAGTAGGAAAAATTCCTAGAAGTGGCATTATTTGTCAAAGGATATATTTATTTATATTTAATGATACTTTTAAAAGAACTCTAAGTAACACAGTATGAAATTCAAATGGTAAAACAAAAACAAGAACCTAAAACCTTATGTAGTGAATATAAATTTCTCTTCTATCTCTGCTTCTCAGTCTCCCAATTCTCTTACCAGAAACCACCACTACTGTGTTTTGTCTGTGTGTGTGTGTACTTTCAAAGAAAGCATATGCCAAATAAGTATTTGTATGTTTTGTATACGTACGTGTTAGGATTTGACATACATGACAACGTTGCCGTCTAGAAAAGTTCCAGTTTAATTCTTCCCAAAAGGACGTGAGAGAGGGCATTTCCTTATGTCCTTATCAACTCTGGATATTGTCATTTACAATCTCATTATGCCCATGGCTATTATATGATCTGAATACTAGATAATAATCTGATCGGCAATAAAGTCCCAAGAAAAAGTTCCATGTGTCTGAGTTTATGGCAGTAAAAGTAGGGATATGGGGCTAGGCGGTGACTTTTAGTTTCCTGGATGGGTTTGTAGGAGAGAGAGAATATGAATAATAGCAGGTGTAGGAGGAGAGGAGAGCAGCCTGAAACTGGACAAAAGAACAGCCAGCCTAAGATAGAAATTGTTCCTGGAATCAAGAAGCTCATGTTGGGGATGGCTACTCTACCTGAGTTGTTTGCAAAAATTGGGAAACAGGTGTAATACCCGGAGCTACACCCAGAGCTATGGATCAACCTTCTTGGATTCTGAAGATTTCATCTTTCGTCCGCGCATCTCCTGTTCAGTGGGGATAAATGTACTAAGAAGAGAACAGTAGGAAGACGTGGCCCAGAGCTGTGAAGGCAGCAGTGCTCGACCTCCGATCGGAAGAGCAGTGCAGCCGCTTACGTTAATCTGTTGGCTTCCTCAGCAGGATGGACCTTCTCTGAAGTGGTGGTGCTGCTACTCTCTGAGAGCGACTTGGCCCCGTTGTCCAAGGAGTTGGGCTCACTACTGTAGTCCCTTCCAAGCAATGACGTCTTCAACATGGTGCGTAGGTGGCGGCGGCTCAGGGTTAAGGCCTGTAAGAGCCTTGAACCAGCCTCTCATGGGTTTTTCTCCAGAGAAACCTGGGCCGCAGGCCTGAGATGCTGGCTCCTGACTCCCGAGGGTGCCTGGTCCTGGCTGAAGCCCAAAGTGTGTGAACCAGTGAAGCACTGGTGGCAGGGACGCTGATGTTGATTCTGCCTCACCTGGCTTTGGGGGGCTTATGAGAGTCTCATCTCAGGATAATCCTCGGTGCCCTCGAGATTGCTCGGCCACACGCCAGGACTCGCCTGGGCTGTCAGCCCCTCCTGGTTTAGCCCTTAGTGCTGGAGGGGAAAGTGTGACTGGGAGGAAGAAGGCACCATTGGACTGGAGGTCCTGGGGCCTGGATGTGGGGCCAGGCCCAGTGCTCGTCTGTCTTTGGCAAGGAGGAAACCAGAGCTACCTCACAATGGGGCTGCCTGGCCAATAAGGTGCTACAGGACCCCAGGGGGCAGGTGTGGCCCAATGGAGAGTAATCCAGCTACCACCTTCCCCGGGTGCAGCTGAAGAGTGGATTTTAGGCCCAATTCAAATGCCACCTGCTCAGAATTTCTGCACTGGAAGGAAGTATGGACTGCCATCTATTTGGAAGGGAGTGTAAGTAAACTTTAAAAAATTGTTTATTCAAAAAGTACTTATTGAGCACCTAATGTATACTACACACTGTTCTCCATGCTGAGAATACATTAGGGTAGAAAACCTACTACAATCCCTGCCCTCATGGAACTTACAATCTAGTGAGGAGACTGACAATAAACAAAGCAAATATGTCAAGTGTGTGTCGGGTGGTAATAAGTACTATAGAGAAAAATAATGCGGGAACGGGGGATGGCGAGTGCCGGCCCCGGGGGAGGGGGTTTGCAATTTTAGATCCGGTGGTTGGAGAGGGCCTCATTGAGGAATTGGCATTTGGGTAAAGGGCTGAATGAGGTGAGGGAGCATGCCCCGTGTACATCTTGAGTAAGAAACTTAACGCAGGGGAACAGTAAGCGCAAAGCTCCTGAGGCAGGACGGTGCCTGGGATATTTTAGGAACGGTAATAAGGACATGTGGCTGGCTCCAAGTACACAAAGGAGAGGGAGGTGAGTAGAGTGGACATATGCCTGGCTGGCCCAGGACTGTTTTGTGCTGGTTTGTGCTTATTGCCCTGGCATCATTATTAATAGTGCCTCTTTTCATTATCAAGAGTTTTCTGGTTTGGGTGATCAATGACATGGTCACACGAGAGATGCAGTTAACATAAGCGGGAGTAATGGAGAGAGATGGAATGGGGTGGGCAGGAAATTGTAGGCCACTGTAATGCCTTTGGTTTTACTCTGAGAGAGATGAGGAATCACAGAAGGTTTTGAGCAGAGAAGGGACAGACTTGCGTTTTCACAGGCTCTCTCTGGCCATTTTGTCGGGGCAGACTGAAAGGGGGCAAGGGCAAAAGCAGAGAGGTAATGAAGAGGCTTTTACTATAACCTAGGAGGCTATTGCAATGACCCAGGTGACAGGCCGCAGTGGTTTAAAGAGATGGTGAGAAGTGACTGAATTCTGGATGTTTTTAAAAGGTAAAGCCAAGAGGTTGTGCTGATGAACATGATGCAGGGTGTAAAAGGAAGAGAGAGAGTCACAGATGACATCAATATTTTTGGTGTGAGTAACAGCAAGGACGAGCTTGGCATCATCAAAGTCTAGTCTTGAAGATGCCTCGGCAGAGCAAGCGCGGACACACTGTGCTTCCAGTGTGTGTTTGTTTGGGAAGGTCTGGAAAGCTACTTAGGAAGATTATGGGGGGCCAAAGTGCATGCCATGTCAACTCTTAGTACTGCTGCAGAACCAACTCTATGAGCCTCTCCCTTCCTCTGAATATCAAGTGAGATCTCTCCCTCCTCTGATGCTCTAAAGACTTTTTCTCAGGTTGAAAATAATTTCCCCTCCCCCGTCGCATTTATCCATTGCTGTAAGACTTACTAGTGAATGCCGCCTCTGTATGCGGCACTGCAGAATTAGCAATAAAGACAAACCGAGGTCCCATTTTCAAGGAGGCTGCACTCTAGTACAAAGTAGGAAGATAACAATAAATAGGTAAATAAGCGAGACACTGATAGATTATAATCAATGCTATGCTCATTTTAAAACAAAGCAAAACAAAACTCAAAACTACCAAGAGAAAAGTGACAGTCACCACATCCAGAAAGAAGAGCTGTGAACGTTTTGGTGCTGTTTTCATGCACACGTGAGCAATTGCACACATTCTACCACCAACTTAATGTGTAATACAGCTTTTTAAAAAAAATTGTGGTAAAATACACATAACATAAAATTTACCATCTTAATCATTTTTAAGTGTATAGTTCAGTAGTGTTAAATACATCCACATTGTTGTACAACCAAGCTCCAGAACTCTCTTCATGTTGCAAAACTGAACCTCCAAACCCATTAAATGACTCCCTTCTCCCTCAGCACTCCCCTGTCCTACTTTACGTTTTTATGGCTCTGACCACTCTAGGTATCTCATAAAACTGGAATCATGCATTGTCTGTTTTTGACTGGCTTATTTCACTTAGCATAATGTCTGGAAGGTTTATCCATGTTGTAGCGTGTGTCAGAATTTCTTCCTTTTTAAGGCTGAATAATATTCCATTGTATGTATATACCACGTTTTGTTTATTCATTTGTCTCTTGATGGACACTTAGATTGCTTCTACCTTTTGGTTATTGTGAATAATGCTGCGTGAATTTGGGTGTGCAAATATCCCTTTGAAATGATAGTACAACTTTTTCACTTAATATATGTTATACATGTTTTCACTTCACAAAACACAAGAAGAAATAATTTTTAATGATCAGAGAGTGTTTTATTTGTAAAGTGGGGTTTATTGAGGCATAATTTACATCCAGAAAAACTCACCCCTTTGAAGTTTACAGTTCAACAAGTTTTGACAAATGTCTACAGTCTTGTAACTAACATACAATCTATATAACATTTCCTTCAGTGCAAAAAGTTCCCTGTGCCCCTTTGTAGTCAGTCATCTCCTCCAACATCTAGCCCCTGGCAACCGTTGATGTGTGCCATCCCTATGATGTAGCCCCCTTCCAGAATGTTATATAAATACAGTCGTATAATATGTAAGCTTGTAAGTCTAGCATCTTTCACTTAGCATAATGCTTTTGAGAATCATCCATGTCGTTGAATGCATCTGTAGTTTATTCCTTTCTACAGCTGAGCAGTATTCCATTGTATAGATGTACCACAATGTGCTTATTCATTCACCTGTTGATGGCCATTTGGGTGATTATGAATAAAACTGCTACAAACACTCATGGGCAGAACTTTGTGGGGCCAAATGTTTTTATTTCTCTGGTAAAGATTTAGGAGGATTGTTTGTGTATTTTTATGTTGATAAGAAACCACCAAACTGTTTTCCAAAATGACTGTACCATTTTGCATTCCCACCAGCAATTTTTGAGACTTCCAGTTGCTTCTTTGCATAGTTTTTTCCTGTGCCTTATTTTATTTAATAAGCCCTTACTATTGGATATGGAGGACATGTCCAATTTTTCTGTTTTATAAACAACACTGTGATGAGCAGCCTTATAAATACGCCTTTGAGCGTTTATTCGATTGTTGCCTTGGGATGAAGTCTTAGAAGTAGAATTGTTGGGTCAAATAATATTCTTCTGTTCAATCTTGATTCATATTGCCCTCCAGAAAAGTTGTACCAAATACACAACCACCAAAAAAATTGAGCTTCAATTTCTCCACACTCTACCAATGCCCGTTTTTATTAATATTTAAAATGTGACAGGTAAAATGACTCATTGTTTCTTTAATATCTAATTCTTTGGTTACTATTGAGGATGAACATCTTTTATAATTTAGACATTTGTATTTCTGCTCCTGTAAATTGCCTGCTTGTGTTTTTGTCTATTTTTCTATTGTTTTTTTAAGGGAGGATTATTAAAGTTTGTGTATTTGCATTTAGGTATTTACCCCTCGTCTTCGTATAGACTGCAATATTTATTCCAATTGGATCATCATTTACTTTTGTCTGTTCTTTTATTTTTATTTTTTTTTGTGAGGAAGATCATCCCTGTGCTAACATCTGCCAATCCTCCTCTTTTTTTCTGAGGAAGACTGGCCCTGGGCTAACATCTGTGCCCATCTTCCTCCACTTTATATGGGACGCCGCCACAGCATGGCTTGCCAAGCGGTGCATCGGTGCGTGCCCAGGATCCGAACCAGCGAACCCCGGGCCACTGCAGCGGAGCACGTGCACTTAACTGCTTGCGCTACTGGGCCGGCCCCTTGTCTGTTCTTTTTTAATGCAAAATTTTAAATATGTTTGAGTTCAGTTAATCTTTTTCACTTTGTTTTTTTTTGTTTCATATCAAAAGGCCTTTACTACCTCAAGGTTATAAAATATTTTCTCGTTATGACATACTCTTTTAATAGTTATTAATTTTTTTGCCTTTAAATATTTAATTTTTAATTCTTAATATAATCCCAGCTCTGTCACTTACTAGCTGTGTGGTTTGGCCAAGTCACTTAACCTTTCTGTGCCTTATTTTCCTTATCTGTAAAATGGGTATAATAGTAATACTAATGTCAGAAGATTGTTGGGAAGATTTAATGAGTTGATATGAGTACAGCATTTAGAACATTGCCCAGCATCTGGTCAGCACCCAATGTGTTGTTACTATTGTTGTTGTTAATTCATTTTCTACATGGCTGACTAGTTTCCCCAGCATCATTTATTGAGTAACCTATCTTTTTCTCATTTTATTTGAAAGATTCCCCTCAACATATAATAAATTTTTGTTTTTTGTTTTTTGGTGAGGAAGATTGGCCCTGGGTAACATCTGTTGCCAATCTTCCTCTTTTTGCTTGAGGAAGATTGTCCCTGAGCTAACATCTGTGCCAGTCTTCCTCTATTTTGTATGTGGGACGCCACCACAGCACGGCTTGGTGAGCAGTGTGTAGGTCTGTGCCCAGGATCTGAACCCTCAGACCCTGGGCTGCCAAACCGGAGCCACAAACTTAACCACTATGCCGCTGGACTGGACACTAAACATATAATAAAATTTTTGTACATGCTTGGATCTGCTTTTGTATTCTCCTTTTCCATTGATTAGTTTTTTCTAATGCCAAATTGTTGTAATTATGTAATATACTTAATATCTGACAGGAAAGGTCCACTCTCCTTACCTTTTTCATATTTTCCTTTATCCCCCCCTACGTTAATTCTTCTAGGTGAATTTAAGAATCTGCCGAATTCCTCCCCCACCCCCAGGAATTCTAGTTGGGCATTTTATTGAGATTAAGTTAGATTGATAGATTAAATTGGGCCCAACGACCATATTTACATGATGAGTTTTCCCATCTAAAGCACACATTATGACTCTATTTATCCAAGTCTTGATTTTTGCTTCTCAGCAGACTTTTAGTTTCTTCACATAGATACAAAAATTTAAACAATTTTTTTTTAGGTGCTTTTGTTTTCCATTGCTGTGTTTTGTTTTCTCTTTCTGTCTTCCCATTTATTTTTTTTGGTGAGGAAGATTGGCCCTGAGCTAACACCTGTTGCCAGTCCTCCTCTTTTTTCTTGAGGAAGACTGGTCCTGAGCTAACATCTGTGCCAGTTTTCCTCCATTTTGTATGTGGGTCGCTGCCACAGCATGGCTGACAAATAGTTTATGTCCATGCCCAGGAGTCAAACCTGCGAACCCAGGCCACTGAAGTGCAGTGCGCTGAACTTAACCACTACGCCACCTGTCCAGCCCCCCATTTTATTTTTTGATGGTGATTAGCATATAGGAAAGATATGATTTTGCAGGTTTTGTTCTGTTACTGCCTACTTCACTGACACCTTTTGTGTCTAACAGCATCCAGTGGATACTCCCGAGCTTTCCAGGTAATCATACTGCAAATAATATTCCTTCTTTCTTTCCAAAATTTATACCTCATGTTATTTTTTATGTTATTAACATAGTGACATCAAACATCCTTTTCTAATTTCACCCTTGGCTGAAACTGCTTTTAGTGTTTCACTGCCAACTATGGTGCTGCCTCTGAGATTGCCTTCTCCCTCCTCCTCAGATCATGTTAAGTTTCTTATATTTCTATAATATGAAGAGTTTTCTTTGAAAGTTAAAATTGCGACATGAAATTCTATTGATGCGTTTTTTTCAGAACCTATCAATGACCAGTTTTTCTTCCCTGATCTCAAATGCTGTCTATGGTGATGGTTTATCAATGTTGAATCATTTTTGCCTTCACAGGGAAAGCTCCCTGTTCTTTTCGTATGCTGCCAGATTCTATTTGCTATTTTTTTTAAGGAGCTTGCATTTATATTTATATTTGGTCATAGTTTTTGTGTGTGCTCTGTCAGATTTTGGTATCAGAATCAGAACACTTTTGTATAAAAAGTCGGGAAGCCTTTCTTCTGTCTCTAAGCCTCGGAAGAGTTTCTATAGCATCAGCAGTATTGTAGGGTGGCAAGGAAACTCTGCTTTGTTCCTGATTCACCACACAGTCCGCACAAACCCCCTCCTCATTCCATGTCTAAAGAAAGCCTGTTGGGTTTTTAATTTTTAAAAATGTATAATCCACTGGACACATTTTTCCTATTTTTCACTTTGACTGTCACCATTTAAAGATCTCTCTTGGGCTCTACAAAGCAGTGAGGGGTGTTGGTGCATAAATGTTAGAGTCCTGAACCCATCTGTCGCTACATTTGATCTTCACCAAGTTACTTAATATCTCTAAGCCTGTTTCCTTATCTGAAAATGAGGACAATGACAGTACATACCTCATAGGGTCGTTTTAAGGATTAAATGAGATAATCCCACACAAAACACTTAATAAGTGCTCAGTGAGGGAAAAAAGGAAGAATTTTCTGTGATTCTTGATTCAAGGGCAAATTTCAAAAGTTAAAGAATCAGTAAGTTCAATTTGGGGGGAGAGCCAGTACGTGTGTGTAAAAATCAGTACCAAACAATTAAAAAGTTTTAATATTCCCACCACTCAAACACAATTCTGCCAGCTGAAATTCTTCAGTGTCGCTGACAGCTACTACTGAGTCTCCCCAGCTTGCTTTTAGTGGTTACATTAATGTCGCTAAATTTATTTTTTCTTTCCAAGAGTTAACTTTAGCCAGATTGGTCTAAACGATAAAATGAACCTGATCATCTTACACAGTAGGGGCTTGTCCTTGGAGAATGAGAGTGACCATTTTTTCATAACAGAGGAGACAATCTTAAACTTAGCAAGGATGGGTGGGGTGATAGTGAAGCAGGGTGGGAGGCGAGTTCAGAGAGAGGAAGACGGCTTTGCCACGCTCTGAACCAATCAGTGGCAATCCTTTGGGTCAGCTGAGGAAACAGAAGAGCAGGGTAGAAAGGATGAGCCACCCCACTGACCAGGTGGGAGTGTCCCATCTCCCAACGGGTACTCTGCAGACTAGGGATCTGGGTGCAGTCAGCTGGCCCTTCCCCAACCTGTGCAGGGCTTGTGCTCATGAAGTACCTTCTAGAAGTCTAGCAGGTAGAAAGTAACACAGAAAAGGAGCAGACTAGGACTCAGGAATTGGGGCAGACACTCCCTCCCGTCCCCCTATCTTCCCTAGGTTGCACAGGGAGGATGACAGTTGAAAATAAACAGACAGGGCTTTTTCAAATGTTCTCTTAAAACTGAGGCTGAAACAAGCACGAGTCACTCCCATAAACCACAGAGAGTACGACGAGAAACTCCCTCCCTGGGACTATAGATGTGCCTATAATATCTACTCGGTTATCTAGGGGCATCTTCCCAATTTTAGAGGGGAGGGAGGGAGCAAACATCACCAAGAAGGTTGAGGTAGTGTCTCGGGTTGACTGGCCCCTGGCTGCCAGCCAAAGTCAGACATGAGAAAAGACACTGGAATGTCAAGGCAGCAGGACTTAGTGGAAGGAGGGCCAGATGCAGTGTTGGGAGACCCCAGTCTACTCAAAATCCAGCTCAATGGCACCACCTGTGGAAAGTCATCCTCAGTACTCCAGAGCAGGTAGTGTCCCCCTGCCTTTATAAGGACCTATGATGGTATCAGCTTAGTTGATTACCTGTCATTCTTCCCAGTGGACAGTAGACTAGCTTCCTGAGGGCAGGGATTCTTTTCTCACTCATTGGTGCATCTCCTTTAGAGTGATTTATCAGTTAGCTTTTGCTGCTTAAAAACTCGCACACCTTTTGACTTAAAACCACAAACATTTATTATTTCTCACAATTCTGTGGGTCATCTGGGCAATTCTCATGGTGTGGGTCAGCTTGACTGGAGCTGGCTATAGTCTAGGATGGCTTTACTCATGTATCTGGAAGTCAGCAGGCTGATTGATATGGGGGACAGGGTTCGACTGGGATGATTCATTTCTATTCCACATGGTCTCTCTCCTCCACTGGGATAGCTTAGTCTTGTTTACCTGGTGGTCTTGGCTCCACAACACAGCAAGAGATGAAGGTCCCGATACACAAGCCATCACCAAACCTCTGCTTGCATCACACGTACTAATGTCCTATTGACCAAAGCAAGTCACAAGGCCAAGACCAGATTCAAGGGATAGAGATATAAATTTCATCTCTTGATGGGAGGAGCTGCAAAGTCACATTGTCAAGAGGGATTTGTGGCCATTTTTGGAATCTACTACAAGAACTATGCTTGGCACACAGTTGGTAATCAAGAAGGCTTGTTGCAAAAATTAAGAGGTAAATAATGCCAAATCGGGTCATTGTCCACCCCTTTCTCCTCTGCCATTGGCACATCTACTTCCATGCTTCCCATCCATTGTTGGGATCTTTGATCTGGGACAAAACTTTAACCACTGGTTTAGAAAGTTTATTGCTCTTGACTTAAATATGATGGCTCCTTTCTGTCTGAGAGTTGCAGCTCACATTGGACCTCTTGGCCCTATCCATCTTGACGCTGGAGCTGTGCACACCTTGCTGGATTATAGATTATATCCTCAATCCTAGTCTTTGCTCTTTGAACAGATCTGGAAAAGGGGGAACCCTTTGTCTACCAAATCAGGGTCAGCCTTAGCTGGCTGCACTTCCTTCTGCCAGTTGCTGCCATATGGGTGCCCCCTGGTGGTTTCTTCTTCATAGCCCCACTCAAGGTATGAAATTCATCCTGCAAATTGCCAAAAAGTTGGATGGAATCAAGAGGCTTCCATGGGAGAGCTCCCAATGTAGTGGAAAGCGAGAGAAGGAAAGAAAAGAAACAAACAAACAATTTAAAAATTACCATCTAGACCTAGTACCTGGTGAGTCCTTGCTTGTTTCACCATGACTTGGCCCAGAGAAAAGGGAAAGCAGCAAAATAAAGACAATGCATATAGAAGAGATCCATATCATTAAAAGTCAGGTGCTGGTGGGTAAGGAGCAGTGCTGTCCTCATTGAAAAAAAATGGTGGAGTTGGAAAAGGTGAGATGGTCTGTTGGCTGGATCAGATCATCCAGGGCCTGGTAGGTCCCCACCACGAGGCCCACGAAGCCCAGGATGCTGATCAGAGCGTCCTTGATGATGGTGAGGGGGCTCATGCCCTCCGAGTAGTAGGTGGTGATCTCCAAGAGTGGTGGGATGATGAGGGCCAGGGCACTGCTGCTCATGGAGCCCACCAGGGAGAGGACCAGGTCCAGACGGGGGATGAGGATGGCCAAGATGCCTGCAGGAGAGGATATGGGATAGATGGATCATCCCAGGATTAGCCATGCTTTTAAAGTTTCTTTTTAGAATCCTTTTCTTAAAACATAAACTCCTTGTTTCTCATACATTCAGTTACATAAAGAAACCGTTGAAAGTCCTGTCACACCCCCAATAACATTCAGTGGAGGTTACACATTAAAAATTTGGTATGTCTCGTAATCATGTTTCAAATATACACATTGATACTGTTGGAAGGAAAAACTTTCCCTCTACCCACGTAGGTTCAGTAATGGGGGCCTGCGAATTTAACTGACACTAGACAGATTAACAGGAGAAAAGACAAAGTTTATTCAGTCTAGGGAGCCTTCAGATGAACTGGCCAAAGACAGAGCTTCATATACCCGTTTCATAAGGAGAAAGAGAGGGGCAGAAAGAGCTTCTGCACAAGAGCAAGGAGAAGGCATGACAGTTTCAGATGAAGTTTATTTAAGCAATTACTCAGTCTGCGATGATGGCTAGTCTCCTTTCTGTCTGAAAACCTCCCAAAGAGGGGATTTATGGCTGCTGTTTTTTTTTTTTTTTTCCTGTGGCTGCTGTTTGTTCAAACGTTTTTAGCTTAAAATAATTTTTACACCACTCAGGTGAATTTTGAATCCCTACGTAGTCAACAATGATTAAGCTCTTACTTAATAAATAACACTTAAATAACAGTGCTGGAAACTGTTTTGGGATATATCAATGTACAAAACAGACAAAAATTTAAAAAAACAACCCTGCCTTCGTAGAACTAACTTTGTAATAATTAACATGACTACAAACACCTCTTAAGTGCAAACAATTAGAATCTGAAATTATTTATAGGAAATATTTATAGGGGTCTTCAGTTGGAACAAGATCGCAGGATCTCTTTAAAAGAGTGTCATCTCCAGGTGTTACATACATGTCAGAAAACATCTAACAAAAACACAAAAAGATAAAGATCTTGAAATTATATTTTTTTAGTAGGATGTTTTACAGGCCTGGGCTTTTTTACATATTTTATTTTACTTGATGAAAAATTTTCACCAAGGCAGCCCAAGCCTCCCCCAGGCCTCCTGTGGAGGAAGTGTGTGGTATAACAGAAGGAAAACAGGTCTGGACGTCAGAATGCTGGTTTCTCTTCATGGGGCCTTTGGTAACTCTCCACCTCTTAGCTTGCTTCCTCATCTGCAAAATGGGGGTAAGCGATACCTGTCCTTTCAGGTATTATGGTTCATACTACAAATGGTGTTAAAGTTTTAAATGAGTTAATTGATGCAAAGCATTCTGAAAAGTTATCTCTATTATTATTTCAATTTATTTACTCATATGCACTGATTGGGGCAATGCATGCAGAGACCGTAGTTTTAGGCTTCAGGAATCATCTTCATATTTGGGACAAATTCCTTGATCTCTCTGCAATCTGTAAGGTTCTGAATGGTAGTGTCTCTGCCTCCTGGGGTAAACTGGGGACAAATCACTTCAAACGAAGACAATCAGTATCCAATGAATTATAGAGGCTGGTTTACAGCAAAAAGCCACAATCTCCCTGTGGGAGATTCTTTGATCACAATTAAAAGGAAGCTTAGGGACAGCTGGGCCATGGTCACACTCATTGCAGGAATCTCTATCATCTCCTTTGCCCCAGCAAAAATACTTGCAGAAACAGGACACCCCGGATCATGGGGCCTGGAACATGGGGAGGGTTGTGAGGGGGCGAGTGAGCTGAAGTCAACATGTGAGCACGGGCCCGTCCACGGGGCAAGTCCAGGTGACTGCTGCCAGTGGAGAATGTGACCCTAGGCTTGCCAAATCATTTTGTTTTGTTTCCCAAAAAAATTAGAAATCTGGATTTGTGTGTGAGATCTCCCACATTTTTAATGTGGGCCCAAATTTCTGCAACATTGTGAGGGTCAAACAACAGCTCTGCTGCCGGATTAGACTCACTGGCCGCCATATTCAACCTCTGTCCTGGAGGTGAAGGGCGCTGGCTCTGGACTTAGATGAACTGGGTACAAATACTTCCTCTGCCACTTCCTGGGCAATTGCTTATCGCTCCCTGCTTCAGTTTTCTCATTTGTAAAGTAGGGTTTTTCAGAGTCTTACCTCAGAAGAGTTCCTGCAGGACTAAGTAAAATACTATGAAACATGGACTAAAAAGAGCTTAGCACAGTGGCTGGCACACAGTATGTGTTTAATAAATATCAGCTCTTATCATTTTGATTACTGTTCCATAAGCTGTGTCACTCCCTCAGGCTAGACACCAGTAAATCTGTCTAATTAAGGACATGTAAGAATTAGGTTGTCTCTGAGGCTTAAACAAGTTACTAGTTGGAAAGCTGCAGTACGGTCCCTGAAATACAGTTAGTGCTCAATCAATGCTGGTCATCAGGACTATCCTTTACCATCTGGCGGATTCCCGACAGACCTCAGGAAGAGAGCAACATTTCGCTCTGCCTTCTACTCACATGTCAGGCAGACCAGGGCGAGGCGGATGGATAAGTCCAGAGGCAGTGCCCAGTGCTTGGACACCCGGGAGACGGCGAAGGGGATGATGATTTCTGCAGGGACGTAGAACTGCAGGGAGTAGGTGCACAGGATGCCAAAGACATAGAGGAGCTTGACCCACTGGTACAGCCTGCAGGACAAACCAGAGCGATGCTCTCTAAGGCCACCATGCTCTGATACCCGGTCTCCTCGGAGCATTAACCTCTAAACTTGGGCTGCAGTTTCCTTGTCTGGAAATAACGGGGCAGGGCCTTCTAAGAGCCAAGACGGAGTAATGGCAGAGCACGCAGTGAAAATAGAGTGAAGCATCACGGATTTGAATGGAAACAGTGACAGAGTTATCTCTAAATAAAAGGAATCTTGAGCACGGGTATATACAACATCTTCACAGACCACTATCACTTGATGCTCAATTTTAGATTTTAGAAAGAGAGGCTCAGGCCAGGTATCTTGCCCAGGGAGACACAAGCAATAAGTGGTGAAGACCAAAAACCCTAGAAGAAAACTCTAGAAGACTCTGATCCCTTGTGATCTCTGTCAGTCCTGAGGAATTCTCTGGATCCCCCGAAGCTCTTGGCACATAACAGGCCCTCAACAAATGCTTCTAGTAGGTTGAGAGAAGTGCAGAATCCCGAATCCTTGGGGGAAGAGGCAGTCTACAAGTAGGGTTGTGTTGTGGGGGTTGGGGGATAAAAGGAGAGGCAGGGTTACTTGCAGGCCTCAGACTAGGGGAAAGAGAGCATGTGACAGGGGATGTTGAGTTTTATCAAAGCCTTTTTGACCTATGGAGATATGACTTTTTTCCTTTAGTCAACTAAAGTGGTAGACGCATCTCCCATGTTTAATAAATCTGTGTGCGTGTGTGTGTGTGTGTGTGTGTGTGTGCGTGTTTAGGCCATTCCTTAAAAAGGGTAACTTCCACGTTTCTGTGTTTCTTGGTCACACTAGTCTTGCTGCCTGGAAACACCATTTTCCATCCGTCCAAACTCCACTGATTTTTTGAAATTCCTGTCTTTTGAGTAGGTACTACATGCCAGATAGTTTTAGACATGCCCAACTTAATCCTCATGACAACTCTGCTTTATAGATGAGAAAAGCAAAGGTCAGAGAGGTTAAGTAAATCATCCATGACCACAAGCTAGGAGGCAGTGCAACTGGGACTTGGACCCAGGAGTACCAGAGTTATCCTTGTTCGGACAGAGTTGGACAAGTTTCCTTATTGTCACATCCTGATGTACTTTCTTTCCTTGGAAGTCCCCAAGGCCTCTTTGCTACTCTGGAGGGCTTTTTCTTCTGTCCTATGTTATATTAGTGTATATACACTATCTATCCCTCCCCATTCCCACTGGATCACGAGCTGGAGAAGGTAGGGAAGCTCAAGATCACAGTCTACTCACATCAGCACCCTCCACACCCCATGTGCCTAGACTGGCATCTGCAGTAAATGATTGATGAATGACACTTATCAGCTTGAGAAAGGAGCTCCATTTAGGCAAGTTAAGCCTTCAAGTGATTCTTAAAAAGACAGGCATCCTGTAATTAATGACATGCCTCAGTGGGGGAGAAAAGGCTGCACAATGTGATCCAGGGTCATGGGTCTGTTTAGATACGGCACTGTTGAAGTCTGGGTCAGCTAACTGTTGCATGAATTGGGTGCATTTGAACATAAAACTTTTACAGTGGTCTGCCCTAGTTGGTTCCTGTTTTACTACTTTTTCATCCCAGCTACTCCGACTTGGCAGATGTGCACCATTGGGTGTGGCAAGCAAGACTTGGTAACACAGCCTTAGTAAATGTAATTGGAGGTGTTGCCACCCACCGATTCTGCTCTCCGTATCTCTTGCCCTCCCCTAGCGCCCCTCCCTTCTCTCCTTAGGTGACCGAGGACTCTCACTTCTTCCCTCTCTTCCTAAATCATGTTCTTCTTCATACTAAGCTATCAAGGCGTCACTCAACATGGTAGGCTGTTGTTGAAGGAAGAGCCCTCTGGACAGAGAATCCAGAGCCCAGGGTTCCAACAGCAGCTCTGCTTCTCACTGTGGAGGCCCTCTAGACCTCAGCTTGCATCTGTGGAAGGGAGGGAGAAGTAACCTACATGTTCCCGTCTAGCCCCGAGTCCCCATCCCTTGAGGGCCTGTGAAGTTACCAGCAGTTGGGCAGGTTAAGGGTTATGCTGGCCTTGATGTCATTTCCAAACCGCAGGTAGCCCAGAGCCCCGATGCCAATGTACATGGCAGTGATGATGGACATTCCCAAATACAGGATGGCTGGGAAGTGGCGGGCATCCTTCATCTTGTTTTCCAGAGGCAGAACCTAAGAAATATCACAGTGTAAGAAGAGAAGGGGAGAAAGCAACATGAACATAAAGAAGAAAGGCATGCCACTTCTGGCTATATATCCAGAGGAACTGGAAGCAGGGACTTGAACACCTATGTTCACAGCAGCATTATTCACAATAGCCAAAAGGTGAAAGCAACCTAAATGTCTACTGAACGGATAAACAAAATGTGCACACACAAAATATACAAAAGTATATTATTCAGCCTTAAAAAAGAAGGAAATTCTGGCACATGCTACAGCATGGATGAACCTTAACGACATTATGCTAAGTGAAATAAGACAGTCACAAAATGACAGAAACTGCATGAGTCTATTTACATGAGGTACCTGGAGTAGTGAAATTCATAGAGTCAGATAGTAGAATGGTGGTTTTCAGGGACTGGGGGCAGTGGGGGGGGCGGGGCGGAATGAGGAGTTATTGTTTAATGGGTACAGAGTTTCAGTTTTGCAAGATGAAAAGAGTTCTGGAGATGGATGGTGGTGATGGTTGCACAATAATGTGAATGTACTTAATGCCAATGAACTGTATACCTAACAATAGTTAAAATGGTAAATTTTATGTTGGGTATATTTAAGGTAAGATGGTAAATTATATATTAGGTGATTTTATGTTATGTATATATAAAGAAAAAGAAAGAAAGAAGGAAAGGAACGCCTGGAGTTACAACATGAGCCCTGGACCATTCCGAGCTGGAGGGGCCCCTCAGACTGTCCACACCAAGGAGCTCAGCCCCCTGGGGCATCCCAGTCTGGCCAGCAGATGCATTGTGGTCAGCATAGGTTTTAGACAATGGAATATGAATGCCTTTAGGACAAGATTCTTCCCCCATTCACCAGGCACTCTTCTCCCCTCACACTGACATATATCTGGCCTGTGGGGCATCTGAAGGTCACTTCTGTCTAGGAACAAGCCCTCTGGCCTCTCATCCCATAAATTCCTCCTCAGGCTTCTATTGGCCAAGAGCACACCCCCACCTTCTCCTTCTCCTTGATCAGGCTGTGGGCTAAGCATACTATATGCATCAATGGGCCGATCTGTGCCTCAGTTTCCTTATCTGAACACTTACCTGTTGGAATTTTTTGGAGAATTACGTGAGGACTGTAACGGCACACTGTAAGGGCTTAGTAAATGCTAGCTGTTATTATTTTTAATACTGTGAAGACCACAATTCTATGAAGCTGGTACTTGTATAATTCTTATTTTACAGATGAGGAAAACAGGCTCTGAGGATGAAGTAACTTGCCCCAGGTTACACAGCTTGAAAGTGCCAGAGCCAGGCTGCAGACCAGGGCTGTCCACCGAAGTCTAAGTACTGGCTTCTACTCAATCTTGCCTGTTTCCTGCAGCATTGGGCATGTTTGTTATCAGTAGGAACTTAGCATCTATTCCTTTGTGCTGTTAACTCCTTTTTTGTCCTACACGCACCTCCTCCCACTGTGCATATGGAAGATGCTTGAGGAGGGTGCCATGTGGGGGTCATTGCTGTGCCTTTCCACCTTCTTCTGGGCTAAGAGCAGGTTCTTAGCTGCAGTGGGTGCTCAGGAAAATGTCCAAGGGGATTACGTGGAGAGCAGAGAATCCAACATGAGCTTTCCTACCATGCAATACGTTTTTGCTGCATAAATTCCCCAGGCTAAAAATGATCTTTTTACAAGGCCAGATCATACAAAGTAGCTGTTTTCTCCCTCTCTCTCCTTCCACAATCAATCAAAGAGATAAATGGCCATTCACACAAAGTGTGAATGGGAAAGGTCCCTGGGCTGGGAGTGAGGAGTACTTGGTTTTAGCCACAGCTGCAGCAGATTCTAGCTGGCGACCTAGCTCAAGACCCTTTCCCTCTTTGGGACTTGGCTCCTCTTCTGTAATATCCAAGACTGGGCTCGCAGATTTCTAAAGATAATTAGAACTCTGATACTAATAATCATTAGCACACAGTAGGTGTTCAATAAGTACTTATTGAACAAATATTGTCATTTTATAGTTGGGGAATTAGAGTTCAGAGACTAGCCCATGGTCAAAGTAAGATTCCCGCACATTCTTCCTCCAAAGTCATTTGCTCAACCACTGCACTCTGCTTTTTGCCATGACTGTCCAAAATTCTAAATATAAAGTGCTTCCAGTTCCATTAAGATGGTGTAAGCACACTCCACCATATCTTTCTCACAGATTAAAACTAAAAACCCTGGCAGAATACGTAAAGCAACTATCCATGGACTCTGAAAAGTAAATAATAGCAGGTACCATTATGGCAGTGAGTGTCCTGACTTTTTTCTTCCTGTATCTCCTAGTTTAGACTCAAGGGGAGCCCAAATCCTAGAATTATGCTGTGGATACAGACAGAAAAAATCCAAGAGAAACCATCTTTCTGGCCAGAGGACCTAGAATAGGGGCCCCTGAGGGACACAGAGTATAGAGAGAATCTCTATTTTTCTGTTTCCTTTTTCACTTTCCAGGCCACACCCCCCCAAGGCAAGTTCCAGTCACAAAGCAGCATTCTGGTGTACCAGTGACCATGGTGGTCACACAGGCATCTAAAATCTGAGATAGCATTCTTCTTTCTGAGCAGAGGAACTAGCAAAAGGGGCTTTGGGAGTCCAAAGAGTGTGGGGAGAATCAGGACTGGCTATATAATTTGTGGGATCCAGTGCAAAATGAAAATGTAGGGCCTTTTGGTCAAAAATCAAGAATTTCAAGATGATGAAAGCAGAGCATTAAACCAAGTGTGGGATCCTTCCAAAGGCAAGGGCCCTATGCAACAGCACAGGTGGCATGTCCAAACAGCTGGCCCTGAAGAAATCCCTATGATTATTTTTAAATTTTTTCCTCCTTCTTTTCTCTCAGTACCTAATCCGAGAGTCAGATCCAGTTACAGGCAGTGCATAGCAGTATAGGGAAGCTAAAACCCTGGCTTTCTAGCCAGAGGGCCAGAAAAAGGTGCCCGTAAATGTGCAGAAAAACATGGAGAGGAAGGAGCTGGAGAAAGTGATCCTCTAAATCTGTGAGCAAAGTCCAGGGCTCAGCCCTCACATGTGTGGAACTGATGTGAAGCATCAAAGCAAAGGCTTTGAAAACTGAACTATTGTATAGACCACACTCTACATCCCAGCCTGGTCCCTGGATGGCACAAAGGCAGGATAGAGCCAAATATCACTGCAAAGGCTTTGAAAACTAACCTGATATTGGAACCAAGGCCCACAGGAGGTGGGTTAGGACTTGTGTTCTGAATCTAGTCAGATTGACTGCTTGCTAAAACCAAAAAATCAACATTCTCCAGAGGATTTTAACAGGCTCCAGAGTCTCAAAAAATGACATTTAAAATGTATAGGGTACAGTCTAAAATTATTCACTATACAAAGAACCAGGAAAATCTCAACAAGTCTCAAGGGAAAAGACAACAGATGCCAACCCTAAGATGACTCAAATGTTGGAAATATCAGATTAAGACTTTAAAGCAGCTATTATAACCATCCTCCATGAAGTAAGGGAGAACATTATTGAAATAAATGAACAGATATAAGTTGAATATAGATATGAATGTTGAATGAAGATATCGAGTTGAATGAAGAAATATATAGAGAGAATGAAGATATAGAGTTGAATGAAGATATAAGTTGAAAATAGATCAACAGGAATTATTGAACCTGAACATAAAATGAGAAAAAAGATTAAAAAAAATGAATAAAGACTCAGAAGCCTGTGGGACATGTATCAAAAGATTTTACATTCAGGTCATTGGAGTACCAGAAGGAGAAGAGAAAGAGATTGGTGCAGAAAAAAATTTTTGAAAAAATAATGGCTGAAAACTTCCCAAATTAGGTAAAAGACATAGATTTACAGATTCAAAAAATTAAGTGAATTTCAAACAGGACAAACTCAAAGAAAACTATACAGATATATAACTATATCAATATGATACAACTGCTGAAAACCAAAGATGAAAAAAAAAAAGAATCTTGAAAGTAACCTGGTGAAAACAACATTTTACATATAACGATTCAAATAACTGCAGATTTCTCATCAGAACCATCGAATGCAAAAGGAAGGGGAATCACATTTTCAAAGTGCTGAAGAAAAAAGAACTGTCAACCTAGAATTCTATACTATGCAAAATTATCTTTCAGGAATAAAGGCAAAATAAAGACGTTCTCAGATGAAAAAAATGAAGAGAATTTGTCACCAGCAGACCTACTCTAAAAGAAATGCTAATGGAGGTTCTTCATGCTGAAGGGAAATGATGAGAGGGAAACCTGTGAATTCAAGAATAAAGAAAGAGCAACAGAAATGGTAATTATCTGGGTAGATATAATAAACTATTTTTCTTCTAGTAAGTTTGTTATGAGTAGATTGTTAAGTATGTATGACTGTTGAAAGAAAAAATCATAACATGGTCTGATGATGTTTTAATGTATTAAGATGTAATAACTATGAGCAATGCAGCATAAAGGGGAGGAAGTACAGGGATCTATATGAGTAAGATATCTATAGTTTACTAGAAATGATAAAGTATTAGCCCTACATAAACTGTGAAAAGATATGTATGTATGTTATAATTACTGGAGCAACCACTAAAAGTATTATAGAAAGAGATATAGCAAAAAATGCAATAGGCAAATTAAAGTAGAATACTAAAAAGTATTCATATAATCCAAAAGAAAGTAAGAAAAGAAAAACAGAAGAAAAGCAAAAGGAAGGATAAAACAGAAAACAAAGAATAAAATTCAGACCTAATAACCATAATAATTATGTAACTGCAAATCATCCAACCACACAAGTTAAAAGACAAAGATGGTCAGATTGGATTAAAAAACAAGACTTAATTATACTCTGTCTGTAAGAAACCCACTTTAAAATAGGTTAAAATTAAAAGGATGGTATATGACAAGAAAAGAAAACTACAGGCCAATATTCTTTATGAATAGAGATGCAAAATTACACAACAAAATACTACCAAACTGAATCCAGCAGCAAATTAAAAGGATTATATACAATGATCAAGTGGGATTTATCCCAGGAATGCAAGGATGATTCAACATATTAAATCAATTAATGTAATACATCATGTTAATAGAATGAAGGGGAGAAAAAAACCACATGATCACTTCAATTGATGCAGAAAAAGCATTTGACAAAATCCGGCATTCTTTTATGATAAAAACAGTCAACAAACAAGGAACAGAAGGGAACTTTCTCAACGTGATGAAGCGCATCTATAAAAAAACCCACAGGTAACATCATAGTTAATGGTGAAAGGCTGAAAACTTTCCCCTAAGATCAGGAATAAGACAAAGATGTGGATTCTCACTATTTCTATTCAGTGTTGTACTGGAAATTCTAGCCAGGGCAATTAGACAAGAAAAAGAAACAAAAGGCATTCAAATTGACACACAAGTTCACACACACACACACACACAAAACTATTGGAGCTACTAAATGAGTTCAGCAAAGTTGCATGATACAAGATCAACATACAGAAATCGGTTGTACTGAACTAGCAGTGAACATTCTGAAAAGGAAGTTAAAAAACAATTCCATTTAACAACAAAAATAATAAAATATTTAGGAATAAATTTGACCAAGGAGATGTACTTGTTGACTTGTAAGACTTGTACACTGAAAACTACAAAACATTGTTTAAAGAAATTAAAGAAGGGGCTGGCTGCACGGCGTAGTGGTTAAGTCCGTGCACTCTGCTTTGGTGGCCTGGGGTTTGCAGGTTAGAATCCCAGGTGCGGACTGACGCACTGCTTGTCAAGCCGTGCTGTGGCAGCATCCCATATAAAGTAGAGGAAGATGGGCATGGCTATTAGCCCAGGGCCAATCTTCCTGAGCAAAGAGAAGAGGATTGACAACGATGTTATCTAGGGCTAATCTTCCTCACCAAAAAAAAAACCAAAAAACAAAAAAGAAATTAAAGAAGACCTAAATAAATGGAAAGACATCCCATGTTCATGGATTGGAAGACAACATTGTAAGACAGCAATACTCCCCAAATTGATCTACAGATTCAGTGCAGTCTCTATCAAAATTCCAACTGCCTTTTTGGCAGCAATGGACAAGCTGATCCTAAAATTTATAGGGAATTGCAAAGAACCCCAAATAGCCAAAACAGTCATAAAAAAGAAGAAAGGTATACGGGACTTAAACTTCATGATTTCAAAATTATTACAAAATTATTATAATCAAAACAATGTGGTACTGGCATAAGGATAGACATGCAGATCAATGGAATAGATTTGACAGTCCAGAAATAAACCTGTACATCTACAGTCAATTGATTTTGACAAGGGTACCAAAACCATTCAATGAGGAAAGAACAGTCTTCTCAACAAATTGTGCTGGAACAACTGGATAACCACATGCAAAAGAACGAAGTTGGACCTTTACCTTACACTACCTACAAAAATTCACTCAATGGATCAAAGGTCTAAATGTAAGAGCTAAAAGTACAAAAACTCTTAGAAGAAAACATAGAAGTAAATCTTCATGACCCTGGATTTGACAATGGATTCTTAGCTATTAAATACCAAAAGCATAAGTAGCAAAAGAAAAAATAGATAAACTGGACTTCATCAAAATTAAAAACTTTTATGCATCAAAGGATACTACTAAGACAGTGAGAAGACAACCCACAGAATGGGAGCAAACATTTGCAAAACATTTATGTGATAAAGGGTCTAGTATCTAGAACATATAAAGAACTCTTACAACTTGACAAACAAAGACAAACCCAACTAAAAATGGGCAAAGGACTTGAACAGACCTTTCTCCAAAGAAAATATACAAATGGCCAACAAGAACATGAAAAGATGCTTAATGTCTTTAGTCATTAGAGAAATGCAAATCAAAACCAAAATAAGATATCTCTCAATAACTACTAGGCTGGCCATAATAAGAATAAAATTTTCTAAAAACCCCGGAAAATAGCAAGTAATAGCAAAGACATGAAGAAATTGGGACCCTTATACATTGTTGGTGGAAATGTAAAATGATACAGCCTCTGTGAAAAATATTTTGGCAGTTTCTCAAAATGTTAAACAGAATTACCATATGACCCAGCAATCTCACTCATCATACCCAAAAGAATCAAAAACCGGTGTTCAAAAAAAACTTATAAGTGAATTTTCATAGCAGTATTATTTATAATAGCCAAAAAGTAGAAACAACCCAAATGTCCATCAACTGACGGATGGATAAACAAAATGTTATGTATCCATACAATGGAATATTATTAAGCCACATAAAAGTATTAAGTATGGATAGTAATGCTAACATGGATGAACCTCGAAAACATTATGCTTAGTGAAAGAACCCAAACACAAAAGGCCATATATTATATAATTCTATTTATATGAAATGTCCAAAATAGGCAACTCCATAAAAAAAAGAAAGCAGGTAGTGGTTGCCAGGGGCTGGGAGCAGGAAGAATGGAGAGTGACTGCTTAATGTATATAGCGTCTCTTTTGGGGGTGATGAAAATTTTTTAGAATTAGATAAGGGTGATGATTGCACAATAGTGTGAACGTACTAAAAGCCACAGAGTTGCATATTTCAAAATGGTTAAAATGGTGAATTTTATGTTATGTGAATTTTATCTCCATTAAAACAAATTAAAAGGATGGAAAAAGATATATCACACAAATACTAATCAAAAGAAAGAGCTCTCACATTTCATAATTTTAAGATAAAGCTTGTGCTATCAAGACATTTTGGTATGCATGAAAGGATAGACACATTGATCAATGAATCAGTAGAGGAAGTCCAGAAATTGACCTATACACATATATCAATTATTTTTTACAAAGATGCAAAGGCAATTCAATGGAGAATTGGTAGTCTTTTCAACAAACGATGCTGGAACAACTGGGCATCCTATTAAAAAAATGAACTTCAAACTATAAACACCTTTAGCAAAAATTGACACAGAATAGTTCATAGATCTAACTGTACAATGAAAACTATAAAATATTTAGAAGAAAATATAAGAGAAAATCTTTGTGATCCTGGGTTAGGCAAAGTATTTTTAGATACAACACCAAAAGTAGTATCCATAAAACTAAAATTTTGATATATTGGACTTTATCAAAATTAAATCTTCTCTGTGAAAGACACTAAGAGAATGAAAAGACAAGCTACAGACTGGAAAAAATATTTGCAAATTATATATCCAATAAAGGATTTGCATTTAGAATATATAAAGAATTCTTAACACTCAACAATAAGAAGACGACAACTCAGTTTTTAAAAACATTTGCAAAAGATTTGAACAGACACTTCACCAAAGAGGATATACAGATGTCAAATAAGCCCATAAAAAGGTGCTCAAAATCACTGGTCATTAGTAAAATGCAAATTAAATCACAATAACTACTACACACCTATTAGAATGGCTGAAATAAAAAAATACTGACAATACATATAAGAACTAGCAAAGGTGCAGAGCAACTGGAATGCTCATACATTCTGGTGGGAATGCAAAATGGTACAGCCATTCTGAAGACCTGTTTGGCAATTTCTTATAGTTAAACATACATTAATATGTGACCTAGCAAACCTACTTCTAGAGAAATGGAAACTTAACGTTCACATAAAAACCTGTATACAAATGCTTATAGCAGCATTATTCATAATCGTCAAAAACTAGAAGCAACCTAAGTGTCCTTCAGTGGGTGACTTGATAGACAAATGTAGTATTGCCCATACAGTGGACACTCAGCCATAGAAAGCAATGAGCAACTGATACACTCAATAACACGGATGATCTTAAATGCAGTTAAGTGAAAGAAGTCAGTCTCAAAAGGTTACCTCCTGTATGATCCCACGCATATGACATTCTGGAAAAGATAAAACAATAGAGACAAGAACAGAAAGTGGTTGCCAGGGGTTAGTAGGTGGGGGGGGAAGTTGACTACAAAGGGGGCAGCATGAGGGAGGTTTTTGTGGTGAAGGAATTGTTCTGTGTCCTGATTGTGGTGCATCTATGACTCTATGCATTTCTCAAAACTTACAGAAATGTACACCAAAAAAAAGGTGAATTGTACTGTATGTAAATTAAACTTAAAAATTATGTATACAGCACTATCCTTCCTCAAGAGTAGAAGTAGAGACTGTATAATATTCCATTATAAATATACAATACTTCCCAGTTTAAAACTCCTTGATGTTTCATAAAATAAATCCTGTAATTTAAATTGTATACCTCCAATTGCCTTGATTTTAAAAGATTAGGAAACACATGTTGATATGAAGATAAATGTTTAATAGACGTATTGGGACAAGAATAAATCTCTGTCTCCTGACTGCCTCTCTGTTGTAACCTACTTTTCTCCTGCGTGTGACAACTGACCCAAGTGAGGCCAGAGGTTCCTTTCTCCCGTGTGCACACAGAAACCCAGAAACCCAGAGCTCCCAGCTCCTGCTCAGAAGGCCACCACAGCACCGGGCAAGTCTACCCCAATTCAAACCTTACCATGCCAATGCTTTCAAATGAAAACATGGCTGTTCCAAAGAAGAGAGGGTAGGTGTTCCAACTTGCTACCAGTGGCAGCCCGCGGGGGTCTGGAATTCCCTAGAGGAGAGAGACCAGGTAAGACATTTACTCTCAAGGCATGTTTGGGCTCCTTTAAGAGGCGGGTATTCTGACAGTAGACCTGAATTTTAAAAAGTGAATGTCAAGAAATTCAAAAAACTTCAAAAGGAAGTAGGCAACAATCAAAGCTGCTTTCAACACTATACAATATCAAAGAGCCAGAGGAAAGAAATATTGAAGTATTGTCAAAGGACTGAAGGATTAGTATCTCACGGAGGGAGTCTGGTTTATCAGAATCCTCCAAAAGAAAATCTTAGTTGGTACCAGCCTAAAGTGCCTTAAGAACACTCTGAATGTACCAGTGGTTATGGGTATTGGAAATTACTGTGACTACAGCTACAGTGATATTCAAGGGGGCCCAAAGTAGTTAGTTAAATATGAAAGCCCCCTTTTCTTCTTCAATGAGCTATAAACTGAAAGGAAGGAAAGTGTGTGGCATATCTGTTTTATGTACCCTGACCTAGAATGTGAAAACAATGACAGAATCATTTCTCTAATTGAGCAACCTCTGGAATAGTCCAGAAATGAATCAGAGGTGGCTATCTTTCATTAGAAAATTCAATTTTGTGGAATTTATCAATATTGCCTTAATGAATACAAGACTTATCAGTAGTTACCCTAAAATATTTGACTAACTTGTTATTTTTACTAAATTCCATGGACAATATAACTTTTTTTTCTTGTGACTTCTGAAAGATAAAAGCATCTGAAAGCTATTAGACATGCCAAGGGGCTTCTGGGTTTAAATTTCTATGTCCATTATAAAATAAAAATTAGGAAGAATAGAAAAGTAGGAAATTGAGGGAAAATCAATATCTGTAGTTCAACCTCAAAAACATTGTAATTTACATTGTGATAGATTTGCCGTGGTCTTTCGAGACTCTGTTTATACCTCTGTGACTAAATATTAGCTGTTTTTTTTTTTTTTTCCCTTGAGTTCCCTAGGGGTAATTTTGGGTGTCTGGAATTGTAGCCTAGAGGATCTAAGACTAAGGGTAATTCAATATGTTTCAGCTGTGGTAGAAGAGCCTGCTATTGATCTGCCTTTTACTGCTCTCCAGCTACTACAGGGATAGTCTATAGTTCACCAATCAAGATGTTTTCCTAGCAAAGCATAACGTTTTTTTAAAAGCCAGAATTTAACATAAAAATGAGTATTGGAGAAGCAAAATGAAAGAGGAGATGTTCAGAAGAAGGAGATTGCATCGAGACGTCTTTGTGGAAGAAATGCTACAATGAGGTGGGCACTAGGCTGAAGAGTGAGGTACACATTTACTGACCCTCAGGGCTGGCCCCAGGTATCAGTCTATCATTGATAACAGGCTGTGCCCTCTGGAGGAGTCAGGCATGTGGTGTGCACTAACCTGGACGATGTACTGGGTGAGGATGACCAGGCTGACCAGCATGCTGATGTTGGCCAGCATGGAGAAGATAGTCAGGAGCCTGAGGTTCCGGACGAAGACCAGCAGCACCAGGAAGGGCAGGAAGGTGAGCATGTAGAGCCGAGAGTCCATGGTGGGCGTCGGAACCACCGTCTCGTTGTAACGGCAGTTGTTGGTTGTGCTATTAACTGCTTCCACTACCTGAGGAAGGAGTGCGAAAAGCAAGATTCAATAAATCTTCTGGCCACATGATTAGCTCAGTGCCCGGCCCACAATCAAAGTCCCTCATAAAGAGCTGGAATGTCCAGGGTCTCAGTGAGTTAGGGTGAATTTAGGACTTCTTATTACAAATCTTTGGCACCATACTTTCTCAAAAGAAGCTGCACAAATAATTTTAGTAAAAAATAAATAATTGGATTTACAGTGGCTGTTTCTTGGCTTTTGGCAACCCAGCATCCATTCCTCCTGATTTTGACTTATTTTTGGTGAATTCTCTCTCACCTGAATACGACCTTGGAGGACGGCAAATCATAATCACATGGCAGAGCTAAGCTAGGGCTTTCACAATCTCTCCCTGGAATCTGAATCTAATTAACAAGCAAAGTGACACAAGGACAGAACTAGAAAAGGGTAAAAATTAACTCTGAGGGGCCTCCCTGCGGAGACTGCTCATCAGTTCTACAATCTACACCCTCCTAGCTGCCCTGGTTCCTCTTCTTTTCAGTGACCCATTTTTTTTTTTAGCTTTCTTTGTCATTTTGGAAGTTAGCCAATATACTTCCACTAAACTTATTTTTTGCTTAAGTTCCCCAGAATCTGTTTCTTTTGCTTATAACCAAAAAAACCATCACTTACTGTTTCTTAATTAGACCAATAGTGGCATTTTGAGTGAGAGAACTCTTTGTGAGGATTGGGCCATTCACTGCAGGACTTTTAGCATCCCTGGATCCCACCCAATAGAAACAATTAGCATCCCCCAATCATTGTGACAAACAAGAAATATTCCCCAGCGCACATTACAAGCACCCGCTGGCAAAGTCGGGGGGGGGGGGGGGCGGGGATGGTACCACCCTCATTTAGAATCAGCATGGCTTAATTAATACAGTCTTATTGTGCAAGCAATACAATCCGTCGCAGAACAATTAGAAACTAGAGTTAGGATAGAAGAAAATGTAAAAGCAGTGATAATCTCAGTACCTGTGGGTAGCCGTGGTAATGCCTTGGAATATATTCATCTATACATTTTCTATACTATATTACAAATTACATGTATTATATGCTTCTTTTTTATTTCACAAGAACTGCAATCATAGCTTACACTCTTATTTTGAAATCTTCTTTTCACTTAACAACACACTATGAATACTTAAATGATCATTAACTCTTGTTTTCTTCTGATTCCCCACTACCATAGGAAAAATACTTAGAACATTAGCGGGGCATTCAAGGCCCTCCATATATGGGCCCCATTCAACCTTGAAGGCTCTTCCTTTCCCAAGGCCCACGCCTTCTTCTACAAACAATTGTATTACCTCTCTTGAGCAAGTCCCATACATTCCTGCCTCCAGGTGTTCACTCCTCCCTTCTCCCACCTTGGCTGCCACCACTTCTCCAACCTGCCCTTCAACACCCAGCTCGGATGCACCTCCTCAAGGGAGCCTTCCCTTGCTCCAGTGATCTTTCCTGCGCCTGTACTTTTCTTCCCCTTCGGTCACAATTGAGCATCCCTGACCTCAGGGTGGTGTTAGTGGTGTCCTGACCCAGCACCAAAATATCATGATTATATTTAACTTTTTATATGTTTTAGAACATATCCCACTTAGCCTGCAAACTCCTCGAGGCAATGCTTGCCTTGTCTCTACAGATGATAAATAAAATTCTGCTGATAGATTAGATTGATTGCTAAGCAGAAATCTGACAATGTGTTTTAAGAGTCTTCAAAAAAACTCTTTGACCCAGTAAATTTTACTTTTAGAAATATATCCTAAGAAATAAAGGGGTATACAAAGACATGTAGAGATTATAATAGAAAAACAGATGATAGTAGAAAAATAAAGGGAAACAAAATATCCAATGATAGAAGACTAAATCACGGCCAATCTGTGTGATAGAATATTATGAAACTATTAAAAATTATATGAAAAAATGTAAGGACATTGCAAAATGCTAACCAGTTAATACTAAGTTAAAACGATAACCACAAGTGGTTGGATTAAGACTAATCTGTTTTGAGAAGCAATATAGCATAGTATTTAAGAACTTGAGCTCTGATGTTAAAAGGCCTGCATTTTAAATCTTAGCTCTGTGACCTTATATGCATTATAGGGTTTATAGCATCAGTTTTCTCATCTGCAAAATGGGAATAACCACACCCTACTCTGAAGAAGTTATGGAGAGAATTAAATGAAGGAAAGCACATAAAATGCTCTGCACTGCACCTGACACACAATAGGAGCCAACTCTGAATGCCTACTATTTTTTTCCTTCTTTCTAATTTTTTTACATTTCCAAATTTCTGGTATTACTATAAACAGAAAAAGAGCCCTAAAGGATAGTTTTCTGTTTTAAGCTTATTGATTGACTAAGGATGGCCTCTGTTATTACTCATTAGTTTGCTGAAATAGCTACAAGATAACTTGAGGTAGATCAAAAGGACTTCCTGGAGATGACTGTTAAGCCATAGAGATTAAGCAACTAAAGGCAGATCAAGATGGCCCAAAGATGAGGTATCATTCACAAAGACCCATATCAGTTCTAGAAGAGTTAAGGATGATTAAGCTCCAAGGCAGGGTGAGTGACAAAATCCAGGGTCCTTCCAGCTCAATTGTAGAGACCAACATTGAGGACAGGTCCAAGATACTGGACCAAGGGTATTGTGGAAAAAGGAACCACTTACAGAAATCTGCAGATATGTGAACTACGAGAAGTCTGGGTTCTTTGCTAACATCTAGTTTAACTTCCTTTGTTGTACTGATGGGGACACTAGGATCCAAAGAGAAGAAGCCATTGGTTGAACAGCTAGCAGAAGACCCTCCTTTTTCATGTTGTTTTCCCACCCACCTTCTCTAGAAGACTTTACCTGTTTTAAATTATCGGCCAGAAACACAATGTACACACAGCAGAAGCCCAGCTGGGTAACTATAAGGAAAAAGATCACCATATGCCTGGAGGAGAGGAGAGAGAGAGAAAGAAAACTTGTTATAAAAGTTGGCTTGTCATTTCCATTTCCGTCCCCAGCGGCTGGTGACCCTATACCAGCACCCTTGGTCCTGCTGCCACATTCAACAATGGGGCAATAAGAAGTAAGGTAACAATAGTTCTTTTAAAAGATGTTTTTCACCCACCCTCGCACTTGCAGCTCAGCAAGTGGTAACATTCTTCCTGGTTGGGAGCCTCCCCCCACACCTGGCTCTGCGGCATTCCTTATAATTGATACTAATTGAAGTAGAGCAGTAGGAAGCAATACTTTTATTAGCTATCATTAACATTTAAAATTTTTTTCTACCATGTGCCAGATACTGTGTTAGGCCTTGAGGATACACAGACAAATAACACATGGTCCCTTCCTCTAGTAGTTTATAGACTAGTGGGTGAGATGGATGAAAAAATATGACACCAAAGGCCGTGATGAAAAGGGCAGTTTATCCAAATTATGGAGCAGACAGTAAGCCTTCTTAAAAAACCAATACCTGAGTGGGAGTTCCTTGGGAAAGGGAAGAAAGAGAAAGAGAAAAAAGGAAAAAGAGGAGGACTGACTTGTTCTAGGTCGTCCCTGAGAGCTAAAAGGTGGGAGGTGCAGCGAGAGGACTTCAGCTCACCAAAGGCTGCATAATGTCTTGGTCTTTTTTTCTCTCTTCTTCTCACTATAAACTCTCTCCCTAAGAGACCTCCTCTGCCCCTTGGCTTCATGGCTGACGACTTCAATTCTGTATCTCCTGCATACAACTACCCACTTGACATCGCCACTTGAAGATCTCTCAGGAACCTCAAACCCAACTTAGCCCAAACAGAAGTCATCAGAAATCTGAGTCCACCATGACTCTTTCCTTTTCCTGCAATCTTGGGATCCAGTTCATGACCAAATGCACTTCTCTCCACCCCTACTGCCATCAGCTTGGTCCCAGCCATTGTTGCCACCTGCCTGGACGTTGTCAATAGCCTCCTCAGGGGTCTGACCAAATCTGTTCTTACTCCCTTACAATCTATTCTCCTTACAGAAGCCAGACAGATCTTTAAACAATGCAAATATGATTATTCCCCTGATTAAAACCCTGCAGTGGTTTCCTTGTTGCTTTTAAGAAAAGAACAAAGCCTTTAACAGGGTCTAAAATGTACAGCTTGATCAGGCCCCCGGCTCCTTCCTCATCTCCATCTCCCTGACTCTCTGCTTTCCAGCTGCCTGGTCTGTCCGTGCCTTGAAACCGCCACGCACTCCTTCCTGCTTTGTACTTTCACAGCTTGCTCTTCCTTCTTCCTGGGAGGCCCTCCAGGCTCCTGCCCACTTTCCCCTAGTAACTCCTCATTCTTCAGAACTCTTTCCTGTGGAACTCATCTCAACTGCTCCATCCTAGGAAGCCCACCCCAGCTTAGCATCTCAGCATCTCCTTACCTGCCTTGCTATCAACTAGTACTTCTCTCCTTCATCATACTTATCCCAGTGGTTATTAACTGTACCCTAAGCTGTTTATTGTCTGTCTTTCCCACTGGACTATGGGGTCTGTGAGGGCAAAGCCTTGCTACCTTGTTCCCCATGGTATTTCCAGGGCCTGGTACATAGCAGCAGCTGGATAAATGTGGTTTAATAAAAAAGTGAATAATATTAAGGCTGCATAGCAAAGGAATGCACACCCTGTTCCTGGAGGTATACGAGGAGGGGGGCTGGATGAGGGGTGTTTTCAATGAACCCCTTCCATGTGGAAAGTCCAACATTCTGTGCCACATGAGCCAGCTTTCCAGGGAAGAAGGCATCTCAGACAGCCGTATTTTGTCTTCCTGTGTCCTACCCCACTGCAGACAAAGCAAGAACAAGGTACCTTCCCCAGTGAGCATGGTTCTGGAGCCAGGCACTGGGGCTGGCTTTTAGTCCGTACATCACTGTATCCCCATAGTCCAAAAACGGCTTGTTAAGCCTGCAGGAGAAAGTGCATATAGTTACCAAGAGGTAGTTTAACCTGAGATCATCTACAGAAAAGTTAAGAGACACACAGCAAGGCAGGACCCAGCTGGAAGGGAAAGAACACTGGGGCAGAGACCCAAGTTCTAGTTCAGGCTTTGACACCTGTTGGTATTTCCTTGGTGGCTTGTTTTCCTTTCCTGTCAAGTGAGGTGGTTATTGCATAACAAGGGCAATAACACACACCTTGCTTGAATACAGTACTTTCATATCTGTCATCCCATTGGATCCTCACGACAGTTCTCTGAGGCAGGGTTAGGCAGGAGTTGTTTATGTCCATTATACAGATGAGCCAAGCAGATAAGCACAATGGCCTGACTGAGATCACCTGGTGAATCATGTACAGAACCTCGCCTTAGGTCCCTGCCCCAAATGCTTTTCTCTTTTTCTTGGCCATGTTGGAGGAAATTAGGTCATCTCTTGTTATGCGTAGGGTGTTTCTGAGAATGTCCCTGAGAACCGAGTACCACAGGAATTGACATGAGGATGCTGTTTTCCTCACCTGTGGCAGAAGCGCTGGGCACACCTGACCAGGATGTACATACAGTGGGTGGAGATGAAGCCAATTGCCAGCAAACTGAGCGGGCCCATCTAGGGGAAGCGGAAGTCAAGGGGCAAGGGAAGAGAGAAGAGAATGGATTTGTGAAGAACATCGTGGGGAGGGATTTGGTAGTGCAGATATCATTCAGGACTCAAAGAACTTTCTTTTTTCTCTTTTTTTTTGAGGAAGATTGGCCCTGAGCTAACATCTGTTGCCAATCTTCCTCTTTTTCTTTTTTCTCCCCAAAGCCCCAGTACGTAGTTGTATATCCTAGTTGTTGGTCCTTCTAGTTCTTCTACATGGGACGCCGCCTCGGTGTGGCTTGATGAGCGGTGAATAGGTCTACGCCCAGGATCCCAACCAGCAAACCCCGGGCTGCCGAAGCAGAACATGCAGACTTAACTGCTACGCTGCTGGGCTGGCCCCTCAAAGAACTTTCTAGCAAACTGGTTTGCAAGCTCTTTTTAGCAGCAACAGCTATTCTTTCAAATATAATCTCAAGCAGTACTCCAATAAAGTACATAAAACAATTACAATGGGATGTTGTGTTGAGAGTAGGGACCCAGAATTCTGACCCTTCGTGGCCTCTGAGGCATCATTGAGAACTAGAACAACTGGAAAACTAGTTCTAGTCCGACCCCTGCACTCTACAAGAGAGGAAACTGAGACTCAGAGAGTGGACATGTGGCTTATCGAGGCCACTCGAAGTCTGTGGCAGAGCCAGAACTCAAACCTAGGCTAGATGTCTAGACTCCAAGTCTGGATCAAGCAGCCTCCCAGGAAGACTGCTCACCGCAAGCCACCATAAACCCTTAGAGCCTTTCCTCCCGCCTCCCTGCTACAATCCAGCAGTATTGGCCCCACCTGCAGCAGCCCCTCTTACCAGAAGGCCCGCGTTCCTCATAGCCAGGGGGAGGCCCAGGATCCCTGTGCCTAGGTTGCCTTTCACCAGGTGGATCAAAGTCTGGAACTCTCTAAAGCAGAGGAAAAAGACGTGAGGACGTGGGTGTGTGGAGGCGAGGCGATCCCACGCCATTCCCTCACAGCATGCCAACAGCTGAGTTAAGCTGGATAGGTGGGCTTCTGGCCATCTTGCAGTCCCCACGGCCTTGCCTGGCACCTCAGGGTCTCCTGTAGAGTGACCAAGCACCCCAGTTTGCCCAGAACTGTTCCTGGTTTTAGCAGCTAACACTCAATATATGCCATTATAACACTTACTATTTAACAGACACTATGCTAAGTACTTTACATGTATTATTCCACTTAATCCTCTTTTCATGACAAGGAAGTAGGTTATTGCCTTTATTTTGCAGATGAGGAAATTGAGGCATAGAGGTTTTTTTAATGACTTGTCCGAAGATGTATTGGGGATTTGAAACCAGGACTGCTTCGGAGTCCCTCTTCTTCACCCCATCTCTACTGCCTCCCAAAATAGGCCCAGACAGATGAGTCAAGGGACAACCCTATTTCATAACTGAGGACACTGAGGTTCAGAGAGGAGGCAGTGAACAGCCCAAGGTCGTAAGACTAGTAGCAGAGACAGGATTGAACTCAGAGTAAAGGGCAGGCAGCAAAGGGAAATCATTGTGACTTCTGAATAAGTAGATCAGGTGACTTGGGTTCCCAGATGGGTCTGTTGGGACAGGGTCCCTTGGGGAGTGGGCTCCAGAGGAATTTATTTTTTCCTCAGGCCAAAACATCAAGCTGGTGAATGCCATGTCTCCTCCCACTCCAACAAAAACAAAAACTCAAACTCTTGCTTCAAGACAGATGTGAAGGTGATCAGAGGACAAGGTCTAACCCCTCAGGGGTAGAGTTCCAGGGACATATACGATTTGCTGGTGAATTACAAACCGAACCTATCTCTACATCTCTTTGTACCTGGACCAGGTTAAACCAAGGTGAGTATTGGGTTTACATCCACAAGGTTTAGAAACCATGGAAATTCCCCATGAGAACCTTCCAGCAAGGAGGTTTATTCTGAAGAGCGGCAGAGGTATACTGGAAGGAGCCTGGTCTCTGAGGTCGGACAAACCATGGATTAAAAGTCAAGGCCACTACTTAACTAGCTGTGTCATCTGGGGCAATGTGTCCATTTTGCTGAGCATCTGTGAATGTTGGGAGGAATGATATTTTGAAAGAACTGCCCCAAACACCCATATCTTTACATGAAATCCCTAAATCTGCTGGCTTCCTGAGGATCTGCCCATTGATTTGTTAAGGGTTAAAGAGAACAATTAGGGGAGAAGGGTGGGGAGAAGGGGGTGGAGAGTCTCCGCGTGCCTTTCTCTCTCCCTGTGGGTGTCAACATCGCTGACAGAGCGCTGCGCCCTACAGCCCTCCAATGATGGGTTTGTTTTGCAGCTAGGAAAGGGTCAGCGGGTCACTTTGGAAGTTTCTAACTAAAGGACTTAGGAAATCAGATTTTAACTTTGGGCCACTCAGCCAACTTAATAACTTAGTGTGGTTAGTTGTGCAAAGCACTGGGCAGGGAGGCAAGAGACCTGGGTTCTAGCCCTAACTTCTTTGGTGACCTTGGACTGTCATTGTATTCACAGCAGCTTAGGGCACTGTGCTTGAGGGCTTTATGTGCAAATCACCTTTGCAGCCATCCTAGGAGGAGCAAACTGTCATTTCACAAGAGAGAGACTGGGGGACAGAGAAGTTCTGTCACTTGCTCAAGCTGATAGGCAGCTAAAAGGGAATTGGAACCCAGGTGAGCTGACCCCATAGGTACCATGCTTTCCCGACCTGTTCACTCCTTCACTCCAAGCCATGAGGGCCCCTCTAGTTCTTACATGCTTTGTCTTTTTGATTCTTAAGTACCTGAAATCGCCACCAAACCCTGTGTCAGTTCAGGGCACAAGAGCTAGTTGGTTCCCCCAAGGCCTTTGATTGAGAAATATCCCTTCTCAGCAGTGGATGGCCCCAAGGCTTGGAAAGCTCACCCTCAGGGTCACGAGTTCTTAGCAACCCTAAGACTAGCCCTAGGGCAAGTGAACCATGTCCTAGTGCCAGACATTGTGTCCATTTCTAAATTGTCCTGCAGGGTGGCAACGGAAAGTGGCATTACCTGCCCCTTATAGTAACTTCTCCCTCCTTGCTGCACACCCCCTCACCCCGCCCTTCAGATTTAATTTCCAGGCAGCCTCCTTAAATTCACATTGCCACCAGTTTATCCCTGTTTTTCATATGGGGAAAGCAAGGCTTAGAGAAGGGAAGGAGCAGAGTCACAACTTGAACGCAGGTGTTCTTTCTAGTATACCAATGGTGTCCAAATTTTCTTCTTAAAGCAGCAGAACTTTCACCACCATGCCACCCCATCCATTCTTCCTCAGTCATCTAGCTACTCTGCTTGAGTGATGGAGGCGAAGGGGGCTGGAGCCCTGTACCTTGGCTTCCCCGCCTAAAGTCATTCAGTAGATCCCTCCTTGTCACAGTTTGAAAGCCTTATGAGTGATCCCCCCCAGCCGCCAAACACACTCCCAGGAGGTGGAAGGAACTAGACTCTTCCACATGTTGTGCTTTTGATGGCATCACTGCAATTCTCAATTGAAGCAGAGGCTGGGGCGTCTGCAGAAGGAGGCAGGGAGGAGGCAATGTTTGTTGTCAGTGAGGACACTGTGGGTTTATGCTCAGGTCTCACCTTCTGCTCCAGGAAGTTGGGATTCTGCGCACCGCCCCCAACATCATCAGGATAGGCCAGGGGCAAAACTGACTTTAGGGCCAGCACTGGATTCTAGCCCCCATTCTGCCAAGGAGCCAGTGCGTGACCTGAGGTAATTGGGCCTTAGTTTGCCCAGGTGCATATGTTGGGACTGGATCCCTATATCCCTAAGGGTTTTCTGACAGTCTCCACTCCTGCCCCTTTAAGCTCTCACCTTGACTCAGCCTCTGACTGCACCTTTGCAACCTTGGTTTCTCCATCTGCACAATGGGTTGGGAATCGGACAGCTCCCCAACCACCCCCGCCCAGGGTTTTTGCCAATGCAAGCTTCCAGGCTGCAAGGCAGAAGTGGGGATGGCAGAAAAGAGCACTCACGTTATGCCCTTGGTCTTCTGCGAGTCCGGCAACTCAGAAGGGCTTCCATTCAAGAAACTAGGGTCCTTGTTCTGCAGCCTCTTGGCACTTTCAGGAGAGGACCTGCGGTCCAGTTTGAGGTCAACAGCTCCCTGGGCACCCTGGGCACTCTTTGTCACAGGCATGACTGCTTCAAAAAGAGAGGGCTCCAGTGACGACGAGGTCTGAGCTGAAGGAGGCAAGCAGGAAGGTGTCTAGTCAGGTGCAAGCCCCAGCTCGGCGGCTTGTGCCTTAGCAGGCTCTGGCCAAGCTGGAATGAGGCCCCGCCCACCTCCCCAGGAGGATGCTCCTCCCGCCTAAAGAAGCGCAGTGGAAGAGGAGCTCCCGGGAGGAGAGGGGAGGAGGGGCGGGACTTGGGAAGGGAGTCATCCACCCTTACCTAACAACAGCAATGGCAACAGCGACTGCAATACTGATCATTTTCATAACTAAGATTTGTGAAGCACTTCACTAAGGGATAGACATTCTTCTAAATGCTTTACCTATGTTTTCTCATTTACTCCTATAAATTAAATAGTAAGGAAATCAGGCTGTGAACTAAAGGAGCCTGCCTGAGGTCACATAGCCAGAAAGTGACAGAGTAAGGACCAGAACCGGACTTGTCAGACTTTTTAACCAATACCCTCTTTCCACCTCCAAGAGAATACCTACACACCCCCACCTCCTTATTCATCCCAGGGCGGGGGCTCCACTTCCCAATGGCAGCACATCTGCTATCAGGTGTCCTTCTGAGAGCTCCCCTTTCTTAAGTTGGAAAAATAAGGAGCAACCACTCACTCGTTTTTAACTGCTTCTTAGCTTTTGTGAGGCTCCAGGGAGACAGCAGTGGGGATTCTTTTGGAAAGGCTGGAGAGGCAGAGATTGTGCAACTCCCAGCCACATTTCACCGGGCAGGACGCTGGCGCCAGGACATTCAAGATAGAACTCTGCAGCTAAAGGCGGCCTTAGAGGTTTCTCGAGTGTTCTATTCTCTGTCATTATCTCCGACAGATGGATGGGATAAAATTTCCTCCTCCCTCAAAATTATAGCATTTTACTCAAGCCATACCACTCCCCGTGCCATCATCTCATGTGCCAAGAGCTTTACTTAAATGATCTCACAGCTAACTGGTAGCATCAGAGGCGGTTGGGTCCGGGCCTCTCCCTTACATGGATCCTTTCCGAGGTCCTGTATGCAATTTTGGATTTGTAATTCTGTATTCTTTTTCTTAAAGAGATCCTCTCCACCCCTTACCGCTACCTCCCACCCCCTCCCCAGTGGCATAAGCTTCAGGATCCACAAAGCCTGGCTCCTTCTCTGGGTAGCATTGTTCTTTTAACTGATTTGGAAACTGAGGCTCAGAGAGATAAAGAACAGCTTGCCCAAGGTCATAGCTTATCCTCAGCAGGAGCCCAAACTCTACCCTAGCCAGATCTTTCTATCTCTGAAGCCCGCAGCTTCAACCACCACACTGAACGCTTGGTTTGGATCCTGGCCCCACCCTTCAAATTTCTCGTCCTGAATCAACTGAAACACTCACTATGGTTTGAGAAACGTCCTCTATTCACTTGTCTGGCACCGTGACGTGGCAGTGTTCCTGGTCCGTGGGGCGGCAGGCTGCATCCCCCGGCCTGCTCATTCACAGCACTGAGATTCCATAGTTCAATTCTAATCTCATCCCACTGACAGATCTTTCTTTTCGCTCAGGCAACAAGATCAGTAAACAGGATTGTCAAAGAGCTTGAGATGTTTAGGTCTGAGGCTACTTCTTGCTTTCCTCTCCAGGTTGTGAGAAGAACCATGACTTAATCTTCAGATCATTGGGAAAGGGGTCCCAGAATATCGGAATTTGCCTGGAGCCCCTCGCAGACATCATCAGCTCAAAGGAAACTTGCTGGGCACTGCAGGCAGACCTCCAGCTTGTTGCACCACCTTTCAGCAGGCCAGAGGGCTTCTTCCAGGATGGGAGCCTCCAAAATAAGCCCTTTGAACACCAGCCCACACATATGTAGCTCTGGCTTCTGCTGTGGCTCTACCATGAAGCTCTTGTGACCTTGGAAAAAGTATTGCTCCTCTATTCCCGCTTTGTGAAATGGATATTAGAAGGGAGAGGACTTCTGGAGGAATGAGGACCCCAGGGCCTGTGCCTTTCATCCCCACTGGAGCCTGAGATGCAGACCCAGCTTCCCTTGAGTTGGGGCAAATGCAACTGGTGTGAGGACAGCTATGCACGTGACAGCTCTGTAGAGGGTGGAACTAATGGGCTTTAAATAATGATAATAATCTTCTATGACACTTCAGAGTAAACAGAGGGCCTTGTTTCTTTCATTCTTTCATGGCGGTTTTGAAAGTTGAAGTGTATCAGAATCATTTGGGGGAGATAATAAAGCACACCGAGACCCAGACTCATTGAAGAAGGGATAATCTGGGCCTTTTTATTTTTACCAAGTTTCCCAGGTGGTTCTGTTACTGGCTGGAGTTTGATGTTCCATGGGCTGGGAGGAATTGCCCCCTCTTTAACAGATTAGAGAACCGAGGCAGTGAGCTGGGAAATGATTTCTCTGAGGTTGTGTAATTTGGTGGAAGTAAACACAAGTATTCCTTTGCGCTGGAAGAAGCGACAATGAAATCCCTACCCAGATGGAATTCATCACCCCGCCCTCATTCCCCCAGGTGCGTCTTCATAGCCTATGGCTGATTACTGTGTCTCTTCCCCCTGCAGATAATAATAATAATAACTCTCATGTATTGAGTCTATTCTGTGTGCCTAGCTCTAGGCTAAGTGTGCTACATAAGGTAGGCATGATTATTACCCTTATATTACAGATAAGGAAACCAAAGCTTAGAGAGATAACTTCACTTGCCTAAGGTGACTCAGTACTAGAGGCAGGGCTCGGATTTGAATCCAGGCCTCTTGGAATGTGCCTCTGAAGCTGTAGTTTAATTATCCCCGTGTTCACCTACCATGCTTAATGCATAGTGGAAACTCCAAATAATTAATTTAAAAAAAACCTTCCATGTACATAGTTTATGGGGTTCAAGACTTTGGGATTTCATGCATCAATCAAATTTCCAAATGAATTTTACAGACTGGCATAGATGGCCAAATTCTCATTTTCCTCTGTAAGGACCTTAAAAATATCACTGTCATGTCTTAAAAGAAAGAATGTTTCAACCCCCAAAAGCTGAAAGGACACAATATCAGGATAAAGGACAATGTTTTTAATGCTAAGAGCGTGCCTCCCCTTTCTGGTGGCTTGCTGCTCTATGCCGTGGTGTTCCTCATCTGTGAAATGCTGACGAAGGTACCCTTACCTCTCGAGGCGGGAGTGAGGAGTAAATGAGAAAAGGGAGAAGTACAGTGCCTGGGTCACAGTCAGTGCCCCAGAGAGGGGAGCTACTCTTATTGTATGATTTTATCACTAGAGGGACTTGAAAGGTCATCTTGTTGAGTTGTACTATCTTACCAGTCTGGGAACTGAGGCCCAGAGAGGGGAAGGGACACAATGAGTTAATAGTGGTGCCATGGCAGACCGAGACTATAACTCAGCTCAGGTCTCTTGATTTCCAGGACCTGCTGCTTTCGCCATTTCCCAGGTGCCTTGAAATGCAGTACAAATGGGAAGATTCACTCATTCAACAAATATTTACCAAATCCCCACCATGTGACGAGTGCTAGGGCGGGAACTGGGGAGAAGGTGATGAACAAACAAAGCAAGTGCCTGTGTCTTAGCTAGAGCTGCATAACAGAAGACCACGGCTGGGGGGCTCAAATACAGATGTTTGTTTCCTCACAGTTCTGGAGGCTGGAAGTCCCAGATCAGGTCTGGCAGGGTTGGTTCCTGGTGAGAGCTCTTCTTGGCTTGGCCGCCTTCTCCCCGTGTCCTCACATGGTCTTCCTTGGTGTGTGTGCTGGAAAGAGAGCTTGCTGGCTCTCTGGTGTTTATTCTTATAAGGACACTAATCCTATCAGATCAGGGACCCACCCTTATGACCTCATTTAACCTTAATTACAGTCATGCATTGCTTAGCGACAGAGATATGTTCTGAGAAATGCATCATTAGGCGATTTTGTTGTTGTATGAACATCATAGCCTGTACTTACACAAACCTAGATGGTACAGCCCACTACACACCTAGGTGATACGGTACTAATCTTCCAGGACCACTCTCATATATGCGGCCTGTTGCTGACCAACTGAAATGTCGTGACGCGGTGCATGACTGTACTTCCTTAGAGGCCCCATCTCCAAATACAGTCACACTGGGAGGTTAGGGCTTCAACATATGAATTTTGGGGGGACACAAACATTCAGTCCATGAAAACCTGCCAGACGGCTCACAGTCTAGAGCAGAAGGCAGACAATAAAGGAGAAGCAATCACAAATTGTGGTAAATGCATGGTAAATGCCTTGAAGGAAACGAATGTGGTGCAGTCACGGAAGGGATGGTGGGGGTGGGAGGGAGGAGGCAATTTAGGTAAATTTGTTAGGAAAGGACTTTGAGGAGGTGGCCATTGGAGCCAAGAACCAAAAAGAAGAGAAGGAGCCAGCCATGGGAAAATTGGGGATGAGGGCAGGGTGAGGAGTTGGCAGGTGTTCCAGGCAGAGTGGGGTAAGGGAGGAAGCCCCGAGGCAGGGAGTTCAAGCAGCTGAAAGAAGGCAGGGCGGCAAGTCCCGTGATGCAAAGCAAAAGAGGAGGCAGGGAGACCAGCGAGGAGCTGATTGCTGACCAAGTGAGGGATAATGGGGGCTTGGGCTGCTGAGGCGGAGATGGAGAGGTGTGTGTGTGTGTGTGTGTGTGCGAGAGAGATACAGACAGAGACACTCACAGAGACAGAGACAGAGAAAGAGAGAAAGGCCCAGTCAACGATATCCTGAGGAATTTTCATGCATATATTGTTTTAGTTCTAATCTCTAAAAGTCCACCGAACTTACCATGGCATTTATAAAATTAAAAACTGTCCCTCAGAACCCTTAAGTGGCTTAATGATGTATTCGTGTACGTGGATATGGGCTCTGACACATTTCTAGGTTTCTGAACTTGTTGGGGGAGGGAGGCTTGGGGAGGGAGAGAAAGTCAGTGGCTTCAGCAAGTGGCTTCACCTGGTGAACAGGAATAAGGACACAATGGGGCCTCTCTTACCTGTTGTAGGTGTCAACTCTGCTCCTACTATGCAGTATGAGTCATTCACTAAGTTTATTTTCAGCAGAAGATAATGATGGTGATACCATAGGAAAGCCACCATTTATCGAGCATTTCCTGTGTGCCAGGGACTTAACATTCATCATGTCACTTAATGTTCACAGCAGTCACCACCTCCACCCCCCTCCAAGCCCACATCATCTCTCACTTGGAAGACAACAAGAGTTTCCTAATGAGTTTCCTTGTCTAAAATCTATGTCCTCACAGTAGCCAGTGATGATGCTACCCCCTTGCCTAAAACCTCCCCCTGCTCCCAACTGCCCTGAGAATACAATCTAGTCTTTTCACCATGGCTCATGAGGCCCAGTGTGCTCCGGGCCCTGCCACCCCTCCAACCTCACCTTGTTCGTCCCTCTCCCTGGAACACTACATCCAGCCACACTGACCTCCTTTTGGTTCTCCAGTAAACTCTGTCCTTTCCTCCGTGGATATCTGCATTTGCTGCTCCCTGCGCCTGCACTGTTCATCCTCTGCATTTTGCCTTGCTGGTCTTAGCTCAAATTTCTTCTCCTCCAAGGGCCTCCCTGATCACCCTGTGTAAGGCAAGTCCCCTCTGCCTGCCTCCTTACTCTCAGTCACACACCCTGCTGTTTTCCCTCGTGTTGCTTCTCACAATTTGTAATGATCTTGCTTATGTACTTGCTTCCCCATGGCTGTTTGTCCTCTCTCACTGGGATTGAAGCTCTGTGGAAGTGGGAAGGACTTGGTCATCTCTGCGTCCTCACTGCTTAAGCCTGGCCCATGGTAGGCTCTCAAAAAATATTTGATGAATGAAGGCGTTATTGCTCCCATTTTACAGACAAGGACTAAGAGAGGTAAAGTCCCTGCTCTTGCTTGTATTAGTTTCTTTTGGCCGCTGTAAGAAATCGCCACAAACTTAGTGGCTTAAGACATCACAAACTCATCCTCTTACAGTTCTAGATGCCAGAAGCCTGAAATCAGTGTCTGTGGGCTAAAGTCAAGGTGTTGGCAGGGCCTCGTGTCGTCCAGAGGCTCTAGGGGACAATCTGTTTCCTTGTCTTTCCCAGTGTCTAGAGCTGCATTCCTTGCATTCCTTGGCTCCTGGCCGCTTCCTTCATCTTCACGTAGTGGCTTCTCTCTCTGACTGTTTCCATCCCATGGTTTTCTTCTCTTTTGTCTGTAGTCAACTCTTCCTCTTTCTCCCTCCTGTAAGGATCCCTGTGATTACATTCAGGGCCTGCCTGCATACTCAAGGATCATCCCCTCATCTCATTCTTAATTTAACCGCATCTGCAAAGTGCCATATAAAGTAACACAGATTCTGAGGATTCAGACATGGATATCTGGGGCCATTAGTCACCCTATCACCCTTAGCCAATCATCAACCCGAGATCTGTCCGACTTCAGAAGCAAACTGCTGACTTAGGCGGTGGTATTTGCACACAGGCGTTTCTCTTCCCTGGCTGGTTAGAGTACCTAGCACATGGCTGTGCACACAATTACCGCTCATGCAGTGCTCTCCCTTGGGCATCAGAGCTTCTCTCTTTCACTCGGGACTAAAGACCCACGTGTGGCTCTTGCGCCAACCCAGTTTCCTTCCATATCTACCCAAAGGGGATAGTACTGACGGCTCCGGCTCTCTCTGGCTTCTTCCTTAGTGCCTTCTTTACCACTTGATGATTTTGTGGCTGTTTTGTCCCTTTCCCCTCCTTTCTCTCCCTCCCTCTCTCCCTCCCTCCCCCCCCTTCCTTTCTTTCTACCTCTTCGATATCACAGACTTGTAGTACTTATAGGCATAGACTGGTCTCTTCATTCCACAGATTGTGAAACTGAGGCTCAGAGAGCTCAGTGAGCAGACACAAAGACACACTATGTTTGGGATACGGCCAGGGATAGAACTCAAAATATGGTTCCCAGTTTAGGGACTGTCTACCAAAACCTGACACTGTCTTCAAAAAAATTTTTTGTTATTATTAATAGACTTTATTTTTTAGAGCAGTTTTAGGTTCACAGTAAAATTGAGCAGAAAGTAGAGAGTTCTCATATAATCCCTGATCCTAAACACTCACAGCCTCCAGCCTCCCCCACCATCAACATCCCCCAGCAGAGTGGCGCATTTGTTACAATCCGTGAACCTTCAAGGACACATCGTCATCACCCCAAATCCACAGTTCACATTAGGGTTTACTCTTGGTGTTGTACGTTCTGGGGTTTGGACAAATGCAGAATGACGTGTATCCACCGTTATGTTATCATACAGAATAGTTTCTCTGTCCTAAAAATCCTCTGTGCTTCCCCTAACCCTCCATCTCCTCACCCCTGCAACCACTGATCTTTTCACTGTCCCCACAGTTTTGCCTTTTCCAGAATGTCGTGTAATTGGAATCATCCTTCCCTCAGTGATATTCATTTAAGGCTCCTCCATGTCTTTTCATGGCTTGATAGCCCATTTCTCTTTAGTGCTAAACAATATTGCACGTCTGGACGTACCAGTTTATTTATCTATACACCTACTGAAGGACGTTTTTTTTATTTATTTATTTTTTTTTAATTTTTTCCCTCCAAAGCCCCAGTAGATAGATGTGTGTCATAGCTGCACATCCTTCTAGTTGCTGTATGTGGGACGCGGCCTCAGCATGGCCGGAGAAGCGGTGCGTCAGTGTGCGCCCGGGGTTCCGAACCCGGGCCGCCAGCAGCGGAGCGCGCGCACTTAACCGCTAAGCCACGGGGCCGGCCCCATGAAGGACGTTTTGCTTCCAAGTTGTGGCAATTATCAATACAGCTGCTATAAGCATCCATGTGGATGTTTTTTGCAGACATAAGTTTTCAACTCATTTGGGTAAATACTGGTGTCCTCATTTTGTTAGGTCTGGTTTGCAGAACAGCTACTGTGGAGGAAAGGATCTCCTACCCAGATAAATATTGGAGATCATAGACTCCAACCTCCTCATTTTATAGATGGGGAAACAGGCCCAGGGAGATTGGCCTTGCCCTGTCCCTGGGGCCCCATCCCTCAGCTGGGGCTAGCGGTTGTGGGAATGGACTCTACTTTGGTCAGAGTGCAGGCAGGAGAGATGGTTCCAGGGCTACTCTCCCTCTTTCCCAGAAGCTCCAGAAATAGTCCTGGCACTAACTGCTGTTGGCTAGATTGGGACACACGTGTGTGCCTGGACCAGTGATTGCAACTCCGATGGTCCGGGATTAGGTTATCTGTTCACTCCTAGAGCCAGGGGTAGCCTCACCAGAATTGTGTATATGGGGAGTGGCACAAGGGGTTTTCCAAAGGAAAATTAGGGAACAATTACCAGAAGAAGGGAGGTTGGATGCTGGGCAGCAGAAACAGATGTTCATCACATAAGAGAAATAAAACTTGAACATTAGGAGCCATAATGCAAGGGACAGCATGTAAGACGTCTCCACTGACCAAAGCCAAGCAAATTAAAATAACAGGGACATAGCACTGGAAGTTAATTTGGTGATAGTTGTCAAAATTTTAAAAAGCACATTCCCTTTCACTCAGCAATTCAATTTCTAGGGATGCATGTTATGGAGATGTTTGCCCAGCTGTACACCAGGGTGTTTACTACAGCGTTATCTTCACCAGCAAAAGATCGGAGACAACCTGCGTGTACATCAAGGGGATAATGAGTTGAGTAAAATGTTGCTGCAGCTGTTAAAGAGACTCAAATACATCTGTGTATACTGATGTGGAGGCATGTTCAGGGTATATTATTGTGAAATATGAAATGCTCAACACACTAAGTGTAATATCTCATTTTTCTAAAGAAACCACATACAGGTACAACCACAAACACCCATACATAGAACAAACACACACACATACGTACATGCTGCTATGGTCTGAATGTGTGTGTCCCCCCAAAATTCATATGTTGAAATCCTAATGCCTAATGTGATGGTATCAGGAGGTGGGGCCTTTGGGAGATGATAAGGTCATGAGAGTGGAGCCCTCGTGAATGCCATTAATGCCCTTATAAAAGAGGCTTGAGAGAGCTCCCTTGCCACTTCCACCATGTGAGTATACAATGAGAACTCTGCCACTTGGAAGAGGGCCCCCACCTGACCATGGTGCTATCCTGATGTCGGACTTCCAGCCTCCCAGAACTGTGAGAAATAAACTTCTGTTGTTTTTAAGCCACCCACTCAGTCTGTGGTATTTTGTTATGGCAGCATGAATGGACTAAGACACACACATATTATACCCATGTTTGTGTATGCTCGAAAAAGTTCTGGAAGAATTTACAGTATTTCCTCCTACATTGTAGGAGTATAAGTGGAGACCTATGGGTGGAAACAGGAGTGGGAATTTCATGTTTTAATTTCAGTGCTTTGATTTTTAAAGACACATCTACGGTCCCAGGCCGGTGGTGTAGTGGTTAAGTTTGCGCGCTCTGCTTTGGTGGCCTGCGGTTCACCGATTCAGATCCTGGGTGCAGACCTACTCACTGCTCATCAAGCCATGCTGAGGTGGTGTCCCACATAGGAGAGCTACAACTCGACAACTATGATACACAATTATGTACCGGGGCTTTGGGGAGAAAAAAGAAAAAGAGGAAGATTGGCAACAGATGTTAGCACAGGGCTAATCTTCCTCAAAAAAAGAAAATTAAAAAATAAAAATATATATGCTATTTTTGCAACAAAAATCAAAATTTAAAAAAGAGTATGCTAAGAATACAGGGGGATCTGATAATGTGCTAGAAGAGGAAGAGAGGAGTAAGAAGTATATCTGTTACTCATGACTCCCCCTAGTAGGAGACGGTACACTCTAGGAAGAGAGTCATCATCTTTGCATTCCTTTTCATTTGTAGCACCGTGTCAGGCACATTGTAGGTGCCTCTGCTGCACTCAGTCCCCTCCCTAGAATTCCCCTCCCAGGGACTGGCTTTCATCCTGAACTTCTACAAGGAGAAATTCAAACACTGAAGTCTAGTTTCAAGTGCCACCCTCCCATCCACTCACACAGAGATACAGAAGGAAGCAGTTCCAAAAAATTCTCCCACATCAAGGTTAACTGCTGGGATTTAGGTTGTGGTCAACCTGTCTTCTTGGCCATAGTTCTCTGCTGTCAATTCAGTAAAGAACATGCTATAGAACTGGGGACAATTTTCTTCCCCAAATTTAACTTTAAAAGTTCTTTTCCCCTCTACCTGTTCATGATTCCCTGTTCAAAGGTGAGGATCACTAAGGCAGAATAAAAGAGGAAGCTGATTGGGGCCAAGGAAAGAAATCCAGTCCTAACGATAATATTTACCCGGGCAGGGTGCTCCCATGGGTACAGGACTCTGCAGTTCCCCAGGACTTAACCCATCCAGAATCCCACTGATATTAGCAACAAACCTAGGAGGAAGAAGGGTAGGGATTATAGTCCCCTTGTTATAGATGAGGAACTTGAGGCCAGAGAGGTTTAATAACATGACCATGTGTGATGGTGGACAACTGTAATATTAGAAAGGACCTGAGCCCTCATGCCTTCCAAACTGCGTAAGCAGAAAACATGTAGGAAAGCCCAATGCCTAGCCCTTAGCAAACGTTTGCTGTGTAAATGAAGGAAGCAATGGAAGTTTTCTACATTTATGAAGAAATAAGCGCAGAAGGCTTAGCCTCCTCCCCTCAGATGTCAAATACAAGCGTATAACTAACATATGTAAGTACAAATCGGGTACAGAAGAAAGAATCCGAATAGCCGATAAACACATGAAGAGATGCTCAACTTTACAGAAACGGTGAAATGAATTTTTCTTTTATGGCTCAGATTGGTAAAATAAAAAAATAAAACAAAAAAGAGGTTTAATAATAGTAGGTTTTGGCAAAGGCATGGAGAAACCTTGTTAGATACCTTGTTCATACCTTGTTAGATATAAATTTGTGCAGCCAATTTGGAGGACAATTTAGCAGTCACTTTTTTTCAATCATTCTTTCAGAAATCTGGGTACCAAAGGTTGAGTTAACCATATTTTTAGGGAACTGTTGTACCATCATCATGGGTCCATGCAAGGCTTCCACCTGGGTTGACTCATGTATCTTTCCTCTTAATTTACACCAGTGGTTCTCAACTAGGGGAAATTTTGCCCCCCTGCCCCTGCCAGGGAACATTTTGCAATGTCTGGAGACATTTTTGCTTGTCACACTGCTATTAGCATCTAGTGGGTAGAGGCCAAGGATGCTGCTAAACATCCTACAATGCATAAGACAGCCCCACAACAAAGAGATCTACGGCCCAAAATGTCAGTAGTGCTGAGATAGAGAAACGCTGATTTACACCATTCCTTTTCTCACGACGGGCAACAATGCTGATGTATTTAGCACAACATTGTCTTGTATTTACTTTTCTAAGGTGTGTATTGTTGCTTTGTTGCCATGTATGCTTGATGTAAATGGTATCATGTTAAGATCTCATTCTGTTTCCCGCTTTTTTCTTTAGTTTCTGTTTTTAGACTCTATCCATCTTCCTAGGCTTACAGCTACTGTTAAAACCAAGAATGGATATGCCCATTGGCCCAGCTACACCCAAGTATCCACCTTGAAGAAAACTTCTCATATTTCCTAAGAATGCCCATACAATAATATTCTTTGTAGCATCATTTGTAACAGCAGAATATTGGAAACAAGTTAAATGTTTTATAATACAAGATTGGTTCAATAGATTATAATACAAAATCTGTACTTTCTCATTCAATATCTACTTTCCTGATGCCAGTATCAGATTTAAATTGCTTCTAAGTGGTGAGCTGTCCTGTGTATTATAGGATGTTTAGCAGCATCCCTGGTCTCTACCCACCAGGTGCCAGTAGCACAATTCCCCTAGTTGTGATGATCAAAAAGTGTCTCCAGACATTGCCAGATGTCCTCCTGGAGAGGGGAAGAGAATTGCCTCTAGTTGAGAACCACTGGTGTAAATAAAGGGGGAAGATAAATAAATTCAGGTAGGGATATCACATGGGCCAATGACAAACATTCCTTATATTTGTACTGAACTTTGGAGTTTTTAATATAATCTGGCTTTCTAAAAACTATATTCCATGTAGAAAAATTGGAATATATACATAAAAAAATAGAAAACAAACATATACACTATTCCACCACCTAGATCAACTATTATCTCCCCCTGTGGACACACATAGACACAGACACACACATTCACACACACACACCTATCCACACACACATCCACATTCATTTTTTAATAAATGACATTGCTTGATATATATTGTCCTACTATCTGCCTTTCTCACTTAACAATATACCATTAGCATTTTTGATGTTATATTATAGCATTTCAAAGCCTAATAAGGAAACAGAACAGAAATTGATCCCACTTTAGAGATGAGGTCATTGAGGCTTAGTGAGGTTAAAATAATCTATAGTTAATAATAATCTGTTTTGTTATCAGCTCCAACTATCAACAAAGATTTGGAAAAGCAAACTAAAGGAAAAAGATGTTCAAGAAGGCTAGGGCATAGTCTTGATTTTTTAATCTCTTTTATGAGAAGGAATTAAGATTCCACACCCAATGGCATTACATAACATTTTAGAGAAGACTAATATGTACTGCTCTGTCTTTGTTTTTCTTCTTCCAATCAGTGGCTCTGTCATTTCTGGTGTATGTGGAGGTAGAGGATGGGGAGAGGGACGATCCTGCTTTTGCTATGACTGTGACACTCTGAACAGGAACTGGCTTTCCTCTAGCGATGCATTAACATTGTCATCCTACTTGAAGGAAGGCAGCTTCTTCTCTTTGGCCTTATCTGCCTTGTAAGTTGGTGAATTCCCATGTCTGGAGGTGGTCAAGCTATAAAACTCAACTCTAAAATCTTATGAATTTTTTTTGAATTCTGGCTTCCAAGATTCCAAAGTGACAAACTTCTAGAATTCTGAGATTCTGTGACTCTAGTGGAGAATCTAGGTTATTACCCTGGCTGTCCTCTAAATAAGGCTGTCCTCACAGACAGATTCAGCCCCAAGCCTGCTCCCCAGCAACTTAGAAGGCAAAGAAAATTGAGGATATGACTGTTTCTGAGTACTTCATGGCATTTCTGAAGTTGATTTGGACAAAATGTGTGAACAAACAGAGAATTCAGTAGAGAGATGACAACTATAAAAAGAGTCAAATGGAAATGCCAGTAATAAAAATTACTATGAAGAGTTTTTGATAGGACATGAAGAATTCTTTTGATAGGATTATCAGTAGAGTCAATAAAGCCAAGGAAAGAATCAGGGAACTTGAAGATAGGTTGATAAAAATTACCCAAGTTGAAATACAAAGAGAAAAAAGAGTGAAAAAACTGGAACATCCAAGAGCTATAAGACAATACAAAACACTCTAACATATGAGTAATTGGAATCCCAGAGGGAAAAGAAAGAATGTGGCAAAAGAAATATTTGAAGAAATAATGGCCAAAAATTTTCAGAAGATAATGAAAGACATAAAACTACAGATCAAGAAGTTCAGAGAAAACAGAATAGGATAAACATTGAAACACACACACAGACACTCACCTAGACACATCATATTCAAAATTTGTTGTTGTTAGTGCCATTGAGTTGATTCTGACTCCTAGCGACCTGACCTTATGTACAGCACAGTAGAACCCTACCTGGTCTTTTTGCACCATCCTCCCACCTCCTGGTGCTATATCAGACAATGCTCCACTGCTATTCACAGAATTTTGATGGCCTTTTTTTTTTTAAAGTGAGTGGCCAAGTCCTTCTTCCTAGTCTGTCTGAGTCTGGAAGCTCCACTGAAACCTGCCCACCAGGGGTGACCCTGCTGGCATTTGAAATATCAGTGGCATAGCTTTCAGCAACACAGCAATATACAGCCACCACAGTATGACAACTGACAGACAGATGGGTGATGTGGTTTCCTCACTAGGAAATGAACTGAGGCCGTAGTGGTGAGAGTGCCAAATCTTATCTACTAGACCAACACATATTCAAACTACTTGAAACCAAAAATAAAGAGAAAAACCTGAAGGCAGCCAAGGAAAAAAGACATTTACATATAGAAGAACAAATATAAGAATTGCAGCATCCTCATCAGAAATCATGCAAAGTAGAAGACAATAAAGTGATATCTTGAAAATACCTTGAAAACCACTGTCAATCTAGAATTCTGTATCCAGAGAAATTACTTTTCAAAAATGAAGGAGAAATAAAGACTTTTTATTAGGCAAGCAAAAACCAAGATAATCGATTACCGGGAGATCTGTGCTACAAAAAGTGTTAAAGAAAGTTCTTCAGGAAAAAGGAATATGATATCATACAGTTATGGATCTACAAAAAGAAATGAAGATCTTTGGAAATGTTTAAGAGAAAGGTAAATATAAAAGCTATTTTTTCCTTATTTTTAATTGCTCTTAAGGAGATTTTATTAGCTAAAGGAGAGATCAGTAAACTATAGTCTGTGGGCTGGCTGCCTATTTTTATGAATAAAGTTTTATTGGTACACAGCCATGCCCATTAGTTTATATATTGTCTATGGCTGCTTTTGAGCTACAATGGCAGAGTTAAGTAGTTGCAGTAGAGGCTGTATGGTCTGTAAGCCTAAAATAATTAGTAACTGGCCTTTTAAGAAAAAGTTTGACAACCCCTGTTTTAAAGCAAAAATAATAGCAATGTATTATGGGTGTATAGCATATATAAAAACAAATGTATGACAAAAATAGCACAAAAATGGGAGGGAGGACTTGGTAGTATACTCTTGTAAGGTTCTTACACTACACATGAAATGGATAATATTATTTTAAAGTAATCTGTGATTAATCAACGATATCTATTATAAACCCTAGGGTAACTACTAAAGAAGTTAAAAGAGGTATACATAATAAGATGAAATCTTAAAAAATAATCAACCCAAAAGCAAGCAGAAAGAAGAAGAAGTAGACAAAGAGTGGATGGAACAAATAGAAAACAATTAGCAAGGTGGTAGATTATAATCCAACTATATCAATAATTACATTACATATAAATGGTCTAAACACACGAATTAAAATATAGAGATAGTCAAATTGGATATAAAAGCAAGATCCAACTAAAGGCTGTCTACAAGAAACTCAAACTATAAAGACATAAATCTGTTAAAATTAAGGGGAAAAATGTATTCCATGCAAACACGAATTTAAAGAAATCTAGAGTGGTTGTATTAATATCAGACAAAGTAGACTCTGGAACAACGAATATTGTCAGAGATAAAGAGAGACATTATATCGTGATAAAAGGGTCAATTTATCAAAACAAATCTAAATGATTTAAATGTCTATGCATCTAACAACAAAGCTTCAAAATATATGAAGCAAAAACTGATAGATTTGATAGAAGAAATAGACAAATTCATAAATATATTTGGGGACTTCAATATTCCTCTCCTGGTAATCAGGAGAACAAGTAGATGGAAAATCAATAAGGATATATAAGATAAATCAACTTGACCAACTTAACATTTATAGAATGTTCCATCTAACACCAGGAAAATACACATTCTTTTCAGGTGCACATAGAGCATACACCAAGATAAACTATATTCTGGGCCATAAAAAACCCCACAAATTTACAAGAAATGAATTCATACAAAAAGAATGTTCTCTGACAAAAATGGAATTAAACTAGAAATCAATAGCAAAAAGGTATCTGGAAAACAACCAAATATCTGGAAATTAAACAAAACACTTCTAAAAAACCCACACATCAAAGAGAAAGTTGTATGGATAATTAGAAAATATTTTGAATTGAATGAAAAGAGAACACCACATATCAAAACGTGTAGGATGCAGCTAATGCAAGATTCAGAGCAGCACTGTCCAATAGAAATATAACACAAGCCACAAATGCAAGTCACATATGTAATTTCAATTTGTCTAGTATCCACGTTGAAAGAAGCAAAAAGAAAACACAAGGAGTTTATTTTAATATTATATTTTATTGAACACAATTAAAATTACTATTTCAATGTGTAATACTATCAAAATTATTAGTGAAATATTTTACATTTTTTATACTAGATTCCCAAAATATGATGTTTATTTTACACTATGGCACATCTCAATTCAGACTAGTCACATTTCAAGTTACTTAATAACTACAGGTGCCTAGTGAATACTGTATTAATGCAGGCTTAGAGGAAATTTTATAGCATTAAATGCTTATCTTAGAAAAGAAGATAAGTCTCTAATCAATGATCTAAGCTTCCATGTCAAGAAACTTGAAAGAAAATGTAACCCAAAGCAAGCTGAAGCAAAGAAATAATACATATAAGAGGAGAAATCCATGAAATTGAAAACAGAAAAGCAATCAATAAAACCAAAAGCTGTTTGGGGCCAGTCCGAGGAGCAGTGGTTAAGTTCAGCGTGCTCCGCTTCTGTGGCCTGGGTTCACAGGTTCAGATCTGGGACGCAGACCTACACCACTCATCAAGCCATGCTGTGGAGTTGTCCCACATACAAAATAGAAGAAGAGGAGGAAGTCAAGATGGCGGCATAGGCAGACTCTGAACTCACCTCCTCCTGTGGACACAGCCAATTTACAACTACTCACAGAAAAATTACCCCTGAGGCAGAACTGAAAAGTGGATAAGAGGAACTCCCACAACAACGGACAATCCTAGCTGAATTAGAAGAGGCAGAAACTCCCTTCTGGAGAGGAAAAATGCTGCCTTCACAAATCGCAGTGCCTCACGGCTGCCCGGGAGCAGCCCAAAGGTATGCAGCCCTCCCTGGAGGAGCAGGGCCCCGAGCCAGGGACCGCCCCTGCTGTGGGCATTTTGTGGACCCAGCACAATCGAGATGAGTAGCATAATATCTGACTTTGCCTGCTACTAAAACATTGGGGAGTACCCCCAGAAAAGCTGGTTCACAAAGAAATTAAAACCGGATCTTATAGGGCCCACACACAAACTCACCCGTTTCAGAAAGCAACCTAAAATCACCAGAAAGAAAGGTGCACAGTGCTTTGGTGAAAAGAGACTCACCTAATAGGCCCTGAGTGCATCTCGGTGAGAGGTGAGACCTCTCCAGGGACTGGGATATTGGCGGTGGCCATTGTTGTGTCCTGGTGTGGGCATGCTGACACAGATGCCATTGGAGTTCTCCCTGAGGCCTGCTAGCCCAGGGTCTGCCCCACCCACTAGAGCATCGATTTAATCAAGCTCAGCCAGGGCAGGCAGCCCACCCTAGAGACTGGCCCCACCCAACAACAAGCCCTCAGGCAACTTGTGGGCCTGCATATATTGGTGACTGGATTCTCTGCAGCCTGGCAACTGAGCCGACTTCAGTGGGGCAGGGCATGCACAAGGAGCAGGTGGATAGTGTGGGGCAGTGGTGGAGTGTGTGGGGCTCCCGCCGTGGAGAGACTGGGTCCACATTGGGAGGTTGGGGCATGCACATGGGGCAGGACAGTGTTGACTGTGTGTGTGGACCTGTGGGCGGCAGGGCTTGTCAGCTGCAGAAGACTTGGGCTTCTCAAAGACCCACATGGGGGTTTGCCCCCCTTCCAAAGCCTGAAACAATTGAGGGCTCCCATGCCTGAGGCCAGCCCCACCCAGCTGCAATCCTCAGAGAGCTGACAAGAGACCTAAAGGCTGGAGGCTTATAGCAATTGTAAGGCCCTGGGCCTAACAACCTGCCATGCTGGGGGCCTACTCACTTAAAAGAAATACTGCAACACAAATGTGGTATTAGAACTTGCAGCCAACCGTGCTGGGGCTCCCCACACCTGATAAAGAGACTGAAGGGCCGACAACAACTACAAGCAGCTGAGCATTACAACAGCTGGCCAGGAGCGTAACTCGGCCTCCCTGGGTGCCTACAGGGAGAGCAAACAGGTCATAACAGAAGGACACACGTAGCCCACATAGGGGTCACCCCTGGAACATTGAGAACTGAGGGAAGCACACTGCAGACCTCCTAAGGCATCACTTACATAAGGTCACCTATCCAAGAGCAGGAGACATAGCTGACCTACTTAATATGTAGACACAAGCACAGGGAAAGAGGCAAAATGAGGTGGCAAAGGAATACATTCCAAGTAAGGGAACAGGACAAAACCCCAGAAAAGGAACTAAGTGAAACAGAAATGAGCAACCTACCTGACAGAGAGTTCAAACTAAGAGTGTTAAGGATGCTCACTGATCTGGGGAGAAGAATAGATAAACTCAGTGAGAATGTCAACAAAGAAATGGAAGATATAAAAAAGAACCAATCAGAAATGAAGCATACAATACTGGAAATGAAAAATTCACTAGAGGGACTCAAAAGCAGAGTAGAGGATACAGAAGAATGGATCTGCGAGCTGGACGAAAGACTAGAAGAAATTACCCACCTGACCAGGTAAAAGAGAAAAGAATTAAAAAGAGTGAGGACAGTCTAAGGGACCTCTGGGACAACATCAAGTGCACTAATATCCGTGTTATAGGTGTCCTGGAAGGAGAAGAGCAAGACAAAGGGGCAGAGAATCTATTTCAAGAAATAATAGATTAAAACTTCCCTAACCTAAGGAAGGAAACAGACATCCAGGTACAGGAAGCACAGAGAGCCCCAAACAAGATAAACCCAAAGAGGCCCACACCAAGACACATCGTAATCAAAATATCCAGAATTAAAGATAAAGAGAGAATCCTAAAAGCCAGAAAAGAAAGTCAAGTTACATACAAAGGAAACCCCATAAAGCTATCAGCTGACTTCTCAGCAGAAACCTTACAGGCTAGAAGAGAGTGGCATGATATATTTAAAATGCTAAAAGGAAAAAACTTACAGCCAAGAATACTCTACCCAGCAAGGTTATCATTCAAAATGGAAGGAGAGATCAAAAATTTCCCAGACAAGCAAAAATTAAAGGAGTTTGTCACCAAGAAACCAGTGCTACAAGAAATGATAAAGGGACTGATTTAAGGGGAAAAGAGAAGACCACAAATAGGAAAAATTATCTATTTCCATGATAAGAGGGTAATGGATACAAATGCACAAAAAAGAGGTTGGATACGATATCAAAAACATAAAAGGAGGGAGGAGGGGAGTTAAAGAGTAGAGCTTTCAGACAGAGGTCAAACTAAAGAGACCATCAATTGTGTATAGAAGAAGAAAGGAACAGAGAAGGACTACTAAAACACTGAGAAAAAAAAGTTAAAAAATGGCAGTAAGTACATACTTATCAATAGCTACTTTAAATGTCAATGGACTAAATGCTCCAATTAAAAGGCACAGGGTGGCTGATTGGATAAAACAACAAGACCCATATATATGCTGCATACAAGAGACACACTTCAGATCTAAAGACACTCACAAACTGAAAGTGAAGGGATGGAAAAAGATACTCCACGCAAATGGCAATGAAAAGAAAGCTGGGGTAGCAGTACTCATATCAGACAAAATAGACTTTAAAACAAAAACTGTAAAAAGAGACAAAGAAGGGCATTACATAATGATCAAGGGAACAATCCAACAAGAGGATATAACACTTGTAAATATCTATGCACCCAATGTAGGTGCACCTAAATATATAAAGCAATTCTTAACAGACATGAAAACAGAAATAGACAGTAACACAATAATAGTAGGGGACTTTAACACTCCACTTACACCAACGGATAGATCATCCAAACAGAAGATCAATAAGGAAACATTGGCCTTAAATGACACACTAGAACAGATGGACCTAGTAGATATATACAGAGCATTCCATCCAAAAACCGAAGAATACATGTTCTTTTCAAATGCACATGGGACATTCTCCAGGATTGATCACATATTAGGCCACAAAACAAGTCTCCATAAATTTAAGAAGATTGAAATAATACCAAGCATCTTTTCTGACCACAACGGTATGAAACTAGAAATCAACTATAGGAAGAAAATCAGAAAAGCCACAAATACGTGGCGATTAAACAAAATGCTACTGAACAACCACTGGGTCAACGAAGAAATCAAAGAAGAAATCAAAAAATACCTGGAGACAAATGAAAATGAAAATACGACATGCCAGAATTTATGGGATACAGCAAAAGCGGTTCTAAGAGGGAAGTTTATAGCAATACAGGCTTATCTCAACAAACAAGAAAAATCTCAAATAAACAATCTAACAATGTACCTAAAAGAACTGGAAAAAGAAGAACAAACCAAGCCCCAAATCAGTAGAAGAAGGGAAATAATAAAAATCAGAGCAGAAATAAATGAAATGGAGACCAAAAAAACAATAGAAAAAATTAATAAAACCAAGAGCTCGTTCTTTGAAAAGACAAACAAAATTGACAAACCTTTAGCTAGACTCCACAAGAAAAAAAGAGAGAAGGCACAAATAAGTAAAATCAGAAATGAAAGAGGAGAAATTACAACAGACACCTCAGAAATACAAAAGATTATAAGAGACTACTATGAAAAGCTATATGCCAACCAGTTCGACAATCTGGAAGAAATGGATAAATTCTTAGATTTATACAACCTTCCAAAACTGGATCAAGAAGAAGTAGAGAATTTGAATAGATCAATCACCAGTAAGGAGATCGAAACAGTAATCAAAAACCTCCCCAAAAATGAAAGTCTAGGACCAGATGGCTCCCCTGGTGAATTCTACAAACATTCAAAGAAGACTTAATACCTATCCTTCTCAAACTCTTCCAAAAAATTGAGGAGGGGGGGAAGCTCCCTAACTCATTCTACGAAGCCGACATTACCCTGATACCAAAACCAGACAAGAACAACACAATAAAAGAAAATTACAGGCCAATATCCCTGATGAACATCGATGCAAAAATCCTCAACAAAATACTAACAAATCGCATACAACAATACGTTAAAAAGATTATACACCATGATCAAGTGGGATTTATTCCAGGGATGCAGGGATGGTTCAACATTCATAAATCAATCAACGTAATACACCACATTAATAAAATGAAGAATAAAAATCACATGATCATTTCAATAGATGCAGAGAAAGCATTTGACAAGATACAGCATCCATTTATGATAAAAACTCTGAATAAAATGGGTATAGAAGGAAAGTCCCTCAACATAATAAAGGCCATATATGACAAACCCACAGCTAATATCACCCTCAATGGTGAAAAACTGAAAGCTATCCCTCTAAGAACAGGAACCAGACAAGGAGGCCCACTGTCACCACTCCTATTTAACATATTACTGGAAGTTCTAGCCAGAGCAATCAGGCAAGAGAAAGAAATAAAAGGGATCCAAATTGGAAAGGAAGAAGTGAAACTGTCACTATTTGCAGATGACATGATTTTATATATAGAAAACCCTAAAGAATCCACCAGAAAACTTTTAGAAGTAGTAAACGAATATGGTAAAGTTGCAGAATACAAAATCAACATGCAAAAATCAGTTGCATTTCTATACACTAACAATGAAGTAGCAGAAAGAGAAATTAAGAATACCATCCCATTTACAATTGCAACAAAAAGAATAAAATACCTAGGAATAAACTTAACCAAAGAGGTGAAAGAGCTGTACATGGAAAACTATAAAACATTGCTGAAAGAAATTGAAGAAGACACAAAGAAATGGAAAGATATTCTGTGCTCTTGGCTTGGAAGAATTAACACAGTTAAGATGTTCATACTTCCTAAAGCAATCTATAGATTCAATGCAATCCCTATCAAAGTTCCAACAACATTTTTCACAGAAATAGAACAAAGAATTCTAAAATTTATATGGAACAACAAAACACCCCGAATAGCTAAAGGAATCCTGAGAAAAAAGAACAAAGCTGGAGGTATCACACTCCCTCATTTCAAAATATACTACAAAGCTATAGTAACCAAAACAGCATGGTACTGGCACAAAAACAGACACACAGATCAATGGAATAGAATCGAAAGCCCAGAAATAAACCCACACATCTATGGACAGCTAATCTTTGACAAAGGAGCCAAAAACATACAATGGAGAAAAGAAAGTCTCTTCAACAAATGGTGTTGGGAAAACTGGATAGCCACATGCGAAAAAATGAAAGTAGACCCTTACCTTACACCATACACAAAAATTAACTCCAAATGGATTAAAGACTTGAATGTAAGACCTGAAACTATGAAACTTCTAGAAGAAAACATAGGCAGTACGCTCTTCAACATTGGTCTTAGCAACATATTTTCAAGCACCATGTCTGACCGGGCAAGAGAAACAATAGAAAAAATAAACAAATGGGACTACATCAAACTAAAAAGCTTCTGCACAGCAAAGGAAACCATCAACAAAACGAAAAGACAACCTCACAATTGGGAGAAGATATTTGCAAACCATACATCTGATAAGGGCTTAATCTCCAAAATATATAAAGAATTCATGCATCTCAACAAGAAAAAAAACTAACAACCCAATTAAAAAATGGGCGAAAGACCTGAACAGACATTTCTCCAAAGAAGATATACAGATGGCCAACAGACACATGAAAAGATGTTCAAAATCATTAACTATCAGGGAAATGCAAATCAAAACCATAATGAGATATCACCTCATGCCCGTCAGAATGGCTATAATTAACAAGACAGGAAAGAACATGTGTTGGAGAGGATGTGGAGAGAAGGGAACTCTCATAGACTGCTGGTGGGAGTGCAAACTGGTGCAGCCACTATGGAAAACAGTATGGAGATTCCTCAAAAAGTCAAAGAGAGAACTACCATATGATCCAGCTATTCCACTGCTGGGTATTTATCCAAAGAACTTGAAAACACCATTGCGTAAAGATACATGCACCCCTGTGTTCATTGCAGCATTATTCACAATACCCAAGACTTGGAAGCAACCTAAGTGCCCATCAAGGGATGAATGGATAGAGAAGATGTGGTATATATACACAATGGAATTACTACTTAGCCATAAGAAACGATGAAATCCAGGCATTTGTGACAACATGGATGGACATTGAGGGTATTATGCAAAGTGAAATAAGTCAGAGGGAGAAGGTCAAATATTGTATGATTTCCTTCATTAAGTAGTAGATAATAACAACAATAGACAAACACATAGAGACAGAGATTGGATTGGTGGTTATCAGAGGGGAAGCAGGGAGGGAGGAGGGCGAAAGGGATAATTCAGCGCATGTGTGTGGTGATGGGTTGTTATTAGTATTTGGGTGGTGAACATGATGTAATCTATGCAGAAATAGAAGTATAATGATGTACACCTGAAATTTATGCAATGTTATAAACCAGTTACTGCAATAAACAAAAAATTTAAAATAAACAAATAAATAAAATAAAATGAAAATAGACATTAAAAAAAAACAAAATAGAAGAAGATTGGCACAGTTGTTAGCTCAGGGCCAATCTTCCTCACCAATAAATAAATAAATAAATAAAATATAAAAACAGCAACAACAAAAAACAAAAAACCCTACAAAAGCTGTTTGTTTGAAAAGATCAGTAAAATCAATAAAGCTCTCCCCAGACTGATCAAGAAAAAAAGTAAGAAGACACAGATTACCAATAACAGAAATGAAAGATGGGACATCACTACTGATCCTACAGACATTAAAAGTATAAAAAAGGAATATTAAGAACAACCTTACACCAGTAATGATAAATGTCTTAATTTCTGAAGTTCTTCAGAAATTTGTAAAATGTTTTTATACTACAGAAAGCCACATCGTGTAAGCTGCCTGACACGATAGACCCTAGATCAGAAATCAGGAGACCTATGTTCTAGTCCTGGCTCTGAAACTCCATCTCTGGGTGGCCCAACATGCAGCCTCTGCTTTCTAGGCCTCAGCTCAAGAGGCCACCTCAGCTCCCTTACCTGATGCTCCATGAATTATTGGTTACTTGCTGGAAAGGTCTGACTCAGTGTACTTCTAACTGAATTTGTAAATGTTAGAGGTGAATCAGTAAGAAACAATGCAGGAAGAGAAATCTATGGCTTGTGTATTTAGATCAGACAAGGCCTAGAAAACAGTCTATGCATCCAGAGTAAATATTTTTAGGGTAAACGGATGTCTTTCATGACTTCTATAATCTACTGTTGACAAAGCATCAGACAACAGCTATGAAAACATCATGCTTTAGATTCAGTAATTTAATCACCAAATTTTTATTTTATTGACTTATTAGGAAAATAAAGGAAATCTCAGACTTGGAAGGAACTTCTCCTAGGCCATATAGCAGAACTAATCCTTCCTAGATAAGTGGTTACCCAGCTTCTGCTTAAATACCTTCAGAGATGGGTATTTACTCTGTCCTTCTCATCCACTAGAAGAAAGTTCTTTATTCTACTGAGCTAAAAATATGTCCCCTTCAACCTCTCACTCATTAATGCTTATTCCACCTCACAATATAAGCAGTTCCACTCTTGCCATTTATAGACTGGAAGCCACCTTGCTGAATAGCCAATGGGGAAACTGAAGATCTTCCAACAAAGAAATATAAAGCCAGAAAGAAATAGAAGAAAACTTCTTTTATTAAGTAATCTCATTTTCTTTAAGGAGTGTGAGTGTGTGAGAATGTGTGTGAGTGTGTGGGTATGTGTGGGTGGATGAGAGGGAAGAGAGAGAGAGGCTCAAAAGGCCTCATAAATACCTTGGGAATGAAATCTAGATCCTGGTTGCAAATTGGCCACCTGAGGTGCACATGTTTTAAAAAAAACAATTTGAATTAGCTGCCACTGTATAAAAATTGGAAAAGTTATATACCAGACAAGGACAACACAAATAAAGAAAATTACAGGCCAATATCACTGATGAAAATCGTTGCAAAAATCCTCAACAAAATACTAGCAAATCGCATACAACAATACATTACATATACACAAAATCAAGATTTCTGGCTTCTTTTAAATTTGGAAAGCTTCCCATCCTGTGCCCTCACCCCTTGGAGATGAGTAACTTTAGACTGAACTGTGCACCCTTTTCTGGCCACGGCTCCTGCTGAAATCACTCATGGTGGACAGTGAGAAAAAAACCACATTTTTTATACCCAGTTCTGAGTAGACTGTGCAGATCCTGGAAATTTCCAAGGGGAAACAACCCATAATCACCATCCAAACTAAAAATGACTTGGGGGGTTTCCTATGAGCCCTCATTTTTCAAATTGAGAAAGTGGGGCTACTTATATCTTCATCCACATCCCTGGCAGAAATAATGACCAGGATGGGGCCCCATAGCACTGATGAGGGAGATTCTGACTGAGACCTGTCTGAGAGAAGGCAGCCTCCTTGTTAACAGAGATTCATAACCTTTTACAGACCCCTTTGACAAGTTGGTGGGAACTACGGATTCTCCTTGCAAAAAACCCCCCAAACAACAGCAACAAAAACAATAACAAATCAACAATAACAAACGCCTTTACATACCATGTTTGCATACAACTCCAAGAAGTTCATGGATCATTGGTCAGGTTCTCAGATTAAGCCTTTCAGAAATAGAGGTCTGGGGCAGGCCCCGTGGCTTAGCGGTTAAGTGTGTGTGCTCCGCTGCTGGCGGCCCGGGGTTTGGATCCCGAGCGCTCACTGACGCACCGCTTCTCTGGCCATGCTGAGGCCGAGTCCCACATACAGCAACTAGAAGGATGTGCAACTATGACATACAACTATCTACTGGGGTTTTGGGGGGAAAAATAAATAAATAAAGTTTAAAAAAAATAAATAAATAAAAAAGAAATAGAGGTCTGGGTGTTGAACTTAGTTTCCTCCTGATCTAGAACTTTCACTGTTTTTAGTATTTGAAGACACTGTGACCATTTCTCTAAGTTGGCTAAGGTCATATCTGACTCTTCCCTGTTTCTCACAGTTACCCTTACCTGGTGACATCTGTCATCTGGATGGTGATGTCCACTTTGTGTGGATATCTGCTGCTATTAATGTCCCCCCCCCATTAATTCCCACTTCTTTTGGTGCAGAACCCCATTTTTGATTTGAGGTACCATCCCTCTCTCACTACATGGTGGTCTTGGTGGCGTTGTCAATCAGAATGCTCCAACATTCCTTGCCCAGTGGATGGGCACGTGCAATTGGACTCTCTCTCCATAGAATTTGTATCTTGAGCAGAAAACCCAAGGATGGAAAATAATTGGAGGAAATTTATCCCAGAGGCAGTCTCTTAATTCCTCTGACTTCAGTCTCAGGCTTTGCCTGGTTTTGGTCTTTTTCAAGATCTGCTTCTTTAGCTTTTCCTTTGACTCTGTAAGCTATCCCCAAAACTGTTCGTTGTAGCTTGTTGGCCAGAGTTGTATTCCATTGCTTGCCACCAAAGAACCTAACTGATGAGTTCCTCTTAGGTTCACCTTAATTCCACAAACACGTACTCTGCCTGGAACTTTGCATTGCCCTAGGGAGGTCCTGGTGGCCTGACACCTGGAAACTTCTGGGGCCTAGTGGAGGGACAGGAGAGAAGCAAGACTGCCTGCCTTTTATTCACGGTCAGACAGACCACGGCAGGGCGGATGCCCAGGTCTACCATGAAGGCCTAGTGCTTCAGCACTTGGGAAATGGCAGAGGGCACGATGATCTCCGAGGGGACATAGAACTGCAGGGAGTAGGTGAGGCAGATACTGCCCAAGGAGAGGAGCTTGACAGACTGGTTCAAACTGTGGATGACAAAAGGGATCAGAAACAATCTATCTGCAGATACCAGCAGCCTCTGGAAGACCTGTGGAGGGACAGCACGGAGACTAGTCATACCAGAGCATGAGGCAGAAATTGGGAATTGTTAAAATTACTTTGAATAATCCCTTAAACACCCTACAACACAGCAATGTGTTTAGAGGCCATATAGCGGAAAATTTTATACACATATCTCTAAGCACAAGAGTCTCACTCTATGAAGGGCATGAAGGGACCAAGACCTACAGAGAAGATGGTGGATTCACATTTCCCACCTGAATTCCTTCAGGGACATCTATTCAATGAGTGGGGTGATGGGTGAAACTGCCTGCACTTTAAAAATAGCTCTCCCTTGGGCCGGCCCGGTGGCGCAAGCGGTTAAGTGCACGTGCTCTGCTGCAGTGGCCTGGGGTTTGCTGGTTCAGATCCTGGGCGCACACCGACGCACCGCTTGGCAAGCCATGCTGTGGCGGCGTCCCATATAAAGTGGAGGAAGATGGGCATGGATGTTAGCCCAGAGCCAGTCTTCCTCAGCCAAAAAAAAAAAAAAAAAAAAAACAAGAGGAGGATTGGCAGAAGTTAGCACAGGGCTGATCTTCCTCACAAAAAAAAAAGTAGCTCTCCCTCTCTTTCATAATTAAGTTTGTGTGGGGTCAGAGAGCATATGATGTGTATGTTGGAAAAACTGGATTGAGTTTCAAGTGACCTGAATCCTAATTCAGCCTCTACCACTAACTATCTAGGTGACTTTACTTCCCTGAACTTCATTTATCTCATCTGTGAAATGGGGATATACTCTGTACCTGCTAAAAGGCAGAGGCTGGATCTGATGATCTCTGAAAGTCTATGATCATGAAATGCTAACCACATGTGACTCATTTTTATCAAGAATAGAAAAAATACACTGCTTTTTGGTGGACCTAAGACAGAGAAAAGATTAGAGATTATGTTACCGAAATGCTCAAAAAGCCTTTAATGGTATCTCATTGCCTACAGGAAAGAGTTCCAAACTTGAGTGTGGGATTCAAAGCCCATTGTATTTCAAGTCCAATTTCCCACCATCTGATTTCCCAACAGCTCCTCCCTCTGCGTCCACCCCATGTGCTCAACTTTGCAACCATACCAGATAATAAAGCCATTCCCTGAGCACACAACACACCTTCACAACGGGAGGGAACACACTTCCCTCCATTTGTAATCGGTCACATCCCTGCTCGTTGTTCAAGTCTCAGAGGCTTCTGTGACACCCCTCTTCCCTGGTCAAGATTAATTCTCCTTCCTTTGAGTTCCCGTAACACTTGTCCTCACTCAGGTTACAGAGACTCTCACATGGAATATGAATTGGTTGTGTGTGTGTCAGCCTTCCTATGAGGCTAGAAATGTGGCCAAATTATATCAAGTTCCTTGAGCTGGAACTGTATCCTCCATGGGGCACACAGGGCTGTGATAAGGACAAATGAGCTCATGCCTGTAAACCACTTAGTACCTGGGCAACACTTAAACAATACTCACCATTCTTTCTTCTCCTTCTTCTTATTAATGAAGAGTGTGAATTACTCAGAAAACTAAATCTAAGTGATCACATTGTATTTTCTGGATATTTATTATTTATATATTAGATTAAAAACATGAATTTCTGCTCTTTAGGGCCATTAACTCATAGTAGTCAAAAGTCAATTAGGGGTCACACACAAGAAAAAGAATGTATCTTGGTTTAGTTTTTTTTTTTCTTTAAGAAAGAGGAGTGACATGTATGGGATTGCATTTTTGGGAGAAGATAATATTAATAATAACCAAAATTTATGGAGTCACTTCTATGTGACAGATACTGTGCTAAGCTCTTTACTTGGATTTACGTAGATTATTTCTGACTACAACCCTATTAAGCAGGTACTGTTATTATCCCATTTTACAAGTAAGGAAGATGAGCATTTGAGAGATTAAGTAATATTCCCAAGGTCATGCAGCTAGCAAGTGGGGAGGGGGCATGGACTTAGACCTCGTCTGACTCACTTCAGAAACCACACTCCTAAGCATTTCGTAAGGACTAGCCAGATGGCCTGTCCACGCAGCTGAGTTCTCTGTTACCCACACCCTCCTCGACAGTGATGTGAAAGATGTGAGAGAGGCAGGAGTGTTTCCTGGACCACCAGCATTTGGGCCAGAGCAGTATGAGTCCACATGGACTTCCCTGTGGGCCTGGTAAAATTAATAGCAATCACCACCCAATCACAGTTGTAGAGTTTATAAAGCACCTTCATAACCTTACCTCATGGGATCCTTGTATCAACTCCTGGCCCCGGGTAGATAGTTCTCAGCTGTAGCTCATCACTTGAAGCTTCCTGTATCTGCCTATAAGGACCCAACACTCTCGTATTCACCCTGAGCACAGACACAGAGCACATTCCCAGTGAGGATGTTAATATAAGGGCACAGAGTGAGGAGCAGAGTACAAGAGGGGGTCCACGTGCCTGAGAACCTGAGCACTTTTGGAAAGTCAAGATGGTGAGGAAAAGGGAGAAGAGGCAGCTAGCCACCCTAGAATGACATCCCACTTACCACCCTTTTCAGTGATCCCCATATCTTGCCTGGCTTCCTGAGAAGTTGTAAGAATATCTGTTAGATGATCTGTGGTCTCCAGATTTGACTGTAATTATGATATATTCTAATGGACCTTGGTTGGATTAATTGACCCAGCAACCATTACCCCTTCAGTTAACCTGAAGTCACCCTGTCCCCAATCTCAGCCCACTAGGTTCAGGAAATTGATCACCCTATCCCAGTAAGACATGTGATTCAGGCCCACCAATCAGCATACTTCATCTACTGGCCATAGGACTAGTTCAGAATGGACATGTGACCCCAGCTGGGGGGATTAACCCCAAGGCTTTCAAAGGACATTTTGGAAAAGAGAAATTCTCTTTACACTAGGGCTGATGAGAGAAACGTGTGTAACTGAGAGCCTGCTAGCAGTTATCTGCCATTGTGTGTGTGTGAGGAGTCTACTTGAATAAAGTCCACACAGAGATAAATAAACCTAAGAGGTGGAGACAGAGTCCTGATGATACCATTTAAGTAGCTGGATCTAGCCATGCCTGAAGTTAAATATATGCAAGGACTTCTGTCTTCTTTTTGTTTTAAAACTTAGGACAGTTTGGATTGGTTTTCAGTCACTTGCAAATGAGAGACCTGACTAATACATCAGTCAAAGTTGGGAAAGCAAGTAGAAACCATTTAGTCTAATCCCTTTGCTTGGTAGACGGGGAAACTGAGGTATAGAGAGGAGAAATATCTTGCCTAGAACACAGGAGAATTAACGGTCATAATGGCCAAGAATCTATGTCTCTTGATTTATCCAGTCTACCTTTTTCCACGGTGCAGTTTCCCAGCATCTCTTCTCCATGCTGGAGACTTGATCCTCACTCATGCCTTGCTACTCTCCTCTGACAAGGGGAAGCTAAGCCAGCCTCCCCTGCATGCCATCCTTCTGACCCGAGGCCTGAACTCACTCACCAGCTGTTGGGGTGGTTGACGGTGATGCTTGCCTGGGTGGTGGTCCCAAACTTGAGGTAGCCCAAGGCCTGAGGCTTATGTACAGCATGGTGATCATGAACATCCCCCTATATAGGATGAGTGGAAACTGGGCAGGGTCCTGCATCTTATTTTCCAGAGGCAAAACCTGCAAACAGAAGGGCCGTAATTACACAGTTGTCCTCATTTATGTAGAGACCTCATTTGCCTGCTGTTTATTATTCTAAATTCACTCATCTCAGCTATCAAAAAGCTCAAGAGAGAAAAAACAAACTCCAAGACATGGTACCTCTAGGTACAAGGAACTAATGAATTATAACAATATCAGTTACTGAAAAGACCTTAAAAGTCATCTAGTCTGGCCATCCATGCTTGAGTATCCTCTTCCAAGCTCAGAGAAGGCTCTGCCTCTGAGCAGCTTTGTGGCCCACAGATGATGATGGTGATGATGACGATGACGATGATGACGATCATGACGATGATGATGATTGCTGTTACAATATTAACAGTTACATAGATAATAGAATCGCAGTTAAAATGTACAAGCTGTTGTCTTTGCAGGAGTTGTGCTTCTGTGCTCAGCCCACCAGGATAAGCACCATCCCTAATTTCAGGTCTGGAAGGTGACCTTCCAGCAGTAATGCAGGTGTGTGGGCTGCAGTATAATTTTGGATTCCTTTTGCTTAGTGGGTAGAGGGGAGAGTATCTTACACACCAGAATACGCAACAGCTCCTGACCAAAGGATGGAAAAGGAAAATGGATTGTACTGGCACCAGGACTGAAGAAAACTCAGTTTCCTTATTTGTGCTATGAGTTAGTGGTCTAGAAAAATCTCTACATGCTCCTCCTTTATTCCAGTGCCAGCTGTCTGTCATCCATGATTCTGTGTCTCAGAGTGGTAATGTGGGGACATCAGCTCCGAATAATAGTTGAGGCAGCCTTACTTGCGCGCGCGTGTGTGTGTGTGTGCAGGGAAGGGGTAGTGGGGGAGTTGTGGTGGGGACACCCAGTGATACTCCTATCAGAGGAGAACTAAAAGGGCAACTGTTAAAAAGGAAGACCAGAAGGAGCATCTGAGAGGGGAAATACTTTGGTCTGGAAGCTGGAAGTCTAGGGCTTAAGCCCTAGCTTTGGAATTTAACAGCTTTACGCTCCCAGACAAGCCACATTGCTTTGAACCTTCGGTTTCATTATCTGTGTGTGGATGCGAGCACCACTTCAAGCTGGTATAAAATTCTGATCTGTCTCTTTAATTTTTTATTTTGAAATATTTTAGACTTACAGAAAAGTTGCAAGAATAGTACAAAGAATTCCCATATACTGTTTACCAGATTCCCCAAAGGTTAATACATTTGCTTATCATCATCTTCTCTCTCAGTACATGAATGTTGAGATACACATGTTTATCAATACACACATATGTGTGGTGTGTATGTGTATATTTTTTTCTGAGCTATATGAGAGTAATTTTGATTTGTTTCAAAGATCATGTTCCTCTTGTGATTTCAAAGGGTTCAGAGGATAATAAAATATTTGAAAACTATTACTAAGCTCCCTTTTAGTGCTGACATTTTTAGTAGTTTTTCTCATGCTGGTTTAAAATAGCTCTAGCACCCAAATGCACCAGTCAAAGACATACCAAACTAAATAGTAGGTTTTTAATATGAATATCATAGTGTTCAAGTAGGTTGACTTGTTGGTAGGGATTGTCATACAGAGGTTTTCAGTTCTCCCATTTTACAGATGGATAAAATGAGGCCCCCTGAAAAGAGAAGATGTGCCTAACATCCCACAGCTTTCTATCAGATATTTTTCTCTAGCACATTAGCATTCTCTAACACATACTTGGCAAAGGTCTGCTGAAGCACAAAATAATAATGATAATGACCTACTTTGTGCCTGGAAATGTGCTAAACATTTTACCTACATTATCTCATTGAGTCCTTATGACGGCATCCTTGCTTTGTAGGTACTATAAACCCATTTTACAGACAGGAAACTGAGGCTCAGAGGGCTTTTAAACAGCTTGTCCAGGATCACATGGTTGAAAGGGTGAAGCCAGTACTCAAACTGCCGCGCTGCGGTGGCAACCCACATACAAAATAGAGGAAGACTGGCACCGATGTTAGCTCATGGCGAATCTTCCTCAGCAAAGGAAAAAAAAATCCACTTGTAAACAAGATTACTCCAGGTTACTTACAGCAAACGGATCTCCAGGAGCTTCTGAAGGTTGTTTATTCTTTCTGGAAACAGGGAGACACTTTCCCAGCCAGGGCATTTGTGAGTGATGATCTTCTCCTGGAGGAGAGAGGCGAGTGGGGATTTCCACTGTTGCTCGGGCGGTGGGGTCCTCAGGAGATAGAGACCATCTGAAGAGTTCATATCCAGTGCCTTTCCTTACCTTGCTTTTAGGTTATTGAAAAAAAGGAACAGTGGCCGCTATTTTAGCTCAACTCTTTGGCATTCAACAGGCTTCTGGGTCCACTGGCATTGCTGAGAGCTTGGAAACCATCACGTGCATGTATAAAGTGCTTTGAAGCTTTGTGTGCAAAGGGTGGTCAAAGGACCGGCACATCAGCCTCACTTGGGGGCTTGTTAGGAACGCAGACTCTCAGGCCCCACCCAGGCCTCCTGAATCAGAACCTGCATTGTAACAAGGCCCCAGGTGGTTTTCGCACACATCAGAGTTTGGGCGGCGCTGCTCTGAGGTGCCGCTGATGCTGCTGGTCTGAAGACCACACTCCGCGTAGCGACGCTTCAGAGCAGTCACCCCGATACTTGGCTGATCATCAAAACCAGCTGGGGAACTCAAAAAACCCCACAGATTCCTGGATTCCAAATTCCAAAGATTCAGATCCAGTAAAACTAATGCAGAGCCTGGGAATCTGTCATTTAACTAGGTCTCAAGGTGATCCTGATGCTTAGCCAGGTTTGGGGGAGATAATAGCTTCCATTTGGTGAGTACTTACTGTGCACCAGGCAGGGGCCTAAGCTCTTCACATGTATTAATCCATTTGATCCTCACAACAGCCTTGGGAGATAGACACTAATACTAGTCCCATTTTCCAGACGGGAAAACTGGGGCACAAAAAAGTGAGGTAACTTGCCAAATTTTGAAACAGTGGAGCTATAAGTAGAATTCAGATAACTTGGCTCTGGAGCAGTGTGTCTCAACTTCAGCATTATTGACATCTGGGGCCGTCCTGTTTAACAGGGATGTTTAACAACATCCCTGGCTTCTATCCACCAGTTGCCAGGAGCGTACTCCTCCTACTGTGACAACCAAAAAAAATGTCTCCAGACATTGCAAATGTCCCCCAAGGGATAAAATCACCCCTGGTTGAGAACCAGTGCTCTAGAGTCTATACTTGTAGTCACTAAACTCGCTCTGCTGTCTCTCTAAGAACCACCGAGTTCTCACCAGTAGTTCTTCACCACAGTGAATTCCTCCCTAACCAGGGAGGAATTATTAGCCCCATTCTAAAAGCACGACTTATCCAGGGTCACATGGCTTGTGAGTTGCAAAGCTAGGTGTCGTATCCGCATTTCAAGCCTTTCCTTTATTGATCCCACACACAGTGGATGTCTGGGGGAAGTTTGTGTGCCTTGTGAATGAGCAAAGCTGAAGGCTAGGGATGGACTCTGCCCAACCTTTCTTCCTCATTTGTTTTGTCTTTCTTCAAGGCTTTTCATGGATGTCTAGGAGATAATCTGCTCAGCAACCCTCCTCCCACTTTCTGAAGTGACCTGACCCCTCTGTATCAGTTCTGGTTTCTACGAGCGCTTCCCCAACTACAGGTGACTGGTTCCGGGGCGGCACCTGACCCAAGCAAAAACAGTGAATTCCTTTCCTGGATTTTTGGGAACAGAAAGAACATCAGATCAGTCTCCTTCTGGTGCCTAAAAATGGTAAAATGTAAAACTCAAGAGCTGTGGACAGAGCTGGTTTGCATCAAGAGACAGGAATGAAGTCAATACATAGAGACGACCTGAGCAGAGGCATTGGAAGCCGTGATATGGCCTGACTCCTGGGTTTATGCTGCCCCTGAAGCCTGACTGCCTCAGGCTCCTTCGTGGGGCTTGGCTGTTCCGTGGAAGTTCCTAGGATCTTTCTCATACGGTCTCCTTTTTTTTTTTCAGCTGAGGAAGATTAGCCCTGAGCTAAGGTCTGTGCCAATCTTCCTCTATTTTGTATGTAGGTCTCGGCCACAGCATGGCCACCGACGAGTGGTGTAGGTCCACGCCCAGGAACCAAACCCAGGCCGCCAAAGCAGAGCACACCAAACTTAACCACTAGGCCGTGGGGCCGGCCCTCATACAGTCTCCTTTTTTCCCCCAGTTACTTTAAGTTGAATAAGAGTCCTTATGACAGTTTTTCCCCAATAAAAAAATGTCTACTTGTTTGGGAAAAAAAAAAAAAAGTATTCTGCTTCTTAAAATCTGATGATCTGTGCAAGCATGCTAACTGATAATTAAGTTCCTATGATTTTGAATGGGAAAAATTATGTCACATAACACATCAACCCCAAACACTCAATGAATTTTTGAAACGTAACTAAGCTCAGTAAAATGTAGGTAATGAACTGCGATGTTAGGCTATAAATGCTTACAGTATGATACTGAACACAAATTAATCTGGTGGTTACAAAGTTTCTTTGTCTACAGCAACATCTTCCACATCCTCTTTGTGGGCATTTGTTCTGCTTTCCCAGCTGTCTGTGTGGGGTTCTAATATTTGACTGTATCTGGAATGTAAGACTAGGTAAGAAATGTCTCAATATATTTTCTACAGATTGTTTTGTTAAATCTGTTGTATTGAGTTTGGGGACATAAGTGTAAACGTTTCCTATATAAACGTTGTACAGAAAAGTTGTAGTGGGAAAGATATATTCGTTCTATGAAGTTGAGGCATTTAAAAAAATAAAGAGACATTCTATTAGGAAAACAGTGGAAGAAATTTGCTGTGTGACAATCCTGTATATATGTCAAACAATACAGATGCATTAAAAAAACACATTTCAACTTGAAATTTCCCTCTCCAGAGAAAATCACTGTTAACAGTCTAGAGGGTGTGTTTCCACGCTTTTGTTCCACACACACATGTGTGCACGTGTGCACACACACACACACAGCTACCAAGACCATGGCCTGGGCTGAAGAACCTGCCTGGAAGAGGTGCTGGAGGAAGAGGACGAGGCTTTCCAGCATGAGGTGCTGAAGGTCAACAGGGCCCGGAGGTTCCGGACGAACACCAGCAGCATCAGGAAGGAGAGTGTCCACACTGTGCAAATGCAGGCATCCACGGTAGGTGTGGGAGTCATGACCTCTCTGTCCTGCAGTCACCTGTGGTTCTGTTGGATGTTTCATCACCTGCAGATAAGAAAGGACAACTGAACCTCAGCTGTAACCTGTCACTCCCACCCCCATGCCCGCCAGCCTTTCCCGCCAATCTTCAGCCCTCAGAACCGCCAGGCCACTGGAGGTTTCCTCTGCAGAACATTTCCCTTCTCTCCCAACCTTCTCTAGATCCCAAACTGGATCAGAGCATCCAGCCCATTTCCGCAATAGAGTTTATCACGGGTTGTAATTTTGCACTCGCATGCTATTGCTGAATGTTTATCTTCCCCACAAGAACGTATATTTCCTAACGGCAGGGACCTTATCCGATTTGCTCACTACTATACTGCCAGCACAGTGACCAGCTCATGGTTCATAATAACTACATATTTGTTGAATGAATGAATGAATGAATTCATACATTGAAAGGCAGCCTTTAGTGAAATTCTGAACAGAGACAGAGAGATGGCCTAGACATTTCTTTTTTTTTCAAATAAATATTTTGTTTTATGATGACAAAACATGGTTAAAAATTTAGAAAACATATAGAAACACAGAAAATATAAAGACAGCAAAATTATCTCTGGAGATTCTCTTTGTAGCAAAGTTTGTAATAGCAATAACATAAAATAAAAAAGAAATAACCCAAATGTCTGTCAGTAAGGATTTGGTAAATAAATTACGTACAATGAGTCCATGATATATCACTAAGCAAGAAAAACAGTAAATGGTAGATACTATCATAATTTGAAAAAATGAATATTATATGCATATTCAAATATTCATGAAAAAACCTGAAAAACTATTCACATAACTTTTAGTGGTGTGTTTTTGCAGGGGCAGAGATTTAGGGGGACTTTTAATTTGATAATGTCTATATTATCGTTTGATTTTGTTTAAGAAAGAGCTGTGTTGCTTTTGTGTTCTGAAGGGAAAAAAATCAACTGTAACGATTTAAAAATGAAGATAAAAGATCCACCTGTGGGTTCATTACAGAGAAGTAACTGTTGTTAACATTTTAGAGTAGACGTTACATATATTTATACATGTGTATAAATAAACATGCAAACGTATATATTTATAAAAATGAGACATAAATGTACACAATGCGTTGAAGCCTGCCTTTATATGGCCTATACGACTTGAGTTTCTTCCAGCACTAAAGTTTGAAGACCTATTTGCTGAAAATACACACCTAACAAATATTTATTGAGTAGTTACTTTGTTTTAATAGTTCCAGAGAAACTTTTCTAGCTTCAATGAGCTCACAGGCTAATTATAGAGAAGATGTGGACACGTAACTATATTCCAGGGAAACTATATACATATATATAATCCACTCCACATAGCAGCTAGAGTGATCTTTTCAAAATTATGGATTATCATGCCCTTCCTCTGCTTAAAACCCTCATGGGGCTTTCCTCTGCTCTTGGAGTAACATTCTAACACATGATTGGTGTCTGCTACCCTTCCAGTCTTTCCTTCTACATCTCGTCCTCCTCAGTCGGCTTGCTTCGCCAGCTTCTGGAGGACTCTGAGCTCTCCCCATTTCGTGGGCTTTTGCTGACGCCATTCCCTAAGGAAGTTCTTCTCGCACCTCTTGAAGTGGTTGGCTCTTACTTGTCCTTCAGATTTTGGCTTAACCATCACCTCCTCAGAGAGGTTTTCACCAACTCCTGTAGCTCTCACGCTTACTCATAATTATACATTTGCTTCTTTTCTTATTTATTTTCCATCTCCACCGCTAGGTCATAAAACTACATCAAGGTAGGATCATAGCTGTTATATTCACCCCTATGTCCCGAGCACCTAGTATGGTGCCTGGTCCCTAGTGGGTACTCAGCCGATACTTGTTCAGTGAACAGGTGAATGAATTAATGAGTGAATGGCACTCTGGCTTCTCAGCGAATGAACTGATCCTCTAGAAAGTACACAGAGTCCATCTGACTTTGTGTCACTGCATGCTGGCTGGCGTCCCCTGATGTTCAAGGTCATGAGCCGTCTCAGACTGTCCCGAGGCCTCCCCAGCCTGGCCCCTTTTTGTTTACATGCACCTTCTAGCTTTTGGGCCCTGGCTGCCGCAGTCACTGTTACTGGAGCGTCTCCACTGCCCACATCCCTCACCCTGGTCCCAGCTTGCCTTGGACCAGCCTCTTTCTGCTTAGACAAGTCCACAATGAACAGATCCAATAGGGATGAATAGAGATGCTCACAGAATACCCCAAATCACAGTTACAACAAAATGTGGTGTCAAAAGGTATTTCTTGTGAATGCCAGTGAAAGTTTTACCAAACCAGGACGTCTGCTGAATTGATATGATTTATTTCACACTGTGAGGGGAGCATCCAAGAGCCTCACCATTCAGTCTTTTGACTTCCAAAGACTACAGACTAGTGGGCGGTGGGGTGAGAAGAATGAAGAAGAGCTGATGGTGAAAACAACACAGCTCTACTGTCAGAATGTCCCCTGACTGCTGAGAGAGGTGACTCCAGACTCCAGCCACCAGAATCAGTTAATCCACACACAGGGTAATCCATTCCGGGGATAACCAGGTGTTGACCATGTTTACTTAACACCTTCGCTCAGAGTTGTGGTTTTCAGCCTGTCAAGACTCACTGTGCACCTTTTGGTAAGTGGTTCCCTGTCTTGAAGGCTCAATTTCCCCGTCTGCACTTTAGAGGACTGGCTCTGACCCTATGATAGTCCATCAGGACCTGTATGCAAGTCTTAAGTCCTTGTTATTGTTTCACTGTTGTCTTCCTTTTAGCATTAAAGAAAATTCTCTAGTTAAGCACAGGAAATGTCAATTTCTTATTTATTTATTTTTTAAAGTCTATTTATTTATTTTTATTGAGGTAACGTTGGTTTATAACATTATATAAATTTCAGGTGTACATCAATATATTTTGATTCCTGTGTAGGCTATATCATGTTCACCACCCAAAGGCTAATTTACCATCCTCCACTGTACACATGTGACCTATCACCCTTTGCTCTCCTCTCTTCTCCCTTCCCTGTTGGTAACCACCAATCTAATCTCTATATCCATGTGTTTGTTTGTTGTTGTTGTTATCTTCCACTTACGAGTGAAATCATACAGTATTTGGCTTTTTCCATCTGACTTATTTCACTTAGCATAATACCCTCAAGGTCCATCCATGTTGTTGCAAATGACAAGATTTCATCTTTTATATGGCTGAGCTGTATTCCATTGTATATATATACCATATCTTAATCCATTCATCCATTGATAGGCACTTAGGTTGTTTCTAAGTCTTGGCTATTGTGAATAATGCTGCAATGAACATAGGGGTGCAAATATCTTTTCACATTCATGTTTTCAATGTTCTTTGGATAAATACCCAGAAACAGAATAGCTGGATCATATGGTAGTTCTATTCTTAATTTTTTGAGGAATCTTCATACTGTTTTCCATGGCGTCTGCACCAGTTGACATTCCCACCAGTAGTGTATGAAGGTCCCCTTTTCTCCACATCCTCTCCAACACTTGTTATTTCTTGTCTTTTTAGTTATAGCCATCTGACAGGCTTGAAGTGATATCACATTGTGGTGTCAATTTGCATTTCCCTAATAATTAGTGATGTTGAACATCTTTTCATGTGCCGGTTGGCCATCTGTATATCTTCTTTGAAAAAATGTCTCTTCAGATCCTTTGCCCATTTTTCAGTTGGGTTGTTTGTTTTTTTTGTTGTTGAGTTGTATGAGTTCTTTATATATTTTGGATAGTAACCCCTTATCAGATATATGATTTGCAAATATCTTCTCCCAATTGGTAGGTTGTGTTTTCATTTTGATGATGGTTTCCTTTGCTGTGCAGAAGTTTCTTAGTTTGATGTAGTCCCATTGTTTATTTTTCCTTTTGCTTCCCTTGCCTGGGGAGACGTGGTATTCAAAAAGATACTGCTAAGACTGATGCCGAAGAGCATATGGCCTATGTTTTCTTCTAGAAGTTTGGTTTTTTTGTGAGGAAGATCAGCCCTGAGCTAACATCTGATGCCAATCCTCCTCTTTTACCTGAGGAAGATTGGCCCTGGGCTAACAACCATGCCCATCTTCCTCTACTTTATATGGGATGCTGCCACAGCACGGCTTGACAAGCGGTGTGACGGTGCACGCCGGGATCTGAACCTGTGAACCCTGGGCCACCAAAGTGGAGCATGTGCACTTAACTGCTGCGCCACCAGGCCAGCCCCTCTTCTAGAAGTTTTATGGTTTCAGGACTTACATTCAAGTCTTTAATCCATTTTGAGCTAATTTTTGTGTATGGTGTAAGATAATGGTCTACTTTCATTTTTTGCATGTGGCTGTCCAGTTTTCCCAACACCATTTATTGAAGAGACTTCCTTTCTTGGTTCCTATGTCGAAAACGAGCTGTCCATAGATGTGTGGGTTTATTTCTGGGCTCTCGATTCTGTTCCATTGATCTGTGTGTCTGTTTTTGTGCCAGTACCATACTGTTTTGATTACCATAGCCTTGTAGTATTTCTTGAAATCAGGGAGTGTGATACCTCCAACTTTGTTTTTTTTCCTCAGGATTGCTTTGGGTATTTGGGTCTTTTGTTGTTTCATATAAATTTTAGCATTCTTTGTTCTATTTCTGTGAAAAATGTTGTTGGGACTTTGATAGGGATTGCAGTGGATCTGTAGATTGCTTTAGGAAGTATGTACATTTTAACCATGTTAGTTCTTCCAATCTATAAGCATGGAATATCTTTCCATTTCTTTGTGTCTTCTTCGATTTCTTTCAACAATGTTTTATAGTTTTCAGTGTACAGGTCTTTCACCTCTTTGGTTAAATTTATTCCTAGATATTTTATTCTTTTTATCGCGATTGTAAATGGGATTGTAGTCTTAATTTCTCTTTCTGTTATTTTGTTGTTAATGTATAGAAACTTGATTGATTTTTGTATATTGATTTTGTATCCTGCGACTTTATTTGTATATTATTTCTAACAGTTTTTTGGTGGATTCTTTAGTGTTTTCTATGTGTAAAATCATGTATCTGCAAATAGTGACAATTTTACTTCTTCCTTTCCAGTTAGGATCCCTTTTATTTCTTTTTCTTGCCTGATTGCTCTGGCTAGAGCTTCCAATACTATGTTAAATAAGAGTGGTGAAAGTGGGCATTCTTGTTTTGTTCATGTTCTTAGAGGGATAGCTTTCAGTTTTTCATCATTGAGTATGATGTTAGCTGTGGGTTTGTCATATATGAGATTTATTATGTTGAGGTACTTTACTTCTATACCCATTTTATTCAGAGTTTTTATCATACATTGATGCTATATCTTTTCCAATGCTTTCTCTACATCTATTGAGATAATCATGTGATTTTTATCTTCCTTTTGTTAATGCAGCATATCACATTGATTGACTTGTGGATGTTGAAACATCCTTGCACTCCTGGAATAAATCTCACTTGAACATGGTGTATGATCCTTTTAATATATTGTTGTATTCAATTTGTTACTATTTTGTTGAGGATTTTTGCATCGATGTTCATCAGTGATATTGGCCTGTAATTTTCTTTTTTGTCGTCCTTGTCTGGTTTTGGTATCAGGGTAATGTTGGCCTCATAAAATGAGTTAGGAAGTGTCCCTTCCTCTTCAATTTTTTGGAAGTGTTTGAGAAGGATAGGTATTAAATATTCTTTGAATGTTTGGTAGAATTCACCAGGGAAGCTGTCTGATCCTTGACTTTTGTTTTTTGGGAGGTTTTGGATTACTGTTTCGATCTCCTTACCGTGATCATTCTATTCAGATTCTCTATTTCTTCTTGACTCAGTTTTGGAAAGTTGTAGAATTTATCCATTTCTTCTAGATTATCCAATTTGTTGGTGTATAGCTTCGTGTAGTATTCTCATAATCTTTTGTATTTCTGTTGTGTCCATTATAATTTCTCCTCTTCCATTTCTGATTTAATTTATTTGGGCCTTCTCTCTTTTTTTCTTGGTGAGTCTAGCTAAAAGTTTCTCAATTTTGTTTATCTTTTCAAAGAACCAGCTCTTAGTTTCATTGATTTCTTCTTTTTTTTTTTAAGTATCTATTTCATTTATTTCCACTCTGATTTTTATTATTTCCTTTCTTCCTTGGGCTTCATTTTTTCTTCTTTTTTCTAATTCCTTTTGGTGTATTGTTAGATAGTTTTCTTGAGATTTTTCTTGTTTCTTAAGGTAGGCCTGTAGCACTTTAAACTTCTCTCTTAGCTACCACTTTTGCTGTAGCCCATATATTTTGGTATGTCTTATTTTCATTTTTATTTGTCTCCAGGTATTTTCTTATTTCTCCTTTGATTTCTTCGTTGACCCAATAGTTGTTCAATAGCATTTTGTTTAATCTCCATGTATTTGTGGCTTTTCCAGTTTTCTTATTGTTGATTTCTAGTTTCATAACATTATGGTCAGAAAAGATGCTTGGTATTATTTCAATCTTCTTAAATTTATTGAGACTTGTTTTGTGGCCTAATATGTGATCTATCCTGGAGAATGTTCCGTGTACGTTTGAAAAGAATGTGTATTCTGCAATTTTGGGCTGGAATGTTCTCTATATATCTACTAAGCCCATCTGGTCTAATGTGTCACTTAAGGCCAATGTTTCCTTATTGATCTTCTGTTTGGATGATCTATCCATTGATGTAAATGGAGTGTTAAAGTCCCCTACTATTATTGTGTTACTGTAAATTTTTCTTTTTATGCCTGTTAATAATTGCTTTATGTATTTAGGTGCTCCTAAGTTGGGCTCATAGATATTTACAAGTGTTATGTCCTCTTGTTGGATTGTTTCCTTTATCATTACATAAAGCCTTTGTTTGTCTCTCGTTACAGTTTTTGTTTTACAGTCTATTTTGTCTGATGTAAGTATTGCTACCCCAGCTTTCTTTTCATTGCCATTTGCATGGAGCATCTTTTTCCATCCCTTTATTTCAGCTTGTGAGTGACTTTAGGTCTGAAGTATGTCTTTTGCATGCAGCATATATATGGGTCTTGTGTTTTTTGTTTTTTTTTGTGAGGAAGATTGGCCCTGAGCTAACATCTGCCGATCCTCCTCCTTTTGCCGAGGAAGACTGGCCCTGGGCTAACATCCATGCTCATCTTCCTCCCCTTTATATGGGATGCCGCCACAGCATGGCTTGCCAAGCAGTGCATCAGTGTGCACCTGGGATCCAAACCGGCGAACCCTGGGCCGCCGCAGCAGAGTGCATGCACTTAACCCCTTGCGCCACTGGGCCGGCCCCTGGGTCTTGTTTTTTTAATCCATTCAGCAACCCTATGTCTTTTGATTGGAACATTTAGTCCACTGACATTTGAAGTAGCTATTGATGAGTATGTACTTATTGTACATTTTGTTACTTTTTTCAGGATGTTTTTGTACTTCTTTGTTGCTTTCTTCTTTGCTTGCTTTCTTCCCTTGTGACTTGACGGCTTTCTTTAGTGTTACGTTTGGGTTCCTTTCTCTTTATTTTTTGTGTATTTATTATAGGTTTTTGGTTTGTGATTACCATGAGCTTCATATATAATAACCTATGTAAATAGCAATCTATATTAAGTTGATGGTCTTTTTAAGTTTGACCTCTTACTAAAAGCCCTACACTTTTACTAACCCCCCATTTTATGTTTTTGATATCATATTTTACTTCTTTTATTTTTGTGTATCCTTTAACCTCTTATTTTGGAAATAGATAATTTTAGTACTTTTGTCTTTTGACCTTCATAGGTGGTTGATCTACTACATTTACTGTATATTTGTCTTTACCAATGATATTTTTTCTTTGATAATTTTCATATTCCTATTTGTGGTCTTTTCTTCTGCACTTAAATAAGTCCCTTTAACAATTCTTTTAAGGCCAGTTTAATGTTAATGAACTCCTTTAGCTTTTGCTTGTCTGGAAAACTCTTTATCTCTCCTTCCATTCTGAATTATAAGCTTGCTGGGTAGAGTATTCTTGGCTGTAGGTTTTTTTCCTTTCAGCACGTTGAATATATTGTGCCACTCCCTTCTAGCCTGTAAGGTTTCTGCTGAGAAGTCAGCTGATAGCCTTATGGGGTTTCCTTTGTATGTAACTAGTTGCCTTTCTCTTGCAGCTTTTAGGATTCTCTTTTTATCTTTAACTCTTGACATTTTAATTATAATGTGTCTTGGTGTAGGCCTCCTTGGGTTCATCTTGTTTGGTGCTTTCTGTATCTGGATGTCTGTTTCCTTCCTTAGGTTAGGGAAGTTTTCAATTATTATTTCTTCAAATAGGTTCTCTGCCCCTTTGTCTCTCTCTTCTCCTTCTGGAACACCTATAATACCGATGTTAGTACACTTGATGTTGTCCCAGAGGTCTCTTAGACTGTCCTCAATCTTTTTAACTGTTTTTTCTTTTTTCTGTTCAGCTTGGGTGAGTCCCTCTACTCTTTCATCCAGATCACTGATCTGTTCTTCTGTATTATCTACTCTGCTGTTGATTCTCTCCAGTGAATTTTTCATTTCCATTATTGTATTCTCCTGATCTGATTGGTTCTTTTTTATATTTTCCAATTCTTTGTTGAAGTCTCCCAAGATCAGTGAACATCCTTATGACTATTAGTTTTTACTCTTTATCAAGTAGATTGTTTATCTCTGTTTGTTTAGTTCTTTTTCTGAGGATTTGTCCTGTTTCCTTACTTGGAACATGTTCCTTTGTCTCCTCATCTTGCCTACTTCTCTATGCTAATATCTATGTATTAGGCAGATCAGCTGTGTCTCCCAACCTTGGAAATGTGGCCTTATGTAAGAGATGCCTTCTGGGGCCCAGCAATGTGTTGCCCTCTTGTCTCCCCTGCCAAGTGCTCCTGGAGTGTCCCTTGTGTGAGCTGTATGTGCCTTTCTGTTGTGGCAAGGTTGCTATTGCTGCAAGTGCATGAGTAGGCTAGGCTGGCCCCTGGGCTGGTTGGTTGTAAGGGTCAGCCATGTGCAGCTGCTATGGCTAATTTATTGGGCAGGGGAAACCCTGGCATGCCTGGATGTGAGGTCTAAGAGCACATAACTACTGCTGTTTTGCTGTTAAGTGAGTCAGGCTTCCAATGTGACTGGTTGCTAGGCTCAGGGGCTCACAATTGCTGCAGGCCTCCATTGTGGCTCCGTGTGGTGCATGCAGCTGTTGTTGGCTCTCTTTTGGGTGGGGCAGGCCTCTGGCCAGATCTGGCTATGTTGCCTTGAGGTACACAGCTGCCTTAGGAGCGCAGATGGGTGGAGCTGACCCCAGGCATGGCGGCGCACAATTGTTTCAGACATTGGAAGGCAGGGCAGATCCCCTATTTGGCTTTTGCAATGGCCAGTGGCACAAGTCTGCTGCAGACCCACATGCCTTGGTGCCTGCAGGCCCACATGCCCCGCTGCCTGCAGGCCCACATGCCCCACCAATGTGGGCCCACAAGCATGCTCCGCCAACTTGGACCCACTCACCCCACCGCAGAGGCCCCACACACCCACCTATGCAGCCCCACAAGTTTCCCTCAGGCTTGCTGGTGGGTGGGGCCAATGCACTCAATTGCTTCATGCACTCTAGTGGGAGGGGCAAACCCCTGCACTAACAGGAAGGAAGGAATCTAATGGCGCTGCCAGCATCTGTGTCAGCACGACTGAACTAGGTCACAATAATGGCTGCCGCCAACGTCTCAGTCCCTGGGGAGGTGGCCACAGCCACCTCCTGCCTCTCTGAGATGTGCTCCGAGCTTTGTAAGTGAGTCTCTTTTACCAATGGACTATGCACTTTTCTATCTGATGCTTTCGTGTTAGTTTTTAGATTGGGTGAATCTGTGCTTGGGCCATCTAAGAGCAGGTTTTTCTTTCTCTGAAGTTCCATAGTTTTACTGGGCATATTCCCCGTTGGTTTTCAAAGCCAGCAAAGCCAGGTATTATGGGATCTTGGTTGTGCTGAATCTAAAGTCTGGGATGCCTATTGTGGCATAGACCCACTGCTCAGATCCCCTGTTCCTCTGGGAAAAGCTCTGTACCTTTGAGATCGCTCCTGGCCCTGTGAAGTGCTACAGCTAGGGTGTGGTGTTTTTCCCCAGCGGAGCTGTATTTCTGCCTCTCCCACCCCGGCAATGTCGTCCCTTGTTGTGGGGTGCTTTTTATTCAGTTTCCAGATCTCTCTCAGAGGAAATTGATTCACAGGTAGTTGCAGATTTGTTGTGTCCATGGGAGGAGATGAGTTCAGGGTCTTCCTATGCTGCTGTCTTCCAAACTCCCTGAAAATGTCAATGTCTTGTACAGATTTCATACCCCCTGCTATCTGAAAGTAGAGCATTCCCATGAAGACCTTTTGTAAACTGAAATGGTGTTAGGTGAAGAAACAATTACCTTAGGACACATCTTGCTAATGGATGCACAAAATAAATCAAGATAAAGCACAGATGCTCACAGACACAGTTCAAAGCTATGGTTCCTCGATGCTGAAGTGCTGAGTGTAGTTACCAGGGAAGGAGCTTGGTGGTGCCACTCTTGCTGCTCGAGGTGCGCTGCCTCTATAACGCTAAAACAAATGCTGAACGCTATTTTCACTTTTTGCCTTTTTCATAAAAGCAAAAATCCTCTTCAGATTTCTTTTGGTTACTGAAAACTGGTACAAATGTAGGTCTTTTGTAAAAGCAAAGTGGCATAAAGCAAACTTTGGAAAAGCGGGGAACACTGTACATTAATTTGCTTCAAGAAGCTGCCTCTACAGTCAACAATGCACAGTCATTTCTTTAGGGCTGTGGTTCTCAAACTTGCATATGCATCAGAATCATCTGGATGTCTTGTTAGAACAGATTGCTGGGCCCCATCCCCAGAGTTTCTGATTCAGTGGGTCTGGGATGGGCTGAAGAATCTGAATTTCTAACAGGTTTCCAGGTGATGCTGGTGCAGTTGGACTGGGGAACAACTTAGAGAACAATGGTTTTAGGACATCCAAAAGTATTGATATAAATCAGGGTTGTATTTCCCTGGGACCTCATTGGGACCCACCATCCTACCCCACTCCAGGCAGGGAGAGGACAAAGTACCTCCTCCAGTGGGTGTGGTCCCAGAGCCAGGTGCAGGGGCTGGCCTCAAGTGCTGCATCACCACATCCCCATAGTCCAGGAAGGGCTCATTAAGCTTGTGGGACAGAGCACAGGAAATGGGACTTTGTTGAGTTCAGAGTATATTCTGAGGAGAGAGCAAGACAAGTCTTTCCCTAGCACAAGGCTGAATGGAAAGATGTATGGTAGGAACCCTGGCAGAAATGGTTGGTACCAAGACTCGCTGGTGCCCGCTGTGCCTCCCTCATTTCTCTGCAGAGATCTGAAAATCATTTACTAATTCCTTTTAGATATCTAGTGAGTGGTGACTGAATGTCTGGAGCTGTGCAAGGTACTAGGATGCATATCAGTGAATAAGACACGCAGGGCCCCATCCTTCTGGAGCTATCAGTCAAGTGGATTAATGAGTCCCATGTATTCATTGAATGTGTGGGGACACTCAGGCCTAGAGAGAACAGGGCACTTGTTCAAAGTCACACAGTGAGTTGGGGCAGAGTTAAGACCTGATCTCAGTCTCTTGTCTCCCACAACACTGATTTTCCTATTACACCCTGCCGCTTCCCTGAGACCACACAAATTGCTGGGTTTTGTGCTAGCGATGAAGATTATCATACATGCTACCCTTGGTACAATGGCTTTTACCAGGAGTGCAGGGGTTCATACTCCTATGGGCACATCAGAATTTCAGAGAAATGAGAAGAAATGTGATTTTGTTCCATTTAATTAAAAATTATAGCAGTGATGAATGCCTGTCATAAAAAAGACAAATAGTACAGAAGTATATAAGCAAAAAAGGAACATTCTTATTCATATCCTCCCCCTGCCTCATCCCAATCTAATTCTCTTCCCCACTTCTCTCCTCAAACCTAACTACTTTTAACAGTGTAGTGTGGTTAAGTTCAGACCTTTCCTATATATTTATAAATGTTACATATAATAATTTACAAACATATATATATAAATAGGTTATTTTTAAAATCTTGCAGGTTGTTAAAAAACATATTCAATATTATTTTAAAAACTGTGTGTGGAAAGTGAAAAAAGGGCACTCCTTTTGTGATGGAAACTGCAGAAAGAAGCAGTGAAGAAACTCTTGGCTGATGGGGCATGATGGAGAGGCCTTGTTGTGGTACGCAGATAAAGACAGAGAGCAGGAGGCTAGGCAAAAATGGCGGTAGAATTAAAGCAAAGGAAATTTTGTTCGGGAGACGGCTGGGAGGCTCTCACCTGTAGTGGAAGTGTGGGCAGGTTGGCTAGGTCACCCATGCAGTGCACGGCCACAAGGCCTATCACCAACAGGCTGATGGGACCCAGCTGGAGATGGGGATGTGGACAGAAGGAAGAGAGAGTTGTGAAGGTGTGTTAGGATGAAAACTACAGGACAAAAATGGATTTATTCAGAGGACAAGAAGACAAGCCATAAACTGGGAGAAGATATTTGCAAAAGACCTACCTGAAAAAGGACTGTTTTTCCTCTTAAAGCTCAACAATAAAAAAATGAATAATTCAATTAAAAAATGGGCAAAAGATTTGAACAGACATCTCATCAAAGAAGATATACAGAAGGCAGATAAGCATATGAAAAAATGCTCCACATCATATGTCATCAGAGAAACGCAAATTAAAACAATATGGAGATATCACTACACACCTATTGGAATGGCCAAAATCACAAACACTGACAACACCAAATGCTGACAAGGATGTGGAGCAACAGGAATGCTCATACATTGTGGGTGAGAATGCACAATGGTACAGCCTCTTTGGAAGACAGTTTGGCAGTTTCTTACAAAACTAAACATACTCTTATCATATGATTCAAGAATCGCGTTCCTTGGTATTTACTCAAATGAGTTGAAAACTTATGTCAACACAAAGTTTTGTATATGAATGTTTATAGCATCTTTATTCATAATTGCCAAAATTTGAAGCAACCAAGATGTTCTTCAGTAGGTGAATGGATCAACTGTGGTATATCTGGACAATGGAATATTATTCAGTGCTAAAAAGAAATGGGCTATCAAGCCATAAAAAGACATGGGGGAACCTTAAATCCATATTACTAAGTGAAAGAAGCCAATCTGAAAAGGCTACATACTGCATGAGTCCAACTATATGACATTGTGGAAAAGGCAAAACTATAGAGATAGTAAAAACATCAGTGGTTGCCAAGGGTGAAGGGAGGGAGGGTTAGGCAAAGCACAGAGGATTTCTAAGGCAGCAAAATTACTCTGTATGTTACCATAATGGTGGATACCTGTCATACACTTGTTCAAACCCATAGAATGTACATCACCAAGAGTGGATCTTAATGTAAACTATAGTCTTTGAGTGATAATGGTGTATCAAAGTAGATTCATCGATTGTAACAAATGTACCACTTTGGTGGAAGATATTGGTAGTAGGGGAGGCTGTGCATGAGTGGGGCCAGGGAGTATATGGGAATTCTGTACTTTCTACTCAATATTGCTGTGAACCTAAAACTGCTCTAAAAAAACAAAGTCTATTAAAACAAAACAGAACAAAAAATCTGAATATTTAAGAAATGTAGACAGAAGGACTAAGAACTCTACAGTTTGATATAATTATTGATACAAGTATATAACTAGTCTCACGTGGACAGACAGTAAGACGCTCCAGAGAGTAGACCAAGGCTGGAGCAGTAAGCAGTCACCAGGAAAAGAGAAATAGGATAAAGAAGGGCCCTAACCCCTCCTTTGTGGGCTCCAGCACCATACTAGAGACTAGTATACTAGATGGCTGTATATATTTGTGCTCATGATAACTGCAAATAGAATGATGTTAACCCAAAATCTATAATTAAATAAAAAGACTTTGCAACTGCCCCTGCCCCCCACACTGTGTGGCTTGTGAGGAATGGGAGGAGCCCTGTACTGGGAGCTCAGTGCCTGGTTCCCAGCCTGGCTGCCTCTGGTTTGCTGTGCCACCTGGAACAAGTCCCTTCTCCTCTCTAGGCTCATTTTATATAAAGTGGGCTTATAATTCTCAAGGGTCTCTTTTACTTCTTAAGGTTTTAGGCATTATTTCATGGGAGCAGAACTTTCTGAACATTTCCTAAGATAAGAGTAATTAATTAGAGTGACCATGGAGGATGTTTACTAAGTGCTAGCATCTCGTTTAATCTACAGAACAACTCTATTATTAGCCCCATTTTACAGATGGGGCGACTGAGGCTCAGGAAACTTGGCCACTGCTACAGAGCTGGCCAGTGGTGACATCAGGATTCAATGGAAGGTCAACTCCTCTGTCCTCCCTCTCAATCACTCTGCAGGAAGAACCCCTAGCCTCTGCTGCCTGGGAGAGGAGAACAGAGAATATAAAATCAAAGTGCATTATGTTAGACAGGAAATGGGTCTGAGCATGGAGGTCTCCCAGGAACCTCTAACATCACAGAGAACAATGACAGAGCTCAGAGAGCACAGGGAGCGTCAGAGGATGGAGGGTGTGGAGGTTTCAGTGACATTGGAGGAAGAAAGGCAGAGGATGGACTTTAGGGGCAAAACTGATCTCCGGAGACAAGAAGGCATTTAAGGGAAGACAGTGTGGAGTTCCAAGGCAAAGGAGAAGTTAAAGGCTTATCGCTCCACAAGACTATCCAGAAAACTCATAACCTTTTCTTCTTTTTTTTGAATCACAGACTCCTTTTTCACAAATAAATTGATCCTTTCAGAAAAAGAGCAGATATTAATCATTATACTTTGCCTACAATTTCATGAGGTTTGTGGAATTCCTAAGGGCCCAGGGAGACTAATGAGATGCGAGTAATTGTTAACCAATAATTTTGATAATAATAGCAGAAAACAGTTAACTGTCAAGTACTTTAACGTTTACAAAACAACTTTACAGACATTATTTAATCTTGCCAATGAGCAGCCTGTCAATTCTTGTTTTTACAGGTGAGAAAACAGGCTCAAAAGGGAGAGAGTGCCTTCACATGGCCGGGTTTCTTTTCAAGACAAGGCAATTTGTTCTAAAATCAGATTGTGGTGATGGTTGCACAACTCTGTAAATTCATTGAAAATTCATGGAACTGCACACCTGAAATGAGTAAATTTTATGGAATGTAAGTTATACCCCAACAAAGATGTTAAAAAACCATCCAACCATAGAAAAGGGCCAAAGCACTTGGAAGCCCACATCACTCACAAGTGGCAGAGCCGGGTGAACGCAGACTTTCAGGCTCCCAGGAGTGCAGAGTCAGCCTTTTAAAGAAGACTCCTGAGAGAGAAATGGTCACAAGGACACTTGATGTCCAACTGTGTCTGGTGTCACCTGAGTGAGGTTTGCTTTCAGGCAAGTGTTAGAGCACAAAAGACATCGCTACCCACTTCCCCCAACGATCAGGACCACTGGCTGCCCCTCTCACCAAGATGCCCGCGTTCTTCACGGATAGAGGGAGCCCCAGGCCAATGGTGCCTTTCACTGTGTGGATCAGGGTTTGCAGCCGCCTGAGGACGGGGGAGGAGGGAAACATGAGAGAAGCTGGTCACTGCTGAACTTGGCCCAGAGCCAACTGCTTGGCGCAGAGCTGGCAGACAGGCTCAGGGCGTGGGTGGACCTGCCAACCCCATAGGAGTCACAGTGGGAAGCAGCTGGGATGCCACAGTGCCCAGTGTGGAGAGGCGCCACACGAATGTGGGGCCTGACGGATGGATGAGGGACCTGACCAAAACAAAACAAAAACAAAACCCAACGTGCTATGAGTCTGTATTTACAAAAAACATATCTAGAAACAGGGAGTTGATAACTTTACTTTGTTCTGCAGAACTCAGGCCATACCTGGACTATAAACTTAGTCATCTTTTAAAAAATATAGTTTATCTGGGGCTGGCGCTGTGGTGTAGTGGTTAAGTTTGGCCCATTCCGCGTCAGTGGCCAGAGGTTCATGGGTTCGGATTCCGGGTGTGGACCTACGCCACTCGTCAGCCATGCTGTGGCCGCGAGCCACATATAAGGTAGAGGAAGATTGGCACAGATGTTAGCTCAGGGCTAATCTTCCTTGGTAAAAAAATAAAATTAAAAAAAATAGTTTATCAAAATAAGTATTATATGTACATGGTAAAAATGCAAATATTACAAAAGCTTATAGAGTATAAAGTAAATCTTCCCACCCATGACTCCTGGAATCCCAATTCTCCTTTCTAGAAAGAAGCACTGTTAATAGTTTCTTGTGTAGCCTTCCAGAGGCAGTCTCTTCTCTCTCTCTCCAGATATAGATAAAGATATATATTGATATATATGTATATGTATATACACACCACACACACACACTTACACCTTTTTACAGTATTAACTCTTTTCCACTTTTATTTTTTAAAGAACAAGATTGTGCATATCGGTGCATAATAGATGTAGCCCATTCTTCATTGCTTTCAACAAGTGAGTAGTATTTCATTGGTTGTATCAAGGTTTATTTAACCCACCCCCATCGGTGAGTATTTTGGTTGTTTCAGGTCTTTTGCCACTCCAAACCAAGCTGAAATGAGCAATAGTGCACGTGTGCTTTCATACATGCGTGAGAGCTCGTCTGTGAGCCACATTCTCAGAAGTAGATTAGTAGGTCAAGGGTATGTGCTTCTAAAGTTTTAATAGACAGAGGCAAATTACGTCCAAGGAACGGCACTCATTCCGTCCCCACCAGCAGAGGGCGACAGGGACTGTTTCCACCTGTCCTGGTAAACACCGTTTATCACACTTTTTGTCCTGTGTCACTCTGTGAAGAGGGAGAGTGGCAGCTCCTTGTGGGGACTGCATTCCTGCACTTCGTTCCTTGTTCCTCGCCTTATTAAGGATCTTGTCAGATGGGACCTGTCTGGAGGTGAGAGTTAAGTGGTCAGGGGCCAGGAAACTATGACTTGGAGAAGAGCTTGGAAGGATTCAGTGGAAATCAGGACAGCCAGACTCGTGCCCTGTCCCTCCTGGAAAGGCCGTCATGGGGATGAGGGAGCAGACAGCACTGTGCATCCAGGTGAGGAGAAGGCAGCCAACAACAGGTGGATGCCACAGCACACAGCTTTCATCTGAATCTAAGAAAGCACTCAGACCTCTCCAACCCCTGGAAGCCTTCTGGGGTAGTGAGCTCCCTATCAATAGGGGTATTCAAGCAGAGATCAAGGGATGCGAGATAGGGTTGACTGGCAGTCAGTTTCTATTCCCACCTCCTTTTGGTGTGTCTTCTTCTACTGTAGAGGCTGGAAAAGGAACAGTTAGTAACATCACCCAGACTCCTGGAAGCTACAGTTCTATCTATAAAATAGGAGGGTCAAAATGGGGCAGAGAATATCTGCTGTTTTTGGCTGTTTTCTGCTGGGAGGAGAGACTGTCAAGAGGAGGGGTTTCTCTATAGAGTGACCCTGGCTCCAGCCCTGAAGGTGTTGAGAGGCAGCTCCTGCAGCCGCGGCAGACCCCAATCCTGATCCCTGGGGCACAGCTGCGGCCTTGGGTTCCTGCCCACAGTGGTCCCTGGGGACTCCTGGTTCCCTGCCTTCCTGATTGTGGGGGAGGTGGTGGCACCCCTGGCGGCCTCTTCATAAGAGTTGCTCTCGAGACCCTTCCTGGAAGTCCAGCCCAGAGCTCCCTGTTCCAGCTCTTCTAATGGCTATGTGAGCCCCTAATTCCCATTAGGAAAGCTATTTCTGGCATTTTTCTGCCTAACATACTAAGTTTCCTGCCCTAAACCCTGACTGATAGGAGGCAGGGATGTATAGGACACAATGACCTCAAGTTGCTTCCCTACTCTCAATTTCTATGACCCCATGATATTGTTCCCCAACAGAAAAGGCAGTCCTCAAAAACCAAGGGCGATGAGGCAATGCTGGGAGGAGCAAGGGGTGGCCCAGCCCCCACCTCACCCCACTGGCCGCATCTCCAGGCCCTGGCTGGCCCAAGCGGAAGTGAGTTTGTGTCGCAGTGGCCCTCCCAGACCCTCTGCTCTTCCTTATTCCCTTGGCACTGAGGCTAATTCTGGATCCAACTGTCCTCAGGGCTCCAGGACAGGCGGCCTGACCGTAACTGGAGGGTGTTCTGGGGACAAGTGATAAAGAACGATTCCTCCCTCTGCTGCCTTGTGAGCTCTTGAGGACAAAGCTCCTCATGAAATGGGTAAAGCTGTGACAGAAAATCCACAGGATGCCAGAACCAGACTCAGACTCCGCCCAGCACAGCCCCAAGGGAGAAATCCCGGGTGTAAGCGCTCCCTACGTGACCCTTATACACCTTGCCTCATTTAAACCTCTCAACAACTCTAAGCAACAGGATTTATCCTCACCATTTTACCTGTGGCTCAGAGACAGGGAGAGCTGGCCCACGATCACACAACGAATGCGGGAATAGCAAAGTCAGGGTGGGAAGGAGTGTGTTTTCCCGTGGTCTTAATCACAGGTTGTCCTGCAACCTCAGCAGCCATTGAGTTCCACATTCTCTCCCCTCCCATAAAATGTTTGGATGTTTCCTACTCCAGCCAATGCTCAAACACTTCCAGAGACAAACCTCAAGCAGACTGGCCCGTTACACCTTCAAGGACAGGTGATAGTTTATCTTCTTAAAACACCCTTGGCAGTAACACTGCCTTCTATAGAAACCCCTTCTAATATTCAACCATACTCATTCTCAAACAATCTTCCATCGTGTGCAATTTAAGGGCTTGATAAGGAGGATGCCTCCTTTGTTCATTCATTCATTTTGCAAAACTTTACCAAGCCCCTTGTACCCAGGCTCTGTGGTAGGATCGGGGGATACAGAGGTAAGTGAGGCCTGGTCTTTGCCCTCAGGTTGCTCACAGTCTGGGCAGCTCGTCTGATCCACACTAGAACTAGCTGACCTTTTACTCAACGATTACTATGTGCCAGGCACTGTTAAGTGCTTTGCATGGATTATCTCAATAGATCCTTAACAACAATCGTCTGAACAAGATACTATTATTATCCCCATTTGACAGATGAGAAAACTGAGGCTAAGGTAGGTCCAGCAACCTGTCCCAGGTTACACAGCTGAGAAGTGGCAGAGCTGGGATTTGAACTCAATTCTGTCTGACTCCAAAACCAGTGCTCGTTTCCATAATGTTCTACTGACCTAGGGCAATATCAAACCTGGGATTCTTTGATTCTGCTGGTGAAGGCTTGATCTATCTTCTTCAGTGGAGGCAGATAACGCTTTACAGTATCCTCACAGGCAACATCATTTCTCCAAGGACTAGCTCAGATGCCATCTCTAGCACAAGACTTCCCCACTGTCACCACCTGGAAAGAACACTTTCCTATTCTGAACTCTTGTAGAACACTGATTTCTTTCATGCTATTCTCTCTGGAATTTCAGTCATGTGTGTATATCTCTTCCTCCCTAGTCTGTGAGAGCCTTAGAGGCAGGGACAGAATGGTGTCTCGTGTTCATCGCTGTAGCCCCACGATGCTCAGGTACTCAGTAATGTTGAAAGAATGGACCCCTAAAGAGTATGCTTAAGATGCAAAGCATTATCTTCAAGGACCATTATCTTTGCCACTAACACAACTTCTCTACACCTCTCTTTGTCAAGAATGGAGAAGAGCCCAGATTTAGCTCCTTTAGTTACTGGAAAGAAGGAAGAAATTCCCACAGAAGTCTCTAAGTACAAGAGCTCAGGCCCAGGAGGTCCAGCTGGAGAGGAAAGGACACTTACGAGATCCTGCTGGCCTCCTCCAGGCAGCAGGAGCCTGGATGCAGGAGTTGCTGGGCCCTCCCTGGGAGCCTCTGGGGCATTCCTTGGGCTGCACCATCCAGGGACTGGTAGCTGGTGGAGGCGTCCCCAGCCCCAGGCAGGTGCACACCCCACCCTTCAGCTCCAAGCATTGGGTGGATTAGGGTTTGGGAGCGGCCGTGGCTTTGGCAAGGGCTTGAGCAAGAACAGCTTTGGCGTGTGGGGGCTACAAGGCACAGCTGTCAGCTGCTTGAGCCTTAGCAGGCTCAGGAGCTTAAATACAGCTCCATCCCCCTCGCCTGGAGTGACACAAGCTCTGCTCCTTAGGAAGAACAAAGGGCCAAAAGCATGAAAAGATGGATAAACGGGCTTCTCCTCCACCCACACAGCGACTCCTCACAGTTGCTCTAACAGTCTGTTCTTTCCCTTCGTCCTTCCTGCCACAAACACTGATTGAGTACCCATGTGCCGGGTACTCTGCTCGTGCTGGGAACCCACCAGTTCCAGGCAGCACAGTCCCTTTCCTCCAGGGGCTTAGCTGGAAGTCATGAATATTAATCAGAGTTTGCCATAAATAAGTAAAAATTTTCAACTGTGATAAGTGCTCTGAAGGAAAATTCCGAGAGGCTTGAGTGTGTGGAACCAGAGCAGTTAGTCTTGTAAAGGGGGTCAGCAAAGGTTTTCCCGAGGAAGAGGGAAGTCCCTGTACTGCAATGTTCTCTCCACCTTCCTGCTTTAACTAGAATGGGGCTCTCCCAGAGGTCCCGGCTTCCTCTGCAGACCTCTAAGAGAGGGCTGTTCCTCCTCATACCTCTCATACCACGTGGCCGGGAGCAGGGTAAGGATCCTTGCTCCTTGCTTTCCTCCCTCCTGTCTAAAAATGCTGGCTCTGGGGCCGGGCCCGTGGCAACACGGTTAAGTGCTCGCACTCTGCTGCTGGCGGCCCGGGTTTGGATCCGGGGTGGTGTGCACCAATGCACTGCTTCTCAGGCCATGCTGTGGCGGCGTCCCACATAAAGTGGAGGAAGATGGGCACGGATGTTAGCTCAGGGCCAGTCTTTCTCAGTAAAAAAAAAAAAAAAAAAGAGGAGGATTGGCATGGATGTTAGCTCAGGGCTGATCTTCACACACACAAAAATAAAAATAAATAAATAAATAAATATACTGGCTCCTTTGCAACTCAGGCCAGCAGAACACACCACCTCTGCTGGCTGCAGCCTGCACAGCCCTCAGGGCCACCCTCTCTCCTCCACCTAGTGACTTCTCTCTCAGTTCTCTCTCTCTGTCCTTCTCTCTCTCTCTCTCTCCCTATCTCTCTCCCTCCACCATTTCACTATGATCATTCTTGATGGTTTCAGCCACCATAAATGAATCATCTGTACTCCAGCCTCATATCCTTGACCTCCTTTGCTTCCAAAATAGTTTGTCCTCCACCCTGCCTGAGACACCTACTCCCACCATCATACCTAGACCTTGTCATTATCAAAAACTGCAGCACCTTCAAAATCTCTATTGCAAGCATCCCGTTCTCTGAGTGGTTCACCAACTCCTATCGGTCCATCTCTCATCCACCACTTTGCCGCCTCCAGCAGTTCTTTGACCTCATCAGGGCCTCCAGTCTACAGATGCTACTCCGCTTCTTACTCGATGCTCTCCGTCCCCTCATATCCTCACTGTCCCTTTTGCCCAGCGACTGGTCAATCATTGCAGCTCCTCCCTGCCGCACACTCTCATCCCTCTCGTCCCTCTCCTTGTATTGTATCCACCCTGCAAAAGCCACAATGCTGGGTAGATACACCTCTCCATCTACTTTGAGACTGCACCCAAGCAGTTGAATGTGGCTAGATGAAAATGCACAGATTTGCCAACTGGCTGCATTTTAAATTTATGAACGCAAACCTCAGGTGGGTCCTAGCACTGCCGGGCAACTCTACTGCTTGTCTTCTTTCTGTTGCCCTTCCTTTCTTCAAGAGGACTGTTTTCTATCTCTTCTCTAGATTCGAACCTCCGTTACTGGCCCCTTTTCACCCTCAGCTGATGACATCGTTTTTATTTCATTGAGAAAATAGAAGCAATTAGAAGAGAACTTCCTTATCCTCCAGCCACTAAATCCATCCACTGATCTGTGTCGGAATCCATACACCAGGCTTTTTCTCCCGTGATAACAGCTGAGCTGTCCTCACCTGTCTTAAGTCACTCTGCCTCGTGCACTGGATCTCACCCCCTTTCACCTACTCAAGAGCTTGGCTCCTGCAATGATCCGTCCCTCTCTCTTGCATCATCAAAATTCCCCTCTCTACCACATCAATCCCAGGACTGTATAAACATACCATAGTATCTTTAATCTTTCATCTCTCTCCTCCCTTTTATAGCAAAACTTCTGAAAAGAGTTGTCTCTACTCACATACTCCAATTTCTTACTTTCCATTCTCTTGAATCCACTCCAGCAGACTTTCATCCTCATTACAGTCATGAGCCGCATAACGACACTTTGGTCAACGACGGACCGCATAAAGGACGGTTGTCCCCTAAGATTATACCATGTAGCCCAGGTGTGTAGTAGGCTATACCATCTAGGTTTGTGTAAGTACACTCTATAATGTCTGCACAACAATGAAATCGCCTAATGATGCATTTCTCAGAATGTATCTCAGGCATTAACCCACCTGTGACGGTGCGTCACTGAAACTGCTCTTGCCAAGGGCAACAATGCCTCCTGTTGCTGAATCCAACGGCTAAACCTTAGTCTTCTTCTTACTTGTCTTAACAGGAGTGGAAATTTCAGTCTTTTTACACTTACGATTCTCACCGCCATGACGGATAGACTCTAAGGTGCCACCTCCCTTGCTAGTCATGGTTTTCATGCTCTTGTATATTCCCTCCCTTGAATGTGGGTGGCACTTGTGATTGCTTCTAACCAAGCGAAGGTGGCAAAGGTTGCAGGATATCCCTTTCATGATCACATTACATCATGGAAGATTTTGTCTTACTAGCAGACTCTCTCTAGATCTTTGAAAGCCTAGCTGGCTGGGAAGAAGTCAGTCGCCACGTTGGGAGGTCCACACGGCTAGCAGCTGAGGGGCAGCAAGGAGCTGGGCCCTAAGTCCTACAATGGCGAGGAAAATAATTGTGCCAACAACCTGAGTGAGCTCGGGGGAGGAATCTTTGCCAGTCGTGCCTCCAGATGAGGATGCAGCCCAGCCGACACCTGGTTGCAGCCTCGTGAGCCCCTCTAAGCAGAGGACGTAGTTAAGCCATGCTGAACTCCCGACCCCCAGAAACTGAGATGATAAATGTGTGTCATTTTAAGCCACTAAGTTTGTGGTCATTTATCACACAGCGATAGAAACCTGATATAACCACCCATCTTTTTTATATGGTGATTATTTTTCTTATATGGTGTTTTTTTCCCCACAATGGCATCTTATACTGTATTTTTTGAAAACTCAGACACAATTTATTTGCATATTAAACAGGTACCATTCCATACCCTCGCATGGAAAATTGTGACCATGGAACTCTAGGGTCTAAGTGAGCAGTCACAGGAGAACCCAGAGATTCTCACACTTGTTACTAAGTGTGACCTTGAACAAAATTTTTTGTCCCTCTGAGGCTCAGTTTCCCACATGTAAAATGAATGGGCTGCAGCAGACCATCTCGAAGAAACTCTAAAGTGTGATGTATGACGATTCTTTGGCTGACCTAGGACCCACTTCGTCATCTTTAGAGAGAGGAGTGCAGCTGAAGCAGGGAGCAGGACTCACAGCACTGGAGGACTTGAGGGATGGACTTCCTCCTCCTATTAATTTCATTGGCGAGAAACTGAAGCCCAGATGGAAAGGGACTTGCTGGAAGCGGCAGAGCTGGCCTCAGCCCTGCCCTTTGGGCTTCTCCATCAGTGCTTTTTCAGCAGCAACAGGAGGCATTCTCTCTTCTAAGCTCTCCCAGGCCCTTTGTTACCATTGTGAGGTAACCCCAAGGTCTGCCTGCCCTACAGATGGGGATTTGTGGGTTTACTCCAGGTTTCTTAAAGTGCCTGGACTCAATCCTGGGAATATTCCTCATCCAATGGTGCCTTCTCCTGCCTTATTTCAGGAGCTCCTACCACTTGGCCCTGTCTGGAGCCAAGACTGAGAGCAAGGAAACTGACGGCTGAGTAAGAGGTTAGGGGAGGGTCTGCGGGTGAGGTGGCAGCTGTAACCAGGTTTCAGGTAGGGTGGCGACTAGACCTTTGGAGAACCTGAGCCCAGAAAGCTCTTGGAGGCTTCTCCCAACACAATCTTACTTTAAAAATTAATATTCACATTAAAAAATACATGCCCATGGTTAAACTCTTAATTTTTTTAACCAAAGGATTTATAATAAAAATGTAGAATCTCCTTATCTGACCTTCTCCATTCAAAGTTCCTCTTTCTGGGGCTATCTTTTTTTTTAAATCAGTTTTTTGTTTAAGTTCCCCATCTCTCTATACAATATATTTTAATGATATTTCTCAACTAATTAACATGATGTTAGATGAAAATTTACGCCTGTCCACCTCTCCCACTCTTCCTCTCGATATAATTATTTCACTGTTTTAGTTCTTTATTATTTACCTTTGTACCTTTTAAAATTATATAAGCATGAAGATAAACTTCTTATAAATTATAAATGGCATTTGTGTTAGTTTCCTATTGCTGCTGTAACAAATTACCACAAATATAGGGGCTTAAAGCAGCATGAATTTATTATCTTATAGTGCTAGAGGTCAGAAGTCCTAAAGTCAAGATGTTGGCAAGGCTGTGTTCTTTCTGAGGCTCTAAGGAGAATCTGCTTCCTTGCTTTTCCAGCTCCTAGAGGCCTCCCGCATTCCATTGGCTCGTGGCTCCTTCCTCCATCTTCAAAGTCAGTAGAATAGCATCATCTCTCTTCTCTGACCTTCCTGCCTCCCTCCTATAAGAACTCTTGTGATTACATTAGATCTACCCAGATAATCCGAGATAATCTCCTTGCCTCAAAATCCTTAACTTAATCACACCCGTAAAGTCCCTTTCGCCACCTAAGGTAACATATTCACAGGCGGTGCGGATTAGGACATGGACATCTTTACGGGCAGTATTCTACTACTCCACCATGCATCCCGGTTTACCTGGAACAGTCTCACTATATGTCTAGTGTCCTGGTGTAAATATTAATATGGCCGCTTTCACTCTCAAAAGTGTTTCCGTTTAAACAAAAAATTATACGAACACTCTACTTACCCAGTGCTTCCCAATCTTTTTTATATCATAACATATGTAGAAAATGATAACAATTTATAGATCCTCTGGATAAAAAGACAAACTTGCTTGTGACGAGAGGCAATTGTCTCAGGAGCTCCAGCCACCTTAGGACCCGCCTGGCTGGTCCAAGGGGCAAGAGTGTCAGTATCTCAGCCCCTATTACCCGTTCATGGTGCACCATTGGCCATCACACACCAGTGGGAAAGTCTCTCTTACATTAAAGCAATAAAATATGTTTAAAGCCTGTTCTTTCAATATGCTCCTGTGTGAGCAGCATTTGCTTCCAAGGAGTGTACCTGGGGCTCACACACGTGTGCTGACACTCCTGTCATTGCGATCTTGCCTGCAGGTTAATTCAGGTTGTCAGATGGATGCACTTCTGGGCATCTCTTCACACACCCTCCAGTTCTGTGTGCCTGCAGAATCTGCCATCCCTCCCGCACTCTCCCGGGCATCAGGATGTTGGCACTGGTGGCCGAGCAATCCTACTGGATTTGCACAAGGATGAGCTTTTGAATAGCTTGTAAAATTTTTCTCTGGGGCTTCAGAGTGCACAAGTCTCTTAACTTTGTAATATACATATATATTTTCAATGTAATTTGTTTACCCCAGAAATACTAGTGGTAAAACGTTTTATCATCATTCCCTCCTTTCTAATCATCAGAAATCACAACAGCTTGGTGCAGAGGCACACGAGAGTGTGTTGATCTGGCACCAGCACTTTTCCCTACGTATTTGGGCTGATGTTTATTCCCTGAGCAGGGCCCTTGCTTTCAAGGCTGCTTTTCATTTCAACTCTGTTGCTGATTTACTTTATGGGATGCGCTCTCCTTAGTTATCAGCATGTCCTATCATGACGGTGTTTGGCCTTCTTTATAGCAACTGTATCTCTTCTAATTTCCATTCCAAAAGTAAAGATTTTTAAATTCATTTTTCAGCACTTGTGCTTCTTAATGAATTCTTGAATTATATTGTTATGGCTTACAGAATATTTTAAATTATGCTAACAATGAATGCTTATACTACAGCTAATAAGTACTCAAGCCACCCACAGAAGTTCCATGTAAACAATGGCATTTCTCTCTGGATTCTGACAAAAGTGGGCGGGCACTTCTGCGTCCCAGCCAAAGTGGCCACTGTATGGCAATAATCGTGTAGCACAGTTTATGGTTCACTCTCTGAGCTTCAGTCTGGCTATTAAGGGATACCTCAGGAAATTTTAAATTTGAGTGAGATTCTAAATACTCTTCTGCATATGAATTGGAACTTTATTAATATTTTATATCACACTATCTTACATTCATGTATTTCAGATATGTATACAGAGATGGTGTCGTGTGTATATACACCTTTTTTTTTTTTCTTATCAAAATGTGATCATTTTCTGTATGCTGTTTTGTAACCTTTGTATGACGTGGGGGCCAAGGGCTCGGAAGCTTGAGCAAAGAGACGCACGACGTGTGTGACTCTGGGTGCATCCCCCTCCAGGCCTCCAGGCCTCAGCTTCTCCACCTGAGGATGAGGTGGACTCACCCATCCCTAGGGGGCTTTCCAGCTCTGATAATCTATAGTTAAAGGAGGCTCCTTGCAAGAATCCCTTTATGTCTAAGGATGTAAAAAGGAGGAAAAGAAAATAAATAAGGTAAAGAAAAAACAGGAAGGAGCAGACAGGTGCTGATAAAAGAAGAGGAAAGGAAAAAAGCAAGATGCTTAGACTCAAGACGTGCGAGTATGCACTTAATTTATAAAAAAACTGGTTTCAACTTACAATGTTTTTTAAGAACGCTGGCTCTGGGTTAGACAGAGCTTGACTCTTGGTTTTATCACTTACGTTCTTGTGGGACTTTGGGCACAGTTTTTGTGTCTCTTTGACTCAGTTTCCTCATCTTTTAAGTGGAATTAAAAATAACTACCTCATAGATTGTTTGGGGAGTACAGGAGCTTGTAAAGCACCTAGCACAGGGCCTGGCACAGAGCAACACTCAGTCAACTCACGTTTTAATCATTGTCATCACTTCTCCTGGGGCCCCTCTGCGACCCCGGGACAGGAATCCTCCTTCCTTTAAGGCGTTTGTAGGCCCACCTTACCCGTCTTCATGAGGCTGAACAACTCCAATTCCTGAGTGAGGCACCCACAGAGGTGAAGCGGGCACGTTCCCCCCATGCTAACGACACCTGCCCCCTGAACTAAAACGTCAACAGTGAGAGGAACGAGAATGCCCTCTCTCGTGGGCATGTTGATCACAGAGTACCACATGCTCTGACACCTGTTAGACCCTCCTGTGGTGAGAGATGAGGAAGCAGTCTCAGGAAGCTCAAGTCACTTGCCCAAAGTGATAGGTATGGCCTGGATGTCGTATCTCACCGCTATGCCACAGCACGCATAACCTGGGGTGGGGTCGGTTCAATTTCTCCAGGGAGGCTGGGTCCTGCACGTGCTCTGCCCCGGGATGGCAGTCCCCACTCTCCCGTTCCACTAACTGCATGCTGGTGCAGGGAGGGTATGGTGAGATGGGCAAGCCCGTGATCTCTGGATTTCTGGCTTCAGCACTGGTCAGCCATGTGACCTTGGGTGAGTGTCTTCAACCTTTCTAAAGCCCAGTTTCCACATCTGTAAAATGAGACATGTGGGGAGTAGAATGGAGGGGGGAGATGTGACAATTGGCTTTATGTTTTTTTCTTGTGTATTATTCCAGAGTTTCTTTATATATATACAAGTAATAAAAATATATCCCCTCCTTTTTGTACAAAAGGTTGTATTATCATTCTCTTAATTTTTTTTCCTTAAGAATACATATCTGGAATTTGCTTCAAGGTAATCTAGGGTGCAGGGGCACTGGGTGGGAATATAGATAATCGGGGGTGGGTGGTGGTGTTGGGTTGGAATACAGACAAACAATGCTGGCCAGACAGAGTAGGTTAAACTCCCACCACCTGATCAAAGCTGCTCTTTTGAACACCATAGATGGTCTTATCTAGATAAACACACGGTCAGTTTTCAGTCCTCTTGTTGTGTGACTAAGCACCAGCCTTTGACAGAGATGGTCGCCCCCTCCTGGAGACTTTCTTCCTTTGGCTTTCAGGACGACCCCACTCCCGGTTTTCCTCCTAGCCCACTAACCGTGACTTTCTGGTTCCTTTTGCTAGCTCCTAGTCATCTTTCTGTCCTCCCCTAGACTTGATTTTTGGATTTTCTCTCATTTTTATTTACCCTAGCTTCCTTGGTGGTCTCAACTAGTCTCTTGGCTTGAATATCATCAATACGTAAATACCATCAACATGCTGACAATTGTCACATTTTTACGTCCAGGCTGGACCTCTCCCCTCTCACAATCATCCCAATGCCTACCGGACCTAACCTTGGATGTTCACATACAACAGTCTCCCTTTGCTCCTCACCAAAACCTGCTCCTGCCATTGTCTTCCTGGTCTGGTAAAAGGCAACTCTATCTTTCCTGTTGCTCAGGCCAAACCATTTGTCTCCTCTCTCTCACACTCCGTTTCCAATCTATCGACATTTCTACCATAAAAATATTTTCAGAAACTGATCATTCCTCGCCACCTTCACTGCCATCGCTCTTGTCCAAGTCATCATAATCTGATCCTGGACTGCCTCCCAGCTGCCTTCCTGTTTCTGCCCTTGCCTATATCAACCTAACAGACAGAGCATCATTTTAAACCCAAGTCAGATCACGGCCTGCCTCTGCTCAAACTCCTCCGATATCTTCCCATCTCACTCAAAAGAAAAGCCAAAGTCCTTAAAATGGCTCACAGAACTCCACACCATTTTCACGCACTCATTATTGCTCTGACCTAGTCTACTTCTCTTCCCATAGCTCACTCCGCGCCAGCCACACTAACCTCCTTGTCATTCTTCAAACAGGCCGGGCACACTCTCACCCCAGGACCTTAACACATCCCATTCCCTCTGCCCACAATGCTCTTCCCAGAGAAGTGCACGTGGCTTGTTTCCTCATCTACTTTAGGTCTTTGTTTAGATATCACCATCCCAGTGGGACCTTCCTTGACTATTTAAAAAGACTGCAACCCCTTCCCTCTGCCCCCAGACTCCCTCTCCCACTTTCCTGATTTATTTTTCTCCATAGCAGATACACTGACTCACGTGGTATGTATATGACTTAGCTCTTTTTACTCAGTTATTTTTGTTGTCTGTCTCCTCTGATAAAAGGTAAGCTTCACGAGGGCAGAGATTTTTGTCTGTTTTGTTCACTATTGTATTCCCAGTGCCTGGCACACAGCAATAAACATTTATTAATTCAGAAAATGAACGAATTTCCTTATCCTTATCTTCTCACTCTTCTATTGGATTCTTCATTTCTGTTATTATATTTTTAATTCCAAAGGCTGGGTTTTTTTCTCAGAGTATTCTTTTTTTAAAGCACGTTGTTCTTATTTCATTGTTCTTACTGCAACATCTAGTCTCTCTGAGGGCATTTGTTTGTGTGTTCAGGTTTTGCAGAGTCTCCTCCGCAGTGCCTTCATGTGTTTGTGCATTTCATCATTCTTCTGACTTTTATCTTAGCGGTTTTTCTCAAATGTCTGGTAATCTCTTTAAGATTTTTAGATTGACCTTTAGAAGTATAATTTATCTACAACAAAGTTCACATTTTAATTGTTCAGGTAATGGCTTTTGACGAATGTATGAGCCCACAGGACCACCATCCCCATCAAGGTGTGAATATTAGCGTCCCCCCAGAAAGCTCTCTTGTGTCCCTTTGCAGTCAGTCTCCCCACATCCCAAGCAACCACTGATTCGCTGTCACTAGATTAGTTTTTGCTTGTTCTATTAATTTATATAAATAGAATCATATACTATGTAGTCTTTGTGCCCGGCTTCTTCCACTTAGCATAAAGAGATTCATCCACAATTTTGCCTGTTTCAGTAGTTCCTTCCTGCTATATATGCCTCAATTTGTTTACAACTCACCTGTTGACAAAGATTTGGGTTGTTATCAGCTCAGCTGTATTAAGCCGCCTGCTGTGAACGTCTGAGTACAAGTCTTTGTGCGGACCACAGCCAGGACCAGGGCAAGGCAAACTAGGAAGCCTGGGTCACAAAATTTAAGGAGGCGCTCACTCTCATGTTCATATAAGTGCCAACTCTGCACTTGCACAATCCTGAGAGTGAGCGCCTCCTTAAATTTTTCACCCAAGTCACCTTGTTTGCCTCACCTGTGCAGGCCCTGATGTGGATATAAGTTTTGATTTTTCTTGAGTAAACACCCAGGAGGGGAGTTGCTGGATCATAGGACAAGTATGTGTGTAACTATAAAAATCTGCCACACAGTTCTCCAAAGTGGTTGCCCCACTGTATACTCCCGCTAGTGACGGATGAGCCTTCCCGCTGCTCCACATCTTCACCAACAAGTGTATTTCCAGCTTTTCTTCTCTGTTGCCACAGACAGATGCTTCCTGCACATGTGGCTCCTCTGTGTGGTTCTTTCTCTCATCCTCATCTTCTTGGCTTTCCTTGATCCAAACCAGACTCAGGAGAGCTTTTGCTACTAGTCTTGTTGAACTGCTTCCACACCCCATTGTTGCAAACAAAAGGGATCTAGCTGTGCAGCTCCAAGTGAGCTGTCCACTTTCAGGAAGAGAGTTTTCACCAGTGCTTTTCGGAGATCTGTCCCTACTGGGTCCTTCACTCCTCTCTGAGCTTCTTTCTTTCTCTTTTTCCTCCACAGCCTTTGTAGGATCTCAGTTGCTTTTGTTAGCCCTTACATATATTTTGGATTCTGTGGATTCCATTTATCTTCAGGCTTGGCTGAAAATAGTATTCGCAGAATTTCTCCTTTTCTGCCTTTGCATAGTTTCTCGGAGTAAAAGAGTCAAAATGTTCATTTATACACCCATTTTGAACTGGAAATCATCTTCATTTATATTTCCAAGTAAACAACGGGAGCAGAGGTGGAGACTTGCGTATTTGGGAAAAGTTGTTTGGGAACAATACAGAGATGTTATGGTATGTTAATTTCTAATTAGGACTGCACACTGATAAGGTTGCTAGAGCCCTAACAGTATTTGAAATTGATGTCGCCTTTTTTCAAGGGTCTCTCTAAGAACGGTGTGGTGGTCAGGTATAAGAGGGAATCTTTATTTATAGTCAGTGTATCCCAGGAGCAGGCTGGGGAAGGCAAATCCCCACTTGCCTTCTCAGTAATTCCAACAGGGGGTTGTGTGGTTCTCACAAGCCCCGGCTTTCTTGGGTGAGACATTCGGAGGAGCCAGAGGACAAATGAAATTGGAGGCCACACGTTAAGGGTGCATTCCCCGACTGACGCCCAGCAGCATTACAAGCACAGTTCCCGGCGCTGAGCAGTCAAGGAACTGCTGGGTTCTTCCAGGGACGGGATGAACTCGCTGGCCTTCATATTCTGAACTGGGCATGAATCTGCATTCTCTTCTCTTTCACTGGTGAAACGAAACAACCGGAGTAGCTTTTTAAAAAAAAATTAACTAGATTTTAAATTATTATAAAATAATATATATTCAGGAAAGAATTTAAACAGTATAGACAGTGAAGAGTGAAAGTTTTAAGCAAAACAATAAGTACTTTCAAATAAGATTTGAAATTTTAACGCCACAAATCTGTACATTTCTGTATAGATGCATATATATATCTGTAAATACATCGTATAAGGTTTGGAGAATAATACTCACATGATGGTAACTTCAAATCTTTGGAGAGGAGAGTGAATTTGGGAGAAGGGGAATTTTCGTTGTTTATATGCTTATATGTTGTCTAATGTTTCTAATACATTATATTAATGTATTACTTAGGTAATTTTTACTGGATATTTTAACAGCTTTATTGAGGTATAATTTATATATGATAAACTGCATGTAATTAAAGTGTATAATTTCATAAGTTTCAGCATATATATTCACCTGTGAAAACATCACCACAGTCAAGATACTGAGCATATTTGTCACCTTGAAAGTTTCTTTATGCCCCTTTATAATCACTCTCTCCTCTCCTGACCCCACTCGCACCCATTCTCAGGCAACCACTGATGTGTTTTCTGTCACCGTAGATTATTTTGAATTTTCTAGAATATTACATAAATGGAATATTTTTTCTGACTTCTTTCACTTAGCACAATTAAGATTTATCCACGCACAATCATTTTGACATTTATCCATTTTGCAGCTGTATCAATAGTTCATTCCCCCCTTTTTTTTGGCTGAGTAGTTACATAATTTTTAAGAGTGAAATCCGATGCGAGAAGGAGGAAAGAGAAGAGTAGATAATACCTACACCTCAAACATACTGAAATGTTGCCATTCATTTAAAAATGTTGCTTACAAACTTGAAATGTGTTACAAAGATAGTGTTGCCTTACCTCACAGTCCCATTTCCAGTTAGCACCACAAATGAGTTTGTGTAAACTTCTAAAAAACAAGGCATGTGTGAAAATGAGCAATCTTGCACAAGCTCACAACTCAGGGGCCAGAACTCTTGGACTCCGGGCTCACTGCCGACGCTCCGAGGTCAACGCCCCGCCCAGTCCCCTCTCCCAGTCCCCAGCCCCAGGAACAGGGTCCTTCCTGCAGTGGCAGAAATAGGCCGCCAGGTGGTGCTGCGGGGCCGAGCCCAGGAGCACAGTGAGCGGGGAGGAGCAGCAGCGCGCGGGAGCATGTGACCTGGGTCTCCTGGAGCCTGGATCACGTGACGGGGCCCGGAAGCGGCTGCCGGGCAGCTAAGGGGGATGACCAGGACCCGGAGCTGAGGCAGGGAGAGGGGGCCTGCGCTGAAGAGGGACCGAAGCCGGAGCCGGAACCCGAGCGGTGAGTCCGCGCGCTGACGGGCTGGGGCTGGCGCGGGTCGCCGCCTTCGGCAGGACCCACCTCGCCTTCCTTGGGGGCGCAGCGGATGCTCCGGGTCGGGCACCGACCCGCCTGGGCAGCGGGTCCGAGTCGTCTCGGCTCCCCGGCCGCACCTGTGGTCCGATACGGGCACCCATCCCGGGAGGAGGCGAACTGGAGAATCCCTCTTCCCTCACGCTCTCTCCCTTGACATCCCCTCTTATTTGACAGGTGGGGAAGCTGGGGTCCCCAGATGGGAGCGATCACCCAAGTGACCAACTCGGGCTTCCTCCCCGCTTCCCAGAGAGGTCTGGCCGGCTCGGGCAGGTCCCCGGCTCGCTGCGGGAGCCCTGCTCCGGACTGGCTAATAGTGGGTCTTGGGGGCGTAGAATACCAGAACTGCAAGGACCCTGGGGAATCATCTGCTGCAGCCCTCTTCTGGGACAGTCTGGGAGATCGAGGCCCCGGAAGGGGTAGGGGTTGTCTACGGTCACCCAGTGAGTTAGTTGCAGACCTGCGACTAGAATCCGAGTCTCCCTCAGCTCCAGCCCCGTTTGCTTTTCACCGCGCCGCCTCCTGCGGAGAACTTGACATGTGGAAAGGCACCCTTTTCCTGTACTCTTCTCTTTCATTGCTCTCCGCTTTTAGCTCAGCATTCTCCATCGCCGGGATTGGATTGGCTTTGGGTGTGGTTCCATGTTTCAGTGTTGGCGATTTTTCTGCAAACTCATCATTCTGTAGGTTTTGTTTCTGTCTTGCAATTTTGAGTAAGTCGTATCAAAATATGACATAACAATCGCCTATGCTCCTGGAAGGGTAGGTGGCTCCCAGCTGAGGTTGTGGAGAGCCCTGGCATTAGCTTGAAGAATGCAAAGACCTTTAAATTATTTTTTCTGTAGCTTGGCAGATTTGGGGAAGACTGGTTATTTGGAGGATGTTTTGCAGTTATTTGAGGCTTGCTGAAATAAGATAGCAGCATGATGTAATGGAAAGAAGCGAGAATAGGGAATCAGGAGATTTTGTTCTAGATCTGACACTTGCTTTTCCAGCTTGGGCAACTCCCTTCCTTGTTTGAGTTTAGGTTTCCCAGTCTACAGTGATGGGGTGGAGTCCCTAAGGGTTCCTTCTTCTTTGACATTCTCTGCATCTAGATCTGTTTGTTTTCTAATCAGAGATGTCTTTCCTCCAGTATACATTAGTATCTGCCTTGCAACAAGACTTAATCGAGTTGTCCAGGAAGCAGTTTCCCTACTTCTTATTTCTACGCTGCCATGAAATCCCCCTCCTCTTTCTTCTTATCTCTGGATTACATCCAAGCTAAATACTGACAGCTGGAAATGGTTTTCTCTGTCTTTTATTACTTTAAACATGATCAGGGCCCTCTGACTCTTGTCAAGAGCCTGGTCTACAGTAACGATCTTACTTGTACATTCAGAGCATGTTTTCTTGAAAGATGTTCTTGAAGTCAAGAAGTAAGGAGACCCAAAAGGCTTGGTGATTTGCTCTGAGTCTGAGACTGTCTAAGGTAGAGGCTGCTCTGAAGACAGTATTGTCTCTCTCCCTTTGTTTTCTGATTGTGCCATTTATGTTTGTCTGCTCCTGAGTCCTTATTTTCCCTTTAAACCATGTAGCTGTTCATTCGGCCTCATCCCTGTGGCACCGTAAAGTGCTCAGAGCTGTCTCTGTCTATTTTAAAGGCAGTGTAAGGAGGCAGATTCCATTTCTTTTGTGATATTCCAGAGTTCAACTAGGACCAATGGATGGAAGTGCCAAAAGGGAAGTGGTTTTTGGGTGAGCGTAAGAACTTTCCAAGAATTCGTGCTCTCTCCCGTTGCAACACAGAGTGTGGAGGTCCTGTCACTGGAGGTAATTGTCACTGGGCAGTTACTTTTGGAAATGTGGATGAGATTATTGTACTGGTAGAGGGTTGGACTGGATAAAGTTTTGTGTTCTTCCCACTCAGAGGTTCTGTGAAACTCTAGGACTGGACTTGTTAGCATGTGGGCTGTGAAGTAGAGTAGATGGAGTGGATGTCCACTTTTGTGAATAGTTTCCCCCTTGCCCCTCAGATAACTGTTCTCATGTTAATTACGCCTGCTTTTTCTTTTTCTTTTTTTTTTTCCAGTTTTATTGGGATATAATTGATACAAGTTTAAAGTGTACAACATAATGATTTGGTATATGTATATATTGTGAAATGATCACCACCATAAGTTTAATTAACATCCATCACCTCACGTAAATTTTTTTTCCGTTATGATGAGAACTTTTAAGATCTACTCTCTTAGCAACTTTTAAATAGATAGTACAGTATTGTTAACTATACCATGCTGTACGTTAGATCCTCAGAACTTATTTATAATTGGAAGTTTGTAACTTTTGGCCATCTTCGCCCAATTACGCCACCCTGCCTCTGGCAACCACCAATCTGATCTCTGTTTCTATGAGTTCGGTTTTTTTAGATTCCACATATAAATGAGATCACGTAGTATTTATCTTTCTCTGTCTGATTTATTTCACTTAGCATAATGCCCTCAAGGTCCATCCGTGTTGTTGCAAATGGCAGGATTTCCTTCTTTTTCGTGGCTGAATAATATTCCATTATATATATGGAATATATATATTACATTTTCTTTATTCATTCAGTCAACAACTTCAGTTGTTTCTGTACCTTGGCTATTGTGAATAATGCTGCAGTGAACGTGGGGGTGCAGGTATCTCTTCAAGATAGTGATTTCATTTCCTTTGGATATATACTCAGTAGTGGAATTGCTAGATAATATGGTATATTTTTAAGTTTTTGTGGAATCTCCATGCTGTTTCCATAGTGGCTGCACCAGTTTACATCCCACCAACAGTCTACAAGGGTTCCCTTTTCTCCACATCCTCGCCAGCACTTGTTATCTCTTGTCTTTTTGATGATAGCCATTCGAACAGGTGTGAGGTGACATCTCCGGTAGTATTGATTTCCATTTCTCTAATAATTAGTGATGTTGAGCGTGTTTTCAGTACCCCTGCTTTTTCTTTCTTTTTATCACCCCCTCCCTCCCCAGCGAGTGTCTCAGCTCTTTAACTGCTTGATATGATATCTCTGCAAGCGTCAGATGCTGAAGAACCATTGCTGTTAATGCTACACTTCTTCCCACCCTGACCTGAAACAAGATCCTAGAACTGGGCTGAGTTTGGTTTCTACTTTTGCTGACCTGGTCCCGATAACCCTTCCAGAAGTGTGTGACTGACTAACCACTAACACCCAGGCTAGTTTTCTTCTTTTTCCCATAGAGGAAACTCACATTGAGTCTGTTGACCTCAACCCAGGCCTTGGAGGAACCATGAACCTCCCTCCTTTGGCTGGGCCTTACTAGGTCCGAGCACACAAAGCTGGCCTCTGTCTGATGGGTGTGGGGTCCAGTGGATGGGACGTTCTGAATTTGCCAAAATAGAAATCACATGATGCTGCATGTGGGGCAGTCTCTTTTTATCCCCCAGACATTTCTGTGGGAAGCCTTGACACCCAGGGCCAGTTCCCAATGATCCTCTCTAGTAGGAAAGACTCCTCTGTGCTTCCGTTTTCCACGAATTCAGGAATCTGTGTGGGTCACTGGGATGCTCATGGCATGTAGATCACCATTTCCAAGACGGGGACCAGGCTCAGCTCTCCAGAGGGATGGAATGGAGGAAGTCCTGCATTGCTTATTTGTGTAGTCAACTTTCTAACTTCCTGTCTTTGAACTTCTCTGTAGAAATAATCACAGTTGCTACCATCAATGAGGATCCATTATGGACCATGCAGCATATTGAACATCTTTTCCTTCTCTCTTCATAACAATAGTGTGATGTAGATATTATTAATGACATTTTCCAGATGAGGAAACTGAGACAATGGGACATGCAGTAACTTCCTCAGGGTCACACAGCTGGGTTCTGAACTCATGTTCTTATGATGCAGAGTTCTCCCTGCAGACCTAATCCTGTACCTGTTTTGTTCCAAAGTAGCTTTTAGGAAGGGTAGATAACTTTTGGAGTGGTAGAAGGTGTACCGGACTGAGAATCTGGTATCCTGGATTCTAATCCCAGATCTCTAACCAGCTGGGGGCCTTGGTTTTCTCACCTCCTAATGGGAAGCTGGAGCTCGATCTGTAAATCATGCCTGGTCCTAACATTTAGCGATTTTTATGATCGTGAGTAAAAAGTGAGCATGTTTGCCTGTTCAGCTCCTATTGTGCAGAGCCTGCTGAAGTCAGCAGCTGTTTTGTGGCTGCGCTCGCACCAGACTCTTTCAGGCAGAAGTCTCAAGTTATGGGATGTACTTCTGTGGTAGGTTAGATGGAGCTTTATCTGATACTGTTTGAAAACAAATCACATGGAAGTCAGAAAGTTTCACTTCCCTGCCTCTAGATCATACACAGCAACACAGTCTGTGTCCCTGTTCATGTCTTTGGAATTCCAGCAACAGAGAAGAGACAATGCAGCTAGAGAGTTCGCTGCTTCTCTGGGTGCCAAAATCCAAGCCAGTGGAATTGTTTCAGAATAATGGACAGTGCTTTTAGTCTGCGTTTATCACCAATCCATGGACTCTGGTAGGAGGTAAAGCTTGGGATGTACGCATCATAATAAGATCATTTATTTTTGGAATGCTTTATATAAATCTACCTGTAATCAAGATCACCTAGTAAGCTGGTTAAAAATAAAATGCTCAGGTTGAATCAGACTGAGCCCAGAAATCTGTTTGTTTTTTTTTTTAGCAGCTTTATTGAGATATAATTCATATAGCATAGAATTCACCCATTTCAAGTGTACAATTCAGTGGCTTTTAGTATATTCACAGAGTTGTGCAACCCTCACCACAGTCAATTTTAGAACATTTTCATCACCCCAAAAGAAGCTCTGTACACCTTAGCCATCACCCCCTAATCCCTCCCAACTCCCTATTTCAAGCCCTAGTCAACTACTAATCTCCTTTCTGTCTGTAGGTTTCCCTATTCTGGGCTTTCCTATGAATGAAATCATACAATATATGGCCCTCTGTGACTGACTTCTTTCCCTTAGAATAATGTTTTCAAGGTTCATCCATGTTGTGGCATGTATCAGTATTTCATTTCTTTTTATTGTTGAATAATATTCCATTGTATGGATATACCACATTTCCTTTATCCATTCATCGGGTTTATTTCCACTTTGTGACTGTTAGGAATAATGCTGCTATGAACATGTGTGTACAAGTTTTTCTGTGGGCGTCCATTTTCATTTTAGTATGTATCTGGAAGTGGAATTGCTGCGCCAAATGGTAACTATGTTTAGCTTTTTGAGGAACTGCCAGATTGCTTTCCCAAGTGGCTGCACCATTGTACCCTCCTACCAGCAGTGTCAGAGGGTTCCAATTTCTCCACATCTTTACCAACACTTGTTATTATCTGCCTTTGATTCTGGCCATCCTGGTGGGTGTGAAGTGTTGTCTCATCATGGTGTTTGTTTTACATTTACCTGATGACTAATGATGAGTATCTTTACATGTGGTTATTGGCTATTGTCACATCTTTAGTGAAATAGCTATTCACATCCTTCCTTATTTTTTAATTGGGTTGTCCTTTTATTATTGAGTTGTAATAGTTCTTTATATGTTCTGTGTACAAGTCTCTTATTAGAAATATGATTTGCATAAATTTTCTCCCATTCTGTGTGTTATCTTTCACTTTGTTTTTTTTGCTGGGAAAAATTTGCCCTGAGCTGACATCTGTTGCCAATCTTTCCCCCACTTTTTTCCCCTCCCCAAAGCCGCAGCGCATAGTTGTATATTCTAGTTGCAAGTTCTTCTGGCTCTTCTTTGTGAGCTGCTACCACAGCATGGCTGCAGACAGATGAGTGGTGTGGTTTCGCACCCAGGAGTCGAACCCAGGCCGCTGAAGTGGTGAGCGCCGGACTTGAGCCACTAGGCCATCAAGCCTGGCCCTGTCTTTCACTTTCTTGATGGTGTCCTTTGAGGCACAAACACTTTTAATTTTGATGATGCCTAATTTACCTATTTTTTTTCTCTTTTTGCTTGCGCTTTTGCTGTCATATGTAAGAAACCATTGCTTAACTCAAGGTCATGAAGATTTATGCCTATGTTTTCTTCTAAGAGTTTTATAGTTTTAGCTCCTACATGTAAGTCTTTGATCTGTTTTGATTTAATTTTTGCATATGGCGTGAGGTAGAGTTCCAACATCATTCTTTTGCGTGTGGATATGCAGCTGTCCTAGCAACATTTGTTGAAAAGACTATTCTTTCTCCATTGAATTGTCTTGGCACCCTTGCCAAAAATCAGTTGACTGTAGATGTGAGAGTTTATTTCTGTACTCTCAATTCTATTCCATTGCTCTATATGTCTGTCCTTATGCCTGTGTTATATTGTCTTGATTACTGTAGCTTTGTACTAAGATTTGAAATTGGGAAGTCCTCCAACTTTGTTCTTCTTTTCCAGAATTGTTTTGGCTAACCTGGGCGTCTTGAATTGCCTTATGAGTTTTAGAATCAGCCTGTCAATTTCTACAAAAAGGCAGCTGGAATTTTTACAGGGATTTCATTGAATCTGTAGATCAATTTCGGGAGTATTGCCAACTTAACAGTATTAAATCTTCTAATCCATGAATATTGGGATGTGTTTTCGTTTGTTTAGCTCTTCTTTAAGTTCTTTCAACATTGTTCTGTAGTTTTTGTGTACAGGTCTTATACTTATTTGGCTAAATTTCTTCCTAAGTATTTTATTCTTTTTGATGCTATCATAAATGGTACTGTTTACTTAATTTCATTTTCAGACTGTTCGTTGTGAGTGCATAGAAATAGAATTGATTTTTGTGTATTGATCTTGTATCCTACAACTTTACTGAACTTATTAGTTCTAATAGTTTTTAGTGGATAATTTCTTATGTGTTTACAAGTCACCCTAAAAGTGTTGTTTACCTTTTGGTAATGAAGCTAACTAATACTTTAGTATTGCCTCTCCCTTCGTCCTCTCCTTTCTCCTCCTTGACCTTCCCATTTATAGAGGCCTATAAATGTGTACAAACGGATTCTCCTTCCCTTGTTGGAACTGACCTTGTTCATTGTGCTGAATTTGGAATAGAATCCAATCAATAAACTCTTAAATAGCTATCTTGAGAACATTTTAGTATTTTCAAAAGTGAGTGTAATATTTTCAAAAATATGAGTCTGGTAGGTGGGGGAAAGATGGTTTTAAAGTTTTCATTATCAGGGGGCCGGCCCGGTGGCGTAGCCGTTAAGTTTGCGTGCTGCGCTGCCGCGGCCCGGGGTTCGCAGGTTCGAATCCCGGGTGTGCACCGACGCACTGCTTGTCAGGCCATGCTGTGGCGGCATCGCATATAAAGTAGAGGAAGATGGGCACGGATGTTAGCTCAGGGCCAATCTTCCTCAACAAAAAGAGGAGGATTGGCAACGGATGTTAGCTCAGGGCTGATCTTCCTCACAAAAGAAAAAAAAATAGTTTTCATTATCAGTGGTCTTTGCTGGAAAGTAAAGAAATGTAAAATAAAACAGGTAAAAGGAGCCACCCATCCACCTAAAAGAGCAAAAATAAAAATGAGAAAATTCAGCACTGGCAGGGTTATGAAGAGATAGTCATGTCCATATATTGCTAGTGACACTGTAGGTTAGTTCAATCATTTGTATGATAAGAACCGTAAAAATGAGCCTGTACACCTAGCTCTACTCGCAGGATATGACTTAAAAATTAAAAACTATTTGTATGAATTCTTTTTAGCTGTGATATGAGATAGTCATTAAAAAAAAGAAAGCAGAAGCCCCAAATCCAACAATTGGAAGCTAGTGAAGCAAATTATTATATTAAGATAATGATGGACCATTATTATATTGCAACTAAACTTCATAGTGTATGCACTGCATTGCAACTAAACTTCATTAGTATATGCACTGTATAGTATAGTATATGCATTAGTATATGCAAGGAAGACTAGATATGAAATAAGCAGGAAAAACCTTAAAATAATGATAATATTAATAATTAAAAATGGTTTATATAAGGAAAAAGAAGAAAATTTATCGAGGTTATACAAATAGTTGATATTTCAATGCAATTTTGGGTGAATGTACACTTGAAGAAATATATATGTATATTTTTTGCCACTAAACATGCAGACTTTTCTTACTTAGTAGTTCACTCTTTTGGGTCTAAATATAGAGATTTTGACTTTGCATCGTCAAAAGGCCACACCTAATGCATAGATTAAGTTCATTGCCCTCAGGAACCTGAAGGACTGGCTTGTCTCGAACTCTCACATTTTACACCCCTCATTCTGACAGTTAACATGTTCTATTAAAATTTCCCACAGGGCAGGAATGGGCAATTGCAGCAACAGACTTGGAAACCAGGTTTTATCAAAGGGATCCCAGGGGCAGGGTGACCATGGAGGCTGGCACTCAGTGGGGACACTAGAAAGCAAGAGCAGGAGGCCTTGGTTGCCAGAAAGAACCACAAGAAGGGACTCCAGGGGGTGACTGCACCCACCCTCTCCCATGCTTGAATCCCTGCTTAATGCTCTGAGAAAGGGCTTCTGCTTGGACTTTCCCAGGGGTGGAGACACACTGTCTCCTGGAGCACTATGTTCTGTCTGGACAGCTCCCTCTTTTTCTTTTTCTTTTTTTTTTTTTTTTTGCTGAGGAAGACTGGGTTCCCTGCGGCAACTGAGCTAACATCTATTGCCATCTATTGCCAATCTTCCTCTTTTTTTTCTTGAGGAAGATTAGCCCTGATCTAACATTTATGCCAATCTTCCTCTATTTTGTATATGAGTCACTGCCACAGCATGGCTGATGAGCGGTGTAGGTCTGCACCTGGGATCCAAACCCAGATCTTTCTCTATTTTGTATGTGGGTCACTGCCACAGCATGGCTGACGAGCAGCGTTGGTCCATGCCTGGGATCCGAACCCGCAGGTCCGGGCCACTGAAGTGGAGTGCACCAAACTTTAACCACTACACCACGAGGCTGGCCCCTTGACAACTCCTTTTGATAGAAAGTTCTTCCTTATGTCTAGCCAAAGTCCTGCCTCCCTTTACTTTCCACCTACTGATCTATTAGTGACTAATCTTTGAGGTCCCACAAAACAAGTGTTATCCATAGGCAGCCTTAAAGACAGTTTTTCTATCTCCCAAGTCGCCAGTTGTCCAGGTTGAACCTCAGTGCTTCCAACTGTTCCTCATTTAGTTGGTTTCCATCGCCCTCCTGATCCTGGTGCTGACCTCTGGCTATACCCCAGTTTGTCATTATTCCCTTTATAGTGTGCTGCCTGGAACGGAATACTGCATGGCAAAAACAGTGCTGTCATCTACCTGGGGTTCTGTCTCATCCTAGTGCAACCTAGAATTGCATTAGCTCATTTGGCATCTATTATTATATCATTAACTTCTGTTGAGCTTATCATCAACTAAAAACCATAAGTAGAGTTTTTTTTTTCCTTTCCAACATGCGCACGGTTGCCAAGCCACTTATTCCGCATCCTGCAGTTGTTTTTAGCCTTCAGATCTATAGATTTCAGCTTCTTTTTGAGCAGTTTTCTTAGCAATAATCTGCTGTGGGTTAACTTCAGTTCTTATACACAACATAAAGAAGCCTCTTTACAGCGTTTGAAACAAATTGAGCATCTGTACCAAGTAAGCAACAGAGTGGTCTCTTGGTTGATGGGGAGGGAATGGGGGACGTGTCAGTCCCTGCATTCTGTCCCTTCTTCCTCCATAATATGCAAGATTCACTTGGAAGGCTCTATTCTTCAGATGCTTTTGATATGTTGGAAGAGACTAGAAATTAGCTGTTATTTGCATAAAGAATTACAGGAGTCGTTTCCTGGAATATTAGAGCCAGAGAGTTGCTGGCAGATATTTTAGTTCACCCCCGCCCATTCGCACATTTGGAACTAAGACTTTAGACAAATAAAGAGAATTGTTTCAAGTTACTAAGCAAACTGGTGAGAGGCCACTTTAGAACCCAGGCCTCTGACATACATGGAAACTAACTTATTAACTTTTGCCCGAATAGCAGCTTTCAGCTGCTCATATTAAGATACTTCATAGGTTTTTTTTTTTTTTTCCTGGCCCTCTTAGGAGTTTAGCTGTTCCAGAGCTAGGTGACTTCTTTGAATTCCTCCAGCATGGGAGCAGGTGACACCCTCTTAGATATTTAGCGAAGTCGGTCTGGTGGTGAAGCTAGACAGGATCCTCCCTGGGACTTCGAGCCCTTTATTGACTTTCCACCAAGCACTTTCCTTGTGAGATTGCGTAAGGGCCTTCATCTTTTACAGTTGGTGGGAGAAAATGAGAAATGAGTGTGGCACTCGGGTGCCAGGCTGGGGCCAGTTTCCAAAGAATCCCCCGGGACTGGAATTGTGGGAGCACTTGGCACAGAGCTGTCCTGTGGCAGCTGGTGTTGGGTGTCGTGCGGGATGGCGTGTGGTGATGGCTGTCGGAGGTCCTGTCTCCTCGCCAGGTAACTGAGATAGCACACCAGACTCAGGGTGGGCGTCCAGCCACATGCTGGGGGAGAGCCCCCAATAGGCGGGCAGTTGTGCCAATCTTCCAAGTGTCTGAAGGGTTTTTATTTGTAATTTTTAATGTTCGTCTACCTTTTTTTCCTTGTTTGATTGCAGATTCTTGGAGGACAGGAAGTTGACTCTTTTTCATTATAGTATTCCGTCACTGCAATTAGTGTGTTCAGTAGATGTTTCCAGATACAGGCAGGGCGTCAGGGTGTATGTTTACTGCTTTGCTGCTACCTGGTGTAGCAGAGCAAGTCCCTTGATCTTTGGGGGGTTGAGTCTTCCTCTGTACCGTGAGCAGCTTGGAGTGACCTCTGAAGGCTCTTAGCAACAGTCCCCAGGATTCTGGGAGCCTCATGAGTCCCAAAATGTATCCTTATCTGTGCAGATCCTTGTGTCTCGTAGAGAAGTCATTGTTCTCCTTTCTTCTGTAGTAGCGTTACTGAGAAAGACCTCCCAGGGGACGCCACCCTCCCCATCCTTCCCCAGCACAAAACAGGAAGGGTTTCTTCTTTCACCATCTTTAAAAAATTAGCAAATTTGTAAAAATAAAAAAGAAGAAGGGTTGTGGAGGGGAGACGTTGAGACAAGGGCCAGTGGTGAGCACTTCCCGTGCTCCTGGTCTTCCTCTTGGCTGCTTTCAGCTGCCATTTCTCAGTATTCAGGCTGAGTTCCAAGAAAAGATTCCTAGGGTCAGCAGATGAGAGTCACTCCTGACCTCCTGGGAGAGGCCTGAGGTCATGGCAGAGAGAAAGAGAGTGTCATTGTGGCCCTGGGACCTGGTGGGGAGTTGGAGCAGAATTGGATGATCCAGAGGGGGTTTCTTGAATGCAACAAGGTTCTTTCTCCAATGAATGCAGAGGAAAATAGGATACAGTGGGGCATATTTGGATTCCTGTCCTCTGAGAGCTTGCTCTTGGGGAAGACGGATGTAGAGACAATTTAACTATTGTTCAAGGTCCAAGAAATTAGCTCAGAGGGATAGTTCATCTTGACTAAGGAACAGGGAAGACTTCCTGGAAGCGCCTGTCTGTATCTTCCCCCATGCCTCCCCAGCAATGCCTCGCCTCTGCTCTGGCCAGGTGTACTGGGGCTAATTTAGAAATATCTGAGTGTGGCACGACTGGAAAGGCTGGGAGGCAGAAGCTGAGTGAGCTCAGCCCGCCCACGTTTACTTTGCACCTTTTCAATTTCCCTTTGTACCAGACACTCTCATACTTAATCAATCCATAGTTCAGATGTCACCGAGCTACTGTGACAATGGCTGCTCCTGCCCCAGAGCCCACCCCAGGCTTGGAGCTAAAGGTCCCAGCCCCTGGAGGTCTTAGCGCTGACCCTGTCCCCCCAGCTACCATGTCCACGCAGAGGCTTCGGAACGAGGACTACCATGACTACAGCTCCACTGACGCGAGCCCCGAGGAGAGCCCGTCTGAAGGCCTCAACAACTTCTCTTCCTCCGGCTCCTACCAGCGGTTTGGGGAAAGCAACAGCACAACGTGAGTAGCTGTTTCTTCTCCCCTCCTGGGCGGGCTTTATGTTCCTAGGTATTAGTAACATAGTCTCCCTTATGTTATTTTTGCTCCCCCATTTTATCCATTCCTCACTTCACAGATGAAAGTAAGATAGAGATTGGGCGAGTAACAGCACCGAGATTTGAGCTTCTTGCCTGCCACTCTCTGGCCTGTTTCTTATTCTTTGTTCCTTTCGGCTATGTTGGTCCCGGAAGGCTGGTGCCGAGGAAGAGCCTAAACGTAAGAAAAACTTCTAGAGAGAACTTTCTCTTAATTTAGAACCATGGGTCATCTGTGCTAGAACCTCAAATACCTCCAGGCTCCATTGGAAGCCTCCTTTGCAACGTCTCCCCCAGACTTCTGTCCCCGTCACCAAACAGCCAGTTCATTTGGCTGAAGAAGTGGGAAGAACGAGGAATAACTTCTCCTGCACTTAAAAAAATTCAAGGGGTTAATAGAGAAGAGGAGATGGGCTTTGCATTAAGGAGGGCTTATCTTATCCTTGGAAACTGAATCTCAAGACTCGTCTGGGCTGAGGTTGGCCCTCTCTGGGCCTCAGTTTCCCCAAATGTAAGATAAAATGAGGACCCCACTCTGAAGCTATGCTGACTGTCTGGTGCTCACGCTCGAATTAGAAAATTCAGAGGAGGGTTTTCTACTCCATTGAGTTCGCCGACTCACTCCCTGATCTCAGCATCCCATCTTTTGCACCCCTTCTGTTTATTCAAGCTTAGCTCTCACCCTTTTTCTGTTCCCTTGTGGGTTGGATGTGACTTACTGAGGGATTCTTTATGTCCTAGACTTACACTGTCCCCTGTGACTCCCCAAGAGACCACAGAAGCTTCTCTTAGAGCTCATTACTGGTGAAGCTCCCTCTGGCTGCAGTCTTTCCTAGTGCAGGGCATTTTCCCTCGTGAACTGGGATAGAACTAGAGGATATGGCCTGTGCACATTACCAGCCACTCTCCACCACTAGTTAATTTCTGCTCATAAAGATTCAGTCTCTATAGCTTATCTCTCAAGTGGCATGCTTTTGTAGATTCCCCCCTTTGTTTGGAGTGTTGCAATGGGAAAGATTGCTTAGAGCACAACTGGCAGCAGTGAGGACTATCCCTTCTTCCCCTAACCTAATCCACCCAGCTGGCTTCCCCCAGGCAGGAGCTGCAAATGCAGCCAATGGCATGTGATAGCTTCCCCTCAGAAGTCACACTTGTTATTGTGAAATACTTCTTCCAAGCTTCTCTCTTGTTTCCCTTCCAGTTTGTGCTCCTTCTTGTTCTCAGGCATCAACTTGTCTATGCAATGCTTGCCATAGCGGAGTCTAGATTTTCATTTTTAAAGTGACCTCTCCGAAGTTCAAAACGAACCAGCTAGCAACCTCAGGATGGTAGCTCACAGGTTTTGTATGCATTGAAGCTAATGCATGCCTGTTAGTTATTCTGAATATCTCTTTTTTTCACATTTTTTTCACATATAACTAGTAGTCAACCCCAAATTACCCCTCTTTTGTTGGAAATTGAGCAGATCGGAAGATACCTTCCTCGGGCTTGTATTGGGACATCTTCCAGGGTGTACTTTGTTCTGAGGGCCCATCCTACCCTGATATTGTGATGCCAGGTGTGACTAGGAGCTCATCTGTAAGTGATGGCAGATATCACAGTCCCGTCACAAGTGCTACAGGGAATAGGACGCCCTTGGGACTTGGAGGATTGGTTGAGTCCTGCCCTGGGGCCTGGATCCACATGAGCATCTATGTATAGAAAACATGCCAGGTATGATTTAGGTATAGGCTGATTTGGGGGACCTTGTTAGCCCACATGAATCTCTAATACGTGAGAAATGTTAAGGATGAGTTTTTGAGCTGAATTCCTTGTCTGCTTGTGCCCTGTCCAACCCTGTTATCTAGTTTGCAAAAGAACAAAGTACATGGAGGTACTTCTCAGCCTACTGCACATACGTGTGCACACATCTGGCTTTTCTAGGGGTTAAGGGCTCAGTAAAACCCTTAACCAGGGGTGCACATAGGAACCCCACCACTTCCATGGTGATGTGCTTGGTGAGGTTACTTCCTAACACTTAATGTGATCAAGCTGTTGACTGTTTTGGCAATGGCCTTATTTTACTCTGTTGGGCAAATATTTCTCCTTGTTGCCCTGTTGAGTTATGTTATACCAGTTCTTGGTACGTACTTCTTCCCCAGGCTGCAGACTGAGGAACCAGTTGACTGAAACTGGCTTTCCCTAGGTTATCTGGAGCAGCCGTCTGCAAAATGTGGTATTTAGACCCTTTGGGGTTCCCAAGACCATTTCGAGAAGTCTGAGAGGTCAAAACTGTGTTCATAATAATACTAAGATATTATTTGCCTCTTTATTGTGTTGACATTTGCACTGATGGTACAGAAGCACTGATGGTACTGCTGGCACCTTAGCATAAATCAAGGCAGTGGCACGACATTATGCTAGTCATCCTGTATTTTTCACTGCCACACATACAAAGAATGAGCTAGTTTCACTGCAGCATGTCCTTGATGAAGCAGTCAGATTACTAATTTTATTAAGCCATGACCCTTCAGTACAGGTCTTTTAATATTCTGTGTGACACAATGGTAAGTGTGCATGAGGCACTTCTACTGCATGTCCAAGTAGGGTACTTGTCTCAAGGAAAAGACCTTGAGTGATTGAGCTGTGAACTGAACTACCTGCTTTTTTTTTTTCCATAGAACACTATTTTTGCTAGAAAGAACTAACAAATTATAGATTATTCAGACCTGAGTACTTGGCAGACATTTTCTTGAAAATGAAAGAAATGGTACCATCGCCTCAAGAAAAACAATCAACAGTATTGGTGTTGCCCACAATAAAATTTGAGCTTTCAAGCAAAATTTGAAAAAAACTTGTATCCAACACTGTGGCCTTGACAGCTTCCCTCTACTTAAAGACTTTTCTGATGAGATCAGTAATGATGTTAATAAATGTGATTTTTTGATATTGTATAATGAAATGTGCCAGAATTTGGAAGATCTGCATAACTCAGGGAATCAATATTTTCCAAATTACCAAAATATGATGTTAGAAAATTGTGCATGGGTAAAAGATCCATTCAAAGATTCAATAGGTTTTAATGTAATAGTGGATGAAAAAGTTCAGATTCCACATTATAACTAACTTCTAAGAAACTACCATATGTTGAGTTTTGGTGTAGTATCAAAGAAAAATTACCACAATTGTCTGAAGAAGCAATTAAAATACCTCTTCCATTTCCAACTACATGTCTGTGCGAGGACAGATTATTTTATATACTTCAACCAAAACAACATATCACAACAGATTATTTGCAGAAGTAGATAATCCAGCTGTCTTCTATCAAGCAAGACATTAAAGAGATTTGCAAAAAAGTAACATACTGCCAGTCTTCTCACATTTTATTTTTTTGGAAAATAGAGTTACTTTTTATTAAAAATCTTTTATATTAACATGTAATATGTTTATTGTTATTTTAAGTTAATTATTAAATATTTTTAAAATATCTCAGTTTTAATTTGTAATGTAGTATATATTAGACAGAATCCACACAAGTAAAAGCTATTTGGGATCCTCAATAATTTATAAGTGTATAAAGGGGTCCTGAGACAAAAAAATATAAGAACTGCTGATTTGGAGCATAAACAGAACTACAGAGATTTGCAAGGCTTATTTCTTCCTCCCTCCCCATAGTTAAGACTTTGCAGTCCACAAGTTGATTTTGTGATACTCATGTGGTTTTGGGTAATCCTAGCTTGGGGCCTTTCATTAAAAAGAGTAATTTTGGTCAATTGCCTAGAATCCTGGTGTTGCAGAGTTGAAGAGACCTTGGAAGGTATGTTGTCCTAGTCCAGTCCCCTCACTCTACAGACGAGACAACAGGCCTGGAGAATGGAAGGGAATTGTCATATGGAGTTAGTGGCTGAGCCAGGGCTGGAGGGACCTGGTCTCCCACGTAACCCAGCTCAGAGGCATTTGGGGGAGGCCTCCGGTAGGCAGGTGGGTTTGGTATAATGCTCACCTTTGCCCTTAAGTGGATTAAACATTTGTCAGGATAGAATTTGATTGGCCCAGCATCCCCGCCGTAATCTCCCGGTCATTGGCTCCTGATAGTGAAGGTGTCACCTCCGGACCTTGCGGTCCTTAAGCTGTGTCCTCCGGGTAATCCAGAGAGCACTCAGCTTCTTCTCAGTTGACTCAAAGCAGTTTCCTCCATCTTTCCTGAAGAGCTTGGGGACGGTAGGAAGGTCAGGAGGTTTTCTCCCTGGAGGTGGAAGGAGAAAGGTTACCAAAAGTAAAATTCTTTCTAGAGGGTGTAGATGGGTCTTAATATAGTCTTTATGAATAGCATGTATTATTTGCCTTCAGTTTCTTCTGAACTGCAGATTTGAAGAAATATGTGTAAGCATCATTTCGGAGGGACTTGGGTTATTTGTACAGAATTTCCAGACTGTGCCAGGAGCCAAATCCTGAGTGAGTCTGTGATTTGGGGCAAAGTGACACTGTATTTGACTTGTTTTGTGTCCTCCTGGAGGTAACAAAGGATAGAAAATGCTGAAGATGAGGCCACTCCTCTGCTGTCAGTCCTTTGAGGAGTTCCCATTCCCTATGGAATGCCCACCCTCGCCCCACCTGAGCGGCCAGGAGGCGACGCACGCCTCCGTGTTGGTGCCCTGCATCTCTCTCTCGGCTCGTATTTCCAGGCTCTTCTTCCCCACGGGCACACTGACAGACCCTGCCTCTCCTGCTGGGCTCAGCCCAGGTCCCTCCACTCTGTGAACCCTCAGCTGCCTCCCCTCCCTGAGCATTGATCCTGGGCTCTTCTTCAGACAGGGATCTTTCTACCTTGAGTGATTGTTAATGTGTCCACCTTATTTTCCCTGAGACATTATTAATTTCTAGAGACTGAGGTCCATGTCTGATTCATACTTATTTCCCCCACTGCATTAACACGACATTTTACACGTGATAGTTGGTATTTGCTGAGTGAAAAAATAAATGAGGACGTGTGAGAGGCTTTACAGTTGCAGCTTGAGGGGGACAGTCTGTACAACAGGCGAGGGAAAAATCTGTGCTTGAGGCAGAAGGACAAACTAGGTGACTGTCCAATCCTAGGCCTCTATGGGATTTGACTTTTTTTTTTAAATACAAAGTACGCCAGGGACTTCTGGCCTATTGTGGTACCGTACGACTTTTACTCTGCTCACTTTGCATAAAACATTCTGTTAAGGGTTTTGGGCTTCCGTTTTTTATTTCCTCTGTTCTTCTCTGACACCAATCTGTCCTTCACAGTTACACTTGTCATCCTCTGTTGCAGTTTTGGATCTGAGTCTTTACAGTGGACAGCTCTGTGGTGACAACCAGGCCCAGATACACTAGGACAGGACAGAGCGCCTAGCGAGACCTCCACCCTCCCACCAGTCTAATCTCCATGGGAGAGGGATCCTCAGAGCTGCCACAGAGAGCACAGCTTAAGCCCAGTGGCTACGACAGTGGGCTCAGGGGTCAGACCACCTGGGTTTGAATCCTGGCTCAGCTCTTAACTAGGTGTGTGACCTGGAACACGTTGCTTCCTCCTCCATAAATCTCATAGGGTTGTTGCGGAGATTGAAGGAGATAATACGTGAAGGCTCTTAGCTCGGCGCTAAGTGCTTAATGAATGTTAGCTGTCATTATTGTTAACATGCTCTTGTCTGCCTTCTTCCCACCTCAGATGGTTCCAGACCTTAATCCACCTGCTGAAAAGCAACATTGGCACAGGACTCCTGGGGCTGCCTCTGGCAGTGAAGAATGCAGGCCTCTTGGTAAGGGTCTACACTGGTAGAGGAAAGTATTGTGACAAATTTTAGGAGACAGTGTTTTTCTTTCCTTAAATTACTTCATTTAAAACATTTTTTTTTTTTTTGTGAGGAAGATCAGCCCTGAGCTAACATCCATGCTAATCCTCCTCTTTTTGCTGAGGAAGACCGGCTCTGAGCTAACATCTATTGCCAATCCTCCTCCTTTTTTTCTTTTTTTCTCCCCAAAGCCCCAGTAGATAGTTGTATGTCATAGTTGCACATCCTTCTAGTTGCTGTATGTGGGACATGACCTCAGCATGGCCGGAGAAGCGGTGAGTCAGTCTGCGCCCAGGATCCGAACCCAGGCCCCCCAGTAGCAGAGCGTGCGCACTTAACCGCTAAGCCACAGGGCCGGCCCCATTTAAAACATTTTAAAATGAGAAGCTTTTTTAAAAAAATTCAGCAGAGGAAAAGTTGAAGCATATTTTTCATGTAAAAATGAAATATGTTTCATGTAAAGATATTTATTGAGGGCCTTCTGTGTGCCGAGCACTGTCTTAGGCTCTTAGAGTATTATCAGTGAATAAAACAGATAAGATTCCTGCCCTCATGGAGCTTAACTTCTGGTGGGGAGGATGTACTTAAAGTGTCTCAGGCAGTTTCTATGAATAATATTAACTAATGAATTTGTAACACAAGTCTGTCTTTTTCTACACAGTCATTCCATGCCCCACCCTGAGGTGGCCAACTCTGAGAATCTTAGTTTTTCTTTTATGACTCACCCCCTATAGTCTGCCTGTCCAAAGCCATCTGGTTTCTTTTAGAGTTGGAGAGAGCTCAGAGATGTGGATTGTCCTTAGCTGAGGGCTGTATTTCTTGCTCTGACATTGCTCTAAAGAGAACTTCCCCCTCCCCTGCCCCCTTAACCCATCCCTGCTTCCCAGATAATCACAGGAGCCTGTGATCTGCTGATTGGCAGTGGTCCTGGAATAGCATTATCTTGTGTCCCTCTTCTCCTTGAGATTAATTCTTTCGAAGGCATGCTAAGGTTTGGGTGGTGCCCGTCTCATCGAGCTAGTCTCCGTGATCACATTTCTCTCTCTAATGCTGTGCCAGAAGTTCTGCCATTGGAAAATGTCTTAGTAGTGTTTTGATCATTTGCAAACTCCTAATTGTACCTCCTTGTCTCTGTTAACTCACTCCTAATTGTACCTGCTTGTCTCTCCTTCTCTTCCCCACAACACCTGTCCCCAGATGGGTCCCCTCAGCCTGCTGGTGATGGGCATCGTGGCTGTGCACTGCATGGGTATCCTGGTGAAATGTGCTCACCACTTCTGCCACAGGTGAGAGCCCTCCGAGCCACCTCTCAAGTAACAAATTGTCCTTTTGGGTTCTGTTACCAGTCCTGAAAGCGAGCACTTACACAGAGCACTCTAAATTCCTGATGCTCACTGAAGGTGGCTGCTCATTATCACAGCAGTGCTTTTCCCTGTTATTTTTGTGTTCTTTTTCAGCTTGTTGTCATCTGTCAAATTTACTTGTGTCTGGTGAACAGAGACCACATTCTCATTTTATGTGCTTTGTAATATTTAACCCATTGAAATGATTCTACCAGATGTTGTTAATTATAACAAAAGTAACTGTCCTGTTGACTTAACACTTCTGATCCTTGAAAACCTTAGATACAGGACTCAGTGGTATGTCCAGGGTGACAGGTGGGGAACTGGCCCAGGTCTGAGTGAGCTACGTTTGTTCTGTCATTGTCATTGTCTAACCCGCACACTCTGCCCTTTCTCTCTCCCTCCCCTCCTCCCAGACTGAACAAGTCCTTTGTGGACTATGGGGATACGGTGATGTATGGACTGGAATCCAGCCCCAGCTCCTGGCTCCGGAACCACGCACACTGGGGAAGGTACCTGGTTTCCTCTTTCCCTTTTGCACTAGCCTCCCAGTGTGGAGGCCTTCAGATAGGGGAGTGAGATGTGGGAGACAGTGTAAGTAGTGGAAAGTGCGTTGTTTGGGTCAGTGGACTTGAGTTCCAGCTCAGCTCTGCCAGTGGTAATCTGTGTGATCTTAGGCTGTGTGACCCCTCCCTTCTCTGGGCCTTAGTTTCTTCATCGGTTAAAGCACGGGGCCTGGCCTGAGAGATCTCTAAGGAATGTTCCAGCTTTGACAGTCTATGACCAGTGATGTATTTCATTTCCTCATTTGTTCAACAAATATATTTAAGCCCTCTCTTCTAAGTGGTACAAAACAATTCTGTGTATAGGGAGGGGGGATTCCCTGAGGTGAATTACGTGATCCTGGCCCTCTAAGGATTTGTAGCCTCTTTGAGGAGAAAGATGTGTGGGAAGCTTGAGAACAAGAGATGAGGAAGAGTGTAAACCAGTAGGAAGCGAGTCTCATGAGCTAGAAATACATCCTGGGCTCTTAGAGGGAGAGGAGCTTTGAAGAGTCTCTTGTCCACTGTGCCAGATGAGAAGCGCACACGATAGGTACTTTAAGGGCAGGGCACGAGGCAGGAGAAGGAAGGCTTCAAGGAGGAGCTGAGGGGAGCTAGAACAAATGGATTTGTTAGAGAAGGACACATTTCAGGAGGTGAGGGTGTTTGGAAATTTCTCCTTATGGTGACTTTTCAGATGCCTGGAGGAAAATATTCTACTTTTTGTTTCCTGTTTGAGGAAACGGTATATTTAGATCTAGAGAATTGATACCATCAGGGGCTGAATCCTTTTTTTCTTTTTTAATTGAACCACATTAAAACTATGTTCTCCAGAAAACTCCTTTTTGTGGTCACAGGGAGACTTTTACCTTCTTCACTCATAGTCACCTTCTTCCTGTGACGCAGGTTTATGTAATTCTTTCAGCAAAATCATTTTCTGAGATGAGGAGAAGCCAGATTGCCAAGTGACCACCATTGGTTGGTTGTTTGGTTGCTGATTAGTCCTTTCTCCCTCCCTCTCTCCTCTCTTTCCCTTCCTCTCTCCCTCTTTCCCTGTCCCTCCCTGCCTCCTTTCTTACTCAGCCTCTCACTCCCTCCCTTCCTTCCTTTTATAAAATTAATGTGTACTCACGGTAAAAAAAAATTTTTTTTGAACAAGATAGAAAGACATAAAGTAAAAAGTAAAAATATATACTGGTCTCAGTTGCATGGGTATCCTTTTGGAATTTTGTGTATGTATATAAACATACACATGTTCTTAAAGTTTTTTTTACACAAATTGACCATATTATGCATACTGTTTGGAAACTTGCTTTTTTCCCTTAAAGGTCTTAGACATTTCTCCATCAGTACGTATAGATTTAGCATATTCTTTTACCTGCTGTATACTGTTCCATTTAAGAATGGTCTATAATGTAATCACTTTCCTTTTGATGACCCTTTAGGTTGTCACCAGCTGTTGTTGTAACAGTGCTTCAACCAGCAGTCTGTTTTGGTACATCTGTTTCTGTGTACTTATGTGAGAGTAGGTTGGTTCTTGGATCTAAGTGATGGAACAAGACTGTGAAGGGGTCCACTTGCTGGGCTTTTAAGCCGACCGCTCTCTGTAGCTTTAGAAGGAATGGTGTGAGATGGGATAGGGGGGCTGAGGGGAGGAGGAGGCCGAGGGGCTGGGCAGGGGTCCTGGAGTGTATGTTCTGCTCCTGCCGTTCCAGTCTCGGGATTGCCTGGCCCCATGCAACATTCCAGACAAGAAGCCAGGAAGACTTCCGCACAGATAGCACCTCCTTCACCTTCCTCCAAAGCTCCAGACCGGTGGCACCTAGCACAGTTTCTCCTCTTCCCAGGGCACACACATCCTTGTCACCTGGTGGGAAGGGTCTATGATGACTTGGGAGAAAGCACTGTTCAGACACCCTGGGAGTCTCTCTGGGAGTCTTGCTTTTGATCGTCATGCTCTTTGTGTTCCTTCCTTCCCCACCTGCAGGCACACTGTGGACTTCTTCCTGATTGTCACGCAGCTGGGATTCTGCTGTGTGTATTTTGTCTTTCTGGCTGAAAACTTTAAGCAGGTAGGGCCCTGGTAAAACAAGAGAGAGAACTGTAAGAGATGAGGGGACTTTCTGCTTAAGATTCCTTCCAAGCCATTTTTGGTCAACAAAAGAATTACTATTTTAATACTTTACACAGAACAGTGTCTTTTGTTTGATTTCATCTAAAGACCTCGGGCATAGAGAAACCTCCAGATGTTTGTCTATCCTCTTGTCTTTAAGTGAGATCTGATCAAACCCAGCTCAGACAGCTGGGTTGCTAATGATAATTATGAAGATCTTCAAAGCAGGTTCACTGAACACAGACCTCTCTACCGCCTTGTTCACGCTGAGTCTTTAGTCAGGAACCCCTTCTGGTGGAAAGCCAATGGCCTTAGTCGTCTGAGAGCCCTTTTCTCTTTCTTCTCTTCCCCTCATCTAGGTGATCGAAGCAGCCAATGCGACCACCAGCAACTGCCACAACAACGAGACGGTGGTTCCGACGCCCACCATGGACTCTCGGCTCTACATGCTCACCTTCCTGCCCTTCCTGGTGCTGCTGGTCTTCGTCCGGAACCTCAGGCTCCTGTCCGTCTTCTCCCTGTTGGCCAACGTCAGCATGCTGGTCAGCCTGGTCATGATCTACCAGTTCATTGTTCAGGTACGAGCCGAGGCTCCCCCTCCGCCTGTGAAATAATCCGAGAAACAGACAGAACAAGTAAAAGGGACGTAAATAGGGATGTGTGACTTACGCGTGGTATCTTTAGAATCGGGGTTCTCAGCCTCAGCACTGTTGACATTTTAGGCCAGGTAACTCTTTGTCGTGGGGGCTGTCCTGTGCATCGGGGGATGTTTAGCAGCATCCCTGGTCTCTACCCACTAGGGGCTAGTAGCAACCACTCCCCAAGCCGTGACCACCAGAATGTCTCCAGACATTGCCAAAGGTCCCTGGGGGCAAAATCACCCCCATCCAGGTCACTGGTTTAGACTTTTTCCCAATTAGAGAGTGAATGCATGATCATCGTGTAAGATTGGAAAATAGAGAAGAATATTCAGATAAAAATAAAAACCAACGTGCAGGCAGGTCTGTGGGGTAGTACAAGAGAGGACATCTCTGTGTAGGTGGGTAGAAGATCAGCCTGAGAAAATGTGTTATTAGACACTGGCTGTGTATGGACAAGACAGTGCGTTTTGCCAAGACTTGAGAAAAGGGAAAGAGTGAAAGCACGTGAATAAAAGAATAACTTTAAAAAAGTTATTTAAATTTAATTCCACCAAATAATTCACCAGTATATATTCATCACAATGCAGACAACACAGGTTCCTGTTAACACCACATCCCCACCCTGAGTCTCCTCCTCTAGGGACCCACTGGGTACGATTGGTCTGTCTCTTCCAGGTCCTGTGGATGCATAGAAATATATAAACCAAAAATATATTTTGTTTTCTGTTTTTTTAACATAATTTTAAAAATTGTTATATGTAGCGTTCATTGACCTTGATATTTTTCCCTCGACAATGCCTCAGAGAGCTTTCCATGTTGATACACCTGGTTGTACCTCATTATTCTTAATTGCTACATAGTATCTCAGAGAATAGATGTGCCCATAGTTTACTTAACCAGTTCCCAGTCAGCAGACTGTCAGATCATCTATAATATTCGGTGTTATTTCAGTATTACAACACTGAATATGTTTATGCCTTCCTTTTTGTGGACATGTATAAATACTTTTCCGAGATATTTTTTGTGAAGGCACAATTGTGAAGAGTATGTGCTTTTGAGTTTTTTATATTTCCAAGTTGCTTTTTCCAAAAACTGTTTACCAATTTCACGTAGACTCTCTTCCATAGTACCTAAGCGTCTCATCCTAGCGAACACTGGGTGTATCAGTCTTTTCAGTTTTGGTCAGTCTGACAGGTGTGCATTGCTTCATTTTTACCGTCTGTGACCCAGTTACCCACTGATGTGGTTTCTAGGAAAACAGTGGGTCATAAAACACAGGGACTTCCTGTTCTGAGGAAATGACAAATGAATTTAGGTTAACATTGTACTCAGTGAGCATTTGCTGTTTTCCTTGTCCTAGTAAGTCAGATGGGTGGTGGATATGGACTCTTCTGCAGAACTGGTTTTTTTTTTTTTTTTTTTGCTGAGGAAGATTTGTCCTGAGCTAACATCTGTTGGCAATCTTCCTTTTTTTTTTTTTGCTTGAGGAAGATTAGCCCTGACCTAACATCTGTGCCAGTCTTCCTCTATTTTGTATGTGGGTCACTGCCACAGCATGGCTGACGAGTAGTGTAGGTCTGTGCCTGGGATCTGAACCTGTGAACCCGGGCCGCTGAAGCAGAGCACGCCGAACTTAACCACTACGCCACAGGCCTGGCCCCCAGAACTGTTTTTTAAAGCATAAAATAAACAGCTCTCCATGTCCCATTTTTTATGGGACTGGAAGGAGGGCCTGTGAATGCATGATTGACCATTTCCAGAGAACTTCTGGCCCCACCTCTGGCAAATTAAGTTAAAACAAGGAAGGGTAACTAAACCCATGATTTAACTTTGTCATTAGAGATCTGTCAGTGCCTAGGACAGCCTGCAGCAGACATTAAAGATGAATTGAGTGAGGCCACCTCACATAGACATGCACACACACCACATTTATTTCTAAACCACTTCAGCTAGTTTACTTTCGTGGTTCGGACTGTGGTGGTTGCTGTGATCAGAGGGCTGGAATGGGAATATGGGTTCTGACCACATCTCAGTTCCATTTGAAGGGAGCGTCCATCCAGTGCATTGTCTGTGCGTAGTACAATCTGCACTTTCAGATGAGGCAGCCCTGCTGATTTCTGGAGAGCGCCTCTGAGCCTGCCTCTGGGCTCAGCCCATAGGTGTGTTGTGATCAAGTAGTGCTGTCTGCCCTGGGTGCAGCAGGAGAGACTGGTGGCTTGGCTGTGTGTTAAGCAGCTTCGTTTTGACGTGGCGCATAGCGAAAGATGCTCCTTTGTTGCTACTGCTGCTGTTACTACTGCTCCATCTTAGCATTTTGCCCCGTTACCATGAGGATTTCCCTGTCTGATGTTCCTGAATTTTTACCTAATCCTGAGCACGTGTGTGACCCGTGCTCTTGCTCCTCATGCAGTCACCATCGTAGGAAGCAACCGAGGTCTTCCACCTGAGCAGGTTTCCCCGTATCTTCATCACGTGGAATGAGGAATGGCACTGTTCTGAGCAGAGTGCCTTGCCCAGAGGGGGCTCCCCGTAAGTGTTTCATCACTGCATATCCTTAATTCTGAGATGCGTTTTCTCACAGTTATAACATTTCCAACATTGGAGTACATCTTGCAATCCTTATGTATATTTAACAGCATTTTCTCAAAAAACTGTTATTATTATATTGGCAGTATTGTGGAATTGTGGAGATAATATGTTGATAGTGAGCTGATTTCAATTTGTATGTTTCTTTGCAAATTAAACTTTCTCCGTGTGGTTGGTTGGGTTATAAGTCAGTAGCAGTCATTAAGTAGGTAGAATTATAAATCCCTCCTGCTGGCCTAATTCATGCTGGTGTTCCCAGACACGTGTTCTGAAATTCCGTCTCTGATACCTCGACCTGATCTGATGTGTGGACCTGGGCAGTAGTCATCCACTAACCGACAGATCGCTCCTGTTTCCAGGAACAATTACACTGTGACTCAGGAGTAATTGTAGGGCAGTCTTCCTCTATTGTCTCACTGTAAGGCAAAAATATTTATTAGTCTGTGTTCCTTCCAAGTACTGAAGTGCTTCTTATAAAGAGATCTAACTGATTTCTTAGGAGGGGCTCAGATAAAAGTATTTTTTAAAATCTTTATATTTTAGGGAGACTATAATGTAAGTGCTTTAAAATCTTTTAAAGAGAAGCCTATTGCAGAGGTTAACATTAGATCTCCTTTTGTGCACTGATGTTATTCTGTCACACTGTTAGAACGTGCCCCATATTTATCTAGATACCTCTATAGTTAAATCAATTGTAAAACATTGTAAAAGGCAGTTTTAAGGTCAATATTTCTTTTAGTCTAAACACGGTACGCACATGGGTTTAAAAGCCAGATTCTAAAAGGACGGCAGCTTCTCTCACTCTGAGTCCTCCTCCTTCAATGCGTCCGTTACTGGGCACTATTGTTCAGTGATGAGCCAGGTAGGATTCTGTGTCTGCACCTCCTTGCTTGTACATCCTTATATTGCACCTCAGTTAACAATTGCCTTGGTTTTTGTTTGCCTTTTTTTTTTTTTTTTTAGGAAGATTGGCTCTGCATTAACATCTGTTGCCAATTTTCCTCTTTTGTCTTTTTCTCCCCAAAGCCCCGGTACACAGTTGTGTGCCATAGTTGTTTTATTTGCCCATTTTTTAATGCTCTTTCTGCTCTTTTTTCCCTAAATGTTCCAATCCTGTCATGTGCCTATTAATAATGTTTTACAAGGGCTCAAACTCATTCTCAAGAATTAAAACAAAAAAAAGAAAGAAAAAAAGAAAAAAAGTTCGTCTAAAAATCTGCCACCTTCCCTTCCAGCTTTATCTGTGTGGAGTGTTTATGTAGTTATATCATAGTGAAGACGTAAATGTGAAAAATACTGTTCTCACTCTTATTTCATAAGCAGTTTTTCATGTGCCGCTTAGTCATCTCAATTTTTACTTTGCAAATAGTGCATAATAGTCTGTGGTAGAGTTGATGTGCAGTAAACTAACTATTCACTTGTTTGGGAACATCTAGGTTGTTTTTAGTTACTGTTAAATAGCTTTGCTCAACTTTTTTCATATTTTGATTTTTTCCTACTCGGATTAAATTTCTGAGGATGGGATTACCTAGTGAAAGAATGTGACTATTTTTATGCAAGCTCCAACATTTGCATGTTTTATGGCACATTGAGCTGGGCTTTCCTCAAAGCAAGTAGGGTTTTCTCAGCCTGAAGGGAAAAAAATGTAAAGGTTAAACGTCCCTAAATCACCTGTCAGGTGTCAGACGTTCTCCCTTCAGAGGATCTTGGATTTATGGAAAGGAGTGACCTGTCTGATAATCTCTCTATAGCCTTTGATTTGTCTTATTTTCTCTTTCAGAGGATCCCAAACCCCAGCCGCCTCCCATTGGTGGCATCCTGGAAGACCTACCCTCTGTTCTTTGGCACGGCCATTTTTGCATTCGAAGGCATCGGGATGGTAAGAGTTACACTGTGATTCTTTGGTGCCCTTGGTGTCCTCGAGGTCTGCTTTAAGGAATGCTGTAGAAATGGTGTTAGAAATGGTCTTCTGAGACTTGTCTGGTTAATGAACAGTGTTTCAGGGATTTCACTGAAGTTTCCCAGCTCCAACTTTTGAAAATAAATTGTATGTAATTTGAGAATGTTTGCATTCAGACCCCCTCTGCTGCCTGCTCATCTCCTGTGTGTGCAGTAAGCAATAGTACATGGCAGTTAGGAATGCAGGGTCTGGAGTTAGACTGACTTGGGATGAGTCCTGACTCTGCCGAAGGGTAGCTTTGTGACTTTGCGCGAGGACTTGACCTCTCTGAGCCTTCCTTGTTTGCTTCTGAAAAGTGAGCTTAATGATTAGTAGTTGTTAGGATTAAATAAGATATGTGTAAAGTGCTTTGTACAGTCCCTGACACATGGTGAGCATTAAAGGAATTTTTATTTTCATTAATAATCTTATCAATTTTATTATTAAATCAATAAATACATGAATGATTTCTCTGCCCTCTGTTTTCTGTGCTATATTTTCTATGTGTAAATGAATAGCCTTCACTCCTAGCTCAGCTTCCCCCATCATTGCTGTGATTTTGCCAAATTCTTCTCCTGAAGAGAGGAGCCTGCCATCAGTTGTTCCTAATTTGATTTTTATTTGTATTTTTCATAATTAAAGGTCCAGAATTCTTCTCTGAAGAAAATGATTAGCTCTGCTGGCCAAGGGCGTAGGAAATGGGAAGACGCTTCTCCTTTCGTGGAATTTCTTTTTGTTCCCATTTGATTTCCCTATCACCTTATACACTTCTAAGAAAACCTAGAAGCTGGACATACCGTGGTGTTGATGGAATGTGTTAAGGGTCTGACATCATGGGGGAGGCTTTCTGAGTGACTGTGTGTAAGTCGTTGTCCTAAGGTTTTAAACCTTTCCCTCCCTCTTTCCTGGGGCTTCTCATTGCCCGGGAGGAGTGTCTCACCTTAATTCACAAGCACAGGTGGTTTCCCTGCTGCTGGGGCCGAGGCCTGAACGGGCCGTATCGCAGCAGCGAGAAAGGTCCCGAGAACTCTGGACTGGAAAGCGGTTGAGTATGTGGAAGGATGCCCGGAGACCCTGGGGTCTTACAGAGCATCGTACTGCCTTTATCAGCTTTCCTGACGGCTCAGCACAGAGGCTGTTCTTTGCTTCATTAGCCAAGGCTTGGATACGGAGTCATCCTGTAAACATCATTATCTGTTTCTTCGAGATTTCTCTGTTTTCTATTTTTACAACAGAGAGAGAGAACACTGTAGTTTTGACTCCTAGTTTTGGATTTGAGGGCTGTTCGACATGTCTGGGTGAAGTGCCCTGCTCCGTGTTCTCGTTGTGCTCTCTCTGTGTTTGTGCTGCTGGCCCAGGCCTGGCAGACCTGGAGGAGGTGGGCTCCCTGCTCTCTGGCTCTCTCTGGACTCTCCATAGGAGGAAACTGAAGGAAAGCTTAGAAACTGTTTCTGATTGGATGTGGATCAACTGAAGCTTGGGACCCTTGAGCTGGTGGCGGATGCTGAGGCCAGTGGAAATGCAGAGCTGTGGCGCCCCTCTGAGCACTGGGCCTGCAGGCGGCTCGCGGTGTCTGGCACAGACCCGCTCTGCCTCATAGCTGCAGGTGCTCGAGGAAAATGAGAAAATGAGTGTAACGACAAGATCAAAGATGGTTTGTGGGGCAGCTAGACATTGCCCTGGGTTGCTTTTCCTCGTCAGCCATGCCAGATGCAGTTGATAGCAGGCTGTGAAGATTGTCACAGTCACAGTCACACCTGCTGTTGTCCCCATTCCTAAATGAACCAGTCTTCATAAGGGGCCTTTCCTTTCCTTTATCTAAGGTTCAAGAATGTCCTCTGCTGTGAGAGAGGAGGCGGCAAGGATCAATGGTTTGAAATAGGAGTCTGGAAACTGGGTTTTCTGATACATCTCCCAGATCCTGAATCTCCAAGGTCCTCTATTAAGTCATGTCACCCCCAGCACCTCAGTTTCTCTAACTTGGAGGTTTAACTTGTGATCGCTGGTGCCTGCCGCTTTTGGGGTAAGGAAACAGTTTCTGGGAACTAGAGTGACAGTTTTCCCTGACCTACGTTTTGTGTCCGTTGGACTTGTTAGCAGAGCTGTGACCTCAGGCGAGGTCCAGCAGCCTGTGTCACAACAGCATCCGTTGCACCTCGCGCCAGGTGGGCATGAGGCGAGAAGGCCTGCTGGTTGTCATGCAGCTGCATTCGAGGGGCAGAGAGCGCTGCCGGCCTACAGGGATCTTACAGCAGGAGGCAGAGCGCTGGCCTGGGCTGGAGTGCTGGGTTGCAGTCCTGCCCAGCCTTACCTCCCAGGATCTTACCTCCAGCTCGCCAGTGTAACTTCTGATGAAACAACTTATTTGTTTGTTTATCTGTCTAGTAAAGGACGAATATGCTTTTGGGGCATTGCGGGGATAATGAAGTTACTTTTTTCTGAGAATATTACATTCTTTCTTGGCCATTAATGCTGCTTTTTTTCTATGCTTTCTCTTCTATCTCACTACTCTCATAGGTTCTGCCCCTTGAAAACAAGATGAAGGATCCACGGAAGTTTCCCCTCATCCTGTACGTGGGAATGGCCATCATCACTGCCCTCTACATCAGCCTGGGGAGTCTGGGGTACCTGCAGTTTGGAGCTAACATCCAAGGCAGCATAACCCTCAACCTGCCCAACTGCTGGTACGTGGAGGAAGATGGAAGCCCGGAGCACTGGATGTTTTTTTAAATTAATGGGTCAGAAGGTGGATTTTTCCTCCTCCTTCTCTCTCAAATCTGCCCGCTTTAGCCCACTTCTGCCACCCACCCCCCCAGGCCGGCACCATCCCTCCTTGGCTGCCCTCCAAGCCTTTGACTGTCTCTCTGCCTACGTCTTTCTCTTTCTCCAGATCTCTTCTCCCCTTTATTACCCGTGTGAGCATCTAAAACTCAATCCGATCATGGATCCCCTTGTTGAGAACCCCTCAAAGGCTTCCCTTTGCTCTTACGTAAAGACAGCCCCTTAATGTGCCTGTCAGGGCCCTTCAGGCTCTAGCCCCACCCCCAGCTAGTTCCTCCTCAGCAAGAAGGACTTAGTCTAGGAGTCACTTTTTGAGACGCTTTCTCTGATCTCACTGACCATGATTTTAAGTCCTGGTCAGATGCCCCTTCTCTCTGCTCCCGTGGGACTCCAGTAGGATCCTACCCTAATTCTTATTCCGTTGTGTTTGTAATTGTCCCTTCACCTGTTCTGTGGTCTCCCTACACTGGAAGCTCTGTGAGGGCAGCGGCCGTCCAGTTCTCCACTTTATCCCAGCATCTGGCACCATGCCTGGCCACGATCACCACCCCGTGAATGATTTCTGAACAAGAAGGAGGACTAAAGCTGAGACTGTGAGGCTTTTTATAAATGAGGAGATGTTATCAGGGAGCAGCTGGGGCACAGAAGATCGACGTGAACTGCTCTGTCCTCACTCTGTGGCCTTGGGCAGTCACAGCTTCTCACTGTCTCATTTCTCTCTTCTGGGAACCAGGAATAGTCACTTCTTCCTGCCAGGATTGTCATGAAGATCAAATAATACATGTGAGAAAAAGCTTTGTAATATTACTGGTATGATGGAGAAGTGGGATGCTGCCCTGAACTCTAATCTCTGATTGGATGTCATTCCTATGGAGGCGTTTGCCGAATGGATTGGTCGATCAGCTGACTGATATACCATTTCCTCCTGGAAATCTGAGCCCAGCAGGGCCAAGTAGCCAGTCCACGCACCTTCAACCATTCCAAATAGATGGGGAGAGAGGAGAACAGATCTGCTTGGTTCCCAGCTTCTGCTGTACCTCCCCCCATGGGAGTCACCGGCCTGACATGCAGGTGGAGCGTCTCACCATGGACCAGAGTTGTGGGCACCCTTCTGCATCTCACTTTCCTTAACTCTTGGTTGCCGTATTGTAGGGAAACACTGAGACGTAGTGAAATGCTTCCTAAAGAGTTAGCTGTCACTGGGTGTGTCCTGTGCAATAATTCTGTTCTAAAGATTAAATTTTCATTGTGGAGAGCATCTGTGAGCAGACACTGAAAGCTTGTTGGGTCCCCCAGGGATCAGAATAACGTTTCCAGCTGGCCGGTTGATCTGCCTGAGTGTGTTTTTTAGAGCTCTGATCGGTGAGGCATTGGGCAAGGACAGATTGAGGAAACTGAGAGAAGCATGTATTCAGTAGTGTTGTCAGTGTTGAGCACAGGACACCCTAATCAGCAGCGGTCTGGGGACTAGGTTTCTTGTATGGCCAGCCAAGTGGTAGCCCTGAGATGGGCCGCTGTTTTCAGGAAATCTTGCTTTCTCTTTCCCTCTGATGCCTGCTTTTCAGTTTCCAAATGTTCCTCCCTTTCAAGAGTCAGGTGGTAGCTCAGCATAACCGCAGAAAGATGGGTCAGGAGCCGCGGAGGCAGCCCACATAATAGATGCCAGAGCCGTAGATGGGCATCTGTCTTCTCTTCTTCGACACTCCAAACCCAGCTGCTCTAATCTTTCTGCCTCCATTTGGGGGCGATTTATTTGGCTGTCCCTGCAGGTGACTCTCCTGATTGCACACTTCCCAGTGCTCCAGAAGGCTTTGGTGCTATGCTGACGTTAATTATAGAGCCACCAGCTGATTTTTCCAAAGGGTTTTTATTATCTGTCCTTGGAGCAAGTAAGGCCTTTTGTCAAACTCAGCCTCTCCCAGGGTGTTCTCCTGCTTATAGCGTAAGAAATCTTCTAGGTATCAAGTTCAACCACAGAGAAGTTCAGCGCACATTACGCACAATATAATCATCACTTTTAAATAGATTTCCAACAAGGGGGTGAGACCAGTGTTTCTCGCTGCTTAATGCTCGAGAGTCTTGTTTGAAGTGGAGCTTTGCTCAGGGACAGAGTGGCCTTCCTTTTAACAATCATGTCAGGTGCGTGAGTACTTGGTGGTCAGACTTTTTTTCTCCTCTGCACAGTCCTAGGCATGGGATAAGGTAGAGGTAATCCACGGTGCCTTAATGGTCTCCCTGAGAAGCTCTGCGTGAAGCAGTGGTAGGAAGATGGCCATGGTGGAAGGACGGATTTTGCTCCTGCCTCTTAGTCCTACGTGGTCACCATCTGATTCTTAGGAGCGCTGAATTGGATGGGAGGATATAAATAGGCTTGTTACATTTTAATTGTGTTTTTTTTTAAAGGAAATGTATTTTATTTTATTATTATTTTTTTTATCTCTTGCTTTTTTTTTTTTTTTTTTTTGTGAGGAAGATCAGCCCTGAGCTAACATCCATGCTAATCCTCCTCTTTTTGCTGAGGAAGACCGGCTCTGAGCTAACATCTATTGCCAATCCTCCTCCTTTTTTTTCCCCCAAAGCCCCAGTAGATAATTGTATGTCATAGTTGCATATCCTGCTAGTTGCTGTATGTGGGACGCGGCCTCAGCATGGCCGGACAAGCAGTGCGCCGGTGCACGCCCGGGATCCGAACCCGGGCCGCCAGTAGTGGAGCGTGCGCACTTAACCGCTAAGCTACGGGGCCGGCCCTTAATTGTATTATTAATTGTTTTTATTTTTGAAAGGCTATATGCCCATGGTAAAGATTCCAAATGTTCAAAGGGTATACAGATAATGTTAAGTTTCCACTCACCTCCCTTAGTCCCCAGTTCTACAGTTTTCCATTTCAGAGGCAACTGTATTACCAGTTTCTTATGTCTGCTTCTGGAGATGTTTGGTGTGTGTAAGAATGTCACATGTATGTGTGTGTGAGGGGGAGTGTTTTTTCCCTCTTTTTTTCTTTTTTAGACAATTTGTAGCAAACTGTAGACACCGTTCTGCTTCATGCTGTTTTTGCTTAATAGCATATCGTGGGGCTGGTTCTGTATCAGCACCTGGAGTTCTGCCTCCGACTTTTTAACAGCTGTATGAGGACACCATGATTTATTTAACCATTTCCCCACTGATTAGCATTTAAACTGTTTTCAGTCTTTCGTACTTAAACAATTGCTGCAGTGACAGATTTTGAATATCAATTTTGTGCACATATGCAAGTGTATCTGCAAGATAAGTCCCTCGACATGAAATTGCTGGGTCCAGAGGACACATGCATTTGTCACTTGGCTGGATGTGACCAGTGGGACCATCTTGCACACTCACTGCTGGTGTATGAGTGTGCGGAGCAGGCTTTCGAGTATGTCTTGGCTCTCTCCGCAGGCTGTACCAGTCGGTTAAGCTGCTCTACTCCATCGGCATCTTCTTCACCTACGCCCTCCAGTTCTACGTCCCAGCCGAGATCATCGTCCCCTTCTTCGTGTCCCGCGTGCCCGAGCATTGCGAGCTGGTGGTCGACCTGTCTGTGCGCACCGCGCTGGTCTGCCTGACGTGTGAGTAGAAACAAGATAATTGCCTTGTTTTTTCCCAAAGGGCACCCAGTCCCCGGGGCTTTCCTGAGAGAGAGTGTGTTTTGGAGAAACTGCCAATGCTGCGTGAACAGGAAACTTGTCGCACTGTCTCAGTTTCAGAGTGGGGGGCACGTCCAGATGGTGCAGGGGATTGATTATATGTCTCTAAAGGACACAGGATGAGACGGTAGTTTATTTATGGACATGGCATAAAATGCTGCGGTGATGGGCGTAATTCATAGTAGAGACACACGATTGCTATTCCGTATAAAATAAGGTAGAAGTCTAAAACAGAGGCACTTAACCCAATGTATAATGATTATAGGTTATTTTGATAGTGAACGCATGTTTTTTTCAAACAATCATTTTTCTGATGTGACAATCTATTCCTTAGATTTCATTTTGAGCGTGTATGATACTATTTTGACATTTTTGGATGTTGGTCTTACTAAATATTATGTTTCTTAGAAAATTGCTATTGATTAACCTAGGTGTTTGATTTATCACTTTTGTGTTTTATTCCTTTTCCCCACCACACACCCAGGAATGTGAGTTAGGAGACAAAGTGTCACTCTATTTGTAGGTTGAACTGGTATGATTTAAAAATGAAAATAAATTCTTCTTTTTAAAATTTTTTTTGCAGCATCTGTGAGTTGATAGAATAGAGAACCCCTGAATAAATTGGTCTATAATATCTGATTTAAATTTCTAGGAGGTTTGCAATCTTTCCAAATTGAAATGCTTGAATCAGATTTGTCTTTTTGAATGTGTTTGGCTTTTTATTTTTAATTTTATTCTTTTGGTAAAAGAAACATCTTTGCTTATTGTATTGAGACTTCTCTGGAAATTTCCTTAAATTGTCCAGTCCAAGCTTCTGTCTTTGGAATAAAGAGAGATCTGTATGGTTTTTTAATTGAACCAGAATGGAGTGTGTTAGGGAAGAGTGATGTGAAAGTTGTCTAGCATTTGCTCATAGTCTGGAAATCAGAAATGACTTTACTTGTTGACTATTAGCAAGAGAAGAGCAGGCAAGAGGCTATCCATCCTTTTCATTCACCCAAGCAAGACCTGGGAAGCAGCCTAGTGCCTATCAGAGAATGGACCTCCTCAGGGGAACAGACTAACATCTATCCCAGAATGGACCTCCTCAGGGGAACAGACTAGCACCTATCCCAGGATGGACCTCCTCACGCCACCTGCAGTTCTCTTCCTCATTTTACTTCAAGGATAGTGCGTGGAAACTCAGCATACATCTCTGTGTGGAAAGAACTCACTGGAGCTAAGGAACTGAAGGCCTTTCCATGACCACCTGTGTTCATGTTGGGCAACACTCCTTCCGAGGATTTCTGACAGGGTGGGGATGGATAGGAGCCGGGCAGAGGGTGGCTAACTTGCACTCACCAAAGCCAGAGAGCTGATGGCAAGAATCTGACTTCTCCTTGTAGCCTATAGCGGCTGCCCACTCAGCAGCTAATCCAGTGCTCTTAGCTGCCCACAGGCCACTGCTACCCCAGAGAGGCTGAAAAGGAAGGAGCGTGATATATCTTGCTTTTCCAGTAAATTCCCTAAATATGTGCTAAGATAGAATGCTTGGACCCCAGTTTACTCCTGTCTTCTGCCAGCAATTCCAGATGCTTTGATCAGATATGTATGTTTTCTCTGTAGGTGAATTAGCTCTAAGTGTTGAGGAGACGGCTTCCGTGTTCACAGTGTTTATAGCGTCAACTCGACAGCCCCGATTCTTAAATCCAAAGGGCATTGGAAGAAAGGATGGGGATAGTTTAAATAATTGGCTTTATTTCATAGTGGTTTTCTAGAGAAAGTTGGTCTGTCTGGGTAAAGTGTGCTGTAACTGCCTAGACAGCTCCTTCTCCCTGCCCGACGAGCTGGGGCAGGGATGCTGGGCCTGCTTCCTCTCCCTGCCCCATTTTCGTCTCCAGCCTGGCTTCGCCTCCAGTAGCATATGTCTTGCTTCCTGCCAGGTTTCTCTCTGCTGCGCCCTGCAGGAGCCAGCAGTCTCTGAGTCATAGACCTCATGCAGGCCTTAGATGCCTCCTGGTTTCTGCTTCACTTTCCCTGGCTCTGTCCACGGGTCTCATCTCCCTTCTATGGCATGATGCTCAAAGGACGCAAGCTGCTTTTGATCTTCAAGCACGATCAGTTGTTTTCCCTTCTCCTGTGATGTGTTGTGACTTAGCATTGCATGGTCATCCTATTAAAGGATGCAGCCCTTCATCTCTGAGCTCTCTGGCTTCTCTCACCTTTCCTGGATACTTTGAAGTAATTGTGGGAATCAGGAGAGGCATTTCACTGTAGTACCAACTAAAATGTATTTGTGTGAGTTCATTTTGTTCTTGTTTCTCTTTACGTTCAGATCTTTGGGCACAAAGTTGATTGGTATATGATTTTAGATCTTTGATATAACTGATTGTTTTCAATTATGCCCATAAATTTTAATGGCAACTTGGTTTTTTGCTATTTCTGGTGTTTTCTTTTCTTTTTCCCCCCTTTTCCTCCTCTTCCTCACCCTCCATCCCCAAGGGGAGCAGGGGAATTTGGTCCAGCCTCATTTTTTTTTTCCCACTTGGAATTCAAGTTTCTCACCCCTTTCCTCCATCCCCCAAAGATTGCTGTGTCTACTTTGCGATGCTAAATTTCAGACTGTTGGAGAGGAGGGGAAGGGAAAATACGCATGTCAGAGACTAGTGCCCGTTTTGTTATGATCTCATATGGGACAGTGTTTGCTTGCAGCGCATATATTTAGAAATGCAGGCTTAGCAGGTCACCTTATGTCCAGAGCTTGTGTAGAAGGAGAGGCTGGAAGAGGCTGGCTCCTCCTGAGGATTCTGGATAGTTTCTCTGAATTCCATGAGGCACTAACCTGTCCTTCAGTGGTTCGTACTAATTCTCTGTGGCGTGTGCCACGTGAAACGTTTTATTTCAGTTAGGTATGAGAATTTCAGAAACCTGTCGGTGAAGATGTAATCACGTAAAACCATATCAATTAAGAGGCCTGTTTAGACTGGAACGCATACCTGCAAAACATTCCGAGCAGCCAGACCCATTAGAGCGTGAAGTTTCCGGTCCAAACAGAGTGGCTTCTTTGACCTTTTGGCCGTTCACGCTGCTTGGTCTTGCAGCTACAGTGAAGAAGGGCGGCAGCATTAATTAGCTGTGCACTGTGCCCCCCATTCCCAGGAACCCTCACGAGGCCTCAGTTTCCTCAACTGTAAGATATGAAGGGTATCTGCTTGCTAAGGTTTCTAGCAAGTCTAAAATTCTGTGATTCTGCATTACTTTGAGCCTGATTTTAGATTTCTACCAAGGTATTGCTTGAAGAAAGAGAGTTAGTGTAAAAACATGTGAAGAATGTCTAGATCTGAGGTTATTGAAGAAGAAAGTCCCAATATCTCACTGACTTAACAAAATAATTTTTCTCACATTTTATCTTCTGTGTTAATCCTCACAGGTGCATTTTAAAAATAGTTGCCATCATAGTATACACATAACTTTGTCTTTTGCATTTTATTTAATATTATATCACACATATACATATTCTTCATAAATATTTTCGTGACATGATATTCCATTATATTTACTGAACTACTCCTTTAGTGTTGGACTTGTAGGTTGTTTCCGTTACTATTGTATTTTTTTTACTTATACTCCCACTAAATGAGATTATACATTCTGTCCAAGGCTATTAGTAATTTTAAAGACAGATTTCTAGACATTTAAGAGTAACACTGGTGGGCTCTACCAGCAATGATCATAAGGAAACAGCAGATATAAGGAAACAGCTCCTTCCAGGCACAGGAGCTGTAAGTGTCCAGGCATTGCTGTAAGTGTGTATTTGTTCTCTTAAGTGCTTTCTCTTCTCTTGTGCACAAGTCAGCTCTTTCTCTTGCTGGTCTAAAACCACAGGCTCCAGAATCCCAGTCAGCTCCTTCTCTGAACATGGCCGTTTGCCTCATGTGGCTTCAGCAGTTAGAAAGATCATGGTTTTTGTATCTCTTAGCCCGAAGGGAAGATGTTTTGTAATACCATTGGAGCCCTCTTGACTAATCATGTGGTCCGGTTGAGTTGTCCTCGGTCCTGTGGCAGAGGGCTGTGGAACTGCCAGTTGGGACTCTGCTGTCTTCCTCTCTGTATGGGGTATTCTTTTTGTGGGGAGTAGGGGGAGTGGGGAGAGGGTGTTCCCAGTTGGCTGCTTCCTGAGATCTCTGCCTCCTCAAGTTTCTCTTTCTAGAGGGCTTTAGCTCATAGAGTAAAGACGTTTAGTGCTAGAAGAGGTTTCAGTTGCTCCCATATCTTTCCTAAGTACCTGATTGCTGCCTCTGGAATTAGTTAAAACTAGTTTGCCACATTTTGCATGGTGGCAGAACAGATGCCCCTGCTATGGAGCCCTCAGGGCTGTTTATGCTAATTTGGTTTGGGTCCCCTCTCTTCCCCCCCCCCACATTAGTGGGAGGCCTGCTCTTCTTGCCTTCTCCCCCATTCTCTCCCTCCAATGTCAGCCTTTATTTAGGGTTCAGTTGTGGTATCTGGTCCAGCTAGGACAGGAAGAAGGTCTTCCCTTTGCAGCCCTGTGGTCTTGGCTTTAAGAGAAGAGAAAAATTTTGCCCCTTCTAAGGATATTTTTGTTAAGCATGCTTATCTTGTATATCCTTTGTAGTAAAAACAAGAACAAGTTTTTAGATTGCTTTTAAAAATTTCACGATGAAGTGGGACATCTCTGTCCAATCTGAGAAAATATTCCGATTGCACAAGCTTCTGTTTCTGTTTCCACTTCTTATCACAGAGTGGAGCTCATCTGACTTCACTCAACTCATCTCACGAAGTGGCCGTATGTCCCCCGGGTTAATGTGACAGAGGGAGAGGAGATAACAGACTCTCAGAGCTGGGAGGGGGTGGGCAGGTCATCTGACTTGTCTCCTCCGGGGCTCAGTGTCTCTGAGAAAGGCCTCCTTTCTCTTGAGCGGGCTGGAGCATCTGTGGAAACCAGGAGCTGGCACCAGAGGAATAACTCACACTCCCTTTAAAGAATCAAAAGCAGGCGGGCTAGGAGCTGTGTTTTGGGCACAACCACGTGTCCCCTGTGCTCTGCTGTGCCGCTCTTCAGCAGCACAGTGTGCTTCCCAGGGGACAGTGAGTTGAGGGACACATCCCTGCACACTTTCCTAAGTGACTAAATCTGCACTGTACAGTTCCTTAAAATTTCAGAGTCAGGTGAGACTTCAGCAGTCATCCCATATTAATACAATCGCCGTATTTCGTGGGTAAACGGACTGAGGCTCAGAATGGTGAGCTGATCTGCCCTGGGTCACAGCCTGCTGCTGAGCAGGGAGGGTAATTATAGTAGCTAACATTTATGAAGTGTTTATGATGTGCTTAGGACTCTAAGTTCTTTATGTGAGTGATCTCATTTGACCATCCCTATTTGGCAGTAGGGGAAATGAGGCTTAAAAAGGTTGTAGCTGGCTGGTTGTTGTTGGAGCTGGGGTTGGAGCCTAGGTTCTGGGTCCAGAGCCTGCACTCTGAACCACATTCCCGTACCAGCCTCTCCATGGGCTTAGTTCTGGTTGCTGCCTCAGTGCTGTTTCCACCCCACTACTCACCCAACATGTGGAACATGTGGAGCCATCACTGTGAGGCTGACATTAGGCAGGTGGAGACCCAGGCCCCAGAGTGGGCAAATGTCTTATTCGAGGTCGCACAGCAGATCAACTCTTGTTGAGCGTTGGGTTATCCATGATGAGAATGCCATTTAGTCATCCGCCTATAAACACTTTACCTCCAACTTTCCCCTGAATTCAACCCTGAAGATTTGAGGAATATCACCAACTCTGTTTATTTAGAAACAGCTAAGGGCTGAGACAAGTTAAAAGCCTGCTCCTTTTGTAGACTTTCTGAAGGCTTCAACACAATGAAGGTGTTAATGGGTAATTGCCATTATGGTTGATCACTAGAAGAAGGAAAGGGGAAGAGATTGCCCCAGGGCTATAAAACCAAGGCAGAGGCAGATCTGAGACTCAGTGTCCCTGGACCCCCTTTTGTTATCAGGCTCAAAACCCTTGTCTGATTTCCTTTACAAACCAGGGAGAAGTCGGGGCTGACCGTGTACCGGATTCTCTGCCAGACAATTGTGGTGCTTCCCGGGGAAGCTAATCTGATCTCTGATTCCCCCAGTTCTTCAGATAGGACCTCTCTGCTGATCAGCCGGATCCCCCGTTCTCCCTCCTGCTGTGGGTATCATTCTGTATTTCCTTACTCGTCAGGTCTGTGATGTGACAAGGGCTTGAGGCCCTGGATTCTAGTCCCAGCTCTGTCACTTTCTATCATTTAACCTCTCTTTCCACGGGGACAGTAATAATGTTGGGGAGTTATAGACCCGTGGGGAAATCGAGGCAAATTCACTTCAAAGAGTTGCTGCTTTGCAGTGCTGTCTGCTAGACACTGGACATTCTGCAATGATGGAGGCGTTCCGGGTCTGTGCCGTCCAGGACGGTAGCCACTACACACAGGTGGCTGTTGAGTCCTTGAAATGTGGCCGGTGTGAATGAGGTGCTGAATTCATCTAAATTTAAATAGCTGATGACTACAGTGTCGGACAGCACAGCTTCAGAGTAAGTGTGAGGCAGGAGACATGAATCTTCTCCCCCGGGAGATCTCATTTCCCACGTGCCTCTCCTCTTACTGCGGGGAGTGGTGTTCCAGTTTAAAAGTAAGTGTTTCTCGTAAAACCTGGCCTCTAAATGCAACTCAGTCGTTTCGTCTGGTGCTCAGCCAAAGAAGCAGCGATCAATTCCAACAGTCCATCTGGAGGGTGAAATTGGCCGTGTTGGACTGAGATGTCCTGGCAGTCTCACCAGTGAGATGTCCTGGCAGTCTCACCACTCTCAGCCTTCCTCAGAGTGATTTGACTACATTTTTGCTTTCTGAAATGAAGTTAGAACTGAAACCCCCATATCAAGTGTAACCCCCTCGTAGGGATCAGTGAGGTAATAGACGTGCCCTGGGTCGGACCTCCAGGTGGAGCCTGGCAGCGGGGAAGACAGTCGGTCAAAGTACATTTGATTACTAACGAGTTAATGATGCACTTTACACAAGCAACACAGTATACACTAGCGATGATAATACGAACTGTATTGCATGCCTGTTGTCCACCAGACCTTTTGTTAAGTGCCTGTGTAACCTCGTTTGATCATCATGACATCTCTGTGACATAGGAGGTATTAGTATCCCCATTTTGCAAACAAGAAAACTGGGGACTAGAAGGGAGCCATAACTTCCCCAGTGTCACTTAGGCAGAGCTGGGGTTCAAACACAAGAGCTGAATTCCAGAGCCCGTAATCCTCAGTGACTTGTGAAACATTGGCCTTCTCTTCCCCCGCCCAGTGGAAAGCTGAGTTGGATGGGAACTGTGGGACCACTGGGCACTGGAATAAGTGTGGTCACTGAAGCCTCCTCACTTGGTTTTAAACAGCACTGTCTGACCAGCGTGACAGTGGTGCAGTCCTTAGTATGGTACGGAAGCCGATGGCATTTCCTGATGCAGCTCACCATTCATCTTTGTCAGTTCCACCTTCCTCACATACACCCATGGCTAAGTTTCAGGTGTGGGAGCCACTAACTTGTCCTGGCATAGGGACGTGGTCATTGTGTGGGGCCTTGCCCCTGAGGTCAGCCTGAACGCAGAACTGCTTCTGCTTTCCCTGTGTGAAAACGCTGTATGAAATGGGGCTTATCATGGTATCGTTCCAGAAGGAGGGTTTTTCCCCATTTGGTTTCTTGTCAATCAAGTAGAGATGTTTGTGTTGGAGGTACCCACAGGGGTAAGAAAATGAGCAGTCGCTCAGAAATGGTCCACCTCCTTTTCTGCTGCATACCCTCTCTTCTTTGATGGGAACCAGATTGCCCTGGAATGTATGTAATTTGGTTCCTTTTCTTCAGAATGATGGAAGTCGTGTACTGTAGCAGGAAAAGCTAAAAGCCAGGTGACTGAAGCCAGGAGACCTGGGTTCCATCCCAGTTCTGCCAACCCTGCAGTGAGACCCAGGTTATTCCACATCTCTGGGCATCTGTCTTCTCATCTGTGGAATGAAAGATTGGATTGGATAATGGCTAAGTTTTCTTAGAGCTCTCCAGCCGATAAGAAGGAGACTTGCTAAATTTGCTGAGCCATCTCTTGCAGCTTTGGGCAGTCTTGAACAGACATGTCCTCTCTCCCACAGGCATCTTGGCCATCCTCGTCCCCCGCCTGGACCTGGTCATCTCTCTGGTGGGCTCCGTGAGCAGCAGTGCCCTGGCCCTCATCATCCCGCCCCTTCTGGAGATCACCACCTACTACTCGGAGGGCATAAGCCCCCTCACCATCGCCAAGGACGCCCTGATCAGCATCTTGGGCTTCGTGGGCTTTGTGGTGGGGACGTACGAGGCCCTCTATGAGCTGACGCAGCCAAGCAGTGCTCCCATCTTCATCAACTCCACCAGTGCCTTTCTATAGTGATCTGGGTGCATTCCCTGCTCACCCCACCCCTGTATGTTCCCTGGCCGCAGAGCCTCAAGTAGGGTCCAGGCTCTCTGGGGAAAGGCAAGGTTGCTGTCTGGGAACCCCTCTACCTGGCATCTGGCTACCCTGGGCCAGGTGGGGCCGAGGGCAGGGGAAAGAGTGGGTAGCAGATACATGGGAGGTACCTCTAAGTAGCAGTGCCATCACTGTTCATTTGTACTTATCTTAACCTAAAACTTTTCAGCTCTTGTCCCTCATCCTGCCTCCTCCCTTACCTGCCTTCCTCCTTCTGACCTCCCTCACTCAAATTATTCCTCTTGCACAACTCACTTTATTTAAAAATTTTAGCATTCCCCACCTCATGTTTTCTCCTTTCCTGGGCCAAGCCTAGATTAAATAAGTGGGACCCCCCTTCTTTATAAAGCCGACCCTAACTCTTTCTTGTATCTCTCCCAAGTGTTTTACCTCAGTATTCTCCTACCTATTCAAGTCTCCAGGAGGTGTCTGGACCTACCTAGTAGTTTAAAACCAGCACCCAAAGCTGGAGTTTTTAATCTCTACTCTCTGGCGTGCTGTGACCCTTGGCAACACCTTCTCTTCTCTGAATTCCTTGTGTGGGTCACAATACTGTATTCTTAGTTGCTTTAGTTCCCAAAAGATATCAAGTGCTGCCTAAATTGAAAATATTTATATTTTATTTAAATTAGCTTTTGTTTTTAGACTTTGTCTCTAGATCTGGGTTGTTGTGAATTGTTCCTTCCTCAGTAAACTTTTATTCAGCTTCTCCTGCTGAAAAGAAACTTGCTCCAGGAAATGTCTGCTTAGGTCCTCAGCACTCCTGGCTGAGGACCCCAAAGGTTTGAATCAGGGTCACCTCAGTGTGCACCTCTGTGGAGGGGCATGGACTCTGCCTCCCGTTGGCCAGCCTGATTTCATATTGAGAAGATACGAAAGCCTCAGGAAATACTTGCCAGTGCATTAGGCTGAGGGAAAGGATGGCTGAGTGGGATGTGTATCTGCCCGCAGGAGGCTTATAAAACGGGCACTTTGTGCATTCAGGCCCGTTTGTCAGCCTCCGCCCCGGAGAGGCAGACAGCATGGCAGCGTTCAGTTGCTGTCATGTCGGGAAGACACCCAGACTGTTGCCGTGGATGAGAAGATGAGGCCAATGTGCACAGAGAGTGTGAAATTAAGTTCATAGAATGTACAGCGGCTGGTCTGACGCTACGCTTGGTGCTTGGTCGTTTACAATCAACGGGGGAGAGGGCCGAGACAGTGCCCCCCAACCCCCCCGAGCTGCCTCCATGACCTGGACTTCTAAAAGAACCACTTGGTTGGGACTTCACTCCCCTGTGTGCTAAACACTAATTGTGACCCCTGTCCCTCCTGGCCATGCCTCCCTGAGTAACAGAAATAGCCTCAGGGTTGGCCCACCTCAAGGCCAGCCTTCAGATTTGGGGGCAAACTGCCTTGCTTTGGGCTGCCTCTCCTTCCCTCTTGGTGTGAGAAGTGTTTCTGAAGGGCATTCGTTAACTCTCCACCTCTTGAGCTGTGTGTGTGTGTGGGTGTGGGTGTGTGTGTGTGTCTCCAGGCTCACCTGGAGACACTGTTCGCCCTGACAGTGGGGAGAACAGCACAACTTTGTCAAGGGTTTTGTTTTTGTGTTTCACCAAAGCTCCTCAGGGCTGTGACCCCGCCCCCCGCCCGGGCCCCAGCTTTTTCTTTCTCTTCTGTTCCAAAGCCAGACTCTCTTATTGCACTGACTCCTAACCTACCTAATAATTTATTAACTTAGGAAGATGTGATCAGTGGTGACTTGGTCTCCCTAGGAGAATGACACTTTTCACCCTTTCTTTCTGCTCTTTGATGGTCACTAACAGGTGCTTATATGATCGAGATTCTAGCTGGAGGTGGTAATGGCCCTGCCCTCTGAAGCCTCAGGCTTAGAAGTTACCAAAGTGAGTTCAAGAACTGTCCTCCCCATTTGCAAGCCCGGGCTCCCGCAGTCTTTCCACAGCTCACTGAAAACACAGAGAGTTGTTTTCAGTGAGAAGGAGTGTTCCAGTAGGGGGGTCAGACTTGTGTCCTGCCCGCAGCTTCCACGGTGGAGGCTTCTGTGCACTCAGGGTGCTGCTAGAGGCCGTCCCGTCCAGGTGGGTGGTGAGACAGGGACTGACTCGGGGGACTGAGGACTGGACGGCACGGTACTGAGGTCCTCTGGCCCCCGGTCTTAGCAAAACACAGATTATTGCTTAAGGGTCCCTGGCCCGGAGAACGAGGTGTGTAGGAGAGACGGCTCTAGCTTTTGGGCTTCTGGAAGCTAATTTGGCATGGCCTTCACCCTGTTTGATCTCTTTCCTGTGCTCCTGCTGCTTTGGCAGCCTGATCGCATGGCTGCTGCAGAAGACCCAGCCAGGCGGACCAGTCAGTTGCGCAGCAATTAGTTGTTGAGTAAAGGGTCAGCTGGAAGATGGTAGCGGGAGGAAACCCTTCCTCCTCTTCTGGAAGCAGCCCTCTGGGCCAGCTCAGGGAAGCTTACTCTTCTGCTGCCCACAGGGCTTCTTCAGTGAGGGAGCCCTCCCTGGTTTCTTCCACTGCGTGTTAGGAACCAGCAGCGAAGCCTCTCCCTGTGTCCTGCTCCGGTCCCTGCTGAAAAGCCGCAGCGTAAGTAGAAGTCTGATGAAGGAGCAAGAGAGCTAAGGCTTTCTGGAGCGTGAGGCTGTATCTGCCAGACCAAAGGCCCACCGTGGGGTTTTCTGGCCCAATACTGTCAGGCTCTGTCCCTCCTCGAGTCTCCCCATGCAGCCCCAGGTTTCCGTTAACCCAGAGGTAGCTTCTCAGAGCCCCCTGTTCTCTCCTGCAGATACCACTGTTGGGAGCAGGTTTCTGACTCTCTGTCGGTGATACACTTCCCCTTAAATGCAAGTACTTGCTGGGAAGAGCATGGCCTGGCATCTTCTATTCAGTTTGCCTAGAAGGTGTCACCATTCACAAATGGCATTATTGATATGTGCTGCTGTCTGGCTGCTGGGAGCCCTCCCTCTGCACACACCCTGGCCAGGCGTATGTGAATGTGTGGTGTGTCTTAGCCTCGGACCTGCAGCCTACGCCCTCCCTCTCTGTCACTCGCCTCTCCAGCCAGTTCATCAGCTGATGCTCGTTACTCACTCTCTACCCCCTGAAAGGTAAAACTTGTAGTTTTATCACCTGTCTTAAAGTGATGATCCTGAAAGGGTACGTTGGAAAGATCTTTTCTCCTTCCTGTTCTCCTGTCTTATTTTTCTCTTCTCAAATTTCTCCCTTCCTGAATTATAGAGTGTCATCTCTGTTTAACACTACGCCTCATGGTTTCTGGAAGTGCAAAGTCTCAATTTATGTCTGTGTACAGCTCTCTCTATTCACTGCGCACAGCAAGGAGGTCTGTATCAGTGGGTTTTTATTGCGTAGCTGATCAGATGGTAAGGCCCAATGTTGGCCTCTGGTCAGAACATGCAGCTGCTCCCCCCCAGAGGGGCGCAAAGTGCAAGTGGCGTGACATGGTGATGAAGAGTCAGCTCCAAGTCTGCCTTAGAATTAAATTTCCCAAAGTACATTACGAATCTCCAAGACCATTAGAGGAAGAGGAGAGGGGGTGGCTTGTCTTTGAAATCATGGTCAGTACTTTCAGATGATAATTCTGCTGGTTGCAAGGCTGTTTGCTCTGACAGCATCAGCCTGTTACATTTCTTCCCTGTCCTTTGTGCCACTGGCTCCTTCCCTGGCCAGGGGACGTAAATGGTGCTGATATGAGGTTACTGGAGTGGGAGGGTGGGGGATAAGGGTGGAGGGTGCCCGTTGTAAGCCGTGTTCTTTTGCTGAAATCAGGGTGATGCTGGGGAAGCTGTTTTGTTCTAGTGAACAATAAAATTATGTGACTCTGTTGTAAAACATGTCAGTGGATGTGTGAATAAGAGGAGTATGAAAAACTACTGTCCAGCAGGTCTTGATAACCAGGCAGTACTGTATATGTCCTGTGCCTATGTGGATGTATATTTCCCGCGTGGTATGTGTAGAGATGTGGATCGTGTAGGAGCTCGGAGAAGACTCATTTTGGGTTCTGCATACGGATTGTGTGTTAAACTTTTCCTTTTCAATAAATGAATTTTATTTTTTATTTTTGAGAGGTTGTGATCTGCGTCTTTGTTTTCACTTTTTTTTTTTTTTTTTTATGTCACTCAGATCCTCCCTTTACTAGATCTTAGGTTAAAATGTTTCTAGTTTATGTCACAGAGCTCATCTGGGGGTGTAGTGTGAACCATAGAACCATCTATGGAAATGAGAGTTCCCAAGAAAGGGGGCAGTTGGTTATTTTTCTGTTAGACAATCCTGCCCTTCCTGAGTCTGCTCCTGCTTCTCGTGAAAACTTGAATAGGAATTCTCAGCCCTCTCTGTGCATATCAGATGACTGCACATGACAAGTGCGATGGTTAGTTTTATGTGTCAATGTGGCTAGGCTATAGTGTTGAATAACTCAGTTATTCAATCAAACACTAACCTAGGTGTTGCTGTGAAAGTATTTTGTAGATGTGGTTAATGTCTGCAGTCACTTGCCTTTAAATAAAAAAGATTATCCTCAAAATGTGCTTGGGCCTCATCCAACCAGTTGAGGGCCTTAAGAGCAAAATTGAGCTTTCACTGAAGAAGATATTCTGCCTCAAGACTGCAACATCAGCTCCTGCCCGAGAGTTTCCAGCCTGCAGTCTGCCCTATGGATTTTGGACTTGCCAGCTCCCACAATCACATAAGCCAGTTCCTTGAAATCCCCCACCCCATGTATGTATGTCTGTACATGTGTATGTCTCCATCTTACTGGTTCTGTTTCTCTGAAGAGTCCTGGCTGGTATGAGAGGTAACACCCAATTTTCTTGAAGTGGGGAGATTGATTTCAGGACAGTGGAAGAGACGACTTTCCTTCCCTTTTTGTCACATTTAAGAAGAAAAACAAGACCATCTGAGCTGTCCCTTAGATGATTTGAAAACTACTTTTTGTTGGCTACTGAATTACACTTGTTTAAAAACAGAACCCTCAAGGAACACTATAAAAGTATAACATTTTACTGAGACAGTAAGGTAGGGAATGCGTTATGGCTATTATCAATTATCAGTATTGTTACTGGAACTTGGGGCTCAAAGGGATTCAGTGACTGTGCCAAGTCACCATCCGGTCATTGGCAGAGTCAGGATACACAGGCGCAAGCCCTTTGATTCCAGAACCTGGCGCTTCCCAAGACACTGGCTGCCTCCCCCTCTTGTTACAGCCTTGTGGGGGAGGTCCACCTTCAGGGATTGTTGTGAGGGTTAGAGAGAATGTTGTAGAGTGCCTAGCAAGAAGGGTTTAAGAGCGATTTTCTGAAATATTAGTTGAATTGAAGAAAACCAAGACTCAAAGGCAGATTTACTTGCTTTTCGGTTATGCATTCATTTATTATGATCATGTCTTGCTCACTTCCTTTGTGCAGAACATTCAACGCTTTGTAGATTGTTCCCCTCTTCACATTTTATTCCTGCCCCCTGTCCTCCATAATGGCTGTAATCCCTCCTTCCAGGTAATCAGGGCCCTCAAGGGAGGCCCACTGCGCTGCTGGAGGCATACATTGAGTGACAGTGGATTGAATTTACACCCTAAACCTAGGGCTCTTTGCTAGATAGGCTGCCCTCAGACTGAGCCCACTGCAGATGTGTGCTACCTGTGTGTGCGTCTTTAATTGGTGCACTTTGCTAGACCCTTGACCATTGGTCCCCGTCCACCTTTCTTTGAAAAAATTGGGGTGTAATCTACATATAATAAAATTCACCTGTTGTTTAAGTGTACAGTTAAATGAGTTTTGACAGATGCATGCAGTCATTTGACCACCATTTCAATCAAGATTTAAAATGCTTCCTTTACCCCCCAAATTTCCCTTATGCCCTTTTGCAATCAATTCCATCCCGGCGCCACTTGGTCTTTGGCAACAACTGACCTGTGTTTTCTGTCTCTAGTTTTGCCTTTGCTAGAATGTCATATAAATGAAACTATGAAATGTGTAGTCCTTTCTGTCTGGCTTTCACTTAGCAAATGCTTATGATATTCATCTTTGTTATGTGTATCAGTAGTTTACTTCTTTTTATTGCTGAACAATATTCCATTGTATGGATGAACCATGATTTGTTTACTCATTCACCAGTTGATGGATGTTACTTCCAGTTTTTGGCTATTATGAATAAAGCTGCTATCAATGTTCATGTACAGATCTTTGTGTAGACATATGTTTTTATTTCTCTTGCATAAATACCTAGGAGTGGAATTGTGGGGTTGTACAGTAAGTGTATACTAACTTTATAAGAAATTGGAAAATTGTTTTCCAAAGTGCTTGTATTATTTTGGATTCCTACTGACAATTTATGCAAGTGCCTGTTGCTCCATATTCTCACCAATACTTCATATTGTGGTCTTTTTAATTTTAGCCATCTTAATGGCTGGGTAGTGCTACCTCATTGTGGCTTTAATTTGCACTTGCCTAATGGCTAGTGATGTTCTGCATCTTTTCCTGGGCTTATTTGCCATGGGTCTATCTTCTCTAGTGAAGTATTTGTTCAAATACTTTTCCACTTTTAAAATTTAGCCTTTTTAAGAAAATTTAAGCTTTTTAATTTTTTTAAATTTTTATATATTTATTTTTTGCTGAGGAAGACTCGCCCTGAGCTAACATCTGTTGCCAATCTTCCTCTTTTTGCTGGAGGAAGATTGGGCCTGAGCTAACATTTGTGCCCATTTTCCTCTATTTTGTATGTGGGTGGCCGCCACAGCATGGCTGCCCACGAGTGGTGTAGGTCCGACCCTGGGAACCAAACCCAGGCCAGTGAAGTGCAGCGTGCTGAACTTAACCACTAGGTCATGGGACTGGCCCCCAAAATTTAAGCTTTTTACTTTGAAGTAATTATAGATGCATAGGAAAGTGCAAAGAAATGTATAGGGAGGTCCAGTGCACCCTTCTCCCAGTCTCCCCCAGTGTTGACATCTTGTATAACTGTAGTACATTATCAAAACCAGGAAATTGATGACACAATCCATAGAGCTCATTCAGATTTCTCCAGTTATATATGCACTCATTTGTGTCTATGTGTGTACCTATGTGTTTGTGTCTATACCTCTAAGCAATTTTATTGTACATGTAGCTTCCACCACTGCAATTGCGATGCTTAACTGTACCATCACCACAAGACTCCTTCATGTTACTCCTTTATAAACACCCTCACCCCCGTGCTCCCCTTTATCCCTAACCCCTGGCAACCACTAATCTGTTCTTTTTTTTTTTGTGAGGAAGATCGGCCCCGAGCTAACATCTGCCAATCCTCCTCTTTTTGCCGAGGAAGACTGGCCCTGGGCTAACATCCATGCCCATCTTCCTCCACTTTATATGGGACGCCGCCACAGCATGGCTTGCCAAGTGGTACGTCGGTGTGCACCTGGGATCCGAACCGACGAACTCCGGGCTGCAGCAGCGCCGCAGCAGCGGAGTGCGTGCACTTAACCGCTTGCGCCACCAGGCCGGCCCCCTTCTAATCTGTTCTTTATCTCTATCATTATATTATTTCACGAATGTTATATAAGTTGAATTATGCTGTCTGTATCTTTTTGAGATTGGCTTCTTTTAGTCAGTATAATTTCCTTGAGGTTCATCCAAGTTGTTCCATGTATGAATAGTTTGTTCCTTTTTATTGCTGTGTAGTATTCCATGGTATTGATGTGCCACAGTCTGTTTACCCATTCACCCATTGAAAGAAATTGCATAGTTTCCGGGTCTGGCTATTATAAATAAAGCTGCTGTGAGAATTCATGTACAAGTTTCTGCATGAAAATAAATTTTTATTTCTCTGGGATATATACCCAAGAGTGCAGTTGCTGAGTTGTATGGTAAGCTCATTTTTAGTTTGAAAAGGAACTTTCACACCAATTTCTAGGCTGGCTGTACCATTTTACATTTCTATCAGCAATATGTGAATGATTCAATTTCTCTGCATCCTGGTCAGCATTTAGTGTTGTCATTATTTTTTATTTTAGCCATTTATCAGATTTTACGAGTGCTTTGTTAGATTTATACCTAAGTACATATTTAATTTTCTTTGGAGCAGTAAATGGTAATGTGTTTTTAAATTCAGTTTCCACATGTTCACTGGTAGTCTATAGAAATGCAATTGATTTTTGTGTGTTAATCTTGTATTCTGCAACCTGTCTAAAGTCACTTAATAGTTCTCTGAGCTTTTGGTTGGATTTCTTGGGGTTTTCTATATAGACAGTCATGTTGTCTGCAAATGGGGATGGTTGTATTTCTTTTCCAATCTGTATACCTTTTTTCCCCCTTATTTCAATGGCTAGAACTTCTAATATGATGTTAAAAAAGAGTGGCGAGAGTAAACAGTCTAGCCTGTCCTTGATCTTACAGAAAAGCATCCAGTTTTTCACCTTTAAGCATAATGTAAGCTGTAGGATTTTTATAGAAGTTCCCCTCTATTTCTGTACTGAGAGATTTTTTTTTTGTATCATGAATGGGTGAATTTTGTCCAATGCTTTTTCTGCACCAATTGATAGGATCTTACAATTTTTCTTTTTTTATCTGTTGATGTGGTGGATTAAATTGGTTGATTTTTGAATACTGAATCAGCCTAGCTTACCTGGAATACATCCTACTTGGTCATGGTATATTATTCTTTTTATATATTGTTGGATGTTCCTTTGTTTTTTATTCACACTGATATTTACTCTGACAAATGCAGAATCCAGAAGGGAGACTTTTTGTAAACGAGCAAAGCCATGCACCATAACTGCTGTTCTTGGCCTAAGTGTACTTTTGCCTCAGGCCAGGGTCCCAGCTGCTATGAGGCTACATGACAGCCGTAACCTCGGTATTTTGTATGTTTTGGGCTGGATGATTCTCTGTTGTAGGGACTGTCCTGTGCATTGTAGGATGTTGAGCAGCATCTCTGGTCTTTACCCACTAATGCCAGGTGCACCCCACCAGTTGTGATAACCAAAAGTGTCTCTAGATGTTGCTAAAGTTCCCTTTGTGTGTGCGGGGCCGATGGGGTGGTTTGGAAATCACTCACCTCTCCCGTGGAAACGCACTGCCTTAATACGTTTAGGCCCTACCTACCCCTAGCTGGGGGGATGTCTTTTTATCTTGACCACGGAACAGAGGTAAGTGTGTGGTTATGGATATTGCAAAAGATCTGCCTTTTTAATAGCAGTGATAAAATATCTAACATCTTTTGCGCATTTACTGTGCCAACTATGCTAAGCACTTTACCTATATTATCTCCTTTAGCGCTCAGATCCAGTGAGGGATCTGAGCGCTAATATCCCCACTTTTCAGACTGAGACATGAAAAGTTAAATAACTTGCCCAAGATGACACTTTTCCTAAGTAGTGGAGCCAGGTCTGTCTGACTCCAAACCTCATGTCTTTGCCCTGAGACCTGCTTCCCTGCTATTGGTCCTGTCACTCCTCCCCTCACATCCCTCAGTGGACACAGTACATTTCCTGGCCCTGGTCTGGGGACCTAAGTCCTCCCACATTCTGACCCAGCCCATCAGAACTACCCCTCGTTGGCCAAATACTCAGAACATGTAGGCCTTCTCTTTAGGCTGTTCTCTTAGCCTCCCTGGCCCTTCTCTGTGCTAAATCTGAAGCTCAAGCTTTAGACCCAGCTCAGATGGCTGCTTCTCTCTAGAACCTTCCCCAGCTGCATCACTCAGAATTTATGGCTCCCTCCCCAGCAATGCTGTAATGTCACTTCTCTGGTTAGCCTCATCCCTTCTGATGCTAGAGAGATATGACTCCTTGGCCACTTTCCCTAGCTCATGAGCTTGTGGGGGAAGAGGGAGAATCCCCCTCTGCCCTTTCCCTTAAGGTTCTTATGGCTGGCCAAATAATTAACAAGACAGGTTAGCAGGAGAAAATAATACCAAGTTTAATAACATGTATACATGGGAGAAACCAGGGACACTGAGTTTCTCACCACGATGACAGAGATGCTCGTCTTAAATACTATCTTCAGCTAAAGATAAAAGAGGATGTTGGGGGTAGGTGGTGTTTTGGGATTTCAGAGGGGAAGAATACAATTTACATGAAGAGGGAAATGTAAATGTTTGTCAGACAATGCTTTGCAGGGCCACCTATAGAGAATGTGGCTGGAGAGACGGGAATTATGGTAATCAAGAGTATGTACATTTAAGTCTTCTTCTTCCGTCCTGATAAGAGTTTTCACAGATAAGGTCATTCTCCCCTCCCTTCCCACTACGCAGAGGGAGATACCTTTACAAATGTAAATATTTGATAAACAGAACTTTGAAAAGAATGGGCTTAGTGAGGACCCTGCCAGTCTGTCCATACCCAGAGTTAAATTCCTTTAGGCAGTTAGTGAGGGAGGTCAAATGTCCATCAGAGAAAATAATCAAGGTAAAGAGATATATTTCAGGGTGGCCAATTTTGATCTCCCACAGTTCCACCTTTGAAACTTAAAGTTTCACAGTCCTTTTGAAACTTAAAGTTTCATAGTCCAGAAGCTGAGTTGGTAGATTGTTCCATCTCACTGAACACATTTCTTAGTCCTGATAATAGATCAGTTCAATTAAGTTCATTTTAGAAGGTGGTGATGCAGGAAGGCTCCCAAAGTTAGACCTTATATACTGTGCAAGTAAGCAATCAAGTATTTAATAAAAAACATTTCTATGGATACAAAAAGAAAAACAAGGTTAATGATTGGAGCAAATTGTAAACCAGTTTCTGAGTTCAGAGGACAGCCAGTTAAGAAAATTTCTAGATGTCAGCATCAAAGCATCTTTTGCAGTTTAAAATGTCTCTGATGACATCATCAGGTAATATCTCAGGTTTATATCAAGTCCATCAGTTTTAGTTTGCAAGGCTTCAGGAAAAAGGGCAGATTCAGTTCTCAGTGATTCCAAATGAAAATGATGGAAAAAAAATCAAAAACGTTAGTTTGGAGATCTGTAGATATTTTAGGAGACTAGAAGAATTCAGGATCCAGTCTAGTCAACAGATATAAAACAAAAACCTCAAAAGACAATTAACAAAACTGGGATCTAATATCTGCAAATGTATACTATAGTTTTTGCTGAAATATAATTTTTCTCTCTAAAATCACCCTTATTTTTATTAAAGATAGCCAAATTAAGACTAACTGGTTTGCAAAATAAGTGTAGTTTCAATAAATTTGGCCCAATTATTTACATAAGTACAGCAAGAATAGCAATTGATCATATAGGCTCTTTTAAATCTGCTTTGCTGGAACTTTTTATAAGGAACTTCACATTGAACTTCAAAGGCCTCTCAAGGGCCGGCCCCATGGCTTAGCGGTTAAGTGCGCGTGCTCCGCTGCTGGCGGCCCAGGTTTGGACCCCGGGCGCGCACCGATGCACCGCTTCTCTGGCCATGCTGAGGCCGCGTCCCACATGCAGCAACTAGAAGGATGTGCAGCTATGACATACAACTATCTACTGGGGCTTTGGGGGAAAAATAAATAAATAAAATTATAAAAAAAAAAAAAAAAGGCCTCTCAAGGCCAGGAAAGCCAAGCCAGGGACTTTGTCATCAGACTTTGCCTGCAATACCTACAGATTTGGGTGAATTCCTCTCTTCTTGAGGTTTCCCCAAAATATTTCGAGGTTCCTTGTACCTGCCAGATAAGTGACATTCTTTACTTATCCTGGTAAGTGCTGCTTGGAACATAAGGTACCAGGCCAATATTTCCACGTGGCTTTATTCCATAAAGTCCAATCTTCATTCCTCAAAAGCTGTGTGGTTATATCACAAATGTGATGTTCCAGTCAGAGCCTTGGTAATATAACCAGTGTTTCCAACTGTGTCCTGTAATAAGGAGAACAGATTCTTATTGAACTTATGCAAATAACTATATTGCCATGAAATAAGAATATTTACTTACTAAGAGTTTCCAAATTCTAGAGGGATCAGGTAAAGAGAAAAAAATAAATATTTCAATTTTACTTACAAAAGTATCATTTACTAAATTGTTATAAGTCATAGCTAGCTTAGGAGAAAAGAGAAAAAGTTTTCCTTAAATATGAAAAAATAAAACATTAAAAAAATTAGCAATATTTTAAATGAAAAATCATTAAAATTATAATCATCCTCATCAGTTTATTCAGTCCAGTGTAATTGATTCTTGATCTCAATCTTCTGTTAGCAGTTTCATGAAGTCAGCAGTTTTTCTGTTAGTGTTCTGTTATTTCTTACCCAGTTCAGTTTTAGGATCAGAAAGTTTGTCAGAAACCTGTATTCCAGAGTAAATGTTAGAGTCCTTTCCATGAACTTCTCTGAAGATGAAACATATGTAAAAGCATCAGTGTAAAGAAATAACTCTCTGTAAACAAGACCCCAAAATGACAATTGACAAAGAAATTTGGTTAATTTCGTGACATACAACACTTTAAATAATAATAACCAGAATTATGACTGATAACCAGGACGGATAAGAATTTTAGTAATGTTATACAATTTCAAAACGCCTATATCAATAACATTCACCCACATAATACCACCTAAGAAGGTTTATCATAAACACTTGATCAAGTATGAAACAATGTTCGTTATGAAACAGTCAAGGGCAGACAGAGAGTTAAAATAGTCAAAAAAACTGTAGTAGAGAGAGACCTCAGTCCTTTTGAACATAAGAAATTATTTTAACAAAACATAGATTTTGTGTCTTTTAGGTAGACTTACTGAAAGATAAAGAAACCTTTTATAACCTCTCAGATGAAAAGTTCAAGAAAAATTATCCTTTTAAGAGAAAGAAGACCAAATTATAATTTTGTACCAGCTTGCTTTTGACATTAAAACTCTTTTACTTAATTGGATTTACTTTAATCTTAGCCAACTTGACCATGTATAAAACTCTTTTTCCAGAATTCCCCTTCAACAAACCTTCTATAACTTTCTTTGTATACAGAGCTGTTTTCCTTATTAATTTTTAGTAACTTTAATCACATATTAATTAGAAATTTTAACCCTAAGAAACCTTAATTTCTGAGTGAAAACTAATTATTAACTTTCTTTTACGGTAGTATTCTGTGGCTTGGAAAATTGATAAACACTTCATAACTTCTAGAAACATGTTACTTTATAGTATAACCTTTTAATAAAACATGTTTACCAATAGACCCCAAACACCTTTTAGTTTTCCTGTAATAAGCCAAAAGTAGATAAACCTATATTTAGCAATTAATGTCTAATACCTTAACTTATTTGGAAAGTATCTAGATACTCAATGAATTTTTATCATAAAATTTAGCAAAACTCTGAAGTTTTAAGCCACCAAAAAGAGTTTGGAAGCTGTAACCACCATAACACATAATTATTGTTAGAAGTTCACCCGACATACAGCTTTTTCACATCTATTTAGTTACTTGTTCCCAATAATTATTTAGATTGCCTACAAGACTTCATAAGACATTAGATAAAATTAGCCATCATTTATTATTTTTGTTAACCAGTTCTGTAATAGAAATAACATCAGTTTTTCTACAAAATTTCATGTAAATTTCATCACCTCTTATACCTCTAAACATATTTTTCATTAGGACCTTTATCAATAGGCCTTGGTCTTATAATTTTGGACAAGGGAAGCTTTCCCAGTCAGACATTTTACAACATACTCAGGCAAAGTTGATGTAACCTCTTTATATAAAATTAGCTCAAACATTCCAATCTTTATAATCTTCTCAACACTTACACTTTTCCATGTTCTCAATTCAATTGTAACCTGAGTCAGGGTCTTAAGGCTAGTCAAATTTTTCCCTTCCTTTTTTTTTTCCTGGCCTTTTCTTAGGTACCAATTAAACAATTATGTGAGAGCTCTCAAAACATATTTTCCCCCAATTTAGAAGTTTTTCCAATTCAAAGCATCCGTCCTCTGGCCATTGATGAGTAGGATCTTCATTTGTATATTTATTCCAATAGTGACTCAATCCAATAAGCCTTTTTAAGGAAAGACCCGGAGGTAACTTTCCACGCTTAGAATAAATCTTTACCATGGATGCAAGAGGCGTCCCTGGTGAGGGCACAGATGATGTAGCCCCCATGATCCACAGAATTCACTCCCAAAGATATTCAGAGTGAGAAAAACAGAGATCACTCTGGGAGGAAAAGGGATCAAGATCAAAACCTAGAGTACTCTACCAAATTTACCAGAGTCACTAAAAGCACAAGAAACTAGTTTCCCAAATATTTCCTCCTTCCATTCTAAATTTAATTTCTTTTTTTTTTTAATTTTATTTATTTTTTCTCCCCAAAGCCCAGTAGATAGTTGTATGTCATAGCTGCACATCCTTCTAGTTGCTGTATGTGGGACGCGGCCTCAGCATGGCCGGAGAAGCCGTGCGTCGCTGCGCGCCCGGGATCCGAACCCGAGCCGCCAGTAGCGGAGCGCGCGCACTTAACCGCTAAGCCACGGGGCCGGCCCATTCTAAATTTAGAAAGAGAAAAAAATTCTCACCACTTGCTTCCACCAGACCCTGCAGATAGAGATTCCGGGAGGCTGACGTGGTAAGAAATCTTACCTTTTGCAGGCTTTCGTCAGGCATTTCCATATCTCATCATCTGCAGTAGTCCAGGGAGAAGGCAGTTCTTCCCGCCAGGGAAGGCAACTTGCCAGCCAGTGGGGATCCTGCTGACTACGCCAAAACTGTGCAAGAAGAGGGAGAATCTCCCTCTGCCCTTTTCCTTAAGGTTCTTATGGCTGGCCAAATAATTAACAAGACAGGTTAGCAGGAGAAAACAATACCACGTTTAATAACATGTATACATGGGAGAAACCAGGGACACTGTGTTTCTCAACACAATGGCAGAGATGCTCGTCTTAAATACTATCTTCAGCTAAAGATAAAGGAGGATGTTGGGGGTAGGTGGTGTTTTGGGATTTCAGAGGGAAGAAGATAATTTACATGAAGAGGGAAATGTAAATGTTTGTCAGACAATGATTTGCAAGGCCACCTATAGAGAATGTGGCTGGAGAGACAGGAATTATGGTAATCAAGAGTATGTACATTTAAGTCTTCTTCTTCCGTCCTGATAAGAGTTTTCATAGATAAGTTCATCCCCCCTCTTGCCTCTACGCAGAGGGAGATACCTTTACAAATGTAAATATTGGTAAACAGAACTTTGAAAAGAATGGACTTAGTGAGGACCCTGCCAGTCTGTCCACACCCAGAGTTAAATTCCTTAGGCAGTTAGTGGGGGAGGTCAAATGTCCATCAGAGAAAATAATCAAGGTAAAGAGATATATTTCAAGGTGGCGCATTTTGATCTCCCACAAGCTACTTGAGGCACTGATCAGATCAGGCCTGACCTCCCAGTGCCTGCCTGTGGGGCTAATCGTGTATCTGGAATTGGTTAGTTACTAAATTCAGCGTGGTTTCCTCCACTTGGGAGTGGTGCCTGGCCTGTAAGGAGCTGACATCACTCTTTATTTTGAATTTTGTATCAGTTTCACCAAGCACTTTCCTTGGTTGGACCTTGCAGATTTTTTGAAGAACCTTGAGAAAATTCTAAAGGCTTGTCTTTTCCAAGCCCAGTCCCTGAGAAAGTTCCTACTCTTCATTCAGTGAGGCAGCCTGTGCCTCTCCTGAAGATGGAGCTGGCAGAGGCCACTCGAGGACTTCTGCTCTGCCCTTAGACGCCGCACCCTGGTCTGTTGTTCAGCACCTGGGCGCAGTGCCCCCACAGGCTGGCATTTCACCAATTCGTCATGCGGTACAAGAAGGGTGGGTCAGCCCTTCTTTACTGAACTAGCCACGGGCCCTGGGCAAGTCACAACATATCTCAAAACTTTACATACTGTATCTTGTTTTCTGTCTGTTTTTTAGAATCTCCGTTATCTTCAGTCCAGGAAAGAGCAGTTTTCCTCCCAAGGCCTTTACTCTGCCCGTCTTCCACCCCAGAGACTTACTTTTTGAGGTTCTAGCCGTGGCTTCAGTCCTCCCCCCAAGACCTCATGTGTCTCCCTCCAGATCACTGCTCTGATCTCTGGAAGATACACTTACCTTCTCTAGAAGGTCTTGAAAAACCCCACGTGTTGGCGCAGTTGTGCAGGCCCGCCCTCACTCCACCCCCACCCCAAGGAGCAGTCTTGCAATTCTTTTACCATGTGTCCTGGTGGATTCCAGCTGCCCTTCCTCATGGGATGTGGTTGTAAGTCCTCGCTCCTCACCCCTTTCCTGCCAGCCCTCCTCTAGCAATGCTCAAGGTTGCTGTGTCACTCTTAAGGTCCAGCCTCAGAACTGGACTCAGGATTACAGGAGTGGCCTGGAGTTGAGCCCCAGGTTGGACAAACCCACCTCCCCAAATCTGGACACTCTGGCTCTGTTCGTACCACCTAGAATTATAGTGGCGTTCTTGGCCTCCAAACTCAATTGGATCATGAAACTAAACCCTCTCAGTCATTCTTGCTGCTGTTCCTCAGTCCTCTGATGTCCTGTATTTATCATTTGTTTCATGAACCCAAATGTTAAACATGGAGCTGGAGTCAGGCAGCCCTGGATTGGATCCTGTCACTCATGAACTAGGTGACTTCACTTTAAGTCATAACATAAGTTACAAGCCACTTAATTTCTGTGTGCCTCTGTTCCTCCATCTGTAAAATGGAGAGGACAGTACTTACTCATGGGGTTTTGTGAGAATCAGATGAGATAAGACATGCCAAGCCTTGCTCAGTACCTTTTGTACAGCAAGTGCCAGTAAGTGGTGGTAGTGAGGATGCTTACAGTGAACTGTAAAAATGCCCAGCATGGAAGTCAAGACACCTAAGTGTCTGCCTTTCTCTGCCATTGTTATGCTGTTTCTGATTCAGGATGTTTGGAATCAGAGGCCCAGTGGGTTGAGATGGGAGAATTTTCCTAAAAACCTTCAGGTCTTCCGTGGCTCAGTAGGCTGGGTCTTGATCCCAGAGAGCCCTCTGGTGGCTGATCCATGAAGGTGCGGGCTCAGGAGGACAAAGGGAAGGAGGGCCCTGGGGAGGAGAGAGGAGTGCTGGGTGGACACAGGTTCCCTCATCCAGGTTTCTCCCATCTAAGAGAAGTGATGTTGTAGGGAGATCCTCAGGCTGGGGCTACAACCTGAATGTGGGTATCACCTCTGTGAAGTTCTAGCTGTGAGACTTCGGACAAACCCCTTCTCCTCTGCGGGCCTTGGTGTGAGGACATGGGGAATAAAGGTAGACCAGATCAGTGTTTCCCAAAGATGATTTAGGGAGCCCTTGGATAGTCATTTTTAAAATCTGAATGTTTATGTCTTTTCATGTGTGCTAGAAAGAATAGTAACTTTCAAATCCTTTAATTTATGGATATTATTGTTTTAAGGTGAGTAAAAAATATTTTTAAAAAATCTAAATACACTAAAAGAAAAAATATTAAGTAAATAATAGTGCAGGTGTTATTCTATCAGGGCAAGAATCATAAAAATGGTAAGACAACAACAGAAATTTGGGCAACACTGGACAGATTATTTGTGATTTCCTGCACAGTTCTGATAAGTTAATCCTATCATTATATTACCAGGTATTATTTCCTAGCATGATGGTCACCATGTATTGTTTATGCTGCTATAAGCTCTTTACGTCTATTCCCCAGAACAGCATTATCAGGTAGCTATTATTTACTGTCTCCATTTTACTGAGGCACGAGAGGCCAAGTCACAGCTGCCTGAGACCATGTTAGGGTGTGGCCGAGCGGGATTGGAGCTGAGCCCCAATCCCAGAGCCACAGCCTGCTGTGGTGCCTCGCAGGGGTGTGCCTTCTCCGCTGCACTGCACTGGGAGCCCGACGGCAGGGACTGGCCCTTCCAGTCCTGGTGTTACCTGCAAGGCCTGCACGGACCACGGTTGCCGGTGACGTTCACATCCAAGCGGGCCTCGGGGTGAGCTGTGGAGCAGCGGCCATGGCCATGGGCTGGCTCTGGGCGTCAGGGGGCTGCCTTCCCAAGACCTGTGATTTTAAGTCCCCTCTCCCTGACCAGTGCGATGCGGTGTAAAGGGTGCTGGCCGGGGGTCGGCAGTCCTGAAGTCTTGTCCTGGGCCTTTTGCCAACCTGCTGGTTAACGGACTTGTCTACTAATTGCAGGCCGTTGTATCAGAATTGGAGGCGTTTTTCCCAAATAGTGTCCTGGGCCGCACCCCTAGATGTTCTGATTTTGTATGTCTGGGGTAGGGCTCAGGGATCTGTATTTTAGCCATATTGCTAGTTTGGGAATCACAGGGCTTGATGACTTCTAGGGTCCCGTCCAGCCCCCAAATTCCCTGAACCTCAGCATGGAAGGGCCTGTAGACCCTCATGCCCTTCCCCTGACCCAACCCCAAACAGGCTACGTGACACAGAAAACAATAGTAAAAAAGATATTTTATTATTAAAAAAAAACCAGATGACCCATGAAACCATGCATCCCGTCACTCGCGCTCACAGTCGCACGCACAGCCGCGAACCACTCGCACAAACACGCCCTCACCCACACAGCTCCCTCCCGCTGTAAGCAGCAACCCTGTGGGTAAGAGTCTCTATTGCTTTTCCTTTTGACTTTGTCTCCAGAAACAGCACAGTTGAAAAGTCAATGGACCGGAGCGAGGGATTGGGAGGGGAGGGAGTGGTAAGGCCACCAGAATTCTCTGGTCCCTGCCACTCCTGGCTACATACAGTCTGCACATGTGTACATACCTACTATACATGGGTGCCTACATGTGCAGAAACGTGCCCACATTGACCCTCCATGCATAGGGCTGAGTCACTGCAGGTAACACTTAGATTGGCAGGCATCTGAGATGGGGGCAGGAAAGGGCAGGCTGTCCAACCTGAACACTCTGATGTCCGGCCCCCTGCCTCCACCCTGCCGTGAAAAGGAGTTCTTAGTTCCTTGTGTCTAGGGAAGAAAAATCCCTTTGGGACAACTCATCCAGACAGCAAGGTTGAAAAGTGCCTAAGAATTTTTAAAATGAAGAATTCTGTCCTTCCTTCCTTTGACCCAAAGTGCTTGAGAAACTTGGGATGAAGAAGCCAGAGTTCCATGAGGTCTGAATTCTTTAGAAAAGAAGGTCCAGGGCTGCATGAATCCTGGCAGGCCCTCGCTGGTAGAAAGTCACGTGACTTAAAGAGGCAGAGCAAGTTGCTTGGACTCTGGATTAGAGGAGTGAGACGTCCAGGAGACTGAGGCCAAGTGATGCTCCTCGGAACCCTTGTCACCTCATTCACTATCTCATCCCCGATGCCTAGCTCAGTGCCTGACACGGAGCAGACACTGCAGTGAATGTACGAATGAGGCAGGTACACAGGTGACTTTTAGTACCTGCTAGCCTGATGCTCACCTCTCAGCCCCTAGAAGGACACCCTATGGCCCTCCCGGGTCATATGACCCCGGACCTCGTCTCTAGAGTAGGTGTAGTGGTTGCCTGTCAGACAGGAACCTGCCTTTGCCTCCAGAATGGAGCTGCGGGCTGGGGTACTAGGGTGCCCAGACAGAGCTCACCCGGAACTTCGGGCCCTGCCTCCCTGGGTGCTGAGGGAGGGCAAATCGGTGAGACACTGCCTCTTGCCCATCTCAGAGTCAGTTTTTCCTGCCTTTGCAGGGTAACCGCTCTGTGCATCCCCTTTCTGGGGGCCCTAGTGCTATTTCTGAAGCTCTGCTCTCAGCTTGCCTCCATCCTCAGGGACTAGCTGGGGGTCTGGAAGAGTACATTTCAAGGTATGGCAGCCTCGACTGGGAATGGGGGCTTCCCTCCCACTTTCCCAGCCACGCTCAACTCACTCCCTGTAAGACAGGAGGAAGGTGCCTAGTCCTGGCCTCCCACCTGCCTTCCTCAGGGGACAGCTAGAACATGACCTCCTCGCAGCTCCCATAATCGCTCTCCACCATGTCAGAGCCCTCATAGTTGGGGGGGCCCCGGCCTGTGAGAAGCCCACCCCCTACTTCACAGTCGGCGTAAGAGGGCCCGGCCCGGCTGAGACGCATACTCATGCCCTTGGAGCCTCCCTCTGCCGGGCAGGGCCCTCCCCCTCCCTGCCGGAACCGCGAGTGGTAGTAGCTGATGGCTGTGTACTCGTTGAGACAGGGGGCCAGCAGGTGCTCCCGGGGACTGGGGGGCCGTTGGGGCATCAGATCTTCCAGGTTCTGGTTGCTGTAACGGGGTGGGAGGGGTGCCCGCTTGTTTTCCATCTCCAGTGGGAAGGGGAAGCCCCCATAGAGGCCAGTGGGGTCCGGCATCACAGCTGGGGTCTGGTGGCGGTGAGGTGAGGGCGGCAGAGGGCCCGGGGCCACTTCAGAGTGGGGGTATTCCCAGCGTTCCTTCCTGGAGTAAGTAGGAGGCCAGACCGTGACTCCGCCTGGGTACACTGAAAGGGAACAGCAAGATATGGTGAGCTCTGAGTTTCCCTGGCGAAGCTTCCAGCTGGCCTGATAGCCACTATATATAACTGAGCACATGGTGGAGACGGCCCAAGGAGAGGGTCGGTATGTGGCCCATCTATGCATGTTGTCTCTGGCAGCTGAGGTTGGTATCTAGAACCCAGTGGGGCCAAGTTCAAGTCCAGAGGTTTAAACCAAAGCCAGCCCATCCTGCAAATCTGTCTCCCATCCAAGGATCAGTGAACAAGGGAAGAATATGGATGGCTCCATGCAGCCCACCCCCACTGCTGAAGACAGCAACTCCATCCCCAGTCCTACTGGTTGAGTTTTGTCTCCTTGCTTGAAGGAAACAGACATACAGTTTGGAGTTAGAGGTGTGATGGCATATATCACAGCGGGTGATTAAATGAGATGAGGCTTGGAAGATTGGAGACTAGGCATTGTTGGTCCAAGCTGTGTCCCTGCTACTGACCAGTTGGGTGAGTTAGAGCAAGTCATTGCATCTTTATGGGCCCCATTTACCCTATTGGCAAAAAGCTAGTGAAATATCTATTGTAACTATTGGTGAATAAGCCAGAAAATATAATGTGCTTACAAATTCACCTCCTTTTGAGCCAAAGTTGAGAGAGGAGGTGAAGGTCCCTCCTCTAGGCCAGCCAGGTCTGGCCCAAGGCTGCTGTACCTCCAGATTGGGTGGACTACTGCTTCTCTTTCCCGTCCCAGAAAAGCAGAAATGCACAGAAGCCCCCTTTTCACTCCAGGGATCCTACCCACCCCTATCCAGGGTCTATAGGTTTCTGCCGAGGACATCAATCCTATGGAGTGACTTGGAATTTAGAGGAGTGGATCATGGTGCAAAGGAATGAGCCACAGACTCTGAGTCCAGAGACCTGGCATCTGTTCCAGTCCACTAATGCACCGTGACCTTGACCACATCCCTTCATATCCCATCCTAAGGGATTGGACTAGATGGTGGCCAAAAACCCTTGTACCACGGATAACGGAGTGTTTCGGTCTACCACCCCATTCCATCAATCCCAGAGGCGAAGGGCGTCTGGCTATACTGACCCATCTCCTCGCCTGACCAGGTCCTCTTAATGACAGGCTCATTGTCAGAGTGGGAAGGGACTGCAGCTGGCGGGAGTCTGGGAGGCACACTGCAGACCACTGGCCGCTGCTTAGAGCTGGGTCCAAAAGTGACAAGTTCATTCGGAGCTGAGGTCTTGCTGGGCTCCAGTTGGTTCAAGTTGTTGCAGGAGCTGGTGCTCACAGGGTTGAGCTCAATGGCAGGTGTGGCTTGGGTGTCAACACCAACGCTCCTGGCCAGGAGGTCTGGGTCCTCCATGGCCACAGGCTTGTGGGACTTGCACCGGCGACAGTAGAAGAGAAGCCCAGCAGTGCATACAGTGATGAACAATAGGGCCACTATGATGATCAGAATCTCCTGCTGTCCCCAGTCTCCCCTTTTGATCTCAGGGGTAACTAGGCAGTGTCCTTCTGAGCAGCCCCTGGCCTCCATTTCACACCTGCAGAGACAGAGAAGTAGTCAGAGGGCAGAGACACTGTACTGCCCTTTCCATGTCCCCTCTTACAAAGGTCTACGGGATGCAGACCCCTGCACTCAAGCCTACCTTCTCCAATTTTCCACCAAAAACAAAGAAAAAATGATAATTATCAAACATATCAACATACCAACTTCAGAACTTTCCATCCTCCGCCAGTAGAGTATGGGACTCAGCTACACCCTCATTCATGACCAGTTGGATCTGGGCTCTGGGCACATCCATTATTTTTCACCCATAAGATCTAGGCATTGGATATGTTCTCCACCAATGAGATCAGATTTCCAACTATATACTGCAATAGAGGCAGCTGACATACCTAGCTGTCCTCTAGCAATGATGTCAGGGTCCCAGACACAGGTCAGCAGTCACCCAGCAATGGCAACCAGGCACCAGAGTTACCAGCTCTTCTCCACCAGGAGGTCACAGAAACCCAGCATGGCCCTGCACAGACCTTACATTGGGCAACTTTCTCAGAGAGAGCACCTGAAACTGTGTGACCTCTCAGGTCACCTACAGCTTGTCATTCCATGGTGTGTGGCTCCTAGGAGACTTCTATGGCCAGCTTTATCCACTTTTGAGGGATACTGGGAAAGTCTCCCTCCATCCCACTTGAGGCCAAAACATCTCCCAGTGCCTAAAATTTCACCACCACCAGTTTGTCCTTTTGGGTTTAACATCGTCCTCCCCAAGTACCCCTTCTAAAATGCAAACCCCACTTCAAGCCAGGAAGTGTCCTCTCAACACGTCTACTGAATGGAGAACTTTCCCTACTGCAGAGCAGTAAGTGAAGTGGGGCCAGAAACGCCAGTTACCGAGAGAAAGGACTTGGGTCATTAACACACAGGGGAATCTTGGGTAACCCCTTTCCTTCTCTGGGCCTCAGTTTCTCCATCTATAAAACGAGCGGGTGGACTACATCACTCGCTGTCTTATGCACACGCTGACAGCAAGGCGATCCCTTGGGAACTTGTAAAAAAATAGAATCTCAGGCCTCAGTCCCTGGAGATTCCGAGTAAGTTGGTCCAGGAATCTATATTTTTCACCAGTCTCCCTCAGGATTTTTTAAGGGCTCCTAAATTGGGGAGCCATAAAACCAGATAATTGCCAAAGCCTCTTTGCCTCTAGGATTCTAGGGATGATTTGCTTTCCCTTGCAACCTGCCCCAGGCCAGCATAATACAAGGCACGGGTAGCTTGACAGTGGGGCTCAAGACCTGCAGCAGTGCTGTACCAGTTGGAGTCATGGTCCCTAGGCTGCTTTCTGGGAAATCATGGTCCTGAGCAAGAGAATAAGAAGTTTAGCTATTTTCGGACATCAGCAAGGATCAGAACCACCTGAGGAGCTGGATAGAAGTGCAGATTCCTGGGCCCCAGCCTGGTGAATCTGAATCAGTAGGTTCAGAGTAGGGCTTGGGAAATCTGTCTTTTCAGCCAGAACCTCCCCTTCTCAGAGTGTTGTGATGCAGACGGTCCAAGGAAGAAGCCTTGACACATGGAAAATGGCAGAGAAGCCACATCCTTGGAGCACTCAGCCCCTGGCCTCCCATGGCCTCTCTAGAGGTCAGAGTGCAGAGGTCATTCTCTAATGGTGCCAAAGCAAGAGTGAGGAGCCAATGGCAGATGGCCTCTCCAGTGCTTACCTGTCTCCCGTGTAAGGGTGAGGGCAGTTACAGGAGGCTCCTTCGGGGGAGGAGATGCAAGTTCCACCTTCCAGGCAGGGTGTCGAAGTGCAGTTCTCCCTTCTCTGTTCACAGTGCTTCCCAGAGAACTGTGGGGGACACTTGCAGACATAGCCTGGGAGGAAGGGAAAGGAGGTGAGAGCGCACACTGGCCTAGCGGTCAGGCAGCTGAGGCTGAGAGGCCATCTGGGACCCAGGGAGACCTCAGCGTGTTTGCAGATCTGGGTTGTCACATTTCGGTGAGTGCCAAACACCAGGTTGGGCCTTAGTGCCCTGCTGGACCAGACTTGATCCCTGCCCTCAAACAACTTACAGGCATGTAAAGAATAATAATGGATATGCCACCATCATCCTAGACAACACTTATTCAGTGATAGTCATTGTCCTAGGAATCTTCATGTATGAGCTCTTTTGATCCTCATGACAACCCTGAGATTACTGTTATCACCCTCATCGGGGGACAGGTTGATGGCAGGTGAGAAATGAGGCACAGAGAATGTATGACATTTGCTCAAGGTCACACAGCTACTAAGTGGCAGGATTGGGATTCAAACCTAGACAGTTATATATAATATCAGTATATTAGTTATTATCCTAAAAATTAGTTTTATTGAAGAGATGTGTTTGGGGAGGGGGCTAGCATAGTCTAGGGACCAGGGGAAGTTTCCTGGAGGAGGTGATATTTCAGTTGAGACCTGAAGGATAAATAAAAATTAGCCAGGCAAAAAGATAGAGGGGCAGGCCGGCCCCGTGGCTTAGCGGTTCAGTGAGCGTGCTCCACTACTGGCGGCCTGGGTTCCGATCCCAGGTGCGCACCGATGCACCGCTTCTCGGGCCATACTGAGGCCACGTCCCACATACAGCAACTAGAAGGATGTGCAACTATGACATACAACTATCTACTGGGGCTTTGGGGTGGGGGGGAAGGAGGATTGGCAATAGATGTTAGCTCAGAGCCGGTCTTCCTCAGCAAAAAAGAGGAGGATTAGCATGGATGTTAGCTCAGGGCTGATCTTCCTCACAAGAAAAAAAAAAAAAAGATAGAGGGGCAAAGAGGAAGGCGATTCAGGCAGAGGAGAAAACCGTTTGCAAAGGATCAGAGGAGAGAGTGTGACATGTTCCAGGAACTAAGAGGCCAGGGCAGGTGAGCCTAGTGAGCAGAGGGGAGAGTGGGAGCTGCAGGGCCCGGAGGCAGGGGGGCCAGGGCATCGGAGGGATGAGCCATATGCAGAAATTAGGAATCGGGACTCTATCTGAACTGCAGGGGGAAGCCATTGCAAGGTGCTAAGCAGGCAAGTGACCTGCTCAGATCTGCATTGTGTGAGGATCACTCTGGTGCCCTGCTGGAAGACGCAGGTGGAGGGAGAGAAGCGGGAGAGCAGGGAGGCGGCTGGCACAGTAGAGAAGGTGAAAGATGACAGGGGTTTAGGTCAGAGTGATGGCAGTGGGGACAGAGAAGTGATGGACTCCTTGGATACTTGCGGGTAGAAATGACAGTACTGTTAGCCAGACAAAAATTAGGAAATGAGATAATGCCAGGTGTTGAGATGGATGTAGGTACATAGGAACCTCATGCACTGCTGGTGGGAGTACAGGCCGTGGCCATGCTGGAGAGCAATTTGACCCTATTTAGTTAAAATAATTATTTGCATGCTCTGGGTATGTGAATTCCATCCCTGGGTGGTGTGTGTGTGTGTGTGTGTGTGTGTGTGTGTGTGTGAAGAAGGTTCTGACACCTTCTTGAGATGTGGGTTTACAAGATGACATGTCTGAGGATGTTCACTGCAGCGTGGTGATGGAAATGGGATTTTGAAGCCACTGCGGTGTCCATTGCTGGGAGAATGGAGAGGGAAATGTGAGTGCATGCACACCTTGGAGTATGGAGCCTCAATTAAAAGCAACAAATAAGGATTACTTGTGTCAGCGTGGATGGGAAAGTGTAAAAAATTATGTACCACTTACATAAATTAGAAATTCGAGCATGTGAAAAACAGTAATATACATTTTGCAAGAACTCGCTTAAAGACTTTAAATGTTAGGGCTGGGCGAGAGAGAAGGCGGTGGAGTAGAGATTAAAGGGAAATAAGAAAGAGAGAATTTGCAGGGATCAATGACGACACTAAGATGTATGATGAACTCAACCTTCTACACCAGAGGTCCCCATTCATGCCCTTCCCCCATCCAAAAAAAAGAAGGAAAGTTAGCTCTTGCTGAGGGAGAAGGAAGACTCCTGGCTTCCATAGTGTAAACCTAGCAGACCGCAGCTCATTACTCACCAGTGAGGAGAAGAGAGGGACATTTGGAATCAGGAGTCAGGAGTGCTCCTCTGAGACCTGCACCCTGAACATGGTGCAGCCATGTGACCTTGGCTCACTTAGCAGCCATGTGACCTTGGCAAAGTTCCTTTACCCCTCTGGGTATCCCTCACATAGCCTAGCAGTTTCCTGAGCTGCAAAATGGAGCTGATAACGGCTCTCTTTCCTCCCTCCCTCCCTCCCTCATGGGGCTGTGGTGAAGGAATATGCTTCTTAAACTCTGCAGTGATATGTGATTGCTAGTTCAACCTGTCAGAGTCCTCTGAAGAGCCTCCTGGGATCAGCCATGGGGTCAGCCCCAGCCCTTACCTGCCCTGCGGGTCTGTGAGCACTTTCCACCATTGAGACACGGGTTCTGGCTGCACTCGTTGCTGTGGAGGCAGCACTGGGTGAGGGCCTGCCTCTCCAGCAAGCCTGCCGCCTTATTGCCATGGGCCAGCAGCTCCAGCGCCTCTCCGTTGATCACGACAGCTTCCAGGCAGCCTTCGAAGCCCTGGGAGACTTTTGGGGAAGAATGCAAGAGGACAAGGCCGCCCAGAAAGAGGTCTCTCTCAGCCCTCGGACCTCGGCAGTTTTCTGGCAGCACAAGGGATGCGTTGCCTGCGCTGTCCACCAACAGGCGCATGGCAGTGTCTGTCTCCTCTACCAGAATGGCATGCCACTCTTGGTCGTTCACGTGGAGCCAGGAGGAAAGATTTCCATGGAAACCACCTGGGCAGCGGTATTCCAGCTGGAGCACTCCATTGACCAGCTGCAAAGAAAACCCAGATGGCCGTCAGCAAAGCCAAGAAGTTCCTATTAAATGCACTGCTAACAGGCTGCAGTGCAAAGAATGTTGGTCACGTTTTCATGGGTGGGAGCAGTAACGTTTGGTGATTTTCAAGGCTGTTTTACACATTGTATTTGTAGAGCATAAAAGCCCTTCCAGTGTTCTGTCCACGGTCTCATTTGGACCTCACCACAGACCATGGGATGGTCTGGGCAGGGTTGACATCTCCATTTCACAGATGAGAAAACTGAGGCCCAGAGATGCCTTGCTGATCAAGACCGTGGATCAAACCTTTTGGATTCTTCTTCACAGGCTTCTCCAATGTTCTACACTCCTGACTGTGGGCCTTCAGGGAGGTTTTCAGAAAACCTTTCTCTCCCTCCCACTCCCTTATTCAACAGTTCAGCAGTTCTCAAAGTGGGTCTCCAAGACCTTTTCAGGAAACGATTTTCATAGTAATACTAAGACATTATTTGTCTTTTCTATTCTCATTCTCTCACAAATATACAGTGGAGATTTCTAGACACAAGCTATCCCAACAGATGAAGGCAGACGTAGATATGAGAAGCCAGCTGTCTTCTTTGAAGCCAGACATAAGAGAGATTTGCAAAGATGTAAAACAATGCTACTCTTCTTTTTTTTTATTTTGGGAAATATAATTATTTTTCATAAAAATATGGTATTTATGTTAACATGTAATGGGTTTCTTTCTTTCTTTTTTTTGGTGAGGAAGATTGGTCATGAGCTAACCTCCATTGCCCATCTTCCTCTTTTTGTTAAGGAAGATTGGCCCTGAGCTAACATCTGCCCCCATCTTCCTTTATTTTGTATATGAGACCCCGCCACAGCATGGCTTGATGAGCGGTGTATAGGTCACGCCCAGGATCCAAACCTGTGAACCCCGGGCTGCTATAGTGGAGCACGCAAACTTAACCACTATGCTACCGGGCTGGCCCCACTTGTTATTTTTAAACGAATTAATAAATAAATATTTTAACATTTCTCAGTTTTAATTTCTAATGCTGAAAACGTCAATAGCTATAACCCACATAAACAAAACTTCCCTAGGATTTTCAAAAATTTTTAAGAGTGTAAAAAGTCTTGAAATCAAAAGGTCTGAGAACCACTGGGTTAAAACATTTTAGTTCACCTCACCTCCAAGAAGTAGGACTACTTGTGGCCAAAGATTTTTCTGATCATTCTGGGTTAGGTAGAGCTTTCTCTGGGTGAAATTGAAGATCTAACCCATTGTTCTCCAGAAACAATGGCCATGGTATACCATCTTTCTGATTTTTGCTCTGGTTGAGTACTACCTATACCTTTATTTACTTGAAAAGGAAACCTAGTTTTATTACAGAAAATAGGAAACCAATATAACTTGCCATTAAGAAAGGAGAGTGGCAAAAATAAGTACAGCTCAAAACGTTGTCATTAAATCACTCCTTTTCTTACTGAGGACCACAAATCCATTGATCCCACCATCTTTTCACTGTCTTTCACCTCTGTAATGTCCTCACTCCTCTCCTTATCCAGCTTAAATTCCATAGCCAAATTCCTGCTTCTTTCTAACTTGGCAGAACTTACTGGGCAAACCCACAAACTGGTAAAATCCAACTCTCCACCTACTCTATATGAGCATCGTGATGGCTAGAGAAAAGCACACAGCCTTGCTATGGGTCTCCCTTTAATTTCATGACCATGAGTCTCAAATGAGCCCTTCATGCTGCCCAACAATCGTACTAACTTCCTTAGTCTTCTACGCTCCCAGATGACCATCTTCACAACTTCTCTCTTCTCAGACCCCTAATGCCTCCCTCCCCATCCTCCCTCCAGCAATCAGATAGGAACCTGCAGGCATTCTCACCATCACATCTGTCCACTTTGGTGAAGGCCAATCTCTCCATTCATGTACTAGATCCTACCCCCCTAAGGATGAGGTTCCCCTGACTATCCTTTCTCTTTCCTACATCTTTGTCATTCTCTACTGGATCATCCTAATTGTCATACAAACATGCAGTTATTGCTCTAATCTAAAAAAAAAAAAGAAAAGTTGTCTTGAACCCACTTCTCCCGCCAGATATCTCTTTCTTTGTTCCTCCTTTGCAGCAAAATGCCACCTCACCCACCATGACACGGAAACCACTGGTGTCAGGGTATTCAGTGACCTCTGTGTTGCCAAATCCAATGACTGATATCACTTCCTATCTTGCTTGACCTCTCAACAGCATATCACCCAGTTATCGCTCCTTCCTTCTTTATACATGTTCTTCATCTGGCTTCCGGGATATAACACTTGGTTTTTCTCCAACATCACTGGTAGCTCCTTTTCAGTCTCTTTTGTTGGATCCTCCTCTTACCCCAATGTTTCAATGTTGGAGTGTCTCAAGGATGAATCCTTGATCTACTCTTTTAAATCTACACTCCTTGGCGATCTCATCCAGTTTCGTGGCTTTCGATACTATGTGTATGCTAAAGACTCTCAGATCTTCATCTCCAGCCCAGACCTTTCTCACCAACGCTAGACTTGTTTATCCAGCTCTACTTGGAGGTCTAATAGCCATCTCAAACTTACATGTGCAAAACTGAACTCCCGATCTTCCCTCCAAACCTGCTCTACCCATATCCTTCCCCAGGTCTGTTGGTGGCAACTCCATTCCTTCTAGATGCTCAGACCAAAATCTTACACTTTGCTTTCTATCTCAGCCCTCATTCAATTCATCAGGAAATCCTGTTGGCTTTACCTTCAAAATCAATTCAGAGTCTGACGTCTTCTTCCCACTTCTACTGTCATTACCCTGATCTAAATCGCCATCATCTCTCACCTGAATTATTGCAATAGCTTTTTGGCTGGGTCTCTCTGCTTCTATTCTTGTTCCTCTAAAGTCTATTCTCAACACAGCAGCAATGATGAACCTTTTTGTATATGTCATATCATGTCAATTCTCTGCTCAGAACTTTCTAATGCTCTCCATTTTGCTCAGAATAGAAGCCAAAGTCCTTAAATGGCCTACGGGACCTTTATAAATATGCCCCTACCCCATTACATCTCTGACTTCAAACCCTACTATTACTGTTGCCCTTGCTTACTTCACTCAAGCCATATAGATTTCTGGGTTATTCCTTAAACATGCTCAGTATTCTCTTGCTATTCCCTCTGCCTAGAATGCTGTTCCCCCAGATGTCTACATAGCTAATTCCCTCACTCCCCTAAATTATTGTTCAGTTATCACCTCAATGAAGACTTATCTGACCACTTTATTTAAAATTGCAACTCCTCACACTCCTGATCCCTCTTAACCTTTTCTTCTTTCTTTTTGCCCATAGCACTTAGCACATTCGGACAAAATCTATAATATTCTGATTGATTATGTTTATTGTCAGACTCCCCACTATAGGATGAAAGCCTTAAGAGGGACTTTTGTCTTATTCACTGATGGAGACCCATGCACCTAGAACAGCGCCTGTCACATAGTACATGCTTAGTAAATATTTGTTGGCTGAATTAAATTCAAACTAGCTACCAAAGTCTGCTTTCTCTTTGTCAAAGTGGGAGATTGGCATGTGTGAGAGAGGTGTTAAAATCAGGCAGGCAACCTGAGACTTTCCAGATGACATAATCAGAAAGTCTGAAAGACCACTAGAAAGGAAATTCATTTTTCTCCCATGTGATTCCAGGTAGCTTAATGCTGGCTTTGTCATCTTGAGCACACCCTGTGGTAGCCAGCCTCGCATCCCTCTGGGGAAACACTGATCTGTTAGCAGAAGTGATAAAACCACCGGGGCTGTGTGGCCTCACCCATCTCTCTTTCTATCTTCAGAGGCTCTCTTATGCCACAGAGCAGCCCAACCTCTGGTTGTCCTTGGACGTATATCTCCAGGTGGGATGGCTGTGGCAATCAGGACTGGAAAGTCTCCTGTCCTCACCCAATGGTCACAGCCAGCATCCCCGAAAACCTTGCAGGGATTTCTTTGCAGAAATTGGCCTTCTTGGCTGTCCCGTGCTCCCCCCACCTCCCCAGTGTACGCTCACTGGAAATCTCTCAGGCTGGCAGTGCCTCACCTTCAGGGAGACATACACTGTCTCATTGCTGAACAGGAGAATGGCCTGTGACTGGAGTGTTTTCAGACGGAAGCGGATGTGCCAGTTCTGAGCCTCCGGGAGACCGTACCGCGCGAAGCTCTGACCGCTGAACCTTGTGGCAGTACCTGTGAAAGCAACCAGAGGTGTCACCTCCACGTGAAGTGGTCTCCAGAGAGCCCTTCAACAGACTGTCTCATTCAACCCTCGGGTGGCAAGCAGGGTCATTGCTGACATTTATAGATGAAGAAACGAGGCTGGGGGATTCCTTGTCCAGGGTCACACTGCTGGACAGGGGCCATCACCCTGCACACCTCCCTTTGGCCCCAGGGATCCTGGACTTGGGTCCCAGCCTGTGTCAGGAACTATGAGCTCAAACCACTGAGAAAGCAAGAATCAAGCCAGAAATGTAATCAATCAAATGTGTGGAAATCAAAATTTCCATCCTACATAGTTTCCATGTTATCTCTGACATCACTTGGGGAGGAAGGTGGTAGAATTGCAGAGGATTTAGCATACGTGTCTGATTTCAGGAACACCACAAGGATTTTTTGCCTCAAGATATCTCCTTCCTCATTAGGAGTGTACACATTTGGGTAAGCACTTCCCAAATGAACTGCTGCTGAGAGGTCAAGAAACACACTGTGATAAAGGCAGGGGTGGTGAGAGATCGTGTGGCCAAAGCTTCTGTAAAGCCCTGCATGCCCCATCCCCCTGTAGCAATTGCTAATGCACAGTTGCATAAGGAGTCTTCACCTAAACTTGAGTTTCTCAAGCTTACCTGACCATGGGACCCTCTTATGTGACCACCTATTTAGCCCTTGGTAACAGCAATCTGTAGGACCCCCTTTGGGAAATGCTATATTATATTAAGCACTGCCTTCCGCAGATTGTTAAAAATCCACCCTCCTGAGAAGTAAGTTGAGCTATTAAACTCCTAAAACCTCAGTGTGAATAAGCTTATAGTTTCAAGGGAAGGTGAGCAGTACAGGCCCCAGATAGCTAAGGAATGGGAATAGTTGAGGAGGGAACAAAGGCCGAAAGGGAGGAAGGAAGAACGGATTACAAGACCCTAAGAGTCTATCATTCCGTAGGTCTAGAACTCTCTGACGTGGCAATTCCATGGTAGTAGGTCGTTATTGGATGGGATATTGACGATGATCTAGATCAGGAATTCCCAAACCTGGCTGACTATCAGGCTCAGCTGGAGAGTCTTTAAAACCCAGAATGCCAGGCTCTGCCCTCAGCGAGTATGACTCAGTAGTTCTGGTGGCGCATGGGGATCTGTGTTTTCAAAATCTCCCCATGATGGTTGTGGTGACTGGAAGAGAGCCCGAGGGACGTTTCTGAGATGCTGGTCATGTTCCGGTCCTTGATCTAGGTGCTCGTTACACTGGTGTATTTGGTTTGTGAAAACTCGTTGAGCTGTACACTTAGGATACACAGATCTTTCTGTATGTCCTATTTCACTAAAATGTTAAACAAACCTCTCTCCAAGTGATTTTGGTGCTCGGTGAGCCAGCCTGTCTAGTGTTTCTCAAAGTGCAGCCCTTGGACAACCTGCGTCAGAATTGCCCGAGGTGCTGGTTAAAAATGCCAATTCCAGGCCTCACCCAAGACCTTCTAAATAAAAAACTCTCCAGGTGACACTCAAGAGCAGGTCTCTTTAAAAACACACTCCCCAGGCGATTTTGTACAATCTTGATTTTAGAACCTCTGTTGTCTGATGCAGGAGGGTCAAGAGAGAACCTTCAGCCATCACAGCCTTCTCCTGCAGCTGACTTGGGGGCAAGAGACACAAGAAGGGAAGCTCCCTGCCACACCCCCAAGAGGAGCTCACTAGCCTAAATCTGTGGACCTGAAGAAAGTCCACAAATCTTCCCAGAAAAAATTTCCCTAATGCAAACTGGGTAGACCTGCAAAGGGTAGGCCAGGTCAGGCAGGGGGTGATGGTGAGCTGGAGGTGATGCCCTTCTTTTGCTAGTGCTCCTGAGCTGGTCTGGGGCATTGGTCTTAGTGCCAGGGGTGGTACAACCCGCATACCTCCGTTTCAACTGTAGAGGGAGCTGATGTCCCTGCTTTGTAGGGTTGTGGTGACGATGAGTTTAGGTAACATAAACACAGAGGCTGGCACATAGCAGAGTCCTTATAGCAACAACTGCTACCATGTGAATGACAGCCACCACGGAGGGGGTGCTTATTAAGGGCCAGCCAGGGCTTGAATGCTTTTATATCCATTAAGCAATTTACTCCCCAAACCAACTCCAGGAGGCAGATGATATTATTTTCATTATTTATAGAGGAGAAACTAAAACTAAGAGGATTTTAATAACCCACCCAAGCTTATACAGCTAGTAAGTGATAGAGCTGGGGTTTGAACCTGAGCTGTTGCAACTAAACCTTGAGGTTATAACCATCAGGCCATAGTAATAACTGTAGCATTGGTAACTCATGTTTATTGACCACATCCTATATAGCAGGCACTTATCTAAGTAGGCACTTGCTGTTTAATACTCACTCAATTCCTGCAACAGCCCAAGGGCACAGAGAAGTTAAATAATTTTCCTAAAGTTACCTGGCTAACAAGTGGCAGAGCTGGGATTTGAACCCAGGCAATCTGATGCCCAAGTCTACGCTCTTAGCCATGATGCTAAACTGCCTCTAGTACTCTTACTGTTATTTTCAAAATTCCAAAAAGTGGCCAGGAATAGGGTGCAATTCCGCGACTAGATTTTGTGAGGCCACACCTGTCTTATGGTGGTCTGTGGTCCCTCTACCCCACAGAGACCCCCGAGATCTCCCTCCCTAGAGTCGAGCTGGCCGAGCCCACAGTGCTGGTTGTCCAGGGGAAGGCCCGCTCCTCACCATTGCAGGAGCAGGTCCTCTCCAGGCGGTGCCGCGGGGTCAGGATGCTGAGCCTGGCCGTGCTGTACGTGGGCCCGACCCTGGGGTCCAGGTGCACTGTCTCTTGGCAGATTTGCCCCTGGCAGCTTGGCCCTTGGCAGGGCACCACGGGTATGGCTGACCTCATTTGAATTCCCACCGAGTGCTCCATCTCCTTGGCTGAGCGAGTGATGATGGATGCCAGCTCCTGCAGCTTGTAGAAGGTTCCGGAATGCCCCTCAAAGACCAGGAGCACATCCACCCCAGCCATGGCCTCTGCAGGCTGAAGGCTGGCCAGGTGGATGTTGGTTCGTTTGATGTCCAGCTTGTTGCTGAGGAACCTCTGCAGGTTCCTCCAGTGGTCACTCACCAGCTCCTCTGGGGTGAGCTGGTGGAAGCCCATCCACATGGCCTGCTGCAGAGCCTCCTGCCCCACTTGCCACACATGGACATGGACCCCAGTGGTGGCAGTGAAGGTCCCATCGCTGACTGTGATGTTGAACGCATAGCGGCCACGAGGCAGTCCCTGGGCAGCGATAATCTTGCCATCAGTTGTGCCCACAGAGAAGCGCCTGCCCAGGGTCTTCTCTCCTGCCAGGCTGTAGGTCAATGTGTCCTGGGGGTCTCGGTCTGTGGCGTGGATTTTACCCACCATACCGCCCTGGAACTCCTCCTCCCCGATGGTGATGAAGATCTCCAGCGGGAGGGCGGAGGGGGGATAGTGGCTCTGCTCTGTGACGTGGACTCTGACGGACGTTGAAGATGAGAGGGGAGGGCTGCCACTGTCTGACACCTGTGGGCAAAATAAGCACTGCCATTACCATAGGACTGCGACGAACGGTGGCCCAAGTAAGGCTGGGCCCCCTTGGGGAGACACGTCTCTCTGCTTGAGGGCAGGCTCAGCATGTTGTCACGTTTGAAAAAGAAAATAATAATTCCAAAAGCTCCGAAGGTTTTGTGGAAGGAGTTACATCCACATACCACACGGTAAAACCTAACTCCGTTTCCTTATTTGACATCTCTGAGCCTCTTCCTAAATCTCTCCGGCTTCCTTCCTCCTGAACATCTCTCGTTCTATCTCTTTCTTTAAATGAGTCATCACGTGTCTCTTGGCGATTCCAATGCGCATCCTCATGGCCCTGTCAGCCTACGAGGTTCTCTTTGGGATTCCCCTTTACTATGCGATTGGGGTGGGGGTCGGGGTGGACATCTCTTCTTCTCTCCGCCAGCAAATATTTATTGAGGGCCTTCTGTGGGCCAGGACCTCTGCTATGATAGGAGAAAAGAGACAATAAATCAATTGCTAAAAAGACAAGAAAATGTCAGACTTGGATAAAGTGCGATAAAGGAGATAAACAGGGTGACGTGACAGAGAGATCTAAAGAGTGAGAGAGACCTAACTTAGATCAGGTGGGAGGGAAGGTGTCTCTGAGGAGGTGACACTTGAGCTGAGTCCTGAGGGATGAGAAGAGGTGAGGAGAAGAGGTGACAGACAGGGAACAGCAAGTGTAAAGCCTTGGGGTGGAAAGAACATGGTGTGCTCGGCAAAACAGGGGCCACAGCTGCTGGAGGAGTGGGCAGGGCTGAGGAGCACAAGGTCAGATTTTATGTCAGAGCCGTGAAAAGCCTTTGAAAGTTTTAAGCAAGGCAATGTCGTGACCTCAATTAAGCAAGGAGAAGAATGTAAATAAGAAATGCATCTTCCTTTCACATTTCACCAAGTGGACTGCCACTTTCTGCTGACTTAGCAAGGACGAAGCTTTCCACGAGTGTCTCCACCATTTTCCCTACAGAAAGGAAGATCTTGTTCGCGTGCATTCCAGTGCTTTGAGTGGGTGAGAACTTTGTAAAGTTACAGCTACTGCTAGGAATTGTGCATAACGCTGATGAACTATCAGTAGCAACAACAATAATTAATACCACTACTAGGTATAATATATAACTAACATTAACCGAGGATAAACTGTGTGCCACTTTTAAATGCTTTAAATGCAGGATCACAGTTTATCTTTCTTATGAGATAGGTACCCTTAAATATCTCATCTTACAAAAGATAGAACTGAGGCTCAGAGAGATCAAATAACTTGCCCAAGGTTGTACACCAGGTAAGGCCAGAGCGGAATCTGAACTCTATGACCGTAGCCTGTGTCTTTCCTGGCCTATGGAACCGCCCAGTGAATGGAAGTGGAAATACAGGACATATGCAAGAGACGGTGTTGATGCCCATGGTGACAGAGCACCTGTCCAGGCCAGGATACAGAGGTCAGGCAGCTGTTGTCACTCATCTCTCCCTAAGCAATCAAATCCCTGCCCTTGGCTTCAAGGACCCTCTGCATTAGCCCACACCTCTCCTCTGAGCTGCAGACTCCTGTTCCCAACTCCCTACTGGACACTTCCATTTGGATGTCTCACGGGCACCTGAAAAGTAACGTGAGCAAAATAGAGCCCTCATTTTACCCCATAAACCTCTCTTCCCTCACCCATCCCCCAGTCTTTCCAGTTCCATAATTGGCCCCAAAACCCAGGCTTCACTGGAGCAGGAACCTGGGAGTCGCCCCTGATTCTTCTCTTTTTTCCTCTCTCCCCATATCCAATCCATCACCAACTCCTGCTTAGTTCCATGCAAAGCTTTTCCCAAATCTATCCACTTCCTGCACCTTCACCATCACCTCACTGTCTCAGCACCACTGTCTCCAGCTTGGATGACTTCGCATTGATCCCACAACCACTCTTTCTCGCTTCATCCACTCTCTCTAAAGCTTCAAAAATGAGCCTCCTGAGACACAAGAAGGTCACTTCCCTGTTTGAAACCCTTCAACCACTTCTCATTGCACTTAGATTAGAATCTGAAAGTATTACCAAGGTTTACAATTAGGACGGCTGTACTTCCTGGTTTGCCCAGGACAGTCTTGATTTTCACCTGTTGTGGATCAATTATCACAAATTAACTATTTTAGTGTGCCTCTCTCACTCTCAAGAACGTCACAGTTTGGACCTCAAATAATATGGTCACCCAAGCTAGGAGGCCTCCATGATCCACCCAACCCATCTCTTTACCTTTACTCCCACCAATACTCACCGTGCTCTGACCACACTGGCCAAATCTCAGGTCACTTCAAGCTCTTTCCTAACTTGGGACTTTGGCTCATCTTGTTCTTCCTGCCTACGACACTCTTCTGCCCACTTTTCACATGGATGGCTCCTCAGGTCTCAGCTCAAATGTTCCCTCCTCATGAGGGCAGCCACCCACCCTCTGAATATGTGTTCCCTGTGCCTTATGAGTCTCACATCACTTTCTCTCTTCATCTGTTTATTGTTTATCTCCATGATTAGAACCAAAAGCCCATGGGGACAGGGACCATGCCCTTCTTTCCCCCTGCTGTATTACCAGCAGCTAGCATAGGGCCCGGCATATGATAGGTGCTTGATAAATACTTGTTGAGTGACTGACTAAATGGCTGCATGGCTGGCAGCCTGAATGGATGAATATACCTGAGCCCAGAGAAGTTCACAGGATAGTAGGGTCCACTAGACTTGAGATTCAGGAAAGGGATTTGGGGGGAATAAAATGAGGGGAGAATGTTTGACCACGCTCTTGGCCACTTTCCTTGGGCCATTCTCGCACAATCCATAATAATACCATAATCCCCTATACATACATGCATATGTATATTCCCTCATTTAGACCCCACACCAGTTCTGTGACGTAGGTCTTTAAGAAGACCTGAGGTTCAGAGAATTGTCCTGGCCAACCTCAAGGAGTTAGAGCCAGGGGTGAGGGTACTCTGCTTGGGAGTGGGGCGGGAATTGAGAGCTTGGGCTCTGGGGTCAGAGTGCTTGGGTTTGAAGCAACCCACCTCTGCCGTTATTAGTAGCATTGCTTTAAGCCAGTCACATCACCTCTGTGTGCCTCGGTTACCACATCTGTCAGGTGGGGGTGGTAACTGTACCTGCCCTAAAGCGTATTGTGAGGGTTTAATGCAATAACGCATGTGGAGCACTTTGCCCAGTGCTGGGACATAGGAAGAGCTCTGTGAGTCCTTTTTCCTAGTAATAGAAGCCCTGGTAGTGCTTTTGCCAGCACATTTACTGTCCCCACGGTCACCACCAGTGGCCAAACACAGTTCTCACCTCGATCTGAAGCTGATACCATTCCTGGACTCTTCTGCTCAGGCCTGCAGTGGTCACCAGCCATCCATCTGGGGTCACGTGGAAGGCAGAGCCATGGTTCCCCTTGGTGATTCGGAATGAGTAGGGGGGGCCATTCTCTGGGGAGTCCGGATCACTCAGGATCAGCTGCAGGACTTTGCTGCCAATGGGGGAGTTCTCCTGAGAGCGGGAGTGACAGGAAATCAAAGAGCAACATGAGTTCCAGTCCTTCCTCTCGCATCTTTCTGGATCCCCTCATTTGGAATGAATCCTGGCACTCTGGCTGCTCTCAGGCTGTGACTGGACCTTGAGCTGTCATTCACCCATTCTGCCTGTCTGTGAGTTAGTTGTTGACTTTGTCAGTCTAGACCAGGAGCTCTCTAAGGGAGCAAGACCCTAAGTGCTGGGTCTTGGAAACAAAGCCCATTGAGGCTGGAAGGATATTTAGAGTCCCTTTCTCCTACAGGGAGGTGACTTGCCCAAGGTCATATAGCTGATGATTCATGTATGTAAATTAATTAGTGCCTGGAATCCATGTGGGAATTTTGTGATTCGTAGGGTCAATTGAACACCTATAACTGGTTTCCTGCTTAGAGGGCCAGTGGAACACACATGCAATGAGAAAATTCAAAAGATGATTAGGAATTCAACGAAGAAAAATGGGCCTCCTGAGTATCATTCCACTCTTTGTTCTATAACACAGGAATTCAGTATGCTATAATACGATGGTTGTTAACTGTCTTTTTAGCATCAAAATCTTATCTACAAATAGAATCTTATGGGCGGAAATTGATGGTTGCCTATCCAAGAGATATTCTTCCCTTCCTTTCTTACAAAACCCTACTTGTGTTCAGGTGAGGGGTGCCAATATCCTCAGAAAAGAGGATATGTGCCCCTCCTAAGAAGAGAGGGACTATGATTGGTCTAAGTCAGTTATAATAATCTGATTCCCTGTGCAAGTTTTTGGTTTAAGGGTGATCATTATAATCCGATTCTGACTATTGAAGAAGTCTACCCAGCGGGGGTTCTGAAAATTCTCCCTCTTTAATAAAAAACAGATCCTGCCAAAGAAGTCCACTTCCATTTGCTTTTGAAGATGGTTAGGCAAGGATGTGATGCTGGAGCTGCAGCAGCCATTTTGTAACCATAAAGGAGAAGGTGAGGGAATTTCAAAGAAGCTAACCCAAAGTTGTGATACTGTTTTCCTGTTGACATAACAAATCTGGAATAGAATTTCTCACCATCAGACCTTTTGTTATGTGAAATAATAAGTCCTTATTATTTAATGAGCTTTTAGTCAAGTAATCTGTTAACTGCAGCCAAGGCATCCTAACTCATACTCCTAATATACACAACAGGTAAAAGTGAAGTGACCCTGGTTGATGCAGAGCAAGACCTGAACTCTGCCCTCCTATCCACTTCCTCACCTCCCTCACTCATTATGGTCAAAATTCCCCGTAGAATTCCAAGGCCCTCTCCAAATCCCATTTGCAGACCATTGGTATGGTGGAAATAGCTTGGGATCTGGAAAATCTTCTGGGTTTAATTCCTAAGTTTGCCATATTCTTAACTAGGGCACATTTCTGTCCCTGCATTTTTTAAATCTGTAAAATTGGTACTACCTACTTCACATGACTGTGTGAGTCCCAAACGCGATAACGGATGTGGAAGTGCCTAGCACAGGACCTTACTGTTTTTAATTCCGTAATCCATAATCCCCTTCAGCAGGCTATGTTACCATTAGGGATGTCAGTGGCAAGGTCATAGTCGCTGTTTGGGTGCACTGATGCTAGTGGTGAGCACCCTCCACTAGGAGGGAAACGAAGGGAAGATGGGTTCAGGATGCCTTTGGAAGCTCAAGTGTACCTGGACAGAGGTGCTGTAGTTGAGCTGGAAGAATCTCGGTGGGTTATCATTGACATCAACCACTTGGATAGCGATGTCTGTGTCCTCCTGCAGTGGTGGCCGCCCACTGTCTGTGGCTCGGAGCCTCAGGGAATAGCTAGAAGTCTGTAGCAAGAAGCCCAGTGGAGAGTTAGCAACAAGACTTCTCAGTTCTGGCCCCTAACTCATCACTGATGTTTGCATAAAAATAAGATAGAGACACTCCCCTGTGCCCACCCCCGTTGCCCACCCGTAGCGTCTTAGGGCCCAGGTTCTGGAGTCAGGCAGAAATAGATCTGATTTCCAATTCAACCGTTTACCACCTGTGAGGACTTGGGAAAGTGACTAAACATCTGTGAGGATAATATCAGGACCCATCTCCTAGGATCACTTTAAGAAGCAAATGGCATGATGTATGTAAAGCACTTAGCAAAGTACCTGGCACAGAGCAGGTGTTCAATAAATGATAACTTGCTATAATGAGCTGATGACCTCTGGTCAATAGTGAGAAGCTGGCCTGAGCTCCTCTAGGGAAGGTTAAGTGTCACTCAGTCTCTCTCCTGCCTCTGGCCTCACAGGCCTCAGAGGCCCCACAGAGAAAACAACTGGGAGACACTGGGAGCAGGTCTGGAGAAGGGTCAGGATGGAGCACTGACCACAATTCATCCTCGGGACCTGCAGCAGGACCATATTCTGCTCTGAGGAGCTCAGACTGGGCCCCTCCCACATGACTCACCTGTTCCCAATCCAGGGCCTTGGCCACCTGTAGCTCCCCCTTCTTGGGGTGGACGGTGAAGTGCCCGAGCTGGTTCCCTCCTACCAGGCTGTAGGTGATGGCACTGTTTACAGGTCCATCTTCATCAGTCGCTGACACCTGCAGCAGTGGGAGGGTGGTTGTGAACAGAGGGGCAAGGGGGGCCAGAAAGGAATCTTGGCCCTGGGAGTATAAGGGGCACAGATATGTCCCTACCCCAAGGACTGCCTTTGGGCTGGCAGTCCCTGGACCACAGTCATCCCTGCCAAATGATCCTCTTTATTTACATCCTAGTATGGACTTCAGCATGCCGTGGTTCCTTCCTGTAGCCATTCATTCTTTCATTTACTCACTCACTCGTACTAACAGAGTGCTGAGTCCTGTGCCAGGAGGTGAGGAATGTGCCAAAATGAATATGCCTGCAGGAAGCTTAATATCTGATTTTATGGGTAATTCTAATTTGGGCCAAAGTATGATCAGCTTTATGAGAGCACAGAGAACACAGTGATAAATTCCACTTGGGGAGATTAGCAAAGGATTCATGAGGTGAAAGAGAAGGAAGGCTTCCGGGAGTGGAGGCAGCATTCCAGGCATGAGCCCAGAGTGTGCGGATGTGCAGAGGATGTTTGGAGAAAGGCACATCGTCCTGTGTGGTTAGAGCGTAGGGTACATGTCAGGGAGTGGAAGAAGGTAGCCTGGAAGGCAGAGTGAAGCGGGGTCATAGAGAACCTTGAATGTGGGCATACGGAGTTTGGCTTCACTCCACGCAGTAGGGAGCAATTACATGTTGAAATGCAAAGAGGCGTTATTTGGTGTCCCTTCAGTCCCCTCCCCCCACACACTGAAACTCCATGTCACACACTGTGACCAGACCCTTCCCAGGCTTTGGGGCCGCTGGCAGTCTTCTGGGGCCTCTCCCATGCCCATTCTATCAGTACCTCATCTTAGATCTTATCAAACATGGCCCTGAGACCCTCTGTCAGGAGAGACAGTTTGGCCGAGTGACTACAAGTCAGTCAAGCTTATAGTGCATTAATTGATAAACTAACCCGTGCTCATAAATGACTGGGAGAGGGGGAGATAAGAGCCGACCCCAAAGTTCATGCCCCCCTCAAAGGGAAAAGTTGCAGATCCTTACTGTGAGCACGATGTCACCCACGATGGCATTTTCTAAGACACTTGTGCTGTACAGATCCTGGGAGAATCTGGGCCGATGTTCATTGATGTCAGTGATATTGACTACAACTGTGGTCATGTCACTGAGGGAGGAAGAGCCTTTCCGGCTACACTCAATGGACAGGAAGTACTTGGGGTTTGTCTCAAAGTCCAAGCTCCTGTTGACATACAGGATCCCTGAAGAAACAAGAGGTGATGGGAACGTTGAGGCAGTTGGGACCACAAAGGCAGAGGGCTGAGGGGTCTTGAGCCAAACCCCAGGAGAGGCCGCTCTACAGGGGGGAAGACAGAGCCCCTCCATCATCTCCTCCTCCACTCTCTCTTTACTTCCCCTCCCTCATTACCTTCCCCGCCCCCTCCTCTCCTCACATTTTCCTTATTATCATTCCCAACAGCAGTGTTTCCCTCATTTATTTCTCCCATCCAAGTACTAACCAGGCCCAACCCTGCTTGGCTTCCGAAATCCGAGATCAGGTGTGTTCAGGGTGATATGGCCGTAGACTCCCTCATTTATTTCTGTAATATTTCATTGATATATCTTTTAAATCTATCTCATGTAGTTCTATAATAACCCTGTGGAGCAGGAACAAGTGTGATTCACATTTTCTAGGTGAGTCAACTGATGTTGCCAACAGCTAAGTGACCTGCCGAAGCTCACTCAGCTAGCAAAGGACAGAACTTAGATTATAAAGTTTTATAATACCCAAAGTTGTTCAATCAATTGTTGGGGCATAGATTTATTATTCTGAAAACTGGAAAAGAACAAGGATTTATCTTGCCACTCCTGGATAACCAAATATTTAATGGCAGAAAACTCTTCTTTATAAAAGAATTCCAGTTACTAAATGAATGAGGAATAATAAGAAAATCACCATTTTGCAGCCTCTAGTGAAATAATATATCTAGGAAATAATCACCAATGGCTGCTAAAACCATTTGAAGAAGAGCTGATGAAGAACTCTATAATGGATGGATCAGGCTGACAACACCTGAGCCCACCCTCAATCTTAACATCAGAAAAAAGAACCAAACAGCCATTATGTGCCTCCCAACACTGTGCAAACGAGAGCTCAGCATCGTGTATGGAGCATCGTTGCCAAAAAATTGGCCTTGAACCTGATGAAGGCTTTTGAACCAAATGTCATTTGTAAGAAATAGAGGCTAGAGAGATACGTTATATGACATCATAAAGATACAGGTAGCCAATCCAAAATATACAAAATTCTGCCCAACATGAGACACAAGTTTTTCATTAAATAAGTGACAGGGGGAAATAAAGAGGGAGAGGAAAATGTTAGAGATTAAAAGAGACTTAAGATATTGCGTATAAACCAAATGCACAGTGTGGACATTTTTGGGATGTTGACAGACAAACCAACTTCAAAGAGGCATTTTTGAGATAATCTGTCTGGCTGGGTATTAGACAATATTAAGGAATTATTATCTTTTAGGTGTGATAATGGTATTATGGTTGTGTTTATAAAAGGAGTCCTTATCATTGAGAGAGACACACTGAAGTATTTACAAACGGAATGACATGATGTCTGGGATTTGCTTTAAAGTAACTCAACGCAGGATGGATGTAGGGGAGACAGTAAAGTTGAAACCAGACTGGCCGTGTTGATGACTGAGGCTGGGTGAGGGAACATGAGGTTCATTATACCGTTCTTTCTTTTTTTGTATGTTTAAAGTCTCCATAATAAAAACTTTCAAAAAAATACTGCTCAACAATAAGGCAGCTGCTTTAGGAGGTAGCACCATTGCAGGGGTACCTGCAGGAGGAATCCTCATGGGGCGAGGTCTGACCTGGGCGGCCTCTGAGGCCCTTCCACAAGGTTCTGTGAGTCTGACTTAGACTTTTCTGGGGCTAGGAAAAAAGAAAAGAGACAGTTTCCTAGTTCTCTCTCTTCATGAGAATAAGGGGAAATTCAGGGGTGCCAGGATGTTTTGGAGAAGCCTTTAGGAGGGAAGCGAGCAGCTTTGCCCTGAGCTGCTTCAGCCCCAGATTCCAGCAAGTGCTTTGTGCCTCTGCAGCCAAGGAGGGAAGGTGGCCTCAGCCTCCTGGGGCTGGGTCTGAGCTGAGACTTTGAAGCTGCAAACTGTGGGAGGAGAGTGGGTCACGGAGGGTCCTGGGTGGGGACGTAGGGGAGTAAGGAGGGTTCCCACATAAGCTGGCCCCAGGGTACACGGAGGGATTTGGCACCTGGAGAGATGCAGAGTAAAGAAAGGACCAAAGCAGGTCTGCCCTGGGAGGGCCTGCATGGGGCAGACATGCCCCGTATGTGAGGAATCCAGCATTCCCCAAGACTGTGATGGGGACGCTGCCTCAGGCGCTGTCTCACCTGTGCGGGGATCCAGGCGGAACCTCCCCTGCTCGTTCCCGCTGACCACGCGGTAGCCTGTCTTCTCAGTGCCCGGGCGAGTGAGGGTGGCCACCTGCAGCACCTCCGTGCCAAGCTGGGCATCCTCAGGCACCTGCACGCTGTGCTCGGTGTTCAGGAACAGGGGCAGGTAGTCATCAAGGCCCACCACGGAGACGGTGACGGTGCCCAGAGTGGACAGCGGTATTGGGGTCCCCAGGTCAGAGGCACGGACGGTGAGCTCCAGGGCTGCCTGCGGCCTGACCTGCAGCGGCTTCTCCAGCCGGATCACACCCGTGGTGGCCTCGATGGAAAAGTGGCCTTCTGCAGAGTCCGTCAGAGAGTAAACCACCTGGGCATTGGTGCCTGTGGAGGAGACCGAGGGCGTGATTCCTACTGAGGGACCCTCCTCTGGCCCTGCCTGCAGCAAATCTTCCAGCCAGAGGAGGGCCGGGTGGTGGTGGTGGAGGGGGCTCCAGTAAAGGCTAACAGGCTCAGGCTGTGTTAGGATTGAGAGTCTCCACACAGAGGTTCTTGCCTGGGGGGGTTCAAGGCCTCGTAGAAAGGTTCTTGGGGGCAGGGCATCTGCAAACCTATAAAATTATCTGAAAATGTTTATATGCTGGTTAGAGTCCAATGTCAGCTTACAAGGTGAAAATTGTGCAAGATGAAAACCACCCATCATTAGTTCCCTGGTTGTGATAGAATAATTCTGTATTTTGATTGTGGTGGTGGTAACATGAATCCACACATGGGATAATATTGAACAGAACTATACACACAAAACACATGTGCACGCTCACATTCAAACGAATGCATATAAAAATTGGTAAAATCTGAATAGGGCTTGTACAGTTACTAGTAATGTCCCAATGCCAGTTTCCTGGCTTTGATCTCACACTACAGCTATCTAAGATGCTGCCGTTGGGGGAAGCTGGGTGAAGGGTGCAGGGGCCTCTCAATTCTATTTTTGTAACTTCCTATGAGTCTATAATTATGTCAAAATTAAGGTCAAAGAAAAATATCCATGGAAAGTTCTTAGTAAATCAAAACAGACAGTGTTTCTCCCTCTTTGGCTCAGATTCTATTATTTCCTTTGGTTGTGTACCAGATGAAGCAGTTGGCTTGTGTAGGAGCCACTGTATATGAAGAACACCAACGTTTGAGACTCACCCAGTGAGTCTCACGTCTCACACATGAGTGGGGACGTACACTCCTTTGGTGGAATGGTGGCAGGAACTGCCTATAAGAATGGCTGAATTTACATAAATTAAATGTGCATACCATGCAATTCTCCCATATATGCATTTTTCTGGAGGGACCATAATTTTTCTGGAGAGAGGGAACAGCTGGTCAGGCCACATTTGGAATATTTGGGTGGAATTTGGTTTAGAATAATAAGTTTTGAAGGGTTATTGGTTATTTTGGAGGGTAAATTGGCGCAAGGCCAGAGGATGTGTCCTAGAAGGGGGGTGGGACTGGAAACACGTGATTGAGGAAACTAGGGCTCCTCCACACAGAAAGGGAAGCTTGGGGTCGGAGCAGATAGTCACCACCTCCCAGTCTCGGAAGGGCTGTCAAGGGCGAGGGTCTAGGAGATCTGTGGGGATGCAGAGGCTAGGACTAGGACTGATGGGTTAGCTCCAAATGGCTAGCACTTGACAATTCTCTGAGGTTCCATGGAAGGAAGGGGCTGCCTAGGAAGTAGGGAGCTTCCTGTCCCTGGAGGTGAGCAAGTACTGGCTAATTGAGCATTTGCAGGGCCTTGTAGCCATTAGATGCCTTTGCACTGACTATTTGCCCTCCTAGAACCCCTGCATCCCTCCAAAATCTCTCACCTCCTTTAGTGCCAAGCTGAAACTCACTTCTTCTAGGAAATCTTAAATTTACTCTACTGGCATCAAACAAAGCAAGGGGATTTGATCCCACTTTTATCATCATCATTGTCAGATCCTATGTTCATCTAGGTACTTTGACCCTGAGGGCATTTTTTACACCTCAATTATGAAATTTGACTCAAGAAAATTGTATGTGTACACACATATATGCACACACACACATATATACATGTCATATATATATATACAAAACCACAATAAAACATTTCATGATGGCAGAAGCTATATCTGGTACAATACGGAACAAATACTCCGGGATGAATCCAATTTGCCTTGTAAATTTTAAAAGGAAAAGAATTAACCCTAATGAAAATAATGTCACTAAAATTAAAATGTAAAATATTGAAAATGATTCCACTTCATTGTATGGAAAATTGATCAAGGAATTTAATAGGCTTAATGGAGTTTGTGCCAAAAATTCCTTTCTTGTGGCAAATTAATCAGAGTTGAATAATTCCAATTGGTGTATTTCAGATTAAACGTTTGGATTCAAAATACCTTTGAGGTTAAATGGCAGGATTGAAAGGGCTCCAGGTCTAAGTGGCAGTGAGAAACAATGAGGCTGAAATGCCCCGTACCAGCCTCAAACATTGCCAAAATTTTTTGTCACATAGCCTTAGGTACGCAGTTTGTGGACAAACATTTTCCACTTGTAAGTGTCCGTAGCCTCAGCGAAGAGGTACACTCCTTACCAGTCCCAGAGCAGCACCCAGAGAGCCAAACCGTCGCCCAAGGGGACCCCGTGAGGAAATGCCTCCAGAAGGTCCTTCTTCTTCTCACCTTGGTCGGGATCCCTGGCCAATACCACGGCCACGGGGGTCTTAACTGTGGTGTTGTCGAAGACAGCCACAGCACAGTGGCTGGGGAAGAACCGGGGGGCGTTGTCATTCACGTCCTCCACGTGGAGGGTCACATCTGCCTGGCACGATTGGCCGCCTCCATCCGTTGCCTTGGCAACAAGGCTGTACACATCCTTCCTCTCTCGGTCTAGGGCTGTGAGTGTGGTCAGCTCTCCTGGCCAGAGAAATGACAGCAGGTGAGCTTTCTCTGGGGGACATTACACCAGGATGTGCCTTCTAGATATCTCTGCGAGACAACCCCAGTCACACAGAGTTTTGACGCAGAGAAAAGGGGTCAGTTCTGTGTAGATATGGCTAGGAAAGAAGCTCGGCCTGTATCCCCCCACACCCTTTCACCTCTCTAATTCTCCCAAACACACTCCACCACCACAGCGCCAATTTAAGATCCACACCAACAAGCTACAAAGAGGCATAACACTTTTAAAGGGCAATTAGGCAATTTCTGACAACGTAAAATGTGTTTATCCTTTGGCCCACAATTTTACTTCTAAGAATATATTCTATAGAATAATTAACCCAAGGATAAAAATATATGTGTAAAGATATTCTCTGCAGCATTATTTATAATAACAACATACTGAAAACATCCTATATGTCTTTCAAAAGGGCACCGATTAAATATATTATGATTTAGCCATACAGTAAAATACTGTGCAACCAAAAAAGGATTATGATAGAGCTTTATGTACTGCTTTGCTAATATCTCCAAGATATTACTATATGAAAAAAAGCAAGTCACAAAATAATGTTCTATATAGAGATTTTGGACATGCATGGAAAACCAATCTGATAGAATATACATCAAGAGTGCTTATCTTTCGGGGGGAGCCGGTTATTATGCTGACTTTCCATTTCTGCATAATACACACCTTCATTGTTTGAATTTTTGTACAGTGAGCATGTATTATTTCCATATTCAGACAAACCACCTAGTTTTTTTTTCTTTTTTTTTTTTTTTCAAGACCCCCGCTGATCACCCTGCAGCTGAGCAAACAGCAGCAGACTGAGATTAGGTAACCTACCTGGGGTGACTCAGCATGCTCATGCAGGGTCAGGAAGGATAACGTTGTCTCCTGTCTATCCAGACAGCTTCCTGGGACACCACTCTCACCTGCCACCTCCCTGCTCAGGAATCTCCGAGGCATTCTGTGACCTACTGGTTCCAAGCCAAGTGCTGGCAGCTGGCCTCTGTGACCTGGGCCTTCTGTGCTGCCCATCCCCACCCAGTCCACTACAGCAGCAGGCAGGGATCCTACCTCTGCGGGGCTGCTCTTCCAAAGGAAGCAGACCCCACCCTGTCTTCTCCACCAGACTCTTACAGCCCAACCTCTCCCAGGTATTCATGGTCTACCCTGCAGGGCTCTCTGCTTTGTCCCCTAATGAATAATAATGACAATGGCAACCACATCTAAGGATCTCTTATTTTGCGCCAAACCTGGGCTAGACTTCTATATACTTGATCTGCTGGGATCCTTACAATAATACTGAGGTTTTATCCCCAGTCTGCAGCATGATCTTGAGATCATGACCTTGACCTTGACGCTCACCTGCCTAAAGCCCCTATGGCTCTAAAGGTAGGATTTGGGACCCTCTGCCCTGAGGGCCTCATTCTTTGTCCTCTCTCCTCCCCTTCTGTGCACCAGTGTCTGGCCCTCCATCAGGGCCTCAGATGTGTGTGCTCTTTCCCAAAACACAGGCCTTGTATGAATTCTCCTTCTACCTTGACTGTCAATCCCTACCACTCCCTTACCCTCTGACTAACTCCTTTATGTCCTCAAGTCTCACATACAATGGCATTTCTTTAAAGTTTTATTTCATCTCGCTTCCAAGCCTAAGTCAAGTTCTCCTATCAAACTTCCCCTTAGCACCCTGCATTTTTTCTTAACTCAGCACATTTCAAACCACTGATTCAATGGCTGCCTTTCCACTAGATTGTAAAGACCCAGATCTTGTCTTAGTCTGTTGATTATGTCCCCAGCATCTAGTGGAATGCTTGGCACACACTGCCAAAATATGTTTGCCGAGTGAATGGATGGATGAAGAAGTGAATTCCTGTTTCTTCTCCAAGGAGCCTACCATCACACTGGGCTCTTGGTATTCAGTAGATAAATTCTTGAATTGATGCTGCAGTTCAGGAAACCCACCTGTATGAGGATCCAGCTTAAATTCATCTGCTCCAGGACCATGCAGAGAATATGTGATCTGAGCATTGGTATCAGAGTCTAAGTCTGTTGCAGAAACTTTCAAAATGAAGTGTCCTGGAGATACATCTTCACTGACTTTGCCAGTGTAGAGAAGCTGGGGACGGAAGACAAAGAAGAGGGAGGTTGTGGGAGATATACTTAGATCCAGAGAAAGGCAGAGTGACAGAGGGAGGGAGAGAGAAGAAGAGCGAGAGATTAGAGAGCAGAGATGGAGAGAAAAAGAGAGAGAGAAGCAGAGAGAGGGAGGGAAGGGAACAGAAAGATGGAGAATAAGATGAAACCTGCAAGGAAAATGGAGATTAAATACAAGGAGAAGGATGACAAGAGAAGCAGTCAGAAAAGACAGAGAATGAGAGAGAAGTTCCACCATTTGAAAGCCCACACTGGGCTGGCCCGGTGGCGCAAGTGGTTAAGTGCGTGCACTCTGCTGCTGCAGCCCGGGGTTCGCCGGTTCGGATCCTGGGAGCGCAGGGACACACCACTTGTCAAGACATGCTGTGGTGGCGTCCCATATAAAGTAGAGGAAGATGGGCATGGATGTTAGCCCAGGGCCAGTCTTCCTCAGCAAAAAAAGAGGAAGGTTGGCAGATGTTAGCTCAGGGCCAATCTTCCTAACAACAACAACAAAAAAAGCCCACACTCAGGGGTAGAAGGACTTGCTGCAACCTACTCCACAGGGGCCCTTTGAGGCTTCTGGATGGGGCTGATGAGATGGGCCTGATAAGAGGCGTTCTGTGAGGTGTCAGGTCAAGCCACTCACTCCAGTCCAGGCATCCCTGGTCTCTGTGGTGAGGCCATGCTGTCAGGCTCACCCCCATAACCACACTCCTAGGACAAATGCTTGGCTATTTGAGTCAGGTCTGGACCCCAACGGCCCCCAGAGCCTGCTCCACCCTGCTTCCTCTGCAGGGAACTTCATGGCATGGCAGGGGATGTGGCACAGGGGAGAGGCTGGAGCTCCCTGAGAACCCAATGTTCCCACAGCTGCTGGCTCTGGGCACAGCCTCTAAGCAAACTAGTCCCCTGAACTGCAGTGTGTGGGTGAGCATGGATCTCTGTTCGTGCTCTGTGCAGAGGTTTGGTGCTTGGGTGGGCTGTATGAAGATGGCCCCCAGGCCTCTCTTCCCTGGCTCTAGCCATGCTGTTGACCACTTTTGGGAAGGCCAGGGTGAGCTTGGCCCTAGCCTCTCCCAGCATGGGGAGGATGCAGGCTGGTTTCTGGGGGCTGGGGGAAAAGAGGAAGAAGGTGTGGCCACAATTCTCCCCAAAAAGGCTGCCCTCTGAGACCACTCAAAAGGTGGTCATCTTGGATCCTGCAAAGATATTTCCCATGCACCCTGATAACCCAGGTTCTCTTTTTCTGCTATACTTTTCTGTGGTTGGAGTGTAGAAGACAGAGGAAGAAAAGGGGATGGGATATATGTATTTTTGTGTGTTCCAAGGTATGTGTCCATATGTATATATGTGTGTGCAAATTAGTTGAAGTGTGCATATATGCAAATACATATGTGACTATTTTTGTGTGAATTATATATGTATATTTGCACGTATGGATGGATATACACATGGATGAATGTTGTCGATATGTAGGTATATGCTTATGTGTATATATGTATAGGTATTTGCATGTATATATAGAGTTGTAGATGATCTTTTGTGTATGTGTATATGGGTGAGTACGTATAAGTTTGCATTTATGTATATATACTGAATGGCTAGATTTTATGGAAATTTGAATTATGCTAATTTGAGATGTTATAAAATTAAAATCTTAATAGTTTAACTTTATCTGCAAACCTTGAAATAAAGCAAATCCCCTCAATGTTAAAAATTGTTTACTGTGTTTAAAAAGTGTACGTTTAAAAGCAAAGCTACACGACAAGGATTGTTGATTTATGCCCTCTAAGAACACAGCTCCTCTCCCAACACACACACACACACACACACACACACACACACATATACACACACACAAACTGCTCAACATTTGTTCCCATGGGATATTTAGGGTTGAATTATACGATATCCTTAGGAAATGAATCCTTGCCTAAGGATACCCCTTATCAAAAATGTAACTGTCTGCACGTTTGTGTACATGGATAACCTGGAGGAAGGTCTCTGTGATGGTCTGTGTTACCCACGCAGATGTGGGTGTATGCATATGTGGGCATGGGGGGCAATGCGGGGTGTCTCTGGGGGCAGGTGTCTTTGGATGTATTTGATAATAATGAGCCATGCTAACAAGCTGAGCATGGAGGGAGTTTCCCACTGGGCATAGCTGACTGTGTTTGGAGAAATTAGAAGTTACGTTACTTCTGGATCTATTTTGCAGAGAAGTGGACCTTTGTGGGAAGTGTAGGGGGAGAGGTATGGACCATGGGTCCTAAAGAGCTTGGTGACATCCCTAAGGAGGGGCCAAGGAATGCCCTAGAATGATCCCTGCCTAGGGCACTAGTCTGAGGCCGGCTGGGGAGAAGCAAGGGCAGGCGTGGTCAATGATGGCCAGCCCCAGAGATGGTCCCCTGAGTCCTTCTCCTTCCTCTGGCCCTTCACGCCAGCTTCGTTGCCTCCACTCCCACCCCACCCCTCAGCAGGCTTTCACCTGTGAACACTGCGGGCTATTATCATTGATGTCCAGGACAAAGATCTCCACGAGGACCGACGCCTGGAACTTGCCATCGGAAGCTGTGATTCTGAGTAAGTACTTGGCCATGTGCTCGCGGTCCAGCGTCTTTCTGGAGAAAATCCTCCACTCATCTCCAACTTGGCTGATGCCAAACTGGCCCAGGGGGTCTCCCTCTAAAAAGATGGAACAGAGTTTCCAGAAGCCGATCAATAGGAATGAACCAGACTTTGTGCCATAGGTGGCTGCCCACCTGACATGTTTTTTAGGATTGCTGGGAAAGGCAAAATTTTCCTCCTTTAACTAGGGACCCACATTTCTACACTGAGTTACTTATTCCGTGTTATGAAGCCTCTTCCGAATTCAAAGGCCTCATGCTAAATGGAATTATCACTGTGAGAAGCACCACTCCAAAATATGTGGCTGAGAGGCAGGTTTCTTAATTTTTGTGCTTTGGAGGGCATTGGGGGAAGTTAAAGGGAAGCAAATTTCAATTCTATACGAGAACCTTCTAGTATCTAGTATCTGTTCAATAGTGGAAGATAGGAAGTACAACACTAAACTCTCTGCAGTTTTATTTTACAACTCAGGACATAGACTAAGTGGAGGTTCAGGTGGGTCACTAGGCTTGCTTCTGAGTCATCTTTCCTTGACATCAACCACTGATAGGGAAGATGGATTCCTGAGATTCTAAAATTCCAGAGTTCCAAGATTCAACGATTCCAAGAGTTGACAATATATTGACATATATTATTCTACTATTCAGAGATTTTAAGACTTTTGTGATAAAATTCTATTTCCCTAAGACTCCATATTTCAAACAGCTCTGATCCAGGATCTGTCTCCAGGAGTCTGTGATTCTTGGTTGGAACTTCGGGCTCATTAACTCTCCACCAGACAGCTGTGATAGCAGAAAGGGCCATGTCTATGGGAATGGGATGACATGGCACCTGGGAGAGGGGAAAAGGACACTGAGAAGTAAAGAAACTCTTTTGGCCACTTGTTGGCTGGTTCAGCCACTGGGCAGGGATTGGGGGTAATTAAGGTTTGCAATAGGTATCCACTGAAGAAAGCAGCTTGTAGGGTGTGGTTTTAATCCCAGTCCTGAAACAAGCTTGCACTGTGACCTTGGTTGAATTTCTCTCCTTATCTGGGCTTTGGTTCTCCCATGTGTGAAATGAGGGAATCAGGCTGGAATCGTATCTAAGGAAGTGTTTTCACTCCAACACTTAGATCCTGTGGTTGACTAAGAAGCCTTTCTAGTCTCCACCTCTTGCTCTAGGCAGAATACTACTCTACAAGGACAGTCACCTGACAGTTTTCATGGATCACACAACTGTCGATGCCTCCTCCATCTCCCAGAAGCTAACTGAGAACAGTTACAGTATCTCCCTTATATCCTATCTACTCCACCTAAAGTAATGAGAGATCCTCTTTGCAAAGCATTTTCCAATTTATAGGGGGCTTTTTCAAGTTATATCTTACCAGCATCCCTGGGAGATGAATGAGGATGGGCATGCCAAGTCTATAGATGGAGTAGTTGAGGTCCTAGGAGGTAATAAGTGGCAGAGCCATGACTTAAACCCATGTCTCAGGGTACCTCTTACTGGACTTTTTCCAATGCCCCCAGTGCCTCCATTCCAAGACATCCTTACCTGTGATATAGCAGGTGACCTGTCTATTCTGCTCAGAGATATCAGCATCCAAGGTTTTAAGAGTGGCCACAGGTTCACCAGGTTCACTGTTCTCAATCACAGATCCTCTGTAGTCTTCAGAAGCAAATCGGGGAGCATTGTCATTCTCATCTGTAATGGAGACTTCAACCAGGACCTGAGAAGACAGCTGGATGGTCCGGCCATGATCATAGGCCACCACATAAAAGCGGTAGGTCTGGCGGGTTTCACAGTCAAGTTCCTGGAGTGTGGTGATCCAGCCGGTCTCACTGTCAATGGCAAAGAGTTCATGGATATTGCTACCAGGGTCCACTGGCAGCCTGTAGCTCACCTGGCCATCATTCCCAGTGTCCTGGTCATTGGCAGTCACTTGAATGACTGTAGTCCCCGCTGGCATATTCTCAGTGAGGACAGCCTTATACGGATCAGCCTCAAATATAGGCCTATTGTCATTGACATCTTTCACTTGGATGTTGACAGAGACTAAAGAAACCAAGTAAGTGTCATTATGGGGGCAATGCGCCATCAAATCAATCTGGTACCATTTGGTGGACTCATAGTCCATGGCCTTCCTCACCTTTAGAACTCCTGTGTTTTGGTCCAAGGAGAAGACACCATCCTTGTTGCTCTCTGGTGTAGTGCCCTGCACTAGACTATAGATGATTGGATCTTGAGCTGCCACTGCTTTAACCGAACCAATTTCAGATCCCTCAGGAAGGTCTTCAGATGCAGAGAAAGTATACAGAGGTTCAGAAAATTTGGGCAAGGATACTTCATTAGGAACCACCTGAAGTCGTAACGACACCAGAGAGTTCCAGTGAGGAGGGCCCCCGTCTTGTGCTTTGATTTTTAAGTCAAAAGCCCGATTTTCCAATCCCACTAGGCTCTCTTTCACCTTGACAACACCAGTGGTTGGGTTGATTTCAATGACCTCTTCATCCAAGTCCTCCATCGAGTCCACTGAGTAGGTGACATCGGCATTCCGACCTTCATCTGCGTCATAGGCCAGCACCTGGATAACTGGGGAGTCTTTACTGACATTGGATTGAATGGACACTGTGTACTCAGATGCTTTGAACTGTGGGGGGTTGTCATTTTCATCTGTGAGGATGATCTTTACAGTGCAGAAGGCCACTCGTCCCCCTCCATCCTGAGCCATGACCTTAATAGCAATGACTCTTTCTGTTGAATTTTCCCGATCCAGTTTCTGCAGAGTGGTGATCTGGCCACTGGGGTTTATGGAGAACTTCTCACCTGCTAGTTTATTGATGATGGTATAATCTACAGTGCCATAGGGACCACTATCTTTGTCTATGGCTATCAACTCAATCACCTTGGTTCCCACCTTTGCATTCTCTGCTAATTCTGCCTCATAAACGTGCTGCGGGAACTCTGGGCTGTACTTGTTGGCATTTGTCGTGTTGATATACACAGGCACAGTTGCTCGGAAGACCCCATCAGAAGCACCTACCCTCAAATTGTAAGAAGATTCCAGGTGCTTTTTGCACAGGTTGAACATAGAAATTATTCCCGATGAACTGTTAATGGAGAAGTGCCGGTCCTGATTGCCAGAAAGAATCAGGTACTCCAGGTGGGAGGTGTCCCTGCTGTCAGGGTCAAGAGCTTGGACTTTGAGAACCAAATGTCCACAGGTTGCTAGCTCACTGACATTGGCTTCATACTGAGGTTGCCTGAACTCTGGGGGGTTGTCATTGATGTCAGACACATTGACAACCACAAGGGTCTCACCAGTGAGCGGGGGGTCTCCTCTATCCATGGCCCTGACCTTCACATGAAAGTGTTGTTGGGCTTCATAATCCAGCTCTTGAACTGTGGACATCTCCCCTGTGCTTCTGTTGATCTGGAAGAATCTGGAAACATCCGAGCCATCCTCTACGATCTGATAGGAGACATCACGGTTCTGCCCTGAGTCCTGGTCAGAAGCCAACAGCTGGATGACAGGGGTCTGAGCAGGCAAGCCTTCTGAGATTGAAGTGGTATAGACCGATTGGGAGAAAGTGGGAGGATTATCATTGATGTCCTCCACCAGGACTTCCACTGTGGCTTCAGAAAATGACCCCAGAGCTGTGTCTGTGGCTCTGACTGTGAATGTATGTTTGGTCTTAGACTCATAGTCCAAAGGGCCTGTTACTGTTAGGACACCAGTCTTAAAGTCAGTGGTGAACAGCCTCAAGGGCTCTTCCTCCACAATGTTGTAGATGAGCCGGAGTCCCTCTGGACTCCGGGCCTGGGTGTGGAGAATTGGGGTATAGAGTGTGATATTTTCAGGCACTCTGACTTTGTAGTAAGGACTCTGAAACAGTGGGTTGGATTTATTTCTCACGATGACGATTACTTCTTCCTCCGTCTGGAGGGATGGGGTTCCTCCATCCTGAGCAATGACTTTGAGGTGATACTTGTTTAAAGCTTGATAATCAAAGGGTTTCTTCAGTGATATGTCCCCAAGATAGGGGTCAATTCGAAAATATGTGTAATCTTCTGCAAATGCATATGTTACAGCACCATTTACCCCCAAGTCCTGGTCGGTGGCAGATACCTGAAAGAGGACATCCCCCGGCTCTGTGCCATCTTGGATGATTGTGTAATAGGGCAGATGCTTAAATTCAGGGCGATTGTCATTGGTATCCTCAACAAAGACTCTGACCAGAGCCTGAGCCACCCGCTGAGGGGTCCGATTGTCCCTCAATTCCACTGCCACCTCATGAATGTCCTGCTGTTCTCGGTCAAACGCCACACCTCGTGTCTGCAACACACCTGCTGACTTGATCATGTGAAACATATCTGTGCCATTCAAGAGGAAGTAGGAAAGGGTGTCATTCAAATGATTGCCCTGGACACCAAAAATCACCAGTGCCTTTCTGTCCTGCAAATTCTCCTTCACTGTTGCCCTGTAGACATCTTGGTCAAACTGTAAGCTTGTGTTAAGGGCTTGTGTTAAAAAAATTTTTACTAGTGCAGTATCTTGATACAGGCCGTCAGAAGCCCTGATGATGAGCTCCCGATTGAGTCCCAGGAAAGCAGGATTCAACACAGATATGCGGCCAGCAATGGGATGGATGGCAACAGCTTCATCAGCATTGCCAGTTTTGATGCTGTAATTGACTTCTGAGTCGTCATCGCTGGCCCACACTGTGAGGAGCTCCATACCCGGATGGATGGGTGCCACTAATGCTACTTCATATGTCTTGTCTGAGAACCTGGGAGGAGAGTCATTTACATTTCTGACATTGATGATGACCTGAGCAGGCCGGGGTGCAAATAAGATGGGGCTTCCTTGGTCATGGACATAGATGCTGAATTGGAAAGAGGGCATGCTCTCGTAATCCATCTTTAATATGATGGTTAGGGTTCCCATGCTGGGGTCAATTTTGAAAAACTTCAAAGCTTCTGGATCCAAAATTTTATAGACCAACAAGGAATTAGCTTCGTTGTCACTGTCAGAGGCACGAATCACAACGGGGTTGTTGTTTTCATCCACGATCATGCTGTTCAATGGAGCTGCTTCACTAATTTGGCCCACAAAAGTCAACTTTAAGAACATGGGAGCATTGTCATTTTCATCAATGATGTAAACAAGAACTATGACATCAGTAAATGCACCCGCCATGTTGCTGCCTCGGATCTTCAGCTGGTAAGATGAAATTTTCTCATGGTCCAAGTTCTTCTGGGTGGAAATGAGGCCAGAATATGAGTTCATGGAGAATACGCCATCCTTGTTTCCCTCTCTTAACTCAAAGGTAACTTCTGAGGAGCTTCTGGCTGAGACAAGAAGGATTGGGGAACCAATGGGGATTGATTCAGGGATCTCTACAAAGTACTCGGCTTTTGAAAAGATGGGGGAGCTGCTATCTGAGGGGTAGACATGAATGATCACTGTAGCCAGGTCATGCCACTGTGGGGAGCCTTGATCTTCTGCTTTCACTGTCAGAGTATACCGGGCATGATTTGCTTGGCCAAGTTTCTGGGCTAGAGTGACGATGCCTAGTAGGGCATTGATGTTGAAGAAACCCTCGCTGTTCCCTAAAACGAAAGACAAGACAAACTGAAGTTTACCACACCCTCAAGAGGTACCAACTAGGCTTTCTGGGTCAGTAAAGAGGCTATCATACAAAACCTGGACAGGGCAAAATCCACATCCCGTGCCTCCCTCGATTTAGTTATGACATAGTGTATAGGGTAGATATATACTTTATAAAATTCCTCATATGGTGCACATAGCAGATGCTGCATAAGTGGCAGCTTTAATTATCACTAAGTCTTTGGGTAACAAACCAAAGCTATAAACCAAAGGTGCACTACGTCTTTGAAGCAAAGAAAGGAGACTTATACTTTGTAGGAAAAGCACACTCCACCCTGTATTTCAGTAGTGCCTTTTATAGGAAAAGCTTCAGTTACATTATACAGAATATTTAATCATTCTTTACATAAATTTTAATAGCTTTGTTTATACACTTGATAGATGAGAACTATAAATATGGAGTCATAAATTATCAAGACTGACAGGGACTTTAAAAACCACATTGTCTACTCCCCATATAGTCTATGGTGGGAAAGTCCTTGTCAGGTGTGGGGAGTGAGTGGCAAGGAGTCAAGCAGGGAGGGACTGGAGAGATGTTGAGGCTCCTCATCAAACAACCTTTCCCCCACACTGGGGTTTCCTAAACTGTTTCCTAAACTTCAGGCATTCTCACATTGCCTTTACAGTGTTTTCTACATCCAGCCACTACCTATACTATTTTATGCTATTATTTAATGAGTATTTTCCTTTAAATTGATTCCTTTTTTAAATTTAAACTATTTTTTTTGTGTGTGTGAGGAAGATCCGCCCTGAGCTAACAGCTGCCAATCCTCCTCTTTTTGCTGAGGAAGACTGGCCCTGGGCTAACATCCGTGCCCATCTTCCTCCACTTTATATGGGACGCTGCCACAGAGTGGCTTGCCAATCGGTGCGGCGGTGCACGTCCGCGATCCGAACCGGCGAACCCGGGCCACCGCAGTGGAGCGCATGCACTTAACTGCTTGCACCACCAGGCCGGCCCCTAATTTAAACTATTTTTAACAGGCAACTTTGTATCGCTACTTTAAAAAGAAAACCATTATTGCTTGCCATAAATCAGAGGTTACCATAAAAACAAGTCAATGGAACAATATCTTATTAAAATCTAGATAAAATCTACTGCTTGCTAAATGGTCTGAGCCTCAGAGCTACCCTCTTTCTTTGGTAAAAATGAAGAGCAGCGTGTGTTAGAGAAAAATTAAAAACATTCTAGAACCAATGGAAGCTTTGTCCTTAACTAATCAGGGACTCCAAATGAGAATCAAAAAGGGAGTACTTTCTCTACATCCAACTACCTATTTTTCTTTGTAGTCCTTTTTGAATTTAATGTCTGTTTTGATAAATGCATAAGAACATTTCAGATTTAAGTTTTGAGGAAAGCTATGGTTATATGATAGTGCATGGTTCACAAAAAATAATGCTGAGAACTAATTATATTTCCCTAAAATGTAGTTTCTCAAAGTTATTGCAGTTTTTAAAGTCTGACCTTACTTGGACAGCAAAAATGCTTTTTCTTTCTTTTTTTTTTTTATTGTGGTAAGAACAGATAATATGAGATCTACTCTCTTAAGAAACTTTTAGTGAAATAAGTCAGAGGGAGAAGGTCAAATACCGTATGATTTCCTTCATTAAGTAGTAGATAATAACAACAATAAACAAACACATAGGGACAGAGATTGGATTGGTGGTTACCAGAGGGGAAGGGGGGAGGGAGGAGGGTGAAAGGGATAATTCAGTACATGTGTGTGGTGATGGGGTATAATTAGTATTTTGGTGGTGAACATGATGTAATCTATGCAGAAATAGAAGTACAATGATGTACACCTGAAATTTTTACAATGTCATAAACCAATGTTACTGCAATAAACAAAAAATTAAAAAAAAAAAGAAACTTTTAAGGGTACAGTACAGTATTGTTAACTATGAGCACAAGTTGTACAGCAGAACTCTAGAACTTATTCATCTTGCATAGCTGACACTTTTCCAGTTTTATTGAGATATAATTGACATGACATTGTATTAGTTTAAGGTGTACAATATAAGGATTTGATATATGTATGTATTGCAAAATGATCAGCATGATAAGTTTAGTTAACATCCATCACCTCACACAGTTACAAATGTGTTTTTTTCTTGTGATGAGATGATTACCTATTTAATGCCAGGACTGAGTAACACCTGAATAATTTTGCTCACCACCAGGAGGATGTCTTCCACTTGGGGACGTATTGCTCTTCTCTATTATTATTCCATCTATCACCCGGGTGCATATTTTATTATTTCAATGGCAAAGCAAATAGCTAGGCTTCATCACAGACATTCCATCTGAGTCTACCACTCATGGGAGCCATTCTCTAGCTGACTAGTGAGGTGATTTCCCAATTGGCTTTTGTGATACAAATCCTAAGTTCAGTCAAAGGACATGGTTTTGATGAGTAGACAGCAGCTTAGCAGTAGTTCCATTAAAAGTAGCCAAGTAAACTATCTAAATGTAATTATAATTTCTTGTGTTATACTACTGAGAGAAAAAAAGCAGGGCCCCAAATTGCATATTGATTTTTATCTTAGTATTGCAAAAATATGCATAGAAAAAGATAAGAGGGAAATACACAAAACTATTTTCTCTGGGTGATGGAAACTGTGGCTGAGTGTTATTTTCCTCTTTATATATTCCTGTTTTTTCCATGTTTAAAAAATGAGCATGTGTTACTTGTATCATCAGAAGAATATTTAAAAACTAACCTCAAGTTACCTGTAAAATAAAATTAGTACCTCCATCAGTGGGGTTGTCAGTGAGATAAAATGAGAAAAAAGATGTGATTATACTTCATAAATCACAAAAAGCAAGCAATTAATGGGTTATAATTTGTATTATTCTTCTTCAAGGATGAATAGACTTCTGCCATATGGCAAAGTATAAGAACTTCTCTTTCTTCCAAAAAAGAAAATGTAAAAAGCTCTGACTTTCTGAAGTTGTATAATTTCAAGGAATTTAAATTGTATACTGACAAGCAATAAATGAACATGATGCTCTATGGACAGAGAAGACAGAGAGCAAGTCATGCTCACCTTTGTCCCTCTGCAGCATCTAGCTCTATGAAGTATTAATTATTATTAAAGATAACAACTATTATTAAATACTATTAATTATGAATTATCAAACATTACAAGTTATGATTAATAATTAGTTGGATACTGGATATTATCATTTTTGTTAAATTAATTTACTTATAATTAACACTTATCAATGATAGACTAACCCCTGGCATTTGTATAATATTTTACAGTTTACAACATGTATTAACATACATTTTCTCTTTTAATCTTTACAAACACTTTCTGGCACAGGTAATATTCTCACTTTTGAGATAAATAAAACCATATAATAGATATGAAATCATGGTGTGGCCTTAGCAGAAAATGAAAATTACTCCCAAAACTATGCCATATACCTTACAAAGTATTTATAGGTCCCTTCTATTGTACAGGTACAAAGATATTACATTTTTAAATGTTGCATGTATTTCATAAGCATCCTTTATGTGTATGGTCATTGGTGGGTTTATATAATATTTATGTAAATTCTCCCATAACTTGAGTAGTCCCTTAATTAGTCCCTTAATTATTGTTCTTACTATCTTTGGAAGTGCATTAACTTAGGTCATTATAGTCCCAGGGAATGCTCTAGAATGGTAATTTGCCAAAGCTTAGAGAGCTTGACACGGATTAACCCTCAAATTTATGCCTCTGTTTTTTTCTCTCATTGTCGAAGCCCCTTCCTCCATGCTCTGGACTCATGGCCAGGCCTCTCACCTTTGAGGAGGGAATAGCGGACCTCAGCGTTGGCTCCTCTGTCATCATCCATGGCTCGGACCTGGAGCAGCTCTGTGCCGGGGGCTGTGGTGTCGGCCACACTCGTCTCATAGTGGAGCTGGGTGAAGCGGGGTGGGTGGAGGTTTCCATCCTCCACAAGAATGGACACCCACACAAAGTTCCTCTTGATGGGCATCTCCTGGTCTCGGACCTATGGGCCCAAAGGGGTAACGTGGTGAGCAGCAGATGGAATGGGAGGAGGCAAGGTTAGATTAAGGTCAATGAAATAGAATGCCAATGAAAAATATACCCAATTGTAATTCTCTGTATTCCTTTAAATTTTGCTCTCATTTATGCTTTTTTCTTTTTAAATAAATTTATCAATTAGTGATTATTAGGCTTAGCTATTTTCCTGGATAATTCCACTTTAGGAGAAAGGCAGAAATAAGCAGAGAAGCAGCACTTTCCAAATTAGATCTCAGAGAATATTAGGTCTTCAAGATGTTAACATGTTATGCACAGAAAAAAAAAAAATTCTATAATCAAGTAAATTTAGAGAGCATTGAATTAAATGAAGCTAAAGTTTTCTTTGGTGCAGGACTTCTCAGAGCCTTTAATATATATATATATATTTAATGTGCCCAGAGGATGATAAACTAACACATAAGAACTCTGAACCTTGAGTCAGGAAGGCTGGACTCTGATTCTGGTTCCACCATAAACAACCATATGAAGGTGAGCAAGTCTCTCTTCCTCTATGGGCCTCAGGTGCAAGACAAGAGAACTGGGTGGGATCAGGGCTGAGAACAGGGTGAGGCAAGTGAGGCACGTAGGGCATGCATTTAAGGAGGCACTCACTCTCAGGGTCATAAAAGAGCAGGCACACGACCCTGAGTGTAAATCCTCCTTAGATTTTGTGCCCTACGTACCTCGCCTGCCTCACCCTAGAGCTTGCTCTGGGCTGGATGGTATCTGGGTTCTTCCCAGCTCTGACACTGTGTGAATCCATGTTGTGGTCATGCAGTCATGGAGCAGGGAAAGAACTGTTGGGGGATATTTGGAGTGAGTCCAGAGAGAGCCAAGGCTGCAGGAGTTTCCTTGGCAGCTGTCACATCTCTTTCTTCACTCCCAGGCATCCCTTATGGAAGGTGCCTCCAGCAGACTGTGAAGTGTCACAACTCATCTCATGGATTATCATTATGAGCATTAGGACACCTGGCTCATCAGGGGAAAGGGAACCTTCAGCATGCCTTCAAGCGTATCCACCCCCTCACATCCACATGTAAGCACATCCTTATCCGATTTTTCAGTTTACTCACCATAACTGTCAGTGTGTGCTGGGAGGGCCCTGAGCCCAGGTCCAATTTCCCCACAGTTACCAGGACACCACTGCTTGGGTCCAGCTGGAAGAGGCTGGTACTTCCTGGGTCTAGGCTGCCATGTATGGTGTAGATGAGGCCCTTGCCCTTGTCTTGATCCATGGCCTGGACGCGGAGGAGCTCAACCCCAGGCAGTGTGTCCTGGGGAACTCTGACCTCATAATGAGCCTCCAGAAACTGGGGCCGATGGTGGTTAACATTGGCGATCACGAAGATGTAGACCTAGGGAGGAGAGTGAGACAGAAGGGAGACTGTCAGCTCCGGGGGTCAGGGACCTTGTCTGTCTTTTGGCCACAGATCACCTGCCTAGCACAGCAGTCATTTGATAAATGTTTGTTGAATGAATGATAGAGTTTAAAAATCACAAGGCTTTCAGATAGCATGCAGTCTAGTGGTTTTCAAAAACGAAATTTTCTTTCAAGGGCCTTTTCTTCAAAATTGAAATTTTTTTGTGAAATTCCCATATATGAAACAGATAAAACTCTGGCTGAAACTGGAGCAGAAATCCAGAGCCCCACTTAACATCATTCCTCCTACCTATGGTGGCCCCTGTCGCACTTTATCTTTAGTTGAAAACCACCCACTTAGACCAACCCCCTCATTTCACAGAGATCCTCAATGGGAACAGGAATTCTCCCAAGATCACAGAAGTGGAGAGTGTATCAGATAAGACTGGAATGCAGAACCTCAACTCCAAATTCAGTGTTCTTTGAGGTACATCACCTTCACAGAAAGCCTTCTGTAGCCTTCCCCCAACCAAGGAGGCCTCCCATCTCCTATCAACTCAGGAGTCCCGAGCAAGTTCTCTAACCTGGGTGGCAATGGCTTGGGACCCATCGGTCACCTCCACAGTCAAGTTATAGCTCGACCTCCTCCTTGTATCGAGAGGCTTGGCAATGACAATGCTGCCCGTGGTCTTCTCAATGTCAAACTCCATGTCCTTGTCCCCACCTGGAGTGGGAGTGGGCAAAGCACACACAACCTCAGTCATTTAGGCAGTAATAGCGCAACACGGGGTTTGGCTGGCAGACTTTGAGAAGGTGGAAGTAGATTCTGTCAAGTTATTGTCAAATTATTATCAAGATCCAAGTGATGCTACAGAAAAAGGTCAGCTTCTAAGGACTGACGAGTCCCAGAGGAAGACCAAAATTTGCCATAGAAAGTGTTCTGCTCCTAGGATTGAAACATGCAGGAGTAATGGAGCTCTGCTTCACGGTTTACAGGTAATTTGCAAATCTAAAGGTGCCTACACTCAGGGAAAAGTGAAATCAGACTCTGTTCAACAAGAGGGAATTGATTTAATAAACTATAACTATCCAAAATATAGAATCAGCATGCAGCTATTTAACTGTTCACTAAATTGAAATCTGTTTAGTGACATGGAAATATTTTCATGACATATTTAAAGAGGTTATAAAACAATATTTTGGCATAACCCTAAGCATGTGTGTGTGTGTGTGTGTGTAAAGAAAGATGACTAGAAGGTAACATATCAAAATTGTAATGGTGAATTATCTTCTGATTGGTGGGAGTTTAGGTGATTTTAATTTCTTCTCTGCATTCATTTGTGTTTTCTAAATTCTATAGAATACATGTATTACTTTTGTACAAAAGAAAAAGAAGCCAAACAATTAGAAAGAGCAGCAAATCAGAACTGGAAGTGCATCCAGGTGGTTAAAAACTTGGGACAGGTGCGTATATAATCTCTGAGCCAGGCTGGGAAACTCTGTGAGACTCCATGGTTCACGTGGTATTGAAACTCTTAGGTTCAAGATTCTTAACCTGGAATCCCTGGCTGGGTTTCAGAGAATCTATAAAACCCCTAAATTTGTATGCAAATTGTGTGTGTGGGTGTGTGTGGGCGTGTGTGTGTGCACGTGTGTATATCTTTCTAGGAAGGGGGCCTAAGTATTCATCAGATTCCCAAAGGGGTCGAGACCAGTCCCCCTCCCCCCAAAGATGTTTAAACTAAATCTTAGTTTAGAGACAGAAAGGAATTTCAGAGAAGGCCATGAGAGCTTGGACCCAGGTGTCTCCTACAATGAGAATGGACCCTTTCCCCTGATCTTGAGGATGGAACCTGGGACCAGAACATTAAGCGTGGCCCCAGCGTGCAGCTGGCCTCAGGCTCACAGTCAACAAGTCAGCTCTACACTGATTTTTACACTGAGGCAGAAAAGGAAACACAAAACATGTGCCTTCTCCTCCGGGTCTCCCTGGACCACCATCTTTGGTCTCCCTGGTGCTTGGCAACTGAGGCATTGTCCATCTCTGGCTGGGGTTGCCAATGAGACCATGGAGTTTCCACCTGAGATCATAGCTGGTGTGGAAGGAAAGCTTGGCAGAAGTGGTGCTCCTACTACCCACTGCCCCTGAGAACCAGGGAAGAGGTGATCACCACTCATGGCCAAAAAGGGGCTGCCAGGGAGCGTGACTAGGAGAGGCTCAGAAGGATTGTACCACAAGGACTAAGGCTGGTCTGTAAGGATGGGAGGGCTGCCACACCTGAGATGCTGAACCAGAAGAGGCCGGGTCGGCCCTCGACACTGATGACTCCCACCATATGGTTCACAGGGTCTGTCTCCATGACTGTAAATCTATAGTGGAGCTCGTCAAAGGCCAGCAGGATGGAGGAGGGCCGGGGCTGGGGGATCCACTCGATGTGTAGCCGGACGCTGGCGGAGAGTGGTGGCTGCCCGTTGTCTGTTGCCTTGATCTGAAAAGAGGCCAAAACTGAAATTGAGGCCTCGTCTTCAGGGTTGGGGCCTAAAAACAAAAAGACCAAGGTGGCTAGGCCAAGAGACAGAACACCCTGTGACTGACCGATCCGGTCTCTCGTCCACTGGTCCATTCATTCGACACACAGTTGAGGGCTTACTGTAAACAGGCACCATGCTAGTTGCTGCAGGCACAGTGGCGGACAAAACATATAACCCACGCTCAAGAACCTCGTGGGTGGTGAGAAAATAAAACATAATAGCATAAAGCCACTACTAACTGAAGGCTCACTGTGAGCTGGTTCCTAAACCGGACTTTACATTCATGGGCCTCTACCCCTCCCAACAACCATAAACATAATAAACTAGAATTTATTGAGCTCTCACTATTATCATGCCCTGCTCCAAGAGCAATATGTACAATAACTGGTTTAATCCTCATGCCAGCCCTGAGAGAGGTGCCATTATCATCTCCCATTTACAGAAGCAAATGGGGGCTCACATGGTGAATTCACCTGCCTGGGACTGTCTGCCTGTCCGGCAATGAGGCTGGGGTTGAATTCAGGCTGTCTGACGCGGAGCCTAGGCCCTAGCCACTTGCTACATTGGCTTCCTACAAGGAAAATGTTCTTAGCCCCATTTTATAGATGATAAAACAAAGGCTCAAAGGGGTTAAGTGATTTGTCCAAGGCCCCACAGGTGTAACATGGCAGAGCCGGGATAGGAATCCAGGCTTACCTTGATTCCAAAGCTCCTACCACCCTCACCAAAATCCTTCTCTCTAATAGAGTGGATTTCCCAGGCAAGGACCTTATTGCCCTCAAAGAGAAAGGACCAGAATTCCGATCCTTCGGCTAAAGTCGGGGTTCCCAGTTTCTCTGGCAGAAAGCCAGGGAAGGGAGTACTGTCTTGATCATGCCTGATGGCTCTCTCCCTCCTCCTGTATCCTCAAAGAAAATCCTTAACCAGTTATGCCACTCCCCCCTCTGCGGCCGTCATCCACCCCTCACCGTTAGGATGTTGTACACTCCAGCTGTGAAGGTGCTGCTGGATGACACCACACCCGTGACCGGGTCGATACTGAAGCCCTCCTCATCACTCTCCTCGATACTGTAGGTGACCCTGCCATTGAGCCCCTCATCCAGGTCTGAAGCCACCAGCCTATACACAGGCCGAGGGGTCACTGGGTTCAGCCTCTCCGGAAGGCGGACATTGAAGAGCTTGTGGGAGAACACAGGGGGGTTGTCGTTGACGTCCAAGATGCATACCACCACCCTGGAGGTGGACCTGAAGGAGGGCTCCCCATTGTCCAGCACAGTCACCTGGGGACAGAATCCGGTGTGAGTTGCCAAATGCAAAGCAGTGACTATGGCTCACCACCCACCGCAACCCCATCTCTACCCCTGCCTTCAACAGCCTGGAAATATGAGTCCATCTGTTCTTTGGTATATGCTCGTGATTTTTATTATCATAACCTCACCTACTTGGAACCCAGCTCTCCAGTAACCTCGCCCACAGGAAAGCAAACAAGAACAGAGAAAGAAACCAGAAAGAACAGGAAGAAGACAAAGTCACAGAGGCTCCAGAACAAAGCTGATGCTCTTTACTCAGGACGCCCGTGGGCCATTTCTCAGAGACCATTAACTTTCTATTTGCTCGTAATTCTCGTAAGCTTTGTTCTCTGGTTTTCTTAAGCTACTGGAGGTTAGAAAAAACAAATGAGACGATGTTTATGAAGGAGTGGGTGCTACCTTTTGAGTCAGACATGTGGCCCGACCCATGAAGTGAAACCCAGAGTGAGAGAAAAGGCACTAAAACAACTTCAGAACCGGGGGCTATGTCACGTAGGGGCAACTCATCCCAGGCGTCCACAGCCCCAAGGGCGTCGTACGAGGTAGGACATTTCCACTAAACGGTTCTGAATTTTTTAAATATTTTGCTATTTAACGATAAGAACCTTTACAGAACTGTGGAGAATGTTTCAGTCCCTAGAAGGCCATTTAGCTGCTGCTTACTAATAACACCTGTTTCTTACAAAGGGCATGTGCAGAGGCTGGGAGCATAGAAGGCAAAATTTATTGCAGTTCTGCTGAGGAATTTGTGTCCCTCCCACCTGATGTCTTGAAGACTAGAAGAGATGCCTGTTCATCAGTTATGGGTAGCTCAAGAAGGGGCATAACCAGATTCCTTCTGATTCAATCCCCTCTAGGTCAAGACCAATGCCTCTCATTGGAATGGGCACCAGGGATGCTTGTGGGATTTTAGAGACATCCTAGAAAGAGCACAGATCTAGAAGACAAAGGTCTGGGTTTTCAGCGTGGCTCTGCTACTGACCTAGTGTTTGAGCTTGGGTGACTCTCTCTCTCTGGACTGTGGGGATGGGCTAGAAAGCAGACTCAGTAATTACATAGCACATGTGTACAGCTTCCTCTTCCTGCACTCACTGCAGGCATTACTAATCAACCAGTGCTTCCTGCCCAGCCTGGACATGGTTTCAGATTCCTTCCCTTCACAGTGCTAAAGAGCCAGCGAAGACCCTGAGAGTCTACACTGCCAACCACAGCAAGGCTCAGCTTAAGCAGCAACTCTTCCCTGAGCCCAGCACCCTCCTCGACCATAGTGCTTGGAGACATGCATGTGACCCCCAAGGCCTGGCCCAGCTCCAGCCTTGGCCTCCTTCAGGAAGTTTTGGAATCCAGATTCACCACCATTACTCACCTCCAGGATGTGTTCATCCTTGTTCTCTCGGTCCAGCTGCCGGGCGGTGGAGAGGAGACCTGGGAGAGAGAAGGTAGGAGGCAGAGCTGAGCAGAGGGCTCCCAGGGCCACTCTACTGGGCGTGAGTTCAAGGATTACATTCAAATCCTACTTCAGAATTCGGGTCTTTGGAGAACAAGAACATTACAGGGAAATAGAACTCTGGAGAAAGAGAGGGGGAAACAAGGAAGGGGAATGCACAGCAGAGATGGTGGTATCAACAGAGGCTCTACCTGTGTCCTGCTTTCACCATTAGGAGGGGTGTCGTACACAGTACATTGTTAAGTAAATAAAGGCAGCTTGTCAGGAGTTATAACAGAGATCACAGTCATTGCATCCAGCTCACAAGAAATCACAAAGTAGTAGCTTTATTTTTTTTGTGTAAGGAAGATCAGCCCTGAGCTAACATCCATGCCAATCCTCCTCTTTTTGCTGAGGAAGACCAGCCCTGGGCTAACATCTATTGCCAATCCTCCTCCTCTTTTTTCTCCCCAAAGACCCAGTAGATAGTTGTATGTCATAGCTGCACATCCTTCAAGTTGCTGTATGTGGGACACAGCCTCAGCATGGCCGGAGAGGCGGTGCGTCGGTGCGCGCCCAGGATCCGAACCCGGGCCGCCAGTAGCAGAGCACGCACACTTGACCACTAAGCCACGGGGCCGGCCCCCAACAAAGAGGCAGCTTTTTACTCCTTTGTTATTAGTATATCATTCACCTGAGTTCTAGTACTGGCCCTTCCCATGACCAGCGGGCACAGATGAGCCAGCAGAGGACTCCTCTCTCAGCTCATCTGTACACTGAGGAAGGTGGACTTGAGGAGCTGGAAGTCTAGTTTTAATTTTCGGAGGCACTATGGCCGTAAATTGAGGGCATAAAGGAAAGGAGGTGCCAGTTCTCTGCAAGCATCAGGAAGGTCAAGGTCGATAGGCCCAGAGGGCATTTGAGCTCATAGACCGAGAGGTCACAGTTGGGGAGGGAAGGTCTCTTTTAAAGGAAAGCAGAGCTATTGGTAGGGGCCAGCGGGTCATCTGAAAACTTTCAATAAATGTCTTGATCTTGTTTAGGCAATTAAATGACGGAGTAATGGAATGAAGCCTGGGGATGGGGGCTCCGTGAGGGGAAAGGGGACTCAGGGCCGGGGTGGAGGCTCCAGTGCTGGAAATGGGAGTGTGATGTGAGGAGCGGCCTGTCAGGGGCACTCTCTTGCCTTGGGCAGTAAAACTGTCACCTCGACTTTTTCTTCCCTAACTGAAGGCAGCCGTCAGAGGGATCAGAGACGGCTCCTGGAAAGCCCCACAGCCAGAGGCCCTTCCAGTCAGAGAAGGAAGACATTCCTCTAGGACAGTGTGAATATTGTCCCAGGTCACCCCACCTAGGTCGTCTCCAAGCAGAAGGGCCTGGGATCTGGGTGCCCCCCTAGAAGAATGCAGGGATGAGAGGGCCTGGGCAGGGCAGCCTTCCTTCTGGCTCAGTCCTGGCCCTCCTCCCTGCTCCTTCTCTCGCTTCATCCCCGCCCCCCCCATCTCCCTGTCTCTCTTCTCTCTCTGTTTATCCCTCACCATCCTCCCTCTCTCTTCCTTTCCGGGTCCTCCTCTCTCCCTCCCCCCTCTTGATTCTCTGATTCTCAGACACTCTTTCTCTGTCCTTCTGGTTTTTCTTTTCTCTCACCCCTGCCTCCCTCCACCTTCTAAGGGCCAGTGTCCCTGAATTTGCAGCCTTGGCTTCCTGGACCACTGTCCCTGCTATCAGTCTCATCCTCCTCTGTGAGGCGGGTGTCAGGATTCCCAGGGAGTGCCCGTGTAGAATGGGGACCTGGCAGAGCCACCCCACGGGGCTGCATGAGGGTCCACTGAGGACCCTTCCTGGCCTGAGGTGGGCACTCAGCCGATTCAGCTCTTATCATTTCCCCCATCACCCCATCTCAGCCCCTACCCCCTCCCTCCCCTCCTTCCTCCAATAATTTCCCAACTGCTGTTGATGCCACTTCCAGTGGATTCCAGATCCTTCTACTCCTTTCACCCTGACCCACCACAGTCTAGGTCTTATCCAACTACTGTCCCAGCTTCCTGTGCCTCTCCTGCCTCCCTCAGGATCTAACAGCCCACACTCATTGAGCTCTTACCTGTCCAGGCGTTCTTCTAAGCTCTTTATACATCTCTATTAACTCATCTAACCTTCACAACCACCCAGCAGGTAGCTGTGGTTATCTCCATTTCACTGGTGAGAAAACTCAGGCATAGAGCAGTTAAGTAACTTTCCCAAGATCTTACAGTTAAGTGATGGACATGGGATACGCCTTTAGAAAATTCACCTATGTGCTCCATCTTCAATAAGACCTGGGGGGGCTGGCCCCGTGGCATAGCGGGGCTGCTGGCGGCCCGGGTTCAGATCCCGAGCACGCACCGACGCACCGCGTGTCTGGCCATGCTGAGGCCGCGTCCCATGTAAAGTGGAGGAAGGTGGGCACAGATGTTAGTCCAGGGCCAGTCTTCCTCAGCAAAAACAGGAGGATTGGCATGGATGTTAGCTCAGGGCTGATCTTCCTCACAAAAAAAAAAATAAACAGAAAAAAAAATAATAATAAGACCTGGGTCTTCTTCCTTCCTGGCTATTGCTCCTATCACCATCCTTGCCCCGGTGCCTGCCCAGACTGCTGCCTGTCAAAATCCTCCCCATCCTTCAGCTCAGCATGACCTCCCCTGACTCACCACGCTGAGCAGCTGCCTCTCTGCTCTGGGCAGCCACGGCACCACATCTACAGATATTATACAATGTTGTGCTCCTTCTCACTGGTTCTATAGTGTTTTATATCCAGATCTTCATGCTCCTGATGGACTGAATTCCTCAAGGCCTGAAACTGTGTTTTATTTATATTCACATCTCTCTACAGCACATAGTTTAAATACCTCGTAAAAGCAGACACCTTTAAACGTTTGCTGAATACATGAATGAATCTTGGGCTTAACACAAGATTGTGGATGCGGGCGAGATTCAAGCATTCATTTCCCAATTATTTATTGAGACTCTACTGTGTGTCATGCACTGAAGACATTATAGTGGGCAAAAACAATCAAGGCTCCTTTTCTAGAAAGCCTTTGAAGTCTCGTGCAGGACATGCATAGTTAATGAGATAATCACACAAGTGAATAAAGTGTTCTATGTGATAAGTGTTTCAAAAAGGGAGAGAGAAGATGGTGCTAGGAGATGTAATATAGTGTCAGGAAAAACTTCTCTAAGCAAAGAACAGCTTGGCTGAGATCTGAAAAAAGGGCAGGAGTTAACCAGACAAAAGGAGAGAAGAATAGAACAGCATGTGCAAAGGCCCTGTGCCGGGAGAGGGTGTGGACCGAAGCAGACCATGTGGCTAGAACCAGAGAGTGGAAGGGTGAGAGAGGCAAGATGAAGCCAGAAAGGGCAGCAGGAGCCAGGTCAGGCACAAGTTTGTGGGACACGGCAGGATCTGGCTTTATCGTAAGGGCACAGGGAAACCATCCAAGGTATCCAGGTAGGGAAGTGGGACTATACAATGGTGGTGATAAGAAAGGTGAGCTGGGGGCTCATTGCTGATTTATTACTTTATTTTTAAATGTTAATGCTGGTAAAAATTTCTTCTCCTCAACTGCAGGAAGACCAAGAACATCTCTTGCCCTCTGGGGCATTTTGCCAGACCCCTGTCAGGGAACTGTTGACAGTAAACAGAACAGGGATTTGGAAGAAATTGAGGAGCTAATGCCCTAGGTGAGAGATCTCTTCCCTCTTCCAAAAAGGGAGGGACAGGGTGGATCCAGGTAGAGAGCCAGCTGGGGCGTGTTTTCCGAGGGAAAAGCATCCTCCTTCGAGGAGGACTAAGCCGCTCCCTGAGCTCAAAGGCTAATAGGAAACAAATGTCACTGGGCAAATAGACACTTGGATCCCCCACCGACTGTCTGCCCTGGGACCCCCAGGCTCATGGTTTCCTAGTTCCCTTTTATCTTAAGGATTGAGGGACTGCCTGCTAGCATTCTCCTTTTCCCCTTCCTCTGATCTCACCAGGGTTCTGTCCTTCCAAGAGTGAATTGCTGGAGCTGGAGAATAGGATGTTGGGTTCAGAAGAGAGAATGACAGCCTTCTCTGCAATAGGGTTGTTATTCATCCTCCAACAGGAAGATGTGGCCTTGGAGAAATGTCCGCAGTAAGGAGAACCAGCTCTCAAATTCCAGCACCAGTGGGAACCAGGCAGGTAGCCTAAATTCGAGAAGCAGGCTGGGACCAATGCCATAGGGAATGAGAGGACAGCGCAGAGCAGGGAATATGCACCTGCTCTCTACAGGGAGCTGCTGTTGGCTCCAGGCAATTGTGGCCCTGTGGGAATGTGCGGTCAGTGTGGCCAGATCTTCCAGTTTTTGAAGAACAACCAGAAACCTGGAACGTTTTGTAGAACTTTCTAATTTTTAAACGTTAGCAACAACTTGAAAAGTCATTATTTAAAGCTTGTGCAAACCAAACAAAACACCTTTGTGGGCTACATCTGGCTCACTGCTGCAAGCTAGTGACCTCTGGATTCCTCGAAACCATAGACCATCCTTGCCCCAGATGGCTCTGGGTCAAGGAGAGATATCTGTGAGATGGTTGACTTGACGGAAATGGATCCCTCATGCCACCACTCTGGGCAGGCTTGAGATCAGTCTGGAATGAGGGTTAAGAAATTCAACCTGTGACTTGTGACTCAAGGGAGGAGTCAGTTGGGAGCACTTGGAGGTCTGAAATAGACCCAGCCTGACTACCAGGCAACCTGCTTAGCTTCCCTGGCTCCAAGTAAAGCCAGCTGACATATTCTTATTTTCCCAAAGAGATGGACTTTGTAAAGCAGGGGTTCTCAAATTTTAGCACACATCAGAAACCTCTGGATATCTCGTTAAAATACAGTTTGCTGGGCCCCACCCTGAGTTCTGATTCAGTAGGTCTAAGGTGGGGCCTGAGAATTTAAGTTTCTACCAAGTTCATAGGTGATGCTGATGATGCTGACCCCGGACCACACTTGAGAAGCACTGCTGCAGAGAATTCTATTCACCCAGACTCCCGGGATCCTTACCTGTGAGAGGATGAATGACAAAAAATCCCATATGGTTCCCACTGGTGATGTTGAAAGTCAGCTTTCCGCTGGAGCTGGAGTCCGGGTCCAAGGCATCCAGTTGAAGCACAGAGGTGTGCAAGGGTGCATCCTCCCGGATAGAGGGGTAGAACACAGGTCTGGACATCCGGGGTGGGTTGTCATTGACATCCGTAACCTCAATGTAGACTTCAGTTACAGAAGAGAGGGGTATGGAGCCTCTATCCACTGCCTGTACCGTCAGCCAGTAGCAGGACACGAATTCTCGGTCCAGGGGAGCCAGAGTCTGAATCATTCCTAGGGGCAGTCAATCACCAAACCCAAAATATTTTAGAGTTCAAAGAAGCTTTAGAAATCACCTTACCTTGCAGTCCCCAAACTGTACTGTGGAAAGAACATTAATAGGCATTCCATGAGAAAAGGGAATTCTCGCCAATATTGTGTGAAAGATGCTAAGTTAAACACAGGGGAATTCATATCCTCATTGTAGAACCTCTCAGACCTTTCTCTGCTAAAACAGGGCCAAGACTCTAACACATGGGCATATGCAGGGTTTCCAGACCACAGCAGTAGGTGACCTACTCTCTCCTGACTGCTTACGTCAACTCAAGTCCTGTCAATTTATTTCCCATTCTGTAAGTGGAATTTCCTTACAGTTGGTCTTAAACTGGTTCCTTCAAGTGTTAAGGCCTTATAGATATCAATTAAAGTGTTATGGATTTGATGAATAAATTGCTGTTCTCCTTTCCATCATCTTCATGATTTTAGAGACTTAGCTTCACCCATTAGTTCACTCATTCCACAAATTGCTTACTACGGGCCAGCACTGTTCTAGAAATCGAGGGTCCGCTAGTGAGCAAAAGAGGCTTGCACCCTAAGCTCTCATGGATCATACTCAACTGGAAGGAGCTATGTGAGAGGGCAGGACCTGTGCTCACAGCGATAGCATGTCGGAGCTGAAGGAACCTTACTCCTTTGACAGATGGGAAAACTGAGGCCCAGAGAAAGTGTATGACTTGACCAAGGTCATGTAGCAAGGAAGTGGAAGACCTGGGTCTAAAATTGACTCTCAATCTAATGCTCTTTCCACCACATCACACTACCCTTGAGCCTGGAGATAAACCATCCATCAGATTGAAAGCTCCTTGAGGGCAGCGGCCTCCCTATATTCACCTAGGATCTCCCCCAAGATGCCTATTTCAGGACCTCACAAGCCGAGGGTGCGCAGTCAGTGTGTGCCCAATTGCACTTATTTCTATGGAGCTTAAAAGGAACAAATAAGTTCATGCCACTTTTTTGGAGGGCAATTTGGAAATATCTATTAACATTGAAAATATGCATTATCCTTTGACCCAGCAATTGCATTTTTAAGAGTTTTTCCTAAAGAGACGCATGCATATGAGTAAAAGTGTATGATCAAGGATGTCACACCTATATGATGGAATAAAAGGCAGCCATTAAAAAAGAATGAAAAGGATCTTTATGTACTGACATATAAGATGTCCTGGCATTACATTAAGTGGAAAAAGTACGTTTCAGAATTAGTGTCTATTGTATTGTTTTCATAATAATAAAATGAACAGTGATAATGTATCAGATATAAGGAAGAAAAATTTAGAAGATTATAGACCAAATCATTAATAAAAATTATATCTGGGGAGATGGGGCACAGAGAAACACTCATTTTAAAATTAGATATAAAAAATTTATAACCACCATGCATTACTTTTATAAGCAGAATATATATATGTAATATATATATAATGTGTGTGTCTGTGTATATATATATATATCTGTATATATATATACAGATGCTAGTGAAATGGTTGATTCTACTTAAGTATATACATACACACACACGTGTATATATATACATATCTTCAGTAAAGATAAACTAAAAATAAAATAAAAGGGACAGGAAGGAGAGTCCCCATTTATTGCTCTTATTTTTAGCCTGCAGACTGACTTCTTTCAAAAAAGTCCCTGATTTTCTTAGGCCCATCTTCACCCAGGACCTGCACTCCTGTCCTCCCCCACTCCCAGTACCTGTGCCTTGGTCGATGCTAAAGGCTGCAAGGCCGGAGCCAGCCCGCAGAGAGTACTGCAGCTCCCCGTCCAAGCCACTGTCGTCATCGTGGGCAGTCACGACCATCACCTGCGTTCCCGAGGGGCTATTCTCCTGCACCTGGCCCTGGTGCACAAAGGAGGCAAAGCGGGGAGGGTGGAGATTCTCATTCACGTCCAGGACTATCACCTCCACATGGCAGAGCGTCCTGCGGGCCAGGGGCCTCCCCCTGTCACTGACCCACAGGCTCAGATTATACCCAGCCCGCCTCTCAAAGTCCAGCTCCCTCTCCAGACTGAGCGCGCCAGTCATTGGGTCCACCTGGAAGGTCCCAAGGGCATCATCCAACAGGGCATACCGCACTTCCCCCGCAGGGCCTAGGTCAGGATCATACGCATCCAGAAACGTTAGGATAGTGCCTGGGGGCAGGTCCTCTGGGACCTTCAGGCTGCAGAGCTCTGTGATGCACTGGGGAGAGTTGTCATTGGCATCTTCCAATGTGACTGTCAGGTCAGTGACGGAGAAGAGCTGGTGGCCCTTCCTGGGCTGATCCCTGGCCTCCACCTTGAGTATATACTGAGGCTCTGATTCCCGGTCCAGGTGTCCTGTGACAACCAGTTCCCCAGTGAAGGGGTGGAGGGATAACTTGTCTGTGGGGCTTAGCAGGGTGTAGCAAACCCTCCCATTGTCTTCTGAGTCAGCGTCTTTTGCTTTCAGCTCTGTAATTGTGGTTCCAACTTCTGTGTCCTCTGAGATGGTTACCTGGTACCCACCAGGAGGAAATCTGGGTGCATTGTCATTCCAGTCTTTCACATTCACTGTCAGCAGCTTCCAGGAGGACTTCTGGGGAGTGCCCAAGTCATACACTGTTACATTGAGGATGTAGAAACTGGTGGCTTCATAGTCCAAGGTGGCAGCTACAGTGAGCAGCCCTGTCTCCAGCTCAATGTCAAAGCAGCCCTCTTCATTGCCATCTGCAATCACATAGACGAGTTTGCCATTAAAGCCAGTATCAGGGTCATTGGCTGCCAAGCGGGCCAGGGGAAGGTTGAGAGCAACACTCTCAAGGATATCAATGGACTGTGGGAAGTGGTCCTCAAACTGGGGGGTATGATGATTGATCTGATATGCACTTAAGGAAGTGAAGTCCTCATCATTGGAGTCCTGGTTCTGAAGCTCAACAGAGCGTAGGATGGTCTTTGTGAAATGTGTCAATACCCCAGTTTTATCACATCTTACAGGGACCTCAAAACGAGGGTCCTTCACTATAGTAACATTCAAAGTCATGGGTGAGGCATAGTTTTTCCCATCTGAGGCTGTAATTTTCAGGGAATAGTTGATGGGTTGACCAGTAGTATGATTTATAAAAGGGCGTTTGAGGGATATCACTCCGGAGAAATGGTTTAGATCAAAATACTCTAATGCGTTGCCTGACACAAACTCATATTTTAGGTTCTGAAGCTCATCCACATCTATAGCTGACACCGTCATTACTGACTTTCCGACTGGCCAGTCTTCACGCATAGACACAGTGCAATTGACTTCTTCAAACATAGGCTTGTTGTCGTTCAAGTTCCTGAGCCTAAGGGAAACAGACACTTCCTTTTCCTGGCGAAATGGGGATCCCCAATCTGATGCCCGTACCCGGAAGGTATAAATTCTTTTCATGAGTTCATAGTCCATGGGTTTGGAGGTGGAGATGATCCCTAGGTAAGGGTCGATAGAAAAGGGCACAGCTTTTGGATGAGCGATGGAATAGGTGACATATCCATTCTCTCCATAATCCTGGTCTGTGGCAGTAACAGTCAAAACACTGGTGCCTGGAGGGATGTTCTCATCAAAGGTGCCATCATAGGAAGACCTGTTGAAGATGGGGGCATGGTTGTTACAGTCCACGATGTCGATGACCACAGTGGTGGAGGCCAGGCCTGGTGAGGTTCTGATGTGTATCTGGTAGTGGGCTCGGTCATAGAAGTCCATGGGCTTCGTGGTGGTGATGAGCCCAGTGTGAGCATTAAGTTTAAACCCTGCACTCTCTGAGGATGGCTTTAGAACATATTGCAGGTTGGGGAAGGCTGGGGTTACTTTCACCATCACCACGCGGCTGCCAGGAGGGGAAAACTCACTAAGCTGCACTCTGTAAATATCCTTCTCAAATTTGAGGGAAGCCAGTTTGGAAGGGGGTAGGTGAAAGCCCCTGATCTGGGAATAAAAGGAAGGTCTGCTTGCACTCCTGGCCTGCAGGCTGAGGTTGAATCCATGAAGATGATCCATCCAGTTGATGTCTTTGACGGACACCAAACTGAACTCATTGCCCCGTGCATAAGACTTGATGGCCTTGAAGTACTTTCCAGGGTCACCACCAACAATTTCCAATGAGTCCACTTCAGCCCCTGAGCTGTTTGCATCTACCACTATGGTGGCATAGGGGGCACCCTCACTGCTGTTTGGTGGAGCCAACACCACCGAGACGATGGCCGGGGGCTTCCTGAGGGCAGGCTCCACATGGATGATGAGTGCAGCCAAGTTGCCAAACCCGTTGCCCTCCGAGATTTTCCGCATGCGGTCCACAGCCAGCACCTGCAGCTCATACTTCCCCCGCCAGGTGACGTTGAACTTCCCAGCCAGGGTGACCACGCCGCTGGTGGGATGGATGGCAAACATCTCCGACCTTGTGTTAAAGGCATAATAGAACTCCGCGTTCTGGCCCAGATCAGCATCCGTGGCAGTCACCTTGCAGATGGGGCTCTTGAGGGGCATGTCCTCAGAGACGGTGACTCGGTATGAAGGTGGGGAGAAGAGGGGCTTCAGGTCATTCTGGTCCAGGATGTGGACCACCACGCGGGTCAAAGCTTCAAGCTCCAAGGTCTTCTCCACGGCTTGGACAATGAGAGTGTAGCTGTCTCGCACCTCCCTGTTCAGAAGGGCCGTGTTGCTGCTCTTTGTTCTTATCCTCAGAAAGCAGAAGTTGCCCACCACATACTCCTCTGTTTTAAACACATTGGCGACATCCCCAGAGATGACCCGGTACTTCACTGCCCACTGGGGCTCTGTGAGGTAGATGCCCATTTTCACGGAGCTCTCCACGTAGGTCTTGGGAGCAGAGTTTTCATAGATGGTCACATTGTAAAGGGGGTGTGTGAAGTGCCAGGCTGAGGAGGAGATGATCTCTTCTAGGGGCTTCTCACAGGCTGTACCACGGAGCAAGAAAATGGCAAAACCCAGCAAGGCAATAACCATGATGGAAAGCTCCCGAAACCCTGGGCAAAAAAGAAGGCAAGGGTGCAAGTTAGGAAAGAAATGGCTCCTACTGCTGTGGTTCTTAACTGGGGGCGATTTTGCCCTTTAGAGAACATTTCACAACGTCTGAAGACATTTTCGGCTGTCCCAGTTTGTGGGAGTGGGTGCTACAGACATCTAGTGGGTAGAGACCAGGGATGCTGCTAAACATCCTGTGGGGCACAGGACAGCTCCCACGACAAGCAAGGCACCAGCTCCAAATGTCAATAGTACCAAGGTTGAGAAACCGTATGATTGAAGAACAGCAGACTCATTTAAATGCTCCCTCCAGGGCGCCGGCAGATACACCACAGAACTGACCACTCCACTCCTTTTCCCAAAAACCTTGACTGGCTCCCCAGTGATGGTGAAAGAGTTCCAACCAGGTACCCAAGCTTAGCAATCTGGTTCCAAGTACTTCCTACAAGACCCTCCATCAGGGCTGAGCTGTGTCTGCACGTGCGGGGGCTGCAGGAAAGCAAAGTGACCCAGATCACAGGCCTGGCACAGGCTGCCTGACTCCACCCCTTAGTAGCTGGTGACTTGCTGGGCAGGTTGCTTAACCTCTGTGAGACTTGATTTCCTCTTCTGTAGAATGGGGACAAGGATATTATTCAGATCATAGGATTGGCGTGAAAATTAAATGAAATAACATAGGGAAATGGCCCAGTCAGGTGTCTGACACATAGTAAGTTTTAACTTAATATCAGCTATTATTCATAATAGGAAACTAAGTTTCATAAAGGGAGGGGACCTGTCCAGGTCCCCTGAAAGAGGAGGCAAAGTAAGAATTAGACTTGGAGCTTCTTGAGTCACAGGCCAGAACTGCTTCCCCTACCCCAGGCTCACCTACACCTGTCCCCCCACAAGTCCCTCTGGACAGGGCCTGATTCTGACTCATCTTATAACTCTGTACATAGAAAACTCCTAAGCTCCTGGAACGTCAGAGCTGAAATGGTCCTTGGAGACCATGGGGTTCTGACCCAGCTCCTCATGCACAGATGGGGAAATAGAGCCCCAGAGGGAGGAGGGGTCTTGCCTCAAGTCCCATAATAAGTGGCCAGGTCACAACTAGTCCCTGGGGACTGCTGAGCTGACCATGAATGAATGCTTCATCCCTCTGAGACCGGCTGCTGTCCTTGCTCTCTCCCTGGCTATTTTCCACATGGTTGTCCCTGAACTCCAGCCTGGGTCAAAATAGGAGACTCATCAGGGCCAAGGACAGGGAGGGGGGGAGGAGGGCAGAGTGTGGTTGCCAAACTGAGCCTTCTAGAAGCAAAACGTGAGGCTGTGTCCACCAGGCTGGTGCCTGGCCTGCCACGGGGCTCCTGACTCCCAGGAGCTTCGCGGCTGCCGGCCAGCTGTGCTGAGCATTCCTGGAGGAAACAGGCAGGACTGGTTTCTCCAGTTGCTTTGCTCTTCAAAGGCAAGTAAGAGTTAAACTTCCAGAGCAAGGGGGAAAAGGAGAAGCTTGGATCCTTGTCTTTCCAGAGTCCTGCGGGAACCGAAGGCAGCTTCCTTAAGACCTTGGGCGGCAGGATGGAGGCAGGAATGGAAAAGTCTGCCTAACTTGGGATCTGAAATCCTGCAACAGAAAAGAACTTGAATATGCCCCATCCTTCCAGCCTCCCCACCACCCTACCTCTCACTTGAGATCCTGTTGGCGACGCCCCGAGCCCAGGCACCTCAGAAAAGAGGGGCAGGATGAAGGCAGATTCTACACTTGGGGTCTTAAAGCCAGTGACAGAAAGGGATGCTGTCTATTCCCCCACCCTTCCTGGCCCCCTACTGACACCCCTTGCTTACCACGGTAGCCCACAATGGAGCAGGCCCCAGGAAAAGCCATACTCACACCCTCCCTGACACTGTCCCCTGCCAGCAGGAGGGGACCCCTGAGTCATTCAGACTCCAACCCACCCCCCAGATGGCACTGCTTTTGAAGTCAAAGCCCCAGGAAAAAATGTGTCCTTACCCCAGTCCCAGGTCCACTCATGCAGCGGCCCAGCGAGCCCAGGACGCATGCAGCCTCCCAGCTCTGCCTGTCCTGCTCTGCGGAAAGCTTCCTCTTCAAGAGGTCAGCACCGCGGGGGGCAGGTCCCAACAAGACACAGCGCTCAGCAGCTGCACAGACGCCTTGCAGAGCGGGAGTTATTAAGAGGGGCTGTAGGGAAGGGAGCAGGGGTGGCATCTCTCTGGAGAGGGATAAGATGCAGAGAGAATGCATCCTTGGGTGGGGATTTGGTGCCCATGGCTGTGTTGGACCCACAGACCTGGTGAGTGGGGGGCTGAGGGAAGGGCCTGTCTGACATTTGTTTCCTGGTACCACACCTGGACAAGTCAACAGGCTCACAGGGTACAGAGGCACGTTGGGCTCCCTGGGCCACCCTTTTGGCCCACAGCACCTAGGACCACCATTTTGAAACATCTTGTGAAAATATAAATCAATTCATATCACTTCCCTGCTTAAAATTTTCCAGTGGCTTCCCATAGCATTTAGATTAAAATCTAAGCTCCTTACCACGGCCTGGAAGGCCCCACACCGTCTGGGCCCTGCCTGCTTCTCCAGTGATAACTCCCAGCACTCTCCCCATTCCTCACCAAGCTGCAGCCACAGGGGCTCCTTTCTCCTCTGCAAACATACCGAAGTGGGATCTACCTCAGGGCCTTTACGCTTGCTGTTTCCCTCTACATAAGATTCTTACATGGCTGGCTCCTTCTTGTGATCCAGTTCTCAGCTCAAATGTCACCTCCTAACCCCCAGTTTGATGTAGCCTCCTTCCTAAAACCCTTCTTTATCATGTTATCCCATTTCTCCATTATCACCACCCAATATGTTCTTGTTTATTTGTTTAATGACTGTCTCCTGCACTAGACACTGGGCTCCAGGAAGACAGGAGCTTCGTGCATCTTATTCATGCATGAATTCCCAGTGCCTAGATCAGGCACACAACCACACTTAATAAAGACTACTTGAAAAATGGAAGGATCTGGATTGAGGAAAGGCAATGACAGAATGTAAGCAGAAAGAGTCTTTAGTGACCACCCCTTCCTTTTTTTTTTTGGTGAGGAAGATCAGCCCTGAGCCAACATCTGCCACCAATCCTCCTCTTTTTGCTGAGAAAGGTTGGCCCTGGGCTAACATCCATGTCCGTCTTCCTCTACTTTATATGTGGGACGCCGCCACAGCATGGCTTGATAAGCAGTGCGTAGGTCCGTGCTCAGGATCCGAACCTGTGTAACCCGGGCCACCGAAGTGGAGCATGAACTTAACGACTACACCACCAGGCTGGCCCCAATCATCCCTTCCTTTTTGAAGCTGGAAAATCAAGTCCCCAAAAAAGAAAGAGCCTTCCCCAAAGTCATAGGCTGAGAACTAGAGCCAGGTTCTTTCCTCCCGACCACGCTGCCAGAAAGAGAATGTGGTCACTTACAAATCGACTGTTTGAGTTCAAGTCCCAGCTCCCTCACTTGCTGACCATATAACCTCGGGTAAGTCAACCTCTCCGACCCTCAGTTTCCTCATCTGTAAGATGGGCCTGTTAAGAGTACTGCCTTCCTGGGGTTTTATTAGGACTAAATAAGATCGTTCATGTGCCTGGTCCCTAGAAAAACATTCAGTAAATATTAGTTACTATTAGTTTTCAAAGCCAAGGCGGAATCAAAGCCCAAGGTTGGGGTGAGGGTGGGGTCCACCAAGCCCTCTGGAGAAGGTCCAGCCTGGGCCCCGGCTGATCAGGAAGCTGCTGGTCTCTGGTCGAGTCCAAGCTTGCAGCCCCAGCCACTGGCTCTTCTGGGAAGCTGCGAGCAGACGCTTGTCTGGGGTGGGGCCTCGTGCCCCTGGCTCCCCAGACTCAGAGAGACACGTGCACGTGGGTGAACGTGCGCACGCACAAGGGAGCACACACATCCTGAGGAGGCAGTCTTTGAGTAATTGTGTGGGTACATTAATTGTGTGTGCCTGCTTGACAGAATGAATATGATGTGAGTAAATAAACTGGTAGCCTGGGGCTCGTGTGTGCACAGGCGTGAGCAAGCTCAGGTGTGTGGATTCATGAATGGACCCTTTTAGGGTATATGTGTGGATCGGACTCTGCCTCCTTATAACTCCCAACCCATTTCATGGATGGGGAAGGCAGCAGAGGGTGGTTCACAACACACAAATTCTGGCTGTGTGACCTCGGGCAAGTGGCTTACCTTCTCTGATCCTCAGTTTCCCTACTTCGTACTCCATTTTGAGCATGAAATTCGTTGATGTACATAAATGCTGAACATGGTACGTGACACAGTTTTCAACAAATGTTACCGAGTACTGTTACTTTTTAGCAGCTGGCTCATACTATTGCCTGTTGAGCTTGTGGGTCAAGAAAGCGCTCAGATGGGTGCTCACTTCATGCCCAATCTGCTCTCGTGCAGGCTGATTTTCTGCAGCTGAACGCTGCAGGACTTGAAGGAGGCCACGATTCATCTCACCCCGTGTTCCAGCTCACTGGTCCACCTTCTCAGATTCCTCATCCTAACATTCAGAAAATCCACGTGTTTATCCAAGTCACTGATAAAAGTCTCAGCCCAACTAGGAGGAGTGGTGCTCTAGATCTTTCCTCATGTTCTTGGTTAGTGATCTCAAGTGCAGTTCTGCATGCGTCGTCTCAGAATATGGAGAGCTCCCCGTCCCTGTGGGAATCCAAGCAGGGTCCGGGTGGCCACCTGTGAAGGATGAGCTGCTCCCAGGGGATATTTGCGCTTGGGGGAGAAGAGAAGAGCTCTGAAGTCCCTTCCAACTCACGCAGGTACAATTCTTTGGCTGCGCAGGGCCCTGGTCTCCATTAGACCCCACACAAGCCTCAAAGGCAACGAAGGGATTTCCTCTGGCTGTGGACCAGGGCCACACACTCGCCGACGCTTGTTCAATGGTCAGTGTGGTGAGTGACCTGGCTCTTGGGAGATCAGGCTCTAAAGTCACTCATTCCCCGTGGCCTCGGTCAAGTCAGTCACCTCTGCCCCACAGACCTCTTTCCTCATCTGTAGAGGATGTTTGCATGCTTGGGGGAGGGGCTGGAATGGATCCGTGATTTCAAACCCCTCTATTGCCTTCAGGGGCAGAATCTCTTTTTTTCCTGATGAAATTGTACCTGGAAACGCAATCTATAAACAGATAGGAGCAGAGCTGCACTATTAGTAGCAGGGGCAGAGGCCTAGGTCCCTCCACACAGGCTTGTTCCTTTCCCCCTGCGAAGCACGAGTTTGAAAAAGTGAACGAGATGACCTCTGGGAGCCCCTCCTGACTTGACAGGCTGGGGCTCTGCTGGTCTGACGTTCTGTGTCTTGTCATAAAGGGTTCTAAGACCTGTGGTTGGATGTGCTATGATTCTTATGCTCTATGATCTTCGTTTGTAGTGGTCCCTGTGCATGACTCAGGCGTTATAGTTCTAGGAGCCTATGACTCTGTGACCACTTCTGTCCCTTCCATGGGCAACCAGATGTACTCAAAGGAATTCAAAGCCAAATCAAACTTCCATTAACAATACTCCCACCATGGCCGGCCCCGTGGCTTGGCGGTTAAGTGCACGTGCTCCGCTGCTGGCGGCCCGGGTTGGGATCCCGGGTGCGCACCGACGCACCAATTCTCCGGCCATGCTGGGGCCTTGTCCCACATACAGCAACTAGAAGGATGTGCAGCTATGACATACAACTATCTACTGGGGCTTTGGGGGAAAAAATAAATAAATAAATAAAATTATAAAAAAAAAAAAAAAAAAAACAATGCTCCCACCAGATGTGTCCAAAATGTCAGGTTTTGTTTCTGAAGATGAAATTCCTCCCCATCACTCCCAGAAGTCCCCAGGCACAGATCAGCGATGACATTCTCCCTCATGGCCCGACACTGCCTCTGTTCTTAGGTGTGACACAGACATTAATTAATAGCCCACATAATACTCCTGGGAAACATATCTGCCCTTTTACTCCCATTTCTCAGATAAGGGAAACTGAGATTTGCATGGCACACCCAAGGCCACCCAGGAAGTTGGTGGCTGAACTGGAAACAGAGAGCCAGATTTCCTGAACCTGGTGGGTGCTCTGGATTTCCTAGAATCTGGGGAGAAGCAACGAGATATAAGAAATTTTTAAAAGTTTGGAAAGTCTTTCATGAAAGAAAGGGCCACTGGTTGAGTCTAAGAGACAGTGGATTGGAGAATGTCCATTCTGTCTCCAAAATCTAAATGTGACATTACCATGGATTTGGGTGCCCTCCGTGTTTATTTTCCTCAGTATTATCCCCCCTCCGCTCCACTGCCTCTGCCTCGGGCATCCAGTGTTAGGGCTGGCTCTTGTGGCTCTCAAGAAAGAATCCTAAATATATCCTGTTTGTGACAAAAGCTGGGAGGTGGGAGTGGGCCAGGGAGGGGGAATTAGGAGGGATAGTGCCTTTGAACCAGAATTGAAACCATAAGTGAAAGAATGTTGACATTCCAGGTACCTGTTATCAGGAAGTCTTTGGTTACTGAAATAATTTTTCCCTTTAGTGGTAGGGAGCCATTGAAGGTTTCTGAGAGGAAGCAGAACCAGAACAGAACTACATGCTGGGAAGAATAACCTGACATCAGATCAAAAGGGGGATTTTTTTCCCATTCTAGACTCCCACTCTCGTGTGAGCTGGGCTTGACTCCAGCTCTACTGGTTTAAGCCACCTGGAATTCACTGTGAGTAGGCAGGCTTGATGTACTTCTAAGAAACTTGCATGAACACTCGAGTCATTTGCTAATCTGTAGGCGGCCACTGCTGGGTTCTCATGTAACAAAAGCAAGTCAAAGAACTGGATACGAGCAGGAAAAGTGTCAGTGGCTTGAGCCCTTGATGGGTCATGTGACCTTGGGAAGGCTACAGAACCTCTTCTGAGCCTCAATTTACCTGTCTGTAAAATGGAGATAATAATAGCTACTCCTACCTACTTCCCAGGGCTGCAGGGAAAACAGGTGATGGGATAGCTGAGAGCACAGGCCGGAAGGACACAGAGTAACACCTTGTTAGGACCAAGAATGGCTCAGTGCATGGCAGCCCAAACCACCGTGGATGGAGAGGCTGTCAAGAGAGCTGTCTGTGGAAGCCAGGCCTGCCCAAACCTGGAGTCAGAGGGAAGAGAAATCACTGAAGAGGAAGTCTTCGCCTAGCACATGGGTAAAAGAGAGCTGGGCCTTAGGGTCCCTTTATCAGTATTTGGATTATTATTATTGATGACAACAATTATACTGTCTTATATCTGTATGCCAATCTACACATTTTCAAAAAATGTCTGCATGCATTATCTCACTTGGTCTTTGGGTAGGGGGTGTAGTGGGGATAGAATTAATAGTAAGAAAGCGGGCTCTGGAGTCAGACAGACCTGCTTTCAGGTCCCAGCTCTACCACTCACCAGCTTTGTGACCTTGGGCTGTTATGTAACCTCTCTGTTCCCAGAAAAAGGGAAATGATAATAGCACCTATCTCATGGAGTTGTTGAGAAGGCTGAATGAATCAATGCATGACAAATAATTTGAAGGCTCTGCCCAGGTTCACCCACCCAGTGGGTGGTGGTTTCAAGTTCTGGCCCAGAACAGGAACCCACATCCTAAGAAGAGAGACTCAGAGAGGGCTGGAGTAGCTGGAGCTGATTCTCTAGAGCAGCCCTCTCCAACAGAACTTTCTACAATGATGGAAAACTTCTATGTCCGAGCCATTCAGAGTGGGAGCCACCAGCCACGTGTGGCTTTCAAGCATTTGAAATGTGGCTGGTACAACTGAGGAAGTGGTTTTGTAATCTTCTTTAATCTTGATTACTTTAAATGTAAATAGTGGGCCAGCCCGATGGCCTAGTGGTTAAAGTTCCACGTGATCTGCTTCGGCCACCCAGGTTTGGTTCCTGGGTACAGAAGCACACCACTCATCTGTCAGTGGCCATGCTGTGGCAGCGGCTCACATAAAACAAAGAGGAAGATTGGCAACAGATGTTAGCTCAGGGCGAATCTTTCCCAGCAAAAAAAAAAAAAAATTAAACTGCATTGCCTCATTCAGTTAAAAAAAACGTAAATAACCACATGTAACTAGTGGCTCCATATTGGACAGTTCCGCTCTGGAGAGCACGGCACAGGAACCAAGGGCGTGTGGGACTCAGAGGAGGATGCAGGGTCCACCTATCCGCTCGGCTTTGTGGGCACACCCAGGGCCCACGGTACTTTTAGGGGCAATGTTTTGACTGAAAGTTTCTAATGTCTCTTAAATTCAGAAGAAAGAAAACAAACTTTTAGGTTGAAGAAAATGTTTTCATATATAACAATATATTCATCTTTATATCAATATTGTCATTAGATATAATTTCTAATATTTTTTTCATGGAGGAAGAGGCCCTCAAAGGCTAAAATGCCTGGGCCCTCGAAAGGCATAATATAACCCTGGGGAGATGGATATTTGAAGGAAACAAAGGGCTTCCAGGCACATGGGCTTTGAGGAAGAAAAGTGACAAAGTGGGGCATGATGAGAAAGTGTTTTGTTATTGAACCTCCTCTGCCAAAGTCATTCATTCATTCCTTCGTTCATTCATTCAATACTAATTTATTGAGAGCCTACCTTGTGAGGGCATTCTAGAACAAGACAGACGAGGTCCCTGGTCTTGTGGGGATTGTATTCTAGTGGCAGAGATAGAGAGACGATAAATAAAAAATAAAATAAATAAATAAATAAATAATACACTATATCAGGTGATGAAAAGCGATAGGAAGAAAAATCATGCAAAGCAGGGTTAGAGAGTGATGGGTGGGGGGATGCTGCTTTTGAAAGAGTGGTTAGGGGAATCCTACATGACAAAGTGACATTTGAGCAGGGGAGGGCCAAAAGCCATGTTGAGAAAGAATCCCAGGCAGAAGAACTAGGCAGTGCAAAGGCCCTGAGGCAAGAGGAAGGAAGTCATGCAGTTGGACTAGAGGGAGGGAGGAGAGAGGGTTCCGGCAAGGTCAGGAAGGTGGCCCAGGGCTGTTCAGACCACAGGAAAGACCTGCAGTGAGGTGGGACACCATTGCTGGATTGACATGATGGTTACACAGGGAGCAGGAGAGAGGGACGTGGGCTGGACATAAAATCTTAGAACGCTTCAAGACCATCCCACGTGGCCAACTGGTGGTACAGGGGCTGTCAGGCTGCAGGTAGGTTTGTTGGGCCCATAATATGTTGGTTTGTTGTTTGATGGTTTCCACCTTAATTAGTTGTTAACATATAAACATTGGGAAGCTTCACCAAAAATCTAGATTCTGGCTTCTCTTTAAAGAACTGGAGGACACAGTGTCCATGTTCCCCCATGGCACAATCGGCTGGAGCTGAGCAGTGGCTGCGCCCTTTAGACAGGGCCACGCTCTCCACGGGGTCACCCCTCTCCAGGGCGTCACAGACACTGAGGCTGCTTCAGCTGCCGTTCGTCACCGAGGTCAGTTTTCTCATCGAAGAGACACACATTCTGTACCCATATCTCTGTCCCAGCTGTGAAGAAACAAGTCCAGGATGGCTTCACGTCCACACACTGGGCCTGCGTCACCGGTGAGTGCTCGGCCCTGGCTGTAGGCATTTGAGTTCACAGACCCGACACTCACTGAGGCCCAGAGAGTAAGAGGTCTCTTCCTCTTGGGATTGTCTGTATGGATCCATGAGCATTGCATTTGGAGCTGAAAACTCCCTAAACCACAGGGCACCCCAGGACCAGAGGGCTTGGGGGCAGTGGGGAATCCTGCCCCACCTTTTCCGGGACTCTCTGGCCAGAGGGGTCTGTAAGATCAAAACCAGCTGTAGCCCAGCAGGGCATGGACCGGCATTTATCAATTAGAAGATCTGGGGATGACACAGGGGGAACAGCTCCTCCTCTAGGCCCGACCAGGGCACAAGGCGCACTCAGCCCTGTGTGAAGCCAGCAATTCTCTCCTCCTGGCGGGGGCAGCCTCTGGCCAGGAAGGGACTAGGAGGCCCCTGGATGGGAGGAGGCTTGGGGAGAGGGGAGAAAGGCTGTCCTGAAGGTCTGGGTTTGGTGGTGTCTCTGGTGGGGGGGAAGGTTGTGTCCTGAAGTCACGACATAGACTCCCCCAGAGGGCAGGAGAGCTTCTATCAGAGAGTAGAAGCAGCCTCGGAGGCCGGAGCGTCCCTGCGGCATGGCCTCGCCTAGGGGGCTGCTTATTATTCTGAGCTGCTTGCAACTCTTTGATCCAATGAAATCATTTGCAGGAGGGTGAGTTTTCAGACATATAGGCATCAAGTTCCAACTTGGGCGACCTTGGATAACTAACTCAACCTCTGAGCCTCGGTTCTTCCTCATCTTTAAAAGAGATACTAACTGAGCCCACCTCAGATAGTTGTTCTGAAGGTTCATCTAGATGGTTCACGTTAAGTATTTAACACAGTGTGTGGCACCTAACAATCACTAAATAAATGCTAGCTTTTGTCATTTTGAAACTATTGTTACTGTTTTGTGAAATGGATTAAACGGAGCTGCTGTGGTAGATGTGACTGGGGGGCCCAGAGCCCCGCCCTCCATTCATTGCTGTCTTCGCCTTCTGAGGCATCTCTCTGAAATTCCCAAGCCTCCTTAGGGCACAGTTTGAAAACTGCTAGGAGTCTGATCTCCATTTCGTCAAGACAGGAAAACTACACACAGAGAAGCGAAGTCACATAGTGCTGTGCACTAAGTTACATAGCACGGTGGTGGCACAGCCGAACAAGAGCCCAGTCTCCCTGTCCTCAGCGCTTTGCACTGGCCAAGTTGCTCCCCCCACCCCAGCTCCTCTCCCTACCTGGGGGCACCTCGGGAACCCGCAAAAGCCGCAGTCCTCCTGGTCATTTGCCAGGAGGAGAGTGCAGGGGGAAGGAGCCAGGCCTTGGGTCAAACCTGCTCTCAATCCTGCCTCTGCTTGCATCTAAGGGCCTGGCTTCCCCTCTCTGAGCCTCAGTATTACCATTTGTGAAATGGGGCTAGCAATGCTTACCTCACTGCAAGATTTAATGAGCTTATGCATGGAAAGCATTTAGCATATGCCAAGCACACAGAAAGTAGTTAATGCCATCACCACTGCTGTTTGAGTTATTACTATTACTATTGTAATAATTATAGTAATGTTATTACTATTATAATAGGTGTTCAAAAAACCTGTGTGGAATGAGGGAACTTTTCTCTGATGTGCACTGGTCCCCTTGCAAGAGCACCCTTCTGCACACACACGCACACACACTCCCCTGTGGGTCTTTGTGACATTCCTTCTCTCCTTGCAATGATTTATAGTAAAATCAAGCAGCAGCTTGAGCCGCATTAAAATAATAAGAAAAATTTCTATTCCTGTCCCCCTGTTCCCGTTGCGGGTGCAGAGAGGTCCCAGTCGTGATCTCAGTCAGAGTTTGAGGGGGCAGAGTGGGTGTCAGGCGGGCAGTGAAGACAAAAGGTACAGAACATGGCGAACACCCCGCAACAACATGGGTTTCCTGATCCCCTTTCTTCTGCCACTGACATGTGGGGGTGGCCTCTCCGGGCCCCACCTTATGTGATTTGTAAAATGAAGCCATTCCGCATGGTTCCCCTCTCTATCCGGGACCAGCAAACTGTCTTCCCGGGAGCTAGCTGGCTCTGTGGCCACCAGTGATGGGAACCCTGTTCCTCTCTGAGAAGCTGCTGGGATCGAAGCCTCTCCTTGTTCCTTGTGCCTGAGACCATTGGCCACGGGTCTGGCTCTAACTCAGGCACCTGGGGGCTGGGGAGGCTGCTGTCAGGGCCACGTAACATGGCAGTCACTTGCTCAGGCTCTGGATAAAGGCGGCCTCCATTAGAGCCCTGCCTCGGCCTGTTGCCGACTGTATGGCCTTGAGCAAACCATGGAAGCTGACGGAGCCTCAGTCTCTCTATGTATAAACTGGGGGAGGCAACCATCCAGCCGTTGTGAGGATCGATTAAGATGAAGGGCCTGAACCAGTCGGCACAACGCCTCACAAGGGAGCCCTCACGCAACAGCCGCTGGGATGAAGGTGATTCAGGGACCAGAGCCCCTACTCCTTTGGTGCCAAGGGGCCTCGGTACCACATCAGAGGGCCAAGCGGGGGCCCAGTGGGGACCCTGAGCAAACCCTCTCATTCCATGGGCCTCCACTTGCCCATCTGGGAATTGGGTCTAGTCCCCGCTCTCCTGCCTTACTGAGCTAACCCTCCACTGAGCTGCTGTCAGATGAGGCCCTGACGATGGTGAGGTTTGGGGAGTATGAAGTGCTTACAGGGGCACAAGCGCTGGTCACAGCTAGCGTTTATTGAACATTTAGCGTGTGCCAGGCCCTGTGGTGAGCACTTGGCATGCACTGTGGTTTTCAAGTGAGCTTACAGCAACCCTATAATTATCCTCATTTTGCAGATGGGAATAAATGACACTCAGAGAGGTGACCTAACCTCCGAGTTCACACAGCTAGTATGTGGGCAAGCCAGGATTAGAACTCAGGTTACCTGTGTGTCTAACAGTTACCTTGGCCTGCCTCCGCATGCCAGCGGTTGGAAGGAACACTTGGCTGGGGAGGGTCACATGATCCCTCCCCCCACACCAGGGAGCATGTAATCACGGGTACCCTCCAGCCAGCAAACACAGATTCTCAGCCCAGGCTCAATCTCCAGTTCTCCCTCTCAATCCCACTCCCTCCAGCGCTGCCCAGCAGTGCTGTCTGTCCGTCCAAGTCCAACCCTCTCTGAGCAGAACAGCTCAGGACAGAGCCTGCCGGCGGGCAGGCCTGGGCAAGCAGGAAACGGGGTTCCAGCAGCGGGGCGAGACAGGCAGTACCACTGTCTGAGGCACCGGTCCTGCAGCTGAGCTGGTTGAACCTGACTGCTGGGCCCCTCTGACTGCTGGGCCAGGGACCGACGAGGGGTTAGGGACGATTTGGGAGCATCAAGGTGCATACTAACGAGATGCAAACGAGCCTCTGCTGGCGGGCTCCAGGCCAAGCCCTGGAGATCCACATTCAAGGCCCCTGGGCTCTGTCCACGCTGATTCCTCTTACCCATGGTGACCCTGTGCTCCACCCAGCCACGCAGACACGGAACTCAACAGAGTGCTGGGCCCACAGTGTTCTCACGGACAACGCTGGCCATTGACTTGAATCAGCGGCTCTCACCGTGGGGAATCCCCTAAGGGGGTGGGGGTGGGGGTTAAAAATACTTATTCCCAGCCCCACCCTAGAGCTCCTGAATCAAAATCTTTAGGGGTGGGGCTCAGGGATAGATGTTTAACAAGTTCCCCAGGGCGATTTTGGTGTGACTGGTGTTGGGAATCCGCTGAAGAAGGTAATCTCTTTCTTTAGGACCCTGCTTTCTACCGTGCCTCCTTTCAAAGTTGATGTCCCATGTGTGGCCCTCTCCGAGGCCCCGGGGGAGAGGGGTTGGGGAAGTTACGAAAAGACTGCAATCTTCAGGACGTTTTTAGGCTAGAGAAGTGATTCTCAAGTGTCAGTGTGATAAAAATCACAGCCCCACCCTCAGGCCCTCTGAGTTAGCAGGGCTGCGGAGGGATTCGGAGTGCGCCTTTTCTCCGGTAGGGGGTCCACCGACCACTCTTGGGGGAACGTCGTCGGCCGTCGGGCAAAGCAGACACAAGGTTATGTTTAAAGTCAAACAGAAGAGCAGACAGGAGAGGGAAAGCGGCAACTCTCATTCTGGCACCTGACTTGCCCTGGGAAGTCTCTGAGTCTGCAAATCTCTGGGTCCATCAGCATCTCAAACCCCAGCGGCAACTGTTTATCTTCCTGTGGACGGATCTGTCTAGCTCCCAGATAAAGACTCAGCCCCATGAACCATGTTCTACTTGCAATGAATAGAACTGAACCTGGAAATCAAAGGGTTGCATCCACACACTTCATGACCTAGCAATTCCACTCTTAGGTGTATACAGAAGTGTGTACATATGTTCACCAAAAGATTCACATGAGAATGTTCAGAGCTGCACTATTTATAATAGCCCTGCATTGGAAATAACCAAAATGTCCATCAAGAGCAGAATGGATAAGTGAATTATGATGTGGTCATATAATGGAATACTATGCAGCAAAGAAAATAAAGTATTGCTCTAGGCAACAATACAGATGAATCTCGCTCACATAATATGGGGTGAAAGCAGCCACATACAGATACAAATACTGTCCTATTCCAACTATGTAAAGTTTAAAAACAGGCGAAACTCATCTATGGATTAGACCAGGATAAAGTTAACCTTGGGGGGCGAGAAGGGGGGTGGTTAGTGACTGAAAAGGCACAAATGGGGTTTCCACAATGATGATGTTGTTCTGTTTCTTTATCTGGGAACTGGTTACTTTCCGGAAAGTTCATTGACCTGTACACGTGTGATTTGTGCACTTTTCTATATGCATATTATACTTCATTAAAAAGTTTTCTAAAAATGCTGATAAACTACTTCAAAGAAGACTTTTAATAAAAGAGAACACATTTAAATAATAAGAGAGTCTGACTATGGCCAATTGTGCGGAATTTCATGACCATGGGATCCCGGACTCCTCCTGCCCCAGGAACCAGGAAGGAGACAGTTCTCAGAAACCGAGAAACGTGGGAGCAGAGCCAGGGCATACCAGGGCTGTGGAAACCCGATGCCTCAGCAGTTTCCTTCCCCGCCCCCACCGGCCCGCCCTCCACAGAACCGCAGGGACAAGGGCGAGCCCACTCTCCACCGGGTTCCCAGGTTCAGCTGAGTTCCAGTTCATTGGGGTTTACTTCATGTAGCATTTTTCTGTCCTCAGAGCAATTTTCTGGGCCATTTTCTTGTTTGGTCTCCTCAAAGACCCCATGAGGGGAGCAAGGAGTATTTTCATTTTATAGATGGGGAAGTTGAAGCCCAGAGATGGAATCAAAAGACTTGTCCAAGGTCATACTGCTAGCAAGTGGTCCCATCAGGACTCAGACACAAGGCTTCAGATGTCAAATCCAACACTCACTTGGCCCTTCCCATAATCCAGTGCGAATTATAGCACCTGTCGCTTAGTGAGCACCTGCCCCGTGGACGTCTCAGAGCCCTTCAACCACCCAAGGAGGTAGGTACTATCATTTAATCCTCATCTTACAAATGAAAAAACTGAGGGTCAGAAAGTCCAAGTGCCTTGTCGGAGGTCAGTGGCCAGGAGGCATGGAACATGGATTAGAGCAACTGGTCTGTCGGAGCTGAGTCGGAGCTCAGTCCAATGGTTCCCAACCCAGCCGGACCTCACCTGGAGTTCCCTTGGAGCTTGGAGAAATACAGAGTCTCTGGCTCCACCCCTAGACCCCACATTCTGATTTTGTAGACCGAGGATGGGGCTGAGGAATCTGTATTTTTAAAAAATAGCTCTGAGTATTTGGGAAGCTCAGCTCTAAACTAGGCTGCCACTGAAATATGACAGTAAAAACAAAACAGTTTTTAAAGGTAAAGTTTAATTTAGCAATTTCCAAATTAACTCACTGGACCTCTCTAACAATTAGAGTTCTCCTAACGGTGGTGCCCAAGCCCACAAGACAGTATTGGAGAACAGCCTGCCTGGCCAGCTAATAGCTGCACTGAGGGTGGGGGGTAGTGCCTGGCAAGGGGCATTGAGGGCTCTTGAGGGGCTGGTGATGTCTGCTTTTCGCTCTGGTTGCTGGTTAGCCACCATTGGTGTTCACTTTGTAAAAATCCATCAAGCTGTAACTTACAATTGATGCCCTCTGTTTTTGAATGTTCACAAAAAGAAAAAAAAGTCAGGCTGACCATTTGTCAGAGACACTGTACAAGGAATATTTCCACAGAGTAGAGAGTTGTAGTAGGAATCCAATAGGGTTCTTCTAATTATACGCTTCTGAGAGCTTGAGATTCTAGGATTTGAATTTTCCAAGATGCTATGATTCTCTGAGTCAATTCCCAAGATATCAGGAGCCCCCAAAGCTATAACAGTAGCTAACGTTTAGTGAACTCTTAATATGTGCTGAGTGCTATGCTAAAAGCTTTCCATGCATCAACACACAGTGCATCTGTGAGGTAGATAGCATTAAGCACCCTCACACCCCTCAGAGAGGTGAAATGACGTGTCCAAGGTCACAGAGATAGAAAGCAGCAAAGCCAGGACCGGAACTCGAGCACCCTCCAGAACTCATGTGCCCAACCATGGTACCATACTGGTATCAAGCACTGCCGCTTCCCAGGCTAAGCTTCTAGGCGTCTAAATGGTGCATTTTGTGCCGTCTAGCCTTGCATTTGCTGGGAGGACCCAGAGGGAAGGGGGTGCTGCAGGGACAGACAGCAGCTCTGACTTGGGACACGTGAACACACGCGGGCCAACACGCACACACATGCTGACATTACCCCACGGCTGGCATGTGCAGTCCTGCTCAACTTGCACCGAGGCCAGCTGCTGTGGGCACTGGAGCTGAACGGGAACTGAGAACTGGAGAATTCTCATTGTGGGCGCCCTGCCTTCAGCCAGGGGACGGACAGCTGCCCGTTTACCTGTTGCTCAGGTGGCCTGTAGGGGCTGCTCCAGTCTCAGGAAGGGGGGTGGGGAGGGATTTCTCTCTTCTGCAGGCTCCAAACTGGAAAACGCTTAAGGCACCACCTCTTTCAGAAGGAGATGAATTTTAGGAGATAATTTCTTAATCAGTGGATAATTGTGGACTATCAAACACTGTGATTGGCTAAGAGAGAGACAACAAAATATCTTAACCTTCTACTCTGACCCCCCTCCTTAAATTCCTGCTGCACCCCACAGCCACAGACACCTAGCCAACACACTCTTTGACTTAAACTCCTTCAACATGGTCCTCCAATCCTTGCAAAACAAAAGCCATACTCCTATGATGATTTTCTAAAGTCCTTATGTTTTAAAGACATATATGGAAATATTTTCAGATGCAATTATATATCTGGGATTTGCTTCAAAATAGTCTGGTGAAGGAAGCATTGGTGGGGGTATAGAGGAAACATAATTGTCGAAGCTGGGTGATGGTTTTTTTTTTATACCATTCTACTTACTTTTGTATATTTCTATAATTTCCCATTAATAAAAAATTATATATAAGTTACATTTTTTTAAAAAAGCCATGCTCCTTGGCCTGATATACAACGCCTTCAATGACCCGGCCCCATCCTACCTCTCAAAGCACGTCCCTCCAAATGTTCTCCACCCACCTGATAGTTTCCTGCATCGCCTGCTGTTTTCTTTTTTTTTTAACCGCTGTGCCTTTGCACATGCTACTATCTCTTTCTGAATTGCCTTTCCCGCTTTTCTTTCCTTATTTAAGCCTTATTCAGTCTTCAACACTGATGTTCTGTACCAGCTCCTCCGAGAAGGCTTCCTTCATTGACTGCATAACTGGGCTAACTTTGGCTCCTCTGGGCCTCACGCCAGCCCATGTTTGTCTCTATGTTACTGCCTACATCAAAGTATTAAACCATCCACTTATGGGCCTGCCTCCACCAACTGTGAATCTTTAGGGGCCTGAGGCATCATGAACTAAGTGTCTGTTGAGAGAATAGAAGCTGTGTGACCCAAAGGAAGTGGCTTAGCTTTACTGAGTCTCTTTTCGTCTCCACACTGGAAACAATAGCAACCACAGAAAGAAATGGTAGAGGATGCTGATGGCTGACCCGCAGGGCAGTTGTGCAGAGAACAGAAGAGAAGGTGTGTGTGACACGGTCTAAGTGGGGGACAGCATCAGTGAATCAGAGCTCTCTTTCCAACGTTTAAATCTCATGCTCTGAAATGGCTCCATTGGCTGCATGCCAACCCAGGACGCCATCACAACCTGACTATTGACTTTTGGCAAGTAATGCAAAATCTATAAATAAATAGACAAAAAACTCTAGCTTCAATATGAGTCGTGTGGTAAGTTTAAAAACTCCTCACACACACACAAAAAACAAAACAAACAGGATCTATGGTTGCATCTCTAAAATGGGACCACTAATTCCTGAAGGGAGACTTTGGGGAACTCCTAAGGACCTTTCCAGTTACAGTTAGACACCTGCTGACTTGCTGGCAATAGTGATGGAGTGGTGGGTGCACACGTGTGCTTGTGTGCATGCTTGTGCTTGTGTGTGCGCGCGTGTGCATGTACGTGTGTTGGTGGGTGTTGGGAGAGGAGTCTGATTGATGAGGTTTGTGTCCCCTGTCACCTGAAGGGCAGCTGACAGTCTAGGGATCAACCTCGTTGTTGATCCCAAATTGCCTGCAGGGGCTGTGGGATGATTTACTGGCCTCTGAGACTGCCCATCCACCTAGGAAACAGGGCCCTCTCCTGAACCGGGCCAGACAGAGAGAGGCAGAGGAAAGGGAAAAGACCTGGGTAATGGTCCCATTTTCCCCAATCACTTGGTGTGTGACCTCGGTCAAGTTGTCAGCCTTCTCTGGTGAGGCCTCGGTGTCTCCATCTGTCTGATTCAATGATCTCTAGGGACCCTCTACTCCCGACTCATCTATAACTGGGTTCGGCTAATGCTTAGTCTCTCTAAGCGACAGTTCTCATCTATGAATTAGAAATGAAGGTTCATTCATCCTCTCAGCAGATATGCAAGGAGCTTCTCTTATGTGCCAGGCACCGTGCTGGACATGGGTGCCAGAGCAGCGAGCGACACTTCGGAGGAGAGAGAATATCAAACAAAAAATACACAAATAACTAACACTGTAATGACAAGTGTGATTTGTCTCAGGAAGGAGCACTTTAGAGGCTGTGAGATGATCTCCACCCCAGGGGAAGCAGAGGGGAGCCAGTTAATTGATGACTGTGGACGTAATAAATAAGCCCTGGGCACTGCATGCTTTACCTCATTTAATTCTCACAGCAACCTCTGAGAAAAGGTTTTTCAAATGAGGAGAAGGTTTAGAGAAATTGAGGCCCAGGTCACACAACTAATAATATCCAGGATTTGGACCCACACTTTTCTTTGTAAACCTGTCTCTAAACCCCTATTATAAATGTAAGCATTAGTACTATTAGTCATAGAAATCGTAGTATTGAGCTTTGAGCTAGCTCAGCTTGTGCTGGGGCCCCAGGAAGCACGGGCGGCTTCCAGAGGCTCTGCCCATCTGGTACTGAAGGAACCCAAAAGGCAGGGCCCATCCAGGCAGGAAAGTCCCTGACTGTACCAGCCCCATCGCCCCCAGCACACACCAGTTCTCTCTAAGGCTTGGCACCTGCCCCACCTTCTCTCCCACCTGGTCCCACCTGGCCAGCAGCAGTGCCGGTGCCACGGCCTGTCATGGGGCAGCTGGAAGGAGAACTTCCAGGGCAGGGTGACTTCAGTTGCACTGAGGGAAGGGTGTGCAGGGAGCAGAGCATGGTGGCCCAACTGATGGAGGACTGTGTAGAGGTAGCCCGGCAGCTCCTCCCTGCAGAAAGCCTGGGCGCAGCTGATATAGGGGTTGGAGAATGGCAATGTCCTTCTGGGTCTGTTCCCGGAGTCCTTAAGGAGGCCGCTAAGAGTCATGGAACCAAAAGAGAAGGCCGGGAAGACCTTGACTCCCTGTAATTTCTCCCCCATGTTACAGATGAGGAAACCGAGGCCTGGGGAGCTCATGGCAGAGGGGGCCTCGCTGTTTCACTCCACCGGGCTAACCGACATGGACTCAGCACCTTCCTGCCAGCGTAGCCCATGCTCCTGCCTCTTACTGCACCGCAGGACGCTGAGCCCGTGGGCTTCCTCACCTGCAAAAGGCAGACATCATCCCCGCTCAACAGGCTTGTTGGAGTGAATCAGTTTAGAATGGGTTTTAGCAATAATCCAACCACCTTTATCTTATATGTAGGGAAAGAGGCCCAGAGAGGTACAGAACTGTCTTAGGCCACACAGCCTGTAAATTACAGAGACACGAATCATGAAATTGTCTTTTCACCCTGCCTGCTTTGAAAACTCAAAATTTTCAAATGACCATGCATACTCAGCCCAGTCCCTGAACGCAGGAAGCATCCAGTGGGTATCAGCTGTAATAATCACTGTTAGCAGTGTTCTGTGTGGACGGCGCTAGTAATCTAGCCTCAGCCCTCCCATCTGCAGAAGGAGCTGAAGGACGAGTGCTCTGAGTCCTGAGCCTGCCTCTCTGCCTCCCTCCTCTTTCCTGAGCCCAGGCCGTCAGCTCCAGGGTGCAGCCGGGGACAGAGGCAGGCTTTCTGAGCCCTTGGCAAACCTCGGTGGCCCCGCTGCTCCCCACAGTGGGGCAAATAGCACAGGGGAGGGCTGAACTCCGGCCTGGTGGCCCCACTCAACATTGCACTCCAGCTCTCCTGCCTCCGAAGACATGCATCCGATTCCTGCGTCGCCTAAGACAGGGCGACAGAGCTGTTCCCCCCGACCCCAGTGCCACTTCTGGTGCCTCTCAGACTTGCAGCTTTTCACAGCCCTTAGAGACTGTGAGCGCCCCCATTTTAAAGCCAGGAAAGCTGAGGTTCTAATCCGGGTGCCTCTAAAGAGTCAGACGAGAGCCAGGGTGGCCAGTTATCTGACTCTCCCTCAGGCCCTCCCTCCCTCCTCCTCACCAGGTAGCTTTGTCTGTGATAGGGCCCCCGTGCCCCCCTGGACTCACACAGGAAGCCAGCACCTCTTGGTTCCCTGGCCTCAGCACTTCCTCCTAAAACCATGGAGGAAACTGTCCTCACGTCTCCCTGAAGGCTCATCGCCGGAAAGCCCAAGCAGGGAATTTCATTCTTCCAAGGACGAGAGTCCAACTTCCCACATGTGCAAATATGACCTTGCTCCTCCATGAGATCAAAGCCCTAGCCTTGTCCTTTCCTGGGCTCCAATCCCCAGCCCCCGGGCTTGGGCTGGCTTCATTCAGTGTACCTAGGTGATCCAAGACCCAGGTGCCCCTGTCCTACCCCCGCCATGCCTGCCCCAGCCATCTCCTTTTTCCCTCTCCACCTTCCAAGAACCTCCAATGCCAGGCTGCTCTGGGACAAGACACGAGAATGGATTAGTCTTGCAACCCCCTACCCTCAACGTCCCATCCTCCAGCAGTTCTTACCTGTGCCCTTCAGGTAGGGGAGGGTGCCCCGGGGTGGGCTGCTGGGCTGGAGCCCCTTTCCCCAGCACGGGGCTGACAAGCTCCGGGGAAAGGTGCAGCGACGCGAAGCAGGAAGGCACACGCTCCTAAGAGGCTGCTGAGAAAGTTGGAGTAGGTGTGTCCCAGCCCAGGAGGAGGAGGAGGAAAAAGGAGGTGGGAGAATTGAGGCGGATCATCCTCTCCTGCCAGCTCTCTGTCTCACGGAGAGGGAGGGAGGGAGCCAACTGGTTTGTGGCCCAGAACTCACAGTGGGGAATCGAGTCATGGAAAATGACGGCTGGAAAGTTGCTGAGAAATCAGGCCCATTTCCATCTCCCTGCTCGGTTTTACAGAGGGATAAACTGAGGCCCTGAACAAGTGGTCCTTGCCTGAGGGCACACAGAGACCATGAGGGGACTGGGAAAGGACCCAGGTCACTTAGCTCTCTGGCCAGTGTTCTCTGCACTCTCCTCCCTGAAGCTGCAGATCTCAGACAGACAACCACAGTCGTCCCTCCCCCAAGGCCTGGGTCAAAACCCTGGCGCTGCCCCATACTAGCGCGGTAACCTTGGGTGAGTTACTTGATCTGAGCCTCAGTTTCCTTTTTTGAAAAGATAGAGACAATAATAACTCCTACCTCACGAGGTTGTTATGAGGATTAAACGAGATAAAGGCGGATGGAAGGCACTTAGCAGAGACAGGCGCCTATAAAAGGTCATTCTTCTTATTATTGCTATTAGGTGTAACTTCCTCCATAAGTGACTTAACCTTTCCAAGCTCTGGCTTCCCCATCTGTGAAATGGGGCAACTAGAATCCCTGCTTCATCAGATTGTGCAGATTCATGACACAGATATTGTGTGTAAAGTGCAAAGCACAGAGCCTGGGAACTCACGGGGTGGCAAGACGTCTTAGTTTTGATGCATTTTATGGGGTACCTCTCTACTCTGGCTCCCCAAATGATTCCAATGTGCACCCCATATTGAGAACCCATGTTTTAAGGGAAGAGGAGTCAGACAGGAATTAGCCCTCTCCCCTCTCCCGTTGCCACACTTCTTAGTTATAGAAGCGTTCATTTGCTTGTTTCGTGCGTGCACACACTGGTGAGGCCCTATACCTCCCCTGTTCCAGGCACTGTACCGGGCACCGGGGACATAGAAGTAAATGAAACAGTTCCTGCCCCACAGAGCTGAAAACAGCTCTGCAATCGTCCTGTCCAATCCCCCCGTCTGGCCCCCACCCCAGGACTTGCAGCCCCTCTGCAGCTCCCCTGGGAAATAAGTGAGTCTTTGCTTGCATACTTCTAATTACAGGGAGCTCATTACCTCTACCAGCAGTCAATTCTGACTCTTAGCAATTCTTATGTTCAGCTGAGCTGCAACCCTTGAACCTGGTTAATAAACAAGAATTCTACATATCTTTATTATTACTGTTATTATAAGCTATGTGACCCAAGCAAATGACTTAAATTTGCTGTTTTTGTTTCCCCATTTGTTCAATGGACTCACAACTGCTGGGGCCCCCCAGAACAGATCTACTTCCTCTGCCATGTGACAAAAACTGAAGCCTGGTTCTATAACTAGAACAGGGTTTTCTAGAAGTTCAGTCTGGACCCTGGGATAAGTGGAAACATTATGGTTCTGGTTCTGCGGCTTATGGAGGAATAATGAGGTTCTAAGCTCTTTCCCAGCTCTCAGGAGATACTCATTCATGGAACAGCTGTAGCCACTATGGGCCGCGCCCTCAGGGATCTGTCTCCAGCATCGGGGATGACCACAGGTGTCAAGTGGGCTGATGTAGTGTGTTGCCCAAGATGTCCAGGGGAGCTCCTGACCAGGAAGAACTTCCCAGGCCTCCCTCCCTCAAGGCACCTCAGCCCTGGATGAGAGGCCGAGGGGTTTGCAGCGTGAAGAGAGCTACTGTAATCAGCTCCAATGAGAAGACTAACCTGGGCAATTATCCACTTGGCTGAGTGCCACCCAAGTCTCCGAGTCTGGGCCGATTAGGCATTAACTCGAGGGACGGTGGCTGGGTGGTCCCCGAGCCCTTTGACTAGTCATGTGTGGAGCGGCAGGCAACTGTCTTCCTTTGAGCCCCCATCCAGGTCTCCAGCCTGTCCAGTGCAGGGACTGCTGCAGCCTGGGTGGCAAAGGGGAAATGGGTATTGGGATGGATTGCAGAACCCCATAATGCTGTCGACATTCATCCCCTCCTCTCCAGTGCCCCTGCGCTCCTGACCCAGGCGCAGGTCCTTCTCCCGGCTGGCCCCAGAACCTTACTGGGGATTTTCCTGGCCTCCAGTCCCCCAGGCACCATGGAAATTGGACTCCTCAGTGTCGCCTAAGCGTGCTTGGGACCTTCTCATTCCTGAGAAGCTCATAGCTTCCCGGACATCTAGAATTGTACCTATCCATCTTAGTACAGCCCACAAGCCACCTTCCCTCTGTGAGCTCCCCCTGACCTGAGCGAGAAGCAATAATAACAATAGCTAATCTTTGTGGCAGGCATTCAACTCAGCCCTCTGCAGGGATTATCTCGTTTCTCTGAACACCACCACGAGGCATTAGGCACTGTTATCATGCTCAATTTTTCAGATGAAGAAACTGAAGCTCAGAAAAGCTTTAATTACTTGCCCAAGGTCACGGGTCTAGACTAAGCTACATTTCAAGCCCCTATCTGTCTGAACCCCTAACCACTGGGCAGCACTGCGCTGGGTCTCTCCTCCCCACAGCCTTCTGGCTGAACCTCCCATGCCACCCTCTGCTTCGTGTTCTACTTCTGTGTGTGCCTCGCCTCTCTTCGGCTCCTGCCCCACTCTATTTTCAGCTCCTCAGGGATGGATCTCTGTCTAACCCAGTGGTTCCCAGCCAAGGTTGCACATTGGCATCACCTGGGGAAGACCTACAACTCCTGATGCCCAGGCGTCCCCCCAGACCCATTACATCAGATTCTCTGTATGTGGGCCCCGGGCATCAGTGTTTCCTACATGGTGCCAGGCACATTGTAGGCACTATAAAGAATTATATCTGAATGCCCTGCCTGGACCTGTTTCCCTATCTCAATGAAGCAGGCGTTGAATTCTGATCTTTAACGTCTAGCTCTGATATTCTAAAGTTCTAATAGTCTTTACAAGGATGTTGTAGTCTTCTGAAGAAAGACCTAGAAAATAGTCTCTGTCCACCCTCCTACTTGCCTGAGGACAGCTGTATTCTCCCCCTTGGACTGGCTGAGTTGTTTCTCCTGCCCTTCTATGTTTTCCTTTCTAAAGCAACCTGCCCACAATTACCACGGGGTAGAGAATATAAATGAGGGGCTAGGCAGTGACGAAAATTCTAACCAGGTGGCAAATTTCAGGATGCCCAGAGTCTGGAAGCACAGATAGTGTTATTTTCATTTTTAACAGACTGAACGCCTTTGATTCCTTCTGGGGGCAGGCTAAAGGCTCAGGGTTCTTCAGTGAAAATCAGACACAAATCATCAGAGACAGCACATCACAGATGCGTGTGCAGGGTTGGCTGAGCAACGTCCGGGTTGGCCTGGGACTGAGGGGGTTCCCGGGATGTGGGATTTTCAGTGCTATAACCAGGACAGTTATAACGGGGACGGTCAGTCACCCTAGTGGAGGGAACTGCTGCATTACTGCCCCTTGTGGGTTCCATACCCAGAGGAGGTCCCGAGCGAGTGTGGTCTACCTTGGAAGACCAGTCTCAAGAGAAGATTCAGCTCACTGGGGACAGTTGGCTGATGGACTGGTTACACTGAGACAATGTGTTCAATGAATATGAAATGCAAACTGTCATTTCCAGGGCTGGGGTACCTTCCACTGTAATGTGCTCTCCCTGGGGAGAGTCGCACAGCAGGATGGGAGTGGGGCTGGGAGACAGGTACAGAGACCCTGGGGTCTGGTTTGTGGACCTGTGGACAGGAAAGTCTCCAGAGGCCTGGCTGTCAAAAGGACATGATGCCTTTAAGGAGAATGAAGTCATCGGGGGCTGAGGCCACCTGGCTCCATGAGGGCTGCAGCCTGCAGCCGAGAGGGAGAAGCAGAAGGTGGAAGGCAGGTGGGCCGTGGGGGCCGAGCCTGGGATGTCAGCTCTGTGGCTGACAGACGGGACCCAGCAGGAGTGGGAACAGCCAGCACTGGCGTTGCCTGGGGTGCCCGGGAATGTAATCAAACACTCAGCAGACCCGCTGGCCATGGGCATCTGGGCACCACCGGGCCCTCCAGTTCATCCTGCCCCCCAGCTGGCAGTTTTGACAGGATCCTGCCAGGAGAAGCGTCCGGCCTTGTTGGCCAGGCTGGTGAGCATGAGCTCATCTGCTGCAAATCCAGCCCTCCGTCGGCCGGCCCCAGGCTGGTGTGGCTCTGGGGCTCTGGCAAGTGGGGCTCTGGTGCTGAGAGCTATCAGAGTCGGGCTGGCTGTTTCAATGGCCTTGGTTAGGACACCCCAACAGGAAGCCTGGGAGGTGAGGAGCCACTCTGAAATAGATCCTCTGATGTTATCCCCACCCTTAGCTGCCCCCAGACTTAAGGTCTGATGTGACCCTGGCCCAGAGAGGCCCAGTATCTCTCCCATGTCCCCTTCTCCACAGCCATGAACTACACTTCCAGCATGATCTCCCATTTCTCCTTATTTTATAGTAACAACAGCAATAACAATTGCAGTGTTAATAACAAGTCTTTGTTATAACTTATTAAGAACCAGGCTAAGCATCATTTGATCCTCATATAAATCCTCCCATTGAGGTACTATTATTATCATTCTCATTTTGCAGAGGAAGGAACTGAGATTCAGAGTTTTAAGTGACTTGTCCAAGGTCGTCACCCTCTTAACCTGTAGAGCCAGGACTTGAACTAAGTTTATCTAACTCTAAAACCTGTGCTCTCCGCCTCCGTCCTCACAACCCTCATGTTGTGCTCCAACCAAATCACAGGATCTGGATCCACGGGCATGCCACCCGCATTTAGAAAGTCCCACACTTTATTCAATGCTCTGCCGTCTTATCTTGCAAATCTCACTAACTTGTGAATAAGATTCCCCACATTGTCATTTTGCACTGGGCCCCACAGATGACAGCCAGTTCTGCACATCAGCCAGCCTACTGCTCCCAGCCTCAGCCTCTAACCCTCCATTTGCTTGTGCTGGGTCTCTCCCCGGATTGCCATCCTGCCTGCACCTACCAGGCCCATCACAAGGTTGCCTGCTCAGGAGTGTCTTTTAATCCCCCCCATCAGGCATCCCCATGAACTGCTAGAGATCCCATGCCCTCTCGGAGCACAGATTGCTGTGTTCTGGTCTCACAGTGAGGTTAGGACAGGATATCATTGTGTGGTCCTCATCCCCCATCTGCATTTGTCAGGGGAGTGGAGCACAGGGTGCAGTTTGGACTTGAAGTTAAACCACTAGATTTAAACTCAGCTCTGCCATTTTGCAGCTGCGTGGCCTTGAACAAGTTACTTAACCTTTCTGGAAAGCAATTTCCTTATCTGCCAAGCAGAGGTGGCAACACTTCTTATCTTCAGGGATTGTCAGGACTAAATAAAGTGATGAATCAGTAAAACACTAAGCCGTGTGCCTGAGGCAAAAAAAATGGTAGTTTTCTGGATCAGTTTGGTGTTTAATTCATCTATGAATTTCCCATAGCTCTTTATATAGCGCTAGTGAGACGTGATAGGTGCAGAGAATGGATAGATCCAAAATTGCTTTGGAGGTGCCACCACGCCAAATGAGTAGAGAAGTAGCCTGACTTTATGGATGAAGATATAGACCTAGCGAGATTTCCGGGACTGTTCAGGGCCGCACAGCCCTCTCTCCTCCGATCACTGGCTTGAGGTCTTGGGTCCTGCAGGGTCACTTCAAGGCCAGCAGGGCAGAGGCCCTCAGGGGCAGGAGTCTGCTCTCTGCTGCCTGAATTCCAGAAGCAGCTCTAGCAGCCTGACCAGCCCTTTCTCCCTCAGCAGCCACATTCCAGACATTCTTCCCAGGCAAGGAAGAGTCCAGCCCCTGGGGAGGAAACCCCGGAACCACACCTAGACAGGGGCGGCAGGGAGAGAGGCTGAAGTCTCCCGGGGAGCAGGGATGGCTGGCCACTCTGGACCCCTCAGCTCTCAAGCCCTCCTCAGGCCAGACCTCAGGTCCACCCAAGGCCCAAGGCTCAGGGAGGGCTGCTCAGGGGAAAAAGACTCAGTGGCTCTAACTTCAGACTTTGTAGGCATCATATGGTGGGGTGGTAGGCATGGCTAGGGGATTGTTAGAAATGCACATTCCAGGACCCACCTCCCTGTCGTGGAGGGGCCCAGGATTCTGCATTTTTAAATGAGCTTTGAAGAGGGTGCCAAACCAGGTTTGGGAGCCACTGACACGGTCCACTGAATAGGTGATAGATGAGGAAGCTGAGGTCAAGAGAGGAAAAGGAAGGTCACCCAAGGTCACCCAGCAACAAGGCTGTCCAAACAGGAGCCACGGCCTCTGCTGGAAACAGGAGGGCCTCAGGGGAATCCAGAGGGGAGAAGGGCTGAGCACAGGGCGGCTCAAAGAAAAGTTAGAAAGACTGGCAATATTTCCCCCTTCTCGCCCTACCACCATCCCTGCACCCCTCCCCCACAGATGCTGCTAACTGGCCTAACTCAACGGTGCACAGAGCCCCAACCCCTGACACTCTGGCTCTGGACATCCACCCCTCCCTCCTCCATCTCCACTCTCCTAGTGAGTCTCCTTCTAATGTCACTGATTACAAGAAAGAGCACCACCCTGGAGTAAAATCTTCTGGGCTCAAGTCCCAACTCAGTCACTACCGTGCTGTGTGGTCATAGGCAAATTCCTGACCCTCTCTGACTCTCAAGTTACTCATCTGTAAAATGATGCACCACACCAGCTTTTCTCAAAGTGCATTTCATGGTCAGCTCCACAGAAGTGCCCAGAAACTTTGCTAAACCACAGATTCTCAGACTTCCAACCAGATAAAATAGGTGAAAAAATTGGGAGAAATCTTTTTATTTAAATGTTGTATTTCCACAAATAATGCATGATACATTTTCCTTATAAAATAATAAAATATAACATTTAGGACTAAAGCCCTCTTTGCCACCACCACCAATACCTTCTCCAAAGGTAACCAATATAATTATTTAGATGTGTAACCTTTCTAGATATTTATATTCACACATAAATATACCAGTAGACAATATATAGCATTCAGGGTTTTTGTTTGTTTGGAGGGAGGTGGTTGTTAAAATAGTATCTTATGTGTCATTCTGCAACTTTTTCATTCAACAGTGTGTCTCCAGGTCTTTTCATGGAGTACACATAGGTCCGTCCCATGCTTCGAGCTTTCTCTATGTCATTCTGGGGCTCACTCAGTTTTGAGAACCTGAGCTAGATGAACTCAGACATCATGTCTTATGAGTCTGATTTTAACATACGGCAGGGGCAGAGTCAGTGGGATATTTCCCAGGATTTCGGGGAAGTCCAGCCTAACTGGAGCGTCCTTGGCACTTGGAGCTGGACACCCCTGCTCAGATATCCCCTATCAAGTGTGTGGCCCCCTGGGATCTAGCCAGGGCACCTACTTTCCTTGCCTGAGAACCCTCAGGGCCACTCCCACCCTCGTTTACCAACCCCTGGTCACCTTGAGGTCATCTGTACAGGCCAGGCTGATTCAGGCTCTCCCTGCCACCAGGAAGGCAGCTCCCCATGGCTCTTGATGGGGCCTGACTGGTTTGACTTGGTGAGGCAGCCTGCGGTTTCTCAATACCTACCTCCTCTGGTTTTCCCAATACCTTCAAGCATACACCATCTGACTCCATGCAGAACTCAGGAGCTGTCTGGGTCCAGAGTAGTGACATTCTCTTCACTGTCCTCAAGGCTCTGCCATAGCTGTGGGACCTTGAGCAAGCCCCTGTCCTTCTCAGGGCTTCCCTCTCCCCATCTCTAAAATAAAGTCATACTCATTAATCTCTATGCCTGGCAAGACCATTTAGCAAGAAAATCTATGCAAGATTTGTTGAATGAATAACAGTTGAAAAGTCTCTTTCAACTTCTAAGGACTGTGAATTTAAGCCAACCAGTGTGAACAAAATGCTTACCATGTGCATAGCCCTAGACTGGGAGCTGAGGGGGTAGACACTGGAAAAGACTTGGTCCTTGCCCTTGAGTTGCAAACAGTCTAGTTGGGGGTCCAGTCGTCTAGTCAATCAATATTTCCCTGGAGTCCAGCATGCGGCAGGAATGGAGCCAGATCAAGGCAGTCAGGGAAGGACAAGGGGTCCACTCACAAGTGAAGGGAAGAGCCTGGCTCAGGAGAAAGGCAAGTGGACATCGTGGTCACACAGACTAAGGGTCCTGCAAAGAGGTCAGAGGAAAAGGCATTCGGCGGGAAGATGAGGTATGTGGAGAGTGGAAGCAGGAGATGCGAGTAGGGAGAGTGTGTGACACGTGGCAGCCCCTGAATAAATGTTTGCTAAATTGAATAGACAGATTATTATAGAGACCAAATCATGATAAATGGATACACAGAACTAGATGAGTGTGTAAAATAGACGACAGAAAGAAGCAGATGAAAGTAAGTTAGCAATGCATGGATGGATGGACACACGGATTGATGGACACAGAGATGGATGGATGGATGGATGGGTGGATGATGAACAAATGGATGGGCAAACAGAGAGAGAGACAGATAATCTTGGTCCAGGATCATTGGATTTAGGGTCAGACGTCCAAGTTTGGATTTGGGCCCTTCTGCTTCCTGACTCTTACTGGTCATGTGACCATGAGGGTTCTGTGCTGCAAAACAGGGATGATCAGTCCAGTCTGCCACCTTCCCCAGGAAATTATGAGAATTGCTTGAAACAGTAGATGAGACGGAGCTCTGCATAAAGCTGCATGCAGTTGTCAGAGGATGGTGGTTACAAGCAAATCTAAAGGACAACTCAGTCCCAGATACATACAAAAAGGACAATCCAAGAGATTCAGAACTAGTATATAAAGAGTGACTGATAGAGGAACAGACGCAGGGGCTGGAATTTATATTACACAACGGTAGTCCTACTCCTTCAGGTAAGAGTTGAGAAAACTGAAGGCTTGATGTTTTGGGGCTACTTGAGGTCAGCGTTGGGCTTACCCACTTTTGTCTCACCATCCAGAACACGCCACTCCTCCCTGACACAGCACCTTCTGCCGTGACGCTCAACTCTGCTTCCCTCTTAAGAATCACCTTGATAATCCAGCCTCAGGGTCAGTGTCTAGAGCCCACCAATATCAGAATCGCTCTGACGCCCACTGACAAGCAGGCTCTGGGGTCCCCCCTCTGTCCTCTAAATCAGAATCCTTTGATGTGCCCAGGTTGAGGATACCCGGCTTGAGGCCTTGCACCCGGAGATTGTTCAATAACTATCTGTTCACTTTCCAACCGTTGCTGCTTGCCCTGGCTGACCAATGGTGTCTGGCAGGGTTGCGACTTGAGCCCAGCTCTCCTGCTGCCTAGTCCAGGGCCAGGGCCTTCTGCCCAGAGGCAAGGAAATGGTCCAAATGACCTCCCCATGGCCCTAGGCTCTGAGATTTCAGACTCCTCAGCAGCTCGCAGACACAAGCTGCTCCGATTGCCTGAGGATTTCGAGCTAAGCTCTCCAGCTTTCACCAGGCTACTGCTGGGATCCTCAAAGACCCGGGGATAAGGGAGGCCTAACGGAGATAAGTGGTTCTTGTTCTTCCTCCCACCTGGCTGCTGCCCAGATGGAGGCCACTCTAATGCCTACGCTGAAGTCCCAGGCCTGGAGCCACGGGAGCCATGCAGCAGAAGCAGAGCAGCTAATTACCCACAGAAACCCCGGGGTTGTTTAGAGCAGTTGTTCTCGGCCCTAGTTGCTCACTGGAATCACCTGTGGAGCTTTACAAACTATTGCTATCTGGGCCCACCCCCAGAGATTCTGAATTCAGTGTGATGAGGTGCAAGCCTGGGTGTTGGATTGTTCAGACTCCCTAGATGACGCCAATGCGGAGCCAAGGTTAGGAAGCAATGCCTAGAGGCATCGCTTACCCAGGGACTTGCTGTGAGAATTTCCAGTTGGAGTGCTAAGCATCAAATCCCCATTTTCCAGATGGAGAAAATGAGACTTGGAAACTTTGGGCAACATGCTCCAGAGCACACAGTGTGTTCCTTAAAGCCACAGAAACCAACCCCGCCCAACTTACGCAGAAGGGGAATTTAGCGCACAGCTGTAAGCGACACAGAGAATGAGAATGCAGGTTCACAGTTAGACCTCCCAAAAAGGCAACAACCAGGAATGAATGGGCAGTTCACTCAGGCCGTCACCACCAGAAGGACGCCCTTCCTCTCCAAGAGCCAGTCCTCTCAAGGTCTAGATTGCTGTGAGGCGGGTTGGGCTGGCCAAGCTTGAGTGGCCAAGGCTGGGCTGGGATGCTGGGCTGGGATGAGGGTGAGGCTAACCTTGCACTTGTGTGACCCTGCGAGTGAGTGCCTCCTTGAATTTTGTACCCAGGGTGCCTTAGGCACCTGATGCCCCTTACCCTGGTGCTGGGCCTGGTCCCAGGCCTGCACCTTGGCCAAGGGTGGAAGGTACCTGGAGTGACAGCCCGGTGAGACTGCTTCAAATAGCTACTGCGTGCCTCCCCAAAGGACAGTTGGGGTGCTGTTAGCAAAAGGAGAGGAACGGACACAGGGTGCTGGAAATACAGGTGCCCACTCCCAGGCTTTAGAGCAGAACAGTTCAAAACAAGACTCCGGGAGTCGGATGAATCTGGATTGCAATCCAGGGTCTCCCTTAACAGCCACCTAACCTCAGACAAATCAGCTTGCTTCTCTGAGCCTCCGTGTGTTTATCTAGAAAACAATGTTAGTAAGGGTCCCGTCTGTTGACCTGTCTTCTGGCTCTGCATTCCATGTTCTTGCGCCTATGCCAATGGTCTCAAATTTTCCAGTGAGGACACCTAACTACAAAGGAAAGTGGGCTTGGGCCCCTGGGGTCTGGGGGCGGAGTCTGAAACCACTCGCAGCAAACACAACCTTCCTTTGAGATCCACATCCGCCATACCACTGGCAAGTCCACTTTGGGCATATACCTCAGGAAAGCAGGTGCCCATGTCCACAAAAAGACACGCACAGGAATCGTCATGGCAATATCATTCACAAAAGCCAAAAACTGGACAGTAAAATAGGTAAATTGAGCCATTCTACATGACCATGGAAAATAGCAAACTACACATAATGACGTGAATGAATCTCAGACAACATGTTGAGAGAAGGAAGCCAGACCCAAAACAGCATATGCTACGTGAGTCCCTGTATGTGAAGTTCAAGAACAGGTAACACTGGGCCGGCCCCGTGGCATAGCGGTTAAGTGTGCGCACTCCGCTGTTTGCAACGTGGGTTCGGATCCCGGGCGCACACACCTATGTGTGCACTGTTGCACCGCTTGTCAGGCCATGCTGTGGCGGTGTCCCACATGAAGACGAAGATCGGCACGGATGTTAACTCGGGGCCAGTCTTCCTCAGCAAAAAGAGGAGGATTGGCATGGATGTTAGCTCAGGGCTCATCTTCCTCACAAAAAAAAAAAAAGAAAAAGAACAGGCAACACTAATTCATTAAGCTGCATTATTAAGATCAGCAAACTTTATTGTATGTAATGCCAATAAAATTTTTTTAATTTAAAAAAAAGGAAAATATATAATTTTTGCAATCCATCCAAATATGTTTGCATTTACTTTAACAACTATTTCCTCCAGTACCTTTCAGTAAAATGCACTCTCCCGGAATAGAAGCCTGTTTATCCAGTGGATGTCAGGGCCCTCCCCACTGGCCCCCTCTCCTTGTAGGCTTACTCCCCGGTTTAAGTAGCTTCCTCCTTACTCCCATTTGAATGATCTCCATAAATGTCCAATGCCAAGAGTTGCAAACTAATGGCCTATGGGCCACAGTCAACCCTCCTCATGTTCTATTTGACCCACTCTATGTTTTTAAAATTTTTAATTTCAATAAAAAATTTTAATTCATTGCCAACTTTTAAAAATTGGGAATTTTCACAGAAAAATCTAGGCTTCTCTTGAAATTTTGGATGATCTGAAAAACAGGCATGTTGGCAGCAAAGCACTGGCTCTCAGGTGCTGCAGATTTTAGATGAGACATGAGGGCGTGAGTTCCCCACCCGGCCAGCCTTGTTCACTCCCTTGGTCCCCCTGGCCTCTGCTAGCACTTGCGAGTGTGCCCCTGCTAGCTCACCTCTGACTCACACCTCCACTGCTCCCCTATCCAAATCCTTCTGGCCTCTGCGTCCCCCACCCTCCAGAAAGCCCCTCAGATAGGCTGCCCAACTCTGTCCTCTCCCTTCTAGTTCAGGGGCCAGTAAACTACTGCCCATGGGCCAATCCACCCCCCACCTGTTTTTGTACTGCCTGCAAGCTAAGAGTGGGTGTTACGTGTTTAAATGATTGAAAAAGTCAAATCAAGCATAATATTTTGTGACATATGAAATTCAGATCTCAGCATCCATACATAGTTTTACTGGAGCACAGCCAGGCTCATTCGTCATGCATTGTCTATGGTTGCACTCACGACACAATGGTGGAGGTGAGGAGTAGCAACAGAGGCCTTATGGCCCACGAAGCCTAAAATATTTACCATCTGGCTCTTTATAGAAAGAACATGCCAACCTCTGCTCTAGCTCCCCCGGTTCCACGGGATTGTTCCTGTATCACCTTTACACACTTTGCTGTTTGGATAATGCGATAATTTGCTCTGTCTTTTGCTCTTTAACGAGATTGTGTCATATGCCACCTTTGTACCACTCCCTCCTCGGTCTTACACCCAGTGGGGCAGACTGCTCTCTCCCTTAGGGGTTGAGGGAGCAGGAACAGCCTGAATCCCTGGAAGTGGATTTAGAAGCCTGGAGAGGATGTCTGAGTGAAAATTCCAAAGGAGGCAAAGACCTGAATGAATGCCTGCTTCCTCTTTTAATTGCCCCTGCTTACAGGAACCCTGGAACCCTAAGTCAGTGGCCTGGAAGGGACTTCAGAGAGCCTTTCATTCACTCATCCATTCATTCATTCACTCATCTGACACTATTGGCCACCCCTGTATGTCCGGCACTGTGCTAGGTTAGACTGCAGACTAAAACTTGCTCTCTGCCCCCAAGGAACATACAGCTTAGCAGGTAAGACAGATGTCTAAAGACAAAATTATATTTCAGTGTGAAAATCGTTAGAAGGAGATGTGACCATACAGCTGGGAGAGATGCTAACTCTAATTCCTTAATTTTGAGATTGAAGAAAATGAGGTTAACCAGAGAGGGTAAGAAACTTGCTCAAGGTCACACTGCAAGTTAGTGACAGAAGTGGAACTAGAATCCTTTCCCAACTTCTGCTTCTTCGTCCTTTGCCCTCCCGTTCCTTCCTTCACTCAGTCAGTCAGCAAACATGAAGCCCCTACCAGATGCCAAGCACTGCTCTGGGTGCTGGCCATCCAGTAGAGAGCAAGACAGACACACTTCCTGCCTGCCAGAGCTTCTACTGGGAGGAGGAGACAGAAAATCAGCACATCAGCAAATCAATCAATTGGATGACTTTAGCAAGCCGTATGCGCTAAAGAAAATAAAGCAGAGAAAGGGCCAGAGTAGCCTGGAACTGCTCTGGTAGGATGGCCAGGGAAGGGCCTCTGAGCAGATAACCCAGGAGGGGAACCTGAGTGATGAGAAGCCAGCCACACAGACTGGAAGAGAGACATTCCAGGCAGAAGAAAGAGCAATCACCGGGCCTTGTTCTGTGCAACCCCCAGGACCCAGCCCCTTACTCCACCCTGAACAAGGAGAACCGCAAACTAGAAGACAGCTTGAGATTGTTTTTCTTTCTGGTTTTTGCTTGAGTGGTGTCTGTCTGCTGTACTAGGTGGAAGGTCCACAGAGGAGGCGCTGGTGGGTCCTGTTTCCTACTTTACCCCCATTGCCCAACAGGGGGTGTTGACGCGAATGGAGGGGAAAGTGGAGGGGAGGAGGTTCTGGTGCCCATGTGGAGAGTGAGCGGGTTTATCTCTAAGTACTCAGCTGACAGTAAATGGGACTCTGCAAGACTCCGGGTGGTTACCAAAAAGGAACAAAGCCTCCCGCTCACCCTCATAATTGCTCCACTGAATTCATTAAAGGATTATCCCAAGACTGGGGGAGGGGAGGGACCCAACCTGGGAGTTCTGGCAGCAGCACAACCTCCCCTGAGGCAGCGGGGAGACCTGGGGACCCCAACTGCGGCAGCAACAGGCAGGTCGGGAGTCACGAAGCTGGGGTCCTAGTCCTATCTCTGGCCCTGAGCGACTTTGTGACCTTGGGCGGGTATCCTCCCCTCTCTGGGTCTCTGTCCTCTCACCTGTGCCATGAATGAGGGTAGGCTAAGAACAGTGGTTTCATACTATGCTTCGAGTAGCCCAAGAGTCCCAAAGAGGGGTTCTTAGGGGCTGCCTTGGGGGAAGGGGCAGCATAAGGCAGACAGGACACCTGGAAGCGGGGCCCCACTCTTTTCAACCAGAATGGCCCCACTTGAATCTGTTTCACACCCTGGGTTTCCTATAAGGGGGTGATAGGTGTAGTGATCATGAAAATAAACACCGAGCCCCCACACGTTGTAGGGTGATTGCATGTGATAGATGCATGCAAAGTGCTTAGCGCAATAACCCCCAGGGTGTTTTACAGATGAGAAAACTGAGGCTCTGAGCTGTTAAATAACTTGTCTAGGGTCAGAGCTGGGACGCAAATGCTTGCGGTCGGGCCCCTGAATCGTCACTTTTAACGGTCCTTTGATTAAGAGTACAGACGTTTTGTTTCAACTGACAGGCTCTTGAGGTCTCTGCTACTTACTAACACTGTGGCCCTGAGTGCCTGGGGCATTCTTGAAGGAGATCATGCACATAAGATGCTTAAAATAGTATTTGGCTTATGGCAAAGGCTCCAGAGTCGTTAGCCACTATTATGATTATTAGTATTTTAATTTCATGTGAAGACTGATTCCACTCCTAAAATGTGTTTGGAAAGGACTAGAGTAGCTGATCCCCAAAGATCTTCCAGCCCCGGCGGTCTCTTTCTCATGGGGGGGTGATGCTGTGGGTGGGCAGCACCCTGCTGCCCTGGGCGGGGGGATGCTGGCCAATAAAAAAGCTTTTGCTTGTTTTTACAAAATGAGAAAAAGAAGGATAAGCCACTGAGATTTTCATCAAGTTCACTTTATTTCATTTAAAGGACTGCCCTTGAATCAGAGATGACAACCTATCTGACAATAAAAATGGCGTCTTTTGAGCACAGTGTCCCAGACACCTTACACAGATCTTCCGGTTTAATCCTCACAACATCCCCCAGAGAGCTGAGGAAACTGAGGCTTAGCACAGTTAGCTAATTTGCCTGAGGTCCCACAAGTGACAAGCGGCAGAGCTGGGACTCACACTGAAGACCCGGGAACCCAGAGATCTGCCCTAATAACCAATATGCTGTCCGTCCTGGGCCCACTTTTATGCTTACCAGTTTTACTGAGATATGATTTATACACCACGAAATTTCACCTGTTTCAAGTGTACAAGTCAATGGCTTTCAATTTATTAACAGAGTTTTGCAACAACCACCATAATCTAATTTTAGAACATTTTCATCACCCCAAAAGAAACGTCATACCTGTTAGCAGTGTCAGGGGAAAGGGAAAGGGAAAAATCCCCTTTCTTCCCTTCTTGTGTTCTTATGGCTAGTAAAACTGACACAAGACCAGATTAACAGGAGAAAAACCCAGTTTGATACGTGTGTATTGGAGATCGTAGAGAAATGATGCCCGGAGAGTGAACAAAGCAGGCAGTATCTTTTACACAAAGAAACAGTAAATTTGTGAAGAATTGACAGGACAAAGAAACTTAGGTTTGGGGTCCGTAATTAGTGAGGAATTTAAGCAGAGTTTAGGCTGAGGTAGTAAATTAGCAAGGTTTATATAGGCTTCTCGGCCCTGAATTCCCTAGTTCTGTGATAAGGATGCAGGGAGACCACCTTTCACAGGGGAGATTTATTTCCTGCTTTCAGGGCAACAGAGACAGGAGGGTCAGAATGCCCTTTCTGCTTCTCAAGTAACTTTAATTCAAAATAATCAATATGCTATCGTGGGATATTTTGGGATGGCCTGCCCTGGGCCCCAACAGCAGTCACTCCCCAATCCTCATCCTTCACCTCCAGCCCCTGCCAACCACTAGTCTACTTTCCATCTCTGTAGCATTGCCTATTCCAGACATTTCAAATAAATGGAATCATACTATACCTGTTCTTTTTTTTTCTTTTTTTCTTTTATAATTTTATTTATTTATCTCTTTTTCCCCAAAGCCACAGTAGATAGTTGTATGTCATAGTTGCGCATGCTTCTAGTTGCTGTATGTGGGACGCAGCCTCAGTATTGCCGGAGAAGCGGTGCGTCGGTGCGCGCCCGGGATCTGAACCCGGGCCGCCAGCAACGGAGCGTGCGCACTTAACCGCTAAGCCACAGGGCTGGCCCTACGTGTTCTTTTTTTACTGGCTTCTGTCACTGAGCATAATGTTTTTGAGGTACATCCACGTGGTAGCATGTATTAGTACTTCATTCCTTTTAATGACTAAATAAAATTCCATTGTATGGGTATACCTCATTTTGTTTATCCATCTATCGATTGATGGACATTTGGGCTTTTTCCACTTCTTAGCCATTAAGAATAATACTCCTATGAACATTTGTGTATGAGGTTTATTTTTTATTTATTTATTTTTTGTGGACATATGTTTTCATTTCTCTTGGGTAGACACATAGGAGTAAAATGGCTGGGTCATACAGTATCTCTATCCTTAACATTTTGAAGAACTGCCAAACTGTTTCCCAAAGCAAGCATTTTGCATTCCCACCAGGAGTGCATGTGGGTTCCAATTTCTTTACATCCTTGCCAACAATTGTTATTATCTGTCTTCCTGATTATAGCCATCCTAGTAGGTATGAAATGGTATCTCATTGTGGTTTCGATTTGCATTTCCCTAATGACTAAAGATGTTGAGCGTCTTTTCATCTGCTCATTGACCATTTATGTATCTTCTTTGGAGAAATGTCTGTTCAAATTCTTTGCCCATTTTTTAATTAGGTTGTCTTTTTGTTGTTGAGTTGTAAGAGTTCTTCATATATTCTGGATAAAAATTCCTTATGAGATATAAAATTTGCAAATATATTTTCCCATTTTGTGGGTTGATCTTTCACCTGCTTGGCAGTGTCATTTAAAAAACAAAAGTGTTTAATTTTGATGATGCCCAATTTATCAATTTTTTCCTCTCATTGCTTATGCTTTAGGTGTTGTATCTAGGAAATCATTGCCTAATTCACAGTTCAAAGATTTACTTCTATATTTTTGAATAGTTTATAGCTCTTTAGGACTATGGTTTATATTGAGCTAAGTTTTGTATATAATGAGATATAGGTGTCCAAATTCATTCTTTTGCATTTGCGTATCCAATTGTCCCAGCACCATTTGTTGAAGAGACTATTCTTTCTACATTGAATTGTCTTAGCACCATTGTCAAAATCAATTGGCTGTAAATGTAAGGATGTGTTTCTGGACCATCAATATTCTTCCATTGACCTATATGCCTATCATTATGCCAGTACCACACTGTCTTGATTACTATAGTTTTGTAGTAAGTTTGTTGTTGTTGTTGTTTTGTTTTGGTGAGAAAGATTGGCCCTGAGCTAACATCTGTTGCCAACCTTCCTGTTTTTGCTTGAGGAAGACTGTCCCTGAGCTAACATGTGTGCTAACCTTCCTCAACTTTGTATGTGGGACGCCACCACAACATGGCTTAATGAGGGTGTGTAGGTCCATGCCCAGGATCCGAACTTGGAAACCCTGGGTAGCCAAAGTGGAGTGCGCGAATTTAACCACTATGCCACCAGGCCAGCTCCTTATAGTAAGTTTTGAAATTGGAAAGTATGAGTCCTTCAACTTTGCTCTTCTTTATCAAGGTTTTTTTTCGCTTTTCTGGGTCCTTTGCATTTCCAAATAAATTTTAGAATTAGCTTGTCAATTCCACAAAAAAATAGGTCCTATTTTTAAAAGTGTTATTTCTTTTATGAAATAAGGTAACAGAAGTTGGTAACTGAATTTTTTTTAAATGAACTTATTTGACCAAAAAAAAAGAGGCAATTCTATATTGGGCCTCAAAAATTGTAGCAAATTTTATCAATTTGTGAAATCTAAAAGTGACTTAGAAAGTCCTGGAGAATGGACTGGATTCTGAGGTAGGACAGAGAGTGTGCACTCTAAGGAGGAGGAGGAAGATGGAAGACAGAGATGGCATCAAGTGGGGCATTGAGGGGCCCACCTGGGCCCACGTTGTAACAGATATATCTTGGAGTATCCAAAGGACTGAGAGATGGGACATGGAAGACCCTGTTTGCATGAAAGGCCCAAGAGACTCTTGGGAAAACAGTCATCCTCAGCAAAAGGAGCCAGATCTTGGCCCCAGGACAGGTAGCACTTGTCAAGGTGAGGGAAAGGGGTGACTTGGGGGACAGCCCAATGTCTGATATTCAGATGTAGCTGCTCCTGACTGAGTACTTACCCTGAGCTAAGGACTTTACATGCAGCATCTCATTTAATCTCACCACAGTCTTGTGAGTTCATCTCATGATGGCTTAATTGCCTAACACAGCACCATCCAATAGAAATATCATGTGAGCCACATATGTGATTTTCAATTTCCAGGAGTCATATTAAATAAGTAAAAAGAAACAGGTGAAACTCATTTTAGTAATATATTTTTATTTAACTCAATATATTCAAAATGTTATCATTTCAACATGTAATCAATATTTAAACATTTATTAGTCAGATATTTTTCCTTTTTTTTCTTACCAATGCTTTAAAATCCAATGGGTTTTTATACATTGATTCAAATGCTAAATTTTCTTCGGCAATATTTGATCTGTATTTAGATTTCACAAAATTTACAGTTGAAAAAGTAGCTTCGTGTTCCCAAGTTATTTCAAGCATACTTAAAAGTGAACCAAGTATCCATTTTTAAATTTAAATTTAAATTCACAAAAATGAAATAAAGTTCAAAACTCAGTTCCTCAGTCACACTAGCCAGACTTCAAATCCTCAATAGCCACGGGTGGTTAGCGGCTATTGCATTGGACACACAGGCCAACACTCCTGTCACACTGTATCATGAGGGCAGTGATGAAGTTAGCTTGTGGACCACTGCATCCCTTGCATTGTGTGGGCACACAGTAGGCATCCAATAAATATTTATTGAATTATGCATAAATGGATGGATCGACGAGCAAATTGAGCTAAGGAACAAATGAAATAACTAGTAAATAAACAAGTAAACTAGGCCCAATGCCTACAGCTAGTAAGTGGCAAGGAAGGAATTTAAAGCCAGGTCTGACTCGTTCCAAAATCTATTGGCTGCAAGAAACATTGGATATAGGAAAGGAAGACAGAAGCCTGGCCATTGAGCAAAGGATCGTCAGGGTGTCTGCAATGCCCTGCTGGCCCTGTCTAGGCCCCCTTTCGCCCATCTACCCTCCCTGACCTGCCGTGCCACCTTCCCCCTGGCCAAGCTCCAGGGATGCTCCAGGAGCCCAGAGGACGAAAGGCTGATGGGACCGGTGACGCGTGGACATGGTGACAGCTGGCCGCACCAAGCACGAGGGCAAAGCCCCGGCCACAGGAAATAGGCACCAGCTGCACAGACAGAGCCCTCGTTTGTCTTGCAATCTGCAAGCCTGACCTCATATCTGGTCACAAGTCCTGGGGCTGGCCCAAAACTGGAATGAGAAGCCAAGGGGAGATTTCAGTTTCAGTCACAAGACTTCAGAGCTGGAAAGAGTTGGAGGGATCACCTCCTCCAAAACATGCATTGTGTAGATCAGGGAAGTGAGGCCCAGGAAAGGCAAGCTCCCATGCACAGCTGCACAACTGTCTCTTTAAAAGGATAGGCCACATCTTGGTTTTCCTATTGCTGAGGATACCACTACTTTCTTTCTCTAAAATGATACCAGGTCCGGGTTCTCTTCCAGCCCCTGCCAGTCCTTCTGCTCCCCACATAATGCTGGACTCCGACATCTTTGGGGAGTACCCACAATGCCAGGAATTTCAGCTGGTCCCTCTCTGAGCTGTTGCTGATCATCCTCTCCGCCTGAAATGCCTTTCTTCTCTTGTTCTCTTCTGCCCCACCCTCACAGCCTCAGCCCGGCTAGATAGCACCCACCCTTCCAGGCCGGCTCACATGGCCTGTTTCAATGAAGTTTCCTCCTGTCCCACTGAATTTGTGCATCTCCTCCTGCCCTTCTTCCGTGAGGCTCGCCGTGGAGACCACTGGACAATGGAGAAAACCAGGTGGCTTCAGAGAACCATGGGAGGGCCTCCGTGGCAGATCCCCAGGGTTGAAGGGAAGCTGTGGAAGTTAGGATTGGAAAGAAAGGCTGGGGCCGGATGGGAGAATGGGGCAGGTTGTAAACAGCTGAGAAGTGAGGACGTGGAGACCCTGTTGTATCTGCCTGGAGTGGGAGTCAGGAGATCTGCTCCTGTAATAGGGACATTCCTCTGGGGGTCTCACTCCATCCCACCTCCACCAGGAGATGGAAAACAACATCTCTGAAGACGTGAGCCCTGGCTCCCTGAGCTCCAACGGTAGCAGAGAAGACTCACTGATTCATTCATTCATTGAACAAGTGCTACCTGAGGATTTTACCTTGTGCTAGGACTGTCACAGGCACTGAGGATAAAAGCAGGTTTGTGAGAGAGAGAGTGTGTGTGTGTGTGTGTGTTTGCAGAGGGGAAAGGGTAGACACGAGCTATTAATTCTTTCAATGTGCTAAGCGCTGTTCTATATGCTAGGGACACAAGTGTGGATGGGGCAAGTACGCGCCTGCCCCAGGAAGTCCCTGTCCTGGTGAGAGAAGGCAGGTACGGAATAAGTCAGGACAAGTTTGGCAAGTGCAGTGGCTTTTATGAAAGGAGAGCACGGAGCACTATGGGAACCTGCCTTGATCTGGTGCCTCCAAGATGAGGTGACATTTTGTCCACCCCTCAGAGATGATGTGTGAAACGCAAAGTGTGGGGTGCATTGGGAGCACATCAGGAGGGCACAAAATTTTGACAGCATTGACAGGAATGCCTCTTGGAGGAAGTGGCATCCAATGCTCACCTACACAGATGTACAATTGTAGATGGTAATAGGTACAAGGAACAATAGGAACCTGTAACCGAGGATCTGAGCTTTCCTGAGGAAGTGATATCTGATTTAAGATCTGAAACATAAGTGGCAGTTAAGTGGTGACACGTGAAAGACAATGTGTTCCCAGTAAACGGACCAGCATGTGCAAAGGCCCTGGGGTGGGAGGGAGCAGGGTTCTCTGAGAGCCCTTTTGGATCTGCAGGTCCAAACCATGAGTGAGAGCAGAGGGCCGGTGCTGGGAGAAAGCCCAGTATACTTGCTGTGCTCTGTCCGGGGGGCTTTCAGAGTACTGAGAGGCCTCTCCCTCAGACCTAACCCTGGACTAAGAGTGTCCAAAGAAACTTCAAAGATCATTGAATTTAGCATCATCCCCCCCTGAAATGGAGTTGAGACTCAAAGAAAGCAAGGGACTTACCAGGGTCACAGATAATCATGCTGACCAATCACTTACTGTGTAGCAGCCACTGTGCTAAGCACTTTACTCTTCAACCCGAGGTAGAGACAATTATTGGTCTCATGTGACAAATGAGACAACTGAAGCTCACAGAGGGATCTTGTCTGGGGTCACACAGCTAGAAGTTCCCAGAGATGTGAAACCCAGGTAGCTGACCCAGAGCCTACAGCCCTATCTAGTGGGGATCTTTGGCAGAACTTGACCAGAACCCAGGTTCTCTGACATTCAGCCTCATTCTGCTGCCATTAGATAGAATTCAGCCCGGCATACCCCTCTTGGGAGGCCTCCGTGTCCCTGCGCCGGGACTGGCTGGCTTCAGGAAGGTGCCCCCTAACACTGCAGGGCACCAACCAAGAAATGGAGGGCCCTGTGGCCACGGCCCACCTGCCTTCCCTTCTAACCCCTTCCCTTCCCACAAGGAAGGTGCTCACACCTCCCAGCCCAAGCTCCACCCACATCCCCCTAACTCCTGCCCAGCAGACAGCACCAACCTGGCCCCCCTCAGGCCCCCCGGGGGTGCACAGCCTGCCCTTGGAGGAAGACGCCTGGCAGAGGGTTGTTGCCCAGGCCTAGGAAGCTAGCTGGGGACCTTTGAGCAGGAAATCAGGATCTTGGGTGCCCAAGATGTGATCAGGAAGTGGGGGTCACAGGCTCGGGGTAAGCCGTCCCCTTGGTGCCACAGACTCTTGGCCTCATGGGGAGAATGCAGCGGGAGGAGGGGCAGGGCCGGGCCCAGCGGCTCTGTATGAGGGCGATCCTAATTGCAGACCACCCTGGGTTATGCTGGGTCGCCCTCTCTGCCCCCATAAGCCGGCTTTCCAGCAGGACTGACTGGTACGTATTCCTTGTGCCCCTGCAAGACACAGAGCCCACACCCACACTCCCTCCTGGGCCCTCACACAATAGTGACCCCCACCCCCACCGAAATCACCCCATCCCCACTTCGGGTCACGCCCCAACTTGTACAAACCACAGGCCTCTGTACTGTGCTAAGGCTGGATGAGTCAGGGGCAGAACTGAGGCGCTGAGCCCTGGGAGCTGCTCTGAGCAGGAAAGAGGAAGCTGTGAATCAGGTAGGAAGGGCTCTGAGCCTGGTTTCCGGCCTCCACTCAGCAAACACCTGCAGTAGCAGGGATGTTGGGGGGCCCAGGCACCCCTGGTCTCGGGTCAGGACAGTGTGTAGATGTCATCCCCAGTGATTCTGAGACAACCACTTACTTATGGGGGAGAATGTAAGAACGTTCTGTGTGTGTGTGCACATGTATGCGTGTGTCTGTACGTGATCTGTATGTGTGTGTGTTTCTGAAGTGGGCACATGTCTACACACACGTCTGTGTGTTTGTGTCTGTGTGTGTGTGGAGTGTCTATGTCTGTAAATGCGTACGTCGCTCTGCCTATGCCCGTGTGGGTCTGTATGAATATCCTTGCCTCTGTAACTTGGGGTGTCTAAGTGCAGGAAGCAAGGGGCCCCAAGCCCGGCCCCTGGCAAATGATTCCAGAACCTATCATCTCAACCACTACATTTAACTCTTAGCCCCCTGAGGACAGGCACCACTTCTGATTTTTCTCACTATTGTGAGAACATGGTAGATAATACATATTTGTTGATTGACACCTCAGAGAGGCCCCCGCCTGGCCCAGCTCCCTGGGAAGCTGCAGAAGTCCCAAAGAGGAGGCACAGGGTGGGAGAGGAGCTCACCCGGGTCGATCCCATTCCTAGCTCAGGGTACAAGTGTCAGCTGGCTTCTTTGACCCTCAGACTTCTGCTCAGTGTCCCCCTCTGCCCTGGATGAAAGTCAGGAAACAAAGCTCTGAGCTCTGCCAAACCTTGCTGTGTGATCTTGAGGAAGTTCCTTCCCCTCTCTGGACTGCAGCTTCCCTCTCTGTAAGAGTCTGTTGCCTTTACAGACATCAAAGGCCACACCCAGTCTCAGCACGGTGTGGTTTTTACCTTCAAGCCCTTGGCTCAGTGGCCTCTGCCCATCTGGACATTGGATCCACTTAACTGCCTGTCTCAGATCCCCTACTGCGCTGCTCCTGGTGCAGCCTCCCCTGAGCCCGGCTCAGGCAGCACACACAGGTCCCCACCAGGCCTTGCTCCTGGAGTCTCCCCGCTGTTGCTGGGTTCTCCACCCTGAGTGCCGTTGGTAACCCCCAGGCGTTGTAATTAAGATCACCTTTGCTGGAAACATGCTGGTTGACATTTACAGGCTTGGGAAGAGAATGTCTTGGGAAAATGGTGATGAAAAATGCAGTCTTCTAACACCTCGGCCTCCGGGCCTCTGTGAGCTGATTTTTCCAGAGAGCTGAGTTGGGGAGGGGAGAGGTGTTGCTGATCAACATGCTAAAGTTGTTTTTGTTTTAACTATTTTAGCCAGGAACCTTCCCTAGACATACTGTGTGCTTCCCTGCCTTCTAAGAAAGAGGCTGAGCGTGACTGCCTCTTTACCTGATGTCCCAGGGCGACTATAACACATGAATGATGGCGCTGAGTTTTAATACAGCGGTGTCCTCAGGGCTGTGAGGCCTGTTCGGCTGTTTGCCTGACATGGAAAGAGCCAGGCTTTTCTTTTTCATATTTTATCTTGGTTGTTGACAGTGTCAGCTGTCACTTATTTCAGAGGCCCTTCTCTCTCTATTCTTTACAACAGTGAATCTGTTAGAAAACTACATGCCTACATTGTGTAGAAAATGAGTATATCATCTCTGGGCAAGGGGCTCTCCTATGAGTAAAATACACGGTAGAATCCATTATGGCTACTCAGAGCCTTTTTGTCTCCAGCACTTATTGCCATGTGACCTAGTTCTAGACCACAAAACAAGGAGAAATCTGCTGAGAAAGGAAACATAAGGGGCATCTAGGAAAGTAGACACAGACAGCATCACCTTATCTCCTTCTTCCTGCCTTGAAAGAAGATGTGATGACTAGAATCGCAGCAGCCACATTGTGACCGTGAGACAGAGGCCAAAAGAATTGCAGGGATACCAGTCCTGACACCACTGAGCCGCTGAACTAATGCTAACAGCTATCTGCCTGGGCGTTTCTTGTAATACAATGAAAACAAATACCTATTTGTTTAAGTTACTGTTAGTTGCATTTTCTGTTATTTGCAGCTCAAAGCATTCTTTGGGAATGAGTCATTTCACTCATGCAGAACTCTGTCAGTGCAAGGGATCTTGAAAAACAAGAAACAGGGGTGTCATGATTAGTTTAGACCAAACGTCACATCTGTCCTAGGACTTACCACACTGTCTCTCCCTGCTCCCGTCCCCCATCCAGGGTCCTGTTAGTGAGGAAGAAGGGGAAATGGTTACTGGGTCAGAGGGTAACATTGTTTATTCCAGTAACTATCATCATTCTTTTTTTTGCCTTAATCAGGAAATTTTGATTGAAAGTGACAGAAACCTAAATCAGACTGGCTTAAGCAAAAATAAATAACTGGATAGATAGAGGAATTGATAGAAAGAAAAAGGAAAGGAAATAATAAAAGAAATGGACTGATTTATAGTCCTGAGAAGTCTAGAGATAATTTGGCTTTAGGTAAGACTGGGGCCAATTGTGCAAACAGCGTTGGCAGAAGATGGCCCTTCTCCACCTTGTGTCTATTCTCCTTTGCATGTGCTTAACAATCACGTAGATGTTCCTCAGCTGATGGTGCCTGGGAGCTCTGCGCTCCCATTCTCCCAGGATCTTGTCCAGCAGAAAAGAGATTGAGTCATTTCTCCCTGTCACTACAGGTGAAAGTTCCAGGATGTTGGTTGACTGTGATTGGGTGACAGGCCCGTCCCTGAACCAATCACGGTGAGCACAGGGGATTCAGGGCTCTGATTGGTAAGGCTGGGTCTCAGACCCAACGCTGGAGCATAGGTCGGGTCAGCTGCCCCCAAACCACTGGATAAAACTGAAGGTTAGGGAGGCCGGCCTGGTGGCGCAGCGGTTAAGCATGCGCGCTCCGCTTCAGGGGGCCGGGGGTTCGCAGGTTCGGATCCCAGGCATGCACCGATGCACCGCTTGTCAAGCCACGCTGTGGCAGGCATCCCATATAAAGTGGAGGAAGATGGACACGGATGTTAGCCCAGGACCAATCTTCCTCTGCAAAAAGAGGAGGATTGTCATTAGATGTTAGCTCAGGGCTGATCTTCCTCTCACACACACACACACACAAAAACTGAAGGTTAGAGTGGACTGGATCCCTCATGAAATCATGTTTGGAGCCAGAAGGAGGGGAATGGATGCAAAGCAGCCATGGAATTTTGCAGTTTTCAACGTAGACCTATGAATTAGGAAAAGCAGGGATTCTGGCCCCGTTTTGCAGTGGGCAGAACTGTCTTAGGTGAAATGACGTGTGGAGAACCATTTAGCTCACAGGTGGTTAGCATGAATCCCAGTGCGTCTGGGCCCCTGGTATTTCCCCTACACCACGTCCTGAGCTGACCGGCAACCTGTCAACCAGGGATCGTCCAGGAGCCACGAAGCCATGGGACAGACTAGCCAGAGGGACCACCGAGAGAGATCACTGGTTCCACAAAGTCCTTTATAAAGCTCCTTTACCTCCATGGTCTTATTAGAGCCTCACCCCACCCCGTGAGGATGGCAGGCCCCAAAATAGGTCCATTGTACTGAAAGGGTCAAGGAGGAGGCTGAGGAGGGACCAACTAGCTAAGAAAGAAGAGGAGATTATGAAGCCCCCAGGGCAGAGGACTGATGGTAACGCTGTCATTTCTCCAGCACTTACCATGTGCCCGCCCTGTGTTATCTCCTTCCTCTCTCAACCACGCACTGGAGAAGGTACCACTAGCACTGCCATGCTGCAGATGGGTAGTTCAGGTTCAGAGAAGTTAAACAACTTGCCCAGGGTCACACAGCTAATATGAGGAGAAGCTGGGATTTGACGCAGGTCTGTTTAAAAAACTAGGCCCCCTGGGCCGGCCCATGGCTTAGCGGTTAAGTGCTCGTGCTCTGCTGCTGGCGGCCTGGGTTCGGATCCTGGGCGCGCACCGACGTACCGCTTCTCCGGCCGTGCTGAGGCCGCGTCCCACGTACGGCAACTAGAAGGATGTGCAGCTATGACATACAACTATCTACTGGGGCTTTGGGGGAAAAATAAATAAACAAATAAAATTATTAAAAAAAAAAAAAAACTAGGCCCCAAAAAAAGGAGCCTCCGTCCAAGCCTGGTTCTTAGGAAAAACAGAGCTGCCTACTGCAATCTGAGGATCCGAGGGGTGGCTGTTTGGGGTGCCTGGAGCAACCTGGCAGAGGCAGGGACGAGGGTCAGGAAGGCAGCCCCAAGAAGCATCAACAAAGAGTCAGTCTCTCTTTCCTGCTTCCGTGACACCTGGAATCCTGCCTCCTCTGCTTTCTTCCTGCCCAGCCCCCAGCCCCACAACATTATCTATTCGTGACAGCTTCAGCCCAGAAACTGTCCCCAAACTCCAGAGATCAGCCCAGGAGAGAGGATTTGGCCTGGGAATCTGGGAACCTGCACTTGAAGCTATCCCTAACTCGCTGGGTGGACCTAAGAAAAGTCCCCTCTCTGGGCCTCAGTTTCCCCATCTGCAAAAGGCATTAGTTGGACTTGATAATCTCGAAAACCACTTCTGGCTCCAGCTAGAATCAGTGTCTCAGGTTCCAAGATTTCTTCACCCCTTGCGGTCGCTTCAGATTTCACGCCTGAGGAAAGAGTGAGGGCAAGTTGCTGCAGTTCAGCTCTCACAGGCAGAGAGGCAGAGAGGCGCGGCTCCCAGCCCAGCGAGGAGGCTTACCTAACCCCAGCGAGCCCAGCAAATCCCTGAGAACAAGAAGGGGAGAGGGCCTGAGGAAGGAGGGCATTGAGAGAGCCTATCCCTGCCTTGCTGAGCCAACTTAACCCCTTCCGTGCCTCCCCCACCAGCAGGAGGGCATGCAGGGTTTCCGGGCAGGGCATGCTCAGGCTTCTAGAACTGCTCTGCCTCCAAAGGCAACTTTCCATAGAGGAGGCCTCCCAGGGAGCAGCTTCAGCTGGAGATGCCATTTGTCCTTCACAGACCCAGACGCAGGGCGTCAGAGCTGGAAAGAGCTGGGAAGAGCCCCGCTCCATCGTTTGCAAATCAGGAGGCTGAGGCCCAGAGATGGGGAGGAACTAGCCCAAGATCACACAGCTTTAACTCACGGGAAGGAGCCTGGACTAACACAGTGCCAGACACATAGATTAATGAAATTTGTTGAATGGCTGGAACCTAGGCCTCCTTGTCTATATATTGCCTTTTAGGATTCTTAAATCAAAGTTTTCATCCCCAAATTAGAAGCAGAGTGTTGAGGCCTGTCCATACATTCCTTGCCTGAACGTGCAGTGACTAATTCTCCCAGGAGTGTGGGATCAAACCCACCGTGGCTATTAAAAATTTAATACAAAGCCCCAGTGCCTTGGGGCTGTGCTTCCCTATTAGTCCTGGAACAGGGCGAAGCCTGCACCATCAGTCAGGCAGAGCCAAGAATGCAAGGGCTGGAGTCCCTTCCCTGAGAAGCTCTCAGGGGCAGCACATCTCCCCTCTGCAGGCATCCTGGAGGGACCTTCTGAAAAAGGAATATCTGTTTCCTGTACCAGCCTTAATCATAGACGAAGTGGGGAGCCCCCTCAGCGAGAGAAGTCTGGATTAATACAGATCACAGAGTACCCTACCCCTCACATTTCCCCCGTGCAACTGGCATTCTGCCCTGAGTATGAAACAGGCCTCTGTCAATGTGCATGCAACCCACGGGAGAAGAAGGGGATAGGAGTCCAGACTGTTGGTGAATTTTAAGCAGTGGGCATATTTTTGAGCTGGGAAAGCAGGTAGATTGCATCAAAATTGGGAGCCTGGGCAGCCAGAGAGGGGGCAGAGGCCAGGAAGAGGGCTCTGGGTGACTTGACGATGGCAGCGGGGATGCGGCAGTGCTGTCTCACCTATTGGATTGGCTAATTGTGGGAACAAGGAGACTGTGACGTGGCACGTGGCCTATGAACCCAGGAGTGCCTTCTCGGCCCAGCCTCCAGCCTCCCTGTGAAGTCCCTGGGGGAGACACAAGTGCCAGGGACTATTTGTGACTGTGATGACTCTGTGCCTGGCATTGTGCTAGGCCCCAGGGGTAAAGCAACAAAACCCGCATGGTTCCTGCCCTCAAAGACAGTAAGTGGGAAATGCAAAGATCACTCTATTATCATTTCAGATGTGCCTAAACCCCAGCGCTGAGCTCTTTGGCAAACAAGCACCCCGCAGGGATCTGAGCCATGTTTATTGTCCATTAGACATGTATGAACTGTACCCAACGTGCCTTTCAGTGCCTCCAATCCGTCAGTGAGTGCTCTCGGCTCTGCCTCCAACACATATGCCCTGAATTTGACCAGCCCCTCTGCCCTTGACCCAGATGCTGCCTTTTCTCCCCTGGATGGCTGTTCTCCCTGCCTCCCCTCTTGCCTCCCTATAGTCTGTTCTCCAAGGAGCAACCAGAATGATTTGCTCTTAGATGTAAGTCTCTCTCCTCCTAAAACCCTCCATGGATGTCCCATGGCCCTTAGCATGACACGCACACTCTGTACCATGGCCCCTGGACGAGACCTTCATCCTCAGTCTCCTGCCTGCCAGACATCCTCCCCATCTTTCCACTCCTGGAAAACAACACACTTGGTCCTTTCTCTGGGCTTCTGAAATTGCTGCTCCTTCTTGGAATGTTTGTCCCAGCTCACTATCATTCAGGTCTCAAGTCCAAAGTCACCTCCTCAAAGAGGTCCTCCTTGAGTACTCTAACCAAAACCCCCCACTGCTCACCTCTCCATCACATTCCCTTATTTTTATCATCACAGCACTTACTAGTAACTGAAATTATCTTACTTATTTGTTTCTATGTTGGTTGTCTGTCAATCTCCTCCCATTAGAATGTACACCCCTTGAGGGCAGGATTTCTATCTTATTTTTCCACCACTACCCACCTAACCCCTAGAACCCAGTGCCCAGTAGGGTCTCCAAAAATTTGGGGGGCCTCGTTAAATGATCAGCACAGGGCTCAGACACAGAGACATGGAGAGGAATGTAGAACTTGAATCCATCCACCTATTTATCAGATGGGGAAATGGCGATCCAGAGAGAGACCAGGATTTGTCCAAAGTCATACAGTCCCTTCAGTCATTCATATGAGCTGATACATGAATAAGAAGAGGTAGCCACGGGAGGATGTGAGAGGAACAGCTAGTGCAAAGGGCTTGCAGCAGAGCCTGTACAGGAAAGCAGGTGGGAGACAGGTGGGATTAAAGCAACCTACAAGGAGAGATACCCGAGGTGAGGAGGCCAGGCAGGAAGAAGCCAGGCCATGCACACGCAGCTTGGATTTTATTCCCCCAAAGCAGGTATGGGAATTATTTTTCCCACTTCGGTAGGATGCTCAGAGAGCATGGAATCTGGGAGACCAATCAGGCACCCGCGAGAAGCCCGGAGTGAAGATCCCGGGTTGAGCAGGTCCCACCGGGTGTGTGTGCCAGAACATCGAGGGGGCTGTGGGCAGCAGCAGCCGCCCGTCTGACCTCCATTCCCGTGTGAGGATCGCACCCCGAGCCCCGTCAGCGTGAGGGCAGCCCGGGCTGTGCAGTCACCCTCCGCGGCCCGCTCCCCACATGCCAAACTGCTGCACAGCGGCTTACTCTTGCCACAGGCTTTGAATCAATTAAGTGAGCAAAGAGGGTGGTTAACGAGGAGTAAACAGTCCAAATGCCCATAATTACACTGAGGCTTTGCTCTTAACACATCTAAGCCAAGAGGTGGGGGCGGGGCAGGAGGGAACATGGGGTCTCCTCTTTGTTCTGTGTGGTCCGCCCACTGGAATCCCTTCCACCCAGCCCTCCCGTCCCGTATTCTGATATGGCTGTCTGATTTTCTTTTTCCTTTGGTGGAGGGGGGTGCAGATGCTAGGCTCTAAGTATTAGGATTACAGCAGAACAAGGCAAAGTCCCCACTCTCATGGAACTGACATTTTAAAGTCCGATAAGCAACAGGTCAACAAATAACCATGTATGCATACGTGCTGTGAAGAACACTGACATGGGGTTGGGGGAACAGAGAGCTGCTGGGGGTGGGATGTTAATACATATAGTGTGTCCAGAGGAGGCCTCTGACAAGGTGACAGCTGAGCAGAGATCTGAAGGAAATCGGAGTCAGCCATGCAGATTCCAGAGCGAAGAGTGTTCCATGCAAAGGGCGTGGCAGGTATGGAGGCCCTGAGACAGAGGTGCAGGGGCAGGCCAGCGTGGCTGGAGCAGAGCCAGCCTTAACCTAGGACCATTCGGGGTTACACAGCCACAGGGACGGGTCAGAGCATGTTCCAGGTATGGGGAACAGCATGTGCAAAGGCCTCAGGAGAGAGATAAGCACTTTCTGTTTTTCAAAGTGTTTTACCTTATTTGATCCTCAGAACAAAGTTGTAAAGGTCAGAAGGGTAGATTTCTTTTTCCATTTGACAGCTGAGGACTAAAGCTCTAGAACGTCTAACAGTTCAGCCAGGATCACACAGGAATATCTGATTCAGGAGCAGAAATCTGGGTCTCCACTACCCTTTCAGGTCAGGTCTGAAGCTTGTTCCTTTTGACACAGATCCATCGTGAGCTTCCAAAACAAGATCAGCTCTCAGGCAGGCCTCCGAATGGGTTACAAAGTTCACAGCCGAGCCAAGTGAAGCCAAGTTGCCAAGCATGATAGACGGTTCTGTGGTGTGTGAGTGTAGAGAATTAACATCCACCCCCATGACTGTAGTAATTTAACCAATATACCTGAAAAACATAGCTCTCATCTTTTCAAGAAACCTTTATAGAAACGCTGCAAGTTAGATTCATGTTCATGTCAGATCATAACTTAATATTTCTGGAAGAAAATTCTTCTCCAATATATGTCCTTTGGAATTCCTCTAAGAAGCTTACGGGGGACCGGCCCCGTGGCTTGGAGGTTAAGTGCGCGCCCTCCGCTACCGGCGGCCCGGGTTCGGATCCCGGGCGCGCACGTAGGCACCGCTTCTCCGGCCATGCTGAGACCGCGTCCCACATACAGCAACTAGAAGGATGTGCAGCTGTGACATACAACTATCTACTGGGGCTTTAGGGGGAAAAAATAAGTAAAATAAAATCTTTAAAAAAAAAAAAAAAGAAGAAGCTTACCGCGGAGTTCCAGATAAAGAGAATAAACTAAAAGGTCACATGGAAGATTACATGCCGTTTCCCCTGGGAAGGACATTTACACAGATTTTGTGGCAGTTTTCTCATTTTCTCCAGATCTGCGATGGTTTGGCATTTGACTCCACACCACCAATGTTTACCAAGTTCCCAATATTATTGTTATCATCATTTTCATTATTCAGTTTCTATTTGTCACCATATCAAGTGAAAGTGACTGGATGGATCATCACCAAATGTAGGGGGAATGTTTATGAGCATCTTGTGTGAAATATAGGCTTTGTAGGAAACACAATTTATTTTGCAGGGGGTTGCTGTTCGAGAGAGACATGCTGTAGCCCTCAGGAAGCTGTAGAAAGAAGAACACAGAGGAGGATTTAAAATTTAACTCCCATATTGGAAGTCACAGGGCGGACGCTCTGAATCACCCACAAGGAATTGTAATGGGCTGATTCTCACAGGGGCCAGTCCGTGAAGCATGATCCAGGAATCTATTTCTCAACGCTAATAATCCTGGCAGGCAACACCAAGACCACACCTCCCACAGGCCTATCTCGGAGCATCATACCCGTGTTACAGTGACTGGGGACCATTTCTGTTTAGCATTGTACAGCGGTTCTCAAGCTTTTTGTTCTCTGGACCCCTTTACGTTCTTCCCTTATTAGTAATTAAAACCCAGAAGAATGTTGTAAATATTTGTGTGGTAGTTTATTTTTAAAAAAACAATAAACCTATCACCTATTCACATAAAATATTCTTATGAAAAATATTTTCAAAACAAAAAACAGTGAGAAGAGTGGCATTCTTCTACATTTTTGCATATCTCTGCAAGAAACACCCGGATCCTCCTCGGTGCTCGTTGTGATGTCACAGGTCATGGAGTTTCTGGAAAATGCCACTGTGCACTTGTGGAAAAATGAGAGTAAAAAAGGCAAGCAAGTTCTTAGTACCATTGCGAAAATTATTTTGAGCTCACACATCATGTGCAGGGGTCTCTGGACCCCCAAGGGTCCCCAGCTCCTCCATGAGAACCATTGGTGTTGTGTTGAAGCCAAGCTGATGGACGCTTTGGGTGAGTCAGTTAACTGCTTCAGGCCTCCATTTTCTTGCCTATAAAATATGGATAGCAGTAACTGTCATCATAAGATTTATGACAATAAAATGACTAAATATGTGAAAAGTGCCTGAAACGTAGTAACAGCTCAATAAATACTGGTTATTATCATGAGCCTTGAAGAGCTGAGCCCATGGGTTCGTCGTTCCCTGGGTACAGATCATGGAGTAGGCACTCAACGAATCTTTCTCGAATAAATGAAGGCACACGTGAACAATTCTCTCTTGTGAGAGGACTCTGCAGCCCTTCCCGGGACCGAGGAGAGTCAGTTTTCTTGCCCCTTTTAAGTAAGCAAAACAGATCAGAGAGGCCAAGTGACTCACCAAAGTCACTCAGCAAATCGCACTCGCAACTGCTGTAGCAGCTGAGCTCGGCCTCCTCCCAGCACGCTTGGCTGCCTCTGAAGGCACCTGAGCACGCTGGGAACGGAGGTCCTTGCAGGGTCTGATTTTGTCCTGAGTGAAGTGCACCCCATCTGCAGTCTCATGGGCCCAACCGTGCCTGCAGAGGAGCTCTGTTTCAGAAACCGGAACTCTCTGCACCCTCTGACATGCCATCCAGAGAGCACTTCCGGGTTACAGTGACACATGAACTTACTTATTATGCACTGCCTCCCCACCCAGGTCAGGGGCACCCTGGGTCGTCTTCGTTTTGGTGGCTGCCCTCCCTGGGCTGTGGTAGGAGTGTAGACATATTTGGATGTTTGTTGAAGGAGAGAAGGCAGGAATAAAACCATGTCTTTTTCACTGACACACACAAAAAAGACAGCTTGGACAGTGTTCCTAGATGAGCAGATGTTAGTGATAATAGAGAGGGGAGGAGAGAACGGTGAAATGTTAAAACAGGAAATCAAGTAAAGACATAGAGTCCGGAGAGTCAGGGTGTTGTCCACCCGGAGCCCTGCCTCTGCTTAGCTTTTAAAATAACCACAACCACGGTGATCACCAGAACGGCTCACCGTGATTGAGAGCTCACCGCATGCTCGGCCCGGGCTAAGCTCTCTGCCTGGCCCCTCTCCCCGCAGTCTCACAGCAGCCCTGGTCAGCAGATCAGGATGTTATTTCCATTTACACGTGGAGAATCTGAGTGCTCCAGGGGCTTGCCTGAGGTCCCACAGCCAGTGAGTGGCACAGCTCATGGTGGTGTGTGGTTGTCCCGCAGGGCCTGGGGAGTGGAATGGACACTGGAGAGAGTGAAAGGAGGCTAGGATGAGACGGAGCGGGTTGGGGCACCAGGCAGCAGAGGAGGCCCCAGTGAGGGTGCTAGAAGTTCAATGTCTCTGGGGGTGGCACAGGAGAGCCAGAGGAAAATGCTGCTGACTTCTCAGTTCTGGGACCCCACACTGACTCAGGGGACCAGGTGCAGAACCCGAGCATGTCTTGTTTTACAAAAGGGAACAGTGAGGCTCAGAAAGGGAAAAGGCCTTACCCAAGGTCACACAGCAAGTTAGAGCCCAGCCCAGTCCCTGCTCCCAACCCAACTATTTTGGTGCTTTGCCAAGTGCCCTTCTTCTGACTAACAGACTCACACACTCCGCCAGCCACAGGCCTGCTCTCCTGAGTCCTCAGCTCCCTGCAGAGAGGGTGGCGTGGGAAGGAGCAAAGCCTGGCCTTTGCTCCAGGCTTCCCTGTGGCGTGGCCCCCTCCCCAAACAAAGTGCGGTACTGAGAGCAAATTACGAGGGCTCTGAGAATGGAAGGGGCCCTTTGATGGCGAGGCTGAGGGCCGGGACGGGATGGGGCCCTTCTCTGTCCTCTTGTGCACCCCCCTTCACCACAGAACAAGCTGGCACAGGATGGTGCCTACAGAAGCATCCATCACCGTGGTCAATGCTGGGGCTCTGGTTTGGGCTTCTACCCCTAGTTCTCCACCCCCAGCTGCTGTGGAAACAAAGATTTCTGATGGCCAAGCAGCTCAGCAAAATTCCTCCAGACTTGGGACTTAAAGGAAATTTGGGGGAGAAGCTCCAGCACACCCCTAAACCTCTGGAGAGTGGATCAAGGCTCTGAGGATCACTATGCGTCATCCCTGTCATTTTTGTCTCTGGGGTGAGGGGGCAGATACAGTAATAATTGCTGAGATGTATGAAGTTCTGAGTCCGTGCTAGCGCGGTGCTAAGGGGCAACATATCTTGATCCCCACAACAAGCCTGTGCGATGGGAATGATGCGAGTCCCCATCTCAGTGCCTTAGAGCATCGGTGGTCAAAGTGTGGTCTCCACGCCAGCAGCATCAGCATCACATGGACATTTGTTAGAAATGCAAATTCCCCGGCCCGACTACCTTACAGAGTGAACGGGCCCAAGGTGGTACCCAGGATTCAGGCCCCGTCCTGACTGCCCTGGGGCTCACGTCCTGGCCTGCCTGTGTGCTGCAGTCCCCAGGTCCCTTCCACGTGGGTGATCATGGCTGAGAGAGGCTGAAAGGAATTCCCCAAGCACAGCACGTTCCCTGCGGCACACTCTGCCACTGGGAAAGACTGGGAAGCGCCTAAATGCCCACCAGCACCGGCTGGTTAAATAAACCATGAGGCGTCCACGTGACAGACTCTTGCGCAGGTTTTTATAGAAAATGAATGGGAAAGCTTTTTATATGTGCCATGGAGTGGCCCCCATATTATAGTACTAAGTAGTAAAAAGCAAAGTGCAGAAAGCTACCATTTGTGTAAAAAAGGAGAGAATACATGAACAAATTTGTTTATACACACACACACACAAATCTCTGAAAGAGAGTTAAGAACCCGCGAGATCTCCTGGAGGTGACAGGGTCCATAGGAGGGGGATTTTTCATATATGCTTCTGTATGAATTACCTACTGACATGGACCTACACACCGCTCATCAAGCCATGCTGTAGAGGGGTCCCTCATACAAAACAGAGGAAGATTGGCAACAAATGTTAGCTCAGGGCCAATCTTCCTCACCAAAAAAAAAGCGGAAGAAAGAAGGTGAGCAGAAGACTGTGAGAGGGGAGAGGAGATAAGCCCCAGGAGGCTTAAGGACTTATAAAATGCCAGGCACTGGGCTCAATTCTTCACACGCATTATCTCCTTCAGTCTCCTCAACAACCCTCTGGGGGTTGTTACCATTATTATCCCCATTTTGTTGACAGGAAAACAGAGTCACAGAAAGATTATATGACTTTCTCTGAGTCACAGAGCTGGTTAGTGGCAGAGCTGGGATTTGAACCTATATCTGTGTGACTCCAGACCCCAATTATATTCATATAATATATATGTAATAAATCATAACTTCCTCCAAAGGGAGTGGGACTATTAAATGAACCTGTATATGGAACATGTATATGGAGGAAGTTAAGATTTTTCCCTTTATAAATAAGGAAATCCTTATTTCTGCTTCAGAAATTGTGCACTAGCTTTTGCCTTAGAAGGTCAGGAATGAATAGCTGACTTCCTGTTATGAGACGCGAGCCTCTCTGTCACCTCCTGGGAAAGTCCTTGCCTGCCTGCTTGCCAAATATGTGTAAAGAATCCTTTGTCTTTTCTCTACTACACAGTAAAATTTAATTTTAATTATATTATTTCTATGTTTCCTCCTAATAATGTCAGCACCTAAGAGCAGAGACCCTGTCAATGTGGTTCAAGACTACATCTTCAACACCTAGAGTAGGACCTGCAGTGAGGAGGCACCCAATAAAAGCTTGTTTAAACAAAATAAATAAATAATAGGGAAATCGAGGCCCAGAGAGGTAAAGATACTTGCCCAAGGTCACACAGCCAAAGCATGGCCGACCAGAAAGAGAATCCCTAGAACGTGAACGAATGTTGTAGTTCCAAGTTCCCAGTAGAAGAGACTCCTCCTCAATAAGCTAGAGTTGATGGCTGTAATTTCCACGTTTATAAAGGCAGGAACAGTGTTTATCATGTTCCTGTGGGGTAAAGAGAGGCAGTGAGTATAAGCAAGAAGCTCAAAAGGAGGCAGTTGAGATACAGATGAAAGGCCAGTGGATTAGGTATCAGGGGACCTGGCTTCCCATCTCGGCTCTGCCTCTTACTGGCTGTGTGCTGTGGGCAAGTCGCTTCACCTCTCTGACCCTCAGTGTCTTCATCTATAAATAGCAGGGTTATTGTGGGACCCACATGAGAATGCATAAGAAAGCATGCTGCAAAATAAATAAAGCAAGATGTTAATATGGGGAGTTATTAAGGGCACACAACAGTGCTGGTGCCAAACTGTGCATGCTGGACAACTTGCCTGTCACCAACAGGTGTTCTTTTAATTCCAAATGTAGTGTGGAGCTGAACCCATGCAGGTCTCCCTTACTTATTAAAGGGGTATTAACTGTCCCATCTCCTTGTGAGGCTTCTGCTGACCTCCCTTCCCCCAGGGCAGCGCTTACTACCTTCCTTGCTTAGGTGTCTGCCTCTCTCACTAAGAGCTAATTGAGGACAGTGACCATGCAGTGTTCATTACTTAATCCTTAAACCTAGGACACAGTGGTCGTGATGGATGGATGGATGGATGGATGGATGTGTGGGTGGATGGGTGGATGGGTGGATGGGTGAATGGATGGGTGGATGGGTAAATGGATGGATGGTTGAATATTTTCAGAACGCAGAGGAAATATAATTCTGATTCTAAGACAACACTTCTTGGAGAAGATAGGTTTGTACGGAGCATTTAAGGGTGGGTAGGATTTCAGCCGGGTAAGAACAAGAGGTCAGGGAGGAGGAAGTGTTGGGAAGGTGAGAACAAGCTGAGCTAAGGCAGGGGGCAGGAAGGCTCAAGGTGCTGGGCAATAGTTGTAAGTGGTCTGGGGTCGATGGAGCACAAGGAGTGCTGTGGCCTGAGATGCAACTGGAAAAGTAGAACCAGACAATGCAGGCCTTGAAAGTTGGGGACAGTGTCTGCACTCCTCCATCCTGCAGGCAGTAGGGCACCACGGAAGGCTTTGTAAGGGAGGAGTGACCCGCCGTGCCCTGAGCTTGCTGGCGGCATGTGAAAGGATGGCGCCAGGCCAGAGCCCGGCTCTGGGAGAAGGCCTCACTGATTCCTGCTGTCTGCTGGGCCTTCCTGAAGAGCCACCCAGGCCCGAGGTAACAAGAGTTCCCAGTGAGGCTGCGCAGCTGACACGGGCACCTCTGCCTCCCAGCTGTGTTCTGGGACCAGGTGTAGGAGGCTGCGGATCTTCCTGCAGGAAGGCCTCCCCCTAAGGAATGGCTGGAGTGGACACCAAGCCTCCTGGGCATGCGCCCACCAGGCCAGACTTCCCCTTCCCCTTCCCTAAAGCACACCCACAGGGCTGCCTTGGCTCTCGGTTCAAGTCCTGACTCTTTCAGTGACTTGGGCTAGTCCCTACCTCTCTCTCACAGGCCCTGCGTTTCACAACTCAGGGAAGAAACATTCCCATGGACTATCACGAAATGATGCCCCAGAGTTGTGCAACCCCGCGGCCCTGCCTCTGATCATAGTTCTCTCAGCCGTACAAGTGAGGACGACGGCTGGCATGGATCATCTCTGAGGCTCTTCCAAGCCTCGCCCTGCAGCAGTCTGAGCAGAGTGTGGGGCTTTGGGGCTGGAGGAGGGCCTTTGCCCGATGCCAGAGACAATGAGAGAGATGGTGAGGAGCTGGTGGATAGCCAATCCCCCAAAGCAGCGGTGACCCCCTCCTCCCAGAGCCAGACCTGGATTTGCATCCCTGACCCCATCCTTACTCCTCTTTCCAACTGTGTGTACAGTCGTGCGCCGCATAACGATGTTTCCGTCAACGACGGACCGCGTGTACAATAGTGGTCCTATAAGGTTAGTACTGTTATCGAACCACGTGGGCTCGCCTCCTGGTGAGTTAAATAAGACTCTACACCAGTGGGAGTTGTCTCACAAAGAAAAGTGTATTTGTAGCAAATAGGAGGCCATGAGGCATCATTTCCACAGTCATGGTGTCCCTGAACAAAGGGAAGGAGGAACTTTTATTTGGTTAGGGAAGAAATATTCAAAAAGGAGAGGCAGGTACGCTGCAGATTATGGTAATGAGGCTTAATCTCCTCGAAGAGATCTTTGCATTAAAAATAAGGCAAGGTTGTGGGCACAGCTCTTGTAGGGAGGCTTGGTTAGCTTCAGGGTGGCTACTGGTTGTCTCCTTAACATAACAACAGTTAAATGCTTCCAAACCCACCCTTGAGTTCCTCGGGGCACTAGTCGGTGACAGTACCATACAGCCTAGGTGTGTAGTAGGCTATACTATCTAGGATGTGTAAGTACACTCTATGAGGTTCGCACAACCACGAACGGCCTAACGACGGATTTCTGGGTGCGCATCCCTGATGTTAAGCGGTGCGTGACTGTAATCTAACCTCTCCAGGCAGGTTTTCCACAGGAATAAACCAGGGAGAAGAAAATACATACCTCGTAGGGTCATTGTGAGCATCCAAGTAATGCACTCAGCAGAGTGCCTAGCCCAACATAGCAGCTCAGTAAACATCAGGTTCATCACCACTCTTATTTTTATTCTATTTTGTAAACCAACTTAACCGTATCTGCCCTCAGGCATTCTCTCTTTGACCTACTCACAATAAGGCCCACGGGGGATGACCCAAAGCAGAACTCAGGGGCCCACTTGAGAAAAGCGAGAAAAGGGTTCTAGGGAGTGAGCAAAAGAAAAGCAGGACACCTTCCCTCCCTACAAACAGAATCAATCTTCTAATGATCTCTGGAGGTGGACGTGGCTACCCAACGAGTTTGACCAAAGCTTAAGTTAAAGGAATGAAGCGCTAACTGTGAAATTTCAGGTAGGAGAATGCATAGATGGTTCATTGTCCAGGCCCCTTAAAGTCAGGCTCTGCGAGTGTCACGTATAGCACCCAGTCCTTGGGCTAGCCCCAACCCGACTTTCCATGGGGGGTGAGAAGGAACCAGCAGGGAAGGCTCAGGGCCCGGGTGTTTTGCTGACTGTCATCTGGCAGTCACTAACACCCTGCTGAGGAACGGAGCCAAGCCCTGCCAGGCCCTGCCCTGCCCCACCCAGGCCGCTGGATGGAAGGAAGGGACGGGGTGGGGCCCAAAGGCAGAGAGGAGAGCTCTATCTAAACTCTGGAGACTCTTAGATGAGGAGGGAAACCAGCAAATCCTCCAGACATGAATCCTCAGATTCTTCTGTATTTTCAATGTTACATATTTCATACATAGTTAGAAAAAATAACATTATATATTGAAAACCAATATTGGGCTGGTCTGAAATTCACACCACATAGTCTCTCATCAGGACCCTGCCACCAGGGGGCATCTACGGGCCCCCCTCTGGGCCTCAGTTTCCCCAGCTGTGTAGTAAGTGGGGATTCCTTCCTCGTCTGATAGCCTGAACCCGTCAAGTCGGTGCCCACATTAGGGTAGGGGCATTACTGATGCCTTGGTATTTGCTTGTCATTCCCTATTTTCCACACTTGTAATTTTTCTGTTACTTTAAATTTGGGAGAAAGGCAACCACTGGAAAACCACTACCTCTTCCCCTCCTCTCCAGCAGGAAGCAAACTCCGTCGTACCGCAGGTGGTTTATGAAAATGGGAAGGTTAAGGTAGAGGTAACCCCATGCTGATCAGTCACCCGTGGGTCACCCGGGTAATCCTGTGATTCTACAAACCCAGTGCCTTAGGTTTCCAGAACGCCGAGCAGATCTGTCTCACAAAGGCCATCTGGTGTCAGTTCCTCCCCCACACAGTAGACAGAACCTTAGGACCAAAGGGACACAGGAAACTGCCTGAGATCACACTGTTCACCAGCGTCAGAGCGGACACACTGGAAGCCCAGGCAGGTCGCAGACACCAATATCTTCCGTAACTTTGTACCTTGTTGTAATTCAAATTTCCTCTAAAAAAGTTGAAAGAATAGTACAGGGAAATTTCATAAACCCTTCACCCAGATTTGTCATTTGTTTACATCTTGCCCCGTTTTCTCTGCCATTCCCTTCCCTCCATAAATATATTCACGTACATCTATTTTTATCTGAACCATTTGCGTAAGTCAAAGACAGCATCCCTCAGGGCTTCAGTGTGTATTCCCTCAGTAAGAACAGTCCCTCACGTAACCACAGAACAAGGATCAAAATCAAGAAATTTGACTTTGATACAATACCATTATTTAATCCACGATCCCTATTAAAATGTCCTCAATCGTTCCTCCCACCTCAGCACTGGGTATTATTTTTACTTATTACCCCTGTGCCCAGACACCCGTCCTCCCACCTGGGCCTTTAGTCCTTTCTTTCCCACCTCTACCTCCTGCTTAGTGCTCCCTTCCACTGCCCTCTCCCTCAGGGCATGCCCAGACCAGACGGGACAGGGAGGGCCTGCTGCGAGCAGCACTTTTAAGTTCTCTCATCTCTGACCTGGGAGGACAGGACACCGAAGCCTTTGCCTCCAGCAAGCCCAGGGAGGGTAGGGGGGTGGAAGGGCCCACGGGCACACTCCCGGTCCTCAGTCATGCCCACTGGCCTGCCCTGTCCCGAGGGGCACGAGGGGCACAGCACACTGGCTCAGCTGACGAACTCAAATTCTATCTATTTCTAGAGACAAAACCCACTCCCGTGAAAAATCCACACATCCCAAAATGTGTTTCAGTTAAGAGAGATCTGTGACTGGGAAAGGGCAAGAGGAACTTTCTGGGGTACCAGAAATGTTCTCTATGTAAGTGGTGGTTACAGGGGTGCATACACACATATGGAAAAGTTCATGGAGCTGTGCTTGTGAGGTGTCAACCCCTCGCTCTATGTATATCTCAATAAACAGTCATATCTACATAAATCATGCGTGCGTGTGTGCGTGCGTGTGAGGTGAGGAATCCACAGGGTGGAACATGGTGCAGGGGAGAAATGCTGTGAGATCCAAAAGGAAGAGACAGCTTCTGTTTTTTTCCAACCCACCTAGGGTAGTTCATGCCTGTTGCTTTTTTAGACACTGAACAAACTGTTGAGTAAACGAATGAATTAATTTGAAACTTTGACTGTGTTTCTTAACGTGGAAAGACGTTCATGAGACCTTGCTAAATGGAATAAACAGGTTCTAGAATAGTATGTGAGAATGGTCCCATTTTTGTAAATATTTATATTTGTGTAATTTTTTTATATATGGTCTCGTAGAACATACCAACTTCCTCATAAGGGCTCTCTTTGGGTGAAAAGATAAGGACAATTTCATTTTTAGTCTTTTTTCTGCATTGTTTGTACTTAAAAAAAAAGTTTTTTTCATAACAAATATGAACTGTTTGGGTAAAAAAGCAAATATTTTTTTTAAAAAAATTATCCATAAAAAGCACCAAGGAAGCAGCGCTGGTCCTGAGCACGCAAGAGTTGAATGTGAATCTCTAAAAAGGAGTTATAGTCTGTAGTGTGCCCCAAATTTATCTGACCGAAGACCTTGGGGAAATGCTGCCCTAAAAAGAAAACTTAGAAGGATCCTGGGTCCCTGACAATTGCATGGCACTGTCACATCAACCCGGAACTCCTTATGTCCAGACTTCTCTTATACACAGAAAAACAAAACGTCTATGTCTAAGCTACGGTTATTTGTTTTTTTTGTTATGTGATTGGGCTGAATTTTAGTTGACACCAGAGCTTCACACAGTGCCAGGCACTTAGGAAGTGGTCAGAGACTGAACGGATGATATTTTCAGCACTCCAATGGGGTGCCAGGCTCTCTTCCCCAAGACAGAAGCTACTTTCCCGAGCCTTCCACACAGGATTCCTGAGACGGTTACTGAGCACAAACCAATTCGTTGCTCTCTAAACTCCAGTTGGATTGGGCCGGCCTCGTGGCTTAGCAGTTAAGTGTGCGTGCTCCGCTGCTGGCGGCCCGGATTCGGATCCCAGGTGCGCACCGACGCACCGCTTCTCCGGCCATGATGAGGCCGCGTCCCACATGCAGCAACTAGAAGGATGTGCAGCTATGACATACAACTATCTACTGGGGCTTTGGGGGGGGAAAATAAATAAATAAATCTTTAAACTCCAGTTGGACAAGTTAGGGACAGAGTCAACTCTGAGGCTGCAAGTGTAGTCCCAGGCTGGGTATGTCGGAACCCAAATGTGTGTGGATTTGATGGAGCCTGGAGAGTTTCTGCAACAACAGCCACCCAACTCACATGGGGAAGGCTCTCCCTGAGGGGTGAGAGCCACTGGCTCTTGGAGCAAGAAGAGACCTTGAAAGGCAACCACACCAAACTCCAACTTAATGTATATCCCCTCCAAGTGATCCTCCACTCCCTACCTGAGTACCTCCGTGAGGGATGCTCACTACCACCCCAGGCAGCCTGGCCCTTCTTTGCAGGCTCTGGAGAAAGTTCTTCCTTATGTTGAACGATGGCTTCCACCCTCTGGCCCTGGTTCTACCCTCCGGATTCACACAAAGCAAGTCATCCCCTCAAAATCTTTCATGAGTTGAAGGTACTTCTCCTCAATTAAAATAATAATAATAGCTGCCATTAATGCGGTATTTACCGTGTGCTGGACACTGTGTGCAGCACGATGCATGCCTGACCTCATTTAATCCTCACAGTGGTCCCACAAGGGAGGGATTACTATCGTCCCAATTTTACAGATGAGGAGTCTGAGTCTTAGGAGAGGTGAAGAACTTGACGCAAGGTAGCTCAGCTAGTAAGTGGCAGAGCTGAGATAATGAACCCAGACTTTTCGGAGCTTAACCACTGCACTCTGCTACCTCCTGTGCACACCCATCACCCCCCCTACACACACTCACACACACACACCCCAAATCTTCTCTTCTCCAGCAATATCCACATTGTAACTCTGCACTGCAGCAACGAGAATCCACATGTGGTTCCAGAGGGTCCAGAACCTTTCAGGCAATTCTATCAGGTCCTCCTCTGGTTCACCCACCTTTCCCTCCCATCATCAACTCCTCACATCACTTTCCAAATATTCCCTACTGTAGGGTATAGGTGTTATTTTTCATCTGTCCAGCAGGCCTTCCTCTCTCCATTCCAAGTGATTCTGAGAGGCCCAGCGACCACAATGTCCCCACCCAAACTACCACCACCAGCAGGGCATCCAGGCTGGGCCGGCTTTCTTACCCCCTGTGCTGGCACCAGTGACTGGTACCACAACGGTTCCAGGACCTGACTGTGGCCAAAGAGAATCTTTCTCTGGGAGTCCCGTGGGGACTTTGGGAGAAAGAGACTTCCTCCGCCCCCACGGACTACTGGATTAGTACATGAGAAGATATAAACCTGGAGATGTAATTCCATTGTATTAGCTTCCTATTGCTGTGGTAACAAATTACCACAAACCTACTGGCTTAAAAGAACATAAATTTATTATCTTATAGCTCTGGAGGTCAGAAGTCCTAAAATCGAGCTGCTGGTTGGGTCACATTCCTTCTGGAAGCTCTAGGGGAAAATACATTTCCTTGACTCTTCCGGCTTCTAGAGGCCATCTCCATTCCTTGGCTCATGGCTCCTTCCTCCACCTTCAAGGCCAGCACGGTAGCATCTTCAAAGCACTCTCTCTCTCTGACGTCTGCTTCTGTCATTACATCTCCTTCTTCTACTCTGACTCTCCTGCCTCCTCTTATTAGGACCCTTGTGATTACATTGGGCTCACCTGGAAAATCCATGATAATCTCCTCATGTCAAGATCCTTAACATAATCATATATGCAAAATCACTTTTATCACATAAGGTAACATTCACAAGCTGAGTATTAGGACATGGACATCTTTAGGGGTCATTATCTAGCCCACCACACTCATCCAATAGAGGGAGCTTATCACTAGGAAAAGACAGACCAACAGGCAGAGAGAAGAGAGCTGAGAGATGGAGAGAAGAGAGCCCTTGATCCAGCCACGCCTGAACTCTCAACTTACTGGTTACGTGAGCCAATGAATTTCCTTTTTGCTTAAGCTCATTTGCTCTCAGTATCTGTCACTTGCAAACTAATTGATTCTGACTGCTACACACGCTTACTGGCCAGGATTTCCCTAGCCAACCTGGCTCTTCAAGGGCAGGCTCTCTGAGTTATTGCCACAATGATCTTGTTTTGAAAACTGGGAATTGACACCCATAGCACAACAAGCACACATGTATGTTTGGGTAGTAAACAGGACAGAATAGAAACGTATATGTGCGTAAAAAAATTACGCACATATAAAGCCCATCTACCATGCAGACATCTGTACCCCCGACAAATTCATAGTCTAGGCAAAGGAATATTCTATGCTTGCTTGGTATGTTTCTCTATTTTTAGAATTTTTTTACAATAACAACCCACTAATTTAGGGAATTTTAAGAATAAAGTTTTGTGGTTTCTTTCTTTCTTTCTCTTTCTTTCTTTTCCTCCTTCTTTCCTTCCTTCCTTTCTTTCTTTCTTCCAGCAAACCATAAGATGATTGGATCTCCAAGAGTCCTTCTGGCACAATCTTCTTAAGCTTCTTAGGAGTGTGTGGATGGGGGAAAGGCCAGTACTGAATCCTGAGAATGGCCAGGGTATAGGAACCATCCACACAAACGGCAGGTGCGGACCATGCCCTGACCTACATCCTCTGGGTGGCGGGGAATTAGGCGCCCGGAGTGTTCTGCTCCGTAGGAGCTCATGGCTACAGCGTGGAGGCGAGTGTTCTGTGCAGGAGCCCTTGCACTTCCGGGTCTACAAAGTAGCAACAGAGCCTCGAACTTTGTCATCTTGGGACATTTTCCCTGTTGAGCCTTAGTTTTCTCCTCTGCAAAATAAAGATATTGCACAAGAAATCAATAAGAGTCTTTCCAGGAGACACGAGGGGGCTTCTGAAGAGCTGGTAATGTTGCTCCTGGAACTGGGAACACATGGATGTGTTCAATTTGTGAAAAGTCATTGAATTGTACGTTTATGATTTGTGCACTTTTCTGTATGCATATTTTGCTTCAATAAAAAGTTTACATAAACTATAAAAAAGATAGGAGGTGGAGTGGGCGTGAGTAGAGATGAAACAAAATTGGATGTGAATTGATAATTGTCGAAGCTGGGGCAGGGTGGGGGGGTGAGTTATGCCATCTTGTCTACCTCTGTATATGTTCGAAGTTTTCCGTAGTGAAAGTTAAAATAAGAGCTCTTCTTTCTCTAAAATGTTCTCCTTCGAGGAGCTCCCACTATCGTGGAAGAACGCAGAAGAAAGGATAAAGGCAAGTAAGTCACAGCTCCCCCCTTCTGGCGTCAAGCACAGTAGAGAATAGAAGGAACCCCACCCAACACGGCCGACACAGAGGGGCTGTAACAGAAGTGAAGAGTGTGGTGCCTCTCGGACATAGTTATTTGTTTTGTTTCGTCCTAGTTTCAGATATCATTTGATATATTCATGTCTGATAGAGCAAACTTTTTGTGTAAAGGAACATAGAGTAAACACTTTGGACTCTGGGCCATGCAGTCGCTGTCGTGACTCCCCCACTCTGCCATGGTAGCACAGAAGCAGCACAGACAACAAATATAACCAAACAGATACGGCTATATTCCAATAAGGCTTTATTTACAAAAACAGGCAGCGGGCGCAGTGTGCTGACTTCCGTTCTAAATCAGTAAAGTGTGGCAAGCAGGTGTGGTAGTGTTCGCCACCACCCCCCAACTTCTGGCAATAGCACCCTGGTTTCCTTTTGATGACCTGCCCGTCTCCCCGTTGTGTGTGACTTGGATAGAATCGTCAGTCAAGGTAACCTGTCCAGCTCTGGCCAAGAGCTGGGCCCATGACCTGAGCTGGGCCCATGACCTGAGCTGGGCCCATGACCTGAGCTGGGCCCATGACCTGAGCTGGGCCTTTCTATCTGGGGACTTTCCACCTTGAGGCAAGGACAAATGTTGAAGCTGATCAAACTTCTGGTCCCTGGTGACCCTGTTGACAGGTTCCTCCTCCCTGGATCCCCAAGACCACCCAGTTCCCAGCCCTCTCCTATCCTGGTATCTCAATTCTTCCTTCTCTTCTGCAAGTGACCCCACATCCCTCCAGTGAATTTCCTTTCTGCTACATTAGCTGGAGTCAGTTTCTGTTGCTCACAGCCAAAGAATCCTGACCGATCATTGACTTTTTTTTTCAGATTTTTATTTATTTATTTTTTCCCCCCAAAGCCCCAGTAGATAGTTGTATGTCATAGCTGCACATCCTTCTAGTTGCTGTATGTGGGACGCGGCCTCAGCGTGGCCAGAGAAGCGGTGCGTCGGTGCGCGCCCAGGATCCGAACCTGGGCTGCCAGCAGCGGAGCGCGCACTTAACCGCTAAGCCACGGGGCCGGCCCTGATCATTGACTTTTAAGGAATGATATCCTATATAATTTCTTTAACCACAATACTCCCTAACAGCTAAGAGGATTTGATTTCTTAAAATGCAATTTATCCAGAAGTTGAAGGACAGCTCAGATTCATCAACTGAAATTCTGTCTTTCATGTCTGCTAATGTAGATACACCACAGGGAACAGCATTTATCCTTGTTTCTTAGCTCAATGAATGCCTCAGCCCTACCCAGGTGTCCCTTATGCAAGCCCCTTGCCCTCTCTGGGCCTCAGTTTCTCCATCTATAACACGAAAGGAGTGGATAATCATGGTGACTCAGGTTCCATCCAGCTCCAGGCTTTTATCAGGGGTCCTACTGTGTGCTCAGCACTGTGCCTTCAAGGTGCTTTCGGATGAATTGGGAGAGATGTCAGGCGTCCGATAAGCGGTGGTGACACGGGACTGCCTGTGCAAAGTGCCAGGTGAGGAAGACAGCCATTGGAGCTCAGATGACAGAGAGCCTCTATGGACTGGAAGGGACTTCAGCTGACCCTTTGAGAAGAGATAGGCTTTGAAGAGGGAGAGAAGAAGGAAAAACCATACACACTTTGGAGGCCTATTCAGCAGCCCTCAAACTGAGCTCTGAAGGCAGTGCCTGGTGTCACCTCCCTCCCTGGAATAGCAGAGGATGAGTGGAACAAACCTTGCCCACAGAACCAGGGGATGCTCAGGTCCAGGTCTATGGTGACATTGTTTGTTCCTTTGAGTTTCTTGTAGGTGTTTCTAGTTGTTGACTGCAGGGAGCAGGGTGTGGACGGTTCTGAGCTTTTCATCTAGCATATCAGAGTCTTGCTGAACTTGCTTATTTTCTGCCTGTTCCAGCTGTCCAAGTGCTGTAAACAGCGCCCTGGATCCCCCAACCCCACCCTCTAGGAGGGCAGGACAAATGAACAGGGCCTCAGATTGCGTGGTCCAGCAGCTCAGGAGATGCCTGTGCTGCAGACGGGTCCCTCTCCCGCCACAGGGGCGATGGGCAGGGAGGCACGGGGAGGGAGGGGACGGCCCTCGCTCTCCTCAGCTTTCTAAATGCCATCTGTTCCAAACCCCAGCCTCGCTTTCCGCTACACCCAAACCACCGTGGGACTGCTTATCCCAGTACAAACAGCTCTTTGTTTGCTGCTTGTGTTTGTTTGTTGGCATTTGAACTGTTCTCTGTGGTTCAAGTTTGAGGCCAGCCTGAGGCAAAAAGATTGGCAGAGGATGGTGGGGCGGGGGGGGGGGGGGCGCACACCTCTCTTCCCCTCTCCTGCCACCAAGCCTAGACCCCAAACCTCTCCCTTTATACCAAACACTGCTACCACCACCCGCCTTGGAATTTCCTCCTCCCTCAGGGTCCCATTCTTTGCTTTTTCACAGTGGCTTATCTGAGAAACAAATCTCTTCTAAGGGACGAGATTTTGATAAAGTATTTCTGTCTTAATAGGAGTCTTCTAGAGACACCATACGTTGACTCAGATGAAAGAAAAATGGTTGGGAATTTCAGGCACTGTGACAGGTTTCTCAGGGCAGATCAGGCTGCCCCTCAAAGTGTGCTACCCTCTCTGTTGTCTGTACAACGGACACTGGGGTACACTGGCCCGCAGGAAGGGGACCTGAGTCTTTAGTCTCAGCTCAACTATCATGTCTGTGTCTTCCTCCCCTTTGGGAGAGCCTCGTTTCCCCATCATTACAGTTAGGCGATTGGACTGAATCGTTACCACCAGCCCCACCATTTACAAGCTTGTGCAGACAGAGAGGGAGAAAATGACACGCTGACTCCGAAGATAAGTTCTCTGCTCCTTAAGAACTGCTCATGAAACTAGCGGACACTAAAGTTCCTCTAACTCTAACACTCTTTGGTTCTCAGCTGCTTGGGATACCTTTCTCCGAGGTACCGCACTTTACAGTTTCCAAGGTGCTATCATGGCCCTGACTCAATCCAATGTTTGCTCAACAGATAATTGTGAGCATCGATAAGCTGCCAGGCATTGTGTCGGCCCTATGGATACAAGCATGAATGAGATAAGTGGCTTGGAAATAACGTGTTAGGATAAAAGAAGAGCATGTTCAAAAGGAGCAATGGCTCCTGGTGGGGGGACCTGTCAATATAAGATGGGAGAGAATAGAAATAGCCCTTGTCTGAAAGTGAGATGAGCAGTCAATAACAAGAAGCAGCCAACTTTGAGAAGGTCTAGAGGCAGCTTGTGCAAAGGCCCTGAGGCAGGAACTAAGTAGGCCACTGAGCCTGTTCGGGGATCAGAAACAAGGTCAATGTGTTTGGAACTTAGTGAGCCAGGGCGATGGCAGGACATGACGTTGGAGAGGAAAATGAGGCTGGATCATGCAGAGAGATTTATGGCTTTTATTTTGAGCGTAAGGAGAAATCATTAGAGTTTTTTACATTTTAAAAAGATCACTCAGACTGCTGTATTACTTCATCAGCACCACTTTGTACCTCTCCAGGGCACCATTCACTGCGTAGTCAATGTAAATGGCGCCCCCTGGAGTTGTGCAAGGGGAAGCAGCCCTGAGTGTCCTCCCAAATCCCCCATGAGCCTTCAGGCTCTGAGAATCCCAATGCTGGGTGACTTGGGGGTGGAAGGAGTCCGAGTCTTCCTCATGGGTTTGATGATGTCAATCCTCTGTCATCCTTGAGAAGCCCAAGTGGAGCTCTGGCCCCTCTAAGGGTGTCTGTGCTGATCCCTGCAAACACTCCCTTTTCCCGAACTCTTTCATCTGAGAGGTCGAGCCAAGTGGCGGCAGACGCTCCCTCACCCTCTCCTCCCGTCAAGCTGACACTCTCAAAGCCTTTAAGCAGCTCGTGACTCCATCATCTCAGCGCCCCTTGGAAGGGAGCAGCCGGCAGACTAAGCAATTCTGGGATCCAGGACGCTGAGGAATTCGGGGCCTCTCCGGTTTCTTGGCAGGAGTGACAAGTACATGCAGAGACTCTTCTTCAGAACAAGTGAAAATAATTCCTTCCAGGGGCAGAAAAAGGCATGCTTTTGGCAAAGGACCTCATAAGATGTTATCTCAAGAGAGCTGTGTGGGAGCCCTGGGAGGGACAGCAGAAGTTGCTAAACCAGGTGGGAAAACCGATGGGCAGGCGGGGAAGGACTCAGGAAGGTTCCCACAGCAATTCAGGAACTGACTCTGCTAATGGGTGCCCCCTGCGTTTTCCACTATCCCGGGACTGGAGTGGGAGAGAAAAGGGGAGGAGAGGGGAGAGGAGGAGGGGGAGGAAGAGAGATCTGCTAGCTAAGTTTGAGGCCCAGGCCCACTCCTCAAGCTAGATATCCTGAAGGAAAAAGTCACAGATCTGCAAAGTTAGGTCTGCAAGGGACCCTGGGTATCATCGGGTCCAACCTTCTTATTCCGTGGATAAAAGATTGAGGCCCCAAAGATGAGCACCTCCCCTTGCTGGCCAGCGGGGGGTGGGGGTGGCCTTCTCCTGTGCCAGAGGAGAAAGTTGGAACTGACGCATTTTGGAGGACATCTTGGTAACATCTGTCAAGGTTTTAAACACACATATGTTCTTGGACCCAGCAATGCCACTTCCAGGAATTCCTCCTGTAGAAATCCTTGCACACGCGCACGGAGCTGTGTGTACAAGGTGGTTCCCTAGTGCGCTTTGTCAGTGCAAGAAACCTCAAGAGACAACACAGGGCCCGGTTACCAGTAGGCGCGGCATTAAACTGTGGGACATTCGTGTTATGGAATACTGTGCAGACGCTAGAAGGAAGGAGGCAAATATACATCATCGCTGTGGAAAGATTACTAGAGATGTTTTAAATTAAAAAACAAAGCACATAATAAAATGTATAGTATAATCCAATTTGTGTAACAACATGTTTTTGTTGTTAGTGCCGTCACCTCGATTCTGATTCCTAGTGACCCTGTGTTCAGCAGAGCACCTGGCTGGTCTTTTTGTGCCACCCTGTCACCTTCCTGCACTGTATCAGACAATGCTCCTCTGCTATTCCCAGGGTTTTCGTGGTCAGTTTTTTCAGAAGTGGGTGGCCAGCTCCTTCTTCCTAGTCTGTCTTAGTCTGGAAGCTCCGCTGAAACCTGTCTGGCATTTGGAATACTGGTGGCCTAGCTTTCAGTATCATAGCAACACGCAGCCGCCACAGTGTGAGAACCCACAGACAGGTGGTGTGGTTCCCTGATTGGGAAACAAACCTGGGCCTTGGCAGTGAGAGCACCAAATCTTAACCTCAAAATATGTACAAAAAGTATATATACGTATATAAACGTACACACATTTATCTTTATATATTATATTAATATGTTTCCAGAAAGATATATCAGGAATATTAACAGTTAGTTTACTCTAGGAACTGACATTTTAACTTCATTTTACACCCATCTGCACAGTTTGGTAGGTTTTGACTATGTATATAATACTTGCATTACAGGAAGAAAATTGGGGGCTCAGAGACGGGAAGTCGCTTGGCTTTGGATTGTGCGGTCTCCCGGGCGTTGCTGGGGGTGGGACTGGGACCAGGTCCGCTGGCTTCCCTCTTTCCCCTCTAGCACTCTGCCTTCTCTGCTAAGCCTGGGAGCCCGCCTTGGGGCACACAAGGGCTCGCGCCCTCCGCTGTCTGTCCGGTGGCTGAGAACTGCGGACGTGAAGATGATGTCTCTCAGGGCACAGGGATGATGGCGTGGTAGGTCTTTGAGCTTCTGCTTCTTGAATTCCTTTTCTGACTGTGCCGCTAAGAGTCGATATGGAGCAAATCTCAAATCTCTTTTCCTCTCTGAGACTCAGTTTCCCCCGCCTGTAAAACGGTGTGGGTGAGGGGAGAGTGGTGGAGTAGACGATCCCTCAATGTCCTTCCGTGATCCCTCAACGTCCTTCTGGGAATGGACAGGCCGGGCTGCTCTGCAGACATCGGGGTTTGGGGTGCACATTCCATTTCTTGTGTCAGGCTTCCCCCTGCTGGTCTCTCAGGTGGTTCTCAGGAAGCTTCTAAGAAAGAGCTTCTCAATGGTGGCTGTACCGCCCCCTGGGGATCGTCTTGAAGATGTGTGGAGTCTTTTGGGGCTGCGGGGGAACAGCTGGCATTGAGCGGGCAGGGACTGAGAGATCCTAGACATCCTGCAATGCATGAGACAGCCCCACACAGAGACGAACTCTCTCACATCCCGCATGGCTTTCGAATGAACAAATGAAATCCTGTTCATAATTATCGGAGCCTGGAATCGAACTGTCCTTTACAAACATTGACAAAGTTGTTTGGGTTCTTGTTTGTTGTTGTTTTGTTTTGTGCTGCTTTAAGATATACTGAACTGCGATGACCCCGTAAATCAATGAATGCTGCACTTTGCTTTGTCTAGAAATTTACCAAGAGTTTCTCACCATCTCATAAAAGCATGTCACCAGTGACATGCGTGCGGTCACCATTTTGACCCGCTTGTATCCACCTGTATTTGTAGCCATATCCCTTGGCAAATATGTACCCAAGAGATCTGAGACTTCATTCAACAGATGAAGAACTAAATATTACTAAATTAGCAGAGGTATGTGAAATGCAGAGATTTTATTTTGTTTTGTTTTTGGTCTTTTATTTTTTCTTTTTTTCCAGCTTTATTGAGATATTACAGACATGTAAGTATAAGGTGTATGATGTGATGATTTTATATACATATATATTTCAAATTGCTTACCACGATAAGGTTAGTTAACACCTCCATCCCCTCACAAAATTACATCTTTTGTGTGTGGGGGGATAACATGTAAGATCTCTCTTAATAGCTTTCAAGCATATAACGCGATATTGTTAATTATAGTCACCACGCTGTAGACTAGATCCCCAGAACTTATTCAGTTTATAGCTGGAAGTTTGTACCCTTTGACCAACATCTCCCCATTTCCCCCAGCCCCGGTCCCTGGCAACCACCATTTTTCTCTCGCTTTCTATGACTTCCGCCTTTTTAGATTTTGTATACAAGTGAGAACATACAGTGTTTGTCTTTCTCTGTCAGATTTATTTTACTTAGCATAATGCCTTCAAGGTCCATCCATTTTGCTGCAAAAGGCAGAATTTCTTTCTTTTTATGGCTGAATAATATTCCGTTGTATATATATACCACATTTTCTTTATCCATTCATCTGTTGACAGACATTTAGATTGTTTCCATGTCTTGGCTACTGTGAATAATGCTGCAATAAACATGAGGGTGCTGACACCTCTTCAAGATAGTAATTTCATTTCCTTCTGATATATTCCCAGAAGTAGGATTGCTGGATCATGTGGTAGTTCTATTTTTAATTTTTTGAGGAAGCTCCATGCTGTTTTCCATAGTGGTTTCGCCAATTTACATTCCCACCAACAGTGTACTAGGATTCCCCTTTATCCACATCCTCACCAACACTTGTTACTTCTTGTCTTTTTGCCGACAGCCATTCTAACAATGTGAGGTGATACCGCCCTGTGGTTTTTATTTGCATTTCCCTGATAATTAGTGATGTTGAGTACCTTTTCATGTACCTGCTACCCATTTAAATGTTTCCTTTGGAAAAATATCTATTCAAGTCTTTTGCCCATTTTTTAATCAGATTGTTTGCTTTTTTGCTATTGAGTTTATGAGTTCTTTATATAATTTGGTTATTAACCCCCTATCAGATGTGTGGTTTGCAAATATTTTCTCCCATTCTGTAGGTTGCCCTTTTATTTTGCTGTGCAGAAGCTTTTTAGTGTGATGTAGTCCTACTTGTTCATTTTTGCTTTTGTCGCTTGCACTTTTGATGTCATATCTAAAAAACCTGGGGCTGGCCCCATGGCCTAGTGGTTAAGTTTGACGTGCTCTGCCTTGGCGGCCTGGGTTTGGTTCCCAGGCGTGGACCTACACTACTTGCCAGCGGCCTGGCTGAGGCAACGACTCCCATACAAAATAGAGGAAAATTGGCACAGATGTTAGCTCAGGGCGAATCTTCCTCAGCACACACACACAAAAAAATTAATTAATTAAAAAAAAAACTCTTTGCCAAGACTAATGTCAAGGAGATTTTTCCCTATGTTTTCTCAAACCCCAATGTCCACTTGCCCTTTTCCTTCATTCCAGGTCTTTCCCTACTCTGACCTTGCCCTACTTCTCACTAATTAATTCTCTTAACAAATATTGACTGAGAACTTAATATGTTCCAAGAAATGTGCTCAGGGCTAGGGGCATAGCAGTGAGCAGAAGAGATCAGGTCCCTGTTTTCATGGTGGGAGTGGGGAGTGTCAGGCCTCAAAAGTGAATAAATAAGATAATAATTACAGATTACGATCATTGATATGAAGGAGAGAAAATGAAAGTAAGAGGGGTAGACAGCAGAGGCCTCTGAGGAGGTGACATTTAGACTGAGACCTGAGAGTGATGAAGAGGCAGGCACTAATGAAAAGCTGGGGGCAGAGTGTAGTTCCAACAGAGGGGACAGCGAGTGCAAAGGGCCTGAGGCAGGGAAGACCTTGACATGTTTCAGGGGCACAAAGGAGGCCATTGTGGCTGGACTGTAGTGACTGAGGGGGTAGTGATAGGAGACAGGGCTAGAGAGGTCATTTACTGGGCACCAGCTGTGACCAAGACACAACCCCAGTCTCCTGGCACTTACTCTCCCATTTGCTCAGACTGCTTGCTGTCAGACTGTGATACTTCCCTCTACTTCTCTGAATCTTCCCCACCCTTCAAGACCAGGTCCTGCCCATCTCCGCCCAGAAACTTCCTGACTCTCCCAGCTCTTAGCCATGGGGGCACCCAGTGTGTATATGGAAGGGGGCAGTTCTGTCCACTCTCCTGCCTCCTAAGTCGGTGTTTCTCAGGGTATGGTCTTCAGACTGCCTGCATCACAGTCCCCTAAAATGCTCCTAAGGTTTACATGTATTTTTAGTGAAATAATTAAGTTATGCTAAGTTGCAGAAAGTTTAAAAACTTTACCATTCATCCACACATGCTTCAGTTCTGTTTTTGATTTTTAAGAAATACAACAGATTACAAATACAGGAGAAGCCTGAGCGGTTGTGGGAAGTGCAGATTCCAGGGCCCTAGCTTGGATCTACTAAACCAGAACCTCTGGAAGTAGAGCCTGGAATGTGCTTTTTTAACAATCCATCCTCCCTCAGCCACCCCGATTCCTCTGCATGGTGAAGATTGACAGTTACTGATATATACCAGTTAGAATCTGCCCCATCCAAGCAGTTTCCTGTTCTTCCTCCCCAAAGACTGAGGGTCTCAATCTTTGCTGTGCTGAGAATCACCTGGGGAACTTTTAGAAATGCAGATGCCCAGGCTCCTCCCCAACCCTGTACATCAGGTGGGGGCAGGGATGTCAGGCAACTCTATTACCAAAAGCTCGGGCGTGGGTCTTTGATGGTATCAGGGGCTGGGGGTGGGGGGAGCGGGGAGGACCCATCTTCCGTCTTCCGTTTGAAACACTCCTGGGATCATCAAAGTCAGGATTCAGACACCCTTCCACTTGCTGTCTCCCGGAACACTGTCAACAAGCATTTCCCCTGCCCCTGCTGAGTGCTGGGCAGAGCCGCTAGCAAAAGACGTTGGTCAGGTGTGATGAGGCCCCCACCCACGCACGTCTGGGCTGCAGCCCGAGCTCAGATGTTAACTCAGTGGGTGGACTTGGAGGTGGAGTTGCCAGGTTTAGCAAAGAAAAAGACAGGACACCTGGTCAAACTTGAATTTCAGATACCTAATGAATAATTTCCCAACAGAATTATGTCCTAAACGTTGCATGGGACATCCTTATACTAAAAAAAAATTCATTTGTTGATTATCTGAAATTCAGATTTGACCGGGAGTCCTGTGTTTTGTCTGGCAACTCTACCTGAGGGAGTATCTTCCACTCCTGTGAAGGTCAGTTTCCCCATTTAGAAAAGGAGAGGACTGGACGGGATGACTTCCGGGGTCTTACGGCTAGGATGCTCCAGCAGCGGGTTCAGACACATCTCACAGCTCTGGGAGCCTTTCCCCACAGCCCCACCAGGGGGCGCCCTGACCCTCCTCAGCGGCCTCGCCAGCCTATGGCTCAGGGAGGAGGCAGCTCTGGTCCCTCTGGCTCTGGGGGGCCATCTGGAAACCAGGTTGTGAATCCTCAGTGGCCCCAGGTCCTTACTCATCCCACTACAGCCTATTCAGAAGGAGAAAAGCAGAGATCTCATGGAGTCTGAAAATAGGACAATCTCATCCAGCTCCCCTCTACCGTTCTTTAGAAGGGGAGACAGGACCCCTACAGCGGAAGGCACTTGTCCAGGCTCACACTGCGGGCCTGGAAACTGGACTCCTGCCTCCCTCTCCAGGGCCCCTTTACCTCCTTACCATGCCCTTGTTTCTGTGTTTCCTGCTGGACACATTTAACCCTTGCAGTCCTGTAGCCAAAACCAATGCAGACACCAGGCAGCCCGGCACAGCCTAACAGCTGAGACACGCCTGAGCGCCTTCCAAAGGGAATGGAGCCTTGAAGCAGGAAACCTTACAAATGATAGAGGACAAGGAATAAAGGACCAGTCTAGGCAGTGGGGAAAGAGCAGGCCCCTCACAGTTAAGTTGGGAGTATTATTATTATTATTATTATTGTTGTAATTATTATTATTTTTTTTATTAATGACTTGTGAGGCAGGGACGACTATCATCAGGATTTTACAGATGAGAAAACAAGCTCAGTGTTTGGTCATTGGACTAAGTGGGGCTCAATCCAGTTCTGCAGCAGAGGGAGGGAGGCTTCTGTAACCAGGGACCTAGATAATCTCCAAAGGACTCACACCCCCTTCATGGTAAAGAGGAATTACCCAAAGGGAGGGATACCCACCACTTCAGCACAGGAGTTGATTTTAGGAGAGTTACAGATTTGGCATGAATTGACAGTGAGTTAAGTGTAATTCGATTCTCTTTTGGACCCTCTGGTTATCAAAGAGAAAGTCTCTTAGATTTCTTCTTTTAACAAGAAACAGAGCATCCTTCAAGCGCAGGGCACGTTCATAATTGAATAACATTGCCTTTTCACTGTATTTATATTTTTTATTATATTTATCTATCTTTAAGGCTTATTTCTATTTATGGTAAATGATACTGATTTTCCACCCAACATAATGAGATAATTTTCTTTAAATGTTAAGTTGTTGGGTTTTTTTAAGTGATTTGATTTAAAGGCAAGGAAAGCACAGACAGAAGGAGGATATGGAAACACTGCCTTTAAGGACTCTGGATGCTGAGGGCCCCTGTTAGCTTAGCGGATCGGTTTTGCCGCAGCCAGCAGGGCGTGCAGCCCTTCCATGTCCTCCAGGGCCCTGGGCTGGTTCATGCTTCGTGCCTCTTGCTGATGCTGCCTTTCCCTTGGAAACTCTGAGGAGCTCCTTATAGGGAGGCATCCAGATATGGGGGAGAAAGCTCTGGGTTCTACCTCCTTCCTTTTTTCATTGCCTCATCACATGACCAGGTCACTCAACCTCTCTGAACATCAGTTTCTACATCTGTAAGTTTGTGGCAGAGCTGTTGTGATAGTGAGTTTGTGCATTACACCGATGATAGGCCCCTGGCTGACCAGGGTGCAAGGATCACATCCTACAGTCCTCGGGGCAGATGCCCCATCTCCCTCCCTCCCCGAAGGAACACCCCATCCAAGCCATGTTCCATCAGAGCTCTCTGCTCTGTTTCCCTTACGGCACGTGATTCTACCTGAAATGGTATTAACTTGTACATTGTCTGCCCAGCCAGAATGAAGGCTCCAGGGCAGAGGGACCATGCCTGCCTTCCTCATGAGAACATGGGACATGCCTAGCATACTGCGGGCACCTGGTAAACATTGTGGATGAACGAACGAGCCAATATTGAAATTTACCCTATCAATCTCTCTGCCCAGATTCCTGGAGATAATGAGACTAGTGCCGGGCTTGCATTACTCAAATGGCCAGGACCAAACTGGCCGATCTCTCCCTCCTGTTGTGTAGAAAAGAGAACAGCAGAATACAGTTTGATTTTTTTATGAGTTTGTATTATTTTAGTAATTTGAAAACAATTTAAAATAAGAAGGGAAAAAAACCAACTCTGGGCTTGGCACCTCTGGGCTTGGCAGCACACTAGCATGATGAACATGCATGAGATTTAAAGAGTGGTCTGTGGACTTATGATGCCATTATCTTTCCAGAACCAGAATGTTCTTTTTAAAGCAAATCCAATCCTGTCTCTCTCTCTCTCTCTCTCTCTGGTTTAAAACCCTCCAATGACTTCCCATTGCACAAAACATAAAATCCAAACTCCTTACCATGGCCTACCAGGCTGCATGGTCTGCCCACCTCTTCAGCCTCATCCAGTGTGACCTGCCCTTCATTTGGTACACCAGCCATCCTGGCTTGGAACTCATCAGGCTCCCCATTTACCTCGACTTTTGCACATGCTTTTCCCTCTGCCTGAAATGCTCTTTCCCTGTCCTCTCCCCTCTCCCCAACACGCTCTTAATTCCTTCTTTTCCTTTGTGACTCAGCTCAAATTTTCTCAAGGAAGCCCTGGAACAGCCCTGTCCACTAGAATTTTCTGCAATGCTGAAAATATTCTAGATCTGCCCTGTTCAGTAGGGTAACCACTAGCCACATGTGGTTATGGAAAACTTGACAAGTGTCTAGTGTGACTGAGGAACTGAATTTTCAATTATAATTAATTTAAATTTAAATCTAAATAGCCATGCATGGGTAGTGGCTACCATATGGGACAATACGATTCTAGAATAATGTTGTGTGCTCCTACTACGCACATTTATGGTTTTTTATACTCTTCCTTCATTGCACCTATCACATCTTGTAATTTCTATTTAGTTGTGCAATTGTTTAATCTATTCCTCGCCAGACTATAAGTCCCAGAAGAACAAATGCTTTGTCTGCATTGCCACAATTGTGTCTCCAGCACCTGGCATGGGATCTGGTACATAGTAGGTACATCATATACATTTATTGAATAAATGGAGGAATGAATGAATGATTAGTGAAAGGAGATAGTCGTTTAGCCTGGTGCTTCTGATAATGAAGTGCAATAATGAAAAAGTGTTAGCCCACAGGTCATAAAATTAAAAGCAAGTTAAATGTGTGCTTATAGGAACCATACACTCCCTGTTTATAAATAAGCCTGTGTGTGTACAAAAGCATAACAGCGTGTTTGCGTTTGTGCAGTCACGTGGAGATACATACGTCCACGTGTCTGTGTGTCAGGGTAAAGAGGTGACTAAGACCAAGACACATGCAAAATCACTCAGGAAGGCAGTTTCTAAGTCATTACTTTTTATTTCGAAAGATTTGTCAAACTCTTCACAACGTGGCGAGAGTTTGCATGATTAATAAGAAGCAGCTTTTCCATGAAATGCTTGGAGGTGAACGAGTTCTCAGCCTGTGAGATCCGACCATCCCATTGACATTGAAGTTTCTCTTGGTTAATAGAAGAAAAAGGGGGAGAGGGAGAAAAGGAGGAACATGCTAGAAACAGAGGGAAAGACCCCTCATGACAGGCACCAAATGTGAAACAAAAAAAAAAAAAACAAAACCAATTCACCAACTCTACTTTTTCTGTTTTACAACTTTCTACGCCTTGCTCTTGATTTTGGCCTTCCTGGCTGAAACAGCCTCCCAGTCCTGCATCTCCCACAGGCAGTTAGGAGGGGAGAAGCCCTGTAGGATGTGGTGATCCACGCCCCCATGGGCCAGGAGGAGCCTAGAGAACTGTGGTCCACAGCTCCCAAAAGTTTGAACCAACAGCCTAATGTGGAAAGAAATGGCACTGGAAGGTGGGGGGTGGAAACGGCGAGGAACTGGGTTTATGTACGAGTTTACGTATTTTCATAACACGGCCTCGGGTTCTTTCGGTCACAGCCCCAGGCAAACAGACTTGTTATCTGTGCTTCTGGTTGATGGGTCTGCAGGGATTTCTCCACCACAGTCCTCTGGTCCCAGAAACATCCTTGCCTACGTCACGTGTCTATTACTTCCCTTTGCCGACCTTCAAGCCACATGAGAAAGGCCTCCCCCGGCAGCCAATACCCTAAATAAAATTAACACAAAGTCTGACTTGGTGAGTATTAGTTTCAAAAGACAAATAGAGAGAAAATCTGAAGACACACTATGTGCTGAAGGCAGACTTGAGCAGGTCAGTTTCCACCCACACGCCACTAAGACAATGGGCAGTGCTGCGAATGGCAAGAGAAAAATGGGACCGTTAGTGGGTGAGCAAGAGGCCTTGACAGCCGAGCTACAACTAAGAGTGTCATGACTTGGGTTAAAATTTCCATATTTAGCACCGTTAATGTATTCATTTAAATCTATATTAGCACCTTGTCCCCAGGCAGAACAACAAACCATCCAAACATTTTAAACATTGGGGGAATCAGGAAGGGAAATGTCAGAGAGAGAGACTCCGGTCCTGCGGAAGGAGGCAGGAGTTTAGATCACCAGATCCTTGTCGATATCCTCTGCAAAGGAAGAAGCGAGAGCGGAGTTAGAAATGAGGCCCTGTGCCCGTGAAGACGTGCTTCCCAAGGAGTCGGTGGGTCCCATCCATCCCCAGGAGCAGGGGCCAGGTGACCAGGCCAAGGTCACCCAGGAAGTCAGTGACTGAGAACTTTGGTTCCCTGTCTGGTGTCCTTGCCACACACGCTGCCAAGTTACACTTCCTGTTTCCTCTTTAAGTGCCTGCCGGTTCCCAAAATAGTGCCAGACACAGAGTGAGTGCTAACGCTTGAGGAAGGGAAAGAGAAAGAGACAGCCGGATGGACAGAGAAAGATCAGGAAGCTGCTGGAGAGAGCAAGGACCACTCAGACAGGGAGAGCAGACAGGAATTAACTAGGCACAGAGAGCAGAGCCAGGCAGAGAGGACAGACACACAGACGACAGAAAGAGCAGAGAGGAGGGAGGGAGAGGACACGGCCCCTTTGCTCAGACACTCACGCTCCTTGATGCCAAAGCAGCCGGCCCACTCATCCAGGGCGATGTACTTGTCGTGGTCCAGGTCACAGGTCTCGAAAAACCGGGTAGTGCAGTGCTCCATGGGAATGAGGGGTGCACGCAGTGGGGCCAGCTCGGTGTGAGACAGGTACCTGTCGGGAGGAGGCAGGAGGGTGTGAGGCATGGAAAAGCCCGGCACCCCAGCACCAGGAGAAGTGGGGAGTGAGCCTGCCCCACAGGGCAGAAGAAAAGGACATTCAGTGCAGGACTGCAGGACAGGATCCTGGGTCTACCCCAGCTCAGCCATTGACCTGCTGTGGAACTTAGAGCTCAGCACTGCCCCACTCTAGCTTCAGTTTCCTGCTCCATTAAAGGGGGAGGAGTTGGCCATAATGTCTAAGGGCCCTTCCAGTTCTGAGGTCCCATGGGTTCGTAACAAAGGTCTCTTGGTGCATTAAATTGTTTCCTAATAGGCTGAGACTTGGGGGCACAGAAGCTTAAAATGAAAATATTCGGCACTTCTACTATTGGTAGATCAAAATCTGGTATGAAACAACAATGCATGTCTTCTACGGACACACATTTCTGCAGTCGCAAATGTGGAGAAAAGAGTCTAAAAAGAGACACATCAAAAGGATGGCAGTGCTGACTTCTGGGGAGGAGTGTGGGAAGGGACAGGATGGACAGGGAGGGTCAAGGAAAGTCTAACCTTCAAAGAGCTTTAATTTTTCGTACACCATGTAGCATGTGAGAGGAGCCTTCTGATTTCCCTCCCACTGTCCTCCATTCCTACTCTTCAGTTGGCCTTGACTCCAGAGCTCATGGAAGATTTTTTTCCTTGTTCCCCAGAGCCCTCAACTAGTTGTTTTCAAAACGCTCTTCCCCAAGAGACTGCAATGTGACTCCAATTTTCTCTCTGACCCCCAGACCTCCCTCCCTGCCCCACCCAACTCATGGGAGGAATCACATATGTTTGAACTGGAAGGAACACCCTCCTCCCCTTTCCTTGTACACCGGTGGGAAAACTGAGGCCCACAGAGGGGCAGAGACTCAGGCAAGGTCACCACACAGCTCTGGGACAGACGAGGGGGAGGATGGATCCCCTGGCCCAGGCTGGAGAGCTTTCCCAGATGCACAGTCCTTGCAGCCCCGTCTGGGAGCCTCCCTCCTGGCCCCTTTGTGGGATCCAGCTGCTCAGCCTGCGCTCCAGATGGCCCCCTGACTTCTCCCTCCCCCCACAGTGAGCGACTCAGTTGGATCCCAGCCATGGAAGGAGCCTGGGAGAGCAGTAGCAGGGAGTTTCCCAGAGCTCAGGAGACCCCAGCCACCCAGGATCGCCGACAGGGTGGGCAGGCTCCAGGCGCACGGGCGGGACCAAGAGCGGGAGGTGAGCCTCCCAGAGAGGAGTGTCCCTGGGTGCAGTGTGCTCCCCCAGGCGTGTGAGCAGGTGGCCCTCCCTTGCATGCCCCTCCAGGAACACACAGCAAGAGAAGGCCAGAAGGTGGTGGTGAGGGGAACAAGCCCTGCTCAGCTGCAGCGAGTCACCACCTGCAACTTCTGGGAGTCTTTTTCACTTTTTCCTTCAAAAAAGTAAAAGTGAGCAGCAATCATTACCTGTGAGCATGCGCTCCATGGGGACAAGGACCGCATCAGTTCTGATGACTGTTTAATCCCCTGCCTGGAACGGTGCTGGGCACCTCATAGACAGGAAGTGTCTGCTCCCTGGCCGGAGGCCTGCCTATTCTGCAGGGCACTCACACAGCACTTAGTAACTCATCTGGACAAGAGGCAGGAGCTATCAAACCAAGGGCTTGTGATGTGGATGGGAGTGGCTCTGTGAATTTTTAAAGAACTCCCAGGGCCAGTTTGCCCTGTTGGGGCTGGGTCTCAGGGTCTTGCTGAGGGACCGAGAGCATGCAAGTGTCCCACCTCGGCCCCTGCCGCCCCATGGAGTCTGACACTCTTTTCTAGCTCACTCTCGCTCAACTAATGGATACACAAGGCCCGCACTCACAGGGTTAAGGAAGGATTTTCAGTGCCCACTGACTTCCACCTCTTCTGGCATGAGAGTGTCTTCCTCCCAGTTCTGCATCCTTTCTCCAGAAGCCTGCTCCTTCCTGCCCCAGCCCCTGGGCAAACTGTGGGCTCTAGGGCTTGGAGCAGCAGAGGCTGCGGAGAGGTTTTCTGGCCATATCCAGTGCACCTACCAGCCCTGATCATGGCTCTGTCCACTCCAGGGCCAAGCCAGAGCAGCCCCCCGAGATCCTGAGGGCTTGGGGTCTTACCCATCAATGGGGTGCTGGTCCAGCTGGCCAAACTGCCAGTGCACAGGGAAGATGTACATGTTGTAGTTCTTCTCGAAGTCCCGGGCCAGCAGCTCCACAGGGTGGTCTCCAGCCTCCAGGCGCTTCTCATTCTCGTGGATCTTCTTCACCTGTGGGAGCAGAGATGCTGTGTGACAAAGAGTCCAGGGAGACTGTCTGAGCCAGTCAGAGCCCCTCTCACCTCTGATGGGAGGCCAGAGAGGCAGAGACCAGCCAAGACCAAGGTTCAAAGTGACGAAAGGAAGCGGCCTAGACGGGTACCAGTATCTCATCCACACAAGTGGAGGCCTGGGGTGATCTCAAAGGGTTTTCCATAGAGCTGCCACATCAAAATGACCCAGGGAGTGTGTTAAAATGCAGCTTCCTGGGCCTTGCTTCCCAGAAGCACTAATTCAGTAGGCCTGAGGTGGGGCCCAGGAAGCTGCATTTTACCAGCACTCCAAGTTCTTAATATGTCCATTAAAGTTTAAGATCCACAGACTCAGAAGGAAAAAGGAATAGGGTTGTTTGTGTCTCTAAACAAAGTGGGCTAAACAAAGTGAGCAGGTCTCTTCATTACAGGACTTCTCAGAGCCTTTAAGATGTGAATGTGCACTACGAGCCTCCAAAGGCAGCGAGGAGAAGTCTGCGTCCTGGTGCCCAGGACAAAGGCACTCCGCAGAGCAGGCATTTAGGCTTACACTTGGGGGCCTAGTTCTGGGAACAAGACTGTGGATCCCAGCCAGCCTGGGGCCGGGAGCTACCCGGCTCAGGGCCAGGCAGGCGCCCTGGGACAGGCTGGAAAGAGGCCACTTACTCGCAGCTTCTGCTTCTCGGTCAGAAGGTTGTTGTTCTCATCCCTTTCGTACAGAGTGACCAGGACGTTCTTGAGCCAGTCCCGCATGCGCAGGGGGAATTCGGTCAGCTCAGAGTCCAGGCAGGGGGGGATGTCTAGGTCCAAAACACAACGGTGGTCAGCACAGACCCCGACTCTCCCTGCCCAAGGCCGACATGCTGGCTGGGCCGCCCTCCCCACCCCATGCCCTCCTCCTACAGCCACTTCAATGAGTGACCTTGGCAGTGACCTTCAACCTCTCAGGGCCACAGTTTCTTCACACCACATGAGCAAAGGAGATTATGTGTGGGGAAGAGCGCTCTGCACATGGAAAAGTGCAAAGGCGTGTCGGGTGCTCCCTTGGCCTTGATCTGGTCTGCTGAGGGAAATGATTCACTACAATGGCTCCTGCACCTTTCTGGGTGACGGGCCCCATAAGCGGAGGTCCAGGACCCATGCTGGTGATGGGCCCCATAAGCGGAGGCCCAGGATCCATGCTGGTGATGTCAACCGCTGGGAGGTGTTTGAAGCTGGGAGGCTGAGGGATAACATTTACCCACAGGCCCAGCTCAGCGGGGGTGGGGGTGGGATCAGGAACACTCAACCACCAGAACATTCTTTTTTTATTATTATTATTTTTTGTGTGTGTGAGGAAGATCAGCCCTGAGCTAACATCCATGCCAGCCCTCCTCTTTTTTTGCTGAGGCAGACTGGCCCTGAGCTAACATCTATTGCCAATCCTCCTCCTCTTTTTCCCTTTTTCTCCCCAAGGCCCCAGTAGATAGTTGTATGTCATAGTTGCACATCCTTCTACTTGCTGTATGTGGGACACAGCCTCAGCATGGCCGGACAAGCAGTGCATCAGTGCACGCCCGGGATCCGAACCCGGGCCGCCAGTAGCGGAGCACGCACACTTAACCGCTAAACCATGGGGCCGGCCCCCCACCAGAACATTCTTAGCGATAACGATTCCATCCTAGTCTTTGGGACTTAGAATCCCAGAATGTCAGAACTGGAGATTTCATCCAAGTCCACCCTCTTATCGGACTTATTAGAGGTCAACGTGGAGAGAAGGGGCTTGCTCAAGGCTACATTATCAGAGCTCATCCAGCATCCGGGGCATGCGGTTGCCTAGGGGCTCAGATCCTTCTCTCGTCCTTGGACCTCTGGAAAGCCCCCTCTGTGGTTAGGATGACCGCCTTCTTTACCACCAGCTGGGGGGCAGAAGAGAGCATCTGTGATGGAAACACTAGGAGGTAGAGCGAGGGGGCAAAGTGCCCTCGAGGACAGCAGGAACTGCTTGGTAAAAGGCTCCTTGGCGCACTCCTCAGTGTCACCGCCCAAGAATTTCTACCAACGTTCCTCCTCCTCCCTCCATCTCCAGGCCAGTGCCTTCTCTTCACACCCTGGGACCCATAACTGGGAGATTGGGGCTGACTGCAGGAGAACCTGGATTTCCCCCTACCTTTCTGCACTCTGCACACCTGAGGCAGGTGAGTGCCTCCCCCCAGCGCCATCTGGTGCCAGAATGTACCAGACACAGAACGTGGATGCTATCTTGGAGGGGGAGCAGATGTGGCCCTGGGTATTTCAAATGAGAGGGAGGCTGCAATGCTGAAGAAGGCACCTGGGCCAGCTAAATCTGCACCTGGGATCACTAACAAAAGGCCAGACAACACCCTGGCATGGTTTCCCCCAAACACCTAACTCTTAGGTTTCTAGAAGACGGTGGATAATCGCACGTCTTAATGGGCAGATAGGAATGCAATGGAGTAAAAAGGCCAAGGATATGACAATACTGAGTAACAGGGCCTGAGGGGAGCTGACAGGATTGCTCCTATTTTAAAGCATTCAAATTCAAATATTTAGCAACACTTTATAGGCTCAGGTAGAACATCACTTTTGCTTTACAATGTTGAAGGAGGAAGGACTTGGGTTAGCCCTATAGAAGAATTTCCTTGTCATTAGAGAAAAGGAATGAGTTGTCTTGGATGCTAGTGAGAGGCCCCAGAAATCTTCCCTGATCTTGTGCGTCCACAGCTGCTCAGTACTTCCCGGAGATGTCCTCAACTCAGAGTTGAGAGGAATCTACTCATGGACAATCATCTCGTTTTATAAATGGGAACCTTGAGGCCCAGAGAGTGGAAGAGATTTGCCCAAGATCACACAGCATGGGGTGGGGCAGGGGGCCTCAGAGCCAGCATCAGTGTCGGTAGAGTGCTCTCTCTCCGAGATGGAAGGCTAGAAGGGTCTAAGGAGAGACTCACATTTGCAAGGCCCGATGTAGTCCAAGTGGAGTTTGTGGCCCTTCTTGGTGCCCTCCAGGGTGCACTTGGTGGCAAAGAAGTGGCAGGAAGAGTCAAAGGTCTTGTTGTCATTGCTGCACACCTATGGGCAAAACATAAATTTTCGCACCTTCATTCCCAAAGCCCTTCGCTGGTACGACCATCCTCACCCATTTCAGAGATGAGGAGACTGAGGGTCAAGCGAGGAATATGATTAGTCCAAGGTCATACAGTGAGCTAGTGATGGGGCTGCGGCAAGAACCCACTCTTTGGGCTCCCAGGCCAATGCTCAGCCCATGCTGAGAGCCACTGTGGGCCTCTGAGCAGAAGCATGACTGAGTCAGGGCTGAGATATGGGAAAACCAACCTGGAAGATACGGAAAGGATGAATTAAAGATACGGATGGGAAAAGGCAAAGTGTACAGAAAAGAGTTAACACAGCAGGCCTGAGATTGTTATCCTTAGCTAGACCTGCTTGTAAAGTTGGCCCTTGGCTGGCATCTGGGAACTCAGCTGGGAAACAGTTCCCTGCACTGTTATGAAACTTTCCACCAATGATAAAGGTGGCTCACTGTGCGTAGATTGCTTATATAAATAATATGGTTTCTGGGGGACATCTGCTTTCCTTCTGAGAATCTGGAATTTTGGTATGTGTTAGGCAGAGGATGCCTATGTGTCAAGCCCCCACTTGAAACTTGGGGTGCTGAGTCTCTAATAGGCTTCCTTGGGCAGAAACCTCTCTCACATGTGGCTGCGTTTCTGTAGCTGGGGAAGAGTGCACTCTGTGAGGCGCCTCATGGGAGGGAGAGAGTAAGCAAGCCTGTGCATGGATTCCTTCAGATGCTGCCTGTGTCTTGTTCCCTTATGATCCAGTTGTGTATCCTTAATATGTTGCTGTAATAAATCTTAACTATGAGTAACTGTATGCTGAGTCACGCGAGTCCTTCTAGGGAATCTCTGCACATGGGGGTGACCAAGCAGATGCCGAGGGCTGAATGAGGGCAGTGGCAGTGAGTAGCTTTGTTAGGAGGAGGGGAGCCTTGTGTTGAACATCCTGCATGTGCTTATTTAGTATTACTTACACATCACTGCAGAGGGAGTATTGATGGGCATTGGTGACCGATGGGTTGGGGGTTAAGGGGTGAGGAGGAGGCAAGAGTTGACAATAATGCTAAAATTTGGAGCCCAGAGGATAATTTATATTGGGGAGAAAGTGAAGATGGAGAAGACAGATGAGAGGTTGTGGGAATATTGCTGGTACCGGATTTGCTGCCTTGAGCTAGGTCACCACTAGCACAATGGTTGGCATGAGCAGGTGCTCAATAAATATTTACTTAGATGGATGGATGGAAGGATGGATGGTTGGTTGAATGAGTCCTATTGGAAGTAGAATGAATAGGTTTGAAAGATTAAAAAAAAATAGCACATATTGGGTACTTATTAAGTACCAGGCATTATCTGACTAATCCCCACCATAGGCCTATGAGATAAAGACTATTTCTATCCCCCTCTTTATAGATGAAAAAATAGAGACATGGAAAGTTTCAGCAACTTAGCTAAGATCTCACAGCTAACATGTAGTGGAGATGGGGTTTGAAGTCAACCTTCAGTCTGACCCAGAACCCACATTTTTGGATCTGTTACTTTGTTGAGCTGCTTCCACATAGAGAAAGCCCCTATCTCAGTGCCTGATGCTGTTGATGCAGTCCGTTCTGAGTCTGACATAGAGCTTGCAACCTTATGGTGCTGAATAAATTCTTGCTGGTTGCTGGAGAGATCCAGTGGCAGGCTTCACCTCCTCACCTCTGACTCATCTCCACTTTCTGGCAGTGACTAGACCTAGTGAGGGGACTTCTGAGAGTGGAGCTGCCCCTTGGAACCACCAAACCAACAATTTTCTGGGCAGACACTCTGTGTTCTGGAGAGCCCAATCCCCTAGCCTCCTGCCCCTGTCCCACAGCCCTCACCTTCTCAAACTCGCCAATGGGGGCAGGGCAGCTGGTAGGGTCCTGGCACACACACATGGGGCTGTTGTTCTCATCCAGCTCGCACACCTTGCCATGTTTGCAGTGGTGGTTCTGGCAGGGATCTGGTAGAGTGCAAGGGCATGTAGTTAGCACCACTTGGGCTAGCACGTCCACCCCAACCCAATCCAGACCAATCATTGGGCAGAAGTCCTTGGCTGTGGTCCCTACTCAGGGCTTTGGAAGCCCTGAGTCCTCTCTTCTCTTCTGCTGAGCCCAGCAATTGGCATTTAGGGGAGCATTTGGCTCAGTCTGGGGATTAGAGACTCAGTCTGAGGTCAAAGTCAGGCACATTTCAGGGGGCTGTAGGCTTAGTCTGGGACCCTGAAGCATTGGATGCCATACAGCTGCCTGGACGATTGAAGCAACTGTCGTATTTTCAGCTCTCAGTGGATCAATCATAGTGAGGCATTTCTGGATTCTAGAATAGACTTTCTGGAATGACTTGGAAAGTTGGCTTTGTCATGGAGCCAGGAAGCTATGAGGCCCAACAAAACAGACTTGAATGGCAGCAGAGGAAAAGGCAGAAGGGCGCTGAGGCCCCCACCGAACAATAGAGCCCAGCTGTGTCTGGTAAACACCGGATGAGGTGGGCGTGGAGGAGGGAAGGAACATGACTCAGTAGATGCCCCTCTGCTCTAACAAAAACTCTGTGCCCTCAGGATGAGAGCTTAATCTCGCCTTTTCCTCCAGATGCTTGATTTGGGATATTTTAGCAATCTTTTGTTGGATGCCTGCTCTGCCGGGCACTGGGCCAATTGCTTTTATGCTTTGTATCACAATCCTCTGACAGCCCTGGGGCCAAGTTCTGCCATCTTCATCATTCCCTTGTGAGAAGCGAGGAAGCTGAGGCTCAGGAGAGCATGGGGAGTCCAAGTCTAGATGCAAACCTTGGTTGGCTTGCCTCCAGGGTCCATGCTCTTAACCCTTTGAATGCGATGCCTCTGCTCTGTGGAGTGGAGATGCCAGCCCAGTGGCCCTAGGTCATTTCTCTCCCTCTGGCACTAACTCCACGGGTAGCATTATATGAGTTATGTCAGGTTTCCATGCCTTATTTCCTCATGGCTGTGTGAAAATCAAATAAGCTAATGAGTGTGAAAGCTTCTGAGGTGCTCTCAGGTCTGCTCCCATGTGGGGCTCAGGCTGAGACAGAGGTCATCGAGGAGTTTGGTGACCAGAAGTGACCGGTAACCTCAGCAGGAACATGAAGCCCAACTTTGGAATCAGGGCAGAGACCTGTAAGGGGAGAAGGCCATTTCCAGCTGAGGAACTTCCCCTCCTGCCACTCACATCATGGACGGCCTGGCTATAAAGAGATGTTTCCCAGAGTCCAGGAGACTGAGTGCCAGAGAATGTTCCCAGCCTTTAAGTCAAAGCCATTTCTCCTCCACAGCCCACCCTGTACGGAGGACCCTATCCTGCATTTCCTTGGGAGGGAACTTCACGTAAGCTGTCCCCACACCCCAGGCTCAGGCAGCAGTGCGGCAAAGACTGGATGTGCCAAGTCACGGGGAAGGGACTTACTTTCAGCCACCACCTCCTCTTCGGTTTCCTCAGCACCTTCATCAAATTCTCCTACTTCCACCTGGACAGGGTTGGCTCCCACAGGTACCTGGGGTGGAAGGAGAAGAATGAGTCACTGTCCCACTCCGACGCCAGACTTGGAAGGAAGGGGTGCAGGCTGGAGGGAGACTTGCCTGGAACTTCAGGCACCCACAAGGGGATGATGAGAGTCAAGCTGAAAAGGTGTGCTGGGTCCAGGTGACAGAGGGCACAAATGCCAGGACCAGAATTTAGCTTTAATCTTATAGACCCACTGTGTCTTCAGTGTCCTGGAGCTCTATTGAGATGCCAAGGGTATTAGGGCAGGAGGGCAGCGAAGCCCTCCACCCCTGCCAGCCACACCAGAGCAGCTCCCCTCTCATCTGTTTGATGTATGGGGAGACCATGGGTGATCATCTAAGAAAAACTGTCCCATAGCTTAAAAAAGAAAAAATTTCAAAATCATGGCTCCCAAATGTAGAGTTCCACTGAAGGTTTGGGAAGCATTCAGGAGTGTGTCAGGATTGGGGAATACGCAAGATTTACATGTGTGCTGTGTGTACACGTGGAAAGGGGACGAATGCCCCATTCCAGCATGAGACCCACAGCACCTGTGTGGTTTCCCCAGGGAATGGATATGGACAGAGAGGGGCTGGGGGTCTAGGGTCACCACCCACGTACCTCAGACACCTCAGCCACGGTTTCCTCCACCACCTCTGTCTCATCAGGCAGGGCTTCTTGCTGCTGTCAGGAAGAGAAAATGGGGTTCAGAGAGGTCAGGGCCAAGGTCAGCTTCACCTCTGAAGTGTCTCCTGCCTGGAACACTATGGCTGGGGGAGCTAGGAGAGCAGCTCATTGGAGGTTCCCAAGGCTGTGCCTCAGGAACTGCCATGGGTGGGGCGATGAGGGCAAAGGAGAAGCCAAACACGGGGTGCCGTGGAACACCTCCTTTGGTATATTTTATACCTAAGGTGTCTATCTAAGATTGAACTTGGAAAACATTTCCACTACTTTGACTCTTGCAAAGTCTGAAAATTACTGATGCAGACCAACTCCAGGCATCTCAGAGACAGGAAAAACACCGTGAATTTTAATCAGATGTCATTATTTTTCCCACAAGTGTGATATTATTATTATTATTATTAATATCGTTATTATTATTCGTAATTTCTTCTTGCCATGTCAACTTGGAATAGCAAGATAACATATAACTGAGGCCTCCTAGCTGGCGGGGGCTGCTTCTAAAAGTAATGCTAACCTTGCTAAATCTTTTACCCAAATCTACCCGCCTGATCAAGATTGCCAGAGTCGACCATCACTCACACCTCCTAGTGAAGAGACAATGAGGGAATTACAAGTCGAAAGAAACTATTCTTTTTGCCTGCCCACATTTCTTCCTCCCTCTTCTGGTAATGGCTTCCAGTCTAGCTTTGGATGATCACTACTGGCCCTCTGCGTGCGATTCTTGGAGGGACCGTCTGTCAGTCAAGCCGCCCTGTACTCCCCAGGACCCAAGCTCAGCCAGAGTGGCTCTTCTTGGAACTTTTTAAAATCTTCTTGTCACATTCTCTCGAGACGTGAAAACCGTTGGAGCAGACGCACTCAGATGGCAACATCTCTGAAACTGTCCATTAGTTCTTACCTCCCAGATCTTGGAGCTGCCCTTTGCTAGTTCTGCCCAAGGCCTTTAATTTTATAACCTACCCCTATATTCTTTTCCCCCCTAATTCAGTCAGATTGGAGTCTGTCGCTTGCAACCAAATAGCCCTCACTGATTCAGAAACTAACCAGCCCTCTCTCTGTGGCTGACTCTCTTCTAACATCACCCGCAGCAGCAACCCTCACTCTGCTGGAATTCCTCATATGACACAGAGGGCACTTCCTTCTAAAGCATGCCTAGTCTATTTCTGGGAAGCTCTGACTGCTAATATGTTCATCTTCACACTGCTTGGAACTCTCTCTTCTCTGGAATCTCCACCCAATGGTCCTCATCTCAATTTTTCTCCTGACCTTTTCAGTTTAAGAGAAAAATCTTTTTAAAAAATAAGACAAATAACTCGAGATGGGGAAGTCCCTGTCCGCTCTGAACATCCAGGGCTGGCAGATTTGATGCCTCTGAGCTGGTGGTGGGAGGTAAGACCAAGCAGACATGATCTTTAGGTACTCACAGGGGCTGCCAAGGCCTTCCCGGCCAGGCAAAGGAGAAAGAAGATCCAGGCCCTCATGGTGCTGGGAACCCTGTAAGGAGAAGAGAGAACAAGATTTCGGTGAGTGAGAGGCTTCTTGGTGGAGAATCGCTTCTGACATCTCTGAATTCCTGTGATACGCAAGATAATTGTTGATGGTACACGTTAAATGATAGTGAAAGACGTGGGAGAAAGTTGCTTCTACTCAATTCTCTTTCAATCCTAGTTATATGAGGAGAAAGTTTCAGTTTGGTGCTAAGATGTCTTTAACATCTCTCTAACACTCATCTCTCTCCCTTTTTAAGAAAGAGCAGAACTCTGGCTCAGAGCCTCCACAGGAAACTACATCCAGCTGGAATTCAATACAGTTGTTTTGTCTGCTTTGTGTTTATTTTTACAGTTTCCTTCTACTTATGACAAAAGTACACAGATTTTTCCATTTATGGTAATGATATAAAGTCGCCTCTCTCAAAATGTTTATTTAAGTTTTTAAAAGTGATTTGACAAAGGTGATTGGCTAACTAGTCAAGTTTGGGCAATGCTGAAGCAGATCATCTTCAAGGGCCCTTGAAGTTCTAGGATTTCTTGGATTTCTTGATGTTCTAGAATTCTTTTTTTTCCTCTCCCCCCAAACTCTCCTCCTCTTTCTCTTCCTTCCTACCCCCTCTGTAATGGGAGAAGTTAATAGGCATCAATCTCTTGCCAATTTGAGACAATGAGATCTACAACAAAGAACAATAGTCTTGGAATGTGACCAGTGGAAACTTGAGGGTGGCCACATTTTTCCCCATTCTACCCAGAAAGGGCAGCACTTCTCTGGATCCCGCAGGGAGACCATCCAAATGCGTGCATGTGTTCCATGTTACCTTCTCTCTCTCTCCTTCACAGCTAAAGGATGTTAGCTGAGATCTAGAAACTTCTCCTGCCCTGCTCACTGCTAAGACCTCACCCTCTAGATGCCACGCTCTCGACCCTAATAATCTCATGACTGGAAGGGATCTTGAAGCAGAAGTTCCTCTGATGATTCAACGCCAAAATGCTATCCCTAATAGGGGATCTGTGGTGGGGATGTTTGACTTCTTGTTCTAACTAAATGCACTTCATTTCCAAATGGCTTTAGAAAGTTCTTCCTCATACTGATCTAAATTTGCCTCCCTCAAACTTCTCCTGGTCTACTCTGTTCCTCCTCCTGTGGCCACACAGCACAAGCGTGCTCCCTCAGCCCCAAGCAGCTTTTAGTCAAGGTGAGCAGTGACCGTGTCTTTCCTCTTTTGTCCCCCCAAACTTCCATATTGGGCTCATCATCCCTAATCCTTTCTAAGACCTCTCAACTGACCAGGCACCTTGGTGGGAGGCACCCTGGCATCACGGAAAACACACGTGCTTGGAATTAATGCCAGGGATTCTTGTTCTCTCTCAATATTACCTTGGTGTATTGGTTAAATCCTTCATTTTCTCTAGACCTTGGTTCCCCCTGCCGTTAATTGAGAGAGTTAGACTAGGCGAAATTTGAGGTGGTAGACTGGGCCCTTAAAATGTCAGAGGCACATGCTGGTCTTGGCACACATCATCACCTCTGGCATCATACATTTTCACTTTGGATTATAGTATTTGGATAGCAGAAGCAGGCAGGGGAGTAGCAGACTTCCCAACGGTCCTTTATTTGATTAAAATAGACACAAAACTTCACCTCCTATTTCATGGAGTGTGCATGAAATAAGGTTAATAGAAGTTTAAAGGAATCAACCTGGGAGCTTGGCATTGCTTCACCATGGCCCTAACTCCCAGAAGAGTCCAGTTTTTCCTTTCCAGGCAGTTTTTGGAATGTTCCTCCCCTTACACAGTTGTATACTTGTTCTTCCCAGGCCTGGAGGTGGAAAAATCTCCCTTCTTGCTTCCCCATTTGGAAGACACAAACAAAACAACTCCTGCATGTGGCTTTGGATGAATGGAACAGGAGAGAAAGTATCAATGAAGGACTTGTCTGGGACTGTTTGTAATCGAAGGGTCGCAGTGAGTCTGATAGCTAGAACAAAAAAAAAGGTGTTGTCTGGGCTCCAATGACAGCGAAGTCACACCACTGTAGAAATAGCCCAGCTAGGACTGGAAAGGTAATAAGCTCCAGGTTGGAGAACCAGGAAGACTGACACCTCCAGAGTGTGCACCCTTCATCTGAGCAGAGGAACCACGCTCCCCTCTGTGACCAGGGAAAGGTTTGTTAGTCGGCTCTTGCATCTGTCCTGTCTCGCCACCTTCCTGCACTTCTTTCCCAGTGTCACACTCACCCTTTCTGCCCCTCCCCCCATCCTAGTGTTGCAGCCAGAAGAGAAAAATAGTTCTGGGGCCAGCCTCGTGGCGTAACGGTTAAGCGCATGCGCTCCGCTGCTGGCCGCCCGGGGTTCGGATCCCAGGTGCCCACCGACGCACCGCTTGTCAGGCCACGCTGTGGCTGCGTCCCACATAAAGTGGAGGAAGATCGGCACGGATGTTAGCTCAGGGCCAGCCTTCCTCAGCAAAAAGAGGAGGATTGGCGTGGATGGTAGCTCAGGACTGATCTTCCTCACAAAAAAAAAATAAAAAAGAAAAATAGTTCTGAATCTTGTAGCGCTTTATAATTTCTAAAGGTCTCACACATTCACTGTCCCCTTGGAGCCTCTGACACACTGGCAGGTAGGCAGACAGGCATGGGAGGGCTCCTAGTCCTACTTTCCCAAGGAATCTTAAGTTGAGAGGGAGGAAGTCATGCAACACTCAGGCCTCTACCAAGTCGACAAAATTCTTTCTCATGGAGTTGGGTTGGGCCCAATAGAGTTTATGTTCAGAGCCTGGCATGGGGGTGGAGGAGAAATGCAAAAAGTGAGAGTGTTAAGAAAAGGACACAAAATCATGGAGGAGGAGTTCCTTCCCAAATTTTGGGTTCTGCCAGTATCTAGCACTACATCACCAGTCCCAGAACCCTGTCCTTCCAGATAATGGGATGGGTGGGAAGAGGAACAGCTGGATTGTTCTTGGACGCATGGCCATATGCCCTGCATACCCATGAGACCCCCTCTGAGGTTACCTAAAATACCACTGGCCTAAGAGGTCAGCCACCCATCCTGCAAAGCTAATGAGATGCAACAGTCACCTCAGCAAGGTCAGAACATAGGGTCAAATCCCAGCATTCAGAACTTATCAGCTGTGCACACATCCTTTGCCGATTAAACTAGGTCTGGCGTGACTGGTGAAAACATAAACACCCAGTATTAAATGAAAACTCCCTCCTTTGTATCTCTTTAGTTGGTGATGATGCAAATATTTATCCTTTTCAAAGTGTTTTCATAATCCAGCATCCCGTTAGGGGCTCAAGGCGTGTCTTTCTGCCCCATAGTACAGGTGAGAAGACTGAGGCCCAAAGAGGAGAAGAAACGTGCCGAGAGCCCCAGGGAGTGAGTGGCTGTGCTGACGAAGACCCAGGAAGTCCCGCTCCACTGCTGGCTGCTCTCTACCTCACACACTGTTGCCCTTGGCTGCCGCTCCCGCCCAGGTGCCCACCTGGATGGGGCCCCGTTGGGCTGTGAACTGGCCCGAGGTGCTGGGAGGAAGTGTGTTTCCCTTGGCTTGGTGGTCATCAGATGCAGACGCCGCTCACCCCCACCCCGCTGCCGCCTCCTGTTCTGTACATGGAGTCCTTTCCTTCTACCTTTATTTGCTCTGGAGACGGCTGAGAACCTGGCCGTGGCTGCCAGCAGGACCTGAAGCTGAGGTCACTTCTGTGTCTCTGGAGAAACTCTGAGGATGGAAAAGTACATCCAGACCTCTAGTTCATCTCCCTCAAAACATAAAGCACTCCTTCGGGCTCTCTCTGAACACCAAAAAGTTACTGAAAGTCAAAACTGGGGGAAATCTCAGAATCACAGAGTTTTCGACTGTGGGTCTTGGAATCATAGACTCTCAAGAACGTGAAGCACAGAATCTGAGTTGAATCATCAAATCTGATTTGAGTGAAAAATGTATGGAGCAACGCAGTCCAACAGAACTTGCTGAGTTGATGAAAATGTGCCATAACTGCGCTGACCAATACGGTAGCTCCTGGCCACATGTGGTTGTTGAACACTTGAAATGTTGCTAGTGCAAATGAAGAACTGAATTTTTAATTGTATTTAATTTTAATTAATTTCAATCTAAATAAGCCATGTGTGGCTAGTGGCTACCATATTAGAGCAAGGGGCTATAAACTTGGGTAGAGTCAGGACAACATAAAAGTAAGCTCATGTGCTCTGGAGACAGAATCTACTGGTTCAAATCCTGGCTCTGCCACTTAATAATTGTGTGACCTTCAGAAAGTCGCTTTCCCTCTCTGGGACTCAATGCATTTCTCCATCTGTAAAATGGAAACATCGTACCCACGTTGAAAGGCTCATGGGTGATTTACATGAGGGAATACAAAAGGTAAGCAATGCTGTTTGGAAGAGCATCTTAAAAATCCAAGGATCGCAGAATCTCCATCCCCCTCAAGATTCCAGGGCAAGAATCCTGGCTCTTTGTCTGTGGCCCAGGGAGAAAGGGTGTTGGGGTAGAACAAAGGAGACATTGTTCCTCTTGGCCTGGGGACACCATCCCAGGCTCCAGAGGACACAGTGACGAAGGCTTTGCCCCAGCCTCGCCTCTTAGTTGGGCTGCTGATGCAAGCCAAATATCTCACTCCCACTGTTTGGCTTAGAAACAAGGGTTCCGAAAACACATACTGTTGGTAAACAAGCCCAAAGAGAGGAAAACAAGTTGAGAGACTAATAAAGGAACCCAGAAGCCAGGCCCACTAGCAAGCTGGGACTCAGAAGGAGGGCAGAGCCAGGCCAGAGAGGTGCCACTGTGGCCAATGTGGTCACACCCCGGGGAGCAGACACAGCCACTCAGAGGTGGTCTCGTGATGTGGAAGTCAGGAGTCCTGGGATGGAGTCTCAGCAACTTGACTTCCAGCTCACGATGCAAACTGGGGGAAGGCTCCTCTGCTCCCTGGACCTCACCTACCCCTGCCTGTCAGCACAATGAGGAGGTTGTTTTAGATCAGTAGTATTCAAAGTTATGTAAGCCAGGGATCCCTTTCTTTCAACGAAGCCTTCTGCAGAAGTCCAATATTTGAAACAGCTAAAGGCCTCTTGCATTTGTTGAAACATGTGAATGCGTTATTACCTATTCAATAAAGCGGCTTGAAATTAAAAAACAAAAGCAGGTGAAAATGGAGTTGAGATGGGGGCTGAAAGTCCTGCTCACTCGGACACCCCCTGAGATGCCTTGGAGCATCTCTGGGTTCCCCTACGAACACAGTTGAAAATCCTTGAACAAGGTGGTCCCTAAGGTCCCTTTCAGCCCTGAGGATCTGAGTAACTCAGCCGAAGCCTTTCAGAGGATCACCTCTCCCAAACTTCACCCTTGACTCTCTGCTTCTGCTTCTAATATTTCTCGCCAGAAAGGAAGAAGCTAAGGGAAGATTTTAGGGTGTTATGGGTGCTCAAGCCTGGGATTGAAGAGGTTCTGGGGCAACTCAGAAGTAGCCCTGGAGTTTGAGACTAGAATCAGCCTGACTGAGATTCCACTAAGATGCCACGTTTCACCATGGTTAGGAGAGGCCCCGGGGTGGAGCCACTGGGTCTCCTCCTTAGCTCCCTCTAGGGGCCACTGCTGCATCAGGGTGACCACAAATGAAAGGGATGAGAAAGAACATCAAAGTGTCCAGGCGGTCACATCCCGAAGATAGCAAATACGTGGCATGTATGCCTTCACCTGCCTCTCCTTTGCATGTGGCAGACATTGCTAATCAAACATATGGCCTTTTCCCCTAAAGTCCGGAGTGACATCTGAATCCTGAACACAGTTCTTCTGGCAGCCGCTACCAATACGTTGGTAAGTTGTATTGTCTAAGCTAAGTTAGTAAGATGTCAAGCCATGTGAAACCTCTTTGTCATGCTTCTGATTTTAGAGATAGAGTAATTGGGGATCAAAATGGGAAAATAACTTACTCGAAGTCATCCAAGCTGGTGCCTGAGCTAAACTTTCAGATGTTTAGCTGGTTTTGTTCTGTTTCCTTTTTCATCTGATCAGTCTGGAATCCTAATACCATGACTAACACAAGACGACCCAGAAGGATCCCCAGATCAGATAGGTTAATCCCAAGTGTCTGAAAGAACCCAGCTCTGGAGAGACATGGTGTCTCCATCCATGTGTTCCCTACAGACATCAAGCTCTATGGCTGGACAAATGAAGGCAGAGTTAACTTCCTGTCTAAGACATCTCCTCTTGGATGAGGAGGAGGCTATTTTTCTAAATAATTCTGGCAAGTCACTGCTTGCCGGCCCTGGCCCTGCTCAGCCCAGCTGTTCCCGAGTTAGGGTTGTGGTTAGGATCCAGGCTCTGTGCTCTAGAGAAAAGGTAACTTCATTAATCCCCAGGATTAATGAAGCTCCAGCCATCCTTTCCCTCCTCTAAAGGAGGTGAGGGAGGGAGCCAGCAGGAAGCAAAGGAGCAGACTTCCTATTAGCCTCGTCGTGCTGCCTTAATGACAAAGCCATGTGGGCTGGGATAGGCCATAGCAGGCCAGCCAAGGGGACAGAGAAAGCACTGCTCATCACTTATTATCCACAGGGCTTGTTGCCTATAGAGGAAGGTGTGTAGGCGTGATACCAAACTGATCAGATGAAACAAACAAACAAGAAAAAGCAAGGTGAACATCTGGAAGTTTGGCTCAGACATCAGTTTGCTATGTGACCTTGAGTAAGTTATTCTCTCTTCCTGAGTCTCAATTTCTCTATCTGTAAAATATAACAGGTGGCCTGGTGCTGTGTGTATGTAACGTGTTGGTCTGTCATGACCGGTAGTTATGCCTGGCTGTGCACATCTATGTGTGGCTACAAATGGCAGTTGGGTTTGCACACCTGACAGTATGTCTGTGTAAGTTACCTTAAGGACTTCTGAGTGAAGCTGTGTCTGTGTGTGTCTACCTGACTCGGCATCTGTCTGTTTCGGCCTGTACAAGTAAGGATCAGAGTTTGCGTTTGCATCAAGATGTAGACCTGGAACTTGCCTGCGAGTCAAGGTATTGCCCAGGGAGAAGTGAGCGAGCGCATGACCTTCTGTGTCTGCTCAGGTATTGAGGCAATTATTTTTAACTGTGCCAGTGAGTGCCTGTTGGTGACATGTTTTTACCCTGCCTCCTCATGGGTTTGTGTCTGTCCCTGTTTATCTTCTGCACACTTAGCTACCTATCTAATCACCTCAAAAACCAAATATTCTCCTGTTTACCTGACATCCTCAGCTGTTTCCTTTCCTCCGCCATCCTTTCCTATTTATAGCTTATTTTCAGCAAGGAAATCTGCTCTTGTGACTAGCAAACCCCAGTCACGTGATTAGTTGACAAGCCTCTACAGATGGATAAAGATTTTAGCAGGAGTGTTATGCAACCCAAGAACCCCCTAGCCCCTCCTCTCTTGTTTCTTTTTCAACTAGAGGGACCGGGGTGTTAAAAATGTCAGCCAGAGATTGCTTTTAATGAAAGCAGCATCTGGATTTAGGTTCGCGGACTTCAGAGCTGGAAGGGCACCTGGAGACCATCTAGCTTAGATTCCTCATTTAACAGATCGGGAAACTGAGGCCCAGAGGAGGGAAGGGTCTTTCCCAATGTCACTTACTGTGAGTTAGGACCCACCTCTGCTCGTGCCTTGGCCAATGCTCTTTCCGCACTGGAGGGTACAATACTCTTGGGAAATACTCAAGGACGTCCCCAAATTAACTGAATCTAGATGATATTTAGTTTTTTTAGATATGCCTATCAGCACTTTTAGGAAAGGGAAGTTATATGCAAACCCCAAGATGATGGATTTGCCAGAGAAAAAAGCTGGGAATGATCTCACCAACTCTTTGGATGCCATAAATCTATCAATTCTGAAAACACATCACATTAGGTGCGTGGGCCTCAGTTTACCAAGTGTTCCCCTGTACATTATCCCATTTTGTCCACACAATATCCCTTTGAGGTGGCTGCTGTTATTGCTCTTTAACGAAGGAAGACACTGGGACTCAGATAGGAGAAGCAATTTGTTCAAAGTCAATGGCACTTTTGGGGCAGAGGTGGAACTAAAACTCAGGTCTTCAAACACCCTGTCCACGAAGTATGAAGCTTATCAAAGCCCCACTGCTGCCCTGGGATCCTGGGAGGTCAGAAGGGCAGGGCCTAGAGTTTGCTCTCCTGGTATTTGGGGACGGAGTGGAGTGGGGGATAGTCAGACTGAGCCTGAAGTTCTGAGTGTTCCCAGTGTCCCCTCCCAGTCAGCAGGCAGAGACCCTGAAAAAAAGGTTGCCATGGCAACTCGCATTCCTCCTAGAGTGAGTCATGGCAAAGAAGAGGCTTTCTGTGGGTGGGACTTGGAGAAAGTTTCAAAAGTTGATTCCTTCTCCAGGCACCCCCCTTCCACCCCTCCCTTCCTCCCCCTGCTCCAGGCTCTGTCGATGTGGCAGCTGATGGCTGGGAGTTAACTCGCTCTTTCCCCAACCACTCCCATTTCAAACTTTTTCATCCTCCTGCAAATATATGTTTGCCTCCAGTCCCACCCACTCCATCTCTCACTATGCTTTCTGGCTATTTTGGAGGTCATGCATCCATTTGAGAATATCTTAAGACAGAAGGCTGTGAACACCCTCTTGTATTTTCTCCCTCTCTCTCTCACTCACACACACACACACACACACACACACACACACACACACACACGCACGCACTACTGTACATACAATTTTAAGGGGCTTGCAGATGCCTTGAAGCCCATTCAAAGGCCAGTCGGTGGATTCTGGTTTAAGAGACTTTCCTTTGAAAGTTTCAGAGGACATCAGGCACCTTGAAGACCATCAAGTCCAACCCTCTCACTTTATAGGCAGGGAAACTAAGTCCAGAGGAGACACTTACCTAAGCATACCTTAAGTCTGCCACCCTACTGCAGATTTGCTTCTCGCTCTACCATCAGCACTTGGGTATATAGAAATGTAACCCTAGAGAATTGCTGGTGAAAATATTTTCTCTATGTTTTCTGCATAGAATGCTGTCCTTTCTGGAGGAAAATGTGTGCCCCTCTTTTCCATTTTGGGCAGACTGGGCTTCCTAGAGGACATGCCTCATCCCAGTGCCCCCTTTTCCCTTGGTGTCCTTCAGAACTCAGGAAGTCCACTCATCAACCAACCAATGGAGCCAACAAGGGTAAAGACAGGAAGGAGTTTATCTGAAGAAGACCTAATGCCCCAAAAGGCTACACACCGGTTCTTTGTAGGGTTGGATCTTCTCAAAACAAGGAGATGTGAGAAGGTTGCCCTGGAACCCTCTGTCTTGCCTTCCCCCTTCCCCTTCTCAGCTCATCCCCCACCACACCCGACCTCCCTAGGGCCCAGTACTTTGGTTGGATGATACCAGATGCCTGGGGTCTTCAGATCTAGACACACTAGGGGCTACTGCTGGTGAGTTCCTGTGTTTACACCCCAGGGAGCCCAAGATGGAAACAATGCCTAACCCAAGACTGACTATCTGATGGTGCTATTTCAGGCCAGTGGCACCAGAGTCTGTGTGTGTGTGTGTGTGTGTGTGTGTGTGTGTGTGTGTGTGTAGGGGCATGGTGGATGGGGGAGAATTGGAGGGAAAAAAGAGCCTTCCTGGAGGTGGTGATTAGGGATGAAGCCTCCCCCTTTGTCTTCCAGAGATCAATTTATCATTCCTGCAAAGTCTCTCTTGGAAAACAGAGCCCCTGACCAAGAACCAAGTCTAGGAAGTTTCTTCTCTTGGAATGGAGAGCAGGGCAAACTCTGGCTGCCAGCTGGTCCCTGTTGCAGCTGTGACAGGATCAGATTCCCAGGAAAGGAAGAAGCTGCCACATTTGCAAAGGGAGCAAAGAGGACAGGCAGGCAGCCTCAGAAACCAGAGAAACAGACACGGAGAGAGACAGAGAGACAGAAAATTCTCCCTCAAAGACATAGTGATATTATTTTCTGCAAACCTAAAAGGGAGACCAAGTTATACTGTGATTCCACCTGAAAAGCAACAGGCAGTGAGTCCACGGCTCCTGCCTTTAACGGGAGTGGGGATGGAGCCCGAAGAACATGCACACCCCCATCCCTGATCCCGGTACAGCTTCCCCTCCCGTGTACACAAACCAGAGGAGTGACCTAGGGGATAGGGCTTGATGCGACCAGGGAAGGGGAAGGCAGGGCCGGGGTTGTGCTTACCTCTGGCAAGCAGGCAGCCGGCGGAGTGCGCTCTGGGCTGTCTGAAGGTCTGCAGGAATGTGGAAGGGTTTAGAGCCAGGCAACAGGAAACCACTCAGAGCTCTGGGCTGGGTCTGCCTCCCCCTCCACCCCGCGCTCCCTCCTCCTCCTCTGTCTCCTCCTTCCTCCCACCTCCTCCTTCTCCCCGCAGCCAAAGCTGTGTGTGTCTTCCATTTCTTTCTTCATCTCCTTGCTGTGGGCTGTCCTGAGCAGACTCTCAACCCTGCCTGTCTCGTGGGTTCTGGGGCACTCACAGAGTGCCAGGGCTGGACAGGCGCGCAGGAATCACCTAGAACAAGGAACGTCCTTCTTGTGTAGAGGGGAACTGAGGCCTAGAGGGAGCAAGGGATTATCCAAGGGCCCCCAGTGGCAGAGCCAGGCCCAAATGTCTTGACTTTATGACCAGCGATCTTTACAAGAGCCCTCCCCAACATTAGGCAATGCTGAGAAGGGCAAAACCACTCAAGGGGTTGTACTGTGACAAAGGCAAGGCCAGGACTCACCTCTGTACAGACAAGAGAAGCTGCCACTGGTGGCATCATCATTGGTGATTTGGGATATGGTCTAAAAATAAGCACTCTAACTCTAATTGCACCACTAATAGACAATGAGAGATTAGCTTTCTAGCAGGAGGATCCGTGTCATCAGTACAGAACGGATAAGGAGACTGATGATATTGATAATCATCAGAGAAGTAACCATAGCCAAGGTTTACTGAGGACTTAATCTCCACCGCAAGCCCTTGACTTAGATATTGTTATTATGCCCATTTTACTAAGAAGGAAACAGAGTCTCCAAGAGGCTAAGTCACTTGCCTGGGATTACCTGGCTAAAAGTGGTATAGGCAGGCTGATTCTATAGTCAACTTGGTTCATAGTTACACTACACGAACTTCTCAGTGCAGTAGGTCTTGGTTGAATATTTATTAAATGCCTAGCAAGGGAGGTACAAGAATTAATATCTGGCCCTCAAGGAACTTTGGACAAGCTGACAGGACATGCCTTATGGATACATGCACTCACATGAGTGGTACAGACTCTGAGGTTTATCCCGGGGCTTCAGAGTGGCAGGATCTCTGGGTTGGAGCAAACAGAGAAGGCTTCCTGGAAGAGGTGGCTCTTGAAGCATGGATTGGGTTTGAATACCATGAAGAGGGAGAAGGCAGAAAATATTCTGATAAACCTCCACATGATGTGGCCTCTGCCTCTCTTGCCATCCTCTCCTCCTGCCACTCTCCTCCTGGCTCACTCTACTCCAGCCACACCAGCTTCCTTTCAGTTCCTCAACAACCCCAAAGCTACTCCCAACCCAGGATCTTTGCACTTGTGTTACCTTGGCCAGGGACACTCTTCCACCTCATTTTCCTGTGACTGGAGTTTTCTCATCTTTCCGGTCTCTGTTACAATGTCATCTCCTATGAGAGACCCTCTGACCACCCAACTTAAACCAGTCTCCTTGGCTCTCTCTTTATTTCTGTCCTGGCACTTGTCACAGTCAGAAACTATTTGTCTCCCTCACTAGACAGAAGCTTCATGGGAGCAGGGGCTTCATGTGTCTTGCTCACAGCAGTGTTCCAAGTGTCTAGAACAGTGGCCAACACAAAGTTGGCTCTCAATCAAGGAAGGAGTTGTCTTTTAATAGGGTTCCGGCCTGGAATAGTGCTGAACACTGGTCTTCAAGAGATCCTCAAACCTACAAAAATTAAAGCTAAAAGTTTGGACCTGTGTGCATTTTTCTGCAGAGACGGTTCATGGCTTCCTTCAGGTTCTCGAAAGGGCTAGTCAGGAACCCAGGAAAGGAGCTCTGCTCCAGATGATCCCCAAGGCCTCTCCCTGGTCCCAAAGCCAAGAGCTGATGCTCTGCTTTGGCTGTGCAACACAGGGTGCTGGCAGACTCCTCATATATCTGTTTTGCCATCTAGAGATATATATATTTTTTATAGGATTGGTTGCTATAGCTCCCAGGCATCGTGAAGACTAAAATTAATTTAAACTTTGTGTTTTTCTTCATAAACTAAGATAACAATTCTGATGAGAATGAGCCAATGGAGCCATTCCCAGTGTTTGGCTGGAGTTCCCATGCGGCCTTTGGTTCAGGAATTAGAAAGCAGATTGGGGCTAGGCTAAAGCTTTGGGACAGAGATCCCATCTGGAGGCCACTCCCAGGCCCCTGTGGGGAGACTCTGAGTCAGGATCCCTCACAGGAAAACTTGGTAGGTTTTGTGTCTAGGGGTAAGAACACACTGGGGGAACAGCAGCCTCTGAAGCAAGGATGACTGTGACTTAGGAAGGGAGACCACTAGGACTAAGGTTGATTCTCCTGCGACCACCAAGGGCTTTACAGGAAGGGAGAGAAGCACAACCGGGCCAGGTGTAGTAGACCTGGGGGCCAATCCCCACTCTGCCACTGAGTCAGTGAGTGACTTTGGGCTCATCCCTGTCCCCATCTGAGCTACACCTTTTCCATTTGTAGATAGATTAGACAGCATAATAGTAGTAATGAGTGCCAGCATTTATTAAACACCTACTATGTGCGAAGCACTGAGCTAAGTCCTTTGCATATATTCTCTGATCTAACCTTTATGAAATAGGGACTATTATTATCCCCATTTTACAGATGTGCAAAATGAAGTTCAGATCAATAATTTGCCCAAGTTCGTGCATCAAGTACACGGCAAATCAGAGATTGAAATCCAGGTGTAACAGACACCAGAGCCCAGTTCTTGATCATAATTCAGGAGGGGGTACATACCACCCCCTCCTGAATTCCCCTCCAGCTCTGACATCTGTGGACTCTAGACTCCACAGCCATTTGGTCCTCAGCTCTTTAGTTGAGTGTGTTGCTGACTCAACATCAGATTGGATCAGCTTTTCAGCTTACAAAATGAGAAGTCAGTACCTTGGAGTCCCTGCCACCTGCCCACCACCCTGTCCAGCCACTCTTCAGCTGTGCACCTCGAGGCACCACCACCTCAACCTTGATCCTGCCCTTCCTGACCCACCACCCAGCCAGAGCCTGAGAACTCAGGGGTGCTCTACTGCCCACTGCCTGGAGAATGCCCACAGGTGCACAGCATCCAGGCTCCCCACGCCTCCCAGAACATCAGCTACCTCCTTTGCTCATTCATTGACTCCATCACACTGGGGATTTACCAATAAGTAGGACAAAGACTGTCTTCATGCATTCTACGTTCTAATAGCTGGAGGCAGGTGATAAATTAGTTTCAGGTTGTGATCAATTCTACGAATGAAATAAACAGGATGAAATGAGTAGGTAATGGGGGGGGCAATTTAGATAGGATAGTCAGGGTAGGCTTCTTAGAGGAGGAAAATTTTGAGAAAAAAAGTTGAATGATGAGTCAGTGAGAAGGGCTGGGGGAGGAGTATTCCAGGCAAAGGGGAGAATAAGTGCCAAGACCCTAGGATGGGAGAGCTTGGCTTCTACAAGTAACTGGAGGTGGGGCTAGAATTGTCAGTTAGAGGAAAGCTCCCTTCTCTGCCTCTTCCTCCTCCTCCTTTTCTCCTTCTTCCTCCTCTTCTTCCAAAGTACTTTCCACAGTACTTTCTCATCTACCATCTCAGTGAACCACAGAGCAGTCCTGTGAGAAAGTCAGGGCAGGGCTTAAAACCTATACTGTAGATATGGGGAAACTGAAGCCCCAATCACCCAGTGGACCTGGGACTCAAAACCAGGTCTCCTGACCCCTGGATCAGAGGCAGATTCTCAACCCCATCGAGAACCTGCTTGTCCTTCTGCTCAGTAACTCCAGAGTCTCTGTCACCTGAACCACCTGGTGGACCATCTCTGGAAGCTGGACTGGGGCCAGGTGGCAACCCATGTACAGGCAGGAACACCTGGGCAGGGAGTGAGAGGTCTGAACTCTGGAAACAGATCAGGGAGGCTCTGTTGATTTGGCTTCAGGCAAGGAGGAACGCAACCAAGCAGGAAGTTAAATAAATAAGAGCAGTGCCAAGAAACATCCCCTAAAGCTTACATCGGAAACAGTGTCAGGATCTCCATGTTCAGCTCTCCAGGCCATAAATCCTGAGTGGGCCTCGCAGGTAAAAAACCTGATGAATTTTGCACATGGGTACTTGAGGCACCAGGTCTGGTTGGAACAATTATGACTAAACTGGGAAGAGAGATAATAATATCCAATATTGCTGAGCAGACACTGGGCAAAACACTTTATGCTCACTATCTCAGTTATCTTCACTTAATGTACACTCTTGGGTAGTATGTTAGTTTCCCGTTATTGCTGTAATAAATTACCACAAACGTGGTGACTTAAAACACACATTTATTACTTTACAGTTCCAGAGATCAGAAGTCCTAAAATCAAGGTGTTGGCAGGGCCGCATTCCTTCTGAGGCTTGAGGGAAGAATCTGTTTCCTTGCCTTTTTCAGTTTCTAGAGGCTGCCTGCATTCCTTGGCTTATGGCCCATCCTCCATCTTCTAAGCACATCATTCCAACCTCTGCTTCTGATATTGCATCTCCTTTTTCTTTTTTTGTTTTCTTTTCTATATTTTTTTGTGAGGAAAATCAGCCCTGAGCTAACATCCATGCCAATCTTCTTCTTTTTGCTGAGGAAGACTGGCCCTGGGCTAACATCAGTGCCAATCTTCTTTATATGGGACGCTGCCACAGCATGGCCTGACAAGCAATGCATTGGTGCATGTCCAGGATCTAAACCCGGACTGCCAGCAGCAGAGTGCGCGCACTAAACCGCTATGCCACGGGGCCGGCCCCCCACATCTCCTTTTTCTGACTTTGACCCTCTTGCTTTCCTCTTCCAAAGATTCTTGTGATTACATTGGGCCCACCCAGATAATCTAGGATAATCTTCCCATCTCAAAATCCTTAACTTAATCTGCAAAGTCCCCTTTGCCATGCAAGGTAGGATATTTACAGTTGGAGATTAGGACCTGGACATCTTTGGTGGCCATTATTTTGTCTACCGTAGGTAGGTACAATTACCAATCCCATCTTAAAGATGAGGAAACAAAGGTTCAGAGAGCTGAATGACTTGCTCAGTGTCCCACAGAGGTGAAGCCAGGAATCCACACAAGCAGCTCAACTCCAGACCCCACACTGTCCATCGCTTCCCTGTACATACCTCTGCATGTACCATGCTCTTAGTGAGGCTGCCTCTCCTCCCCATCTTCCCCAAAGCCATGCGTCTTTCAACAGGCTGAATCTGTCCTATTCTTTCAAAGCTTAGAACTGTTAGGGTCCTTAGGCCCTATCCAATCCTACATCTTCCTTGTATGGCTGAGGAAACTGAGGATCTCAGAGCCCAAGGTCACAGTGTAGACAGCTAAGCCTAGAGCCCTGGTCTCCTAACTCCAGGCCCAGGCTGAAGCCAGCTTTAGCTGCCCCAAGTCTCTAGAGGCAGGAACCAGACCAGCTGACCCCTTTGGGCTGAAGATTATGTATCAAAACTCTGAAATGCACCCTTTGTGTGTCTGGCTCAAAGTCAAGGCTGCCAAGCTAAAAAGGCCCTGGCACACTGGAGACTGACTCAGGCTGTCTGCCTTGTTACTGTTTCTTTCCCCAGGCAGGCCCTCCCATTGGCTGAAGGGCACAAAGACCTCGTTGTCCTCTGGCCCCTGGTCCCCTGGGCTGAGTGGCTGCTGAGAGGGCAAGGCCAAACAGAGAAGAGGATGAGATTTCACTTCGGCACCTCCCCACGCACAACACTCCCACTCAGCAGCTTCAGGTTTCCCCCTCAGCTCTTTTCCAGCTCACAAAGGACTTTTATACCCATAATCTTAGTGAGTAGCATATTTAGTCTATTAGGTAGAAAAGTCAGGATTTGCTAAGCACATTTCGGGCTTGAGCAGTGTCCCTCGGGGACTTGCCCAAGGTCACCCAGCTGGCCCACGATGGAGCTGAAACAAAAACGCCAGACTCCTAAAACTCAGTCCAAGACTCTTTCCAGTACACCAGCTGCCTGCGCCCGGGGTTCCAGGGAGAGTTTGCAGAGGCATCTCCTCACACGGCCCCCTCTTCACTGAGGTGATGAATGGCCAACAATGTGTTGCTGCATTCTCTCATGTTGACACAAACCCCCCAAGAAGAAGCGTTAATTTGAGTTCTGAGGTGGGTTCCGTCCTTAGTGGGACCTGTGCCCTATCCTCTGTCCTTGAGCTGCTCCCCTCTCCTCTCCACCTCCGTTTCCTTATCTGTAAAATGAGCCTGATCAGAATACTTGACCCTCCTGGGTACAAAGTCAGTGTAAGATTCAAGTGAGCACGGGTTTTAGAGAGTTAGTAAATACAAGAGCCAAGTTGAAAAGCCCAGTTTTGGAGTCAGATCCCTGGGCTTGGGTGCTATAGCAAGTTACTTAAGGCTGAAAAACTTGGGGCATGTTATTTAACCTCCAGCCTTTGTTTCCTCAAGTGAAAAGAGTAACCCCCACTTTAGGAGGGTCTCGTGAGGATTAAATGAGATCGTATATGTAATACACTTGGCTCACTGTTGCATGTTCTAAGCTATCAATCAATGTTAGCTATCTTATGATTACATCATTAAATCATTCAACATTTCCCCAAGTGTGTTCCACAAAATATTAGTCTTCAGAAAACAAGAAGGACCCTGGATTCAAGCGAGTTTGGCAAATGTGACATTTGTCACCTTCCTCAGGAATATTCCTGAGGCACATTAGAACATTAAAGGCCCTGAAAAGTTTTGCAGAAAAGAACCTGTTTAACTCTGTTTAAACTTTACAGAGCCCTCTTTTTCATGAAATTCTGAATGCATCCCACAGAACTTGTGTTCCATGAAACACTTTTTGGGAAATTTTTTTTTTTTTGTGTGAGGAAGATCAGCCCTGAGCTAACGTCTGATGCCAATCCTCCTCTTTTTTGCTGAAGAAGACTGGCCCTGGGCTAACATCCGTGCCCATCTTCCTCTACTTTATATGGGACGCCGCCACAGGATGGCCTGACAAGCGGTACATCCGTGCTCACCTGGCATCCGAACCTGCGAACCCCGGGCCGCTGAAGCGGAGCGCGCCCACTTAACCGCTGCACCACCGGGCTGGCCCCGGGAAATGTTTATTTGATCCAATGCCTTTGTCTTAAGAAGAAATTAAAGTCCAGGAAGGTGAAGTGACTTGTCCTGGGTCGCCTGGCCGGTAAATGGCAGAGGGACTTGACTCAAGCCAACAAATTGTCTGGCCTACTCCTCTTTCTATTAAAGCCCACTGAGAAAACGTCTTCTGACGCTGATGTGGACAAGGCACTCTCTGACTGTTAAAGAATTGTGTTATAGGGGGCCGACTCCGTGGCATAGCGGTTAAGTGCACGCGCTCTGCTGCTGGCGGCCTGGGTTCGGATCCCTGGCGGGCACCGGTCCACCACTTGTCAGGTCATGCTGTGGCAGCGTTCCATACAAAGTAGAGGAAGATGGGCACGGATGTTAGCCCAGGGCCAGTCTTCCTCAGCAAAAAGAGGAGGATTGGCATGGATGTTTGCTCAGGGCCTATCTTCCTCACCAAAAAAAAAAAAAAAAGAAGAATTGTATTATAGGTTTCATAGCTCTTTAGCCTTTCTCCAGGGTTCTGTATCCATGGCTGATGATGGTGCAGGGCTCCCTATGGCCGGAGCTGTCTCCCCGCAGCCCTGGGCGGGGTTGGAGGAGCTCGGCAGTGGATTGATTCTGTCTCCTCCCATCCCTGTCTCTGTAATGTTGCAGCTGTTGGTCCAGGTCCAGGGAACACTCACACGCAGGCACCAATTTTCTTCTGAAATTCCATACGCCTGGAAATCTTTTCTGCAAGAGGGGAAAGCCCAATAACCCAACCCTACAACGTGGCAGCTCTTACATGTTCCCTGACGTGGCCCGCAAACCAAACCTCTCTTCAGTTTTAGCAGCTGGGGAACCAGGAATAATGATGGCCTGCCAGCCCAGCAACGTGGCAGCCGGGGCTGTGACTCAGCCAAGCTGGGGGCCAGCCTGGAGGCTCTGATGGTCCCAGGGCTGGGGCAGCTGGGGAATAAGAAGGGAGATCTGGAGTAAGCAGCTGAGCCCCTACCCTCTTCTCCAGCCCAAGTCTCTTTTTCTCCCCCATTTCCTGGACAAGGCAGGCTCATTGCCCTCCTCTGAGGTTGATCCAACACTGCCCCAATATGCTATCTCTCCCCACTCTTGGCTCCTGTACCTTTCCTCAGACAGGAACTTGTAATGCATCTTCAAGATTCTCCACGTCAGTGGTTTTCAAGCTGCCTTCTGTGGAGCTCTAGGAGTTCCATGCAGGAGCCTTAAAGGGACAGAAGGAAGGCCAAGGGGGCAGGTTTCCAGGCCTCTCACCCATCCCTGCTTCAAATTAGCAGAACTTCAGGGGCAGGCAGGTGACAGATGTGAGCAGCCCCTCTAAGAGGACACACCAGGAGTAGTGGGGCCTGTGCCAACCTGGAGAGCATGTGCCCCACCCAGACACTTTCGGATCCCTTATCCCCCCTTTTAAATGTTTTCTCCTCCAAACAAAACCAAGCTGGAGAAATCTCCCCTTGGGCCCTCTACCTTCACTGAGAGGGGCTGGATTCACCTTTTTTTAAGAGAACTGACTGTCCCTCTTCTGTATTCTTCTGGCAGAAAGGCCAACGTCTAACCTCCGTTTGGAAAACTTTATTTTTATTTATTTTTTATTTTTTTTCTTTGTGAGGAAGATCAGCCCTGAGCTAACATCCATGCTAATCCTCCTCTTTTTGCTGAGGAAGACCGGCTCTGAGCTAACATCTGTTACCAATCCTCCTCCCATTTTTTTCCCCCAAAGCCGCAGTAGATAGTTGTATGTCATAGTTGCACATCCTTCTAGTTGTTGTATGTGGGACGCGGCCTCAGCATGGCCGGAGAAGCGGTGCGTTGGTGCGCGCCCAGGATCCAAACCCGGGCCACCAGCAGCGGAGCGCCCGCACTTAACCGCTAAGTCACAGGGCCGGCCCTGGAAAACTTTAAAGAGACCCAGCCTCTCGCTTCCTTCTCTCTCCTAATCTGTTCCTCTTCTCCTCCATCTTCTCATTTCTCTTCTCTCCTTCCTTTTTTCTGGACCTTTCCTCTTTCTGTCCTGATCCTTTGGAAAAGATCACTGGACAAGGAGTCAGAGACCTGGGTTCTTCACCCACTTCGTAAATGACTTGGGCAAGTTATCTTCCCTCTCTGGGCCTTAGTTTGCTCATTTGTAAAATGAGGGTGTTGGGTTAGATCATAATTTCCAAACATCCGGTGGCAAGGACCAAGATGAAGGGGCTCAGGATCCCCCCTTGGACCCCCAGAGGCAGCTGTTGCTTGGCTGTTTTAGTAGTGGCCTCTCATGTAAACAAAGGATTCTACAGCTAAGAAAACACTTGAAAAACATTAAGTCATTCAACTTAAAGACTTTCCAGCCTTTAAATCCAGCGTTTCATCTTCTCATTCTCTTCTGTCTCCTGACCCTCTCTCTCCCCTGGTTCCCTCACTCAGACCCTCGGGTTGGCTAGCAAAGCCTTGTGATTCTTCAGGGTTGAACCCTGAGTCCACCCCGCTATCTCTGTGAAGGCCAGGCTCTGCCCTTTCATATGCAACATGGGAGAAGAAAGCATTATTTCTTTCCTGAAATCCCAGAACAGTGAGGGACTCCCAAGGGCCATGATGAATCCTAACCCCTGGTCCCAACACAGATCTCCAATTCCTCCCCTCCCCCACTAAACTGCCTGCTTGCCAGCCCCATCCCAAGTTGGGTTATTCTCCTGATTCAGACATTTTTGTGGTGTGAAATCATCTCCGCCCCAGCCAGCTGAAGCTGGGAGCTCGCTACAGCCCATTGCAGCTCCCTGGCCCTCCCTTCCCCGCCACGTCCCACACCCTCAGCTCCTCTCCTCCAAACGCTCAGAATTTCCATCTGATTTCCTTCAAACTCTGAAAACAAATGCAGACATAGTGGCAAGGGCCTGTTGGATTCGGCTCTGTCCTTCCCCATAGCTCCCAGAGCAGGTCCTGGCACATGGTTGACTCCCAGGAAAAGGTGACTAAAATGAGTTTGGGAAATAAAGACAGAGAGACAGAGTCAAAAGAAGAAAGAGAAACAAACAGACGGAGGAAGAGAGAGAGAGACACTGACAGAGTCTGTCATGACCAAGAGAGACAGGAAAAGACAGGTGAGGAGACAGAGAGGAAGAGAGAGACACAGAGAAACAAATATGGAGAAAACTTACCCCAAACTTAGCAACAGGACAAAAGGGTGACTGAATGTACTTTCACTGTTAGGCTAGAGCGTGGTGTACAAGCCCATACAAGGATCATCTTCTCTAGGGGATGGAGTGTTGTTTGACTTGCTATTTACTATTGATTAGGGCTCTGACTCTGAAGTTATGCATTAACTCGTAAGTTTCTGTCCAGTTAAAGACAGAACCCCAAAGGTTACAGCTTTAATGCCTGGTAGGACATTAACCAGTTTTGTATACCACCTACCACCCTTTTTCCAGCATTCTTTCAGTGCCTATAGATACAGGATCTCTCTTGGAACTCTCTGTGAATCAGCTTTACCATCTGCTTATGCCTTCATTAATGAGGTGAATCAATCATTGACATGCACTCATTTTTTATCTGTATGAGTTGTGTTTTTAACTTTTAAAAAATTATATTTTGACAAGAGGGGCAGAAATAGAATGAGACAGATGAAAGAAGAGTGACAGAGTGAGAGGCAGAGACAGAGAGAGAAAGGGAAAGAGAGAGAAAGACATTAAGAGAGGCAAGAGAAAGAGACAGAGAGAAACAGAAAGAGAAAGGCAGAGGGACTGAGACCCAGTCAAACCCATACACCGAGTCAGAGAGAGAGAGAGAGAGGGAGAGAGAGGGAAGAGAGTGCCAAGCAGAGACCAGCGTCAGGGTCAGCCATGCATGCACACAAAACCAGAAGTAATAGTAGCTTCTGGAGAGGGGATGGATTGGAGTGGAAAACAGAGGTGAGGGGACCTTTATACTTACTTCTGTATACATCTATATTGGATTTCTTATGAGCATGTAATCACCTGTTGTTTTATGCTTTTAAAATAGAAAATCAGACGTAGAAGGAAGGAAAAAGAGACTGAGAGAAGAAACCACCAAAGAGGGACGACATCAAGAGTAGCAAAGGCAGAGAAAGAAGATTCTGACGGAAGGCCTTCAAGGGCAGGGACCAAGAATGGTTCACGTCTGCTCCTTGTGCTCACTGAGCCTGGAGCCTGGCCGGGTGCAGTGCTGTCAGAAGTCTGTGTGGGAGGCAGGGAGGGACCTGGAGGAAGCAGAGAAGAGGCAAACATGGAGGAGACAGATGGAGGCAGAAACAGAGCAGGAACAAACAGAGCCAGGGGCAGGTGGAGGGGCAAACAGGAGCTGAGGCTGGGCCTTCTCCCTCCTTCTGGAACCTTGGCGTCCAGGCCTGAAGGCTGCTGCCTTTCAGAGATGTGGGGTCAAGCAGATAGAGGACAGGAGAGCCACCTAGAAGAAATCTGGGAACTGGAGATGCTGGCTTCCCTCAGAGACATGTTGATGTCTGAAATCCTCCCTGCACACTCTGGGCACCAAGGGGTGTGGGTCCATGCCTTGGAAGGGCTTCTCCAGGGCCTGGACCAGCTCTGAGAACTGCCAGGCCCACAGGCAACCACCTCTGGTATGTTAGCCTCATAATGGGAAGGAAACTGAGTGTTTGTCACATCCAACCCAGTTTAAGAAATGAGGTAACTCAGGCCCAGGCTGGGGGAGAGACTTGTTCAGGGTCACATGGTTTACTTGTAAAGCCTCAGGACAAGGAACCAAAGAAAGAAAGAAAGGCATTCACCTGGAGCAGAGGCACAGCCTGCTGGAGGATTCGGGAGGGAGAATTAAATTGCAGGGGTCCAGGGAATGACAGTGAGGATAGAAATGTGGGGACAAATTTGAGAGCTACCTCTGGGGTAGTATGAAGGGTCTCTTGAACATAATCTGATTATGTCACTCACCTGCATAAACAAGTTCATTCCCTGCAGAATACCCTTCAAGCTCCTTAAGGTAACTTAGAAGTCCCTGCACAGCCTGGCCCCTGCCCACCCTCCAGCCCATCTCACCATCCCCCATCCCTTACCCCTGCAACACATTCTAATAAACTGACCCACTTGTAATTGCTCTATCAGACCATGATCTCTTAACGTCCAGCTGCCTTTGTATACACTGTTCTCCCTGCCTGGGAAGCTTCCCTGTGGACATAAACTGCTCACTCCCAGGATTCCTCAGTCCTCAGCCTAGACGTCACTTCCTTCGGAAAGCCTCTCTGACTCCCAAGATCTGGGTTGGGCACGTCCCCTGTAGGCTCCATAACTGTTTACTCATCTGTCTTCCTCTCTGTACCGTGAGTTTCAGGAGAGGAGAAGCGATACCTTGTCTCCATTGCATCCCAGTATGTGCACAGTGCCCAGCCCAGAGAAGGGACTCAATCACTTATCCTGGTGAGTGACATTATATCTAGAGATGGAGGCAGGGAAAAGGCAGGAGAGATGCTTCCTTTGAGAACTGTCTGTTGTTGCCCCGCCCCCAGCCAATCACACAGCTTTCTGCCTCCCTGGGTCCTTGGAGAGAAATCAAAGCTTCTCTGAGGTCATTACTTAGCCCTCAGGCCATGTACGGCTGGTTTGTGAGCCAGAGCCAGGTGGAGCTCTGCCTGATTACAGGCAGGGGCCCTTCCCTCCCTTAAGGTCCTTCAGTTTCCAATGCAGAGTTTCAGCCCCAAGAGCAGGCAGCGTCAAGCTTCCTTCAGCTGCTCAGCTGGCCAAGGAATAAGAAAGAGGGTCCTGTGCTCCCTGGGAGGACGGCCAAGGGAGTGGGTTTGGGGGTGGGGGAGCAGTGCAGTAGAATGCCCAGGAGAGCATGGATCCATGTCAGGGGCTCTCAAACCCCTTCACCCAGTGACCTCTCAGGGCCTCTCCTGCTCTTTCCAATTAAGAAGATCGTTTCTCAGCAACTCTCAAAGGTCCAGAGGAAAGGCAGCCAGGGAGGGGCCCGGAGCGAGAGGAGGCCGTTACCTAAAATACCAGGGGGCAGCGTGGTCCTGAGCAGGGCTTCCCAGACTTCACTCATCTGGCACCACCTCCACCATTTTTGCCATATGCTCATAACATCTATAGAATTGTTTGCTTTATTTCATCTGATATAAGAAATTTTATGTTTTCAGGTATATGGGGAAGCATTCTGGTTTGAACCTAATTTGGCCTGACTTTTATATTAACCAGAGCAGCCTGACTTATAGACTGTCAAACATACATTGCACATCTGCTTTAATCGTTACCCTAAAGTAAACAACGTACTCTTTGAAGATAAAAAATTTATGCCTCCCTTCCTTCGACGCCACCACTCTTTAAAGATAAGACTGAGGGCCCGGCACGGTGGCATGGTGGTTAAGTTCACGTGTTCCACTTTGGCAGCCCAGAGTTCGCAGGTTCAGATCCCAGGCGTGAACCAACGCACCGCTTGTCAAGCCATGCTGTGGTGGCGTCCCTTATAAAAAGTAGAGGAAGATGGGCACGGATGTTAGCCAAGGGCCAATCTTCCTCAGCAAAAAGAAGAGGATTGGCAACAGATGTTAGCTAAGGGCTAATCTTCCTCAGAAAAAATAAAAAATAAAAACATAAAGATAAGATGGAATGCCTCCTTTCCCACAGTGCCAAGGCCATGTTGATTTGCTGCGTATATGCTAATCTGTAACAAAACATCTCCATGAACCCTTGAAAGAATGTACCCCCATCATGCTTGGTGTATGTCTCTTTGTTTCGAAATGGTGCCTAACTGTGCTGAAAACCACTCTTCTCCGGAGCGCTTTGCACTCCTAGGCTATAGTCCTCAGTTTGGCTTGAATAAAACTCTCTACAATAGAACGATTATTGATTATTTGCATCAACACATCTTATTTTTTAAAACCGAAATATAGTTAATTTAAAGGAAAGCTTATATCACTAGTACATAAGTGAAAAAAGAGTACACCTTTGCTCTGCCAGGTGTGTCCTGTTTGCGCCTTGGGTCCTTCTGTCCACCCCTCCCCATCTGCTCTGGGGCACAGAGGCTCAGCTTAAGCCCACATCAATGGGCTCCCACGGCCTGTTTCGATTTGGGATTGGCCAGTGGGGAGCATCAGTAGGATCCTGGTAAGAGGGAGAAAAAAGAGTGTGGCTGGCGTATTTATTCCCCCAGCTCTTTTCCTGGGCGATCACAACAGGCTGACTGTGTTCCTCAGCCCAAGGTCCCAGCTCCCGTCCAGTGGCCCCTCTCTGGTTCCGGTAACTGCTTTTCCTCTTGACCCTCAGGCCCCTTGCAGTTGCTGGCCCCAGGGGGAACAGCATCATCCCTGTGGTTTACCTCCATGGGGCCCTATCTGTAGAAAGAGTCCCTTGATTAATTTCTCAGATTACCCATTTTGAAAGTGCCATCTGTTTCCTGCCAGCAACCCAAGTGATAAACTTGTCATAAATAGAAAGTAATTGACACAGTGCTAATATAATTATGCTATTAAATTCTAACTCAGTGTAAAAAGGAAGAATTTCTATATAATGCTATAAAATGATCTCCAGGACATATTAGGTGAAAAACACACACACACAGAAAAACAACAAAACAAGATACAGAACAATGTTTAGAGTGCAAGGGAGAGAGAAATAAAAATATACAAATATGTAAATGTATTTGCTTACATTTTCAAAGAGAAACAATCGACAGATAAGCCAAAAATTAATAGAAATGGTTACCTTAGGGAGAGAGAGGGAGAAGGTTGTTGATAAAAGCTAGTTCTCTGAATATACTTTGTTATATAGTTCTAACTTTGGAACTATTAAATGTTGAACATAATTAAAAATACTAAATTACATCCAAGTGATAAAGTAAATTCTAAAAATAAAAAAGTACAGAAGCAAATGCCTAATTGTATATCAAGTTGTGAAACGGAGGAGGAAGGAGTTCAAGTTTCCCTGATTAGGATGAAACTGTGCCTGTACCCACAAGGTTAACGTGGGAAACAAAGTAACCAAAGTTTCTGAGCTTGCCTTGCAGAACAGCAGGAGGACGGCTGATAAGAGAGTAGCTTGCTGACAGCCCTCTGCCTAACTAAGCATCATGCAGGAGCATTGAGAAGCTAAAATGACGGATTGCAAGCTTCACACGGCACAGACTAAAAATCCACCGCATGCAACACATAGAACCTCCCCCCAGTTTGCACATGCGACCCGTGAAGAAACATGCAAGACAGTTGCCCCTGCCCAGAAGACTCAGAACTTCAGCTCCCAAGGCCACATTCTCCCCTTCCCCATCTTATTCTCACAGTGTGCTTTGGGAAAATGCTTAGGGCTACCTGTAGGCAAGCTAATCTGTAACCTGTAGAAAGAATAACTTGTTAGCAGAAAATTTATGTCCTCTGCCCAAACTGTTCCTTCTGTCCCAGATAAGGAAGTAACCGATGTTTTCTTAGAGTCCTCAGGAATGTTGCATTCAGCAGATCTGCTATAGAGAGGCGCCCCATGTTCTGTGGTCATCCATCAGCTGACATTTCTGGGCCCCCTCCCCAACCCCGTTTGCCTTATATGTCATTTCCAAATCAGTTCCCTTTAAGACAGGTTTTTTTAGGATGCTAGTCCACTATCTTCTGATTTGTTAGCTTATCACTTAAACTTTTTTCTCTACCACTGCCTGCTTGGCCTTTTATCTTGTGGCGAGCAGATCAAGCCCTTGCTGGGCATACCATCTTGAGAATCATTATTTCAAGTAAATTTAGCAGTATTGTGGCTGTTCATTGTTAGTGAGATATACACTAAGGGAAAAATACATTCAATAACTTATTCTCAACATTAATATTCGTATCTTGAAACAACAGGATAAAGAAATATATTATAGGGGCCGGCCCCATGGCGTAGCGGTTAAGTGCGCACGCTCTGCTGCTGGCTGCCCAGGTTCGGATCCTGGGTGCGCACTGATGCACCGCTTGTCAGGCCACGCTGTGGCGGCGTCCCTTATAAAGTGAAGGAAGATGGGCATGGATGTTAGCCCAGGGCCAGTCCTCCTCAGCAAAAAGAGGAGGATTGGCAGATGTTAGCTCAGGGCTGATCGTCTTAACACACAAAAAAAAGAAATATATATATGATAAAGCAAATAAATTATGTAATATGATTAGCAGCTAACATTTACAGCCTGAGAGAGAAAATTTTAAAATAAAAAATTAAATGAAAAGCCTGTAATCATTTGAGCTGGGAATTTAAAGCCCTGAGCTCATCATTTCCTTTCCCTGCCATCTCCAGCACACTTAGAAGCAGCCAACCAGCTGCACCACATTCCTTATTTTCGCTAAGATGCTCTGTGACAGCGAATACTCCTTCACTCAGAGCCTTGCCTTCTCTGGCTACTTGATTATAGGAAGCTATGGCTAACAGTTTGAGTAACTGTTTTGCCCCTACATGCCCTGGACCACAGGTGTCCCCTTTAGCACTGGAAACAAGATCATTAGTGCCTTTAAATCTAATCAGACCAGAGAACCAATTCAGTAAACTCATCTTTAAGATTCTGTTCCTCAGGAACTACTTTCAGTACCAATCTGAATCTAACCACTAGTTTACAGGAAATACAAAGGGATAGAGGAACATACTTAAAAACACCACAAGAAATCAATCACCAGAAGAATCCAACCAGCCAAATCCAGAATGTGGGAAATTCTGGAGGACAAATAACATGGTTTCTGCAATAAATAAATGGCATGAAAAAAAAAAAAAGGTGGGTGGGGGAGGAGCTCCAGTAGCTTAAATGAGACGTAAGAATAAAGTGGAGAGTGTCGATTTCTTTGTATCTTGATTCAAATGAACCAAATATAATTAACGTTTTTGGGATAATCTGAAAAATGTGAACACAGACTGGATATTGGGTGATATTAAGGAATTACCTTTTTTTTATTGATGTTTTAATAGTTTTTAACATTGTGAAATTTTGGGTTGTACATTTTTGTTTGTCCATCACCATTTATATGTCTCCCTTCACCCCTTGTGCCCACCCCCCACCCCCCACCCCCCTTACCCCTGGTAACCACAATACAGTTTTCTCTGTCCATGTGTTGGTTTATATTCCACATATGAGTGAGATCATACAGTGTTTGTCTTTCTCTTTCTGGCTTATTTCACTTAACATAATACGCTCCAGGCCCATCCATGTTGTTGCAAGTGGGATGATTTTGTCTTTTTTTATGGCTGAGTGTATTCCATTGTATATATATCACATTTTCTTAAACCAGTCGTCAGTTGAGGGACACTTAGGTTGCTTCCACTTCTTGGCTATGGTGAATAATGCTGCAATGAACACAGGAGTGCATAAGCCTCTTTGGATTGTTGATTTCAGGTTCGTGGATAGATTCCCAGTAGTGGGATGGCTGGGTCACAGGGCATCTCTATTTTTAATTCTTTGAAGACTCTCCATACCGTTTTCCATAGAGGCTGCACCAGTTTGCATTCCCACCAGCTGTGTATGAGGGTTCCTGTTTCTCCACATCCTCCCCAACACTTGTTATTTTTTGTCTTGGTGATTATAGCCATTCTAATGGGCGTGAGGTGATATCTTAGTGTTGTTTTGATTTGCATTTCCCTGATGATTAGTGATGTTAAACATCTTTTGATGTGCCTATTGGCCATCTGTATATCTTCTTTGGAGAAGTGTCTGTTCATTTCCTCTGCCCATTTTTGGATCGGGTTGTTTGTTTATTTGTTGTTCAGTTGTGTGAGTTCTTTATATATTATGGAGATCAACCCCTTGTCAGATGTATGTTTTGCAAATATTCTCTCCCAGCTGGTGGGTTGTCTGTTCATCTTGATTCTGGTTTCGTTTGTCTTATACAAGCTCTTTAATCTGATAAAGTCCCACTTGTTTATTTTTTCTTTAGTTTCCCTAGTCTGGGTAGGCATGTCATCCAAAAAGATTCCTTTATGACCAGTGTCAAATAGTGTGTTGCCTATATTTTCTTCTATGAGTTTTATTGTTTCAGGTCTCACCTTCAGGTCTTTGATCCATTTTGAGTTAATTTTTGTGGATGGCGATAGCAGATGGTCCACTTTCACTCTTTTGCATGTGGCTGTCCAGTTTTCCCAGCACCATTTATTGAAGAGACTTTCCTTTCTCCATTGCATGTTCTTAGCACCTTTGTCGAAAATTAGCTGTCCGTATATGTGTGGTTTTATTTCTGGGCTTTCAATTCTGTTCCGTTGATCTGTGTGTCTGTTTTTGTACCAGTACCATGCTGTTTTGATTACTATTGCTTTGTAGTATGTTTTGAAGTCAGGGATTGTGATGCCTCCTGCTTTGTTCTTTTTTCTTAGGATTGCTTTAGCTATTCAGGGTCTTTTCTTGCCCCATATAAATTTTAGTTTCTTTTTTCTATTTCTGTGAAGAATGTCATTGGGATTCTGGTTGGGATTGCATTGAATCTGTAGATTGCTTTAGGTAATATAGACATTTTAACTATGTTTATTCTTCCAATCCACATGCATGGAATATCTTTCCATTTCTTTATGTCATCATCGATTTCTTTCAATAATGTCTTGTAGTTCTCATTGTATATGTCATTCACCTCCTTGGTAAGATTTATTCCTAGGTATTTTATTCTTTTTGATGCAATGGTAAATGGTATTATCTTTTTGAGCTCTCTTTCTGTTAGTTCATTATTAGCATACAGAAATGCAACTGATTTTTGTAGACTGATTTTGTACCCAGCAACTTTGCTGTAGTTGTTGATTATTTCTAATAGTTTTCCAATGGATTCTTTAGGGTTTTCTATATATAAAATCATGTCATCTGCAAATAGTGAGAGTTTCACTTCTTCGTTACCTATGTGGATTCCTTTTATTCCTTTTTCTTGCCTAATTGCTCTAGCCAAAACCTCCAGTACTATGTTGAACAGGAGTGGTGAGAGTGGGCAGCCCTGCCTCGTTCCTGTTCTCAGAGGAATGGCTTTCAGTCTTTCCCTGTTGAGTATGATGTTGGCTGTGGGTTTGTCATAAATAGCCTTTATTATGTTGAGGTACTTTCCTTCTATTCCCATTTTGTTGAGAGTTTTTATCATAAATGAATGTTGTATCTTGTCAAATGCCTTCTCTGCGTCTATTGAGATGACCATGTGGTTTTTATTCTTTGTTTTGTTGATGTGATGTATCACGTTGATTGATTTGCGGATGTTCAACCATCCCTGCGTCCCTGGTATAAATCCCACTTGCTCATGGTGTATGATCTTTTTAATGTATTGCTGTATTCGGTTTGCCAATATTTTGTTGAGGATTTTTGCATCTATGTTCATCAGCGATATTGGCCTGTAATTTTCTTTCTTTGTATTGTCTTTGTCTGGCTTTGGTATCAGGGTGATGTTGGCCTCGTAGAATGATTTAGGAAGTGTTCCATCTTTCTCTATTTTTTGAAATAGTTTAAGAAGGATGGGTACTAAATCTTCTTTGAATGTTTGGTAAAATTCACCGAAGAAGCCATCTGGTCCTGGACTTTTATTTTTTGGGAGGTTTTTGATTACTATTTCAATCTCTTTACTTGTGATTGATCTATTCAGATTCTCCATTTCTTCTTGGTTCAGTTTTGGGAGGTTGTATGAGTCTAAGAATTTATCCATTTCTTCTAGATGGTCCAATTTGTTGGCATATAATTTCTCATAGTATTCTCTTATAATCCTCTGTATTTCCGTGGTATCCGTTGTAATTTCTCCTCTTTCATTTCTAATTTTATTTACTTGAGCCTTTTCTCTTTTTTTCTTAGTAAGCCTGGCTAAGGGTTTGTCAATTTTGTTTATCTTCTCAAAGAACCAACTCTTTGTTTCATTAATCCTTTCTACTGTTTTTTTGGTCTCAATTTCATTTATTTCTGCTCTGATTTTTATTATTTCTCTCCTTCTGCTGACTATGGGCTTTGTTTGTTCTTCTTTTTCTAGTTCTGTTAGGTGTAATTTAAGGTTGCTTATTTGGGCTTTTTCTTGTTTGTTAAGGTGGGCTTGTATCGCTATGAGTTTCCCTCTCAGGACCGCTTTTGCTGCATCCCATATGGTTTGGTATGGCATATTTTCATTTTCGTTTGTTTCCAGATAGTTTTTGATTTCTCCTTTAATTTCATCAATGATCCATTGGTTGTTCAGTAGCATGTTGTTTAATCTCCACATTTTTGTCACTTGCCCAGTTTTTTTTTCATGGTTCATTTCCAATTTCATAACATTATGGTCTGAAAAGATGCTTGTTATGATTTCAATCTTCTTAAATTTGTTGAGGCTTGCTTTGTTTCCCAACATATGGTCTATCCTTGAGAGTGTTCCATGCACGCTTGAGAAGAATGTGTAGTCAGCTGTTTATGGATGGAGTGCTCTGTATATGTCTACTAGGTCCATCTCGTCCAGTTTTTCATTTAAGTCTACTATTTCTTTATTGACTTTTTGTCTGGATGATCTATCCATTGATGTAAGTGGGGTGTTAAGATCCCCTACTATTATTGTGTTGTTGTTAATGTCTCCTTTTAGGTTTGTTAATAGTTGCTTTATGTACATTGGTGCTCTTATGCTGGGTGCATATATATTTATAAGTGATATGTCTTCTTGGTGGAGTGTCCCTTTTATCATTACATATTTCCCTTCTTTGTCTTTCTTAACTTGTTTTATCTCGAAGTCTGCTTTGTCTGATATGAGTATGGCAACACCTGCTTTCTTTTGTTTGCCATTAGCTTGGAGTATTGCCTTCCATCCTTTCACTCTGAGCCTGTGCTTGGCTTTAGTGCTGAGATGTGTTTCCTGGAGGCAGCATATTGTTGGGTCTTGCTTTTTAATCCATCTTGCCACTCTGTATCTTTTGATTGGAGAGTTCAATCTCTTTACATTTAGGGTAATTATTGATATATGAGGGCTTAATGTTGCTGTTTTTTCACTTATTTTCTGGTTCTTTTGCGTTTCCTTTGTTTCTTGTCCCAATTGTTTCGGACTGCCAATTCAGTTTGGTTGTTCTGTCTTATGACTCTTCTAGTTTTCTCTTTGTTTATCATATGTGGTTTTGTTTTGATTATTTGTTTAGTGGTTACCTTGAGGTTTGTGTAAAAAATCTTGTGTATGAGATATTCCATTATCTGATGGCCTCCTATTTTAAGGAATTACTTTTAATTGTATTAGGCGAGATGATGGAATTGTGGCTAGATTGAAAAGAAAGTCCTTATCTGTTAGCTATACATACTGAAATATATATGGGTATAATGATATAATGGATGAGATTTGTTTTGAAATACTCCTGAAAAAACATCTGTGATGGAGGTGGGTATGTAAAACAAAACTGATAAAATGTTGTTAGTAATTGAAGCTGGGTGATGGGTACATGATAGGTTCATATAGTCGTGCACAAAATAATGACATTTTGGGGCCAGCCCCATGGCTTAGCGGTTAAGTGCGTGTGCTTCGCTGCTGGTGGCCCAGGTTCGGATCCCGGGCGTGCACCGAGGCACCGCTTCTCTGGCCATGCTGAGGCCATGCCCCACATACAGCAACTAGAAGGATGTGCAACTATGACATACAACTATCTACTGGGGCTTTGGGGGAAAAATAAATAATTTACAAAATAATGACATTTTGGTCAACAACGGACCACATGTATGACAGTAAGATTAGTACTAATATCGCATAAGATTACTACCATATAGCCTTGACATAGCAGTAGGCTGTACCATCTAAGTTTGTGTAAGTGCACTCTATGATGTTCACACAACGACAAAATCACTACACACATTTCTCAGAACATATCCCTGTCGTTAGGTGACACATGACTATAGTATTCATTCTCTTTGCTTTGAAGTAAGCTTGAAATTTTCCATGAAACAATTAAGATAACAATATCAAATTAGATTAAATTAATTCTGTTACTCATGAAAGCTCTGAGCCTAAAGTCAGCTCCCTTGTTAAAAGAAAGATTACCAAGTGCTAGAAAGGTGTTAACAATTTAATAGCTCTAAACTAAGACTTTCTCCTCTATGTGATCAGAGGCTTGGGAAAGACTTAAAGGGAATAATTTATTTACTCTGTGGATTTAGTGTAATTTCATGCTAAAATCATCTTCAGAACAAAACGTGGTAATCATCCCATCTTGAGAAGCTCTGGTATTATAAGGTGAGCCAGGCCTGGAATCTAATTCTCACCCAGTTCTGGTCTCACTAGAAGCCCCCTGGCCCTAGTGTCTTCCTCTGTGAGATGGAAGAAATCAGACTAAAAGATCTCTAGGGTCCCTCCAATTATGTTAAGCTGTGATTCAGTAAATGATCAATATGTCTAACAACTCGTTCAGTCATTCGATGATCATTTATTAAGCATCCACTGTTGACTGTGCTTGGCACTGGGATGCACCTGGCATAGTCCCTGCCTTCACAGAGCCTATGGTCTAGCATAATCTGCCATTTTCTTTTTTTTTTTTTTTTGTGAGGAAGATCAGCCCTGAGCTAACATCCATGCCAATCCTCCTCTTTTTGCTGAGGAAGCCTGGCCCTGAGCTAACATCTACTGCCAATCCTCCTCCTTTTTCTCCCCAAAGCCCCAGTAGATAGTTGCATGTCATAGTTGTATATCCTTCTAGTTGCTGTATGTGGAACGCCGCCTCAGCATGGCCAGACAAGCAGTGCGTCGGTGCGCGCCCGGGATCCGAACCCGGGCCACCAGTAGCGGAACACGCGCACTTAACCGCTAACCCACAGGGCCCGCCCCTAATCTGCCATTTTCAAGAGAATGTTAGCTATTCTGAAAAACAGACACTGGCCTAGTGGTGCATTTTGGAAGAAACTGAAGCAGTTTTCTCCCAGGCCTCCCGCCTACTCAAATGTCCTGACTTCCTCCCCAGACCAACTGCGTTTCAGAACAGCTGAGGGAACAGCTGTTCCCTCTCCGTGACCAGGGGACACAATGCTCTGATTGGCCAGACTGAGGGGCATTCTTATCCTGAAGCAGGGTGTAGAGTCTCCCCACCCAACACAGGTGGTGGGGTTGGGGGGGTCCTCCAGGGGAAAACTCAGGAGCTGTAACTGGAGAAAGGGTCAGTAGATGCTGAGGGACAAAATGCACCAGCCCACTGCCTTTCTTAACTCACTCCAAGTACTAAAATAAACATACCAAACTCTCCCATTTCCTTTGAAGAGAGATAACATAAAGAAATCCGATTATACTTTTCAACCAACCACATCAATAGGAATCAGTCCAAAGAATTGTTTTCACCTTTCTCTCTCAATTTTCTCCTCTGCAGAACAGAGATAATCATATCTATCCCCACAGGGCAGTTAAGAAGATTCAGGGAGATACTTCAGGTAAAATGCTTCGCATAATGCCTGGCACATAAAAAAGACTCAATAAATGACAGTTATTTCACTACCTCTTGCTCACTCAATCCAGTTCATCAGACACAGGAAGCACCTCCCTGGCTTGCCCAGGCTTCCTGGAATGTGATCTTCTTGTTAATTATCTGTGACCCCTGTTCCCGTCCTGGCCATAGGGCCCAGCAAACCAGCCTTGGCCCTGGTCATTCAATTTATGGCCCCTGAGTCATTCTCTGGGTTGAATGTCCTAGCAGCTTTGCTTGGAATTCTCAAGAAACCAAGCAAATTCTTGTCTATGAGTGTTCATTGGAATACTAATGACCATAAAAGACAGCTGAGATGCTGGGATGGATCTGAGCCATTATTTTTCTTGAAGACTTTCCCAAATTCCCTTGGCCGACACACCCAGCCCTTCTCTCCATTAATACTAACCCCAGGCCATTCCCATCTGCCTTGTTTTAACCTGCGCTCATCTCCAGAACAGATTATTTTAACCTTGGTTTTAAAGAGGCACTCCCTAGGACCTCCCTAACAATCCTAAATCCTTTAAAATTCAACATGCAGTGGTTTCCCATCTCCCACATGGTCAAGGCTCACCTCCCACATGGTCAATTCTCAGCTCACCTCCAAGATTCAACATCTGACCTCACCCTCCACCACAATCTTTTACGCAACCTGTGCTTGAGTCATACTTTAGTGATTATTCTCTATAAGAGCACTTACCCACCTTCTTGGTTTTTCCCAAGTTCAACAAATACTTGTCAGATGTTAGGCAAGTCCCTTCCCTCTCTGTACAGTCTGACAGAAATTTCAGGTGCCTCCAAGAATCAGGCAGATGTTAAGATTTGGTAAAGTTGGGGCCGGCCCGGTGGCGCAAGCGGTTAAGTGAGCGCGCTCCACTGCAGTGGCCCGGGGTTCGCCGGTTCGGATCCCGGGCGCGCACCTGACGCACTACTTGTCAAACCATGCTGTGGCGGCGTCCCATATAACGTGGAGGAAGATGGGCACGGATGTTAGCCCAGGGCCAGTCTTCCTCAGCAAACAGAAGAGGATTGGCAGATGTTAGCTCAGAGCCAATCTTCCTCACGAAAAAAAAAAAGATTTGGTGAAGTAGTCCAGTTTAACTCAAGAGGGTGGGGTGGAGCCTGTGGTGAACATGGGAGTACCTGGCCTGTCTAAAGACATTCAAATTCAAAATGCTTAAGAACAGAATGATAGCCAGACAGAACACTTCTGTTGGCCTGGGACCTTCAGAAGATCATCGCTATCAAACTCTTTAATAGTACAACCCCAATCCCAAATAAAATTATACAGAGTACCGCATTATATAAATAAATAAAAGTAGCGTTTTATCAATGTGTTTATTTTCTGATTTTGAACATATTCTTTTACATGTGTTTTAAAGCCAGGCAATGAGGGCTGGCCCCATGGCTTAGTGGTTAAGTGCCCGCGATCTGCTGCTGGCAGCCCGGGTTCGGATCCCGGGCACGCACCGCCGCACCGCTTCTCTGGCCATGCTGAGGCCGCGTCCCACATATAGCAACTGGAAGGATGTGCAGCTATGACATACAACTATCTACTGGGGCTTTGGAGGAAAAATAAATAAATAAATAATTATAAAAAAAAATAATAAAACCAGTCAATGAGAAGAATAGGCGTTGAAGACCACAAAAACTTGAAACTGAAATTGGGGTTTGGATGACAATTGCAAATTTGAATCAGCCTCTGCAGCCAGTTCATTGAACAATAATTTTTTTATGCCATACAATTGAGAAAATACCCCCTTACAGATATGTACTTGTAAATGGTCACAATTTTTAAACAGCTTATTTTGAAACACAGGATATTTTGTGTTTTGTGTAGAGAAGTTTTGAAACTTCTTAAACAGCTTATTTTGAAACACAGGATATTTTGTGTTTTGTGTAGAGAAGTTTTACTCTAAGATCTGCATAAATAAAGTTAACCCGATAGTTGACCCTTGATATTTTATTTTATACTCTGTTCTTTCTCTGGAATAGAAACTCTGATCTTTAACTGGGTGCATGACAAAGAGAACTTTTTTGTGTGTGTGTGAGGAAGATCGGCCCTGAGCTAACATCTGCCAATCCTCCTCTTTTTGCTGAGGAAGACTGGCCCTGGGCTAACATCCAAGCCCATCTTCCTCCACCCTATATGGGACGCTGCCACAGCATGGCCTGACAAGTGGTGCATCAGTGCGCACCCAGGATCCCAACCGGTGAACCCCGCGCCACAGCAGTGGAGCGTGCGCACCCAACTGCCTGCGCCACCAGGCCAGCCCCCAAAGAGAACTTTTAAAACTGAATTTTCCAAACTCCTTTGAGGGTAGGTGTGGCCATACAACTAAGTTCTGGCCAAAAGAATATAAGTAGTAGTGTCATATGCGATTTCTGGGAAATGTCATGCTGACAGAAGGCAATTGGGGTGGGTGGAGTTTAAGCAGCCATTTTGGAACATGAGGTTTAAACCCCATGTTGAGTGTAGCAGAGCAAGCAAATAGAACGAATCTGGGTCTCGTATGATCATGGAGCCACAATCCCAGCCCTTGATAACTTGCCTCCAAGTTTTGTTTATACAAGAGTAAAACAAATTTCTGTAAGGTTTAAGTCACTGCTACTTTTGGTTTTCTGTCACTTCCTGCTGAACCTGACTGATGTAAAAAGCTAAACTGCTGACGGCCTCAAATGTGTGAAAATTTGCTATGTAACACTTCTGTGTGTCTGTTGTTCCTTGTTTAAGATTTTAAAGTAAAACTAATGTCTAAACAGCTGAAGGGTAACAGAATATGCCGCTCCAAAATATGTTAAAGTGGCATGGGGTGACACATTCTGCTACCTTTCACACTGGTTTTCAAACTTTTGGTCTCAGGATTCTTTCATTTTCTTAAAAATTATTGTGATCTCAAAAAACTTTTACTTAGTGGGTTATATCTATCAATATTTACTGTATTAGAAATTAAAACTAAGACCTTTTTAAAACGTAAGAATGCACAAACACATCCCATTAATTGTCAGAGCAATGAGGACATCACATATTGTGTAGCCACGTCACATAACCTCTGAAAAACTCCACTGTGCACTTGTGAGATAATGAGAGTGAAAAAGGCAAATAACATCTTAGTAGTATTATGAAAATAATTTGGACCTTGTGGACCCTTAAAGGGACCCTTAGGGACCCCAGACCACACTTTGAGAACCACCGACCTAAAACACGAAATTTTGGGGGCTGACCCGGTGATGTAGTGGTTAAGTTCTCGTGCTCTGCTTGTGCAGCCCAGCATTCACAAGTTCGAATCCCGGGTGTGAACCTACACACCACTCATTAAGCCATGCTGTGGAGGCATCCCACGTACAAAATAGAGGAGGATTGGCACAGACATTAGCTCAGGGCCAGTCTTCCTCAAGCAAAAAGAGGAAGATTGGCAATGGATGTTAGCTCAGGACCAATCTTCCTCACCAAAAAATTAAAACAAAACAAAAATAAATAAATAAATAAATAAAACATGAAATTTTAATCAAATATTTAGGGAAGCTCTGACACACCATCAGTGATTTAAGAATCTCTGAATATGATGCCTGAGATTCAGCAGTAGATATTTGTTTATGATTTGTTGGGTTTGTTTGGGGCCACCAGCATCCATTTCCCCTTCTTTGGGAACGATGCCTTCACTTCCCTCCCAGGCGATACCCTCTCCTGAACTGCTAGCCCAGCTTAGAAAAAGAGCCTGTGACTAGGTTGAGCCATCCCATTCTCCATTGCCACAGTAACTCTTTCAGGGAGGAACACGAGATGGAATGCAAGTCTGCAACAAAGAATCTGGTCTTTTCCTCCTGGGCGGGACTAGGAGTGGATGTCGCATCCAGAGTAACAGCAGCCTTTCTGAGATCACAAGGGGAGGCAAGCATGAGCATGAAGCCAATATGAAAGAGAGCAAACTGGAGAGAGAGACAGAAGAGGGACAGAGACTGGTCCTGGGACATTCGTCTTGTTATCAAACCAGGTCCGTTTTTGCCCATTGCCCAGAAAGCCAAACACTGAGATGACGAGATTGCAGCAGAGAGAGGGTTTAATCACAAGGCAGCCAAGTGAGGAAAATGGGAGAACAAATCACAAATCTGCCTCCTTGATAATGGGGACCCAGGGATATTTATGGGGTAGGAGGCAAGGTGATCTGAAATGTGGAGATAGATGATTGGAGGTGAGGGGAGGTAAGGTAATTGATGATCTGGGCAAGCGTAGTCAGACTTCACGGCTCTTCATAGGACACATGTTCACAAAATGGCAGTGTTAGCATACCCTGAGGGTGGAGGTTTTAGCCTCTTGACGTCAAAATGTCACTTATCGGACATCTATGTGGGCCCGTTGATGGGTTGGTGGTCTCAACAGGCCTGAAGTGGATAAGGGGTTCTAATTCCTGAAAAACAGCTCAAATACCCATTACCGTGGTGACCCAGGCTCCAGGGAGATGTTATCTATAGGAACCTAGTGGGAGCCAGATAGTATATTGCCTAAACAGCAGTTAACAATGGGTGGGTAAACAGCTAAAAGCTAGAACCAGTAATTGCAAAAATGAAAAAAAACCTTTAGATCCTAGCTATTTAATCATCAATGGCTAACTGTTTGCTGGTTTCAATCCCCCCTATTCTTTGGTCATTCCTCATTATTGAGGGATTCAGTGTGACAAATGATCTAGCTACTTCCTGCTGAATCAGGTCATAGATCCAGGATAGAGGAATAAAACTGTTTAGCACTCATCTGGAGCTATTCTCTTGTTCCCCAGCTTCAGGTTGACATTTTGCATTATTAGAATTTTTGTACCTTGCTCAATAGTTTGGGAACAGCATCTAAAGGCACATTTTATAATCAAGTATCTGATCAGAAGGATAAGAAGTATAGACAACCCAAATGTCAACAGTCTCTGAAAATAGACCTAACCCTTGGGGAATCCAAGAAAATAGTCCTGAAAACCATTCTGGACCTGGTACCTCTGGGGATATCTGTTGATGAGGGGCGTAGGTCGTTCCATCTCATTGAACCAGTCTCTTAGTAAGATGGTGATGCAGATGGGCTCCCAAAGTTAGGCCTATATTGTGTAAGCAAGAAACCAGGTATTCAACAAGAAGCATTTCTAGAGAAACAAAACGAAAAACAAGGCTAATGGTTGGAGCAAATTATAAACCAGTTCCTGAGCCCAGGGGGCACCCAGTCAAGAAGATTTCTAGACGTCAGTGTCAAAGCACCTTTTGCAGTCTGAAATGTCTCTGATGATGTCATCGGGTGTTCAGGTATCTTTCTGAGTGGCTTATACAGCAACAGACATGAATCTTTCTTAAGTTTATATCAAGTTGTCCAGCTTCAGTTTGCAAGGCTTCAGGAAAAATGGCAGGTTCCATCCTCAATGATTCTGAATGAAAATAAGGGGAAAAAACTGAAAACGTTAGTTTGGAGATTTGTAGCCAGATATTTCAGGAGACTAGAAGAATTCAGGATCCAGTCCGGTTAACAGACATAAAACAGAACCCTCAAAGATAATTATCAGAACTAGAACCTAGGTGCTGGTTCTGTGGTGTAGCAGTTAAGTACACGTGCTCCGCTGCTGGCAGCCTGGCTTTGGATCCTGGGCGCGCACTGACGCACCGCTTGTCAGGCCATGCTGTGGTGGCATCCCATATAAAGTAGAGGAAGATGGGCACAGATGTTAGCCCAGGGCCAGTCTTCCTCAGCAAAGAAGGGGAGGATTGGCATGGATGTTAGCTCAGGGCCAGTCTTCCTCAGCAAAAAGAAGAGGATTGGCATGGATGTTAGCTCAGGGCTAATCTTCCTCACCAAAAAAAAAAAAAAAAAAAGAACTGCAACCTAATATCCATGAATGTGCACTATAGTTTCTATTGACACATACATTTTTCTCTCTAAAATCATCCTCATTTTATAAAAGATAGCCAAATTAAAACTAATTGGTTTGCAAAATAAGTTTAGTTTCAACAAACTTGGCCCAATTATTTACATAAGTACGGCAAAAATAGCCATTGATCCTATAGGCTCTTTTGAATCTGTTTTGCTGGAACTTTTCATAAAGAATCTCAGATTGAACTTTAAAGGCCTCTCAAGGCCAAAAGAGTCAAGCCAAGGACTCATCATCAGGCTTCACCTGTAATACCTTAGATTTGGGTGAATTCCTCTCTTCTTTTGAGGTTCCCCAAAATATTAAGGTTTCTTGCACCTGCCAGATAAGTGACTTTCCTTACTTACCCAGTAAGGTTGCTGTTCGGAACACTGTAAACAAAGTACCAGGCCAATATTTCCAAGTGGCTTTATTCCATAAAGTCCAATATTTGTCTCTCAAAAGCTATCTTGTCATATCTGAGTCTATGCATGTTTCTCTCAAAAATGACAGTCCAGTCAAAGCTTTGGTAATAAAACCAATGTTTCTAATTGTGTCCTTTTTTTAAATTTTTATTTATTTATTTTACTTTTTGGTGAGGAAGATTGGCTCTGAGCTAACGTCTGTGCCCTTCTTCCTCTACTTTGTATGTGTGATGCCACCACAGTAGGGCTTGACGAGCAGTGCATCAGTCTGTGCCCAGGATTCAAACCTGTGAATCCTGGGCTGCCAAAGTGGAGCACACGAACTTAACCACTATGCCACTGGGCTGGCCCCCAACTGTGTCCTTTTATAAGGAAAACATATTCTTTTTTTTTTTAGTGAGGAAGATCAGCCCTGAGCTAACATCCATGCCAATCTTCCCCCCCGTTTTTCTTTTCATGGAGGAAGACTGGCCCTGAGCTAACATCCGTGCCCATCTTCCTCTACTTTATGTGGGACACCGCCACAGCATGGCCTGACAAGCGGTGCATCGGTACACCCCTGGGATCCAAACCCAGGCTGCCAGCAGTGGAACGCATGCACTTAACCGCTATGCCGTGGGGCTGGCCCCTAGGAAAACATATTCTGATTGAACTTATGCAAATAACTATATTGCCATGAAATAAGAACATTCACTTACTAAGAGTTTCCAAATTCTGGAGACATCAGGTAGAGAGAAAAAGATAAACGTTTCAATTCTGTTTACAGAAGTATAATTTACCAAATTGCTATAAGTCATAGTTAGCTTAAGAGAAAAAGTTTTCCTTAAATCTGAAAACACAAAACATTTTTTAAAAATCAGCAATATTTCAAACAAAAGTCATAAAAATTAGAATCGCCCTCATCAGTTCATTTAGTCCTGTGTAATTGATTCTCGATCTTAATCTTCTGTTAGCAGTTTCATGAAGTCATTAGTTTCTCCGTTAGGGTTTTGTAATTTCTTACCCAGTTCAGTTTTATAATCTGAAAGTTTATCAGAAATCTGTATCCTTTCCGTGAACTTCTCTGAAGATGAAACATATTTTGCAAAAGCATCTGAGTAAAACAATAACTGTCTGTAAACAACAAGACCCCAAAATGGCAATTGACAAAGAAATTTGGTTAATTTTGTGACACACAACACTTTAAAATAATAACTAGAATTATGGTTGACAGCCAGGACAGATCAGAATTTTAGGAATGTTATATAATTTTTAAAACATTTATGTTTAGTAATTAGTGTTTAATGTTTTATCTTGTTTGAAAATGATCTAAGTACTCAATGATTTTTTATCATTTAAATTAACCTAGCAGGACTTTAAAGTTTCAAGCTACCAAAGAGATTTTGGTAGTTATCAAATACATGTCATAAAATATAATTATTACTAAAAGTTTAAACTCTTATCACATTTACATCTAAATTATTTGTTCCCAACAATTATGTTTAGATTACCCAAGAAAATTTCATGAGACATTAGACAAAATCAGCTATTATTTTGTCATTATTTTTGTTAACCAGTTTTGTAATAGAGATAACATCAGCTCATTTGACCAATAAATGTAGAATAAAGCCCGCATGTCTGCATCATATCCGATGCTGATAACTCTGAGGACACGTTCATTTTAATCAAACCAACAAACTTAAATAAGCTTTTATTTACCAAAGATTATTTCATATCATTCTAATGTGAAAAACATTAGAATGTTTCTTAGTTTCTTATTATATTAGTTTCTTTAATTAGTTTCTTATTATATTTAGAAATTATTTATATAAGTGCTGACTTTTAGCCAATTGAATAGAGCTTTTTAGAAACTATACCATCCAGAGGTAAAATATCACACATATGCAACATACATATAGACACACATACACAGTATAGACACACATACACAGAGCCTCCACACTTATTCTTTTAAAATTCCTGCCGTGAATCAGGTACAGTAATACACTAGGTATGAATCCAAATTTTGTTTTAAGCGTTTTTTTTACTAATATTTGTGGAGAAGACACTCAAGATGCTAGATTTTTGGGAAGGGTGATTTTATGACTGTTTTTCTGGCCTTTTTACTTTTTTTTTTATTTCAGTCCTAGGAATTAGTGATGGGCCAGATAACAGTCCCCAGAGAGGAGAGATGATAATCCTTTTTGAGGTAAAGGAACTGGGTGGAGTCTGAACTGCTCTAGAGCTGCATTTCCAGTCCTGCAAGGATTTTTTTTAAGGACAATTAATTCCTCTTGATTTCTCAGAAATTGGGTTGTAACTCAAATGACACTATAGGTTGATCTATCTGTCCAACTACATCATAAAGGCACAGAGAAACCACTCAAGTTTTCCCCAAGATGGAGTTTCTGGGGCATAACCTATCCAATTGAAAGAGTTTCCAATCAGTTAAAATGCACCAGAGTGGTGAGTCTCTGGAGATGCTTGATGTGTTCCCCGTGGTGGTAAAACCGGTGTCCAACTGACAGTGGACTGGAGAAAGGTGCAAAGCCCAACCGCAGGCATCAATGTAGCTATAAGATTTAGTCAAGTCCCACTCAGCCCGGGCACTTAGTCCCACAAGGCAAGCCAGGGAGGCAAGAGGCAAAGGCCTGGAGAGAGCTGGGGGCTGGGGCTCCCAACACGGGGGTTGAGAGTTAAGTCCCTGGCAAAGGGTTTTCAAGTTTCCAATTTTTACAGAATGTCCAGGTTCTGCTCAGGTCCAGCCTGAACTTAACCTTGACTTAGTGACAACAGAGGAGGTGACGAAGAAGACAGACAAATAAGAAAAAGAAGTGATCAGGCCTTGCCCTCACAGCCTCTTCCCAAGGGTTATCAAGATAAAGGTCATACAGAAAACAGTTCCCAGGGAGGACAGTTACAGAATAAATTACAGACCTCCTGTCCCCGTAACTGACTCAGTTGGAGCCTAAAATACTCAACAGGTTCTTGACAGGAGACAAAACGGTTCCAGATTGTCAGTCAAATGACTGATCCAGGGGCCAGTCTGGAATCACTTCAGGTGCCCAAAAACCAGAGGGGAGCTCCCAGAGGTGGAGCACAGACTCTCCAAAACCAGAACGCAGAGGAGAGCTCCTGGGGGTGGGGGTAGGGTGTGGAGCTTTCATTAGCACATGTAAGACCATGAAAGGAAGCTAAGACTCCAAATTTGATTAAATTCTCAAGACTAGTCATTGCAAGAGCTCTCTGATTGTGGCCATGTGGTGTTATAAAAGAATATCACCTTTTCCTGTTTCATGGGCTCATAGCTAAAGCCGCCCAGTTCGGGAAAATGCAGACTAACGGGCTACAGGCGGGGGTCTAATTAGCGTTTCCCATCGTTTCAGAATTTAGACACAGACGGTCAAAGTATACTTATGCTATAGCTAGAACCAGATCTCGAGAATTTCCAGTGTCCCAGAAACCAAGACCCTCACAATGAAGGCCAGACCAAGCCTTCCTTTTTTGGAAGTTGTGGAGGATGTCCCCTGCAAAACCAAGGCTTCCTTTTGAGAAGTCACACCAGAAGTAAGAAGAAATAAGAACCCAGTCACTTGTACCGAAGTTTACTCACCAAAAAGACGTCTTCCAAACCCAGAAACCATCTCTCTACTGCAAAGTGAGAAAATATGCGCCAAGGAGTCGGCAGCACCAAACGAGGAAAAGAATCTCAGAACAGTCCCAGGAGAAATGCTCCTGGCAGCCATTGGACTTGTCCACAGGTTCTCCACACTGGCAAAGGGCTGACAAATCTCAGGCGAAAAGGACCGTCTGGACTTACCTCCTGGCTGGTCACCAAATTGTTACCGTACCAGGCCTGTTTTTGCCTGTCACCCAGAAAGCCAAACACCAAGACGACGACATTGCAGCAGAGAGGGGGTTTAATTGCAAGGCAACCAAGTGAGGAAAATGGGAGAACAAGTCTCAAATCCACCTCCCCAATAATGAGGACCCAGGGATATTTATGGGGTAGGGGGCAAGGTGGTCTAAATTGTGGAGATAGATGATTGGAGGTGAGGGGAGGTAAGGTAACTGATGATCTGCGCAAGCACAGTCAGACTTCACGGCTCTTCATAGGGCACGTTCACAAAATGGCAGCATTAGCATGATCTGAGGGTGGAGTTTTTAGCCTCTTGAGTCAAAAGGTCGCTTATCAGACACCTATGTGGGCCCAGTTGATGGGCTGGTGGTCTCAACCGGCCTAAAGTGGACAAGGGGTTCTAATTCCTGAAAAACAGCTCAAACACCCATTACCATGATGACCCAGGATCCAGGGAGATGTTATCTATAGGAACCTAGTGGGAGCCAGAGAGCCTATTGCCTAAACAGCACAGTTAACAATGGGTACTTAAACAGCTAAAAGCTAAAACCAGTAATTGCAAAAATGAAAAAAAAAAACCTTTAGTTCCCAGCTATTTAATCATCAATGGCGGTTTGCCTATTTCAATCTGAGCCCCTAACCCAGCCTGGGTTTGTCTCCTCTTCTGCCTAATCAAGAGACCCTCAGTTTTGCTCAGGGAACTCTATGTCCAGCCCAAAATACTCAGCTTCCTAGACTCCCTTGCAGTGCAAGGAGGCAATGTGACATGGTTCTGGTCAATGACTTGCAAGCAGAAGTTACTGCCTGTGGAAGCTTGTGAAAGGAGGGAGACGTTGCCCTTTATCCCTCTTCCTTCTCGACTTGCAGACTCGAGACTAGAAGTAGAGCAGCAGGAGAACGAAAGCCACCAGGGAGGGCTGACAGAAGGAACTGCAGCAGCACTGATGACTGCTCTGAGTGCACTATCCCTGGAGGGCCAGATCGCTTTGCAAAGTGAGATCAAAGCTTTTGAGATGAAGTTTCTGTGCCACAGCAGAGTGCAATCCCTCTGTGATATACAGCCCTCCTCCTGGACTTCTTATTTACAGCAGCCCATCAATCCCCTTCTTTGCTTAGGTTTTCTGTTGTTTTCAACAGAAGAAATCAGATTTCTGGCTCTGAGGTCTCATGTTTACTCTGTGGACACACAGCCTTTTCTCATGTCTCTGAGACAAAATGAGCCACAGTCAGTTGCACTTTAAGAGAAAGGAGTTGATGTTCATCACCTGTGGTGGACAGGCATCACTCTAGGCTTCAGAGAAGCGTCAAAGCAGGAGGGGGAGAGAGGAGGGAAGTCATGTGAGGAGGCAAAGAGCAGCCTTAAGGGAGCAGAAAGTGTGTTCCAGCTTCGGAAAGGAGCTGAAGCAGCGTCTGGGGCTGCTGTCTGGGTCACAAGCCTGATTGTGATGACTCTTCAGCCAAGCTATGTCGGGGAGGCTCCTCCAACGTTTAGCAAACTGTAGCTGGCCCTTACTCCTCTGAGGCATGTGAAGAACTGCATTCTTGTGGGGGCTGGGCCTCTTTAGGACTTTTCCTCTTTTCTGGAGGGGTCTGGGAGGGGATAGAGGAAGAGTAAGAATTAATAGGAGCATGCACACACTTTGGAGCCAGTACATCTGAATCTAAGTCCTGATTCTGCACCAAATTGCTGGGAATCTTAAGCAATGTATTTAATTTCTCTGGGACTCAATTTATTCATACTGATGGTGCTCAGGGCAAGCTGCCCCAGGAAGCACCACTCTGGTTTGCGGATTATTTCGAGCTGAAGACAATAAGGACATTTGACCTCCCCCACTAAAGAATCTGACATGGTAGCTCATTCCTGGAACAGATCTTCTATCATGATGGCTATAAAGATAATGTAAAATAGATGTTACAATGGGAGGGGCACCAAGCCCCTTTTATCAAAAAACTCTATCTCTCCCTGACCAAATGATCAATAGATGACCCTGAAAAGAATTGTCCTTCTGCCCTCTGAAGTCCCAGGCCACTACCCACCCCCAACACGTTCCTTCCCCTTTAGCTGCAATACTTAAGCAAGCAGCTTAGACAGAGAGACGAGTTGCTCATTTCTGAGTTTCTCCCATGTATACATGTTATTAAACTTGGTATTATTTTCTCCTGCTAACCTGTCTTGTTGATTATTTGGCCAGCCAGAAGAACCTTAAGGGAAAGGGCGGAGGGAGATTCTCCCTCTTCCCCCTACAATACGTAAAATGATGATGATAATGGTAATCTCATAGAGTTGTTGTGAGGATTAGATGAGCCATTAAAATGTAACAGGAAAGAATTATGTAAGACGTAACCATTGGGGGACACTGGTGTGGGAGATCAAGATTTGGCCATCCTAAAATATATCTCTTTACCTTGATTGTTTTCTCTGAGGAACATTTGACCTCTCTCACTAACTACCTAAACAATTGACATGGTGGCTCCTTCCTGGAACAGATCTTCTATCATGATGGCTGTAAAGATAATGTAGGATAAATGTTACAATAGGAAAGGCACCAACAAGCCCATCTTATCGGAAGTTCTGTCTCTCTGGCCACATTCTCTGGATGGCCCTGCAAGGAGTTGCCAGACAAACATTTACATTTATAAGGGAAATCTCCATTTGTAAAGATCGCCCTCTCTGTATTGGGAAGAGGGGGGATGGCCTCATTTCTAGAGACTTATCAATGTGGAAGGTGAGGCCTTAAATCTGCATAATAACCTTACTCTTGTTTACGTGCTTTAGTGGTAATCTCCTGTAACTGACTCCCCCCACCCCCAACATCCTCCTTTGTCGTTGGCTGAACATGGTATTTAAGACGAGAATTTCTGCTATTGTGTTGAGAAACGCAGTGTCCCTGGTTTCTCCCATGTATACATGTTATTATACTTGGTATTATTTTCTCCTGCTAACCTGTCTTGTTAGTTATTTGGCCAGCCATAAGAACCTTAAGGAAAAGGACAGAGGGGGATTCTCCCTCTCTCCCGACACTGGGTAAGGGGTACATGGGGCCTCTGAGTACTACGATCATTTCAACTTCTGGTGAATCTACGATTATTTCAAAATAAAAAGTTCTATAACATTTTTTTTAATTAAGAGGAAGGAAGGAAGAGACAAAAATCCACAAATCCTGTGGGCGTGAGGTTTTGTAGCTTCCTAGCAGTCGGGCAATAGGAGTGAGGAGATGAGAGAATTTGATGGGAACAGAAATGGGGTTTCCTATGGATTATTAATTAGATCCCTTTTAACACTCTTAGAGATATAAAAGTAGAAATTATAGAGCTTGTAAATGACTTGTGACGGTGGGACTTTGTTTCTTCAGCTGTGGCTCTGCACAGATGGGGCCATATGAAGCTGTGGGATTTTCCAGGGTTATGCTCTTCACAGAGGCAGGTCAGCTATGTTGATTCCCTGTCACTGTTCCAACCCCCTGGGCAACCCATGCTGCCCAGCAATCCCAACCCCCACCAACATTCCCCTCAGAAATGTTGCCAGAATTAGTACAAAACAATATTTTCTGCCCTTGGGTCTTTCTAGAACCTGCTCTAAAATACAAAGTCTCTCAGGCCCATTACCTCATCTCATCCTTCCTCCGCCTCTGGAACGGATTAAAAGCCTCCGGTGCTGGAGGACAAGGAGAAGCCTGAGGAGCTGGGAGTGAGCTAAACTGCTTAAGTCTCCACAGTACTTCTCGGATTAAAAGCCTCCGGTGCTGGAGGACAAGGAGAAGCCTGAGGAGCTGGGAGTGAGCTAAACTGCTTAAGTCTCCACAGTACTTCTCGTCCCGAGCTTCCTGTTGTTTATTAGGCCAGATGATTCCTCAGCTCCTTTGCCCAGGGGAAAAGGGAGGGATATAGGCAGATAGGCCCTGCTGCTGCAATGCCACTGTATATACAACACAGAAAGTTTCCAGAAAGGAGACCTGCTGGGGCTTCTGGGGCAAGGCCCAGAGACAGCACTGCCTTCCAGGGAGGTTGTGGTCCCCAGTCTCGGGTCAGAACCTTTGCAGGTTTGGAAGCTCCCTTTGATGATTTCTGCAGTGGTGGAGGATTGCCTCACACAGACAGGGTGAGAGAGATGCTCATGGGAAATACCAACACATCCACTTCATCTGGGGGATGGGCTTTTGCACTGGTGGAAAGTTTTGTATACACACCTCAAGGCACATTATTCCCTGTGCCAAGCTGCTGAATCAGACAGCAAGATATTGATGAAGGAGCATAAAATTGGGGCAAAGCGTGGTCTGAAGAGATGTGATGTCCAGGTGGTGTGATGGAGGGTTCCTGCCCTGCAGTCAAGTCTGTCCTCCTCATGCCAAGAGCAGCAGTGCGAGGCAGTGGTTCTTAGCGTAGAGAGCAAAGTGCAGGCTCTGGTTGCACGGCCTGGGTTCAGATTCTGATCCACACCAAATAACAAGGCCTTGGGCAAGTCTAGGTTGCAGTTTCTTCATCTGTAAAATGACCAAAGAAGAAAAAAAAAACCTATCTCTCAGAGTTGTTGTGAGGATTAAATGAGATAATGCATGTGATGTGCTCAGCCCAGAGCCTGGCACATAGAAAGTGTACATTAAATTCAAGCTATTATAATTAGTGGTGGAAAACATCAGGACAGGTCAGTATGCAGCGCAGCCCTGCTATAAGTTGCTGGTGACTTCAAATAGATTTATTTGAACTCAACTTCTTTGGATCCACGCTTCCTCCTCTGAACTGAAAGGGTTGAATCAAAGGTAGGACCTTCTACCATAAAGGTCTCTGAAACTCTTGAGGGAAAGTCTGAGCCACTCCCCACTAAGAAGCAGCCACTGCTTTGAAACACTGAGTTTTCAATGCCTCAGTAAACTACACCTCCTCCAGGGAACTCCCAGCCCAAGAGGGAAGGCTGCTAAACGACAGAGAGCTTTTAAGGATATTTGGCTGGAGCTGTGCTGACTCAGAAGAAACAATGAGCACAGTTCTCAATCCCAAAGGTAACGAGAAGTCTCCTGCCAGTCTCCAGAGAGAAAGCCCTCTGTAAGCTCATGTAAGGGGGCAGGGCTTTCATAGAATTCTGGAACTTCAAAGCTGGAAAAGCTCTTAGGGAGTTTCTAGTTCAGAGGTTTTTAAGCCACATTCTGTGAGTGCTTCCGCAGTTTTACAAACTATTAATATTCATCTCATCTTGTATACCTTAAGCTACGTCTAAAACTGTGACTGAAAAGCAGCAAAGACACTGATGTCAGTCACCCATTAAACTTCAACACAGAAACCAAAATCCATTAATATGTTGTGGCAGATTCTGCTGATCATTCCCTAAATCTACTTTTCGCTTTTCCCTTTGTTGTGGAAACTACAGCTGGTAGGTCCATAGCCATCCAGATTAAAGACTATATTTCCCAGCCTCCCTTGCAGCTAGGCAAGGCCATATAATTAAGTTTTGGTCAATGGGATGTAAGTAAATGTTGTGAATGCTACTTCTGGGGGCTTCCTTAAAGTGGGGCGGGGGGGCATGCCCTTCTTCTCATCTCTCTTCTTGCTGGCTCTAATGTGGACATGACGGTGGCACTCACTCAGCCATCTTGGACATTGAATTGGAAGTGTCATGTAGAAGATGGTAGACAAAAGGAGAGAAGGAGTCTTGGGTCCTTGATGATCCCTGAGTTCTTACTGACTGACTTACACTGAGTGCCCTGGACTGCTCACCCACAGACTTCATTTACATGAAAGGAACATAAACTTCTATCTTATGTAAGCCACTTTTATTTTGGATTTCTGCCTTTTGCAGTTAAACCTAATTGACACATTTGTGTTCTCAGTGATTGACTTTATAATGCATTAGTAATATAATATTTTTATGGTTTACTGACTGAATCTAAGGAAAACACCACTTGTAACTTCCATTCAGGTCAAGAAATAGAATTTTGTAGCTGCCCAGAAGGCCTCCATGTGTCTGACCTGATCACAACTACCTCCTTGCTCCAAAAAGCACTTCAGTCCTGACTTTTATAGTAAACACTTCCATGTTATAATGATGTAATATTACCTTAAAAATATTTTGGTTAAACACCACTTTTATTTGTTTTATATGAGATGACTGTTTGACAGAAGGCTTCCTATGATCAAAAAGTTAGAAAATAACTGAGATAGTTTGACCAACCTCATTTTACGGGGGAAGAATGTGAGCCTCAGAGAGGGGAAAGGACTTTCTAATATCAGTCAGCAAATTAGTGGCAGAGTGATCCAAGACTCAGGTTCTCCCTGACTCCTTAGCATTTCATTTTCCAGTTCTTTCTAGGGGAAGGGACCCTAGATACAAGGGACCAGCCTTACCCAATGACTGAAGGATGGGAAAAATTTGCAAATACAGCCTCTAGTACAAGGCATTCCATCCTCCACCAACACCAAACCTGGCTCTTTCCACGTAGATTTCAGGGCAGAGAGGCTGCCAAGGACCTTGATAATGGTTCTTCCAAGATGGCTTTGCATTTTAACCCAAAAGAATGCATCAGCAAAGGCATAGTCACAGACACAGAGTCACACAACAGGGTTGCTAATTGGATGAAGTGATCTCAGCATTCCTCAGAACCCAGTCACAGGTTCTCTCCCATGGAGCTGTGTGCACCAAGCCTGACAAGTAGAGGTCCTCAGAGACCACTGTGGTTAAGTGTGATGCTGAGTCTCTGGGACCAAGAGAAGTGAGCTGCAGAGATGCAGCTGGAGCAAGCCTGAGCTCTTCTGCTATATTCTCTCAACAGTTCTGATTAGCATGGGGCCGCTCCTAACTCAGAATTCCAAGAGAATCGCTCATGCTCATGAAAGTCAATTATTTTACATTGTGAAAGAAAGATGCCCATCATACTTTCATGTAGGGCGTGGAAGCATCCATGATGTCTCACTGGCCAGATTCCATAGCCCTCTGTGTCCTAGATTCTTGGATGTTTAAGGGTAGGCCTGTTGACTTCTGCCTTATCCTATGGATTAGAATTGGCAAAAAACATCTCGCAAAGATGTTATTATTTGTTCCATAGAGGGGAGAGATTGTGTTCTAAGGACTCAAAGTTTGGGAAACAATGCACACTTCATCTCCTTTTTGAAAATTCATGAAGTATGGTATTAGCACATTGAATTCCCAGAGTAAAGAATTTTGCTTGATTTTGACTGACTTGGAATATCCCAAACTTTTCTGACTTTTGGATCTTGTGTTTCACTAACAGCACTCTGCACAGAAAAGTTTGGCAAGTGATGCTGCAGCCCTTTTGATGGATAAAGATGCATTAATACACAAGCATCACACGCATGACATGGCTAGAAAATCACCTCTCTGGCCCAGGTAGCCCATCGCTCTGGAAAAGTACTGAATTATCCCACAGTCTGTAAAAATCCATTCCTAATAGCCCAAACAAGCCATTGCGGAACTGACCTAAACCTATCCATTCTGAGGTGGGCTCCTGGGGGAGAGCTGGCTGGGCCCCGCAGCCTGGCACCCCGCTTGTTGTACCAGGAGCCCTGGCAAGCCGGCAGCCACCCAGTGTGTGTCTAGGCTTGTTTTTCCTTCCTCTCCCTGCTCCTTTTAGAACACGGCTGAATGGCTCCAGTCTCTCAGCCCCACTCCCGGCCGACACTGGACCTCTCGAAGTCTGGCCAACTCCTCTCCCACCCGCCTCGATAAACACACCCTCCAAGCTGGGAACCACAGCACTGGGCTGTTTTTCTCCCTCATGCACCCCAGGAAGCCTCCCCTCTGCCTGGGCTTCCTTCCCAGGCCTTGCCTGCCAGCCCATTTTAAACTCATCCTCAGCCCAGTCAGTCACCTGAAGAAAAACAGACTCACAGAAGGCCCAAGATGAGTCTTGAATCTTGTGGCTGTTTGAGTTTTGTTTTTAGCAGGAAAACCTTATTTTCATAACAAATTATAATGCAGAATTTACCAGTTTATAGAACAGATAAATAAGGATGTTTATGGCAGACTTGTTTATTCCAGCAAAACACTGGAAAGAAACAAAACGTCCACCGGTAGGGAACAGGTTTAATAAAACTATGGTGAAGTCACGCAATGGAATACTATGCAGCCACCTAAAAGCATGAGGCAATTCCCAACTATAATAACAAAAGTCCTAGGAAAATCCTTATTTTATATGGACAATATTTGGTTAATAGTTTCATCTGATGGCAAAGATGAAGATCACTACTCATGTTGTTATAATGTACTGCCTCCTCTTCAAACTTGTCTAATGTTTGTGTGGTACTTAAATACAGTGACCAAACATCACGGTTCACCCAGAACTGTGGGGTTTCCCAGGACACAGGACTTTAAGTGATAAAACTGAGAAAATCCCAGGTAAAGGGATGAGTTGGTCACCCCATACTTAACAGAAATTAAGACTTAATTTTAGAAAGAATAAGTAGATTATTACTAATCATAGCCCATGTTAATAGACCAGTACATTCACAAATGAAATTGAACTAGTATTTACACTATGAATACAAGGGAGAAACTATGTGGACTGATATGAAACGTGAAACCATCTCAAGCCGCAGTGATAAGTAAGAAAAAGGAAGACCAGGTACAGAAGAGTGTGCTAAGTGTGCTCTCATTTTGTAAGTTTTCTCTCTTTTTTTGCCTTAAAAGTCTGAGCAGGGGAGCAGTGGGGGATTCATCCGTATAACAGAATGAAGTTTGTGACTTCTTGTCTATTTGTGTACCCCATCATAAGAAAATGGCTGGGGGCCGGCCCGGTGGTGTAGTGGTTAAGTTCACACGTTCTGCTTCAGTGGCCTGGGGTTTGCCAGTTAGGATCCTGGGCGCGGACCTGCTCACCACTCATCAAGCCATGCTGAGGCAGCATCCCACATAGAAGAGCTACAACTCTACAATTACGATACACAACTATGTACTGGGGCTTTGGGGAGAAAAAAGAAAAAAAAAGAGGAAGATTGGCAACAGATGCAACAGATGTTAACACAGGGCCAATCTTCTTCAAAAAAAAAAGAAAGAAAAGAAAAGAAAGAAAATGGCTGGACTGATTTCCACCAAATTTTGAGAATATGTTTGGGATGTTCTGACTTAAAATACAGGTTGTTTGGCACATGAAAGTTTCATTCTAGGGATCCTGGGGAGGACACTTCAAAGGGATAAGCAGTCATTCTCCAGAGAAGCTGACCTTTGTGAAACAAGAGAGGTCCACATAATCACCAACTGGAAAGACACACCAGGTGGGTTCAGGTTCACTGACAGAGAAAACTAAGAGCGGTTGGAAATGAGTGAGAATCCAAAATAAAGAGTCATGAGGTAGACTCTCAGTGGAAGGGCTCAGTGTGCAGGCCGGCTTCCTGCATGGGTGGGTAGAATCAGACGTCCACGTGTGCAAGGATGGTTAATGATTCTTCTGAGTGGAGCAGCTCTTTTGGATATTAAAGCTTGCATTTGCAGACTATTCCTGAAAGATGAATATGAAATTGGTAATAATCATGGGTCTGAAATGAACAGAATACTTATTTTTCACTGTGTACCCTTTTGAACTGTTGGCAATATTTTCCATGTTTATATATCAAGTCTTTTTTCTTTTAATTTATGAAATATATCAAGCATACAAAGAAAGCATAGAGGGTAATAAAGTTAATATCTTTGTTTTTACCAGCTGGCTTTAACAAATCTTAACATTTTGCCATATATGGTTATATTGGAAAAACCTATAGTTCTCTTCCTGTGTCTTTCTCCTTTCACACAGAACACTTCTGACACTTCTGGTCACCAAATATGTGGAGTTTTTTTCCCCATACCATGCAATTCTGTGACACTAGCTGGGTGCCCTACAATTTAACTCAATTCTGACACCATCTACCTGGAGAGAACGTCAGATCCCACAGCTTAAGGGCTCAGTCCTTCAAGACTCCACCTCCTCAGATAGCGGATCCAGGTTCCCCACAACCTCTCTCTGACTTGGCTACAAGTCAGATGTTCCTGTGACCTCCTCCCTTTTATTTTATTTTTTGTGTGTGAGGAAGATTAGCCCCGAGCTAATATCCGATGCCAATCTTCCTCTTTTTTTTGCTGAGGAAGACTGGCCCTGGGCTAACATCCGTTCCCGTCTTCCTCCACTTTATATGGGATGCCACCACAGCATGGCCTGACAAGCAGTGCGTCAGTGTGTGCCCGGGATCCAAACCAGGGCTGCCAGCAGCAGAGCTCGTGCATTTAACTGCTACGCCATGGGGCCAACCTCCTCCCTTTTGGATTCTATTATTTGCTAGAGCAGCTCACAGAACTCAGAGAAACACTTAACTTATGTTTACTAGTTTATTAAAGGATATGATAAAGGATACACTTGAACAGCCAGATGAAGAGATACATAGGTGAGGTCTGGGAGGGCCCCAAGCACAGGAGTTTCTGTCCCCGTGGAGTTGGGGTGCACCAATCTCCCGATACATAAATGCGTTCACCAGCCTGAAGCTCCCTGAACCCTGATTCTTTTGGATTTTCTACATAGACGATCACGTCATCTGCAAACAAAGACAGTTTTATTTCTTCCTTCTCAATCTGTGTACATTTTATTTCCTTTTCTTGCCTTATTGCATTAGCAAGGACTTTCAGTATGATGTTGAAAAGGAATGATGAGAGGGACATCCCTGCCTTGTACATGATCTTAGTGGGAAAGCTTCAAGTTTCTCATCATTAAGTATGATGTTAGCTGTAGGTTTTTTGCAGATATTCTTTGCCAAGTGAGGATGTTCCCCTCTATCCCTAGTTTACTGTGAGTTTTTATCATGAATGAGTGTTGGATTTTGTCAAATGCTTTTTCTGCATCTATTGATATGATCATGTGATTCTCCTTTTTAGCCTATTGATGTGATGTACATTAATTGATTTTCGAATGTCGAACCAGCCTTGCATACCTAGAATAAATCCCACTTGGTGGTGATATATAATTCTTTTTCTACTTTGTTGGTTTGATTTGCTAATACTTTCTTGAGGATTTTTGCACCTTCATAAGAGATATTGGTCTGTAGTTTTCTTTTTTTATAATTTTATTTATTTATTTTTCCCCCAAAGCCCCAGTAGATAGCCCTATGTCATAGCTGCACATCCTTCTAGTTGCTATATGTGGGATGCGGCCTCAGCATGGCCGGAGAAGCGGTGCGTCGGTGTGCGCCTGGGATCCGAACCTGGGCCGCCAGCAGCAAAGCATGCATACTCAACCGCTAAGCCACGGGGCCGGCCCTGTAGTTTTTTTTTTTTTTGCTGAGGAAGACTCACCCTGAGCTAACATCTCAGGCTAACATCTGCCAGTCTTCCTCAATATCATATGTGGGTTGCCACCACGGCATAGCCAATGACTAGTGTAGGTGTGCGCCCAGGATCTGAACCCGTGAACGCAGGCTGCTGAAACAGAGCATGCCAAACTTAACCACTACACCCTGTGGCTGGCCCCCATAGTTTTCTTTTCTTGTAATGTCTTTGTCTGGTTTTGGTATTTGGGTAATGCTGGCCTCACAGTATGAGTTAGGAAGTATTCCCCCTGCTTCTATCCTCTGAGAGAGATTGTAGAAAATTGATATAATTTCTTAAGAGAAGAACTGGTTAATTTTTTTTTTTTTTTTTTTGGTCAGGAAGATCAGCCCTGAGCTAATATCCATGCTAATCCTCCTCTTTTTTGCTGAGGAAGACTGGCTCTGAGCTAACTTCTATTGCCAATCCTCCTCCACTTTTTTTTTCCCCCCAAAGCCCCAGTAGATAATTGTATGTCATAGTTGCACATTCGTCTAGTTGCTGTATGTGGCATGCGGCCTCAGCATGGCCAGAGAAGCGGATCCAAACCCGGGCCTCCAGTAGCGGAGCGCGCGCACTTAACTGCTAAGCCACGGGGCCGGCCCAGAACTGGTTAATTTTAACAAATAGGACAATCAGTCCTGGGAGAAATGTGCTGGGGGCCTGGAACCCGACCATCTGCTTCTTTTTCCCCTGAGGTACCTGCATGGGACCTCAGGTTTCCATAAAAATCACATAGATTTCCATAGAAATCACAGTTTGAAATCACTGATCTAGACCATGGATTGACAAAATTTTTCTGTAAAGGGCAAGATAGTAAACATTTTAGGCTTTGTGGGCCGGATGGTCTCTGTTGCAATCATTCAACTCAGCCATTGTAGTGCAGGAACATGTACAGATAATGCATACATTTCAGATGAAAATGTGTTCATGAACTATTTAGTGAAAAAAGCAAGTTACAAAACATCAATACTAATAAAATAGTTAACGCTTTTCGAGTGCTTACCACACACTAGCCACAGTGCTAAATGACTTACGTGGATTATCTTGTTTAATTCTCAGAACCACCCTATGATACAAATGCAATGATCTCCAGTTTACTGATGGGGACACAGTGGCCTAGATGGGTTAAATAACTTGCCGGTGAGATATGGAGCTAGGTTTGGAACCATGCCGTCTAACTGCAGAGCCTGAGCTTTGAAAGTCTACAGTCTATTGCTATGTATGTTTACTTATGTACATCTACACAAGCCTCAAAAGGATCTGGAAGGATATACGCCAGAAAGTAAGAGGATTTTCTCTACCATATGGAGATGGGGGGGGGCACTGATATATAAATAAGATTATTTTTTTTATAATTATTCTCTATCATCATAAGTTAGATATTTCCATTAATAATATGCTAACACCAACAAGTGAGGCTGTAGGACTTTTCATTTCTAAAGACTAGTTCAGTTCTAACATTCTAGAATTCCACGAGGCACGTGCCACCCCTGGAGGTGTTTGGTCTGAGGAAGAGGCAGAGGCTGGCAGTAATGGCGGGGGGACGGTCTGAGGCCGAGGAGATGGTGAGAGGGAGAGTCTTTCAGCCCTGCAGGGGACTGGGAGCTCTCAGAGACGGCAGGTTTCCCCTCCAGCCTTTGGACCCTCTCCCTCTGCCCTCCCTACAATCTCAATGGCCTTTCTGGCCTCTCTAATTACTAGGAACATACAGGGAACCACAGTTTCTGTTTAGACCAAAAAAGGAGTTGGGTACCCACAAACGGCTGCCTCAGTGAGGGCTGTTTCCAAATTGGACCCTGGGCGGGGCAGTGACTGAGCAGAGCAGGGGCCAGGTCTGATGTTGGATATGGCCTAACTGGGCAGGCTCAGTCCTTTTCCAAAGTGGTAGGATTTAGGGACACATTCTTGAAAATGTACAATGGAATACCAGCAATGATTGAGCACCTAGCACGCGCTGGGCGCTTTATGCACGTTCCTGTGAGGTAGGTGCCATCTGGAGCCACATTTCCCGGATGAGGAGAGATTGAGAAACCTGCCCAGGTTCCCTCTGTTTGATGACCTCATGTCTCTCAGCTCAGTCCTGCTCTTTCCATGCGGAGTCGGGAACTGTGTGAGCTGGCATAGGATCAGTGGGGGCCCAGAACCTCTTGTCCCTTGACATGTTTTCTCAGTTTCCACTATCAAGAGGGCATCAACAAAGAGGCCAGTGACCAGGTGGTCTGATGACTCCTGCTCTGTCCCTGAGGAAGGGCTGAGGGAGGGAGTTTCCGATATTCCCTGTGGGGTAGACCAAGGAAGGTGGTAGGGGTGGGAAAGGAACAGATGTTTGCCTCTGAGGAACCACCAAGCTGTGTCCTTGCTGTGTCCTCGCTCTGTCCGGAGCAGAGCAAGCTGCCCGTGGCGCTCCCTCTCAGGGGTGTTGTACAGGCCAAGGCTGGGGGACACCGTCAGAGGGAGGGGATGTGACGCTGGTCTGGATGACCAGCTAGATCTTCTCCTTTCCTAAGATCCTGTGATGATGATAACAATAGCCAAGCTGAGCACCCGCTGTGCGTATGCCTCATCTCACTTTACTCTAAGGAGGTGTAGTTATTATTATTATTATTCCTATTCTACTCAGGTGAGAAAACTGAGGTCCTGACAGTTAAGCAGCTGTGTAAGTTCACATAGCTGGTCAACAGCCAGGCTGGGACTGACCCCTCTGTTTGTCTGCAGAGCCTGCCTTCTTATACAGCAGACAGCCTGCGTCTAGCTGTCTGGGATCTACGGTTCTAAAAGGATTAGGATGCTGGGCTTATCTATGACAAGCAGACCAATGGGAGAGAGAATCCTTACTTCCAGAGGCTCTGATATTTTACCTCAAGGCTCCATTCCTCGGTCATGGGATTTGCAGACCTTCTCCCTCTCAGGAAGCAGATTAGGAAACTTGTCCACTTAAACTAAGTGGCCACAGCCCCTCAAGACATGGAAATCTAAAAGCAGCTCTGATGGACACTCCCAAGAAATTACAGACTTGGGCTTTTGAGAGACTGGCACTAATTAAAGGAGAAGGCCACAGAGAGCACCACGACCTGAACAACAACCGCTCACCTCCCACACAGGGCAGTGCTTGAGGTTCCATTTTTACTTTTCACTGCCAGTGTTGAAAGGGTCTAGACCTGAAGTTTTTTAAATTTCAGTTTTCTTTTTTTTGTGTGTGAGGAAGATCAGCTCTGAGCCAACATCCATGCCGCCACAGCATGGCCTGACAAGCGGGGCATCGGTGCGTGCCCGGGATCCGAACCCAGGCCACCAGCGGTGGAGCACGCACACTTAACCACTACGCCACGGGGCCGGCCCCTGAGTTTCAGTTTTCAAATTTCAAATTGCATAATCATGAAACTTTTTGTTCAAATAAAAAGCTTTATTTATGAAATACCGTCATCAAGCATTAGGCATGTGACCATCTGATTGAAGTCTCACAATAGTCACATGAGGTAGGTACTATCGTGATCCCCATTTTACAGATGAGGAAACTGAGTTGCACAAAGGTAACTTTCCCAAGGTAGCGCAGTTATTAAGTGGGGGAGGAGGAATTTGAATCCAGATCTGCTGAAATACAGAGAGTGGTTTGTTACCGCTGAGTGAAGCCCAGTAGATAAAACTATGAGTTGAGCTTGGTTTGGGTGTGGGTGTGTTGGGTTGGAAGAGGCCAGCCCACTGAGACTCTCCCCTGTGTCCGGTGAGCCCTTGGGGAACCTTGCCAGCATCACAGAGGAGTTTAAAAAACCAGAAACAACTCAAATGTCCATCAACAGATGAACGAATTCATGGCTTGTACAGTCATGCAATGGAATACTTACTACTCGGTGATAAGAAGAAATGAACTATTGATACCCACAATAACATGGATGAATTTCAAAATAATCAAGCCGAGTAGAAAAAGCCAGACAAAAATGAGTACATACTGAATGACTGCATATATATAAAAGTCTAGAAAATGCAAACTGATAGTGACAGAAAGCAGATCTGTGGGGGTGGAGGGAGGGTGGGAGGAATTACCAAGGGGCCTGAGGAACCTTTTTGAGGTAAAAAATATAGTCACTATTTTGATTGTGCTGATGGTTTCATAAGTGAGTGTGTGTGTATCTTAAAAAATTATACACTTAAAATGTGTACAGTTAATTGAATGAAATTATACCTCAATAAAGCTATTTTAAAAAAACACTCGAAAGTCAAAAACTTGTGTTTAACAGGAGGCAGAGACAGGAGGTGACTTGCTCCCGCTCATGCAGCACAGGAGGGACTCCCTCTGTGGCCCACACCACCACGGGGGATGGAGCTCGCTCAGGTCCAGCCCCCAGGCTCCACCTCCAGCCCTCTGAGGGGCAGAGTGGCTTCTCTTCAGCCAGGGATGTCAGCACCGGACAAGCCAAGGCTTTGGCAGGGGGGTAGGTAGGTCAACAGAGGCAAAATTGGTGGGACCTTTCCCCCAGCAGTCCTGGGAACAACGACGGTTAGTGAGAACACCCAGGGGTGGCCAGGCTGCTGTACTCACAACCAGGCACCTTTGACAAAAATATAAACCTGCTCAAAGGATCAGAACAGGCAGTCTCCTCCTCTGCAAGATTAACTCAGCAAATGCCTGCTGCGCACCTTCCATGTGTCGGGGTCTGTCCCAGTTCACTGTCTTATAGGCACCAGAGAAGATAGAATGAGATCAATGCAAGGGCTTGACACATGGTAAATGCCCTCCCCAGTGGTAGCCATTACACATCCAAACATTCCCTCAGCACCTGTTCTGTGTGTACTGAGGGAACAGATGCTTGGCCTGATTCCTGAGGACAGGAAGGACACGTGGACAAAAAGCTTTGCGACAACACTGAAGCTGGTGGGATAAATGCTGTGAGGGCTAAGAGGAGAAATAAATTACTTCCAGTTGTGGAGAGGCTGTGGTATGTAAGGGAGGGAAAGGAATTTGTACATGGAGATGAGGCAGTGGTAGGGAGGCTGGAGGGGGGAATCATTCCATTAGACGCCTGGGAGACACAGGAGGCACTGTCTGGCTGCAGCGAGGGCTGGGAAAGGCTGGAAAGGTGGGCTGGGGTCAGGTGCTGGGGAAAGCACCTGAGAAATATGCGGACACATCTGCTCCCCACTCCCACCCCTGCAGAAGCCCGCGCTCTGCTGTGTGATCTCATTTGCTCCATGGACAGCCAGCTGGGCTGCTGGCAGGCGTGGGAGCTTCTTCCACCCCTGTGGGGCCTGGAAGAACAGAACCAAGGGGCTCAGCTGGAAACTTGATTCCAGCAAGGGTGGGGAGGTGGGGTGGGGGGTGCAGAGAAGAGCCAAAGGAAAGGAACTGCTCCGAGGACTACTCGCCCTAAGAGGCACCAGTGTCTCAACCCTCGGGCCTTCCCGATGGGTCAGCCAGCCCGAACCAGGTCTCCTGAGGAAGCTGTGAAAATGGAAAAACTCCTCAAGTTCCTACACCCAGAGCCCACAGACACCGTCTTAAATTTCTCTGCGGATGGTCAAATCCAAAGGACACTGCCATCTGGCGGCCGAGAAACCCAGATACCATGATGGTTGGGAGAGTCCCTGTGCCCCCGAGGGACCAGAGAGGCAGAAATGGCCGACACTTGTTCAATAATTTCATAATGGGACCAAAATTATGCCAGCACACACTTTTGAGTAGAAACAGTCTTATTTCTGGCCACCAAGTTCCCTGAGGTGCAGGTATCGTGCATTGTGCAGGCGCGGAAGCTGCCTCTGAGAGAGCTCAGGTGACTGGACCAAGGTCACAGGTGGCCAAGTGTAGAGCCGGGTCTTGTCCCAGGGTCCAGCAGCCTTAGTCCCCTGGCTAGTGCCTGATAAATGGTTAAAGCCATGATTCTCAATGTGTGGTCCCCAGAACCCTTTCAGAGGGTAAAACTGACCACTCTAACAATCATACAATTAAGTTTTCCAGAATCTAAAAAAGTAATGACCTCATCTAGTCCTGTTGGCTAATGCGATGTGTGCTTGTGTATTCATGTGTTTCAAAAGTTCCTCTTTTATATTTCTAATATGGCATAACCCACATAGCCAAAAGCTCCTTGAGATACTTGGCAATTTTTAAGCGTGTAAAAGCGTCCTAAGACAAAAAACTTTTGAGAACTGCTGGTTTAAAGAAATATTTTTAAAAAATAAAGCCATATACCCTAAAACATTCCCTTTGTTTTGACATAATTGAATCAACTCTGTAAGGCACTAATTTTTAGGCTGACTGGAATTCTAATCGCCCTTTTTTTTTTTTTTTTGTGAGGAAGATCAGCCTGAGCTAACATCCATGCCAATCCTCTTTTCACTGGGGAAGACCTGCCCTGAGCTAACATCTATTGCCAATCCTCGTCTTTTCCCTTTTTCTCCCCAATGCCCCAGTAGATAGCTGCATGTAATAGCTGCACATCCTTCTAGTTGCTGTATGTGGGATGCCGCCTCAGCATGGTCGGACAAGCCGTGCCTCGGTGCGCGCCCGGGATCCGAACCCGGGCCGCCAGTAGGCGCACGCACCTACCCGCTAAGCCATGGGGCCGGCCCCTAATTGCACTTTCTACAGATCTTTGATTAATGAAAAACACAAAAATGAGGTACGAGGATGTTTACTGTCTAACTGACAGTACCACTCTAAGTGAATGACACGTGTCAGCTCATTTAAGCCCCACAACCACCATTTGCAGTAGATGCTGTCATTGCATTTTATGCCTGTGGACACCGAGAGGTTAGGGGGCCCAGCTGGGAGGTCCTGGAGCTTGGACTCCACCCAGGCATCTGTCTTCACAGCCTCTACACACTATTTTAACTGCCTTAAGATTTGATATCCCTTAGATGCAATTCACTTGATCAGACAAAGGTGTTTCAAAATATGGTGTCTAAGAAAGTAGTGAAAAGAAAGTGGATCAATTTGGCCCAACACCTTCACTTTACCGATGAGGAAAAGTGAGGCCCAGAGAAGGGAAGTGACTGGCTAAAGATCCCACAGCAAAAAATCAGAATCTACTGGCCCTTACTCCCAGTCGCGAACTCTTAAAACTCCAACCCAAGGAGGCATTGTGATTATCTCCTTCATAGCAAGTGACATCAAGACCACACAACAGACGACACCTCCACATCTCCAACAAAAGCAGCTTGACTTTATTGCAGGGAAGCTAGGGAGGAGCAGGGCAAGCGAGGGTCTTTGCAGGAACCCCCGTCGATGAGCAGGACTGCCAGGCCCCAGGTCTGTCTGGAAGTCAGGAGAGGATCAGCAGCCTGGAAGAGATGAGAATTTAGGTGGAGCAAAGGCACCATCTGCTGTGCACATGGAGACACTGCAAAAGCAGTCAAGGTTCACTAAGGCCTGGGAGAGGGGCCGGGGAGTGCAGGAGGGAAACCCAGGCGCTGGAGCAGGACGGGAACCCGTGTCCAGCCCTGCACACTGCTCCCATCACGACTGTTATGGGCTTGGCTGGAACCCATTAACCTCGCTAAGCTGACCACCGCGAGGCCCTCTTCTAGGGGACTGCCAGGGCTGCTGGGACGGTACCCCCGTCCTGTTTCAATTCACACCAGGAAGGCAATGAACAAAATCATGAGCCAACAAATCTGCCAAGGGCCAGATGATCAAGGTGACTCCATAACCAATAAACATTCTACCTCTGTTTCCCAAACCTGGCTTCAAATCGGTCACTGGAGAGCTTCTTAAAGCAGGCTGAGACAGATGCAGCCTGGGGTAAAGCTCGCTTGGCGGGGATTCTCAGCCAGTGCCGTGCATCTGAATCCGCAGGAGCCTTTCCATACCACACGTGGTTACTGACATATGTACAGGTAAAATTATAAGGTGTCTAGAATTTGCTTCAAAATAAGATGGGGGGCGTAGATGAAACAGTGATGGCAGTGATTTGATAATTGTTGGATCTGGGTGATGAGTACATGGGGATTCATTTTACTACTCTACTTGTATGTTTGAAACTTCCTATAATAAAAAAGCTAAAATAAACAAATAAATAAAAACTATTATGAGAATTATTCAGCCACAGAAAGGAATGAAGTACTGATACAGGCCACAGTGGGATGAATCTTGAAAACATGCTAAGTGAAAGAAGCCAGACACAAAAAGTTACACACTGTATGATGCCTTTTATATGAAATATCCAGAATAGGCGAATCCAGAGAGGCAGGAAGCAGATTAGTGTTCCCAGGGGCTGGGAGAGGGGCAGTGGGGAGTGATTGCTTAATGGTAAGGGGAGTTTTTCTGGGGTGATAAAAAGGTTTGAAACTATAGAGAGGTGGTGGTCATACGACACTGTGCATGCACTAAATGCCACTGAATGGTACACTTTAAAATGGTTAGTTGTGCGTCATGTGAATTTCATCTTGATGAAACCTCTACATGGTTTACTGGCAGGTATTACTTTTTTAGTTAAACAAAATTCACAGGCTCAGGCCCGGAGTTTCCAATTCAAGGTGTCTATGTTGGGGCTCCCCCACGTGTACAGCCTGCTCAGAAAGTTTTTTCTTTTCCCTCCCTCCATCCCTTCTTGTCAGAGCCCTTTTATTAAACAATCTTATAATCTTACGTGGAGGCCCAATATGAAACAGGGCTACTTGGGACAGACGGTGGGGCCCAGAGTCCCACCCACTCACTGTCCCCAAAAACCCTAGGGATGCAGGAACCAGGTGACGAACACTGATCTGCAGCACAGTGGAAACATTATCCTCCCTTTAAGGATAATCCTTCATATTCAGAGGGATTTCACAGTAACCCCACAAAGCAGGAAAGCCAGGTAGAGGTTGTAGCCCCACTTTACAGATAGGAGACCTGAGTCTCAGGAATGTAATGAGACATGTTCAAAGTACAGTGTGAAATAAGGGCAGAGCTGGAATTAGAATCCCAGAATTCTGATTATTCATCTTAGGCTCCCTCCTAAACATGGGTTGTATCCATGGACAGAAAGGGGACAAGGGAAACAGACCCATGTGACATCTCGTGATGTCTGTACTTGAAGGGGGCTATCACAGCCCACCAGTCAGTTGTAGCTGCCTTCGCCTGAGGAGCTTCTGTGGGTCCTCCTTCACAGAGACAGTGCCACCAGCCATTACAGAACTCCGATTCAGGGTGCCTGACTCTCGTCCTGCCTCTGCCACTCAACTGTGTGGGGCTTTGGCCAAGTCACGAGGAGCACGAGGCCTAGGGCATCGGTGTCATCTCTGATGGGGTAGTCAATTTATCAAAGCAAAAGACACATTGCTCTTAACTTAAACCCTGTTGATCAAGAAATGCACCCCAAGTCATAAAGGGGACCCTGGGAGACATTAGGCAGCACTCTCTCTCTCGCAGGGGACTGTATGGATTCCAGGAACGTGCGATTTGCATTAGATAATGAAATATTTTGTGGAAGCGCTGGGGCCTCACCCACCTGCCCGCTCTGGTCCATCCTGCGGGCTCAGGGCCCAGGCCCTGGCTACTTGGGGCCGAGGTAGGAAACAGCCTTTCCTGTTTTCCCCAGGGTTTCCAGCAGAGTGTCCACACTGTGCTCAGAGTCAATGCAAACCTTCTTGTTGGGCAGGTCAATGTCAAACTGAACTCCTGCAGAAAGAGGAAGCGGGGTGTGGGGAGGAAGAAGAGACCCTCCCAGTCACAGCAAGGAAGAGCTCAGGCTCTAAAATTCTTATTCACAACACCCTTCCCCTTTCCTTCAGACAGGGATCAGCAAACTTTTCTTGCAAAGGGCCAGAGAGTACATGTTTCAGGCACTGTGGGCCATATGGACTTGGCTGCATATTCTTTTGTATGTGTATGGTTTTTACAACTCTTTAAACATGTACAAACCACTCTCAGCTGTACATTCTCAGCTGGGGGCTGGATGATCTGGCCTATGGGCCTTAGTTTGCCGATCCTTGCTCTAGACTGGGGCTTCTTTTAAGTTTTTTTTTTTAATTGCAAAAGTAATACAGACACACCTTTTAAAAAAAAACGTAAACATTTCTGAATATAATTAGAACATATAAGGCCCCCTACTATCTCTGATCTCTAGAGAGCACTGTGAACAGTATGGCATCTATCCAGTCTTTTTCCCAGACAGACAAATGAAAAGTAATTCCCCTAAATGGCATCATACTACATAAACAGGTCTTGCTATATTTCACTTTTGAATGTCTAGGATATCTTACCAACTTAGCACACACAGACCTCCTTCATTCTTTTTTTTTTTTTTTTTGGTGAGGAAGATTAGCCCTGAGCTAACATCTGTCACCAATCCTCCTCTTTTTGCTGAGGAAGATTGGCCCTGGGCTAACATCCATGCCCATCTTCCTCTACTTTATATGTGCGACATCTGCCACAGCATGGCTTGATAAACAGTTTGTAGGTCCGCGCCTGGGATCTGAACCTGTGAACTCTGGCCCACCGAAGCAGAGCACACAAACTTAATCATTACACCACCAGGCCGGCCCCTCCTTCATTCTTTTCTGAACAGCTACATAGTCTTCCGTAGTGTAGATGTACCACACATCTACTCAATCCCCTGCTGAAGGACGTTGAAGTTGCCTCCAATTTTTCACTATTATCACAAGAACGCTAGAGTAAGCCTACTCGAACATATCTTATAAAACTTGTGAAAACATTTCTACACCATGAATTCACACAATGAAAATTGTGGGGGAACAGACTGGCACATTTTAAATGTTAATAGATATAGCAAATTTGCCCTCCTAAAGGGCTGTGCCAGTTTAAAGGCCCCCCCCCCCCCCCACCTAGTAGTACATGGGAGGAGCTGGCATGCATCTTGTTGAGAAAACAGAATGCAGAGGGAAAGCCCTTGATTGGTTCTAGGCCTGGCTTCACCACTAACTAGTGGGTGACCACAGGCGAGTCCTACCCATTATAAGCCTCACTTTCCCCACCTGTTCATGAAGGAGTTGGGGTTAGCCAGCCCCTATGGTCTTTCCAGTTCAAGTATGCCATTAGTCTGTGATTCCTCAGGCCCAGTACTGCTCATCTAGGGCCACAACCAACTCAGAAAACCCTTCTGATCCTTCTCAAGAGGTCACCCAAGTGGGGATAGTAGTAAAAGATGGGGAGAAACCAGCCCAAGTTCAAAGGCAGATCCCCAAGCAACAGTCAAGGGGCCTTAAAAAGCACATGGCACAGAGTTTAATAATAATCTCTGAATTTGTGCCTAATGGATACCTGGGGGAAAAAGGCGCAATGTGTCCCCACTACATTCCGGGTCTTTGTCTTTTGGTTCAGAAGTGTCTCCCTCTTCTTTGGAGTAAATATTTTGGTGGCATCATAGAGCTGGAAGAAACTCTGGGATCATCTAACACAGCAGATTTCAAACTGTGCGCCTTGAAGCCCTGGTTTCCAGGCAGGTGTCTTCGGTGGTCAAGGGGGAAAGTAGGGGCCGGCCCAGCAGCGCAAGCGGTTAAGTGCGCGCGCTCCACTGCGGCAGCCTGGGGTTCACCGGTTCGGATCCTGGGCGTGCACAGATGCACCGCTTGTCAGGCCATGCTGTGGCAGGCGTCCCACATAAAGTGGAGGAAGATGGGCACGGATGTTAGCCCAGGGCCAGTCAGCAAAAAGAGGAGGATTGGCAGATGTCAGCTCAGGGCCGATCTTCCACAAAAAAAAAAAGAAAGAGAGAAAGCAGCCCAGCCCCCTTCATCCAGAGTGTGCCGCTTTGTATATTAGGGGCTTCTGGGCACAGGTCCATTCCACAGCCAAAGCTGATGTAGGCTGACATTCCCATACTACAGCTAGGGAAACGTAGGCCCCAGGGAGAAGAGCCCACAGTCACATGGCAAGTCAGCAGTCAGGTTCTTTCCACCGTTTCAGATTCTTTCAAACTAAGATCCTGGTTATCAGGACTGGAAACCAGCTATTGACTCACTGTGGGACTTTGGGGAAGACCCCTCCCTCCCGGCATTGGTGTCAACAATCCCATTCCACAGATGGAAAGTGCGGCTCAGAAGACTGCGTTAAGTGCTAATGAGACCTCAACCACAGGGAAGCCCTTGGAAAATGAGGGCTTATTATCATCTAGGGTTTTAAAAATGAAAATCTTAGAGGACTGACTGCCCCAGCACTACCAGAACTCTGATCACAACTCAGTCATTACCTCGCAGAGCCCCGGGGCCAGACCCCAGCCCTCTCTAGGCCTCAGTTTCCCCAGCTGAGAAATGAGGGGGCTGGATGAGAATAATGATTTTCTAAATAGTCCAAAAGAGGTGCTTAAGGAGTTCTGCACGTGACTGATTCAAAGTTTATTTTTAAATTGTTACATTTTAAATTTTAATAGAAAATGACACAAACGCGTCAAATAACAAAAGTGATGGCACTGAGATCACCAACATACTAACTCACGCTGCCAGGCTCTGGAGGTGGGCTGCATGGCCAGTCCCAGCTCTGCCACTTCCCAGCTGTGTGGTCCCAGCCAAGTTACCTAACCTCTCTAAACTTCCATTCCCTCCCGTTCAAAACGGAGATAGCCAAAGAAGCTACCTGAAATGGTTGTGGTGAGGATTCAAAGACGTGATCCACAGAAACCACTAAGCAGAGTACTTGGTACATGCTAAGTACTCAATATATTTTAGTTTTAATGTTATTATCAGCTTAAACTCAAGCTTCCCCTGCTCCATGTCTGCACGCATTTGAATATAAGTGTATCTGTCTCCCATCCCCAACCAAGAGCCACTCACTCACCTCCCAGCTTGTTGAGGACCCGAGTGACTGCATTAGAGCAGCCTTCACAGGCCATGTCCACAGAGAACTCGTGCTTCTGAAACAAACAAAGGGGACTGTGAGCCAAGTCCTGCAGAGTGACCCACACACTCCACTAGCATGCTGGGGCCAAGACAGGAGTCAGAGAGACTGGGCAAGATCTGGCTGTCATTAGACTTACCAGTAGCCTGTTTCTGACCCCTACTCTCTTCAACTGTGAAGTGGAGTTACCTAAGGGTTTCTCTATCTCACAGTTTGTTGGATTAAATGAGATAATCCCTATAAATCCTTTAGTGGTGTTTGGTACACAATGAGTAGAATCACCTCAGAAGTTAGTTTAAAATGTTGGTTTCTGGTTTCACCTTCAAAATTCTGATTCTTGAGCTATGGGGTTGTCTTGGGACAACCAATAACTCTGATGTGGGTGGGCCCCAATACTCCAAGCAATGCTGATCTGGTGATCTTATTTATGCATCAGAAGATCACTTTCTGCATTACAATCACCTGGCAGCTTGCAAAAACTATAGGTTCTGATCAGTAAACCTGGGCTGGGGCGTCTAGCATGGCCAGCAAGCTTTCCTGGTAATTCTGACATATAGAGACCACTGCTCTCATTCAAGCGCCTCCTTCTCAGAGCTCCTGAGTCCTGGGAAAGGAACGGATTTGCCTGGGCTCCCAGTGAGTTGGAGACCAGGCCAGTAAGGGAACCCAGGCTCCCGGACTCTTTGTGCAGGCTTGATATCCTATAGTCTCCAGGATATCTAACAAACCAAACTCCCAGAAGACGGGGGCTTTGCTCAGTTCACTGCTGCATCCCCAATACCAGGAACAGTGCCTGGCACAGAGTAGGTGCTTAATACATTTTGTTGAGTGAATGGACGATTGACACCGCTGCTTGAGGACCTCTGGGTCCTCTCCTTTGCTTTCAGACAAAGATTACTTATACCAATACTTCCTTTATTTTACAATCTCTGGAAACGAGACCTGGCTTCAGATCCCAGCTCTGACATTTACTAGCTGTATGACCATGAGTAAGTTACTTAACTCCTCTGTGCCTTCGTTTCTACATCTGCAAAATGGGGATGAGAGTCCCTCAGGTGGGTGAATGGGATGCACATAGGATTTTAAGTGTGGTAGCCAGCATGCAAGATGGCACCAGTGATCTCCACCTCCGGGCATTTATGCCCTTGAGTAGTCCCGTTCCACAACGTCTCAAGGTCAGTGGGTCCAGTAGAATACGCTGATGTGATGTTATGGGACATCTGAGGTAGGTCATAAGAGACAGTGTGCTTCTGCCTTGCTCTCTCCCTCTGGGCTCAAGAGGAAGCTGGCTGCCACGTCTTAAGGACACTCAAGCAACCCTATGGAGAAGTACACATAGGGAGGAACTGAGTCCTCCAGCCAACAGCCATGTGAGGGGGCCATCTTGGAAGCAGATCCTCCTTCAGATGCCATAGCCCTGGCCACAGTCTTCACTGCAACTTCACGAGAGACTCTGAGCCAGGAACACCCAGCTCAGCTGCTCCCAGACTCCTAACTCTCAGAAACCATGAGTTAATAAATGTTTGTTGGTTTACACCACTAAGTTTGGGGTAATTACTCAGGAGCAACAGATAACTAATACAACAGGTAAAGAGATGGGGGCCCAGCAGTAGGTCCCACTGGGTAAAAAGTTAGCTATCGGATTATTATGATTAGTTTGTTCCACTTCCCTCTTTTCTTTCCCGTCAAAAAACAACGGCTGGGCCGACCCCTGGCTTAGCGGTTAAGGGCGCACGCTCCGTTGCTGGCGGCCCAGGTTCGGATCCTGGGCGCCCACCGACGTACCGCTTCTCCGGCCATGCTGAGGCCGCGTCCCACATACAGCAACTAGAAGGATGTGCAGCTATGACATACAACTATCTACTGGGGCTTTGGGGGGAAAAATAAACAAAACAAAACAAAACAAAACAATGGCTACATTTTTCAGGAAGCACTTCAAAAGATTTCAAATCTATTAGCTCAACTGCAATTCTTCTCGCTGGAAGACCTCAGGCAAAACTCCCTGCCCCTGAAAGGCCCCAGTCCCCTTATTTATACCAAAAGGGTATTAGCCAGCTCAGTTTTCTCAACTTCAGTATGCATAAGAATCACCCGGGGAACCTATGGACCGTGCAGCTCTGCAGGCACCTGCCTCAGTTGGTTCTGTGGCTCTGAGTGGGCCCTGGGCCACTCCATTTTTAACCCACTGGGGAGAGACAGGGAGGCAAGACTACACACCTGAGAAAAACTGGTCTAAGTAGCTTCTCAAACTCTTTCCAAGTCTCAGAACATCTTTTTTTTTTTTAAAGCTTCAGTACATGGCTGTGTATCCTAGTTGTCAGTTTTTTAGTTCTCTACGTAAGCCACCGCCACAGTATGACAACTGACAGACAGATGGTATGGTTCCACAACAGGGAAACAAACCCAGGCCGTGGCAGTAAGAGTGCCAAATCTTAACCACTAGACCACCGGGGCTGGCTCTCAGAACATCTTTGGGTCTGGATTATCCTCACGCCATACAGGGGAAACTGAGACCAAGAGTTAAGTGGCTTGGTTTTCCAGTGCTGAAATATTTAACCATGTGACCAGGAAACCACTATTTTATTGAGGCTAAATCTGCAAAACCTGCCTTAAAGAAGATGGTTTGTTTTTCTTTTCTTCTGGTTAAACACCTCTGATTCCTTCAGCTTGTTGCATGACTATTCAAAAAGAACTACAAAAAACTTTGGAAATAAGGATTTGTAGTGAGTACTCCAAAATCTTGTCTTTAACGTGTGGTCCTCAGACCAAGAGTATCAGCAGCAGCTGACAGCTTGCCAGAAACGCAGAATCTCACGTCCCACCCCAGGCCTCCTGGGTCAGAATCCTCATTTTAAGACACCCCATTTATTTCTGCCCACATTACAGTTTGAGGCACTGCTCTCGAACACGAACTGGCAAACTAAAGCCTGCCTGCGATCTGGTTTTATAAAGTTTTACTGGAGGGGCTGGCCCAGTGGTGTAGCAGTTAAGTGCGTGCGCTCTACTGCGGTGGCCCAGGGTTCAGATCCCGGGCGCGCAGCGACGCACCGCTTGTCAAGCCATGCTGTGGCAGCGTCCCATATAAAGTGGAAGAAGATGGGCACGGATGTTAGCCCAGCCCCTCCTCAGCAAACAGAGGAGGATTGGTGACAGATGTTAGCTCAGGGCTGATCTTCCTCACACACAAAAAAAGTTTTACTGGAACACAGCTAAGCTTATTCGTTTACTTTCACACCATAATGGCAGAGTAGCTGTAACAGACCACATGGTTCGTGAAACCAAAAGTATTTACTATCTTGCCCTTTAAGAAAAAGTCTGCTGACTCCTGCTCTAGAATAACCAACAGACAATCAAGATTCATCAATGGTTTGCACCTGTATACACATCCAAAGCTTTAAAGGGTTTGCAAGACCCATATAAGACCTAAATGTATTGAATGTCCTCTACGTGCCAAATGCTCTTTATACAGTATCTAAGTTCGTCCTCACCTAGCCTGGAAAGGGAAATAGTCACTCTATTCTACTCAAGAGGAAACTGAGGTTCCCAGGGGTTAACTAAGGGGCCCACAGTCACATTGCCAGTATGTGCTGGGGCTGGGATGTGAACCCAGGTGTTCCCAGCTCCAGGGACATCTTGCTGGTTCTGGCCCAGCAAACAGCACTGCCACCCACCAGCCCCCACAACCCTGACTATTAGCAGGAGCTCTGAGAGTGGGAACACCTTGTGATGGAGCACAAGGTTTTGCTGCCCAAAGACCTAAAGTCAACGATACCTGAAGCTTTCTTTCTGCAGCTGACTAGAGAGAGCATGTGTCCTTCCATGGTCCATAGTACAGAGGTCAGAAGCCAGGAGGTGGTTTCCGGATGGCAAACCTTACAATTCAGTGCTCCCTTCCTCCACCTCTAAGTAGCAAAAGTAAATTGGGGGGCGGCGGAAAACCTACTTAATGGACAGAGTAATCCATTCTTTACAGAGAATCCCAAGACCAGCCCCACCACTGAATGCTTGATTTTGCGCAGTCCCAGCCCTTCAGGGCCTCTACTCTGTCACCTAAAGAACGGGTCCTTACAGTAGAGGAAAAAGTCCAGTAAGCTGTGCAATTCTTTCACAGAATCTCAGAACTGGAAGGGAGGGAATAGAGTGGGGTCACACTGTCCAGACCCCTCCCAGAGAAGGAATTCTTTCTTTTTTTTTTTTATTATTTATTTATTTTCCCCCCAAAGCCCCAGTTGACAGTTGTATGTCATAGTTGCACATTCTTCTAGTTGCTGTATGTGGGACGCGGCCTCAGCATGGCCGGAGAAGCAGTGCGTCGGTGCGCGCCAGGGATCCGAACCTGAGCCACCAGCATCGGAGCGCACGCACTTAACTGCTAAGCCACGGGGCCGGCCCTAGAAGGAATTCTTTCTCAACTAGCCAGGACATAGTCTTTGAACACCCTGATGATAGCGAGTTTACTAATATTTATATTCGAGTGCCTACTATGTGCCAGGCATTGTTCTAAACACCTATATGCATTACCTTGTTTAATCGTCACAATAATTCCATGAGGTAGGTACTATTATTATCCCTTCCTGACAGATGAGGAAGCTGGGGTTCAGAGGTTAGGTCACTCGCTCAGGGTGACACAGCTAGTGAGTAGCAGGACCTAGACTGGACAGTCTCCAAAGTCAAAACACTTAACCACTGTGGTCCTTGTTAAAACGGGGTTGAAACCTGCCTGCCTATAGTCCTACCCTACTTGTCCTAGGTCTACACAAGAGCTACCATTTCTTGGGGACTAGCTATGTCAATGGCTGTGCTACGTATTCTACTGGCTTTTTTCCAGTCAACACCAGCACCAGTCTGTTGAGGTCACAGTTTTATCTCCATTTTACCGATGAGAAAACCAGGCACAAAGAGGTAAAGCAGCTTGCCCAAGGTCACCAGTTGGCAAGCAGGGGTACAGACTTTTCAAAGAGGTTCCTGAGATTTGAAGTGTTTGTCTGAGAAACCTCTGAGGTGACACTCTTCTGCTTCCAGTGTTGTCGGCAGCCCCTTGACTAATACCCTCCTTCCTTTAGCTGTTCATCTGGGGATGTGGTGCCAGTGCCCTCTTCGTTCTGATCATCCGTTCTGGAAGGTCTTTTGTTTGTCAAAATCCCCAGTAGTGAACAGAGAATAGAGTGATCCTCAAGCTGGCTTTTCCCTCACCGCCACCACCCAGAAAAACCTAGTGGCCTCCACTATCCCAGTCCCAGGGCGATTAATGCTGTCCTTGGCAGGTTTGCTGTACAGCAGATTTGCTCAATGGGGAGGGCTGATTCTATCAGGTTCTTTGCCTATGCATTGTGTTGTCTGAGGATTTGTCCCAAGGCAGCTGCCAAGACTCAAGGGAAATGACACATGATATGTTTGTGGCTCAGCCCAGGGGGCCTCTGGCTCACCTGTCAGCTCCCCAGAGCTAGGATGCTAAGACACAGGGCATCTGCAGGACACCTCTGGGTACCCACTTGGAGCAGAACTGTGAACTAGACACCCTGGGGGCAAATGCTAAACCCACGTGACACCAATCAGGAGCTACAGGATGCAACTGGGATCAGAGCTTCCTCCCAAGCCGGTGTGACTACTCTTGTGGTCAGGCCAGGAGAGATTGGGAGCCTGAAGGGGCTTAATCCTGGCTCCACCCAACTCCCAACATGACCTTGAATAAGTTACTGCACTTTTTATATCTTTATCTCAAAAGGCCTTAATTCGTTATCAACAAAATGCCCCACAAGCAACCACATCTGTGCAATAAGACTGAGTGAGCTGCAAAGGTGGGCTGACACCTGCTCATTCCTCCCCAAACTCTGTCGCTGAGCAACTGGCGAATTTGGGCAAGTCCCCAAACCTCTCTGGGGATCACGGGTTCAGGTTCAGAAAGTGACAGGTAGGAAAGGTTAAAAGCACTGTCTCCTTTCAGTGTCGCCCAGCGCTAACCTGAAGTTGGGCAGAGTGGGCGGGAGAAGGGAGGAAAAACAGACGTCTGAAAACCTGCCCTCTGCATGAGGCAATAGCCATCCCATCCCCCTCTTTGAGGCCAGCTCCGCGGACAGGGGCATCCAGATGGAAGTCGCAGGGACTAGGCGTCCCAGTTCCTGCTCGCCACCCACTCCCTGTGTGATCGCGGGCGACTCTGCCCTTCTCCGAGTCTCAGTTTCCCCGTCTACGCAGGGAAGTCGGGCTTGGGACCGCTGTAGGCCTAGAGCTCCGATGCTCTGAAGCTTGGCTCCTAGATTAAACTCCTTTCGGATCCGAACTTCTGGAGGGTCGCAGAAGCTCAGGGCTGGGTGGGGAGAGGCGAGAAGAGAGGCAATAGCTCCAGCCGCGGCCTGAGCCCTTGAAGAGCGACATCTCGCCGAGCGGCGGTGCGCCCGGGGCGCAAGCCGAGGGCCGCGGGTCTGCGCGGGGCGGGGGCGGCGCGGCGGCGGCGCGGCCACTTACCGGCATGACTGAAGAGGCGCTGGTGGCAGCGGAGACGCCTTTCCCGGTTCTGAGCGTTGGCGCGGCTGCGCTTCGCGGTGCGCACGCCGAGAGGCCCCGCCCCCTCCGGCCCGCCCCCAGGCCCCGCCCCCGAGGCCCCGCCCCCGAGGCCCCGCCCCCCCGACCCCGCGGGCAGGGAGCCGGCTGCCAGAACGCTGGCCGCTCCGCCTCCTTCCGGCGGGCGGGGCCCTGGACACCCGCCAAGTCTGAGCGAGGCGGGGCGAGGGACGCTGGGCCGGCCTTCTGCGCCTGTTGGCCGCTTTTAGATCGCCTGCTCCGTGTCAGGCTGGTGTTGGGCCTGGGAATCCGTACCAAGGCCCCGTCCCTCCCTAAAGGGACAATCTGATTTATTCACAAGGTCAGTATTTATTGAGTGCCAACCATGGGCCACACTGTGCTAGGCATCTAAGATGCTGGAGTGGAAAGAGCAGCCCAGCAGGGAGCGAAGGAAGCAGGCGACGATAGTGTCGTGTTAGAGGAGTTGTGTCGTGGGAGCAGAGAAAGGATCTCTGACTCAGGCTGGAGTGTGTGTGTGTGTGTTGGGGGGCTGTTGTTGAAGAGAGGAGGCTTTGGGAGGAGGTAATAATCTGAGTTAAGGGGGAAGAGTACACGTTCTGATGAAGGAAGATGGGCTATTTGGGAAGGAGAGAGTGCAATTCATGAGGAGCAGCGTTATGGACACTCATTCGAGATGACAAATGAAACTCTATCAAAGAGGAGAGGTAAATGTACAGGGTTATAGTTCCTGCATATAAATAAATACATAAATTCCATCTTTTACATAAAAAAGAAGCCCGAAAGGAACTACAGCAAATGTTATTAGAAGTTATCTTGGATGGGTGCAGGATTACAGGCAAAACCCTGATGTACATATTATTTTTAAAATTTCAAATAGCATAAAAGAATGTAACAGTGAAAAGTCTCCCACCTCCCATGATCTCCCTTTTTAAACTAAAGGCATACTGTACACAGATTTGCACCCTGCTCTTCTCATTTTACAAAATATCTTAGAGATTTTTCTTTAATAGTCCACATCAATCCCTTTCATTCTTTTTAGCATGACATAGCGTTCTATTATTCAGTTGTACCATAATTTATTTAACCAGTCCCTACAGCAGAAACTATTGGTTGGCTAACCCAACACTCATTCTCAATCTTTTTACTCTAGCTCCTATAGAGGCTGGAATCCCTAAATACTTGCTTTTGTTCTCCCTTGCAGCCAGGTGTGCCCATATGATATGGCTCTGGCCAATGACTGAAAAGCAGAAGTCAGCTAGGGAGCTTCTGGGAAGGCTCTTGCTTTCCTCACACAGGGAACAGATACCACTCCTTTCCTCTTCCTGCTTAGAATGCTGATGTGATATTTAGATGCAAGTGCACCATCTTGCACCCATGAGGGAAATGCCAAGAGAATCCCAGAGACACTGGTTCTGACTGTGTGCTCGCTGAACCCATGCCAACTTGTCCCCTGCTTATAATGTGAGAAATGTCAGCCCATCTCTAGTTCAGCTACTGCTACTCAGACTTTGTGTTCCTTGCCCCTGACACAGTCCTGATACAGCTCCCCACTGATGGGCATATGGGTTGCTTCTAATCTTTTAATGCTAATAACTATGATGTAATGACAATCCATATACATACATCTTTGCTTAATATTTATGTAGAATAAATTCCTAGATGTGGAATTGCTATTCATTTTTAATTTTGATAAAGCCAGATTGCCTCTCCAAGTTTTATCAACTACATTTTCATATCTCCAGATCAATATGTAGTACCCTCACCCATTCTGTTATAGGTGATTTTTATTTCCTTTTTTCTTTTCTTTGCCATATTTCCTGTAATGAATATGTATCAAGAAAAGAATCACAGGAAAGAATATTTTTAAAAAGCAGAGTTCAGGAATTCTGAGTTCCAGACTGCCCAGCAGTCTCATTACTAGTCTCATAAACTTGGGTAAGTCATTTCATCATTAAGCATTTGGGCCTGGGAAATGGACCCTTTCTGGCTGAGAGTGCTGCTGTAAGGATGGTCATGTGAAGTGGTGGGTTCACAGACAGAGGTTGGTGCCTTCTTCCCGGTAATTCCCTACCACCTACTAGAGTGACACTTTGGTGGATGCTGGGGTTAAGCTTTGCAAAGCAAGGCCTTCATAGCTGCTGCCTACTCCTTCCAGGAGACCAAGTGTCTGTTTTCTGTCCTATAACACAGGTACGCACTAGCTGCCTCACTGCTTTATCAACCAAGGAACTCTTAGCCTTGGATCAAAGGTTCTGAGCTGAAAGGGCCCTTGGAGAAGCCAAGGCAGGAGAAGAGAGGAGACAGAGCCAAGGGAACTTGGGCTGCAGGCTTGGGAGAGGCAGCATGGCAGAGTTGCAAACTGGCTGAATCTGGCCTACAGAAATATTTTATTCCGTTCCTAAAGTGTTCAAAGTATTTTTGGATTAGTTGACCACATTTAAGAACACTGAGTGTGGTTGCACAATGTTGTGAATGTACTTCATGCCACTGAATTGTACACTTAAAAATGGTTAGAATAGGGGCCAGCCCAGTGGTGTAGCAGTTAAGTGCGCACGCTCCACTGCTGGCAGCCCGGGTTCGGGTCCCGTCTGCGCACCGAGGCACCGCTTGTCAGGCCATGCTGTGGCGGTGTCCCATATAAAGTGGAGGAAGATAGGCGCAGATGTTAGACCAGGGCCAGTCTTCCTCAGCAAAAAAGAGGAGGATTGGCATGGATGTTAGCTCAGGGCTTATCTTCCTCACCAAAAAAAAATAAATAAGGTTAGAATGGTAAATTTATGTTCTGTATATTTTATCACAATTAAAAAACAAATTTATTTGTAGACTGACATGTAAAATTAGTTGCTTCTTTATTACAAGAACTAAGAAAAGCATTTTTTAAAAAATAAAAATTCCAGAGCCAGCTCTGAGGGCCTGGTGGTTGAAGTTGAGCGCTTTCACTGCTTCGGCGGCCCGGGTTCGCTTCCTGGTCGTGGAACCACACCACTCGTCTGTCAGTTGCCATGCTGTGGCTGCAGCTCACATAGAAGAACTAGCAGTACTCACAACTAGGATGTACAACCATGAACTGGGGCTTTGAGGAGGAAAAAAAAAGAGGGAGATTGGCAACAGGTGTTAGCTCACCTAAAAAAATACAAATAAAGTTTAAAAAAGAATGAATTCAATTATTCCTCTTAGAAAGAAAATTTCATTGCATTTTTTTAAGTGAGAGCAAAACATTTTTATACCATTAATAAAATGGTAAAAAAAACACTGAGTGATGTCACATGATGACCCAGCTTTTGAGTATCTCCTGAAAAACTGGAAGATCTGAAAACATCTGCAACTAGCAGGATAGGCCAGGTAATGCTGTAGTAACAAACAATCCCAAAACCTCAACGGCTTAAAACAACAGCTTTCTGGTTTTTTTTTGTTTTGTTTTTTTTTGTGAAGAGGACTAGCCCTGAGCTAACATCCAATGCCAATCCTCCCCTTTTTTGCTGAAGAAGATTGGCCCTGGGCTAACATCCGTGCCCATCTTCCTCTACTTTATATGGGATGCCTCCACAGCATGGCTTGCCAAGCGGTGCGTCGGTGTGCGCCCGGCAGCTGAACCTGGGAACCCCAGGCCACCGAAGCAGAGCGCGCGCACATAACTGCTTGTGCCACTGGGCCGGCCCCCAGATTTATTTCTTACTCATGTTATATGCCCATCACAGGTTGGAAAGGTTGGAGGAGTGGCTCTGTGCAAATTGTTTTTGAGGGAGATTCCCCCTATGAGACGACATTGAATATGGAGGTGAGGGTGGGGAGGGAAGACCTCAGCAAGTAATCGCAACCTCCAAAGACTTCTCTGCCTGGAAGAGATATGTGTCACTTCTGCTCACGTTGTTTTGGCCGAAGCAGGATACTTGGCTAGGCCTGTCTTTAAAGAGGCAGGAAAGTATAATCCTGCCAGGTACCCGGAAGGAGGAGAAATAGCAATGTCAGAAAACAAAACTAAGGCCTGCCAAGGACTCTTTAGACAAGGCCCAGACTCTTTGGGCTACCACAGTCTCCAGGACTCCTTTGTGGTCTCCCAGCACGGTAACCAAAAGTCAGGGGACATTTGTCACACTGTCCTCTTGTTCCTTTATTCTCTGCCAGACTACTTTAGGCTTTGGGGATTTAAAGCTGTGTTTAATGAGACAAACCAGACAATGCTTATGTTCAGTTCCTGGCCGTTTTTGGCAATTAACCTCTCTGAACCTCAGTTTCTTTTGCTATAAGATAAATATAATAATTAGACCTATCCTCATAGTGCTGTTGTGAGAAATAAGACAATGCCCATAAACTATTCTGTTCAGTGCCTGGTACATAATAAGCACTCAGAAGCTAGTCTTAGGGTTATGACAAGTACTTTTTAAATTACGTAATATATGAAAAGTTTCTTAATGTAAAAAATTTTTAAACAATGCAGATAAAGTTTCCTTCATACCTTTATATCACTGCCTTCCACAGTAGAGGTAGTGACTACTATCAGATTGCTGTACATTTTAATATTAAAAAGTAGAATTTCTGGATTATAGGGTATATGGATTTTAAATTTTAATCAATGCTTTCAAATTTCCCTTAGAATGGCTATGACAATTTATATTTTCTACTAGCAGTATTCAGGAATAACTAATTTTCCCACACCCTTGCCAACATTTGATATTAGCAAATTATCATTTTTCACAATTTGATGTGTGAACAATTATTTAACTTCTTTTTGCCTTGGTTTCTCCATCTGTTGAAATGAGCTGTTTGAGGATTAGATGAACCATTGTACATATTTTATTATTGTTCCTTTCTCCCTTTTTGGGCTTTAGGTTTAGAGTGATATTAACCTGATTTTGCATACCAGCTCTGCCACTTTCAAGCTATGTGACCTTGGCCCAGTCATTTAACCTTTCTGAGCCACAGTCTCTACTTCTATAAAATTGAGTTGATACTTCATAGAGTTTCTGTGAGGAGGAATGAAAAACTGTGCCGAGCACCATGTCTGTCACACAGTAGGTGCTTGATACGTGCTATGTTATTTGGACTTCAAGTTTTGTCCCTCTTCTAAGCCTCAGGAAGTGAGGACTCCTGTAAGTGAGGTCTGTATGTAGTAGCAGAGTGTGCTACAAAGAGCCTTTTGCAAACATCTTTGGCTGCAGGTTACCAGGATTTCCCGTGGATTCCAAACCTCTCAAACCACCTGGAAAGCTGTCTATGCAGCATTACCTGGTGGCACGCCTGAAAGCAAGAAAGAAAATCCCAGCTTCTTAGGGGTTTCTGAGGAGCCATGCCCCTTTCCCCTACTTGGGACTATCTATCCTTCTTCCTTGGGTAAAAGAGTATGGACTTGAAGTCAGACAGTCTAGCTTCCAGCCCTAGCTGTGCAACTTTGGGCAAGCTGCTTAACATCTCTGAGCTTCTTTCTGAGAAATGGGAAATAGGGTGGTTGTGAACATAACAGGAGATCATCTTTGTAGAGAACACCAGCAAGGTGCCTGGCTCGTGGTCAGCAGTGCACAGAGTTTGAGGAGGTGATGTGTTTGCAGAGAGTTTGCAGCGAAAGGAGTGAGGAATCCAATAGGCATGCGTTTCTAAGCCAGTAAAGGGTCTCTTTGGATCTTTGTATGATTTTTGTATGATAAGGAGCAAAAGTAAAGAGGTTAGCAGTCTGGGAGGGAGGCAGATTAAAACTTTGATGCTTCATCTTGCAAACTCCTCACACACCTAAAGGGGTAATGTAGGACTTCATCTTGTTTGTTTTAAAGATCAAAATTTTCATATTTGTAGTTCCTCATATCACTATTAAAATCTATATTTAACATTGAATTTCTTTGGAAAAATAATACATGCACATGTTAGAAAAAAATTATACAGTACCAAAGGGTACTTGGAATGACTGGAAACTAAGCCTTTCTCCTACCCTGGCCCAAGTTCACCTCCCCGTTAGCAATCATTAACGCTTTCTTGTGACTCCTTCCAGATATAACCTGTGCATGTAGAGCAAAACCAAGCAGGAATGTGAAGAGATAACTATAGCAATACAGTATATCTTAATAGAAATAATTGCCTCATGGCGCCTCTCCCCCCTTTTTACTCTTCCCATTATTCTGCACTTTACTTTCTTCGTTTATTGATGTCTCTTGGAGATCCCTCTGTAACCATACACACAGATCTGCCTCATTTTCTCTGTGGTTGCATGACAGTAAGCGTGCACCGTATTGTATCTATCCAGTCTCACATAGCTTGACATTCGGGTTGTTTCCTGTCTCTTTCTACTTAGAAGTAGTGCCGCAATGAATATTATTATACGAGGTCTTTGTTCATAGATGGGAGTTTAACAGTTAAAGATACATACAGGCACATATTTTGAATCACTCTTCATGAAAGATTAGCTATGTTTGGGAAACACTGATCTAGATGATATTCTCAGGATCATCCCTTACCTAGTATTTTCCACCACCCTTTCACTCTCACTACAAAACTGTGTATTCTGGGGCCTTGCCCATGCTTCTTCCCACCTGCTTCTCAGAGCTTTGAGGAGAAGTGGCAGAAAGAGAAGGGTGAAGCAGTGTACGGGAGGGGTTTGCAGATTTTGCTTGGCATTGGAAAGACTAGTAGGAGGCCAGGGACTCTCCCTTAGATGACTAAGGTGACCAGACCAGCATGTCTCAGCCCCGGCACTATGGACTTTTTGGCCAGATAATCCTTTGTTGGGGGTGGTTCTCCTGTGCATCCCTGGCCTCCACCCACTAGATTCCAGTAGCCCCTCTACCTAATTGAGACAAGACCATATGTCTCCTGGGGGCAAAATCTCCCCCACCTCCCCCACCTTGAGAACCAGTGCTCCAGGCAATTCAATGGTGGTAAATTACCCACTGAAAATTTACTAAGTATCCAGCAGCTGGGGCCTGAGGGTTTGTCATCTGAGTTGGGGGGAAACTACCACAGGAGGATGCCAACTTGCTCTCTCCTGTGGAAAACAGCAGCTACCACATGAGGGGGCTTGTCCACATTCTCCCTCTAGTAATCTTTTCCCCTTTCCTTCCTTCCTTCCTTCTTACCTCCTATCATACAACACAGTACATGACCACAGTCTCATTGTAAAACTTGCAAATAATACTTGATCCTCATCGCTCCCAATTTAGAGGTTTCCCTAGGGGGAATGACTATCGTTTTAAATTTAGAACTCTTCCTATGCACTTACATACCTGCTTTAACATACAGAAACCAGTTGTTTTGTTTTTTGTTTTGTTTTTAACATAAATGGGAATTCACTGTATGTTTTGTTGAACTTGATTTTTTTTAAACAATTGGAGATGGGTGCATATCTGTATAGTTCTACCTCATTCTTCTTTTTTTTTTTTTTGTGAGGAAGATCAGCCCTGAGCTAACATCCATGCCAATCCTCCTCTTTTTGCTGAGGAAGTCCAACCCTGAGCTAACATCTATTGCCAATCCTCCTCTTTTTTTTCCCTTTTTTCTCCCAAAGCCCCAGTAGATAGTTGTATGTCATAGTTGTACATCCTTCTAGTTGCTGTATGTGGGACAAGGGGTGCGCCGGTGCACGCCCGGGATCCGAACCTGGGCCGCTAGTGGAGCATGCACACTTAAACACTAAGCCACAGGGCCGGCCCCTACCTCATTCCTTTTTAAACTGCTGCATAGTATTCTACATTATGTGCATATCGTCAGTTAATCAGTTTGCAAATTGGTAAGCAATTATGTTTTCAGTTTTTAAATATTCTAACACAGCTGACAATGCTGTAGTGAACACTTCATTACATGCCTTTAAAAAATGTAGCTATCAACCAAGAAGTGGGATATACACAATTTTAACAGAGACTGCCAAATAGCCTTACAAAAAGAGTTTAAAATGCCCTCCAAATGTGATTAAGAACAGCCTTGACCCCCATCACAGGCCACCTGCGTTAAATTACCAATCTGTGAATTTAAAGTTTCTGGATCTGCTCTCATTAGCATCAGTTCGGAAAGTCATTTTGTAAAACGCAAATTTCTTAGTCCACCCTTTAAGAAACCTTTTAGGGGCTCTCCACTGCCCTCAGAATAAAGTCCAAATTCCTTAGCAGGGCTAACACGATCCTGGAGGTTCCTTAGCCCAGAAAACCTTGAGCAGGTTCTCTGGGCTGAGTTCCCTTCCTGTGCTCTCATAGGCGCCTGTTCCCGGGTTTGGGAGCTCCTGGCCCAGAGCAGCGCCCCGTCTGTTGAATGGGTGACAGCAAGAAGGGACAGCGTCTCGATCATCTCTGACCTCAGCCCTTGGAGCTCAATAAATGCTGAACGAGTGCGGCCGATGCGGGAGTGGGGTCTGGGGGGCCGGAGGGGCGCTCTCACTTCGCTCCTGGGGCCGCCCGGAGTCTGCAGTCTGGGGCCAGGCCCCGCGCAGGGAGGCAAACCGGGACACCCCGGAGCCCCACCTGGCCGCTGCTGCGCCCCTCCTCCCCCCACGGAGACGATCCACGTGCTTCTTTTCCAAATTTCTCTGCCAAACTTAACGGGAGATCCTCCCACAGGGTCACATTCCTGGAATGAGAACGCACCGAGGCGTGTCGATGTATTTCCATGTAAAATGCTTATGGTGACCAACAGAGGGCCCGACAAAACACTCAGAGGAGCGCAGGAGACCAGGCTGGTGTGCCGCTTAGCCCCTGAACTGTTCCGGGCAATCTTCGGGGCGTCCATACAGGAGTTTAAAGACGGAACGACCTGAAAATAAGCCCGCACACTCACAGCATTAGAAAACTGAATGACAATGGTGGTGGGTGACGCACAGGATGTTGCATTAAGGCCCGAGCTGATCGGAGAAGCTACAAACCACCTTCCTCGGCAGCAACAAAAAGGGAAAACCTCAGCTGAACACCCGCCAGCCGACCACCGGGCCGACCTGCCGCTGCGCTTGCCAAGAACAGCAGGGTAAAAACGCGTGTTGTCAAACTCCCCAGCAGTTTTCACGTGCGACCTGTTTACAGGCCCTTAGGTCCACAACGGGAGCTCCTTTCTCCTTCGGCTCTCCCTTACAGTTGTCCAACAATAGTGCTGACTAATGGTGAGAGCCAGCAAGTGCCCTTAGGCGGCCGCATGGAAATAAAAAAGTTGTTATAAAAAGAAAAAAAAAAAAAAAACGGGAAACTTTACTACTTGGTTTCCCTGGTACCAAACTGTGCGGAAAAGGGGGGAGAGGGGGCTCAGAAGCCCGACCCAACAAGTGAGGGAAAGAAAGGAAAGCGGACGGAAGCCCGGGCCAGGAGAGGCTCAGAGCCGCCCCAGAGGGCACGGCGGCCCTGGGGCTTGGTCTCCTTGGTGCTGTCCAACCCCCGTGTCAATCAGCTCCTTCTTGCGTTGCGATTGGCTGGGGGCTTCCTGGGCCTCCCTGGAGCCCACCTCCTTGTTGCTTGGGGTTTACTTCCCCAAAGTACACGGGCCCCACCTTGTGGAGCAACCGCTCCTGCCTGGAAAACGGTTCTCCGCCCAGGGGAAGACGATTTAACGAATGGGAGCGGCTCCACGCATTTATTGGCTGCCTTGAGTATCGGTCAAAGAACTTCCCACCCTCCTTTCCACCATACGTTTAGGTAATTGGTCTCTCTCAGTGCCAATCCGTTACTAGGGAAACGAGATCCTCACAGTCTCATAGGCATGCGTCAAAGCCAATCAAGAGCCACGCCTTCATCCTGAGTCAATACCCAATTGCCGCTCGAAGAGCCCAGAGGACGCAGTCGGGATTGGTCACCAGCCTGGCCGACCTGGCCGCAACAAGTTAGGCTGAGTCGCGCTTATAATACACCGGCGACGGAGCACGCGTGTGTGCGGACGCAGTTGCTTGAGGGGTTTTTGCCTTCCGCTGTGCTGTGGAGCAAAGCTTGTTCCTCTCCCGCTCAGCCGCGCAGGTACGCCGGGGTGTGGGCGGGGCCGGGCGGCGGGGGGACGAGGACGAGGTCCGGCGGGGGTGAGAGGGAGGAGAAGTCCGAGCGACGCTCGCGGCGGCCGCGCGCCCCCGCCCCCACCCCTCAACGGCCGCAGGCGCGCGCGGCGGGCGCACGGGCGCGCGGAGGCTCCGGCTCCCCCGCCCCAGCCGGCCGGCGCGCGTGGCCGTGTCCACGTCCGCCGCGTGCGCGTGCCGCTCCCAACGGCCACGCGGGGCGAGAGCGAGCCGCGGCCGCCGCCCCGGCCGCAGGGCGATCTCGGGGGCCTGGGCCCCGCGTGGTCGGCTCGCCTGCTTTTCCCGCCCGGCCCCTACGCGCCTGCCGAGTCCTTCCTCCCCGGGCGAGGGGCTCCAGCTTGGCCTGGACCGGAGGAGGCCTTTATTGAGGATCAGGGGCGACGCGCGAGTGCGATAGGTTTTTTTGACCTGGGAAGCAGAAGTGGTGCTCCTGGGTTTTACAGGGAGTGAAGGGGGAGCAGCGCGTGCAGGGATCCTGTGTGATGGTAATATCTAGTATTCCCTCTCAGCCCTCGCTGCGTGCCCGGCGCTGGGCTCCGCAACTTGCGTGCCTCTCAGTCACTCCCACGACGACCCGATGAGGTAGGTGCGATGATTTTCCTCATTTTGCGGCGGAGCCCGAGGCCCCGAGGGGAGTGACACGGTCAGAGGCACACGGGCGGCAAGGGGCAGGTATTCGTTTGAACCCCGGCCATCCGACTCCTGGTCCCCGAGCCTGTTTTGTTCTTTGTTCCGGCGCCCTGTGCGGCTCCAGGGCACCTTTGCCCCCAGAGCGCCCTGGGGACAGCATCAGCCTCGACAGGCCGCCTGCTGCGAGCTCTGCAGCGGCGTTTGTGCTTGAGCCCGTCGTGGGCTTCCAGGGAGACGAGGGTGGGAAGTGGGATTCTGACAAAGGAAAAGAAAGGATGTGGGCTTCCTTCCTTCGTGGGCTCGTACAAAGAGCTGATGGATGTGCCGCCCTAAAAGCTTCTGGAAAAAGTATGGAATAAGATGAATCAGTGCAAATGAACATGGACAGTGTTTCTCGTCGGATTTGAAACTCATATTACCATGATGGGAAATTCCCGCCAGCAGGAAGTTAGGCTCTGATATTAACCTTGAATCTTTCTTCTTACATGTAGTCGGAGCAGAGTTTTGAGAAAGACCTTCGAGAAGATAGTTTAACTTCCTTGTTTTATAGTTGAAGAAAATGAGGTTTAGAACGATGAGTTGCAGATCTCGGCGGCATTTGTAGGTTTAATTTGAAATTGCGATGGAAAGGAAGGTGCCCAGTTACGGTATGAATTTGACCCCTGTGGAGCTTATGCTGGGTGACGGATGACTGAGATGTGTTGGAAATCTTACTCTTAACGGCGGTTGCGATCTTCGGTGGGTAAAGAAAGCCTGTCTACGTTCAGTTCTTTTATTTAGCGTTCACTGTAAGGCTCCTGTGTATATATGCAAACGTAGAAGACACTTTCAGAGACTAGAATTTATATTTTTCTAGTTGAGTTATATTTTCGATTTTTAAAAGCATGTATACTCCTTGGGTTAGTGAAATAATAAATGTTCCTGTGTGTTGCAGGTCCAAATCATTACATCACAAATGTCTCTACTTGAGATAAAACTGCAATAAAAGTTTGGGACTAGCCTTCTAAGTTAATTTTGATTGTGATGGCTTTCAACCTTTGTTTTTTTTAAGAAATTTATTTTGTTTGTACATACACTTTCTAGGATTGGTCTTCATGAGTAAGGAATTTTTTGCAGTCAGAGGGAACACATAATTTACATCCTTGTAGGAAAATTTAAAAACCATGAGGAAGCTTAATATTTGTAAGTGTTTCCATTTACCCAGTACTTTTCCATGTTTCTTAACAGAAAGTAGCAATAGATAAAGGATTGAAATATTGTATGGACAAGTGCTTACCTTTCTTGGTGTTGCCATAAATAACAGATTGCTTTAGAGTGTAACATTGTTGTACTTGGAACTTGCCTTCCTGTAACAATTCCAGCTACCTGCGTCTAGACACCTGTTAACTATTGAATTGGCATTTTAAGTTATCAAGTGTTGACACTATAGTGACCTACATTTAAAATGATAAGTTTGAGTCCAGCTAATTTTATTAACTCCTTGAGGTAAAATATATGAGAATGAAATTACCTTTTGCATTGAGGGATTGCATTGCATTTCTTAGTTTCCCCTTCAAATATTAAAAAAAACCACTGTCCTTGGCCTCAGGCAAATGGTTATCAGTTGAGTAGGAATATGAAAACTGTGATATTTCACAGATTGGTAGCCCAACTGATCTCTTATGCATTCATTTATCAAGAACAGATGAATTGGAGCAGATTGGGATAATACAAGACCTGTGTGCCTCCCTGCTTCCCAGCCAAGTCAGAGGTTACTTTTGTTGTTAAATGCTTTCAATCTAAGCTTTGATCCCTCTTCTAACTGGTGGAGAAGTAGGCAGTTCTTTGTTCTTTATTTAACTCACATTCAGTTGGCTGGTCTCAGCTGACAGTCTGCTAAGGGAACATCAGGAGATTTGGTAATGTTTTTGGTGACCTACTTTGCAGCAGTTTTTTGTAATTTACTTTTTTTTTTACTTGTTTTAGTACTTTGCATAGAAAGTGAAGGGCAGAGGTTGGTTTTAAATTTTTTTAGGTTTGTTAGGAGGATGGATGGGGCAGTGTTAAAAGACGAAATTTAATATAAAGCCTGAGTTTGTAACCTAAACCAATTTTTTCTTTTTGCCAGTTTAATAAAATTACTCACTTGATCTTCCAACATTTTGCAATTACGCTGGTTTTTTAACATAATATTTTGGAATTCAAATATGCACTGTATGTCCATTTAATTGTGCTTTAAGACTGCTTTGGACAAAACTTACTGACTTTACAAAGGGAAATAATTGTCAAAGTAGGTAGGTTAAAAAAAAAAGCTGCTTGCCCGCCCCTAGTCAGTTGTTAACAGCTAGTGGGAAAAACCTTTAGTGCAATACTGTCCTTCCAGCTATGGAGTTAAATTTAGATTCAGCAACTGTAGTTGGTGATCACACTGTGGTGGTTGACTAGGTTTATGCTTTTAAATCTCAAAAAATCAGCTTGCTTTCTACTTTTTTTTTTTCAAAGTAATCTTGGGTATCCTTTCTGGCCTTAGTCGAGAAAGCTGTCTTGGAAGTTGGACGACATGGTGAAGAGCTAGGAATGATCTGTATGTGAAGAGTGGGCTTTATAAAGCAGAAAGGAATTAAGAAAAAAGTCTCTCACAGGCTGGGGCCTTAATAAATAAGGTCTTTAGATGACTTTAAGTGATAGATTTCCCCTTCTGTCCTCTGGCCAATCAGCTGTGATTGCTTAGCTGTGTAGCCTATGTACTATATTTCAGGTGTTTAATAAAAAGTAAAAGAGATGGTTCAGAGAAAGCAAACTGGCTTCCTGGATGGGACACACTTCCACTTTGTAGGGATGAAATCCTTGGCTCTTAGCTTAAGTGGCTGTGTAACAGCATCATCGTATATTGGTATAGCCCTTTATGTATTTTAAAAGTGCTTTCACACATCCTAGGTATTCTCATGTTTTTACTTATAAGAGAACTGAAGCTCTGAAACCCAGATAGTTGTCTAAACTATTTTGGAAAGCTTTGGGAAGCATGTGGTATACCTAGCAGGGAATTGTAGACAGATATGTGCTGTTTTTAGTTTCCTTATTCAAAAAACTTTGAAGGATTCAGAATTTGGAAGGCGTGAGTGAGACACCTACCTGCCCTTCCAGGCCTTTTTAAGCTGTGCCTCAAGTACACCCAATATTTGTGGACTCTCTGAGCTTGCTTTTAGGGTTTCCTGGGGTGTATCCACCTAGGCTTTATGAGATCTTAAGGATAGGAAATTCATGTTTTTAGACATTTCATAGTTGAGGCATTAGTATTAATTATAAAGTATCTTTCCATCTTGGTGAGAAAGAACATAGATTGTTGCAAATTATAAACCTAGCTGACTAGTTTTGAACTTTCGGGCAAGAAAGGGATGCTAAAAACTAAGAAAAGCTAGTGAATTGTCAAGTTGCCCAATTCCTGTCTTGAAGTTTTTTTCTTTCAGGAAAACTTGTTTTTGAGATTATTTTAGATTTACAGAAGAGTTGCAGTACAGAAACATCTTGTATACCCTTCTCCCAACTTCCCTAATGTTAACATCTTACATAATCATGATACATTTATCAAAACTAAGAAATTAACATTGGTAAAATTCTGGTAACTAAATGACCTTAATTGAATTTCGTTAGTTTTTCCACTAATGTCCTTTTTCTGTTCGAGGATCCAGTCCAGGGTACCACATTGCGTTTAGTCCTCATGCCTCCTTGGTCTCTCTCCTTTGATTCTTCTATGACCTTGACACTTTTGATCTTGGTTTGGGTATGCCTCGTGTTATGACTAGACTGTGGTTATGGATTTGGGCGAAGAAACCAGAGGTGACTTAGCCTTCTTATCACATCAGGGCATATGTAATGTCATTACTGGTTGAATTTAACCTTGGTCACTTGATTAAAGTAGTGTCTGCCAGGTTAATATTTGCCTGCTTTGCATATTCTCTTCATTAGAAGCTAGTCAGTAAGAGGGAGGAGAATCTGTGATTTTGTGGACTTAAAGCTACCACTGTAATTACTAAATATTTAGGGGAGACACTTTGAAGCTATGCAAATATTCAGTTTTTCAAAGGTTTCCCCCCTTAATTTTAGCATGTATTAGTGGATCTTCCCTGCTGCTGTTGTGGTGGTCTGATGGTAATTCTTTATTTCCCTTGTTTTTTTGTGTGTGTGTGTGTGTGTGAGGAAGATCAGACCTGAGCTAACATCTGATGCCAGTCCTCCTCTTTTTTTGCTGAGGAAGGCTGGCCCTGGGCTAACATCCGTGCCCATCTTCCTGCACTTTATATGGGATGCTGCCACAGCGTGGCTTGACAAGTGGTGCGTCAATGCGTGCCCGGGATCCGAACCTGCGAACCCCCAGCTGCTGAAGCGGAGCGCGTGCACTCAACCGCTGCGCCAACGGGCCGGCCCTTCCTTGTTCCTTCTGCATTTGAAATTCTTCTGTAAGGAAGATGTGTCTCTTCTCCTTCCTTTATTTTTTTATTAAGACTTATTTTCTTACCTATTTTTTTATGTAATCATTTGTATCACTATGGTCTCATGGATATTTTATTCTTTGCGTTGTATTCCAGGGTTATCCTAACTTATTTTCATTTATTTATTTTTTTTATTGCTCAGATTGTTCTAGTTTTGGCTCTTGTGTCCTTTTGACATTGCCCCATGCTGCTTTTTTTTTTTTTTAAGCATTTTCTTTCTTCACCAGGTGCTTCAGGCTCATCTTGTATTTTGCCTGTCCCAGCCCCAGAATCAACCGTTTCTCCAAAGAACTGTCAGGAACAATTTTGAAGGGAGGTGACAGGTGGTAAATGTGAAGAGTTTGGAAAATAGATTGAACAGTAGACCCAGTGATGGTGATACTGCTCTTTCTCTGAGCACAGACATTGGCTTCTGTATTCAAGTTTTTCTGGTTCTGAGAGAACATTTTTGTTTCTCTAATAACTAAACCAGATTTCAAATGTTTGAATGCATAGCATAACCTTGCAACAAAATTTACAGCAATTTAATATATACTCATGTTAGTTCACACAAACTCTTACTGTTTATTTTTTCTTAGTGTTTTTGATAAATTATTAAAACAAAGTAAAAAGACCACTGAAATACCATCATACTGGGAATTGATAGTTAACATTTTGCATCACTCTTTTAAGTTTGACTTGTTTTTTTCCTATGCAGTTTGCCATTCCCCTCTTTTCCCCTGAGGTGACCTTTCGTCTTTCAAGGCTGTTTTATTTGTGCATTAAAAAAATTTTTTTAGGGCCGGCCCCGTGGCTTAGTGGTTAAGGGCATGCACCGACGCACCACTTCTCCGGCCATGCTGAGGCCGCATCACACATACAGCAACTAGAAGGATGTGCAGCTATGACATACAACTATCTACTGGGGCTTTGGGGGAAAAAAAAGGAGGAGGATTGGCAATAGATGTTAGCTCAGAGCTGGTCTTCCTCAGCAAAAAGAGGAGGATTAGCATGGATGTTAGCTCAGGGCTGATCTTCCTCACAAAAAAAAAAATTTTTTTTTAAAAACAGTTTTATTGAGGTATAATTCACATACAGTAAATTGTATGTATTTCAAGGGTACAGTGTCATAATTTTTGGCATTATTTATACCCATGAAACGATCACCACAATCAAGATAGTGAACATGTCCATCACCCTCCAAAATTTTCTCATGCCACTTGGGCATTCCCTCTTTCCTATCCACTTCCCACCCCTTCGGCCCCCAGGAATCATTTATCTGCTTTCTGTTGCTGAAGATTAGTTTGTATTTACTAGAATTTTTATGAAAATGGAATATACAGTATACTATTTAATATATTGTATATCCCAAAATTGGAAATTGGAAAATACAGTATACAATATGTGCTGTTTTTTTTTTTTTCAATTGCTGAGTAGTACCATTCTGTAAATAGACTACAATTTGTTTGTCCATTCACCTGTTGATGGACGTTTGGTTTGTTTTCAGCTTTTGGCGGTTATGAATAAAGCTGCTTAAGAGGCTGCCTGACTTTTCCAGAGGTGATTGTACCACTTTGCGTTCCCACCGTCAGTAGTTGAGGGTTCCATTTCCTCGATATCCTGGCCGGCACTGTATGGTCAGCCTTTTAAATTTTAGTCGTTGTGACGTGTGTAGTGGTACCTCACTGTGGTTTTAGTTTGCATTTCTGTAATTACTAGTGATGTTTTGTATTTTTCATGTGCTTATTTGGCATTCAAATAATTTGCTGAAGTGTCTCTTCAAGTCTGCTCATAATTCATGGGGTTGTTATTCAGTTTTGAGAGTTCTTTATATATTCTAGATACAAGTTTTCTATCAGATACATGGGTTGCAAATATTTACTCCTAGTCTGGCTTGCCTTTCCATTCTTTTAATAGTGTCTTTTGTAGAGCAAAAGGTTTTAATTTTGATGGAGTCCACATTATCAGTCTCTTTCTCTTATAGATCATGTGTTTGGTTTTGTATCTAAAATCTTTGCTTAACCCAAGGTCGTGCAGATTTTGTTTAGAAGTTTTATAGTTCAGGTTTTCCCTAAAACCATTTTGAGTCAAATTTTAATATGGTGTGAGGCATGAATTGAGGTTCTATTTTTTTTCTATTTATGGATATGCAATTGTTCCAGCACTGTTTGTTGAAGAGTATCCTTTTTCTGCTGAATTGTCTGCTCCTTTGTTGAAAATTAGTTTTCCATTTTTGTGTGGGTTTATTTTTTTACTCTCTGTTCCATGGATCTATTTGTCTATTTTTTGTGTCCAGAGTATTTTAAAAATAAATTTACATATGTATCTATGAATAATATCGGGTATTGTTTTGTGCATACTAAAAACACTTAAACGTATTTGAGAACTATCGTACAGTACATACTTGGCAACTGACTTTTCATTTTAACATTGTTTTTGAGATCTATTTCATGCTAACTTTATGATTGCTAAAATAAGGTGACTTTGTGTCTTAGTTTCCCAGGGACAGTCCTAATTCACTCCAGTTAACCTGGCATAGTTATTAATGTTACCACTTTTCAGTCTTTTAATTGCCTATATGATTATCTTAGATACAGAGGTTTCCATGATGTGAAATAAACCAGAACTTAATCCATTTCCCGTTTGACCTACATGCAGGTCGTTACCCATCTTACATTTTAGAAATAGGGTGGCAGTTAATTTCTCTGTGTCTTGTGCACATGAGTGAGTTTCTCTTGTATATATATCTAGAAGAGAATTTCTAGATTCATCAGAACTTTTTTGATTTGGTTAGATAACTGCAAAATTATTTTCTACTGTGGTTGTACTGATTGAAATTCCTTCAGCAGTTTTGCAGGTTCTCTTTTTCCTACTTCCTTGCCAGTGTGTGATATTGACTGATAGGTTAATACTTTGGGGGAATCTCCTCTGAGAAGGGATAGGTTTTAGTTTGCATTTTACTGGTTACTTAGTTTATCTTTTGTTTGTTGCCCGTTTACTCTCCTGAGGATTGCCTGTTCCATTTCCTTTGCCTGTTTTTCTCTTGTGTTATTCTTTATTTTAGTGATTTCTATAGGAGTTCTATATATATTCTGGATACTAATGTTTATTGTATGATGGTGCATTTTTTCTTAATTTAAAACTGGCACTTACAGATGGTGAGTTTTTAAGGCATTTTGCTATTTTGTTGGAAAGAGTAAGCTCTACTATTAAAAATTCAGGTGGATTCTGGTCAGTCGTCTTCATCCTTCCCTGCTCTTGGGACATAAATGCTTACAGCTCTTTAGACTCAGTTAAAGGAAGTACTTTTAACATTTCTCGGTGAACTTCAGCAAAATTATTGATGGAGAATTTCTTTAACATTGCTGTGCAGTCTAGTAATTTGGGATTAAGTGGACATTCTGAAAGTTAAGGGAGTATTTCACAGATCAGGGTCAATATAGCAAAAATAAATCCGTGATTATGTTAATAATCTGTGAGATATCATTGACATTTCCATTTGTATATGTTTTTTTAGACTAGCACTTATTGATGATGTTACACGCATTTCAAATTAGGTAAGAAAAGTACAAAAAATTATATTCTTCACTCCTTATAAGTAACTAATAATTGTATTGCCTCAGACTTTTTTTTTCTGTACTGTAAACTACCTTAATCATGCTTTCATTGTTTTCTTTGAGGGATCCTAAAGCCAACACAAAGTGATAGTGTTGGAAAAATTATAGTATTACAAGCCAAAAGCGAATTTCTTCTTAAAATTGGAAAACTTCATCAGAAAATATTCTGATATAATTGTTTAAAAAAGCAAAGTAAATAGATATATTGTTTTAAGACAAATTTAAAGGTGAAACCAAGAAATTTTTAGGAGAATGCTTAGCTCTTAGAGTTTAGCCATGAAAGTTGGAATAAAGTAACCAGACAGAAAACTTCCTGCACCATGAAAAAATTGCAATTGGACCATCTACATCTGCTGCTAATAAATACAGAGAGATGTTCTCTAGTCCTCAGATCTGTTGAAGTACCCCACTTGTACTAATTAAAATCACACAGTGGAGTTAATTTATGGAATTATAAATCTAAAGGTATTTTAAAGATCATTTCATTTCAAGAGAGCTAAAATATGTAAGATAACATACCACTAGTTGTTGGATGTTGGTATACTTTGTTGCATTTTTCTCTATTTTATTCTGAAAGTAATGCATGTTCATCCCAGCAATATAGAGGTCTATGAACCTTATTTTCTTTAATAGCTACATAGTATTCCATTATATAATGTTCTATATATGTTATATGGAACATAATATAATTTTCCATAACAGTACCACAGTGAATACTTCTTATACTTTATGTTTATATGTTTCTATACCTTATGTTTGTTGTGTGTATTTATACCTTGTGTTTTTTTTTTTTTGGTGAGGAGATCCGCCCTGTGCTAACATCTGCCAATCCTCCTTTTTTTTTTTTTTTTTTTTTGCTGAGGAAGACTGGCCCTGGGTTAACATCCGTGCCCATCTTCCTCCGCTTTATATGGGATGCCGCCACAGCGTGGCTTGAAAGGGGTGGGTCGGTGTGCGCCTGGGATCCGAACCTGCGAAGCCTGGGCCGCCACAGCCGAGCGCGAGCACTTAACCTGCTTGCACCACCGGGCCGGCCCCTACCTTGTGTTGTTTTATGTAACTTTTCTAAGAACTGTTCCATAATGTAACACCCCCCCCCCCAACAACACACACACACAAAAGAAACAGGAGTGGTCAGTGCTCTCAGTGTTTAGGTTGCTGGTGTTTGGAATAAAGTGAGATAAGCATTTTGACTGGTATTTTCTAGTAACTTTTCTCAAGGGAAGTATTCCTCATGACTATGATGAGTAAAAATTGTTTCAGAAATAGTTATTTCAATTCAGCAAACTTATTTTCCTAGAATAAGAATAAAATAAATTATTTAGCAGTGTTTGACAGAAAAGTAAAACAATGCTTTATTTTTTTTGAGAGCAGAAATTTTTATGCCTAATGGCATAAACATACTTAAAACTATTGTAGCTCCATGATTCATGTTGTAAAAGTTAAGATATTAAGATGTGCAGCTGATTTGGTTTTATAGTTTGACTGGGCAGTTACATTCTGTGGGCAAGTCTTCCTATGTGGCATTCATATGGGTGGACCACTACAGTCATAAAGTCAACTTAAAATGGCAAAGTTTTATAATAAGTGTTTGGGCTTCCATAGTCCAAGGTACTCTGTACAAAAATTCTTATTCTTGCAGGAAATAATCCTGTATTTTTATTTTGCTAGCAAAATACTTATAGGCATAGTTTTCTGGGTGACAGAAAAGGATGGGGTGTAGAAATGCTTTCCTTCATCATAGTAATTATAATATTAATCGTAATAATAGCTAATTATATCATTCTTTATTACAAACATTTGTAATTTATACCTCAAAGGTTTATCCTCCTGATCTGAAAGTGGTGTAATAAGGGAGAGATCTCCAAATTGGAATTATTAATTATTTTAACAAACTTACTTTGTCTTGGGAGAGTGGCATGTGTCTTAGGAAGCCTTCCAGTCTTCATATCAGCATGGGAAGGGAGAATTGCTATTGATAATTGAAATAATAAACATAGTTTGTTTCCTATTCCTGGTTTTGGTTTGTGCTTCACAGTCTAACCATTAATGTATCCATTGGCATATGCTATTATATTAGAAACAGCTCAAGTCCGTAGTTGTACAAATCTGTAAAACTTCTTTTAATTTTTATTTATTTCATCGAAGTATAATTGACATGCAATATTGTGTTAGTTTCAGATGTACAACTTAGTGATTCAGCATTTATCTACATTACAAAATGATCACTCTGATAAGATTATTTATCATCTGTTGTCATACAAAGTTATTACAATATTGTTGACTGTATTCCTTAAGTTGTGCGTTACATTCTTATGACTTATTTATTTTATGACTGGAAGTTTGTACCTCTTATCCCTTACACCTATTTTGCCCTTCCTTCACAACCCCTTTCCCTCTGGCAATTAACCAGTTTCTTTGTATCTATGAGTTTGTTTCTCTTTTGTTTGTTCATTTGTTGTTGTTGTTGTTTTTAGATTCCACATATATGTGAAATTATATGGCATTCTTTCTCTGTCTGGCTTATTTCACTTAGCATAATACCCTCTAGACCCATCCATGTTAGTTATCACAAATGGGAGGGTTCCTTTCTTTTTATTGCTGAGTAATATTCAATTGTGTATATGTATATGTATATACACACACACACACACACACACACACACACCACATCTTTATCCATTTACTGAACACTTAGGTTGCTTCCTTATCTTGGCTATTGTAAATAATGCTGCAGTGAACATAGGTGTGTATTTCTTTTCGAATTAGTGTTTTCAATTTCTTTGGAAAAATACTCAGAAGTGGAATTACTGGATTGTATGGTAGTTCTATCTTTAATTTTTTGAGGAACCTCCATACTGTTTTACATAGTGGTTGCACTAATTTACATTCCTACCAAAAGTGCCCGAGGGTTCCCGTTTCTCCACATCCTCACCAACACTTGTCTTTTTGGTAATAGCCATTCTGACAGGTGTGAGGTGATATCTCATTTGTGGTTTTCATTTGCATTTCCCTGATTTTTATTGATGCTGAGCACCTTTTCATGTACCTGTTGGCCATCTGTTTGTCTTCACCAAAAAACTATTAGAACTAATAAATGAATTCAGTAGAGTTGCAGGATACAAGATAAATGTACAGAAATAAGTTGCATTTCTATACACTAACAACATACTATCAGAAAGAGAAATTAAGAAAACCATCCTGTTTATAATTACATCAAAAGAATAAAATACCTAGGAATAGATTTAACAAAGGATATGAAAGATGTGTGCACTGAAAACTATAGGACACTGATGAAATAAATTGAAGATGACATAAATAAATGGAAAGATATATTATGCTCATGGGTTGGAAGAATTAATATTGTTAAAATGTCCATACTACTCAAAGCAATCTACAGATTTGGTGCAATCCCTATTAAAATACCACAGAACTAAATAATCCTAAAATTTGTATGGAACCACAAAAGACCCTGAATATCCAAAGCAATCTTGGGAAAGAAAAACAAAACTGGAGGTATGCTCCCTAATCTCTAACTATACCACAAAGCTATAGTAATCAAAACAGTATGGTACTGGGGCCAGCCCTGTGGCTTAGTGGTTAAGTGCACGTGCTCCGCTACTGGCGGCTCGGGTTTGGATCCCCGGCGCGCACGGACGCACCGCTTCTCCGGCCATGCTGAGGCCACGTTCCACATACAGCAGCTAGAAGCATGTGCAACTATGACATACAACTATCTACTGGGGCTTTGGGGAAAAAAAAAAGGAGGAGGATTGGCAATAGATGTTAGCTCAGGGCCGGACTTCCTCGGCAAAAAGAGGAGGATTAGTATGGATGTTAGCTCAGGGCTGATCTTCCTCACAATAAATAAACAAACAAATAAATAAATAAATAATAAAATAAAATAAAATAGTATGGTACTGGCATGAAAACACACAGATCAATGGAACCCAATAGTGTGCCCAGAAATAAACGCACGCTTATATGGCCCACAGGAGGCAGGAATATACAGCGGGGAAAAGACAGTCTCTGGACAGACACATGCAAAGGAATGACCCTGGATCACTTTCTTAAACCATATACAAAAATAAACTCAAAATGGGTTCAAGATTTAAATATAAGACCTGAAACCATAAAACTCCTAGAAGAAAATGTAGAGAGTCAACTCTTTGACATCGGTCTTAGCAGTACTTTTTTGGATATGTTTCCTCAGTCAATGGCAACAAAAGCAAAAATAAACTAATGGGACTACATCAAACTAAAAAGCTTGTGCATAGCAAAGGAAACCATCAAAAAACAGAAAGACAACTTATGGAATGGGAGAATATATTTGAAGTGATATATTTGATAAGGGGTTAATATTCAAAATATATAAAGTACACATACAACTCAACATCAGAAGAACAAATAACGCATTTAAAAAATGGGCAGAGGACTTGAATAGACATTTTTCCAAAGAAGATATACAGATGTAAAACCTCTTTTAATTAATTAATTAATTTAATTAATTTTTTGTGAGGAAGATGGGCCCAGAGCTAACATCTGTCAATCCTCCTCTTTTTTTTTTTTTTTTTTTTTTTTTTGCTGAGGAAGACTGGCCCTGGGCTAACATCCATGCCCATCTTCCTCCACTTTATATGGAACGCCGCCACAGCGTGGCTTGACAAGCGGTGCGTCGGTGCACGCCCTGGATCCGAACTGGCGAACCCTGGGCCGCCGCAGTGGAGCGCGAGCACTTAACTGCTTGTGCCACCGGGCTGGCCCCAAACCTCTTTTTTCAAAGGACACAGTATTCCAGAAGTGTTTAATAAATGAGGGAGAATCGTGGAACTTTTTTGCATATGTTTTAATTGATAAACATAGTTTATAATTGTCACAGTGGATCAGTAACTGGCAAAACACCAGCTTTTCTGAGGTGAATCCATTTAAGTTTGTTTACTTTCATTATTTTAGATTTGATAGATTGAGAGTTCTGATGAACCAGAGTGAGATTGAAGACTATTCTCAGGAGGTATGACGTTAGTTCATGTATTTCTTATAGCTTGTGTTTTATGTTTGGGCAAAAAACGAAGACGAAGATTTCAGAGAGGTGATTTACCAAATACAGTTTTTCTAATTAGGATTGATTGAGTGTATTTGTATAGACTGAAATCGCCAAAATTTTCTTTGTTTTTACTGAGAATGGGGATCAAGTAGACAAGATTATTCACAGAAGTTTCAGTGAATGGTCTTAGATCACTGAAGAACTTCCCTAAATGTTTTGTAATCACTGGTGCTATTGGGTGGTTCAGTATTCTTAATTATAGTAATATATTTTATGATGTCTTCAAGATTTTTATTTATTTATTTATTTTTTCTTTCTTTTTGTTTTGTGAGGAAGATCAGCCCTGAGCTAACATCCATGCTAATCCTCCTCTTTTTTTGCTGAGGAAGACCGGCTCTGAACTAACATCTATTGCCAATCCTCCCCCCCCCACCCCCCGCAAAGCCCGAGTAGATAGCTGTATGTCATAGTTGCACATCCTTCTGGTTGCTGTACGTGGGACGCGGCCTCAGCATGGCCGGAGAAGCGGTGCGTTGGCGCGCGCCCGGGATCCGAACCCGGGCCACCAGTAGCGGAGCTCGCGCACTTCACTGCTAAGCCACGGGGCCGGCCCACAAGATTTTTTTTTTTTTTAATGTGGAAGCATTTTTTTATTTAGAATTTTTGAGGCATAATTTATAAACAGTAAAATTACAGAATTTAATGGTTCAGCTTGAAAAGTTTTTCAGTTGTATACATGTGATCATCACCCAAATACATGTATTTCTCTCACCGCAGCCAGTTCCCCTGTGGTCCTTTCCAGTCAGTTCCCTCTGAGGCAAGTACTTTCTGATTTCTAGCACCTTAGGTTAGTTTTCTCTTTAGCCTTTTCTTTCTTTTTTTTTTCCTTTAATTAATTAATTAATTAATTTTCCCCCAAAGCCCCAGTAGATAGTTGTATGTCATAGCTGCACATCCTTCTAGCTGCTGTCTGTGGGACGCGGCCTCAGCATGCCCGGAGAAGCGATGCGTCGGTGCGCTTCCGGATCCGAACCCGGGCCGCCAGCAGCGGAGCGCGCACACTTAACCACTAAGCCACGGGGCCGGCCCCTCTTTAGCTTTTTCTTAATCATCAAAGAAACAATGTTGTATGTGCTATCTTAATCTAAGTTCTGGAAAATCTGGCAATTCAACCTGATAGACAAATGGTTGATCAGAAATCTAGTTTGCTTGTATAAAATTCTAACCTCCTTTTGTGTGAGAATGTTGAATGAAAGAAAACTTTTTTTTTTCCCCCAAAGCCCCAGTAGATAGTTGTACGTCGTAGTTGCACATCCTTCTAGTTGCTGTGTGTGGGACGTGGCCTCAGCGTGGCCGGAGAAGCGGTGCGTCGGTGCGCGCCCGGGATCCGAACCCCGGGCCGCCAGCAGTGGAGCACTCGCACTCAACCGCTAAGCCACGGGGCCGGCCCAAGAAAACTTTTTATTCCTATTGTGTCAGACACTGTTAAGCTCTGAGGCTAGAAAGTTATATAAGAAATGGTCTCTATTCTTCAGAAACTTAACATTTAGGAAGAAGCTTGCGTTCATCTTTCAAAGTGTTAGTTTTAGCTGACCATGGCTAATGTAGAATTCTTGAGGCCTTGGCTATTTTAATTTCGGAATCAGTCCTTTTTTGAGCAGTGAAGCAATATAGTTTCTTTTCGTTAAAATGCTATATGTATTTAGTCACATGGAAAGTTATTTTTTTTTCCAGTTTTATTGGAATATAGTTGACAGGAGTGTTATTTTTAAATACTGTTACTATTTCCCTTGAGCTCATTGGTTGATATTTATTAAAGAAGAGCTTAAAGGAGAGACTTGAAGAGCCAGAGCTTCTACTTTGATGGAACCATACAGAGCTTGTAGTGTAAATATAAGCCTTTGGAGGCTGCACAGTTATTTGAGGCAACCCTGATGACTGACAGTAAAGCTTGTAACTGGTACCAGAGTACTGAAAATTTGGTTTCAACAGAGCTGTTGTATGTTTCTGAGGTTGAAAATTTCAACCCAAAATAAAGTACCATCTGTTTGGAAAATTCAGAAATGCTCATTGAGAACCTAGTTAGCAAAATATTCAGTTGTATTAAACTATTAAACTAATAAAGAAAATTAGTGTTTGGAAACTTGGTGAATGATAGAGATTTCTTGGACAAGCTTCAGGATTATAACAGTTAAGAAAAATCTGCAAATGAGATGTTCGATTTACCATATAAATAAGTATAACTTTACTTTCTTGGTTTTATGACAATGACTTGAAGTAAAATATTAATGATAATGGTGTAATCAGACCAATAATGAGCTTTTTTAATTCTTTTAATTTGAATTATCTAGGTAATCTCAAAGAAAGGGAAAAGAAAAGTTCAAGAGATGCTCTATAGATTTTAATTCTTTTACTTGTGATTTGTAACCTAGAGGAATTCGTCATTTTGCATAGGAATGCAAAATGATGGATGTGAGAAGTAGTATTTGATAAAATGTGACTTAGAAATTTATATCATAATGAGACTACTTGGCAGTATCAAAGGATGCAGTTAGGTTGATGTTATTAGTCTAGTTAATGATGGCATTTGTAATATTGACGGGAATAAGAGCAGACAGTACTGAAGAGAAGCAAGTGCAGCTAGAGTGAAAAGACAGGAGTTAATGTGTTTTCTTTGTTTTGATTTGTCTGTCCTGTCATGAAGGTTCCTTTTAAATTGTTATTCATATTGTGGGTATATTGTATATTTTGGATAAGGTGGCAGCAAAACTTTCTGTTCAGTCTCTTTATATGTTAGAAAATATGTAAGTACAACTTAATGGAATGAAAACGATACTAACTTTATCAGTTTCTGAGGGATTGGAAGACCTGTCTTCCATTTCTGAAACTAATTGTGAGATAACAGGGGATTTTTCCTTTTATCTGAGATTGGGTCAGATGTTAGTGGTTTTTGAAGAGAAATAGCTGAGCCCTTTTAAGAAAGGAAAATTTATATGGGAACTCTAATATATAAAAAAGTGCATTTGCTCTGGTTTTTGTAACCTTAACACTCGGAAACCACAGGCTAGATAACTGTTAAGATCCTCTGATGTCCAGCTGTAATCTTTTAAGTTCTGAAGGATCTAGGATCAATAAGAACATCTGAAATTACCTTTTTTGGACCAAGAACCAGGGAAAAAATACAGTAATTTTTCATTCTGCCTACTTTAAGTACATTAGTTTAAAACTTAGGATCCACATCCTTGTCACTGCGCTCCTTGTAACCATGCCTGCAGGCAAACTACTGTTTAGTAGAACTAGGAGGCTATTCCATATTGATCTAGTGGCTGTAATTTGGGGAAAATAGAGAAGAAGCCTTCAACTAATTTGTTAGATTTTGGTGAAACAAGTAGTAAATGGGACAGATATTCAAGAATAATGCAGAAATGCACTAGATGAGGACACACATCTCTGCGGATTGCTTGTGCAAGAATTGACCAACCAAACCCAGTTTACCCATCCTTTAAGAAAACTGAAATAAAGTTTCTCTCTTTTTTCTTTTATACTGAAGTTAATCTGTACTGATCCCACTCTGTTTGCCTTTATGTTTAAGTTCAGGCTGCTTTTTCTCCTCAAATGGAAAGTTGGATTATCTCATGCTATATTTTTTCCAAAAAGTGTTTTTTTGATAATAACTGACAATAATTGAGGACCTATATTGTGTATCAAGTGCTTTTCTTAGCACTCAAAAGTACCAACTTTAAATTACCTTGATAATTCTGAGGTGGTAGGGATTATTTTGTTGAGTAAAAACATCTTGTTTTTAACTTCTGCCTACTTTATTTTAAGATTATTTTTGGTCCCATTGTAAAATAAACTAAGCATATTTACAGTTTTTAGTTTTTCTGGTTTCTTTTTTAAAAATATTTAAATTTCTCTGATTTAGTTTGACTAAAAATGTGTTAATATGTGCCTGTATGTCAAAGCTATATTTTTTGTTTGAATATCACCCTTGAATCTAATATTTTTGTAAATAAGAGTATGTTTGTAATCTTACAGCTAGCACACTCCTCATTGGGTTTAATAACTTAGGAAAATTATGATAGGATGCATGTTAGAAGTATGTACCTTTGAGGTTCTTATATTTGGTTTAAGAAAATTGAATATTGGGAGTAATGATGAATTAATTCTTCATAGTGATTTTTTTCCCTGGTATTCATCTGATGCAATAAGTTTGAATGTATAAAATCTCACCTGGTTTCTTTAGGTTTTGTTTGTTCCTATAATGTTTATTTCTTTTTAAAACCAAGAGTTGCTGAAGTGATCTTGTCTTACTCTGAGTTGGTTTTAGCTAAATGATTCAGTCTTCTCCCCTGCCACTTTCTTCCCTTGTTCTTTATCTTTCCTGTTGAATATGAGGGTTTGTTTTTTTTCCCCCAGGTTGAATTGACCAAAGCAATGGTTATGGAGAAGCCTAGTCCCCTGCTGGTCGGGCGGGAATTTGTGAGGCAGTATTACACACTGCTGAACCAGGCCCCAGACATGCTACACAGGTACAGCATTTTTTTTTTCCCTGCATCATTGAATGCTGTTCTTCAGTATATAAGTACTTATCCTTGAGATTCTTTTCTTCATCATGCACCTGTATGATTGTTACATAATAGTGCTTTGTACCTAAGTATGAATAAATAAATTTTAAATTCAAAATTATTATATAATAATTGGTGAAACAATAGAATGTACATATCTTAAAAAATTAGATTGTTACCTAAACTTATATACTATTAGAAAAATAATGCCTGAAAATGTGTAATCATTTGTCTTATTTTGCTGTTTTTTGAGAATCATGAATTATTTAGTAAGAATGTATTGAAGATTGAAGATTGTTAAAACTGTAATAACATACTTTTGTGTTGATGTGCTTTAAAAAATTGGGATATCTTTGTGGTGAAAATGATACGTGTTTGTTGTCAAAACAGATGTATGAAATAAGCGTGGAAGTCTCTAGTAAAACCATGCTAATAATTTTTCTATTTATATGTAAACATCCCCCCCCCCACCCCAAGGCCCCAGTAGATAGTTGTACGTCATAGCTGCACATCCTTCTAGTTGCTGTATGTGGGACGCGGCCTCTGCATGGCCGGACAAGCTGTGCGTCGGTGTGCACCCAGGATCCGAACCCGGGCCGCCAGTAGCAGAGCGCGCGCACTTAACCGCTAAGCCACGGGGCCGGCCCTGTGTAAACGTTTTTAATATACTGTCTTTTAGCTTTTTTACTTGATAATCTGGGGTGGGGCCGGCCCTATGTAAACGTTTTTAATATACTGTCTTTTAGCTTTTTTACTTGATAATCTGGGGTCTCCTTAAAAGAGTAGAACATGAATCACATTAATTTTAGTATCCACAGAGTTTTTATTTTATAGGGATGTAGCATACTTTAATCCCCTAATGATGAATATGTTAGGTTGGTTCCATTTTCTCTTACAAACAATGCTGTATTATACAAAACTCTTAAATCTGTTTATATGGACTTGTTAGAATAATTTCTTAGAAATTCTAAAATGTGTATTTGGTGGACCAGAACTACTTTTTCCTTTATACTTTGACCAGCATGTTTATTGGATAACACGTGATTATTAGATACAAAAGAATATTTTATAAATTTGTCTTGAGTCCTTGCTCTGAAAATGGAAAATATCTCCTGTGTTTTATTTTATTCATTTATTTATTTTGGGTGAGGAAGACTAGCCCTGAGCTACCATCCAATGCCAATCCTCCTCTTTTTGCTGTGGAAGATTGGCTGTGGGCTAACATCAGTGCCCATCTCCCTCTACTTTATATGTGGGATGCCACCATAGCATGGCTTGACAAGCGGTGCATAGATCTGTGCCCCGGATCCGAGCCACTGAACCTGGCCTGTGAACCCCCAGCCACCGAAGTGGAGCATGTGAACTTAAGCACTGTGCCACCAGGCCGGCTCCTCTCGTGTTTTTTTTTTTAAGGTTTTACAATTTCCAAAACACTTTCATTTGTTTCCTCTTGATCTTTACAAAAACCTTTTAGTGAGGCATTGTAGGAGAGTTAACTTCATTTTGCAGATAAAGATGCTAAGGGGTTAAAAGCTTGCTGGTATTCACATGACTATTAAGTGATAGAACAAATCTCCAAATTGTTTTTCTTTTCATTGTATTTTATGTCCAAATTTTATTCTATGCCCTTAGAATTTAGATAAATTTGGAATTTAAAAAGGAGCAGGAGTTGAAAGAAACCAACCAAATGCGTTAATATATTTCTTTTCAATATTATTTGTTGATTCTAAATCAAAACGTGAAAAACCTTTTATTCACGTTTCATCTCTGAAGGACATCTTAGATACAATGAAAAGTGGCTTAGTCAGTAGTGAACTGATTCATTGGCTGACATGCAGCCTTTTAATAACTTTAAAAGTTGAAAGGTGGGGGCTGACCCAGTGACGTAGTGGTTAAGTTCGAGCTTTGGAGGTTTGGATCCCGGGCACAGACCTACGCACTGTTCATCAAGCCATGCTCTTGCAGATGTCCCATTTATAAAGTAGAGGAAGGTGGGCATAGATGTTAGCCTAGGGCCAATCTTCCTCAGCAAAAAGAGGAGGATTGGCAACAGATGTTAGCTCAGGGCTAATCTTCCTCACCAAAAAAAAACTGTTGAAAGGTAGACTTGGAGTTCTCTTGGGCCTGGATCTGTCCCCTTTTTTGGAGGCAGGGAGAGGTGGAATCAGGATGTAGAATGAAATGTATGGGCTCATTTGTGAAAAATTGTTTATATGGAGTACAGATGTCAAGATATCCTGATAGTAGTTATCCCTGGGTCAGGGCATTTCTGGTGTGTGTGTGGATTTTCTGATCCAGTATTATTGTAGTGAAAGCCAAGCTATTGAGGATATAGATGAATTAAAGCTGGAGAATAAAAGACTGAAGCTCTTAATTTGTCAGCAAAAATTGTTAAAAACTACTCCAAAAACCCACCTGCTTGAGTTACTGTGTTTTTAAGGGAATTCTTCACATGTATTCTCAGATGTAAAAGGACTCTCCAATTCTATGAAGAGTAGAGATGTCCTGATCTGTATCAAAACTGCCTGTTTTCTTCTTGAGTGAAAACAAGAACTTCTGTTTGGGGATCCGAACCTATGAACCCCAGGCCGCCGAAGCGGAGCGTGAGCACTCAACCGCTGCACCACCAGGCCGGCCCCTTCTGTTTTATTTTTAAATGGCCTTCCTGACATGAACTACAAGATCCTTCCCAGCATGATCCTCCTACCCTGAGATCTGGAACTTGTGACTTGTAAAATAAGTGTTCTGCCTCATTGACCAAATCCATTCCCCTTCAGCAAATGTTGACTGACATGTGGGGCTGGATGTATGGTTGTGTACAAAGGTTGAAAAACACATTCCTGCCTCAGAGAGTTCCAGTGAGGCAGATAGGTACCAAACATGAAAAAGAAATACCTTGTCTTAGGGTGCTTGATGATACAAGTAAATTATCTTCCTGTTTTACAGATTTTATGGAAAGAACTCTTCTTATGTCCATGGGGGATTGGATTCAAATGGAAAGCCAGCAGATGCCGTCTATGGACAGAAAGTAAGCATACTAAGCTTTTATGTAAGCTGTTAAGCAGCTGAGAAATAACCCATAAAATTGAAGTGGGTACGTGCTTAATAGATTTGCTGATATTTAAAGATCAAATTTCTCAACCTTTTAGAAATTTAGGTATTCAATAACTATTTGAGTAATATGATAGTCATAGAGAAGCTTATGATGTCACATTTGCTCATTTTTTGTTACATATTTTGAAATTTTTTTATCTTAAGAGTTACTTGGTTTTAGCATGGGAATCATCGTAAACGTTTTTTAGGTATGTTAATTCAGGACAGTTATTTTAAAAGCCTTGAGGTGGTCACTGGGAATATACTGTATTAAGACAAATTGGAGTAGGGTCTGTGTAGTTTGTAATTGAAACGTGCAAATTCTCTTGACCTGTGTTGTGTTAGAAAGTTTTTTTTGTTGTTGGAGATTGTATAACTTTTAGAGCATTAATTCTTGCCTCGATTCCTTAGGAAATCCATAGGAAAGTGATGTCACAAAACTTCACCAATTGCCACACTAAGATTCGCCACGTTGATGCTCATGCCACTCTGAATGATGGTGTGGTGGTCCAGGTGATGGGGTTGCTCTCTAATAACAACCAGGCTTTGAGGAGATTCATGCAGACATTTGTCCTTGCTCCTGAGGTATGAAAAAAGAAACAGTGATAGATTGTGCATATCTTTAAAAACTGTTCGTTTTGAAATTTCAAGCTTACAGAAAAGTTGCAATAATAGTACAATAACTCCCACATACTCTTTACCTAGAGCGACTAACTATTAACACTTGTTCACACGTTTATTTTTTTTTTGCTTATCATTTATAATTCTAAACCATTTGAAAGTAAGTTGGAGACATCATGCCTAGTCATCCTCAGATTATTTAACTGAGCATTTCCTAAGAATAAGGATTTTTCTCTTCCATAACCATAGTACAGTTACCAGATTCAAGAAGTATTGATGTAATACAGTTATCAGTCTACAGTCTATCTTTAAATTTTGGTAATTGTGCAAATAATGTCCTTAATAGTGATTTTTTTCCCCATGGTCCAAGATTCAATCCAAGATTACACAATGCTTATGGCAATCATGTCTCTTTAATTTCCTTTAATTTGCAGTAATTCCTTAATCTTTTGTTTTTCATGGCAATGGCATTTTTGAAGAGCACTATCAAGTTACTTTGTCGAGTGCTGCAGTTTGAATTGTCTTGTATTTCCTATGATTAGACGTAGGTTATACACAGGAGTGTCTTCCAGTGCCTCACGTTAGGGAGGCACTTGATGTTGTTTAGTCCTATTATTAGTGATGTTAACTTTGATCACTTAGTTAAGGTGATGGTTACTAGGTTTTGCCAGTGTAAAGTTAGTATTTTTACTTTTCTCATTAGCAAGTAAATTGTGGGTGATTTTTTGAGACTATGCAAATATCCTGTTCTTCATCTAACTTTACTAGTTTTAGCATTCTTTGATGATTCTTGCTGGAATCAGCTGCTACTCTGATGGTTACAAATGGTGATTATCTAATTCTATCATCCTATGTTTATTTCTTGGCATTCTGCTGTAAATAACTTGGCCTTCTCTCCTGTCTTTTATCAACTCATGGAGTCTTTGGTTATTTAATACATTACTAACTTTATATTGATGTCTAAAATGCCCCATATCTGGTAAGTCTGAACCCCTTCAAGGTGGCTTCTGTGTTTTCTTTTTATTTTTTTGAGCTCTTGGTAGCTTTCTGGCACAAGATGTTTTGGGCTCATCCTGCTCTGTCCTTGCTCCAGCCCCAGTTCTGGAGTCAGCTGTTTCTTCAAGGGGCCCTGGTTCTTTTTAGTTATCATGCTTATCATGAGAGAACCACAGGTTTATGTTGAATTAATTGCATTTGTACTGTCTTCTCGACTGATCCAGACTGAAAAAAGTCAGGAAGCCTATCTGCATAAGCATGTGGAAGTGGCTCAATAAGGTCTTGCTGATTAAATGTTTTCTCTAGCATTACTCTTAAGATAATTTTCTGTTTAGGATAGTGTATCTGAAACTCCTATCATTTTACTGTTTAAATATAAAATTGCTTGATTGTCTTTTTGATAAATTACATGAAGTCACTTTAGTCATGATTTTTAGAGCAAGGCTTAGATTATTTGCATCATAAACCTTGACGGACTTCTAAATATGCAAGGAATCACGTGGGATATAATTGCCAATTATGAGTTTACTTATAGTTCCTTTTTTCCTTTAAAGAGGAAGAATCTAACATTGCCTTAGTATAATGCATTGTTACCTAAACTGTCTCATTTAATACTCAAAGCTCTAAGGTATATGTTGGTATCCCTCTTTTTACAGATGAGGAAACAGCCTTAGAAGTTGAATAACTGGTAAATGACATAGTGGGATTTAGACTCAGGTGTGTCTTGTCCTCGAGTAGGCAGACCTTTTCAGCTTCACCACCCTTGTGTGCTTGGATACAGATTTAGGGAGTTTTAAGTATCTGCTGCGGTTGGTAATATGTATGTATTGTTCAAGAAGTGATTTGAGGTGTGTCATCTTACATACTTAGAGTTTTATCAGTTTTTAGGTATCCATCTGGTATTTTAAGCAAGCAATATATTTCAGTGTAGTTTTTAACAACCATAATGTAGAGCAGGATCTTTCCACCTTGGTGCTATTAACTTGGGGACAAATAATTCTTTGTTGTGGGGGCTGTCCTGTGCATTGAGGATGTTGAGTAGCATCCCTGCTCTCTACTCAGTAGTTGTCAGTTGCATTCCCCACTGTGAAAATTGAAATGTCTCTCGACATTGCCAGATGTCCCCTTGAGGGGGGCAATATTGCCCTCAGTTGAGAACCACTGGTGTCGAGTGGTTTGGCTTTTTAAAAGTCTGCTGAATAAGTGAAAACTTTGTTGGCATTGCAGGGCTCTGTTGCAAATAAGTTCTACGTTCACAATGATATCTTCAGATACCAAGACGAGGTCTTTGGTGGCTTTGTCACTGAGCCTCAGGAGGGTAAGTTATTGTCTAAATTTTTTTTGATGGCATCAGATTGACCTGAAGCGAATATGGGTTTCTTGAATGTTTTCATTGTACTCTGTGTTCTGCATTAATAATTTCTAGTTGTCAAGACATATGGAGGGAGAGTCTGAGTTTTTAACCTACTTGAAGCTAACAGGTTAGCCTACTTCATGGATACTGGTAGAAGACATAAACTCCTCAGTCAGAAGTAGACAGGCACAATAGTAGCATTTTTGCCACAGTGTCCATAGGACCCTATGAAGCAGTCCAGATGATACCTGCACTAAAGTGGGGTGCATCACAAGAGTGGGGAACCCTAAGTTTAGGGAACCTAAATCTTTTATAATGGGCAGTAAACATGCCTGCCCTTTGCTCTAGAGGGAGACATTATTTTCCAAGGCTATTTGCTATATAAGTGTTCTTAAAAGATAGTCTGGAACAAAGGGTTGCCATTGCTTCAATTGTAAGATGTGCAGAAACACAAGAGACCCATGGAAAATTGTCTTTAAATAAATAATTTATTAGTATTTTAGTGTTTTCTATATGGCTGAGAAGATTCTAAGTGCTTTATATTTATTATGTAACACAACAGCCTTATAGATAAGTACTGTTAGGTGCTGTTGTTTCCATTTAATGTGTTAGAGCACTAGGATGCAGAGAAGGAATTTGCCTGATGTCGTATAAACATAGCTAGTTAGGTGGTAGAGCCTGCATTGGGTTACTGCATTACACTGGATTACTGGATTATCGCATTGCATTACTGGCAGTGTGCCCTCAGACTCCATGTTCTTAATCCAAACACTCCAGTAGCCTTCATTCCGTCCTTAAAGCCTATCCCATGATTTTACCAAATTGCCCTGTTTCTTTACTTTTTTATATATGTGTGCTTTTATTTCATTGCTTTTTTGATCACGGTGAACATTGTGAAAGTGAATATATTTGTGAATTAAGTAAGCACAAGTTACTTTAAATTTCTTTTCTCACTTAGAATCTGAGGAAGAAGTAGAGGAACCTGAAGAAAGACAGCAGACACCTGAGGTGGTACCTGATGATTCTGGAACTTTCTATGATCAGACTGTCAGGTTAGGAAAACTTTGTTCATCTGTCCAGAGCTGCATGAGAATTTGGGTTGTCTAGTCTTACTGTTTGCTAGAAGGCAGTCATGTATTCTCAGAATTATCTCAGAAAATAATGACAATTTCCCAGAAGAAAGGTTTTACTGCTGGTATTTCTGAGCTAACAAAAATATAAACTTATTTAATATAGATTGTACTATGAGGACTACTTCAATAGTATCCATCAGTTGCTTTTTGGTTTAGTTTTTTCTTGGCGGTAAGTGAAAAATAGATTTGGGGTTTCTTATCAAGTATTTAACAAATCAGGGCCGGCCCCGTGGCTTAGCAGTTAAGTGCGCGCGCTCTGCTACTGGTGGCTGGGGTTCAGATCCCGGGCGCGCACCGACGCACCGCTTCTCCGGCCACGCTGAGGCGGCGTGCCACGTACAGCAACTAGAAGGATGTGCTTTGGGGAGAAAAAGGGAAAAAGAGGAGGCTTGGCAATAGATGTTAGCTCAGGGCCGGTCTTCCTTAGCAAAAAGAAGAGGATTAGCATGGATGTTAGCTCAGGGCTGATCTTCCTCACACACACAAAAAAGATTTGCTTATTGAGTGCTTTCCTAAAAAGTCTTGTTTTAATACTCAGATATGTAATTCTTAAATCTTCTTGGGAGGGAAGGAGCTATTTTTGGGTTCAAGTCTCTATAGTTTATTCATATATACTTGGGAATTTCTTGCTAAGTCAAAGGAAGCAGGATGATATTTCTCAAATTTTCCTGTGAAAGCAATGACTTGGAAGAACATTTAGAGGAACCTGTTGCTGAACCAGAGCCTGATCCTGAACCAGAACCGGAGCAGGAACCTGTGTCTGAAATTCAAGAGGAAAAGTCTGAGCCAGCATTGGAAGAAACTGCTCCTGAGGAGGCGCAGAAGAGTTCTTCTCCAGCACCTGCAGACATCGCTCAGACAGTACAGGAGGACTTGAGGGTATGCAGCATGTCCTCGTTGTTATTCTGTTTCTAGTTTACTTTTGAAAATCTCTCTTCCCCTTTATTATTGTTCGGTTGACTTTTGTACGTGCGTTTTTATATTGGTGGTTCAGACGTATTGAGCCAAGCCTCAGGTAAGAAGAAAAATGCCTATTGCTTTATAATACCAAAAATAACTTTTTTTTTGCCTCTAAGGAAGCTTTAAAACTTCTTAGACCAGAAATTTCAGGTGCTGTTTTATCACTATATCAGTGATATGGTGATCTCTTCTTTTTAATATTTTATCTTTCAAATGGCAAATTATTACATGCTTATTATAACAAACAAGTGATAATGTATCTTTTTTTTTTTGCTGAGGAAGATTAGCGCTGAGCTAACATCTGTTGCCAATCCTCTTCTTTTTGCTGAGGAAGATTGGCACTGGGCTAACATCTGTGCCCATCTTCCTCTACTTTATGTGTGGGATGCCTGCCACAGCATGGCTTGATGAGCCGTGTGTAGGTCCGCACCGAGGATCTGAACCTATGAACCCTGGGCCACTGAAGTGGAGTGCACGAACTTAACCACTATGCCACTGGGCTGGCCCCAGTAACGTATTTTTAAGAAAACGTAGCACAACAGACTTTCCTGCCTTTTTCTATGAAATCTAATTGAGGATAACTTTACTGTAGAAGTAGAAACAAACTGCTGAAATATAACTGCTTTTCTAATTAGAATACCTGATTTCAAAAGTTTGAAGTTTTTCAGTTACTCTTCCTGAGTCATATCAGGATATTAACTGAACTCAAAACCTTTACAGTTGATGCTCCTGAAGTAGTATGTTTTAGTGCTGTATTTATGGGATCAGGGTTCTTATAGTATTATTTGTCTAACAGTTGATTCAAGTGCCTCTGTCCTAGGCATTGTTCTAGGTTTGGAAACTATTGGTAAAACATATAGGGTTCTTGGTCTCTCTGGCAGCTAGTAGGTGAATAGGAAAGAAACGGTGAAATGACATAGCTTGCAGGGGGAAAGTAGGTTGGCTGGATTGAGAATGGATGACCAGTTAGGTGGCTGTTATAGTAGTCCTGGGGAGAGAAGATATGTTGGATTAGGGTTGTGGCAGTGGAGATAGAAGATAATTAAGAGGCAAATAACAGGATTTGGTAATTTTGATATGGATTGAAAAAACGTTCAAGATAATTCTAAAGTTGGTGTAATTGGGTTGCTGTTTGCATCATAGATTGGAGGAAGCATAGGAGGAAGAGCTGGTTTTGGAGGAGAGAGAATTTTCTTTGATTTACAAACTTGAAATTGAGTGACAGTGGCTTCTTAGACGTTAAGCCTCTCATATTTTGCTGGTACTTGATGATTTGTCCTAAGGGATTTTAGTACTAAATTTGTAAGTAGGGGAAAAAGGAATATCAAGATACTTATAAACTCCATCCTGTTTATGAAAATGGGTTGTGTATATTATGTACAAGAAATCAAGAGCTAATAGCTTTTATATTGTTTTGATATGTGGTGTAATCAACTAATGTTGTTGTTGTTCCCTTAGACATTTTCTTGGGCGTCTGTGACCAGTAAGAACCTTCCACCCAGTGGAGCTGTTCCAGTTACTGGGATACCACCTCATGTTGTTAAAGTACCAGCTTCACAGGTGAGTTTCTAATTAAGCTTGTATATTATCAATTTTACCTGTATTTTGTGTAACGTGGTTTCACAGAGGTTTAGAGAATCGGAGAACTGGTATATAGGGCAGAGGAGAAAGGGTACAAAGTGGTTTTTAATGATTTTTTTTTTGAGAGAACTGTCATTTTTGAGTTTAAACCTTATTGTTAGCTAAGAAATTTCACAAGAAAGAAGGTAAGCTTGCTTTGTTTTTACACAGAAGTTAACATAAATTTTTCAGCCTCGTCCGGAGTGTAAACCTGAATCTCAGATTCCACCGCAGAGGCCTCAGAGGGATCAAAGAGCGCGAGAACAACGAATAAATATTCCTCCCCAGAGAGGACCTAGACCAAGTAAGAGCTCAGAAGGGTGACTTCTCTAGTTTGGGTGATTTTGAGGTGAGAGCTTGTTTTATGGGGGTGGTTGATATTTGTATACTTAAATAAACAAAAAATATTGTAGAGTTGATGGAATAACCTGTATTTAGGATGGAGAGAAAACTATTGCTTGGAACAGTCTCTGAAAGATGTCTTCTTTCTCTGTCATTCATTGCTGTTTCTGTTTCCTCTTAAGTCCGTGACGCTGGTGAGCAAGGTGATGTTGAACCCCGAAGAATTGTGAGACACCCTGACAGTCACCAGCTCTTCATTGGCAACCTGCCTCATGAGGTGGACAAATCGGAGCTTAAAGATTTCTTTCAAAGTAGGTTATTGAGTTTTTTTTTTTTTGTGAGGAATATCAGCCCTGAGCTAGCCCTGAGCTAACATCCATGCCAGTCCTCCTCTTTTTGCTGAGGAAGACTGGCCCTGAGCTTACTAAATCTGTGCCGATCTTCCTCCCCTTTACGTGGGATGCTGCCTCTGGGACGCTGCCACAGCATGGCCTGACAAGTGGTGCGTTGGTGTGCGCCTGGGATCCGCACCCGGGCTGCCAGCAGCGGAGCGCACGCCCTTAATGGCTACGCCATGGGGCTGGCCCCGGTTATTGAGTTTTAAACACTAGATTTGTCTAATGCAGTGCTGTCCAGTAGAAATAGAAGATGAACCCAAGGTGTAATTTTAAGTTTTCTAGTAATCACATTTAAAAAAGTAAAAAGAAACTAAAGAATTTAATAATTTGTTTAACCCAGTTTATCTAAAACATTATTGTTTCAACGTGTAAAAATATGAGATATTTTACATTTTGTTATACCAAGTCTTTGAAACCAGTGTGTATTTTACACTTAGAGCAAGTCTTATTTCAGACTACCACATTTCAAGTGCTGTGTAGCCACGTGACTAGTAGTTATTGTATTGGATAATGTGTGTGTAATATTTAAAGGAAATGTTCCAGTAAGTTATTTGTGAACCTGTGCTTCACTTGCAGATTATGGGAATGTGGTGGAGCTGCGCATTAACAGTGGTGGGAAATTACCCAATTTTGGTTTTGTTGTGTTTGATGATTCTGAGCCTGTTCAGAAGGTCCTTAGCAACAGGGTAAGCAGTTTTTTCATCTTGATTTTTTTTTTTTTTTTAAATAAGAATGTGTCTTGGCTCTTTGAATGTATTCATCTTTATAATTATGTCTTTTATATGTAAAGTGTAATTTATTGCAACGTTTGGGTAATACATTCCATCGTGTTCAACCATTACCATCGTGTTCAACCATTACCACCAAAAGACCTGGGGGCCGGCATCGTGGCACAAGTAGTTAAAGTGCGCGCGCTCCGTTGCGGTGGCCTGGGGTTCGCTGGCTCGGATCCCGGGCGCACACCGACGCACCGCTTGTTAAGCCATGCTGTGGCGGCGTCCCATATAAAGTAGAGGAAGATGGGCATGGATGTTAGCCCAGGGCCAGTCTTCCTCAGCAAAAAAAGAGGAGGATTGGCATCAGATGTTAGCTCAGGACTGGTCTTGCTCACAAAAACAAAGTAAAAACAGAAGACCTGCCTGGGAGTTTAGAAAAACAAAACCTGTGTCTAAATAACTTAGTTTTTGAATAAGTGAATGAAGAGGATGAATTAACTAATAGTTACCAATGCACTGAGATTTTTACAAATTCTGTTCCTTGGTGGGGGCTTCTGGTGTAGGAGATGAAATACAGTGTTACTTTTAGCTAAGACAACTTAAAGAGCCAGTTTGCCCAGGGCAGTCTTGGTGTATAACTGTTGTCTGAGTACAACTAGGAGGAGCTGCTGCTTTTACTCTCTGTAAGTTGTCTGAGTTTGGAGTCATCCTACCTGAAACCACTTTTATTAGCAGTACTCTTACGAATACGAGTGCTTTCTAATAAGAGAGGTATTTGTAGAATTGGAATCTTATTACTATGTAGTTCTTAAAGAACCCTCCCTTTTACTCACATCTTTCATTAGCGAAAAAGACTTTTTGTAGTGGTCGCAGCAGCAGCAGCAGCAGCAATAGTTGAAGAGAACAAAGGTGTAAATATTGTTAATTTACTGAGATGGCTGTTGGATTTTTAAAACCTCACTTTTTAAAAAAATTGAGGTGAAATTCGCATAACAAAATTAACCATTTTAAAGTGTACAGTTCAGTTGCATTTAATACCCTTTGTTGTGCAACCATCACCTATCTAGTTATAAAACATTTTCATCAAAAGAAAGCCCTTTACCCATTAAGCTGTCCCTCCCCATATCCCGTGTTCCCACCTCCTGGGAGCCACTAATCTGCTTTCAGTCTCTGCGCATTAAACAACACATTTTATTAACCAGGTGATTAGAATAGAGAAGTGTAGATCAGTAGTTCCCAGCGGTTTTCCTGAACTTCTGATGTTCTCCAGAATGTTAATGAGTAAACTGCAAAGTTTGATTGTTGTGGTCATGACCTCATATGAACCTTAATCTGCAGATGTGCAATAACTTTCAAACTGTTTGACCACTATTTTTGTGAAGCATCTCTTGCAAAACAGTGAGAAATGAGGAGAGAACAGTGGCTTACCTCACCAAAGCCACAGAATACTGAACCTAGAAATGTGCAGTAGGCTTTATGGAAAAATCCATCAGTCAACATGCAGTAGGTGCAGTGGCCAACCTTTGTGTTGCAGCCTTGAGTTCATACTTCCTTTGAGCCTATGATATTCCCAATGTGCCAAACGAGGTCGGACCTGATAACTGGCTTCCTAGTTAATTGTCCAAGATAAGAGGGTGGTTTCATTTTATGCTTGTGGGTAAGCCGTGGCATCTTTATGCATAAGAATTGTTTGAGGTAAATTTCCTCAAAAAGGGGCCATCAGTATGTCTGGTACCTTTTTTTCATTCAGATTGCTTCTACCCTTTTGATAACTCCTTAGAGATGTCTTCCGTAACTACCTTTTAAAAACATCTCCAGCCCCAACCTCTCTCGCCTTATCTTTCAGACTTTAATTTGGTTTTATTTTTTCTATTGTATCTACAACATTGCCTGGAACAGTGCTTCAGATTAATATGTGTGAAGTGATTTATATAGTGTGTATATAAAAAAATATAAATATTTATAATATTTACATTGTGTTAAAATATTTTTATCTGTACGTGTACAAATATAAATACATATTTAATGAGAATTTAAAATAGATATTAGAGTTGGAGCTCAAAAGAGGCTCCCCCCCACCATATGCACATTTCCTCATGTGTACTTTCAGATCACTCCTTTGTACTTTGGGAACTGCAAATATAGCTTGGCTTTCCCTCGTCACACTATGTTGGTAAAAGTCTACCATACTCCCTGCAGAAATTTTTTATGAGTTCAGAAATAGCTTATATAACACTGACATGTGTTTGACATGCTGTAGTGTAGTGTAGTGGTTCAGAGCTTACACTTTCCAGTCACAATGCCTTGGTTTACATTCCTTTTCTGTCACTTACTAGTCTTGTGACCTGTGGGGTAAGTTCCTTAACCTCCCTGGCCCTTAGTTTGTTGGTCTTTAAAATAGGTGTAATAATAACCCCCAGGGGGTTGTTGTGAAGATTAAATGAGATAATAAATGTGAAGTATATAGAACACTTCTCTGTATAGTAAGTACTATTAAATGTTTATTTAAAAAAATATTTCAGTGAGTGCCAGTGAGGGGAGTGTAAATTGAATTCATTGGAATCTTGAGTAACCCTTTGTTTTCTACTTTAGCTCTATTGGGTGAAAAGAATGCCCCAGCTTAGTGTGGATGTATCTTTTTCTTCCTTCGCTAAGATCTGTTGTCTTTATTATCTTTGCTATTTTCCAAAATTTTACTAAGGGAAATAGCTTTATGTTAAAGTTATATTTAGATGAAGTTAATGATGTTTTTGAGATGTATATGTACTTTGTATAAATATGTGCAGCACAAAATCTTTCCACAATAGGTGGTGATGAGGTTTTATTCTGAGAGTTCAAAAATCCATGCAGAAGGTGGCAATTCTTATTTATATTATTCTATTTATATAATTCTATGGGAAAATAAGATTTGCTTTAATAAGTACGAATGAGTTACTTGTGCTGCTGTGCTATTTAAATTGACTTTTTGAATTAGCCTCTCCATGTATTTGTTATTGGGGAAAATTTTGTGTTCTGAGTTCAAAACAAAAACTGAACTGTGAGAACGTAGCTGATTTGTAAGCTACTGGTTCTCTATGATAGCCTTGTTGTGTCTTCGATAGTCAGTAGCCCATAAGCACTCTGTAAGTCTGCTTACCTTGCTTCTTGCAGCCCATCATGTTCAGAGGTGAGGTCCGTCTGAATGTGGAGGAGAAGAAGACTCGAGCTGCCCGGGAAGGGGATCGTCGAGATAACCGCCTGCGGGGACCTGGAGGCCCTCGAGGTGGGCTGGGTGGTGGAATGAGAGGCCCTCCCCGTGGAGGCATGGTGCAGAAACCAGGATTTGGAGTGGGAAGGGGAATTGCTCCGAGGCAGTGAATTGCTCTTCACTGATCTTCCGGCAGCAGTACAAATCCTAGCTCCTGCAGGATGGTGAATTTCTTCAGCCAGCCTTTGGTGTCTTGGAACATGACCCCCTAGTCTATTATAAACTGCTTAAGTTTGTACAATTTTACTTTTTGTGTTAATGGTGTGTGCTCCCTCCTCCTCCCTTCCCTCCCGTCACCATTTAGTCCTTCACTCCAATTTTGTGGAATGATATTTTAGAAAAAACGGATTTTTAAAGAAGAAAAAAAAAAAGACTGAATTTCCTTGCTTTACTTGGCATATACAGACTGGATTTTTTTTTTAACAACCATTTCCCCAAAGGAATGTGTCTTGCTTATTACTGACATTTGGTATGTTTCATTCATTGGAATATTTCTTACTTATTTTCTACATGTTTCAAAAGCCTGTGAGAAATACAGGATTTGATAAACATTTTGAAGGCAGGAAAAACCTAAATTGTTTCTTCTTTGAGAGTCTTGACTACCTTCTGGTGTGGAGAAATTGCCATTGGAAAAATTGACAGTTCTGATTCTCACTGGTATGGTTAAAAACTGAATAAAAGATGTTTATTAGAGTTTTTTCCTTCTGATATGTGATCACAAAACAATTCTAAAATCTACTGTTTTTACCATAGAAATTTAAATTGTGAGATAGGTTTTAAATGTCTAGAATGCAACTGATATGCTTTTCTTGAACTGTTAGATTTTTTTTGAAATAGAGTTTTTTCATGTTTAATTTGTATTTGTAAAAAAACAAAAAAACAAAAAAAATCCCAAAATCTGAATAACACAAAACCAGAGCAAAACTGTTGTGCCTTCTATTTATCTTTGATTCTAGTCCTGCAACTGTTTAAAGGAAAACAATAAAAGAAAAAGTCTAGATTTGTTTTATCAGGTTCAGAGTATGTTGAGAATTGTGGAATTCATCTTTTACCTTGTATGTCTTCTGTTTATTTGTTATGCCGTCTTCTGAAATTGAGTCTCAAACTGGAATGCCTTTGAGGATGGATGCTTCCTTTGGGGTCCTTTGACCTGAATAGTTCAGCATTCATATTAACTTTTGTTTCGTTATCTGTTCAGAATCCTAATCATAGTCCATGAGAAGGAATGTGACTTTAATATTGGACTTTGCTGATATGCTTGAGTGCCTACTAGTTTTCTTTCTTTGAATCATAGCCATTTGGTAAATTTTTTGTTTTGTTATGTTTCTCTTATTGATGGGCATGCAGTGGGTGTTTCTTGGAAATGGCCAATTTTTAAAAAATATTTCTGGTAGAAAATCTGGCAATATAGACTAATACTCGTTTTGCATAGTATGTTTTTGTTGAGTGCTGTGTGCGAGGTGGGCGAAGGTTTTGTTTTTACACATTTGTGAAGCAAGCCTTTCTGTGATAACTTGTCATTACTAGCTGAAGGGCAACGAGATTGTCAAATTTAACTTATTTATTTCCTTCATATCAGTGTTCATCCTTAGGACTGTTGTTTGAGGATAGTATATGAGTAGGAATAGGAATGTTTGTTTTACTGTTACTGGGAAACTCGAGATTTGCTGAAGGGCGTAGTCTTAAACTAAAATGAAGTTTGATATTATCAGTTGGTCCTTAGTACTTCAAATATTTGAAAATTGGCAACATCTCTTTCACATAAAGACACTTATATAACTGAGTCATGTGGCTGTTTTTGGGTCAGTTTAAATAACTATTTGGTAACCACTTCATTTGGCCCAGGTCAGTGATAATTGGAAGAAATTCAGTTTGTACTTTTGTAGCTTATATTAAGCATGTGGTGGAAAGAAAAAAAAACTTAGCCTTAGTTATTTTTGAAAACAATTTAAGTTGCAGTAACTGTAAAGTCATAAATTATGGATAACTTAGAAATTGTTTTTCACAAGTGAATTCTAAACCTTACATTTCAAAATAGGAGTCCTTCCTATGCAGAGGTTCAAGGGCACTAACTAGATGCAGATTCAAATGGGCAGTGGACAAAAAAATTCTCAACTTCGGGCTGTTATTATGAGAACATTATTATAGAGAATGTTATTATAGAGAACATTTGGAAATGTGGGAGATTTTTGCGGGGGTGGGGTTGAGGGAGGTTACATTTTTCACATCTGTAAAAATGAAGCAACTCCATTGAGAACGCGGATAGTCCCTACTCAGTACTACGGTGTGTGGTGGGCAGAGTGGGGGATTAGGACAACTGGAGTGAAGACGCCTTCCTTTGAAATACAGTCTCAGATAAATAAAATAAACGAATTAGCAAATGGAAATCTCTTTCAGGAATTATAGTAACATCTGCAAGTAATTAATAATCTCACTTTTCTGTATTTGTACCAATTGTGTGGTTTTAAAAAAAAATTTGGAGAGGTTGTAGCAATATGCTAGATGCTGCTTGTAACTTGTTGCAGGGAGTTACTGCATAATCTCAGAAAACAAAAGGTTGTCTCTATAATTTGAAGTCATCAGAATTGGGATGATTGTGGAGTTTTGAATAGCTTTGGACTTTGTAAATAGGATGTAGCATCATGGTTAACACTATTAAGAATCTGGATTTCATTGTTTATATTATTGCTGATGGACTAAACATGATACTCTAGAGACAAACATTCACACTGGTAGAAAGCGAAAATAAAATAGGTTAGGTGGGCAAGATGTTCTATAGACAGCATCAGCTCATCACATTCAGCTTCTTCAGGTTTTCAAATATGATTTTTCATCTGTAGGAATGGCCCAATGTACAGTTCTTTTCTACTGAGCTTAAAACCCACCCTTGACCCCTGAGTATTTTAGTTAGGTAAGATTAGTTTGGTTCAATGAGTCTAGTCTTTTAAGACCTGTTGAAAATAAATAGATCTTGGGCCTTATAAAAGTACTTTTTGTTTGCTTTCATGGTGAGGTTGGGCTTTACTTGTGTATTCCTGTGTTCTCACCTTTTTGAGCTGTTGCTGGGGAGCAGTGAAATGGATAATCCAAAAATAATTGTTTGGCTTTGGATGAGTAGGTTACTACCACAGCGTTAGTTGAATTGCACTTTAGTTTTAGGTAAGAGAACTAGTTAATTTTCACAGCTATCCTGTGGATTAGGTGCTATTTTTCCCAAAGTAATAGATTAAGAAACGGCATCAGAGCAATTAAATGACTAGGCCTCCAAGTCATCCATATAACAAGAAGCAGATTGGCCTCCAAAACTGATGCTTTTTGTCTAGAACCATAATGCCTACCTATTGATATTTTAATGACATTAGGGAATAGGATATGACTATAATAAATTATTACAGTATAGAGACCTGAGTCTATAAAACGTTCAGAGCAAGGTTATTATTAACTGTTCTCCATTTCCTTTAGGGTAACCAAGTAAACATTGATTTTGCAGGGCTTTTTTTTTGATTTGCAGACTATATGGTAACACATAATAATGACTTGTTCTTAGATTATTTTCTTATCTGGTTTGGTAATATATTTAGTACAACCTTGAAATCTGGATGTGAATAATATTTTTATTATAGCATAATCCAGGTGAGTTTATAGCAGTTGTGTTTTGTGCTTATGACTGCCATCCTCTGATACTTTTTCTTCATCCCTTTTTTGAAAACTCTTGTAGAGTTTAATCATTTAGTGGAAAACGTGGCACTTTATAGAAAGCAATTTTTTAGTATCTGTATGGAAATAATTTGTAGACCATTGTTTATACTGAGTGGCTTATTACTTTTAAGTAAATGGTTGTGTTTGTCAAATCTACTGATCTAAAGATATCTTTTATATTAAAGTTTTATTTTTGTGCTTCTTAAAAGAATCTCTGCAGGACCTGCATACAAGTGAGAGGATTGTTGACCTTTTAGTTTAACAGTTTTGAACCTTGTGAAAGAATCAAATGGGGTTCTAGCTAACTGCTCAATATACCAAAAAATGGGCAGTGGACGATTAGAGGATGTCTTCCACAAATGTTTTAGAAACCTTAAAGTATGTGTTAGAAACTTAGCAATGTCTTGTGTGGAATGAGGTTGTGGGTTAAAGTTGCTGATCAGGTAATGGCCGTGTGGCACTAGATGATTAAGGATTTCCGGTTTTAAGCTAGTAGTAACTTTGGGGATTTGTGTGTGTTTACTGTGATATTTAGGTTCTGGGGACCATAGATAGGCTTGTGAACTCTTACTAGACTATATCAAAGGAGAAATGGTGGCCTATGTGAGAGAAAACTTTTATTTACATTCTTTTTAGTGCATATGTATCTAGCTCAGGATAATGCTAAAATTAGACTGCTTTGCTCATGCTTGCATGAAACAGCCTTTCATAATGGTCTGAATGAGTAAAAAGTTGATTAGAGGTAGCCTGAATCCCTTAACCAGTGTTGGTTTTGATTATGCTTATGTACTGGCTTAGAATCAAGGTTGTTTGCTTTTTGATTATATGACTGGTTTTGAAAACCTTGAACAGTCTCCCCTCTTCCAGTTTCCACTTGAACTTGGTAGCTTTTTTTAGTTCCCTGTGAGAGGAAAATAGTATTGGAAATCATTTCTACTGTTACTTCCATAAACCACGTGACCTGGCCAATTACAGAAATCCATACATGTTTAGTAGTTGGACATGTGGCCGGTGTCACGGATTCCTAAGGGACTTGCATCCAGCCAATGTGTCTTAGCTTTTTAAAACAATAAATGAAGGGATGTTTACCAAAAATTCACTATTAAATTCAACAAGCATTTATTTTTCAGAAACCCGTTTATGGGAAGCTTGCCTGTATTTTTGGTAGTAATTAGAGGGACAATTATATCTTGTTTAATCTGGATATAAACAGTTTTAATTATTGCTGTAATTAACCACTTTTGTTACTGATACTCTCCCCAAGCTTTGATGTCACTTGTTCAACTTTGGATTTTGTTTAAATACTTAAACACTTTTAAGAAGAGTGTATATATACTAATTTGGCCCTTTTAAACAAAGACTTTATAGCAAGAAGCTCACATGAGGAAGTAGGGGAGAAGAAACCGACTTTAAGGATTCACCTCACTTGATTAGATTATGTAGAACACATGTTAAAAATAAATTCATATAGGTAGATGTTAGATTTTGAAGAAATGAGGAATGAAGGTGGAACTTTGCTGATGGGATAGGAATTATTTGTGATTTATATGCGAAAATCATAATTTTAAGTGAGAAACATCAGAATATTTCCTTAAAGTTTTTCTTCCCATTCTGATTATTACCATAAGAGACAGGAGAGACTCCTAGAATTCTTTGAATCATAGAATGTTAGTGCTGGAAAGGACTAAGGTGATTTGTACAACCCCTTCATTTTTCAAAAAATACATGGCTCAGAGAATTAATTATTAGCACAGAGCCCCAAATTGGCTCATAGAAGTAACATGGAGCGCCTTCAAGTCTGCCCTAGGTTTGCTGTAGCAAGCCAGAGCTGTTAAAGGTCAGGATGTGAGGAGAAAAGGGAAGGAGCCATATTTCATATGCTTATCCAGTTGCTTCTATAGCTCAGTTTTCATACCCTGGTTTTCTCTTTTCCTTAGAACTTGCTCAATGCCCAGTTCTACCAGGGCCTCTAGTCTAAGGACATTAACTTGTGCTCCCCTCAGGGATGGGTTTACTACTAGCTGTCTGAAAGCTATTGGGTATCCTAATGTTTTAATAGCTGAAACTCAGCTGTAATTTTCTCCTAAATCCTTCAGCATTTTGCATTCTGTACATTGTGGTGCTTTTCCCACCTTGTATTGTTATAACTGTAAGCTCCTAAGGGGCAGCAATTTGGTCTTAGGCATGTATCCTGTTCAGTGCCTGACAGTGCCATGTATGTATTAGGGTCCTAATCTTCCTTTCCAGTGATTTCTCCCATTCTTCCTGGAAGTGATGCTCCAGCCATGCTGAACTACTACTTACTTATGGTTCCTCTAATAAGCCAGGCAGTGCCTTCTCTCTTCCTTCAAGATAGACTTGCATCTGCATCCACCCTGCCCAGTCTCTTGCCATCGAAGTCATTTTTGTCAAGACCTGGTTCAAGAGCTATTTTTTTTTCCCCTAAGAGAGACAAGATTTACACCAGGATTGGGGAGCCTCTTTTTGAGGGGTTGATCTGGCCAGAATTTGAAGTGAACAAATTCAGTCTTATCTACTTCCCTTCCACATTGTCCCTCCTGTTTGGATTCTGTACCAACCTTCATTTTTTAAAATATGTGTTCCTAGAGCATGTTATACCTTTCTCCTAGCTCATAACTTGCCCCTTCCACCTTGAATTAGAATGACCTGTATGTTTTACTACCTTATTAGACTTACTAGATTTACTACCTTATAAGCTCTCTGAGGACAAGGACTGGGAGTTAATCCCTGTATTCCCCTAGAAGGTACAGTGACCTATACGAAAGAGTCCTTAAATGATGACCACGGAGTTGAAGAACTTAAAATATGTTTCTGTTTTCATTCTCACAAAGGAGGCATGCCTAGAGATAAGACCTAATTCAATAAATTTTAGGCACTATGGCATTTCATAGTGGAGGGGATCGTTGGGAAATTTTGAGGGGTGGGCAGAGGAGGGAGGAAGTCACTGGTCTTTTTGAGGTACTTCCATCCCTGGTCTGGGTGATTAGCCGTTTCCTTCTCGTTGTGCTCAGTATATCTTGGGCACTTAGTTTCTATGTGGAAGAATTTTATGTGCCAATTTTCATTTCTTTTCACAGACCTACTCCATTGTTCTTTCAGTTCATGTCATCACCCATACCACAAGTCTAAGCCGTCTGCTTCCCCTTTTCCTACTCCCCACATCCAGTCTCCAGCTAAGTCCTGTCAGTTCTACCTCAACAGTCAGTCTTTCACATCTCTTTCCTCCTCACCTTCATAATTTCAGTGGCCTCTCAGCTTCCTTTACCTCTTCTTACTCTCAGCCTACTTTATACACAATATTAGATCCATCTTACTGAAACATAGCTCTGACCATGTATCCCACGTGTGTGTTCTCTCTCCCCTACTAGACTGTAAGCTCCTTAGGGGCAGGATCTGTGTCTGAGTCATCCTTGTATCTCCCATAGCACCTATCAATAAATATTTCTTGAACAAACAACATAAAGCCTTGTCTTAAGTGAAATGATGTTTTCCAGATTATATGTAGGTTTCTTTCTGGAGTAATTGCAAGACTTCAAAAGTTCTCTCATATAAAAAGTTGGTTAAATACTAATAACTAAGTTAACCACAGAGAAAATTTCAGAAAACTTTAATTTTTTTCCATTGGAATAAGCATGGATATGTGTATGCGGATGGTTCAGTAAATATATTTTTATATACATGTATCACAGAAATTTTACATTCCATCTTCAAACTGCAGAAATAGATTTTTTTTTTTTTTTACAAGCCAAAAAATAACTGCCATAACTTTTATGACTTCATGCAGAAAAGAGGGAAGAGTAAGGGGCAAAAGGGAATTAGTTGTTCAAGGTTAGGTTGAGTCCAGTAAGAAGTAAAAATGTTACATTAAGGAAGCGATTGCTTAACACGCTGCTTAAGGTGATAGCCAAACAAATCCTTAACTGCAGCATTAAGGCCATACCAAGTTTATACATATATACAAAGAAATTTCTGTATAAAAGACATACTGTCATGTTTTCTTCTGGGAAAGGATGAGGAGCTTTGTGAGTAATTCTGACCTGATTTTCTAGGCCAATTAATTGTTTAAGATGTCCCCAGGCTACTTCGTAGAAATCTCTACTTTGTTAGCTGTCAGTTACTGCTATGTGGGCTTGTGACTTTTGTAGTCTCTTATGTGGAAGTATGAATCATCTTGAACCTCTTCCATCATGGGTGATCAAGCACTTTGTAGCTTAACTAACTCACACAGCATATTTACATCTCCTCCCAAAAGTACTGAAGTCACAGAATTGTAACTTGCCTTGTCTTAGCTATAACAGACTCCACAGCCAGTGCTAGCATTGTGACCTAAAGAATTACATGATGCTCTTATGTTCTTAGGGGTTAAAATAATTTTTGAATAGTTAACAGTGTAATGAACCAAAGTGTGAGGTTTCAGGTAACATCCCTTGGAGCCGTTGGACCCCCTGTGTGTCATGACACATTTAAGTTGGCACCTATATTTTTGGAAAAAAGAAAATGTAAAATCACTTGCAGAATTATAACATGGAATTTGCTCTTCTGCCTCAACGTCAAGTCAGGCAACTTTTAAGACAGAGGGTAGGTCTTTTGTGCAATTATCTGAGTGAAGTGGGGAAAATGTAAAGGGCAAATCCTTTGCAGTTATGCAGAAGTCATTTGCTTTGGCAAGGTTTTCTTGGGACTTGAGATTGCACACTCTGGTTTTATTGGCAGAAACTGGCCCATCTTAGTGGATGAATCTTGAGTAAAAAAAAATAAAAAATGGAAAGTTACTAAGTCTACAATAAATTATGTGAATAAAAGACCCCTTTCCCCAGTGACTGACTTTGAGCCTTTATTTGATAATGTTATAAATGTTGTAATTCCCGGTGACTGAGCCTTTATTTGATAGTTATAGTTCATTTTGGAAATCTAATACTACTTTTTCATTAATGTCTTAGCTATGAATTGGATATCACTAGTAGGCCTGTTCATCCCCAGTTCCCTATGGGCCAGTTTCCACGTATGGGTCCAGCCTGTTCAGAACAACTATGGCTGCAAGGTAATTCTGTCTCCTCCCATGGATTCCCTGGGCAGGTCAAGTTTGAGAATGAGGTCTCTGGAAATGGTGTGTCCTGGGGGAGAGGACTAAATTGTGATTTGGAAGCACTTTAGTCTATTTGAACACTTAGAAAGTGAGTAATCACTGTCCGTTCGAATCACGCACCAACCACCCTTCAACCAAAATGACGCGTTATTTACATTGCAGTAATTTGCATCAGTTCTAGAGAAAGTGATTTTAGCCAACAGGTCAGTTATCACGCTGATCCAGATAGTGAGACATGGACATCCTTTGGCGGCCTTACCTAGAGGGCTTAAAAGTATTAAGGGAATTGTCTTAGTCACTTTGTGGTTCACTTGGTACATTTCAAGTCTAATAACAGCAATTGAATTGCGTCCAGTTTTTCAAACATTTGGAAGCCGCTGAGGTCCCTGCTATGTTTGTCTTGACAGTAGCACTTGGCTGTTGAGCTTTTTCTTTTTTTTGAGAGCGTTGCACTATTGTTTTGTCTAATATGCACAAGACTCACATTGGGTAGTCATTTTATCTATGTCCAATATACGAAGTAGCAAGATGCACCCCTTTGGGATTTAATTCACTCATCTCATTTTAACTACTGTTAGTGCTGAAAATATTATAATAGATTAAGTTTTGGAAGATTGAACCATTAAAATATGAAAGTATGAATTTTAAGTGCTCTGAAGTACATTGTGGGAACATCCAATTTTTTAGCTTCTTACTATTCAGGCTAAATGGTGTGTTGAACATGGTATATCTTTAAATGAGGTAGAAATATATCTAATGTGGAAAAAACTGAGTTGAGCAAACTACTTATTTGATATGTAAGCACCACTTTTAAAAAGATTTGGGGCAATCTTTCATTTACTAGAGTAGGTGATACTAACCTCTTTCCTCCCAATATTCTTTCTAAAGAATTTACCTAACAAAGGTAAATTGTTCTGAAAGAAACTATTCTTTTTATGTAAAAAGAATTTTTACATAAAAGAAATGTAAAACTATTCTTTTTACATTTCTTCCACTAGCAATGTCTTGATTAAAAATCGGTTGCATTTTGTGTTTATTTTTTCTATTCATGTTTGGCTTTTTTCCCCCTCTATATCCTTTTTTCTTTATGGACATGATTTCATGTTTTGAATAGAGAGGTGCTCTCTAGGTTGGAAGAAGTCATTTCAGATGCAGCTGAGAATAAAAAGGACATTCTAGACTGCTGTTCTTCCAGGTCAGCTCTGTTTAATATTTCAGATCAAGAAAAGGTAATAGTATTTGGACCTTAAGTGCTTCTTTAGAAATAACTGCATTATACTAAGTTGTGGCTTGATATTTAACAAAAGACATACCTCTACAAGTAACTTTTTCAGAATTACTGTAGAAGAGTGAGCTCAGTAGAACCATGACTGCACCGTACCTCTATTACCCCCATTCCAGTGCCTGCCTAGCACAAAGTAAACACTTAATACTTGTGGGGATGAATTGATGCCCTTGGAGATGTGAATTTCTAGTGGGTACTATATCTACTTCTGAGATGAAGGAAAAGGTAAGTTCCCCCAAAATAAGTACAAGAGAATGTGAATTAGGTTGGAAATGTCAGCTAATGGAAAGGAGGTAGAATGAACTGCTCTGCCCTTGAAAGAATACCCTATTGGTCTGTCTTTGAGAACTGCCGTACTCAGTAACTGAGTCCTGACCCTATTCTGCATTAAGGTTTTTAATGAAGCACTCCAGATCTGTTTCCAAACATGCCTACCATTCATTACACTTTAGCCAAATGGATAATCAGTATACCTTGTATGTACCCCTTGATTTTTACCACCATGTTTTTACTCATATTGTTCCCTCTGCTGGAATACTCTTACCTCATCTATCGAAATCTCATCTGTTCTTTCAGGTACTACTGCTCAGATGGCCCGTAAGCCTTGAAACGTTCCATGATTTATTTTCTACCCGCTCCATGGCACCCTCCTTTCTCTGTTACATATTTCCTACATTCCACATTAGTAATTATTTTGGTACTTCTTTTATCCCCTCCTATATTGTGAGAAAAGAGGCCGTGTTTTATTCTGATGCCCTGCTTTCATGGTACACTGCCTTGCCATAATGGGTTTAATAAATAGCAGGTGGCTGGATGACAGGCAGGTGCAGGGAGATTAAACACAAAGCTGACAGAAAAACTGGAAAGAATATATATATATTCTAGTCCTGGCTAGGACACCAATAACTTTTGAGACCCTCTTCCCTGAGCTTCCACTTCTAACTCAAAACTTGAAAGGCTAAGCTGCTTTCTGCAGGCTGAGACACTTTGGAAAAGCATCCAAAGGCGAGTACATACCGGTTACCTGGAGACCCACTGCACCTGACTTGAGGTCAAGTAGGGTCCATGCAGAGTCCCGCTTTCCTCAGCAGCACCCAGGGCTACACAGAAGGAGCTGGCCCTCAGAGCAGTAGCTGAGACATTCCTGATGTCACTTCTGTAGCTCATGATCCTGTTATGCCAAAGGCCAAGCTTCTGGATGCAGCTCAAGAGACATAGGTGAGGCCGCATGGGTCCTGGGAAATGCAGTAAGCAGAGGCCTTGTCCCATAAACTGGTCTGGCTAGTTTGTACCCATCAAGTTACCTAGGGCATTCTTAAGTCAGGAACAAAAGGACTTGGAGATAAGCAGCATCTGCTACTTAAAAGAATTTTTTTATGTCCATACGTTTTCCTGTAATTACATTCTCCCATTTCATTTCCAGAGCCTGGATGGGGGTAAAGCTCCTTTGCCGGGAGCATTGGTCAGGCTGCCACTTTTAATACTTGTTTCAATGGTATCTCGTTTGAAGAGGTGCTCCCTCTTTATTTGGACACTTGCTTGGGGGAAGTGGTTACCTGTGTGGGTGAGACTGCAATTATATAAATTCAAATAGTAAACTGCTGTGGAAAATAACCTTTTATTTAGAGTCTGAGCTCCCATGTCCCATCCTCCAAGAGACCCTGAAGTGTCCCTGAGAGATAGCTTCTTTTTGAATTCTGTCTCTGCCTCCTCTGTTTGCCGCATATTTTCTTGGGTTAGTTATTCACATCCATATCACGTCTCACTTCACTGAATTGTAAGTTCTGTAGTCAGGACAGTGCTTATCTTTGGTTCCTGTGTCTTGCAATGCTTGTATTAGGTTCTTAGTCTTAGTTGAGTGAATGTTTTAAAGGAATTCTAGACTTAGGAAAGACTTCCAGAAAAGGTTTAGTCTTGACCCTGATTCCAGCCAAATCCAAGACATTCCAAGATCTCGCACACAGGACTACAAACAAGGAGTGGGTTCTCGCTACCCTCCAAATGCCGTGTATTCCTGCCCTGCCGCTTACTCATTTTCCTCTCTTTCGCAATTCTGTAGCCAGAAAAGGGCCCATATCAACTCCAAATCCTTCATGCACCAAAAACTGGATTACTGGGCTCTCAACCTTTTAAAGTGGGCTGATTTAAATTTTTTATGATTTTTAAATTTTTTATGACCAAGTTCTGAGAATAGGAAGGCCAGGGATTGTCTTGTTTTGTTCTTGATCAACAAGATGTTTGATTTCCAGTCTAGTACAAGATAGTATTTAACAGATTATAGGAGATTAAATTTTTGTGTATTGGAGTGTACCTAGGCAAAACGGTCTGTATTTTTTATCAGCAGTTATAAGATTAAGTTAAAATCAACTAATAAACTGCTTTTTAATGACCAAGGAAACTACCACATCAATTACTTGATTTTATACCTATTTGGGAAGATAGGGCATTTTACAGGAGGGTGACTAAGGTTACAGGGAGTGAAATGACTTGTTGAAGGTCAAAAACAGGTAAGTGGAAACGGTAAACATATATCATGCCTATTTCCAAAACTTAGCTTCCCATTGTCTGTATAATCATGTCCAAACTTTGGCAAGGCTTTGACTTGGGCTAGTAAAATACTTTCTGAGCCTACGTTTCCTCATCTATAAAATGAGAAATAAGATCAGAGCCATTGTGGGAATTAAATTACATAATTTAAAGAAACTGACAATACAGTATGTGCTCAATAGCAATATTGTGATATTCAGGGTTTATTCACAATTGTTACTAGTATATATGTGAGTGACAACTATTTGCAGAGCTTAATATGCCTTCTATATAGTTGGTACTCAGATGATATCTTTGGGAAAAAGGGATATAGCTGCTTGATGAATTGGGCCTGGAATTTAGGTCTCACAGTGTGTATACAGGCTCTCAGGCAAGTATGGAGTAATTCACCAGGGAGAGGATCCTGGGGGCTGGTCATGAAATGTCATTGAATCGGCTCGCTGCTGTGTAGGGCAGGTAGATTTGGGCTTTTGGGAACTGGCCTCAATTCTGAAAAGCTCTTTGATGACCTCTTCTGGCAAACAGAGGAAGAAGTAATAAGAATTTCAGAGAGAGAGAATAATGAGAATGCTTTACAGTTTACAATAACTCCACCCAGTGGGGGGGTGGAGTTAACATTTATTATGTCATTTTATCTAGACAATGGACTTGTGATGTGGGTATTATCCTCCAATACGTAAAGAAACCGAGGGTCAGAGAGGTAATGGTGTCGCTCAAGGTCTCGTGCCTACGGTAGTTGCTCTCAGCCTTCTAACGTAAAGCTAGTGTCCTTTCCACTGCACCACGGAAAGGAAAACCACGAATGGTTTAGGAAGAAAGTGGAGACGATGAGATGAGTGGGACCACCTTAGAGCCTGGGGGAAGTCCTCTTGTTTTTTTCTGCAACTAAAAGACAACTGGAGAAGTAGCATTTAAAAAAAAATTACCACTGGGAAAACCCTTCAAGCTCAACTAATTGAATACTCCTGTTTTACAGATGGGAAAACTGAGGCTCTGAGGAAACTGGGGAAAATGTGAAAGAGTTTTACAGTGACTATATTAATTACCTAGGTTATACAATTACTGTTTCATTATATTTTATCACATATCTATCCATTCTGGAGGTCTTTTTTAATGTCCCTGATTCGAATCCTTCAGGGGCAAAGAAGGAAGTGGCTTTATGATGATGGGAGGCAAGGGTGGGAAACAGTTTACAATATGGTTTCCATTTTATTATGGGAAATCTAAAATTGTTTTTTTTTTAAAGTCTATATTTTTAACCTTGGGAACAAGAAAAAAGTTACAGTCTGGGATATTCTCATTAATTCCAGGGCCAGATAAAGGGAGAGTGAAGATCATTTGTCATAATGTCACCCTATAAACATTTTGAAGAGATTCCATTGATATAAAGCATAAATACATCCCTGTTGGGAAAGACAGGAGCAGTGTTTTCTGATTATAAGGAGTGTTTGTTGGAGCCACAGGAGTGTGGAAGCAGTTTCAGGAACATCGTTGCCAGGGTGAGATTTTGTTCTTGGATTGGGGGCTGGAGAGAGCTGGCTCAACTCCAGCCACACCTGCTCTAATACTTTTTGTTTTCATGGGGATAGCCTGGCTAATGGTATGAATTTAGATGAACCTCCCCAGTGGACTGGCGCAGTCCCACTTTTTCTGCCTGTAACTGCAGCTAGGGTAACGGACAAACGGGAAATATTTTTAAATCTTGATGAAAGTTTCTTGTTACGATTAACTTGTGTGTGCGTGGAAAACAGGCTGGGAGGGGACTTGGAGTCATTGCAGTATTTCCCGAGGGGCATTTCACAAGTTCTGCTCTGATGCATTTATCTTTAATTCTTCCAGAGGTTCTGGCAGAGAGAATTCAAACAATTGCCCTGGGAAATGGGTTACAGCCTTCACAGGACATACATGCTAAAGCACCAGAGTGGAATGTTGTCCTGATGTGTGATGGGATTCTCAGGTGAGAAGCCAGTCTTAGAGGCGAGTCCATCAGTGACTTTCATGGCAAAAAAATTAAGACCATAATTTCCTTGAGGGCCAAGACTCTCCTCCTTCTTAACCCCTCCCTACATGCCCACTGGAAGGCCTGGGATGGGGTTCCAAGCCTGGCACTGAAGTAGAGAAACAATAAAACTTTTTACAACATGCGGTATACCCTTTCTTCTTTTCTTCAACCCATCAAAGTATCCAGAGTTTGGCTTTGAAAAATCTCCCTCACCTCCCTTTTTTTATAGGAGAATGAGCAGGCCAAGAAAGGTGAAGTAGCTTACCTACGTTTCCATGGTGAGCCTGAGGCAGACCCAGAACAAGGACCCACTTCCTATTGACCTCTGTCCACTTCAGAAGGCAGTGTGTTTAAATAGGATACTGGGTTTCTGAAGTTGCATAAGAAAACAGTTGAATCTGGAGAAAGGCAGGCCCAAAACAAGGCAGTGCAGGGAATTGTGAAGCAAAGTGAGGGTGGGAATGGGAGACCCATTATCCTTGGAATCTGTATGCAGCCAGCAAACATCTTTCATCTTCAGATTAGTTAGCTGGTACTACTCTGTAGCTGGTTAATGGCCTTATGTAGAATATAATTTGCATCACTGGGCTCTCTGAAGGGTATATTTTTGGCTTGCAATTCTCAATGCTCTGATTTCTCGACCCATTGTTCAATGGAAATTTTCCAGAGCAGTGAAATTTAAAAATGCATAGGCAAGAGAAGGAATAGAAATCATAGCCTTACAACAAATAAGACAGGAACTACTACGTCTTTTCTAGTCCCCCCACCCCCTCAGAAATAAATCAGCATCTTCTGGCAGAGTTTGGTTTCACAAAATGAGATGCACAAACTGAAGAAACAGAGGAAATGCTGACAGAGGAGGAGGCAGTGAGAGGAGGCAAGGGAGAGCAAAAGAGGGAGAAGTAATGGTCTGGACGCAAGCTGAAGAAGCCTTGATCCAAAAAATTATTGGGCAATAATTTCTACTTTGGAACTCATTTTGCTGTTCCAAAGAATGATAAAGCACCTTAATTATTGCTTTAAATAATCACATGGCTCCATCAAAACAGCATGAAATAGCACCCACGTATGAGCAAACGTATCTCCTGCCATTGCTGTCTTTACAGTTTGAGAAATCCTTAAGGAAGCAACAGGATAATGATTTGGTAGAGGCATCATCTAGTCTGGGCCCTCAAGATTCTAGATTACTCAGACCTGGGAGAGGTGTCTGCAGGATGCCCTGTCCTTGACATCCTAAGATCCTCAGCCAGGACAGTCCGAAAAGTCATTGCTTTCATTCTCTTAACATTGGGCTGAGGAGGGGAGGGCAGCATTTCAGCATTTTTAAAAGTTCTTTATTTCTACAGGGATTTCAACCTATCCATGGATGTTGTTCCTATCCAGTGGGATTTCAGGATACTGTGAGACCAAATCCTTTCCAACATGTGCATTTCCTTACCCGAATACAACTAGTTAAGAGCAAGCCAGCTCAATCAAAACGAGGCATATTTCTCTTTCCTTTGGTCAGTATAAGCTCCTTTTCCTGGCTTCGGAGAGCTGTGGGAAAATAGGACTGTTCTTAATTCAAATTTCTTGAGTTGGTGTCTGAGAGAAGGGGCTTATTAGTTGAGGGAAAAGAGCTAAACTATGTTTTAAAAACATGCTTCTGCTTGCCTGTTTAGAGAATTTTTGATCTGGCTGGTTCATGAATTAAAGATGCTTTACATCAGAGAGTAGAGGTCCATTCACCCTTTCTCAACAGACCTCACTAGCCCCTCAGAGTGCAAGCTTTCTAGTCGACCTGAGAAACACAGCCCACAGAGAGAACCCGATCTTGCCCGCCTCTTCAGATTTGGCGTGCAGGGCGGGTAGAGTGTGCAGAAGCTGCTCATTGAATAAATATGATAGCTTTGAGAGTGGTATTCATCATCCCTGGGCTGGGCTGCCAGCCAGACTGGGAAATAGCTGCAAATCTCAGATCTCGACCCCAGTCCTAAAGCTGATACAGATTGTACCACCACCAAGGCCCTTGCTTGCCAGCTTCTTCTACTAAGGAGGCAGTTACTGCAGACATGATGATAACTCAACTCCCTTCAATTTCAGTGTACTGTGATTAACTAGGGAATCCAATTTTCACAAAAGCCTGACTGTTATCAGTGTTGGTACCAGCTCGGTTGGGGTACCAACCTACTCTGCAATCTAATATCACGCAGCCTCACAAAACATCATCTCTTTTTTATGGTGCTCATAAAAATGCATACTTTGAAGGAAAGGAACCACCTCCTGTCCTATTTATTTTCTTCCCAGTATGAAAAAAATAGCCTATGAAAAATATTGTTGAGCTTCTTAGAGGGACACGTTTCTTATTTACTGACAGCTTAGAGGAAGAAATAATTTGGATCAAATGACCTTTTGTCTTGCTAGATTTGAACTAAAAATAGAGTTAAATTCAAGGTATTACACACACACACCCATTTTTTTCTTTATAGTCACACCTGTCCTTGGTTACTCCCTATATAGCCTTAGCTAAGAATGGACTCTGGAATATTTGAAAGGACCAGAGGGTGGCAGAGCTGAGCCATTTATTTTGGCTGCTCTTGAAACAAATGAGATACTTTGTAAACTAATAAGTGAGAAGTTATTGGTATTATTATCTGTCTGCTTTATTGATATCTCCTAAATTTGGCTCCTGGGAAGGGCTGCAGTTTTGGAGGCAGGTGAGTTCACCAACTCCTCTGTGCCAGTATCCAGTTCTCCTCCATGCATAAATACTGGTTTGTACACACAAAGGGTTTGAAAACCAGTAAACCTCTCATTACACCTAACTCAGTTTTCCTCCTCTCATAGCACTAGGCATGTGTAGTCCCAAGGCATGATACCCCTGTGCTCAGACTGAAGAGGAAATTAAGAAAGTATTGCCCTGTTTGTTGGAGCTACCTAAAAAAAAATTGGCCTAAATTATTTGCTTTGATTTTCTGTAATGATGAAATCCTTATAATTTGTTGCTAAATCCTTACTACAGTACGCATTAATGATAATATCTTCTCCTTGAGCACGCTCCATTCCTAGTTCATGATAGTATTTTTGAGTGTATAATGATTGAAGTCCTTTCCCCACCACTGTTCACTTTTGATAAAGTGGAGCAAAAGGAAAAACGAGTCTGCAAATTTTTCAAAGACGAAAAGCAAGGAGAACTGTGTGGGTCCATGTATGTGTGCAGATATATGTGCCCGTCCACTGGAGGGTCCAGAAATCAAAGTGACGTTTAACTTTTCATTGTGTGAACCTCCTATATAGAACAGTGAGCTAGGAGGGAGTTTAGAGATCATCTATGCCACTCTCCTTGTTGTGTATTTAGAGAAACTACAGCTTAGTCATTTTGCCCCAGGTCACCCCACATATTAGTGCAGGACTAAAATTCAGATTCTTCTTTTCATTGCTACAATGCATCTGCTCACATTTATTTTCCACCAAGGATACCAAGTTTGGAATAGTCTGAGAGAAGATTTCAGTGACATTCTCCCTCTGTCTCAAAGAGATGATTCTATTGTCTGTTGGATACTGTCAACTAGACCTGGCAGCTCCCAGTGGGCCCACAAGTTGAATATTGTGGCAGAAGTTCAAGGACCCAGCAGAGGTTGGGCACATGGCCCAGTGATTTCTCTGTCTCGGAGAGATTCCAGATACCTCACACGAGGAGCCCAGTTTGAACTCTGCAGATTTTGCTATGGTGTGGAGGCAGAATGTCTTAGAACAATCAGTACTGTCTTGAGTCCCTGATAGAGGCCTTGCGCCTTTGTTGCCTGATTCATGCAGACTTCAGACATTCTAAATTTAGTCCGGTAATGAGTAAAGCAGAGAGAAGGGCTTCTTTAATTTTTTTAAATTAAAAAATGATTTTCCCTTTAAATAAAGTGAATAAAGTGCTAGTAAAAGGGGCTAATAGCCTCTCAGGGACTCATGCACCACTTTAGAACTGAGGGTTTTCCTCCCTTAAATAAAGTGAATACAGTGCTGATGAAAGGTGCTGATAGCAGTTCAAAGACTGGTGGTCTAGTCTTGAACGGGTGGTAATTGTTCAAGTCCCTCTATTAACTTTTCCTCCTTTAGACACATGTTTATGGTGGGGAAAAGGATGGTCTTAGATGAGAGACTCCTACCCACTTGGCTCCCATCCCTCAATGCTTCTTAGAGAAAAAGCTTCCAGGTTCTAACCCCATCATCCAAGTTGAGCATACAGTTCAGCTTTCTGGTCTACACAGGCCAAGAGAAAGGAAGGCAATGACTCATTGACCTTGGAACCTGGATGTAAACAGCTTTGTCATCCAAGCCTCAAAGCCAAATCCTTTTTTGGCTGCATAGTGCGTTTTCTGTAAGTCACTCGGGATCCTTGTCTGGGCCTGCTTTTTTGGGGCTATATAGGCATTAGCTATGGTGCCACGGCGGGTGGGGAGAAATTTCCCTAGGGGAAGGTGCTTTAGGGAGGAGTTAGGCTCCCAGTGTCTCATCTCTGTCCTGCCCTGAGTTGGGGATACTCTAAAGATACAAGTGTAACCCCAAGCTACAGTACAAACTGGTGGTCAGCTGTGTCTCACCATCTACCTACTTCTTTGATCCAAAGCCAAGACACTCAAGTGCAAAGAAAGAAATTAACCCCAGTATTCTGGTCACGGGCCAAAGCAGGAAGAATGCCACAAATGATGGCACCATCACTTCAGGCCCAGTGGTGCTGGCAGAGCAGACAGAGGGGTGGAGACAGCACCCCTCTAATTCCACCATCACGGCCCAGCTTGCAGACCTCCCATCTGTAAACACCCGTGTCCTTCAGCAAGATCCCCCACCCCTCACAATTCATTTCCTAGTCTCTCTCCTTTTTTCTGGAGTGCCCTGGCTATCCTAGGATGGCTCTGGCACATCAGTTAGAAGGAAGGAGAAATATTTGTCTAACTTTCCTACATGTTAAAGCTAAACAAAGCACCAAAAGGAAAACAAAAAAAGACTTATAAAAATATAATAGGGTCATCCCCCCAACCTTCCCACATTATTTGTGGTATATGAAATGTCAAAATATAATGAACAGACTCTCTAAACATTACTGTCTCTCTCCACCCGTATAAATCTAAGCTGCAGCAGCCTCAGTACTGCCTCTTCACCTCTTAAAATTTCACTCTGTACAACTACTATATAATAAATCTATTTCATCCCGTGGACCCCACCTTCCCAAACATACACCCGCTTGCAATTCCAAAGAGACTCTCCAAAAAAATAGACATTTGAAAAAAGTGCATCTGTTTCCACTTAGTCTATCTGCATATTATTTCTTGAGATTATTACTTTTTTTTTTACCCATAAAAAAGATTGCATATTGGCGATATAATGAGAAAACCATGGCAGCCAGTTCTGGGTGGTGCTGGAGGGAGGGTAAGTGGGGTGGATGTTGGAGCACAGAAGCCAGAGGGCTCAGAGAAGGGCAGGTGTGGTCCTTAGCCTTGAGACATGAGGACTGAGGTGGAGTTATCTTGATTCTCAATCCTTGGACCTCTGCATTGTCCCGTCTCTTTAGTCACTCCCTTCTCTTCTCTCCACCTTTCCCCATTTCCACTACCCATGCTCACGCCACACAACCATCTGGAAGCAGAGGCAGAATGGCTTTTTGGCGTGTGTCCACCTGGGCCAGTTTGAAGATAGGCATGGCGTTTGGAGGAGCATGATGTGGGACACACACCAGAGCAAGCTTATTTGTGACTGTTTCCACTCTGGGAAAAATTGTCCATCACTTCTGTGACTTTAAAAATTTAAGCAGTTACTAGGCTGATAGGTTAAGAAACAAATCTTTTGTTCTTGTGGTTTTGCATTAATAGTAAGCATGAATATATATCATATATTACATTGCTTTCCTTCTGCTCTGGGGCAGACTGCACTCTCCTTCCAAATAGGAAAACTGCACAGCCCATGGACTCAAATTTCTGAAAGCTGTTATTTCCCCACTCCCCACCTCCACCCCATAACCCTCCCCTTCCTCCCAGCCCCTCAGTTCCTGTATTAGAAAAGCCCCTCCCGCCCCCCCTCCCACCAGCCCACCCGAGGTTAAATAGATAGTGCCACATTCTAAGATTCATGCATCACTGCATTTTGCTGTTGCACATGTTGCAGAGAAAGAGAGAGTTGTGTATGTGTCCCCTCCCTCTCTGCCCCTTTTCTTCCTTAGGCTCTCAGATTCCTGTGCTATTGCCACTCTGCCCTCTCCCAGCCTCCCCCCATCCCAGACCCGTCACTGATTGTGGACATCCTCCCTGCGGACAATCTTGTAGATGATCCAGTAGAACATGTTGAAGATGAGGAAGGCCATGGGGAAGCCGATGCGGGATAGTTTGTCGATCTTCTTGGCCCTCTGGATGAAGAGTTTTCGCATCTCCTCCGGGGACTTCGATGGTGCAGGAGGGGGGTTGGTGGTGGTGGTGTTATTGGCGCCCTTGACCGAGATGCCATCCTTGGCCTGCAGACAGGCTGGGCCCATCCCATAGGCAGAGAAGTTGAAGCGGCCCTCTCCGGCCTCATCCTCCTGGAATAGATTCAACATGGGGCTCTACTTAAAATAAGACAGGGGCTGGGCACCCTCCCTGCAAGGCACTCCCCTGGGGGCCAGGCCATGCCCATCTGGTTCCGCCTGCCTCCCGGACTGCACCATTCCTGGTTTCCGAAGGCTTTTTGGCTGGCTGGGGAGTTATGCCTTATAGAGGGGCGCCACTTGCATGCTGAAACAGATGCAGACCAGGGGATAGAATGTGGCATACAATTTGGAGACCTGTGTTCAAGTCTCAGCTCTGTCACTTGCTGCCTGTATGACCTTAGGCAAGTCCTTTCCTTTTGTGAGTCTCAGGGTTTCTTAATTTCATTTTTTCCTATAGATGGGGGTATGATTCACCCCATTACCTCAAAAGGTTCTTTTGACCATCAGAGGTTATAGATGAGCAGATGCTCCGAATACTGTTTTGTTAGAAATCCAGGGGACAATTTGGAGAGATCCCCTGCTTTGCCTCTGTTGCCTCCTTGCCCTCTTCTCCCACCCCATTCCCGAATTAATGTCTTCTGTGTGTGGGTTGGGGGGAAGGGACAAATGGCCTGGGAGGCAGCAAGAGCTGTGGGCCTCACCTCCGTTTTGCAACCCAGGGAAGCCACAGCTTCTTCCTACCTCCATGTTCCCATATCCCTGGCAGTTGTGACCTCAAACAAAGCTCTGGATTTTTATCAAGTTATCGTTGAAGGTCCTTCATCGTTTGGCTCCAACTCACCTTTATAGATTTTTCCCTTCCCCCACCACAAGCTTTGCACACGTGCCAGTTTTGTTGCACTTTCTCAATCATCCCTTGTACGTTCCCACCTCCCTGCCTTAGGCTCACTGCCAAAATGCCTGCTGCCCTCATCCTTCTCATTTCTGCCTTTCCCAGCTCATGGTGATCCTGCCCTGAGCTGATTCATGGAGATGCTATTGTCTGCTCTCAGCGTGCCCAGCTTTGTTACTTTCCACGTGAGCTCTGGGTGGCACTGAGAGTCTCAGTTGAGCTGTTGATTCAGTGTGTGGCGCTGGGGAAGTCTGATCAGCTCACATTGCCATCTTAGAGAGTGAGAGCTTTTGGAGCAGGAACTCCATCTTCTGCTTGTTCCTCTGCAGGACAGGGCCAACAGAGAACAAGAAACGCACTATAGGAGCCACAGGTGCCTCTCCAGCCTACTCTTGCCATCCTAGGTTGGGCCACCATTTCTGACGACTTCCAACCTAGTCTCCCTACTGCCTGCTGTCTGCCCTCCCCCCCGCCTCCAGCCTATCTGGGTTGTCATAACACAGATCTTATCGGTCATCTTTCGCTTAGAACTTTTTAATAGGCTGCCACAGACTCCATGATAATTAAAATCCTTACATGGTAAACAAGGCCTTAGATGACCTGGACCCTGTCTGCCTCTCCATTCTCGTCTTGGGCCATTCTCTATCTGGCATTCTATGCTCCAGTCATCCTGAAACGTTTTCACCTATTCCAAAGTGCCACGTTCCTTCTCAACTCTGGGCCTCTGTTCAAGTTGTTCTCTGCCTGGAACACACTCCTAACCCCACCTGTGCTGCCAACTCCTTCCTTTCACTGAACCAAGTCTTACTCAGGAGACTTCCCTGAGCCCAAGGATAGGCTGAGTGTCCCCGCTATGTGCTCCATAAGCTCCCTGCACATCTCTCCCTCTTTTTTTTTAAGCTCTTATCGCATCGTATTCCTTGGTTATGTCTGTGTCTCTCCTTAGAATATAAGTTCCATGAAGGCAGAGGCAAAGTCTGTCATGTTCATTGCACCTTCAACACTGAGCATATGAACATAGTTCCTGGGCATAAGCTCAAAGCTCAGTAAGTATTTGTTGAATAAGTAATTTGGTGCTTCCCCTTGCATAACCAGAGCCTAGTGAAAAAACATTTTCAAGCACCCTACCCTGCAGCAAAGGCAGATTTATATTGATAAGCAACAGAGTCAGACCCAGCCCCCTTCCAGGCACAGGTCCAGTAATTTGGCCAGCTTCCCCCAACTCCTCTCCTTGGCCCTGGCACAGACCCTCCATACTCATAGACAAATATTTACTGAGCGCCTATTCGCCAGGCTCTGTGGCGCATCCTCTTTCCCCCACTTCTGCAATGAGGGTGTTGGACCAGATTCAATCATCTGCCAAAGATTTCTCGAGCATTTATCATACGTCTCAAATCGTCCTGGTAGTAGGAATACAACCCCATTTAAATAAATTCTTTAAAAAAAGGAAGCGGGGACTGGTGAAGAAATACAAGTAAATTTTTAACTTTCTATATAACTTTGGGTGAATTATTCTCTGCCTTCCTCATCTGTTAAACATGGGAGTGGGAGGGACAGAGGTGTGGACTAGAGGTCCCATCTGGTTAGATGATTATCTATTCCACATTGTAGCCAGGAGGAAGGCAATTCCCTAGAAGTGATGGGACAAAGTCTTGCTATTCCTATCCTGCCCAGCAGGTGGCAGGAAATGAATGCCCAGCTGCATCTGGAGTGGCTTGGGGATGGGGCGGAAGCAATCTGGTAGTGTTCTCTGGAACCCAGGGAGATTGGTAGCATGCCTGCCATTGGGCTCACAGAGGTTTCCTAATAATCTGACTAATGAGCCTGGCCAGGGAGTTCGAGGGCCAGATGCTTTCTGCCCAACAAATGAGGTAACGTGGGAGGATGGTGGGAGTTGGGGAGCCTAGTGTAGCTCACAGGCTCTGAGAAACGCGGCCATGTAGCTAGTTCCTCTTCACTCACCATCTGGGGCTTAAAATTCCCTCTGCAAACTTCCTGCTAAAGGGAGATTTCTGCAGCCCAAGCTTGTACAACGCCATGCACAAGCCACATCCAGAGGGACTTACTCCAAAGGAAGCTCTTTACAGTGAGCCCAATTCTGTGTCCTTGTAGTTTCTGACATTTGGGCCAAGTCTAGAGCCCTTAGGAACAAGGTCACACTAATTCAAATGCACAGCAGAGCCAGGCAGGAGAAATGTGAGTGATGAGGTGAGCCAGGGCTGAAAAAGTTCTCCAGTTAGAAGGGACTGTGGTAAACTGGAGAATGCATTCTCTACCTAAAGGCAGCTGTCTGGTGCACCAATACCACGTGGGATGTGAACCCAATGGGACCTGATGCTGCGATTTTTGGAATGAAGCTAGAAGTGTGATTTTTAAATGCTGGCACCTTATTCCAGACTTTTAAGACACTACTGGTGAAATTAAGGACATTTGCAGGTCGAATTTGAGCTTCTGGCTACTAGTTTTTGCCCTCTGCTTTGGGATAAATCTCAGTTCTTATTTAAGATCTAATAAATGTAGGACTATTTTTATCTGCTTCAGGGTGGAAACATTGATGAACAGATAAGCAACTGATGGTGTACGGTCAGTGTTTTGAGAAAAGCCATGGGTCCTCAGGCACCTCCCCTGCCTTTGCCATCAGTGCCTCCATGATCCTGGTGACTGGCTCCTCCTCGCTGTCGTCGTTTTGCACAGGAGGAGCGGATGGGATGCTCTCTAGAGCTCTTCCAGCACTAACATGCTGTGACACAGCGAGGAGGGAACTGAGCAAGAGAATCTGATCAAATCCGGCTAGTTGCTTTATTCACACTTTACCTGGCCAGAAAGCTCTTGTTTTCCTCTAGTGTGTAAAACTGGTAGGGATTTGGTGAGCATGGAGGCAGCCTATAGTCCCATATCTGGGGGCTCCATTCACATTTTAGTCTATGCAAATAGAGCCCCCTGGAGTTGTGCAGTGCACAGTCTAGCGGCCTGGTGCTAGTCAAATATTTTAGACATAGTCTTCCCAAATAAATGTCTTTTTGATGACTGTATTAACCTTCTTTTAGCAGAGGGAAATGCTAAAGCAGCTAGCCCATGGGAAAAAAAGGAAAAGTAAAAAATAAATCCCAGAGATAGTTGTGTTTGGTCAGATCCTTGCTTAGGTTATTTTAAGAGTCAGAGGCTAGGTATCCAACGGACAGTAATGGAAGGACAAAAACTAGGGGCCTTTCAAGAAGTTCTGTCTGGCTTGCTGCACCCAAGATACTTTCCTCTTCCAATGCAGGTTTAGAAGGAGGTTATGTCTTAACTCCCATGGACATCTTCTGTCTTGGAATGTCTGCCTTCTGCCTATGGTAAACTGCTAGAAGTTAATTGAAGCAGATTGCTGATGTTTAAGAAACGTACTGATGAAATCTGTGCCTATGTAATCATTTTAATCCCTGGCACTTGTGTGGCAGGAACAAAACTTAAAGCTACTTTGGCATCTGATTTAATCCTCACCACAGTCCTCTATTATGCCTGCTTAGTCCATTTTATAGATGCAGAAACTGGGCCCAGAAAGAGTCTAGCCTGAAGTAACATACCAAACAGTGCTCAAGAGGCAGAATCCTTTGACACAGCACATTGTAGCTGGGCAGACAGCTAGTTTAAGTAGGTCAACCTAAAGCTTGTAGGGCCTTGGTGTGTGGCAGGTGTGTGGTGTGGCTCGACAGATCATAGTGCATGGGGTCTTAGTTGCCCTAATCTGTCACTGGAAAAACTCCTGGGTAGGCTCTCTGCTTGAAAGGCCACCTCCTTGTTCATTAGCTTGTTTATCCTTTTGTCCATTTGTTCAACAAATGCCTATTGCATGTTCACTATATGTCAGGCTTTGTGTTAGGCACCAGGGCTACACCACTGAGCAAAAATAGACATAGTCTCTGCCCTCATATAGCTTATAATTCAGTGGAAGAGATGACCATAAAACAATCACATCACTGAATGTATAATTATAAATCAAGATAAATATTCAGAAGGAAAGAAATCGAGTTTAATTAGAACATGGCCTTTGCTAGCACACACATCATCTTAGTGCAAATTAGAAAAATGGCACCCCCCCCCCCAGGCATATGAATTGGAATCCCTTCCTCTGGCTGATACAGTCCACACTAGGGAAGACTTAGAGAAGAATGCCTCTTTGGCTAGGGGCCCTTGTAGGATACAACCTGCATAGCCATACTTGACAGCCTTGCATAAGAACTTCAATACAGGACCTAGACCTTGACTAGGGTATCAGGGAAAGATACGTCAGTGATACCTGGAAAACGAATGCTTGGTTAATACCAGGCATAGTGCTCTGGAAGAGCGACCCAGGAGGTGAGAACAAGGTATCTGAAGTCCTCTGTGTATGTTTGAGGAACTGGGAAGAAAGTTAGAGAGCAAAGGAGAAAGTGATGTGAAGATGAGGCTGGAGAGAGAAGTGTAGTCTCTGATCTCCAGGAGAAAGGTCTCCTGGGGAAGTAGTTATGGACCAGGGTGTGGAGCCAGTTTGCTCCCACAGGCTGCACACTCCCTAATGGCATTTGCTGGTTGGAACACAGCTTCTGAATTAACAGAGGGTTGGTGACTTTTCTGAGAGGGACTGCCAAATGTTCCTTTATTCAATCCCTCATAAAGTGGGAGAATCCACTCTGGGGGCGGGGGGTCTTGCTTGATACCCCTTTTTGGAGGTAGGAAGCAAAAGCCTGGAACCTGGACATTCTACTCAAAGATCTCATGTTTTGTGGTATAGTTCCCTTCTGGAACCAAGCCTATTGAAATAATGCAGGCTTGCAGAAAACACCGATAAACCTCTCTCAGTCTGCCATGCTTTGGGTTTATAGCTAGTTATTATCTTGGCCCCGTCAGCATTTGCTCCATCAGTTCTGTCTTCAGGTGTAACCTGATAATTTCTATAGTGTTATTGCGGTTGGAAAACTGACTGCCTATAGACCCAATCAGGGCATTGTTTACAGGAGGGGACATTGGGACTTCTAGGGCTTTGATCCCTATTTTGTGCCAGCCTTACCCACTGAGAAGGATGGTCCAGTCAAACAAGTATCACAAGACAAGGCTCCCTGGAACTCTTGCATTTACCACCAGCTGCCCCTCCTTAGGCAGTGACCCAGAGGCCTACCTTGTGATGTCTTCGCTTCCTCCTGAATCGGAGCAGCTCTTTGTGTTGCCGAGACACAAAGTTGACAGCGGCATACTCCAGCAGGGCTGAGAACACGAAGAGTAGGCACACTGCCATCCAAATGTCAATGGCTTTCACATAGGACACCTGGAGTGGGTAGGGGGTGGGGGAAGAGCACAGAGAGGTGAGGGCAGAGGAGAATGAGGTATTGAGCATGGTGGGATGTTTTCTGCTCCTCAGTAACTTCCCCTGTCACCTACTGCTGCCCCCTCCTCAGCTGGGATATTAGGGTGGAGTGTGCAGAGGAAAGCAGAAGAGAAATGCATCAAGAAGACTGGACAGACTATAGGGGGAAAAGAACACGGTACCTAGAAAAGTACTAACAAGAGGACGATGGTGTATCTCGCGTTACCATTGAGTGGAACAGAATGTGTGTTTAGTCTAAGGGCGATAGGAACAGAATGTTCCACCTAGCATTAAAAGCAAATGGAAGATGTCAGCAAAAATGGCAGAGTAAGATCTTCGAAAACTCTCCTCCATAAAAGCAATGAGAAGACCAGCAAAAATGGTCAGCATCAACTTTTTAAGAATTCTGTTAATTAACGAAAGGCTAACAGCAATAAATTTGAGCACTCATTTAAGAAAAGCAGCTGAATTCAGTAAGAATGGCAAGCTTTGTGGTATTTAAAAAGAACAGCCTTATTGAGATATAATTCACACACTACACAATTCACACATTTAAAGTGTACAATTCAGTGCTTTTTTTTTTTTTTTTTTTGCCGAGGAAGACTGGCCCTGAGCTAACATCCGTGCCCATCTTCCTCTACTTTATATGGGACACTGCCACATCATGGCTTGACATGTGGTGGTGCGTCAGTGCGTGCCCGGGATCTGAAACCAGGAACCCCGGGCTGCTGAAGTGCAGTGCGTGCACTTAACCACTTGCGCCACCAGGCAGGACCAATTCAGTGGTTTTTATACATTCACAGATGTGTGCAACCAACGTCCCAGTCAATTTTAGAGTGTTTTCATCACCTTTAAAAGAAAGTGTACCTTTTAGCCATGATCCCCCTATTTCCCCAATTCCCCCACCCCAGTCCTAAGCAACCAGTAATCTACTTTCTGTCTCTATAGATGTCCCTGTTCTAGGCATTTCATATGATGGAATCATACAGTATGTGGCCTTTTTTGACTGCCTTGTTTCACTTAGGATGTTTTCAAGATTCATCTATATTGTAGCATGTATCACTATTTTATTCTTTTTTATGGCCAAATAATATGATACTGTATGGATGTACCACATTTTGTTGATCCATTCGGCAGTTGATGGACATTTGAGTTGTTTCTATCTTTTGGCTACTATGAATAATGCTGCTATGAACATCTCTGCACAAGTTTTTATGTAGACATATGTTTTCATTTTTCTTGGGGCTTTGTGGTGTTTTAACTTGCCCTATTCCCGTCCTCCCATCCCTGGCTCCATGCTAGCCTTGAAAACCAATAGCCTGCAAGCACAGTGAAAACCAGGATCCTGGCAATCACTGGATAGGGCAGAATAGAGTTGGATCTTCTTTAAAGCCCCATTCCCAGAGAATTGTCATTATTTGACCTGCCTTGTGATTCACTGAAAGACCCCACTCACCAGGCTGGCTTTATTTGACCTGACTAGGAGTTGGCCCAGTATGAACAGTCTTTTCCCTGGGGGCATTTCTTGAGCATCATGTAGCAAATGTTGAACATCATGTCAGCCTGAGGCAAACAATAGGTTGATCAAAAAGCTTAAAAGGAAAAGCTAGGAAATGAGATGCTCATGGGGGGCTTTAGAAAGCTCTGACATATTCCTAGAAATCTATCTGCATGCTTAGGCCTCTATGCATGCCCAGGAAAGACCTGAGAAGGCCCTTAGCTCTCAACTCTAGCTAACCTTGATGCACTGAGCAGGCAGGAAGTGAAGACTAAGGCAAAGTTGTAAACTGCCTGGCTGAGTGTTGAAGATGTGTCCTAATACACACACAGAGCTCCTAGGCAAAGGCTGAGAGATTTATAGGTTCCAGGCAGCTAAGGAAATCTCTGTCCAATTTTTAGCTAACCACCAAGCTAACTGAGCAGAGTCTTCAGTGGTTCCACACAAGGAAGAACAGACATTACAGAATTACTTCAGAAAAGTTGCTAAACAAACAAACAACACAGCAACAACAACAACAAATCCTGAGGAGGGAGGAGAATCTTATTTCCAGAGATGCCACATTATGTTATGTAAAACGTGCATTTTTCAACAAAAATTATAAGATATGCAAAGAAATAAGAGAGTATGGCCCTGCAATGGACTGAATGTTTGTGTCTCCCCCCAATTCATATGTTGAAATCCTAATCCCAATGTGATAATATTTGGAGGTGGGGCTACTGGGAAGTCATTATATCTTGAGAGTAGAACCCTCATGAGTGGGATTAGTGCCTTTATAAGAAGAGGGCAGAGAGCTAGCTAGCTCTCTTTCCACCATGTGTGGATACAATAATAAGATGACAGTTTGCAACTGGAAGAGGGTCCTTGTTGGAACCTGACTCTGCTGCCACCCTGAACTTAGACTTCCAGCCTCCAGCACTGTGAAAAATAAATTTCAGTTGATTATAAGCCACACAGTCTATTGTACTTTGTTAAAGCTGCCTGAATTGACTAAGAAAAAAAAGCAGCCAAAAGAAGTTGACCCTGAGGAAGCCCAGATGTTGAACTTAACAGATAAAGACTCTAAATCAGTTGTTTTAAATATATTCAAAGAACTAAAGGAAACCATGTCTAAACAACTAAAGAAAAGTATGAGAACAAAGTCTTACTAAATAGAGCATGAGATAGAAATTATAAAAAAGAACCAACTAGAAATTCTGGAGTTCAAAAGTAAAATAACTGAACTGAATATCACGAGAGAGGATCAATAGCACATTTGAGCAGACAGAAGAAAGAATCAGTGAACCTGAAGAAGAATCAGTGAACTTGAGATTATTCTGTCTGAGGAACAAAATAAAGAAAAATAAACAGAGACTCAGAGACCTGTGGGGAACCATCAAGTGCACTAACATATGTTTAGTGGGTGTCCCTGAAGGAGAGGAGAGAGAGAAAGAGGCAGAAAGAATATCTGAAGAAATAATGGCCAAAATTTTCCCAAATTTGATGAAAAACACTAATGTACACATCTAAGAGGCTCAATGAATTCCAAGCAAGATAAACTTAAAGGGATCCACACCTAGATACACCATAAACAAACTGGCAGAAGCCAAAGACAAAGAGAGAAAAAGTAGCAGGAGAGAAGCAATTCGTCATGTACAAGGGATCCTCAATAAGATGAACAGCTGATTTCTCATTAAAAACCATAGGCAGTGGGATGAAATTAAAGATGACCCAAATAAATGGGAAGACATCCTGTATTCACGGATTGAAAGACTTAATATTGTTAAGATGGCAGTACTCCCCAAATTCATCTATAGACTCAATGCATTTTTAATCAAAATTCCTTTTTTTGTTGTTGTTACAGAAATTGATGAGCTGATCTTAAAATTCATATTCATGTTCATATGGAAATGCATGGGACCCAGAATTCCCAAATCTTTAAAAAGAACAAAGTTGGAGGACTCACACTTCCCAATTTCAAAACTTACTACAAAGCTATGGTAATCAACAGTGTGGTATTGGCATAAGGATAAACATATAGATCAATGGACTAGAATTGAGAGTCCAGAAATAAACCTATACATCTATGGCCAATTGAGTTTTGACAAGGATGTAAATTCAGTGGAGGGAAAGAATAGTTTTCTCATCAAGTGGTGGTGGGACAACTGGATATCCACAAACAAAAGAATGATATCCCTCCCTCCTACCATGTGCAAAAATAAATCAAAAACATAACTTTAGAGCTAAACTATAAAACTCTTAGAAAAAAACGTAGGAGAAATCTTCATGACCTTGGATCAGGCATTAGTTTCTTAAATATCATACCAAATCACAAGTAACAAAAGAAAAAATAGATAAATTTGACTTCATCAAAATTAAAAACTTTTGTGTATAAAGGACACTATCAATCTGGTGAAGAGACAGCCCATAGAATGGGAGAAAATGTTTGCAAATCATATGTCTGATAAAAGTTTAAAATCCGTAATACACAAAGAACTATTATAACTCAACAATGAAAAGACAAATACCCCAATTAAAAAGTGGGCAAAAGATTTGAATAGACATTTCTCCAGAGAAGACATAGAAATGGCCAATAAGAACAACAAAAGAATGCTCAACATCATTAGTCGCTAGGAAAATGTAAATCAAAACCGCAGTGAGATACCACTTCACACCCACTAAGATATCTGTAATTGAAAAGAAGGTGATAACAAGTGTTGGTGAGGATGTGGAGAAATTGGAACCCTGATGGGATTATAAAATGGTGTAGTCACTTTGGAAAATAGTTTGTCAGTTCCTCAAAAAGTTAAACGTGTAGTACATATGACTCAGCAATTTCACTCCTAGGTATGTGTCTTTGAGAGTGGAAAACATATGTCCACACAAAAACTTGTACACAGATGTTTATAGCAGCATTATTTGTAATAGCCAAAAAGTGGAAATAACCCAAATGTCCATCAACTGATTAATAGATAAACAAAATGTGATATATCCATACAATGGAATATTATTCAGCCACAAAACGGAATGAAGTACTGATACATTCTACAACATGGAAGAACCTTGAAAACATTATGCTAAATGAAAGAAGCTAGTCAAAAGTACACATATTGTATGATTTCATTTATATGAGGTGTCCAGAATAGGAAAATGCATAGAGTAGAAAGTAGATTAGTGGTTTCCAAAGGGTGGTGAGAGTGGGGAACGAGGAGTGATTGTTAATGAGTATGGGGTTTCTTTTTGGGGTGATGAAAAGGTTCTGGAATGAGATAGTGGTGAGAGGGTACAACGTTGTGAATATATTGAATGCCACTGAATTTTATGCTTTAAAAAAAGTGGATGGGGAAGAATGTGAGGTTGAGTGTTAATAGCAAACAGAGCCAAGTCTAATGTTAACAATGAGTGGAGCAGAGTGTTGGGTCTAGTGTAACTTATAAGTGAGGGGAATGTGGCATCAGCTATTAGTAGAGAGTGGAGCAGAATGTTGTCTAATGTAAGAAAAAGGAAGCAGAGCATTCTGTCTGCTGTTACAACTGAAAAGAGCAGAATGTGTTGTCAGGTGTTAATAGTAAACAGAGAAACTGGTTTCAAGCATTTATAGTGAATGTAGCAGAATCAAAGCCTAGTGTTAGTGCAAAGGGCAGATTGCTGCGTTTCGTTGTAAGGATGACTAGAGGAGAGAGTGATGTCTAGTGTTGATGGCAATGAAGTAGGATGACATGTTTCACATTAAAAGTTAATGGAACAATGCCATGAAAAACTAAAAACAGTGGGGAAAATATTCTATATTAAAAGAGCAATCATATGCAATACGAATCTTTTTTGGGTCCTTGATTGGATCCCTCACTATGTTCATTGATGACATTCTTTTTTGGACAATCGGGACAATTTAAATAAGGGTTCTATATTAGATGATATTGTGGAATTATTTCTGATTCAATAATAATTATTGATATATAATATATATCGATATAATTGATATACAATATAATAATTACTATTGAATTAATGTTAATTTTTTAGATGTGATAATATCATTGTGGTCCTTATTTTTTATTTAGAGATGAATTGTCATGATGTCTGTAACCTTCAAATGGTTCAGCAAAAATTGCATCTAACTACCTTCCTACCTACCTATCTATATATATAGAGAGAGACAAGGTAAATATGGCAAAATGGTAACAATTGGAATCCAGGTGAAAGGCTTTAGGGTGTTCATTGTAGATTCTTTCAAGTTTTCTGTATCAAAACAGAATGTTAAGTCCAGCATTAATTGGAAATGGTGCAGAATGTTGCATTTAACATAAGGCTGAAGGGAGCAGAGTATGGTGTCTGGCATTAATAGTAGAGCGGAATGTTGTGTCTAGTGTTGGGTAAATAAAGCAGAATGTGGCTCCAACAACAGTTGTGAATGTAGTAGGCTGCAGTACCTAGCATTACGGGAGAGTCAAGCAGAACGAGGCATCAAGCATTTGTAGTCAAGGGACCAGAATGTTGCACCTCAAGTCTGGGTGAATGGAGGAGTATGTGGTGTCTGGAGTTAATAGTTAATGAAGCAGAACATCATGTCTAGTGTAAAAAGTGAATTAAGCAGAATGAGAGGTCTAGTGTTAACAGTGAAAGGAACAGAATGTTGCGTTTATTTTAAGGGTGACTGGAGGAGAAGTAGTGTCTGGTGTCGGTAATGAATGAAGTGGAATGCTGTGTCTGGTGTTGGAAGAATGGAACAGAATGTTGTCTCTAGCATAGAGAGAATGGAGCAGAGTGTGTACCTGGCATTAATAGTGAATGGAATGAAATGCTGTGTCTGGTGTTAACGGTGAATGGAGTGGAATATGGTTCAAGAGCTAAGAGTGAAGGTACAAGAATGTGGTGTGTAACATCAGAATTGTAAGAATTGGATTGACGAATGTGCAGAAAAGTGTTAACATAGCAGGCATGAGGCTACCATCTTACAAAGGACCTGTTTGCAAGGCTGGCCTTGGGTTGACATCTGGGAACTTGGGTTTTGGGAGTGTTCCCACCTTCCCTAACCAATCAGGGTGCCTCACTGTGTCTAGACCGTGCAGACAGTACGGTTTATGCTGAACACCTGCTCTCCTTCTGGGAGTCTGGAATTTTGGTATCTACCAGGCATGACCTATTGGTTTCATGACCAGCACCCAAAAACAACATTGTGTATTGAGTCTTAAATGAATCTCAAAACAATTTGTTTTTCTCTGTCTCTCTGGGCAGAAACATCACACACTTGTGGCTGCCTTTTTGTTGCTGTGGTGAGTGTGCTCTGTGTGGTCCCTCGTGGGATGAAGAGAGCAAGAAAGCTAGTAAATGGATTCCTCCAGACTCTGTGTCTTTTCCCCTTGTAGTCTAGCTGTGTATCCTTAATACATCACTGTAAGAAATCTTAGCTATGAGTACAACGATACGCTGTGAGTAACATAAAATCTCTGAATGTGGGGGTAGTCTTGGAGACCCCCAACACAAAGTATCTACTATTAATGGTGAGAGGAGCAGAATGTTGTACTTAACACTCCAAGTGAATGGAGGAGGAGGTGGTGTTGAGTGTTGATAGTAAATGAAGAAGAATGTGTGTCTAACATTGCAGCAAAATGTGGTGTCTGGCAACTGTATAGAACATAATGTTAAGTCTGGCAGAAAGGTTTGGTGGATCAGAATGGTGGATCCTGCCAAGTGTAGTAAAGAAATAGTGACTAATTCCTTGTGCTCCTATTATGTGAGGCAGGGTAGGGAGATGAGTGTCTGCCTTATCTGTCCAGGTGTTCTGTGCTCTTGGGCAGTAGGGCTTACCTTGGGCAGGGATGCTCGGGAGCCAGAGCTCTGGGTGGTCATGGTGAGCACGGTGGTGATGCCCAGGGCCACACGGGCTGGAGCAGCATCCATATTGATCCAGAAGGAAATCCATGAGAGGATGACAATGAGCAGGCTGGGAATGTACATCTGGATCAGGTAGTAGCCCATCTGTCGCTCCAGGTGGAAGCGGGCCTCGATGCAGGTGAATTTACCTGCAAGAGATTATAGTGAGAAGGCAAAGTAGCCTAGTGGATAGGAACAAGGCTTAGAGTTCAGAGCAACCTCGGCTGGTGTAAGGCTGGTTCAGCCTTACACTAGCCGTGTCCTTAGGGAAGTGTTTGATCTCTCTGTGTTCAGTTTTCTCATCTATGGTAAACTGGGGATAATGATGATGATGATGATAATAATACCTACTTCATATGGTTGCTGTGATGATAACATGAGATGATGCCTATATAGAACTTAGCACAGTCCTCATACATCATTAATGCTCAGGAATGTCAGTTGCCATCATCCTCATCATCACTATTTTATTGCTAAGAGTGGGCCTAAGTGGACCATTCTTTATCCTTCTGCCAGTTATCTTCCCAAAGTATGAGTTGATCCTGTTACTTCCTCTTGTAAAACCTTTCTTTCCTTCCTTCTCTCCTCACACAGGAAAGTCCCCGTTACCTACAGGGAAGAGTTCACGCTCTTGAGTCTGCCCTTCACCACTGAGCTCTAGCCTGTTCTTCCATCTCATCTCTCTTCTTTCTTCACCCTAATCATGATCCCCTCCGCTCCATCCCTTGCCTGGAGCATGTTTTGTGCTTCTGCACTTTTGAACTTTTGATTCAGCTAATCCCTCTGCCTGGAATGCCCTGTTCCTCCCCACAACCAGCCAAAGAAACCCTCCTCTCCTCCCTGCCAGTTTAAATGTGGAGTCTCCTCCAGGCACAAGGCCTCTTTTTTTCCTGTCTTCCTTCAGTTCTGTTCACACAATCATCAGAGCCTTTAAGGCATCATACAATGAGTGTGTAGGCAAGTCAGTCTCTCTCTCTTTCTCTCTGTCCTCTGCACTAGGCTCTGGGCAGCTTGTCCCCTCCCTATCTGTGTATCCCTTGAACTGGGACAGGGCCAGTCCCCTGGTGGGATCTCAGCTGCAGTCCATGGAAGCACAGTAGCTAGGGGATTTCCTAGAGCTGCCTGGACTGTACGCTCCATGTGGACAGGGCCTTGCCAGTCTTTTCTCCTTGTATCCACGGGGCCTAGTACATAACTCAGCTCTCACGTAATTGTGAATGGTGTAGCGCAAATGAGATAATAGATGAGAAAATGCTGTGTAAACACTAAAGTTCTGTGGTATGGGAGAGTCAGCTGTGATTATTTGATTCATGGGGAGTCGTTGCTCTCCTGGCTGCTAAGGGAGTACCATTATCGCTCTGAGTCTCAGCTTGCCCAGGGATGAAGAGAGTATCTTGGGAGGTTCTAAACCATCTCCGAGGTCACCCAGAGAGGGGCAGTTGTCCTAAACAGACGAGACTTCAGGCTGCCTGCTCTTTCTCTGGGCCTTCTACTTGCACCAGAGCCCACAGTGGTTTCTCTCAATCCCCCTCCTTCACCTCCTCTTCTCTTTGGCCCCTGTCATCAGCCTATTTTGTGCCTCCACTCTACTCAGCTGGGTTCAGACAGAAGCCTCCTAGCTAGCCCTCCAGCTGGCATATTAACTGTCTTCTACAGTGCTTCCAGGAGCTCCTTCCCAGCCTCAGATAGGGCATGCAAAGCCAGTCTTGATCTGGCCCCAGTTCATCCTGTATTCAGTCTTCCAACAAAGGCCACGCTAGGCATGGCAGATAGAGAGCTGAGCCAGTCGTGGTTTCCCTGCTCTCTTGTATCTCATGGTCTAGAGAACCCTTTACAACTTCACTGTTTACTAATCTTCAGTGCTTCCTCTAGCTCCCTCCTGCTGAGGTTTAATGTGCGCATTCTCTGTACTTTTGCTCTGTGAGAAATGCTAGTTCCTCTGTGAGAGACACTCTTCCCTTCTGCCTTAGGAATAGGACCCATTTTGAGATGGGCATACTGCTATCTGAAGTAAAGACTGTATCTCCCAGCTTCCCTTGTAATGAGGTGTGGCCTAAGCTTAAGTTACTTGCCCCAGCATGTACAGGAAGAAAGTGTCAGAGACACTTTTTGGTTTCAAGGACTATTCTCTTAACCACTAGGTAATAAATACACAGCTATGTCCATCAGGGGTACCTCATAAGATCTATTGTGTCAATGATTGAATGAATGTTTGAAATGACCTCTGGCCCTGGTTGGGAGGTGGGATCTGAGGGGGGTTGCCCCTTGAACCTACCTGTGTTGTAATGCTTGGTGCAGTATCTCAAGTCCTTCTCCTCCTTCAAGATAAACTGGGGCAGAGTTAGTCCATCTGCCACCTGCACAGCTCCCTGCTCCTGCCACTCAAAGATGAGGTCATTCATGGTATATCCAACTGGGATGGGATCAGAAGAAGGAGCAGTCACCACCCAGAAGCACTTATTTGAAGCATGTCAGGGTTGGTTAGGGTCAGAGACAGAGAGCCATCAGGCACTCGATGGAACTCATGAGACTGTGTTGCTTCCCCCCCTGCCCCCAAAGGAGGTTGAGACTGGGTTAATTGTTTACGTCTACCCCACAGCCCTTCCACCTCTCCCAGCATCCTACCTTAGCTTGTCCTGTTGCCCCCACCCTTACCCCCGTGGTCAAATTCAGTTGACTTCTGCTCTTTGTGCCTGCACACCATCCTCCCAAGCTCCCTCTTGCTCACAGCAGATTTTCCTCTGGGGAATGACTCTGGTGTGCCGTCACGTGGGACTATCATTTGGGGGCCAAGATGTGAGATGGTGACTTTACTAGGCCAATCAGACTTTCTGCCCTTGGACTTTGACTCTTGAGTGAAGTGACAAAAGGTTCGGAGTTGACTGGTGCTGATTCCCCTCAGACGGGGGGCTCCAAGGGGAGGGTCCATTAGTTCCTGCTGTCTAAATGCTCTCCCCTGGTGCCCGTACTTTAGCTTCTCCTTCAAGTCCATAAGAAACCCCTATGTCCTTCCACTTAATTCCGTTTTTTAAATTAGTCAGATTGGTTTTTGTGTTTGCAATCAAAGAAGTCAGCTACTCCACCAGTTAAATGCTGGTTCCCTGTGATCTCCTCCAAGACCCTCTCTCTTTCCCAATCAGAAGGCACTCTTCCTGCAATTAGGCCACAGCGTTTTGTACTTCTAGCAACACACTTACAACTTGCTGCCCTGGGTTAGAGTTGTTTGGGCAGCCAGTTGTCTATCTCCCCTGCTGGAGTGAGCATCCCAGTGAGTTCAAGGACCATGACTTATTCAAGCTATTTCTCCCCCATTCCTGGAGAGCGTGTTCACAGTGGACATGGAACAGTGCCTCTTAGTAGAATGCTGCTGGCTCCAAAGCTGGGCCTCAGTCAGACAATGTAAGGGAAGTTATATTTCTAGTGGATTTTCAAAGAGCAAAGCCCCTTATTTGGTATTTTGGGCTATTAGCGTAATCTCCTGGGGTCCAGCGGTTGGGAGCAGCTGTGTGGGAATTTCTGCCTGTCCTGTGGGTAAAGGGGAGCCTGATTCTTTCTAGAGGCCTCACTCAAGGGACTCACAGCTTTCCAGTTGCATGATGCACGTCTGGACGTCCATGGGGAAATTCTTCAAGTCCATGGGGCAGGCCAGTGTCAGAGTGATTCTGGGAAGAAAAGGGAGTTGAATGATGCTGGATCCACAGACCAGGGAAGCTGTGCCTCCATTCTAGTTAGTACCAGAAAATCAGTTATCTAGGAGAGGTCAAAGAGGTCAGGGAACTAGTGTTTACTGAGTAAGTATATGTATGTTTCCACATTCCAGATGTGGAAGTGGATGCTCAGAGAGACAACCTAGGGTGTCTAAAATCACACAGTCAGTGGACTTCTGAGTTTCTTTAGAGTCTGTCTGTCTTCTAGGGACCTGTCTTTGGCAAGTTGCCCAAAGGCCTGGAGGCTGGGGGCCACCCCCATTCCCTACTCTTCTGCAGAGCCCTCAGGTAGGGGCAGAGCCTGAATTGTAAGTTGAGCAGCACCAGGCCTCAGGCACCTCCAGGTGCACCTGCAGCAGGTGTTGCTAATATTCTTGGCTGCCTCCTTTCGTACACTGGGCTCATCAAAAGTTATTCCAAAGAGGCCCCCTGCCTTCCGGGTGTTCAAACACAGCTGGCTCACACCTGTGGGCTCATGCTGGGGTCAGTCGGGAAGTGGGGGGTCCCCCAGGCTTCTGGGATAGCTGTTTGTTTTGGGTTGTTCAACTCTTGCAGAGGCTGCAACCTCCGAACCGGAGGGAGTCCCCTTAACAGAATCCCAGGTCTGCAGTTCAGGCTAGAGTACAAGGTTTCAGCTTGAAAGGCTTTGCCAACATCTGAGCGCCTGCTGCAGGGAACGGAGAAGAAAGGCTCTCGGAGCCCAAAGAGCCTTAGACCATCAGGCCAGCTCCCCCATTTGACGGGTGAGAAAACTGGGGTAGAGGATAGGTAGGGACACGTGTAAGGGCACACAGCAAGCTGACGGCTCTGCCAGGATTCAGAACCATGTCTCCTCGCCTTTGGATTCCGAGCTCAAGTGTTGGCTGGCAGGCTTTCTAGCACTGCTCTCCTGAAAAACACCTAGTTGGTGGTGGTCTAGTGGCGCTTGGCTGCTGGCCCCTTGGCTGCACATGGTGAGGCACACAGCCCTATATGAACTTCTGCCCTCCAGCTCACACCCCCAGCTGTGGATGGGGTCCCTTTAAGCCCAAGGTAGAAGCAAGAGGGGGGAAAGGGAAGGGAGAGGGAGGGGAAGACGAGGGAAAAGAAATGGGTGGGAGGAGGGGGAGAGTGAAGGGAAAGTGAATGCCGTTGAATTTCTGAAGATAAAAGCTCCAAAGTGGGGCAGCTGTCACACTGGGTTAATTTCCTGAAGTTGAGTGACCTTGGGAACATCACTTTCTGCTGATTTATCCTTCTGTCATGCTGCACTGGGGCTTAGCTTCCCGGAGATATGAAACCAGCCTGGCAGCAGCAAAATCGAAGCAGGGTGACCCCTCTAGTCAGCCAGGGCCTGGTGGCCATCCTGAGCCAGTCACCCTTCAGTCTGGATGTGCACTGGGCGGGTGAGCTCTGGGGTGAGGAAGGCCACATCAGCCTCTTGTTTCTCCCAGCTTGCGCCTCCTTTCCTTTCTGAGTTTCCTAAATCCCCTCTCCCTTCAGGAGACACTCTGTCTCATCTGAGAATTAGGATCTGTGCAGCCTCTACTACGGGACTGGACATTTAAAGCTCATTCCCCTGAGGAACTGGAGGGGCAGGGGGAGTCATTTAGGACTAGTGCCCCTTTTAAGGTCTTTGAAATAAAAACATATTCATTCATTCATCAAATATTTGAGTGCCTATTGAATGCCACGCACTATTCTTGTGTGCTCTGAGTGGGCATCAGATCCACACTAACAGATCAGACTCTAGGCTCTGCTACTGACTAGCTGTGGAAATTTTGGCAAATGACTTAAACTTTCAGATCCTCACTTGTCTAATCTGCAAAATGGGCATAATCAAAACTACTTCATGGGTTGTTTGGAGGTACGCAGCCTAATAAGTAAATTCTCAGTGCATGGTACATAGGTAAGAATAACATGGCTAGTGATCATTTTCTCCATGCCTTGGAGGAGGAGATTGGGAATTAGGTGGGCAGGGCTGGCAGGAGACCCTGCAAGTTTGCCCCTCACCAGTATTTGCAGGATATCTCCCAGCTGGGGAAGGGGTCCCAGCTTCCTAGACTCAATGCAAGGTAGAGAGGATAGAAAGGGTTTATAGAAGGGATTTATAGACGGTTTGTAGAAGGATGGAGCAGCCCTGGCTTGTACCTGTGAACATCGCTGTCCCCCTGGCAGGCCCATTTATGTTGAAGTTGGTGTGATTTTTCAGGCTTTGTGTTTTTCCCCTGGTATTTTGTTTTTCCCTTGCAGTAAGAACATTTAACATGAGCTCTACCCACTTAACAAATGTTTAAGTGTATAATACAGTGTTTTTAACTATAGGCACCACGTTGTAAGGCAGTTCTCTAGAATGTATTCACCTTGTGTAGCTGAAAGCTCCTGCTATGGATCCCTGTCTTTGACTACTCAATATTCTTTTCCTATCTTGTCTTATTGAAATGCTGGGTGAGCTTAGGGGCCTAATTTAACTCCACTTTCTCTGGGATGCGTCCTCAGTTTCCCTGGTTATAATGAACCACTTGCTCCTAGGACTTGCCATGGTATTTTATTCTTTCTTACTGAGAGTAAGTTACAGAGCTGGCTCTGCCTATTCTGCAAAGATGTTGGGTTGCCAGGGCCCGTTCACCTCTATTTGGCCCCTTCTTAGTGTCTGCTCCCAGAAAGCAATGGGGCAAGGCGTGTTCTGAGGATGGAGGGACTAACCTGTCCGGAACTCACCTGATGCTGTAGAGGACGTTCCCGTTCCGGGAGATCCTCAGCAGTTTGTTGTCTGTGGTGATCTCGTGGAAGTGGGCCCCCTTCTCGTTGGCGAAGAACAGGTCAGGTTTCCAGATGGAATCCAACATGGATGGGTCCAGGTCCAGAGAGTCATCAGGGTATTCATTGTAGGCCAGCCGTGGGTCGTTCCACTGCTGCCGCAGGAAGATGTTGACCCTATAGTCCTACAGCCAGGAGACAAGGGGGTGGAGTCAGGTCAGGCCCTAGGATGCCAACTCTTGGAGGACCCAGGTGCTTTGGGCCAGTGCTCCCTAAAGCCTCTTCTGGATGATGTTATTAGAGTGTAGTTGCATCTTACCTGGGGGTCAGAAGTAAAGTCTGTGCTTCAGGCAAAAACCACGGGAATCAAAATTACCCCTGAAAATCCTCTAAATGCCCCATTAAGTATATTCAACTCTGAACTGAGATTATTTAAATGTTATTCTTTCTTTTGAGAAATTTAAAAAATAAAGTTCAGACTGATGTAATAAACACCTGTTTTCATCCTGTTAACATTTTGTCATGTTTGCTTCATTTTTTTAGATGAAAGAAATAATACATTACAGATAAAGTTGAAGTCCCCCTTTTATCATCCCCCCCTCAGTGCAGTGATTCACATGCACACTAAGGTCTGAGAGTCATTCTTCTAGGTAGATTGAAGGAACAAAAGGAAAGACTAAAAGCTCAGCATTCAAACTATTCTACCTAAAGAGAACAGTTAATTTCTGAGCAGTAGAGGAAGGATGGGTAGAAGAGTTCTAGAGTGTCCCTGCTGTCCTCAGGTCTACACCACTCTGTTTTAATACTAGCCTTCTGTAACCTTCTATAACATGTGTGATTTGTTTGTTTGGGGAGGATTAATAGATGTCATGGAGTCACATCTTACTAGGTTCGAACTCAGTGCTAAGTTAAATGCCTCTCTGATCTGACTGCAGGGTAGTTCTCGACTGAAAAAAAATTCACAGATCAAATCAATTAGGGGAATGTTCCACTAAACCAAACGCAACAGATTTCTTCATTGCAGAACTTCTGAGAGTACTTAATATGCTAATGAATTGTGTGTGTCTCCAAGAGGAGAATAGACTATGCAACATTTCCTTGATTTATTTGGCCATAGAACTCTTTTATTTTGTGCATGGTGCTTGTCTTCCGCAGAACGTAGGTTAGGAATTGCTGTCCTAGTCAAAACTCCCTCCCCCCACCATCTTTTTTTCCAGGTGGAGAAACTGAAGTCCAGCAAGAATTGAGGCTGGCCCAGTGTCACTCTGAAAGGGCAGGGCAGAGCTGCTTCTGGTACTCAAGACACCTGCCTCCTAGCTCAGGGTTTGTTCAGTGAGTCCTAGAGGAACTGAAAGAGTCCATTTAGTTCCCATTCACAGCCTGAGAAGCAATTAGTGGTATAGGTAGGTCTCTATGGCAGGAAGCTGGGTCATGAAGTTAAGGAATATTTCCATTAAGAAAAGTTTTTAATTTTTTTAGAGAGGCAATGTAAACCTGGGGCCCATGAATATTATGACACTGCCAGTAGAATTTGGAATCTATTTGTGTTTTCCCAGGAAGAAAGGCATAGCTCTCCATGTTGGATTCCCAAAAGGGTCTATATTTCCCTAAAAGATTACTAACCTCAGTTCTAGTTCAACTTTAAATGCTCTTCTTCAAGGAATAATCTCCACACTTGAGCACCTGCTGCTGCTCTTTCCCCGAAGGTGCTGGATAAATGAGGTCACGCTATATTTTCTTCTGGGATGCTCTTCTAAATCCTAATCACTCTTGATCTGTCATCAGCAGGGGTGAGCTAAAACAAACAACCCTCCTCCCCACCTCACCCTCACCCCTGCTGGTTTTTCCCGCAGCACATGCCTCCTTTTGTTGCTTACAGAAATATCAATGGCTTCATAAAATGTGTCAAGGTATTTTAGGGGATTGTTCTATAATTTAATTGAAGCCTTTCCCTCTAGCCCCATAGAAAATGACATTTGGTCTCGTAATCTTGTGTCTTATAAGTCCCGTGGTGGAGGGAGAACTTGAAGCCAGACCTGGACTTGATTCTTTGTTTCTCCTGCTGACAGTAACGGACAGCTCCCAATCTGGCTCTATCTGATCAGGAGGTTAGAAACAATCTCTCCTTCTCCCTTGGATTTTACATGAAGTGTGTGTGTGTGTGTGTGTGTGTGTGCGTGTGTGAGCACGATGAGGCACTGGGCAAGTCACATGAGAGTAAACAGGCTATGAATGGTTGGGCAGAAAAACCCTTCAGCCCCAAACCCCAGCTGCACTTTTGATGTTCTTGCCAGTGACATGTCAAGCCTGTTTATGTGGCTGGAAGGAAGAAAAGGAAGTGGCATTTCTTAAAACGGTCTGTTAGGCACCAGGCGTTGTTCTAGATACTGTCACATGCATTTAATCGTCACAAAATCTCTGTAAGCTAGACATTCAGATTCTCATAGTGAGGGAAAGGAGCCCGAGGTTTGGAAGTTTGAGAAACTTCTCCAAGGCCGAGAGCTAGTAAGTGGCAGAGCTGGGATCTGAGTCCACACCAGCCTAACCCTGGCGAGCCCTTGCTCATCACGTCCCATGGGTGTGAATGGCAGCTCTGTGCCAGGATCTTTTTCTCTCATCCTCACTGCCTAGGTGAATTCTGCCTGCTCAGCTTAAGCCTTATCTCCTGCAGGAGGCTTGATGCCTCCAGGCTTCCCTAATCACTTCCTTTTCTGATCTGCTAGCAAAGTGGAATCACCAGAAACATAATTTAGCACTTCCTCACTGTGTGTGTCTTATCTCCTCAACTTGATTGGCAGCAATTTGAGAGGATGAACTTGACCTACTATTTCCCCTACACCCACCTACCCACCCAGTTGATGAACCAGTGAGCTACCCAGGACCCAGGAGGAGGAGGCAAAGCTAGAAAAAGTTGGAGCAGGAAGAGCTTTCTTCATTTTATAGCTGGGGAGACTGAGACTCAGAGAAGAAAGGCATTTTCTAAGGTCACGTAGCAGTTCAGTAAAGACCTGGAATTAAAACCTGGATTTGTTTCTCTGGGAAGGAAGTCGGGCTAGATGGACTCTGAGAACCTTTCCAAATCTAATAGCTAATTGTTATTAGTTTACTTTTTCAACAACATTTAACTGAAGCATCGACTAAGTGCCGGGCACTGTTCTAGGCACTGGAGAATCCGCTGAGAACGAGAAAGACATATTTATGCAGTCACAGAGCCTACAGTGTAATGTTGACACCACATGTGATAAGGGCTCCGATGGGGATTAAGTAAAAGGTCTATAGAGATATAGAAGACAGGCTCCCCGTCTCGACTTGGGGTGGTGGTCAGGGAAGGCTCCAGAAAGACATGATATTTAAGGTGAGACCAAATGCGGTTGAGCTAAAGAGAAGAAGCATTTTGGGCATTTGGAACTGCACATGCCTAGAGACAAAGCAAGAGTGCAGCACTTGGAAAAGAATATCGAGTAAACGAGCCAGGGGAGGAGTGGGAGGAGGCTGGCACGGCCCTGTGAGCCATCCTGAGGAATTCAGACTTCATCCTGAGAGTACCGTGGAGCTTTCCAAGAGTGTTAAGTAGGGAGGATATTATTACATTTGTATTTTAAAAATATTTTATTTTTTCTTATTACAAATGTAAAAGCAGGTTGATTGTAAAAAATATAAATGGACATCATCTAAAAGAAGAAAAACAAAATAAAAACCGCAGGGCCTCATTATGAAATCACCAATGAAAACTGAGAGCAAGAGACCTGGGGAGTGTGTCTCGGTGTCCTCGGGCAGCTCGACTCCTTCTCCCGGCATCTTCCAAGCCCCTCGGCAGCTGCTACCAAACAAGTTGCTGCCATTGATTCTCCTCCCTGGTTGGTAAACAGCAGTGGGAAGTGCAGTTCGGAAGAGATCAATGTAATTGGTGTAACAGGCTGAAAGCTAAATGCTGTTTTGCCTGCTTAGCCCTGTACTCACAATGGTCGGTGTTCAACGTGCTGGAGGTCCATGTTCAGGTTCAGGGGCCAGAGGAGCAACATGTGAATTCCCCACCGTAGAACCTCAGGTTCCACTCCGGAAGTTGGTTTCTAGCTCTCCCACTTTCAAGGGTGGCCCTTCTAGGTCTGAGGTGGGAAGGATTTCCAGAGCTCCAGCTCAGTGGTCTTTAGCATCAATCAGCTCACCCATCCTGCCTCTGAGATTGCCTGATGGTGTGATTTCTGGTAACTGGGCAACTGCCTTGCTCATAAGACCAAGGTAGAGTGTTAACTCGTTGGTTCATTCAACAAACATTTATTGGCATGCTCTTCCTGTGTGCCACCTGCAGTTGGATATGCCCCCCAACCCTACCCCCTCTGTATCTAGTTTCAGATTCTAACCTCTCCCAGTAAACTCCTTAAACGCAGTATTGTGGTGAAATAGGAAGCATGAAGTGTTTTAATAGGTAAGAGCCAATTGCCTGTGTGTGTGCTGATGAGAAGGGAATGTGGAGGAAAAGATGTGTGCCCAGTGCAGTCTGAACTAAGACACATTGCCTAAGAAGTGGACAGAGAGCCAGATGTTTATACCTTCCTAAGTCTCAGCATTCCAGCTCTCAAATACATGTCTCTTCTCTAAACTCAGTTCAACTCTATACACATTAATAGGCCCAGTGGGAAAACAATGAGAGTGGAGGTACAAGGTCTTGTTTTCTACCCTCACCAAGCTCAAATTATCTAGCAAGCAAGAGAAGATAGGGACACAAATACTGGAAGTGATAAAGGTCATAAGAGGTTCTAACAAATTGCTATTGGATATTGCTCTTGGGTCCTCAACACTAATTCCAGCCAGGTTGGGTGAATCTGGAAAAGATTTTGGAGAGAAGGTGGCATTTAAAATGGCCCCTGCCAGTTCATTCCGTCCTCCTGAAGTTAGCATCTCTAGATCTGATAATGTTCTGAGATGTGAACAGTATCTGGTTTCAGCTGCAAAGGAGGCTGGTGATGTGTGTGGAGGAGGGACAGAGATGAGAATAGGTTAGAGCAGGGCAGGACATGAGGACTAGGGGTGCAGCCTTGGTGTATTTAGGATTACGATGTGTAGAGTTGGGAGTCAAAGAAATCTCATTTAGAACGAATAGCACAAGCAAAAGTGTGTAGACAGGGGTGTTCAAACAGTTTAGTTTAGCTTAACTGTTAGTAATAAAAGTCCCCCTTATTAGGGACCTACTATGTACCAGATATTGTGCTAAGAATGCCACACACTACAGCTAATTTTATCTTTAAAACAATCCTGTGACACAGGAATTTTCAGTCTAATTTTATAGATGAAGAAGGCTCAGGGAAGTTACATAATTTGTCCAAATTTGCACAGTTAGTAAACAGTAGGGTTGGAATTCAAGTCTAGTTTTTCTGATCATATCAAGTTCATGCTGTCAACCACTCTCCTGTGAACAGGCTATAAAATGGATTGATTTGAGGCTGTGGATATCCTTGACTGACAAACCAGAGTGTTTGGATTTTATTCTGTAGCCAGTTGGGCACCGTGGAAGACTTAAGCAGGGAAGCAATACCACAATTTGACTTCAGGAAGATCAGTATGGCGGGAACGACCATGAGATATTGGAAGTAAGAGAATCAGGCCCAGGGAGAGCTGTGATGAGGCCGTTGTGACAGTCCAGTTGAGAGGTAAGGAGGATCTAAACTAAGATAGTAGGAACGCAGAGTGGGGGTAGATGAGAGAATCATAGTTCTTTGTCATCATCATCTTCTTCTTTATCATCAAATATTATAGCTAGAAAGAACTTTGGAGACTTCTGTCTCAACTCCTTCATTTTACACATGGCCCAGAGAGGGAAAGGAACTTTCCCAGGGCCATACAGCAATTCTATGACTAATTGGAACTTGCATGCAGAAATCTTGACCTCTATCCCACTTCTTTTCCAATCCACTTGTACACCTTTGAGGGCAGCCCCAGGGCTAGCAGGAGGAGAACCAAGTTGAATCTGCCATCCGGCAGTCTCTGCTCTCCCTGGAGAAGCTTTAATGTAAATTCAGCTCTGACAGGGTTTGGGATTAAGATGCGTGAGAGCTGGACCAGTCTGCTGAAAGCCAGGGGCCAGAGTGGAGGACGCCCAGGCTTGCTTTATGAGTTGCTGCTTCCTCTCCCACCTGCTGCCCTTCCTCTCGAGCACTTTCCCAGACCTCTGAGAAGCACTGTGGAACCAGAGTCATAGGTGTTGCCTCCAAATGTGAGCTAAGTCAGCCCCAGTCTCCTTACAGTCCTGTGAGAGTGTGGACCTGGCTTAGCTGGCACGCGTAGAGTTTACTAAATCCTAGCTGAGTGCCAGGTACTGTGCTATGAGCTTTAATAAACTATCTCTCCAAATTCTCACAGTGACACCATTTTACAGAGAAACTGAGGCCTGGGGGTGTTAAGTGCTTTGTCTAAAGTTAGTGACAGAGCAGAGACTCAAATCCATGACTGATGAGTCCAAAGTCCTAGGCTTTAAGTAGTACACCATACTGGCTCCTTTTATTAGTAAGGTCTTATACTTATCTGCTGCTTTTTACTTTTCAAAGCACCCTCACATTCGTTTTTGTTCTATGAAGTTTGGCACGGAAGAGAAGGTTCTTATCCCCATTGGACAGATGTGGAAACTAAAGCCCTCAAGTCCCAAATTCCCACCACTATTTACTGATAGATCCAGAATTGATAATAACGATGCAAATAATACTAAGAGATTGAGACTATACCACGTGCAAGGAACAATGCTAAGAGCTTTATGTGTGTTATTTTATCTTCACAGTAATCCTGTGATATAGGTTCTATTATCACTCCCATTTTACAGTTAGGTAAATCAAGGCACAGAGGTTAAAGTACTCCTTCTGACATCACACAGCTAGTAAGAGGCAAAGCTGGGATTTGAACCCAAGATGTTAATGCTAGAGCCCAGGAATTTAACCATTAGACTATGCTACCCAGGATCTCCCAGAATTGCACTGAGTGACAGTTTTATGACACCTCAGACACTGCCTCTGGCTGCTGTTGTGTACCTGTAGGTTTATAGAAACTCACAATTAGCAGGAAGTATTAAACAGGGCAAAGGGCAAAAACCTTCTGCCCCAGGTCCAGCAGTCCATTAGCGATCCCACCTCATTCCTGATTTGACCCTTGCATTGCCCCATTGTCTGCTCTACGCTCAAGTCCAGTGCTGGCTGACTCCTCAGATCCTGACCCATTGCATCCTTGGCTCCAGACGCCTGCTCCGTGCCTTGAACCTCTCCTGAGTCGCCACCCTCCCTGGTGCATTCTCCTTTGGATCTCACACAATCAGAGCTACACTTGTTGTAAAGAACTGTAGAAGGTTTGGACCAGTGGAGCTGAGCATCTTTGTTTGTCTTTAGGGCATCACTAAAGCTCAGCATGAGTTTAATAATTACATAAAAATGCTAATAGCAGCTACTTTTATTGGATGTCTAACATTTGCTAGAACTTTATATGCATCGTATCTCTAAACCTTTCATCAACCTAGCACACTTGTGTTATTATACTCATTTTACAGGGGAGGGAACTGGAATTCAGCGAGGTTACACAGAGGTGAAGTGTCTTGCCCAAGGTCCCACAGCTAGTAGGTGCTAGAGCAGGGACATGAATCTAGGACTGTCTGGCTCCTCATGTCACAGTTTTTTGACAATTGCATGCTGCCTCTCTATCCCCCCCCTTTTTTTTAAACCAAGTTCCTAGATGGGTAGGTGAAAGAAATATAGTAGATATGGTACACCGGGGCCCCACTGAGCCCATGTGACAGCTTGGCTCATACATATCCTTATAGTCAGTATCAGGTGGAGAACTTGGGGTTGGGATATTAAACAGTGAGGTGGATTCATAACTGGTTGTCAAAGGGTGCAAAGTGAAGGGTGGATGTTAATCTGGAAAGAGGACAGTGTTGGCAGTACAGGGCACCCACAGCGAAACCCGGCACTAACAAACTTGGAAATAAGGTTGCTCTCTGAGAGTTAAACTAACAGCAGAGATGAATATGCAGTAGAGAAGTTTGGCTAGGCCCAGCATCAATGACAATGATCCATGTATAATCTCAATGATTTAGGACAGGCATGTGCTTGTAATTTAATGAGTGGAACTCTAATTTATTGTATTGTGTCTTGTTTAGAGAACTACTTTATAAACACATGGGAGACATTCGTTCAGCAGTATAAGAAAGGGCAGTGTGAGGAGCAGGAATCTGGCAGTTAGTAATCTAGCATCATCGGGAGGATAGGGTCACACTGTCTGAGAGAACACCAACGTTTTTTTTGTTGCTGGAAAGAGGGTTTCTGTGTGGTGAGGCGAGGATGGTTTCTTAGACCTCTCTCTGGCCTGGATGAAATTTCCATCAAGGCTGTCTAGCTTCTTTTCCTCCAGTTCCAGATATGTCAAAAGCAACTTTGATCAGCTTCCCTGGCATGTGGAGAGTGGCAAGGGAGCGCTTTTGTGGAGGACAAGAGCATTCCTATTATGATGTTGGAAAGCCCCATCATAAATTAAAATAACTTGGCAGTCTTATTTACCCACTTTAGTCTTTTGTGAGTTTGACTGTCCTGAGTCAGCCTTCCTGAATCTGATCTGACGAAGAGCCAACTCTGGGCTGTCATAAATCCATGATTGGGATACCTCCCTTGGTGGTGTATTGGGAGAGAGTCATCCAGCAGATGATACCAAGACTGCCTATCACCCTGTTTTCTGTCTGTAACAGACTCTAATGGCACTTCTGAGGGCTCTCTCCTTGGCCTTCTCTTAGTCTTCAGTTTGCCGAGGCTTTATGGAGTGTTGAGCCATATCTAACTGCATGACATTTAATAGACTTTCTCTTGGATCCCCCAAACCCAAGAGTATAAAAAGTGACCTAGCATTAGCTGTGTAGAAAGACAAAGTGTAATGGAAAAAGCAACAACAAAAAAGGATCTCATCCACAATAGCAACGAACCCCACAAAATATCTAGGAATTAAACCTAACAAGAAATGTGTGACTCATATATATTAAAAAAACCCCACAACTCTAAAACTTTACTGGAAGCCATAAAAGAATGCCTGTAGAAATGGAGAGACATACCATGTTTATAAAATATTGTAAAGATGTGAATTCTTCCCAAATTAATCTGTAAACTCAAATGCGATCACTATCAAAATCTGAGGCGATTTTTATAGGCCTCAACAAGGTGATTCTAAAGTTCATATAGAAGAGAAAATGGGCCGGAAGGGTCAAGAAAGCCTTATAAAAGAAGAACAACAAAGGACTTTCTCCACCAAACATAGAACTGTAATGTTAAGCCATAGTACAGTCATGCGCTGCGTAACGATGTTTCTGTCAATGGTGGACCGCATATACGGCGGTGGTCCCCTAAGATTAGTACAATGCAGCCTAGGTGTGCAGTAGGCGATACCATCTAGGTTTGTGTAAGTGCACGCTATGATGTTTGCACAAAGACGAAATTGCCTAACAACGCATTTCCCAGAATGTATCCCCATCATTGACTCATGACTGTAATTAAAACATTGTGGTATTGGTGCAGAAACAGAGCAATGAAACCATAAACTGAGACTAGAAACAGACCTAGGTATATGTGAGGATTTAGTTTATGAAAGAGATAGCATTTCAAATTGGTGGAGAAATAATGGCTACTTAAGAATGATGCAGGAAAAATTATTGTCTAATCAGAGAAAAATAGAGTTAAACCACCACTAAACACTTAACAGAAAACTAAACTCCAAATGGATTAAGGAGGTACATGTAAAAAAAAGAAACCTATAATATTATTCAAAATGCCCAACAAACATAGGCAAAGATGCTCAAATTCACTAGGAATCTGAAGAGAAAATTAAAAATGACAATGAAGTGTAATTTAAAAAATCCCATTTGGTAAAATAAAAAAGCGTGATACTATCTTGGTTGGTGAGGACAAAGAGAAATGAACACTGTTGTGGGGACAGTAAATTATTGAAGCTTCTCTGGAAGTGAGCTGGGCAAAAATATCTGTCAAAATAATAAAAAAGTCCATGTCCTTTGATAAATTCCACTTCTGGAATATGTCCTAAGGAAATGCACAAAGAGTTATGTAAAGAATGTTCATTATGGCATTGTATGTAATGGTGAAAAGCCACATTAGTCTAATGGTCTATCAGGAGAAGAGTGGCTAAAAACCATGAAATGATGGTATGTCCAGACAATGGAATTCTACAGGCAGGCCATAAAGTCTGGAAACATAGATTAAAATCATTTAGTCATATATTGAATGTAATAATAATAAATGACATTATGTTTCCAAATTTGGTGGTGTGTAGAGAGTGAAGAATGAGGTAGACTTATGTGTAGTGATGTGGAGAGATTCCAAGACATGGTGGGAGTGAAAAAAGCAAATTGTATTCCACTACCCTATTTCTACAAAGATGTGCATATGTACATAAATGTATGTACAGTCAAGGAGAGGAGACCAGTAGGATGTACGTTAAATTGTTCATCTGCATTTCTATTTCTCTCTCTCTGTTTCCTTTTCCCTTGGACTTAGTACATAAGCTTGTTTTCATCTATTCTTCATATACTTAAAAAAAGGTTCCAGAGTTTTGCTGTCCATCAGTGTACTGTGGCTAGGCTGTCACCAATCACCAGGGGTCCTGGCCACAGCGTGCTCGTCTCTGTGCCAGGCTAGCCTGACCCTTGGCAACAGACGCTGGAGCTCATGTCCTAATAATGGAAATACTGGGATTCATGCCCAAAGGATGTCAATACACACATGCAGACACACACACTCACATGCACGCAAGCACACATGTACACACACATATATTCTCTCTCTCACCTTTGTTTACACATAGTTCCACATGAATTCCAGCTATATACATGTCCCCCCATGTGCACACTCACATGTACCTCTGCACACACATGTAGACATACTCATGCTCGTGTGTTATTACATATTTAAATACTCTTTCATGTATTCACATGTACTTGTACATACATTCCCATGCACAGGCATATACACACATAGAAGTATGCTGACTCAAATGCTGGTGCATACTTAAATATGTGCTTGTATATTCACAAATATCCACACACAGTTACATAAATGAAAATAATATGCTGCGTGTACATTCACTCTTAAATTCTTTCACGTATTTTTACATAGATCCATACACACAGATACATGCATGTTCACACTTATACATATTCACATGCACGTTTATAACCACGGAAATACACATACTTATATTCATACCCGTACATGGTCATGCACATTTCTCTTTGAGGTTAAGCGTCTAAATATATTCAGACCAGCATACACAGATACACAGGTCTGTGTGTACATTTGCACAGACACACAATCCCACAATATGCACATGTGTATACACACTACATAGACACATAGATGCTGCAGTGCACACTTATGCATACTCGTAAGCACACATGTGCAGACAAATGGTTCCCTGTAGGTTCTAGCTCCAGATCTTTCTCTTGTAGACTGCCAGAGGGGCTGCTCTGGATCAGGACCCTCTTCCGTCGTCTCCCTCATCCGTGCCTATTCCAACTTCTACTTTCGTCCTGGTGCATAGACTCAAAGAGAGTCCTGGGAAAGGTCGGGTGAAGGAGAGGCAGCCTCAGCCCTCCCCTCGTCGGGAGTGGAGAGAGACCCCATGTTGCGTTGCTGGCTGCCTCCCCCTGCTCTTGGGTCTGTTAGCTCCGGTGAGTAAAGCCAGGCCCTGGGAAGCAGACAGTCAGGCCCAGGGACTCCAGCTGTTTATGGAGCTGCTATGCACCCCTGCTGCTCCTGGAGAACGAACACAGCCTGGAAAGTTTCTGACGCTGAGACCATGTCCATATTACTGTGGACCCACGGTGCACAACCAGCTCTTGGTGTGGTTGGTGAGGCAGAGCCCTGGGCCGGAAGTCTGGGGGCCTGGGCATGTCTGTTCAATGAAGTCCCCTTTCAGCTCTAACTCCCTATGACCAAAGGAAACACGCAGGGACTGGGTAATCCGAAATGTCCAGGAGTTACATGTTTATAGTTGGCTCAGGAGAACATGGGCTTTGGGGTGAGACAGATCTGAGTTCAAATCCCACGCCTGCCACTCATTAGCTGTGTGTCTTTATGTAAGTGACCTAACCTTTGTGGTCCTCAGTTTCCTTATCTGTGCAATGGGGATGTTTCCTACCTCATGGGGTTGTTGTGAGTCTAAATGAGATGATATATGTGGAAGTCCTCTGCACACTGCCTGACACACTATAGCATTTAATACATGATTTTTGCTCTTGTTATTAAATTAACACGAGTCCAGTCTTGCTCTCCAAGCATATTTTGAGTGACAAGGGTAGAGGTTTGAAAGGGAAAGCTGTCCAAAGGGTTTAGTTAGTGGGGTGTAGGGGAGAAAGAAGCTGAAGGGAGGGGAACCCTTGGCTGCTGCAAAGAGTAGTGGACCTGGGTCTCTGTCACACCCATTCCAGGCTGTGTGACATTGCTCAAGTGATGTCACCCTCTAGCCATCAGAGTCCCTCTCTGTAAAATAAAGGACAGACTTAGACAATTTCTTAAGGTTTTTTCTAGCTCTGAGGTTTTAGTTTATTTTCCCCTAAGTCATCAGCAAAGCAAATTAAACACATATAGATAATTAAGAACCCAGTGGAAAAAAAATCACAGTACTATGGAATGTGCAAACTGGAAAATGGCGACTCCTACTTTGGATTCACTTTAATTAATAAGGAGAAAACTACGTCCCCTGTGGGCCATTCCCAAGGAAGCACATCATTGCCAATCCTTCATTCCCTGTCTCAAGATTCTTTATCTCCACCCCAGGGGCTGTCTCCTCGGGGCTCCCCTTGCTGTTTGTCTCCATTATCACTATTTACCATTTCCCTCTGAGGTGTGCTGAGCCTGGCATGGCAGGAGGTTGGATTTCCACTTTTGATAGTGCTTGGGTTGTTGCTTAATTGTGCTTTGTGGATCCGTGGTCCCCTAATTTCCCGAGTACGTGCTCTGCGGTGTTATGACAGTGTGGTGCAGAACAAACGCTTGTCTAAGGGTTATGAGCATTGGATCTTAATCCCTGCTCAGTCACTAACTAGGACTACGTCTGGGATGTCACGTCTTCAGATCTCACTTCTCTCCGCTGTAAAATGGGGAACATAGTGTCTGCCATGTCTGCTTAATAGAGTGGTTGTCAGACCAAGTGTCTGGGGAAGGAATCAAGTGAGAGCATGAGTGTGAAAATGTGTTGTAAATTGTAAGTGGCATTTAATAATAATAGCTGCCATTCACTGTGTGTGTCCTTTGTGTCAGGCACTGTGCCTAGCACTTTCTATGCCTTACTTCTTAATCCTCACAACAGGCCACAAGGTGGACGCTCTTGGTGCCCCCATTCTACAAATGAGGAAGCTGACTTAGACAGGCTCCCGCACCCAAGGTCACAGAGCTGAGCCTCAAATTTTGTCTGGGGGTGGAAGACTGTGTCCTAATTGCTACGCTGTCTCTGTAGAAAGCAAAATGCAGTAGGAGCTAAGTCTGGGATGATACAGGAGACATGGGGAAAGGAGAAACTAAGGCTCAGAGCAGTCTAGGGATTGCTCAGGATCACAAGGCTAATCAGTGAGAGCTTTGGGGCTTCAGTGTCCAGAGTCTCTACCGTCATCATTGTCATCGTCGTCATCATCATCATCATTGTCATCACTGAAAACATTTAGAGCATTTATACAGCATTTACTGGGATAAACACTTTCCTGCACATAATTTCCACCCATAGTAACTTGATGAAGTCAGTATGTTAATCACCACCGGCATTGTACAGATGAGGAAACTGAAGCTTAAAGACATGAAGCAAATCAGCTCCGCACATGGAGTGAGTGAGCACAGGTCTATGTGACTCCAGAGCCTGGGCTTTCAATGACCACACAAAATAAGGGCTGTTCTTTCAGGAATCTGTATCAAGGAAATATATCTCTGTGTGGTCATTATAGGGAAATAAGTTGGAGTGGGGGTAGAGTGCAGTATGTACACCTGTCCTCAAAAAACTAAGTGCTTTATGTAACTGGGTGGTCTCTGTCTTGGTTTGGTAACTATTTACCATTTTGGAAGAAGAGCGGACGTGTGAACACTCACCACACAAAGACTATGAATAACGCAACTGCCAACGCACCTCTGATTTGGGAGGGAGAAGAAGAGAAGCAGAGGGCCTCATTAGGAGCTCTTATAAGACATCCATTCAAAGTGTGGAAAAACATGGCTTCTTGACCTGGATCCCAGTGAAAGCAGCCATGTTTGTTCCTAGTTGACAGGTGGGATCATCTTCATTTGGAGACAAGAGGCTTATTAGTTTTAGGGAGTTTGATCAGTTGTCCTTTGGATGTGGCCAGGGTCTGCTTGACCGTATCAAGACAGGCTTCTTTGCAAAAGGACAGATTTTGGACCATTTGCTCCATAACCCACAGAGCTCAGTGATTTTTGCCAGCCTGGGATGGAAAGGTTAGATCTAATCTCCATAAATGTTTAGAACCAAATAATGGTTTGAATTGACAGACAATATATCTGATTTGGTTTATTTATTTAAAGTTATTGAGTACCTGTTATTAAATCACTATGCTAGCTGCTGAGGTTACCACAGGAAATGTGACAAGATTCTGGCCCGCAAACAACTTGCATTATAGCGAGAAGAGGGACAAATAAGGAGACTGAGTGTAAGTGGTAAGGGCTATTATGGGAATTGTAAAATGTGTCATGAGAACGGGTAGCAGGGACGCATCCTAGTCTTGGGTCAAGCACACACATGAACTCACACTCATGTACACACGTGTTAGAGTGTGAAGTCTTCCTACGGAGGTAATTCTAAGCAGAGACTTAAAGTGAGAATAGGGTTGGCAAGGGAAAGGAGGCTGGAGTGGGTGCTCTGGGCAGAGGCCTCAACAACAACAAGACAAGGCTGTAAACTCAGAGTGCGGAGAACTCTGAGCGAGTCCATTTATTCAGAACAGGGAGGAGAGAGGGAAGAGACGAAGCAGGGCAGCATCATGAAGGGCCTTCTAAGCTTTGCAAGGGAATTTGGGCTAATGCTGAAGGGGAGGGGGTGCCACGGGAGAGATGTTAAAGCAGGAGAGCGGTGTGGTTAGGTCTGTATTTTGGAAAGACCACTGTGTGAGCAAGAATGGATTGGAGGGGGCAAGAGGAGAGTCGAGAATCCTTTGCAGTAACGTGAACAAGCCATGATGGAAGCTTGAACTAGACTAGGGATAGGTGGCTATCCAAAAATGGATGCTTTAGAAGATTTCAGGGCAGTAACATCTATAGGACTTGGTGACTGACTGGGTGCTCCTCACTCTGCTCATAAAGAGATGACTTTAGGCAGCCTTAATTATTTTCTCACAAGCTAGATCACTCCCTTCATATGAGTACTATTGATTTTTGTTCACTTCCTTACAATTGGTTTTTTTGTTTTCAAGGATTGAGAAAAAAGGTTTAAAGTATCATTACATTCATATATATTTACTAATGTAATATTTACTCCTTGCAGAAATTTGAAAAATATAGAAATACTGAAAGAAGAAAATTAAAAATTATCCATAGTTCTACAATCCAGAGATAATTGCTATTAACATTTTGATATTTTTCCTTCTAGTCTTTTTTCTAATGTAATTGATTTATTTTAAACTTTTTTACTAAGAAAATTTAAAAATACACACAAAAGTAGAGAGATTAGAATCAACCTGATATACCCATTTCAGCTTCTATGACCAGTCTTCTGCTATTCTGTAGCTGAATTTTAAACTTACAAGCAGGTCTTTACATTTTCTTTTAATCTAAAACTTCAGCCTGTTGATATAATTTTGTTTGCGTAACCCTGGGTGTTTGGCGTGTGCTAGCCCAGCTAGCTCTTTGGCTATTTTCAGATACATGGCTTCACCCAAAACATTGAATAGGACAGTAAAAATGTCCAAGTCTCATGGTATACCACTGGAGACCTGAAAAAACACCAGATTCCCCATCTCTTTGGGGAAGACCAACACAGAGGGTAAATATTTCGGGAGACAGATATCCCCAGAAGGAAATAGCAGCTTGTGTTTTGACTCACTCACCATAGTTGTCTCAGCAATGGAACCAAAGCTGTTGATGAAAATGTTGCAGCTCACATTCACCGGGGGACCTGCCAATCAAGAGAGATTCCTGCTTAGCTCCATGGCCATGAAGAAACCCACGGGATAGGACCCGTTCCTGGAACACTGACTTCAGGGATAGATCCCCGTTGGTGCAGGAGACCTTTGCTTGCCCTCCACCCCATCCCCGAGCAGCTGGGACTCCTAGCCACTTCGCTGTGCCAGATTCCCTGGTCCCCAAGTGAGCACCAGGTACAGAACACCACAGGCTGAGCCAAGATGTACTTTCATTAACGCAGGATGATTCATCATCCTGCCATATGGTTGAAATCCCTTCCCCAAACCCCATCGGCTGTCTTCTAATTTGTGACTGAAATGTATTTATGGCTACAATATTTGGAGGCCATCTTGGGAATCGCAAGGAACAGCAAGTTCCTTGCCTTGAACTTACAAACCAAGAATGATTGTCTGAAAGGACGTTGATGAGAATTACCAGCTGAGGAATCTAGAGGGAACCTCAAGGGAAGTCCATAAGTCTTTGTTAAACACTTTCCAGGCAATCTTTTTGAAGCCTACTGCAAAGGATAGGAGAGAAGTAGAGGGATATTCGCTCTTCAGAATATCATTGCTTGAGGGATCTCTGTCCAGTTGAAGCCCAATCCTTTCATTTTATACTGTTAATTACAGAAGTTACTATTTACTGGGCATTGTAGGGTTTGCCGAGTTGCTGAGCGTGTTACTAACATTATCTCCTTCCGTCCTCTTTGCGACTCCGTGAGAAGACATGGTTTTTACCCACATTTTACAGATGAGGAAACAGGCTTGGAGAGGTTATTTGACCATGGCCACACAGCTAGTAAATGGTTGAGCTAGAGTTTGAGTTCAGATTTGTCTAATTCCAAAGCTGGTGGTCTTAATGGCTATACTTGTAGGAAAGAGGTTCAGAGAAAGGGAGGGGCATGCCTAAGGTCACACAGTGGCAGAATCCAGGATTTTAAGCACTGGGCTTCCACATGAGCTGACAAGAGGACCAGTGTAAAATAACCAGAGAGGAATATGAGACCATGAGTAAGAGAGAGGTAAGCAGTAAGAGTCCAGGTACGAGAGAGGTTCTGGAGAGGAAAGTATTAGGGAAGACTTCAGGAAGGTGGTGACCTTGAGCTGACTTTGAAGGTGGATTAGACTTGGATAATAGGTCATACTCCTTCCCATGAAGATTGCAATGTGCAATTTGTAAATTTTTTCAGGTCCACTTTCTTGTTGCTCCCCATGAGATCCTGAGGTAGGCAGAGCAGAATGATTGTCTTTGCTTTACAAGTGGAGCACAGGGAGTTTCAGTAACTTACCCGGGCTTATTTAGCCAGCAAGTGCTAGAGCCAGCACTCGAACCCAAGTTTTCTGATTGTGGAAAGAAGGAAGCAGATATACTTGTGTCTCTGTTACCCACTCCTCTCTGTCTCTCTTGAAAAAGTAACCCAAGCATTTCACCCAAATTCAGCCAAGATTTCCTTCCTTTCAGAAATCTTGGTATATAAGAAGGGAGTCAGTCTTGTGGTAAGAATCCAAGTTTTCCCTCTCAGGGAGTGCCAGGATGCCTGGGTTTTGGACACAGCTTCAGTGCTCACTGGCTGTTTTACTCAGGTGTGCCCCTCTCTTTTCTGGGTTTCAATTTCCCCATCAATCTGGGAGAGTAGCTCTTGATCTGGGCTGTCACTCAGAACTCCAGTGGTTTGGAATTCCCTTATGGAAGCTGTCCATTTGAATTACAAGGTTATAGAATTTCAGGGCTGCAAGGTTTTTAAAGGTCACCTAATCAATTGCTTCCCAAACTGATGTGCAGACAGGGCTGTCTGCAGTGGAATCATCTGGGGGAACTAGTTAAACTGCAGATTCCTCGGCCCAACCCTAGACCCAGTGAACCCAAATCTCTGGAGATTAGCCCAGAGTCTATTGTTTAACGAGCCTGATTCTCGTGCACAGCCAGGTTTAGGAACCGCTGCCCTAGACCAGCTACCCATTCAAGGCTGAGAGCTTGAACACCTCCGGTAGTGGGGAACTCATTTTATCTTAAGCAGTACTTTCCATAGTTGGATAGCTCTGTCTGCTAAAAAATTTTCCTTATGCTGAGTGGAAATCTGCCTCCTTGTCATTTCTATCCAAATAATCCATTAGGTTTGTTTTTTTTCCTCATTTAGACTCAGACTCAGGTTTTTCTTTTCATTTAGCCTCATGCCATTAAGATGCCCCAAAGAGTTACTGCCTGTGCCTTGAAATGACATGCACACACACAGAGTTTCCACCCAAGCCCTGCAAGTGTTTGGCGCTGTGACTCCCATATAAATTAGGTCCTGAGTAATGTGTGCGAGAGGGTGCCAGCCAAGAGGACCCCATGGGGAGGTGTGGTTCATTGAAATAAACCTGAAATTAAATTAACCTCAAGAAAATTACAATCCAGCTGCCTTTGGCAGCAGGATAATGTATATATTTCATTAAATATTGAAGTTTAATTTTGCTTTTGTGGATGTGTTTGCACAGGGCTGTGCCCCTGATCCTGGGAGCCATCATCCTACACAAAGTCTTAGAGAAGATACAGAATATCAGAGCTGGAAGGGCCTCATTCTACTGGACCATTTTACAGATGCAGAAACAGAGGCCCAGGTATGTCAAGTGATTTACCGTGGGTCACACGTATCAGGCAAGTAGTGAGAAGACTAGAATCCAATTTGAGTGCTCTTTACTTCTGTATTACGATTTGTATTCCCACTGTGTTCTGCAGATGGAGCCTGCTGTTCCTGGGCGCCTCTGTCTTCAGGAGGGTCAGGAACAGGCAAAATTTCTGGTGCTTGAAGGAAACCGTTGAGTGATTGATTGCTCTGTGGAGTTTTCCAACAATGCAGGCCTCTTCCTATTGTGTTCGGGTCACACGGCCCTTATCTGCATGGCCTCTTCAGGAGCTCTGTGGTTTGTGTGGAGTTTTGGGGAGTCTTGTTTGTGCCTGGTGGAAGCATGAAGGGACCATGGGGCTCAGGGGCAGGAGATCCCCCCATTCCAATTTTTCAGCCCTTACCACAAAGGAGAGAAGAGAAACCTTGCTTCCCAACTCCCGGGGTGGGATTCCAGGAAGATGCTCAGAGCCCAAATTGGAGGAGACTGAAGGAGTTAGAGACAGTGCAGAGCTGGGAGAGGCCTAAGAGATTTTTTAGTCCTATAGATTTTGGGTCCAAGTGTTCATAGTAAGGTTCTCAGGGCAGGAAGGGAAGGGCCCTCATTCAATGGTGTTATAGTCTTGGTGAAGTTTTATTTCTTAAAAATGTCCACTGCTAAGTAAGTAAGTAAATGAATGAATTAGCAAATAAACAAATAAATAATTCACTAGCATTAGACAAAGAATTGAGTCAGAGTAGCTAGATGGGTTAAAATCCCTAGTCTTGACAGCATGACTTGGGAAAGTCACTTAACTGCTCTAAGCCTTAGCGTATTTGTTGGTTCATTCATTCATTCATTTATGAAGGGTTTGTTGAGGGCCTTCTATGTGCCAAGCAGAGTGGTATGCACGAAGGATAACTAACACGTGAACCTGGATACACGGCATTCAACAGAGTCCCTCCTTTCAGGAGAGCAAGGTCACGGCACTCAGGATGGAGTTCCAAGAGGGCCGCCAGGGGGCGTGGCGGGCTGGAATTCCTGAAAACTGCCAGGGGCAAGGGATGCAGCCTGGCGGTCAATAGTCGAATGTGTTTGATTTCGCCAATAGTTTTCCTAAAAGCTGTGATTTAGCTGCCAACTCGGAAGATTTCACATACAACCCCAGACTCAAGTCTTATCTTGGAAGGCCTGCTGCCGGCAGGAGCTGAGAAGTGGCTGCCAGTAGACGAGCCCTGAGACTTCTTTTTTTTTTTTTCTTTTCTTATCCCCCTCCTGCTTCCCTCCTGTGCCATACCTGCCTGGTCCCTCTGGGTGTTTGAGATTGTGACCCTGGTGAAGGGCTTGGGCCCAGTGTGCTGTGACAGCAACCTTGGCCCTGATTTACCTGTCCTGGAGGGAAGCAAGGTTATGCTAACAATGCTGGAAGATATGGCCTCAGGAGTAAGGTGCTGGGGGAGCAAAGGAGCCTCAAGGCAGACAAAGGTGGGAGGGGGGCCTGAACACAAACCTCAGTGCATCTCCCAGGCCATTTTCTATTTGCAGAGCACTCTGAGAAGGGGACTTGGAGAACGGGGGGCAAAGGGAGCCTGTATTAGGAAGCTGTTACCAGCTGTCACTTCCCTTGTTTGGTCTTGGACTTGAGCCAAAAGGAACAGTGAGGAAGGGCATCTGAAACCAAGAATTGATTAGGAGGCTGGCAGTGGGTCCTTGAAATAAGATTTTTATAGGGGTGCCGGGAAGAAGGTCGGAGCGCACAGGTTCCCGAGGAGGTCCTTAAGGCTGTGCCTCCAGAATTCCGCTCAGTGGTTTGAGATGGTTACAACCTCCAAAGGCAGCAATGGACAAAGGGAACTAGTCCTCTCTTGTTATGGATGTTAAGATCTCACAGGACTGTGAGAGCTGAAAGAAACTTCTCAGGTCACTTTGGTGAGAGTTTGTAAATTGGCTACCCACAGGGCGTATCTGGGTCATAAACACGTTTTGTTTGAATTGACATGTTTTAGGAATAAGGAAATTTTGCATAAGTCTTGATTTCTGGCTCTTCTTGGAATACCAGACGATCTGGCAACATGGGCCCACATTCCTGTAGGATAACTGTGGGCTGGGGCTCAGGAGAGGCTGCCCCCTTTAGAGGGGTATTTCTCTATAGTCTCTATTTCTCCATAGTCTCTACCACTCCCTATTGCCTTTCTTCTGGCTCACCTCACTCGTTTAAGTTACCTACCTAACCCCTGTAGGCATTTGAAATTGTGACTGATTTAGACTAGAAAGTTTCAAAATCATTTGTTAATCCCTGGGAACCTTTCAGCAGATGAATTTCAGTTGGAAACCTCTTCTCTAAAACAAACAAAAGTGGAGCTGCTTGAAAGAGAATCAGGGTGGGCTTGCTCGTTATGCCCTCTGCTTGTCCCCTTTGAGCACAGCCCTAGAGCTCCCTGAAGCCTACTTTAAAAAGCACAGACACAGCCCTCTCCACCACCGCAGAGATGAGGAAACTGAGGCCCAGAGAAAGGAAGAGGCTTATCAAAGCTCAGAGAGTAAGTTTGTACCTGAACCAAAACTTGAACCCATTCCTCCGCATTCCACCTTTGCCTATCTGTCCATTATACCAGAGGTAGCAAATAGGCTTTAATTCACATACTGACTCCTGGCGACCCCTGGTACTCTTGGGTTGGATTCTCTGAGGCTTTACTTGGGCTTGGTGGGAGAGAAGACTGACTAACAATGTCTGTATCTAGTAGAGGAAAGAGGCACGGGATTCATACCGTGTATTTACTGTCTGCATACAATACCACGCTGTTTGCTTCTGTAATCTAGGAAAGCAGATCCCTGGGGATCTGGAAGGAAAGTTTTCTCTACCTTTAAAATTAGGCCGGATCCTGGCATCATATCCGGAGGTTCTCCCCATGAGCTTATCCAGGAAATCTGAGGGTGACATAGGCTTGGGAGCGGAGCGGGCAGCTTCAGCCTCCTTAGAAGCTGCAAGGCTAAGAAGGGAGAGAGGAAAGCAGAGGGTTAATGATGGCACTTTCTCATGCTGTGATCAGATCTCAGTCTTAGCCAGCCCCAAGAACCACTAGAGTATTCTTAGGCTGAAAAATTGGTAATACGTGTCCTTAATAAGGTAAGACCCAGGTTAAATTGTTTACCCCACCCAAACATAATCCAATGTGGGATCCTGGCAGGTAGCTGAGTGTCTGATACTGCTGAGAAGCTGCCGATTCTTTTAAGGCTACATCTCTGGGGTTTCCAGCAATTCTGCTTGGCTGCAGGGTCTCCCTGGGAGAGGAGATTGAAGGGTTAACCTCCTGCCAGGTCCAGCCCCATGTTTTAGGTGCCTGCACTTTTATAGGTCCGTGGAACAGCACAGACAGAAAGAATCTTGGAGATCAAATAGTCCAGCCTTTTCCCAAAGTTTCTCTTCAGAATCAGAGTCACTAATTAAAAAAAAAACAAAGTTGCCTGAGTCAAATACATTCGGGAACACAAACTTTGTCAGACATCTTTTCCTCAGGTCTTCTTAGAACTTTTAGCAAGCTTAGATACCTATACTCTCGTGAAACATACATTTTAGAAAATGCTCAGCTGGGAAAATTGAGGCACAGCCAGTGGAAGGGACAGATGTAGGTCCCAGAGTGAGTCAGTGGTAGCCTGCCTCAATGGATCGAGAGTTGGGGGATTTGAAACCAAACTGCCGGGACTGCTTCACACTGTTTCTGTCAGCACTGCCCCCCATCCCATTCTGCAAAGTGGTTTCAGGTCCTCATTCATAATGTAGTGTGAATTACTGATGTCTAAGAACAGTGCCCCTCCCCCTGCCACACTCTCAAAGGTGTGCAGATTTCTAGAAGAGTCAACATTGGAAGCCGGAGGGTTGAAGAACAATTATTTGGGTTGCTTTGGGCAACTGAAATTTCCTAGCCCTGAAATTATACACAGGAGATAGCTGGGAGCTAATGCACCCCTATCATGTGGGGCTGAGGGGCTGGTACGTTGGAGGAAGTGCATGTACAGAGAGATGTGTGTGTTGCATAAGATGGGAGTGTCTGTCACCTAGCCAAGTAGGACATCACGTTCCCCAAGGATTTTTGCTCAACCTCTCTTGTTCTTCATCTTGGCTGTTTTCTGATCTTATAGTTGTAACTGTTGAAGCGATCACCTCTAAAGGATAACTCTCAAATCTATGTCTCCACCCTGGCTTCTCCCTTAAGGCCCCTTCCTCATTTGCAAACACCTGCAGGGCATGTCCATCCACACATCCTGCCTGTGCCTCAAATTCGTCTCCCAAACTGAATGCCGCAGCTTCCTTCTCAAACTTGCTCTTCTGGACCACAGGCTCCCCAGACGGCACCAACATTTCCCCTTTCTCTAGGGCTAGAGCCGTCCTGTCTCCTTGTCCGCTCTCTTCTCACATCCCCTCACTCACCAGGTCCTGGGCCATGCTACCTAGTAATATAGTTACTTGTGTTTGTGTTTTAAGACCAGGAATCATGGTGTTTTTATTTATTGTTTGCTCTTTTAATCTCCTACTGTGTCTACCATGGTGTCTCAAACATAACTGGTGTTCAGTAGTTAATTGCACAGTGAATGAGTGATTGAATGAATAATATGCTACTTTACTTAATCAAATATTCTGGTTAGTAGGGTATTCGTAAGTATTCATATATGGATTAACAATTTTAAAATAATTAGACTATTATATACAGTAATGAAAAACACTGAGAGCAATCTGGTATTCCTTTGAAGATTCAGAAGGTGTTCCAGGATTATTCAGACACTCATGTTTAGTAATCTGAAGATCCCTTATTCATATACTGAGGAGCTAGTTTTGATTGACAGGATGAGGAACAAATGCATTTTACTGTTTTTACATCCATGTGTGACTATGGATGTTTGTGAGTTTGTGTGATGTGGGTAGGTTTCTAGGTGTGATGTGTATGCATGTTGTGTAAACAAGTGGGTGGATGTGTATGGAGGTGTGTGGGGATGAGGGCATGCGTGGGAGTGTTTGTAGATGTACAGTGGATTGTGTTACATAGATCTGTATGTGCAAAAATGTGAATACGTGTGTTCACGTGCAAGTGTGTTGTTAAGTGTGGCATTTAGTGCAGACATGTTTGTGTGTATATGTGGGGTGTATTTATATGTGGGGTATAGGGTGTAAATGTGTAAAATGCATTTGTGGATGTATGTATATGGTGTGTATAATGCACCTGTGTGTGTTTCTGAAGTGTACTGTGAGAAGAAATACAGAATAGCACAAAAAGAGTGAAAAGAACAGATGAGTTGGAATCAGTCTTTTTTTTCTTTCTAAAGATTTATTTTTTTTATTTTTTTATGAGGAAGATTAGCTCTGAGCTAACATCTGTTGCCAATCCTCCTCCTTTTGCTGAGGAAGATTGGCCCTGGGCTAACATCCGTGCCCATCTTCATCTACCTTATACGTGGGATGCTGCCACAGCATGGCTTGATGGACAGTGAGTAGGTCCCCGCCCAGGATCCGAACCTGCGAACCCTGGACCGCCGAAGCGGAGCGTGAACTTAACCGCTATGCCACCGGGAGGGCCCCTGGAATCAAGCTTGTCTTAGTTATTTACTAGCTGTGTGACCTTGGGGAAATTACTTAACTTCTCTGAACTTTAGTTGTCTCATGTGTCAAATTAGTTTTGCACAAGGAGTAACTGAGATAGCACAGGTAAAAAACACCTAGGACAGTTCTTGGAACACAGCACGCACTCAATATATTGTCTCGCTCTTGCCTTGCTGCGTGCGTGTATGCATTTGAAGCAGTTCAGAGCCAGTCTGGTGGGGGGGGTCTGTCTGGTCTCACTGCTGCTTTCAGTTGCACCCTGGACACCACCTGGCTGAGAAGTCCCGCCAGAGGCTTTCCATGGCCCACAGATAGTACCACAGTCCCAGCCGTTTCTCCATTCAGACTCATGGCTGCTCTGCGGTCTGGTGTGAGCAAAGGGGACCACAAGGCATGCAACTGGTGATTTACGACTTTTCTGCTGCTGTAATTCACTTCTAGAACCTCTCCAGGAGTGGCAGTTATGAAGCTTTCATGAGCTCCTGTTCTGGGTCCCGCCTGTCCTCTTGGATAATAAGATTTGGGGACACAGGACTCCCTCCTAGCGGTTATGAGAGCACAGGCCCTCTCTCGGCCTTAGGCCTCCTTCACAAGCCTGAATCCTATTAGGTGGTAGAGTGAGAGAATGAATTTGCCCCAAATTATCCCCTACCATTTGCTATTAGCAAATTTGCCATTGAATACCTAAATCCTCCCCAAAGCTGAGGAGTCCTCTGCTTATCCTAGCTTGCATGTCTGCAGCAAAGCATTTACGGTCTGGTTACGTGGCTTTTGACTCACTAAAAACCTGGCACAGTGAGCTGAACTGGAGCAAATGGAGACTCAGAGAAGTTAAGTAACTGGCCTCAGGTCACACAGCACTTTAATGAGTTTAATGAGAGAAGGGATCAGGACTCAAATTTTCCAGTGTTGCCTCATCTGAATGCTACAATGTATGAAAAAGCCTTTTGTAAATTGTGAAGAATATAAATCATGATAGCTGCTATTATTACTATTTGTTTTTGAAGCTTGTTATATTCTGTTACATCCAAGAAAATCAAAATGTGTCTGACTTCCAGCCATCCTGATACATACACTCTGAATTTACCACATTTAATGATGGAGAAGAAATAGTTCTGAATTACCAAATGATGCTCTGTTTTGTCAAGGGATTCACAGCAGAATTCTTTGAAATTTTGAGATTTTCTAGACTAGACTTTCCCATATATCATTTCCAGTGGTTTCTTGGATATCACTTTCACATTTTTGCCCTGTTTCTGTACCACCTCTATAATCAGTCACTTAAAATTTTTCCTTAAGTTGCCTCACTTCTTTTAAACTTACCCTTTTTTGAGAGAGCTTTATATTTCACTACCCACAAAGGAGAAACTGGCATTACTTGCCATGGTAGAAATAATCATCACAAAGAATACAGTGAAAACAAACAAAAAGAGTTTAAAATTCTAGTTATATCCTGTTGATTGCCAACATTCTGGGCCTGAGGCCTGCCCAAGTTCCAGAGGAAGATCGATAAGTGTTAGAAACGTGTCTGAGACATATAACACTTAACTGAGACTTTCTTCTTGAGATAATGAGAAGAACTGAAAGAGAATTGGTTCAATGATAATTCACTTTATTATTGTGTGTGAACTACCTAAAATCATCCCGTCTTTTACTACCCTAGTCCCAAATCTCCCTAATTCTTTTTCAATTACGAAGCCTCCATTTTAATGTCAAAACAACCATGCCCCTCCACTTGATAACCATTGTACATTTCTGTCTATAATTAGCACATTTTGCACAGAATTAGTTCAAGGGCCCTGTATAGTACATCTGTGCTCTGTGTTTCTGTGCAGAGTAAATATGCATCCAAGGGCCCTTGATGCACATTTGGAACCACTAACTCTGGGGAACTTAAACACTTGCTTATAGACTGTGCGCTACTGGACAGAGAAGCTGGGAATGAATCTGAGAAATGAAACATTCGATTGTTAGGATTTGCCGACCCTACAAAAGTATTTGGAAATGATGCAAATTGTTTCAGGGATTACCACGATGTAATGTAGTGAATCAGACTTGCTTTAGACAGATTTGATTAATAGTAATTTTCAGAAAGACAGTGAGGTCTTCTGGGACCAAGTGTTCTGTCCTTTGCTGAGAAGGCTTATGGTGATAGCTGCACTGGCTGGACTGAGCATTAGACTATCTACCGCCCTTTAGTCAGGGGATTTGTCACAGTAAGAGACTTTGGTACTTAAAGGACTTCAGTTTTGACTCCTAATGACAGAGACTATGGAAAGGTCCAGGAGTGGAGTTCCACAGCGGGGTTGGGGGCAGGGTGACATCGTGAAGTGGGAGCTGTGTGACCTTTGGTGAGTCACTTCCCTTTCTGGCTTTCAGTTTTCCAAGCTATAAAAGCAGGGGATTAGAATAATCTCTAAGAGTCCTTCTGGCCCTAAACCATCATTGTATTTGTCTATAAGTTTCCCTCTTTATTTTTCTTTTTCACACATCTGGTCTTAGGATCCGAATTCATCTGGACTCCTTTGGGGGAATGTGAGTGTATTTGTGTCTTGGTTCTTCCCCGTCTAGTCTCAAGATTTCTCTCTAATGGAACCACTCGTTTTTCAGGGATTTGTTGGAAGAAAGGCCAGATCGATGCTCAGATTCTCATTCTCCAGTTGCAACAGCAATTGGAAATAGGGAATCAATATGGAGCCGTCAGTCTGAATTTCAAATGAGCTGGGGTTGGCAACCATACCTGGGAGAAACAGTTTCAGTTACACTCTGTGTGGCACCACACCCCCAAGAACTCTAGGTTAGCAGAGGGGATCCCCTCAACAGATCCCATCTCCTCCGTTCACCATGGGCAGAGAAGTCAGGGGGTCAGGGGTGGAAAAGGGGAGGAAGGAGAGAGAGGGGTAGAGGAGGGACTAAGAGGCTAAGGAGAACCAAGGGGGTCACGCGTGGGGCTGGAGGAGGAGGTTGGAGGCATGGATTGACATGATGGGGGAGGGGAGAGGAAGAGGACAGCGTGGAAGTGGAGGTGTGTGAGGTATGGCCAGTGCTGTAATGGAGGAACTCAGTGAGCACAGGTGGGCACCCAACTGCACTTGGTGGGAGGGTGAGGGGTTTCCAAGAGGCTTTGTGGAGAAGGTGGCTTTTACAGTCAAACTTGCAGGTTGGAGATGGAGCTGGGCTGGAAGAAAGAGTGGGGGAAGAGTGTTTTGGATAGAAGGAACAGCATATCTAAAGTCTAGAGGTGAGAGAGAACTTGGAGAATGGAACAGAAGTTTAGTGTGTGTGTGAGGGAGGGAAGGGGGAGAGAAGGAAAGCACGAGAGAGATAGAGAGAGAGGGAGAGAGAGAGAAAAGAATAAGAGGTGAGGATGGAACGCTGAGTCTGTGGGGTTGGGATTTGCAAAGATTGGACCTCCTGGTCTATGTCCTCATGGTGCGTCTGAAAGTTAAGGGAAGATTATCCCTCCACAATCTCTTTATGATAAAAATATTGCATCCTGATTTCTCAGCTGTCTGGTTCCACTGAATTGTGGCCTGGTCAAGTGTGGGAAATGGGCCCTCCCAAGACACCTCCAAATGGTGGGTGTTCAACTTGGCTTCCAGGCCACTTGTCCTCTGACTTGGGCCAGAACATCTATCCCCTCTGCCTTGGCAGGGAGGTAATCCAGTGAGCGGGTATTTCTTCTGTGCAGAAAGTACCTGGTCAACTAGTCAGAGGTTGTGAAGGTCTGCTCTGTGTGTCCAGGGGCATTTACTTAATGCACAATTTTGAAGGTCACCACGGAATAGAGGGAAAAACATTAAGGTGGGAGCTGGGGAATACTGGTGTAGTCTTGGCTCTCTCTAACTTTCTGTGTGGTCTTGGGCTAATTCTTTTTACTAGATGGCCCTCAGTGTCTTCACCTGTGAAGTGGCAGTTTTGTATTAGATCAGGCACAGTAAACAGTTTTACCTTGTGTGCCTGCTCCATTCAACTGCTCAGAGAAGGGTTCTGGGCCTGACCCAGCAGGACAGGCTAGCAGGATGGATCACCAGTCTCCACCAAGGGATTAGATTGTGCAGTGGTGGCTCATCTCACGTCTATTGGCCCTCTTGCTCTAAAATCCTTTGAGTTTTCTGATTTATTAAGCACCTGCTATATGCATAGGGCACTCTGGGGGGAGATGCAGGTAAATACATCACTGCTGACAGAAAAACCCCTCCATGTGGGCAGAGTTCGTGTCTGTCTCGTTCAGTGCCTGGCATGTAGTAGCGATCAATAATCATTTGTTGGTGAGTAGCCTTTGCCCTCTCATTGTTTATAGTTCAGCAGATAGAATAGATTAAGTACATAAATAATTATAAGAGGTTGCCACCCAATTTAGGTGGCGTAAATGGACTGCTATGGTGGTTCAGGGTGGGAAGGTAGTGTTTAGGGGGAGGTGGGGACAAGAATCAGAGAATTTTTCTAAGTTTTATTAATTTTAGCCTCTGTGCATTTTTAGAAAGACCCAACATTTGCCGTTGTCCACGTTATATATTTAGGGGAGAAAGCTTTCTTCTGCCTGTGAGCTGGCCTTGGGAAACGGATGGAGAGGTGGTGGGGCAGGGCATGGTGTCCTAGGCTCCTGGGAAGAGGTGGGGCTGAGTGAGGCTGGCACTCTCTGGCCTGATGGACTGAACCGGTTTCCTGTCCCTGGCTCTGACACCCGGGACTTGGGGGTTGTTGTGCAGCACGGGCTGTGCTGGTCATCCTCAGCTTTGCCTGGGTTGCATCCTCAGGTCAGCATCTGGCTTCCCTCTGCCAGCTGTGCAATTCTGATTTTATTTGATTACAGTAAGGGCCTTATGCTGGCCTAGGAGTGCCTGACATTTTATTACTCTCCCTTCACGATCTGCTAAGCACCCCTGGGAGCAGAATGTCGCAGTTGGCATGCCCTGAGCCCCATTCTCCCCAGGGTCTTATGGAACAACACACCCTTCCCCCTTCCTGCTCCACTTCCCACTGCGCCCTCTGCTTCCTATAAGCGCATGTATTTGAATATGATTCTCTTCTGCAGTAAGATAAAATCCTGGATCCTGGGAGTTGGAAGGAACCTTGAGATTCCATCTGATTCTTCCCCTGCCCTGGGAAAGTTGGATTCTCAAGGGATCTCTCTACTCCTTATCATCGCTTCCAGTCTCTTCCTCTGGATAGCCTTCCATCCACTAAATCTCCTGCCTTACTTTATGTAACCCACGTGGCAGGGCCAGCTGGAGGGTGAGGAGAATGAGGCACCTGGCAAAATCTAAGGAGGCCCTCACTCTCAGGGTTGTGCAAGTGCCAGCTCTGCTTTTGCAGGGCCCTGGAAGTGAACACCTCCTGAAATTTTGTGCCCTGGGTGCCTCACTGGCCTCACCCTGGTCCTGGCCCTGCTACAGCATCGTAGATCTTCAAACCCAGTCTATCCAGGTTTAGATTGACTGTAGATAATCAAATGTATTCACCTGGAGGGGGAGGCTCTACTTCTCACAGCCTTTCGTTTTATTTCCAAAAAGCTTTGTTTTAATTTTTCTTACTTGGTGGCAGGAAACAGCATTACATATTTGATCTCATTTTATCCTCCCAACAGCTTAAGAAGGAGAGATATCCGTTTCTATTTTATAAACAAGAAAATTAAGCCTTAAGATGCGTGTGACTTGATTGAACTCGGGCATACCACACTGTCTTTGCTCAAATTAGGTTGGTGTTTTCTTTTTTCTCACCTCTCGTCTCCTTACTCCATGTGTATGTTTCAAGGCTGGAATCACGGCAGCCCTTGCTGTTTTCTGGTTCAAGCTCAACCTTCAGCTCTCTAACCTTCCTTTCCCTAGGAATTGAGGCAATTCCGTTGCCTCATACATACGGCAAAAGCCGTTATGTAGACAAGACTGTTTGCAGGCTTCTTTCCAGGCTCTTAATAAATATGGTTTTCGTGAAGGACAGAGCCTGGCACATGGTCAGGGCTCAATAAATATTTTTTAAATGGGTGATATCCACCTGGCATTCCAGAGGAAGCTGAACTTAGCTGTGCAGGCGCTTGGCTTCAGTGGTGTGATTTGACTGGAGGAAAAAAGCCCCCAGTTCTGGCCCTGATACCTTTAGTCAGTCCCTGGGGAAAATCCCTGATGAACTCGGGGAAAAGCCAAGGCAGGAAAATGGGAGAAGATGTCATCTTCTTTCTTTCAGGAGCATCCACAACTCTCCCATGGAATGACTTGAATCAGTGGCCGAGGGCAAATCTACGTCTGTGTATAAACCCCGTATGTCTCCGCTCTTAGGTCACTAATTATAATGCTACAGCAACCATCTCACTTTGCTCTGACTGTCCCTATGTGTGTCGCTTGGGGAAATTTTCCTATGCCTCTGACTTTCAGTGTTATTCTGCAAGCTAGTTCCACGGTGAAAGAACTCTTGGCTCAAGCCTGTGGGCATCAAGTAGCCCCCGAGATGAGTTACAATGCGAGGAATCCAGGAGGATTCTTCAGAGGCTTGGGTGCTGCACTACAGGCCCATGGGGTTTGCTCTGCCTTCATCGAAGCTCTTAGCAGGCCCTGCCTCATCAGCATGCACCCCACGAGTTGGACAGGAGAGCAAACGGATCTCATTACCTTCAATGCAGCTTTCTTCTTAATCAGCTACATCTCACTGGAAAAGTATGTCTTTGCAGAGAATGGAGCTCAAGGCTTCTGGACAAAAAGTTTTAGAAAAAAGATTGCATCGATCAACAGGGACTGGTCATTTGAGGTTGCAAAGACCTGGGAGTATAAATATGGAGGAGAAATAATAATAGGGGAAAACAGATCAAGACGTGATATTATCTAATGATAGTGATCGCTACCACTATGTGCTGGATGCATTACGTATGTTACTGTATTTAATCTTCTCAACAATCCTGTGACGATGACCTCGTTACCTCCGTTTTACAGATGAGGAAGCTGAACCTTGTGTTTTCAGAAATTGAGCTAAGATCGTGCAGCTTGTTAAGGGGCCAAGCCCACCAGTTGGCGGGTCTCTAAAGCCCCCACTATTAACCACTGCACTCTATTGACTCTTCCAAGGGGTAGTGATTTGGTTCATGATATAAATGTTTGCAGGACTCTTTGGAACTACAAGTGAGAATTCAGGGAGCTCTGGGAATTGGAAAGTTTGGGCCGAGAACAATGTGGCCATCACTTTCACACAAATATCGCTTTCAGTTTACACGGCACTTCCAAATCCGTCATTGCATTTGATCCTCATCCCACCCCCATGATAGCATCTTCATGTACAGGTGATGACACTGAGGCTCAACTGAAAGGTTACGAGACCTGCGCAGGGTCTCGGATGGCAGAGCCATAACGTGACCAGGGTCTCCAGATCTGGTCTGGGGCATCTTGACTACCTAGCCATTCCCAAAAGACAAGAAGGGAATGGGTGAACCCTTCTTGACTATTTATTAAATCGTCTCTTAGAATTTCTCTGGAGTCAACTTGCCTTTCATTTTATTTTTCTCTGTCTCATCTTTAAAATACGACCTGCCTTTACCAACTACAGGTGTTGTTTGAATGGCAAAAGGTCATGGTGCTTTTACAGATGCTGTGGAAAGAAACTCCTTTCCTTCTCAGGTCAGTCAACTTTTTCCATTCACTAGGCACTAAGAAGTAATCATCATCTCATTTGAGGTTGCATTAATTTATTACTTCATTTATTTACTTAGTTATCCAAAATAGTTAGGGAGTGCCTACTATAAGTCAGAGGTTGTACTAGGTTAGTAGATTAAGCAGAGTATAAATAGTATAATAATAACATCTGGCCCTTATTGGTCGATTATAAAGTGCCACACTTTACACTAAGCACTTTATTTGCAATATTTAATCCTGAATATAATCCTATGGGTTGGGTGTCATCACCCCCATTTTACTGATGAGGAAACTGAGGTTCATAGAGGTTAAATAACTTATGCAGGTATACCTGACCCACAGACTTCTCTTTTAACTATATAAGCAATGAATATGCCATATTGCTTTCCAAGAGCTCCCAAACTAAATGAGGGAAACCTATGTGAAGACAAATAAGTGCTTGAATGTCTGGGCCTATTAGAAAAAATATACTACTTTTCCCTCCCAAGACTGTACTAGTTCAAACCTATAGTGAAAAATAAGCCAAGTTGCAATGGACCCCTGTGAAATGCGTCAGCAAGATGGGGTGTTTATGCCAGAGAATACAGAGGTTTTCGTAGGAGTGGAGCATGGATGTGTGTGGTCTTCAAGCATCCAAGAGACTGTGAGTCAAAGGAGGATGTTGAGAAAATAAACAATCCTCATTGGGCACGGAGGAAAGAATGATTTTGAATGGTAGAAAGAGCAACTTGGATTACAATCTGAAGCTGCCTTTAATAAACGGAGTGACTGGTCTTCAGAAGGAGAACACTTAACTGTGAGTTGAGAGGGTTTAGTTGAAGTGGGTATTTGTATGTAAATACGGAGTTTTACAGAAGCTCCAGGGCTCTAATAATGCTCTAAATAGCCCTTGTTGATTCCCCTGAATCCTCTAAGACAGAGAGCTGCAGCTTTGCTCAGTGGGCTAGAACTTCTTTGTCTCACTCAGAAGATTCCAACGTCTTGGGGAAGGAGTGAGTAGAAGAGTCATAGAATTATGGCCCCTGGTCATCTTGTGCATTAAACAAACCCAAACATTTAATGAGCACATGCTATAAATTAGTGACTGTATATTACAGCTCTGCAATATCAGTAGGGATTATCTTTTCTTTTATAGATGAGGAAATTGACTCAGATTAACTAAAAATAACAGCAATGGCTACCAATAATCAAACACTTTCTTGGTGCCATGCACAGAGCTAAGAACTTTCCAGTACGTGCTTTCTAATCTACCCAACAACTCTATGCAATGGGTACCATTTTCTTCTCTATTTTTCAGATGAGGAAACTGAGGCTGGGAGAAGTTAAATGACTTAATCAAGGTGACTTGGTGGCAGAGTTGATACATGTATTTAGTTGAGCTGGAATTTTGGCATAAGTTTTGGAGCAGCTGTTCAAATGTGCTAAAACAGCTCACTCAACTCAAATCTGCATTGTTCCTGCTCCTCTGTGGTTGAGTATCAGCTTCTATGAGGAATATTTACTGAGGAGAATTTAGGAGGAGACATGCCAGTGAAGCCTGTGGGACTTAGCAAGATGAAAGGAAAAGAGATGGATGATGAGGAAGAACAAGGTGCTGTGGCCAGTGCCCCTTCCTGGGTTTAGGAAGGGTACTGAAGGAGGCCTAATGGTAAAACAGTCGCAAGGGTCACTGCTGAGTCTTTCTTTTCCTTCTGGGATTTCTTTCCTTTCTTCCCTGCACCTTCAGGATCCTCCAGCAGAGTCACCTCTGTGTAGCTATCAGAGGACCAAACGGAGGGGGTGGGTGCGAATTCCACTGCCTCCTGCTTCTCTTTGCAAGTCTCAGAGGCAAAGAGAAGCAGCCCAGGGGATGGGTCAAGCTGTGGATGTGGAGTCAGAAATCCTGGGTTTGACTCTGGCTTGTTCTCATTCTTTCTTGTATGATCGTGAGCAAATCCTTACCATATTGAAGCATCCATTTCCTTATCCACAGAGTGTAGATACCTCCTGTCTTAACTTATAAATTACTATTTGAAATTATGTTGAAGAAAACATAAGATACCCCACAAATAAGAACTCATTTCTGGACTGAAACAGGGGCACGCTCCAGGGTTAAGCACATGGACTCTGCCATCAAATGCAGGCTCTGCTATTTACTGGCTGTGTGGCCACGGACAAGTTACTTGTCCTGTCTGTCTTTGTCTCTGCATCTGTGAAACGGGGCAATAGTAGTTGCTGTTCAGAGGGTTCTTATAAAGAATAAACACTTTGCAGTGCTTACTTTGGTGCCTGGCACATTGTAAATGTTTAATATGTCTTTTATTGATTCAGAGAGAATTGGTTGATCTAGGCTCTATGATGGGGGATGAATATATGAACTTCTAGAGGTATCTTTGTGCTTTTCACTTGAATCTTCAAGGACCACCCACTCTCACACCTAGAGGAGGACTACAGCCCTCTCAGATATCCCTCTGCTGTGCTCTGAGTAATTCATCTGTTAAGTAGTAAATTAATAGCATTACTTTGGCATTTCAATCAATAGGATTAAGATGATCTGATGGTAACGGAGTAGTAATTGCTGCTGCTCAGATGGAAACTGTCAAGTGGCTAAAACTGTTCTTCACAAGCTGGCTGACTGCCCTCCCACCAGATTCTTTCAACCCTTAAAAAAAATAACATTTTCCTCTGATGATTAAAGCAATAAATGCACATTGGAAAAATACGACGAAGTTCAAAGAAAAAAATAAAACCCACCTGGCACTCCCATTATCTAGATACCTACTGTTAACATATTCATAAATATTTTCTAGATTTTTTTTCCTCTGTAAATTATGATCTATTTCTTTTCCTGCTTTTTTACTGAAGATTCTAAATGAGATTTTCTTCTGTTATTAAACCTTTAGAAACACAATTTTAAATGCTGCATATGCCAGTCTGTGGCTGTATTAGCATTCATTTAGCTATCCCTCTACCGATGGGCACTTATATTATTTTCAATTTTTAGCTATTATAAAATATGCTGTGAAAAACCCTCTTGGTCACAAACCTCTATTCATGTCCTAGAAGCAAATTTGCTGAGTCAAAGGGTATGAATATTTCTAAGGCAGAAAGGCTGTATCAGTGTAAGGGAGCCTCGCCTCACTCCAGGCCCAGCAGCCTCGCTCCTCACTGAAAATTAATTCTCCATGAGGTGGAGTTGGCTAGGGGCAAGGGCTGAAGGCAATGATGGCAAAGTGCAAGTTAAAAGAAGAGGGATGACTGTTTCTAATTTTTTCCTTCTTCTCCATTAACTCATATTGCCCAAGAAGCCATAGACGTCGGAATGTGCTGGAAGGGAGAAGAGGTGATCTTTGTGACAGGGTAGTTCAGAAGTCCAACACTGCAAAGTGCAATACATTTCTTTTACTTTTATTGAATAAATTTGACATGTAACCATTTCTTTTTCTGTTAAATTGCCCTACCTATGTCTTCTGCCTGTGTCATATTCAATTTTTTATCCCTGTGAGTACTTATATGTAATAAGCATCCCATAAATGCTTGAAATGAGAGGTCAGATAGCGTTGAGTAGACTCAAATCTTATTTTGCCACATAGCTGTGTGATCTTGGGCAAGTCACTTAATCTCTTCAAACTGCTTTCTTTATCAGTAAAATAAGGGTAATAATGGTGCTCCTAGGATTTTGATGTAAAAGAAGAAAATATCTGTCAAGTGCTGATGCAGTGCCAGGCACATAGAAACCACTTAGAATGTTAGCCATTACTACAAATAAAAATTAAAGTTTTTGTTCATAAGATTCAAATATTCTTCACCAAAGTTTTACATCATTCTAGGTTAAACTTAATAATTCTGAAGAACTTCAGAAAAATCTAAAGACTAAAAGAGGCAGGTATGGCAGGAAATATTGAATGTGGTCTGTACTTCAAATCTTGGCTAATTTATTATATTCCATCACAGGTCCTGCATTTTAAGAGGGACATTAACAGATTGGAGCAGGTCCAGAAAGGAACAACTGGGCTGGTAAACAAACTTGAAATTGACCTGTAAGGAATAATTAAAGACTCTGTGGGTGTTTGGCTCAGAGAAGATTTAAGCAGAGAGATCATTTTTTATAAATCTCTGTTCCGCTGTAGTGGGGAAGAGGGACTCAACTTAATAAAATAATGTTCTTGAATAGTTACTCTTTCCCAGCCATTGAGCTAAGACTTTTCCAAATATTACTTATTTTTTCTTCTCCAAAATGCTAGATGAGGTACAAAGTTGTGTCCCTATTGCACAGATGAAGCAATGTAGGCAAAGGTGGCAGAAGTGACTTGGTTGAAAGTTACATGGCTAGTAGGTGGTGGGGTAGGAATAGAACCAGATCTTTCTGACTCCATAGTTTAGGTACCTTCTACAGCACACTGACTTGTTCCAGGTGACCAGGGAAGGTGGACTTTCAAAGAGGGAGGTGGCTGCCTGATACATGTGAAGAAAGAATATTTTGTTCATTAGAGCTACCCAATAATGGAAGAGGCTGCCTAAGGAGATGGGGGGTTTCTTGTCACTTGAAGAATTCACATACAGGCTGAATTCTCAGTAGCATGCTGTAAGGATGACCAGATGAGCAGTGGGCTAGAATTGTGACTTTACTACTTCACTGTGTGACCTTGAAAGTTACTTAAACTCTCTGAGCCTCAGTTTCTTCATCTGTAAACTAGGAATACTTAATTATAATTTTAGGATTGTTGGAAAGAGTAAAAATTTCAGATAAATTGCTTAGCCAAGAATCTGGAATACAGAAGTTGCTGATTATATATTAAGTGAAGAATTATCTATGGTCTCTTTATTTGCACCGGTGGTTCTAATTTATATAGTGACACTGTCTATTCGCTTCTTCATTGGGGTCAATTCTGGATTTGGAGATGTCACCTGCAGAGTGAGTATTCTACCTCACTTCTGCAGAGGCGGCTATCTACCAGGTTCTGTCCCCTCAGGCAAATGACAGGTTGGACTTTGAAACAGGGGCAGTGGAGTAAACAAAAGGAAAGATGTTTAGACTGAAATGTTAAACAACAGAATAGCTATTATTGGGAGAGAGATTAGAACCATTTTAACCCATTGATCAATTATCGGATGGGTTTGAAGAGCCCACTCTATGCCCAGCACTGTGCCATGTGGATTAAGGGTATATTCAGTCAATTGGCAGCACTGTGTTTGTCTTCAAGGACCTCAAGGCCTGGGATGGCTCAGACAATTATGAAAAGATTAGAGAATAGGACAGAGTGTCATTCTGTGTTAAATCCTTTGAGATAGGGATGGGATACTTGGAGGCAGAAGGTTGGAGAAGATGACCTTGGAAGATCTCTTTCTGGCGTGAGATTTCCTCTGGTGATTCCCAGGATTGCTTCCTCACAGGCACAATGCAATAATGTTGCAGTTGTAGCTTCCTTGGGCACATTCTCCAGTCATGTCCCCAGGACAACTCCCAGAGACTGAGAATATGCTAATCATTGTTGTCCATCGTCAGGTCTGGAGGAAGAGGGGCTACCCTTCTTCCCAGACGTGGAGAACAAGGCAGAATCCTCCCTCCTCCCAGGGCTCCTTCAGGCCCCTGTTCTTCACATATCAGCTATGGCTCCCACCAACATCAACCATGGCCCACTAACATCAGCCATGGCTCCCACCAGCAGGAGACATGGAGTTGGCTACCTGAGGATAAAGCTTTTATTGTTGTAATTCTTCATCTGAGAGTCTTTCCTTTTCCTCTTTCAACAAGATGAGCAGACTCCTACTGCTTTGGGAAATGCCTTCCTTTCTTTCTCCTCTTGTTTCCTCCTCCTTTTGTCATTTCTCCTTAGCATTTGCTTCTTCCTACCTTCATTTCTCTCCCCTTCTGGTCCTCTAACTTCTTCCTTTTCCTTTGTTTGTTTCTAAATCCTAGGATGATGGAGTTGAGAGAGATCTTAAAGGTCATGTAGTACAGTCCACTCATCCATTTTACAGATGAGAATACTGTGGTCCAGGAGGGAAAGAGACTCACATAGCGAGTTCTTGGCTAAACCCACAGTGGACCTGAGTTGAGAGCTCTTCCCTCTTTATTTCTCTGCTTTTCTCCTCATCTTTCCGCCTTCTTGTTCCCCCTCTTTTTATTTCTTACCCAGTATTATTTCCTATTCTCTTTTGTCTCTTTATAAATTCCATGGTGATAGATGGAAAGGAAATCAGGACCTTGGATAGCAGAACTGAGGGGAAGTGTGTTATTAAATTCTCCCCACCTCCCTTCCTTATTGGGAAGGACTGAGATGTGGGGTGAGCTCTCAATTTTCTTCCTCAGAGACTCTACTCACTCCACCCTGCCCCACCACATCTTTGGTGAGGTTTGTACAATGTCTTTCTGCACATGAAGACTTTGAACTGAATTGGCAAGGTGGCCTAAAGGTGTCCCAAATTGGTAAGATCACTGACTTAGTTTTCTCATTCACAAAATGGGCATGATAATAGTACCCACTTCATAAGGTTGCAATAAAGATTAAATATTTAATGCATGTAATATGTTCCTGGCATATAGTAGTTTCTAAATACATGTTATCTGATAATATCATTAATTATAAATATCATTATTTAGAGGAATTCCTGTCTGTAAGGCAAAGAGTTGGGAGTCACAGATGTCAGTCTAATATAAGAAGGGAATAGAAAACTATGAATATAGCTTAAATAATACTTGTTGGTGACCTCAGCCCTGCTTTTCTCTGCCTGCTGCATGTGCCAACTTTTTACCCAAATGTGCCATCTTTTATCTAATTATTTGAATTCAAATAAGCAACCTATGTCCGTGACTCACATTGAGAAGCTATTTGGGACTTAAAGGTAAAGTTAGGCCTTACTCAGAAGTGACCCAGTTTCACAAGTCCTTCTGGTATTTTCCATTTACTCCAATGGCAATATCTAAGATAGAATGGTATAGAGTACAGTATTCTCCAAACCCAGATCGCTTGCACATCATATGACAAATTTTGCCCAATTCGTATACTGTTATTTAATTTAGTTTTAATTTGAATTTTTTAGCTTAAAATAAACTATCAATATCTTAATGGAATCGGTAAGTTCTGGTACCAGTAAAATAAAATTCATGATAAGTAAAATAAAAGAAAATTATCCTTTACCATTGAAATTTATCTTGCACACTACCAATGGGAACAATCATTAGATTTTAGGGAAAATTGTCATGGTAATAAGAGACTTAGAGTCCTCAGTCCTTGTCTGGGCTGGGCATTTAATTCACTGTTGACTTTAGACAAATCCTTTTTCCTGTGGCCTCAGTTCATCCCTGAGAATTGAAGGGATTGGGTCAGATAATTCTTTCCATCTCTAACTTTTTTTTATGACCAGGAGGATTTTATGAAATTACACACAGAATTAGGTAGGGCTTCAGTCACCCTGATGAAAATATGTCCCATCCATCACTTGTTCTAAAAACCCAAGTCTAAAATATAACTCTGGCCTTCCATTTTCCAATGACATTTACACCCAGCACAATGACTTCAGTGGGAAAAGCAACTTCCATTTGCTCAGAAAATTCCTCCAAACGCACTAAACAGTCTCAGCCTCTAGGCTTGTTTTTACTTGGAGAAAACCAATCAACCGAGCACTGGTTCAGATCACTCCAAGTATCTTTCTCCTACCTGGTGCAGGTTGTCTTTTATTAAAGTGGGCTTCAAGTTTGAGTGTGTGCCCATGCTCTCGGACGTTCTCTTTTTAAAAAATCTATTTTTTCATCTTTCAAGAGTAGTTTATATTGTTGTAAAACATTCAAGCATTACTGAAATATTTAATGTAGGAAATAAAAGTCCCTCATAGTCTCATTCTCAAGAGATAATAACAACTATAAACAGTTTTGAGTCCGTTTCCCCAGACTTTTTTCTTTTCCATCTGAGAACAATAAAACAATAAAAAAAATAAATAAAAATGAGATCCTACTATACATACTGTTTTGCTGCTTGTTTTTTCCCCCATTTAGTCTTTCGTCCTGGATATTTTTGACTTTTCTGCATAGAATGAGGTCACTTGCATTGGCCCGTATTGGCTGTGAGACTTTGGATGAGTCACTGCTCCTCTCAGGGTTTCAGTTTCCTCATCGGTAAAAAGAAACAGTCCTCTCCTACCTGCCCATCTCCCTATGATATAAGGCTCAGGGGAGATAACGGGCACGTGTGAAAGTGTAGGTGCCCTGGGTGGACTCCAGTGGATCATTCTCTGTCCCATTATCCTGTTCTACTGGGTTTATAGCACTGACCATGACCTGAAATTCTGCAGCTTCCTAAGTTGTTTATTGGTTTGTGCCCCCTTCTAGAAGTTAAGCTATGTGAGAGCAGGGACCATGTCTGTCCTGCTCATCACTGTATTTATTCCCAGAACTTAGAGCAATTGCTGGCTTATAGTAGGAATTCAAGAAATATTTTTTTTTGATAATGAACAAATTATCCACTCTCAGCCAGCTTTCTAATTGATAAAAGGCCCATTGGGAGAGAATGGGGCAGAGCAGGACTGGGCTGAGCCTCAGTAAGAGTGGACAGCTGGATCCAGTGCCCTTGACCTCCACATCACCCAGCTTGCCTGTTCTGCAAACCCTTTCCCTCAGCCTGCATCATTCTGTCTTGGCATTCTTTGCTACCTGGTGAATTAGTCATTCTTTATGGCCCAGTTTAAGTGTCCTGACTCCTATGAAATTGTCTTCAACTTTGTATTGTCTCCCTACTTCCAGGCAGAGTTAGTCAGACTCTTCCTTATGCTCCCACAATGCTTTGCACCTATCCCTTTTTATTAATAGTAATAATGGTTTTCCTACTTTACACAAATCTCTGTGCTGTATGCACTGCTAACACTCTACATGCCTTCTCCCATTTAATCCTCAGGATGATCTGTCAGGGAGAGATAATTATCATTGCCATTTTACAGATGAGGAAAATTGAGGCTTAGGAATCTTAAAGGCAGTCTTGTTCCCAGGTATCCAGTTAGCAAGTGGTATAACGAGGATTCCAGAACATATCTAATGATTCTCGAACTAGAGTTTTTAACTGCCAAGTCTCTTATGAGCCACCTTAATTTAAGAATTATGTGATGACAGCTGGAAAGACCCATAGTCTTTACACAGTCCAATCTTATTTTAGGGATGGAAAAACTGAGACTGAGTTATAGTCAGAGTGGGGCTTGCAGGGGGAGGAAAATCCTGCTCTGCTCCCTAGGCTGTCCAGTTTGGAGGCAGTGTGGGGGATTACATCTTTCTACTGAACTGTGTCACCTTCTTTTCCAGAAAGTGTAGCTTTTCACATTCCAAGGCATATTTAATGAATTCCTCCAAGTCCGTTCTCTGGGCATGATGCAATCTTTTCTTGGCTCCTGTGAAGAGTTTTTCTTTTCTACTAGATGTTTTAGGTCACATCAAGAAAACTATCTCCAATGAAGTCCATGCTTTCTGCTCAATTAAAAACCATTTTAGAAAGCTTGCATTGTTCTATGGAAGGAGCCTCTCTGCAGACCCAGGTGATGGTGGGAAGCAGCCTTATCTGCAGTGGCTCGGACATTTTGAGAATTCCAGAGTTTGGACATGCTCGGCCAGATGGCAAGGATAAGGCTGAGCCACTCACTGCACTAGCTACAGGGCCAGGGCTGAGCTGTCATGTCTAGCTCACTCTCACTGTGACTCACTTTATGGAGCAAAAAGTGGTCATGGTGAGACAGAGCAGTGCTTTGGGGTTGGCTGGTTGGAAGCCTTCCAGTCCTGGGCTTCTGCAGAGCCAATAAGAGAAGGATGAGAGCAGGCACATGGGGACAAAGCAATTCAATTCAACAAGCACTGGATGTCTAATATAGCTAAACCACTGGGATGGTATTATCTAGGAGAGGGAAGTGGAGCAATTTGAACACTCTGGCAAGCATCGGGGGATGTGTCCCTTGTCTTCTTGTTGGCTTCCCACATGCACCAAGAAATTCATTATGTTCCTAGGCTTTGAAGGGCTCACAGTCCGGCAGGAAAGTTAAAGGGCACTCAAATGTATGTAAGGCCACTTTGAGCAAACTGAGTGTAATGCCTACATTTCCAAGGGGATTTAGGAAGGAGAACCCATGCTCAGTTCGGGGTAAGGATGGTGGCAATCCAGGGGAATCCTCATGGAGGAAGTGATGCTAGAGGTGGATCTTGAGGCCTGGATAGTATCTCAGAGGAGTGGAGAGGGGATTACCATTTGTTAAGGGCTTGTGCTCTGCTACAGAGAAGTGTTTGAAATGTGACTATTTATCGGTGAAGTTGTTGTCTCTGTTTCTTAAGATGAGGAACTTGCAGCTCAGAAAGATTGAGCAAACTGCCAAGATCATACAGCAAGGAAGCGACAGGGGCGGAATTCACAATCAAATTAGCTTGAATCCAGAGCTGGTTGGTGTGTCTTTCAGGGCAGAAACAAAGGGAGGGGTTTTTCTAGATTTATGGAGGGATAAGGAACAGTGTGAGAAAAGTATAGAGATGAGAATAATGGGCGTGTTACAGAGACCAGTGAGAAATCCAGTTTGGGCTGGAATTTGGTTGGTGTGAAGTAAAGGAGCGGGAATGGAGGCAGGGGCTATGTTGTGGCAGGCCGAGAAGTGTGTCATACTAAAACCTGGTGTTCTCAGCGAAGGGCAGCAGGAATACAAGAATGAATGAGATGCATGTGTAAGTACACGGACAAGGTATTGCTGAGTGAAAAAACGGAAGTTGCAGAACATGGTGTTCAGTCTAATCCCATTTTTGTAAAACAGAAAGAGCTTGCTATTGTAGCACAGCAGTTAAGGGCTCTCTGAAGCCAGACTGCCTGGATCCCAATCTGGCACTGCCACTTCCAAGCTGGGCGACACTAGGGAAATTATTTAACCTCTCTGTTTTCCTCATGTACAACCACATCTATACAATGGAATGTATGATAGTATATACTTTATAGGGTTGTTCTGAGGATTACATGGGTTAATACATATTCAACTTTCAGAAAGGTGTCAGGCACATAGTAAGCACTCATGCTTTTGTCATTATTATATTAATAAAATCATTTGGAAGGATGACTATCAAACTGTTAAGTGATTTACCCTAGGGAGTAAGATTTCTGTGTATTTTAGTTTTAGACATAGCTCCCTTTGTGGTTCAAATATTTTATAGCAAACTTGTATAATGTTTATAATATAAACAAACAAACCAGCAAGTTTATTTCAAAAGTTGATATTAGGAGACTTTATTTCTATTGTATTTTTCCTCTAGCAACAGGCCTGCTAGGGACACATTCAGAGATGTCTCTGGTGTCACTCAGGGAGCTATTGGAAACAGGTGTCTGAGACAGTTTGGGCTTCCGACAGGCCCTGTATGGAGTGATGCTCATGAGTATAAGGGAGGGCTAGCCCGGTCCTTGCTGCCTCTCCCCAGTCTGCTCCCCTCACCCTCGTCTGGACTAGGTGTGGGTTCCTGGCCTAGAGATGTTCTGTTCTGGGTCTGCTTTGGGACCAGCAAGTGTGGAGCTGGTGGTGAGACCTCCAGTGCTGAAGTTGGGCTGCCTCTCCAACCTCCCATAAGGAAGGTAAAGGGAGACTGGGTATACTCGGGCCTGCGTGTTTGGGGATTAGAGAGTAAGGCTTGAAAAGCTCTTTGGTCTGAGTATTAGGGACTGGCAATTTAAAAGATTCTGTTCCTGGGCCGGAGACTATGCTGTTCTTCTTCCTGACCTCCCAACACAGAAAATTCTCTCCCATAATCCTAGACGGCTCTTTCAGTTGAGTGATTTAGGCCAAAAGGCAGATGGGACAAAGAAGGAAGGGCATGCTGCAGTAACTTGTCTCTACCCTTAGAGCTCTAGCCACATACCTCTGTGATGGGGGTGGAAGTTAAGGCAGGGAAGGACGGAGATTGAAAACTCCTATCTATTTATAGATGTATGTTAACTTTATTATTATCTAGAACCACCTGCAAGAGATGAGCCCTTGATTATCTGGAGAGTCAAATTCATCTCTTTTCTGCCTCCATCTTCCTCATCCAGTTCAGTGTCCTCCCTTCTCCTCCCTGGTTCATTCTTTGAGTAACAATTGCAGTGCAATGGTTAAAAGAATGTTTTCTGCAGTCAGACCTGTTTTTGAATCCTAGCTCTGCCTCTATCAATTTGTCTTACTTTGGGCAAATTACATAACCTCTTTACACTTCAGTTTTGTCACCTGTAAAATGGGAATATAATAGTACTTGCATCTAAGGATTTTTGTGGGATTATGAGATGAGGCATATGATGTTGTTAGCATAGTACCTAGCATTCAATAGATTCTCAAGAGATAGTAATGATTATTTTAGTGAGTTGTTGCAGTCAAGGCTGAGAAGGAGCATCATGAGGGAGGGAAGAAGGGAAAGTTTGAGAAGAAAGGAATGTCTGCCTGCAGTAGCTGTTAACATAAAAGATGCACGTGCTCTGTGCCCCCAGCAATTCCATTTCTTGTTCTTGTTTTCTGCCTGGAAAAATGTCAGATGTGTTCACAAAGATGTAGGTACTCTGTGGTTGTTGCAGCACTGACTGTGGTGGAAAAGTTAGAAAAAAGTATGAATGCTCCTCAGTAGGGGGATGGCTGGAAAACAATGGGATATCCATAACATAAAATGCTCTGCAGTCATTAAAGGATGAGGTGAAGCCGTATGCCTCAACGGTAAAGGTTCCCGAGGCATGTTGATACGTGAACAAAACGAATTGCAGAATTGTATGGGCAATATGATTCCATGAAATGATCAAATAGGATACCCCTTAAAGAAACAAATGCTGGGGGCCGGCCCGGTGGCGCAAGCCCTGAAGTGCGTGCGCTCTGCTTCGGCAGCCCGGGGTTCGCAGGTTCGGATCCAGGCGCGCACCGATGCATTGCTTATCAAGCCATGCTGTGGCAGTGTCCCATATAAAGTAGAGGAAGATGGGCACGGATGTTAGCCCAGGGCCAATCTTCCTCAGCAAAAAAAAGAGGAGGACTGGCATCGGATGTTAGCTCACGGATGATCTTCCTCAAAAAAAGGAAACAAATGCTGGGAGGGACCTGGAGATCATTATCAAAGGGGCTTTTAGGCTTAAGTCTAGTATTAGAATTTTTGAAAAAGAGATGGCATGCATATGATGTACAATTAAAAATTATGAAGAACAGAGAAAGAAATACCTATCTAGCTAAGAACTAGAAGAATATGGCTGTCAAACCAAAGGCCTGATGGGAAATTCCCAGCTCTTCTCTCATAGGCTTCTTTCTATCCCTGCAGCTCACTGGGGGAGGGTGAAAGGTGAAGGCTATTAGCTTGATATCTGCACCAGCTCTCAGGGGCTGCAGCTCAAAGAGGAATAAATATATATGTGTGTGTGTGTATCTATATAGATATATATATATATAAAAGCATATACATTCCTCTCCCTCTCTCTCTCTCTCTCTCTCTCTCTCTCTCTCTCTCTCTCTCTCTCTCTCTCTCTCTCTATATATATATATATATATATATATATGTATATAGCAGTGTGGTGAGCTAGGAGGAAGGAGATCTGTATTTGAACCCTGGCTTTACCCTGAGATTAACAGTGTGGTCTCAGGCAAGTCAGTTTTCTTCTCCAAGCCTCAGTTTTCTCAGCTCTACAATGGAGATAGTAACCACTGTCTTGTATCTATTTTTTAAGGTGATTGGGAAGCGCATATGGGATTGTGGATGTGAAACACTGTAAACTATAAAGTGCTCTTGCAAGAGAGTCTGCCTGGAAGCCAGGGTTGCAGCCACCTTGCTGCATTTCTCTGGAGCTGGGGAGTGTTGCCGAACTGAGCAGACAGCAATAAACACGCAGCTCTCAAAGGCTGACGATCCTAGCACTTACTCTGGTTTATAAGCTACTAACGTGCTTTGTGGAAAGAATGATAGATCAAAAGTGTAGAGAAGAAGGAAGGACATGGTCCTGTGGTCAGGCAGATGGTAGAATGGGGCAGCAGTCTGAACATCCAGGAGTCCTAAGTGAGCCTCTAGTTATGTAGGGTTGATTGTACAACATGCACAGAAAGACTGGTCAGTGAGATCATCCTTGGAGAAAGAAACCACAGATTCCCTCCTTCTGATCACCTTGATCTACCTCCTCCATCAATCCCAACAGACTCATTGCCATGTCCCAGGGCCCCTTGGTGCCAGGATTCAAAGCCTGTTCCTCAGGTGCCCCATCTCTTTATCCAGCGTCACACAGTCGGAGTTGCCAGCTTTGTGAATGAGAGCTTTTGATGCACTAGGACTTCAGGGATCAGGCCACCAGTTTGGGATTGGGGATAGCTTCCTGAGGGAACCCTTCTTGAGGTATGTGTTTATGAGGGAGGACAGCGCAGTGGCAGAGTCCAGGGCACGCAGCTCTAAAGCTGACCTGCTGGTAAGTGTGCAGGATGTGCACAATTTTGTGGGCTTTGGGAGATCTGCCATTCACTCTATAACCTGGAGGAACTCATTTATCCTCTCCTCATCTGCAAAACAAAAGAGTTGTTCTGTGTCAGGGTTCCCCAGTCAGAGTGATGTAGAGCCTTGCTACTCAAACGTTTTGTCCACAGAAGTGTCAGCATCACCTGGGGGCTGCTAGAAATGCAGACTCTCAGGCCCCACCCCAGACCTCCTGAGTCTGAATCAGCATCTTACTGAGATCTTCAGGTGATTCATAAACACACTGAAGTTTGAAAAGCACTGACTTAGAGACTTTTGTTAACACTCCAGGTTTCTGGGTCCCCATTCTGAGAGATTCTGTTTCAGTAGTCTAGCATGATGGTGGGAACCTGTATGTTTGACAAGCCCCTCACAGCTAGATTTGAGAACTGTTGAATCATAGAACTGCTGTAAGTTTCCATTATTCTGTTGATACTTACCTCTGAAGGAAAGTGTGAATCTCTGGGGGTGAATGGGTGGGAGATTGAGGATGGACCTTTCGAGGGAAGGGAGCAGAGTCTGGTTCTCGAGGTGCCTGTGGGTTGCCCAATGTAAGAGGCAAGAGAGAATGCTGCCCATTTCATGGCTGAGATTAATGACTGTCAGCAGCTCCCTGTTAAAATGGTAAACTCATTTAGCAACGGACACTGAAAAACAGCCGAATTCAAAGGCAGAGTGGAAATCTAATTGCACTGAATTAGCCTCGGGAGACTCGGACAATATCAACTTCAGAAAACCACAAAGGGATCCTTTTTAAGGAGTTTTTAAAGGTTTGGGGCCTCAGCACCCCTTATAAGAGCTTGCCTTACAAAGCACAGGCACTGTGTGGATAAGCCCCTCTCATCAGCATCTCAGGGCATTGTTCCCTTCTAATGTGCTTTCTGAATGAATTTGCTGGCTGGCCCTATGGTGCTTTCAGCTATGTGTTAGGCTTAACAGGGAGTTGGTTCAGGAGAGACAGCTGGAGTTCAGGGCTGAGAGGCCTTCAGCCATACAGGCCATCAGTCGAGTGAACACCATCCGTGCCTGTGTACTTGTCTGTGGACCAGTGCATTTTCTAGTGGTCCTTCTGGCTCTGACATTCTCTTATTCTGAGGTCCTTCCCACATCTTAAAACCAGGCTCTTACATAACCAAGGTGATTTCCTATTAATAATCCTTTGTCACATTGTGTGTATGTGTATTGCCCAATTTATTCATTATCTAATCCATTTTAAGGAAAGAAAAGAGTGTGTGTTTATGGCATGACTCAGAGAGCTTACATAGATCAGATGGCAATCTGGGACTCAGGAAAGGAGGAGACAGAAGTATCGTGAAGATTTGTCTCTGACCTGCATTTCATTTACGTTTCTGCAGCAAATTACAAATTGCAATCCACAAGAGCAGCTTGAATTTCTTCTACATCGCTCCTGGGAGGTGGATTTTCAGTCTCTGCTTGCACGCCTCCGCTGACAGGGACCCTCACTACCACTGAGGCAGCCAATTGTACCACATGAAAGATCTGCCAGAAAGTTCTGAATTACATTGAATTTAATGTACATAAGAATTTGTGTGTACATTAAAAAAATTATCTGTTTCCTCCAGTTCTTCTCTTGGAGCTATATAGAATAAATCAAATCTAATGTTTCCCAAATGGGGTCCCTGGGTACCTAGGGGGTTTGTGAAATAGTAATGAGAACTCAGAATCCACTTTAAATGTTTCAAAGACTCTAACAAATTGCATATTTACTTCTGACAAGGCTCTGGACTAACTAAAAAGCATCACATGTCTTTACTTTTGCTTTTTCTTAGGTCAACTCAGTGTGGCTACATTGCTTATCCCATGACGTTCAGTATTTCTGGCAGTTGTGTATGTGTTTGATTCATAAAGATGGGGAAAATAAAGTTAATGATGAATGGAGTTTGGTAAACAAATTTTTTAAAACATAGCCTGTATGGGGGAGGAAAAAACCAAACAGAGTCACTAGTAAAAGTATAGAAACCTTTGGTCTCTTTTTCATGCCACTGTTCATATCTATGAGGATAGGGATCAGGCATCATGTTTTCTCCTCTTATGAGGCATTTCCTGGGGAAACTGACATATTTATGGAATCTATCAATAATTGTATCCAGGTTGGGATAACTCTTCAGCGAGTGAAGTTGCTGAGGGAGGTCCTCAATTCTTTCAGACCTTTGAGCCTGAATATAGTTTAATGTTGCTATTTGTTGTCATAATTGAAATATGCTGCAATAGTTGTAACCAACTCTTTCCTATCATGGAGGAGATTGGGAGAAGATAGCCCTTGACTGGCACAGCTAAAAATGACTTTAGAGCGAGTGGTTTGTGAATTCCCTTCATTTCACAGCTGGGGAAACTGAGGGCCAGAAAGGTTATGGAACCCTCTCAAGGTCATGCCACTAGCTAAATTCTGGATCCCAGGTCTCCTGCCCTTTGGGCCAAGACCACTTTGTCTAAAGCAGCAGAAAACCTACAGAATGGCGTCAAGATGGCCAGGCGGAAGACAGTGCCATCCATCTTAAAAATCATTCTGGCTTCTGCCAGCTGATGAAGGAAATAAAGTTAATGACACCCACATAAATGCAATGCTGTCGCAGGATGTGCACACAGGCTGTCTGGAGGGGAGCTCTGTGGGCCCTCTGAAGAAGGAAAAAGGTTTTTAATGTAGCTTTAAAGGGAGCAGTGTCTCCCCTTTCTGCAAGGACAGGGACTGTGGCATCTGCTACCTGTGTCTCCCCTGCAGAGTGCCTGGTTTTGGACTGGACACATAAACACGTGATAAATAAATGCCTGGTGAAGAAGTGAAGGCTGTGTCAGCACTGAAGCAAATTCATCCCGAGCCTTTGTGGGTACGGGCCCCTGTCTTTCATAAAGACCTTATCCGAGACTGAAGGGAACTTAGAGGTATAGGAATCAGTTACTTGAGTTGATTGATAAGAAATCTGAGTCTCTGCAAGGGAAAGAGACTTGTCGAAGCCATGCTGCAGGATGGGAGCAGAGCTGACTCTAGAAGGGGGCTCTCTTCCTACCTGCTCTTTCCAATGCACCATATAGTTGCAACCTCTTTTATAAGATGGTCTCAAAAATAAATTCCCTAAATATCCTGGTAGATCACTACCAGTTTTGCAAATATGCCGAAGCAACATGCTGATTCATAACTCCATTCACCAGCCCAGGGTCCTTGTCTAAGCTGTCCCTCGGGAACAAAAGACGTGATGTTTTCTTTTCTCTTTCTCAAGGTTCCTAAGCCCCCAAAAGAGGGTAGACTGATATTTTGATTGGTCCTAAAGCAAACTGCCCGAGGGGCTTCTTTCTTTAGGAAAAAGTCCTTGGCCCGTTTCAGAAGCTCCTAGACACTTTCCGCAGTGCCCCAAATGCAGCGGGTAAGATTTGAGGGAGAACACAGCTATGCTACCAGGAGGAAAAGATCCAAGTGGTCCTCTGCCCCTCTTGGTAAGCTTGGAGACCGGGGAACCAGAGGGGCCACCTCAAAGGAAAGCTTTCAACTGAGTGGTTTTTCAGGACTGAGATATAAAACAACCTATTTGCTATGTTCCCTTTGACCCTAGAGTGAATAGAAACATTTCTCCTTCAAGGTTTTGGTGACCTTTCTTAGCGAGTGAGTGCCATATTCAGTACAAAACCCTGTGCAAGGAAGCATCTACTGGGATGGGAGATGGAAGTGGCACATAGAGGAAAGCTGCTCATCTTTTGGGAAAACCACTCATGGTTTAGACTTGGTTTATCTCCTCTGCGTTTATTCCCTTCTCAAGCACAAGCTAGGTCCATTTTTACTTCATTGGGGTGCTTTGTGTGTTTCGTGAGGGGCATTTTCTCAAGGAAACTAGATATTTCTCCTCATTATAATTAGTACGTCAGAGCAGCAGATTAAATATTTGGTCATTCTATACCAGTGGTTCTCAACTGCAGGCAATTTTGCTCACCCCCCAGGATTTTTGGCAGTGTCTGGAGACATTTTTGATTGTTATGACTTGGGGAAGGGGTGCTCCTGGTGCTAAGCATACTGGTAAACATCTTACAATGCACAGGACAGCCCTCATAACAAAGAATTATCCAGCTCAAAAGTCAATAGTGCCAAGATTGAGCAGCGTGGTTATGCACCATGGGTCTATTTGAGTTACTCAGAAGGTGAGTAAATTTGGGGGTCACTCTGGGCCCTTCCCAGCCATAAGCCACTCTAAGGGCTCTGGGAATCAAAGCAGGTTCCCTTTGGCTTGAAAGGAGGTTTCAAAGGAATGTATTTCTATCATAAAAAACCTATCATCTTTGCCTATTATTTTTGACTGGTCTGGATATAAAGCCCCATCCCCAATTGAAAATAAAGAGACAAAATTTAGGTTGTTGAATCCGAGAAAAGTCACTCATGGAATTTTAGAATTTTAGGGTTTTAAAATATCAGAGCAGAAACTTCAGCCAAATCACCTCATTTTACTTATGGGGACACAGCTGATGAGCACTGCAATGCTGTGTCTCCCAGTACCCTATGTTTCTCTCCCCCTCAGCTCTTGCTAAGACCTCGAGTCGTCATTCTCTGTGGTGGCACCATATGAGATTTCTGCCTCATTCACTTCGATTGTTGTTTTGTTTGTTTTGCTCTCATTATTGCCATTTTGCTGGTTACACGCTGATGCAGCAACACTTCTGTTATCGAGAGCCTTTCCTTTTCTAGCCCCCAGATTTACCCAACAAGGTGAACAGCTGGCATCATTTAATCTAAGGAGTACCTTGGCTGCCTGAGATGACTGGATTGGCTCATTCCAATACAGTGCCTGTCCCTTGGGGGACAAGGGGTTATTCACCAGGAACTGCTATACCAGCCTCCATTTACCCCTGCATACGTTCTAACGAGCCCCTAGACTTTAATACTTCTGTATTTTCACCTAAAATTTTTAAAAAATGAGAGAGTTAGAAATGAGAATACCAATTAGACAAAGGCAATACTTTCCCTCCTTATGACCTTTTTTTTTTCATCTGCCTGGAAAATTGCTGAGGATATTTCTGAGTGCAACTCTTATTTTTATTATTTTATGTTATGGGACATTTCTGAGACAACATTTACTCCTCAAATGATGTAGCCGTTCCTATATTTTGAAAGTGCAGTGGTACCAATTCCTTTCTAGCTCTCCATAGTCACGACTCTTCTTCCTTGTAAACACATGGAATTCTATCCCATATCCATTGTAGCTCATGTAAGTCCCGACACACATAAGGGAAGGAGATATAGAGTGATGCTTCCTGATAGGCCACCACCAGTTTACTTGAAGAATTAACCCAGTGGATTCATAACCTTATCAAAATGATTACAATGCAAACCTGTTAGACCATGTCTCCCTTTTGTGAAAGACAATGTCTGGGAGAAGAAAATCAAGCATTACATACGTTTATCAAGAAAAAAGGAGTTGGGAGGGTGATGTGCTTGGTCCTATTAATTTGGTCTTTAATCTTTCTGGTTCAGTTCTCTCTCGGTAAGCCAAACAGAGAATCAATTTGCATACAAATGTTACCAAGTACCCCACCTCCACAGCATTTTACAATTTTGTTATGTATGTAGGGGAGAAAGGATTTGATATTGTTAAGTTAAGAGGATACTTCCTGCCCTTTCCCTCATAAAGTAGCTACATTTCACAAGGCCCTGGATTGTTGGACTTTTAAAATTCTATCTGACTCCCTGACTATTTGCATTCTGAGCTGTGGGCAGGATTGTGGCCTATCAAAGAATTATTTGAACTAGAGATTAGAAGCGTTAGCATTGAGTATCTCAGAGAAGGAAGGGGGTCTTTATCTGAAGAGAAAGACGTGGAGAGGCTTACATATAGACTCTTACAATCTGGGAGAGGTGTCATTCGTTTAATAAACAAACCAATGGATTATTCAAACCAACAATTCATATGCAAAGCTCTCTACAGTGTAAAAAAAATCAAGAATTATTTGCTGGTTTATGGTAGGACAGAATAATATTTGGTGGTTAGTTGTTTTTAAAACAACCTGGAGTCCGTTTTTCAAATGACTATTAATCCAACGCCATGGTAAAACGTAAGACGCAGGCATCTAAAACGAGGAAGATTAATGATCCCTGCAGGTCATAGAAGAAGAATAATTTTTTTCAATTCGTATAAATGAAATTTATCATAAACACCTCTGAAGATGGCATGATTCACCCCCTTACAAAAGGACTATCTATTTTAATGCTTCCTGAGAGGTGATTTTTCACTTTTCACTTGTACTAACATAAAAATGCTAAACCTGTAGACAAAAAATTTTAACCCGGGAGACAACTTAACAGCTATTAAGTCAGGGATAGACATAAGTTAAGAAATAAAACAAACAAGAATTGTCCATCAGTTCAGGATCTATCTGCAGCTAACAAAGTAGAGTTTGGAAAGGTGAGTGGCAGAGAGGAGGGAGTCAAAGTTTCAAAAGGGAAATGTTTCCCAGAATCTCTTCCTAAACAGATCTACTCTGCACCTAGGTTCAGGGCTTTACAAACTGAGGTCATAACACTATTGTTTCCAAGCACTAAGCCTCAGCAACACCCTCACCACCCCCCCTACCCGGCAGAAAAAGAAAACAACAACAAAAAAAGAGAGAAAATGAAATGCTCTGTGTCCAGCGAGTTCGAGTGCAACCTCCCCCGTCACCGCTAGTTGTCACTTGGCTCCCAGACAGGGGAGCTGAGGTTTTCGGCACTGCGGTTAGAGAGAATGCAGTCCTAATTAAACTGAGTAACTCCTAAAGCTTCCCCTTAAAGTCCTCAGCCGAGTAAGAGCCAATATGCAGGGGGGCTGGGGGCCAGTGATGGGTCGGGGGTGTAGCAGGCGGAAGGACAAGCAAATCACAAGAAACAGGCAAACAGCTGCCACAGCAACGACTGTCTCAGACCTCCACGCAATAGCCAGACACCCTGCGGGCAGGGTGGGGGGTGGGGGTGGGATGGAATGACCCGATTGCAGAGGTATACAGCATCCCCCACCCCCCAAATGAGGGGATCACGGACAGAGTCAGCCTCCGTGCTTCATTCCCCCATTTCCGTCAGAGCGGTGTGGTCAGTAGAAAATTGCATACCTGAAGAATACAATGGTCTCCCAAAGATAGAGTCGAAGAGTATTGAAGCTGTACATTTTTCAGGTCCTTGTGCTTTGTAGTCCGCGAGTTATGGGGGCAAAGATGTTTCAAATTGGTACTTACAAAACCAGCGAGCGCTATTGAAAAAATAATCCAGATGCTAAGGGGAGGTGGGGAACAGGGGAGCGGAGGGAGAGCCCCAGGGGAAATTGAAGCGAAGAGGCTGAAGGTACCACGGACAGCGGCAGCAGCGAAGCGTTTCAGCACCACGGAGAGCGTCCAGCCCTGCTTTTCAGGAGCGCGAAGAGTATTGCTGTTTGTTAAACTCCAGCGTGTCTGTTGGCTCCCTGCGGCGCTGGGGAGGCACGTTTGGGGGTGGGTATATTTTCTTTTTTACCCCTGTTTTTCTGTTTAAACGGCCAGCTCCGTACAAGAAAAAAAATCTTCTGTGGAGATCAGAGCGGCAGCCACGGACGGTTAGATTGAGAGAGCATCTTGGGTAGAGAGAGCAGGGCTTTATGCCCCTAGGCTGGCCTGAGGGGCTTAGGGGCCAGGGGAAGCGGTTGACGAGGCTGCCTTCAGTTAAATCCCGGAGAGTGTGCCAGGTTGGCGCATCGCGACCGAGTCCCGGAATCTCGTTCCCCTGCCTGCTTGTCGGTCTGCTGTTGCCTTGCGATCCCTGTTCTCTGGTCCCCTCCGAATAAGTTATGATCTCTGCAGGAAAGGTGTCCCATTGCTTGGGGTTGCAGGCGTGAGAGAGCTCAGGGCAAGTTTCAGGGGCTGCCCGGGTCCATGGCGACCCCGCGGGGCTCAGGATCCCAAGGCTTCAGATGCATCTCGGTTTTCTGAGCTCGCCCATCTTCCTTTGGCCAGGACTCCTTCAGATCTTCAGACTTTCTTACTGCATTAATTTAACAAACTGGCGGCGTGGGGGTTTGGGGGGCGGGGAGGGCGGGCGATGGCCGATGGGAGGGGGTGAAGAGGAAAAAAAAAGGGGGGAAAACTCCTTAGTATCTTCAAACCCTCCCACTCGAGGTGCTTATTGGTCTGCAACTGCAAAAACCAGATCTTTTCCCGGTGTTCGGCCAATCGCGTGTTAGCCTCTGGGTTGAGTTTAACGCTTAGAGCGCTGGACAAGATCCACACCTCCCTTCTTTGCATGGGGGCGGTGGGGTGGGGGAGATTATGGAGTTAATCTCTCGAGGTCTCTCAAAATATTGCCTTGATTTTTAAAGAGTGTAGTTGTATATGAGTACAATAAACCTCCCAGTTCAGACGTGCCTCTGGGCTCAGTTTATCATCTTAAAAGGGAAGAATTGAATCAGATCCCTGAGTTTCTTTAGAGCTCTGAAGTTGTAATATTTGGCCCTGAAAGGAAAGGAGAGGTTTCAAAAAGAAGTCTGGTCGGTAAAGGAAGACCCCTCTCCCCCTTCAAGGCCACTGCAGCAGGAAAATACAGAAGAAATTCCTTGAGCGGTTTCCAGGGTCAAGAGGGCACAGTCCTGGACTCCCTACTGGCACCCTTTGGGATATAAGGAAGATATGCCGTCTTCCAACTGGACAGGAAATAATTTTCTTTACATTTCACAAGCTGGGGAAACAGAGCCTCAGAGAGCTCGTGGCTTGCTCCAAATTAAAGTAGAGCCTAACCGAACATACAAGTATCCAGTACTCACCATTCCCACTCTGTTTTTTCTTCTTCTACTTTTCTGTTTTCCCACTTTATTTGAGTCTCAGAAAGCAGTTATACATTTCACTCTAGAGCCCAGCTGGGGAGGTGGAGTTAATCAGATTTTCTCCAAGCCACCCTACTTTAGTGGATTAATAGCCTCTGTAGGATTTTCGGGCTGATTTGAACTGTCTGAGACTCTGAGATTTCTCCCTCCCAGCCTCCTGAGAAGGGACAACTCCTCTTTCTTACCCAGTAGCTGTAGGAACTCCTTTTGAGTGTTTGAAGTTGGTTCGCCCTGGAATAGTTCATAACAGTTCGGCTCTCTCCAAGTCCAGGCCTTCTCCCGAGCAAAGAAGTCTGGAAAGCTTTGTTCACCAGCTTCTAGCCAGCAGGGATTCTTCCCCCACCCCCACTGTTACAGCACGCTCCCCATTACTCCCTCTTTATTGGTTCCCACACACCAGAACAGTGATGGGCTGCTTAGAATTTCCATGAGGTTCTGAGTAGTGACCAAAAAGGAAATTTTGCTTTGAAGGTAGGTATAAACATGAGTCTGATACAAATTTATACTATCTGTCTATCTACCCATCTACCTATTATTGCTAACCTGCATGACTTCTACGTACCAGGCACTGTTGTGCACTTCATATAATCTCATTTACTTCTTGCAGGCATACCTTGGGGTAAACATTATCTTTGTGAATGTGTTTGTATACGTGTGTGTACATTTGTGAATATGCTTGGGCAAGACCAGCATGCATATTTCTGCATTATAAATTGATTTATTGTTTGTATCCTGCCTAATTCTGAAGTGAATTTGAAGTGCGTGTGTGTATTTGTATGTTTGTGTTTGTAAATGGGTCTCTGTCCACCTAGGCATATACGTATGTATCTATGTGTGTGATTGTGGTGCCCCTAGAGGTACTGAAACAGACTGGGAGCTGGCAACTTTGTCCTTGCTCTTCACCTGGCTGGGAAGCACCTGTGCAGGCAGGTGTGGATGCAGTGTGTAGAAGTTACTTTTTCTTCTCCTTCAAGGGATGCTGTGTGTGTATGTGTGTGTGTGTGTGGGGGGGTGGTGTTGCTGTTTGTGAATGTAAATGGCTCCAAGGCTGTGGCCTGTGCAGGAATGAGAGTAATTATTACTTGGGGACACCTGTTTTCTAGTAGGCTTCTGTTTACTACGAGGCTGATACTTTCATTTAATCAGCACACATGAATTGAGCATGTGCCAAGCATTGAGGATACGACAACATATAAGATAAAGAGTACTTGGAACCTCTGGGACACGCAATCACTTCAGAGGTTCGGTGGCAAAAGTTCTTCATGGTTGTTAGTTTACACTTTTTACACTATCCCTCGTGTATTTCTTATGCCTATAAACAGTATATCCAGATCTTATTTATTTTCACTATTGGAAATAAACAACTGTAGGCTTGGAGTTCAGGGATTTATGTTCTATTTTATTTCTGCCTCAAAAAGGCTGGATGATGTTGGATAAGTGACCAAACCTCCCTCGGCCTAAGGCAAATGAAGATAGTAATGCCCACTCTTCTCACCACAAGGAGCTTTGTAGAAGAAATGGCGATCAGGTCTAATCTTATTGTGACTGCCATGCTTTGAAACAGAAATCTTCATGGAATGGAATGGATTGGCTTTAGCTGATGGCCCATTTTTATTGGTAAGTATTCTGTGTAGTCTAATTCCAGTACTTAACTGGCCTCTTATAGGTCCCAGTAGCCGGATCTGAACCCTCCTAAAGTATGAATAAAGTTTGACACACTGAGACTTCTTTGACTACTAGAGGAGATTAATTTTTTCATTAATTCAACACACATTTATTGAGCATTTGCTGTGTGTCAGGCACTATTCTAGGCACCGGGGATATAGCACATAACAAAACAGGCAAAGATCCCCATTCTAATGGAGTGTATCTTTTAGTGGAGGGAGACAGAAGATCAACAAGTAAATATAGCATGTATTAGGCAATCATAAGGATGAAAAATAAAGCAGAGTAAAGGGCAGAGAGTGACACTTAGGTGCTATTTTATATAGGGTGGTCAGAGCAGGTAATGCCTTCTGAAAAGGAGACATTTGAACAAATGACTTGGGGAAGTGAGGGGATGAGCCATGTGAACTTTGGGGAGGGGAGGGAGAGCTTTGCAGGCAGCGGAAAAAGCCGACACAAAGGCCCTGAGAGGGCAGTATGCTTAGAGTGTGCGAGGAGCAGCAAGGAGGCCAGTGTGCCTGGGAGGAGTGGGTGAGGGGAGAGTGACGGGAGATGAAGTTGGAGAAGTGGTTGGGGGCTAGACCATGCTCTACCTCCAGAGCATAGTGAGGACTTTGGGTTTTACTTTGGTGAGACCCAGAGGAGTAACAAGATGTGACTTAATATTTAACAAGATTAGTCTGGCTATTGTTTTTAGGATAAAATGTGTGGGGAGGGAAGGCCCAAAATGAAAGCAGGGAGACTAGTCAGGAGGTACTGAAAAAAATCCATATGAGGGATTCTTAGAGACTACTCTTGTTCAACCCTTTTATTTACAGAAGAGGAAAATCATATTCAGAGAGGTTAACAGACTTATCCCTTAGACTAGTAGCAGAATTGAGACAAGAATATAGGTACCCCAATTATGGCTAAAGGGTCTTCCCACTATTTTTTGCTCCAACTAAGATGAAAGGCATGCAGAGAGAAGGTCCAGGAAATCCACACGGTAAAGGACTTTACCTGGCTCATTACTGATATATACCTAGCACCTGGCACAGGGCCTGGCACCTAGGAAGTGCTCAGTAAACATCTCTTGCAAGGATGAATGAGTGAATAAATAAAAGAAGAAGAGAAAGATTCAGGCAGAGGGCCTGGAGAGAGGAAAAGAAGAGGAAGGCATAGTATTAACCAGGTGAGATTGTGTTGTCCTGAGCCAGCTAATGTAATTAACACAATGCCAAGCCTCTGTCCATAATGACATTCACAGAGGAGAGTGCTGGATGCTTCAACACTGCTTTGACAGGCTTTGATGCTACTTTGTAAAGAGAGATGGATATTTGGAGCAACTGAACAGCTTGCCTAATTGTGCTAAAGTATTATGATGAATATGGGTCTGAAAATGGGACTACAGAAGAGCCTTTCCTCCAAGGAGCTGGAGGCTTATTGCCAGCCTTTCCGAACCCAACTTAGAGAATGCATTGTACATTCCTTTTTTTATTGCAGAGCAATAGTCTGCTCTTTTGCTTTAAATAACGGACCTCAGAACTTCCTGGGAAATCTCAGTGGCACCAGGAGAATTTTTAGTCACAAGGAGTAGATGCATAGAATGCTGAAAAACCTTTTCTCCCATTTTACAGATTGGTCACCCAAGGGCCAGGAAAGTGGAATGACTGGCTTAAGTATCACCACAAAGCTGAATCTAGAACTCAGAACTCCTGTCTTTCAAGTCATAACTCCCAACCCCTTCACTCAGAGACCTAAAATAAAAGAAGAGGAGGTAGGATCAGTGAGGAAGAAATGCCTCATATCAAGGCTGATCAGACCTTGGCTTTCTGCCCAGAGATCCCCAATTTTCTTTTAGAGGCTAAGTCTGTACTTGTCCTCTGGGGTCTAGCAGCTTGACATCCATGTGAGACTTTTCATTATCGCCTAGTGCTTCATTTCCATCATTCCCTCAAATCATTTCTCCCTTTTTTCCCTTACTTTCTTCGTAGTCTGCCCTTAACTCTTATTTCGTGTTTATTCAGTCAGTTCCTTTTATCGGGTCTCTCACCCTCTACGGCCTCCACAAGGACTTTTGACACCAAGAAGGTTTGGCAGAGGATACAGTTTTCTTTTCTGAGTTTTCACTCAGTGGTTCATTCCTGTGTTAAAGTACATATATTTTGAACACTGGCTTTGTGTCTGACACTGTGCTGAGGTTTCACCTAACAAAAGATTTGTTCATTCAGTTTTTAACAAATATTTATTAAGTCCCTGCTCTGTGCTGGGAACTCTGGCAAATGGTAGCACAAGAAGAGCGTAATCAGTATTGCTTGAAGGGAGAAGGTGATGGAAAGAGATTCTTGTACTGTATATTGAAAAACCATTTAAAATGGAAATACATGTATATAAAGTACAGAAATTTTGTTAAATTATTTACAAAATGGATGCTATCCATCTCATGATATAGAACATTACTGGCACCCTTGAAGCCTGTGTCACGTCCCCTCCCAATCATTATCTGCCAAAGGTATCTACTATTCTAATTTCTATTGCTTCGGTTTTGCTTGTTTTTGACTAAATGAAATCATCTTTGTTCATGAGAGGGACTGATCTATAACTTTCCTTTTTAAAAATGTCTCTTTCAGGTTTTGGTTTAAAGAGTGTGGTGGTTTCATCAACAAGTCACGAATGTTTTCTCTTTTCTGTTCTTTAGAAATGTCTGTATAGGGGCCGGCCCCATGGCTTAGCGGTTAAGTGAACATGCTCTGCTACTGGCAGCCTGGGTTCGGATCCCTGGCGCGCACCGATGCACCGCTTGTCCGGCCATGCTGTGGCAGCACCCCACGTACAGCAACTAGAAGGATGTGCAGCTATGACATACAACTATCTACTGGGGCTTTGGGGAGAAAATGGGAAAAAAAAGGAGGAGGATTGGTAATAGATGTTAGCTCAGAGCTGGTCTTCCTCAGCAAAAAGAGGAGGATGGGCATGGATGTTAGCTCAGGGCTGATCTTCCTCACAAAAAAAAAAAAAAAGAAATGTCTGTAGAAGATTGGTGTTAATTTCTTTTTCAAATGTTTGGAAGTGTTCATTGACAAAGCTATCTGAGCCTGGAGGTTTCTCAGTGGAAGGTTTTTATTTACAGATCTAATTTATTTAATAGACATAAGACTATTAAGATTGCGTATTTCTTCTTGTGTTGGTTTTTGTAAGTTGTATTTTTCTAGGCATTTGTCCATTTTATATAAATTTTCAAGTTTATTTCCCTAAAATTGCTCTAATCTTCTTATCTTATTAGTCTATAGAATCTATAGTGATGTCTTCTTTTTTATTTGTCGTATTGGTAACTTGTGCTTTCTCTCTTTTTTCTTGATTATTCTCTCCAGGGGACTAGCCATTTTATTGGTCACTTCAAATAACCAGCTTTAAAATTTTTTCTATATTGTAAATTTCTTTTTTATTCTCTTTTTTTTTTTTTGCAAGGAAGACCAGCTCCAAGCTAACATCCGATGCCAATCTTCCTTTTTTCTTTTTTTTTTTGAGGAAGATTGGCCCTGGGCTAACATCTGTGCCCATCTTCCTCTACTTTATATGGGACGCCACCACAGCATGGCTTGACAAGTGGTGCGTCAGTGCGCACCAGGTTTCCGAACCTGCGAACCCTGGGCTGCTGAAGCGGAGCATGCACACTTAACCGCTGTGCCACCTGGCCGGCCCACCTGTCTTCTTAAATGGATGCCTCAATAATTAATTGATTTTTAACTTTTCTTTTTTTTTCATGAAATTTTTGTTGTACATTATTGTTTATCAGTCACTATATAAGTGAGTCCCTCCACTCTTTGTGCCCACCCCCCACCCTACTAGCCCCTGGTAACCACCAAACAGTTCTATGTGTCCGTGTGTTGCTTTGTCTTCCACATATGAATGAAATCATGCACTGTTTGTCTTTCTCTTTCTGGCTTATTTCACTTAACATAATACCCTCCACGTCCATCCATCTTGTTGCAAATGGGACGATTTTGTCTTTTTTTTACGGCTGAGTAGTATTCCCTGGTATATATATACCACATCTTCTTTATCCAACCATCAGTCAAGGGACACTTGGTTTGCTTCCATGTCTTGGCTATAGTGAATAGTGCTGCGATGAACATAGGGGTGCATAAGCCTCTTTGGATTGTTGATTTCAGGTTTGTTGGGTAGATACCCAGTAGTGGGATAGCTGGATCATAAGGTATGTCTATTTTTAATTTTTTGAGGAATCTCCATACTGTTTTCCATAGAGGCTGCACCAGTTTGCATTCCCACCAGCAGTGGATTAGGGTTCCCATTTCTCCACAGCCTCTCCAGCATTTGTTGCTTTTTGTCTTGGTGATTATAGCCATTCTAATGGGTGTAAGATGATATCTTAGTGTGGTTTTGATTTGCATTTTCCTGATGATTAGTGATGTTGAACATCTTTTCATGTGCCTATTGGCCATCTGTATATCTTCTTTGGAGAATTGTCTGTTCATTTCCTCTGCCCATTTTTTGATTGGGTTGTTTGTTTTTTTGTTATTCAGTTGTGTGAGTTCTTTATATATTATGGAGATTAATCCCATAATTGTCAGATATATGGTTTGCAAATATTTTTTCCCAGCTGGTGGGTTCCCTATTCATTTTGATCCTGGTTTGATTTGCCTTGTGGAAGCTCTTTAATCTGATGAAGTCCCACTTGTTTATTTTTTCTTTGGTTTCCCCTGTCTGAGTAGACATGGAATTCAGAAACATCCCTTTATGGCTGATGATGAGTAGTGTACTACCTATATTTTCCTCCAGGAGTTTTACAGTTTCAGGTATCACCTTCAGCTCTTTGATCCATTTTGAGTTAATTTTTGTGTATGGCGAAAGAAGATGGTCTACTTTCATTCTTTTGCAAGTGGCTGTCCAGTTTTCCCAGCCCCGTTTATTGAAGAGACTTTCCTTTCTCAGCTGTATGTCCTTAGCTCCTTTGTCAACGATTAGCTGCCCATAGATAGGCAGTTTTATTTTGGGACTTTCAATTCTCTTCCACTGATCTGTGTGTCTGTTTTTGCACCAGTATCATGCTGTTTTAATTACTATTGCTTTGTAGTATGTTTTGAAGTCAGGGATTGTGATGCCTCCAGCCTTTTTCTTCTTTTTCAGTATTGCTTTAGCCATATGGGGTCTTTTGTTGCCCCATATAAATGCTAGTATTCTTTGTTCTATTTCTGAGAAGAATGACCTTGGGATTCTGATTGGGATTGCATTGAATCTGTGGATTGCTTTAGGTAGTATAGACATTTTAACAATGTTTATTCTTCCAATCCAAATGCATGGAATATTTTTCCATTTCTTTGTGTCACCATTGATTTCACTCAGTAATGTCTTATAGTTTTCATTGTATAGGTCTTTCACTTCCTTGGTTAAATTTACTGCTAGATATTTTATTCTTTTTGTTGCAGTTGTAAATGGGATCGTCTTCTTGAGTTCTCTTTCTGTTAGTTCATTGTTTGTATATAGAAATGCAACTGATTTCTGTAAGTTGATTTTGTACCCTGCCACTTGGCTGTAGTTGTTCATTATTTCTAATAGTTTTCCAGTGGATTCTTTAGGGTTTTCTATATATAAGATCATGTCATCTCCAAACAGTGAGAGTTTCACTTCTTCATTGCCTATTTGGATTCCTTTTATTCCTTTTTCTTGCCTAATTGTTCTGGCCAGAATCTCCAGTACTGTGTTGAATAAGAGTGGCAAGAGTGGGCACCCTTGTCTTGTCCCTGTTTTCAGAGGGATGGCTTTCAGCTTTTCCCCATTGAGTATGATGTTGGCTGTGGGTTTGTCATACTTGGCCTTTATTATGTTAAGGTACTTTCCTTCTATACCCATTTTGTTGAGAGTTTTTATCATAAATGGATGTTGGATCTTGTCAAAAGCCTTCTCTGCATCTATTGAGATGATCATATGGTTTTTATTCCTTGTTTTGTTAATGTGGTGTATCACACTGATTGATTTGTGGATGTTGAACCATCCCTGTGTCCCTGGTATAAATCCCACTTGATCATGGTGTATGATCTTTTTAATGTATTGTTGTATTCTGTTTGCCAATATTTTGTTGAGGATTTTTGCATCTATGTTCATCAGGGATATTGGTCTGTAGTTTTCCTTCTTAGTATTGTCCTTGCCTGGCTTTGGTATCAGGGTGATGTTGGCCTCATAGAATGTGTTGGGAAGTGTTCCATCTTCCTCAATTTTTTGGAATACTTTGAGAAGGATGGGTATTAAGTCTTCTTCGAATGTTTGGTAAAATTCTCCAGAGAAGGCATCTGGTCCTGGACTTTTATTTTTTGGGAGGTTTTTGATTACTGTTTCAATCTCTTTACTTGTGATTGGTCTATTCAGGTTCTCTGTTTCTTCTTGATTCAGTTTTGGGAGGTTGTGTGAGTCTAAGAATTTATCCATTTCTTCTAGATTGTCCAATTTGTTGGCATATAGTTTTTCATAGTATTCTCTTATAATCTTTTGTATTTCTGTGGTATCTGTTGTAATTTCTCCTTTTTCATTTCTAATTTTATTTATTTGGTGAGTCTCTTTTTTTTTCTTGGTGAGTCTGGTTAAGGGTTTGTCCATTTTTTTTTATCTTCTCAAAGAACCAGCTCTTTGTGTCATTGATCCTTTCTACTGTTCTTTTAATTTCAATTTCATTTATTTATGCTCTGATTTTTATTATTTCCCACCTTCTGCTGACTTTAGGCTTTGTTTGTTCTTCTTTTTCTAATTCTGTTAGGCATAGTTTGAGGTTGCTTATTTGGGCTTTTTCTTGTTGGTTAAGGTGGGCCTGTATTGCTATGAGTTTCCCTCTCAGGACTGCTTGTGCTACATCCCATATGAGTTTGTATGGTGTAGTTTCATTTTCCTTTGTCTCCAGATATGCTTTGATTTCTCCTTTAATTTCATCAATGATGCATTGGTTGTTTAGTAGCATGTTGTTGAGTCTCTACAGCTTTGTCACTTTCCCAGTTTTTTCCTTGTAGTTGGTTTCTAACTTCGTGGCATTATGGTCTGAAAAGATGCTTGTTATGATTTCAATCTTCTTAAATTTGTATAAGCCTGCCTTGTTTCCTAACATATGGTCTATTCTTGAGTATGTTCCATGTGTGTTTGAGAAGAATGTGTAATCTGCTGTGTTTGGATGGAGTGCTCTGTATATGTCTATTAAGTCCATCTCATCTAGTTTTTCATTTAGGTCCATTATTTCCTTATTTATTTTCTGTCTGGATGATCTGTCCATTGGTGAGAGTGGGGTGTTAAGATCTCCTACTACTATTGTGTTGTTGTTAATATCTCCTTTTTTTTTCTCATTTTTTTTGTGAGGAAGATCAGCCCTGAGCTAACATCCATGCTAATCCTCCTCTTTTTGCTGAGGAAGACTGGCTCTGAGCTAACATCGATTGCCAATCCTCCTCCTTTTTTTTTTCTCCAAAGCCCCAGTAGATAGTTGTATGTCATAGTCACACATCCTTCTAGTTGTTATATGTGGGACACGGCCTCAGCATGGCCGGAGAAGCGGTGTGTGGATGTGCACCCAGGATCCGAACCCGGGCTGCCAGTAGCGGAGCGCGCGCCCTTAACCGCTAAGCCATGGGGCCGGCCCAATATCTCCTTTTAGGTTTGTTAATAGTTGCTTTATGTACCTTGGTGCTCCTGTATTGGGTGCATATATATTTAAAAGTGATATGTCTTCTTGGTGAAGTGTCCCTTTTATCATTATATATTGCCCCTCTTTGTCTCTCATTACCTGTTTTATCTTGAAGTCAACTTTGTCTGATATAAGTATGGCAACACCTGCTTTCTTTTGTTTGCCGTTAGCTTGGAGTATTGTCTGCCGTCCTTTCACTCTGAGCCTGTGTTGGTCTTTAGAGTTGAGACGTGTTTCCTGGAGGGGGCATATTGTTGGGTCTTGTTTTTTAATCTATCCCACCACTCTGTGTCTTTTGATAGGAGAGTTCAGTCCATTTAAATTTAGGGTAATTATTGATATATGGGGGCTTGTTGTTATTTTATCACTCTTTTTCTGGTTCTTTTGCATTTCTTTTGTTTCTCATCCCGTGTGTTTTGGACTACCAATTTAGTTTGGTAGTTTTGTATAGGGGTTCTCTTAGTTTTCTCTTTCTTTATTGTGTGTGATTCTGTTCTGATTATTTGATTAGTGGTTACCATGAGGTTTGTAGAAAAAATCTCATGGATGTGATAGTCCATTTTTTGATGGCCTGTTATTCCCTTAGACTAAGTCGATTCAATCCCTTTCCTCTTCCTCTTCTAAGTTATTGTCGTCACATCTTATTCCTTCTTGTATTGTGAGTTCGTGTTTAACATGATGAGGTTATATTTATGTTTGGTGCTTACCTTCCCTTGATCTTTCATTTTATATTTAAGTGTTTGCTAATCTATTTTGATAGAGGACTGCAATTTTTCTGGTTTTGTCAACCTATTTTCCTCCTTGTTCAAAACTTTTAATCCCCTCTCTCTTTTTTTCCTCAGGGATGAGGGCCTTCTTGAGCACTTCTTGTAGTGAGGGTCTTGTGGCAATCAACTCCCTTAGCTTTTGTTTATCTGGGAGAGTTATTATTTCTCCATCATATCTGAAGGATATTTTTGCTGGATCGAGTATTCTTGGCTGAAAGTTTTTGTCCTTTAGAATTTTGAATTTATCGTTCCACTCTCTCCTAGCCTGTAAAGTTTCTGTCGAGAAATCGGCTGAGAACCTGATACGAAATCCTTTGTATGTTATATTTTTTTGTCTAGCTGCCCTTAATATATTTTCTTTGTTGTTGACTTTTGCCCGCTTTACTACTGTATGCCTTGGAGAGGGTCTTTTCATGTTGATATATTTAGGAGATCTATTTATTTCATTCACTGGTATTTCCAGCTCCTTCCCCAGGTTTGGGAAGTTCTCAGATATTATTTTTTTGAGCAAGTTCTTTGCTCCTTTTTCCCTCTCTTCTCCCTCTGGAATACCTATAATCCTTATGTTGGGTTTCCTAATTGAGTCGGATATTTCTCGGAGAGTTTCTTCATTTCTTTTTAGTCTTAGTTCTCTTTCCTCCTCCATCTGGAGCATTTCTGCATTGCTGTCCTCAATATTGCTAATTCTTTCCTCCATATTGTCAGCTCTGATGCTTAAGGGTTCCAGATTTGTCTTTATCTCCTCTATTGTGTTTTTTCATCTCTAAGGTTTCTGATTGGTTTTTTTTTTACATTTTCAATCTCTTTTGTGAAGAAACTCCTGATTTCATTGAATTGTCTGTCTATGTTTTCTTGTACTGCATTAAACTTTCTTATGATGGCTATTTTGAATTCTCTGTTGTTAAGGTTATACATTTCTGTGCTTTCCGGGTTGACTGCTGGTTGCTTGTCATTTTCCTTTTGGTCTGGAGATTTAATATATTTTTGCATGTTGCCTGTCGGTGTTGGCTTACTTCTCCTCATAGTGAAAATACGTGGTTGCAGTTTCCTCTTGCTGCCTCTGGGTGGGGGTCAAGGGCTGTGTATTCTGGCCCACCTCAATCTGCAGGCACTCTCATCTGCCCCTGGCTGATCTGAGGTGTGGCTGAGTGGAGGCTGCTGGGGGGAAGCATGGGAACAGCTGGTGCTGGAGTGTGGGAACAGCTGAGACTGGAGTGCAGCTAGGCTGAAGCAGCTGGGGCTCGGGTGCAGGTGGGTTGAAGCAGCTGCAGCTGAAGTGCCACTGGGCCAAAGAAGCAGGGGCTGGAGCGCCACTGGGCAGAAGAAGCTGGATCTGGAGTGCGCTGGGCCAAAGAAGGAGGAGCTGGAGTGCTGCTGGGCCAAAGAAGCTGGAACTGGAGTGCGCTGAGCCAAAGAAGGAGGAGCTGGAGCACAACTGGGCCAAAGAAGCTGAAGCTGGAGTGTGCTGAGCTGAAGAAGGAGGAGCTGGAGCACAACTGGGCCAAAGAAGCTGGAGCAGGAGTGCACTGGGCTGAATAAGGAGGAGATGGGGTGCTGCCGAGCCAAAGAAGCTGGAACTGGAGTGTGGTGGGCCAAAGTTGCTGGCACCAAGTCAACTGGAGCCTGAGCACAGGCCAAACTGAAGTCGCTGGAGCCAGGCGGAGGGGTAGCAGTCAAGCCGAAGGAGCTGGGGGCAGGGCACAGTCCAGCTGAAGGAGCTGGGCCCGTGGCACAGGGAAGCTGGGGAAGCTGGGGCCGTGGCTTGGTCCAGCCAGAACAGCTGGGGCTGTGGCATGGTGGAGCCTGAGCTGCTGGTCGGCCCGGGCACCTGGGGGCTGCTGCCTCTGGGGACCGGGCTGAGCTGAAGTGCCTCTGTGGGGTGGGCCGGGTGGGGGAGGGGAGCTTACTTTTCCCTCCCCCATCTCAGAGATTTCTCTCCTCGCTGTCACTCTCTGCTCTCCTGAGGGGCTAGCTTGTTGAAACTACCCTCGCAACAGTTCTGCTGCCTCCGTAGGGGGATCCCCTTGGGCTGTGAGGGGTCTTGGAGAGCGCTGGTTTTCATGCGGTGAGCTGCCCTTCCCCCTCCTCTGAGAGCCGTGTGGTCTCAGTCTCTGGGTCACAGTCCTTGGGGAAGGAAAGGAGCTCCTCTTACCTCCTTCCACTTCCTCTGGGGATTCCAGCTCCTCTGTCCTCGAATGTACAGCTGCCTGGGTGCCTCAGTCGTCCCCTGTGTTGTGTGAGTAGCTTCTGTTGAAATATGAATGTCCTTTTTGTTGTGTCTTAGCAGGGGAGAGTTCAATGTGGGAAGCTCACTTCACCATGATGCTGACGTCACTCTGATTTTTAACTTTTCTTATTTTCTAATATATACATTTAAGGATTTGTATTTTTTCCTGAGCTTTACTTTAAGTGCATTCCACAAGTTCAGTTATATTTTCAATATTATTCAGTTTAAAATATTTTCTAGTATCCACTCTGCTTTAGTCTTTGATCTTTAGAGATATTTGGAAGTGTACTGTTTAATTATGTCATTTCATTCTTTTCTGCCTTGCATCATGCTTTTGAAAAGTTAGCTATAAGTCTTCTTATTTTGTTTTTGGCTGAAGATTTGCCCTGAGATAACATCTATTGCCAATCTTCCCTTTTTTTTTTTGCTTGAGGAAGATTCCCCTTGAGCTGACATCTGTGCCAATCTTCCTCTATTTTGTATGTGGGTTGCTGCCACCGCATGGGCGCCAACGAGTGGTGTAGGTCCGTGCCTGGGAACCAAACCCTGGTCGCCAAAGTGGAGAGAGTGGAACTTAACCACTAGGCAATGGGGCCAGCCCCTATAAATGTTATTTTTGATCCTTTAAAGGTAATACATCTTTTTTTCCTGGTTGTTTTTAATGTTTTATTGACTTTGGTTTTTATCAGTTTTATATGACATGCCTAGATTTTTTTGTTTGTTTGTTTCCCAAGGAATCAAACACAATTTATTTTAGAACTAAATAGGACAGATTGAATAAAAGAAAGTTTTTTATGCTAAACTCTCCTGATAATTTCTCATTGGGCTCCATGTTATCAATTGTATCAGCCCCATCAGTGGCTTTCATAATATTCACAAAGGATGTACAAATCATGTCATTTGGTTGAAGAGTCGAGCTTGAAAATAACAATCTTTCCATTCTTTGTGCTTTAGAACAATTCTCAGAACACATTTATTATGCTCCCAGCCCATAATTGTTCAGTTACATTTTTCTTCTAAAAATAACTTAGACCAAGAGAATCATTTACTTTATACATATTAAAAAACAGAACTCATCCATTTTCTCCGGTGTTCCATGGAGGGAAAATCTGGTCCAACCAAACAGACGTAAGAAAAAGTATATTTCCTATTTTGGCTTCTCTGTTTTAATGTCCATACAAAATCCTTTGTTGTTTTTATCACGATGGTATCAATATCCTTTTCTTCCTCTGAATCTTGATCTGGCATCCAACATTGATCTTTCATATTCAAAAAATGAATATTTCAAAGCTTTGCAGTTTCTTCCTTCAAATAGTGCTGAGGGTGTATTCTCTCCTGGAGCACGTGGTCCACTGCAGCAGACGTGCACCCAGGTCCTCTTTTAGCCCACGCATGCCCTGCCCTCTTGCTTGTCCTCCTAAGACTGGGACTGAGACTCCCACCTGCTGCCTTGACCTGCCCCAGTCTGCAACGGTTGGCTAGGTTTGGTTTTCTTTATGAATACCCTGCTTGGGGTTCATAGAGCTTTTTGAATTTGTGTCTTGATATATTTCATTCAGTAGTCAGTATTTCTCTAATTAAAGCTTCTTCACTCTCTCCTTTCCATCCAGAATCCCTGTTTCACAGGTTAGACCTTTTCATTGTGTTCCATGTGTTCCTTATACTCATTCTGCATTTTCTATTCTTTTTTCCCTCTCTCTCTTTGTCAATCTCGATCTTTTCTACTCTTTTGACTAATCTTCTCTTTTGCTGTGTTTAATCTGGTTTTACACTTATCTATTGATTTAATTTCAACTGTTTTAGTTTTTAGCTCTAGCATTTCTGCTTGCCTTTTTTTCTTTTTTCAAAAATAGATTCCAGTTGTCTGGAGAAGTTCTCCATCTTTTCATCTATTTTCTGGAACACATTAATTATAATTATTTAAAGTTCTTGTTGGATAATTCTAGGATCTGGGTTATCTATTGGTATGTTACTATTGCCTGATCTTTTAAAATTGGATTTTGGTCATTTGTACCTGTTTATTGTCATGCCTAATATTTTTGCAGGGAATACCTTAAATTGTATATGAAAAATTATAATGGCTCTGAATCATGTTTTCTTCTAGAAAGGCAGAGTATGGACAGACCACCTTGATCTAACCATGGATTGAGATGACTTGAAGCTGTGTTTCAGGCTTTGTGAGGGGTGTCCATTTCTGATTTGCCTTACTCCTTGGGCATAGCCCATCAGAGTTTCAACCGAAAGCCAGTATCTTCTCTCTGGTGGGTCCTGAACTCCAATTTTTGTTTCCCTATCTCTGTGGGACTGCCAAATTGTTGCTTAGCTTTTTCAACTCTTAGTGTCTGCTTTTCCAAATATAATCTTTTTATTTTATTTTGTAATGAAGCCTTCCCTGACCATTCTCCCCAAAGTACCCCCATCACTATCATTCATTTTGTTGTATTGCTAGATTTATGGAAAAGTTCCCATATACCCTTTACCCAGTTTTCCCTAATGTTAACATCTTAGATAACACAGTACATTTCTCAAAACTAAGAAATCAATATTGGGACATTATTATTAACTAAACTATGGACTTTATTTAGATTTCTCCAGTCTTTTCCTTATTGCCCTTTCACTGTTCCAGGATCCAGTCCAGGATACCACATTACGTTTAAGCATCATGTCTCTTCAGTCTTCTCTGTATTGTAACCGATTCTCAGTCTTTCCTTATTTTTCATGACCTTATCACTTGTGAATGGTGCTGGTCAGGTATTTTGAAGAATGTCACTCAACTTGTCTCACTTTCTCTCATGATTAGACTGAGGTTATGAGTTTTTGGAAGAATGTCACAGAAGCGAAGTGCCCTTCTTGTCACATGATATCAGCGGGTACATGATGCCGCCGTGACTTATCGGCGGATGGATGTGGGTGTTAACCTTGATCACTTGGGTAAGGTAGTGTCTGGCAGGTTTCTCCACTGTAGAGTTACAAAAATTTTTATAACTATTTTTCCATTCTCATACTGTGTTCTTTGGAATTGAGTCACTAATTCCAGCTCTTACTTAAGGAGACGGAAATTAGCCACACCTTTTGGAGGAGGTTATCAACATTTGCTTGGCTTTTCAGACTCTCATCCCCTACATGTGCATCTGGGAATATGGCAAATGCACTGATGAGAAATTGCATGTGGAATGTTAGGCTCACTTCTCCGTGGTTCCTTTTTCTAGGATCTTGGATCCTCAATTTCTGGTTGTCTATAACTAATTTTTTTTGTCCTGCTGTCCCAGTGAAACTGCTAGGCCATTGCTTTCTCTTTTGCCTTTTTGTTCTGCAATGAGAATCAGAAAATCAGAAAATTACCAATTTAGGACTCACTTCAATATGTTTTCTTTTCCTCCTGCTTTCAAGTCAACGCTGCCTTGGTTGCTCCCCATTGCCTTCAAGCACCTGATTTTATTTTTGATCCAGTTTTTATAGTTGTTTTCAGTAGGAGGGTTTGTCAGATACAAATTACTTCTTCACAGCCAGGAGGCAACAGGGAGCTACTGTAGTGTTCCCACCGCCCCCGCACTACTCTCCTGGCTCCCCTCAATTGGCTCACTTTTGGCCCATCTTTCTGCCTATCTCACCTTATGCTTTCTTCAGGGATCAACTGTTACTTTTCTACTTCTATTCTTCCATCAAGCATTTTTTTCTTTTCTAGCTCTCACTTCTACTTTTACATGCAACCCATAGTCCATTTTTTACAGAGTAGCCAGAGTAATCTTTAACACATTAAATCATTGCATTGAATTCCCTTTGCACTAGAATGAAATACAATTCCTCACTCTGGACTTACATGATCAGCCCTGACCTCCCTCTCGGACCACACCTCATGCCACTCTCCCCTGACCTCACCAAGCTACAGGGTATTGTTCACTCTTGTCTTTGAGGCCAGATCTTCATACAGTTGGTTCTTCTTGTCATTCACAGCTCAGTTAAAACGTTACTCCTCCACAAAGCCTTCCCTGACCATCCTCCTTGAAGTACCTCTCCCCCATCACTATCATTCATTTTGTTCTATTTTTCTTCGTAGCAATTATCTTTATCTAAATTTTTTTTGCTCATTTATGTATTGACTTTTTCATTTTAGAAGATAAGCAGCACAATAATAGGAACTTTCTTCTTCTCCACTCTATGGCCAGTGCCTATAGCAGCTCTTGGCACATAGTGAGCATTAAACGAATGAATGAAATCCTACAAGACTTCTTTACTATGTGACATGCACTGTGCTTCATTCTCCTGATTACACTTTCTCATTAAATTATCACAATAACCGTATGGAGTAGCGGCTACTATTGTCCCCATTGTACAGAAGAATAATGTTTAAGGCACAGAGAGATCAAGTGTCTTGTTCAGTTATAGCAGTTAACTAACTGGTGGTACTGGGATTCAGCCCCAAGCCTGCATTTTTAACCCCTAACATCATTTTTTTTAGACTTATGACCTGTAGTGTACACTTTAGGTTATTTATTATAATTGATTAGGTTTTCTGTTAATTTTACGTGTGGCAACTTCCCCTCAACTAAAGAATAGTTTCTTGGATGACAAAAATATGGCCTTATTGTGGAATTCCTTTTTGCATTTCCACCAGAAGAGTTTTAAGAATAGACATCTGCTGTTTTTGCCCAACCAGCATCCATTGATCATTTCTTCTGGTAACAGCATCTGGATTTTCATTGAGGAACACCCCTCACCTCACCCACTGTCAGTCCAGGTGGTTTGGGTGGGGTTAGTCTGAGATCCAGGGGTGGGAGGGCCTAACACAGGACTGCTTAATCAATATACTCCAGTCCCGGAACAGGGACTTGCTCGGGAATAAACATATGATCCAAATTTATCCAATCACAGTTTAATTAGACAGAGCTTTGAGGATGTAAATAGGAGAGCCTACCACCCCCCCTTCCACCAAAATGAAACAAAAAGGATGAAGCCAATACTGAGGAAATCAGAATCAAGAGTTAGAGAGAATAACGCTGCAATGAACACAGGGGTGCATGTACCTTTGCAAATTGGTGTTTTCAAGTTCTTTGGATAAATACCCAGCAGTGGAATAGCTGGATCATGTGGTAGTCCTATCCTTGATTTTTTGAGGAATCTCCATACTGTTTTCCATAGAGGCAGAAATAGAAGTACAATGATGTACACCTGAAATTTTTACAATGTTATAAACCAATGTTACTGCAATAAACAAAAAATTAAAAAAAAAAAAAAAAAAAAAGAGTGAGAGAGAGCTGAGAGCCAGGTTCCCGGTGATATTGTTTGAGCACTCGCGTCCAGCCAGCCTCAAACCATGATCTCCTCCGGCCTTTTTAGTTAAAGGGCAAATTAATTTATTTTGTGCTTAAGCCAGTTTTAGTTGGATTTCTCTTCCCTTTACACCTGAAAGAGCCCTGATTCACATAGTGCTCCATAAAGGCCGTTTGATGGTTGATTGATTCTGTGGACATGCAACTTGTACCTAACCCTAGAGTGTATCTGTGTAGCCTGATTAGAGGCAAAAGGGTGTCTCATGCGACCTTGTAGGGAATCTCCCCATGCACCCCCCTTTTCTCTCTGCTTTTGGCCCTTGACTCTTCCTGAGGGCGGGCGCTCCTTTCTCAGGTGGTGGTAATAATGAGCCAACTGGAGCGGTTGTCGACGCTTCGATATCAATTAGTGAGGCTCTAACTGCAGGAAAAGCTCTCAGACATGTCCTAAGTGTCCTAATCTCTCGGTAGGCCTTCCCCTCTAAAGGCTTAGGTGGGCAATAATATGTTTGAGCTGTTGATCCTTTCTTTGATCACGCCTTCGAGGATTCCTCTGGAATGAGATGGTGCCGAGCTACTGAGGCGGTTGGGTTGCCGTGGCTCACGCTTAGGCCGTGTTGCTTCGCTCTGGCGTTGCAGTTTTCTTTCTTCTCCTTCTGCTTGTGCTGGAACAGAAGCCCCTGAATGGGGCTCTCACCAAAGCATGTGTCTTCCGATTCCTCCAGCTCTCATCAAACTGTGGAAGGGTCAGAGTAACCTTCAAATAGGAAAACAGGGTCTAACAATTCCTTGCACACCCAGGGTGCTTTTCTCTCATTATCATCTTATTTCAAAACCCTTACACCTGATCCTTATGGCAACTTGGGGATAGTCAGGGCAGGTGTTATTAGTTTCATTTTACAGATGAAGAAAATGAGGTAGAGAGAGAGACAGCTACAGTGTAGCAGATCCATCCCCAGTCCAGTGCTCTCATTATTGTACCGCCCCATGACCCTCTGACGCTCAGTTCTTTGCAACAGCAGATGGTCAATAATACTTCTTATTCTTCAAGACCAGGCTAGAAAAGCATCTCCTGTATGTCACCTTCATATACGACCCAGCTGGAAAAGATCTCTTCTCTGAACCTACACTCCTTCAGGTATTCTTATGGTTTTGTACTTTTCTACTTTGTAGTATAATTGTTTGTGTATATTTTATCTTCTTTCCTAGAATTTAAGCTCCATAGTCCCCTCAGCACATAGATAGCAGAGTGTTTGATCAGTCATAGGTATTAAGGCAGTGTTTATTGAGAGTGTGAACAGGTAAATAAATGCCTTAATATGTATTTTTTCTGCAGGGGTTGGAGGAGGTGGGACTGGTATATCTGAAGGGACTAGAATTGTTTCCAAAGTACTTAGAGGACTGTTAGGTGGAAGAAGGGTTGAATTTGTTCTGTGCCATCGCAGAGGGCATAAATAAGACCAGTGGGTAAACATTTCAGGGAGACATATTTCAGCTCAATATAGGATTTCCTGTAGCGAAGGCTCTTGAAAGGTGAAGTGGCTGTCTTATAAGATAGTTAAAGCCTGTGTCGTTGAGTGTATGAAAGTAGTTATTGGGTGACCACAAGGATAGTGCAGAGGAGATTCAAGCCTCTCAAGCACTGGGCTTCTAGGCTCCCTTCCTACTCACACAGTAGTATTTCAGAGATCTTCAGTATAGTTGGCTATGGAATGCTCTTGGGAGCAAAGCTTATATTCAAGAGGTAAATTGTCAGTCATTTGATAGACACATAGGCAGTGGTTACAATGACTAAGAATGTGGGCTCTGGGATTCAAATTCCGGCTCCCCTACTTATTAATGTGTGACGATGGCAAAGTTACTTAACATCTCTGAACCTTAGTTTCCTGATCTAAGGTGAGGATAACAATACCTACCTCACTGGGATGTTGTGTAGTCATGCACAAAGAGCACTTAGCACTTAGCCTGGCACAGAGAAAGTGTCCACTTATTATTACTGTTGTCATTATCACCACCACTCTGTCTCTTTCACCATGATCCCTAGCCTGTGTTTGTGTCCTGCACTTCCTGAGGCTGTCTCCATCCTTCCTCCTGGTGGCATCTCAGGCTTCAGGCAGAAGAGGTCCAGGTGGGTTCCTCAGAGACCCTAGATCTTGTGCCTCTGAGCAGTCAGTTGACAGCTGACTGGGAGACTGGAGATCTGCGACTTTGAGGCCTCCGGACACTTTCCAAAGCCAACAATGCGAGGTAAAAACACAATATCGTCTTTCCAATCTCTTCCGGGATCCTGGCTGCCAGCGTTCATTAAAGGCAGTTTTCTCTTGAATTTCAGAAACAAGGGGTCCTTTTTTGTTTTAAAAGCTTGGAGTCTAACATTGGATTTCTAAAAGGCTGAAGGCCATTTCTTCAGTTCTCCCACAAATCCCTGACCTGAATTTCCAGTGTCTGGGTTATTAGTGCATCAACAAAACATGTGATCTGGGAATAGAAAATCCATTCTTGTCCTTTTGTCATTTAGAGAATGGCAAGAGGAGATCTCAAGTTCCCAGTCCACCCCTGAGTTGAGAGCAAAGTTGCTCCCAGAGTAATTCTCTGTCCTGCAAGATTTGAGATTTAAGAAAGGTGGAACAAAATTGACTCAAAGACTCTCTTATATAAATTTTTCTTTTATTTAAGCTCCTTGAGAAGAAATTATTACATATGGTAGGTTCTTAGTAAATGTGTTTTATTTACTTAACATCGTCTCCATTTTAAAAGAAGAATGAGGTAGTGTTATGACTTCTGCTTTAAAGCAGAAGATGAAGAAACACAGAGGCACAGTAGCTCAGTCCACCCAGCTAGAAAGGGATAGAGTTGCGACTCTAAGGCAGATCCGTCTGACTCCAAAGCTTGGACCAAAGCTTTATGGTGAATCATGCTGTCTTCTGTTAGGAGGTCTGTAGGAAAGGATTTATTATTTATACAATAAATTTAACAAATTAACAAAACATAGTTGTAGAAATGTCAGTCGTGATAACATACACGTACAATGAGCTAATGTACACATCTTCACACTTAGCACTCAGGCCAGCCCTGAGAGGCTAACGTTCATATCCCTGATCTATAGATAGGAAGAACAGACTCCAGGAGGTTAAGCAGTTTGCCCATGGAAGCAAGGTAGGAAGCAAACCCTGCTTCTTGAGCAATTGGGTGATGCCTTTTCCATCACATCACAGTTGTAGCCCTACAAGCAATAAATTTAAAAAACCATTCTCAAAATATAGCTTCTTTAATTATTTTCAAAGTATTTTAAGGAATCTTCTCGGAGTCTCTCAGTGATCCAGCAAGCTTGGCAGGGCAGGCTTTCGGTACCCTGTTTTAGCAGTGACAGGCCTAAGGCTAGGAGGTTTGCCTAACATCAAACAAGGAGACCAATGAGCTCGATGAGTTAGCGCCAGCTCTTCTTGCTTACATGAAACCCACCTTGGGTTCTCCTCCATTTCATTTTTTGTCTTGCCCCGCCTTCCAATTCCTTGAGTTGTTCAGTTTCTTTTGACCATGCAGAGTCTCCGGTCTGGTGCTTCCTTGGGTCTTCCCTTCCCAGTGATTCATTCAGTCAACACATTGTACTCCAGGTAGTTGCGGAGGAAAGAGTTGACCTGAAAACCAGTTATCCTGCTTTACCCCCCACTTCCCCTCTCCTAATCGCTCTCTCCAACCCCATTTACTGGGACCTATCCTACCCCTCAGGGACCTCAGAGTTCATTAACAAACTGTGTTGTATAGATGTTTATTGTAACCTAAAGTGTTCTCCTTGTGTAACAGAGGTCAGCGAGAGGGTTGGGAAGGTCAATGAGAAGTTCTTAGAGACGAGAGCTTGGTACTGAGATTAAGAGATGGGTCTTTGAAGTCAGATAACATGTTCAAGTGTCTGCTTGGTCCCTTGTTAGCTGTGTGACTTGAGGCAAGTTGATTAACTCTTTTCAGCCTTGTTTCCTAATCTGTTAAATGTGCCTAATTTATAGGGTTATCGTGAAGATCACAGGAGATAATTAATATAAACTGTTTAGTACAAGGCATGTGCACTTCTATTATATTAATGCTGAATAAATGATAGCACCATTAATTGGGTAGATAAGACTTACGTAAATAAAGTAATTAAAATACCAAGCAGGAACTGTATTTTAATGACTGCAGAATCCCCAGAGCCTATTTGAGGGCCTGGCATAAAGTCGAGGTTCTAGGTCTATGGCTGTGGGTACCACCTATTGAATATTTTTCTTGCTCCAGGCATGTGCTAAGAGCTTAGCATGCATTATGTCCTTTAATCCTCCCAACAACTCCTGAAGAAGGTATTCAGGCTCTCTTACAGGTGTTACAGATGATGAAGCTGAGACTTGGAGAGTTTAAGTGACTCACCCACTATCACGTGGGCTGCTCTAAAGACTAGCGGAGTCAGGGTTTGAAGCCAGTTATATCTGACTCCCAAGCTTGGCTCACATTCTTACTCTAAGAGTGATTAATTCATTCAGGCAACATTTTTTGAAAATCTCCACTGGGGGAGATACTGGATCTAGCGCTGGGAACGCAGTGGGGAAGGTGGCATAATCCCTGCCCATAAGGAATTCATTGTCTGGGAAAAGCACTTCTATAACATGGGGAAGGGAGCATGAATGTCATGAAGGGGGCAGTATGGGGCCATGGGACACTCCAGAGGGACTTGCTGTCTCCTGGAGGAGGTGGACTTCAAACTTTGGAGATGGGTAAATGGTAGATCAATGGGAGGAGGGCATTCTAGAGAGTAAGCTTAGCTGGAGCCAGGGGTGGGGCAGAACTCCCTTGGAAGATGGCCTGTGGGTCTCAGCAGAGGGTATGGAGGTGAGCAGCAGGGAATACAGCTGGAGAGAAGAGTGAAGACCAAACTGCAAAAGTGCTGAAGAGCAGTGCAGGGAGGGTGACAGTAAGGCAGGTGAAGTTGAATTAGAAATCAACACAGACTTGGGTATGTGGGAACTCACATACTCAGAAAGTGTTTGCTAGAACATGGGAAAGCCACAATGAATTTGTAGCATTTTTGTTTTTTATGAGACAATGTTCCATGCCAGAGGAGGAAGCTGTCAATTTTAGGTAGGTGGGCAGGGTCAGGAGAGGTAATTTTAGGTAGCGGAAGATTTGGGATCATCTCAGATCAGACACTGGGGCCCAGATGTCTTGTCCCACTTCTCTCCCAGGAAAGTGTGAGCACAGAATGAGACAAGGTGAGCTCTCTGTAAGCCTCAAAACCCTGTGTTCACAGACGGAGTGACTATCACGAAGGAGATGCAAGGATGGGCCTGTTTCTCTGAAGATTCTGCCAGGGACCAGTCCTGCTGCATCCATAGAGCTCTGTGGAGAGGCCCTGCTGGCATTTTCTGCAGCTGTATTGCAGCCATTGCCTTACACTGTTATTCCAGTGACTGATCGTAAGGTTATCGAGTTATCAAACACTCTGGGAGCACTGCAGGTAGGAGGCAGCTCCCGCAAACTGGATTTGCTTCTCTGTGATTACATTGCAGGCTATAAAGGAAGACATTTCCTATACTTGTGTATGGGTTTCCAAATGAAGGTGAGAGTAAGCAACTGAGCATATGATGCTCTATTCTTTCTTTTATTTTGAAAATTACAATCAAGGCTGTTCCGTTCCCATTCCTGTACCAGTTCTGTGTGGTGTAATATAGTTGGTAGCTCTGGAGAACTGGCCTTGAATTCATGTGCTATGTGTGGGGTCAGAGTGGGGCAGTGGAGTCCATCATTGAGAGTGCTTGATTTAGAATCAGAGTTCCTTACTATAGTTACCAAAAGGAGTTCACTCCAATTAATTTTCCTGTCATACCTCCTCCATAACTTTGGCTGGAATTAGAGCAACTCCGTGTGGTCAATGCCAGTCTCTCATGATGATGGGGGAGAATGTATGTCATTGGTTAAGAGAACAGAAGAACAATCATCAAGACTTAAATCATGCAGCTTTGTGGATTGAAATATTTTGAAGCAAGGAATGCACAAGGATAAATGTGAAATGGGTTCCTAGTGGTACAAACTCAAGAGTCACCAGTCCTAATTATTTCCTCTATCCCCGTGGGCCTTCTCTAGAGACCCAGGTCCACATCTCCTTATCTCCCTCACACAGAAGAGCCTAAAAATATAACCTTGAGCATCCACTGACTTGGGGAACTCTTGAGAAAACAAGAGGAGTCATATCTGAAGCCTGTGGCATGGTGTCCCAGGCCATTCACAATTTAGAAGCCACATTTCTTTTTAGCCTCATCTCCATTCACTACTTTATTTGATCAGTCTAGCATACTCTTACTGAATTTTATGTCTAATGGAATCCTAGACATTATTCAAAGTCCTGCTGAAAGGCCACGTCCTCCTTGATGTTTTTTCCTGCACTCGTCCAGATGTTTCTCTCCTGCTTGTAGAAACTGTGGCACTTTGCCTGTGTTATAGCAGCTCCCAGAACGTGGGCTTCACAGGCCTGGTGGCTGGGGAGATGGTTTTACATAAACAAGGACGTGGAATTGAAGTGCATGGTGAGAAAGTTATTCCCTTTTCAGTACTTCTGATTACATCAAGAAGAAGGTCTCATGTTGGTGCTGCTATGCCTTTAACACCTTTTTGCCACTTGCCAGTGTCTTTTTTTCAGATAAAGGCAGAGGGCAGAGCAGGCCTCAGGCCCAGAATCTTCCACAGGTGGTTGTAGGTAGCTAGAATTTTATAGCACTCATTTAATTATATTGCTTTTATTTATGTTCATCTTCTATTTTTGGTGAGTAATAGGGGTTTTCTACTTATTAAAGCACGATAACATTAAAAAAGAAACTTAAATCAAAAAGTGAGTTGGTGGGGGAAAAAAGGATTAAATAACAGAAGTTTCCCACAGATATGGCAAGTATATTGGAAGTTGTACCCCAGTGATTGAAATTTAACTGAAACGAGTTCTCTAGGAGTAGAGTTGGTTATGCCTCCTTTCTCTCAAGTCTGTAAGGTCAGGGCCTATGCCTCATTCATCTCTGAGATATTCTAGAATAGGAGTTGGCAAATACCATCCACAGGCCCAATCTGGCCTGCTGCCTATTTTTTGTATGGCTCACCTAGGAATGGTTCTTACATTTTTAAAAAGTTGAAAAAAATCAAAAGAATAATATTTCATGAACATGAGAATTACATGAAATTCAAATTCAGTGTCAATAAGTAAAATTCTATTGTAAACATAGCCATACCTGTTTGTTTATGTTTCGTCCGTGGATGCTTTCACTCCATAGAGGCAGAGTTGAGTAGTTGTGAAAGAGACTGCACAGCTCACAAGCATAAAATATTTACTATCCGGTCCTTTACAGAAAGAGTTTGCTGACTCCTGTTCTAGAGGGGCATTGGGCTTGGAGTCAGGTGCCCTGGGGTTGACCCACGGCACTCCCACTCGGTCACTGGGTGACCTTGGGCAATCAAGTCCTCTCTCCGAGATTCAGTTTTCCCTTTATAAAATGGAGCTAATAATAGTATCTACCTCACAGGGCTGTTGTGAGGCCTGGATGAGTGTGAATCCACTTCATAAATGTGAAAGCACTATAAAAATATGAGAGATTTTTATTTCCCTTGATAGTTCTAACTTTTGCTTTGTGAAAGACAGTGTGTACTCATAAATACAGGCTCCAGTTCCTCACATTTTCTAATGGAATCTGGAGGTCTTTTTTTTTTTTTTTTTGCGTGGAAGATTAGCCCTGAGCTAACATCCTATGCCAATCCTCCTCTTTTTTTGCTGAGGAAGATTGGCCCTGGGCTAACATCTGTGCCCATCTTCCTCTGCTTTATGTGGGACGCCGCCACAGCATGGCTTGACAAGGGGTGCTTGGGTGTGCACCCAGGGATCTGAACGTGCCGACCCGGGCCTCCGAAGTGGAGCGCGCACTTAACCGCTGCGCCACTGGCCGGCCCCTGGAGGTCTATTTTTAAGCAAAAGATAGATTATTCCTTCCTTTTTTTTATTCTTCTAACATTCATTGTTTTGCTATTTTCTACTGTTTTAGTTTTTTTTTTTCTCACTGGTATTTAAGAAGAACTTCCCCTCCAACCCCCATTTTTTGAGCTTCCTCATCTTGGTCATTGTAGTCAATTCTACCCCAACCCCAAGGTTCTTCCTCCAAAACAAATTGTACTTAAGGAAATACTATCAGATCAGAAACAAGAAAGTATTTCTATTTAGCATTGTCCTAGATCTGCTGTGTGCTGTAAGAACATGCTTAACTTCTCTTTGCCTTCCAGATAGAATTTACTCAGGTCAGGCAAGGATATTTGCATGAAATTTCATGTGTCTGTATGTGCGTGTGTGTGTATAGGAAAGAGTACTTGGATAAAAGATGCTGAAATAAATTATTTGGCATTTATTGAGCATTAACTATGTGCTGGGCACTGTGCTAAAGTGTTTTACACTCATTGTCTTGTTTAATCCTCTCAATAATATTAAGAGGGAGATAAAGTAATTATGCCTACTTAATATGTCTACTAAATAGTCTGGGAAACTGAGACTGAGGGTTGAAGTCACTTGCCCAAGATGTCCTAGCAGGAAAGGGATGGTGCTGGGATTCATTTCCATGTCTGACTACACTAGAGCCAGGAGGCTTGGTAGACATATTGCTACCTGTGCCTGGCAAGCTTCCTTGACCCTGGTTTGTGCTCCCAGTGTTGTGAGGATTCCCCACCCCAGTCCTTGTGTAGTTGCCTGTGTGGTTCTCTGTCTACTGGCCTAGAAACCTGAGGAAGGCGGGGACCTGGCCCTTCCTGTTCATTGCTGTGTCATGGCACCTGGCATAGGACTGGTACAGAGTGGGCGCCTGCAAATGTTTATTAAAGGGATGGATGAAGAAATGAGTATCATGAGCATTTATCTAGCTGAGAGCATTCACCTAGAATCTAAGGAAAAGGAAAATGATATACTTATACTTCTTGCCAGCCACAAGTCTTTTCTTTTGGGAAAAGAAAAGAAAAAAAGGAAGTGGGAGAGCCCAAGTGTTCATTTCAATCGGAAAAACAGGCAACAAGATATACTATTTAATTTGAGACAGGAGGGAAAAAGTTGCACGCCATGTCTTTCTTTCCAAGTAATCCACTGTTTCTCCAATTTTAGTCTTTTGTGTTCTATCTTTATGATTGTTGCCATGTCTGTGAACCAGCTATAATATTATTTACTTAATATTTAAAAAAAAAACCAGCCCCCTTTAAAAATCATACATATATTTATTTTGAAAGAATCTTTATAACACTACAATAAATGGGAAGCCATTACCACTTGCTTTAGAAAGTAGGTGATGTGAAAATTAATATCACAAAAATAGAAAAAGTAATTACATTCTAGTAGGTACTGTTGTCGGCTAAAGGACTTGAGCCAGGGCCTGCCTTTCTGTGGGGAAGGCTGATTAGGATGCGGTAGAACAGTGTTAAAGACACGCTGGCTCCACACTGAGGCTCTCTTCTTCATAATCAGGAGAATTTAAAGAGAGCTGGAGGGGAAATGACTTTCTCACTAAATGACTCAGTGTGATTTAATGTTGTGTCTGCGTCTTACCTAAAATCGTCTCCTGTCCCGTGTAAAGTCGGTGTTACACTGATTGGAAAATGCTGAATCGGTGGAAGTAGGCCTTTTTGCTCCTTGGGTGTGGTATCTTAGACAATTCTACTAAAAGCTCTCTCCCTGCTGAAAAGATACGGGATGGTTTATTTCTTCCTGTCTCTGCTCACAGCTCTGTTCCCAAGGGAGGGAAGAGAACAGAAGGCAAGCTGCCAATGGTCAGGGCCCTTCCATGCAGAGCCACCTATGCTCCAAGTCTTCAGAGGCTCATCCGAGGCCACGCCGGAGGGCCTGGAGGCCGTCGGCAGTCCCAGGCTGGATCGAGGGGTCTGGGACCCTCTGCAAACAAAGCAGATCTACTTTAAGTCATCTCTTCAGCCTAGAACATTTTATTGTAGTGAAATCTCTCTCCTGCCCCAATTCACTCACTGCAAAAACCAACATAATTTATCTTCTGGAGGGAAGGGTGCAGGCTTCAGCTTGGTTCATTTTTTTTTGGCTCAAGTAATAGCTCAGCCTAAGTCACTTGAAGAAGAAGTGGGGAAAAAAAGCTTAGAGAAGGTTACCAAATTGCAAGTTTAGAAATAAAAGTCAACTTGGGCATTGTCTCAAATGTTGGGGTGAAGATTGCTTTAGTATTCTCGAGAGGCAAGAAAGGAGGTTTCCACGTCAGTATTTTGTTTGCCCTATTTCTGTTGGAATCACAGACTTTTAAAATTTTACAAGTCTTAGGATCAGGGGATCTTGGAATTCTGCATGTTCCCTTAGAGGGAGGGTGGGAACTAATATTCATTGAGCACCTATGTGCCTGGCAGGGTGCAGGACATGCCCTCCAGTGTTATCTCAACCCCAAATATAACCCAAAGAGGCAGAGGAAGGTTCAGCCACATCTTACAAATCGGGAACATTTCAGCCAAGGTCAAACAGCCTCTAAATAGCAGAGCCAGGACTGAACTGCATTATCCTGATTCTAAAACCTATGCTGTTTGTACTGCTGCCCTCCAAGAATCATGCGACTAGAACCCAAGATTTGGAGGGGACTTCGAGGCCTCTATTTAGTTTTCTCCCCACATAGGATCTGCCAACGGGTCCCCGTCAGATTCAGCCTCCACTTGACTCCTTGTCCTGTGGAGCCAACTCATTCCATTGACAAAAGACATTCATTGTTAGTGGGCTTTCACTGAAGTAAGAATTGCCTTCCTTCTCAGCTTTCCCCAAAGACCTCCTTGTTCTCCATGAACATCTCATCAAAGACTCTGGGGGAGTGGGGGTTATCATTCCTAGCTTTCCCGGCAAAGGGACCCCAGGAGACTGGGCATTTAAGCATCTCGTTTTGTGTAAAGACAGACCAAGATATGATTGTTTTCCTTTCAAACCCGTAAACCCTATAGGATTTATTCCATTCTTTTCCTGCTGCTAGGATTTTTAAAAAGTATTTCCCTGACCAAGGAAGCTGTTCATTACAGAGTAGATGAGAGGAGTACAAGGTGATTTATTTAGGCCATGCAGGGGCTAAAGGCCTATGTTAGGTTAGGTCAAATGTGCCCACTTGTTGGCACCAGCAAACAGCTTGGCCAAGACACCAAGAAATCACAGGCCTCTCATTAAGGCTCTGTGCAGATGGTGGCACCCAATCTTCTTGCGTGTGGCGTATCTGTCTGCAGAGGCTAGGGACATGCTGGGGCAGAGGCCAGATGGCTGGGATTTCCCAGGCCGCCTGTCCAGTGAGTGATGGTCCCTGTTTGGGGCTATGGGGTGCTGCAGAGGATGTGTCTGGTGAAGAAAGGCTAAAAGGAGGAGTCTGGGTTTAGGTCTTTGTGCTGATTTACTCTGTTGTCTTGGTCAAGACCTTCCTCTTTCTGGGCCTTAGTTTTCTTTTCTCTAAGGAGGGAATGAGAGCACTGGCTCTTCCAGATCATACGGTCCCTGAAAAAGAGAAACACACACACCAAGTCTCCATCTTTCATCAGATACTTAGAATGCGCAGCCCTGGGCAGCACAGCTGCCTCACGCCTTCCACCACGGTGAACAGAATCATCAGCCTTTGCTCTCCTGGGACCTGTCACCTCCTCTTTCCTGGATCCTGAATATTGGCTTCAATTTCATGGCCACAACCTGGTCTCCTCCCTGGTCCCTGGTAATGCTATAACTGTAGTTCTTTGGTACTGGCCACGCCACCTCTGGGAGATGTTCTGGTGTCGGTTGTAACACTTTCTTATAAGCTCAGCTGGGGGGTCTGTCAGACCTGGGGTCCTGGAATGATCGCGTAATGGGTGTGTTGCTTTGGCAAGTCTCCTAACATGACAGGTTTGTTGCCCTTTTATAAGCTTCCTCTCTTTTTACATTTGAGGGTTTTCATAAGCCTAGATATAAGAATGACAAATGAGGAGGCTGTTTGTAAAGCAGCGTGGAAACATGAGGCAGTGCAGTGGGGTGGTTAGGGGTGAGGATATGGCTGGGACTCATTGCCTGTGGCTGTGCCCTGTGTCTTCTGAGCTTGTGAACTGGGACAAGTTACCTAAGCTTACTGATGGAGGAAGAGGGTTTCGTGCTTATCTCACGGGGCTGTTGTAAGGATTACGTTTTACATCCATTAAGCATTGAGGACCAAGACTGACATAGCTCTAGAATTGAATAAAAACTATTATTGCTGTGACTGTATTCATATTTTTATTACTGTTAGTGTGGGCTGCAAACTGTGTAGACAGGGAACTTCAAGTGGGGGCAGAGAGGGATGAATCAGCAAGACTTCCTGGAAGGGGGTGCTTTAAGTGGCCCTTGGAGCCTGGCTGGCGGAAATGCTAGGCAAAGCGAAGGGCGAAGGCAAATGCCCCAAAATGGGAATGTTGGCGAGAGTTAGATGCCCTAGAGGGGAGGCTAACTCTGAAATGCTACGTTGTTGAATGTGTCTCTTCTTCTGAGCCCACCTGTGTGTGTGGGGGGGGTGCCTTTTTGTTTTAGTTGGGCCCAGGTTCTCCCTGATCCTGTTTGGGGGGAAATGTGGAGAAAGAAGAGAGCTAGGGCTTCTCATTCAGGCAGACCTGGGATTGAATCCTGGCTCTGCTCCTCCCTGACAGAGGGACTTTGAGCTAAGTTAGTTAACCCCCTTGAGTCTCAGTTTTCTCATGTGCAGGGATATTGAGAAACGATTTAAATGAAGAGATCTCTTTTTCTCTCCGTTTGTCCCCCTCTCTGTCCTCCCACTCCCCCCCACTTCTTCTCTTCTTCTTCCTCATTCTCACCTCTCCCCATTTACTCTTTGGAAGAAGGGAATCTCTTGGAGTGCTCCAATGCTGCTCCCATGAACACATCTGGTGGCCAGTTCTGGCAGGCTGCCATGGAGAAAACTGTAGATACCACCGAAACAAGGAGGAGGAGAATTCCATCGAATTGGAAAGATCCTAAGTGGCTCTTGAGCGTGGGTCACGAACAGGTAGGCTCATGAGAGTTTTGTTTTGCTGTGTTTTTTGTTGTACCCTTCCAGAGTTTTAGTCAGGTGACAGTATAAGCAGCTTAGCACCATTGCCATCTGCCCACCCATTATACACACACACACACATATATACATACACATGCACGTTTATATGTGTGTAAACTGCCTCCCTCCATCATTTAAATTTGTGCACCCTGATCTAGTTCACTCTTTTCTTCTTAGAGAAGAGGAAGCTGAGGTCAAGAAGGCAGAAGTGACTTGCCCACAGTCACATGTGGCTGGGCTAGACCATCCGGGTCTCAGACCTGAGCTCTTTTCCTTGCAGAGAGAATGGTGTCTACAGCGGTAGGATGGAGTTGAGATGGGGTGAGATACTTTGCAGGAAGCAGGGAGTTCGTCTTATAGGTGGGGTCGATTTTTCTTAGACTGTTTCGACTGTTCAGTCTGCAATGAGTGTTCCTCTTTGGATCACGCTCATAGCATCCTGCGGATTGGATGTTTTTCACCATCCTTTTAGCCTTGATGGAAAAAAAAATGATCACAAGCCCGGATTTTCCCTGAGAATCTGTGGCTTTGGCTCTGCTGCTCCTTTCAGGGCCCCTCCCGTGGCAAGATTTTAAACATGATGAATTTCTGTGGTCAGCGCGGCAGCACGCCGTGCCCAGGGGAGCCAGCCCTCGGCTCCTTGGCCAGCCTGCTGCATGCGTCCCCGTGTAGACACTGTCGCTGCTGCTGCGTTTCCTCTGTCCCAATGGAGGCGTCACAAATCACCGAGAGGGACGTGTCCACTCCCTGGCCTGGCAGAGCGGAGAGAAGAGGTGGGTGTTGCAGAATCAGGAGAAATTGCTTCTGGTCACCTGGGGTTTAAATTATCCCCATGGACTCGTCAGGTTTTGCAGTGTTTCTTGTAGGAATGGACTCAACTGGAGGCTGTGCTATGGACACGCCTGGGGCCCTGGTCACTCTGTCCCATAGACAAAGACGACACTTTGCTATTCATTTAGATATTTCAGCAAGCATTGTTGATCCTGTAATCTCATGCTGCATGAAATGGGAGATGCAGAAAGACAAGTTCTGACCTTCCATATTTACATTCTAGTTGAGGATCATGTACAAAAGTTAAATAATGTTATAAGGCTATGGGAGAGACATCACCAGGTAGCATATTAATGCATAGAGTAAGTGTTTATTGACTGTCTACTATATGCCAAGCATTGGTTTATTATAGTCGAAGTTCACTTGTCAATGAGCTCAAGGGTCTGGAAGGAGAGAAAATCTCAGCAAGGTGCACATTTCATCATCCTAATAGCAACTCATATTTACTCATCGCCTGCGTGGTGTTAAACACATTACATGGAAAACTCATTATCACCCTGTGAAGGAGGGATGAACATCCCACTTTACAGATGGACCCAAGGCACAGAGGGTCTAAGAATCCTTTTTTCCCCCCACAGGTCACTAGCTGGCAAGTGGCAGGGCTAAGATTGAACCTCATGTCTATTTGACTCCAACACCTCAATCCCTAAAGACTTGGCTCTTCTGGTGAGAATTGAACCAGAAATTGAAGATGAGTCAGGGCTGAGGAGGAAAGATTCTCATGGGTTGAGCATCTTCAGAAGTTTGAATTTTCCTAAGTGTTTCAAGCTTCCTCCCTATTCCACAGATAAAAAGAAAACTGATACCAACATAACCTTTCAAATGCCACCTGGGCCTTCCAGGCTGCCCAGTTGTTCAAAGCAAGGACATTAACTTCTCCGTCATTAAACTTATTCCTATAGGGGGACAAGCAAGAAATGATTCCATCTTCCCAAGCCCTTTTCTCCTTGTGCTGTGTGAAGACTCTTAGGCTGCCTGGCTCCCGAGTTACTACCCGCATGACTTTAGGCAAGTTACTTAACTCTATTGAGACTCAATTTCTTTATTAATGGGGAATAATAGTAGCTACCTTTGAAGGTGTTGTGAGGATTAAATAAGATAATATTAAGTGGACAGTTCCTAGAGTAGGAGTTCAAAAAGTTACCTTTCTTGGGGCCAGCTTGGTGGCATAGTGGTTAAGTTTGCATGCTCTGCTTTGGTGGCCCAGGGTTTGCAGGTTCGAATCTTGGGCACAGACTGACACACTGCTTGTCAAGCTGTGCTGTGGTGGCATCCAACATACAATATAGAAGAAGATGGGCACAGATGTTAGCTCAAGGCCAGTCTTCCTCACCAAAAAAAAAAAAATTACCTTTCTTTAATTACTATTCTGTACATTATATTTTGCTATAATTTTGATCATCTTACTGGACTCGAATCTCTCCAAGGTACTTCTCACCTCACAGAACCTAATGTCAGGCCTGGAATACAGGATGAAGCAAAAGTGAATGAGTGTCTAAAGAAATGTTTCCGTGTTTATATCGAGCAATGCTGATCAGGAGCTCAGTTAATCGTTAGCCTCTTGTGTTTTTAACCAGTTATATTTTTATTTGCTTGTCATTTTTCACTCTTACCTGCCCACTCACCAATCATTGACTCATTTCCTACTAGGGACAAGAAATAGTGCCAGGAATTAAAAATATGTTTTGTGATGGAGATGTTTAAAAGTACAAAAAAGAAGTAGAATGATATAATAAACTTATCACCCAGTTTTAGCAATTATTGACATTTTGCTAATCTTGTTTTAACTATCGCTCTACTTTTTTTTTTTTTTTTAAACTGGAGCGTTTTAAAAACACCAGAAAAAGTAAACACCAGAATCATGTCATTTTAGCTGTAAATACTTCATATCTAGCTTTAACTGATAAGGACTTAAAAATTATTGTGCCTAGCAACATTTATAATAACCCCTTAATATCATCTATAACCAGTCATATTTGTTTCCCAGACTGTCTCAAAAATTGCCTCTTAATAGTTGATTTGTGGAAATCAGGATTTAAACAAGGTTTGCACATTGCGTTTGGTAATTATGCCTCTTAAGTCTCCTTTATTTTTTTTATTTTATTTTTTTGTGAGGAAGATCAACCCTGAGCTAACATCGATTGCCAATCCTCCTCCTTTTTCTCCCCAAAGCCCCAGTAGCTAGTTGTATGTCATAGTTGCACATCCTTCTAGTTGCTGTATGTGGGACGCGGCCTCAGCACGGCCGGAGAAGCGGTTCGTAGGTGAGCGCCGGGGGTCCGAACCCAGGCCACCAGTAGCAAAGTGTGCACACTTAACCGCTAAGCCACAGGGCCGGCCCAGCAACATTTCTAATAACCCCTTAATATCATCTATAACCAGTCTTATTTGTTTCCCAGACTGTCTCAAAAATTGCCTCTTAATAGTTGATTTATGGAAATCAGGATTTAAACAAGGTTTGCACATGGCATTTGGTAATTATGCCTCTTAAGTCTCCTTTATTTTCTAATAGTGTGGCTTCTCCCCACTTTTTAAAACCATTGACCTATTAAAGAAATTTGGTCATTTGTAGGTTGTCCCACACTATGGATTGAGTTGATTACTTCTTCCTGGTGTTGTTGAAGTTCTTTTATTGCTAGTATTTCCTGTAAAGTGGTATTAAGTCTAGAATGATTATATTCAGCCTCAATTTTTCAGGCTAGATGACCTTGTAGGTATGGTGAGTGTGTGCTTCCTTTTCTACCACATCCTGGGCGTGTAAAGTCAGGCTGTCCTAATTTCCATGGTGTCAACTTGGTCCCACCAGGACAAAGCTCTCCATCAACTTTTCACCTAATGGGTTTAGGATCCACTGGTTACTTTGTGTAGATTCATCTTTTCATCAGTGGTCGCAAAATGATGACTTTCTAATTCTTTCATTCCTTCCAGGCCCTCTTTTGTATCCTTTTCCTATCCTAATCTTCTTTATAGCATCCAGCAACCTTCAAATGTGGACATGTTATGAGGGTTCCCAAATTTAGTTCATAGGTTGGAGTTGGGCTGGCTACATAAAAATCAGTGGGGATCTTATATAAAAATACAGATCCCAGGGTTCCACTCCCATGGTTTCTGACTCAAGAGGTATGGGGGAGCTTTTTAATCCATCACCACCTAACATTGGGAAGGATGAAGTTTGCCACCATGTATGCATGTCCTTGTCTGATGGGACACCACATGGCGGACAGCAAGAGTGAGAGAAGCTGAAATGAATTGAGAATGTTCCATGGATGTTGTGGGCCCCCCATGCTGCCCCTCAGTTGGAATTTATGGCTGCATTTTCCTTTGCTGATCCTGGTCTCCCTCATTGCATAAACCTCAGAAACTTCAAATTGCATTATTATATGATTCCTTTGTGTCTCTCCCCAGTCTAGATCTAATTACTCTGAGCTGTTGGGACTTGAGCATGATGACAGAGGATTTTCTAGGATTATGCTTAACATGTGACATTCAATTACCACTCCCCAGGAGGGCAGGGGTTAGCCAGGCAGGGAGCTGGTAGGGACAGATAGGATTTCAAGATAAGAACAGCAAGGGGCTCAGTTCTGGAGGGACTCTAGAGCAGTGCTGTCCAAACTTTGGTGCAAGCTTGTTAAAAAGCAAATCCTGGGATCCCACACCTGACGATAGGTTTTAGTAGGTCTGGTGTGGAACCCAGGGCTTAGCATTTTGTTGTTGTTGTGGTTGTTGTTGAGGAAGAATAGCTCTGAGCTAACATCTATTGCCAATCTTCCTCCATTTTGTATGTGGGATGCCCCCACAGCATGGCTTGATGAGTGGTGTAGGTCTGCGCCCAGGATCCCAACCTGTGAACCCAGGCCACCGAAGCAGAGCATGCCAGACTTAACCACTACACCACGGAGCCAGCCCTGCAGGGCTTAGCAGTTTTTACAAGATCCCAGGTGATTTTGATGTATGAGGCTCGTGGACCTTGGAGAGTCACTGTAATGGGCCCTCAAAAACCTTTGGAGGGGCCGGCCAGGTGGCTTAGTGGTTAAGTGCACATGCTCTGCTGCTGGCGGCACGGGTTCAGATCCCGGGCGCGCACCGATGCACTGCTTCTCTGGCCATCCTGAGGCCGTGTCCCACATACAGCAACTAGAAGGATGTGCAACTATGACATACAACTATCTACTGGGGCTTTGAGGAAGGAAAAAAAAAGAAGGAGGATTGGCAATAGATGTTAGCTCAGAGCCGGTCTTCCTCAGCAAAAAGAGGAGGATTAGCACGGATGTTAGCTCAGGGCTGATCTCCCTCAAAAAAAAAAAAAAAAAAAAAAAAAAAAACCTTTGGAGGCTGGAGACTCAAAGGCATCTGGAAAAGCAGAGAGGTGCGGAGCGTTTACTGCCTGGAGATTGGGAGACTGAGTTCTAACTAGCTCTGTCAGTGACCCCTGAGGGATCCTGGGCAGGCCCTTCTCCAACCCGGGCCTTACTTGCCTGTGTATAAAATAAGGGAGTCGGTTGGATCTGTGATTTAATTTTTTCTAAGACAGTAGACTATTTTTTCACTCTCAATATTTACATGGATTAAGTGGGGGCTGCTGGTGGGAACAGGGATGTGGAGTTAGCTCACTCAGCATGACTACTTGCTTCTCTCATCAGACTTCTGGGCTCCTGCCTTCTGACATCCTTACACAGCCCTAGGCCTTTGTAGAACCTGTTTGAAAACCACTGGGCTGGGTGATGGCTGAAATTTCTTTTCACTCTAACATTCAGTGATTTTGGGTGTGATCCTTCTATACATGAACACAAACGCAAATCCCAGGCAGCGATCTTCTTATGAACTTAATGAGACAGTGAGAATGCTGTACGGCGACTTATCCCCCAGTAGAATTCTAAGCTAAATGCACGTCTGCTGGTGACAGATGGGTGGGGTGAGGCAGGGCTTTCTGAGCTCCTACTTTGAACAACGCATGGTGTTGGGCATCATAGAGTAAGGTGGACATAGCTCCTTTTTTCAAGGAACTTTGGGGAGGTTCTGACATATGAAAAATGAACTAATTAGCAATATGTGGGAGTATGGAGTGCAAAATTGGTGCTATAAAGAGAAAGAAGAGAGCTTTGAGGAATATACTTGATAGCTTGAAGAATGAATGGGTTTGTTTAGCATTGGTCATAAAAAGTAATACACATACACATATAGTTGTTTATTATAAAACATATATGTTAGGTCTATTATAGAAATCCAATCCACATTAGTTTAAGAAGGGATCTATTGGACCACATGATTAGGAGTTTCAGGTATGTCTTCAGCTTTAGACATGACTGAATCCAAAAGCTCAAATGATGTCATTAGAGCTCTTTCTCCATTTCCTGACTCTACCTCCTGCTCTGTCTTGCCTTCAGTCTGAGGCGGGATTTCTCTAAATAGCAGAAGTGTCATAATAAGTCTCCCAACAATTCTTGGCTTATGATCCTTTCAGCTAGAAATTTCAGAGGAAGGGCAAGGCCCTCTCTCTTATGATGTTCAGATATTAAGTCTTAGGGGCTCAGACTGGGCCATGAACTCTCTCTGAACCGTCCCCTATGTGCAGGGGAACAGAGAACTCTGCTTGGCTAACTGGGTCATGTGACAGTCTTGGGGTGGGCTGGGGATGGGGTGCAGACAAGAGCAGTACGATTGCCCTGCCACAACGGTTTGGGCAGGATGGGTAGTTCCCCAAAGGGAAAGTAACACGTGAGTGTGCAAAACCAACAGCTGTCCACCAAAAATACGGAAATAAGAAAGAACAAAATCACTGGTAATCTAACACTGAAGAGGTTTGTGCACAGACACGTACGTGCATGTGCAGAAAGATGTTTATGCTACTTTAAGTGAAAAAGCACACTAGAAAACAGTTCATACAATAACATCCCATTTTTAATTTTTTAAAAGTATGTGTATTCTATTTGCATGTGCACACATGTATATGCTTTGAAAGTATAAAAATGAAATGTGGTATGTTTTCGTACAGGGTTTTTCCACTTGACAATCATGAACATTGTTCCTTGCCGTTAAGTATCACCCTACACTGTTCTTCTTGGGACTGTATTTTGTTACACAATTGTAGAATGATTCGGCTGACACCTGAGTTCCTTTAGGAGCTCTGGACAGCACTGGTAGAGCTGGCTGGGATCTGCTGCCCCAGCTGTTCCTGCTAACTTGGGTTTCAGGTCAGAGGACGTCTATCTAGTGTCTCCTTTTTGGATCCTTTCTAATGGGACCAAGTCGCTCAGGTCCCAAGCAAGCTTGAGGAGTTGAGTGAGACTTTTAACCAGGAGTGTATCGACTCCTTCTGAAATAGGAACGTCAGGGCCCAGGCATTTATATATAGCCTTTGTCTCAGCAGCCTGGTGCAGAGCCGGCGTTTTTGGGGTCAAGGCAGAAAAGACCAGGGACAAGCAAAAGCTGCAGGAATTGGTTAGTGGAAAGTAGGTTGTTCCGAAGCTGAGGTTTGGGCCTGACAGTGACTTAGTGTGACTCCAGAGAAGTGGTGTACACGCCGAGGGATCAGTTGTCTTGTCTGTCTTGCAGAACTGCTGCAGGTGAAACAGCTGCAGGTGAAACAGCTGCAGGTGACATGGGTGAGGGGAGAGACACACGGAGGAGGCTGAGATGCTGCCACTTGCTTTGGGCTCTGGGGAGCCCTGACTGGACTGGTGGGAGCCTTGGTGGCAGTGCCTCAGTGACAGTGGGAGACCCATCAGGTCACTAGCCTGTGTCAGGCGGGTGGAGGGCACAGTTTTGGTGAGACCCTCAACTGGTGGCCCCTGCAAAAGGCCACCCACTTCATTTCTGGGAGGTGATCGACCTGTTAGCTGACTGACCCACCTCAGACACAAGGCGAGGAGCTTGGAAAGAAGAGAAGCCGAGGTGCTGCTCCTCTCTCTCAGAGTGGGGCCTTTCAAACTGAAAAAAATACACAAAAAATGATAGGTGAGCTGTGGGTCCCTTTCTTCAAAGAAAATGGTACCTGGATGAGAGAGCATGTGGGTTGCCGGTATAGGCCCTGTCGACTTGACTCTGGCCCTACTTGTTGCTGGCTCTACGGCTTTGAACAAGTTGCTTAATCTTTCTAACCCTAAGTTTCCTCATGTCTAAAATGGGAATAAAAATAACAGCTACCTTACAGACTCATTGGGAGTATTAAATGAGATAATGCACATAAAAATGCTTAGCATCGTGCCTGACAAATAATGAGTGCTCAATAAACATTAGCTGATGCTATTAACAGATAGTAGAAATAAATGTGGGCTAGCCTCAATTGAAGCAGAGGTAAGAGATGCCACTTTCTAGAATATCGTATTTTATATCATACACATATAGTTACATGGTGCGAAAGAATGGGCATCCCAGCATATTGTGGTAAAAGGTGCACTTGACTGGGACTCATCAGTCCTGCATTCTAGTCTGCATTCTGCCCTAAATTCACTTTGAGACTTTGAGTTACTTCACTTCTCGCGGCCTCAGTTTCCCCATTTGTAAAATGGGCTCTTACATGGCTGATCTTTAGACTGTTCCCTGGTGTGCTGAGTTCTCAGAGAGGTCCTGGTGGTTGCTGGGGGAGAGGATAGGGGGTCTCCAAGCCCCAACTCTATGACAACCAGAGCAGTAGGTCAGATGGTGTCAGTTTGATATGTTGGGGTTCTACATAAGATTCCTTTTGAGAACAGGGTTCCACTATTATAACCTGTTCTGCTGGTTGCCTTCTGAGGGTTCTTGCAGCTCTGGCACTGTATGGCCAAAGGGGATTAGAAACCCAGGGGGCAAGTCTGTGTTCTTATTACAGCATTATTATAGGTTCCTATAATCTCCTCATTTTAAAGATGAGCAAAGTGAGACTCAAAGGGCTCAAGCAACAGGTCCACAGACCATCAGTGATGCCAAGGCTCAGTGTGTGTACTGGGTCCCTGCCTTCCATGCTCGTTTCACTCCATCTCGCTTCCTTTTGTAATCCTGGACACTGCATTTTATAAAGTGGGGCCGCCACCGGCTGGGGGAATTCAGTGTTCCCGATAAGCCACTCATCTTAAAATATCACCATCTCACGGTGCTCACATCACAGACACATTTGTTATGAAAGAAGGGCAGGTAGACATCCAGCCTTCATTTGACCTTTAAATTACCTCCCTCTTATCAGCTGTGGCTGATCAGCTGCTCTTTTTGAGAGCAGGTGGGTCGACATGAGATGGATCGGTGTTCTCTGCGGGGGATGTGACTTGGCCCTCTCCAACCCTCTGACTGGCAGAGGTCCTCTGAGCTCTGAGAGCCTCAGCCAGAAATAAGAGCATGGATTAATACGGCAGGATGAGGGGCCCTCTGTGCCTGGATCCCAGACACGGAGAGAATAGCTGATGAGGACTCAAGAAGACCAGTCTTTAGGACCTTGGACAAGTCTCATGGTCTCTCCCTTCCCAGGATCTTAGGATGTTTTTGACAATCAAATGGGAAGTTAGATAAGTAGACAGAGACTCAGCAGCCCAGGATGGGCTGGACGTTTTGACTCAGAAGCTGTTGTGCTTTGGTGGAAAAAGTGTGAGCTTTGGGTCCAGCAGACCTGGATTCGAATCTCAGAACTGGTGCTTATAGGAGAGAAAGCATTAAGGTAGTTGTGAAACCTTGGGCAGGTCACTAAACTCCTCTGTGCCTCAGTTTATTTATCTGGAAAAAGAAAATAATCAAACTTGCATTGATTATCATTATCAATCAACTTGCCTGTTGCCTATCTTATAGTAAGTGCTCAAAATAGTAGTTTTTGTTATTGATAGGAAAATCTTTATAAAATAAAGACCTAATGGCTTATGAGCAGTGGTGATTATTTTATTGGTTAACAGAATGTCTATTCCTATCGGACCAGCTGCTAACAATTAGTCACCTCACACAGAAAAAGGGATTTTGAATGGGGCAGGACACATGAGTTTCCTTGGTGGTTTTGTCTGGTGAGATCTGTTTGCATTCTGCTATGAGACGACTGTGGTTGAACAGTGGAGCTGAGTCACACACTGGCTCAAGAAGGCCACTTTGAAACAGACTTGGAGAGGTCTTAGCTGTTTGGGAGCAAGGCCATCATGAGCCAATATGTGACCTGGCTGCCAATACAGATAATGGGTTCTTGGAGTGTATTAACAGAAGTAGCAAGCCTAGAATGAGGGAGGAGATGGTCCTTCCTCATTCTCTTCTGGCTGGGATACACTTAGAAACCGGGTTCAGTTCTCTAAGAGTCTCATTGTCAAACTTGTGTGTGTCCTGAAGAAGGTGATTGAGATAAGAAGGGTCTGGAGACCTTGCCAAATGGGGAACAAGAAAAAAAGATGGGACATTTTTATCCTAGAGAAGGGAAGTATCCAGACGATCAGTGACTTGAAATCATCTCTGAAGGCCTGCCGTGGGGAAGAGGGAGATGTTTGGTTCTGTGGGACCCCAGGGTCACACAGGTTGGGGGTGGGGGAGGAAGAGTCAGTGTCTGTTGGACAAAGTAACAAGGAGGCATATTCAGCTCCACTTAAGAAGCTGCCTTGCAGCAAAGAGACAGCTACCATGGAATTGGGCCACCTTATGGGGTAGTGTGTACCCTGGCAACAGAGATATTCAAACAGAGCCCAGCCAAAGGGAAGCAGTATGGTATGGAGGTTGTGAGGATAAGATTTGGCATCAGATCTGGGTTCAAATCCTGGCTCTGCCTTTTCTAGCTGTGTGGGCAAGGAAGTAAACCTGGCAATGAAACAGAGATAGTGCTCACATTCCTGGATCATGAGGATTAAATGAGATAATATACGTAAAGTCCTTAAATATACGTAAAGTCCTTAAATATACGTAAAGTCCTTAACAGCCGCCGTTACTATTATTTTGGTCACTTATGGAGGATGTTGTGCTCATCAGGATTTCCTTCCCATCCCACGTTTCTGGGATTTTACGAATAAACAAGCCACTGCTTTTTCTCCTTCGTTGTTCTCCTTTGTTCTCCACTTTGAATAAATTGCTGTTTCATTGCATTTTGTTAATAATATAATTCTAGAGAAAGCTGGCCTGACTTGATTGTTTTTCAGCGTTTCTTCCTCATTAATTTAGATCTTCTTCCCAGCTGATGAACATTTAGGCTTAGCAGAGTTCATTACTTCTCCCCTCCCCTACTCATTCCAGCAATGCAATTTAAACAACATTAATCCGGTATTTAGTGAGAAAATGGAGTTTTATAATGGGAAACACTCAGTTTGAGAGTTAATCTTTTTTCTTCTTAAACAGCATTTTTTTAAATCCTAATTTAATGATGAGTTACCATCACTTGTCTTGGAGGAAGATTCAAGAGGGGATAATAGATGAGGGTTATGGAATTTGAGAGCCAGATGGATTCTCCTCCAGCCCCCTTGTCTTAGACACGAGGAACCTGGGCCGCAGGGAGGCTGAGTTATGGGTTCCAGGCCCCCAGAGAGGAAATGGCGGAGCTGCTGGGTGTGAATCTCTTCTCAGGGTACTGAGCTGCGTTTCATTTACCGTGGTGGCAGCAGGCTTGAATCGTGTTCCTCCACTGTCTAGCCTGCACTTGGCAAGTTTTTTAACTTCACCGAAGCTCAGTTTTTTGATCTATAAACTGCCCATGTGGTAATAGTTTCTTCCTTGCAAGTATTAGGGGTAATGATGTAAGTAAAGCCGTTACAAAATTGCTGGTGTCTAGTCTGTATAGAGAGAGTATTTGTTGAAGGAAGGGATAATAAGTTCAGGTTGTTACTGTGAATAGTTATTGTTTACCCCAGTGCTTCCCATGTGCCAGGGCTTTGTTGAATCCTCCAACCCTATGAGGTAGGTGCTATAATATGTCTTTACTGTTAGGCGAATTCTGGAACTTTTGTTAGTTCCCTATTCCTGTCTTGTTTGTTGCTACCCGAACTTCATCCATTTCCTACAGAAATTAACAGTGAAACCCTTAAGATGAGAAGTTCTTGGGGGTCTGTTTCAGAACAGCAGAGAGGCTGGGGTCATGCCTCACATTCCACAGTCAGGGGTGGGGATACCTCACGATACAGGGTGGGGCTTGGCAGCTGTGAGAAGCGAAGGAAAGCAGAGTGAGTCACTGTGGGTCCACGAGGGGGAATTTGACTAATCAGACCTTACACCAGTGGATCTCAACTGGGGACAGTTTTGCCCCCAGGGGACATTTGGCAGTGTCTGAAGACATTTTTGGTTGTCACAGCTGGCAAAGGCAGGGAGATGTGAGTGTGCTACCGGCATCTAGCGAGTAGAGACAGGGATGCTGCTAACTTTTTTTCCTGAAGTGCACAGGACAGCTCCCCACAACAAACAAATGTCAGTGGTGCTGAGGTCGAGATACCCTGCCTGGTACCCATCCTATGATTGATCTTCATAACAAATTGTGATGTTAAAGGAAGGGAGCTAACATTTAATAAGGGTAATGGAACCTCTTTTGTGCCAGGCATTGGATTAGGCTCAAGTTGGGAAAACAGATTTTAATCCAACTTGACCAATTGGTGGTGGCTTCTTGGATCACTTATTGATGAGGATTCTGAGGCTCAGCAGGAAGGAAGGCTGCAGTCAGTTGGCTCCCAGCTCTGCCACTTTTTAGCTGTGCACCATTGGGCAATTACTTAACATTTCTGTGCCTTAGTTTTCATATGTATAAAATGCTAATGGTAATAGTATCTACTTCATTGGGTTGCCAGAGGATTAAATTAATTAATATACCTAATGTACAACAGTGCCTGGCTCACTGTTAGTTACGGTCATCCTCATGATCTTCACTGTTAGAGACATAACAATCTTGCCATGTGTTTACCATCCTTGTTCTACTCAAATTATATACAATATCTTATTTCAGTAGGCAAGACATGTATATTTGGTCCCATTTTTAGGATGAGGAAATTGTGTTTCAAGTTGGTTAGGGAGTTCAGAGCCATGATTCCGATTGTTGCAGTGTAGAGGAGAGCCTTACAGCGCGTGTTAGCCTAATTCATGAAGTGTTTTGTCAACTGGCGCTGTCCCTCGCCCGACTCGGAAATGTGTGTACAGATCCTCAGGGGCTGATCTTTACTGCATGTGGGTGTTGCTCAGGTTTGTCAGAGCTGTGTTCTTGTTGTTAGGCAATGAAGGGCACTTTGGCACTTACCGATCTGCCCTGCCCTGGGGCTTCCAGAAAAAGAGAGAATTGGAACCATTGAGACCAGAGGTTCACATACAGGCAGCCCACATATGGCATTATTTTGTTTATCTCTCATAATTTTTCAAGTTTCAATTTGTGGTCAATATTTAAAGATCAAAAAATAGCAAATAAAAATTTAAAGTTCTAGTGTCCTTGAAAATGAGAATATCTGGTTATACTAGGCCCTCATTACTATATGGCAGAAATTGGCTGGGATAGTCACTCTCCTCTCTTCAGATGCCAGACTGGCTAATTTTCCCCACTCCCCACTCCCCGCCTCCACACTGAGACTGAGTGGCAGCTGCTACCCCTTCAGTCACACTTGGCCTCTGCTTCACGTGTTTCCGTTGCCTGCCTGCCCGCAGGCACTGGAGTTTACAGTTGTTCGCACAGAGGTGATTATAGTTACCCCTTCCGTTCAAAGCACTTTCACATGCATGCACTTTTGCTACCTGTGAGGAAGTCAGGGCAGGGATTATTATGCCCATCTTCCAGATGGGGATCTCAAGGCCCAAAGTTGAACAACTTGTCCAGGATCACATGGCAGCTTTAGTGTTGAGGTGGGAGTAGTTTCATGGATGCTCAAGCTTTGGATTTGGTTTGTAATCGACTCTGAGAACATGAAAACATTTTATTTTTTTTCTATTCATCTGGTCCCACACCTATAAAAAGAGAAGGCTGGTTTAGATCAGTAGTTTCTAACGTTCATGGATTTCTAAAATCTCCAAAAAGTTGGGGTACCCAAACACAGGGTTGTCAACTTTGTTGTTAACTTTGATTTTTTGGTAAGAATATTAAAAAGAAAACCCAAAACCAAGTACCATCTACTACCACCACCATTTTATAACAGAAGGGATGTATAATGACTATAAAAGAAGGAAGAATGTAGTCTCTGAATAAAGGATGGTCTTCCTCAGGAAAGGTGTTTACGCATTCATACAAGTATCATTACACATTTCCTTATGTTTTCAGGTCACCACGGCAGGCGCAGGACTTGTTTTCTGGGGAATCACTGGGTTGGGAGATCTTTAAGTTTACCTCCTGCTTACTTATTCTAGATCTTCCTTTTTCCCAGTGCTATAATGAGAGCCAGTTCACCAATCCAGCCCGCAAATATACATGAGAATGCCAGACAGTGTCCTGGGTAGGTCATTTGGGCACATACCCTCTAGTTCTGCTCCTGTTTCCAGAGCCTCTGGCCTCAAGGAGAGGAAAGAAATCACCTGGTCCTTATGAAAAAATTGTTTAAGAGTTAGGAGTTAATTCCTGGTTGCAAGAGGAGCTTCCACCAAGTAGAACTGTGCTACTGGCTCTCCATGGGGGTGACACAAAGGAAGCTGGACACACAGTGAGACCGGCTCAAGACAAAGTTGACATGAGGGAAGCCATATAGTAGAAAAGAAAAACTCTGTTGTAACTTTGAATGACCTCTGACAAACTAACCCAGCTGGATATGCACCCTCCAGGAGATCTGACTGCTCTGTAGTTTTTACAACCCCTGCTTGTGCATGTACCTCCCAGCTGCAATAAGATGATAACTGCTTTTTTGAGTTCCTTAGGAATGTGATGACCCCCGAACAGAGAGTCTATGCTGGTAGCCATCATCAATGAAAACTGAAAGATCTGGTGTAGCGACTCCCAGTCTGTAACGCCAGAAGGTCAACATTCCTAACCCCCTCCCCTATAACCCACCAGCCTATATAGCTGCTGTAAGATTTCATGCCCCTTTAAGATGGTTCTTTTGGACATGAGTTGGCCATCTTCCCTCTTGCTAGCAAGCTGTAATAAAAAAAAGTCCTTTTTCTCCTACCACCTTGCCTCTTGACTATTGGCACGTCTTGCGGCGAGCAGAAGGTCCCACGTTGGGCGGTAACAACGGGGCCTGCCTGACCTCAGAAAGCACCAACTCTGAGAAAACAGTCTTGGGGAATTAGAAAAAAATAAGCTATAGATGAGAGGTTGGGAGACAAGGGGTTGAGTTCCAGTGTTGCTACCAATATACTGTGCAACCTTGGACAATCCACCTCCCCACTCTGAGCCTGAGTTTCCTTCTCTATAAAGCAGATGGATTGGATTGGGTGATTTAAATTCCCCCCTAGTTCTGACATGCTATGATTCAATCCAATTCAATTCACAAAATCAAAATATAAATGGGGAAGGCCCTTACAGGTCATCAAGTATATGTGCCCTTCTGTCTATTCAATTAAATGCAAATGAAAACTATTTAGCCTCTGCTTCAAGGAACCCAGATGGCCCTTCCGGCCCTCAGAGCAGTGCTTTGTTCTGAGAGAGGCAGGGCAGTGGAGTAGTGCAATTACACGGTATGGCTTTGGTGGGTTAGGAGAGGGTCTCATTGTTTCGTCTGAGCCCGACTTCCCTCCGTCACTGGGCTGCAAGGCCCTTACTAGGGGGACGAATCTCCCTTTTCTATTGTATTTGTTAAGACTCCAGTTCATCTTTCTTTTTATTTTCAGCTAGGAGCAAATTATGACACCCTCTGAGGGTTTACTTCCCGGCTGAAATTTTTTTCTTTGGAACTTCTGGGAATGAGGGGTGGAAGGGGCAAGTGGGACTCACGGGTCCTTAGAGTATGAGGGTTGGAGGGACACGCAGAAACGATCCAATTTGGATCCCATCCGAGGCGTGAGTCTCTGCAGGTCCCTTCCTGTCAAATGCTTATCCAGCCTCTGCCTGACTACCTCAGGGAAGCACTCTATATTTTGGCATAACACTGAGCGATGGTCTTTTCATTGAGCTGAAATCTTTCTGTGATTTTTTTACCAATTGCTTCTGGCTCTGTCCTCTGCAGCCACTCAGAAGAAATCTATTTCCTTCTCAATTTTCAGGTCAGCTTAGCATTCTTTCTCTCAGCTAAGCATTCCCGTCATCCTCAGCCATTTCTCTTAACATGGAATCCCTAGACTTCTCGTCACTCCTTTGGTCCCACCCTGACTTACTCATTCAATTATTCATTTAACAAATATTAATTAAGTGCCTACCATGTGCCAGGCATTGTGCCGGGTGCTGGTGATGGAGTGGTGAATAACACCTGGTCCTGGCTTCTGGGTTTGAACTCCAGCTCCGCCATTTACCATTTGCTGACATCGGGCAAATTATTTGACCTTTCTGGTCCACAGTTTCCCCATCTGTTGAATGGGGGGAAGTGATAATAACTACTTCATTAGGGTTGTTATTACGAGTTAATAAATGAGAAGTGCCTAGAATCAAGCCTGCCACATTGTAAACACTGAGAAAATATTAGTATTGTTACTACTACTACAGCGGAGCAGAAGAAGATGGTCAGGTGCATAGACTGAGGAATCACAGAATCATGGAAAGCTTCACTAAGGAAGTAGCATTTAAGCTGAGGCTTGCAGGGTGAGAAGGAGCTGGCCAGGTGAAGAGGGAGAGGAGAGCAACCTAAACAGAGGAAACGGCCTGTGCACAGGTCCTGAGGAGGGGAAGGTGCTTGGCATGTGGTAGGAGCTGAAAGCAAGCCAACATGGATGGAGCGTAGTTAGTGAGGGAGAGAGCAGCGGGAGATGATGGGCTAGAGTGGTGACTGGGGCTGTGTAGTGCAGGACTTCACAGGTCATTTGAAGGACTTGGGTCTTCTGAGAGCAATGGCCAACCACTATAGGGCTTTAAGTGGTGGCAAAGCATGACAAAGATTTGTCTTTTAGGATCACTCTGGCTGCTCCATGGATTCTGAATCGGTGGATTTCTTTGGAATCATCTCTTTTAATTTGTACCCTCTACTCTTCTTTGCACAACCAAGGATCACATTTGCTCTGAGGCAGTTTTACAAAACCAGTGGCTCACATCCAGGCTCTCATTCCATAAGGCATTACTTTCACTTACTGGTCTTCAAATTCCATAAAGAATTATATGATAAAAGCTTAAAGTATTATCCCATACAGAAGCCTGAAAATCCTTTAGGCTGGAAATCTTTAGATTACAAGAGCACAAACTCCAATAATGTAGGTTCAGGCATTGTAACAGGTGGTGGGGGGGATAGCTTTGGGCAGGCGGATGTTCAACTAGTCCTGAAATCCGAGGCAGTCTTAACCCTCTGCTCTCCAGGCGCGGACACCTACGACTCTGTGCCATTTTGGGTGGAGAGACAATCCTTTTATGAGGCACCATGCCCTCACTCCTTCCCAAAAAGCTGCTCTGAGTATCTCTCCCTCTCTCATCAGTGGCACTAAAATAACAGGGCAAGAGTTGGGTGGATTGTAAGTGACCTGCTGACATCCAAGTGACAGATCAAATAATTTATTTTCTTCTAAATCCGGATTATGCTGCTGTAACTCCCGGGAACTATTTTTAGTGCCCATCAGTCTTGTTCTAGTTGTGAGCGTTTGTTGAAGTGTGCACACATGCACACATACACACTTCTTAAAGAAACACACTCACACATACTCATGGAAGCAGGGATGAGCATGTGTACACGAACAACCTTGATAACAACAGCACGTCCAGGCCCCCAGCTCACAGCGTCTCAACTTTACCTACAGACTCACACGTGCACAGAAAACACACCCCACAGGCTTCTCTTTAGATCTGGAGAGGTCAACAGCCGTCCCTTGCTTTCTCTTGGGTCCTGGTTAGCTGCCTAATAAGTGGTTAGGATCTTGCTGCTCAAAGTGATGTAGGTGGACCAGCAGTGTTGGCACCTGGGGGCTGTTAGAAATGCAGAATCTCGGTCCCCACCCTAGGCCTCCTGGTCAGAATCTGCCTTTTCACAGGATCCCCAGGAGATTTGTAAGTTTGAGAAGCCGTGGGCTAAGATATTTGCCTTCCTTGGCAGACACAGCAGTGGCTCTAACCAGAGTAGTTCTTTTATGTTTTATGTTAATGGCTTCCACAGAGGATTTTACTAGAAGAAAGGGCTGCCCTGCTGGGGCAAGTGTGGAGACCCCTGCACCATACTGTGCTGGCTCTCAGGCCTGGGGGATCTGGTCTCCACTCAGAGCTGCTTTCATGGCCCCATTTTTCCATCTGGGACCTTCTCATATACTTTACCCATTTCCTGGAACTTTCTCTCCCACCTCCCCTCCCTTTGCCTGGCTACATCCCGTACAACTTTCAGGTCTCTCAGCTTTAACTTACTCTTCTTGAAAGCTCCCAGTTCACAGTGAATGTGTCTTTCCTAACACTGACCACACTTGGGATTATGTGATTAATATCTACCTTCTCCAAGAGATCATAAACTCCATCAGGTGAGGAATCACGTTTGTCTTGTTACCTGTATAGGCACAGGTCAATATGCATTGAAAGAATGAATGACACAGGTAGTTTACTCAAAGTGGAGCATGAGTAAAGGTCATTCATTCATTCACACAGAAAACATTCCTGGAGCATGTAGTATGTGCCAGGCAGGGTATTGAGTCTTGAGGACACACATAGCCAGGCCTGGGTCGTGACTTCAGTTGCTCATAGTGTAGCAGGTGGAAATGGACATGTAACCCCTAGGGAGAGGTGGGATCCCCGATGGTTACCATGAGATGCAAAGGAAGAGGGGTGATTGTGCAAAGGAAGAGGGGTGATTGTGCCTCATCCTTGAGATAACTTGTGAGTATCTCAGCCAGGGCTTCGGGCTTCTCTGTTTCTCTCTCTGTGAGGAATTGTCCATTCCAAGGAGCCTTCTCAGAAGGAAGCTTTGACTTAGAGAACACTCTGAATCTTGATTCTGAATTTTTCTTGATTTCCATGGGTACATTTCTCAGGTACAGAGAGTGATTTTTAAAGAATAAATCTTTATGCTTTAACTGCTGTTTTAAATGATGCTTTTCTGTTTCATTTTGTTGGGGGTGGTTCCCTACCCTTCATATCTTCCCAGAGGTCAGATGAAGAATAAACCTGAATATAAAGACAAAGCAAGGGCCTGCATAAGAAAGATAGATAAGGTGATTTCTTCTTTCTTTCCTGCTTTCCCTCTTTCCATCCCTCTTTCCTTCCCCGTCCTTTCTTAGGTTCTCAGGATTCAGTATCATCCATCTCCATGCATGGCTTATCATCTAGTGGAGCAAACAGATAAACAAGGAATTGAAGAATGACATACACTCTGATAGGAAGGGCTAGTTGCTCTAGGAGCATATAGCAGAAGCATCTGTCCCAGTCTAGAGTCAGGAAAGGCTCCTGGAGGAGGTGACATTTCAGTTGAGAGCTGAAGGATGAATAAGTGTTAGGGAAAGTGTCAAAGGTTGAGTCAGTGGGGGGTGGGGGAGTAGTCAGAGTGGTGGGGGGTGTTCCAGGTAGGACACAGCATGTGCAAAGGCCCAGAAGCAAGAGGCAGCTCAGCATGTTGGGGCAAGCCGAGAGAAAAGTGGTAGTGGCTGAGACATGGGGAGCTTAGAGAGAAGGGGCTTGGGGGTGGAGGAGAGAGGCAGTGTCCTCATTGTGCAGGACTCATGAGCCACTTTAAGTTGTTTGGGCTTGATCGTGGGCAAATGGGGAGCTAATAAAGGGTTTTAAGCTGCGGAATGGCATGATCAGACTTGAGTAAGGTAGCTAGTGTGGAGAATGTGTTCATGGGTTAGTCTGAAGGTAGGGCAACTAGTTAAGGGGCTGTTGTAGTCACTCAGGTAAAAGATAATGGAGTTCTGGACTGAGCCAAGTAGAATGTGTGCTCCTGGAGAATTAACAGTGCTGGAGGCCACCTTGACCCTGACCACTCAGGGAGCCCTTATCGCTTGCCGTGCCTGTGCAGAGTGCTTCATAATTTGACTTCATTCAACCCTTGTACAATCCTGCCATGCATTTTTACCTCTACCTATCAAGGGGACAAAGATCTACGCCTTCTGTTTCCCTGGAGGGTCTGGCCACTACCAAAATAAGATGCAGTTTAGGAAAGAGCACTGAAAAATGTAAGCTGCTCTCGTAGGGATGATTATAACTTGGAAGTGAATTAACAATTTACTCTGACTCCAGGCCACCCTGGAGGAGGTCCTAACATGGGCAAATTGGGAGTGGGTGATGTGGGGGGATTTCAGAGATCTCAGAGGACCCTCTGCCCCAAACTGCTTTCCCTGACAACCTGCAGATATCTAAAATTCTATGAGTCCTTAGCTAACACACAAGGCTACATGAAACTCTCTTATTAAGTTAAGGGGTGATGAATGCATTCATGTTGCAGAAAGACACTGTTCGTGAACGCCATTGGTACTGATTTATTTCCCTAGCCTAATTTCTTTGTCCATAAATATGAATTGTCATGCATTTTCTTCCATCCATCTACAGTCCTCATAAAACCCACAAGAGGTAGGTGGAGAGGTCTGGGATTATTATTCCCATTTAACAGATGAGGAAAAGGAGGAAGGCACTGGAAAGGGAGTGGCTTGTCTGAGGTAAACAGCAGAGCTAAGACTAGAGCCTGGGGCCTTCCTCCTGCAAGGGCTTCCTCTCTGGTGCTAGGCGCAGGTCCAAGTCCAGTCAGCTGTCCAACCTGAGCCTGGAGGTGGGAGGAGCAGAGGGCAGGGGAAGAAGAGGGGAAGGAGGGCATGGGTGTCCACCTGGTGGGAGCCCACCTGCCTGAAACTTTCTGGCTTTCTGTTAGCTGCAATCTCTTTGGGGTGATAGACTCTCCCTCTCCCAACCTAGGGACTTTCCTGGGGGCTCATTCATTGTATTTGCTTTCCACTCTGCCAACGCGATGGGAAAGTCAAGAAGCATTTGCTATGGGCTTTTTACTTTACTTATTTATTTTTTCAGATGAGTGAGGAAGGGAGATGGATCAAGGGGGAAATGTCAGGCCAGAAGAGAGGAGACAGGGAACATCACTGATAAAATCTTGCAGACCCTCTTCACGAGGCCTATTATTAAATGAGACCAATAATAATGGCGTTAAAAATCTTTTGTATCAGGAAAGTCTTTATGGCTCAGAAAACACTTTCATCTCCATCATCTCACTTAACCCCTTTCTAGTACTTTCCTGATAGATTTGTTGAGGGACAAAATGAGATAATATTATAAAGGATGTAGCAGACGTGCCCAACCATTAGGAGAAACTTTGGCCTCCTCTTCCTCCTTCATCCCTCCATTGCACTGGGGACAATTTTACTGATAGCATTCACAAGGGCTTGCATTTTTTGAGCACTGACACTGTGCTGAACTCTTTACAGGCCTTATTCTATTTAATCTTCATAACAATCCTCTATGAAGGAAATACCACTCTTCTTATATAGATGAGAATGCAGAGCCAGAGAAGTAAACTTGTAGTCAAGTTAGCACAGCTAGTATGTGCAAGAGCAGGATTTTGAATCCAGGCTGTCTCCAAACTCCTTGCTACTGCTCAGCTGCCCCTAAGTACTGTCTCCTTTCTCAGCCTCATATCTGTCTGGGTTCCCCTACCAGCACCCTTTCCCCTGAAACAGTGGCTCTCAACCTTCGCTACCCATTGGAATCCCTGGGAGACCTTTAAAAACACTGATGCCCAGGTCCACCCCCAGAAGTGCTGATGTCATTGCTCTGGGGTGTGGCCTGAGTCTTGGGACTTTTTAAAAGCTGTTCTGGTGATGTCAGTGTGCAGCCAGGGTTGAGACTCAGAGCTGTCAAGGGTTGGTAGCGGCATTTTCCTCCCCGCCTTTCACATGCTGACTAGGTTTTTGCTTAATCACGAAAACTTAGATTCAAATGCCTAAGAGATCAGGCAAGTAATGTAAAAACAGTCCAGCCAGCAGTTTAGAAGAACAAACAACAGTGAAAGTGTGACAATAAAGGCAACTGGCTTTGACCTCATATTGGGAGGTCATTAGGGAATGGTGAGGACGGTAGTAAACTAAAGAGCCCTCACCCATCTTAGGAGGAGCCACTCTACTCCAATAATTTCCTCCCTTCTGGGCCCAGTATGGCCGAGTCTTTATTTTTCTCAAGAGAAGATGGAAGTCAGTATTTATTATGGGAAATCTCCCCATTTTTAAATGTTGACAATCCATTTAAAAATATTAAAACACCATCTGGATTAAAGATGTTTAGGATTCAGATGTACCTTGGGGGCCACCACTTCATGTTCTCTGCATTAATTTTTTTTCTCTACAAACTGGTTCTTAAGGTTTATTTATCTGACCACAGATCACCTTGTGTTATTAATTTACATTAAAGAACTTAAAATTTTAAAACTGATAAATGTAATACATGTATTCATTATAGAAAATGCAAAACATGCACATAAAGGACAAATGAAAATTGTCTATTTCTTTCTACCCAGAAATAAACATGTTGTATATACTTTCAGTCTTTATTTTTCTGTCACATACAGATCTTTATTTATGGAGCATATTAAAAGTACAGATTCCTGGGGGCTGGCCCGGTGGCGTAGTGGTTAAGTGCACGCTCTCTGCTTCCGTGGCCTGGGGTTCACAGGTTTGGATCCCGGGCATGCACTGATGCACCGCTTGTCAAGCCATGCTGTGGTGGTGTCCCATATAACGTAGAGGGAGATGGGCACGGATGTTAGCCCAGGGCCAATATTCCTCAGGAAAAAAAGAGGATTGGCATCGGATGTTAGCTAATCTTCCACACACACACACACACACACACACACACACACACACACACACACACGAAAACCCAGATTCCTGGGGCCACTCTTGGGCTGATTCAGTAGGCCTGGGTGAGGCCTGGGAATCTGAGTGTGTAACATGTTTCCAGATGGTGATGATGTATGATTGACATTGCAGTGCTCTTTTCTTAAAAAATGAGCTTTAAAAACTTAAGCTGTAATAAAACTTTTCTTATGACATTTAGTATTCTATATAATTAATGCTTGTATAATATTTCATCATCTGAATATATCACGTTATTCTTTATCATTGGACCTTTACAGTGTAAACAATGTTTTATATGATGAATAATAGTGAAATGAACATCTCTCTAAATAAATTGTCTTGTATACTCATTTCATTAGGATAAATTACTACAAGTAGAATCATTGGTCAAAGAATATATTTTCAGGTTTCTGATATAAATGGTCAAATTGCCATCTAGAAAGGACTTAATTTACATGTTTGTCATCTGTAGAGAGCATCAGTTTCTCTACACCTCTGTCAAAACTGGGAATTATCATTTAAAAGATCAGTTCTCTAGAAGCAAATATAGTCATGTGTGGCTTAATGACAAGGATACATTCTGAGAAATGCATCGTTAGGTGATTTCATCGTTGTGCGAACATCAAAGAGCATACTTACACAAACCTAGATGGTATAGCCTACTACACACCTAGGCTTTATGCTACTAATCTTATGGGAGCACCATTGTATATGCAGTCCATTGTTGACCATATTTCATATTTTTTTGCTATTTATATCTCTGTTAATGATTGTCCATTTCTTACTTATTCCTGTTTATATTAAGGGTATTATATCTTTTTCTGTCATGTGTGTTGAAACCAGTTATTCCAATTTTTAAATTTGCCTTTTATTTTAAAGATATTTTTTATACTGAAATTCTAATTCAGTATAGTAAAATCTACAGATTCTTTTCCTTTATGTAGATGGCTTTTTCTCTATGTAGATGTTGTTTTCTTTATATGCTTGAGGGATTGTACAATCTCAAGTTAAAAAAAGTCACATACATTTTCTTCTACTTAAGAATTATACTTTAAATTTCATTCTTAAACACATTGCAAATTATTTATGCCATATAATGCAACATGCGGTTCAAATTTTTATTTCAGTTTCTTCCTTCACTATTGGAATAGTCAAGTTTATGTCTTTTTAAGTGACTTTTGTTGATTTATCTTTTCCTAGACAATAATCTATTTCAATAAGATTTTAAAAATTTATTAGCCTGGGTGATACAAAGTGTTCTTTATGGTGGAAAAAAAGAGTCTTTCTCATTTCTAATGTTTTGCATTCGCTTTAGCTTTTTTCTCAGTTAGATTTTCTAGAAGTATTTTTTTAAATTTAATGTCCCTTGGATAATGTTTCTATCAATCAAATTCATTAATTTTTGCTTTTGGATTTATTATTTTTGTTCATATCAGTTTATTCTTTTTCTAATATCTTGTCTTCAGTACTTAATCCATTTATTTCCACTTTTTCTTGTTGAATAATAATAATGAAGTTATAAATTTTAATATGTGTACAACTTTGGCTACATCTTGTATATTTCAATATGTGGAAGTCTCATATTTTATTATTCTTGAAATAATTTGTAATAATGATTTTGATTTTTACTTTCAGTAGTTAGTTAGGAGAGTGTTAATAATTTCTAAGAAGTTGGTATTTTAAAAACTTGAAACTCTAATTTCTAGTTTTATTGCATTATGATCTGAAATGTGATCTATACATTTATTTTTGCAGCTTATTGAGGTATTCATTGTGGCTTAATAAAAGATCAATTTTTATGACTCATGAGTGTGTCCCCTTATTGTAGGGTACCGAATCTGTTAAATCAACATAATTAATTTATATTATTCACATCTTTGTCTTAATTTTTATTCACTTTTCCAGTCAAAGATTTAAGTGTATTAAATTATCTACTATTAATTTTCTCCTCAATAGCTATATAATTTATTTCAAATAAGTTTCTTGATGCACAAAAATCTAATATTTTTCATTATGCATTTTATCATTTATAATATGATTTGTTTTATCTTCTTTAAGGCTTCTTTTATGAACATTGAGCTCTACTTTTCTGATAACAATATTGTGATCCTAACTTTTTGTTAAGTTGCCTGTCATGTCTTTCTCCATTTCTTTTATTTTTAAACTTTTTTTGGGTATGGGTTACTTGGTTTTAGAGACATCTCTTTTCAATAGCGTGGAATTTAGTTTTGTGTTGAGGGGAGGGTTTAGTCACTTTGAGAGTTTTTGTTGTGTAAGAGAATTGTTAAATTCATTTGTGTTCCTTTCTTTTAAAAAAATTTTTTTTGCATTTAAATTTATTTTATTGGGGTCATATTGGTTTACAACATTGTATAAAGTTCAGGTGTACATTATCATATATCAGTTTATATATTATATATCAGTATTATATGTGTAGATCACATCGTGCTCACTGCCAATAGTCTAGTTTTTATCCATCACCATACATATGTGCCCCTGTGCCCCTTTACCCCTGTTGCCCCTCTGCCACCCCCTTCCCCTCTGGTAACTACTAATCTGTTCTCTTTATCCATGTGTTTATTTATCTTCAACATACAAGTGAAATCATATGGTATTTGTCTTTCTCTGTCTGGCTTATTTTGCTTAGCATAATACCCTCAAGGTCCATCCATGTTGCGGTAAATGACACGATTTTGTCTTTTTTTTTATGGCTGAGTAGTATTCCTTTTTTATGGCTGAGTAGTATTCCATGGAATATATATATAATGGAATACTACTCAGCCATAATATATTATATATATATAATGGAATGCTACTCAGCCATAAAAAATATGTATTTATCCCACATATTCTTTATCCATTCGTCCCTTGATGGGCACTTGGGTTGCTTTCATGTTTTGGCTATTGTGAATAATGCTGTGATGAACACAGGGCTGCATAAATCTCTTTGAATTGTTGATTTCATGTTCTTTGGATAAATACCTAGTAGTGGGATAGCTGGGTCATATGGTATTTCTATTTTTAATTTTTTGAGGACTCTCCATACTGTTTTCCATAGTGGCTGCACCAGTTTGCACTCCCACCAGCAGTGTATGAGCGTTCCCTTTTCTCCTCATCCTCTCCAACATTTGTTATTTCTTTTTTTTTAATTTTCTTATTTATTACAGTAACATTGGTTTATAACATTGTATAAATTTCAGGTGTACATCATTTTACTTCTATTTCTGCATAGATTACATCATGTTCACCACCAAAATACTAATTACAACCCATCACCACACACATGTGCCGAATTATCCCTTTCGCCCTCCTCTCCCCCACTTCCCCTCTGGTAACCACCAATCCACTCTCTGTCTCTATGTGTTTGTTCAACATTTGTTATTTCTTATCTTGTTAATTATAGCCATTCTGATGGGTGTGAGGTGATATCTCATTGTAGTTTTGATTTGCATTTCCCTACCAATTAGTGACATTGAACATCTTTTCTTGTGCCTGTTGGCCATCTGTATACCTTCTTTGGAAAAATATCTTTTCATATCCTCTGTCCATTTTATGATTGAGTTTTTTTGTTGTTGTTGTTGAGTTGTATGAGTTCTTTATACATGTTGGAAATTAACCCCTTGTCGGATATATGATTTGCAAATATTTTCTCCCAGTTGGTGGGTTGTCTTTTCGTTTTATTCATGGTTTCCTTTGCCTTGCAGAAGCTCTTTAGTCTGACGTAGTCCCATTTGTTTATTTTTTCTTTTGTTTCCCTTGCCAGAGTAGACATGGTATTTTAATAGATACTTGTAAGACATGTCCAAGAGCATACTGCCTATATTTTATTCTAGGAGTTTTATGGTTTCAGGTCTTACATTCAAGCCTTTAATCTATTTGGAGTTAATTTTTGTGTATGGTATAAGATAATGGTCTACTTTCATTCTTTTGTGTGTGGCTGTCCAGTTTTCCCAGCACCATTTATTGAAGAGATTTTCCTTTCTCCATTGTACTTTCCTAGCTCCTTTGTTGAAGATTAGCTGTCTGTAGGTGTATGGTTTTATTTCTGGGCTTTCAATTCTGTTCCATTGATCTGTGTGTCTGTTTTTCTGACAGTACCATGCTGTTTTGATTACTATAGTTTTGTAGTATATTTTGAAGTCAGGGATTGTGATGTCTTCAACTTTGTTCTTTTTTCTCAGGATTGCTTTGGCTATTTGCATTTATTTCCTAATGTGTATAATATAGTCTTCTTTCATTTTATGTTATTTTATACTTCCTTGTTTTATTATTTTCTGTGTTTTATGGAGTATATGTTGTTATTTTTTCCTGTTTTTTGAATATTTCTATTTGATTACTTTAAATGTTTTTGAGAGCAATATTTAATCTATATTTATCTAATTTTCAGTCAAGAGCAAAGTTGTATTTACTTTAAAACATTTAGCACACTTTTAGTAAACTGATCTCCTACAGGCACATCTCACTCTTCGTTCATGTAACCTTGAGATTTAGATCTAGATTATTTATGCTACATTAGTAATTTTTATATATTCTATTTCAGTAATAATTTCTTACATTATTTTATCTGGAGTTATAATTATTGAGAATCGTCTCTTGTTACCTGATTTCAGTGTTTACTTTCAGTCTTTTTATACCATCAATCATCTACTTTTGAGGTCTTCCTTTTCTTTTTTCTCCTCAATTCTTTGCCCTTTGGGATATACCTTTAAATAATTGTTTTAAAGAAGTGAGCATGGATAGCACGTTTTTCTGAGCCCTTGCCTACCTAGCACAAATGGACCAAGTATGATTCTTAGGTTATGACTCATTTCAGAACAGAAATATGGGAAATTCTTGTTTTTTGTTTCCTCATAGGAATCCCATTTTTTCTTCATTTTTTAAATCACTGCATGCATGTAGCATTACTCTGTTTATTCGTATAACTTTTAAAAAGATCATGTTATTTATTTATTTTTCTTTTGAGGGTGGCTTTGAATGGAATTGATCTGGAAACCAGTGGATCTTTTCAATCTGTGTATTCATGAGTCTTTTCCATCTGAGCACAATTCATTTTTATTTTATCTTTGGTATCGCTCCTATTTCTTTTATTCTAATGCCATTTTCAGAAATGCTAACTATCTACACATTAGCTTTTTTTTTTTTTAGATTTTTCATTTATTTATTTTTTCCCCCCAAAGCCCCAGTAGATAGTTGTATGTCATAGCTGCACATCCTTCTAGTTGCTGCTGTATGTGGGACACGGCCTCAGCATGGCCGGAGAAGTGGTGCATCCGTGCGTGCCCGGGATCCGAACCCAGGCCGCCAGTAGCGGAGCGCGTGCACTTAACTGCTAAGCCACGGGGCCGGCCCTACATATTAGCTTTTTATTTTTTTTTTCTTTCAATTTTCTCATGGTTTTTATATTTTTCCTTTCTCTCTGCAGTCTGGGAGAGCATCTCACATTGCTGTCGTGATTTTCTGCTTTATCAATTCAGCTTATTTACTGCCTCTCCTGTGTATTTTGATTTCTGTGATCATATTTTTAGTTTTTTTATATCTTAAAAAACATTCGTTCATTTTTATTTCATTCTATCCTTTTATCTCATTGGGTTATATTGTATTTATCTTTTCATATTGGCCATCTGTCCTAATGGCTTCCTGCTTGTTTCATGGATGCCAGATCTTTGTGCTCTCTGTGAAAACATAAAAGAATTTTCTGAAATTTTCTTCTGTATCTTGCCATAGATTATTTCTGGGGTCTTTAGGATAATCTTCCTTTTCCTTTGTTCGGCATTGTTTTTTTTCCCTAGAGCCTGTAATGTTTTTCACACTAGTTATCCTTCTAAGTATCTCAAAACCTTTAGTTTGTCAATATTCAAGTATATCGCCTTTCCCTGGCTCTCATCCAAGTGTATTTGTGTGTGATGGGTCAGCTTTACAACCAGAGGACAAAGTGATGTGAACAGCTCACCATATGATTTCTAGTTTCTTAAACATTCATCTATGACAGTGGTTCTCAACGGAGGGTGATTTCATCCCCAAGGGACATTTGATAATGTTTGGAGACATTTTCAGTTGTTACAAACTGGGGAGAGGTGTGTGTGCCATTGCTGTCTAGTGGACAGAGGCGAAAGATGCCGCTGAAGACCCTACAATGCATGAGATACTCTCAACAAAAAAGAATTACATGGCCCCAAGTGTTAACAGTGCCAACACTGAGAAACTGATCTATGACACTCTGTGCTCCTGAAGTAGCATTTCATCCTAGTCCCTCTACCTTTCTTTCTGATACTCTGAATCCATGGAACATATGTAAAATCCAATTTTCAGCATATATTGCTACCAGAAATCCTTTTTTCTTTTCATTTTCCAGATTGAATTACTTTATGTATAAGAATGACATGTTCCAGGATGCAGTTGACCATTGCCAGCTCTCTCTGCTTCATGCTCACTGATTTACTCTCCCTCAAAGGATGTAGAACTAGGGCGTTAGGAGTAGCAGTGTGAGAATGGGTGGATCTGGGAGGAGTTTGTTCATTCATGCAGTCATTTGGCAGATATTGCATTATTGTGCACAAGGTACCAAACGCTGCTCCAGCCTCGTCACAAGGCAGCGTCCACGTAATCGCAAGATGGCTACTCAGTGATGTGCTTGAGTCTCTGAGTAGGGCAGATAGTGGGGAGACACTTGTTAGGGTTTAGGGTTTCATGAGATGAAACCTGAATATCTTCAGGCAAGGCTTTGGTAAATTTTTCTCCAGCAACATCAGCTGCCTCACAATTAGTAAACATTCCTACCAGATTCTGTTTTTCTTTTTCATTGTGCACTTTTGTGTGTTTTTGTCTGTCTTCTGGATATTTCAGTGGAAGGTTGACAAAGCCTGCATCAGCGGCTAATAAGCAGATGCATTTTAGAGTTCTGTTTGATTTTTAATAAGTACATATTAAGTCTCCCTACCAAACTCTTAGCTCCGCGAAAGAAGAAACTACATTTTATTTGTCTTTGTGACCCTCCTGGAATCCTGTACAGAGTGATGTTGGGCAACTACTTGTTCAATGAATAGATTTTATCTGCATTTGTAACATAAGGACCAGAGAGAATTGATCGCATCTCTCTTTGGAATTTACAGTGTGGCTGACGTGAGGGTTAGTGACTTGGCTCTAAAGACGGGGTTTGTGGAGAGTCTGGGCAGTGTCGCCTGAAGCTCTAATGTGGACATTTTGATGCTTGTCTCTGCAGAAGCTTTTAAGCTGCTTTCCCCAAAATCATCTGCAGAAAAGCCCGTATGAGGGCCAGCCGCAGCTGCAGTTAGAGCTGCTTCCTTTCTGTATTTTATTGAATAGGAGAATATTAACTCCAGGACCATCTGGCCAATAAGAAAAAGCCAAGGCAGGCACCATAAACATGGGGCTGGATCATCTTCTTTAGCCCCAGAGTACCCTTTTTTCCCCCTCTTGGCTGTGTGTGGCCTCCCTCTCTTTCTGGGTGAGCCCTGCAGTCATGACACCACTGGCACGGACTCCTGGAGCCCCTCAGGGATGCATGCAGGGAGGCATTATGGAGTTCAGTGGGCTAGACAATCTTTGGGGCATGTCTGCAAAGCACTCGGGCACAGAAGCTGAGGAAAGACAGCGGGGTCGGGGAGCGGGAAGGGCAGGTAAACATCTCTCACCCAGATGAAGAGGAGAGGAGACTGCACACCTGGTTACTCCAAACACCATCTTCCTGTGTATTTCCTCAAAGAGGACCTTTTAGGGCCTGGGAAGTCACTTCCCTGTGCCATAATTTTTGTTTCTAAGTACCTGGCCTAGTGGATATGACCTGGGACTTGGGTTTAGAAATCCTGGTTCTAATCCTGACTGCCACTCATCAGCTGTGTGACCTTGGGTAAGCTGCTTTCCCTCTCTTGGTCTCACATTGCCTCATGTATAAGTAAGGAGATTGGATGGAGAATCTGAAAAATTCTGATTCTGTGGCATGGAGAGGCATTTCCTATCATGGTGTAGAAATGAGGTTTTGGTCAGCAACTTTGGCAGGGCTTTTGAGAGCTTGGTCATACTGGTAAGTAGACACAGGCAGAGGGTCCCACCAGCTGAAGGATCCATGTGTGAGAGTAAAGCTGCTTCTCTCGCTTTCTGTCTCTCTTCAACCCCCTTCCTTCCTTCTACCCCCAGCACCTCGTGCACGTGACTGATTCCATCCCCTGCCTCTTCAGCACTGCCCTGTGGGTCACTGAACATCCTAAGTGTGCCTCAGTCCCAAAGCTGTCCCTCTGATTTTTAAGGAGCAGAGTCATCCTCAGATCGTGGGGTGTCAGGGGCAGTCACCACGATAAAGATAATGCTATGAGGATGGCACTATTATATATGTGGACATTATAGGAATGACCATCATTTGTTGAGTACTTACTGTGTGTGGGGAATGGTACCAAGGGCTTTACTTGAATAACAACACTAATAATAGCTAATACTTATTAATGCTTATTATGTGCCAGTGCCAGGTACTGTTGTAAATATTTCACATATATGTTAAATCACTGAATCTTCATAACTATCGATTGCAGTAGGTTCTGTTATTAGCATTTTACAGATGACAAAACTGAAGCACAGAGAGGTTAAGTGACTTTTCCAAGGTCACACAGCTAGTAAATAGTAGAACTGGGCTTAAACCCACATAATCTGACTACAGAGCCCATGCTTTTAACTACTGCATTATACAGGCTCCATTGTCTTTTTTAGTCATCCCAATCCTGTGAAGTGTTTAAATTGAACTGTCTTAGTATTACAGACGAGCAAGCTGAGCCTTAGAGTGAGTATGTAGCTTGCTTTAGGTCACACAGCTGGAGCTAGGATTTAAACTCAGGTACGAGTGACTTTAAGCCCAAGTTTCTAATCACTTTCTTGTCGACAAATTCTCCTCTGATGAAACAGCCCCATGAGAAAGCTCTGCTGATTTTATCACGCCCACTGCTCAGATGAGGGAGTTGAGGCTCAGAGCAGTGAAGTATCTTGCTCAAGGTCACACAGGCCTTTATACTTCCTCTCCAGTCCCTAGTCATTCATCCATACCTCATCCTATGTCCCCAAAGAACGACCACCTTTCCTTCCACGTTGAGAGATGAGGCTGGCCATGGAAATATTCATTGCAGAGAAAACACGGTGTCTGACATTCTCACTCTGGTGTAGAGGACAGACACGAGATGCCTTTTATGAAAGCCGTCTTTGATAAAGGGAGAGGAGGACAACAGGAAGCCATCAAGTCCCCGGGCGGGAGGCGAAGGCTTGATGGATGGCGGAGAGTTTGCGCAGAAGGCGGAGGCTGAGCAGGTTGACGTCAAACCCGCAGCTGCACAATTTTAACTGGGAGCTGGCTTCCTTTAATGCGCACCTTTTCTGCATTGAATCAGTTTTCTCTCTGCAAATTTGGGTTTCCTGCAGCACGGCTACATTTCCAACCCAGCCCCATTGCCAAGAGTCCAGTTTCCATCCTGAGAAGGGGGAGGGGGTTGGATCTCAACCCATCTCTCTGGGGGCTGTTGAGCAGCCCCGTCTCAATGCAGAGACAGCCACGCACGTGCGCAGGAGGGAAACGCGTGGGTTGGGTGGCTGCGGGGATGCTGCAGATGGAGGTTGCTGGGCTGCGGTTGGGGCCGAGTGGAGACCTGAGTCACCTCAACCCTGATCTGCCACCCCCACCTTCACCAGCCTTGCCTGGCAGCCTGTAGCCCTTAGTCTGGGCAGAAGAGAGTGCTCCTCACTGCTGCTCCCAGCGATGCGTGGACTGGGAGAAGGCGAGACAGGACCAACGCAATGCGGAGGCAGCCAAGGCAGCCCTCTGGGCTCTCAGGCTGGGGGCGGAGGAAGGCAGAACAGAGAGGGTGGGTGACCTGTCAGGAGCTGGACAGCTGGTCAGCAAGGGTGGTCATTCAACCCATTTCCTTTTATGGGATAGGAGGCAGGTGGGGGGTGGACAGAGCATTATTCCCATAGAGCTAGGATGATTCAGAATGAGGCAGAGGTCAGGGATCAGGCAAGAGCTAGGATGTCAGCATTAGGTGACCTCCATGACTCGGGTTATGAGGGCATTTTCCAGTCACCATAGAGACCCTGAGGTATTTTGGACTGAAGGGTGGGGGGAGGAGGACAAGATCCTTTATGTTTGGTGGCTGGGAAAACAAAATAAGCTCCTAAAAACTAAGTTTAGAGTTAAGAGAATGAGGGTTGCCTTCCTGCCGCTGCACTAGTTTGTTCTATGACCTGTGCAAATCACGTCACATCCTGGGCCATCTGTGATGGGCACATTAGCTATTCTGCTTCCTTTGCAGGTTTGACACAAGTATCAAGCAAAGTGCATCACAAACAGATTTGCCATAACATCACGAACGTGGCAAATCCCACACCTTGCTCTCTGTGGAGAGCTGTAAAGTGACCAACAGAGAGGGCTGGAGTTGGGGAAATTTCACATCTCCCCGACTTGGGATTCATCTGTGCCGCTCATGAGGCATTGCATGGGAGGTCGTATACAAGTAATGACAGAGCCAGAATGAGTTGTCCAGGTGACACTTTGTGACAGACAGTAACCAGAATCCCAACCTCCAGTTCTTGGTGGTGGGGCTGCGCCTGCTAGATAATATTGCCATGCTAAGCTCTTGAATAACTGTGAGGTTTCCTACATCAGGGCAAAAATTTCCTTGCTGCCCCTGGTACAATCAGCTTTTTCCCCCTGGACAGCAGTCTGAGCAAGTGATTGATTCTCAGTGACACTTGATGCTGATCCATGGTTGACAAAAACATGATTGACCAGAAAATGGGAAACAGACCCAGGGAAGAGTGGAGCCGAGGAAGACTTATGGGTCAGCTGGCCCACCTCTGTCCTTTTATTGTAACACTGGCTTCTGTTTATTCATCACTTATTATGTGCATGTGCTGCTATGTTCTTTCTGTGGGTGATCTCATGTAATTCTGTGAAGTCAGAACCTTTACTCTGTCCTCTACAGATGAGGAATTAAGGCCTGAGATCACACAGCTAGAAGTGGAAGAGGCAGAATTTGAGCCCAGGCAGGGGAAGCTGTTGACCAAGGTTATCCAGCCAGTGGCAGAGCTGGGCCAGAAGCACGGAATTTCAGAGCTGGGAAGAAATTGAGGGTTCTTCAACATTAAACTCCTTCTTGTGCAGATGAAGATACTGAGATGTAAAAAGGGTGAGGCTGCCCCAAGGTTCCCCCATGAGTCGCTGGCGGAACTGGGATGGGAACTCAGGTCTCCTGACTATCCGCCAGTGCCCTTTCTTTTACTTAGGGTCCCCAAGTCCAAGTAAGTCCAGATTGAGTGAATTCATCACTCATTCACTTCTCTAAGAAACTAGAGAGGAAAAGAGAACTGACAAATTCTCTTCTCTTAGGACCCATATGAGACAGCTTATGAAGGTGACTTTTAAAAACAAGTGAGTCTTTGAGCCAATAATGTGAGCAGAAAGCCACAGCCTACTCTACCAATGTGGAATTGCATCAGAGACACATCTTACCCAGAAACATGCCTAGCCAAAACAAAATAACCGAAACAATAACACAACGACAGAGGCATGCACGAGAAAACAACAATTTAAATAGTAAAGGCAATTCTACCTACCATTGCCTCCTATGATGGAATGCTCCAGAGTAAACGTGAGATGGGAGATATGAAAGACATGGGTTCAGTTGGTCTTGATTTCTGTGGTTTCTCTTAGTGTGAACATTTTGCCACATATGCTGGGTGATATGCCAATGTTTAAAGATTTGAGTTTTTACATACAGCATAGTTGTCTATACGTATTGTCATCCAGTGTTGATACGAAAGATCACATTTGCTATGTTCTACTTATGAGCGATTTATGGGGTTTTCAAAGATAATTGTGATTAGGCATTGTTTTCACTCTTTGCTTTGACTTCAGAAATTAACTCCATCTGTGAGCATCCCTGAAAGGCTTTCTCTGCTGCTCAAAAGGCTCCTAAGCCAGACTGCCGTAGTGTCTGATATTCCATCATTATTCACTTGTTTAAGGCAATGAAGACTCATCTGACAAAAAACCTCAGTAAGTCATTAATACTTTTGATGGACTGATTTTCAAAAGAACGTGAAGCCTGATGGCGTGGGATATGGTACAGATATATTTTGATTATGGGGGATAAATGAAGAAAGGGGTGAGAAATACGGATGACTAGACTAAGGATAGCAATCTAAAAGAGGAGATGAGAGGATGCAACACCAATATCCCCCATCTCCTGGTTTCCCTCAGGGCAGCCCTACCGATGCCACTTCCCCCAAATACTTCTGTTTATTTGTTTTTCCTTCTGTCTCTAAAATTAGCACCTGATATTTGAGTCCAACTTCTTTTTGCCATTCCTCTGCTTTGGGAACTGAATTACTTCCTGTTGCAGGCAATGATTCCTAACATTCATTATCTACTCCCTTGAGTATGTTAGAAAACTGCGGAACCTCTTCTGGGAAGTACGCACATGTCTCTGAAGTTTTACCTAGAAATCCAGAGGGTCATCTGGCCCTAAGGTTAGAAGCCTCTAGTCCACCTAGTGGAATGTATAATGCATGTGGAGTTAGGGGAGTAGGTCCTAGCTCTGGTTTTTACCAATTACCCACTATGTGTCTTTGGGGAATTTTCTTCTCTGAGCATGATTTTCTTAATTTATAGAATCGAGGATGACCCAAGATGATGTGGACAGGGAAGTTCAAACCCCAATCTTCAGAGAAGCCCTAGGGGAAGAAATTGGGGTAGGAGGAGGCTGCTGGTGAGGCTTCTCATTCTCCATTCTTGAATCTGAGCAACCTCCGACCACTGGAGTTCTGTCTGGTTAACACTGGAAATCTGAAGGGCTCAGTGATATCTGGCTGGTCTTCTTAGCTCATCATGGAGTGGGAGAGGGGGTCAGGCTTCACTTTGGGTAAGTGACTCTCAGTGCCCCTACATGCTTGAATATTCATGTGCTTTCTTCTGCCCACCGCATTGTTCAGTCTTCCCCGCTGGCTTGTCTCCTGGGTCTGAGGCCCCAGCTCCTTTAGGAGAAGGTCAGGCTCTATTACTGCTGGGTGGAATGGCTTGGTTTTGTTTAACTCCTTGAGAAAAATAGTGCCCAGGTTGAAGAGGCAGGAGGCGGGGAGAGACTGGGGAAGGGGTCCTCCAGCTGAGCTGTGCCCTTTTGAGAGGTGAAAGGAAGATTTATGATGCCATTTGTCAACTGAAAGATGGATGACGGTACCCAGACTGTGAACTCCGTGTTTGAAGTAGTAGGTTATGGTAATAAACGGGGCCCCTGGAGATGCCGCTGTTGATGGTGGGGATCACCTCTCTTAACAACATGGTTCCCAAGCCCCCTCCTTTCTCTTTTTCCCCTAATGGGCCTTCTTTGTTCCTCTGCTGAGTCTGTCATTCTGTTTTGAGCATAGCCAACTGCTGATTGATTGTCTGTGTTCATGAAGGGAGTGTCATCATGCTGAGAAGAAATCTTTCATGTAAGTGTCCTGGAAAAATGAAACAATGGGAAATGCAAAAGCAATTTATTTTTGGCTTCAGAATTCTCATGCTTTGCTTGAACTATTGGGAACAGCCTTATGCATATGATCCCCCTTATTTTATGTCTACCTTTGATCTTCCCTCCTTTAGCACCATCCAGCCAGGAGCTACAGAAGAGAGAGGAACTGGAAGTGCTCTCAAAGAATGCTTCTAGAATGCTAGATAGGATACCACTCCTGGGAAGAGGTCTTTGAAAACAAGGACTTCAGGATCAAATACTTTTGGGAACTGCTGTATACACATCATGGTCATACAGAATTAAAATGCACATGCCATATGAAAGGTTGGGAAAGTCTTATAGTAAAGAATACAGTTTTAGTTTAGAGTTTCCCATCCTTTTGATCACAGAACCCTTTTTTTTTTACTTAACACTTACTAAGCCCTTGCAGACTTGGTGTCATTCGGAGCTTACTTTGGGAAGCCTTGATGTTAATATGGGGAATTAGCAATAACTAGTGTCCAAGCCAACCCAATTCTCCAAGTAGAGTGCAGATTAGATGTTTTTCAGCCCAGTATTGGTGCAGATGTGATGTATGACTTTTGCGATCTTTCCATATCTTGGTTTTTTAATAATCCTGATATGTAGAGTTGATCCTGTTTAAAATGGGTCCTTGCTGGAGTGTGGTTATAAATAGGTCTGTTGTAACACTTTTGTTTAAAGCCTCTTTATTGAGATATAATCTATATTGAAACATAGTCTCTTATAATATAAGAGGTATAATATCTCTTTATTGAGATATATTATTGTAATAAATTGAACATATTTAAAGTGTACAATTTGATACATCTTGGCATAGTTAAACATCTTTAAAACCATACTGCAGCCAAGATAATGAACACATTCGTCACCCCAAAAGTTTCCTCATGCCCCCCTCCCGTTTTTTTTGCTGAGGAAGATTTGCCCTGAGCTAACATCTGTGCCAGTCTTCCTCTATTTTGTACATGGGTTGCCACCTCAGCATGGCTGCCGACGAGTTGTGTAGGTCCATGCCTGGGAACCAAACCTGGGCCACCGAAGTGGAGTGCACTGAACTTAACCACTAAGCCACAGGGCTGGCCCTTCATGCTCCTTTTTAACCTCTTCTTTCTGCTCTGCCCATTCTTGTGCTGCCTCCCTCTCTCCCCACCCCCAGGCACCCACTGATCTGCTTTCTGTCACTATGGATGAGTTTACATTTTCTAGAGTTTTCTATAAATGGAATTATGAAATATGTGCTTTTTTTTTGCCTGGCTTCTTTCAGCATAATTATTTTGAGATTCATCCATGTTGGTGTATGCATCAATCATTCATTCATTCTTATTGCTGAGTAGTATTCCATCGCATGGAGTTTGTTTATTCATTCACCCGTTGATGGACATTTGGGTTGTTTCCAGTTTGTAGCTGTCATATATAAAACTGCCATGAGTATTTGTGTACAAGTCTTTGTATGGACATACGCTTTTATTTCTGGGACACATGTCACTTGGTCATGATGTATTATCCTTTTTATATAGTATTGGATTAGATTTGCTAAAATATTGTTAAGAATTTTTGTATGCATGTTCATGAGGGATATTGGTCATTTTCCTTCCTGTTATGTCTCTCTCTGGTTTTGGTATTAGAGTAATGCTGGCTTCATAAAATGAAATAGAAAGTATTCTCTCCTCTCCAGTTTTCTGAAAGAGTGTGTATAGAATTGGTATTTTTTTTTTAAATGTTGGTAGAATTTACCATTGAAGTCATCTGGGCCTGGGGATTTCTTTGTGGGAAGGTTGTAACTATAAATTCAATTTATTTCATAGATATATGGCAATTTGGGTTATCTATTTCTTCTTGAATAAACTTTGGTTATGGGTAGGTTATGGTAATAAATGGGGCCCCTGGAGATGCCGCTGTTGATGGTGGGGATCACCTCTCTTGTATCTTCCAAGGAATTTGCCTATTTCATCTAAATGATCAAATTTATTGGCATAAATCTTTTATATCATTCCTCTATTTTCCTTTTAATATATGTAGAATGAATTTATAGTGATATTACTTTTCATTCATGATTTTGGTAATTTGTGAATTTTCTCTTTTCCTCTTGATCAGCCTAGCTAGAGATTTATCAATTTTAATGATCTTTTTAAAGAACCTGCTTCTGGTTTTATTGATCTTCTCTATTGTTTTTCTGTTTTCTCTTTCATTGGTTTCTGCTTTGGTCTTTGTTTCTTTTCTAGTTTCTTATAGTGGAAACTGAGATAATTGGTTTTCTCCTTTTCTAGTATAGATACTTCACGCTATACCTTTCCCTCTAAGTATAAATTTTGATTTGTTGCATTTTCAATCTTATTCAATTCAAATATTCATGGCAACTTATATGTAACAGCTAATTAACATTTTTGTTTCTTCTTTGGCCCATGAATTATTTAAAAGCATATTAATTACTCTCCAGATCTTAAGGTATTTTTCAGATATATCTCTGTTATTGTTTTCCAATTTAATTCCACTGTGATCAGAACACGTATCTTATAAGACTTGAATCCTTTAGAATTTATCGTGACCTGTTTTATGGCCCAGCATATGCTCTATCTTGAAAAATGTTCTGTGTGCACTTGAATAGAACATGTATTCTGCTGTTTTGAGGTGGAATGTTCTACAAATGTCAATTAGGTTAAGTTGTTTGACAGTTTTGTTCAAGTCTTCTATAGCCTTACTGGTTTTTGGTCTACTTATTCTATCAATTATTAGGTAATTTCAATAAAGGTGCTGAAATCTCCGACTGTAATTGTGCATTTGTCTATTTCTCCTTGCAGCCTATCAGTTTTTGCTTCATGCATTTTGATGCTCTGTTACTAGGTGTATAAACATTTAGGATTGTTGTGTTCTCTTCATGAGTCTACTCCTTTATCATTTTGAAGTGACTTTCTTTATCTCTGGTAATATTCTTTGCTCTAGAATATATTTTGTCTGATATTGATAACCACTCTAGGTTTCTTTTGATTCATATTAGGGTGATATAGCTTCATTCATCCTTTTACTTTTAACCAATCTACATCTTTATATTTAAAAAGATTTCTTGCAGGCGGCATATAGATAGGTCTTGCTTTTTTACGTGATCTGAAAATCACTGCCCTTTAATTGGGGATTTAGACTATTTACACTTAATATGATTATTGATATGATCAGGTTTAAATCTACTTTCTTACTATTTGTTTGATTTGTCCCATCTGTTATTTGTTCTCCTTTCCCTCTTTTTTCTGCGTTCTTTTGGGTTAATTATTTTTTATGATATCTTTGTTGGTTTATAAGCCATAACTGTTTGTTTTGTTGTTTTAGAGGTTGCTTTAGGGATTATAGTATACAACTTTAATGTATCACAGTCTACCTTCAGGTGAGATTATGTTAATTCATATACGGTATAAGAACTTTACAATAATATACTTTCATTTTTCCCCTCCCAGACTTTGTGCTGTTATATATTTTACTTTTCTTTGTTATAAGCTCCATGATTATTTGTGTGAAAAGTCAGTTATCTTTTAAAGAGATTTAAATAACAAGAAAAATATCTCGTATGTTTGTCCACATAATCACCATTTCCAGTGCTCTTTATTATTTTGTACTAATCCATTTTTCCATTTGTTATTATTGTCCTTCTGGCTGAAGGACTTTCTTTAATATGTCTTGTAGGTCAGGTCTGTTGATGGTAAATGTTTTCAGGTTTGTATGTCTGGAAAAGTCATTATTTCATCTTCATTTATAAAAGATATTTTTGCGAGGCATAAAATTCTAGATTGACCATTTTTTTCCTTTACTTTAAACATGTTAAGCCACTGTTCTCTTGCTTGCATTGCTTTTGATGAGAAATCTGCTGTCATCCTTATTTCTGTTTCTGTGAATGTAATGTTTCTTTTTTTCTTTGGCTGCTTTTAAGGTTTTTTTTTTTTTTATCCTTGTTTTGAGTAATTTGATTCTAATATGCCTCAGTGTAGTTTTCTTAATGTTTTTTGTACTTGGGGTTTGTTGAACATCTTTGATCTATGGGTGTTATAGGTTGAATTGTGTACCTCCAAAATTAATATTTTGAAGTCCTAACCCCCAGTACCTCAGAATATAACCTTATTTGAAAATAAAGTTGTTGCAAATGTGATTAGTTAAGATGATGTTATTAGGGTGGGACCTTATAAATGGGGGAAATTTGGACACACACACACACACAAACACAGGGAAAATGTCGTTTAAAGATGGAGGCAGAGATTGGGGTGATGCTTCTACAAGCCAAGGACTGCCAAAAATTGCCAACTAGCACCAGATGCTAGGGGAGAAGTATGGAACAGATTCTTCTTTATATCCCTCAATAAGAACCAACCCAGTCAACACTTTGATTTTAGACTTCTAGCCTTCAGAACTGTGAGATAATAAATTTCTGTTGTTTAAGCCATCCAGTTTCTGGTACTTTGTTCTGGTAGCCTTTGCAAACTAACGTAATGGTTTATAGTTTTCCTAAAATATAGATACACCTTTTCAAAATTATTTTCTGTCTCCCACACCCTATTCCCCTTTCAGGAACCACAGTACCTTGGATGTTAGGCCACCTCAAGTTTTATTTTGTTTTGAATCTTTTTTCTCTGTTTCATTTTGTATAGTTGCTATTTATATTCAGTAATGCATTGCTTAATGACAGGGATACGTTCTGAGAAATACATCATTGCTGATTTCATTGTTCTGTGAATATCATAGAGTGTACTTACAAAAACCTAGATGGGATAGCCTACTACACACCTAGGCTATATGGTACTAATTTTATGGGACCACTATTGTATGTGCGGTCCTTTGTTGACTGAAATATCATTATGCAGCACATGACTGTACAAGTTTACTAATATTTTCTTCTACAATAACTAATCTGTCATTAATCCTATTCAGTGTACTTTTCATCTCAGATATGTGGTTTTTATTTCTAGAAGTTTAATTTCAGTCATTTATAAATTTCTTCCACATCACTACATCTTTAATTTTTCCTCTAACTCTGTGCACATAGGGAATATAGTTATAATGTTTCAATATTCTAATCTGCTAATTTTAATATTCATTGTCAGTATTGCATTGGTTTTGGTTGGTTGATTTTTCTCTTCATTATGGGTTATATTTTTCTGCTTATTTGCCTGGTAATTTTTTATTGGAAGACAGACACTGAATTTTATTTTGTTAGGTGCCAAATATTTTTGTATTCTATAAATATGCTTGAGTTTCGTTTTGGGAGATAGTTGAGTTACTTGGAAACAGTTTCTTTTGGGTTGCTTTTGAGATTTTCTAGGTGACACTAAAGCAACTTTTATTCTAGGACTTGTAATTCCCTATTGCTGAGGCAAAACTCTTCTGAATTATCTACTCAGTGCCCCATAAATTATGAGATTTTCCAGTCTGGCTGGTGAGAAATAGCTTTATTCCCAGCCCTCTGAGACCACTGAATATTGTTCCTTTTAAATCCTTTCAGGTGGTTCCCTGGCCTTCTGTAATTTCGTCCTACACATGTGCTAATCAGTACTCTGCTGAATACTGGAGGAGAACCATGTGCTCGTCTATGAAATTCCCTCTCTTCAGCTCTCTCCTTTCTGGTTCTCTGACCATTGAACTCAAGGCTCCTTGGTCTGCCCAACTCTCAGCTAAGTCTCCTCAATCAGGGAACACATTGGGCTCTGCTGCATCACCTAAGACATGGCCTGGAAATTCTTCAAGGCAGTAAGCAGGGGTAATCCTGGGGCTCATCTGGTTTGTTTCCCATCTCAAGGATCATTGTCCTTTATTGCCTAATATTCAATGTCATGAAACCTATTCTTTTCATATATTTTGTCTAATGTTTTAGTTCAGATGGGAGGGTAAATCCAGGCCCTATTACTCCATCTTGGATAAAAGCAGAAATTGGTAATACTTTTCAATCAGTAATAATCATATCTTGAGTGATTGTCATGGTCTAGGACTTTGCCACTACACCATGCTCATAAGAAAGATGATGTCTTACAAAAAAAAAAAAAGATTGCAGCAATTCAGGATTAAAGACCTTTGACACAAGGATGTTGAAAAAGACAGCACAGATCTCAGATTTATAATTGTAATATGAATGACCAGTATACTTGGTGGTTTGGCCATGAAATATAAGTGAATGAGGTTATGAACTGAAGACCTGTCTGGCATATTTACTTTTCTCTCTCCATGGAAGTGGACTGTAGGTCTGACTCTAGCTGTCTGTCTCATTAGGGCATACAGTTGAGTGGATTAGGGTGAACCAGTATGGTGTATCAGAAAAAGACCAAATCAAAGAATAGTGAGTCAGAAGATGTGATTTTTTTTTTTCCCCGAGGAAGATGCGCCCTGAGCTAGCATCAGCTGCCAAACTTCCTCTTTTTTTTTTGCTTGAGGAAGATTAGCCCTTAGCTAACATCTGTGCCAGTCTTCCTTTACTTTATGTATGGGACACTGCCACAGCATGGCTGGATAGTTGAGTAGGTCCATGCCCAGGATCCAAACCCACGAACCTGAGCAGCTGAAGCAGAGTACGTGGAACTTTAACCACTTAGCCACAGGGCCAGGCCCAGAAGACATGATTTTGAGTCCCAACTCACTTAGTAGCTCTGTGACCTTATATGAGTACCTTACCATTGTGGAACTGTTTGCTTATCTGTGAAATGGGAACACTAATTGCAGCCTCTGTATATCTCGGTTGATATGAGCATCTTGTGAGACAAGGGATGTGAAAGTGATTTGTTTGTAATAAACCACTAGGGTATATGTTGTCACTAAAAATCAGAAATCTAAGTGCATTCTGCTTTCATAATAAAGCTCAAAGCACAATCTGCTAGGAAGAGTACAACCAACAAGAGTCATCTTTGAATCCCTCCACTGCATTCAGCATGAAGCTTTGCACACAGCACATTTCTTCAGTGAAGGATCAGATAGGCTCATCTGCACAGCACAGTGCTGTGTAAGCATGGAAATTTTAGCACCACCAATAGCAGCATAACCCTGTGTAGTACTCACTCTCTACCTTGAATAAAGAAATTCATTACATGTCAGAGTTGGAGAAACTTTAGAAAAGAAGTTACAGTCTTGTAGTCTGTGGGCCACATATTCATAGACATTTTTGGATTGTACAGTATTTTATTCATTTATTTCCAGAAAATTTTATTTTACTTTATTTTCTTCCAGTTTCATTGAGATGTAACTGACATACAACATTGTATCAGTTTACGGTGTACAGCATAATGACTTGAGATATGTATATATTGTGAAATGATTACCACAATAAGTTTAATTAACATCCATCACCTCATATAGTGACAAAAAAATCTTTTTTCCTTGTGATGAGAACTTTTAGGATCTACTGTCTTAGCAACTTTCAAATGTACCATGCAGCATTGTTAACTATTGCCATCATGTTGTACATTACACCCCTGGTGTACACATGAATAAATTATGGGAGGAAATTTTGGCAATAGTGAAATGATCTCAGATATAACTTAGTTTAATATGTTTAATTTAGAGATAAACAAAGGCCCAGAGAAAGTAAATGTTTCTCATGGACAAACAGTAAGTTAATACTAGAAACTAGGTCTCTTAATTCCTGCTTCATCATATAGCCATGCATCACCCCCATCACAGACCTTGCCTGTCTATGTTCTGTTTTTAATTTTTGTCTTTTTCATTTTCTCATTCACCATGCACACTCTCTGAGAAAAGGGACCTTGTCTGTCTCAGTTACTACTGTATTCCCGGAACCTAAAACACTCCTCCCTCCCCTGACTCCAGCAGAAACACATTTCTCAAGCCTTAAAGGCAAAATCCAGAGAACTAATTTTCACTTGATAAATTCTGAAATTAGTATGTAAAATGGTTTAGATGTGGATGAAAATTTTGGAGAGAGAAGAACAAGACTCAGACTTTAGGTCACGGTAGTACAACTCAATGGAAGCAAATTTATACCCAGTCAAGTTGTCCTTTGGGTATACATACAAACAATCTCGTTATTTCAAGTATGTAAGAATGAAGGGAATCAAGATTTGTGAGTGCTTGTTGGAAAAAAAATCTAGCCCATGAGGTGATGAATCAAAATAAGGAAATAGGCTATAGAGAAGCTCTGGTTAGAGGACAGGTGGTGAGCATAATTATTGTGAGGACTAAGCAACTGGCAATTGTCATTATAATTAGAATAGAAATGTTATACACTTGACAATGTGACATAACGAAACTAACAAAAAACTTGAATGTGGAGGGGGAGAATAAAGTATGAGTGTGAATTCTGACATTTTTATCGTAGAGACTCAGATGACACTATCCAAAATTAAAATACTGTAGTAAAAATAAAAAATAGGACCATAGTTTCTTAATGATCTTTCTTACTTTACTTATTTATTTATTTATTTTTTATTTATTTATTTTCCCCCCAAAGCCCCAGTAGATAGTTGTATGTCATAGCTGCACATCCTTCTAGTTGCTGTATGTGGGACGTGGCCTCAGCATGGCCGGAGAAGCGGTGCGTTGGTGTGCGCCCGGGATCCAAACCCCGGGCCACCAGCAGCGGAGCGCGCGCACTTAACCACTAAGCCATGGGGCCGGCCACTTACTTTCCTTTTTAAGAGAGATATTTTAAGAGACACCATTTCTTGGGGTAAAAATCCTGTTTTCTGTAGTCCAATAGTTCTTTCTAATTGCTTATTTTCTTCTGTTAGCATGTAATTATACTTATTACATTTAATTTTAAAGGTAGATCTATATTAAAATCATTTTTATTGTTATATACATATACATATATATACACGTGTACAAAGTCATATACACACAGAAATATCTGAAATTTTGTTCATTTAATGTTACTGATAACATATTGGAATAGTGGAGTTTAGGTAACTAACTTTCTCTAGTCTGTATTTACTATATACCTTGAATTTTTCATCATGGTGATTTTTTTTTGATAAGAATAATAATAAAATTATTTTTTAAACCACAACCCAGAGAAAAATGAGGCTATTTCTTTCTATTATCTTTTATATTCATATGCATGCTTTTTAAGCACATTTTTAATCTTACCTTATATATTTATACCCTCATTTGTTATATCCTAATTTTTCCATGTAGTATTCTATTATATTCATGTTCTGATATCGCAACAATTTTCAAGATATTAGTATTCCTTTTATATACCATAATTTAATTACTTATTTATTTTAGGGCCATTATATTGCTTGTAAAATTTTGCTATTTTAAATACTATAACCAGCATGCATATTTGCCTATCTTGAAATATTTTTTAACACAAATTCCTAGAAGAGAATTTATTGGGTCAAAATACATGAAGATATTTAAAGCTCTTAAAATATATCACTGAATTCTCTATAATGGTAATGTATAGGAGGGGTTTGGAGATATAGATAAGAACCTTTTGGGGAGAAATGAATCAGATGAGCAATATTATGGAAGTAGAAAAGAATAAGCCTAACATGGGCATCAATTCTGTATGCTTAATTGTATTTTTTGGGAAATAAAATTTTGATAGCAGAATGGAGCCATGTATTCGTGAGGAACAAGTCAAATGATATCTTGACAGTTACAAAGCCAAGTCAAATGATAACTTTTAAGGTTGCTCATTTGCTCTTAACCTGAGTGAAGTCAGTCAGTCAACAAGCGTGTGTTAAATTTGGTTCTCTCATTATGTGGCGGACCTTGCTGAAATATCTTCTGACTTTGGATGATGTGTTAGTCCTCTTGGGCCCAGATTCTCTGTTCGTGTCTTCATTGGCAAGATTTAAATTTACATTAATTGTTTTTCAAGAAGGACTTGTAGATTTTGTACTCCCAGAATTCCTTTTTTGTTAAAAAAAAAAAAGCCTTTATTGTTGAAAGATGATTTGGTAGAATATTCTATTCTTTGATTGTATTTTGCTTCTCTTAGAACTTTGTACTTTTTTTTTTGCCTTATAGAAGAAAAAAATAGAGAAAATATATATAATATGTAATATTTTATGTTATATAATATATACAGTGTATAATATTTTATATATATGCATATACACATATACATTAACAGCTGGATTTTGATACGCATAAATTTTTGTTTTAATTTGATGTGCTTTTTTAGTATACAGACTTAGTACTTGCTTCATGTCAGGGATAATTTCTGTTTTTTTTTTTTTTTTGTGAGGGAGATCAGTCCTGAGCTAACATTCGATGCTAATCCTCCTCTTTTTTGCTGAGGAAGATTGGCCCTGAGCTAACTTCTGTGCCCATCTTCCTCCACTTTATATGGGACGCCGCCACAGCATGGCCTGACAAGTGGTGCATCGGTGCGCGCCCAGGATCCAAACCTGTGAACCCCGGGCCGCCGAAGCAGAGAGCGTGCACTTAACCACTTGCGCCATCAGGCCGGCCCCAATAATTTCTGTTTTTACCGTGTTTTTATGGTTGGATGTCCTTTCAGGGATACCGATTATCTTTAAGTTAGATCACCTTTGTCCTCCATATTGATTATCTTGTAATTGTTTTGATTTTTGTTCCTTATTCTTTCATTGTGATTAAATGATGTTTAATATTTGTTTCATGTTAATAATTCATTTTACAACAGTGTCTATCTGGTTCCTTTTGTTTCTAATTTGCTTATCAGTTTTATAATAATGGTATCTTGGTTTTTAATTTGTTTCCATAGCTGTACAATCAGCCATTTAATCTCATTCTGTTCTTTCATCGTTTGGCATCTGAGTTCTTGGTTTATTGTCTTATCAAAATTTTAAGTGTGTGAAGCACTTGTAAGGAACTTTCCTCTGTTTCACAGAGCATGTTTTCTTCCAAATGGGGTTCTTCAACTGTCTTTTGCCTACCATCTTCTTTTAATATTTTACTATAGCATGTTTGCCCACTTGCCGTGATCTTTTTAATTTTTAAATTTTGCTTACACTTAGAGTGAGAAGTTCCAGGTAGTCTTCTGGTTGGTTGATATAATATGAGTAGATTTCTCATGACTCCTTATAATCTATTTGTCTTATTTGAGTAGTGGTGAGTCCAGTACGTCTAAATTGAACTGACTTAGGTGTGACAGAAGATTGGAAGCTGGGGCTAAGGGAGTTGCTCATACTTAGATTTTATGTTGCAAATCAATAAAAATAGAGCATTTAAAGATGGAAATACAAAATAAATAATTGCCATAACATTGGATAATGCAAATATTTACCTGATATACATAACATGATCATATGACTACTACTGATCACCAGAAAATGAAACTGGATCCTGATCTTTTTCCTGAGATTTCATTAATCTCATTTATGTAGTGTTTCTTAATCATATGGTGGGGTGGAGATGGCAGAATATACAGTATTCCCCCTTGTCAGAGGAGGATACATTCCAAGACCCCCAGTGGATGTTTGAATAGTACTGCAGATAGCACCAAACTCAAAAATACTATGTTTTTTCCTATACATTCGTGCCTATGATAAAGTTTAATTTATAAATTAAGCACAGTAAGAGATTAACAACAGTAACTAAAAATGAAATAGAACAGTTATAACATTATACTGTAATAAAAGTTATGTGAATGTGATCTCTCTCTCTCAAAATATCTTTATTGTACTCTACTCACCCTTCTTCTTGGGATGATGTGAGATAATACAATACCTATGTGATGAGTTGAAGTGATATGAATGATGTGAATGACTAGGCATTGTGACTTAGCATTATTTTGGGACCACAGTGGATTGTAGGTAACTAAAACTGGGGATAAGGGGGGACTACTGTACTGTTGAAACTGGAATTGTTTCTTCATTTCCTTATGGACCCTTGAAACTTTTCTTCTGAAAAAGGAAGTCAACTCAATTTTCACTCTCACTTTCCAACAATCATTTACATCAATTCCCTCAACACTGTTTAAATCAGAAGAGGGAAAATAAGAATAATCCTTCCACAGTTTACTGCTCTCCAAATTTGGGGATATTTATGAGAATATTGGGATGGTATTAATTCACCATTAAGTCTCCTGGGACTGGGGTGGGTTAGGCACCACAGGGTGGGGTGTTTAGAACTTTTTTCCCTTCCTATCATCTCACAGGCCTGGATGCTACTGAAGCCTTATACTTTTCCTTTTTTTTTAATTTTTACAATAAAAACCTTCTCTGATATGCTAGCCAAAATAATTTCCCTTTCCACTGAATTTTTGGAGCATCTTTCTGTTCATTTAAAACGTATTTTAACTGCTATCATGGGCCAGGCACATCTTTAGGTGCTTGGAATATAATATGTGAAATACAGTTTCTGTCGTCATGATACTACCGTTTCAGTGATTGGAGATGGGGAGGGGAAATTGAGCTATCATCTACTTTAACTATTTGGTTCTATACATTTTAGCTTATTGAAGTTAGATTATTTTGTTCACTGATGTATCTCCCATACAGTCTCATAAATGTATGGCACACAATAGGAGATGATAAATGTCCATTGAAGTAATGAATTCAAAATGAAGGTCTTGGTAGCTGGAATGTGGAAAGACAAATGCTTAAGAGAGATAGGAAGGGAGTAGTCATAACTTCCAGGTAATTTGAGGCTTATTTGGCTGAGAAGATGCCTACATAGGTAATTTTTACAACCTCTTAGTGGTGCAGGTATGGAGAAATAACAAAGCTAAGCTCAGGTGGGTGATCAAGGCTAAGGAATGATGGGTACGGAGAATATCGATGATTCTTGGAGCAGGAGGAGCCAGTCCAGGTAGCACTGAAAGGGTCCCTGGCACCTGGAGCAGGAAGGTTAAGCCATATTTCAGAGTTCTACCCCTTTTCCAGGCTGTGAATTTTTGCCCACATAGCACAGAAAGTGCAAAATCATTCATAACTAACTCTCAGGGGGAAAGGCATGAGTGTCCAGACACTCAGAAAGAGTTGAATTCTCACAATTTCATTCTGGAAAGGTTAAGCTGGAAACTTTTCACTTTTCTTATTATAAGGCTGCCACATGGGTAGCTTTTGGCAACATAGGGTTGACATTTGTCCAAAGTAGGGATCTTCACGGGCATCTCATTTAGAACATTAAGTAATGAAACATTGTTCTTTGTAATTATATGACCACGAGTTAAAAGGAATCAGGCATGGGGACTAAAGAAACCCACAAAGCTAAGCTGGTATAAATATTTCTTATATTTTGCTTTAAAAAAATTAGTATCTAGTCTTCATGTAAAGCACTTTATGTGGGGCCTAGCATTTACCTAGTATTCAATAAATGTTGTTAGATTTTATTGTAAAGGGATCTGAGTATTTCACTCTTGGGGATTTGTCAATATAGAGAACGAGAGAAAGTTTTAGGGATGAAGAAGAAGACATGAGCAAGACCTTGAAATAAATAGGGAAAGCTGACTTAGGCCTCTGGAATAAATGCAATTTTGAATAAGTTAATGTATTTTGAAGACTGACCATGTAGTTGAAAGGGTCAGCTAGTCCAGTGTGTTGACAAATGTGGTGATTTCAATTAGTCTACAGTTGAGTGTCATTTTAATAATTGTGGAGTGTATTAGGGGAAAAATATTTTGGAGTGTATTAGGGGAAAAAAATCAACTCCAAATTCATTTATATGAGAAAGTAGTCCAATGCAAAGAAAATATTGAATAAATACTGCTACTGGCAAAAATTTAAAAGTAGGTCTTGAATTAAATGTGAGAAATGTGATGTAGACCCAAATCACGTTCAGTGAAGGAAGATGGTAAGCAGGGAGTGAGGTGGGGTGGATGGGTGGGAGCTCTCCTCTCTACAACATAGGTCACCTCATTATTAGACAAAACCAGTCCTTGTTAGAGTATTTGAGTTTTTCTTCCCCCCTTTAGGTCAAACATTCCTGATTCTCATTACCATTTCTCATTTGACATTGCCTTAATTTCTTTTCCTGTGGATGATATCTACTGATATTATCATAGAAAGAGAAATTTAGAGATCATCTAGTCTGGGACTTATCAGACTAATAGCACCAGAACTCCCTTTCTTATGTTCCTCCTCCTCTTCTTTCTTCTTCTTCTTCTTTTTTTTTTTTTAAAGAAATTCTGTGTAGGACTGCAATCATAAGAGATAAGAAAGGAGCTTGTCCAACTGGAGGGAGTGGTGAGGAAAGCACAGAGCCTACAAGTCAATCTATTCCCCAGCAGGGCGTTTCCCGGGAATTTTAGATCTATCAATCACGGTCTGAACACCATTGGTTTCAGTTATCTGTTGCTTATTGTTTCTGATTGGTACATAAGCCATCCAATTTTTAGTGGTTTCAAACAGTAATTTATTATTCTCTCTCATGTTTTTGTATCTTGACTAGGTTCAGCTGAGTAGTTCTTTTTTGAGGTCTCTCATAAAGTTGCACTCAGATGACATCTGTGGCTAGTCATTGGGAGACTTCTTCATTCTCATATCTCCTGCCCCAGCTGCGATGGTGGGAGGAGCTGGGGGTTGACTGGGTATCTCTTTTAACATGGCCTCTCCACATGACTAGATTGGGCTTCTTCACAGCATGGTGGTCTTGTCTTAGATGGTGGTTGGCTTCCCCCAGAGTGAGCATTCTAAGAGACCCAGACAGAATCTCCAAGGCTTCTAATGACCTACCTTTGCAAATTACACAATACCAATTTCACCATTTCTATCTATCAAAGAACTAATAGACCAGTCCAAATTCAAGAGAGTAGAGGAATAGATTCCACCTCCCAGTAGGAAAATAACTTGTGTATAGAGAGGGGAGATATTAATGGCAGCCATTTTGAGATAAGCTACCACAGGTGATATTAAGTTCAGAGAAGGCAAGGGCTTAACCCAAGACCACAGAGCCAACAATGGCAGAGCCAGAATTATAGCCAAATCATAAAAGATGAAATCTACCTTTTGAGAAACTCTCAGTTCCAAATCTTCCCACCTAATACTGAAAATTAAAAACTTTCCCCTGCTGATTGTAGACCAAGCAGGATTTGTATTAAAAATGTCCTTATAATTGGCATGAATTTAACTTTAAAAAGTTACAAGGTATAAAAATTGGTAGGTAAAGAGAAGAAATAATTTATAATTGTATTAGAGTATACCAAGGGCTTAGAAGCAAATCTAACAAAATATGTGTAAGACTTATAAGGAGAAAATATAAAACTTATTAAAGAAATATTAGAGAACACCTAGATAAATGAGATACTTATTTAGGAGAGATATACCACATTCATGGATAGGAATTCTTTAATATCATAGTCAGTTCTCCTAAACTTGTTCCATAGATTCATAGATTTTCAATGAAAATTACAACTGGATTTTTTTTCTCCAAGGAACTTGATTAAGATAATTCTAAAATTTATATGAAACAGTAAAGGGCTGACAATAGCCAGAACAATTCTGTAGAAGAAGACTAGAAAGATATGTAAAACAATGTTCACAGCAGCACTGTTCATAATGGCAAAAACCTGGAAATGGCCCAAATGCCCACTTGAGGGAGTAGTTATGAATATATGGCGTTATAGTCATACAATTGAATATTATATAATAGTCAAAGCGATGAAGTACTGAGGCAGGTAACAGTATGGATGAGTCTTAGCAACTTAATATAAAGGGTTTGAAAAGCAAGTACTCACATTTCATCCAACTTGATAATCATTTTATAAAATAAAAATAATTACAATAAAAATACTTGTAAAGAATTCATATAGATATTGTAAAACTATGTAAAAAGGAAAGCAAGTGACTTATGAACACAAGATTTAGAATAATGCTTATCTCAGATGGGGAAAAACAGCAAGATGAGATGGGGGCTCATATGATCAGATGTAAGTTATTATTAAAGTTGTATCTTTTGTTTTGAGTGGTGGGTTGGGGATACTAAATACATTATTAAAAATAACCAAATACAGGTCCTTTGCCTAATTTTTAATCGAATTATTTGTTTTATTTGCTATTGAGTTGTATGAGTTCCTTAACTATTTTGGATATCAACCCCTTATCAGATACATGGTTTGCAAATATTTTCTCCCGTTCCTGAGTAGACATTTTTTTCAAAGAAGATATACGAGTGGCCAATAGGTATATGAAAAGGTACTCACTAATCATCAGGGAAATGCAAATCAAAACTGTAATGCGATATCACCTCACACCTGTTAGAACTGTCACCAAAAAGACAGGAGACAACAGTGTTGGTGGGGATGTGGAGAAAAGAGAATCCTTGTGCACTGTTGATGGGAATGTAAATTGGTACAGCCACTATGGAAAACAGTATGGAGGTTCCTCAAAAAATCAAAAATAGAACTACCATATGGGCCAGCAATCCCTCTCTTGGATATATATCCAAAGGAAACAAAATTAGCCTCTCAAAGAGATACCTGTACTCTCATGTTCATTGCAGCATTATTCATAGTAGCTAAGATATGAAAACAACCCAACTGCCTGTCGATAGGTGAATGGATAAAGAAAACATGGTATATATATATATACACATTGGAATATTATTCACAGCCATAAAAAGAAGGAAATCCTTCCACTTGCAACAATGGATGGTCCTGGAAGGCATTATGCTAAGTGAAATAAGCCAAGTAGAGAAAGACAAATACAGTTTGGTTTCACTTATATGTAGACTCTAAAAAGAAAAAAAATGCTGATTTTATAGTAATAGAGAGTAGAATGGTGGTTACCAGGAGCTGCGGGGAGGGGAAATAGGCAGATGTATGTCAAAGGGTACAAACTTTCAGTTTTAAGAAGAATAAGTTCTGAGGATCTAATATATAGCATAATGTCTATAGTTAATAATATGGTACTGATTGCTTGAAATTTGCTAAGAGTAGATCTTAAGTGTTCTCACCACACCCACACATATACACACATACACACAGAGTTAACTATATAAGGTGATGGATGTGTTAATTACCTTGGTTGAGGTAATCATTTCAGAATACAATAAATATGTAGATCAAATCATCATGTATAGTTTAAATATATACAATTATATTTGTCAATTATTCCTCAATAAAGCTGGAAAAAACTTACCAAATACACAAAAGCAGGTCATGCTAGGGCCCATGATGAGACCGGGAATCATGATTAATCTGATTCTGTGCACATAAGGCCCAACCAACCAACCCACCAACCAACCAAGTCAACCTTGATAGGTATTGTTCAATCTAGGTACTGTGCCACCTAGATTGAAGAAGGTAAGCTGGCCTTTGGCAAAGTTATGAGATAGGATGGGTTTCTCTTTGTTGCCTGCCCATTGACAGAGTTTGTCTCTTTTTATGTATCTAATGGGATGTAGAATGACTGACATTTAGGGATGGAAAGGTCCTAATCTTCCAATTACACTCCTTGTTCTTAAGAAAATTAAGGATAAGAGAGGTAATGTGGCAATAAGAGGCAGTCAAGCCAGGACAAGAACATACATTACATTACTCCTTGTCTGACTTTGTTTTTTTATGAATCAAATTTTAAATCATTGACACACCATTAATATACAATTAACCCTGTTGATTCTATGTACTTATTTGTAGTAGATAATGACTTTATTTGCTAGTATACTTTCTTGGGGTCAAATTCTAGTGTATCTTTAAAATTATAATTGGAGTGGCTGGCCCCGTGGCGTAGCGGTTAAGTGCACGCGCTGTGCTGCTGGTGGCCCAGGTTCAGATCCTGGGCATGCACTGACGCACCACTTGTTCAGGCCATGTTGTGGTGGCGTCCCATGTGAAGTAGAGGAAGATGGGCACAGATATTAGCCCAGGGTCAGTCTTCCTCAGCAAAAAGAGGAGGATTGGCATGGATGTTAGCTCAGGGCTGATCTTCCTCACACATACAAAAAAATAAATATAATAAAATAAAATTATAATGGAGTCATCCAATTCTCTCTTACTCTCTCTTTTTGTAGACACACACACACATGCCTACAAACATATATAAAGACTCATTAATTTCTTGTTTGAAAGTTCCAATATAAGCACTATCAAACTTGATAGGATCCATATTTATTCCCCCCCCCATTGTAAAGCAAGTGATAAGATTTAGGAACACAACTGTTCTGTGGCCATTGAGATGTTACCTTTTCCTTTTCTTCATGATTCTCATTAAAGCACGATGGCTATCTCCTAAAAGAGAAGGCCAAACATGTGTTGTAGTGTTTTTAGTTTATCTGTTTCTAGGTTTCATCAGATTGGAAGGAGAGAAATCGGGTTTAAATTTAATAGAAGGAAACTGCGAAATAATTTTCTCATTTGTAACTCAAGCAGGCCACAGAGCAATGAGATATTTCGGGGGTAGTCTGGGTATAGCTCTAATTAATTATGGGAAGGATGGTAGCCTGACTTGCTGTGCTAGTTTTATGTGTCAACTTGGCTAGGCTAAGTACTCAGTTATTTAGTTAAATACTAGTCTAGGTGTTGCTGTGAAGGTATTTTGTAGATGGGGTTACTATCTACAATCAGTTGACTTTAAGTAAAGGAGATTACCGTTGACGATGTGGATGGGCCTCATCCAATCAGTTGAAGGCCTTAAGAGCAAAAACTGAGGTTTCTAGGGGAGGAAGAAACTCTGCCTCAAGACTGCAACTCAACTCCTGCCTGAGTTTCCAGGCTGGTGGCCTGACCTTCAGATTTAGGACCAGCCAGCCTCAACAATTGTATGAGCCAATTACTTAAAATAAATCTTTTTATACACACACACTCGTGCGCATGCGCGTGCACGCCATGTTGGCTCTGTTTCTCTGGAGAACCCTGATACTTGCCTAGCAAAATGAAAGAGTACTGGGAAATTGGATTTGTTTTGTCCTGGCTTTGCCATTAACCAGTTAAGTGAACTTGGTTGGTCTATAGACTCCTTGAGGGCAGGGACTGCATTTTCCTTACTGATGTGTCCATGGCACCTATGTAGTGCCTGGCATGGAGGAGTGCTCAGTATTTGATGGGTAAATGAATGAATGACTGAATGATCTGCCCTTTTCTGGGGCTCAGTTGTCATTTCTATAATATGAAGAAGTGGGTCTAAATAAATTCTCGGAGGTTCTTCCAGAAATGTAGAGTGGCAATTAAGAGACTGGAGTCTGGATTCAGGAGTAATGAAGTCGGATCCCAGCCATAGCACTTAATGACCTTGGGTAAATTACTTTAACTAGTCTGTGTCTCAAGTTCCTCACCTGCAAAATGGGAGTTTTAACAATGTGTATATCATTAGACCTGTGGTAAGGATTAAATGGGGTAACGCTTAGTGCCAAGTGCTCTGCCTGGTGCAGAAAAGGTATCGCTAGCTGTTAGCTACTGTCATCACCACCCACCACCATCCTCATCCTCATCTTCATCCTCATCCTCATCCTCATCATCTATCCATGTGATTCACTGTCTTTTAGGCATTTTTCTCTAGAGCTGTGATTCTCTGGAGAATGTTCTGACTGGGGAACAGGGATAGAAGAGGTATATATACAACTACCAAAAGTTACAGATTGAGTCAGAGGGCCAATATGAAGGCTGAGGAGCACACAACAGCCCAAGGAATTTGACACTCAGTGTCTCAGAAATCCAGAGATAAACTGTGGTAGTGTTGGATTTTCTATAAACCTCCTGCTATAGAGGGAAATCACCTCACTTAGTGTTTGCCCCTGAGCCTGCAGGTACATGAACACCTGGATGAAGAGGAGCTGAGCGATCCTGGTGGTTTGCAGCAGAGACTGGTGTGATTGAATTGATTTTACAGAGCACATACGACTAGACCTCACAGTCTTGGGGCAGGTCTTGCCCTGGTCCCCAGCCCTTTCTCCATGAGGTAGAGAACCTGGGCGAAGAGAAGCATCGTTGCCTGCCAACAGTTACACAGCAAGTTGATGGAACAGCTGGGACTTGACTTTGCAAACTGTTTCCTTTGTTCAACCTGGGTTGCTGGAGCCAGGAGTCGCGAGCCTGGGCCTTCTGTATCTTTTAGGATGAGCTGTATGAAGACAACTTGACTGTAGCACCCAGGGGATGAGAGTTTTCTCTCTGGCTCTTCCATTGGCTAGCCTGGATAAGCCCTTTCCTTCTCTGGGCCTTAGTTTCCCCATCTGTTCAGTGGAGGTGTGGGAAAAAGTGATCTGTAAATTTCCTTCTAGCTCCAAATGTCTAAGGTCTTGGGTGACACACATTCTGCCACTTCAATGCTTTCAATACATTATTTTATCCAGTTCTCACAACAGATTTTACAGGTAAGTATATGTATTATTCTCATTGTATAGGTGAAGAACCAAGGTTTAAAGAGTTAAATCACTTGCCTGAGGTCACACAGCTGATTAGTGGCAGGGCTGGGTTTCAAACATAGACTCGATGGTGTCCGAAGCCACATTTATAAATATAGACTCCCCAAAAGATTTGCCTAATGAAGGTGTGAAGAACTCCAGATCAGAGTTTTCTGAGCTGTTCGGGGTGGAGCACTATTAATTGTGTTTATTCTCCCTGGAGCCCGTCCTGCTCTGTCTCAAAATACTTTAACTCTTCTTTTCTGGGCAAAGCAGATGGAGGGACAGGAGCGTGTGTGAGTCTGTTCAACACAGCAGAGATGTCAATGCTGCCTCCTGTTCTCCTGGCTGGTCTGGGTCACAGCCAAGTGTGCTGCCAGAGACATTTGGCAGACTGACCTCAGGTTCAGTTAGGTGTGTAAGGAGTAAGTCAATAGCTCAATGGAGCAACATAACAAGGTCAAACATGTGGACTCAGCCCTCACGTATATAGTACACTGAGCAATGGGATTTGGCATTAAATGGAGTTGGGGACATACTAGGTCACAAATAGGAGCTAGACCATAGGCTTGGTTTCTCCTTTGTGAAATGAAGTCAGGTTAGGCAGAAGGATCCCAGGGATTTCCCATGAGCAGGCACTGAGCGCTATTCCAAGGCAGGAGCCATAAAAATCTGTCTAGATTTGATGCTAAGTCTGACACTGGGGTGGGAACCAGGTATCCAAAATTCATCCAGAAGTCTGCTGCTGTCTCACCAAGCTGCATAGTCTGTATCACATTGTCCTATTTTATTTTCTTCAAACCACCTAACATCATCTGAAGTTATTTTATTTATTCATTCACTTATTTATGGTCTGCCTCTCTGACTTGAATGTAAGCATTTGAGAGCAAGAACCTTATCTGTTTTGTTCACTATTGGATCATCAGCTTCTAGAATAGTTGGTTCAATATATATTTGCCAAATGAATGAACAAATGAAAAAGAATCCTTTCTCTAGGGGACATCTGAAAGGCACCAGGCAACTGGTAGAGATGTAGATTAGTTTTGCTCTTTTCCTTGGCCACTGACCAAACACCTTTCAAGATCATGAGACTATAGGGGAAGGGGAAAGTTGGATAAAAATGACTATGTTCCCTCCTTGGTCTAAGCTTCAATACACTATGATTTGTCTTCCAAGAGCTCCCTTCTAGTGCTAGTACAGGATTTTACATGCTTAAAGTTTATGGAATTATAGAGAGTGGCCAGGGAAGAGAGGGATACACTGGTCAATCAGTAATTTAAAAAGGAGCATGGATGGTTTTATTCAGCCTTCTCTTTCCTCCCCTGCGATAGCTGGGGCACAAAACAACCAACCTCGAGTTTAGGGTTAAGAAATCTGAGCTCTAGCCTTGCTTTGTCACTGCCTCTCTGGATGAGCTTTGGGGAGCTTACTGTACCTCTCCGGCTCTTGGTTTGTATTCATCCCATAGATCATCCCATAGACAAATGGTGGGCACTACTTGATGCTGTGTGTCAATCTGGGTGATGGCGATACATCAATGATGGGAAAACCCAATCTTTACCCTCTTCAAGTTTACCCGGCCAGGGATGAGGGGCGGAGGTGGAATAGACAGTAGAAATGTAAATAAATAAGAAAATCTAAGAGTGATAAATGCTATAAAATGAAAACATGGATAGATAGATAAGTAAACCAAGATAAAGGAATACATGGGCTGAGTAGAGAGTAGGATAGGAAATCCCTCTCCATGGAAGCAACATAAAAGCTCTGAGAACAAAGTGACAAGAATCAGTCAGTCATAAAGTCTGGAAGAAGGTCTTCCCAGACAAGTCCAAAGCTTTGAAGGAAGAATGAGTTTCACTTATTTTAGGGACAAAATGAAGTCCTGCATGTCTGGTGCTTAGTGAACAAGGAATGAAGTTGGAGAGAGAGCCTGGGTTAGATCCCATAAGGCTTGTCGACAAGATGTTTGGATTGTTTCCTGGTGTGATGGGAAGTTATCCATCTTGTTTCAGATTGATTCTCATTTTCCTCTGTGGCTCTTAACTTCAGAGTATCCCAGGGCTGATCTATGGACCTTGCTTTCCTCTGTTCCATCCAGGCTTGCTCCCTGGGGGTTCTCATCCAGTGCCCTGACTTTAAATACCATCCACATGCTGATTATCCCTGATTTTATACCTGTGGAGCAGACCCCTCCCCTGCATTCCAGACTTGTGTATGCAATCGTCTACTCAATGCTTCCATTGTCTTAAAGGAAACTCAAACTTAACATGTAGAGCCAACTTCCTGGTCTCCTTCCACTGTCCCACAAGTGTGCTTCACACACAGTCTCCCCTGTCTCAAGGAAGGGTGAATCCACCTGTCCAGTTTCTTGGGCCAAAATACCTGGTGTCATCCTTGATGCCCTAGCCCCCAGACATCCATTCTGTCAGCAAACTCGGCTAGGTCTGCTTCAAGTTATATCTAGCGTCTAATTGCTCATCACTATCCACATAGCTACTCCTTACTTCAAGCCTCATCATCTCTTGCCTGGATTATCACACTCACCTCTTACTTGATTTTCGTGTTTTAACTTTCTTCACTGTATTCTCAACACAGCAACCAGAGTGTTCCTTTAAAAACCGTAAGTCAGATCATGTCACTCTTAATCAGTACCCTCCCAGGTCTCCCCATCTCACTCAGAGTAGAGGCCAAAGTCCTTACAGTGGCCTACATGGTCCTACGTGACCCGGCCTGCCATTACCTTCCTGAGCTCACCTCCTCCGGCTCTCTCCCTTGCTCCCTCTGCTGCAGCCACACTGGCTTCATCTCGCCACTTCTTGAACATGCCAGGCAGGCTCCTGCTTCCAGACCTGTGCCCTGGCTGTTCCCTCCGTCTGGAGAGCTTTCTCCAGACAGCCACACAGCTTGTTTCCTTATTTGCCCGAGTCTTCGCTCAGATGCTACCTTCTCCTTGAGGCTGTTCTCAATTGCCCGTATAAAAATTGTGCCCCAGCACTCCCCATTATTTGTTTATTGTCTGCCTCCCTAGGTAGGATGTGAGCTCCCAAGGGCAGGCGTGTTTGTTCAATTCATTCACTGACAAACTCAGTTTGTTCCTGACAGCTCCAACAGTGCTCCATAGAGGCTGAATGTTGAATAATGGCAGAGTTTTAAGCAGGAGAGTGAGGTGATGTATTGTACAAAGATTGTTTGGCTATTGTATGACAATGGACTGTGGGGGAGAATGGGAAGAACCTGGGACATCCTTTAGTGGCTACTGTAGCACTTAAGGGGCAAGACAATAATAGCTTATTCTAAGATGCTTCAGGAGGAACTGCCGAGAAATGGACAGGTTTGGGATGTATTTTGGAAGAGTTGACAGGACTTGCTGTTGGATTGAATGCAGATTGATGATGAGGCATCAAGGATAACTGCTAGGTTTTTAACCTAAATAATTGGAAAGATGGTGGTACCTTTATCCAAGATGAGGAAAATTGGGGGAAAGGCTGGCTTTCATTCGTTATTCATTTGTTTAAGGGTAGATTAAGAGTTCTTTTGGGGACATATTCAAGGTCTTTTTATTCATTTACTTTTTTGGATTAAACAACTAGATGAAGTTAGGGAATAGGTAGTTGGATATATGAATCTAGAGCTCATGGGTGAGATCCAGGTTGGAGATATAAATTTGGGAGTACTAATGTATTTAAAATAAATACATTTAATTGGATGAGTATGTCTTCCCCTACTCTGGAGAAATTTATGTTCTTGGGGGAGAGGATGGAGGGGTGGCGAGAAGGTACACCCAAGCAAAAATAAAGTAAGTGACGAGAAGTGGTACTGTCAATCAATCAACCGGGGACCCATCTATGGAGCACCTACAATGTGTCATACACTGAGCCTGGTCCTGGTATTCCTGAGCTAAAGGAGATGGACATGAGCCCTGCCCTCAGGGAATTTATGGGCTATAAATTAGCCTGCTTACTCCTCGTTCAAGAGCTATCAGGGTATAAGGGGCAAGAAATCTCTATCATTTATTTTGATAGAATGAATGGATTTTCTTCCCACCCTCCCAGGTTAGAGAATTCTGATAAGTTTGGAGTATGCCCAAAATTTCCCTCTGCATAGATGCATTTGGATATGCAACGATTGTGGCCAGGATGTAGGTTGCACTCAAGTAATGGGATGGAATCCCTGAGCTATGGAGCTTTTTCTTTGGTCAAGGCCATGATACAGAGTAATCGTCCTTTATTTCTAATTCTCTATGGAACAAACATTTACTGAGCCCTTAGTGTGTGTTATATACTTAATGCTCTTTACCTGTATTACTTGAACCCTCTCTGTAATGTCTGAGGTAGGTGGCTTTATCCCCATTTTGCAGGCCAGAACACCGAGGCTGAGAGGCTTAGTAAATCTTCCAACATCAAAGAGTGAGGCACTGGCAGATTCAGTACCCATCCTGAGGTCCAACATGAAACATTATGCTCGTTCAACTGAAAAACCCTAAAGATCACAAAATAAACTTAGTAATTTTTTCACATTATAGCAAATATTTAAGTTCAGTTTACTTTTCCTTCCCAAGATGCCTCCTTGGGTTAAACATCTTCAGTTTTTTCAACCAATCTATGTGTGACAAATTAACTGTTAGAATGCTTGGCATAGTGCCTGGTACATAGTAAGTCCTTAACAATTACAAGTTTATATGATTATGCCATTTGGCAGCTAAGGAAACTGAGTCTCAGAGAAGAGGAGGGACTTGCCCAGTGTCACACACTTAATTATCTGCTCTACTTCCAAGTTCTAGCCACATTCTGCTTTTATCAGTGTTTATTTCTTAAATGCAGTCCAACTACAATAAAGCCATCCCTCTCTCCTCCCTTATTGAGGCCTCTAAACTTCTTTTAATATGGTCCTGAGTGTCTTAGCTTTCAGAGAACTCTCTCTGTACCCAGGGCTTGTATCTCCTCCTTTAGTTCAGTGCAGTAGTTTATTTATTCATTCACTTTCTGAAATTGGAGCTAGCTGGCTGGCAGAATTTAATCAGAAGATTGTGTAAGCATGGCAAGAGGCTGCCCAAATCCATAACTATAATGAGAGAATGGGTGACAGGAGAATTGGATTAAAAGGCAGCTCACTTTGCAAAGGGGGAAACTCCGACTCCCCCTCCCTCCTCTTCTTACTACACACCTGTGAGAAGAAGAACCAAAATCGAAGGTAAAAATGTGGAGTGAGATCAGCCCTGAGTGACCCCAGGGAATTTATAAAGTGAGGGGGTTAATTAGACACGTGGAGTGTGTCTTGAGTGGTGGAGTCTCTGAAAGAAGAGATGGATATCACAGTCAGAGGAGAGAGAAGTGGAATCAAGAACTGGTTAAGTCCAAGACTCTCTGAGAAGAACCCCAATTCCTTTCTGCACACCCCCACCTACTCTGGTGACTGAAATTTATCCACTTGGCATCCATCACTTTAGCTTACCAACCACAGCCGTACGTAGGCAACACTTAGGAACATGAAGTGATTTCCACATCTATCTTCTTATTTGAATCTCACAGAAATTCTGTGGGGGATACAGGGCAAGGAGAGATGGTCTAGTGCAGGGGATGTGAGCAAAAGTCAAGACGACCATCTTGTTATGGGGCCTTGCCATGGTATTAAACCTCTCCAAGTTGGTTTTCTCATCTGTACATCAGATGTAATAGTACATACAGCTTGGGGCTTTGATGAGGATTAAATAACATAATAAGTAACAGTGCCTGGTATATGTTAGGTACTCAGTTCATATTTGCTATTATTATTATCCCCATTTGATGGATGAGAAAACTGAGAATCAGCTTTAGAAAGTGACTTGCCTGAGGGTGCTGGAGCTGGATGGGAGCCCAGGTCTTCTGACTTCCAGCCAGCTCTGGCTGCTCCAGCCCATTGAACAGCATCAATTCGTCTCCCTTCAGAGTAAGGAAAGTGCCTTCGGGGTGAGGATGCTCTCCGATTAGAAAGGGAAAGCCTTTCTGTTCTTTTTTCTAGACAGGGATTTACTGCAGGGTCATTTAAATGCTGCTATGGTTTGTAAGATTTGTTGCAGTTTCTAAGTATCTTTTAATTGCTAAGCATTGCTCGAGGCTCCAGGGCCAAGGTGTTTGGGTTTCTCCGTTTGAAACAAGATGAAGAAACAAGCAAGGAGGGACACGATGTTCCATGAAGAGATTGTATTGGCAGACGCTGAGCTCCTTCAAGCGCTGACATTCTGGGAGTCTTATTGCTGATCTGTCACTTCTCACCACAAACCTGGTGGAGAATCCGTAAGAACCCACAGCCACACCTTCTAACTTTGTGTCCCCAAACCTCCCAGGGAAGAGAGCCAATCTCAGGGCCAGATGGCAAGTTGGCTTTTGTTATAGGCTTTTAGACTGTGCTCACTTCTGAGTAGTTTTGATTTTCTCGTTCTTTAAAAACGATGCAGACAACCTGGAGTGATTTGGCCAAGATCACACAAAAAGAAAGTTTCAGAGGCAAGGCTAGAACTCAGGTCTCTGTATTCTCAGGTTAGTGTGCTGTCCACTGTACCACAGAGGCCCCAAGAGCCCTCAGAAGAGTTGAGAGAGCGTGTGTGTGTGTAAGAGGGGTCCTGGCGTAGGACTGGGAGGAGACTAGCACATTATGTCCCCTCTCCTGCTATCCTCTCTTCTACATGAGTGTTCAAGGGAACACAGCATATAGTGGGCATCGTTGGCAGCCTTGAGATAGGATTGATGTTCCTAAGAGGTGAGCTGCAGTCTGAGGCTCAGACACACAGAGAGGTGGGGCATCTCCATCACATCACCTAGGAATTTTTCCCCCAAAGTGGGTCCCTGGACCAACAGCAGCTGCAACGCCTGGGAGCTTGGTAGAAATGTGGCATATTGGGTCCCAACCTGGACTTACTGATTGAGAATTGGCGTTTGAACAAGACGCCAAGGTGATTTGTAGCCGTATTAAAATTTGAGAAGCACAGACTAGGAGATGATAGGAACTCATAAGCTGGCAATATATCTATGGGCTGTAGTTTGCCAACTTCTGGTCTAGATGGGAGTAAACAATGAGTTGGTTCCGTGTGCAGTTTTGATAGAAAGTTAAGAACTTCTTGGAGCATTGTGTTGAGAAATATTTATAGACTCATTGTCATGATCAATTGGTGATAACTGCCATAGGTGTGGGATGGGGAATTGGGTCCTGTGGGCTAGGTAGTTGCCCTCACTGAACTAGACTACTTCAGAAGGCTCTTTCAGCTCTGATGTTCTCTCTAACTTTAATGCTGGCAAACCACTCTTGGACCAGAGACTGGGCAATGCCTTCTGAAGTCACATTGGTTCTGCCATTAGCCAGCCCTATGACCTCGGGGAAATCACACACACCTGGAGCCTCAAATTCCATATTTGCCCCTGCCTAACTCTAGGTTTATTGGGAAGCCTAAGTGAGATAGAGAATTCTGTAGAGCTCTATGAACCAAAATATGCTGTAGAAATAGAAGATATTTTTATAATGATGACGAGAGTAATGAAGACAATTAATAGGCCCAGAGAATATGAGTGACATTCCCAGGACATAGTGAGGTAAGGCCAAGTCAGGGTCAGAATTCATTTCCTGATTCCCTGGCATTTTGACTGCCTCTTGGGGTCAGTCCTAGGTTCCATTCCTAAGCCTCTGAACAAAGAAATCATATATATGAACACATCCAAATTTAGTGGTGGTGATGTGGTAACTGCTAATATTTATTGAGCATGTATTTTGCACCAGGCACTCTGATAAGTCTACTACATGTATTATCTCTTTTGGTTCTCACATCAACTCTTGGAAGTAGGTATTTTGTGTACCCCCACTCTACATGAAGAAACTAAGGCTGTGTGTTACTTCTCGTTGAACATTTTGCTTTTTAATTGGGGACACCCAGTCAAAGGGATCCATTAATAATGGTGGAAGTTTGGGTCTCATGATAGGTCAATTGAGGGTAGGAGGAGAGGTATGTTTTGGGTAGAGAGCAGATTGGGATATGCCAGTGCTTCTGAAATTGCACCACAGAAGTGGTGGCTGGCCCTGCCAAGAAGACTTGGCATCAGCTGAGTTTGTCATCTTGTAGCAATGCATGCTTTTCTGGCCCCTCTCAGCCTGAAGATACTGTAGCTGGCAGTTCTGGGGCAGGGAAGTTGCCGGCCAAGTTGGAAGGCAAGACTTCAAGATGAAATGACTGGCAAAGTTGGGGCCGTGGAGCTGGGCACGACCAGGCTGTTGTGCTCTGTGTTCACAGCACGGAGGCCATCTCTAAATTAAATCTCCTGGACGTCTCACTTGAGGAAAGGTGAGGGAGAGCAAATCAACAGAACAGAGGTGAGACAACAGGAACCTTTTTTCCCTCCTTGATAGCTGGAGGCCCAAGTTTAAATCTAATAAGTGGGGTCTATAAATGAATTTTCTCCCACCATTAAGCAAAGTAGCATAGTGTGTGGGCCCTGAATCGTTGACCCAGGTTCAAGTCCTCTGCCATCATTTCCTAGTTTTGTGATGGTGGGCATTTATTACTCGCTAAACCTCAGTTTTCTCATCTGTAATGTAGAGATAATGATAGAACCTGCCTCACAGATGTGTCAGGACGATTCAGTAAGATAATGAATTTAAATTCATCACAGTGCCCGACACAGCAAATATTCAAAACATGACAGCTTTTAAAAAGATTGCTATTGTTAGTATTGTTATCATCATCATGATTGTTGGGGTATGAGGTGGTCCAATAAATAGCAACCCTTTTCCCTGTTTGAGTTCTGCATCAGTAAAGAAACAAGACAAAGGAGTAAATCAGATGGGAGACCAAAACTTCACCTTTATCACCGGAAAGCTGACACCGGAGGATGCGGCTTGCGTGGAGAGAATTGCAAAGCTCTACTACCCCATCCTGGCCAGTGCAAGCCCATGTCTTAAGGGAACCTACTTCTGGATGATTCTCTGCCAAGACGACAGGTGTGAGCTCCTACAGGTCACCTGGCTCTCAGCAAGGAAGAGAGAAGAGTTTAGGGCTCTGTATATCTTACCCTCAAATTGTTATTCAGTTAGGCCACTTCTGCTGGAGCTGGGGATGGGGACGGGAAAAAGGGGTGAGGAAAGTCCTGGGATTTTGCAATAATAAAGGCTGCTCCAAATGGAAGGAATATCAGGAGTGGACAAGAAGGGTTCCCCCAACCTTTACCACGTAACAAAAACAGGTGTGCCTCGACTATTTGACACTTGGCGAAGATCATTAACACTGCCCTCACCATTAGACGACCGTTATTTTCAGTAATAACTATGTAATGATCAGAAATAATCGTTATTTTCTTGATTCAATCTTTAGTTTCAAAACAATTGACAAACAAAACAGAATACATTGAATTTTTAATGGTATTATTCAAACTCCATAAAATATTTCACATTTGAGCTAAACTTTTCACTTACCAATCAAAAATATTACACTTATCTGTTTCACTACTTTTAAACCCAAATAAAAACTTCAAGTGGTCACATAGGATGACAGAACTGAATTATCGCAAATTCTGTTTTTCCTTCTTTACAAATCACTGTGCTATCTTGTTGATTTCAAATCTATTGTGTAAACACAGGAATATGTAATACATCAGGGGTTGGAGGCAGCTATGCCTGAAGTGAGCACAAATGATGTGAAACTGTGGTGAACTTACTCTTGAAATTAGGAGCTGAGCCCACATGTTGCAGACTTTAATGTATTATCAAAATTCAACAATAACCTCAGCAGTTGTTTAGAACATAGACCAACTAAAGATTTTTTGCGTGTGTGTATGTATTTTATCACTGGCATTGTTTAGAATTTCAGGCACGTGGTGATGGTAAAAGGCAGACTAATTTCTAGTCACCTTAAAAATTATTTTTTAAATTCTCTGTAGATGGTGCAGGTCCTTACCGCCCACACCTGGGCCTGATTGCTCCCACCGTCTGGCCCCTGTGACACCACTGAGTGAAAACCACACTTCAGTGGGAGTTAGGATTTCTGAGAGCTGGTCTCATTTCTGCCTGTAACTGGGCAATTTTCAGTTCTTAACTGGGCAATTCTTGTTTCCTCTCTGGGCCTCAGTTTTCCTAACTGTAAATTAAGGTGGCTGGACTGGGCATCTCTAAAATTTCTTTTCTGCTCCAAACTCTGGTTTGAAAAGTCATCTTTCAGCCGGGAGAGGAGACTGAAGAACACATTTGGAATCAGAATTTGTCTCTGTTCTGGGAGCTACACTGATTTATGAGGATGAGCCAGTGAAAGTAGATCGTCTGCCTTTGATTTATGTCAGAGGCATGATGTGCTCTGGCTCCTGCAGGCCTGAGGAGTTGCGAATGGGGGAGAGGAAGTTTCAGGGTTGGCTGCAAGAGGGAGGAAGAGGAGGAAGCTATGACCCGGTGTGGATGGCGATGCTGCCAGCAAACATTTATTGAGTGCTTATTATATGTGTAGGCATGGGATCGTCATAACGGAATTACGATCAAGACACTACTCTTTATCCCTACTTTACAGATAGAGAAATTGAAACTGTGCTCAGGGTCATGCAGTTGGTAAACTGTCTAGTCGTGTGGTTCGAACCCAGGTTGCCTGGCTCCAGATTCTGTTCTTTTTTTTTTTTTCTGTGAGGAAGACCAGTCCTGAGCTAACATCTGTTGCCAATTCTCCTCCTTTTTGCTGAGGAAGATTGGCCCTGGGCTAATGTCCATGCCCATCTTCCTCTACTTCATGTGGGACGCTGCCACAGCATGGGTTGATGAGTGGTGCGTAGGTCCATGCTCGGGATCCGAACTGGCGAACCCGGGGCTGCGGAAGCGGAGTGCGCGAACTTAACTGCTACCCCACCAGCCGACCCCCAGATTCCATTCTTTTAACTACTGTGGTAGAGGGTTCAGAGTGTGAGTTGGTGTTTTCTCCTAGCCTTTGTGTCTCTGCTCAGGGCTGGCCATATCCAGGGCAGCCTGTTAGTGAGTCCTGGCATTGTAGGAAGAGTGTGTGAGGCTCTGTTGAAGGCGGGGTTTGGCTTTGTTTCAGGTCTTTCCTGCTTCTGGCGCATTGTACAACCATTAATTGTTAATATTCAGAGGGGCCTTTGAGTCTCTGATCTATCTTACTCCATTTGAGGTTAGAGAAATTGAAGCTCCAACCAGGACAAGTGGCTTGTTTAAGATCACCCAGATTTAAGGTCACCGATGGAACCAGGATATCACCAACTCATCCTGCCTTGACAGGAGAACTGGGCCCTGTGAGCACTAAGGGTCTGGCCTGGCTTCTTCCCATAACCTCCACCCTTGACTTGGGGGTTCCCAGGGCACAACTTTCCAGGAACTGTCCAGGCCTGTGCCCTGTTGTGGCGCACTTGGCTGCGCTCACTGTCAGGCGTTTGCTTAAACAGAGATGTAGCATTCCACCTTTTCCCACCCCACCCCAGGAACGGTTCGTCCATGGGTGATCTCTGTTGTTCCAGTAGTAAAATGGGTTTTGTAATGATTTTGAAATTTGTCTATTTTACAAAACACTATTTCTTTCTGTAAAGAACCTGAAAGGCTTACATTACACATTATTATTCCACTCATTCAGCAAATATTTGAGCACTTACTGTGTCTCTTCTACGCACTGGAGGCAGAGGCAGACACAGTCCCTGCCTCCGTGAGGCTTATAGTCTAGTGGGGAACAGATGTTACATAAGCCACAAAATAATGATGCAATTACGCTTGTCATTATTTAATTTGCATTTGCGTGCAAGACCATGGAGGTTTGTTTTCCTAAGTGTTATGGGCAGTCCAAAAGTACTATGAGCTGTTTTCTAACCATAGCTTTTTCTGAAATCTTCTATCTCACTTTGTTTAAAAAATGTGGCATATTTTACAGTACATTGTCAAAAATGTCACATTGTTCTTTATCCAAAACAAATGAAATTTACCTTGTAACCAAGTCTCCCTTTCTGAAATAGCTATAGATGTGAGCAGAGAACAATGGAAGGTAATATATCTTCTACTGTGATTCCCTTAACATTCATCATATTTCCTCAATATTTTTTTTTATTAAAAACTAAAGGTTAGAATGTCCATTTGTTTGTATTTCTTACTGTATATATATATTTTTTTGGTGAGGAAGATTGGCCCTGAGCCAACATCTGTTGCCAACCTTCTCTTTTTGCTTGAGGAAGATTGTCCTTGAGCTAACATCTATGCCAACCTTCCTCTATTTTGTATGTGGGATGCTGCCACAGCGTGGCTTGATGAGCAGTGTGTAGGTCTGCACCTGGGATCCGAACCCATGAACCCTGGGCCGCCGAAGTGGAGTGCACGAACTTAACCACTATGCCACTGGGCCAGCCCCAATTTTGTTTGTATTTCAGTCAAAGTTTGTTGAAGATTGCAACTAGCTGGGGGTTCCCTGCATCTGCCTGTAATAAGTTGAAATACCTGGTATATGTTATGAAGCCACATTTTATTTTCTCTCTGGATATTTCCATTGTGGCATACCCATTTTCCAGTGCAGTTTCACAGTACACCGTGGTAATCCCATTTAATAGGGCCGAACAGGTGAGGTGACGTTTCTCATGTAACACAACCAAGAACAGAATTACTGACTATACGTTTGTGAATCTTCTCACAGGTGATATTTATTCTTCTGAAACCTAGACAGACCTGAGTTGGAATCACACCATCTCTACTTTCATTCATCCATTTATCTGAGAAATGTTTATTGAACATGTCCCACAAGGCTGACACTCTACTAAATGCTCAGAATATGCAACAGACCAAGTTTCAGCTTTCAAAAAGCCTATATTCTAGTTGGGTTGACTACTATAAACAAGTAAATAAATAAGAAAACTTCAAGTTGTGATAAGGGCAGTGAAATAAAATACTACAGTTGTGGGAATAAGACTAACTTGGTGGTGGTGGTGGTGAGGATCACAGCTGTTTTGAGGACATGACATTTAAGTTGAGTCTCAAAGGAAAAGAAGAAACCAGCTGGGTGAGAACTGAAGTGAGAGCATTACACACACACAAAGGCTCTGAGGCAGGAAATGGCTTAGTGTGTTTGAAAAATGAGGAAAATCAAGGTACTTGGAGTCCAGAGAGCAGAGGTGGTGGTTGGGGGAGTGGTGGGTTATGAGAGTGGAGACGAGGCAGGTCAGATCGTCCAGGTCTTGAGGGCAAGCTGGGGAGTTTGGCCTTTATTCTAATTACAGCTGGGAGGCCAAGGAAGATTTAACAAGGGAGCAATGATTACATTTTAGGAAGTTCATTCTACGGGATAATTTACTCTATGGGGAGCAGAGTGAAAGGAGGGACACCCGAATTCAAAGAAGGGAGATTTTCACAGTGGTCCAGGCAAGAGATGATGGTGGCCTGGCCAAAGATGGCCAAACGGAAGTGGAGACAGAAAGTTTCAAGGTAAATTGAGGGGTGGGGGCAAGGGAAAGAGAATTAAGGCCGTGTCCCAGATGTCTGGCATGGGCAATTTATTAGTTGTGTGGTCTGGGGAATGATTCTTAACTTCTCTGAGCCAGAGGATTGGCTGGGGCATGGCACAAGACCCTGAGCAGAGACTGAAAGCCTAGGTGAGATAAGCCCAGGGAACAGTGAAGGAAAGATGGGAAACAGTGGGGCGGTCTGTGGAGTGGATTGAATCACCCCCTCCACCAAGAATCATAAAATGTCGCTACCTGAAGAAACCTTTAAATACCAATAGCATAAATTACTCAAGGAAAATGACTATGACATGTATTGCTTCTGCTTACACTCACAATACCTAGTTGATAGAAATTAATCAAGACTTGTTTTTGGACTAAAGCGTGTATTATTCAAGACTTTTTTTGGTTACAGATGAAAGAAATGCAGCTTGAATTGGGCAAAGCAGAAAGAAAAATTATTGGCTGACATAATGAAAAGATGGAGCTGAACCTCAGGCATGGGGAGAGGTAGGTGCTCACATATGGTTAGCAGTCTCTGGTTCTCTCTGAGGTCAGGCTCTGCCTTCCTTTGTGTTGGCTTCCTCCTCAGGCAAGCTTCCCTGAAGGAGTAGAAAGGATGTCAACCACTCCTTCCAGGCTTGTATCCTGGCAGTTCCAACAGAAAGTGAGCACTTGTTTCTCAATAGTTACAACAAAGTCTGGGTGTAGGTTCTCCTTGACTTGGCTTAGATTGCATGTTCATTCCTGAAACAGTCTCAGTGGTCAGAGGGTGGAGTATGTGGATGGGTCAAGGTCTGGCTTGTGGGTGGGGTCACCCCCATCTAAACCATGTGGACAGAAAATGGGCAATTCACAAAGGAAAACTGGGCTGCTGTTGCTGGAAGATATAATGTATGCTAGAAGGCAAAAACAACAGACCCAAAGCATCCCCATGAAATCCACGTCAAATCTTGCCCGCCAAACAGGTAAACCTTCATATCTTCATTCACCCACTGGTTTCCTTGGAGGTGGTCAGGATGGGGAATCGTACAGTCTTACAACTCACAGAAGGCAGAAGCAGTGCTTTTCATGTTACCTGTGGTTTTAAACCTGTGGGAAAGGTAGGGGGATGCTGTGGAAGTCAAGCCAGGTACAGGAACCTTTGGAATCAAGAGTTGGGTAGCTCAGCTCTTTTGTGTGGAGGAGAAGGTAATGGTGAATGGCACCGAGGCAATTTTACTCAGTTCTTCTCTAAAGCAGGCATTTCTTAAATCTTCCAAATGCTTGTCAGGTTCCTTAGAAAGCATTTTATCGTAGTATCATAGACTGTCAGAGCTGGAAGGCAACTTAGAAATCTTTTGGTCCAAACCGGTCTCTATTTAGATAAGAAAACTGAGGCCTGGAGCACTGAATCTAGGGAAAGATCTTGAATCCAGGCTTTGTAGTTGTATTCCCGTGAATGATGTGTTGAGTTTTTTATTGCTCCCCTTGGTGAATTTACTTCGCATATGAACTATTTTTTATCTTTTTTCCTATGGATAGAGTCCGTTTAGTTTCCCATGGGAAGTAATCTTGGCCCAGATTTCACTTGTTTTTCTAATTCTTGAGTTAAAAAATCCCTCTGAGAACCACGGGTTCTTTGGAAGAGGGTAGGTGGGTGATACAAGTCACCTGTGAATCACTTCGCACCCAAAGAACACAAGATCATGGATAGCCCTCTTGGTTCAGTGACAAATTCAGTCCCTGCTTGACTCCATGGGCCCACAGAATTCATTTGCATCTGAACTCCTGAACATGTCTTCTTACGAAGCATCTCACACGTGCGGCTCATGATGGAGCATCTACTCCTGAATAAGGTCTTGCCAGATTGGATGAGGAACCTGAATAAGAGTCCTGATTAAAATCCTGAATGCTGGACTCAAATAGCCTTGCATGCAAATCCAGGATCTAACATTTATAAGTTCTGTGGGCTTGACCAAGTTCCTAAACTTTGCTTAACCTCGGTTACTTTATATTTAAAGTGAACAAATTCATACAAGCCTACTTCATTAGGTTGTTGAGAGGATAAAATGAAACCAATGCATAAAAGTACTCAACACACTGCCTGGGAGAGTCTAAGCACTCAACGTATATGTGAACTGGGGTAGTTGTTGCTTTTATTATTATTATTCCAGGTAACATTGGAGGAGAGCTTGAAATATTGTGTAACTCATTCCAGATAGATGGCGATTCAGAGCGAAGTGTGTTCAGTGTGGATTTATTGAAACTCTGCTTGGTCGAACTCCCACTCTGCCCATCTCTTTTTGGAGACCCCCAAATGAGGACATTCTGAAGTTTCTGCTAGAGCATCCCTTTATTTTATCACATAGTCTAGGCACTTGTACATGATGCCATGAATTCATTGACTAACTCTGATATCTTCCTCTCCTTCAATGCAATAGATTCCTCCTCAGATCAATACCTCTCACTCAGCAAGGACTCAACGGAATAATGCATGTAAAGCGCTTAGCCCACAGTGGCTGGCACATGGTAACCAATCAATAAAATGTTAGCTTCCGATATTACTCTTACAACCACTCCTGGAATTATCATCAAGCACCCGGCACAGGGATGGTGATGAGAGTGAGAATGATGAGAAGGGATATCTGGGACCACCGAGACATACTTCTTATCTTTTAAAAAAGGCTAAGCCTTATTCACATTCCTCATCCTATTTTTTTTTCTGGCAGGAGAAATAATTTATTAGGTCAACTTCTTCTCATCCCTCTTTTTAAGGTCAATCAAAAAAAAAAAAACTTTTCTCATAGATCCCATTCATTACCTGCTGTTCCTAACCATCTCCTCTTCCCTAATCTTATTTGGTGCTTGAAATAGATCTTAGAGACCAAAAGTCAAGCATTAGAGAGACAAGGTTTCCCACATATTAGTTTGTTTGTCAGTTTGCAGGGCATTTTTGCAAACATCCTATCGTTTAATGCTCAAAATAACCCAGGGTATAGGCATATTACTGTCCCTGTTTTTCAAAGATGGTATCAGGGAGGAGTTAAGTAACTTGTCCAGTGCCAGAGAAGCTAAGTGTTTGATCTTTGAATGAAAGTTTGTTCTGCTGCCTCACGGGGCTCTGATGAGTTTGCGTAGGTTGTCTCTCATAATGGGTCAGCATGGTGGTGAAGTCATTACATCCGTTCTGCATATTGGCCTGGGGACTAACGTGGGGAGGAAACAGGGCATAGCAGAGACACTGACATTCACTAAAGGCTGAGCATGTGGGCTGGACCGTTAGCTGTAGTTTAGTTGGCATCTTTTACAGTTACCCTGAAAGGTCCTTCCACTGGCTAGATTCACTGCTTTTTGTTTGTCGGGTTTAGTACTAATTATACCTCTGCGTCACAATTGTGATGGATACAGTGAGAGCAAATCATAAGGAGTATTTTCAATTTCAGATATATCTGGGCTTGAAACCAACCAGTTACAAGCTATATGACCTTGGACAGATAAAATATTTTCTGGGCCTCAATTTCTGCAACCGTAAAGTGGAGACAAGAATGCTTGGGTGTATCTTCTATGTTATGGGGAAATTAGCTGATTTATGTCAAATGCCAGGAAACAGGGAGGCTGAATAAGTACAGCTGACCATCATCGTTGCCTTTATTACTTTAAAAAGGAGAGCACTCAAACGTGAAAGTTGAATAGGGAAATGTTGTTCTGCAAACCCAAGCATAGGCCCTCACTTCTCGCTTGTGGGATCTTGTCATTGCCCTCAGATTCAATTACTCATTTTACACTAATAATGTCCCAATGTATATTTTGAGCCCCAGATGTGTATATACAACTGCCTAGTTAACATTTCTTCTTAGAAGCTTCAAATGCACTGCAGATTCAATATGTCTAAAACAGAACTCATAATCTATTCCTAAACCTGATCTTCTTGAGGTTTTCCTTTTCCAGTGAATGGCCCCTCTATCTGGGCAGTTTTGCATGCCAGAAGCCTGGGGCTGTCCTTAAGACACCCTCCCCAATCCAGTCCATCAGAAAGTCCTGTCTATGCTGCTTCTTCCATAAACGTTAAATCTGTCTGTTTTTTGTCATGCCAAGCACCATCATCTCTTGCCTGGACTGCGACACTCACCTCCCAGATGGTTACCCTGCATCTACTCTAGCCTCTTCCAGGCCAGCCAGAGTGATTTTTTTTGGAAAGCAATGATCCCGTGTCCTCCCCCATCGCCAGCCCACCCCCAAACACCTCTTTAGACCATCCCATTGGTGTGGGGGTAAAACATGCTTAAGGACCTGGCCCATAAGGTTCATCACAATCTGGCCCCTGGCTGTCTCTCAAGCTCATTTTCCATCATATTATCTCTTGTGTTTTCTCCGCTCAGACTTACTGACCTCCTGGCCATACATCCCAGTCATCGTGTTTCTACCACAGGTGGTTTGCCCCTGGGCCTCCTTCCTGGAGTATTTTTCCATCCCATTTCACCTAAACTGTGTCTATTCCTCCTTTAGTTCTCAGATTAAGAGAACTTCTCTGACCTATGTAACTAGTTCAAATCCCCATTTTATAGCCTTCCCTGTCATCCTGAATCATTCTCTCATAGCACTTAGCACAGTTGCCATTTTACATTTGCTTGCATGATTTCTGTTTAATATCTGTCTGCCCAGACTAGACTAGAGTCTTCATCTGCTTTGCTCCTCACCATTTTCCAGCACCCAGCACAGTGTGTGGCACAGAGCAGGTGTCAATGACTATTAGTCCCACGAATGAGGATCCTCAAGGAGGATTCATGTTTCTGAACCACGGATCCAGAACCTTCGTTCTGGTTCATGGGTGTCTAACCAGCAGTGTGTATATCATTAGCTGATTTTCCCAGGGCTTCACTGCTTGTAAGAGTTAAAGCTGGGATTTGAACCCAGGTCTTCTGTATGAAAAGCAAGCATCTTTAGAGTCTAACTTGAGGTTTTACTGCTCCCTTTTGAATTCTGTTCAAGAGAGGAAGGGGGAGGGTGGGCAGAGCCCTTGGCCTGGGAGCAGTTCTGCCCCAAAGTGAATGACCTAGAACTGTAGGTTTAGAGACGTGTATGAGTAAACGATTCACTGGGAAATGAATCAGAGCCTTCTGAAAACCTTAGGAAACATATTCTTTTTACTCCTGGCTGGTCATATATAGGACTTAGAAACAAATGGAATGATAACAGGACATGTATTCTCCCCTTGTTTGACATCACCTGAGTTTCAGTGAAACGTTATCTTCTGTCAAGGGAGGATGGCAAGTTTATAGAGCCAGGCATAGTCTGATCTCCTGTTCTTTCTACTGACCCAGATTTATGTCCCTCTCTGCTCATTAACTTTTGATGAGAAATGTCCTGGGTAAAACCTGCATCCATATGCTTCCTTGATTTATCTCTTCTACTGCTTTCTCATTGCCACCCTCACAAGATCCTTGTCACCTGAAGGACTGGTCTGATTTGAATGTTGATAGTATTTGGGTTAGAGCATCAGGCTCTCCCTTGGCTGATTAGTCTTCCTTATGGGGATAAACTCAAGTCCCTACAGTGGCTCCTTATGACCTGCAACCTCAACATGGAGCTCTTCAAGGAGCCTCTTCATATTGTTCCATCTGTCTTCTCTCCTGTTTCTCCTTATTATATGCCATCAGAATCGTTTTTTCCCCATTGCTTATCAATTAATCAATTACTTACATATTAAAAAAAATACTTACTGAGCCCCTACTATGTGGCAGGCACTGTATCCCACACTGGGGTGTAGTGGTAGCAAGATAGTCCTAGCACCTTCCCTCGTAGACCTGTGTTCCATATGGAGAGATAGGCATTTAAATAAATCCATTCACCGTCACTTAATTAAAATAGTCACAGGTGCTACAGAGAAGGCAGAGGTGCTAAAAGTGTGTTGGAAGGGACCCTCACTTAGTGAGGAGCATCAGGGAAGGCTTCTTTGGGGGAGATTGTGGTGTTTAATCTGAGATCATTCTCTAGATTTATTCCCATTTTATGCATAGTCCTATGCTCTGAGTGAAGGAGGGCAGGCTGAGATGCTTGGAATACATCTCCCTCCCCAGCCTGAGGCCTGGATTGAGACCCATCTTTGATATATGCTCACTTAGGACTTCGGGAAAACATTCCCTTGTCTCTTGACTTCAGCTTCCTCCTCTGTGACATGGGGATTCATTCCCTCATTCAGCCACACTCATAACACCTGATATGCACCAGGCACTGTGCTCCGCCTGGAGATACTGTGATGTGCAAAACAGACATGGTCCCGCCCCTCACAGAGCCTACTCAGGTGAGAGAGACAGACTTGAAAATGAAACCTGTGATGAATCCAGTGAAGGGGAGTTTTGCCATGCTGGGAGAGGTTGGTGTGGCAGGGGCTGGGTCTGGGGCATGATGCAGACCAGGCCCTGTAGGCCGAGGAGCAATTTAAACAGGGGGCAATGATCCTTGCCCTTCTCACCTTCCAGGTGTTGTGTAGCTAAATGAGATGATTTGGGAACTCCTTGGCTTCATACACATGTAAAAACTGCTTCTCAGTTCAAATGCCACTTCCTCAACACAGCTGTCCCTCAACCAACACCATCTAATGGATCTCATGCTTTAGGCTTTCATGAGATCCTGCATTTTTCCTTTATAGCTTTAATTACAATGATTCATTCATTCATTCATTCATGCATTATTTGTTTAGCATCTGCTTCCTCTCCTAGGCCAGCAGGACAGGGATTGTGTCCGTCTTCATCTGTCTAACCCCAGCCCTAAACATATCTGAATAGATGCTCAATAAATATCTATTGACTGAATCAATAAAATGACTAGAGATGACACTGAAATCTGGTACGTGAAAATCATAGTATTCTGCAGGTTTGTGAAATGTCTCAGTTGGGGATTTAGAGACCATTAAATCAATCTAATCTTACAGATGGAGAAGCCAAGGCCCAGAGAGGGGAGGTGACTTAGCTGAGCCACACAGCGAGTCACTAGCTGACTCCAGGTGGTGGTTCTTTTTAGTCAAGGATCTTTTTCCTGCAGCTATGGCTGTTTTAGCTGAGGCAAGATAAGCTCTTAAAAGCAGTATCGCTTACCGTCTAGGTCTTTGCCTCTGTACTGGGACTTAGGCAAGCAGAGGACCTCCCCTGGAAATCCCTCTCCACTGGCCTGCTGTTAATGCCTGCAATGCCACCCTTAGAGATTCATCACTTTGCATTCAGTTTTGCCCTCGACAACCACCTGTTTGAGAAGGCAGGTGTGATTGGGATGTGTGGCCAAACCTCATTTGGCAAAACATGTATCTAAGTGATGTGCCGCTTGGAATGCAGAATGGACATTCACGTGAATGTTTGTTTGGAGAATGCTGACACTGTAAGAGGAGCGGCATACAGAAACAGTAACTGATGGGCAGGGAGGAGCCCAGGGTATGTGGACTCAGTGGGATGCAGAGGGGGTGCCAGACAGACATGAGGAACCCAAGGGAAATGTTTGTATAGATGAAAGCTTGGCAGGCAACGTGGGCTGCTGCAAGTTGAAGGAACTGCACCGTGCGGCGAAAACGGAGGGCCTTGATGAATCAGAGGCCACTCAGTCATTTCATTTCCACATTCTTCAAATTGTTATTGAATGTTACAAGGGGCCCAAGCCCTGTGCTAACCTCTGGGAGGATGAGAGAGCAGAAGAGAGATGATCCCTCCTCTCCGCGTGTGGATGGAGGGAGAGACAGATATTAAGCAAATAATCATTCTAATGAATCAATAAATATAAACTGAGATAATTGTGTGAAGGAGTGGAATCTGGTCCTGTGAGAGCAAGTCATAAGGGTGAGGTCGGGGAGATGGAGAGGTGGGTGCATGTGTGTGTGTGTGTGTGTAGGGGGTGGGGGGTCACAGCAGGCTTTCTTGAGGAGAAAATATGTGAACTAAAACCTGAAGGACGAGTTGAAGCTAACTAACTGGATGGGGCATGAGGTAAAGGGAGAGAGTTCCAGATAGAGGGGATAGCATGTTAAAAAGCCATGAGACAGGGGCCGGCCCGGTGGCGCAAGCGGTTAAGTGCGCGCACTCCCCTGCGGCGGCCCGGGGTTCGCTGGTTCGGATCCCGGGCGCGCACCGAGGCACTGCTTGGCAGGCCATGCTGTGGCGGCGTCCCATATAAAGTGGAGGAAGATGGGCACAGATGTTAGCCCAGGGCTGTCTTCCTCAGCAAAAAAAAGAGGAGGATTGGCAGATGTTAGCACAGGGCTGAACTCCTCACAAAAAAAAACAAAAAACAAACAAACAAACAAACAAAAAAAAGCCATGAGACGGAAGAAAGCCAGTAGTGGGAAGCAGACGAAAGTGAGTACAATGGCTGTAGACGGAGTGAGGGGGCGATTCCTGTGGAATGAGGATGGAGATGTCAGGGGTCAGGAGGGTGGGGTAGATCTGCCCAATGCTAGACTCTCTGTGCACTGGGGCTGTAACCAAACTTAATAACAGATCTGTAATGGGACAGGCACAGAACGGAGAGTGAGCTTTTATTGCAATTTGACAGTAATTTTATGTTTATTGAATCTTGTCTTTTGAATGTCTTTTCTCTTTTTCAAGCAACTCATTTTTATACTTTTCAATAGATTGGGGTAGGGGAGGAATCCTCGTCATTCACTGCAGGATTTTGGTCTTTATCCAAAAAGCCACTGAATGATTTTGAACAGGAGCATGACAAAATCAGATGTTAAGTTTTGCAAGGATACTTCTGGCAGCTGTGGGAGCTTGGAGTGGAGACGGGCAGAGGAGGAGGCTGGGAGGCAGTGAGAGGGTGGACCCAGTTGCTGAGGGGGTTGCGGATCAGGCCAGGGAGGTGGCCATGAGGATGGATTTGGGGTTGGGCAGGACTTGAAGCCGAGGCAAATTGGTTGGCAGGAATGATTGTCAAGGCAGACAAAAGAGAACAGGAAAGAGGGCTGTGTTTGGAGAGAGTTTGGTTAGTTGGTGGCAGGAAGTATCATTGCTGGGAGTTCAGATGGACCTAAATTCCCCAGAAAGAAAGGCCCTCATTCTCTGCTTGACCAGGGTAGCTGAGAGAGCTTTTCTGGGCTGGGAGCAGAAGCAGGTGAGCTGCCACCCCCAGGCCCATCCATAAGTGCTGGGCCAGATACCGGCATCAGGGAGGTTTTGACCCTTGACCATGCTCATGAGCTCTCCACACCCCTGCAGCTTCACTTCTTCATGAACTTAGAGCTTCCTAGGGCATGTGGATGAGTGGAGAGCTCAGCAGACTGGGCTGCGAGGGTCAGGGAAGACCATGTTCCAAAGACTGGGTCGCTCTGGGTGAAGGGGGCACTCCACTTCCACCTTGCCTGCAAAGCACCATCACTTTGGATCCCAGGTGCTGTCTAGGCGAGTTCTAACCAGTGTGTCAGGAACAGTTGGGCAGAGGAAAGGCAGAAATGATGGGTGCACCTGAGTGAGCGCCACTGGCCTGATCTGGGCCCCCAAAAGGCTCCAGGAGACTGCCCTCTCTGAGCTCCTCAGTGAAGCATTGGCCTTCCTGTGGCTTCTACTCTCCTCAAGATTTTTATTTATCAACCACGTCATTGCTGTAAATCAAGTTCACTTCTGTCATAATTCTCAGGTAGTGGCAGTTGGGAACCCGATTCAAGTCTTCGACAATTTGATCTCAGATCAGATTTGGTGGAGGCAAAGGTAAGAGGAAGACAGACTCACAGGCTGTCTCCAGAGCAGAGGGGCTGGTCCTGTCTTGGGGGTGTTGGAGACAGTGGTTTGTGGGGAGCCGTGGTCCTCCTCCCACACTGCCCCCCATTCACAGTGCTTGTACTTATGGCAGGGCATGTGGATTTAGGATTACAGAATCATACACTATCAGAGCATAAAGATATCATAATGATTATCTAACTAAGGGATAGCAAAATCAAGGCCACTACTCCCTTCTCTCTGTAGGGCAGATGTCATGAATTAATCCCTGTATTCTATGCAGCCTCAGAAGACTTAACACACTGCAAGCAGATACTGCCAACAAGTTGGAGTTAGCGTGAGGTTTGAGGAAACTTGTATTCATTTCCTAGGGCTGCCATAGCTGAGAACCACAAACTGAGTGGCTTAACACAGCAGAACTTTTTCTCTCACAGGTCTGGAGACTGTAAGTTTGAAATCAAAGTGTCAACAGAGCCATGTTCTCTCTAATAGCTCTAGGAAAGAATCCTTCCTTACCTTTTCTAGCTTCTGTTGGTTTCTGGCAGTCCTTGGTGTTCCTTTGCTGGCAGATGAATCACTCCCATCTCTCTCTCTGTCTTCACATGGCCTACTTCCTTGTGTGTCTGCCTCTTTTTATAAGAGTACCAGACACTGGATTAGGGCCTACCCTCATCATCACCTCATCTTAACTTGATTACATCTGCAAAGACCCCATTCCCAAATAAGGTCACATTCACAGGTTCCAAGTGAACAGGAATTTTGGGCGGGCACTATTCAACCCAGTACAAGACTTAACGCTATCCAGATTCCAGTGTAACTTGCTATTTTGTAGATGAGAAATCTGAGGCCCAGAGAGAAGCGGCTTGCTGAAAATCACATGGCTATTAACAATTCATCCACGATGAGAACTCAGAATTCCAGACTGCCAGTCCAGTACTTTTCTGTTATATATTTGAATGAAGCATTAAAATCAATGTTTCTCCTCTTCCCTGGGAAAGACTTATGTAATCTAGTTTCATGGCTTGCTTCTGTGAATCCGTATCCTTAAGGGTAACCCAGCTGAGCATGTAGAGATGGTGATTCTTATTTCAAGTTATGAGGCATTCCATGAGACTAAGTCTTAAAGAGATTGTTGTAAGGTGAAGTCCTATGTGCTAAATGACTCTAGCCTGGTTTCTAGGACCACCCTGGGCATACGGGAATAGATGCTCAACGGGTATTTGGCGAATTTGATGTGTAGCAAATGTTTGATAAGTGAAAAATCTGTGCATTGGTTGCTTTTGTCTGTTTTGGACACAGTGGAACTTTGGAATAAGAAAGCTGGTTCAGGAAAGGTGGAGAGAAGTGGAATTCTCTCTAAACAGACAGTGTTGGAGAAGCAGATCTGGGAGAAATGTGAAGAGGCAAGACTGGGGGCCGCCTCTACCTATTTCATTCGCTTCATGCTTAGCGCAGGAAGGAGAGAGGAGAGCAAACACAGAACACCATCTGTGGTGTTTTTGAGCTTTGTGCAAGGCATTGTGCTAGATGCTTTATAAACATCACTAATCTAATTTTCTCAGCTCTGTAGGTAGATGTTATTATGCCCACTTTACAGGTTAGGAAAAAATAATTTGTCTATCGTCATATAGCTAATAAATGTTGGGGCCCGGATTGACACCAATTCTTTCTGACTCAAACCCATTTTATTTTTAAAATTTATACCCAACTGGGATATGGGTCTTACTTCCATTTCAGATGCAAGACATGAGGAGCTTTAACTTTGCAAAAAATTTGGTTTGTATGAAGCTGCTTCTTTTGGCCACCTGTAGAAATATCATGTCATCTGAATATGTTTTTAAAATTTTTAGTTCCCTGTGTGCCTTAGGAATTCTCAAGACACTTCTATCATGTAGCCTTCCACCTTCATTAGATAGTGTGATCTGTAAAATTCCATGATAGGGCAGCGGAACAGGGGTGTTAGTACCACTTGTAGGTGGGACACTGGGACTCATAGAAGGAAAATGACTTGGATGAGGTCACACTTGGACATAATGGCCAATGGGCACTTGACCAGATCACCTGATCTCCAATCCAGTGCTCTCTATGTGATCGATGATGTCACCCTCTACTTAGATGTGTGCGATGGGATTATGTTCTCCTGACCCCAGTAGTCTTGGAAAGAGAACAGGGGGACTTTCACATTTTGGAGTAAATAACTCCATCCTTTATTCCTTTGTTCTTTCTTCCTTTTATACATTTGTCCAGGCACCCATTCATTTATCTAGCCATCATTCATCCATTCATCTTCCATCACCCAATCATCCATCAATTCATCTATCCGTCATCCTTTCACTCATCCTGTATCTAACCAACTGTTGATTCCTCTAAGCTTCCTTATCCACTGTCTTCTTGTAGTCCAGAACGACATATACAGTATGACCTCTAATCTCTGGAATGAACCAAGGTGTACATAAAGGATGTCAAGGAATTGTGAGATGCCGAAATATAGGGAAGCCATGTTCCTAACTTTCAAGGCATTAGTAGGAAAGAGATCTGTCTACCGAAAGCTGTACCACAGGCAGACTGAGTTAAGTTCATTTACAGAGGCACCACGAGGTGTAGAGAAGGGAGTGCATACTTCTGGTTGGCAGGGCTTCAGGGAGGAGGGGCCGTTTGATCTGTGTCTCCATGCAGACCAGTGTTTCCTAGAGTGAGTTCCACAGGCATCAGAATCACATGGCTGATTATTAAAAATGCAGATTTCCTCTTCCATTCATACTGAATCAGAGTTTCTAGGAGTAGAGGGTGGAAAAATGCATTTCTAATACATGTCCCTTAGTTGACTTAAAAAAGCTTTATTGAGGTATAATTTACATGTAAAATTTACCCTCTTTTGGTGTATAATTCAACGATTATTAGAATAGTTACAGAGTTGTGCAGCCATCGCCATGGTCTGATTCCTAGGTGACTTTCAGTTTGCAAACTGAAATGGATTAATATCATCCAAGATGATGGGAGAGGTCATTCCAGGTACAAGAAATAAGCAAAGGTTTAGGGGTGAGGATGTAGAGATTGCATGGGGAGAGTGGATAGCCCCTTCTGGCTGGGGCTAAAATGGCTCCATCAGGCTAAAATGAGTTAAAGGGGAAAGGAATAATACCAGAAAGACGTGATGACAATGATCAGACCATTTCCAGAGAGCTAGTTTGGAGAGAAGAGGGGACTGAGTGTCTGTTGTCTAGAGTGAACTGATGGGGAGAAGAGAGATGGTTAGAGATACAATTCTCTGCTGCTCACTGTACCGCAGAAGGGATCCCCAGACCAGCTGGATGAGAGCCAGTTGGCGAATGATTGACTTGCCAGATGACCAATTCATTGATTTGCTGAGGATATTTTATCTTCGCTGGCTCGTGGCTTTATCTGTGAATGAGCAGGCTTTCTCTGATGAGAATTTCACAGTTTCTTTCAATTTTGTCACTTATTCTCCATTCTTTCTTCCTATCCTCTGTCCCATGTCTCCACCCCTGCTTTTCCCCCTTCTGCATGCGCCCTGGAGGTTAAAAGCCAGTGGCCGATTCTCCGAGAGTGAGTTTTAGTGCTTGTCTGACAGCTTTATGTGACTCAATCCTTTGCTGGATTGATTTTCAATGTGTTGGCTTTGCCTATCGGCTCTCGAGCCCAGACAGTTGGCTATGGTAGATACTTTGCTGTTCTGTGATTTCCACATTGACCTCTCAGTGTTTCCATTTCCCCTGCATGTAACAACAAAGCCTTGAGCCATCCTCAGCAGGTCCCAGGCTCAGGAAGGAAGAATGGTAATGACAATTGTGAACTTCTTTGGCTCCTCCAAAGGAAAGGGTGAGGTAAATGGAAGGCGTTGCTATAGTTATTATGTGATATCACATATATTGGTTTTTCTCTCCAAATCACTGCCTGGGGCTCTGTTTTGAAATTGGTTTTTACTGTCTTTGCTCTCATTGCAGCCTTCGATATTCCCGTTCCGTATTTAACTTTTCTACAATTCACCACCTGCTCCATTTGCACACCTCCCTTCCAGGCTTTTAGCGTGAGGTACTTGCATTTAGATCAGCCTAAGCTGAGGGGCTCAAGATGCCTTCACAGACAGGCCTTCTAGAACCTCCTTTCACTCCAAGGAGGGTGGTGGCCAAGGAACCTGGACCCAGAAAGACCACTCCTCCCACCCTACTTAATGTAGCGATTAAGAGCATGGACTCTGAAACCAGACTCCTAGTTTGAATCCTAGCTCTGCCTCTTACCTGCTGTGTGACCTCAGACAAGTACCTTAACCTCTCTGTGCCTCAGTTCCCTCATCTATAAAACTGGGGCCACACTAGTACCAACCTCATAGGGTTGTAAGAAGGATTAAGTGAGTTCATATACGGAGAGCACCTAGAACAGTGTTTGGCATATAATGAGCACCACGGAAGTGTTAGTTCATGCTGTGTTTCCTTGCTATTTAGTCTTATTTCCTTTTTGGTGTGTTGGGCTGGCATCAGGGGGCCTGGACTCTGTTCCAGGCACAGTTGGTAAGTTGCCATGTGACTTGGGTGTGTCATTTCTCCAAAATTTGGCTTCCTCCTCAATTAAATGAGACTAGTAGTCTCAGGCCTGCCCTGTTCACTGCCTGAGGTTACTCTGAGGATGAAATGATGTAACAGGCATGAATGGGCTTTGTAAGTGTGAAAGTGCCCCCTGCAGGAACGGCGACAGGATGCTAGATGTTCTGTGAGGGTGCACATTTTAAGATTATTTCTTGGAAGAGAGGGCTTGCTTTCAGGGAACAAGAGTCCAGCATGGAAACAGCGAGATCCTGGTGACTCTGGCCCCAGGTTGGCTTAGTCCTCACGTGCAGCAGCATCTTGAGATGTCTTCCTTCTGGGAGAATGGTGGTTGTACTTCCTGTCGGCATCAGGGTCCTCAGCTGCAAACAAGAGAAACCAGTGCTTGCCCATTTAGTAAAGGGGTGCATTAAATGGCATTGAGTAGCTCACAGAGAGTTCTGGAGGACCAGAGAACCAGGAGGCTGTGCTGCCAGGATCTGTGACCAAAGCCACACAGCAGGAGTTGTTCAGAAGGGATGCTGTGGGGGCCAGTGCTGCCCATTTCGCACAGGGCAGGGGCGTAGCAGGGGTCATCTGGAAGTGGGAACTCATGATGGCCAAGAAATCTGGTATCACTGCTGCTCTCTGCAGAGTGGCTTCATCCTCTTTAACCCCTGACTAGCTTTTCTGTTGGTCTGGGAACGTGGCCATGGAGGGCTCTGTACCCATGTCTTCCAAGCTCTACCTCCTTCTTTTGGTTCCCGTTCAAGAAGATATCCCAGGGAAAGGATTGGCTCTGATTGGCTGAGCTTTTGCTCATTGCCCATTCTTGGACCAATCAGTATACGCCTTGGTGGTGGAGTACCATTATTGGCCCAGCTTATGATTGCGCTTCCTATGCCCACCCTTGGGAGGGAAACCATGACTGGCAGCCCTCGATGGAAGCACGTGGTTGAAAGGTTGTGAGGAGGAGGGTGGATTTCTCAGAGGCAGGGATGGGGGATAGGAAGGACTAGTCCCAGTAGTACTTTCACTCTCTGGCACTACGGGGAGATTTGGGTTCTGGCCTCTTGCCTCTTTCTGTTCACACTGTGTTATTGCACTAGACCATGCCTTCATAACTCCATGCTAGGATTATCTCCCTGCCTCCCCCGGGCTGTCTGATCAGGTCTCTCCCTGCATGGAAACCTTAATTGCTTTCAGACTAGAGTCCAACTCCTTACTATAATACTTAAGGTTCGACCATTCTTTTTTAAAAAAAAATATATTTTTTGTAAAGATAGATTTCAAACATAAAAATAATAATGTTTTATGAACATACGTGTACCCATAATCCAGCTTTAACAGATCTTAACATTTTACCTTCCTTGCTTCAGGTTTTTTTAAAAAAGAAGTAAAGGACTACGAATAGATTTGAACTACTCCAGGGACCTCTTCTTAATCTTATTTCCTTTTATTCTTCTCTGGAGTTTGCCACTATCTTAAATATAGTGGTTATTGTTTTCAACCACAAGTTTACGAATTTTCTACGTTTGAGTCTCTCTGCAATGTATAGCATTGTTTTGCATGTTTTTAAACTTTATAGAAATATTATCACACTATACATATCCTTTAGCAATTTGCTTTTTTCACCAAACATTATTTTTGAGATTTACCCACGTCAGTGTGTGTAACTCTGGTACATTCATTTTAACCATTATATAGTGTTTTATTTATCTATCTCCTGTTGATGAATTTTTATGTTTTATTTTTTCTCTTTCCACTCTGAGCCCTGCTGCAGTGAGCAATCTTGTGTAAGCCCTGAGGGGTGTACCTAGGGGTGGAATCACATCAGGAGAGAAGGCCAGAAAAAACAAAGTCATAGCCCAGCAACTTCCCCACTGTCCAGAGCTAGCAGGAGATTAAGCCCAGGAAATCCCTGGCAAGGCTGGTCAAATAGGATTTAGCAGCTTGTGAAATGGGACTTTATTTCTTTAATCCCTTGCCAAGTAGGGGTCTGGGGTCTGATGTCAGCTTGCCCTGGACAGGAAGGGGCAAGCTAGCCCAGACAATTGAAAATATTTGCCGATTACTGGGCTGGGCCTTTTGAACAACAGGGGATTGGCGAAGTGTGTCTTTGCTCCCTTTGAGGAGCATGCCGCAGTGGCGTTTACTCTGCTTGGGATAAATATAGTGGTGAGGAAAAGCATGGAGTTCAGAGTCAGAGAGCCCAAGTTTGTGTCCCTGGTTCTGCCACTTACCAGCTGTGACGGTGTTCATCACTTACCTTCTCTGCACCTCAATTTCCTTATCTGTAGAATGAAGCTCAGTGACGTCCTCTGCCTTCAGACTCAGCGTAACCACAACCTGCGTTGTCTGGGCTGTGCTGTAGCCAGGAACGTCAGGCCTGCCATGGTTCCTGGAGTCAGCTCTTGTTGGCTCTAGACCCTTGGGTGCCCTCGAATCTGATATTTCCTCTTCTCCCAGGACTCACCCCATCTGCCGAGTGTTCCAGCTGTCTGCTGGGACCTGAGTCTTTCCTCGGGACTCTCTCTGCGTGACTGGATACCCATCTAGTATTTGCCAGGCCTCTCCTTGGTGAGGCTGGACCCTGATTCTTACATAGCCATTCCCCTGGCCCCCATCTTTGGACCTGGAGCTGCCAGGAACCCATATCCCATCCGCACCATCACCACCCAACTGTTGGCACACTTGTGGAGCCCTAGCCCTAAAAGTGGCAGTGGACCAAGCCCGCTATTTGTGTTTCCATGGAGGTTGTATAGGAAGGGGTTGAGGGCACACTTTTTGGACCCAGATAGATTCAAGTTCAGGACCCACTTTCCTCATTTTTAAAAAGGTGATAATAATAAAACATTTCTCCTAGGATTATTATAAAGAGAATAAATATGATAAGAGTAAAGCTTTTAGCACAGTCATAGTCAGCACTCAGTGAATTATAAGTAAACGTGCTGTAATATGTTGAAGGCTCAACGCAGAAGCAAGATTGCAAAAGTGATGGAGGACATGAGCTCTGCACTCAGATGGCCTGAATTTAAATTCTGGACCCTCCACTTCTGTGACGTAACCTTAGGCAAGTTATCAAGTTATCTGACTTCTGTGCTCAACTTACCCATCCCCCAAAGGGGATGCTAATAGTACTGAACCCAAAGGCCTATTATTATGAGAAATAAATGATATAATCTATATAAAGCTGTGGGAACAGTGCCTGGCATAGAGGAAGGGCTCAATAAATGTAGTTGTTACATTATTTTAATCATTATTATGATTACTTTATATATATATATATAAAGTAATATATATATAAATATATAGGTATATGTATAAATATATAGGTGTATATGCCACAGGCTAAATATATAAATATATAGGTATATATGCCACAGGCTCAGGTTACCAAAACATAACTTTCTTTATTTTCCTAAAACTGAATCTACTTTCCTTCTTGAGCTCCATTCCACCAGGAGTAGTTCCAGGAGAACGCAGTCATTTCAGTTATTTGGCTCTTATGGGTTTAAACTCAGGAAAATTCAGGTTTCCCCCCTCTCTTCCTTCTTTTGGAGTTGATGCTGCAAGGTGGCAGCATCTTCAGAGAGGCGTGCCTGTCCCGACCCGGGCTTTGGTCATCAGCACCAGTGTTGTTTGGCTGCTGGCACTGTACTGGGCTATCACGTGGTCCTCTCTGTCCTCTACCCCATGTGGCCCTCTCAATCTTTACTGTCCTCAGAGTGGCATAGGGTTCATGGGAGGGGTTTGCTAGCCCCTCAGAATCCCAGAGAAAAATTGGGAAACTGGACGAGGATGGCCAGGAGTGGGGCACAGGGCCTGTTATTGGTGTCTGAGGTTTCTTCTCGTCCTTCAACTCTTCTCTTTCTCCTAGGCTTGGAGAATTCTATAACATGGCGGTAGGATGGGAAGTATGTATAGACGTTCTTCCTAGTCCTTCCTGTGTTGTACTTGAAACAAGGCTTCAAGCAAAGAATTTAGCTGTCTTTTTCCTTGAATTCTTTTGTAGTACTTCTCCTTCTTGGGACAGTCTTAACTTCAACTGCTCTGACCCACTCAATAGGAGAGGGAGGATCTTGGACTTTGGGGAATGAATGTGAAAACACACATCGCTAAGTATTTCACGCACCATACCAGCATGAAGACAGTTTCACAACGAGCTTGTTAACTAAGGACTATTACTGTTTGTCCCATTTCCAGATGAGGAAACAAACTCAGAGAAGTGAAGTAACTTGCTTAAGGTCATCTGGGTAGAAAGAAGTGGACTTAAAGCCAGGTAGATCTGGCTCCAGCCCACACTTCACGACCTTTCTGCTATTCAGTGAGTCATCTGTAAGAACATCACTTCCCTCTGACTGTGGACATTGCCACTCTCCTGAGCCTTCCTCCTCCATGACCTGCTAGGTGGCCCACTTCTCTCCCCATCAGGGATTGGCTGGGCCATCCTTGAATTTGCATTGGACTGTCCAACTGCTCTGTTGCAGAATGGCATCAATAATGATGTGAATTTTCTCTTCTGTTGTCCCATTCAGTCCCAGATTTCTTCATTTCCTGCTTGTTCAAGATAGTGAGGTCCAGTCATGCCAAGCACATGGAAACATTCAAATTTTGTAAACTTCTGTTAATAATGAATAAATATGTATCAAAGGGTTCAAATCCTCTAATCTGGCTGGGCCTTAGTCTTCTGGGGTCTGTGGTGCAAGGGGGCTCCTTAGCTCCTGTCACCCCAGCTGTCAGACTCATGACCAGGGAGTGATGAGTGGCCTCTCTGGTGATCTCAACCACATGTGTCACCCCTTCTGCGTGACCCAGGACAGAGCTCAGAGTGAGGTTATATTGATTTCACAGGAAGCCAGGCCTGCATTTTTCTTTTGCTCTGGGTTTGTTGGCTCCTGCCTGTGAGATGGCTGAAGGCCATCGGTTTTGTGTGGAGGATTAATTAGAATAGCTTTTGACTCAGGCTGCCAATAAAACCTGCGGTCCTCAGCTATTGATTTATGATGCTAAGCAGGAAACCAGGGGACCCCTAACAGGCCCCGAGAAAGTTGTGGTGACGGGCAATCTGATGCCCAGGTGGTTAATTGTGGCAAATGGAAGAGAATAAGAATGTGTGAGGAGATTTGGGGGGTAGGGTCGGGAAGGGAGATGGTATCAGGGCCACAGTGATTCAGTGAATGAGAAGTGAATCTCATTTCCTATGAACTATGTCGCTGAGAAATTGAAAGGGACATTTGTGAACTTTGGAGGCCGAGATGATTGTGAGCAAATTAATAGCGAGATATCTGAGACATTTGTTCTTAGGCAGTTAATTGAGTTCTGAAGAGAGAGGTCACTGGTCCTTCAACTTCCCCATCGTCTCAGAGTCCAAATTATGATAAAGTTCTAGCTCTTATCCCCCAGATGACCTCTCAATTTAATTCAATTCAACAAACATTTATTAGCACCTGCTGTGCTGGTGGGAGGTCAGGGTGGAAAGGGTATACAGGAGAAGGCATGCTCCATTCTCTTAAGGAGTTTATCATGCATGAAGAAGACTTTTTTTTTTTAAGAAATATACTTTATTTTTTGCAGCAATTTTAGGTTTACAGCAAAATTGAGGGAAGATACAGAGATTTCCCATATACCCACTGCCCCCACACATGCATAGCCTCCCCCATTATCAACTTCCCTCACCAGAGTGGTACATTTATTACAAATTACGAACCTACGTTGACGCATCATCATCACCCAAAGTCCACATTTCACTCCCGGTGTTGTACATTCTGTGGGTTTGGACAAATGTGTAATGACATGTATCCATCATTATGGTAACATACAAAATAGTCTGATTGCCCTAAGAATCTTCAGTGCTCCGCCTATTCATCCCTCTCCTGTGACCCCTGGCTTTTTCACTGTCTCCTTAGTTTTGCCTTTTCCAGAGTGTCGTGTAGTTGGAGTCATACAGCATGTAGCCTTTTAGTATTGGCTTCTTTGACTTAGCAATATGCATTTAAGGTTCCTCCATGTCTTCTCATGTCTTGATAACTCATTTCCTTTTTAGTACTGAATCACATACCACTGTCTGCCTGTACCACAGTTTATTTATCCCTTCACCTATTGAAGGACATCTTGATTGCTTCCAAATTTGGCAATTATAAATAAAGCTGCTATAAACATGGGTGTGCAGATTTTTGTGTGGACATAACTTTTCAACACCTTTGGGTAAATACCAAGGAGTGTGATTGCTTGATCGTATGGTAAGAGTATATTTAGTTTTGTAAGAGACCATGGGACAGACATTTTCACACGTAGTTGGAATACAGAATATAATACTTGCGGGGGATGGGGGTATCATAAAGACACTTAGACTGAGAGGTGAGTGAGAGAAGTTTTCATGATGGGCGGCATTGGAGTACAGCCTTAAGTAGGCAAAGGGTTCCAGCAGAGGAGTCACCATGAGAAGTGTGTGCATAGCACTTTCTTAGGTTCCTCTCTCGGGTACCGCTGTGACTGGAGCTTAGATATGTGTACATATATATAAGGCTCAAAATGTGGGTTGTGGCCAAATCATGGCGGGACTGAAGAGCAGTCTAGGGAGTTGGGATTTGATTTTGTAAGTAGTGGGGAGCTACTGAAAGTCTTTGAAGAGGAGCGGGCCACAATCAGAACAGTGATCCAGGAAGCATAGCCTTGTATCATGTGCAGACAGGATCGGAGCAGCAAGAGTGGGGAAGAAAGATGCCGGTAAAGAGGTGATCACAATAGTCAGGAAAGAAAAAAGATGTGATAGGAGAGGCAGGACAGTGAGGAGACCACTGAAACCTCAATTTTCTCATCAGTAAAATGGGAATCTATTATTATTATGTCCAGGGTTTGAGGACTGGTAGCCTCAGGAGGTTGAAGGAAAGGATGCACCAGAGATGTCTGTTAGATTTGCAGCCTGAGTGGCCAGTTTGCAGGCAGGAGATTACCCAGGTGCTACTTTTCTGCCTAGGTAACTGGGCGAGGAGCTGCAGGAGAGCCAGGCAGTGTGGGGACAGGACAAGGGCATGTGGGCAGAGGACCAAGAGGCTCTGCCTCTGACTGCTAGATGACCATGGACAAGTCATCCCCCTGCCTGACCCTCTGTCCCCAATTTGTCATTTAGGGATAACTTCCTGGCCTTAGGAGACTTCTGTAAGGATGAAAAGATCATGTTCTTTTTTTAGCATATAAAATGGTAAAAATGCAAGAGGTCTTTACAACCCTTTTGGGATGCAATGTGATGGAGCCAGTTGAGAGCACTGGCTGTAGAGCTAGAAGCCTGGGTTCGAGTCTTGCATCTGTTACTTACCAGCTTTGTGATGTTATATAATCTAACTTCTCCATTCCTGAATTTTCTCCACAGTAACATGGGCATCATAATAGTCATTATCTGAAAGGCTGCTGTAAGGTGGACTGAAATAACGCACGCAGTGCCTGACACACAATGATGAGAATGAGGCTGTCACTGATGCCACTGCATTGCCAATGATGGACTCTGAATACTCCTGGCAGAGCTTTTGGCATCAGATAAGCCCAAGAAAACTGTGCTGCTCCCGTTTCTCCTTTTAGCTCCTGCTCAAATTCCCGTTCAAGCTGGAGTCTCGTTGCATCACAGAACATTATAGCAGTGCAGCCAGAAAGGACCTCTGGGCACATCTAGTCCAATGCTTCGTGTGTTCCTTGAACTTCTGACCAGAAGTAATCTTACTTCCCAGTGACAAGAAATGGTTTATTGTCTAGACAGCCCAATCCATGTATAGATACTTTGATGATTGGATTCCAAGTTTACTGACTATCTTCTTTTTTGTATGTGTATGTGTTAAACACACTCAAAGGAATTACTTCTGGGGCTATTTCTTTGGTATTCTCGCTAATACAGGAAGTGAGTCCCTAATAAAACATTGACTGTTGAGGGGAAAACAGTAGTAGAAAAAAATAGTAAGATAAATATTCAAGATTTGGAAATGTAGATGAAGAAGCAAAATCAATTGAGAATAGCTACATCCGTAATGAACTACTTTTTTCTTTTTTTTTCTCCTTAGCTGAGGGAACTTCCAAATTCAGTGAAAGGAAATGGGCTCCATGCAGCAGGAAGAATTAGAATTAGGCAGTCAAGAACTTCCTGCCTGGGAAGTGATCAGAGGAAGTTGAGGCTTCTCTTGATTGCTCGCATGTCTTCCCTGTGTGTGCCAGGCTCTCTCTGGTCTGGAGACAGAGGTGACTTAAAGAAATCTGGGAGATGCGTTCATCCCAAGAATTTACTAACTTCAGGAAGGGAAGGAAGAAAGAAGGAGAGGAAAAGTCTATTAGAATCTACTCCATTAAGGAGAGGTTCAATAGAGAAGCCAGTGTCTCGGAATGACTCATGCCCTATCTGACTTCTTGACAGCTGGCGGGGCTTGGCTGGCTTGGGTTTCCCTGGCTTGCATTTGCTCAGAAGAGGCCTCCTACTGGCTTCAAGATTGACCTGGTTAGCACCAATAACACCTACTATGGGTTGTGAGAACTCTTTGGTAATAAAAATAATAGCAATACAGTAAAAAAATTCTTGGCTATCTAAAATGCCTCAGGAAATAAAGCATTTTGGATAGTGGAATTTTCCATAAAGTTGAGGATTTTTCCATTTAGGTAGAGATGCTTATTCTTTTTTTGTTAGATGGATTGAATCAATACAACATAACATTTTTTGTTTACTAAGAGACAACAAGTGAATGATAGTTGTTCTATGCTAGTAATATAGTAATTCCCCAGGGGGTTAATGGACTATACTGTTTGCCCCAAAACCCAATGCTGAAACCTTGTGCTTATTGAGCTCTTCTGCCTCCTTTTTGTTTTTTCCGACCCTCCTTACTTCAAGACGTCTTTGCCCCTCATTTCTTGCTGATATCAGTGCCCCTGACTCTAGTGGTCTCATTTTTTTCTTTTCATTTCTCTCTTATCTCCATTCATAGATCATTAGCTACTGTTGATCTTGTATATCTTTGTCCAGTAACTGGTATTAGACCATTCAAAGTAGATGCTCAATATTTATATTTATATAAATTTATTTGTTCAATAAACAAGTATTGAACATTTACTCTGTAGCAGGCAACATGGTAAGTGCTGGGGATACAATGATGGAAAGCTCAGATGAACCGGCAGTTATTTTCACAATCTGGCAGTTGACTTCTAAAGGACGCATCGGCTCTGCCCTTCACATGAGTCCACTCTTCTCTCGCTATATTCCAGCCTAGTGGCTCTCACACTTAGGTGTGCCTTGGAATCACGTGGAGGGCTTGTTAAACACACATTGCTGGGCTCCACTCCTGGAGTTTCTGATTCTTGGGTGAGACCCAAGGATGTTCATTTCTAACAAGTTCCCACGGGATGCTGATGTTGCTGGTCTGAGGACCACACCTGAAGTACTACTTGAACTGCATGACCTTCACTCTGCTCCTCAAATGCCAGGCTTGCTTCCACCTCTTGGTGTTCAACTTTGCTGTCCTTTCTGTCTGATCTTGGCCTGGCAGCCTTGCTTCACCACCTCCTCGGGGAGGCCTTCCCTGAGTATGCTAGTGAAGGTTGCTCTCCTCTTCCCAGGCACTCAATGTCACATTCCTTGGTTTCATTCCCTTCTTAGACTTCTGTCACACTCTGAAATTATCTTTGCACGGTTGTCTCAAGGGTGCCTGTGATTGATGAAGAGATACTAACAGACCTAGGCGAAGGACACACGTTTCTTTAGTGTAATTAAAAGAAATAAGAGTTTAAGTGCATGAAGACAGCTACACAAAAGAGGGGACAGAGCAGCATTTTTTTCATGTCCTGCTGGCTGGTGAGTCAGCTGACTGAGGTGAGGGTCCCCTGCATCCTCTGAGAGCTCCGACTCATCCATTCTCAGGGTCTTGCCACTTTCCAGACTCCTGTTTACTGATCTGCAGCCTCAGTGTTTCCTGCCAGGTCAGTTTCCCAGGTGCGACATCTTCTAGGTAGGATGGAAGTTCAGACTTGCCTGTGTCTATTCCTGCGGTTTTATATTTTTATCGTTTTCTGTCTTCTCTATCTCATTTATTTGTTTTTCTGTCTCTCTCCCCTCTAGTATATAAGCACCATGAGAGCAGAAGCATTGGCTTTCTCCTTTTCTAGTGTTTTCTCAGCACCCGGAGCGGAGCCTGGCAGAGAGTGGACATTTACCATCTATAAGCTCCCTCCCTCCCTCACCTAATAGGGAACTAAGTATGTGCCTCTTGAATGTAATTTAATTCTTTCAGGGACCTGAACAGACACATTCCCAAAGAAAGCCTCTTCTGTTACCCTGCAGCTCCTTTCAGAGAGAGCCACGGAAGGAGAAAGGCAAATAGGAGCGAGAGGCAATGTGCGCCCTCTGTATCTCAATGGAGCGAGTGCTTTCAGGCAAGAGAGAGCGTCTGCTCATGTTCGGCTTTCTTTTCTCTGCCTCTCATTTCCCCGGCTCTCGAGTGTCGCTCTGGCTTCAGAGCTATAATAACAAACCTATTACCGCAATAAGACGCCAGAAGGGGAAAATGAGACTGTTATCGCGGAAGAAAGAGGCACAGCACCAACCCGGAGCTAGCAATAGAGCCTGCGGGCTATTGAATAAGGGATGTGGGTTTAATCGCAGCTTTTCCCTATGGTGTGGTATACATGCGTCTCTTCTTTTCCTCTCTGTTCTCTGTTAGGCTCACAAATTATTCTGCTATAAGATGCTAATAGTGTCTGCAAATTTGAAGTATAGTTTTGAAGTTGCTGTTCTTTGGGCTTCTCTCTCCACCCCCACTGTTCCCTATTTTAACTGTTTCTCCAGCCAGATGAGAAGCTCTTTGAAGACAGGACACGTCTTGCTGTGGGTTGCTGGATAATTCTGTTTTCCTCTTGGAAGCAGGAAGGGTTGGCACACTGCAGACATCTATAAATTCTTGGGGAAGCAAATTCTCCATGTCTTTTCCTAGCCCTGTCTCCTCCCTCTTTGTTGACTGACTTAACTGAGGGAGGTAATGAGGGAATGCTGACTTCCGTTCTCTGCTTTTCCCAAAGAGGGCTGACAGATGAGGGCCTACATTATGGTGATTTGTTCATTTACTCAAATGTATTTATTGAGAACCCCCCTGGGTGTCAGGCTCTAGGCCAGTCATGGGGCGATAATAGTGATTAAGACAGACTCGGTCCTTACTCTCTTGAACCTTATATTCTAATAGGGGAAGCAGACAAAAACAAGTTAATGAACAAGTAATTACAAACTTGATAAAAGCTGTAAATTAAAAACAAGATGAATAAGATAGTCGATAATGAGAGAGGTGACTTCCTTTTCATAGAGTGGTTAGGGAAGGACTCTCAGAGTTAATCTGGGACCTAAAAACTGAGAATCAGCTGGCTGTGTTGAAGAATTGAGGGGCTAAGCACATGCAAATGTACTGAGGTGAGCAATGTCCTTTTGGAGGAACTGAAAGAAACCCAGTGTGGGAGAGATGGAAAATGGCATGAATCTAAGCTAGAGGGGCAGGCAAGGGCTAGATCATGAGTTGTATGTTCATTTTGTTTAAATTCAGTATCCTGCTCTATTCTTCCTCCTGTCGTTTAGATCCTGAAGAAGCCATAGATTAATTCCCAAACTTAAGTGTGTATCGGAATCTCCTAGGGACCTTATAAAAGTGAAACACTTGCTCAGAGCTTCTGATACTGTAAGCATAGTAGTTAGGGTTCTTTCTGTTATGAGTAATAGAAACCCAACTCAAACCAGCTTAAGCAGAAACAAAATAATGGTTCATGGCTCTCCTACTTGGGAATCAAAGGGGTGGTGTTGGCATAGCTGCATCTAGCAGTTAAAATTATGTCATTCATTTTTCCTCTCTCTCTTTTTTAAAGTTCTTCTTATGTATATATTTGGCTTCATCCTTAGGAATGCTTTCTCCACATGGTGGTAAAAATAGGTATGGGAACTCCAGGCTTGTATCATTGATGTAAGATATTGATCACAGGTATTGATCCCAGAGGAAAGAGTGCCAGAGTCTTTAAGTTTCATATCAACCCCTAAAATGAACTCTGATTAGCCTTGCTTGGGTCATATGCCCACAATGGTGTCCAAAGAGATGGGTACATAAGTTGGCTACCTGAGTGGCAGAGAAAGCAGGGTCACTTGAGTGATAGCATCACCAGGATCCTTTGGGGTGGGGAAGGGACAATTTCCATAAAGAAGAAATGCAGAAGTAGGAATATTGAAAGGAGCGGATATTCATCACAGAAGACCTAGTAGGATAGGATTCTGACTTCCTACCACTAACCCCATTTGGTGCTTTGAAACAGACAATGCTTTGCAAAACACTGCCAGAGATCACTTTGCAATTGAGAAACTGAGACCATGGAGAAACAGGAGTCACAACAATGAGAGATATAAATGTTATAAAAATTGCCAAAAATCTTACAAGAGTCTCATAATCATTGTCCTGGTCTCTAGGTCTTTTTTCTTCAAGTCTAGTAATATAATACACGTGAGAATTTTTTTTTTCCTTAGTTATAGGAAACAGAAACCAATTAGCTTGTTTTTAGAAAGGGAAGAAGACTCATTGAAGGATATGATTTGTCAAATTTCTCAGGAAATTCTCCTGAAATTTTAATTAGAATTGCATAGAATTAATAGATAAATAATGAGGAAATCAACATTATTATAAATGTGAAGTAGTTGCATCCATAAACATAATTCTATTTCTTCAATTCTTCTTTTATGCCATTAAATGTATTCCAAAATAATGGTATGGTACATTCTTCCTTTATAGTTCTTAGCTATTTTATCATTTTTGTTGCTATTGTGAATGAATTCCTGTTTTCTGTTGGTTATTGCTAGTGTAGACACATGCTATTACATTATAAGTTTATCTTAAATCTGGCAACCTTACTAAATTCTATTATTAATTTTACTACTTTGTTTCTTGATTCTGTTGGTTTTTAAAATACGGATGATTATATCATCTGCTAACAATGAGTTTTGTCTCTTCCCTTCTAATATTATAAAAATATCTCTTCTAATAATACAATTTCTTGTCTTGTTGAATTGAGCAACGTTTCCAGTAATATTTTGAATGGTACTGGTGGTAGATGAAATCTTAGCTTACTCTTGATTTGAAGAAGATTTGGAGAGAATATATCTAAAGGGCTTTCATTAAGTTGAATATTGGATGTAGGTTTATGGAATACAGCTTTTATCAAGGTAGGGAAAATTCTTTCAATTCCCAGTTTTCTGAGAGTTTTTCATAATTTAAATAGATATTAAATTTTATAAAATGCCTTTTCTGTAACTATTGAGATGACAACGTGATTTTCCTCCTTTTGTCTGTGATTATAGAGCATGATATTGTTGATTTTTTTCTGATGTTAAATACTAGCCTTTCTTGAGTAAATCCTACTTGATTATGACAGATTATTTGAAAAAAATTAAAAGCTAACATTTTACTCAAAATTTTCATGTATATTTTTGAATGAATAGGCATGTAATTTTCCTTGTAATGTTCTTACCTAGTTTTTTTGTAAAGTTTTTATAAACCTTATAAAAATCGATTGAAAATCTTTCCCTTTTTTCCTTTCTTTCTTTCTTTTTTAGCAATTTGTATAAGAGAGGGATTATCATCTCTTCCTTGAAAGTTTGTTAGGACTCTTCTGTAGAATCATCTAATCCTCAAGCTTTTTTTTTGGAGAGAAGGAAGGACTTTTATTATCATATTAATTTCTTTAATGGCTAATTAGGTTAAGTTTTATATTTATTTTTGTACCAACTTTGGTAATTATATATATTTTAAGAAATTTACATATTTCATTTAGAGGTTTTTTTTGTTTTTTCACCTATAGCTTATAATTTTAAAATTAAAAATTCTATGTTATCAATCTGGTTGGTTTTAAAATCTGGTGGTTTTAAAAATTTGCATGGTATCTTTTAAATGTTTAAAACACTCATTTCAGAGATTTGCCTACATTATTACCATTTTCAAAGATATTTTTCATTTTCGTAATTATTTTTTATTTTTTATTCATTGGTTTCTGTATTTTTTCTTTAGCTCATCCTATTACCTTTTTGTATATCTGACACTCTTATTTTCTTGAGTTGAACACTTAGCCTGCTACTTTAAATTTTTATTATTTTCCATTAATTATATTTAAAGCCATAATTTTTCCTTTGAGCACTATTTTTGCCATTATTTACAAATTTCACTATGTATTGATTTCATTGTTTTTCAAGTATTAAGTGTTTTATAATTTCATTCATGGATTTCTCTTTAACCCAAGGATTATTCAGTAGCATTTTTTTGTGTTTTAGTTTGCAGATATAAGGAATTTTTAAGCTGTAATTAAAAATTGTTAATTTTATTCTGTTGTGATCATAGTCTGCAAGATGTTGATTCTTTGGAATATTGGAGATTTGTTTTGTGTCCTTTATTTTTGTAAAAGTTCCATGAGTGCTTGAAAGCATCGATGTTCTTCATTTGATGGGTGTAAAGTTTCATAGAATTTACTAGGTCTAGGTTATTAATTGCATCAAGAAAATCTTCCCTATCTTTGTCTATTTTTTTGTTTACTTGATCAATCAGTTTTCAGAGGGGTGTGTAGAATCACTAATATTTCTCCATATAGTTCTGCACAATCCAACAATGAAATATAAAGTCCACTTTAAAAACTATTTTTTTAAGCAGTAGAACCCTTTTGTCACAAGAACTGTACAGGAGCCCCATTTAAAAATGGATAAAAGCAGAGCTACCCTGGTTGGAGGGGCGACATTGTGGAGGACTGTAGTCCCTCTTTATCTTCTTCCTCATTCTGTAGGGACCTCCCCCAAACTCTGCAAATCTCCAGCACTATAGGGAGCAAAGTTTGAAAACCACTGGAGAAGAGAAGGGAGAGTTGGACTTGAAGTCAATTCTACTTTTTTTTTTTTTTTTGTGAGGAAGATCACCCCTGAGCTAAGGTCCAGTGCCAATCCTCCTCTTATTGCTGAGGAAGGTTGGCCCTGGGCTAACATCCCATTTTCCTCTGCTTTATATGGGACACCGCCACAGCATGGCTTGACAAGGGGCATGTGGGTGCGCGCACCGGATCCGAATGTGCGAACCCCGGGCAGCCAAAGTGGAGTGTGAGCAGTTAACTGCTGCGCCACCGGGCCATCCCCTCTATTTGTGTTTTTAATTAGTTTTGTCCCCTTAACCAAATTGTTTTTCCTCTCCATAAAATGAGAGGTTTGAGGCTGATGTTTTCTGAAGTCCAGATAGAAAGTTCTATCATTCTAAATATTTATTGATCAACCAGTAAGTGCCCAGCACTATAATCATATTAGCCTGTGTTTTAGCATCAATAATCCCAACACTGTGTCCAGTGCTTTTCTTCCATTATCTCTCTTAATCCTCACATCAGCCATATATGCTATGCTGGAGATGCAGTGAGGAATAAGATGGGTGGTCCCTGTCCAGTGATCTCTGTCTCCAATTCATTTAGAATGCTTATGGGAAGAGAGATGAACAACTTTGTAGTTAAGATTGTGGGGTTTGAAGTCAGGGCTTAAATTCCATCCCTGCTACTTATTAGCTGTGTGTCCTTGGGCAAGCTACGTAACCACTCTGAGGCTGAGACGCGTTTTCCCCATTGGTACGATGGTGATAATAATGGTGTCTAGCACTGAGCCTGAAGCAGAGTAGATGGTCGATAAGTATTAAGGTATCTTCCCTTAAGAAGTAGAGATTCTAGCTTGGGAGACAGAAACAACAGACAGGAAACAAAATATAGAAGAATGCTGTGATCAAGCATCTGGAGAAACGACGGTTGGGGCTTCCTGACTTCTAGGCTGGACGTGTAAATCTCAGACACGTTTCCCCTGGGACCTCTGGCCTTCGCGTGTGTGAACCTCCCTCGGCTCCGAGGCCTGAGTCCTGATGGGTGAGAAAAATGGCACAGAACCTCCAGGCGCCCTGGCTCCAGGTCTCTCTGTGGGTCTGCTCGCAGCACACCGCCGCCCAGTTCATTATTCAGTCATGAGGAGACTACGGTAATGAGCTGACCTTGTTAGAATTAACGGACAGTGGGGTAATGGGTCTGTGTGACTCATTAGCTGTACGAAAGGGATCCAGCTTCCCTACATTTAGTTGAGTTCAAACTCTAAAACATTTATTACTTCGGACACATGACGGTAACTTGCATTTTTAAATATCAAAGTGATAATTTCAGCAGTTTCCAAAAGAGAAAATGGAGTTGGAGGGGGCAAGGCAAGGAAAAAGTGACTCCAGGAAGGCAGTTCTGGCCCAGAGAAAGGGACATTGGAGGCTTGGGTTCTGTTTTGGTTGAGTTTTGGTGAGTGACTTAGACAAGTCCCTTCACCTCTTAAGGCCACCATTTACTCACGGCGAGATGGAGGCACCATCATTATCCTGCCTCCACAGGTCACAGTAGCCAACAACCTGTTAGGTGCAGCCAGCCCATTGCTGCTTTTATGTATGGTGTCAGTATGCTGCTACACCATACGTTACACACACTCATTTATGTGCGGTGTAGGTACTCTGCTACAGCTCACATTATGTACACTCATTTATGTATGGTGTCAATACTCTGCTGCACCATACATTACGTACACTCATTTATGTACTGTGTAGGTACTCTGCTACACCATACATTTATGTACGCTCATTTATGTACAGTGTTGATACTCTGCTATAGCTTATGTTACGTACCCTCATTTATGTAAGGTGTAGGTACTCTGCTGCACCATACATTAGGTACACTCATTTATGTATGGTGTAGGTACTCTGCTGCACCATACATTACGTGCACTCATTTATGTACGGTGTAGGTACTTTGCTACACTATACATTACACACACCCATTTCTGTGTGTTTCCTTTCATGTATGGTCTAGGTCCTCTGCCTACTATCAATTTACTGGGGAAGAAATAGAGGCTTAAAGAGGTTAAATCACCTGCCTGAGGCCACCCAGGGAGTGAAGGGTGCAGTCAGAATTTGAACCCTGGTTGGCCTTCCTCCAGAACTCTTGTTCTTTCTCCACGAGCCGCCATCTCCTCTAATGCCTCTTCCTGCTTCAACGTTCCATGAGTTCTGTGGGCAGAAGGCTGTTCTGGGCCCCCTGTTTTAGGAAACCATCATCTACTTATTCCTTGAAAGTTTAGGTACCTCGGAATTTATTGAACCTCTTTGAGGGGGTGAGATTTAGGAAGAAGGTATTAGCTAACGTTTTGTTAGAATTTCTTCCAGGATCTGTCCCCCAAACTCTCATTTTTTTTGGCCACAGTTGAAAGTCTGTGTATATGATCTTTTTTTTCCCCTCTCCTAACTTAGGAGCATTAACATTTCCAAAAGTTATTAAAATTCCTCAGGATCATCATTTTTAATTCTGCAAAGTGCTCAATCATATGGAGGCATTGTCATTTACATGATCAATCCCTTATGGTTGTACATTGACATTATTTCCAATTTGTCACTATCATAAATGATAGTATGAACATCTTTGGGCATAAAGCATTTAAAAAATTTTAGATTATTTCTCTAGGATTGACATGTATATTTTAAAATATTTTTTTCTGGTTATAAATATAATGCAAGGACATTTCAGAAGGTTTAAAAAGCAAGGGAAATTTAAAGAAGGAAATAATAATAGTTGTTATTATTATTAGCTAATACTTAGAGCTTTCTAGGTACCTGGAACTATTCTGAGCACTTTAATTCCCACAACAACCATATGAGACATGTACATAAATATTTTTGATATTTCTTGATTCTTTCCTTAGAAAAGAATATTTGTTTAAGACGCACGAACATTTTTAAGACACTTTGTATGTGTTATCAAACTGCTATTCAGAGATGTGGCAGCTGTTCATCCTGAGACTCATTTCTGTACAGTGTCGATACTCTGCTACAGCTTACGTTACATCATGAGCAGGGTAGGAGTATGCCCTTCTCTCAGATCTTTCACCAGCACACTGTTTTACCATTTTAAAAAAGTATTTGAGTCCCGAGTGCTTTCTACTGCATCATTCTACCTCCAAGGACCCTTGAAGCTTTGTGCTGATCTGTTATAAATTTTCAACCGGTAAAACCTCAGCAGCTGCTGGTGGTAGGTACTAAAATGTTTGCACTCTCTGATGTGGAATCTAGGAGCTGAGCTGAGGAAAAGAGAGGGATCTAAGAAACCATGAGTGTGCACACATCTCTGGTGTCATATGCTGGCCAAGGACTCAGAAATACAGGGTCCTCCCTGTGTCTGTTCCTATAGGAGAAGACTTCAAAAAGGTCTAGGGGGGTGAGAAACTCACATGCGAGTGGAGAAAGATGATAGGCAAAGGGGTTTCACATTTGAGAGTCAAGGGAGATGCCGTAGACATTCAACTCAGAAAAATAAACGCTCAACCTGAATTGTAACAACAAAGAAATTCTTCTGTCTGAACAGCCTGGAACCTGGCAGACTTTGAAGAAGGAGGGAGTAGATGATTCAAAGAGTCATGATCTAGTAGATCAATGCCACACCCTAAAATTCCTTGTATGCCTAAAGAACCAAACCTGATCCTTGAAACCCTGTTGACATATAAGGCACTTCTCTCTACTTTGTTCCAAGATCACAGATCTCTCTCTTTCTTTGTGTTTTTCCCACTCTTCTCCCCTTTCCTCCCTCTCTTTCTGCTCCCGCCCTCTCTCCCTCGCTTCTCCCAGCTTTATTCAATTTCTCATGTTATAAAAGTAATGCATATTTATTTTACCATATCAAGCAATTCAGAGGTGCATGAAGGAAACATTAATAATCTTCCTCTATCCTGCTTGAATCTCACCCTCCCCAGATAGCCAATGTTAACAATTTGATCTCTATTTTCCCACAACTTTTTTTTATGCGCCTACACATATAAAGATTTCTTCGCTTTTTCTTTTTTAAAATAAAATAATAGAACTAAAACTCTATATATTATTTGCTTTTCCAACTTAAAGATATATCAGGGAAAATGCTCTAGGTCAGCATATATAAATCTAACTCAAATAATAGCTTCATAATATTCCACTGTATGAATGGATCATAAATTTGACCAGTTCCCTATTGGGGGATGTTAAAATAATTTTTAAGTTTGTTCTGTCTTTCTCTCCCTTCCCTCCCTCACTCCCTCCTGTACCAACTGAACTGAAATAAATATCCTGATACATAATTCTTTTCATAGATATGCTTATATTTTGGTAGGATAGAGTCCCTAAAAATGGGATTACTGGGACAGAAGAAACATAAATTTTAATTTTCAATGGTTTGTCTTACCTCTTTTAATTACTTATTTTTGCTGGACACTTTCACCAACATTATTTAACTTGATATTTATGACACCTTCGTGCAGTAGGTAAGGTGAAGGGCATTATCTCTATTTGGCAGGTGAGCCTCAGTGAAATGGAGTGACTTGCCCAAAGTCAAACAACCAGCAAATGGCTGAGCCTGTTCTTTTTTTTTTTTGTGAGGGAGATCAGCCCTGAGCTAACATCCATGCTAATCCTCCTCTTTTTGCTGAGGAAGACCAGCTCTGAGCCAACATCTATTGCCAATCCTCCTCCTTTTTTATCCCCCAAAGCCCCAGTAGATAGTTGTATGTCATAGTTGCACATCCTTCTAGTTGCTGTATGTGGGACACCGCCTCAGCATGGCCGGAGAAGTGGTGTGTCGGTGTGCGCCCGGGATCCGAACCCGGGCCTCCAGTAGCCGAGCGTGTGCACCCAACCACTAAGCCACGGGGCCGGCCCCTGGCTGAGCCTGTTCTTAAAGCTCTTGTGCCTCTGAGACTTGGGTTTGATCCATTCAATATTTCTCCTCTGCTCCTCCCTGGTTATATTTTTTGAAGATTCTCTAGGAAAAGAAAATGAGGCTCCATCAGAGAAATGACCACATTTATTTAAAGAGGTGATAATGGTGGAGGGGATACTGGTGTGTAATTAAACATTTGTCAAAGAAAAAAAGAGGTTTCCTCACAGTTTGGTGTTGGGTTTTTAAGAGCAGATTTTACGTTTTAAGAATTTTCAGTGATTCTGTCACCATTGGGGCTGTTCCCTGTCACTGGTCCTCTTAGCTTGAATGCTCAGCAGAACGAGGAGACAAAAGCTGGTCTCAGGCCTCCTTCCATCTTCTGTTTCTGGGCCCCTCTCCCTGCTGGCTGAAGCCTCCTGGGGATGCTCAGTGCTAAGCAAAGAGTAGTAGGACGCCCTCAGCGGAAACGAGCCTGGATTCAACTGAGAAAAACTGTGCAGAACTGAACATGCCTCCAACCACACTGCTGTCCTGTCCGCACTAGATGTGGCCCCATTTCTTTCCCGCCTTTGTACACCATTTGTGCTTTGTGACTCCTCCCCTCCCTCTGTCGAAACCTGCCCTCAAAACAGAATCTTTTATTAGTCTTTATACCTGAGTATGACTGCCAGTCTGTGGTTCTCTCTCCCTGAAGGATTTGCACTTTAAGACTTATATCTCTTTGGGAAAATATTCATTATTAAAGAAAGAATCAATAAATAGGTGAGGAAGGGATTTGGGGAGCAGGGTGCTTTTCAGTGTTCCTGAAATAATTCTCAGGATGGCTTACATTTACTGAGCACTTACTTTGTGCTAGGTACTCTATAATCCTCATGTCCTGTCTATGAGGTAGTTAACATTCCCGTTTTACCAGTGAGGAAACTGAGGCACACCATGGTTAAGAGACTAGCTCCAAGTCATATACAATATTTTACCAATCTTGGTAAGTAATTAATGGTACATTCACAGTAAGATGCACCATTATTTTATTTACACTAAGAAAAAATGCTGCCAATTATACTAAGACATGCAACTGACTTTAAGAAAAAGCAAAGGTGAAAAAATACATCTTAGAATCAATGACTGTATGTGACAGAACTGGGATTTGAACCCAAGCAGATCAACTGCAGTGCTTCCAGCTTTTCTGCTGTGCTAGACTTATGCCAAAAGATGGAGTCAATCTAGACTACCATTTTATTAAGTCAGCATTCCTCAAAATGTTTTGAAAGAGTAGTGGATATCATGGAAGAAAATGTTCTGTGAACCAAGTGAGTTTGGGAAAATCTTCATAAGATAGAATATAACAGATTTCTCTACTGAAAGACTGCTTTGAAGCTTTAATATCAACACCTGTTTTGTACCTCCAAGGGGAGAGGTAGAGTGTGCATCATTTCCCAGACATTTTTTGGTGGTGGAGCATTTTACGGAACTTCTGTTCTTTGGAACACTTTTTGAAATACTCAGTGGTGAGTCGCTTCTCTAATCTGGCAACAAATGTGTACAGAAGGTCAAGTTTCATTTTGCTTAATGAATACGGTGTTTGGGGGGCAATTATTGTATATCAGGCATGATGAGTTTATAAAGACAAGTCTAAAATTGTGCTCCATCTTTAGGCAGTTTTCCTCCTTGTCCACATCTTTCATTCAGTATTAATTTAAAAAACCATGTATTTAGTACCTAGACTAGTGTTTTTCAAAGCATGCTTTATGGCAAGGAACTCCAAACTTATTTGATAAGGCTTCTCTACAAGAACAAAAAAATTTTTTAAGTCAACATCATGATTACCCTGGGACTGAATATACTAATCACTGTGAAGGTACCATTGCGTATTGGGAGGCACCAGTTTCTATTATTTGATTTATAAAAAAAATCATTTTGCAGAAACTTTTTGTGTAGGTTACGATTGCTTTTAGCTTTGAGTAACAATCTACCTAACGATGCTTAAGCAATAAGGACATTTGCTTGTCTAACTTTCTAAAATAGGAAGAAGTTCAGAGGTAGTTGATCCAGGGCTAATGCAGAGGCTCAGCTGTCATGAATCACCTAGACTTTTCTTTTTTGCCCTCCTCTACCTCTCCCTACTGTGTTTTTTTTTCCCCCTTTTTTCCCCAAAGCCCCAGTACATAGTTGTATGTCATAGTTGCACATCTTTCTAGTTGCTGTATGTGGGACGCCGCCTCAGCATGACCGGATAAGTGCTACGTCGGTGCACGCCCGGGATCCGAACCCGGGCTGCCAGTAGCGGAGCGTGAGCACTTAACTGCTAAGCCACAGGGTCGGCCCCCCTATTGTGTTGTTTTGATACCTCATAGGCATAGGGTGTGTGCTGGTGTCCCAGGCATCACTTCTCTGTCCAAAGCAGAACAAACGGGATCAGGTGGCATTAGCCATACTTGTCCTTTTTATTAAGAAAACTAAATGTTCCTAGAAGTCCCCAGCAGCCTTCTTCTAAGATCTTACTGGCAAAACAGCTGATATCCACGGACACACCTGGCTGCGAGGGAGCTGGAGACCAGAACTGTTATGATTACTTTTGGCCAAGTGGTTCTCCAAGAGAGATCTCCGCATTAGCAGCACATCACCATCACCTGGGAACTTGCTAGACATGCAAATCGTGGGCCCCACCCCAGACCTACTGAATCAGAAACCTTTGGAGTGGAGCTAGTGGTTTGTGTTTTAACCAGCCCTCTGGGTTACGATCAATTTTGAGAATTACTGGTTCAGACTAATTGTTTGTTGTCCAGGACTGGCCTTATTGTTGCCCTGAACCGAACTGAGATTTCATTTGCAACACAAAAGTTAGGGATGGATATTGGGCAGGTGTCTAAGCATCTACCAGAGGGATATTAACCTTTGGTTGTAATGTATGTTGCAAACAGGAATTTTTGTTATTAATGTAAAAGGCCTGCATCAGAAGTCAGCATCCTTAGGCTTGAGAACTTAGGCACTCTGTATCTATCTGCTGTGTGGTCTTGGGCAAATCACTGAACCTGTCTGAGTCTGCTTCCGACTCTTTTAAGAAGAGAGATCCTTGCAGGGCTCCTATAAGAATCACCCAATACAATGCATAAGAAGGACTCTGAAAATCCTAAGCCTTCGTGTGGTGTCTCTTCCCATGCATGTGGATCACTGTCTCTTTGCTCTTTAAGCCTCTGGCTCTGCTGTTCTGGCCTGACTCAGACAGTCCCTGAGCAATACTAACTGGGGTCCTGCAGGCACAGCACACCAGACTCTCAGCAAAGCCCAGGTCTTCTGCTTGCTCGAGGCAGGGGGTAATGTCTTGAGGAGAGGGATTGAGAAGAGGACAGAAATTTTCTGTAATGTGCCAGTGTAAACCTGTGTTTTATTGTTGCTGTGGTTGTTTTTCTCTTGGCTTCTTACACAAGTTCCTTGAATTTAACAACCTGGGGGCTTTCAAAACAGCTTGCCAAATAGCTCACAGTCAAACAATGACAATAAAGATGTTCAAGATGGGATATTGACAGTGGACATGGGTAAGTAATTCTCTTCTACCTTCCAGCTCCCTGGCACTTGCGTGGTAGGAGGAGGCAGAATGGGATTTCTTTAGGATGTGCTAAGCATTTAAATGGCTAGAAGCTGTTTCTCCCAGTCTCCAAGTATATAACATCATCTACTGTACTGTAATCTCAAGCATGTTTATAAGCTTTGAAAGTATTATAACCATAAAGCCAACTGAGCATAGCTCTTCATGATTCAATTAATTCACTGGCAAGGATTTGTGTAGTGCCTGGAAGACGGCACATGCTAGCATCTAGACCAAAAACGGCACAGAGGGTGGTTATTTTGGTATGTTGGCTGGTTGCTGTTATATCAGTGGTCAACTTCCCATTAGCTGTAAAGAGCCATCCTTGGCTACTAGCCATGAGTGGAAGGCAGTAGAAGAAAGGATGGCAGAGCTCTGAGAACTGGGGACTCCACTGCACAGAAAGCCTTTGAAATACAAGCTGTCAATTTGAGACAAGGATGGCGTTGTCAGACTGAGATGTGAGGTTGTTTTAGGAAGAAAGGTTGGTGAGTCCAATCCGCACAGCAGACAGAAGCCCCATGAAGCGCCGACGTGCCATCTCAAGAGGCCGTCAGAAATTATGGACCAAGGACCATGATCATGAATCTTTGTAAGATTCTGAAATTCTTATAAATTTTGTTCGCTCTTGAATGTGTCCACATAACGACTAGCAGTCATCCTTAGGAGAAAAGCTTCTGGGTTCCCCCCCTGCCCAATAGGAAAAGGTGGAGAAGCAGCAAGGAATTAAGGAGAGGGTGAATTGAGCAGATTGTGATAGCTACTGATAGAGAATTGTCTGAGAAAGCCTGGAAGAGGGCATGGGGAGCTGGTTTGCACTTGAGAAGGATCCTTGAGTTTGAGCTGTGGAAATTCCGGAGTGGAATCCCCTGACAATGAGGTTTACACATACCATTTTACCCTCAGGCTTGAACTGAGTCAGGTGTCACTGTGGGGTCAGAGTTCCTTTCCTTTCCTGATACCACAGCAGGTTAGGGATTTGGAAGTTGTCTTATACCATTTACCAAATATTGGTAATTCACTTATTCAATACATATTTCATATTTATTATTTACAAGTGCTAAGTGCCGTATGTAGCGTTAGTACACAACGGTGAAAAAAACATACAAAATTCCCCCCATGAAGGTTATGTTCTATTAAGGAAGACACACAAAAACTCTACAAATAAATAATTATAGCTCATCAGAAGTGACATGAAAGAAACAGAATGATGAATCAGAGGGTTACCAGTGAGGCCATGTTGAACAGAGTGGTCAATGAGGTCTTTTTTTTTTTTTTTTTGTGAGGAGGATTAGCCCTGAACTAACATGTGTTGCCAATCCTCCTCTTTTTGCTGAGAAAGATTGGCCCTGGGCTAACATCTGTGCCCATCTTGCTCTACTTTATATGGGACGCTGCCACAGCATGGCTTGACAAGTGGTGCGTTGGTCTGCGACCGGAGTCCGAACCCACGCACCCTGGGCCGCCCAAGCAGAGCGTGTGAACTTAACTGTAACGCCACCAGGCTGGACCCCAATGAGGTCTTTTTTGAAGACAAACATTTGAGCTGAGAGTTGAAGGATGAGAATGAACCAGACACATATGGAGTTATCAGGAGAGCATTCCTGACAGGGGGACAACCAACACAAAGGCCTGGAGGTGGGAAAATGATTGGCAGGTTCTAGGAATAGAAAAAAGGCTAGTATGTCTGAAGCATGGTGAACAAAGGCAGGGTGGGGAGAATGCTGTGAAATGGGATGGAGAGGTGGGGAGGGCCCAGATCAGGAAGGACTTTGTAGGCTATAGTTAGGAGTTACGCTTTTATTCTGTGAGCAATGGAAAATCATTCAAGGCTTTTAAGCAGAGATTTGACAAAGACCATTGATAAAGGTCAATCAGGCTGCCAAGTGAGGAATGGATTGAAGGGATCCAAAAGAAGAGATAGAGAGACAAATCAAGAGCTATCTAGTGGTGCAGTGAGAAAGCATGGTGGTTTGAATGAGTGGGACAGTGAAGATGTGGATGGATATGAGAGTCTCTGCAGGTAGGGGGCAGGTGGACTCCTAAATTAAAGAATTAAACAGGTAGTGACAGCTACTGATAGAGAATCTTGGGGAGGGGACCATCAGGGAAGAACTGAAAGGACATATGAGGAAGTGTCTGTACTTGAGAAGGATGCTTGAGTCTGAGCCATAGAGAGTCCAGGGTAGAATCCCCTGACAATGGGTTTTACGTCATCTCTTACGCTCAAGCTTCCACTGTGTCAAGTCTCACTGTGATGGATTGGCTATACAAAAATAATAACAGCAGTTAATGAGCACTTACTGACATTGTGCTAAATTCCTAAATTCTCACATCAAAATCATGGAATAGATCTATCATTGATCCCCATTTTCCACTGCAGAAACTAGGGCTCAGAAAGGTTAAGAAACTTGTTCTAAGTCACACAGGTAGGAAGCGGCAGAGAAAAACTCAACCCAGGGTTATCTGACTGGTAAGTTCATGCTTTTATTATACTCTCAGTTTTACAGGGAGTACTGGCATAACTTTAATCAAATAAAGGTTTCTTGTGGAGACCGACTATGTGTAGTATTTAAAGGAGAGGTGTGACTTTGAGTGAGGTGCAGTTCCTGTTGTAAAGAGTTGACACTAGAATAGAAGGGTAAAATGTGGCTACAGATGACTCTCGTGCAAATAGAAAGTGATGTGTAACACACAAGAGGTAAAAACAAAGGACTTTTAGGGTTCAAAGAAGGCAGGGAATTTCCCAGCCTGTGGGTAGCGGGGTGCAGAATCAGAGAATGCTTTACCATGGAGGTAACAGTAAAGATGGGTTTGGCCAGAGAGAAGCCCGAGGGGGCTGCACGGAAGCTCCTAGCATATGTGTTATGCGATTGGCTTAGGGCGAAAGTTCTCCAAGTATGGTCTGGGGACACTTTGACATGTGAAGTCAAAACTATTTTCATTATTTGCCTTTTCACTCTCATTTCCTCATGAGTGTGCAGTTGAGGTTTCCGGAGGCAATATGACTTATGTTATTGCAACAGACTGAATGCAGACGCAGAGATGAGAATCCAGCTGTCTTCTATTAAGCCGAACATTAAAGAGATTTGTGAAAAAGTAAAACAATATTGTGCTTCCCAGTATTTTTTGTGTGTAGGTGCTGTGGAAAAGTAAATAGTTACTTTTTGTAAAAATCTGTTATTTTTGTTAATGGGTTTATTGTTGGGTTGTGTTAAGATAAATATTTTTTAGTTCTCAATTTTAATTTCGAATACAGTAAGTACTGGTAGATATAAGCTACATAAACCAAAGCTCTTTGGGATCTTCAATGATTTTAAAGAGCATAAAGGAGTCTGGAGATGAAAAAGTTTGCGATCTGCTGGCGTGGTGTAATAGCGAAGTGTAACCAGGGTCGAGGAGAAGGGAAGGATTTTTTAGGCGGGAGTGTGGGTGGGCTTCGCTGCTTCCAGGTGGGAGGAGAGCCAGGCTCCTGTCTCTGGCCCTTGGTGGGGCTGTAGGACTTGGTAGGTAAACATGCATCATAGTGTGGCAGTATTCTCCTGTTTAGCTCCAGGCAGGCTCCTCTGCCACCACCTCCTGCACTGTGGAGAATCCTGGTGGGTGGGTCTGCTCTGGGTGGAGCCAGTGTGGGCTCTCAGACAGCACTGCAGGCCTGAGGGGAGACTTGTCAAGAGAAGGGCTCTCAATACCTTTCCTCTTCTCACTTTGCCAACTGGGATGTCTTAAAGCACATGCTTCTGTGTCCCTTAGTTGAAATCCTTAGTGGGATTCCCCCATTATGGCAATGCACTAGGGCGCCTTAGTCATTGGGATGAGGGATTACACTGTGGTTAAGCACATGGGCTTTTGCGTTGGCAGTCCTGGTTTTTACACCAGACGCTTCCACTTATTGTCTTCCTGTGCCAGCTGATCTTTCTTTATCGGTAAGTGGAGATGATACTATCTACCTCACAGGTCTGTTGAAGATATTAAATGAGAGAAGCTACGTAAAGCACGTAGCATAGTACCAGGCACATGGCAAGGCCTCAGATGGCGACTGTTAGGGTAGAACTAGGACCAGTGGGCTGAAACCATGGGAGGCAAGTTTCAGCTCAATGGGAGAACGCACATTAAGGCATTAGCATCGTGCTTGGCATCCAATAATCACTTGATAAATGATGATTGCTGTTACTGATGTAATTATTGCAAATGTGAATTTAAAAGTTATATGATGTAGGACTTCCTCATGCTTAGAGCGGTCCCCTGAATTAATTTAGATGTATTGGATTCAATTGTTTGTTCATTTGTTCATTCATTTATTCATGCATTATTTTATTCAATAAGCATATTAAATGCCTCACCAGGTACCACTCTGGACACTGAGGATTCATAATTGATTAAAAGAACTGGAAGAATGTAAGTAAAGTGTGGGCAATCAGTCATGGGATCCTGTAGAGGAGAGTCATGCATTGAGTAAGCCAGGATAGGACTCCGGGACTTCCGAGCCACTCCCCTGCCTGGTGACTTACAGAACTTTATTCTCGTACGACATTAGCATTGTAGAATGTCAGAGCCGATATTCTATAATCACTTTCAGGCTCTAGAGATCACTTAGTCTGAGCAGTTCCTTGCACATATGGAGAAATTGAGGTCCTATTTCCTAACCTAGTTTCTGAGAATGTTCTTTTTAATGCTTAAGATCCCCAAAGAATTCTGATTTAGATGGAAGCATACAAGAAAAGGGAAGGATGGCAAACTTTGACCAGCTTTACAACAGCCAAATCAATCACTCATTGAGGGGCACAAGGTATCCAGCATAGCCCTGGGTGCTGGGAGGGAGGCAGTGTAGCCTCGTGGTTAACATCTACTCTTAGGTCCTACATTTGCTAAATGTGTGAACTTTGGCAGTCTTTCAGTTCTCTGAAGTTACGTTTTTTTCAACTGGAAAATGAGGTTATAGTTAGAAATTAGCTTCAGCTGGTAGGAAGAAAAAAATCCACAAAATGGTGACGTGAAAAATTAGGGTTTTATTTTTCTCTCACTTAAAAGAAGTCAGTGGATAGGCAGACCAAGGCTTGTATGGCCTTTACACAATCTCTCAGTGACTCAGGCTCCGTCTCCTTTTCTGCTTTGCCATCCTTAGTGCATGGCTTCTTTCTTCCTTCTTAATGCATGGGGACAATATGGCTGCTTCGGCTCCAACCACCACATCCAAATTTTTTGCAGGAATATAGAGGAAACATGGAAGGGAAAAAGGTCACCTGTTAACTGAGTCAGTCCTCTTTTAAAGAATGTTTCTCAGAAACCCTGCTCAAACTTTTTACATCTCATGGCCAGAACTTTGCCATATGTCCATCAAACCTGCAAGAGATGTTGAAAGATAGAATGTTTTATCTGAGTACTTCGTAGCTCCGAATGAAACTGGAGTTTTCTTAGTAAAGAAGAAAAGGATAACGGATATTAAATAGGTAACTAGCAGTCTTTGTCATAGGAGCCAAATAATGTTACCTATCCCCATAGGTTTTGTGAAGATTAAACGAGATGATGCCTGTAAACGACTCAGCTCAGTGCCCAAGCATATAGAGGGACGATGAGAATCCCTGCCCTCGGTAAATTTGTCCTTCTGCTGGAGAGATAGGTATACAATGAAATGATGACATGATAACCGATTGTGAGACAAATGTAAAATTCAGTCACTTCACAGGATCATCTCTGCCACAGCCCTTCTTCCCTCCTGCCATCTCACGACTATGTAACAAAAATGGTATTATCTACCTTTCTTGAGAACTTCTCACTGAGATTCCTTCTTATTGCTTTACATGCACGATCTCCTTTGGCCCTCAAGGCAACCCAATGTGGTGGGTGATACGAAGTAGGTACTTTGAGGGGGAAACTGAGGCTTTTTGAGGTAAGTGACTTGCCTGAGGTACATGCTTATTAGGGGCTGGCTGGGATAGGAATCCAGGTCTGTGAGACTGTTAACTTAGTGCCACACACTAGTCCTGGCTCTGCCACCTCCGTCCCCGGGTCCTCAGACAGCTCCTGTCCCCTCTCTGGGCCTCAGTTTTCTCATCAATAAAACACATCGAACTAGATGATCTTGAAAGTAGTTTCTGGCCCTGACAAAGCAGGACTCTCTTTCCTATGAACTATTAAAGGAAAATTAAAAATAAAAGGTAAAATTATGATTCTCATACAGACACAAAAATGAACACGTGTTAAAGATTTTATTGAACTCATTTAATGAGGAAACAGCTGTGATATTAAAACCAGTTCAAAGGAGAATCCAAAGAACAGGAGCATTTAGAAATCAGGAATAATGAAATGAATTTGCAAATGGAAATAAAACTACTTTTTTTCCACAGGGTGGGAAGGGTCGATCCCCCACTGGACAGAATTTATTTGCATGTCTATGGGCAAGAATCATTTTGCATTGCTATCAGATATCTACAATTTACAGAGTAAAATAGTTCCCAAAGTCAGAATCAGATAAGGTGGAAGGGTGTGTTATAGACAATGCACAGTTTTGTTACTGAAGCACACGTTTTTCCCTACGGAACTTTTGGCAGAGATTTTCTAGTCCAGTCAGTCTGATCCTGTTTCCTGCCCAGACCTTATGTTTCTGCCTCCCTCAAACATGGCTATCCTCTTCTCCCTGCTACTTCATAGATATCTGTTCCCTTTGAGTTTGGCTTACAGTTTTGCTGTTTCCTGACAGCCATCATTAATTGAGCCTACTCTCTTTGCATGGGTGCAGGAAAACCATTGGAAATCTGGGGCAAGGATGGCCCTGTCAAGTGACCGAACTGGGGGACCTCACAACAGGAAGCGTCTCCATCCACTCTGCTTCTAGGGCGTGGCTCTTGTGGTGTCTCAGTCAACTGGTGAAGTAGCCTTGGGCAAGTGACTTGATTTTGAGTCCATCTGGAATATTCCAGAGCTCCCAACACAGACTGAGCTCTCCTGAGAGCTGGGGAGAGTTTTTTTCTCACTCGTTCAGAGGGGCTTTTGGGAGGCCACATGATAGAGTTGAAGTGTCCTGGGTTTAGTGTTAAGATTTGGTTTCCATGTTGCTTCGGTTACTAGCTGCGTGACTGTGAGCAAGTCCTCCGACCTTAGTTTGCTTAGCCTCCAGAGAGAGCGTGACCCTGCTGGATTTCAGACTGCTGGCCTCCAGAACTGTGAGAAAATAAATTTCTTTTGTATTAAGGCACCAAGTTAGTGGTAATTTGCTACAGCAGCCCCAGGAAATGAATACAACGTCCCGCTGGCCTCATCCAGTTGCTGTGAAGCTCAAAGGGGCAAGAATGTAACAGGGCTTTATGAATGGTTGGATGCGTACAGCGTTCAACACAAACAAATAATTGGTAAGTAATATGTATATATCCATTCCTATATTGCTCATTTATGCAGAACTTTGATAAACCACAATAAAAGTTGCATGGAAAAATAAATGAAATAATTTCTCAAGTAAACATAACATTTGGAGAAAATATTCTTCACTGGCCTCACTTTAGGCCTTGGCCTCCTGTTGCCAGTGTAAAGGGCTGTGGCCGTGGTTTCTCGTGGCCTTGCAGCTGCCCTGCCCTGGAGTTCTGGAGTAGGCTGTCTGAGGATAGATCCATGCATCCCAGGCACCATTTGCTGTGTTGAAATAGTGTTGTTACCACGAGGAGGCCTCGAGTGACAGCAAGAACAAGTGGCTATTGTTTGGTGGGTCCCATCGCAGGGTGAAAACTGGCACAGCAGAGAGACAGTTGGAGCGGTATGCCTCTGCCCTGCCAGGACTCAGTGCAGCCGACCGCAGCAGCTGCAGTGCAGCATGGCGGGACTGAAATGAGATGGAGAGACACTGCCTGCCAGTGCTGACTGCCTTCCAGAGGTGCAGACGCCAATCTGAGGCGCGTGCAGTGCCAGGAGCAGATGGGAGGACCCAGCTTCGCCAGAACAGAGCTATGTCCACCTTCCCCTCCTAACACACACACGTTGTCCAACCACAGTGCTGTGTAAAGGGCACCAGCCCAGCTTTGCAAATGTGACCTCGTGGACCTGTCTGTGTTTGTGTCTTGCTCTTGTTATTCTCAGTACTTAAGCCAAGATGCTACTTGCCAGCACCTCTTCTTTGTCCCTTAGACCAGTCGTATATTGCACTTCTTGTCTCTGGCATGTTCCCGCCTATATGCTCTGGGAACTCACAGCTATCATACCATTACTATAGCCTTTAATTAATTGATTAACTACTTGCTGAGCATTGAGCACCTACTGTAAGTCAGACAGAGACTTGCTGGAGATATAAGGCAGACAAAACACACACGGCCCCGCCTCCAGGGAGGACGTTAGTGGGGGACAGTCTAAGCAAACAGCCACACAAGGAATTATAAACTCTGATGTACTTTGGAGAGAAATATAGGGTACTAAAAGAGAGATTTTTTTAGATTGAAGGAATTGGGAAGGCCTCTCTGAGGAGGGGATTTTTGTTTGAAGGACTCACGAATTTGCCTGGTGTACAATTTGGTTTTGGTGGTTGGGGTGGGAGGTGCTTCCAGGAAGAATGAACAATCGGCGCAAAAGCTGACCTGCATCTGAGTGACTGAAAAGAGGTGACGTGGCTTCCATGGAGTGAGCGAGGGGACAAGAGGTTGGAGAGGGGGACAGAGGCCACTTTAAGCACCTCTGTCTTTGTTCAAACTGTGAAGGCATCCACAGAGGGATCTTAAGCAGGAAAGTGACATGATCTGACATAGCTGCTGGATGGAGAGTAGGTTGGAAAGGGCCAGAGTGGAAGCTAAGACAATAAGGAGGCTCTCCCGAGAGAGAAGGACCCTGGTCACCATTGAGTGCAACCTCTCCCCGTCCACATGGGGTTGAACTGGCACCCAAACTCCCCCAGCGAGATGGTGGATGAGCCGGAACTTGAACCCTAGTTTAGTGATTTCTAGGTCAATATACTTGCCGCTGCACCACACTACAATTAAGTAAATGATTTCCTTTTCATAGGGATAGTAATAATTGATGTCTTGTCCTTCAGTGGCAACTTGAGACATTTTGTGGTCTCATTACAAGTATCTTATAGAGAGTGATAAAGGAAAATTCAGCAACTAACTTTTCGTTAACTCATAACCATACCACATGGATGACCACTGTAGGTAGTTTCACCGTTGTGTTCAAGGCAGGATAATGTGGTTACAAGACTTAGGGCTGTAGAGCCGGACAGATATGGGTTCAAATCCAAGATTTGTTGTTTGTTAAGCTCTGCCACCTCAGCAAGTTACTTTACCTCTCTGAGACTCAATTTCTGCAACTGAAATGTAGCGATCATAGTAACAATGTTACAGTGGGTGTCACAACGGTAGTTTCATATAGTGTTGGTTTATTAAAAGCAAATATATGTCTGGCATGTAGTAAGTGCACAATAATTGCTAATTATTAAGATGTGGATGGTAGATGATAATCTTTGTCTACTTAGTCAGTAACAGAATGTGTCCTTGAGGGAACAGGAAACTTCAAAACACAAGTTCTTCCAGAAAGATCATTTAATTTCATTTTTAATCAATTCAATAAAATTTATGGATTGTCTATTAAGTACAAAGGGCTGTCGTAGACAGAGTTCATGTCCCCAAGGTGTTTAGAAGGGGGCATAAAACAAGTCTATAAATAATTCTAATACCATATAGAAACAATGTTTGCTAGGAGAGATGCTAAGTGAAGTGGGGGTTCAGTGACATAAATATACCATCCAGCTGGTGAAATTCTGAAAGTCTTAGGGAGAAGATGATTACCGAAATGCGGTTTGGAGGATGGGTAGGATTTTATTCTTTTGAAGATGGGGTAGTTACTACTTTGGGTATTTTCCTTTACCCTGCAAAAGTTATACCTGATCTCTTTAGAAAATTGAGAAAAAAATCAATAAGCGAAAGGAGGAAAATAAAAATTCCCCTGTGATCTCGCCAGCTGAGATAACTAGTTACCACCAGCTTACGTAATTTTAAAACATTTTCCTATACAAGTATAATAATAGAGAGCAAGGGCCCGTGGGCAAGTGCCTCTACTGGGCACCAGGGTGGAGTACATAAGCAAAAGGCACGAAGATCTCATTGATGTGTTTGAATGTCACTAGGTCACAGCCAGCGTACGGTAAGAAGGAAATTGCGGCAGGGCAATTCTCACACTGGTATACCTGGATGCCTGGGCTTGGTGCTCACAGCCTCTTTGTGGGGATGTTGAGGCAGCAGGAAAATATATTTTAAAATTTACAACACACGGTCTTAGACTTTTTAATGGTTGCATGGTATCTGACTTTTGAAGATACCATGGTATATTTACCTAAGCTTCTGTAGTTGGACACCTAAAATGTTGCCTGGTTGGTTTTTTTAATTAATTTATTTTTTTAGGTCCATTACAAACAATAATGCAATAAACATAGTTGTAGCTAAATAATGCAATCATACATGATTTTTCCACAGGCTAATTTCTTAGTAGTAGAATTTCTGGGCCACAGGGGCATGCACTTTAAAAAGGCACTTTATTTGTAACTTTTTGTTATTCAAATTTTTATTAATAACCTGAAAATATTACATGTGTAGCAATTTCTTCCATTTTTATTTCATCTTACAGTTTTGAGAGCATGTTCATGTACTTTCAGTCATCAAGTTGATTCTTGCAACAACTCTGGAGGTAGGCGGTAGACGCTATTATTCCTCATTTTTCAGAGGAGGAAAACAAGTCTCAGAGAGTGAAGTAATCTGCTTAGGGTAACACAGCTAGTAAATGACAGAGCCTTCTGACATGGAGCCCTACTGCCCCTTTGCATTATACCTTGCTGTCTGCCCCTCCTCCCCAGCACGTTAATGACCATTTTATCTCTTCACACCATTAGCCTGATAGAGATGTGTAGACCTATGGTGTTACTAGACTTGTTTATTTTCCAAGTTTTATACCACTTTTTCCTAACATTATTTTAAAAAGGCAACCATGAGACAGTTTTTTGGGCTTTGTACTACTTTCTCAGGCTGTGAATGGGTGGGCTTCTTAATAGGTAGTGGAGAAGGGGAGACACTTCTTCGAGCAGTAGGAGTAAAGTCGTGTAGACAGAAATTCGAATAAAAGCCTTGAACTGCCCACTGTCAGGCTAGCTTTGGCCCACAGAAACATGTTTTTCAGCTTGTAGCATGTTAAATTATGAAGTTACCTAGTTACCTATATTTGATTATCAGGATATTAGATATAGATACCTGCATTGCTGGGTTCTTTTCATTCAGAAGCTCTGGCAACCCTGAGCCCACCTTCAAGCTGGGCCATGATTTTTTTCCCAGCTTGGTTGATGTGTAATTGACATGTAATACTGTGTAAGTTTAAGGTGTATAACCTGTTGATTTGATACACTTATATATTGCAAAATAATTACCATCATAGCAGTTAGCTAACACCTGCATCACGTCACATAATTATCATCTTTTTTGTAGTGAATGTGTTAGCAACTTTCAAGTATATAGTACAGTATTATTAAGTATAATCACCATGCGGTACATTAGATCTCCAGAACTTGTTCATCTTATAACTGGAAGTTTGTACTTTTACCAGCATCTCCCTGTTTCCTCCCTGTCCCCCAGCCCCTGGTAACCACCATTCTACTCTCTGTTTCTATGCGTTTGGCTGTTTTAGATTCCACATACAAGCGAGATCATACAGTGTTTGTCTTTCTCTGTCTGACTTATTTCATTTAGCATATTACCCTCAAGGTCCATCCATGTTGAAGTCTGTCTTTCTCATCACTGAATTATATTCCACTGTATATGTGTGTGTGTGTGTGTATCACATCTTCTCTATCCGTTCATCTGCTGATGGGCACTGGGTTGTTTCCATGTCTTGGTTATTGTGAATAATGCTGCAATGAACACAGGAGTGCAGATATCTCTTGGAGATCTTGTTTTAATTTTCTTTGGATATTTACCTGGAAGTTGGATTGCTGGATCATGTGGTAGTTAGAATTTTAATTTTTTGAGGTATCTCCATACTGTTTTCCATAGTGGCTGCAGCAATTTACCTTCCCACCAACAATGCACAAGAGTTCCCTTTTCTCCACATCCCCACCAACACTTGTTATCTCTCATCTTTTTGATGATAGCCATTCAAACAGGTGTGAGGTGATATACTGTGGTTTTGATTTGCATTTCCCTGATAATTAGTGATGTTGAACACCTTTTCATGTACCTGTTGGGAATCTGTATGTCTTCTTTGGAAAAATGTCTACTCAGTTCCTCTGTCCATTTTTTAAATTGGATTGTTTGTTTTTTTGTTATTGAGTTGTATGAGTTCTTTATATATTTTGGATATTAACTCCTTATCAGATATATGATTTGCAAATATTACCTCCCATTTCATAGGTTGCCTTTTAATTTTATTGATGGTTTCCTTCGCTGCACAGAAGCTTTTCAGTTTGATGTAGTTTTACTTATTATTTTTGCTTTTATTGCCTTTGCTTTAGCTGTCAAATCCAAAAAATCATTGCCAAGACCACTGTCAAGGAACTTACTCTCTATGTTTTGTTTTAGGAGTTCTACTGTTTCAGGTCTTACATTCAAGTCTCTAATCTATTTGAGTTGATTTTTGTGGGGGTGTAAGATAGGGTTCCAGTTTCATTCTTTTGCATGTGGTGATCCAGTTTTCCCATCACCATTTATTGAAAAGACTATTCTTTACCCATTGTCTATTCTTGGCTCCTTTGTCCTAAGTTAATTGACTATATACACACAGGTTTATTTCTGGGATCTCTTTTTTGTTTAATTGGTCTATGTGTCTGTTTCTATGCCCATACCATACAGTTTTGATTACTATAGCTTTGTAATAGAGTTTGAAATCAGGAAGTGTGATGTCTCCAGCTTTGTTTGTTTTCCTTAAGATTGCTTTGGATATTTGGGGTCTTTTGTGGTTCCATACAAATTTTAGGATTTTTTTTTCTTTATATGTGAAAAATGTCATTGGAATTTTGATAGAGATTTCATTGACTCAGTAGATGGCTTTGGATAGGATGGACATTTTAACAATATTAATTCTTCCAATCCGTGAGCTTAGAATAGTTTTCCATTTATTTGCATCTTCTTCAATTTCTTTCATCAATGTCTTATAGTTTTCAGTGTACAGATCTTTTACCTCTTTGGTCTGGTAAAAGAGGTTTAATGCTATTCCTAAATATTTTATTATTTAGGAATATTTATTATATATAAACATATATTTATTATTTACGAATATATATTTATATTTATTATTTAGGAAATATTTAGGAATGTTTATTATTCCTAAATATTTTACTTTTTGATGCTATTGTAAATGGGATTATTTTCTTAATTTTTCTTTCTGATAGTTTGTCGTTAGTGTATAAAAACACAACTGATTTTTGTATATTGATTTTGTATCCTGCAATTTTACTGAATTTGTTTAATTCTAACAATTTTTTGGCAGAGTCTGTAGAGTTTTCTATATATATCTTGTTATATGCAAATAGGAACAGTTTTGCTTCTTTCTTTCTGATTTGGATGACTTTTATTTCTTTTTCTTGCCTAATTGCTCTGACTAGGACTTCCAATACTATGTTGAATGAAAGTGGCAAGATTAGGCATCCTTGTCTTGTTCCTGATCTTAGAGGAAAAGCTTTCAGCTTTTTACCATTGAGTATGATGTTAGCTGTGGACTTGTCATAAATGACCTTTATTATGTTGAGGTACATTCCTTATATACCCTGTTTTTTGGGAGTTTTTTAATCATGAAAGATGTTGAATTTTGTCAATGCTTTTTCTGCATCTATTAAGATAATCATATGATTTTTATCCTTCATTTTGTTAACGTGGTATATCATATTAATTGATTTTCACATGTTGAACCATCCTTGTATCCCTGAAATTAATCTCACTTGATCATGGTGTATGATACTTTTAATGTATTGTTGGATTCAGTTTACTAATATTTTGTTGAGGATTTTTTCATCCACGTTCATCTAGGATACTGGCCTGTAGTTTTCTTTTCTTGTGGCATCCTTGTATGGTTTTGGTATTAAGGTAATGCTGGCCTTGTAAAATGAGTTTGGAAGTGTTCTCTCCTCTTCTGTTTTTTGAAAGAGTTTGAGAGTATTGGTATTAATTCTTCTTTAAATGTTTGGTAGAATTCACCAGTGAAGCCATCTGCTTCTGGACTTTTGTTTATTGGGAGGTTTTTGATTACAGATTCAATCTTCTTACTAGTAATTAGTCTGTTTATATTTTCTGTTTCTTCATGATTCAGTCTTGGTAGGTTGTATGTGTCTAGGAATTTGTCTATTTCTTCTAGGAAGAATAGAATTTGTTGGCGTATAATTGTTCAGAGTAGTCTCTTATGATCCTTTGTATTTGTGTAGTGTCAGATGTAATGTCTCCTTTTTCATTTCTAATTTTATTTATTTGAGTCTTTTCTCTTTTTTTCTGGTTAGTCTAGCTAAAGTTTTGTCTATTTTGTTTATCTTTTCAAAAAAACAGTTCTTAGTTTCATTGATCTTTTCCATTGTCTTTGTCTCTATTTCTGCTCTGGTCTTTGTTATTTCCTTCTTTCTGCTAACTTTGGACTTGGTTTGTTCTTCTTTGTCTAGTTCATTGAGGTTCCAAGTTGGGTTGTTTAAGCTGGGCCATGATTGACCGGAGCTGGGTGACTTCTCCCCTCCCTAGACAGGGCAGAAAAGCTCTAGTTTGCCTCCGGCCTCATCACTCTATTATATTTTGAGGGTCAGCAGTCATTAAAAATATACCTGGCATATTGTTTTACTTACACTCAGCTGGCTTTACTTTATCACTTTGCTGGCTGGGCCTTTTAGGCATCTAAGTATGAACCCTCTGGCTTAGAGTATGTGCAGGCAAGAGTTGTCCATTTTGCTTGGAGCCTAGAGAGCATGCAGGAGAGTAGTGGGAAAGAAAACTGGAAAGGCAGCTTATGACGGAGACAGGGAGAGTCTTGAAACCAGGGGAAGCACCTGGACTTTATTTTTGAGGCATAAGGAAGCCACGGAGGGATCTGGAACTCTTAACTGACATCCCAACGCCCTGTGCTGGGACAGCTGCTTCCTGTTCATTTACATGTTCTTTCCTTTTGCTGCATTTTCTCTTTGCCATCTCTGCTCCCAATGGGGAGTGTTTTCAAAAGGCTAGACAGCTGTTTACATCTCCTTTTTAATGAAAGCGTTGTGGTTCTTCCCTCCCTCTGGGGACTTCGTGTAAATTGCTTGCTCTCTGTGAGAAGAGCAGCCTTTGCTTCATTTCCTGCTCCGCCTCCCTGGGTGGAGGCTGGGCAAATAGAACAGGAAAACTTTACTGCACTGATGTCTGATTGATTCACTAGGACATGGGAAGGAGAAGGAAGCCCTTCATTAGCTGTTTCCACGCGGTCCCTGGTTGAAATTGATTTGTGTGGTGATTGGCTTGTAGGAAGTCTTTGCTTGTTCCTAGGTGAGGTCCTTGGACATAACCTGGATGTGCTGGAGAGAAGTGCTGGTAAGGAATTTCTAAACCCAACTTCTAAGCCCAGCTGTGTTGCTCATGAACTCTGTGACCTCGTTCACCTTCACCCTACTGAGCCTGCCTTTCCTCGTCTGTGAGATTAGACTAATCTCCACCCCATCTACATTGTAGGACTAGTTTGAAGATTGAGTGGGAGAATATAAAGAAAAGTGCCAAGTGTTACACAAATGCTAGCATGGTTACCACGAAAGTGAGAGAATTGTTTCTGCGGGAGGAAATGGGTCCTAGCCAAGCACCTTGACTCAAAGTGGAGTAGCTAATTCAAGGGGCTGAGATAATCCAAGGAGATGATTTCAAGGGACTAGAAAAGTCCTTTTGGGCAATATATCTCTGCTAGCTCAAAGACAGTGTCCTGGTTAGAATGCAAACTGATAACAAAGTGCCCAAAAGCATGGGCTCTGGCCAATGGCTTCATTTTTGGATCCCACTCTTTCTAGCTGTGTGATACTTAGGCTTTGTTTTCCTGATTTGCAAAGCAAGTGTCTTAACTATAGTTACCTATGTCATAAATTTATGTGAGAATTAAATAAGGCAGTGCAAGTAAAGCCCTTAGGAAAGTGCGTGGCCTACCATAGGTGTTAAATAAAACCTGATATTATGAGTAGCTCTCAGCTGCTGTAGCTCACTGATGGAGGAGGGAGACCGGAGTGCAGCCTGCTGGGGAGCAGACCTGGAGAAGCCCAGCCTGGGAGAGGGTGAGAATCGAGGAGGCCCTGGGAGTGTGAGGAAGGACATGGCCCTGGGAGAAGATGGCAGGAAATTCAAATGTCACCATCCCCACCGTGTTGTCCTGGAAACCTTGTACAAGTGACAGATCATTGTAGTTTAAGCTTTTTCCTCCCACCTCAGCAGGTGATTTTCAGCCTTGGTGGTGAGGAGAGGAAGGTATTCAGGTTCTGGCTTGGGAGCAGGCGGCAGTCTCCGGCGAGCCCGTGACAAGCCCCTGCAGCAGCTTGGTGCAGAGCGACGCAGGAGGCAGGCTGCACGGGTGAGCTGTGCCGAGCTGGTTACGGGTTGCGGCAGGCGCCGGTGTTTTATAGATGTGGCGGCGCAGACTTGCTCGTGGCTGTTTGTGGAAAGCATTATCGCTTGCCTTTTATTGCCAGCATCCCAGACATTCTCTCTGCAGAGCTTGTCTCTTGGCCCAAAGTCTCCCTCCCTTCTTTCTTGTTCTATCAGAAACATACAGACATCAGTAGAAGTACAGGAAACACATGACACCCACTATACACACGTCACATATAACCCTGTGATCCACCTCCTCTTGTACCCCTAGGACCCCCACATATAGAGGACAGGGGAGCGGGCCCTGGTGGGGCATAAAGAAAGCTTCTGTTTTAGCATGCCCTCGCAACTCAACCTCTCCCTGACTTTTGGTCTCCTCCCTCTCCCTTACCCCCAAAGATCTGCGAAAAATGCAGACACAGAAATTAATAGTCAGCTTCACTGTCTAAGTCATCAATCCACATGTATTTAGTCTGCATCTGCAGATACAAGGCCCAACATGCTTACCACCAAGAGCAGTACAGAGTATAGTGTAATCAGAGATGTGGGACCTACACTGGGCAGGGGGAGGGGGGTGAGCTAGATAAGAACCTTGGTCCTCGTTCTGCTCCTTCCTCGGCTGTGTGACCTTGCATCTGTCCCTGCCCCTTTCTGGGTTTTAGTTTGCCTGTCAAAGCAATAAAGATTTTATATTCTGGGATCTCTATATTCCCATCCAGCCCTAACATTCTGTGATTATGTTGAATTTGTTGTCTTGGTTTCCCCAAACCCCATCACTCTTTCTTTAGAGTGAAGCATTATTGGTAAAAGCCCATATTGCAATGCCTTTCATCTGCACCTGCTAATGTGGTGTCTCCAGCCCCTGGCAAGGGCCTTCAGGCTATTTCAGGGGGTCCCCAGGGAGAGTCCCATATGTGCTAACAAATAAATCTGATCAGCTATTACCTGGCATCTGCCATTTCCCGCTTCCAGATGCCCTCTATGGTGCTCACAGCTGATGCTCTGCTGTGTTCATCGGCCGGGGACGCTGCTTCACCCAACCCCTCAGTGCCCAGAGGTAAGCCACCTCCTGCCAGGCCCTGATATTCCTCAGATACCCATGGCCTCCAAGGGAGCTCTGTGGTGTCACTGCCTCCACCATACCCACCAGACCCCAGGGCCACTGGAGGAATTAGTTCTCACTCTGTTAGTTATGGATTCTTCCGCCTGTGCAGTGAATGCACTGGGGTCCAAAGGGCCATTCCTGTGTGGGGCTCTGGGCAAAGTGGGGAAGAACGCACCCCGTTTCCTTTAGCTCTCTGCTGGGATATGTACAACTTTGGTTCCTAATGGCTTATGGAGTTTTTAGTGAGAGTTCTTTCTGTGTTTTTTACTCTCTAGACAGAAACCTGTGAGAATATGGGCTAGGGAAAAATCGGAGTGTGAGACATTGTACTGGACTCAGAATTACGTTACCTTCCAATAATAAAGGATTTGGTTAAGGAAGAACATAGAATTTGGAATGTTCTCATATAGAATTTGCTTAGGGGACACAGGAATGTTTGCGTTGTATTCTGAACCATATCCTTCACTCCTCCTGGCTCCTAAGGGAGTTAAGTTACAGGGGACTCTGGGAAATGGAAGACGGGCATCATTTTACCCCAGTGCAGAACACTAGCAAACTGAGCCCATCTGAGCATGGGCCTGAGATCTAACGGGGCCTTTTTCTTACTCCTGTTCCTAACCTGAATCTTGAGATCTGACTACCTGCACGGATCTGGAGAGTGAGGTGATGGACTTTGCCCTGAGCACCTAGCATAGTGCTTGGTGTGTAGGAGGCAGACAATCAGTATGTATTGGTTGATTGAGTGAGGGACTAAATTTAGGAAAGGAGAGAGAGACAGAGATGGAGAGAGCTGGGCTCAAGACAGATCAAGTCTGCCGTGTTGTCAGACTGATGAGAAACTCTAGTTTTTTTCTCTTGGACTGTCTCTAGTTCCAGACTCTTTATAAGTGACTGATTTTTCAGCGTATACACACATGGCATGTTCCTTTCTCTCTGATGGTAGCAGTGGGAACGTATATTCTTGGCTTCTCCTGGAAATGTGTGTAAGTAAACCAAAGATTAAGAGCTGTGCTAATGATTTTAGTAAAGGATATCGCCTACATGCAGATCCTGGTAGCTTGTCTTGTACAGCTAAACTTCTATGTCTTTTAAGCTTAAGAATTAAGTGGTCAGAAACCACAGGGAAACAGAATTCCATTCAAACATAAAGAAGTAATTTTTAAGATAAGGTAGGTGGTCCTTGGGGTAGTGAGTTCCCCGTTACTAGAAATATTCAATCAGAGACTGGATGGCTACTTGGTGATGTTATATGGAGGATTCAAGCACCAAAAGGGAATTAAAATGACCTCTGAAAATTCTTTCTAAATGTAGGAGTCTATGTCTCTTAGTTTCTTATATATTATGTATTCTCCCTGTAAGTGTGTAGGGAGATATCATCCAACCCCATGGATTAGACTTCCTCCTTAAGCTCGGTACAGGGATGGGAAGGATGAAGAAACCCTTCATGGCCAACAAACCATCTAATATCATTACTTATACTGTCAAAAAATGGGGTTAAGGGATTTAAGACCGTCCACTCCAGCTCACAGTCCCAGTTCAAGTGTACTTTTTCTTTTTCTTGTCAACTTTCCAATGGAGACCCTCTCTCTCTCTTATTGACCCCTTCATTGATGAACTTATCATCAGTAAGATGGACTTGCTTCACACTAGGGCCTGGCACGTAGTAGATAGATAATGAGTTGACTGAATCAACATATTGGTTGATTGAATACCAAACCTCTCCATTTAAGTGACAGTGTGCTGACTACTATGAATTCAAGGACAGAAGTTCACGGACCAATATCAGAGACAGAAGAAATACTTCCCACCACATTTTAGTCCTTGACCTAGAACATCAACTTCATAGAGGACTGTGCTGACGAGACTAAGTTAGAGGGTTTAGTCTTCGTTAAAAATTTCTTAGGCACACTTCTTTCATAGCCAAGCATGCTTGCCTTAAACCTGGCCAGCTCTCTTGCAAACGCATGTCTTTAATTCCAAAAGGATGGGCTGAGGGAGTAGCAAGGATTGGACATACTCCATGGAAGCAAATGATGACAATCTAGAATATAATGCAGCAACTGTTTCTGAGGGTTTTCAATCTCAGTTGGATCCTCCATGCAGGTTGACTATCCTTCCACAGGTTCCAAATCACATCCCTTTTCTGGTTTCCTTCCCTGGCTCTTACATGATTTTACCTGTTCTTGATAGTGCCCAGGTCTGTCGTGTTTCTTTTTACGCTCAGTGGGTGACCTTAAACACTTCACTGAGAAGATGGATTCTGTCACTCCAGCTCCATCAATTGCTTCTCTTGATATCTACAAGCTTATCTCCTTCCATATAACTTTTCTCCTTCCTCCCTATCTCAGGGAAAGAGAAATTCTTTCTCCTGGTCAAGGGGAATCTCTTTGTCTGTCTTTCAACCCCATCTTCCATCATCCCTTGTCACCCTTGTTCTGCCAGCCATTGAATTTGTGGCCTTATCCTGAATCGCCACTTCCGTAATACCTGTTCTTTCTCTTCAGTACATCAACGATCAATCTCACATTCCCCACAAGCTACAGTCCGATTTCTTTCCTCCCCTTAAGGATCAGTTTTCTTCAAAAGCAGGCACTGGTTTTCAGCATTTTTATTACAGCCAGTTTATCAGAACCCGTTTACTCTGCTACAAATGTAGTGCCCTCTCCTCCCCTGCACATTGAAATTGCTCCTGCTAACTGGTAATAACCTGTGTCCCAAGTCCTGTGAGTACTTCCTGCCCTTTCCCTTCTCTGTGTCTTTGTGGCTTTTGCCATTGACCATCTCCCTTGGTTTCTGCGGCACTACTGTCTCCTAATTTTCTTCCTGTCTGCCCAGGAGTCTTTCTTAACCAAAGATCCTCACCTGAGACACAGAACACAGAATATGGTTTTAGGGACTATTTGCTCAATTCTCCCATGCAAAGTACAAAACTCGTACCATTCTAGGTGCAAGTAGGAGAGAAGTTAAATCATTACATACAATGGAGGCCTTAGGGCATTTGAGTTTAATTTTCTCTATACCTGAGAAAGAGTGGCATCAGCTCTGCTTTTTTCACAGTTTCTTTCTTTTTTTCTTCCCTCCTCATTCTAATCCGTTTATTCTAAACATTCTCCCTGGGTGACCTTTTCTATGCCTTTGGCAGGAGCTATCAGTTATAGTCTGATGGCTCTGAAAACAAAAGTCCAAACCACACCTCAGTGCTGAATGCCTTGCCCTTGTATCTGTTTGCCTGCTGCGAGACACCTCTTAGATATCTTACAACTAACTCAAATGCAATATTCAGAATAAACTCACCATCTTTTCCCTGGACTCGCTTGTTCTCCTGAGTGGTGTCACCATTCGCCCAGACACCCAAGCCATAGCTGTGAGTCATTTTAGTCTGTCTCATATGTCCTTCCCCAATGTAGTTATTCACTGAATTCCTTAGTTCTTGCTTCCTTGATATCTTGTGATTTAATATCTTATTCTGAATTTAATTTAGGCCCTTCATCCCTAGATTTCAATCAGGTAGAAGCTTCCCAAGGGTCTCCTTATTTTAAAGTATACTCCCTTCCTCCCTTCCACTCTCTACAGCCACAGAGTGATTTATTTAATATTCAAATATGCTTAGGCTTCTTGCTGCTTAAATATTTTCCAGGTCCTCTCACCCCCACCCCGCCATAGCTTTAAGCTATGAGAATGCAGTTTGAACTCCTTATTTGTTAGGCCAGGTTATCCACGAGTGCTCTCCGCCCCATCTCTAGCCTCATAGTCTTCCCACACAGCATTTATCCCAACCATTCCATATGCTTACCCATTGCTCGCCCTTTCCCTGGGGTGTTTGCTCTCTCTCTCCGCCTCCCCCTACCTACCTACCTACCTATCTACCTGTTTATTTATATTTTTATTTTTAATTTTTTTCCAGCTTTATTGAGATATAATTGACCTATAACATTATGTAAGTTTAAGATGTATGATGTGATGATTTGATACACTTATATATTGCAAAATGATTACCACAATAGGGTTAGTTAACACCTCCAGAAGTCTTAACATAAAATCTACCCTCTTAACAAATTTTTAAGTGTACAGTATATTATTATTGGCTATATGTACAATGTTGTACAGCAAATCTCTAGTGCTTATTCATCTTGCTTAACTGAAACTTTATGCTTGTTAATTAGTAACTCCTTATTTCTCCCTCCCTCCAGCCCCTGGTAACCACCATTACACACTTTGAGTCTATAAATTTGGCTATTTTAGACACATAATACGAATAGAATCATGCAGTATTTGTCTTTCTGTGTCTGGTTTACTTCACTAAGCATAATGTATTCAAGGTTCATCATGTTGTCACATATTGCAGAATTTCCTTCTTTTTTAAGGCTAAATAGTATTCCATTGTATGTCTATAACACATTTTTAAAATCTATTCATCTGTCAATGGATATTTAGGGTGGTTCTACCTCTTGGCTATTGTGAACACTGCTCCAATGAATATAGGAATGCCAATATCTCTTTGAGATCCAATTCTTTTGGATAAATACTTAGAAGTAGAATTGCAGGATCATTTGAGAGTTCTACTTTTTATTTTTTTGAGGAGCCTCCATGCTGTTTTCTATAGCAACTGCATCATTTTGCATTCCCATCAACACTTCAAGGGTTCCAGTTTCTCCACACCCTTGCCAATACTTGTCTTTTATTTTTTTGATAATAGCCATCCTGACAGGTCTGAAATGATATCACATTGTGGTTTTGATTTGCATTTCTCTGATTATTAGTGACACTGAATATTTTTTCATAAACCTGTTGGCCATTTGTCTGTCTTCTTTGGAGAAATATCTGTTCAAGTTCTTAATCCATTTTTAACTGGGTTCTTAGCTTTTAACTGTTGAGTTGTGAGAGTTCCTTATATATTTTGGAGATTAACCCCTTATCAGATACACGGTTTACGAATATTTTCTCCCATCCCATAGATTGCCTTTTCAGTCTGTTGATTATTTCTTTTGCTGTGCAGAAGCTTTTTAGTTTTATATAGTTCCACTTGTTTATTTTTTGTTTTTATTGCCCGTGCTTTTGGTGTCATATTCATGAAATCATTGCCAAGACCAAAGTCATGAAGAGTTTCCCCTATGTTTTCATCTAGGAGTTTCCAGTTTCAGGTCTTATGTTTAAGCCTTTAATCCATTTTGAGTTGATTTTTTTTTTTTTTTTTTTGTGAGGAGGACCAGCCCTGAGCTAACATCCAATGCCAATCCTCCCCTTTTTTGCTGAGGAAGACTGGCCCTGGGCTAACATCCATGCCCATCTTCCTCTACTTTATATGGGACGCCGCCACAGCATGGCTTAACAAGCGGTGCGTCGGTGCGCACCCGGGATCCGAACCGGCGAACCCCGGGCCGCCGCAGCGGAACGTGCGCACTTAACCGCTTGCGCCACCGGGCTGGCCCCCATTTTGAGTTGATTTTTGTGTGTGGTGTAAGATAACGGTCCTATTTCATTTTTTTTTGCATGTGGATATCCAATTTTCCCAGCACTGTTTGCTAAAAAGACTATCCTTTCCCCATTGTGTATTCTTGGTAGCCTTGTTAAATATCAGTTGACCATGTCTGTGTGGATTTATTTCTGGGCTCTCAATTCTGTTTCATTGTTCTATTACGTCTGTCTTTATGCCAGTACCATACTGTTTTGATCACTGTAGCTTTGTAATATGCCTTGAAATTAGGAAATGTGATACCTCCAGCTTTATTCTTCTTTCTCAAGATTGATTTGGGTATATGTGGTCTTTTGTGGTTCCATGTGAATTTTAGAATTATTTTTTTTTCTATTTCTGTAAAAAAATACTGTTGGAATTTTAATAGGGATTGTGCTGAATTGCTTTGGATAGTATGGACATTTTAACAACATTAAGTCCTTCCAATCCATGAATGCAGAATGTCTTTCCATTTGTTTGTGTCTTCTTTAGTTTGTTTCATCAATATTTTATAGTCTTCAGTATACAAGTCTTTTACTTCCTTAGTTAAGTTTATTCCTAAGTATTTTTTTTTTTGGTGCTATTGTAAATGAGATTGTTTTCCTAATTTCCTTTTCAGACAGTTTGTTAGCATTATAGAAACGCAGCTGAGATTGTATGTTGATTTTATATCCTGCGACTTTACTGAGTTTGTTTATTAGTTCTAACAGTTTTTTGCGGAGTCTCTACGGTTTTCTATGTATAAGATTATGTCATCTGCAAACAGGCACAGCTTTACTTCTTCATTTCTGATTTGGATGCCTTTTTTTTCTTCATCTTACCTAATTGCTGTGGCCAAGACTTCCAGTACTCTGTGAATAGAAGTGACGAGAGTGGACATCCTTCCTTTGTTCCTGATCTTAGAGCAAAAGCTTTCAATTTTTCACTGTTAAATGTGATGTTAGCTATGGGCTTCTCATATATGGTTGAGGTACATTCCTTTTATACCTAGTTTGTTGACAGTTTTTATCAAGAATGGATATGGAATTTTGTCTAACACTTTTTCTGCATCTATTGAGATGATCATGTGATTTTCACCCCTCATTCTGTTAATGTGGTGTATGACATTACTTGATTTTCACATGTTGAACAATTCTTGCATCCCAGGGATAAACCCCACTTGTTCATGGTGTATGATCCTTTAAATATGCTATTGGACTCGGTTTGTTAGTTTTTTGTTGAGGATTTTTGCATCTATATTCATCAGGGATATTGGCCTGTAGTTTTCTTTTTTTTCCCCAGCTTTATTGAGATATAGTTGACATATAACATTGTGTAAGTTTAAGTGTACAACATGATGATTTGATACCTGTATTTATTGCAAAATTATTACCACAATAGGGTTAGTTAACACATCCATCACCTTACATAGTTACACTTTGTGTGTGTGTGTGTTGAGAACTTTTTTCTTGAGATATAATTCACATATAAGATTATATTAGTGTCAAGTGTTCAACATAATGATTTTATATTTGTATATATTGTGAAATGATCACCACAATAAATCTAGTTAACATCCATCACCATATAGTTAGAAATCTTTTTTCTTGTGAGGAGAACTTTTAAGATCTACTCTCTTAGCAACTTTCAAATATACAATACAGTATTATTAACTATAGTTACCACACTATACATTACATCCCCAGAACTCATTCATCTTATAACTGGAAGATTGTACTCTTTGGCAACCTTCACCCATTTCCTCCTCCCTCCACCTCTTGCCTGGCAACCACTAATCTACTCTGTTTCTGTGTTCAGTTTTTAGATTCCACATATAAATGAGATCATATAGTATTTGCCTTTCTCTATCTGATATTTCACTTAGTATAATGCTTTCATGATTTATCCATGTTGTTGCAAATGGCAGGATTTCCTTTTTTATGGCTGAATAATATTTCATTACATATATGTGGATATATATATAACATTGTCTTTATCCATTTGTCTGATGATGGACACTTAGGTTTTTTCCATATCTTGACTATTGTGCATAGTGCTGCAATGAACATGGGGGTGCAGATATCTCTTCAAAATATTGATTTCATTTCCCTCAGATATATAGCCAGTTGTGGAATTGCTGGATCATGTGGTAGTTCTATTTTCAATTTTTTGAGGAACCTCCATACTGTTTTCCATAGTGGCTGTACCAACTTATATTCTCACCAACAGTATACAAGGGTTCCCTTTTGTCCACATCCTTGCCATCCTGTAGTTTTCTTTTCTTGTGGTGTCTTTGTCTGACTTTGGTATCAAGGTAATACTGGCCTTGTAAAATGAGTTTGGAAGTGTACCCCCCTCTAGAATTTTTTGGAAGAGTTTGAGAAGGATTGGTGTTAATTATTCTTTAAATGTTTAGTAGAATTCACCCATGGAGCCATCTGGACCTGGGCTTTTTTTGTTGGGAGGTTTTTGATTACGAATTCAATCTCCATACCACTTATAGATCTATTCAAACTTTCTATTTTTAAGTGATTCAGTTTTGGTAGATTGTATATTTCTTGGAAATCTATTTCTTCTAGGTTATCCAGTTTGTTAGTGTATAATTGTTCACAGTAGTTTCTTATGATCATTTTTATTTCTATGACTTCAGTTGTAATGTCTTTTCTTTTATTTCTGATTTTACTTATTTGAGTTTTCTCTCTTTTTTTCTTAGTCTAGCTAGGAGTGTCAATTTTGTTTATCTTTTTAAAAACCAACTGTGAGTTTTGTTGATTTTTTCTATTGTTTTTTATTTTCTATTTCATTAATTTCTGCTCTAATCTTTATTTCCTTCCTTCTTCTAATAGTAAGCTTAATTTGTTGATCTTTTTCTAATTCCTTGAGGTGTAAACATAGGTTGTTTATTTGATATCTTTCTTTTTAATTTTTTAATTTTATTATTTTTTTATAAGAAACTTTTTTTTTTTTTTTTTGGTAAGGAAGATTGTTCCTGAGCTAACATCTGTGCCAGTCTTCCTCTACTTTTTGTATGTGGGATGTCACCACAGCATGGCTTGATGAGCGGTGTGTAGGTCTGCGCCCAGGATCTGAATCCACGAACCCTGGGCCACCAAAGCGGAGGGTGCGAACTCAACCACCATGCCACCAGGCCAGCCCCAGTAACTTTTTTTTTTTTTTTTGCTGGGAAAGATTTGCCCTGAGCTAACATCTGTTGCCAATCTTCCTTTCTCTCTCTTTTTTTTTTTTTCCTCAAAAGCCCCAGTACATAGTTATATATTCTAGTTGTAAGTCCTTCTAGTTCTTCTATGTGAGCTGTTGCCACAGCATGGCAACTGACAGACAAGTGGTGTGGTTCTGCACCCAGGAACTGAACCCAGGCAGCCGAAGTGGGGTACACTGAACTTTAACCACTAGGCTATCAGGGCTGGCTGTCTTCTTTTTTAATGTAGTGATTTATTGCTATGAACTTCCCATTAGTATTGCTTTTGCTGAATCACATAAGTTTTGGCATGTTGTGTTTTATTTTCATTTTTATCAAGGTATTTTCTGATTTCTTCTTTGACCCCACAGTTGTTCAGGAGTATGTTAATCTCCATATATTTGTCAATTTTCCAGTTTTCCTTCTTCTATTGATTTCTAGTTTCCTTCCATTGTGTTCAGAAAAAGATATCTGGTATGATTTCAATCTTCTTAAATTTGTTAAGCCCTGTTTTGTGACTTAACATGTGATCTGTCCTGCAGAAAAATACATGTGTGCTTGAGAAGAATGTGCATTCTGCTGCTGGTGGGTAGAATGTTCTGCATATGTCTGTTAGATTCATTTGGTTTATAGTGTTATTCAAGTCCTCTGTCTCCTTATTGATCTCTTTGAATGTTCTGTCAATTATTGAAAGTGGAGTATTGAAATCTCCTACTATTATTGTATTGCTTGTATTTCTCCCTTTAGTTCTGTCAATGTTTGCTTTATATATTTAGGTACTCTGACGTTGGGTGTGTATGTATTTATAATTGTATATCATCCTGGTGGCTTGACTCTTTCATCATTATATAATGTCGTTCTATGTCTCTGGTGAACGTTTTTGACTTAAATTCTACTTTGTCTGATATAAGTATAGCCAGCCCTGCTCTCTTTTGGTTACCATTGCCATGGATTATCTCCTTCATTTTCTATGCGTGTATTTAAATCTAAAGTGAATTTCTTGAGACAGCATATCGTTGGGTCTTGTTTTTTTATCCATTCAGCTACTCTATGTCTTTTGATTGGGGATTTTTATCCATTTACATTTAAAGTAATTATTGAAAGGGAAGGATTTACTATTGCCATTTTTTAAATTGTTTTCTGTAAGTAGTGTAGTTCTTTTATTTATCTTTTCATTTCTTGCTGTCTTCCTTTATGTTTTGTTGATTTTTTGTACTGATGTGCTTTGATTCCTTTCTCTTTTTCTTTTGTGTAGCTTCTACAGGTATTTTTGTGTGTGTGATTACCCTTGGGGCTTACATAAAATATCTGATAGTTATAGCAGTCTATTTTAAACCGATAACAATTTAAGTTCAATTGCATACAAAAGTCTATACTTTAATTACCCCAGACTGTTTTTGTTGTGACAATTTGCATCTATCTATATTGTGTATCTTTAAGTTTATTTTTTAGTGATGGTTATTTTTAATACTTTTATTTTTTAACTTTTATTCTAGATTTAAAAGCGATTTATCTACCACTATTACAGTAATACAGTGTTCTGTGTTTGTCTATATATTTACCTTTATCAATGAGTTTTGTACTTTCTTATGCTATTGTGTTGCTGTTTAGCACCATTTCATTTCAGCTTGAAGAATTCTGTTTAGCATTTCTTGTAAGTAACGAGCTCCCTCAGTTTTTTTTTGTCTGGGAAAGCCTTTATCGCTCCCTCATTTTTGAAGGCAGTTTGTTTGGGTATAGAGTTCTTGGTTTGCAGTTTTTTTTCTTTCAGTGCTTTGAAAATATCCCAGTCCCCTCTGGCTTGCAAGGTTTCTGCTGAAAAATCTGATGATGGTCTTATGAGGTTCCTTTGTATATGACAAGTGGCTTTTCTCTTGATGCTTTCAAAATTCTCTCTTTGTCTTTTGATAGTTTGATTATAATGTATCAGTGTGAATTTCTTTGGGTTCATCTTATTTAATGTCCTTTGGGCTTTTTGGATCTGGATGTCCATTTCCTTCCCCAGATTTGGGACATTTTCAGCCATTATTTCTCTGAATAATCTTTCTAGTCCTTTCTATGTCTCTTCTCCTTCTGGGAATAGAGCGTATTGGTTGGGTTGGTGGTGTCCCATTAGTCCCTTAAGCTTTCTTCATTCTTTTTTATTCTTTTTTTCTTTTTGCCTCTCTGATTAAATTATTTCCAGTGACTTATCTTTGAGTTCACTGATCCTGTTTTCTGCTTGGTCTGGTTTGTTCCTGAATCCCTCCAGTGAATTTTTTGGTTAAGTTTTGGCATTCTCCAGCTGCATGATTTTTGATGGATATTTTTTACTATTTTCTATTTCTTTGTTGAAATTCTTACTTTGTTCCAGCATTGTTCTCTTCACTTTGGTGAACATCTTTATGAGAATTTTTAATTCTGTGTCATGTAAATCATAGAACTTCATTTTGTTATGGTCAATTTCTGGAGATTTCTCTTTTCCTTTGTTTGAAACATCTTTGTCTGATTCTTCATTTTTTTTTTTTTGACTCTGTGTTGCTGTCTGCATATTAGACAAAGTGGGCACCTCTCACAGTCTTCATGGACTGGTCTTGTACAGAAGATCCCACCAGTAAGCCGTCTCCAAGGAAAAGCAGATAGGTGTGGTCTTTATGTGCTCACTCTGTGCTGAGGGAGGGAGGAAGCTATGGCATCTGCCAGTGCAAGCTGCCACCTCTGTTCTCTCTTAGGAGGCTAGCCTGTGCTGGACCAGTCCGAGTTCCAGGACTGGTGAGACAGATGCTAATTCTTTGGACAATCTTGAAGAAGTTGGGGTGCTGATACATGGAGCAACTCTTTCCCTTTCCAGGAGGAAGATGGGAGCTGAGATTTTTCATCCACTCACTCTGTGCTGAGTCTGCAGGTGGCAGAAAGGAATCGGTGGCATCTACTAGCCCAAGCTGCAGCCTCTGTTCTCCCCCAAGAAGCTAGACTGTGCTAGACCCATCAGAACTCTAAAACTGGCAAGACATAGCCAGTCCTCTTGGGAGCTCTCGTGGAAAAGTTGGGATGCTGGACACAGAAAGTGACCAATCCCTCTCCTGAGTGAAGCTGGGAACTTCCTGATTGTGTGGTGTTATGCTGGGGGCAGGGTCAACAGTGAGGGATGTCCTGAATCTCTCTACTGGCTTCAATGATTCTGGTTTCACATTCTCTTCGGGTGCAGGAGCTTTCAATTAGTTTCTAATTTCTCACGAAGGGAATTTATCCATGCATTGTTGTTGAATTAGTATGTTTTTTGGTAGAGGAGGAAGGAGGGCTTCCTACTTTGCCATTTTGCTGATGTCCCTCCCCACCTGTCTACACTTCTTGCTATCTCAAGCTCCTGCTCTGCATAACTAATTGAAATCCTTCTCTAAGTTTGTACCCCACTTAGATACACACTATGATTACAGCACACAACACACTGTAGTTTTGAACTTACTTATTGGTCTCCCCAATTAGACTGTGAACTCATTAGGAACGGAGACAGTGCTTACTCAATTTCTTCCTCCATAACTGGTGTTTAACTATAAAGAAGGCACTAAATAAATGCTTATTAATGAGAAGTAAGTCTTAAGTATAAATTTCAAAGGCAGAGTGGTAGATTACTTGTTTTAACTAATGGTGAAGATAGGAGTCCTAGATTTAGAACCAGATACCTGGGATCCTATTCCAGCCTACCGCAAAGTAGTGATCTATCCTTGGGTAACTCAGTTAATTTCTTTTAGCCTCACTTTCCTTATCTCTAAAGTGGGGATAATACTGATTACCTTTTGAGGAAGATCACATGAAATAAAGGATATGAAAGGGGCTATGGAAATGTAAGGGATTATTATTATTTTTCCATATTTTGAAGGTTGGAAGATTATATAAATCTTTTGTATATGGTTAAAAGAGTTGCGAACAATTCTCTGTTCAAATTTTCTATACGTTGGTACTGTTTAAAGCCATATCTGTGAGTTTTGTGTTCTAGAATTAAAAGAATAATCAAGCTAAGTATCTTGCCAGAACATAGCATCAGATGTTATGCTGTTATTCTCCAGAAACCACAGCACAGGAAAAGGTGACATCCGTTCCTATCATGTAAATTAATTCATTCATTCCATTCAGCTTTATTGAGAAACTCTATAGAATCAGACATTGAACTGGGTGCCATGGGGGATATGAAGAATAAATGGTCATGAATCATGCTTTCAAGAAAGCTTTAGTCATGGAAGGAGCTTATATAGGTCACTTTCTACTTTGCATTGTGGGTATCTATGCCTAAATCATAAAAGATATATAAATTAAAGGCTAGACGAGGGTTCGTGGGGAGGCTCCAGGGAGATGATGATATCAGCCTTAAGAGATAGGCTGGATGTGGAAATACAAGGTGGACAATGGGAAGTGACCCCTACAAATGGGATCAATTCCACTGGTGGAGTTTCAGGAATAGGTCAGATTGACTCAAGTGAAGGTAGTTAAAGAGGCACATAGAAAACAATTAGGAACAGTAAATTAGATCTTTTAGGCTTAGACTTGGATAAAATAGATGCAACAGAGGATGTGGTCTTGTATTTCTCAGTTGTTGGAATTTTCCTTTTTAAGAGAGTGAGAGATTGGGTGACACCTAAGAGGGGAACCCAATATTTGCTCTCCGACTTCTGCTAGTGTTATTCTAAACCCTTCTTATTTGACCTGACGTTCAATTTCATAACCCCCATTGTGGAACTGCTGGGTGACTTTACCAATACTTATCCTACCTCTCAGGGGTGTTGTGGAGTATAAATGAATACATCCTAGGCAAAGCATTAATTGGGTTCTTCAGGTAAAAGGTGCTCAGTAAGTGAAAATGCTAATGCTGTTATGAGTTTCCCCCCCTTCTCTGTCATCCTGGGAAGCAGAAATGATGTTTACACAGCCATGCAAAACCATCTTCTTCAGCACTCTAACCTTATGGGAGGATAAAAATATGCAGAGTAATAACAATCAAGCTGGGTTTGAAGCATTGAGATAGAGGGCCTGCCCACTGGATTGTTCCCTGGGGTAGGTGCCTTGTAAACCCTATTTTAATTTTCATCAACAGAAGAAATGATCCCCTGAAAGAGCAGTCTTAAAAGGTAGTAAAGTGTTTGTTCTTACAGACTGACAACATCATGGACCAGCCTGTAGCGCTAATGGTGTTTGTTTCTTGGTGGTTCACAGGAAACCAAAGGAGACACAGCCTTCTTTTCTATTTGGTGCCCGCGTGGCTCTGCTAAATTCTACCTACCTGGTTATTTTCGTATGGAAACTCTCTAGTCATGTATAGAGTTATGAAACATTCATTTCCATCAGGGAAGACTGTTAGGATACAATTCTCCATGTGTCTCTTGCATTTCTACCTATTTTTTGAGGGAGAGACATTGACAGCTTCGTTCAGGACTATCTTTTCAATGATATTTGTATAGCAAACAGCCTTGGAAGATAGAGACAGCATCTTTCTCTAGGGCAGAGGGAAGATTTCTTTCCTGAGCAGGAAAATGAAGGTAACATCTTACTCTGGGGCAAATGTTCAGCAGGTTTGCTAGTACCCCACTTATAAGAATGGAAATTTCCTAGGTTTGGGCTCCTCAGCTGTATCACAAACACATTGTGTTAGCTGCATCCACCTGGAGGCATCTCTGTGTTGCCTCATGAGACTTGAGGGGCAGGGGAAGCTCATGCTGCCTGCTGTGCTTTGAGTAATAAAGTCCTTTGTCTCTCACCTAGAGGTCTCATGTTTTCTGTCAGTATCTACAGATTTGTGGTAGGCTTATTATCCAACAGGATCTCATACCCTTCCCAGTTCATGATGACCTATTTCTTATCCAAATAAAGAATTTAAAATGCTCTCACATCTATTTCATTTCTTTCCTTTTTTCTCACAACCGTGGGAGCCATGCACTGCCTTAAATCAGTGCCTTATTACAACACCCTGGGAGAGGTAATGCAGTAGCCTCCTGGCTGTTTTCTTGCCTCCAGTCTCTCTCCACCTTTCATTCATACCCTACACAGTTGCCAGACTGAAGTCCCTAAAGCACAGCTTTGATCACGTCACTTTCTCACTCCAGAGTATCTGGTGGCTCCCCATTGCCAGAATAAATTACAAAGTCCTTAGACAAAATAAATGCTTTATACAGTCAGGCTTCAATGTCTGTCTCCAGTCTTCAACTCTTACTATTCCTCATTTAGCATTCCATTCTCTAACCAAGCCAAAGCACCCATGGCAATCACAGTCTGCCATTTTCCGCCTCATATCTTTGTTTGTATTTCTTTTCCCCAAAATCTTCATTGCACTCTTCATATCTGCCCTCAAAATTCTATCATTTTTTCGTCCATGCTTAACTAACTTCCTCAAGATGCCCTCTCATTTTCCACCCTGACCAAAATTATAAGTTTCTCATGGAACTTTTCTGATTTGATTTTGTGCCACGATCATCAATATTTGTCTTACTTACCTTCAACTGAGAGCAAAGATTACGTTGGGCTCTTCCTTGCGTAATTCCATCTTGCTTATTAGTGTCTTTTAAATAGACACTAAATTAGTTGAGTTATAATTAGTTAGTTAGTTGAGTTATGTTGATTTGATAGATGACTCTACTGGAGTCTACTGGAGGTGAAGAGTTTGTTCAAGGCTACACAGCAAAGTAGTGAGAAAACGCTTGGACCAGAATCTCGGTCTTCTGATTTTGAGCTGAGAGTGTTATGCTAGGAATGTCTCACTTTTGGGGACGCCTGATTTTGGCATTATATGCCTTAAGGAGTTGGCAGATATACACTAGAGGGGAAGATGTCTGTTACAAAGATCAGACACTAAAATCTAATCAGGAATTTCATTTTATAGCAAAGCTATCAAATATTATTTATTTGATTCTACCTATAAATTAACAAAGGAAAACCAGTGGTGTGGCAGTAATTATGGACAAGCATTGTGGGAGGAGTGGCTTTCCAAAGATCCCTAAAACCCCGCTCCAGAGGTGGCTGCTTCAGCCCTGCCCATGGCTGGTAGCCAGACTCTTGGGAAAGTCAAATCTTTACTCTTCCCTACTTGCCTATTTGAGATTAAGATGGAGCAGCTGAAAGAAAACTGCCTGGTGGCAAATCTACTGACATCCTGGGCTGTTTAGGAGCAAGGGAAGGAGGATACCTGCATCATGTTGTTCCCCAGGAAGAGAGAAGTATGGCCTTTCCCTGGGCTGTGTCTTCCCTGGGAGGTGAAGACTGCCTGACTCATGGTTAGTCCTTCACTGCTGGGTGTCCCCACAGGAGAGATGAACAGACAGCTCTCCCAAAGTGTAGCATTCCTGACCATCAGTATCTTTTGCAGTTGATTAAACAGCAAGCTGGTTCTCTGATGGTGACAGTCACTGGATGTTCTTCATGAGTCGATCCACAGAATGGGAGAGTGACAAAAAACCTTTGGGCTTGTCTAGCACAACCCCTATCCTTTACCGATAGGGAAACAGGCCCAGAGAGGTCTCTTGACTCTCATACTTTCTTCTCTCCCACACCAAGGCCATAGTCTTTAGAGTCACTGTGAAAAGAGAAGGTAATGTTGATTTGGGCAACCGTGGATAGAGAAACACTACAAAAATCCCCTGGAATCCAGGGAGTGTGTGCTGCAGGTACATATGCCTCTTGCTAAGAGAAATGGACTGCATTGCCAGAAGGGCAAAGAGAAAGAAATAGATCTTAAAACAAAGGTAATTCATAGAAACTGTAGCCTAGATAGGACAGTGCTTTTTTTTTAAGAACAAATTAAAAAGCACTTCTTGCTCACCACACGGAAAGCTGGAAAGGGGTGGCAGGGTGAACATGAGGGACTGACTTTGCAGACTTATAAACATTTAAGTACTACCCTGTGCAGTATTGGGTTTATTAGAGAGAGTCCGGGGGAGCTTCTGTCCGTGCCTTGAATCACAATGGGTGCAGTGAAATCTCTGTCATTAAAATTTGAAGGTAGATAAACAGTAAATATTTCCAGGGATAATTACTTAGTGCTGGGCAAACCTCAAAGTGGTAGAAGTTCCAGCTCCCGTTGGATCAGTGCCATGGATCCAGGAGTATTTATCTAAAGCTTATCCAAATCATCTGAGGAGCAGAGGTAGGTGCAATTTGGCAGGCGCTCTTCACAGTTATGTTTGAGAGGTTTAATAATAACAGTTAAAAAAAAACTTCCCTAAGGAGACATTTATTATTCCTACAATGTCACCACTGGCAGAATCACTCCTTTCTACTCCCTTTGGCCTTCCCCTTTCACCCCATCAGTCCTCATTTGCAAATCCCCACAAAATCAGCAAAGCCTGGTTTGCAAGATTAAACTCTTCCATGGAATTTGTTTTCTGGAAGATTCTGTATCCACTGGAATTTTTCAACAACTGAACCAGGGCTATGGCTGTTTGTTTTTGAGTAATTCAAATCTGAGTTGTATTTATTAAGTGCTCTTATATTCTTGTCGTAGAGAAAAATATAGGAAAAGAGAAAGATCTCTGCCCACCATGAGGCCCTGGGTTCAGACCCCAGCTGTGCCATCATCTTCTGGGGGTTTAACCTTGAACTAGTCCCTTCAAAACCTAAGCCTTAGTTTTCTCATCTACAGAGTAAGGGGATGGATCAGATGATCATTAAGATATTTTCCAGTTCTAAAATATATGAATTCACTGCCAGGGCTGGGACGGATGTTAGATGTTTTGCAGTTTACTTTGCCGATAGGGAAGCAGATTAATTAGAACAGTTACTTTGCCTGTTTGAGTATCAAGCTTATCAAAGGGACAGGAAATCTGCAGACAAGACGGTTACATTACCACTCAGGGCAACAAATCGTGAATTTTCTAAATGCGTGGTCCAGAAGCAAACAGTACTTCAAGATTAAACATTTCCGGAAGGCTCCATGAAGGAGAAATGGGACTTGCTATAAGAAAGGGAAGGATAATGGGGCTGTACAGCATCAGCAAAGGCACAGAGACAAGGATGTGGCAGGAGGGTCTGAGCCAGGTTGTACATCAAGGCAGCATGTCTCAAAGTATAGCCTGTGTCCCCTGCTGATACTTCCACCACGATTCTAGGTGGCACATGGACTTAGTATTTAATAAGGTACAAACGTCTTGTGAGGAAGTTATTTCCTTTTCAATTCTCCTTTAATCCATCTGATCCTGTCAGGGAGAAAGACGCATATTTGTGTTAATATATTTTTAAGACCCTCAATAATTCTCTCCCACTTTTTTTTTTTTTTAACCAAAGGAAGGGCAAGTCTTAGGCTCAGAAACATCATCAAGTAAGAGTGTCTTGTAAATTTAATATCTTTGTCTTGTTCTTCTTCCATTTATTTTGAAGTTTCCTTCTATTCACGGCAAGTGATACATTTTTTTTCCATTTATGTAGTGATGTGGAGTTTCCTTTTTAAATAATTTTAAATGGAAAGGTGTTATTTTATTTTATTAAAAAAATTTTTTTTTGTTTATTGTGGTAACATTGGTTATAACATTGTATGAATTTCAGGTGTACGTCATTATACTTCTATTTCTGCATGGATTACATCCTGTTCTCATGTTCATCACTCAAATGCTAATTACAACCCATCACCACACACATGTGCCTAATTATCCCCTTCGCCCTCCTCCCTCCCCCCTTCCCTTCTGGTAACCACTAATCCAGTCTCTGTCTCTATGTGTTTGTTTGTTGTTGTTATTATCTACTACTTAATGAGAGAGATCACACGGTATCTGACCTTCTCCCTCTGACTTATTTCACTTTGCATGATGCCCTCAATGTCCATCCATGTTGTCACAAATGGCTGGGTTTCATTGCCTCTTATGGCTGAGTAGTATTCCATTGTGTATATATACCACATCTTCTTTATCCATTCGTCCCTTGATGGGCACTTAGGTTGCTTCCAAGTCTTGGCTATTGTGAATAACGCTGCAATGAGCACAGGGGTGCGTGTATCTTTACGCACTGGTCTTTTCCCGTTCTTTGGATAGATACCCAACAGTGGATTAGCTGGATTGTATGGTAGTTCTATCCTTAATTTTTTGAGGGATTTTCATACTGTGGAAAGGTGTTATTTTAAATTAAAATACTAAGTAAATAACAATGCAGGTGGTATAAGGGTCTAGCAAAATCCAGAATGTGATGTGGGAGTGATGATGTTTGGGAAACCCTGAGGTGTTTGGGAAGAGCTGGGCTCCTGGAGTAAGACAGGCCTGGGTTCAAATCCTGCCTCTGCTGCTCACAGCTTTATGACATTGAGCCTAACCTTCAGGGCTATGTGGAGGAAGAAGAATGAAGAAGGATAATGATGTCAGGAAAGCATTTACAGGGTTACCGTGAAGCGAACACAGCTTCATGCCTACCTTGCCATAAGCTCTGCCCCTTTGGAAACGGATGCTTCCCCATAACCACTAGCCCACCCTGCCTTCAGCTCTGGGCTGTTTTTATTCCCACCTCATTTTGTGCTGTTAGTGTTTTAGCGAGCCCCCTCCACTCTGTGGTGGAAGGAACGTTGGACTTGAACCCGGAGACCAAACTTTGAATGCAGAATCTACCACTTACTATTGACATTTTAGAAAAGTTATTTAACCTCTCTAATCTTTAACATCAATATTAATAAAATGAAGATGATTATATTAACTACCCAGAATTATTGTGAGAGTGGACATCAGTGTGCCAGGACATTCCTGGCACATAGTAGGTCTTCAATAAATGGCTGTCACTTCTCCTCAAGCGTATATCATGTAGAACCTCTCAGCCTATCTCTTTGGAGTATTTATCTCTTTCATTAATGCTGTCATATCACAAGGGGCAGAAAGTTCTCTTTAGGCAGCTAAATTTCTCAGGAGCAAACTGCAGACTGTTAAAAATGCTCAGCATGACTGGGCAAAAGGGCATTTCAACAAACAGTTCTGCAACCCAGTCTGGCAGATTTTTGACATTAGCATGAGCTTGACTCTACAATTTCCCCCTTCTGACTCTTGACCTATAGAAAAGAAAATCTATAGAGACATCTAAATCTAGCTTTATATTATGTACTATATGTAGCAATCTCACTTGCTAGATAGAATGTGTATTCTCAGAACTCTTTCCGTTACAAGTGATAGAAATGGAATGTGGTAGGATTAATTGAGACAGGGAACTTTTCAACCTATGTAAGTTAAAAAGGGGAAGTGACTGATTCATGTAACTAGAAAATCTGAGGATTACTGGCTTCAGGCATGGCTAGATCCAGGTGCTAAATGATATTATCAGGACTGATGAATAATGCAAATGTAATCTTACCTCTGATCATCTAAGCAGAATAAAAAATGCTTCAGTAGACATGTGAGATATCGGGGTGTTAGTAACTCTTCTGAGATCATCCACTGTGTGGCCATCCATCAATGGATGGCATTAACTGGACACTCACCATGTCAAGAGCTAGTGCAATGGACATGGTTTTAGATGATTTACACTGTGGAGGAGAAGCTGAAAATCTAAAACCTCACAGAAACATCAGAGTTCCAAGGTACAGTCCCACGTTTATAAGAACCATAAAATGCTATGATATTACAGCTGAAAATGCCAAAGAGAATCAAGCTTTCTCCTTGATTTTATAGGAGATAAAATGGACTTTCAGTGAAGTTAAGTGACTTTCCCAAAATTATACAGAAATTCAGAGATACATCTGGTGTTATAATTCAGATTTCTTGGATCCCAGATGGGTCTTGGGTCTTCTACACTTTGCTACACTTCTGGTGGCTTAGACTACAGCTGATGAATCTGGTTGTCCCTCTCATTTAACCTAAATGCATCTACTGAGAATTTAACTCCTCTGAAAACCCGCAGCCTGGCCCCAAGTGGACCTCTGCCCTGGGACACAAGCCAAGGCAAGAAACGAGGAGTCAGCTAAGCAGGGCAGTGCTGACAGGACATACCTGGGCAGAGGGAGAGCAGTGGGGCATGGGGCGCTCTCCAAGGTTCTGAGACGTCTATCTCCTGTGAGCTAGAGGCCATATGAACTGGTTTGCTGAGATGGTTCTGGCTTATGCGTATTGTGCTTGTTTAAGTATTAATCCTCCTGCTTACACTCTCAAAAGTGTCCCCCACTAAATGGTAACCCCAATACAAGCCCAGCTACTGCGACTCTATGGATCTTGACCCTGGTTCCGCTTTGTGAAACTCTTAGTAGTCCAGACTCCCAGAGGTTTTCCTCTGTCTTCTTTTTGACTTCTGGCATCAGGTTTTGGAGTTTTATCTTTTAGAGATCACCTTGTCTACTCTTTTCAATTATGACTGAGGGAACCAAGGCTCAGGGACACTAAGTGACTTGCTCAAGATCACCAGTGATCAGGGATAGGCCTTCAATCACTCATTCAGTAATCTTCCCACTAGATTCTGCTGCCTGTGTTTGTAACTTGGACCTCGATGACTTCTTCTGTCTAATCTTGGGCCTGCCTCACATTTTGCTGTTTTCTTGGTAGTGCCTGGAAAGGACCATCAGACTATGTGTCCACCGCAGCCCTTGGTCATCATTGTAATTCCTAGATCTCGGGATCTATGACTACCATGGTTCACACATGGCTGCCATTTTGGAAGCAATGGCAGTAGACTCAGGTTCCAGTAAGCAATGTAGTGGCAAGTACGTGCCTGCAATTTACAGCTGAGTCACACCATATGTGTGGTTAAGTTCTAAAGTCAACATATAAGTAGAAAATTCTGCATAATAAAAATTACCCTAGAAAATACTTTCAATTGTCTATAAAGTTCAAAATCATTCCATCTCTTCCTAAGTCTGACACAGCCAGTTTGTCCTTGAGCACTGGAACAGATGGCTACTTCTTTGGTTGAGCCCCACATGAAATGGTTGCCTTGCATTTAGAAACCAATTGATACTAAAATAATACTGTGTCTGTAAGCAAAACAATCACAGTCATCTTGCTAAGATGCCCATGCTCAGAGAGGGACACAGGGACAGACACTGCCTCAGGGCCCAGCAGGTTAGTGTCTCATACCTCATGGTCACACAGGAGCACACTCTTGTTTGGGGGCAGGGACACCTGTCAACTATTCAAATTCTCTCTCTTTCTCTGCCAAATACATGCCAATGAATTAATGTGTATTAAATATGTATAGTGCGTACATCTACTGTACAAGATAGGTTGTAAGGAAAATCTAAGCCATGTAGGGGCCCACAGCACTTTTGATCTTAATGGTTGAGGTTAATGGCCTAGAAGATACCCACTACCCTTGAGGAATTCTTCCTTAGCGCTTTGTGTACTGTACTGCTTTCTGCACTCTTCCTCTCACATCTGTTTAGCATATCTTTCTCAGTGCACTATAAGCCCCTTGTACCTGGAATCATGTCCAAAGTCTCTCTCTGCCCTCCATACGTGTGTCGTAACACTGAGCACACAGTGGACATCCAACAAATACACTATGAGAGTCTCACTGCAGGCATTGTAGTAAAGTGGAGGGACTGTGGGCTTTGGATTCAGGAAGCCCTGGTTTCAGATCCTCTCCACTTTTCTAGCTGTATGGTTAACTCTCTAAGATTTTGTATCTTCAGTTGAATAGATTAGATAACAATACCTAGTTTTGAAGTGTTGTGAGCACTTAGCCATGCTGTATGAGGGTATGCTGGAGCAGTGCTTGGTATATGGTGGTGGTCAATAATGGGTGAATTGTTATTGCTCACTGTGTTGGAAGAACTATGGTCTCTCATGGTTTTCTCTTAGATGTTTTTTTAAGCATTTGGACTGGACTTCCAGGATGTTGGGATTCTGGTCCTCTTTTTGTCACTTATCACTGTTACTATCTAAAACCTCACTAACTAGCTTAGGCCCCTCAGCAAACTCATTTGACTTCTCAGGGCCTCTGTTTCATCACTTGTCAAGATGTACTGACAATTCTTCCTCTTTCTACCTGCCAGGATTTTTGTTAGAAAATTTCACATACAAGAAAACATACATGAAAGTGTTTTACGAACGTGAGGGTGTAGGTTCCCGGAAAGGTCTGGGTTTGAGGTCCAGCACCCTGGCTAGCCAGCGGAGTGACCTCCAGCAAGTGATCCTCTTTTCTCACCCCCACCCCAGCCCCTCCAGGTTATTTTGAAACACAAAAGAGGCGATGAATGGGAAAGTAGGTTATAACCTCTAAAATATTGTAGTCGAGTAAGGAACAATTATGTCATTATTAATAAAAACATTAAATGCTCTAAAATACCAGAGACATTAGTAACATCATCCCTCAAAGGAAAAAATGACATCATCAAGCTCACTGAGCTGTTCAAAGATCCATTTGGACTAATTTTGTTCTGGGAGGAGAGAGGGTTTAGGAAGATCTCGCTTTGGCTCCACTGAGTCTCCCTGGGATAGGAGTGATGTTTTCATTTTTGTTTGGTTTTGTTTTCTGAGTAGTCGGCAGTGGGTCTAATTAATGCCATCAAAAGCATGACATTTAATTAACTAAATCACATGTTGAGCCTAATGATAACATATTTCAGCACCCGGCGGGCGGTGATGGTCTCTCGGGCCATTTCTAGGGGAGCCTGTGATTTGATAAAGAGAAACCCTTCTCAACAAAATCAGAGATCCCTTGAGAGCCAGAGAAGGCACAGCAAGAGTGGGAGCCAGCACATTCTCTTATCTCCCGAACCCTGCTTGGAGGGACCCAGGAACAAAAAGGAGGAATGGGAGGGAGGAATGGGGCCGGCTAAACGGCCTCTTCTTCTAAAAGGGTTTGTTGGAAATCCAGAGGCATATAAGAACAAACTGAGTTTCTAAATTGCCTATCCCATTTCTTGGTTCCTTCCAACTGCCACTGGCACATGGAGCAGAGAAAACAAAGCGGGATAGACAAGGACCTCGCAGGGGACTGTCTGAAGCCAGAATGCCAAGTTAACAGTCCCTCCGAGAGCAGCCAAGTGTGTGGACGTGGGTGCCCTCTGCTGGATACTGGGGAATCTGCAGAGATGCTTATCTGGGCACTCACCCAGGGGGCCAGGGCCTTTCAGTCCAAGTTACATCTTCTGAGTAGAATTCCCAGGGTCCCAGAATTCCCAGGTCCCGCAGTAGAGCCCACCAAGTTGTCCCAAAGAAATTGAATCTTAGATCACTCTGTGCCTTGGTTTATGCGTCTCGCTCTCCTTTGCTGTCCTATTTTCATTATATTCATGAAGACGGTTCATATCCCTTTAAACTCCACCATGCAGTTCTTTTTTCTTTGGCTCTTTTCTAATAAATCTGGATGAAATGACTTGTATATGTCGTCACAAACTGCACAAACTGCATCAAACTGGGTCATCTAATTTAAACATTCATTTAGAGAAGAGGCAAATAGAGGCTTAGAGAGGTGCAGGGACCTGTCACAGTGACCCAGCATGTCTGTGACGAGATTGCCCGACTCCCGTGTCATCCCTTTCTCCTTGATATGCTGTCTCCCACTCTGGACCCAAAGGTGTGGTGCATGATGGAGATTTCCCCTTGCACAGAACCTCGGTGGAAGACAGCACATCCCAGTTGTGAAGGCACAGGCTCTGGAGACAAAGGTCCTGGGTTCAAATCCTTGCTTTTCCTCTTGTTCACTGTGTGACATTGGATGGGTTACTCAACCTCTTCGTGCCTCAGTGTTCTCATCTGACAGGGTGGTCGTGAGGGTTAAATAATTTAAAGCAGGTAGCACAATCAGTATAGGGCTTGGCACCTAGCAGTTGCTTAATAAATGATATTTATCATTATTTCTACTGTGATTACATGGTAGTATTGGTTGGAAGGCATTATCAATGGCTTTATAATGGAACTACTAGAACCAAGGAATTGCTTAAATCATTTTTTTTTTTTGCATTAAACATGAAAACCTGCCTCCCTCCAAATGGAGGGAAATTCTAGACAGAGTGAGCAAACTGGGGAGTTGGAGAGTTTGGGGAAAATATTTGTGTGCCTGATGTTTCTTGAAGGGGCAATATAGTTAAGGATGGGACTGGAAAGGCAGGTTGGTACTAAATGATAGATGGCCTCAAATGCCATGAGCTTGGCTTTATTCTGCATGCAGTGGGGAGTCATGGCTGATTCTTGAGTAGGGCAGTTTTCCATTTCTCTTGTGTGACTTGTTTTTCCTGCTCCTGTCATGTGAGGGCTGTCAAGCATCTGAATGATTGCTGCCCCATCATGTGTGCATGTGCATGCACGCACATGAACACACCCGCCTTGGGGTATTCAGTATTCCAATCACCTCGAGGTTGTCGCCGAGGAGGCTGGTGTCGCTTGCAGCCACGTCAGAATGAAGAACGGGCCCGGCTGTCACAGTCGGCTGGTGGCGGGGGCTTGTCGCCTCTAGATTGAGTGCCTGTTCCCTTGCATGGGAATCTCTGGTGTGGGTGCAAAGAAGCTGAGGACACTGGCAGAGGGGAAGGAAAGGGGGCAAGAGGCTGCTTGCACACAGAGAGGAGAGAGAGACCCTTTCCTGCAGTGCTTTAGGGGTTGTCCGCTGTACAGGAGCAGTCAGTCGTTTTAGCAAAGCCTGCCTCCGCCTCCTCGCGGCGCGCTTCGTCTCCTGTTGCTGGCTCCAGATGACTGAAGTTCATGCCTCCCTCCTTCTCCTGCTTGGCGCTTTATTTCCTGGCTCTTGCCAATTCTTACTTACTGGGGTGAGCGGGGGCTGTGGAGGAGAGAAAGGAGTCAGGGGAACTCTGATGGGTGCTGCAGATAGAAGCTCAATGGAATCAGGTCTTTGGGTGATGCAGCCCTTGGGTCCCCCATCAGAGACTCAATGGCAAGGAGATGGATGTGTCCCTGGGGACCCTGTTGGTTAGAGGTGGCAGGCTGGCAGGCCTGCAAGCTACTTATGGGTAGGTTTGGTTTGGCACCAGAATGTTTTTCTTGTTTGTTGTTTTCCAATGTTAGGATGAGATGGCAAGATTTTAAAATTGGATTTTTTCATGTAAAAATATGAATTTCTGGCTTCTCTTGAAAACCAGACCATTTGATGACACTGGTCTGCATTCACCCTTGGTAGCAACCTGTCGGTAGTAGGTAGACTCTGCCCTGCTTTAAGGAGGGCAAGAATTCTCCAGTTCCTCACTCTCCTGCTTAGCACATTGACCCATTGACTTGACCAGCCTGGCCCTGTCAACACGAGTTTGTGACCCCTGATCTGGGCTGACTTCCTCATCTTAAGAGAAGCGCACTGAGATTCAGAGAAGGCCTGTTTCCAAAGGTCACGCAGCCTCCCCTGTGGACAGAGAAGGTTCTTTTTACATGATGTGACTTGAGGAGGTAGAATAGACTTACCTTTTTTCCTACTTCCCAGTGAAAAATTGACCTCCCACCCTTGCCATCTGTTCCGTAACTATCTGCAATGGTCCGAGAAGGAGAAGTACTTGGCCATATCACATTTCTGGCCTCCACAAATCATATCCCATATCTTTTGCTGCGTCTTGTCACTCACACAGTCAACTTCACTCTGCCCCTCAGGCCCACATAGGCTGGGTGGTGTCACCGTGGGGAACTGAGCGTGGAGCCAGCAGCCTAGAATCCTCCGCTTTAGCTCAAGCTCACAAGGTCTGAACCTGAGTCTCCTCATCTGGTGAAGGGGGATCATAACCTCAGGAGGTGGTGGTGAAAATTACAAGAAACAAAGTGTAGAATGTGCCTAGCACAGTAGTAGCCACATTGGCAAAAAACAGTAACTCAACATTAGAAATTATTCTAGAGAGACTCAGAGCTGAAGGTGCCCCAAGAGATGATATTGTCCGACTGGCTCACTTTTGTGGTTAAAGCCATAACACGTGCTCATGGTAAAAAATCACAGAGCAGAGAAGAATATAAACTAAAACCTAAAGCCTTTCTCCCTATCACCACTTCCATCTCAGTCTCATGTCCCTGGAGGCAACCACTATTAAGTTTCTTGTATATCCTTCCAGAAATTTTATTTGCATATACATCATAAATAACTTGCATCCTATATTTTGACACAAATGTAATCAGACTACTCATGCTGTTCTGATGCTCACATTTTATTTAACAATATGTGGTAGATTTCTTTTTGTGTCAGCAAATATGGATCTCTTTTTTTTCATTTTCAATGGCTGCTTATTTCACAGGAAGATTATATGATAGCTCATGGGTCAACCAACTCGTTCTGTAACGAGTCAATATCTTAGGATTTATGAGTTCTAGGGTCTCTGTACCATCTCCCTCTCCCCCTCCTCCTTGCTCTTTTCACAAGGCTTTAAAAAGACCATTCTTAGCTCACAAGCCACATAACTCTGTGGGCCAGAGTTGGTCCATCTGCGGCTCATCTATCTCGTCCCTTGAGTGGACAGTTGGGTTGCTATATAATTAATGCTGCAATGGACATGTCTGTGCTGCATCGCTCAGTGTTTGTTGAGTTTATCTGCAGGATAAATTCACAGGAGTAGAATCGCTGGGACATATTTTTAAGTCATGACAGATATTATCCTAGCCTCCTCATTTTATAGATACTTCAAGATCCAGTGAAAAGAAGAGTCCAGAGTCCCCCAGCAAGTCAGTGGCAGGAGCAGGGCTAAACATTCCTTCCCCAGCTTAACCAGGACTCTTTCCACTGTCGTGCAGGCCCTGTCTCTGGCTGAGGCCTCTCATGGAACTTGTTTGGGGACATGTAGTTGGAAAGACCCAAGTTCCCTCAAGTCGCAGAGCAGGGTTGCAGAAACCAGGAGCCTGAATGTTCTTAGACCTCTTTTCCTTTCTGCCTCTTATTTCTGCCTCTTGTAGTCCCTCTCATTCCTGCTGTAGGCCGACTGTTTTCTATGATGAGGGGCTGTCCCTGATGACTGCCAGCAGCTCCACGGTCAGTTTGTAGCATCTACGTGGCCAGAAAGGAAGGAAGCATGTATCACAAAAGAGGCTGTTGGCTGCGATTAACAGAAAACCCAGGCACAAAATAATTTAAATAAAAAGGAAATTTATTATGTCACATAACTTGAAGTCTAGGAGGTAGAGCAAGTTCTAGTCAATATATAGTTGGTGGCTTGATAAGTCCTCATGGACCCCAGGTCTTTCCATTTCCTGTTTTTATTCTTGGTGTTGGCTTCATCCTTAAACTGTTAGTAGGATGGTTGAATGAGTTCCCAGTGTCACATGCAGACTCAATGACAGTCTATGGCTTCTGCTCAGGAAAGAGGAAACTTTCCCAGACATCCCTCCAACACACATCCCCTCCACAGCCGGAATTTGTCACATGCCAGTTGTTGACTCAATTACTGATAAGAGGGATGAGAGTACCATCGTTGGGTTAGAAAAATCATCTGGGATTGAATGGATATTGGGACATCTACCACCCTATCTATTACAGAGTGCTTATCTTTCAAGCCAGGTCTAGAAAATTATAGAGAAGGATTTGGGCTGGTTTGTCTTGAGTCATATGTCCACCTCTTAGACCCATCCCTGTGGTCAATAAGATGGGACATTATAATTGCTGAGCTTGGATGAGGTAGCTACTCCTTGACCAATTGCTATGGTGTAAGAATGGTGCAAGTTTTGAGAATGGAGGAAGGATGAGGAGAATCTGCTTCCCCAAAAGAAAGGCATCCCCATTTGTGTCCACTATGCCCTTCAGGAGATTCCAGGTTTTAGGAGCAGCCTAAGGAGAGGAGAAACACTAGAATTCAAGTCAGACTCTTGAATGAACATTGGAACTCTTCTGCCCACTGGGCTAGATTTCTTGTTTCTGTGCTTGAGGTTGTCCAATGGGGGTAATCATGCCTCAGAAGTCTACCTCACAGGTGCCTTCTGAGGATCAATGAAAACATGGTGAACACAAAGCAAGGGAGCCTTCAGACATTATAACCTAAGCGAGGGATCGTGGCAGGCCCATGGTGTCTTCCGGCAGCAGGAGGAAGGGCTCTTTCTCTCTTGGCTCTGTGTACTTATGATCTAATATTGTGGTACAGGAGAAGACCTGGAAGAGGAGGGCCGGAGGGGACAAGGGATGGCAGAGGCACTGATGCAGAGATGGAGCTTCAGAGTGAGGCTTCCTCAATTCTGTTGCCCCTGCTTCCCTTTCTAGGGGCCCTGTAGAGCTGCTCCTGCCATATTTCTCTGCTTTTTCTCCTTCTGACAGCTTTACTCTGTTTGGCTACCCAAGTGACTAGACTGCCAGTTCCCAACAGATTGCTCTCTTGTCCTTCCTTTTTAATGATTGCTTTGCTAGCGTTGAAAAGATTTATTCAACCAAACTCTGCTTTTGACCTTCTGGCTTTCTGCTAATAATTTTTTTTTTTAAGCTTAAAAGGTTCCTTCTCTTTTGAATCTTTGAAATGTATTTGGAACATAACTGGAGAGTTCAAACAGTTTCATTGTGCATTCATCTCATTCATTCATTCACACCATTCATTCATTCAGCAAATATTTATTGATGATGTGTGCCAGGCTTTAGACATACAAGAGGGAGAAAACAGACATGGTTCCTAACACATGGAGCTTACATTCTGGTGATGTTAGAGAGCAGAAGGCCACTGTTCTCCTCTTCTTCCTGCCAGAGCACTCATTGCCTTACCTGGGAACCTGGGCATGCCTTTTGGAGCCAGTCACTGAGAAGGGGCAGATGAGAAAATATTAAGGACTAAGAAAACAACTTAGAAAAGTGTGGTCCAATATTCCTTTCCCACAAAGTTTTCATGGAAAATGGCAGCAATCCTAACTCAACCACTTGTTAGCTGTGTTACCCTGAGTAAGATGCTTACCCTCCCTTAGTCTCAGTTTATCCGTCTGCAAAATGGAGACAACAGGACTATCTCATAAGATCACTGTGAAGGTTAAATTAGATCATCCAAAGGAGGCTATGCCCTGCATAGGTAAGTGCATAGGCACTGAGGTCAGGCTGCCTTATTCACATCCTGGCTCTGTCTTTCTCTAGCAATGTGACCCTGAGCAATTTAGTTTACTTCCCTGTGCCTCAGTTTTCTGATCTGCAAAATGGGAATAGTGATAATTTCTAACTCATAGGATTGCTTTAAGTATTAACTAAGTCCTGTTAAGTCTTTGGTCCAGGCCTGGCATCTAGCAGTGCTCAACACAATTTATTATTATATCTACCTAAAAGTGTTTTTCCCCCAAATAAGACTCTTTATAAATTGTAAGTTAGAATAATGTCACCTATTTATTTTTCTGTTTAGAAGAGGAGCATCAGTAGAAGGTTGTCACTCATAACTGGGCCTTTTACAACCCTGCCTTAGGACACAGAGTTGCTGTCACTCTGTGCTCGTCATTCACTGGGCGTGTTATAATGAAGCCTGCAGTTCTCACATTGAGCTGTGATCAGTGCAGGCAGAGACACATGATCAATGCTAGGCAGAATGAAACATGGGAAATGGCTCTCAAAGACCTTACTTGGAGAGAAATACATGCACTTATGACTATAAACCACAATATAAGGCACTTTGGAGTTGCCCAATGGAGGGCTTCTGAGATGGGAAAGAAATCCATCATGTCATTTCATTCTTAGCAATATTAACTGGTCAAGTGATTTTGGGAAAATTGCTAGACCTCTCTGTGCTCCAGATTCCTCATGTGTTTTTAAAAAAAAGTGAGAGAGTATCGTATTTTATTAGAGATCCTAAATCGGTACCCATGAGTTTTGTTTGGCCCATAGAGGTTTTAAAATTTTGAGTTAGTTATTAACACTTAAAATGTTGGAGATTTCATAGAAAACTCTAGATATCCAGTTCTTTTGGAAAATCAGAGCAGCTGGCAATAGCTAGATGGAGTTAAGTAGCGACTTCCCACCTTTAGGCAAGGTATGTGTTTTCCAGGGCCCTCCACTCCCAATAGACTTTGTTTCCACCCACCCACTTGGTTCATTTAGTTGCTCCTGAATTCTGTCAGCACTGGAGGTTGTGACATCTTCAACAGGTGATCTTCTTAACATCTTTTTGTTCTCTCATGAGATTATTAAGTAGAGCAAGGGCTACTACATCCTTTCAACTGAAGAGAAAGTAGGGAGAGTCAGAGAAATTGCAACTTGAACACGCAAAGAGATGGAGAGCATTGGTGGGACTTGAAAACAGGTCTCAATTCCTCGTTCATTACTTTCGTCTCTGGTGTTTTTGCCCTTCCTCCTGGACCCAGGGCATACTGTTGACTCTTTTGATGATGATGATGTTAATAATAATAATAGCTATTTTTTAGTGAGTATTTAGTATGTCTTAGTTACCATCTATCACTTAATTATTTTTATCTATTGGTATTAATATTCCCATTTTGTAGAATAGGAGATAGAGCTTCAAAAAAGACAAGTAATTTGTCTGTGGCTGCACATTTATTAAAGAGTGAAGCCAAGACTTGTATTCAGGTCTATCTGACCCTAAATCCCTTGTCCTTAACGTTAAGAGTCACACAATTGCAAAGACAGAGCCAACCACTTGTCCCATTAAGTAACACTGATATGTGAATTTTAGATGGATTAATTTTTCGACCCACGTGGATGCTCATTTCACATGCTTGAGGCGTGAAAGCCCTCTGAATACACAAATCATCAAATGTGATGCTCTTAGCAATACACTCAGAGGAGGAGTGAGAACCCTCCAGAGAGGTCAGTGGGTGTTATTGTTATGAAAAAGGAGGCTCCAGCTGTCAGGCTGGATATGGCAACATAGTAACATCACTCCCAATGTCAGGGAGAGGTGAAGGAATAGCCTGGCTGAGTGTCATTTGCCGAGTCCTGAGGCTGTGCTCCTGGTGCAGTTTGACTCAGCCATCTCTCGTGAGATCGGACTGGCCTGGTTCTCATAACACCCCACAGTCATAGGATCTTAGGTTGGAAGACACCATAGAGGTCATCTGGACCCATTTTTATACCAGTGTCTTTTCTATAAAACCCCCGACAGCTAGTTTCTACTCTAGGCTTGAAGATTTCTGGTGATGACAAATAGTACTCTATAAAACAGTCCTTTCCGTACTTGTTAAAAATCTCTTTTTATCAGGTTCAAGTCTACACACGTTTGATTCACTCCTCATTGTTTTGTCCACTGGAGCACTGTCTCCTCTCTGCTGTATTCATCAACCCTTCAAGTATTGTGGGAAATATGTTCCCACCAGGTTGTCACTCTACATTTGCCTCAACTGTCCTACGTAGCAGAGTTCCCAGATTCCTTACACCTGTGCTGGTTATTATCCATTTGCCCTCCTCTCTGCATCTCTTTCTACTGTTTTCTGTCCTGTTCCCTGCCTTGGGAGATTAACCCCTCTGGGCTACTTCACCCGGGCTCCTTTGCCGTCTTGTGCCACATTGTGTTGGGCCAGTGGGAAGAGAGGAGGGCTATCAGAAGGTGGGAGGAGAGAGAGGACAGGGCACTTTCCCCCACTCTTTCCTGCTTCAGCATGACTCTCTGGTTGTGACTGCATCCCTCCATCTCTGTAGCTCCTGCTGGTGGTCCCTCCTGCATGGATCTGTCTCTCACTGGAATCTGATAACACTACTCCCTACCCTTGCCCTTTCAGCCTTAGGGGTCCATGGCTTTCCCCTGTTGCTAGGCATCAAGTGCCTCAACATTCCTCTCTGTCACTTAACTCTACTCGCGCTTCTATCGGTAGTCTCTTCATTAAAGTCTCTGTTGTGGTGACTTCTGTTTCCCACTGTGACACTGAACTGATGCACTAACTTGTTGCCCACTGCTCCATTTTCTCATGTGCCCTCTATTTTTTGTTGTTGATTCCTCAAATTATCAGGCCTGGTACAATTGCCAAGATCATTGCATGTGCTGTTAGCCACTGGCACACATTGTTGGCCTACCCTGAGTTTGTGGTTAACTAAAATTGTTAGGTGTTTCTTATGGGGTCAAGTGTCAAGCCCAACTTTGGAGCCAGGTTACCTGGGTTCAAATCCTACCTCTATATTAAATAATGTGTGTGAGCAAGTTACCTTTCTCTCTGTCCCTCAATTTTCTCCTCTGTAGAATTGTTGTGAGGATTCAGTGATTTAATATACAATAAGCACTTAGAACAGTGCCTGATGCATGGTAAGCCTTCAGTAAATGTGATCTTCATCACCAAGATAATCATCTTTTACATTTTAATCTCAATGAACATTTAGAATTAAATGCAGAACATTCATTAATCTAAACGAATATTTTCATCTAAATGCAGAACTTTTCGTTTTTACTCGTTTCTTTTCAATCTTTCTTTACCAGTACATCATTCTGAAAGCTGTAATTATAACTTGTAATTACAATTGTAATTGTAATTTTGACATAGTCCCCTAAAACCTTGTTGTAATTTTGTTATCACTGTAATTTTGACAGAATCCCCTAAAACTTTGTTACTCCAAGTGTGGGCTACAGACAAGCAGCATGAGCATCACCTGAGAGATGGTGAGAAATTAGGAATCTCAGACCCCACTCTAGACCTGTTGAATCAGACTCAGTCTGTTAACAAGGGGCCTGGTGATTTTTGTGTCAGTTAAATTTGGGAAGCTCTGTTCTACCACATCTGTGGATTCTGAATCATTGTTCTCAGCTGGGATGTCTCCTACCTCTGACAGGAAAGAGACTCCATTCTCCACTTTTAAGATGACCGTGTACACTGGTGCTGTAGCTCAACCAAGCCAGGTAATGCTTTTAGGAATAATACTGTCCTAGAAAGAAATATGCAGTCATGTTTTCACTGCTGAGATTTGAAGTCAGATTCATCAGGTTTTGAATTCTTCTCTACTACTTCCTCTATAAACGTATGTTTGTGTGCATGCTGTGTGTACACACATAAATGCATCCGTGACAAACATACTTACCTTCAAGATTTGTTGTGAGGATTAGGTGAGATAACCGTGTGAAGCATTTAGTGCATAGTCTAGCACACAAAATGTTGGCATCCTTTCTCCTTTCCACAAATCGCATGATTCATGTCCAAAGGGTAATCCAACCCTTGAAGGAAAATTTGCTTCAAACAGATTGGGAAGATTGGGTTCATTTGAAAGCTGCAGCAAATGCCTTGCAGTGACATCAATGCCACTGATCATTTCTCTGGCCATGTGTTTCTGAATATAAATTGTATTTTACTAGATAACTGTAAAGGGACGCATAGTGTAATTAAGAAGTAAAGAAAAGGTTACTGGTGTATAAGTTTGAATTAAACACCATTGGCATATATTGTATACATATAAGTATTTGTATTGTGGCTAAAGTCCAAAAGAGGATAATGTTGAGGTTGCTGATTAATCTTGACACTAATTAAAATGTACCCATAATAGAGGAAGTGAGATGGCTTTCTGAGATCAATAGCTGAAAAGCGTTAATTTGGGCTCACCCAAGGGAGCTCAGAGGACACTGTAAACTGGCCTTTCTTTTCCCCAGAAGTAGAGTAGTGGTTCAGAGCGTGGCTCTGAAGTCAGACTGTCGTGGGTCAAATGCCATCTCCTGTCACTTACTACTGTGACTCTGGACAAGTTACCCCACATTTCTCTAGGCCTCAGTTTCCTTGACTACAAAATGTGGGAGATAATAATAATTTTATCTGAGGGATGCATTCCTGAAGACCATGTATGCTTCAAAACTCATATTGCAAAATCAATTTTCCCATAGGAATGACTAAAGAAGGAGAGGATATTTCTATCTATGATATTGTGATTTATAATAAGAAATATACATTTGCTCTTCATCCTTGTTTCTGTAACAGAGCTCCTAAAACCCTTGGAATTCCTTAAGTGAGGAGAGCAGACATAGGTGTCATTATGTTAATGAGGTGACTTTTGGAAGCACCTAAGGATGGGCGCTGGTTGCCAGTAGAGCCAACCATGTGATCAGAGTATCAGAACTTTCACACCCACCCCTCAACCTCGGGAGAGGGGAGAGGGGCTGGAGGTTGAATCAATCACCAATGAATGGCCAATGATTTAATCAATCGTGCCTCTGTAATGAAGCCTCCATAAAAACCCAAAAGGGCAGGATTCAGAAAGCTTCCTGGTTGGTGAACACGTGGAGATTTGGGGAGAGTGGAGCGCTTAGAGAAGGCATAGAAGCTCCACACCCTTTCCTCACACCTTGCCCTATGCATCTCTTCCATTTGGCTGTTCTTGAGTCATAACCTTTTATAATAAACGGTGATCTAGTAGGTAAAATGTTTCTCTGAGTTCTGTAAGCTGTTCTAGCAAATTAATCAAACCTGATGAGGTGGTTCTTGGGAACGTCTGATTTATAGCCAGTAGGTCAGAAGTACAGGTAACAACCTGGACTTGGTGACTAGCATCCTGAGTTGGAGGGGGTTATTGGAACCTTCAACTTGTAGCCAGTCTGTCAGAAGCATAGTTAACAGCCTGGGCTTGCACTGGTGTTTGAAAGCACGGGCGGGGGCAGTCTTGTAGGACTGAACCCTTAACCTGTGGAATCTGATGCTATCTCTGGGTAGAGTTGAGTTGAATTCTTGGACACCCTGCTGGTGTCTGAGAATTGCTTGGTATTTTGTGGGAAGTGCCCCTGACACACAGGTTGGAATTAGGTGCTCAGAATACCAAAAGACTCTTTGAGCTGAGTTGGCACCACTATCATTTTAAGATTTAAGAAAGAGCATAAACCTAATTTATAAATCCCTCAGTTCATGAACTTTAAAATTATGTGCTATTTGACCAAGATGGGGAGGAGTGGAGACTGGCATTATATTACATTTCGTGTATAAAGTGAGAGTTTCTCTTTTTGTCACGGTATTTCAAATTTGTACGAAATTTGGCTGTCCTGTACTGAACTCATAGGGTTGTGAGAAGTAAATGAGATCATGCATATGAAATACTTTGCATGGTATCTAGCCCATAATATTAGCAACTGCTTATTGACTGTTAAGTGCCTGGCACTAGATGCTTCAGGTCTATCATCTTTACTTTTCACCACAACCTAATGAAATGGGTGTGTTAGTTATTTATTACCATGTAACAAATTACCCCGAAACTTAAATGCTTAGAACAACAAACTTGTTTTCTCAGTTTCTGAGGTTCAGGAAATCAGGAGGGCTTAGCAGAGTGGCCTGGCTCAGGGTCTGTCATAAGGTGTAATCGAGCTGTTGGCTAGGGCTGTTGTCATCTCAAGACTCAGTTGAGGCTGGAGAATCTGTTTCCAAAGTTGCTCAGGTGGTTTTTGGCAGGTCTCAGTCTTCACTGGCTGTCAACAGGAGGCTTTAGTTTCTCACCAGGTAGGCATTTCCATATGGCTGCTCACAACATGGTGGTTGGCTTCTTACAGAGCAAGAGATTTGAGAGAGAGGAGATGAGAGAGGTGTCCAAGATGGAAGCCACAGTCTTCTATAACCTAATCTCTGAAGTGGCATCCCATCACTTCTGCCATATGTTAGTGGTCACACGGAACAATGCAGGTACAAGGTGTAAGGAGATTGTACAAGGAGGTGAATACTAGAAGGCAGGTTGTCTTAGTCTGTTCGTGATGCTGTAATAAAAATACCATAGATTGGGTGGCTTGAACAAGAGACATTTATTTCTCAGAATTCTGGAGGCTGAGAAGTCCAAGATCAAGGCACTGGTGGAGTCAGTGTCTGGTGAGAACCTGCTTCCTGGTTTATAGATAACAGTCTTCTTGCTGTGTCCTCACATGGCAGAAGGGCAAGGGAGCTCTCTGGAGACTCTCCTATAAGGGCACTAATCTCATTCATGAGGGCTCCACTCTTAAGACCTAATTACCTCCCAAAGACCCCACACCCTAATACTGTCACATTGGGGATTAAGCCTCAACATATGAATTTTAGGGGGACACAAACATTCAGTCCACAGCACAGGTATTACGGAGCCATCTTGGAGGACGGTTTCCATAGGTGGATACTGTTATTATCCCCCTTTCAAAATGAGAAAACTGAGGCATAAAGAGCATATGTAAGTAATCCAAGGTTGTACGTTAAGTTAAAAAAAATCCAAGTTTCAAATTTAGGCATTTTAGTGGCAGCTCCCATGTTCTTAACCACAGCACTATTCTGTCTACAGAGTAAGTAGCATATCAACGTTAGCCACAATGCTATTTCATTCCCAACAACTAGTCTGCAAATATATGACTCTAGGCTTAGACTGCACTTGACATTACAGTAGTCCCCCCTTAGCCATGGGGGATACATTCCAAGACCCCCAATGGATGCCTGAAACCCCAGATGGTACCGAACTCTATATATACTATGTTTTTTCCTAACAGGCTAATGGGTAGGTAGCGTATACAATGTAGATACACTGGACAAAGGAATGATTCATGTCCAGGGCAGGATGGAGCCGAATGGCACTAGATTTCACCACGCTACTCAGAATGGCATGCCATTTAAAACTTATGAATTGCTTATTTCTGGAATTTTCCTTTTAATATTTTTGGACCACTATTGACCATAGGTAACTGAAACTGTGGATAAGGGGGGAGTATTGTACTACTTCTACTTAAACACCCAAGTTCTGTAGTGACTTTCTTTCTTCCCTCAGCCTGGTGCTCTGGGTATATACAGAGAAGCAGAAAACAGGATTCCTGTCTGTGTGAAACATACAGCCTTACTTGGGTGACAATATCAGTAGAAATGTTTGCCCTCTGAACTTCTATAGCACTGTTGCCTTTATTATTATTGTTGTTATTATTTTTATTGACACTTCATACATACTCCTGTCCTGTAATTTACTTTTCCCACAAGTATTTTTTCCTCCAAACTAGACTGTAAACTCCTCTTGAGTTGATCTCTGCCCTTATTTCATTTGAGTTTCACCTAGAGTCAAGTAGAGTTAGTTTTCACATAGCGGAAATCCTCAACCAACGTTTACTAGTGAAGATTATGTAAAATTATTGGAGAACCCAAGGCGGCGTATGAGAAATGGCAAAGCACATCGCAGAGACTATGATCACTCTTTGATGTCAAAAAAGGGACAGCTGGGATTTTCTTCTTGAAACACATTTCTTTTTTTGATGCTCCATGTCTGAGCTGTCTATGAAGCATGTCTCTCTTTTATCTACAACATAATACACTCTTCTCTGAAAATATCCCAGTCCAGGACCCACCCATACCTCTCATTCCCACAATAGCCTTGCTATTCCTGAGTGTCTGTTCAATCCATGTAAAGTTCTTTGAAAGGGCTCCCTCCTTATTGTTCCACAGAAGAACCTTCAAGTTTTGAAATCTGAAATATCATCAAAGATCTTTTATCCATTGCCTTCCCTTGAGGTAAATGGGCATCCATGTCAAGGAACACAGGGTGTTGATTCTATTTGCACAATTCACCACAGATTTAAAGACTATAATTTCTCTTTCTCCCTCATTTCAAAGTCAAATCACCCTCAATTTCTTCCTTCTCTGGTTTGCCTTTGCTTCAGAATAGTGTTCCAAATTCTGGTCATTGCTTGCAAAGTCTTGAAAACCAACACAACTCATTTCTTTTCTTTCCAGTCTTTTCTTTTCCCTTGGCTCAGCCAAATTGCATTATCTCAATGTCTGCTTTCATTTTTTTCCCCTCTAATGCTTCCAGAGGGTCACCACTCCACATCAAATCACTCCTCAAAGGTGGTGTTTTGTTTCGTTTTGTTTTGTATCTATTGTCTTCACTTAGGAAACAGAGACTCCAGCAAAGCAAAATGAACAAGGGCTCTAGTGATGGTTCCTTGGTGTGGCTTCTCTTTTCCCTCATCTGTCAAATCGTAATTTCTGATGCTGGCATTTCAAGTGGAGGAATGATTTCCTTTGGTATTTCCATCCCACTGTCTAAGTTCAGGGAATGTTATACAACAAAGGAGGGAGCCAGGCGATTGCATCCCACAGGTCCTTGTTGCCCATGCTGACAAGGGTGATGATTAGCACAACTCAAGGGACCTAGACCTTAGTCTTTCCAAAATACTCGCTTTCAAAAGGCTGGTGGTGTAATGGGATGGACACTCTATTGAAAATCAGCCGTCCTGGTCTCTGTCCTGGCTCAGCAAGCTGTGACCTTCTCTAGCTTCATTTGTCTCATCCATAAAACAGGCAGATTCATCTGAACCCTGAACAAATACTTGTATGAGCCATGACCAAATTCAAGGCAGGGTGTTAGGAGCTGTGATCTGGCCCCTGATGTCCTCTCCAACCCCTTGTTCCTTGATTTCTCTCTTCACACTCTCCGTTCCATTCAGAATGTCAGTTCCCCCAAAACCAGTGTCTTTCTTCCTGTCTCCAGGCCTTTGTACTGTTTCTTACTAATTCTTCAGGTTTTCTAAGCTTAGATGTCACTTGGCTCTGGAAGTCTTTCCTTACTCCTAGGTCTGGATTAGGGGTCCCTTCTATGGGTACTCCATTGCTTATATTTGGGTATTCACTTTGCATCACTTGCACTTTTTGCAACCAGTTCTTCTCTTGTCTGCCTCCCCTATTACGTTGAGAGATTCTTGGAGTGGAGAGCAAGTCTTATTCACTCTTATGTTCTCAGCCTTAACAACAACAATGATAATTATGCTAATATTTATGGATCACTTATTCTATGCTGTTTTGCTGAGCATTTCATATCTATGACCTCAATTAGACCTCAACCCTTCTAAGTAGGAACTATTTTTACATCATTTTACAGGTGGAGACATTGAGGCTCAGAGAAGTTATATTGCTTGTCATGGGTCACTCAGCTAGAAAGAGGTATAGTGGAGATTCACACCCAACAGTCTGGCACCAGTGTCTCTGCAATATGGCTTAGATGCACTATGGTTAGAGGATGAGTGAATGAATGTTTCAACCAGCCTCGGGGATGACACAGCAATTAATTCTGTGCTGAAGAAATAGCATGATATAACTGGATATGAGACATGAACACACATAATCTCAGTGTCATCTGATGGTCCGCCCATCCTTAGATCTTGCAGCCCACCCTGGAATCTCCTGTTCTGAGTGTCTTGTCAGGAGCGATTCTTTCCCCCCACCACTACCCAGCTGTGTTTTCTGTGACTGTGTTCTGTTCTTCCCTGGTGGCTCAGAGGAGCAAAGCTGTCATAGCCTGGCTCATCAGGAAACGGAGCTGATCAGACAGGGTAGAGGACGAACTCATGTCTACTGAGCATCTACTGGCAAGTCGTCATCTGTGTGCTCTCCTTTACTCTTTCCAGTGGCCCTTGGAGTAGTTGGTATTATCTAGATTTTAGAGACAAGGAACTTAAAGCTCACAAAAGAAAACTAATTTGTCTGAGATCTCACAGCTAGTGAAGTGGAAGATCTGGCCTCAAATTTATGTTCCTCTAATTGCAAAGTAGATTTCTAAGGGGGGGATGATAATGAAAAGGCAAGATAAGACTATGACCTAATACTCCCTTCCACCCTCCCTCTCACCATCTACCCTACCTGAAATTCTCACCATTAATTACTACTTTGGATTTAGAGATGTCTTTTTTTTTTTTAAGTTATTGTTCTTTGAGTTTGAAACCAAAAACCCAGAAATTTGTCAGCAGAATCAGATTCTAATGAGAATCGACTTGGAGCAGATGTGTAGACGTGAGAAGGACCTGCTTGGGTCTTTAGGAAGACTCCTGAAAAAATGAGCACAGGCATTCCATCCAACTGTCTTCCAGACCTGTTTCATTGGTTTGGCTAATTCTCTGAGATAACAAATCATACACATTACTCTCTCAGCCGTCCCCTGCTTTGTAACTCCCCATCTATAACCCCACCCCCCAAATTTCCTCTGTGGCTATCTGGTAGCCTGAATTTGACAAGGAAAACCTAACTGTATGGAGTTGGATATTGCTTAGAGATCAGACCTGTGGTCTGCTCTTTGACAAGATGCAGCCCAAAAGCAATCAGGTTCAACAAGAATAGTCCTGACCCCTCAGGCTTCTGGGCCCCTCTCCCCATTACATGGTAGGGAGGGCATAAGTGGGTGGAAAGAGAAAAAAAGACTATTATTCCCCACTCCCTGCTTCCTTTAGTTACTACTGAAAGGTTACAACTGGAATAAGTGATTTACAGCTACCCAGATATTAAGTGATTTTCTGCCTCTCCGGCAAGCACACATCCTCTAAGACTAGGATGAGTCTGATGGGCAGGACGAATGCTTGGCTGGGACCAGCTGTCCATCAGAATCCTCTTTGTGTGTCCATCATAATCCTCTTTGGTCCCCAACCTAGTCTGGAAGTGGCAGATCAGAGTTAGTAGTCTTGGCAGCTAGTGAAGTTGGAAGTGAGGAGAGAACAAAGGAAGAGAATCAGTAGTATCAGCCCTAAAAAACAAAAAGCAAATGCAGAAAAATCATGCTTGGAGTGAACTTTAAAAATTCCATAGTCTAAGGGCTCTTAATTTGCAGCCCATGGATGGGCTTCAAGGATTCTACAGGCCCCTTGAAATCAAATGCAAAACTTGGTGTGTATAGGAATTTTTATGGGGAGAGGATCCTTGGGTTTATTTGAGTCTCGAAATGCCTCATGATCCCCCAAAGTTAATGGCCAGTAGTCTAATCTACTTACCATTCTTTACAGATGAATAAACTAAGGGGAAGAGGGTTTATAAGATGTCCAAGGTCACCCTGGAAATTAGTGGTAGCTCAGAATTTGGACCAATATCTCCAAACGTTTGATCCTGTACATTTCCTACTCCACCACACTTCCTCTTTGACCCTGTTTAGGTTTAGAGCTTGAGTGGTATGTTTGGTGTAGGTTTGAGGACATAGCTAGCTCCAAAAATATAGTATGTTTGGTACCATTGGTCTGTGATATCTGACCCTGTCTCCTCTCCCCCATCCCATTCCTCTGAGAGTCTTACCCTACCTTGGAACCCATTTCTATTATTTAACTTTTCAACATCTGGTATGTGTTAAGACCTCATTATATCATTTGATCTACCTGAAGACACGATTACTCTAAGATCGTGAGGGTCTGCAGCAGCACAGAAGTGGCTTTGGACAGTGGGGTAGGTCAGAGCACCCTTTTCTTCTGGAGAAATCTTTTCTCTTGCTTTTACCTTTGAGTTGGCCTAATATCTTCTTCAACCTTTGGTATCCTTCATGATTTTTTAAAATTTACTTTTTATTGAGGTATAACTATTCAAGTGTGTAAATTCCAAGTGTGGAGGTTAATAGATTTTTACATACGTGTACATCTGTGTGACCACCATCTAGATTCAAGGTATAGCACATTTATAGCAGCCCAGAGGGTTCCCTCATGCTCCTTTCCAATTAATATCAACCTCTCCCCTGCAAGCAACCACCATTCTGACCTCTATTATGGTAAATTTGTTTTATTAGCTCTTTAACATCATATAAATAGAATCATATAGTATGTACTCTTTTATATCTAGCTTCTTTTGCTCAACATAAGGTCTATGAGAGTCATCCACATTGTTAAGTATAGCAGCTGTTCATTCTTTTTCATTGTTATATAGTATTCCATTATGTCAATCTACCATGTTTTATTTATCCATTATCCTGCTGAAGATCATTTGGGTTGTTTCCAGCCTTTGACAATTATGAAAACAGTTGCTAATGGACATTCTTGTACATGTCTTTTGATGGACATAAGCACTCATTTCCCCTAAGGAATTAAAGTGTTGGATCATTGTATATACATATGCTTAGATTCCGCAAATACTGTCAAACTATTTTCTAAAGTGGTTGTACCAAACTCCCCTGATTTTTAATGCAGCCAACCTTAGCACCTACCTCAGACCTTCCCCAGATCAGGCTGCCTGTGTAGCTATCTGAATTCACCCCTTCCCTAGTTTCTGCATTAACCCCTGTCCTACCCCCCAATTCTCCAAGCTTGGCCGTACAGAGTTATAAAAAGTTAGGTCTCAAAGAGCCCAAAGCATTCATGCAGTTCAACCTCAATGTTTCAGAGAGAGAGAAAGTGAGGCCTGAGTGTGGCTGGGTGCAGAAGTTGTCCAGTGACACTGAACAAGCTCTTAGCTGACCTGGGATGAGAACGCATGGTTGTAAACTCTTTGTTAGAAGCAGGAGACAGTTCTTATTCATCTTGTTGGTTGCACAAGCTTAATAAAGCATCTGATATAGGAAATTACTCAAAGAAAAATTTTTTTTTGTCAAAAAAAGAAAAATGAAATGGAAGGATTCTTAGAGATTGTTGAGTTCAGTGTTTGCTAAATTGTGAGAACATTTAAGTCTGGTTTACAAAGATTTTAGGTGGTACCCTGTTAAATAATAGTGAATCCATTGTGAGAAGGATATTTGGTCTTCAATCCTCTTTTAATCATTTCAGTTAGCTCCAGGAAGAGAATGTCTCAATTTGGTGCTGTATGTCACCTCATTAACACTTGTCAATCTCCCTTCTGAAAAAGAGAGTGCGAGAGGGTCTAGCTAGAGTTTCATGATGCGGGGTTTTTTTGCATTTTTTTCTTTGCTTTTTACATTAATTACTTTCTATTTAGAGAAGGTAATAGAAGTGTTCTATTCATGGCTGTGGTAGGAAGATTCCTTGTTTTCAAATATATTTATTTAAGCACAAACAAAAAACAAGTGAGTTCACTAAAGAAAAAGGTTAGATAAATAGTCCTAAATGGGGGTATGTGGATGGGGCAAAAAAATTGTGAAAGTGGTCAGGGATTGACTGAGGGCTGCTTGACAATCATCTACTTCAAACTTGATATTGACTAGGCGGGGAAACGGAGCGCAGGTAGAAGAGACTTGAACGGCCCTTGGAATTGGCTGCAAGAGCTCTCAGTACAGTGCTCCTTATGTATAAGTCCGGTTGTGGTGCATGTTCCTTCGGGAAGGAAAGAGACAGAGCTTTAGCCCTAGGCTCCTCATTCACAATAAAGGAGACTTGAGGGATTACCTGGGGGCCTTTTAGAAGCTCTTCCCCTAAATAAACTTGTCTTTCCACAGAACCCTCTGTAGGCAGTTTGCTGTCTCAGAAGAGTACAAGTTTGGGAGGGGGGCGTTTGAATGACACTGTTGCCTTTATTGTTGCTTTCCTATAGCACCTTCTCTCATTGATCCCAAGATAGATGTTACCAAGTGACTCCTGTAAGGTGCAGCTGTGCTCCTGCCTCGGCCCAGCTCACTCACACAGCTTAGATGGCTCCCCACCGACTTCCAAATTGTGCTCTACTTCCTTAGTCTGGCATTCAGAACCCTCACAGCCAATTTCCCTTTCCAGTTTCATCTCTCATCACGTCCCTATACTGTCCCACCTTCTAGCCTTGCTAAACTGCACATCGTCCCTCAGGATGTTCCCTTGTTTTCCTTCCTCTGTGCATTCCTTCTTAGTGTTTCCTATTTCTGGAAAGCCCTTCCTTCATCTCTGACCATCCACATCTTACTGACTCATCTTTTAAGAAGCCTTTTATGAATCTTCCAACTGGATGTGATTTCTTTCCCCTCTACTGTAAGCAGGATCCATTCTTTGCTGAACAGCCTACCTAAATGTAATTTGAAAAGTCCTGTCCAAATGGATTATCTCATTTAATTGTCACAACAAACCTATGAGCTAGGTATTATTGTTAGGGTTGTCATTTTATAGCTGAGGATATCGAGGCACAGAGAGGTTAAGTAACTTGCCCAAGGTCACACTGCTGACAAGCAGCAGAGCCAGGGTCTGGACCCAGATCTTTTGGAGTCCAGAGCTCACTCTTACCCAGTTTCCATCCTGACCACCCTTGTTGCCTACAGCAATCTGCCTTAGATTTGGTTACATGAGTTACAGGGAGCTCTCTGCTCTACTCTTCCTGAGATGCTGCAACAGTCAGACACACATCTGAGGTGAAGATGGAGATAGTAAATGCCTTTTTCTCCCTGTCAGTGGGTTGGGAAGCGGGGTCTGGCAAAGATGTCTGCCTTGCCCCAGCCTGGTTTGTCCATGGAGTCACTGCACCGGCTGTAGAGTCCTGGTAAGAAAACCATGGGGCAGGAGCGGGTGGTGCCAGGGTGCATTCTTTCTGTTTCGATGCAGGTAGAGCTCCTGGTCCACAGGAGGAATGGTTCCAGCTTCAAGGAGAACAAGAGCCTGACTCCTGTCCCGGGGCTGCCGCAGCAGCAGCCTTGCACAGGCTGCTCCTGCCCAGGGACGCCATAAATCTCTGCGCCATGGACTTGACAGCCAGCCGCGGTGTGATGAGAAAGCCAACAGAAGCATCTGCCAGGCCTTTGATGGCTGCTTCCTTCATGGTCCTGTCATCCATCATGCCAGACATAGTAGTCACTGGGACAGTCACCTTCTTTCCAAATAGGGACACAGGGTCAGACAGTCAAGTCCCAGGTGGGCAGAGTGCATTAACCCTATCAAAACAGTAATCCTCTATCTTAGCAGAGTACATGCTTTAGCTCACTTAATTCTTATTCATTCATTCATTCATTCATTGAGCAAGTAGCTATGGCACAACTCCCTGGAGCCAGGCATCTTCTTCTGACATCTTCTAAAGAAGAGAGGGAAAAAATGTTCCCATTTTACAGATCAGGGGACTGACAGGGCAAGCTGTGGAAAGAAGCAGCACAGTAGGCAAGAGCCTTAAGTTTTAGTTCCAGGCCTGCTGTTATCATTTGAGTGAAGTTAAGAAAATAATTTCCCCTCTCTGAATGAAAGTTTATTCATTGCTTTTCACGAATTATCTCTCTTTAAAATTCATTATTTAAAAAAAATAAAAGTTATACTTGCATATGATTAGAATTTAAACTTTCTAAAATGTATAAAACCAAGTAAAGCTCTTCCTCACCTCTCCTCTTGAGCTCTGCTTCCTCTCTCCAAAGGTGACGATTCTTTTTCTGGAAAACAACTTGTGTGTGTGTGTGAAACAAATGGGAATATACTATGCTGAACCTTGCCTTTTTAACTAAACAGTGTATCTTGAAAATCTTTCCATGTTGGCAAGATAGATCTAACTCATTTATTTTAAAGGATACTTATTATTACACTGTAGGGATACGCGGTAAGTAAAAGTGAGACCACTTTGCTATTGATAGATACGTCATTATATTGTTTTCTTTTATTGTTGCTTTATAAACAATGCTGCAGTGAATTTCATTGTACATATATCTTGGCATACTTTTGGGTAAATTCCTAGCAAAGAAACTGCTGAGTCAAAAGGTAAGTGAATTTTAATTTTTGGTGGCTATTGCCGCATTGTCTTCCAAAGTTTGCCTTGATTAACATTCCAATCAACAGTGGATCAATGCCTATTTCCTCACAACTTTCCTTTTTTTTTTTGGCCAACCTTATAGAACTTATTTCAAAATAGGTAGGTAGAACCCCATTATCTCTAAATTCCCCTTTGAACTTTGCCTGCAGCCAGAGGTCCTGCTACCGCCAGTCCTTGAGCCTTCTGGAGTTTCTGCAGTGTAAACCAGGTATTTTTCCACTCTCATTACCACCTTAGAATTCTGTTTTCTTGGTTGTACTAATGAAGTTATCACTTTTCTTTCTGCTTTATAGTTTCTAGGTTCTTACTGGTATTGTCTCCTCTTTTGGTCTCTTTGCCATACTGAAGTTTCACTTTCCCCACAGATCATATGCTCTCTGACATCTGGGATTTTAAGTATACTCCACTGGGAACTTAATTTCCCCCACACTTTGATGGGCTGATCCTCTATGCCTCATTTAGTCTTCACGTTCTCCTAGAAACTCTCCCTGACATCCTGATTACAGATTCAGGACCCCTCCTCTGCCTCCTCACCTTACCCTCTACTTTATCCCACCAAAGCACTTCTCTCACTGCATTGTAATTCCTTGTTTCCCTCATTAGACAGTGAGTTCTGGGAGGACAGGAATATATTCCGGCACAAATGACTTATACAGCAAAGAGTAATTAGATATATACCATGTACCAGAAATAGTTAAAGGGGTTTCCTATTCTAACTTATTTAATCTTCAGAATAATTCTAAGATGTAGGTACTATTTTCATCCCCAATTTATATATGATAAAACAGAGGCACGTTATTCAATAAGTTGCCCAAGTTCACATCACCAGTAAGTAGAGGAGGAGCCAGGAGTGGAACTCAAGCTATACACTTCCAGAATCTGCCAGGTAAAGGGTATTTCAGGTCCAGTTGTAGGACAAATGAGCACATGAAGGCGTGCTTGAACTGACCAGGCGGGCCCAGTGCACTAAGGAGGTTAGGAAGCCCCAGCTGGCCACTTCACCAAGAGCACTTCTGTCTCATCCTGCAGCACTGGACGCTTCCAGTCTGTGACAAAAGGATTGAAGGTCACGGCTGTTCATAACTGTAGATATTCATTTTCTGCTTGCCTGTGGACACCCAAAAAGGGACCTTCGGAATCACAGCACCATGGTCTCATAGAATCTGCTCAACTGCAGAGTCCAAGTTTAATTCTTATCAAGAATCTGTCCTCTCAAGAATCAAACAGGGTGCCTGCCACTTAATAGGTTCTCAGTGTACGCTGAGGGTTACAGTAAACCAGTCAATAAGTCAGATCAATCAAATAGTCAATCCTTTAATCACTGAGTGCCAGTTTAGAAGGCATTTAGCCTACATCATACCGGAAAAATAAGCATTAAAAGAATTATGAGTTCAGAGTTTGTCTCTATCCTTCTGTTTCCTTTTAGTATCTAGTCTTCTCTGTCCTGGTACCAGCCTCAAATGTCTAATGTACAAATGCTGTCCATCACATGCCCTGCCTATTTCCCCAAGATACCCCACCTGGAATATCTTCTCTGCATATCCATCAACTAGTATTTATGTATTCAAAAAATGTCTGCAGAGTACCTACTAAATGCCAGGAGTTGAGTGGTGAGAGAAAATAGTTGTGATGCATAGGGAATGTCAAGTCTTTGAATTCCTATTGTGTGCTTTGTCCTGGGCCTGGCTTTGTAGGGATACGAAGAGGCGTAACAGTATCTCTGCCCTTTAGGAGCTTCCAGTCTGGATGTGAAAGCAGAACAAACACACAAATATTTAGAGCACAGTTAGGATCTAAATCGTGCGAGACTTTGCATAATGCGGTAGGCTGTCCAAAAAAGGAAATAGCAGCGTGGGTTAGGGTTTAGCATGCCCCACAGGAATGTGAACACAAAGACTAAGGATGAGGAATCAAAGATTAAAGAGTTTTTTTATAAGCGTCTAACTTTTCCACTAGAATGTCAAAACCTTGCCTTTTTGCTTTCCCTGTATCACCAATGTCTAAAACAGTACTCAAAAAATAGTTGAAGAATGAATGAATGAGTGTGTTTCAGGGAGGAGGAGGAAAAGGAGATGAAAGTAGATGGATGAGGCAGATCCAGAGCACAGGCCATACTTTTCTCCCCTGAGGATGTTGTTCTGATGTCCTAGGTGTTAGTAAATTATCTCATAAACTAGTCTCTAAAAATCCCTTCCTGCCATGAGAACCTCTGGTTCTGTGATTCTAAGCCCTGTAGAAGGGCTAATAGTTGATAATGGCTTCATATTGGATTCCTCCTAGAGCAATTGCATTTTAACACTGGACTCCTAAAGATGCCTGCATCCCTAACTGGAAGAATTTTAGGTGTTGTGACGGAATTATGGGAGATATTTGTAGGCTGCTAGGGATGGGTCCCTGCATATTAGCTCACATGGCTTTCTCTGCTCTACTTACCTACAAGGGTGACCCAGGAAGAGTGATTTTGGCAGCTCTCCTCTCCTCCCACTCTTCTTTCCTCCCAACCTCCCTCCCTTCCTTCCTTCTTTCCTCCCTTGTCTCCTCTCACTCCTCTGTCTCTGAGTCAACCAATGGGCATCTCATCCACTCAACTCTGTGGCCCCCTAAGTTATGTTCCCATAACTTGTCTGCCAGCTCTGATTTCCATCAGTGATGGGATTCTCAGCTTTAGCTTCTGATCAGCAGTGAGCCCCCAGGCTTATAAGAGAACAATTGGGCAGGTGTTCCTTTGTGAATGTGTGTGTGCGTGAAAGAGAGAACACAGGCACACAGGTGGTGTGGGGAGAGGAGAGAGAGATGGAAGGAGATGTGGGATATAAATGGATAAATAGATATACCAGTCAATTGATTGATTGCTGGATTAATAGGGCAGGGCCTTGGGCTCTGTTGTATTAGTACTCCTTAATGTTTAGAATGACATGACAGGCCTCACTGGTGTGAGTGTCCCATTCTCATTGTATTTCTCCGTTTCCTCTTACCATAGTCCACAAACTTTCCACCAAACTTTCCCAAATAGAATCCCCACTTTTTCTGCCTAGAATCCCCGCTTTTCCTGCCTTATGCTTTAATTCATGCTGTTCTTTTCGCTTGACATGCCCTCTGCCCCAATCTCTATGTTACCAAATCCCACCTACTGTGAAATCCTGGCTCATGAAGCCCTTCCACACCCCCTCCTTATTTGCATAGAAACTTGAATGAACTGAAGGGCAATCAATGCAGGAATCTGATGGCAGAGGCTCTGGGCAGAGGGAAGAACACAAGGAAAGATTCAGAGTCTGGAAGCTGCTAGGTGGATTTATAGACCAGCACAGAGACCAGTCAATGTCTGGGTCACCTCTGTGTTGTCATCAGTGATGATAAGATCTGATTGAATGAATCAGTGTTATTTCCATGTTTTGGTGGTTAGACCCCTGAGTAGGAAAGGAGACATTTATTTGGTACTGTTGGGGCTCCAAGCATTTCACATACATTTTCTCCCTATTCTCAAAATAACCCAATGAGGTAGGTATTATTCCCATTTTAGAGATGAGGTAACTGACTCTCAATGGGGTTTAGTGACTTGCTCAACATTACAGAGCCAGTAAGTGTTGAGCTGGGATTCTCTCCAGTTGCAAAGTCAATGAGCTCGCCCTTTGTTATATCACTTCCTGTGTCACTTACATGTAGACAAGACTCTCTGGTCCTTCAGCGTCAGAAATGGGCCTGTTTGCTAATGGAATTCCGAAAATCCACGACTGCTTCTAATAGATGTCATCTAGAAATACAGAAGATGTCAATTGGTGGATGTACTGCCTGGCTTTTGGCTCCTCCTCCCTCACCAGCCCTTCCCTCTGCCTCCATGCCTGCCCCTAATACTTTGCAGTTGGGGGTGGGAGAGGAGGGAAGAACACTTAACAAGGGGCAAAGAGGCTTGAGGTTCAATCCCTGCTCAACTACTTGTTTTTTGACTATTCTGAGCCACTTAAACTCTCTGGGCTTCAGTTTCCAATCTGCAAAGTGGATGCCCTATCTAGTAATATAAGGAAAATATGATAAAAGTAGCCACAGCTGCCATTTACTGAGCACTTTCTATGCAGATATTATCTCACTAAACCTTATGACAGATTTATAAGGTAGATACGATCAATGTCTACCCCCATTTAACAGATAAAGTGAGTGACACTAGAGTTAAGTGACTTATTCAAGGTCACACAGGTAGTGACTTTTAGGATAAAGATTCAAATCCTTACCACAACCTACGAGGCCCCCTCAAACCACTGCCCCCCCAACCACCCTCACTTTCTGTGCTCCAGCCACACTAGCCTTCTCTCTATTCTCCCATATGCTGTGCTTTTTTCCACCACTGGGCCTTTCTTTGAACAGGCTATTCTCTGTTGATGTAATGTCACCCTTCCTCTTCTGCTTGGTTAATACTTCCTACTCATTCTCCAGATGTTAGTTCAACTCTCATCTCCTAATGAAATCTATGGAGGTTTTAAAATAGGCTCATAATTTTTTTGACATCCTTCCCACTGAGAAGAGGGATCTGTATCTCTGCTCTTGGATCTGGGCAGGTTTATGACTGCTTTGACCAAGAGTGTGGTGGAAGTGATGCTATGTAACTGCTGAGGCTGAGTCATAAGATACCATGCAGTTTCCACCTTGTTCGTTGGAACAATTGTGCTCGGAGCCCTGAGCTACCTCACAAGAGCTCCAACTTTCCTTAGACCCTGTGCTGGAGAGGCCATGCATAGGTTCTCTGGTCAGAGCCAGCTGAGGCCCCAAATGACCACCAGCATCAACTGCTAGTCTTGTGAGTAACCCATCTTACATATCCAGCTCCGTCAAACCTTCAGATGACTGCAACCTCAGTGATATCTGACTGAAACCCCGTTAGAGACCCCAAGAGAGAGTTCCCAGCTGAACATTTCCAGAATATCTAACTCACAAAATCATGACCAAAATAAAATGATTGTTCTAAGCTAAGTTTTGGGGCAATTTATTACGTGGAAATAAATAATTTTAACAAAATTTTCCACGGGCACTTCCTTCTCCCTTTGTAACCAGCTTAAGTCAGTTTCCTTTTTATATGTTCTTATGTAACTAAATTTATTTTCCTCAGAGCACTTGACTCAGTTTGCAATTATATGCATTAGTGTAATTATTTGGTTCTCTCTCTCGCCCAGTAGTCTGGAAGCTTCAGACAAAAAAGAGCTGTGGCTGCTTTTGCTTTATTGTTGTATCAGTTAGAGGTGAATTTGGCTGCAAGTAACAGGATTTTACTAGCTGTGGCTTAGACCTATGGGGGCTTGTTTTCCTTACGAAGCATAAAATGTGGAGGTAGGTGGCTGTTTGTATTAGTTCAGTTGCTCAGTGATGCTTTCAAGGACCACGCATGTTTCTCCTTTCTTTACGGCCACACACAGCATGTTGCATTTTCATCCTTGTGCTTCTCACCTCACTGCTGCAGGATTGATGCCTCAGCTCTGGGTATTGTATCTTTATTCAACATCCCAATAAGCAGGAAATAAAAGGATAGAGGAAAAGGCTTTTTTTCTCATGCAGATCTATTATTTTCCCAGAAGGCATTTCCAGCAGACATCTCTTTATGTCTCATTGATCAGAACTGAGTCACATGTTATGCAGAAGCGAGTTAACGTAGCAGGCCAGAGGCTGCTACCTTTAGAAGAGCCTGCTTGCAAGGTTGGCCCTGGGCTGGCAAGTAAAAGCTTGGCATTTGACTCATTCCCTAATGAATAAGGGTGGTTTATGCTCCTAAACTGTTTGTGCAAACAATGTAATTTGTGCTAAAACACCTGCTTTTCTTCTGGGAGTCTGGAATTTTGGTATGTGCTGGGCAGAGGGTGCTGATATGACCAGCCCCCAGTAAAAATCTTGGATGCTGAGTTCAAATGGGCTTCTCTGGGCGGAAACATTGTACACATTGCTGCATTTTTTGTTGCTTTTTTAAATTGAGGCATAATTGACATACAACGTTGTAGTAGTGTCAGGCACACAGCATAATGATTCGATATGTGTCTATATTGTGAAATGATCACCACAATAAGTCTAGTTAACATCCGTCACTATACATAGTTACAGAATTTCTTTTGTGATGAGAAACTTTTAAGGTCTACTCTCTTAGTAACTTTCAAATATGCCATACAGTATTATTAACTTTAGTTATCATGCCGTACATTACATCCTTATGACTTATTTATTTTATAACTTTTGACTCCCCTTTCACCCATTCTGCACCCCCCTGCCCCCACCCACCTCTGCCAACTATTAATCTCTTCTGTGTATCTATGAGCTTGGTTTTTTTTTTTTTTTTTAGATTCCACATGTAAGTGAGATAAAATGGTATTTGTCTTTCTCTGACTAACTTTATTTCACCTAGCATAATGCCCTCAAGGGCCATCCATGTTGTTACAAATGGCAAGATTTCATTCTTTTCTATAGCCGAATAATATTGCATTGTATATATATATACACCTATGTATTATACATATATATATACACACTAAATTTTATTTATGCATTCATCCCTCAATGGATATCTAGGTTGTTTCCATGGCTTGGGTATTGTAAATAATGCTGCAGTGAACATGGGGGTGCAGATATCTTTTTGAGTTAGTGTTTTCACTTTCTTCAGATAAATACCCAGAAGCTGAATTGCTGGGTCACATGGTAGTTGTATTTTTAACTTTTTGAGGAACCTCCATACCACTTTCCTTAGTGGCTGTATCAATTTCCATTGCCACCATCAGTGCATGTATGAGTGTTCCCTTTTCTCCACATCCTTGCCGACACTTGTTATTTCTTGTCTTTTTGATAATAGTTATTCTAACAGCTGTGAGGTGATATCTCATTGTGGTTTTGATTTGCATTTTCCTGATGCATTTTCCAGTGATGTTGAGCATCTTTCATGTATCTGTTGGTCATCTGTATGTCTTCTTTGGAAAAATGTCTATTCAGATCCTCTGCCCATTTTTTAGTTAGATTGTCTTTTGCTATTGAGTTGTACGAGTTCTTGATATAGTTTGGATATTAACCTCTTATCAGATATATGATTTACAAATATTTTCTCTCATTTAGTAAGTTGCCTTTTCATTTTGCTGATGGTTTCTTTTGCAGTGCAGAAGATTTTTAGTTTGATGTGGTCCTACTTGTTTATTTTTGCTTTTGTTCCTTTGCTTTTGGTGTCAAATCCAAAAAATCATCGCCAAGACTGATGTCAAGGAGCTTACTGCTCATGTTTTCTTCTAGGATTTTTGTGGTTTCAGATCTTACATTCAAGTGTTTAATCCATTTTTAGTTCATTTTTGTGTATGGTGTAAGATAGTGGTCCTGTTTCATTCTTTTGCATGTAGCTGTCCCATTTTCCCAGCACCATTTATTGAAGAGACTATCCTTTCCCCATTGTATATTCTTGGCTCCTTTGTCATAAATTAATTGACCATATGTGTGTAGGTGTATTTATTTCTGGGCTCTCTGTTCTGTTCCATTGATCTATGTGTCTGTTTTTATGCCAATACAATACTGTTTTGATTACTATAGCTTGTAATATAGTGTGAGATCAGGGAGCGTGATGCCTCCAGCTTTGTTCTTCTTTCTCAAGATTACTTTGACCATTTGAGGTCTTTTATGGTTCCATACAAATTGTTTGTTTTATTTCTATAAAAAATGCCATTGAAATTTTGATAGGGATTGCACTGAATTTTTAGATTGCTTTGGGTAGGATGGACATTTTAACAATATTTGTTCTTTCAATCTGTGATCATGGGATATCTTTCCATTTTTTGGTGTCTTCTTCAATTTCTTTCATCTATGTCTTATAGTTTTCAATGTACAGGTCTTTCACCTCCTTGGTTAAATTTATCTTTGGTATTTTATTCCTTTTGATGCAATGATAAATGGAATTGTTTTCTTAATTTCTCTTTCTGATAGTTCATTATTAGTGTGTAGAAATGCAACAGATTTATGTATATTAATTTTGTATCTTGTAACTTGACTGAATTTATTTATTAGTTCTACAGTTTTTTGGTAGAGTCTTTAGGCTTTTCTATACATAATATCATGTCATCTGCAAATAGTAAGGGTTTTACTTCTTTCTTTCCAATTTGAATGCCTTTTATTTCTTTTTCTTGCCTAATTGCTCTGGCCAGGAATTCCAATACTATGTCGAATAAAAGTGGTGAAAGTGGGCATCCTCGTCACTGCATTTTTTTATTGCTGGCAAAGGGAACACCCTCATGTGTCGCCTTACCAGATGACAGTAGTATAGCAAAACCTGGGGATAGATTTCTCTGGATTCTACCTTGTGTCTTTTTCGCTTGCGGATTCTATTATGTGTCCTTTTGCTGTAATAAGTTTTAGTCATGAGTGCTTCTAGCAAATCATCAAATGTTTGCATGGTCTTTGAGACCATTAGAACATGTGCTCACTGCGAGACTCAACAATCAAAGAGGAAGGGGAGGAATTACAATGACTAGTGCTGATGAACACAATTCATCCTTTTGGCCTGGAGAGGGACCTACCCCACCACCTGAACACACATTTGATGTTCTGGGATTGATTGGGATGGGGGAATATGTATGTATGTTAGAGAGTCATGTTAAAGCCTAGAACAGTTCCTGGCAAATAGCAAGTATATATACCATAGTACACACATCTTGAGAGAGAGAGAAAGAGAATGAACAGAGCAGAGCCAGATTTTGGCTTCAGGTATCATTTATTCTGAATTCTAGATCTTAACTCTTATACCATATTGCCACCCCTTTTGCCTTCTTTCCTTAAAGTACTGTTGGAAGAGTCACATAAGACGGCTTTTAAAAGAACCACACACTGCATAGATGTGAAGGTTCTCTGTCAGTCTACATGCAGTGGCACAAGGCAAACTTGCTTTGTCTACTTGGAAAATGGGTAAAACAGCATCTACTTCCATCCCATCTGGTGTTGTGTCTGGAGTGAGTATTTTGGAAGTGCTATTGGGTTGATTTGGATGGGAGTTTTTAGTCTGTTTTCTTAAACAATTCCTACATCAAGCCAAAATAATTTCATTTTGAGGATCTTTGCTTTTAGCATTCTTGTGTTTTATTTTTTTTTTCATTTTTATTTTTTTTTGAGGAAGATCAGCCCTGAGCTAACATCCATGCCAATCCTCCTCTTTTTGCTGAGGAAGACCGGCTCTGAGCTAACATCTATTGCCAATCCTCCTTTTTTTCCCCAAAGCTCCAGTAGATAGTTGTATGTCGTAGTTGCACATCCTTCTAGTTGCTGTACATGGGATGCCACCTCAGCATGGCTGGAGAAGCAGTGCGTTGGTGCGCGCCCGGGATCCGAACGTGGGCCACCAGTAGCAGAGCGCGCGCACTTAACTGCTAAGCCATGGGGCCAGTTCCTGCATTCTTGTGTTTTAAATAACTGATTCTTCATGAAGAGGAACTAGGAACCTGCAGGTGATGTTTTCTTTGTAGGTTGAGATGCCGGAGGAATTGTCCAACAGGATAGCTAGAGGTGAAGGGAGGGTGCAGTAGGCAGCCTAGTGCTGAGAGGAGAGTGAAGTGGGATCTTGCACAAGGTAGGGGCTGTGTGTGATAACTAACTGTAATGTAGCAGAACTAAGCACAGCACATAGTGCTTATAGGAGGTTCACGCAGCTCTTCCACTACATTTGTTGTCACTTCTGCCAACATTTTTTTTTGCTGTGTATGAAACAAAAAGATTATATCATTTTGATTTGTAGAATATCAGTCTCAACAATGACCTTAGATTAAACCAGCCCAAGACTCTAATTTTACAGACAGAGAAACTAAGATCCAGAGAAGTGAAAGGACTTGTCCAATGTCACCAAGGAAATTAGTGTCACAGCCACAATGAGGAATCAGTTCTGCTCACTCTCAGCTACTGTGCTTTTCCTTACATATCAGAGACAACCAGTGGCAGAGTGGGTAGTAATAACATTCCTCTAAGTTTATAGAGGAATGTAGATCCTTATAGAGATCCTAATAAATATGCATCCTTATGACTTTTCAAATCCTTATGATTTGCAGAGGTATATCTATATTTTAGTAGTAAGGAAATGGAGATACAGTGTGTTGAAGGGAGTTACTAGGATTTAAGCCCAGTTCTTCTAACTTTGAATTTTTCCTTTTTTACTACTCTGGACAGTAGAATTTTAGGGGTGATAACAAAAACAGTTATTATGACTGCTACTCTCAGAAGACTTTTGGCTACAATGAACAGGAAACCCGCTAAAAGTAGTTTAAGTAATAGGGATTTATTTTCTCATCTAGCAAAAGCGAGCAGTCTGGGAATAGAGCAGCTCCAGGGTTGTGAAGAATCTGGTGGCTCAGTGATGTCATCACAGACCCAGTTTTCTGCTCTCTTTTTGCTCTGCCGTACTCATCTAATAGTGGGGTCTTTCTTCATGGTCGCAGGATGGCTTAAATGGGCAGAATAATCTTAATGACCAAGAGGCTTGCAGGTGCCTCTTTTGTTTATTTATTTATTTTTTGTTTTAGCAAGGAAAATTTCCAAGAAGTTACCCAGAAAAATTCTCCTCAGGTCTCAATGGCCAGAATTGGGTCACATGCCCATTTACACAATCGCTGATAAGCAGAAAAGACTACCAAGCCATTTAGACCTGCCAAGATTCATTTCCCGAGACAGTAGGGCAGCGTCCACTGCTGTTGAGAAATATGTTCAGCGATGTGAAGTAACATGCCCAAGTCCACACAGCTAGAAAGGGATAGAGAAGGGAATGAAATGCAGATCTGCATGACTCCACAACTGATGCTCTTCACTGCTGCACAAAACCACCTCCTCTCCTTACTTTCCACGCTCTGTCTCCCCTCCACAGTACCGCTAGCCAAATTCTCAGCCTGCGCGCCTAAGTCCCTTTGGCTGTTGATTGCAGGAACATCTCCTTGCCAGGTCAATGTCAGCAATCAATCCCCGTCTCCTGGGCGTGAAAACCAGCCAATTAGAGCTGTAAGTAGGTGTTTAACAACATGGAGGCAGCCAGAGCGTCCGTCAGCAATTTTTTCCCCTGGTGGCTGGGCATTAGGAAATACGCTGAGGGAGGCACCCCTGTTCTGCTGCTGCTGGGAGGAGGGAGTCTCACTAGCAGGTAATTTGAGAAAAGAAGAATGGCGGGTTATCAGAGCTGGAAGGTCCCTTAGACACGATCTAGCCCAGCTCCATCATTGTACTGACGGGAAAACTGGAGCCCAGAGAAGGGGAGAAATTGCTTAGGATCACACAGAAAATCATTGTTGGATCCTGGACAAAAACCTGGATTTATCCAGTGGTATTTCCAAGCCTAACTCTCTATATCATTGCCTTGAATTTTCCATGATGGAATCGGTTTTTTATTGAAATGACATCTGAAAAACAAAGACATTTTGGACTCTATCGTGCAATCCCAGTTGGGCATCTCCTGGCCTTCTCCTGAGAGAAGTGATAGTTAACATGCATTTGCATGGGTTAATTGCTCCAGGCAAAGCCCTGCCGGGTTTCTAGTTATGGACAGGGCAGCCACCTGCAGCAAATACCCACTCCTCTCCAACTGCCTTCTTCCTTTCCAGCCATGTTAGCCTTTCAGGTTTGATCATTCAGGACAAGTCCTGGTACCAGAAAGTTCTAAAGGCACGCGAACCTTGGAGCCTCAAGATCTAAAAGAGAGTGTTCTCAGCTTGAGAGGAAGAAGTTAATTAGTAGGTCAGAGTGCAAGGACTCCTTGTGACATTATGGGATGCCTTGAGATCTCCTTATTTCTAATAACACATATATATGTGGGTTTGGGGAAGGCATAAGAATTTAAGCAGTATTTATTGAATGCCAATAAGAATGTTCATAGTAGCAGCTGCTATCTATTGAGCCCTACTCTGTGCCAAGCACTGTGCCAGAGCCTTCACATGCATTTTTAACTGTAGTCGTCAAAATATGTGACACTTCTTATATTTATTTGTTTATTGTCTGCCTCTCAAGATTAGAAAATCTGTTCCATAGTCAAAGGGACTTTTTATTTATTGCTATATCCCAATTCCTGAAACAGTGTCTATTACATAGTTCTCAGTTAACATATGCTGAATTAAATGCCATGATAGTGGACTGATGAGATAGGTCTGTTTCTTCTTCATTTTACAGATATGGCAACTGAGGCTTAGAGGTATTAATTTGTCCAAGGTAACTATATCAGTTATCTTTGGCTGCAACCAACATTAGTTGGTATAAACAAATGGGGGGTATTTTCTTTTCCTCAAACAAGAATTCTGGTGGTGCTATTGATACTGATTTCACTTCAATGATGCCATTAAGGATGCAAGTTCTTTCTAACGTTCTCCTCTGCCTCCACTATCTTCAGTGTGTTGGCTTTTCTTCTTTGTGCTTGTATGCTCCTGGCCACAAGATGGTTGTGACCTGAAGTCCTTCTTCAGGCAGCAAATCTGTGTTGAAGGAAGAAGCAAGAGGATGGGGGCAGCACTAGCCATGTATGTTTCTTTAATCATGAAAAGTAAAAGTCTTCCCAGAGGCCCCTGTCTGATGTCCACTTACATCTCATTGGCCAGAGTTATGTCACATGACTACCCCTAGTTGCAAGGGATGCTGGGAAAATGAGTATTTGCCTTTCTCTGGTTTTATAGAAGAGGCAGGCAAGGGAGGTGGGGATTAGCAATAGATGTGTACTAGGTAACATATGTGTCTGCCACAGTCAGGCAGATAGTCTGGAGCCAGGGCTGGAATACAGGTTTGTTTGCCTCCAAAGTCCATGCTCTTACTGACCAAACATTAGCCAACTTGACTTTTACTCCTAATCTCAATAAAAAGGGATCAACTTGGGAATGTCTTGTTCTGTTCTGAGTCTTTGTTCTGTTGTGTATCCTAGTTTCTTTATCTGCAAAATAAAAGAATGGGTTAAAAGAAGTCTGTATTTCCTACTGGCTATAAGGTCATGTCTCAATCTGGCTGATGGCCACTTTTAAAAATTTTATTCAAAATGAAATCAAAGTCAAAGTCACCATCTCAGTGGAGTAATATATTTCCTAGGATCCAACTACATAAAATGGAATTGATTTTTTGGAGTTTGTTTTCATAGATGGTGGTGTGGGTGTTTATGTGTGTCCCTTTGAGATATCTGATTCAGTTTTAGATGGTGAGTGAAGATTGATTTTTGTCTGTTGTGATCTGTAAAGCCCAATTGTTGTTGAGGTTCCTGTTTAAACACTTCTTCCTCCATTCTTTCCTTTTTTGGCTTCCGTAACAGCCCAGTCTGTGGAGTCTGTATGTTTCAGGGTTGGATTTGATTTACTATTGTATCTTGCTAGCAGTAATTCCTCTTGTAGAGTTGAGAACCAGGGTGCTGGTTCCATATCTTTAACTAATCAGCTGTGGGACCCTGAGGAAGGCCCTTCACTTCTTTAGGTCTCTATTTTCTCATTTATAAAATGACCAGATTTGGTCTGATGATTTATGTCCTAGGATCCTCCCAGCTCTGATATTTACATATCTGTAAGCACATGAGGACAAAGCAGATTCTGATTAATGAGCAGAAAAACATATTAGCCTTATTTCTTTCATCTATAAAGTGATTAGAAAGATCAAAAGAGGAAATAGAATATATTAAATAAATATGTGAAATAATAATAATTACTACTTTTATAATCATTTTTAAAATTCCAGGCCAGACCTTTTTTTTTTCCTGAAAATAGTCCATTTGGGTGGATTAAGGAAATGCAAGGCAATGTATTGGTATCCTTAGCAAAACGTGACACCCAGTGATGTGGAAAGAGCATTGGATGTAGAAGCAGACCAATCTGGGTTTACAGACTAACCCTAACTCTGTCATGTCACAGCTTTGTGACCTGGGTCATGTTATTTATCTCCATGGTCCCCGAGTTCCTTTTCTGCAAAATTAGGATTGAATATATTTAAATCACAAGGTGATGGTAAGGATAAATAAACAAATTTGTGAGAAGTCCTCAGCACAATGGCTGGCACATGGTGAGGGTTCAATAGAACTTATTTTTCATTCTTCCTCCTTGCTGGTGCATTTAAACCCAAAAAAAAGATTTGGTAATTGTCTGTTTTCTGGATGTAAATTTTCCTTTGTGATGATAGCGCCACTTTTGACTAGACTGGGCATAAGACCCTGTGCCTCCTTACTCTATGGGCCATCTGAAGCTTTGTTGTTTCAGATGAAGTGGAATGAGTGAATCTTGAGCAGTCAGGACCCCTAGTTCTAGTCTATTCTCTTTAGCTTATGAGACCTGGGACATTTGGAACTTCATTTAATTTTTTTAGTCTTCAGTTTGCATATGTGCAAAATGTTAGTACCCATTTCAGAGGGCTTTTATTAGCTCTCTAATAATTTGAACATTGTCGGTAATCTCTAGAATGTTATGAAAATATAAGATATCACTTCTGTTAGTTTGCCTAGATATCCTTAAACTGATTCCTTCTTTACCTGTTCAAATTCTTTCTGAACTTCAAGGTCAAAGCCGTCCCACCTGTTGTTAGAAACCTTTCTTCTGCCCCAACTCTCCAAAATCTCCCCTATCACTAACTTTTTGTAGCCCTTACTCTTTAGAGCACTCAGTTGGGGCTTAGAATAGCTAGTTATTTCTCTCTGTTTGTAAATCATTTCTCTCTGACTTGATATTAGCAATGCTTTCTACACTTCATCTGGAATCTTTCACAGCCCTTATCTGTGCCTCTCTCTTAGGGGACAGTTAAAAAAATCTGTGTTGGTTGATTGGTTCTCCATGTTATTATTTTATTGTTCTGGCTTACCAATTTTCATTCAGGAACAACTTGAATTTTTATTTAAAATTTAATTAATTATGTTTTTGGGGGCATGGGTAATACATACCCATGGCTTGAAATTCAAAAGGTGAAGTAGAAATGTGTCTGCCTCCCATTCCTGTTCCCTGGTTCCCCTCCTCAGAGGCAACCACTGTTAGTTCCTCAAGTGTCCTCTCCAGAGCTGGTCTGTATATCCCCTGTCCTTATAACTGTAGGTCTATCTTAGGTACCTTGTGTTTTTACTTACTATATCAGGGGTAAATTAAATCAGATAAATATCTGATGTCTTCCTTATCAGTATAAAAAGAGCAGTCTCTTTTTTTTTTTTTTTTTTTTGGTATTTTGTGATTTGTTTAAACAATCACTTTTTAATTGAAAATGTTAATGAGATAATTGTAGACTCTCATGCAGTTGTAAGAAATAACAGAGAGAGATCTCATGTACTCTTCAGCCAGTTTCCTTTAATATTAGCATTTTGCAAAACTGTTAGTGCAATATCACATCTAGGATATTGACACTGACACAATCTACTGATCTTATTCAGATTTCTACAGTCTTACTTGTATTCATTTGTGTGCGTGAGAGAGTGTATGGGTATTTATCTCCATGCAATTTCATCCCATGTGTAGTTTTGTGTATCCACTACCATAGTCAACACGCTGAACATTTCTATCACCCCAAAGATCCCTTATAGTCACGCTCACCTTCCTCTCACTTCTTCCCTGTCCCTAACTCCTGTCATTCATGAATCATTTCATTTCTAAATTTTTCTCATTCAAAAAATGTTGTATAAATGGAATCATATAGTATACTATCTTTTGGGATTGGCTTTTTCATACTGAACATAATTCCCTGCAGATTCATCCAAGTTTTGTGTATCCATAGTTTGTTCCTTTTTGTTATTGAGTATGTGTATATGAACCATAGTTTGTTTCACCATTCATCTGTTGAAGGACATCTGGGCTGTTTTCAGATTTTTATTATTATGAATAAAGCTGCTGTGATATTTATATAAAGATTTTTATGTGAATATAAGTTCTCAGTCTTCTGTGATAAATGCCCAAGTGTGTGATGACTGGTTTGTATGGTAATTGCATATTTAGTTTTATAAGAAACTGCCAAGTTTTTCCCCAGTGGCTGTACAGTTTTATGTTCCTACCAGCAATGTATGAGTTTTCCAGTTTCTCTGCATCCATACTAGCATTTGGTGATGTCACTATTTTTTATTTTAGTCATTCTGTTTGGGGTGTGATGATATCTCATTATGATTTTAATTTGTGCTTCTTTGATGGCTAATGATGTTAAACATCGTTTCACATGCCTTTGTCATCTGTATAGCCTCTTCATTGAAATGTCCACATCTTTTGCCTATTTTTCAATTTTATTGTTTTTTGTTTTTTACTGTTGAGTTTTGAGAGTTTTAAAATATGTTTTAGATACCCATCCTTTGTTGGATATGTGGCTTGCAAATATTTTCTCCCAGTCTGTAGCTTGTCTTTTCACCCTCTTCCCATGGACTTGGCACAGAGCAAGAGTTTTTAATCTTGACGAGATCCAATTTATCAATATTTACTTTTATGAATTGTGCTTTTAGAGTCAAGTCTAAGAACTCTTTGCCTAGCCTTAGATCATGAAGATTTTCTCCTATGTTTTTTCTAAAAGTTTTACATTTTATGTCAAAGTCCATAACCTGTTTCAGGTTAATTTTTATATAAGGTGACAGGTGTAAGTTGGAGTTCATTTGTCTTTGCCCATTGGTGTCCAATTACTCCAGCAACACTTGTTGAAGAGGCTATCCTTCTTTCGGTAAATTGTTTTTGCAACTTTATAAAAGATCGTGCATATTTGCATGAGTCTATTTATATGTTTTCTGTTCTGTTCCATTGATCCATGTGTCTATCCACCCACCAACACCTCACTGTCTTTATTATTGGGACATATAAGAAGTCACAAGATCATATAGACTGACTCTTTCCACTTTATTCTTCTATGTTAAGACTGTTTTAGCTATCCTAAGGACTGTGCCTTTCCACATGAATTTCAGAATAAGCTTGGCTGTGTCTACAAAATCCTTGCTGGGGTTTTGATAGTAATTGCATTACACCTGTAGATCAATTTAGGGAGAAGTGACATCTATACTATGTTGAATGTTTACTACGCTCTCCATTCATTTAGGTCTTCTTGGATTTGTTTCATCAGCATTTTGTAATTTTCAGCAGACAGGTACTCCATACATGTTTATTATAAATAAAGAAAAAGCATTTTATTTTTTTGGAGCAATTGTAAATGGTGCTGTGTTTTTTTCCAGCTTTATTGAGGTATGATGGACAAATAAAAATTGCATATATTTAAGTTTTACAACATGATTTTTTAAAAGATGTACAACATGATATAATATACGTATACATTGTGAAATGATTAGTAAAATAGTATTGTATTTTTAATTTCCATTTCCACAGGTTCATTGTTAGTATATAGAAATGCATTTTTTTTGTGTGCTTTGATCTCGCATCCTGTAGGCTTGATGAACTCGCTTATTCCTGAAAAATTCTAGAGCTTATTTTTAATAGATTCCCTAGGATTTTCTACATTAGACAATCAGGTCGCCTGCAAATAGGAATAATTTTGTTTCTTCTTTTTCAATCTGCATGGTTTTTATTTCTTTGTTTTGACTTACTGCAGTAGCTAGAACTTCCAGCACTATATTGAATAAGAGGGATGAGTGTAGATGTCTTTGCCTTGTTCCTGATCTTAGGGGAAAGCATTTAGCTTTTCAGTTTTAAGTATGATGTTAACAGGAGGTGGCTTCATTTTTTAAAAGACTACTGAAAAATATTCCATTGTAATGTGGTACTATAATTTACTTCTCCAGTTCTTTATCAGTGGATTTTTATAGCTTTCAATCTTTTGTATAATAATGTTTCTATGAATGTTCTTATACATATGTCACTTTTCACATATCCATGAATATATGGGTAGAATAAATTCCTAGAATATGGCCCTCTTTTCTGCTCTATCTAGACCTACTCCCTAGAAGATCTTGCTTGATTTTGTGGCCTTAAATACCACATAATGACAGCTCCCAAATGTATGTTCCCAGCCTGATCCCTGCTTTGAATCCAGATCTGTATATTCATTTTGCCCACTTCATATCTCCATTTGGATGTCTAAATTGTTTCTCCAAGTCAACAAGTCTAAAACTGAACTCCTAATTTGCTGAATCCATCCCTCAAAACCTGTTTTTTCAAAGCTTTCTCCATTATAGTAAATGGCATTCCAGCCTTCCAGTGGCTCAGATCAAAAACCTTGTATGCGTCCTTGCTGCTTCTTTTTCTCTACTCACATCCAGCGACAAATCTGATCAGGCAAATCCTGTCCCAACTACAATCAATTCTTCCGACTCCATGGCTACCACTCTGGTCCGGATCACCAGACCACCAGCTTGTCTTTCCTGGATTATTACAGTGGCCTCCGAACTAATTTCTCTCCTTCTGCATTTTATTTTTTGTTAGTGCCATCAAGTTGAGTTGATTCTGACTCCTAGCGACCCTGTGTACAGCACAGCTGAACCCTGCCCCATCTTTCTGCGCCATCCTCTCACCTTCTCGTACTATATCAGATGATGCTCTGTTGCTATTCATAAGGTTTTCATGGCCAATTTTTTTTTTTTTGAGGAAGATTAACCCTGAGCTAACATCTGTTGCCAATCCTCCTCTGTTTTGCTGAGGAAGATTGGCCCTGGGCTAACATCCATGCCCACCTTCCTCTACTTTATATGGGACGCCGCCACAGCATGGCTTGATAAGTGGTGTGTAGGTCCACACCTGGGATCCGAACCTGTGAACCCCAGGCCGCCTGCCAAAGCAGAGCATGTGAACTTAACCACAACGCCACTGGGCCGGCTCCTCACGGCCAGTTTTTTTTGGAAGCAGGTAGCCAGTTTCTTCTTCCTACTCCGTGTAGTCTGGAAGCTCCACTGAATCCTGTCCGCCATGGGTGACTCTGCTGGTATTTGAAATATCGGTGGCTTAGCTTTCAGTCACAGCAACATGCAGCCACCACCGTATGACAGAGGGTGATGTCCCTGACCAGAAAACAACCCTGGGGCTGCACGGTGAGAGCACCGAATCTGAACCACTAGACTGCCAGGGCTGGCTCCTTCTGCACTGCTCCCCTGCAATCTCTTCTCCACACAAGCGGCCACAGTGGTTCTCTAAAACATTACACTAGGCACTCCTCTGCTCAGAACTTCCCAGTGCCTTCCCTTCTCTCTTGGAGTAGAGCCCAGGTCCTGCTCTGGCCTGGAGGCCCTGTGCCATCTGATTCGTGGCTCCCACATGCCTTGGGTCCTGCTGCCTCTCTGAGTTGTCTCACTTTGCCCTGTCCACGCTGGCCTCATTTTTGTTCCTTAAAATGCCAAGTATACTCTGACCTCAGAGCATGTACTGTCCCCATGCCTGGAACACTCTTTCCCAAGGTATCCAGATAGCTTACTCTCTCATTCCCTTGAGGCATCTGCTCAGTTTCCACTTGATCAGAGTGGCCTTCCCTGAATAGCCTCTCTCTTCCCTTTAACCTGATTTATTTTTCTGCATGCCGTTTATCATCACCTGAAATATTATATGTTCACTTGTTTATTTGTTTGTTGCATGTCTTTCTGCCAAAAGAATGTAAGCACCATGAGAGAAGAAACCTTGTTTTCTTCACTGCTATCTCTCCAGGACCTCCAACGGTACACAATAAATATTTGTTGAATGAGTTCATGAATTAACTACTGGGTCAAATGGTATATGCCTTTAAAATTTGATAGATATTGGCAAATTGCTCTATAAGGAGCTTATGCTAATAATGTATGAGTTCCACTCCCGCTGATAATATATAAGAGCCTGTTTCTTTTTGTGCACAAGCCATTACGAGTTTGTCTCGACTCAGTTTTGTACTCCAGCTCCGAGAGACAGACGCGATGGATTCAACCTCCATACATTTATCAAGACTCTAGGACAAATTTCAGAAAAGTTCCATATAGTTCTGGTTGTTTTACCAATAAAACAACTTAAATAGCTGGGCTCTCAAGGTTTGTGTGTTCATCTAGTTTCACAGATAAGAAGAGTCTGGGCAAGTGCTCACAGCTTCTGTGTCTTGTTTACATTGAAATGTCAGTAGAGCTAACCTTATCTTTCCATTAGACTTTCTCTTGACTCCTAACTCAGAGAGCACAGGAGAACCCTCTTGCTGTGACTTTTTGTTCTTTAGGAACAATAGTAGTTCTATTCTTGCCTCAGCAAAGAGCGTTATCTCAGCTCCCGGAACCACTGAGGATGTTTTGGCGGGGGTGGGAGTGAGGATAGCAGGTGTGAAGGTTAGACCATCCCAAGAATTAGACCAGAGATTAGGGGCCTTCTTGCTTGCTATTATATTTCTACTGCTGGACTCCTAGTAAGTGGTAAGTAAATAGATCTTGAGTATTGACTTAACATCTGTGTTATTGACACGCCTGCTATAATAACAGTCCTGAATATCAGTATCATGCTTTACAACCCATAAAGTGGCTTTATGTGATTCCCAAGCAGCACCCATTTCTTAAGCAGAGTCTCGAGAGGGTGGGGCAGGAAGGATGGAGGTAAAACTTGATCACGACCATGTTCCCCAAAGTGAGTAACTTGGAATATTCATATGTTAAACAGGTTTCTTAGCAGTGGGGGGTTTCATAAAGCCTCTTCAGAGACTCTTGGTTGTGAATACGCTTTGTGAACACCTAAGAGGGGGATAAAGTGTGTGGTGTTTGCCGACTTGTTTGAACCCGTCTTTTTATTCCCTAAAGCACATCATGGGCTCGGGGTTTCAGGGAACAGGTTTTCAGGAAGACAGGCTGAGGGCCCTTCTGTCCAGGGTAAGCACTTGGAGATGGACGATCTCTTATTCCAGGCCTGATTCTCTACTAGTGTTTCAGTTCAGAGCTTTCATCTTAAGAGAGAACACTGACATTTCATTTTTATTTTTAGGACAAAGTGCACAGGACCATCCCTTCAGGGCCCATGATTTATTTAGGACATTTGGAGCAATGAGACATCTCCAGAAGGTCTGACTTACTCAGTTCTATGGGTTGTTTGATCTTCTAATTAGCTGTCCTTCTTAATTCATTTTTCACTGGTTGGCACAGCGGCCACGATGCATGTTTGGCAGAACTTGTTCATGTGAGATCAGCAGAAAAAGGAAGGACCTGGCAGCATCTAGTGAAACTCGGGGATCCTCACTGCACACTCATTTTTTTCTCACTCAACCTTCCTGTTCCAGATGCTGACACCAGAAAAATAATAGAAGTTCACTCAAATGTAGAGCTGCCAGTGAGGAGAAAGTACATGGAGAGAAGTGTACCGACAAGAGGCAGAAATGTTCTGAGGGTAAGGGCTTATTTCCAGCTGGAAGAGTCAGGGATTGCTTCACAGAGAAGGTGGCTACTAATTTAAAATTTGGTATTGATTGAAGCTATTTGGGGCAATTTGACTATCAAATTTTAAATGTACTTATCCTACTGTATGATTCCACAGAGTTCCATAGTAACTCCACTGGTGGGCATTAGTATATGGAAGTACTCACACAAGAATGAAAATGTGTGTTTGTCAATAACGAATTATGATATATCCAAATAATAGAATCCTGTGTGGACAGGAAGAAGAATGCAATATCTCTATGTGTACTAATGTGAAAATATGTCCATTACACATTCCAAATGAAAAAAGACACTGTACATTTTCTGTAAATATCGTTTTGTAAAAAAAAAGTCAATAGCTTATAATATAGAATATAGACTGGAAAAGAGACTTAGAATATAGATTAAGCTGCTAAAAGTGTTTATTTTAGAGAAGTGGGAAACTGGGAAAAATCTCATGTTCTATTTTTCTGTAATACTCGTTTTTAAAATAATCACATATTTATAGTTAGAAAATAATGATAAAGATTTTTTTTAAGTACAGTTTAAGTCTAGTTTGTGTGACAGACTCTTTTCTCGTTATTCAAGAGACATAATGCACATGGGAATCCCAAAACACAGAGGAAATACATAATTTCCCTTTCTTTCTTCTCTTCCTCTTTTCCTGCTTATTTTAGTCCTCACCTCACCTTCTGGAGCTCTCATTTCCAACCAACCTACTTTCTCTCTTAGACACTCCTTTTTCCTTCCAACTCTCCCTAGCCCCCAGCACATAGCCCACCTGCCCTCATCTGATGCCTGAGTTCGCTTCTTTACAGCTCCCTGTGGATCTTTCCCATATAAATGTGCACATACAGACCACTGAGGTTTCACATATTTTCTCCAGCACAGTGGCCAGTGGGCCACGTGATGGGTGAACAGAAGGGAAACAGTCTCTGGCACACTCTGCTCTACAAAGGCATCTACTTTGTGGAGTGGGTGTCTATTTTTTCCTCCATCTGTAAAATGATAGAATTACATTAAATACTCTCTAAGGATTTTGCCCAAGCTAATACTCTATGATTACTTAAGGAAATATATTTATTTACTACTTTAAGGTTTTCTGGCTTTGGGCCGCTCTTATCTGCTAGAGGAAGGAAACTTTTTATCATATTTCTTAAACACATGCTGACAGTGAGGTGGCATTGGAAGTCAGAAAATTGCAAATCTTGACTTTGCCACTACCTTATTTTGTGGCCTTGGGCCATTCGCTTTACAGTTAGGCATTGCTTAACAATGGGGGTACATTCTGAGAAACGTGTCGTTAGGTGATTTCCTCGTTGTGTGAATACTATAGAGTGTACTTGCACAAACCTAGATGGTATAGCCTACTACACATCTAGGCTACATGGTACTACTTTTAGAGGATCACCATCGTGTATGCGGTCCGTCATTGACCAAAACGTCATTGTGCATGCGTGACTGCACTTCCTTGGGTCTTAGTTTTCTCAGCTTAATAGTGGGTGTGTCTGTCAGCCTATATCCGCCTCATCATAAGGGAGATGTTTGGGGATGAATGTGGATATTGACCTGGCTTTCATCCCAAGGGTGTGATAAGAATCAAATGGGCAGGCAGATGTGTAAGTGCTTTAATCAGTGTAGAGCAGAGTTTCTTAACCTTGGCACTTTGTCATTTCGGGCCAGGTAATGCTTTGTTGGAGGCTGTGTCCTGTGTATTGTAGGATGTTCAGCAGCATCATTAGCTTCCACTTACTAGATGCCAGCAACCCCTCCTCCCAGCTGCGATAAACTAAAAATGTTTCCAGATATTGCCAAATGTCCCCTGGGGGGCAAGTCAACTCTGACTTGAGAACCACTGATGTAGAGTCATTTATTGCTTCAAGCATTGTTAATTATGTAACTACTTTGAGAGGGAGCAAATTAAAAGAATAAAAAGTCGCATAAGTGGAATTCCAGAGAGTGCCAGAGATGTCTCCAGTGAGGAAGAGACTATAATACACAAGTGAAGATAGTGCCAAATACAGCATCATTTCTGGGCAGTCATATTTCCAGTGGGAACAATCTGTACCCTAAAGAAAGATGGAGAGATCAATCTTGTCGAGGAACCCTTCTACCATGGTACAGGAGAGTAGGGGTTTGTAGTTCTTGCCAACTTCTAGTTATAGATGGTGATGGGAGGGGGATCTCAAAGCAATATGAAGGACGCGGCTTATTCCACAAGGTCAGAGACATACAGAATTTCATGAATATTAAAGCATTTAGTCAAATCTCCCATTCAGGTGCTACACTGCTCTGTGTAGTGTTCTTAATTCTACTGGCTATTTGACCTTGAGCAGCTTATGTATCCTCTCCAAGCGTTTGTTTCCTCCTTTCCTCTTTGATTCCAGAAGAATGTCCAATTTGTCCAATTTCTTAATAACATAGTGACCGTTGTGAGCAAGACTGATCTTTGTATTACACAGGGTTCCTCTGTGCTTTGTGTGCAGTGCCTCAATTAGGCTATAGCAACCCTGTACATCTTGTTATTGTCCCACTTTGTAGATGAGGAAACTGAGGGTGAAGAGAAACTTGAAACCCAGCTCTCCCTGTCTCCAGAGCCCACACTGTTGCCCACACTCCAAATGTCACTGTTTCACAACATGCAACACAGTACCCTGAGTCACTGTTGGTTGTTCATCTCTTTGTTTCATCCACTAGACTGTGAACAACTTGAACAATCCCCGAACCTACTCCCAGACCCCAAGGGCTGTGTCACATGTGTTGTTCTATTCTCAAGCCACTATGCCTTAATCCTAAGGAATAAAGAACAAATGATGGAATTTTACACACAGGACCCAACAGGGCAGCAGGAGGGCAAGTACAGAGCCCGAATAAGTCAGAAATGTCAGTCTTTCCAGGCAGCAAGTGTCTAAAAGCTGTTCATAGATTTACAAACTAGGATTAAGTGGGAACTGAGAAATCATTTTTCCAGTGCCTTGGATTTTGAAGTAAGAAAGCACAGGGGGTACAGTACTTGTTTAAGCCCACAAAGTATGTTGGTAGCAAACCAAGGTTGAGACTGGACTCTGGCTCTGAGTCCAGTTTCCTGCCATTGTCAGTGGGATGCTGTGTAGGGTGATGGATCAGAATGCAGCATTTGGAGACATATTACCCGGGATCTGAACTGAGATCAGAGCAAAGATACTTAACCTCTGTTACCCTCCGTTTCTTTATCTGCAAATGGGAATCACAGTAGTTCTTGTCTCGAGAGGTTATTGTGACGATTAAATGAGATAAAGTGCAAAAAGCCCTTAGCACCATGCCTGTCACATAGTAAGGACTCAATAAAGGTTAGCAATTATTATTCTTTTTAAATATTTTTAAGACATTTCTAGTGTTGACACAAAATAACCAATAACCATTCTATAGGTAAGAGAGATGAGCTGAGTTTTACTTGAGCCAGGGTGAGTATTATAACTCGGGAAAGCTGTTTCCACAAAGGAGAAAAGCATTCCAGAGAAGCATGGTTTTCAGTACAGTCTTATACCTTTTTAGAACAAAGAACATACATTAAACATGCCCAGGACACATATTCATCAAAGTTTCAAAGAGGTATTCAGTTGCTAATTAGCAAGTCAACATGACCCTGATGTGGGGAGAGGGACTAATACCGGCATTCCACGATACGGCGTTACCAATAGGGCGTAGGAGAGAAGTGTGCAGTCTTATCTTAAGAGAGTGCAGTCTTTAATGGTTAGAGCAGATGTACTATGTATGTTTGATAGGCCACAAGTCAGGCTTCTTTAGTTCAAGTTCAGTTTTGAACCCGAATATTTACCCCATATACCTCAATATGTGAACATCTCTTATCACTAGCTATATGTTTTTGGGGTTTTTCTTAGAATGCAACATATATTTACATTTAAAATCTACACATGATTGGGGCCTGCCCGGTGGCGCAAGCGGTTGGGTGCGCGCGCTCCGCTGCGGCGGCCCGGGGTTCGCTGGCCCGGATCCCGGGCGCACACCGATGCACTGCCTTGGCAGGCCACGCTGTGGCGGCGTCCCATATAAAGTGGAGGAGGATGGGCACGGATGTTAGCCCAGGGCCGTCTTCCTCGGCAAAAAAAGAGGAGGATTGGCGGATGTTAGCACAGGGCTGATCCCCTCACAAAAAAAAAAAAAAAAAAAAAAAAAAAATCTACACATGATAAATTTTACTCTTTTTTACATATAGTTCTTTGAGTTCTGGCAAATTCAGACAGTCATGTAAACACCATCACAATCAAGATACAAAACGGTTCATTTACGCCAAGAAATTCCCAACTTCTTCCCTTTCTAGTCAACCCCTGCACCTACTCCCAGACCCAGCAACCATTGATCTGTTTTCTATTCCTATAATTTTGTCTTTTTCAGAATGTCATTTAAATACAACCATATAGTATGTAGTCTTTGAAGCTATCTTCTTTCTCTTAGCATAATTCACGAGATTCATCCATGTTGTGTTTTATATGAATATATATATACACACACACCAGAGTTTCTTTTCTTTTTGTTGTCAAATAGTATTCCATTGTACAGATATACCACAGTTTGTTTATGCATTCACAAGCTGAAGGACATTTGTGTTGTTTGCAGTGTGTATGGAGCAATTATGAATGAAGATGCTATAAACGTTTGTGTACAAGGTTTTAGGTAGATATAAAGTTGTCATTTCTTTTGGGTAAATACCTAGGAGTGTGATTGCTGGGTCATAAGTGTATGTTTATAAGAGACTGTCAAACTGTTTTCCAAAGTGACTGTAACATTTTACATTCCTGTCTGCAATGTGTGAGGATTGCAGTTTCTCCAATTCCTCCCTAGCACTTGGTATGGTTGATCTTTTGAATTTTGGCGATTTAGATCGGTGTCATGTTATCTCATTGTAGTATTAATTTGAATTTCCCTGGTGGCTGATGTTGTTGAGCATCTTTTCCTGTGCTTATTTGCCATCAGTATATCTTTGGTGGAGTATCTTTTCAAATCTTTTGCTTATTTTTTTAATTGGGTAATTTGTTTACTTAGTACCAAGTTTTAAGAATACTTTCTATATTCTGAATATTCAAAGTCCTCTGTCAGATATGGGTTTTGCTAATATTTTCTCCCAGTCATAGTTTATCTTTTCATTCTCTAAACAGTGTCTTTTGTAAAGTAGAAGTTTTGAATTTTGATGACATCCAACTCATCAATTATTTTTTATAGATCGTGCTTTAGGTGTCATGTCTGAGAAATCTTTACCTCATCTAAAATCACAGAGGTTTTCTCCTATGTTTTCTTCCAGAAGTTTTATAGTTTTACGTTTAACATTTAGGTCTATGATCCATTTGAAGTATAGTTTTATGTGAAATGTAAGGTATGAGTTGAGAGGTTTTTTTTGCATATGGGTATCTATTAATTTCATAATTCTAGTTACATGTAAACAGTGGATGCTGCTGCTGTGGCTGATTTATCACTCATGAGTATCCTAGGAATATTGATAACCTCTACTACCATGATTATGATTATAATTATGATTATCCATCTGTTCATCCATAGTCCTTCCTTCAACAAATGAGTATCTACTGTGTAACCGTCACTGCACTAGGTAAAGAATTGTCAGCATTATTGACTGTGATCTCAAACAACCCAGGCTCATTAAGAAGGGGAATTATGGAGGGGCATAAATTTGTACTGACGATAAGCCATATGCAATGCCTATTTGTCAGTCTGATGAGGAGTTAATTTCTTGGGTCTGAGAAGGAAGGAAACATGAAACCTGACAAAGTCAATTCTCTTAATTTCATAGCTCACTTCAGATCCTAGGGACAAAATACTCAGGTTTTAATTGAGCCAAAACCATCTCCAGGGACTTTGAAAATGTCTTACAAATGTTTTTATTAGTGGACCAAGTGCCCAGAGGCAGGGAGAGTTCTAGGAAGAAATTGCTTGCCCATTTCGTTTTTTCTTCCATATTAGCAACGCATTGTCTTGTCTGTCTGTTTGAATATCTATAAACAGAACTTTCCCACAGGTAATTTAGAAAATCTACTTGAAATCTTCACACCCGTGTCACAGCAATTTCTTTCCATGTGTGGAATAGTAGAAAGCACGTGGGAGTGAATCCATGGTCCATCTCTCAGTAGGCAAAACATATGGTGCATGATTTTCTTTCTCTTATCTGTAAAAATAAAATACTGTGCTAACTTTTCAGGGTTTACTACCTTCCAGGGTTATCTTTATTGAACAGTGAAGAAATTAAGATGATGATACTTTCTAAAGTATAACGCTGCAAATATGGTGGGTGGGATACTTCCCATGGCATTAATTCATACAAAACAACACATATGCAGTGAGTAGTTTCTATATGCTAGGCACTCTGCTAGGCTTTGGTGATACGGTGATGAGTTCAAAAAACATATAATCCTTGCCCATATGGAGCTTGTGGTTTAGTGGGGAGAATGAGACTAAAGCAGTTAATCACAAACATAAATGTACAATTACAAACTGTATTAAGTCCTAGGAAGTTGTATGATAAATTATCTGTGCTGAACTGAGTCCCCCGATCATCTGACATATCCTCAATAAATTTTATGGGTTGTCACTTTTCTAAATATTTCTGTGTTCCCTAGGAAAGGATTGTTTCTCAACTACGAATGAAGAATGTCCTTATCTAGTCTCAGAAGAGTGGGAAAATACAATAAAGTAGCCTCTGAGAACAGTCCTGGTTATAACATGAAAAGTCACTGTTGTTTTGTTACCAAAATCAATAATTTAGTATTTTCAGAATGAAACATACTTTTTGTTTTCATTTCTATATTAAGACTTAAAGAGCAGGAGTTAATTTGCGTTAAAAAAAAAAATTACACGTTCTCTCTTTAGAATTGATTCTCAAGCGGTAGAGTCTTCTGGTGACTCAGAATCGTCATCCTGAGCATTGATCTTGGCTCTGTAGGACTCATTTAGGATGGACTAGATGCCTCTGCTCTGAATGTCCTCTGGCTGTAATGTTTAGAATTCTTATATCCGCTTTTATAATGTTTCTATTTTTTCCATTTTGTGAGCTGTCAACTGTCCTGTTCACAGGATGTTTGCCTACAGTGGCTCCTCTAGCCCTTTTCATTTCTATTTCTAGTTTGCTATGGTTTGGGAAACAACGTAACCACGTTCATTAGAATTGTTTGTGGAACAAGAACAGGATCTGGGGAAGATCAGAAGTCCTCTTCCTTTAGCAGAGTGCATCAGCTTTGTGCATGAAGGATTTTGTGTGTGTGAATGTCAGTTTTGGAAAGTATTAATAGTTCAGGTCACCACAAAAGTATCTTTAAATAAATAAAGTGATTAATATAAACCAGAGGGAATGGTAGCCAATTCAAATCTATTATATTTACATGGTGCTTTTCACTTTTTCAAGTGCTTTGTTTTACCTTCCAGCTTACTTCATCCTCACTAAACAAGAGTGGGGAGCGATAAGATGGATATTTTAAGGAAACTCATGAGCAGAGATTTGAAGTGATTTATCTCAAGTCACTTGGTGAATTGTTGACATAATTAGTGCCAGAACATAGGTCACTTGACTCTCAGCCTGAAGATTTTAGAAGAGCAGAAAAAAGAAAGAGAATAGAAGTCGAGAAGCAGATGTTACTGGTGAATTTTACTGAAGGAAATCTCAAGTGTTTGGTGATCAAACTTAACTTCATTTCGGGCAAATATGAATTTCCAGAAATGCTTGAATCACCCATAAATGCACAGTACTGGCTCTCTTGGCTCCTTGGATATTTTAAAGTCTTATTTTCTCTGTCAGAGCAAATTCATCAGTGACTACCGTGTGGGGAAGTTGGTAAAATATCAAAGAAAGGATCAAGAATGTGCATGAGAGAGGCAGTTTCAAAATTAGCTTGCCATATCTGATAAAGAGAAATGCAATATGGCACGGTTTGGGCATTAATTTTTTCCTTTCATTTATTTTTTATTTGTTCAACAAATACTTATTTGATGACAGGTACTATGCTATGCTCTGAGGGTCTAAAGATCACAAAACATGGCACCTCCCTTAAGTTGATGACATGCTAGGAAGAAGGGTGATAGAAATGTTCTTAAGTTAGATTATGGGGATTGTTCTATGACTCTGTAAATAGACTAGAATGCATTAAATTGTACACTTAGAATGGGTGAATTTTATGGTATATAATTTATATCTCAATAAAGCTGTTTAAAAAGAGCCAATTAAAGCACAGAGTGGTTAGTGCCACGATAGGGATAAATTTGCGGTATTACAGAAACTCTTAAGAGGCACCCAAATGCAAAGAGACGGCAAAGTCCTCTAGAATAAGTCATATCTAAGCAGAGACCTAAAGAATGAATGAGGGATATTTGGGAAAGCAGTGGAGAAAGATTGAACTGAGTAACAAAAAGAAAATGAGCAAACGTCTGAGGGTGAGTGAAAGTGTGCATGGTCTGTATATTGTAAGAGGTAGAGTGGTTTAGCTTTGCTAGAGCTCAACTTATGAGGGAGAGTGACAAGAATTGAGGCTGGAGAGATAAGCAGGAATTAAGCATTATGACCTTCTCTATCATGAAGAGGAATTTGGAATTTATTCTAAAGGCAGTATGGAGCCGTTACCAGGTTCAAGGCGTAGGAAAGTCATGAATAAATTTGCCTTTTGGAACATCAATCTGACTGTAGTGGAGACTCTTGTTTAGGAGGAGAGAGCTGAGAGCTGAGACCAACAATGCAGCTGATTCTATAAACTCCATGTGTGGATTTGAACTAACTAGTTGACTTTAAGAATAAGGTAGAATTAGAAGGACTTCGTGACAAATTAAATGTAGGAGATGAGGAAGCTGAAGGTGTCAAGGGAGATTCTAGTTTGCATTTGGGTGACTACATAGGTGAAAGTGCTATTCACCAAGAGAATGAATGCTGGATGCAGATAAAACTTAGAAAAAGGAGAAGACAGTGAATTCAGCTTTGAGAATTTCTAAATTTAGGTTTTTGTAGGATATTTAAAAGATAAATAGGTCAGGAGCGAGCGAGTGGGATACAGATTTTGGTGGTCAGCAGCACATATGTGATAATTGAAGTCAAGTGATTGAATGAAGTTTCTTAGAGAAGAGACTATGTAGCAACAAAAGAAGAAGCCAAGGGTAAAATCCTAATGGACATAAAAATTCACTGTATGGGCAGAGGAAGAGGAGACTTGGAGGACATTTAGAAGAAATAGCTGGATGGACATGAAGAAAACAAGGGGATTATAGTGTCACAGAACTAAAAAAAAAGCTATTTCAAGGATGATAAAGTGTTCAGTGTCGCACAGGTACTAAGGATTGATCTTAGAAATGGACTGAAACTTGACTCTTGGATTTAGTGACAAAGGCCATTGGCACCCTTGGCAACAGTAATTTTAATGGAGTAATAGGGCGAAAACCATATTACAGCAAGACGAAGCATTGATGGGAGAACAGGAGGTGAAAGAGTAGAGATAGTAAGTACAGACACATCCTTCAGAAAGCTTGGTTCTTTAGGAGTGGGGAGAAGTAAGATGTTGTCTGGTATGTGAGGATAGGTTTTTAGTGTTTTTAAAATAAGATTGGAGAGACTTTTACATGTCAAAATGATGCTGGAATGGATCCAGGAGACAGGCAGGGGTTGATAATACAGGAGAGAGAGGGGTTAATCAAGAAGAGTGCAGGAGAGCAAGGAATCCAGAGGCTTCCATTGTCTCTGTGGTAGGTGATATAGTTATCTACTTTGAGTGAGAGTCAGGAAGAGTGATGGAGTAGGTGGTTTAGGAGGTCAAAGAAGGTTTGGAACATCCCCTGTGTTAAATGGGAGAGAATGTTGAACAGGGAACCATAGGAGAACCAGGCAACACTAGAGACTGGCTTTGCAGTAATACTCAAATAAAATTTTTTCCAACAGGCAGAGCTGCCCTGATGTAGGAGAAAAGCACAACTGTTGGATTAACTCAGGGTTGAGGCTTTGGATGAGCAAAGATAATTTAGCACCTTGGTGGAAAATCAAGGTTTAAGTGATGAATCACTGAGTCTCAGTTGGATATACATGGAAGAGAATATAGAGAGAGACTGACAGAGGGGATTCCAGGGGCCAGACATTTCACAAGGAGGAAGAACAGGTATGGTTGGAGCCATGGGGAATTAAAAGGATGAGGGGATCTAGACATCGTGAGGGTTGTTTGAATTTAATGTCATGGGTGAAGCAGTCATAGGGAACAGTGGTGGCATGGCCAGGAGTACATGGCTGAAGGAGTGGAGATGAAGGTCATTGGAGTTAAGGAGGTAAACACATTGAGAGGCCAGGGTTTTGGATTACAGACCAAGCTCTTCCCTTTTCTAGCCACATTATCTAAACAAGGCAGTCAATCACAAATATGTCTAGTTTGTCTACTCTGTGCCAGCACCATGGACACAGCAGTGAACAAGGGAGTCAGAGGCCTGTCCTCAAAGAGCTTGTGTTCCAGTGAGCAGAGATTTAAAAATGCAAACAAATTAATGAGATACTTCAGGTATCATTATGTGCTTCAAAGAAAATAAGATCCGCAAATAACATGGAGAGGAGCAGCTTTATCTAAGACGGTCATGGAAGGCCTAAGGGAAGATGATGTTGAGCCTGAATGATGGGAAGGTGGCAGTTGTACGAAGAACTGGGGGAAGCAGAAGAGCTTCAAGTTCCAAAGTTCTACCACAGGGGTGAGCTCAATGTGTTTAAGTGACACAAGGAAGACCAGCATGGTTGAACTGCAGTAAATGGCAGGGAGAGTGTTGAGGCTTGTCAGAGACAGGCACATTAGATCATTTAGGGCCTTAAATAGCCATTCATTTTAAGTTTTGTTCTAAGTGTGGTAGAAAGCCACAGGCAGGTTCCAATGGGGGATATGTGAACTGATCTATGCTGCTATGTGAAGGATAAACTATGAGGGGCTGAGGGTGGAGAGATAGAGACCACTAAGGAGTTGATTGCAATTTCTGAGGCAAGAGATGATGGTGACTTGGGCCAGGTTGTTAGCAGGGCAGATGGTGAGAAATGGTGGGATTCAAGTTATACATATTCTGGAGGTACAACTGATGAAACTTGCTAATGGATGGGGTTAGGTGAATGAAGATAAGAGAGGGATGAAAGATGACTCTTAGGTTATTGACCTGAGAAATGGGTAGATAGTAATATGGGGGGGTAAAATCCATAGTTCTATTTTAACTGTGTTAAATTTGAGATGTCTATGACCTTTTCACATGAATTTACAGTAGGCGGTTATATATTTAAGTCTGGATCACAAGGGAGTAGTTAGAACTAGAGTCACAGATTTGGATGTCTTGGAACATCAGATAGTGTTTAAAGTCGTGGTACTGGATGAGATCACGTAGGGAGTGGGAATAGGGAGAAATAAAGAGAGATCTGAGGACTGAATCATGGAGCATTGCAAGATTTAGAAACTGGGAAGAGAAGGAAGATTCAGCAAAGGAGACTTAGAAAGAACAGCAAATGAGTCTGGAAGAAAACAGAGAGCATGTGTTATCTCAGAAGCCAAGGGAAGAAGACGTTTCAAGACTACAAATCAGATTAACTGTTTCTCCTCCCTGGTTGAGAGTAGAGACACAAGTTGAGCAGAAAGTCAGGGAAAAGGGATTTGGGGCTTTTCTCCTTATATCCTTCTTCTTTTCATTCTCTGTGAACCTATTGCACTTAATAGCCAACGCTGTTAAGAATAAGCCACCTCTGTGGCCCTGATCCTTTAAGGAAGGAGATCAGCATATCTCAAGAGAGTCTTGTTTAGACAGGAATAGAAATAATTCAAAGTAGAAAGTAATGTTTCATTAAGAGCTTCAGATGAAGTGTCTTGAGGGTTTTTGTATTATCTTTCTGATAGGGAAATTAGGAAGTCTTCGTGGAGGAGATTATGCTCATGTGCACGTACACACACACACACGCACACACTCACAGGTGCACAAAAGCAGGGTCTTGAACGTATGGAAATAGGCAGGAAAGGTATCTTAACCAGAGACACTAGCACAAGCAGGGCACAGAGGAAGAACTTGCAGTCTGTATGTGGAAGACTCCAATTAGTTCAGTTTGGCTCACACATAGGTTGGTTGATGGATTCTGTGCTCCACCCATGCCCAGAGCTCACACAAGAAACACTCAATGCACTGGTTATTTGCCACAGATGAAAATGTAGATAGAGCCAGAAACTCAAAAGATTAGCTTTGAGTTTTTATACTCCTCCACTGGCATTGTTCCCTCTCCAACCTTTAACCCAAGTTTGTTAAAATCCTTGAAACTTCCCAGGTCGTCCAAAGAGGAAGGATAGCAACGAGATTCTATTGAAGTCCTAAATCCCCAATGGCCCAGCTTAATCGAATGGACATATTTCATTAAACAAATGCCTCTGCCATCTGCTATGCTCCAATTAGGAATGCATGAGGAACATATTTCTCAATTATGTTGGAGAAGATATTTGCGCTCAGAGGCCCTGGTGAACAGCCTTTCCTCAGGCAGTGCTCAATGGGGAGACCTGCCGCCAGCTTGTAGTGGCCCTCATGTTTTTTCATGTCTTCGCTCAACTCCACCATTAACTTTGTATTACCACACTCCCTTCTGAGTTAGAACAGATCTAATCCAACATCGCAAACATGCTACATGCTGCTTTAAAATCATTGTATTCAATATAGCAACTAACGTTTATTGAAATCTTTGTTATGACCAGGTGCTACGCTAAGCATCTTGTGTGGAATATTTTATCTGAAACTTAAACCTTCTCTATTAAGTAAGTAGGATCCCCATTCTATAGATGAGGAAACTGAGGCTTAGCAACCTTAAATAATTTAGCCAAGTTCCCACAGATTATGAATGATGCAGGGTGGTTTGAACATAAACAGCCTGGCCCCAGCGTGCATGTTCTTACCCACTGTGCATTACTAGAAGTACCACACGCTGACAATATGCAGAGCATGATATGGGTGCCATCCTACTTCCAGGGACCTCACAGTCTGGTGTGGCAGAAAGAAGGAAATTAATCAGGATGGGCGGAGACAAAAGAAGTGCTGAGTATAGGTTGGGAATGGAAGATTTACCCCAGGATTCCAAGTCAAAACATTGATATAGTGTGCTCGGAGCACAGTATCCTATCCTAGAAATGTGGACTGTAGAACAACCTTCTACATCTGTTTACCCATCTATGCCCTCAACTCTCAAACTTCTTTGCTATTTAATCAGTCGGTTGTGCTAACCCTTACGCCTGGCTCACCCTGTCTGGGCTGCTGATGATGTAGGAGAAAAGTTACACAGCATTGTGATTTTCTAGTTCTACGAATTTATGGGCGCCCATCTCAGATGCCTACTTCATACTGTGCAGTGATCCTTCTACTTGTCCCTAGTCTCTCATTGCTCAGAAAAGTTTTTATCAACCTTCATCACTGTCTCCAAGCCTCCAATCTTTGCTGTTGAAAGGTAGCTTTGCCATCTACTTCACAGGGAAAATAGAGGCCAGCAGATGGTGACTCCTCTGCTACCTGCTCTTCTGACTAGCTTCTATCCCTAGCTCATTCCCTGCCATCTCAGGAGAATAATAACAAAATTAACCATTGACATTTATTGAGCACATTTTATAAACCAGACACTACTAAATGTCTACCTGTATTAGCTCATTCAATCCTCACAACAATCTTATGAGAGGGGAGCTATTTTTAATCCTCATTTTACAGACATGAAAAACGAGACTAAGAAAGGTTAGGTAGCAGTTCCTCAAGATTATGTTCTTACAGCTTTTGCCTTCTCATTATATATATCTTGTCCCTATGAAACTGCATCTTCTTCAATGATGTCAGTCACCATTTGTATACTCATCGCCAAATCTATATTTCCAGCTAGAATTCTCCTTGAGCTCCTCCTGTTTATTCAGCTGCCCAACACATGTCCTCTGGCATCTCAAAATGAAACTTAGCCTCTACTCCCATCATCACCATCCCCAGAACTGCTCTTTTACTACGTTTCCTGTCTCTGTGGATAATACCACTATGAGAAGTCACGGTGAGGTTAAGATAATAATGTGATGGTGTTTGGTTATGTGGGAAAAGATGAATCCTATCCTCAGTTGGCCACTAGTCCCTACGAGATCCTCAGAGGAGATTTATGCAAAGCAAAGGGAGTAATCTGATTACCACCTGTGGTTTTGGACCCCACACCTGGTATAGAACTGAAAGTGAATCAAGCTGGACTTGTGGAGGATTCATTTCTCTATTCTTGGATGAATTTGAGTAGTCTTGAAAGGAGGTAGCTTGAAAGATCCGTTCTATTTCCAACCCAATGCCCAAACTGGAATCCCTGCTCTCACATGACAAGCCATAGACAGGGGAGCACAGAGAGACAGAGTGTATAAAAATTTGTAGTCGCTTGCCCTAGGCTTTTTTGTGTGTAGGTGAGGAAGATCAGCCCTGAGCTAACATCTGTTGCCAGTCCTCCTCTTTTTTTGCTGAGGAAGATTGGCCCTGGGCTCACATCCATGTCTATCTTCCTCTACTTTATATGGGGCGCTGCCACAACATGGCTTGACAAGTGGTGCGTCGGTCTGCTCTGGGGATCCAAACCTGTGAACCCCGGGCTGCCAAAGGAGAGCACGCAAACTTAACCACTACACCATCAGGCCAGCCCCCGCCCTTGGCTTTTACTAGTTAGATCCTAGATGCTCTAGAGACAGAGAAAGGGAAAAAGCATGGCTGGGCTTTTTTCCAGAAGAACAGTCTCTGTTAGACATTCCTTTCTCTAGGCTCTTGGGGAAAGAGGATTAGCTAGACTTTGGCTGTGTGGAGTGAGATAGAAGGGTAAAGAGCACGTTTGTTTATGTTGCAGCCTGTCATATCCTTTAGAAAGCTCCACTTACTGACTGGTGCACCATACACGGTCCTGGAATTTAGCAGGACAGATCAGCATTCCTCTTCTTTGGAGGAATATCTTGTCCTTGATCTCAACTCTAGCGAAGAGTAAGGAGGAAGCTTATGTGAAGAATAGCAGGAGACTTTGAATTCCTTCTTTTAGAAGTCCTTGTTTTATTAGCTGTGTGAGCTGTTTTTTTTTTTTTTTTAACCTCCCCAAGCCTCAGTTTCTTCATCTGAAAGATGGGGATAACTCTACCTGGCACATAATAAGCCATCAGTAATGTGCTGTGTTGTGGGTGGAGGAGTGGGAATGAGAAGGTAGAGTTACTGGTGACAAGCGTGGCAGGTGTGGTCGTGGTCATGGTATTGGTAGAGGAGGTGAAAGTGGTCATAGTGATGACAGTGGTGGTCCTTGTGGTGAGTAATAATCACTTCCTGGTTAGTCAGAAGAGGGAGCTGTCTGATTTTCACTCCTCCCTCTCGCTTATCACATTTAATCCATCAACATCTATACATTTTATTTCATTAATGTATTTCAGGTCTCGTATCATAATCTTAGTTAGAACCCACATCATCATTTCTTTTGGCCAAAGAGGTGACATGACTTTCCCAGGATCACATAGTGAAGATCCGCTGCTGGTCTAGGTCCTCTTATTTCATATTCTTTTCCCTCTACCTGGGGCACTAGGGCAGAATAGCTAAGATCCAGGATGACTGGGTTCAATTGTGGCTCCCACACAAACTAACTCTATCTGGGCAAGTTGCTTACCTTCTTTTACCCACCAGCAAAGTGGGCAATAATAGTAGTACCTACCACATGGGTTGTTATAAGGATTAAATATGGTAATGGATTTAAAGTAAGTATTAGGGGGCTGGCCCCATGGCGTAGTGGTTAAGTTTGGTGCGCTCTGCTTTGGCGGCCTGGGTTCATGGGTTCAGATCCCCGGTGGGGACTTACATCACTTGTCAGGCGTGCTGTGGCAGCAACCCACATACACAATAGAGGAAGATTGGCACAGATGTTAGCTCAGAGCGAATCTTCCTCAACAACAACAACAAAAAAGTAAGCATTTGTTTCCTAGGGTTGCCGTAACAAAGTACGGCAAACTGGGTGGCTTAAAACAACAGAAATTTATTGTCTCGCAATTCTGGAGGCTAGAAGTCCAAAATCAAGGTGTTGGCAGAGTCATGCTCTTTCTGACGGCTCTAGAGGAGAATCTTTTCTTGCATCTTCTAGCTTCGGGTGTTACCAGTCATCTTTGGTGTTCCTTGGCTTGTAGATGCATCACTCCAGTCACGTAGCTGTCTTCACATCATCTTCCCTTTGTGTGTGTCTGTCTCTTGTGTCCGATTTATATCCTTTTAACTTGATTACATGTGTAAAGACCCTATTTCCAAATAAAGTCACATTCTGAGGTACTGGGAGTCAGGGCTTCAACATATCTTTTTTTGGAGTGGACACAATTCAACCCATAACAAAGTGCTTTGCCCAGTCTTGGATACAGAATGAATGCTCAACAAATATTTTCCTCCTTGCCGAGGAGACTGTTCTGTCAAAGGAGGGCTCGGTGCTGAGGAACAAGACTGACAGCTTTGGCTCAGTGATTGCTCACATTACACAGTTACACATTCAGCTCTGGAGGCAGGCGGCCTCTGTGTTCTCGGGGAACATCATCAATATTGTGACACTCCGACACATGTCAGCCACAGGGTTCTCCAGGGCTCCTTCTCTGGGGATTCTTGTGAAGATGGAAAATGAGCGTCCAATCCTGGGCAGTCTGAGTGATGGCCTGCCCAGAGTCGGGAGGGTGAGAGGATCGGAGCATTAGAGACCTCAGATTCCAGATCACCCCATTCCCTCATCTTAGAGATGAGGAAACTGAAGCCCAGCAAGGGAGAGCCTCTTGCCTGAGCTCACCTAGTAAGTGCGAGGTGGAGCCAAGATCAGAGCCCTTGGTTCCTAATTTCCACTCTACGCTCTTTCAACCGTATCCGTCTCCCACTGCCAGGATTGTTGTTTTTCTTTTATGGTTTACTTTGTACAAAGAATCTCTCTTTGAATTTCTCCGCCTGTACAGTGGGAGAGTTTCTCTAGACCAGCACTGTGTAATAGAAATACAGCATAAGCCTTGCAGGCAATTTTAAATTTTCCTTTTTTTAAATAAACAGGTGATATTAATTTTTAATAATTTGTTTAACCTAGTATATCCAAAATATTGTTTCAACATGCAATCAGTGTATGATAGTTAATGAGATATTTTACATTTTTTCGTACTGAATCTTTGCAATCTCATGTGTATTTTACAGCACATCTTAATTTCAACTCACCACACTCGGAGTGCTCACTAACAACACGTGGCCAGTGGCTACAATGTTGGACAGCGGAGCTCTAGGGCAGTGGTTTCCAGGGCTGATCTGCCTGTCTATGGTGAAAATGTGGGTGTAAATTTATCATTTCTACTTTCTGAGAAAAGACTACCCTTAATTCAAGTTTATGTCCTTTCTCTCCTGAAATTTTTGGTCAAAATGTCTCCCTCTCTTTAAATTAAATGATGGTGACACACAGATGGGAGTTTTTTTCTTTTTGTTTTTAAAATGTCTTTATTTGACAAAATAAGTAGGTGGGAACACTAGACCAGTTCCACATTAAGAAAAAACATACAGGGGCCGGCCCCGTGGCTAAGCAATTAAGTGCGTGCGCTCCACTACTGGTGGCCCAGGTTCGGATCCCGGGCGCGCACTGACGCCTCGCTTCTCCAGCCATGCTGAGGCCACGTCCCACGTACAGCAACTAGAAGGATGTGCAACTATGACATACAGCTATCTACTGGGGCTTTGGGAAGAAAAAGGGAAAAAAAAGGAGGAGGATTGGCAATAGATGTTAGCACAGGGCTGGTCTTCCTCAGCAAAAAGAGGAGGATTAGCATGGATGTTAGCTCAGGGCTGATCTTCCTCACAACAAAAAAAAAAAAAAGAAAAAACATACATATGTGTGTGTGTGTATGAATATATGGTTACATATGTATGTGTATATATATATGTATATGTAAATAATGCTGGTCCATGACATCGGCGTCATCAGTCATCTAAGATTCTTTCCTACTGTGCTCTTCTGTAATTGTTACGAAAAGTCAGGTAGAGGTAATTTGAGTCTGTGTCTTTGAGGATTGGAAAATGAAAGCAAAAGTACCAAGAAAGATCTGCTTCCTCCTTGGTTCTGTGGATTGCGGAGCATTTGAGCTCTGCATCACTGAGTTGGGTGTGTTTAAAGGCTCTTACTAGGTCAAGTCATTGCATTGGACACTTTGTTTTTCTCTGACTTTAGGTAAGATAGTGAAGGGGTGCTGAGAAATGATTTCTTCCATATTCTGTCCTTGGGCACAGGAACTCCAGAGCCTTTGATCACCCACCAGAGTGTGCCCCCGACGTGGGCTCAGGGCTGGCTCCTCCGGGTGTCTCCATATAGGGCAAGCAGCCTGATGTTCCTTGGGCAGACACAATCAAGATTAGAGCCCAAATCCCTTACTGTTACCTACTCAGTCTTGCAGACTCTGCTCTGCCTGTCATCTCACCTCTCTCCACTCCTCCACTCTGTTCTCCATCCATAAAGGTCTGCTTTCAATTTCTCAAGTGTTCCATGCTTCTTCATGCCTCAGGGTCTTTGCACATGTTGTTCCCTCTGCCTAGAAAGCTCTTTCCTCCTTCCAGCTTACCTTTCTGGGCTCAGCTTAAATGTCACTTCCTCAGGGAAGCCTTCCTTTATCCTTCCAACTTGGTCAGGTCCCCTGTTATAAACTCTCTTAACTCCTGTAATTCACAGCATCTAGCCCAATTATATTTCAATAATTATTTGTGTGATTGTGTGTTTGATGTCTGCCTCTTCTACTAGACTGTAAGCCCTAAGAGGGCAGACACTGGCTTGTTCAAAGCTATTTGCCTGGCACCTAATGCCATACTTGATTCAATAGATACTCAGTAAATAGTGGCTGAACAATGACAGGAAAATTCTGCATGCCTACAGTATTTCATTTGGGGTAATTTTTTCACATACCAAGAAAGGGACAAGTCAAGTTCATTTGATCCTTTTTCACCTGGACATTGGCTCCCACTGGGGCAAGAATGGGTTCTGTGGCATGTGAGTTTTTTGGTATTTGTAAGCTCTGGAAGGTTCTGTGTACTTTCTTCTGGGCATACCTAGCAGAGAAGCTGTCAGGTGAGTCTGACGTCAACATTGCACTGGGAATCATGAGGTGTGTCCTGGTCGCACACCCTCTACTCATTAGCTGAGAGATCTTTGGAAAGCCACTTAAATTTTAACTCAATAGACTATCAGTCCCAGGTGGTATTTCCAGTTGGTGGCTTCAGACTGAAATAGGTTTGTCAAAATCTGTCAAATGCTGGAAGGGCTGGATCCGTGATGTCTGGAGGGCTTGTACAGGCTTTGGGCAATGGGGAAATCTTGTCAGAAACTGTCTTGCTTATGACTCTGGATTCTGAGAAATATAAACTTGTCAGGGGAATAAAGGTTACCTCGTTTTTTCCAAGGTCGCCAGTGAGTCACTGACTGTGCCTAGAATAGAAATTGGCTCAGGGAAACAGTTATGACTGCTTTTGAACATCACCCAGATATTTGTTAGACAATGAATACTTTTTTTCTTTTTTAATGGATACGGACTATGGGTCCTGCGGAAACAGACCCAAACAGTTAGGGAAGAAGAGTCCAAATAAATTGAGGCCTTGCCCCAGGAACAAATGCCTAGATCTCTGGTCCCTCAGCCTGGGGGAAGTGTTCTGGAAGGGAGGGAGTACTAGACTTGGAGCCAGAAACCTGGGCCTTAGTTCCAGTGCTAATGCCAACTACATGGGAGGCATAAGCTTTGTGGAACCCAATCTCCTTTAATGGAAAGTGGAAAGAGTCAACTGTGACCACCTCAATAAAGTGTTATAAAGCTCTAATAAGTATTGATTTTAAAGTATTTCAAAAACACAAAGCCCTGTACAAACAGGAGTCTGGTAATTGTTTTTGTTGCCAGTGAGGATATCCTATACTTTAGAGGTAGCCAATGTATGGTGAGAGATCTCCGGGCTCAGTCATCCACCGTCAAGAGCAAGTCATTTACATCTCTGGGATTCAACTTTCCTTCCTGAGAAATGGGACGAGCAAATCTTTTACTGCGGGATCGTTTAGTTGCTATGAAGATGAAATAAGCAAAGTGATGTCAAAAAACTTTGAAAAGTGTAAGACTTTTCTTCTCTTGCTTTGCCTTCTTTCCTTCTTTCTCTCCCTCCCTTATATCATCTTTACTGGGCATCTGCTATGTTTCAGATATGACATTAGTTATGGAGGACACAGACGTAAGACACTTGACCCACGTCATGCCTTCAAGGGATGTTAGAATTTATTTGGGGAGATAGACATGGAAATACATGAATGTAATACAACGTTTTATAACAACATTGATTCAACACTTACTATGTGCAAGGAAGTATTTGAAGCTCTGATATTAACTCATTTAATCCTCATACTAACTTGATAGTCCCCAAGGGTACTGGTATTTTCTCCTGTTTTGAAGAGAAACCAAAGCCCAGAGAAGTTAGGTGACTTGTCCAAGGATACACAGCTAGTGACACTGGGTGGTCTGGCTCTGGAGCCAGTTCCCTTAGCCATCCAGCACAGTATGTATAAAGTAGAGTAGAAGCAAAAAGGAAGGGGGTAGCTAGTTGTAACCTAGGGAATCAGGGCAAGTTGACAGAGGAAATTACGAAACCTGGGAAGGGCATTCCAGGCAGAAGGAACAGCTAGGGCCTGAGAAACCATGAGGCCCTCCATGATTTGGCTCCTGCCAACATTTCTGCCCTCCTCTCCTTCACCTCTGCCTTGTTTACTCTGTTCTAGCCACACTGTCCTTCTTGCTGGTCCCCAGACATGCCAGGCTGCTCTTGCTTTGGGCACTTGTGTTTGCTCTTCCCTCTCCCAGGACTCTTTTCCACAGTTCTTAGCATGGCTGCTTCCCTGACTCAGATGTCACTTCCTCAGAGAGGCCTCCTGACAACCCTGTCAATTATAATTGCCTTCCCTCCCCCGCCTGGTAACTCACTCTTCTACTTCCCTTACTTTTTCTCCTAATACAGAGCGCTACCTGAAATGATATATTTATTAGTTCACTTTATTTTTGCCTGTTTTTCCTGACTTGATTATGACGTCCACAAAGGCGGGAATCTTGTCTGTCTGGTTCACTGCTGTGTCTTCAGCTCTTAGAACAGTCCCTGGCATGTGGTGACAGCTCAGGGAGTATTCGCAGAATGAATATGGGTGGGGTGGGAGGAGGGACTGATGGGAGAAGGCTGTTCCAGTGGGCAGGGCCCTGTAATGGAGATCCTGAATGGACTGTAGGACGTTCTTTTTTTTTTTTTTTTGTGAGGAAGATTGGCCCTGAGCTAACATCTGCTAATCCTCCTCTTTTTGCTGAGGAAGACTGGCCCTGGACTAACATCCGTGCCCATCTTCCTCCACTTTATATGGGACGCCTGCCACAGCGTGGCTGACAAGCGGTGCCTCAGTGCACGCCCGGGATCCAAACCGGCGAACCCCGGGCCGCCACCGTGGAGCATGCACGCTTAACTGCTTGCGCCACCCGGCTGGCCCCAGTAGGCCATTCTCATAGCCCCCTTCCTAACAGGGTTCTCCACTGGGGCAAGACTGCCACTCCCCCCGGGGGCATCTGGAATTGGCAGGGCCGTTTGGTTGGTCACAATGGAGGGGGCACCGCTGACACTTAGTGGATAGGAGGTCGGGATGCCATTTTTCCTGTGATATACAGAACAATCCTGCCCTGCACAACAAAAAAAGCTTCCATCCAAAATGACAATAGCACCCCCAAATCCCTTTAAGAAACAGAAAGAATATTTAATAGAATGGCCTTGAGGGGACTGGGCAAGAATGCTACTCCGGTCTTAGCCTTTTAGCAAAAAGAAGGACTTGAAGTGGAGTTTGGGTTTATTCACCTGTGAAGTGTAGGTCTTTTCTTTGCCACTGGGTTACCTGTGCTAATGGAGGAGAAAATTCTTCAGGAACTGCAGGATGCTTTGTTTTTCAGTTAGGGTCTCATATTAGGCATCTCTTCACATGCATAAAATTTATTATTTTTACTATTTGCATGAAAAACATCTCAGCCATGATTTCATTTGACTCTGACAATTCCCCCTGTGAAGTAGTAGGGAAATAAGGTAAAAAAATATTTATATCTATATGTCTGTCTCCCTTCTTTCTTTCTTTTCCTTCCTTCTTCCCTCCCTCCCTCTCCTGCTTCCTCCTTTCCCTCCTAACTTAGCTGTGAATTAGAGGATAGGGATAGCATCTCCGTGTTCCTGGGCCCCAGCACAGCTCTGTCTATAGGACGTCCTCAGTGTGCATATTGGGTAAATGAATGAATGAATGAATGAATGAGTGAGCAAAGGAGTGAACCAACACATGAGTCTCCTCTGTTGTCAGTTGCTTGAGGTGACAGGGAGCAGATATGACCAGCTCCCTAAAGCCAGCTGGTGTGCACCGGTCCTGCAACAGCTCCACCCCCCGAGCAAGAACAAGTGTGCTTCTCGTGACCTGCCTTGTGCCAGGGTAGGCAGAGGTAAATTCTGCTGAGAGTTAAAGCTGGATTAACGGCCCATGGACGTTTTATTTCTCTCCTGGCTGAGCGCAGTAAATATCGATGGTAATATAATGTTCTTTCTCACTGGGGAGAGGGTGAGGGAAATAAGAGAGGAGGAATTGACCTTTCAGCGTGAAAGAAAAGAATATTGGAGAGACAGTGTCCCGTCAAAATACACACATGAACACACCTACACACATGTGCACGCACACACGTACATGCCGTTGGTAACACTTCTGGGATAATCTTCTCTTGGTACAGCAGACATTTTTAACCTTTTCTGGATTATTAGATCCTTAGAAGAATCTAATTGAGGACTCTGGACCTCTCCCCAGGAAAACACATATGTGCACATGCATGTTAAGTTTGTCATGTGATGTCATGGAACTCAGAGACCCTCTGAAGCATATCCCTGGACTCAGTAAGGAAAAAAGACAGTTGTTCACATTTTGAATTTAATTTGCAGATGTATCTCTCTTGGCTTTAAGGCGATTTAAAATTTTAATAAATTAGTTGCCAAGAAGTAAAATAAGAGATTTCCATGTAAAATCCAGGGATCAAAATGTCTGGCACTCTTGGGCTTGTATGGTGGCCAACAGCTGGGTTAACTGTGCTGTTTTTTTAAACATAGAAAAGGTTCCCCAGTTGTCGACAGCCCTTCCTCCCCCTAATCCCCACTATAAGGCCTTTGAGTTTTGTCCCCAAGTCTAGGCAGGGTTAAGGTCAAGAACCCCTACCCCTTAAAGGTTCTTCTTTTGGGTTCTGGAAAGAGAGGTCTCCAGGAATCCATGAGGTCAAGTATCCTTGGAATCTGCCCTGAAAACAAATCCCACGTGAGGCACAGTATATAAAACTGATAAAGGATAAGGTGCTCCATTTAATGGGGGCACATTGGCCCAATATCCCTGCTAGTTAATTTGGCCTGCACTAGCCTTGCTTCAGTGGCCCACAAGGCACCACTGAGGAACCTCCAGGACTCTACAGAGCAGGTTTGAAAACTTCTGTGTGTTGTTCAGAACCCTTCAGTTGCATGTGACTGAAACCCAACTTTAGCCAGCTTTAGCTGAAAAGATAATTTACGGGTTCAGGTAACTTTGAGTGTATGTCCTCAGACAAGGCTGGATCCAGGAGCCCAGATGATGTTGTCTGGAATCTCCATTGCTCTTTTCTTTCCTCTGATTTGGTTTCATTCTCAGGAAGCCTCTGCCCATGTGGGAGACAGATGGCTGCTAGCAAGACCCTAGGTTTGTATCATCTCTGCAGCTAGCAATCCTGTTAGGAAAATAACTTCTCCTTCCTAATAGTTCCAGCAGAACCTGGGATATGGTTTCCTTGGACCATTTTGGGTGAGTGCCCATGCCTGAGTCAATCACTATGGCCAGGAAAATGGAACCACCATTGGCCAGGCCTTGATCATCTGTCCCAGGCATCATGGAGCTCCAGGGAATGGGGTCAGCACTGCGTGAAGCTCATGGATGAGGACTGTGGTATGGCTGGTTCCCCAGAGGAGTACTGGAGAGTCACTATAGGAAAGGGAGGCATGGATACTAAAGAGGCATAAACAGCAAAGGTCTGCTCTACATTGACTTAGCCCAGGTTTTCTTTTTACTCCTGAGGATGTGGAGACTCTGAAAGGGAAAGGAACTTGCCTAAGGCCAGAAACCTAGAGAGTGGCAAACCTGAAGCACAAACCCAGACCTTTTGCCTCTAATCCTAGTGCTCCTTCCATTTTAGGCCCTGGTCCTTCTTTATCATCTATTTTTCTGTGATCCTGACTGATAGGCTGTAGAGTAACAGTAATCATCTATGACAATAAATCAATCCCTGAACCATAGAATTTTAGTGATAAAAGGGGCCTAAGTGCGCTTATCACTTAAATGAGAAAACAGACCGGAAGAGACTGATGTGTAAGGTCAACTGACAATTTATATAAGACAATCAAAGTGCCCTCACATCTCTTATCTCATTTGACAGTAAGAATAATCCTATGACACGTGGAACTTAGGTGGTTTTTTTCAAGTGTTTTCTCATCAATGAGATTATTTTATCCCCACAACTCTATAAAATAGGAGAGGATGAGAATTATTCCCCGGGTTTATAGATATAGGCTCAGGGTCAGAGAGGGTAAGACACTTGCCTACGGTCCCACAGCATGTAAGGGACAGACCCAGTTCTAGAATTCATCTGTTTAGCTCTGGGTACTTTTTCTGTGTCACACTTAAATCAAATAGTGAATTTATGCTCAAGGACTTTCTACTTAAGTAATAATCTAAAGCAGTTTAGTAAACTGATCACTATTAAGGTTTTCAAATCGTACCATTGTAAGTTATGCATTATATTTGTCCTATACCAAAGACAAATATAGAAGCAATAGAATTTTAATTCACAGGAATAAATTTAAATAACAGAATTTGGGGAAAATAATTTAAACAGGTAAAATGAGATTAAATTTAGAGAATTTTAGATCTGGAAGAGATTATAAAATAAAAGGAATAATAATTCTCTTCTTAATGAGTAAGGAAATTTTGAGGTTCAGAAAATTGATATAATGTGTCTCAGATCCTATAGCTGGTCCATAGTAGAGACCAGACAAGAATATGGGTCTCTCAACTTCCTGTTGCCCTAGGACTTTTACTGTGGTGATTGAGAAACAATTTTCTGTGGGGTAAGACATTAAATGACCTTCTAAAAGATTCTGCAGCACCTCTGAGAGTGTGAGGAACACCAGCCATGGTGGTACTCAAGGTGAATTTTGGTGTCACCCAATATGGTGTGGGAGATCAAAATTAGCCACCGTGAAATACATCTCTTTACCTTGATTGTTTTCTCTGATGGACATTTGACCTCCCTCAAACTGTCTAAAGAATTTAACATAGAAGACCTGTTTCAGGAAAGAGCCACTAACACATGATGGCTGTCATCTAATGTAAAATAGATGTTACAATAGGAAAGGCACCAAGCCCCTCTTCTCAAAAATTCTGTCTCTTCCCGGCCACATTCTCTAGGTGGCCCTGTAAAGGGTTGTCAGACAAGCATTTACATTTATAAGAGAAATCTCCATTTGTAAAGGTATCTCCCTCTCTGTATTGAGAAGAGGTGGGGATGACCTCCTCTCTAGAAACTTATCAATGTGGAAGGTGAGGCCTGAAATCTGCATAATAACCTTACTCTTGTGTCCTGTGCTTTTCTCGTAATCTCCCATAACTGACACCCTCCACCCCCAATATCCTCCTTTGTCTTTAGCTGAAGATGGTATTTAAGGTGGTGGCTTTGGCCATTTTAGTGAGAAACTCCGTTTCCCTGGTTTCTCCCATGTATACGTGTTATTAAACTTGGTCTTATTTTCTCCTGCCAACCTGTATTTTAATTATTTGGCCAGCCATAAGAACCTTAAGTGAAAGGGTGGAGGGGGATTCTCCCTCTTCCCCAACGATGGAATTAGGTAACATTGATCCAAGCTCTGAGAAAGTAATTCTCTTTAATTTTTTTTTCAATTTTTCTGATTGCATTAGAGGGACAGTCTCTGTTGAATTCTAATCTGACCCTAACACCTCTCTAGCACTTGGTACTTTCCCTTCTTAGCAGAGTGTACAGGCCTCGGCTCAGAGCATTTGGTAGGCAAGAGTGCCTGGCTAGAATTTAATGGCATTGTTTTGTTTTCAATGTATATATTTTACATATATGACAAATGATAGTCATTTTCAGTTCATGAAATAAGCTAAGGTTTCTTTAAAACTTTACTCAGTTCTATTCAAAATTTATTCAAATAGAAATCTGTTGATTTATAAAAAAATTTTACGCACACAATAGTGCAGATTATGGTAATAGTACACAGATATGGCAAAAATCAGGATGCCGATGAATAAATGAAGTTGGAGAATTACTGCCATAAGAACTAGGTCCAAGGACATTGTCTGGGGCATGTTGAAGAGTGCACCATTTTGGCCTCAGAAGAATGCAGATTTGACTCCTAGTCCCACCACCAAAATTAGCTGTGTGACTTTGGGCTAGATACTTCATATCTCTGAGTCTGAGAGAGTCAAAAGTAAATAATATTTGCTTTGCAAGGCTGATGTGAGGATTAAGAAATATATACCACAAGTACAAAGCACAGTGCCCAGCTTTTGTAGGTGCTGGAGAAATGGTGGGTCTGAGGAGAGCTGAGCTTTGGGTAATTATGACTGAAAGGAGAGAAATGGAAGGATAGGCGAGAGCAATAAAGCGCCAAATGCAGCCTTAATTTTAATCTCCCATCTCCTCTTTTGTTTCTCCCCAACTGGCCAGGTAAGATCACAGCTGGCTAGGTATATCTTTGCTCCAGGAGGTCCGTTTGTGGCTTTCTGAAAAGGCAAACTATAATCCTTGAGGCTGCTTTGTCACTAGAAAACTGACTGCAGGTTCGCCTGATGGAAAAGCAGCCTTTAGGGCATGCTGGGAGGTGGATTCATTTGTTATTCCTGCGTAGGAGGCCTTAGCTTCTGGTTGTTAAGGAACAAACAAAAATATCCCTTAAAAAAATATGCTATGGTTTGGTGAATCTTGACATGTAATCCTGTGGTTCAGCCCAAAGAGAAAATCTTCATTAAACTTTCTGAGGTTTGCCCTGGTGGGCTGGAGTTTGTCCTGTGGGCTGTGGTTTCTTGATTTGATTTCTGAAAATATTGCGTTAAAATGTACTTATCTTGATTATTGAGTTTTTTGGCTCCTGCTTAAATTTTGCACCTGAGGCAAGTGCCTCACCTCCTCACCCTGGTCCTGGCCCTGCTCCCTGCTCCACGGTGACCAATGGCACCCCTGCCGTGTAGAGGAGGGATTGCAATTGCACTGTGCGGTCCCCTGGGAGGCCTAATGGTAAACATTCAAGAAAGGGATTTTTTGCTCCACATAAGCTGGACAACAGTGAAATAGCTTTCCTTATGCAGTGATGATTGCCCTGACATTGTGAGAGCACAACCCAGATTAGGTGACTTCATACAAGGAGGCTGAGGGTGGGCGGGGGATTTATGCATTGAGTGGGAGGTTAGGATGGAAGACCTTCACTTATAATTTGGACATGGCATGAATTGAATCCGTTCATTCAACAAATATCATTCAGAGTGTCAGCACTATGCTAGACAGTGATTGTGAATACAAACGTAAAGAGACCATGTGGCTGTCCTCAGGAGTTCCCATGTCTTAGTGTGAATGTGGCAGGGGTAGACTTAACTGACTCCAATAAAGTAGCTAGCATAAATTGAATGGAACTATGTCCAAGGCACTGTTGCTGGGTGCTTCACATGCATTATCATATATTTGTTATTGAAATAAAATGTACATAGAGTGAAATCTCCAAATCTTGTGTGCAATTTGATGTTTTGATAAATATATGTATATATATATACCTATGTAACCATGCTTCCAATCAAGATATAGCTAGAGAACATTTCCTTCACTCCTGTAAGTTTCTATGTGCCCCATGCCAGTCGATCTCCATTCCCTCAGAGGCAACTCCTGCTTTGCTCTCTAACCCTGTATATTAGTTTTGCATGTTCAAAAACTAAATATATGTGAAATCATACAACGTATTAGAATTTGAGTCTGGCTTCCTTAACTTAGAATAGCATGCTTTTAAAATTCATCCATATTATTGCAGGTTTCATTAGCTTGTTTCTTATTGCTGAGTAGTTTTCCATTGTATGAATATACCACAATTTTTTTATCCAGTCACCTGCTATAGATAGCTATTTCCAGTTAGGAGATGTTACAGATGAAATTGCTTTGAACATTTTTTGTACAAGTGTTTTGGTTGATATGGGTTTTCTTTTCTGCTGAGTCATGAGGTAGGTCTGTATTTAACTTTTTAAGAAACTGCCAAATAGTTTTCCAAAGTGGTTGGACCATTTTATACTCCCCCTAACAATACATGACAGTTCCAGTTGGTCCACATCCTTGCCAATATTTGGTGTTGTTGGTTTTTTTAATTTTAGCCATTCTAGTGGGTGTGTAGTAGTATCTAAATGTGTTTTTTCTTTTAAAATTATGTTTTAAATTTATATATAAGAAAGTTGACTTTTTACTGGTGTATAGTTCTATCAGTCTGTATAACCACCCCCAGCCCCACAATGAGGATACAGAACAGTTCTATCACCTGAAAAAACTTTCTCATGCTGTGCTATCATAGCCAAACCCTCCTCTCACTTGAACCCTGGCAAACACTGATGTGTTCTCCTTCCTTATAGTTTTGCCTTTTCCAGAATGTCATATAAATGGAATCATATATTTAACTTTTGACACTAGCTTCTCTCACTTAGCATAATACCTTTGAGATTCATCTGCGTTGTTGCATCTATCAAGAGTTTTTCTTATTATGAATGAAGCTGCTATAAGCATTTTTGTAGAGATTTTGTGTCTACGTAAATTTTCATTTCTCTTGGGTAAATATCTAGGAGTAGGATTACTGGAAACATATGGTATGTGTATGTGTATGGTAAGTGTATGTTTAACTTTATAAGAAACTGCCAAATTCTGCTGCAAAAGAGTCGTACCATTTTGCATTCCTACTAGTACTCCATGAGAGTTGTAGATGTTCTGTGTTGTAGGTTGCACTGTGTCCCCCAAAAAGATATATTGACATCCTAACCCCTGGTGCACGTGAATGTGACCTTATTTGGAAATAAGGCCTTTGCTGGTATACTCAAGTTAAGATGAGGTCATACTAGAATACAGTGGGCCCTCAATCCAATGACTGGTATTCTTATAAGGAGAGAGAGATTTGAAGAAACACAAATAGGGGAAGACAGCCATGTGAAGATGGAGGGAGAAATTGGAGTGATACAGCTACAAGCCAAGGAACACCAAGAATTGGCAGCAATGACCAGAAATTAGGAAGAGGCAAGGAAGAAATCTTCCTGAGAGCTGTCAGAGGGATCATGTCCCTGCTGACACCTAGATTTTGGAATTCTAGCCTTCAGGCTGTGAGAGAACAGATTTCTGTGTTTTAAACCACCGAGTTTGTGGTAATTGTTACGGCAGTCCTAGGAGACTAATACACTCCACATCCTCCCCAGCATCTTTTTCTTTTTTCCTTTTTTTTTGGGAGGAGGGATGTTATTCTAATAGACATGTAGTAGAATCTTATTGTAGTTTTAATTTGCATTTTCCTAGTGGCTAATGATGTTGAGTATCTTTCCGTGTGCTTACTTGCCATCCATATGTCTTCTTTGTCAAAATGTCTATTCAAATCTTTTGCTCAATTTAAAAAAAATTGGCTTGTTTACTTTTATTGAGGTTTGAAAGTTCTTTGTATGTTCTGGGTAAAAGCCCTCTGTCAGATTTGTGTTTTGCAAATATTTCCCACAGTCTTGTGGTTTGTCTTTTCATTCTCTTAACAGTGTCTTTTGCAGAGCAGAAGTTTTGAATTTTGATGAAGTCCAATTTATCAATTTTTTTCTTTTATAAAAAATCATGATTTTCATGTTGTATCTAAGAAATCTTTGACTAGCTCAAGTCATAAAGATCTTTTCCTATATTATAGTTTAAAATTTAAATCTATGATTCATTTGTCTTTTAAAGTAATTAGAAGATCAACATCTAGCTTTCATTTTGACCCACATATTTACTATTTCTTGTGTTCAGTATTTCTATAAATCTAAGGTTTCATTCAATGTCATCTATCTTCAGCATGAAAAACTTCCCTTGCCACTCGTATGAGCAGGCCTGCTGGCAATTAATTCCCCCGACTTTTACTTATCTGAATAATGTTTTTTATTTTACCTTAAGTTTTGAAGAAGATTTTCACTGGATATAGATTTATAGGTTGACAGTTTTATTTTCCTCATAACTTTAAAGATGTCATTCTGTTGGCTTCTGGTGCTTCTATTCTCTTTGATGAGAAATCAGCCATCATAATTTCTTTTTCTTTTCTTTTTTTTTGTGAGGAAGATTAGCCGTGAGCTAACATCTGTGCCAATATTCCTCTTCTTTTTGCTTAAGGAAGATTGTCCCTGAGCTAATATCTGTGCCAATATTTCTGTATTTTTTAAATATATGGGATGGCATCACCGCATGGCTTGATGACTGGTGCGTATGTCCGCGCCCGGGATCCGAACCCACAAACCCTGGGCCACCAAAGTGGAGCATGCAAACTTAACCACTACGCCACCCAGCCAGCCCCCATGATAATATTTTTATCCTCTGTGTAATGTGCCTTTTGTCTCTAGTTGTTTTTAGGATTTCTCTCTTTATCTTTCACTTCAGCAGTTGGACTCTGATATGTGGTTTTCTTTGTATTGATCCTTCTTGGGGTTTGCTGTGATTTTTTTTTATCTCTAATTTGACCTATTTTACAATTTTGGGGGAATTTTTCAGTCCTTATTTCTTCATATGTTTTCTTCATTTTTCTCTTTCATCTCTTTATGAGACTCCGATTACATACGTTTTAGACTGCTTGATGTTTTCTCACAGGTCACTGAGGCTCTGTTCATATTTTTCCCAATACTTTTCTCTCATTTCTTAAAATTGATAATTTCTATTCATCTCCTTTCCAGTTTGCTAACTCTTTTGCCCATAGTTTCCATTCTGCTGTTAATCCCATTCAATGAATATTTCATATCTAATATTGCATGTGTCAGTGCTGGAATTATCACTTGGTTTTTTTCTTAAATTTCTGTTTTTTTTTTTTTTTTCTGCTGAGGAAGACTCACCCTGAGCTAACATCTGTACCAGTCTCCCTCTATTTTCTGTGTGGGTTGCTTCCACAGCATGGCTGATGAGTGGTGTATGTCCGTGCCTGGGACCTGAATCTGTGAACCTGGGCCACTGAAGCAGAGCTCCTTGAGCTTAACCACTGTCCCACGGGGCTGGTCCCTTAAATTTTTCCTTTGGTAATCCTCTCCCTTCATTCATTATGACTCCTTTTTTCCTTTGAGTTTTTGAACACATTTCTTATTTGCATTAAAGTTCTTGTCTGATAATTACATCTGGGATATTCTGGGGGTCTGTTTCTCTTGCTTGCCTTTTCTCTTGACTACAGGTCACATTTTTCTTTTTCTTCTCACATAGAGTAATATTGGATATTGAGGATGGTACGTTGTGGATACTCTATATTTTTAAGATTTTCCTCTATCAGGATTTGTTCTAGCAGGCAGTTAAGCTACTGAGTGATCATGTTGAACTCACGAAGGATTGGTTTTATACGTTTTTAGGGTATGTATGTTTCTGTTTTGCTCTTAGCCCTAGGGAGAATCCCTTAATCCTGAGAAATAGTCTTTACTGTATGTTATAGCCTTTCTGGAGCATTAATGGGAAGCTCAAGGAATTTGTCAAACATTTCTAACATGGTGTGTTTAAACCCCCAAGTGCTGGCTCCTCTGAAGTGGGCAGTGGCTGAAATCTCACTTTAGGCCCATGGCCTTCACTGTTGATTTCTGCTGGGTTCCTTGAGTCTCCTCTCACATGTCTTATTCTGGAGTTGGCCAAAGATTTGAGAGTTGTTCGCCCTTGGATTTTGGTGCTTCCTCTGCCATATGTTCCTTCTTTCCTGGATTTTCTCCATCAATTTTCAGCCGCTCTGGTAGCATCGAAATCCTCTGCACCTTTATCTAATAAGACTGCAGCTTTCTGCTTCAGTACTACCCAATCTGTACCGTGTGGACCAGAGAATGCCCTCAGCAAAAAAGCTAAATAAACATGCCTCTTGCTGCATGTAGTTTCCTTCTTTCATGGATAGAGGACACTCCAATTTCTACCTGATTTGATTATGCTCAGTGCCTTAAAATAGTTATATTTTTTAAAAAATATTTCATCCATGGTTTATTATTATCATCTGTAGCTGGGTTAGTCCAATACAAGCTACTCTATTATAACTATAATTAGAACTTCTCTCTATTCTATGAGTTATTATACTTTTCCTCATAATAGAAGAATAATTAGCAGTTATTGTTACCACTATTTTCCTGATGAGCAAAATAAAGCTAAGAGAGATTAATTTACTTTCTCAAAGTTATCCAGCTTGCAAGCGGTACAGAGTCTGACTTTCAGCCCTGTGATTTTAGTTACAAATCTACAGTATTGGGCATTATGGTAATTCATGTTAGAGAAAGGAAATATCATGTAACCTCAGGGGAAAACTCAGCATGCTGGTAGTAGGCACGTCTTCTGTTTATTTGGTCTGTACAACAGCCAAAGAGGGAAGTTATTGCAGTGATCAGATATTTGACTCATGCTGGTGATGATAACACATACACGCAGCTTGCAGCCCTGGTGTCTTCCTGATTTCACCTACTGGGCTATGTTAGGTCATTGGTCCTTCTATCAGAGGAAGGACTGCTTACCAGGCAGATGAGGCAGCGTTAGGTGACCCATAGGCGGAATGCGATTGTGCAGTCATCTAACAGAAAAATAAGTCCTGGAAGAAAGAAAAAGACTTTGAAGATAGTATAGCTAAGATATTAGCTGCCATAACAAAATACCAGAGACTGGTTGGCTTATACAATAGAAATTTATTTTCTCATGGTTCTGGAGACTAGAAGTCCAAGAACAAGGTTCTGGTCAATTTGATCAATTTGGTTTCTGATGAGATCTTGCTCCTTGACTTGCAGATGATTGTCTTCTTGCTATGTCCTCATACGGACTTTCCTTAGTGCATGTTGAGAGACAGAGAGCTTTGGTGTCTCTCCCTCTTTTATAAGGTCACCAATCCCAGAGGACCAGGGTCCCACCCTCATGACCTTGTTTAACCCTAATTTACTTCCAAAGGCCACAACTCTAAAAGCCATCACATTGGGGGTTAGGGATTCAACATATGAATTTTGGGAAAGATACAATTCAGTCTATAACAGCTAAACACTGGTGTCCCTATAATGTCTGAAACGACTGAGGTCACACAGATAGAGGTAGAGCTGAGAGAGATTCTCAGGCATCTTACCTTGCCCAGTGTTTTTCCACTGAAGGGTAGTCCTTTGGCTGAGTTTGTCAAGGAGGGCTCTTGTTTTCTTCACCTGTTAGGTAGTCAGGAGACTTGTGAAAGAATTACCCTTGCGTATGAGAAGATCAAGCAATTATCTACTTAAAATAATTTGGCATGCCCCAAATATCCTAAAATATCCCTCACTCAGTTGCCTGAAACTTCCACCATGAAAGAAATTCCACTGGATAAATGCATGGCCTTTAATAGCATAGATAGCTTGATTAGAGGTAAGTCATTTAACATTTTAGTGTGAATTATTTGATGTAATCCTTTCTGATATGAGAGCTTCTATGGGTAAGGACTAATGAGTAAACCTTTCACCATATGTATTCTCTTCATTAAGTCATTAACTTGAATCTCATTTTCCTCATCTGTCAAATGAGGATAATGATGGCTTGAATTTCTTAGTTGCTACACAGAGCAATTGAGACAATGTACCTAAAGTTTGTACTAGAGTATCAGACACATTGTAACTTCACAATGAGAGATAGCAGCTAATAATTAATAATGATGATGATTATTAAAGATAATAGTATCTGAACTATGGGGCACTGATGCTATTAGGAAGACTATTTGGGGCCTTTTGGGTATTCAGGGACTGATATGAATATATTGAGAACATGGGATCCATGAGGGAAAAATAGAGTCATATAGAAAGAGGAGGAAAATAGGAGCACCAAAAAATAGATTGGAAAGACAACCCACAGAATAAGAGAAAATATTTGTAAATCACATTTTGATAAAGGGTTAACATTCAAAATATATAAAGAACTCCTACAACTCAACAACAAAAAAATAACTCAATTAAAAAGTTGGGCAAAGAATTTGAATAGGCATTTCTCTGAAGAAGATATACAAATGGCCAGTATCACAGGAAAAGATGCTCAACATCACTAATTATTAAGAAAACAAAAATCAAAACCACCATGAGATAGCACGTCACACCCACAAGGATGGCTGTTATTGAAAAAAACAAAACAAAAAATGAGAAACTGATAAGTTTTGGAGAGGATGTGGAGAAGTTGGAACCCTCATGCATTGCTGGTGAGAACGCAAAATAGTTCATCTACTGTGGAAAGCAGTTTAGTGGTTCCTCAAAAGTTAAACATAGAATTATCATATGATCCAGCAATTTCACTCTTAGGTATATACCCAAAAGAATTAAAATCAAGGACTCCAACATATTCTTGTACACCCGTGTTCATAGCAGCATGATTCACAATAGCCAAAAGGCAGAAACAACCCAAATCTCCATCATCAGATAGATGGATAAAGAAAATTCAGTGCATACATACAATGGAATATTATTCAGCGGTAAAAAGGAATGAAATTCTGACATATGCTGCAAAATGGAGTTTCTATCCCCTAAACTCATGAGCCTTGGAAACATTATGCTAAGTGAAATCATCCAGATACAAAAAAAAGATATTAAAGATTCTACTTATATGAGGTACCTAGAATAGGCAAATTCATAGAGTCAGAAAATAGATTAGAAGTTACCAGGGCCTGGGGGGAAAGGAGAATGAGGAGTTACTATTTAATGGGTACAAAGTTTCTGTTTGGGATCATGAAAAAGTTCTGGAAATGAATAGTGGTGATGGTTGTGCAACGTTGTGAATGTATTCAATGCTGCTGAACTGTGCACTTAAAGATGGTTAAAATGGTAAATTTTATGTTGTATACATTTACCGGAATAACAAATGTTTTAAATCATAGTTTGGAAATGCAAGCATTGAATTTATCTGCACAGTTTTGCCTAGGAGTGGTATAAAATTATTCAAAATTTGGATTCCTATTTACAAGATGAAATTATAAGAGGCTCAAGATAGCAATACAGCATATCAGGATAACCTAGCAGAGAAGGGGGAGGCCAGTACTCACACTACGTGTCGTTGGTATACACATTGAGTCTTGGTATCTAAGAGGTTGGTGTTATCAATAAACCAATAAAGCAGATGTTTTTGAGCTTCTACTCTGTGTCAACCGCTGTCCTAAGTACTCCTGGGGATTGTCTATAGAAATCTAAACCCCAATTCCTAATCTCAAGGATTTTACAATCTGATTGGGAACAACAGTTTAATCACATATAAAATGACTTTTGAGAAATGCAAGATTAAAAATTTAAGAGCTGGTGGACGGCCCCGTGGCTTAGCGGTTAAGTGCGCACGCTTCCCTACTGGCGGCCCGGGTTTGGATCCCGGGCGCGCACTGACGCACCGCTTGTCTGCCCATGCTGAGGCTGCGTCCCACATACAGCAACTAGCAGGATGTGCAACTATGACATACAACTATCTACTGGGGCTTTGGGGAGAAAACGGGAAAAGGAGGAGGCTTGGCAATAGATGTTAGCTCAGGGCCAGTCTTCCTCAGCAAAAAGAGGAGGATTGGCATGGATGTTAGCTCAGGGCTGATCTTCCTCACAAAAAAAAAAAAAAAATTAAGAACTGGGTTGGGCGATTTAAAACTATGAAGTAGGTGAGATTCACCAGGGGCTAGTGATGTCTGGGAAGGTTCTGACTTTGAGTGAGGTCTTGGTTTGGGCTAATGTGTTGATAAGCCTGACAAGTGCCGGATCTGCTGCATTGTTGACGATCTCCTCATGCATGCTGAGCTGTTCAGGGCCCTGTGGTCCCAGCAAGAGGCTAAAGGGTTTATCAAAGCTCCCCATGAAAGCTCTACTAACTGGATTAGCTGCTAACGTGGTTTGAGGCTTTGAGTGAGATTAACCCCAATTGTAGTGAATTAGTTTCTCTTTCTTATCCTCTTCCTTCCTTTCCCTATAACGAGACTATTAGGCAGAGCCAGGTGAAACAGTGGGTACAATACCTAGGTTTAGTTTCTTTGAGTTAAAGGAATCTGGGGGAAAAGTTTATTAAGTGACCGTTGCCTGGTTTTTACACCCTGTGGGCTTCAGTTCGGTGGTGAGGAAACCTAACCTCTCAACCTTTCATCATGAGTTTCTCTATCCTCTAACGTCATAGGCTCAATTACTCTCTAGTATCCCTGAATATTTAAGTGGGGACTGGAGGCCAAAAAGACAACTCCACGTAGTCCCAATGTGGAGGCTACAGAATTGCTCTTTATGAGGCTAGTTCAAGGTGGTTTAACCAATGAGATCCATTTCTAGAGAGTTTTCCAAGTTCTTGAGGGTACAATCATGGCTTCATTGATGGAGAATTGTCAGTGGAACTTTCTCATCTTCTCCCGCCTTTTTCTCTTTTACTCTCTCTTGTTCTTGTTCCTTCCATGTTAATTGGGTATTGCTAAAAGATTAAAGCTGAGTTCTGGGTATACAAAAATGAATAAAAAGCTCATAGCTGAATCTTAATAAACATTTTCCAAACTGAACTGAATGGATAAACAATATTCTCTTGCTGTTGGGAGCCTCCGCCTGGCGTTTAAGTCTGGCCTTAAAATGGCCCCACTTACTCTTTCATACTACATCTGCCCCAAGTATCCTCTAATCCAAAGATGTCCATCTCATTTCTTAAACACAGCATGAGCATTCCACACTCCACGTTTGACATACTGATCTCTCTATGTGGAATCCCTTTCCTCTCTCCCTATCTTTCTCTCTCTCTCTCTTTTTTTTTTTGTGAGCAAGACCGGCCCTGAGCTAACATCTGCCAATCGTCCTCTTTTTTTTGCTGAGGAAGACTGGCCCTGGGCTACCATCCATGCCCATCTTCCTCCACTTTATATGGGACTCCTGCCACAGCATGGCCTGACAAGCGATGTGTCAGTGCACGCCCGGGATCAGAATCAGCGAACCCCGGGCCGCCGCAGCAGAGCGGGCGCACTTAACTGCTTGCGCCACCAGGCCGGCCCCTCTATCCCTATCTCTTAACCCTTCAAATCCCATCACCTTCCTAGACAGTTTTTCAAGTATTACTCTAGATCCTATAGTTTTTTCCACCCTCTGCCTCCATCTCATTCTCTGTCCTCCGTTAACGATTCAGGTACACTCAACAGACTTTATCCCCCACTCCTGGCCAATGCTACTAAACTAGAATACGTTTCCATGTGTGTTTGTCTCTGTCTGTTTCGATATCATTGGGAAACTTTATTGGCTTTTCTCCACATCGCCACACACTGAATGATTGCTTTTGCAGTTTGTCAGGTCTTTGTTGGGCACCAAATCCCAGTATTGCCTGAAGTGATTTTCAGAAGCTCTTCCTATAATTCCCCCAAATTTTCAGTTGGCATAGATACTCAGTCTCAGCTCTGGTTCAGTCTGTGTCTAGGGTTTCTGAGTCAATCTCTGACTGAGATCTGGAGTTAAATCATTACAGTAAATACATACAAAAATGTAATTAGTTGACTTTTTGTCTGTGTTTGTCTTGCATGGATATTTTGTTAATTACCACACCCCTAAAGTGCCACATAGTAGGCACTTTAATAGTTGTTGAATAAAACTTAATGAATGGCTTAACTCTGTGGTCAGGATTAGGGCCCAGTATTGGCTGAAGTGAAGGCTAATTCTGTGCCCGAGGTTAGATGGCAGTCTGTGGCTAGTTTTAGGAGTAAGTCTGATTGTTTGTGGCTGAGGTCAGGTTTTATTCCTTGAGTGGGAGCAGGGCATAGTTTGTGGTCATGCTCAGGACTGCGTGGGAGGCTAGGGCTGGGAGTCAGTGCCTGATCAAGGGGCACAGTAGGCAAACTGATCCAAATGGGCTCAAATTCTTGATCTCAGGCTGGTAGTCGTTGAGTGCTTAACCCCAGCATTAACTACCCACTGGGAATGGGAAGTTCAACACAGGGGGAATCTCCTAGAACACATACCTAATTTCAACCTAGAGCAGTAGATGGATGCTATGACATTTATAGCACCTACCGCATGGACTTCAAAAGTAGTATTCAACTGAATTTTAGGTAAGGGGATTTCCGACTTCATCATCTATCGAAGGCTTCATTTCACAGTTTGGAAAAGAATGGACTAATTTCAAGTCTTGGAATAGGGATTATCCTGCAGTGATGGTTGGGCAGCAAAGGAGTTGATGAATTAGGATTTTAAGTTGTTCAGTGGTCCCACATGCTCACTTGCTCTCTGTCCTAGTTAGCTGTTGGTCCCTGGCACCTCTACTGGGGTGTCTCTCTGACTCTGCTGCTGTGTCTATCTTGAGTTCCTCTGTCTGTCTGCCTCACTGTCCCTCTCCAGTTTTCTGTTGCCCTCTCCTGGTTTTTAGCAGTCACCTTGCTGGGTTCTTGCTGAGGCAGCACTGCTCCCAAACGATTAATAACTTGGAAAATGGCTCTGAGTCTGGTGATGGATTAATCCCGGTGGAGAAGGAATAACTAGGAGGCCAGATGCCTTGGAAAGGAAATGACACTGAAAGCTCTTTACTCAGATCTGGACAAATTTTATCCCCTACCTAGATCACTACTTGGATATACAGAACCTCTTCTCTCACTGTCGCGCCGTCCTATAGCACCTCAGCTTCCAGAGTTCTGTTACTATTTCATGATCAAAATTTACCAGTGTAGGGTCCTATACTCTAATTTCTCCTCTGAGCCAAAATTTACCAGTGTAGGGTCCTATGCTCTAATCTGTCCTTGAACCAAAAGAGCCAGGTTTTGATCTTAGATTTGTCATAAATCAGCTGTTATACTTTGCACAAGCCATTTAATCTCTCTATTTTTTTTTTACAACAAACTTACAAGCTCAATTTACTTACTGTCTTAAAATCAAGTTCACTGTCATGAAATTTTTGTTCAGAAACAAAAGTAAAATACAACAAAGACCTCAGTTTCTTTATCTGTATAATGGGAACAATAGTCTGTGAGGATTAGAGGAGGTGATAAATTTATCAATGCTTTGTAAACTGAAAGGTTTTGTGCAAAGAAATAAGAATGATTTTTAAGGATCCTCCTGTATATATTATTTTCATCTTAGAAGAGGGATTTCAATATGACAACTTGGAGTCATGCATGATATGGGCATTGCAGGTACTAGGACAGATCAGGGGGATACATATTTGGCTGGGATGATGGGCATTTTTCAGGCATTTTTTATTGGAAATTGATTTTTGCCTACATGTGTAGATATTCCCTCTCTTGGATGAACACAAATACACACTTATTCATGTGTGTGTGTGTGTATACATATGTATATACATATATATATGCAAACACAATGCAAATTTATACATGACAAAGGGAGTAATTTGAGAAAAGAATTTTTTTATCTTGCCTTGCAAATTACCATGATTATCAATGAGCCACTTTTTTTTGCTAGAAATTATATTTTATTATCATTAATAATATGTGTTGTTATTTAATAGAAGGAAATACAGGCATATTTGATTCTGCTCTGTTATTATTCTCCATGAACCTATTATGAGCAAGATGTTTTGCCCATACTTATTGACTCATCACCTTGAATGAGGAGCCCATGCCACATAGGAAGCCTTTCATCCTTGTCACCCATTATTTTGGATGAGGAATCTTTCTCAGAAACTTCATTCAGCTAATAGTTTTGGAGCACCTACAATATTGCCATTGGGAATCAGCTAGAAGAAGATAGACATACTCTCTGTCCTCATGAAGCTTAACTTTGCCATTCTGACTATTTGCTAGGTGACGTTCTAGCCCTGTGAATGAGTGGTAACCAAGACAGACAATGTCCCTGTTCTCATGGAGACAGACAATAGACAAATAATCAAAAATATATCAAGTAAGTTCCATAAAGAGAATCAAATAGGATGATGAAGTAGAGAGTGCCTAGACGGCGACTATGGATGGTGTGGTCAACAAAGGCCACCTGTGAGGGTGTGACGTTTAAGCTGAAGCTTGGATGGCAGGAAGGAATAAGACACGCAAAGATTTAGGACAAGGAAAAACCAAGAGAAGTTCAGTGTAGCTGGAGCCTTATGGGCAAGCAGAAGGGTAGGAGAAGATGAGATTGATAAGGTTAAAATTGTCTAGGAGGCTGTTTGATTCTAAGTGCATCAGGAATCCACTCATTTTAAACAGTAAAGTGATATGCTTTAATACATGTTTTAAAAAGATCAGTACCTTTAAAAAGATCAGAATCAGTAGTAGATTCTGCCGCTCCGTGGACAATGGTGTATAGGATTGAAGTGACAGCAAATTCAGGGAGACATGCTAGGAGGTATTTCAGTAGTCTAGGCAAGAGATGTTGGAGGTTTGGACTGGGTTAGTAGTAGCGGAGGTGGAGAGAAGGGGAAGAATTCAAGGTATACGTCAGATTTAGTGGAAAATTGGATGTTGGGATTAAAGGAAAGAAGAGGAATTGCTGTCATTCTATTTCAATGTGTTTACTCATCTCTATTTATAAACTGGAAGCTTCTTCAGGTCAGAACCTGGTTCTTTAAATATTCCTTGCACTTAGCACAATTTGGTATAATGGGTGTATGTTGAATGAATAAGTAAATGCATGCATGCATATATACAACAATGCAAGTAGTAACAAATTATGTTGAAGAAAGTTATCCTTTTCATACTTTAATAAGTCCTATATTTGTATTTGATATGCATTTTTTTGCTTATTTTTCCTCTTTGTAACTGAGTTTTAATAACACCAAAGCAGCGAGATGATAATTATATTAAAGCCAACTATCCCATGACTGATCAGTAGTGATTTAAAAGCCTCAAACAGTGGTAACTTTACTTCACCAAGGCAGATTCAATGAACTTCATCTTCCCTTTGCCTTTTACCCTGTTAAAGCCTGTTTCTTCCAGCAGCCTAGCTTGTGGGCACAGGCCAGTTGTAATTGATAAAACCAATTGCTCATTGAGAAATGAGGGCGAAGCAATCAAGACTGGAGATTTGAGCTGCAAGTTCCATTAAGTCAGACTTATGCAAAGACTCCTCAGCTTAGGGAGCTAGGCTCATCGAGCAGGGTATGGATGGAGGAACATTCAAATTGGAGCTGCTTTTCCATAGCTTTTGGAAAACTGCTGATTCATCTTCTAAATGAGGCCAGATCAAAAGCAAAGGTGAAGCAACTTTCTCAGGCATTTGCTCCAGGGAAGGAATGGCCAGAGAGTCTGGCCTTCCACGTAGAAATAAAGTGGATTGTATGTTGTATCGTCTCAGGGGACCACAAAAACCCTACTGACTGCCTGTGGCCCTGCCAAGAACCTTGAAATGTGCATTTCTTCCTTCATTTAAAGCATCAAAAATTCTCTTGGAGATGCTAATGTTATGATGAAGTTGGATTAGATGATCTACTGTCCAAGTCAATGCTGATATTTTAGGATATTACAATTCTTAATCTCTGAACAGAAGTCTATGGAACTGTAGACCTTTCTTCAAGTTAAAGCCAGGCACAGGCTAATAAATCCATTCCAAGTTTTCCCAGTCCTAGTCATGGTTCTTCCACTGCCATGGTCCTGAAACAAATGCTCCAGCCAGAGGAAGAAACCTGGTCTTCCTGAGATGTTGGAGCTGGTAGCACATTGGAGGGCAGCTAAGTTTATTCTTTATGTGTCCATTAATTCCAGTGTTCCTTCACAAAGCATTTCTCAAACGTCCCAGCTGTTCATATGGGAATATCTAGGCCTAGAGGAAAGAAAAGGACTTGCCTGAAGGTAGCCATTTGGTGGCAGATCCAAGATGAGATAGAATCTGGACCTCTTAATTCTGTCCCCCTTTCCCAATGCTTACACAAAGCAAAAAATGCCCCTTTGTTTAATTCACAATTTCATCATGATGTAACCATCCTCCTAATCACAGAACAACAAGATGCTAGCCCTATGTTAATGAAAAAGAAGCCATTTTCTAGTTCCCAGTCATTGGCTGCATGCAAGCTTGGCGAATTGGAGGTAAATCATCTTTATTTATGTGTGGTAGGTTCAGGAACATCAGAGTAGGAAGCAGTTGAGACTCATGAATCTGAAGCTGGCTAATTCAAATTGAAATGCATTCCACGGAACTGTGAAGAAAGAGTTTGCTAAGGCAGTCAACATCACATCTAATTTCAGGACTCTCCCTTCTCTACAGCTTTTTAGAGCAATTTCACACCAAATGAGAAGACTAGCCCAAATTAGGAAATACAGAGACTTGCAGTTTTCCATTATCTATGAAAACCAGTCTAAGTAAGAGTTGCCTAGTGGATATCTTTAGTTAATTTCATTGAAGTAACAGATGGGAATGATATGGAATTAACATTTAATTAAAAATATAAATGCATGCTTCTAATTTCTGTAAGAATGTTTGAAAAATAATTTTCTCTAAGGTTTCTTAAACATTTCCTCTGAATATGTTAAAATACTAACTTGTTTAATAATCTTTGCTTTTATGTGGGAGGCATTTTAGCTTATGACTTAAGTTGAAGTCAGAATGATCCTGTTCCAACAATTACAAGCAATACAGCCCTCGGACATTTTACCAATATTGTGGAGCCCTAGTTTTCTCAATAGTAAAATGGGCATACTAATACCAACTTTGTAGGATTGTTGTAAGATTTTAATCAGGCAATACATGTTAAGTGTTTAGAGCAGGGCCTCTCATATAGGTGTGAAACAGTGCTCAGTGAATACTAGCATGACTATTATATTTATTAATACTAATATTAGACATTTCAGATATTGGCGTCCCACTTTCAAACTATTGCAAATTTTATATTAGCAAAAGATGGCAAAAGCTAAGTAAGCAAATGATACAATCACTGTAAATATTGTTAATGGTGAGCCTTGTTGACCTTAGCAGACACAAATCTGAGTCTTTAAGGGAGAGACTAGATTCTCATTCCCAGCAAAGCCTTCATGAATTTTAAATTACTTGAAACTACCCACTTGAAAGGACATGAGTCCCTCATTGACATCTTAGGCCATTATTTTGATATATGGTTCCTTCCAAAACTCTATCTCGGTATATAAGCTATGTTCCAGCCAGGCTGCAGGCTAGTCACACTCTCACTCTATTGACTTGCCAAGGGGAATTATTTATTTGGCACCAATAATATGCTCTGTACTGTATGGTACTTGGTGATAATAATAGCCTCTGTTTGTTTGGTACCTTTCCTCCAAGGAGTTGAGAGGACATTCAGATACACAGGGAAGGATAAGCTGCCTTATTGCTCCTCCTAACTTATAGCACCTGACCTCTTACAAATCACTTTGGGTTGGTGATGGTGTTGAGATGTACATTGGAGAAAATGACAGTGGGAATGAAAAAGAACAGAGGAAGAGAAAGAAAGGAGAAAACTGAGGAGTAGGGCAAAGACAAATAATGAAAGAGTCCTAATTTCATTGTCGTAGGGAGGCAAGAAGCATCTTTGAGTAATGTTACAGGGAAGCTGCAGAGTAAAAGATACCTCACAAATATGCCACCCTTATTTCCCCCTGGGAGCCAAATCCTCATCATGGCCTTCAAGGATAGCCACAGCTAGGTTCACCCAACCTCAATAACCTTTTCTCTTTTGTCCCCAATCTTGGCTGAGTTAGACCACCAACTCTCAGGGCCTAGAATTTCCATCTTACAAGGAAAACTTGAATTAAAATGAACTCCAAAATAACTCATCATAATCTCTGATGATAAAGTTTCAGCATTGGGAAGGATGAGAGTGGGGGACACCAGTCTTGTCACCTCCCCAAGCAGTAATCCCTTCTGAAATAGGTGAGATAGTTGATTCTCAAACAACCTTGGTTATGGTTAGCTCAATACCTCATGAGATAAACCATCCGAGCATTGAGAAGTTCTGGCTGTAAGAAAGGTCTTTATGTTTTCTTGAAATCTGTTGGTTTTTCTCTAATGGCTAGTATTACAGAGGACTTACTAGCCATTGTTCTGTGTGCTTTATGTACATAATTTCCAAGCCTCCCAATAATTTGGAAAGATAGATATTATTACCCTCCTTTCTTTAAACAGGAGAAAATAAGACTCAGGAAGTTTAAATGGCCTGTCTGAGCTCACAAAGCTTGTAAGTGCTGGAGCCGTGTTCAAAGCCAAGTCTGTTTGATTCTGTAACCTATTCTCTTTCCACTTCTTAACTGATGGCGTTCCCTTCCTTTTCAGCTTTCAAAGCCCCACTTACTTTTAAGGTTACCTTAAATCCCAATTCTTCTATGAAACCTTTTTTGACTACCCTGTCCTGGGGTGTTCAACTTTCTATTAAGAGCCATTACAGTAATTTAGTTCTATAAAATTCTTATGGTAGTTACTCTGTAAGATCATGCATCGTGAGATCTCTTCTACTGTAAACTTAAACTTTATTTGATTATTGTTCGATTATTTAGAATCATGGAATACCAGAAGGGGAAGGAACATAAGAAGTAATAAAAATGACAATAGTTGGTCGTTATACGAGTATTTACTCTGAACTATTACTCTAAGTGATGTACTTGCATCAATTCATTTAATCTAAACAAAACCTTGTGAAGTATGCACATATATTATTCCCCCTTTACAAATGAGGAAATGGAAATACAAAGAAATTAGTTAATTTTTCCATGGTTAATAGCTACAGGTTCAGTCAGTTAAATCCAAAAGGCTTTGAAATGGAAAGTTTTTTAAAAAAATTTATTTGTCAGCAAAACCTGATCAGACGTGAACTGATTTTATGGCAAAGCTGATCTGACCTGAGATCAGACTATTTATAATTATCTCACTTAATGTTAATATTCATGTGTTTTGCTGTGTTTAATTATTGAGTACTGCTCTAGACTTGCTAGGGATAGGGGTGTGGTATATAATATTTGTATATTACTTTCCTAACCCTGCCCGTCCCCGCTAATCCTATATTTGGAAACACATCTGGCCCTAAAGGCTTTTGCAGCAAGGATTTAGATATGTAGTTAGTGGTAAAAGAGCCATGTTCCAAATCAGGCTATTAGATACCAGAGCCTGGGTTCATAGAGACTACATTAACTTTTCTAACACTTCCACACAAAATATAAGAAAACCAAAAGTCAAGGAAGATCAGCGACTTGATTAATACTTTATAAGTGGTAAAATATATATTTGCCATATCTTAGGAATCTTTCAAATGGGATACTTTTTCTGTGTTCATATGTTGTCTCCCAACTGAACTCTTAGCTCTTTGGGGACAGAGGCGGTACCTGAGACACAGGCATTCCCCTCCTGGCCCACCATGGCACGGGGGTTAAGAGAACCTGAGCTTTGTGGTCACAGGGACCTGTGCTGGAATTGCATATCCATCACTTACTGGCCACTACGTGGCTGGGGCCATTTCCCTAAGCATAAAACACAGTGAAGACAACGCTATGCGGACTGAGGAGAATGATGGATATAAAATGTGGTACAGAGCAAAGATTAAACAAATGGAAATTTTTCCTCTTAATGAATTTTTGATGGTTTGAATTAAACCTAAGTGGCTTTGGTAGTCTCTTTCCTTGTAAGCTCGTGGTGCTGGCGGAAACAACCTCTGGGCCTCCCCTTTGCACTACCGTGGGAAGGGCAAACACTTCTGAGTTCTTTGTTTTATTGCTGGCTGGCTGCTCCTGTCCCTAATTCACTAAGGCAAATGTGGGAGTGGAAGTGATTAATCTTCCATTCCAAAAAGGATGAAGTTTGGAGCTTGGCTTGAGAAGCATCATTTTTGGCCTTACAGATGGAGAAAATCCTCACAGTAAAAGCATTCATAGTTATGTCATAGAGAGTGAATATTCAACCATTGATGAACTCTGTCACTATCCAGTTATTTTCAAAAAAGGAATGATATTAACATAAGATAATGCTTCCCTATCGCTTTAGGTAGGCCATATCAAGATTGATTTACACTGAACGTCAGCTGGACTAATGTGCCTTTTTGTTCTCCATGTGATAGAATATACCAGATATAAACCAAGGATTTGGGTTACCCAAAATGGTGAACACCAGTTGGAAGACTGTCTGCCTTAGAATCACCAGGAAACTTTTAAAAATACAGATTCTTGGCCCCACCCCTAGAGATTCTGTATTCAGTAGATCTGCTGGGACCCAGGCCTTTCTATTTTATGTTCTCAAGTAAAATGACCAGATTCCAAACAACTTCTTTAAGCAAAATATTGGTCTAGGAGTGTAAGCTTAATTATTATTGAACTTTTTTGATAATTAATTTGTTATAGGGCCTCATTTTTGCCAGCTTTGGTTCCCAGGTTTCTCGTTTGTAGAATCGGAGTTTAGTTAGCCTATCTCTAAGTTTTTTCTAGCACTGGTGTTTTATGATTTTATTTCTGAAAGCAAAACAGATGCACTATATGGCTCTATACTTCTTAGAAGGATGGTTTTTGTTGTTGTTGTTGTTGTTTGCCAAGATAGGCATTGTGCTATAACACAAGACATAACAAACTGTGAGTAATTGACCCAACAGTTAGAACAGCAGTGGAGAGAGCCCTGTTTATTATTATTATTATTATTATTATTATTATTATGGTAAAAACACAAAACATGAAGTCTACCCTCTTAACAAATTTTAGAATGATTAGTACAACATTGCTACCTACATGAACAATGTTGTACGGCAGATCTCTATAACTTTTTCATCTTGTGTGAAACTTTATATCCATTGAACAACAACTCCCCATTTCTTCCTGTTACCAGCCCCTGGCAACCACCATTTTACTTTTCTGCTTCAATGAATTTGACTACTTTACGTACCTCATATGAGTGGAATCATGCAGTATTTATCCTTCTGTGACCGGCGTATTGCGCTTAGCATAACGTCCTCAAGTTTCACCCATGTTGTAGCACATGACAAGATTTCCTTCCTTTCACAGCTGAATAGTATTCCATTGTATGTCTATATCACATTTTCTCTATGCATTCATCTATTGATGGACATATGGGTTGTTTCTCCCTCTCAGCTATTGTGAATAATGCTGCAATAAACATGGGGGTACACATATCTCCTCAAGATTCTGTTTTCAATTCTTTTGGATAAATACCCAGAAGTGAGACTGCTGGATCTTATGGTAGATCTATTTTTAATTTTTTGAGAAATATCCATACTGTTTTCCATAGTGGCTGCACCATTTTATATTCCTACCAACAGTGCATAAGAGTTTCCTTTTCCCGTCATTGTCACCAACACTGGTCATTTTCTGCTTTTTTTTGGATAATGGCTATCCTAACATGTAGGAGGTGATACCTCTTATGGTTTTGCCTTACATTTCCCTGATGATTAGTGATGTTGAAATTTTTTCATATACCTGTTGGCCATTTGTATGTCTTCTTTGGAGAAATGTTTCAAGTCCTTTGCCCATTTTTTAATTGAGTTACTTATTGTTTTCACTTTTGAATTGTAAGGGTTCCTTATATATTTTGGATATGAACCACTTAGATATGTGACTTGCAAATATTTTCTCCCATTCCATAGGTTGCCTTTGAGGGAAGCCTGGTTTAGAAGCAACAACACTTATATTCTTTTCTTCCTTTTTTATCTAAAATCTTGTGGATAGTAGCCAAGCCCTTAACCTTTGCTAGCTCAGTCTCTAAATCTGCCATAGGGGATAAAAACACCAGTCTTAACTAATTCTTTGTCTTGTGAGCACCACATGACCTAATATTTATTAAAATGCTCTGCATCATTCACTTAAATTATTGGCACTTTACATGCGTTGTCACAATCCAACTCACATGTAGTATGGGTTTATAGAGAGCAAGTTTCTCTTAGATTTCTCCATAACAAGAGTCGTAGAGAAGATCTTTTTGTAATCTCTATTAGATGGTGGGGAATGTGCTTGTATGTGACTTTTGAAATGCCTGATTATCCACCTCTCCAACTATTCATCTATGCATTCAACCACCCAGTTAAGAATATTTAACTTATCGTAATTCTTATAATCATAATAATCATAACGACATTTTAAATAATTATTATAATCGTAATAATACCTTACCAGTACATGGTACTTTATAGTTTACAAAGCACTTTGGTAGGCATTATCATGGCAGTCCTGAGAGATGATGGTTTGTCCCCATTATATGGCTCTTCACTGATAGTGGCCTACTGAGCCAAAATTTTACCTGTATCCTTGCTAATGAGAAGCAGAGATAGCTGTCTTAAATAATTCTTTATCTCTTTAACACATTTATCATGTAACTTGTATCCTCACGTTAACGTCATCAAGCTAGTTAGAGGAAGTGGTTAATTACTTAGGAGGTACCCAAGGCCCGGAGAAAGTCTGTGACTTGACTAAAATTAAATAGAGATTTCACAAGGCTAAATTTCAAGTGTGAGTTTCCCGATTCAGCCCCTGTCTCCAGACTCTGAACCCCTGTACTTCTGAAGAACCCCAGTATCCTCATTCACATAGACATCTCTGATTGTCTCATCCCTGGGAGTTACCATCATTGGCTCCTAGCCACCTCCTCCTCTGCAGTGTCTGGGATGAAAAAAACCATGTCACTCTTCTCCATGTCCTAACTCCATTCTGTCATTCCTGCCTGCATGCTGGTGAAATATGCTTTTGGCTGGGGGTAGAAAATTTGCAAGCCACCAACCCAGAGATGGTCCTGATGAGGGCTGGAGTGATGCATTTGACCAGGTTCCAGGGTGAGAAAGTCTTCTCTGGGGAGGGCTATGTCCTCCATGGTTTCTGTACTGAGAAATTTCATCCTGTTTTCTGTGCCAGTTTTCTTAAATTCATTTTGTAATGGGCTATATATAAACGCACATTATTTATATATACTCACAGGTACAACAATCATAGTGTAGTAAACATACAAGAATGATAGTGTAATGAAGAGACATTTAAGTTCATGAGTACAGCCTTACCATTTTACAAATAGGCAAACTGAGGCCTAACAAGCCCAAAGGAACTTGCCCAGTAGAATTGTTATACATGTGATGCAGTGGCAGAGCCAGCTCAGACCTCGGGGAAGCCTTGCCGGACTCTGCATAGAAAAGGTAAAACCACCAAACATTGTCATAGCAACTTGTATGTCTCCTCCATAGCACTTATAAAAATTGAAACTACATAACTACTTATTTACTTTTTGTTTATTGTCTTTCTCTTCCACTGGACTGGGAGCTCCTTAGGGGGAGGGACTGGGTTGGTCTTGTTCACTGTACTATCCTCAGTGTTTACCACGATGCCTAGCACACAGAGTTCTTAATAAATATTTGTTGACTGAATGAACAAATAGGTGAATATATTAATGATAAATTAATAAACAAGGAATAGAGCTAGGAATAGAGCCTGAGTGTTAAGATTCCAGAGCAGTAGTCTTCCCTTGGAGCAAACAGTCCCTCTGTATTTTGTATCTTGTAATGTATTTTATATTTAATGATGGCATGGATGCATTTTTCATTCATTTTGCATGCAAAGACAAAAGGTCTCCTTGCTTTTAGGATGATAAATACAAAGAATTTAAAATTATATGGTATATTCAGGACTGGAGCAAGAACAAGGATTAGTTCAAAGCTGATGACAGGATCTGATAGCACAGCTGACTGACCCAGAGAGGCTGGTTGTTCCCAAGGATTTTTTTCCTGTACACGTTTAAAGTCTCCATCCCTTCCCTGTCCTATGTTCTACCTTCCATCCCTTACTGCCCTCTTCATCCCACTCCTCCCCACCCAATTAGACAGACTGTTGGCCAATTTTCCCCGTAAAGAACAGAGAGGACTGATTCCCAGAGCTTGGCTACTCTCTGCCACTGGGGTTGCCTGCATGTTAGAGCTAATGTTTGTCCAGCTGCTTGAGTCAGCTGAATCCTTTTCAGGACATACAGTCAAACCTTTCCCCTTCCTTCTGCGCTTATCCCCAGATGTTCGTGCTTGAAGGCAGCTACACGGCCTGGTGACACTATTCCCCTGTTTTGGTCACTAGGTTGAGTGCAGGAACATCATCCTGCTGCATTATTTAGTCTAAGTGGGCTTCCTGGAGCAGCAGGACTTAGAGGTGTTTACGTAACTTGTGAGTGACTGTCTGATCATCGGCCAAATTTTGTCTTTGCATCATCTTGCCTAGATCATGGGCCAATAAATTCCTCTGTCTGGTTTTGATTCTTGCGTCTCTGAACTATGTGGCAGCACGAGCCCTTACCTCAAAGGGTACTGTCTTAGTTTAAGCACTGGGATTTGAAAATTGGTTAATATCAGTCTGACATGATATCCTATTTCTGACCTGAATCTGCTTCCTGTTAGAGAAGTAACAGACCAAGAAAGGAACTTAGGCTTCACCTTCCTTGCTATATTGAAGAGCAAACTGAGGTCCAGAAGAGAAAAATGACTTTTCCAAGTCCCCACAGCAAGTTCCTCTCTCATTATTCTAATTTGTGGTTTTCAAAGCCAGCCATGAAAGTAACAAATTGTTAGTAGCTAATAGATATTTGGGAAGGTAGATAAGAATCACCTAGGAAGCTTGCTAATATATTCTTTCAGTTGGTCTGTTGTAGGGCCCAAGAATATACACTTTAAACCCCCTCCCCTGATTCCGTTGTGTGAGACCCACACTTGCACTGGTGTGGACCATGAGGGCACCATGATTGATAAAGTAGGTACAGCCAGGGAGAAAAATGACTGTGGAGATTGCCCTAGATGATTAAAGAAGAGATAGACAAAGAGAGGATGAGGAAGGTGGTGGTGGTGGTGATGGAGGTGGGGGAGGATGCATTAGCGGTACATCTTCAACAGGGTTCTTGATAGCAAGCAACAGAAACCAGCTCAGACTGCCTGTATGAGTTTGGTAGGGCTGCCATTACAAAATGCCATGAACTGGGTGGCTTAAATAACAGAAATTTATTTTTCATAGTTCTGGTGGCTGGAATTCCAAGATCAAGGTGTCAGCACAGTTGATTTCATTCTAAAGCCTCTCTTCTCGGCTTGCAGACGGCCTCCTTCTTGCTGTGTCCTCACATGGTCTTTCCTCTGTGTACATGCATCCCTGGTGTCTGTGTGTCCAAATTTCCTCTGGTTAAAAGGACACCAGTCAGATTGGATTAGGGCCCACCCTCATGGCCTCATTTTAACTTAATCAGCTCTTTAAAAACCTTATCTCCAAATATAGTTACATTCTGAGGTACTGGGGGTTGGAACTTCAAAATATGAATTTTTGACATAATTCAGCCCATAACACTGCTCTAGGCTCATAGAGTTGATAGGGGGCTGAGAGACCAGGCTCAGTAACGGGTAAAATCCAAGTGGTAGAAGTGGAGAGGATGAAGAAAGTGGTCCTAGGGATGGGAGAGCAATCTAGCCCAGTAAATTTAAGGTTTTTATACTCTTCATTTCCCCTTCCTGGAGTGACAGGCATACTTTCAGTCCTGCTGTGTTTCCACAAAATGAGCTAGAATTAAATAGAAAGCTTTTATCCATGTTCAAAAAAATCAAATGCATAAATACTTGTTAAAGACATGATTTAGCAATAGTGAAAGGAAAATCATTATTGTTATTTAACGTTCTCTGAGGCAGCCATGAATAGAATATAGGAGTGTACACTGAGAAATCTAGGGTTAAGTCTCTGCTTCCACTTTTTGATAGAGATGCAGACAAATAGAATACCAACGGAAGAAAGCAACCAAAAATTTAAAACTGATCATACAATAATAGACACTTAAATGTACCAACCATGGGCCAGGCAATGTTCTAAGGGGTCTACATATATTAACTATTTAATCTCTACAGCAACCCCGTGAGATTAGCACTGTTAGTATATTCATTGTCCAGATGAGGAAGTTGGCACAAAGAGGTTAAAGGAACTTTCCCAGGATCACCCAGCTAGTAAGTAGCAGAGCTGGGAGTTGAACCCAGGCAGGTCTGACTCTAGAATCTCCCAATGAAAAGTTCAGAAAATTGGAGACTTTTCTCGAGCAATCAGTTGTCGGATTTGCTTTAAGTTACCATGTGGAAACAGGTTGTGTTTATTGCGGATGAGGCAACAGAGCAGATCTAGAATCAATGGCTGGGGAGATAATTGTTAAGCAGTTTCCAGCTCAATATTATAAAGAACTTTGAAATAATTCAAAAAGGGATTGGACCACTGTAGCAGATATGGTTGATTGCCAATTCCTAATAGCCATTTTCCATTTTTCTTTACTTATAAAACTATCTTTGTTTAGAGGGCGGTGGGGCCAACTCCAAGTCATGATCCACAATTGGTCAAGGCCAGTTGTAGCAATCCTATGCCTCTGCCAATGATTGGTTTAGGGATGGACATGCAATCCTGTTCTGTCCAATGAGATACTAGGGAAGTCTTCTGGGGCTTGGGGAAGGTTTTCCACCTCAATTAAAAGGGAGAGACACATGAGGAGAAAGCCTCTGGTGTGCACCGCTTTTCTTCTTGCTTTGATAGTATCAGATGAGAAAAAGATAATTGAGCCAATGAGGAAAACCATCACTGATTTCCTACAAGATGGAAAGAGGCTTGTCCCTTGATAACTTTCTTGAGCCACTAACAAATCCTGGTGCCACTTCCCTTCAGACTTCTTGTTAAGTGAGAAGGTAAAAGTTTGCATTGCCTGAATGTGGCTCAAATCATTCTGATACAGTTGCCTTGGAAGGTAATGAATTCAATGTCCTTGAAGTTATGCAAGGACATAACTTTCTAGGGGCCCACTTATCAGGAATATTGTAGCAGGGACTCAGACTTCAGATGGGGCTTTTACTAGAGAACAATTAGGGTCACTTCTAGTCCTAATAGTCTATGATTGTCTCCATACCCCTACCCAATGCCGGCACAAGTCACTTTATATGACTCCCTAAGTCTGTGTGTATTGAGCCAGGCTGGCAGCCACGGTCGACATTTTCTATGAGTCACTTGTAGTGTCAGGCCCTTATAAAAAGGCAGAGGCTCTGATGTCACAGTTCCTCCAATGACACAGCATCAGGGGACAGCCAGAAATAGACATGTGGAAGCCCTTGCCACTGGTGCTCTCTTGTACTCTGACACAGTCACATTTCTCTTAGCTCAGACATCAGGCTGTTGGAGAATTGGAGAACCAAAATAGACTGGACGTCTAGTCACCCTCCTAGAATTCCCCATCTGCTCTGACAAAGTTCTGGGGACACCCGAGGTGAAACTCGCCCAAGAGAACCTTGAGAAAGTGATAGAGATTTAGCTGGACTTTGGTTCCTAACTGTAGTGGGCCACTCACAAAAGAAGGCCCTGAGAGAATGTCTTGAGTCAGCTTTGTCCTCAACGCAGTCCAGAAATCTGAGATTGGGAAGTGTTGGAGATTGCAGATGGAGTTTCATCTCTGGCTTCTTGGTGCTGAAGGCTACTGGTTGCTGCAAATGTAGCAGCCAAACCCTTTATAGCCCTGCCAGCCATCTGATGGAATGCAAAGAAGCTGAAGACCTCTGGCCCCTCTGCTTGGAAGCAATTTTTACATAATATTGATAATCATGGCAGCAGCTCATATTTGTTGGGATTTTAGGGGATCAGTAGATAGTACCTACGTTCTTGCCTAAGACTGAATCAATTAGGAAGTAGACATAAGAGTCAGAAAAATGGATATCAAAATGTGCGTACTATTATCGGTGAAAATTAGGTTGGAGGATTTGGCTTAGAAATGGGACAACAATGAATGTCTTAATATTGCGCCCTAGAAAAGAACATTCTCAGCCCAGATGGGGTTGTGCTATCACAAACCTCCCCTTGCAGAGTGGGAATCTCCTTTGTTGAGCCTAATGCATGGCTGGGAGCAGACCCCAAAGTACTCTTCCAAATGCACACTCTGATAAATCTCTCTTCTCCATTGGAAAGTGTGAGTAAGAGTGGGAAGAGAGTGGGAAGACTGGGAATGTTAGTTTAGCTGAAGTCCCTGCACAAGGAAACATGATGAGTCAGGAGTAAGTGTTTCTCCCAACCGTATTGGCTAGGTCCTTAATATTTGTGAGGTACTGTGCCAAGTGTCTGCATAGAGTATATAGTTTAATTTTCTTTTCAACCTTATGAGGAAAGTACTAGTGTTACCTTCATCTTATGGATGAGGAAACTGAGGGCCAGAAAGATCAGGAACTTTCCTGAGGTGACACAGCCAGTACGTGGTGAGATGGGATCCAGATTGAGGTCTGTATGAGGCCAGAACCTACCTGGTAAGCACCATGCTGCAGAACCTACTCATTACTACAACCTGTGGTTGGGGTGCAATGAGGAGATGGAGGAACATAGTGTTCTTGATCAGGAGGCTTGGGCTTGGGCCCAGGCTCTGCCGCTTGCTAGCCCCCACAATTGTGACGTCTTCACCTGCAAAATAGGGATTGTGGTTCCTTTTCTGAGAAGCTTCGGAAGTCCCTATGAGGGTCAAGTGAGATCATGGGACATTAAAGTGTTTTGTAACTGGCTGGCCCAGAGCACAGATGTCCATCTGGGAGTAGAAGAGCTCTGAGTCCCACTCCTGCCTCCCATAGGAACTTTCTCAGTGATGTGGTCCAACCACTTGACTGCCAGTACCTGAGTTTTGCCACCTGTAAAATGAGAGTACTAGTCTTTGACTGACTAAACTCTCAGAGGGGCTGTGATGCTTCGAGGGGATAAGGTTAAGAAAACGCTTTGCTTTGTGTAAGGTAGATATGCAGGAAGATGATGAGGACTGTTTTTTTTTTTTTGTGAGATGTAGTATTGAGGGCAGTGATTATTTTTGTGATAAAATTGTTTCTTAGACTCATTTATCTGAGGAATTTAGATGTTGATAAATTTAGCTTTGCAGCTCAGCAATTTTATTATTTAAAATAAAATACAAAAATAAAAATCTTCAGCTAATTCAAATAATTCAACTCAGAAGCATAAACACCTATCACCTTTGTACGCAGCCTTATGTGCTAAGGGAAATAAAATACAAATATTAGATGCGTATAGTGCTTACTTGTCTAGTACTATTCTAAATGCTTTAAATAAGTTAATTTATTTAATGTTCACAACAAACCTGTGAGTAAGCATATTCTCATCTCCTTTTTATGGGTGGAGGGTAGGAGGAACAGAGGTTCAGAGAGGTTAAGTGACATGCCCAGGATTTCACAGCTCATAAGCAGCAGAATGAGGATTTGAATGTAAGCAGTCTAGCTTCAGAATCTATTGTCTTAACCACTAGAACAGGACTTTAGAAGCATAGTTCCTGCCTTCAAACAGCTTACAGAACAGCTTACAGACTAGTTGAGAGGCAAAAGTTACACAGATGATAGATAAATTAGAAAGCAGTATAAAGACTATGTGTCAAATGATGCTGTCTGGACTACAGGTTAAAAAGGATTCAAAGTAGAGCAAGGTTATGGAAGTGATACAGGAGAGGTGGTATTTGACCTGGGCCCTTTAGGGCAGTAGGATTTGAATAGGTAGGAAAAATGATAGGACCATCCATGTGGCACTTGGTCCTGTCTAATGGGACTCATTACTTGAGAAAGCATTGGCTAAAAATACCACTAAACAAAGAAAAGAAATGCATTATACAAAGAAGATAGCTCTAGGAATAAACAGACGACGATATCCAGACCACTTACTAATCATATGACAATTTGTGCTTCAGTGTCTTCCTTTGTAAAATGCAGATAGTTATTCCTATTTTGTCTTCCTTACAGAGGAAAACTCATTTTGAAAATCATAAAGTACTACATATATATACCATGGGGTAGTATTTTTAAAAATAATTTATACTTTTATCTTATGTCTTTCCAATCACATGGGCTTTGCCCTAGTTGGCTGGAGGAGTCTTTTTGCCTAGAGAAAGGGAGGGCGAGATTAGGAATGCCAGGAGAAGGATACAGACCAAAAGGAACATCCACAGAAAGCCAGGCTACTCGAGTCTTGAGAGGGTGCTGCCAGTTCCTTTAGCTGCCTGTTTAGCATCTCAAGGGCATGTTTTATCTAAGAGATGTCTCCACCTGAAGGCCAAGTGGCAGATCCTGCCTCTTTCCGGCTTCAGAGGTAGTGGGAAGCGAAGGAGAGAGGAGGGAGTGGAAGAGTGGAGCAGAGACATGGTCCTAATATTCTCATCCCTGTGCTGGTTTTGGCACAGGAAGCAGGAGGCTCATTAGATAAATTGGGGCGACATTGAGAGGAGAGCTGCTTCCTCTCCAGCCTAGGGCACGAGATGGACCTGCTAGTCCCGTGTAGTATAGGTCGGTCCCAGCAGTACCTGAGGGTGTGTTTGAGGATCTTGCCAGAGTGGGTTCTGGTGGCTGGGGCCAGCTGGCTCTGATGTAAAGACTGCAGGTAGACTCACCAGGTGAGGAGAGTGGAGTTCCAGCCAAACCTTAGAGAAGTCTATACTGCTAGCAGTAGGTGAGGTGAGGCCCAAGTAGCCAGGGTCCCTCAGTCTGTGGACTGCTTCAGGCAAGGGAGCAAATGAGACTAGATATCATGCTCAATTCCATTTGTGCCATGCAGGCCAGAAGGGCAAGTAGACACCAGGTGGACAAGGAATGTGATCCCTGGACCAGAGTGGACAGGAGGCCATCCCTCTACCCTACATATCACCACGAATGCTTGTAAATCACACATCCCTCTCTCTCTCCATGTTTTCCTTATACCAGAATTCATCTTGGTAGAGAAGCAGGGAGACATTATCTGAGTGATCAAAAAATGTTTGTTCTAGAGAGAGTGATACTACCTAAAGTGACCATTTAGACTAGATTTTAAACTAGATTGATCATCTAGTTAATTTTTCTAGTAACTGTCAGATGGGGGTTGTAAACAAATGAAAGTTTAGTTATAGGCAAAATAAATTCATTTTCTATTTTCACCAAGGTTGAAATGTGAACACAGTTGTGTGATCCAGTTACATGTAATGTTATTGTTGTTAAACATCTCCAACTGAGTAACATATCTAAATATTGAATTTTTAAATATTTAAGTGATATAACCTTTGACTGAAACAAGATAATATATGTAAAAGTTCCTGGCACATATTAAATGCTAGGTGAATATTAATTATTTTAATGTTGTTTGGGGTCAACGTCAGGAAACATAACAACTCTGTTCTTTCGATCACAGCTCTTGGTGCTGCATTTAGAGCCTGAACGCTGGGCAAGATGGACCCAGAATAGCCTTACCTCTGTGTGATGTTGTAGGGAAGTGTGGTCCAGCACAGAGATTCCCAAACCTAGCCCTCCATCAGAGTCATGTGGACAGCTCATTTAAAATTCTAGATTATTTCTCCTCTGTTTCCCCTTGTGATTATGATTCAGTATTTCTGGGGACGTGCCAGGCGTCTTTTGAAAACCATTAAAAATCTGTTCAGATGGCCTTGTAAATACCAAAGGGCACTAGGTATAGCTTCAGTTCTTTCTTTGATTGTTGTTGACTCTTACAGACACGTGTATGGCTAGACTGGAGAAAGTCAGGTGTGATTGTTGTTTTAGTTTCGTCTGTACAAAGTTCTGTGTCTAACCAGCTCAGCTTGTGTCAATTCTCTCAACTCCGAAACAAGACAAGTGTAAGGGATGATGAGCTTTTTATGGGGCCCCGTCAAAGAAAACGGCATCTTCCCCTTACTTCAGCAGAACACAAAGTCTCCATGCCAAGGCAAACATTAGGTGTGAGGGGAAATCCTCAATCTGAACAGAACCATTTTCTTGTTTTTTCTCTCCTTTTTATCCCTGTTTTCAGGTCCCAGAGGCACATTGCTCCTATCAACTCTCAAACAGAAGATTTTTACTGCAGCACATCACCAACTGCAAAGCAGCCTGCTAGAATTCTTATAAGAAAATCTTCTTTCTTTGGGGGTCCTAGTGTTTTTATCCCACCTCTGCCACCACTTTTAGGGTGCTGTTGCCTTAACGTGGCCCCCCCTCCAGCACTTTCTGAGTCATCGTTTTCTGTTGGTCACTAACCAAATGATGCCCTGGCTGAAGCTGGCAAACGGCCATTGTGCTGAACATAATCATTCCAGTAAAACATGGCTGATTAGCATAGAAATCACCATAAGCCTTTCTATTCTAATTTTGCTGTTAGAATTCTGGCCCCTCTCGGAGGTCATGCTAACCTAGTTAAGGCTCTTGGAGAAAATACTGTCGTTCCAGCTCATTGCATTTGCATTAGAATATATTGTCCTTCAGCTGACATGCTAACTAGCAACCCATCATCTGCAACTTCGTGCAGAACCTGAACTACAGGGCATCATCCGTTATTTAAGTTGGAATCCGGGAAGCTCAGTGAAATTATATGACGGTCACCAGGACATTAAAGTCTTTATGTTCTAGCTGTGTGCACTTCATTCTGGATAAAGTGAAGAGATTTGGATGAAAAGCAGATTACTGCAAAGTGAAGGATGCTAACTGCTGGGGTCCTTCCAGTGTCACATCTCATAGAGACATTATGGCATTGTGAGAGCATGAACACCAGAGTCAGACTGCCTGGTTGAAATCCCTGCTTTGCTACATATGGAGTTTGGGGATTTGGGAAGATTACTTAACCTTTCTGTATCACAGTGTATATTTCTATAAACAAGAGTGATAATAAAATAGTACATATCTCACTGGGTTACCATGAGGCTTAGATGAGATCATCCCTGTAGAGTATGTTACATATGCTCAATCAAGATTAACTATTAGTGTTATTAATTAACTATTAATATTATGTATACTCAATCAATGTTAACTATTTTTATTAATAACAATAATAACAAACCTACAGAATGGTTAATTGTTCATATGGCTCATTGATATGATTTTTTTTTTGGGGGGGGATATGATTCTTGATACTGGCTCAATACAAGGTTGACATAATGGAAGTGTTATTGTAGAAAAGAAACTCTATTGTAACTTTGAATGACCTCTGACTAACTAACCCAGCTGGATCTGCACCCTCCAGGAGATCTACTTGCTCTGTAGATTTTATGACCCCTGCATGTGGCTGTACCTCCCAGCTGTAATAAGATGATGATTTTGTTGTTTTGAGTTTCTTAGGAATGTGATAACCCCCAGACAGAGAGTCTATGCCAATAGCTATCATCAATGACAACTGAAAGATCTGGTGTGGTGACTCCCAGTCTGTAAGACTAGAGGGTCAACATTTCTAACCCCCTCCCCTATAACCCACTGGCCTATATAACTGCTTCAAGATTCTGTGCCACCCTGAAGATGGTTCTTTTGGACCTTAGTCGGCCATCTTTCTCCTTGCTAGCAAGCTATATTAAAATGCCTTTTCTCTGCCACTATCTTGCCTCTTGACAGTTGACTTTTGTCTCACAGCGAGCAGATCGTGCCCTTTGTGTGGTAACATTCTTCAAAAAACTGTTTGAGAAAAGGTATCCGAGTGCTGGGGCTACAACAGTAAATGAGAAGGGATGATTTCTACCTCTGCAAAGATTACATTCCAGAGAAATAGCCTGGAAGTTGATGAGTTACCATCACTGCAGGTCTAAGAAAAGGGTGGAAGATCACTTTTCAAGGCTGTTATAGATTTGTTTTTATTGGTTGGGAGGTTGTAAATTGCTTAGAACAAAACCTGACACCAGGAAGTAAGTATGTAATAGTTTTATTTATATACTATTGCTGTTAATATTGTTTCCACCTGTACTCGTATTATTTTATGTAAACCTCATGAAAACCTTGTGAGAAAGGCACTATGATTATCACATATTACTGATGAGAAAATCAAGGCTCAGAGAGGTTAAGTAACTTTCCCCATGTCACATAGCTTATATGTGACAGAACCATAATTTAAACCAATTACATTGGCTCTTTCAGAATTCTTGTTTACTTGACTTGACTTGTCATAGCATGTGTCTCTCAAAGCAACTGCAGAGCTATGAAAGTCTATTTTCCTTCTTCTCACTTGTACGTTCCAAATCATTTTCTTCTTTTAATGGCGAATTGGACCTGCCTAATGTTTAGTGATGGGCAGTGAGCTTTTGAAGGTCCTTGACTATAACGTGTTGCAATGGACAGAATGTTTGTGTCCCCCCAAATTCATATGTTGCAGTCCTAGCCCCCAGTGTGATGGTATTAGGAAGTAGGGTCATGAGGATGGAGCCTTCATGAATGGGATTAGTGCCCTTACAAAAGAGACACTGGAGAGCTCCCTTGCCCTTCTGCAACCTGAAGACACAGAGAGAAGATGGCCATCTTTGAACGAGGAAGTGGGCTCTCACCAGACATGAAATTTGCTGGTGCCTTGATCCTGGACTTCCCAGCCTACAGAACTGTGACAAATAAATGTTTAATGCTTAAGGCACCTAGTCTATGGTATTTTTCTTATAGTCGCCCAAATGGACTGAGACACATATTCTTATAAGGAAAGGGGTGACTATCTTTGGTCCCTGGTAATTCCCTATGTATTGAGCTATCACTCATTATCTCATGACCTTGAGAGGTTAACTACCTCACTCCCAGGCTTCAGGCAAGACTATATCTAATCCTTCCTCAAGAAAATATTTAATTTTAAAATATTCTTACAGAAAAAGGAAAATCTATACTCCTCCTTTATGACCCTTAAATAAAATTAGCCAAAAAAAAAAAAAAATCAGAGTTGGAAGAAACTGTAAAGATCATTTAAACTAACTTCTCTGTTTTGTATTTGAGGCGGAGACCAAGGGAAGGAATGGGAATTGCCAAAGTTTACTTGATTAACTACTGTACAGCATGGTGGGTAGGAGTATGAATTCTGGAGCCTGATGGCCTGGGTTTGATTTCCAGTTCTACTGCTTCCTAGCTGTGTAATCTCTTTGCGCCTCAGTTACCTCATCTGTAAAATGGTGGTAATAATAGTTTTATTTCATAGGGTTTTTGTGAGGATTAAATGAGTTACTATATGTAAAGCACTTGGAACAGAGGCTGGCTCATAATAAACTATATGTTTACTATTGTTGTTGTTGACAGCACAGGGATTTGAGTCCAGATTGCTTAATTCCCTGTCTAGTGCTCTTTTCATTTCCCTAAATTCTCTTTCATCAAGAACTGCTTGGTATCTAGCTGAGGTTTATCCTGCTTTAGTTTTACCCACGCCCACTTATTCTATTCTCAGTCTGGATGTGTATGTAGTCCTTCTGGATATCACCTTCATGCATTATGATCACGGGACTCTGAGGTCATGTAGAACTGGAATTGAATTCCAACTTTACCACATACAGTTACTCAGCCTCCTTGTGCCTCTGTTTATTTGTGAACTGGGGTTAGAAACGAGTGCCTGCCAGAGCTGCTGCACAGCAAAGGAAACAATCAACAAAATGAAAAGGCAACCTACAGAATAGGAGAAAATATTTTCAAACCATATATCTGATAAAAGGTTATTATCCAAAATATATAAGGAACTCCTACAACTCAATAGCAAAAACCCAAATAACCCAAATTAAAAATTGGCAAAGGAAGTGAATAGACATTTTTCCAAAGAAGATATGCAAATGGCCAACATGTGTATGAAAATATCCTCAACATCACAAATCATCAGGGAAATGCCAATCAAAATCACAATGAGATATCACCTCACACCTGTTAGGATGAGTATTACTAAAAAAAAAAAAAAAGATAAGAATTGATGAGGATGTGGAATAAAGGGAAGCCTTGTAGATTGTTTGTGAGAATGTAAATTGGTGCAGACACAATTGACAACAGATTTGGAAGACAGTGTGGAGATTCCTCAAAAAATTAAATATAGTACTATCATATGATCCAGAAATTCCTCTGCTGGGTATACACCCAAAGAAAATTAAATTAGTACCTAACAGAGATATCTGTGCTTCCATAGTCATTGCAGCATTATTCACAATAGCCAAAATGTGAAAGCAACCTAAATGTCCATCAACAGATGAATGGATTTAAAAAAATGTGGCATACACATACAATGGAATATTATTCAGCTATAAAAAAGATAGAATTCTTGCTATTTGTGACAACATGGATGAAACTCAAGGACATCATGCTGAGTTAAAAAAGCCAGTCACTGAAGGTCAAATACTACATGCTACCACTTGTATGATGAATCTAAAATAGTCAAACTTGCAGAAGCTAAAAGTAGAATGGCAGTTGCCAGGAGCTGGGGAGGGAGGTGGTGGAAGTGGGGAGGTATTAGTCAAATGGTACAAAGTTTTAGTTTATAAGATGAGTAAGTCCTAGAGATCCACTACACAGCATAGTGCCTGTCTGAGTCTGTTCAAGCTGCTATAACAAAATACCAGACTGGGTAGCTTATAAGCAGCAGAAATTTATTGCTTGCAGACCTGGAGGCTAGAAGTCCAAGATCAGGGTGCCAGCACGGTCAGGTGAGGACTCTCTTCTGGATTGCAGACTTCTCGTTGCGTCTTCACATGGCAGAAGGGACTGGGAATCTCTGTGGTACCTATTTTATAAAAGCAATAATCCCATTCATAAGGGCTTCACCCTTATGACCTACCCACCTCTCAAGGGTCCCACCTACTAATACCATCACTTTTGAGGGTTAGCATTTGAACATATGAATTTTGGGAGGACACTAACATTCAGACCATAGCAGTTCCTATAGTTAACAAGACTGTATACTTAAAAATTTGCCAAGAGGGTAGATCATATGTTAAGTCTTCTTATCACAAAATAAATAAATAAAGAGGACAGGAAAAAACTTTTAGAGGTGATGGATGTGGTGATGGTTTCACAGGTGTATACTTATCTCCAAACTCATCAAGTTGCATATATTAAATATGTACAGCTTTTGGTATGTCAATTATACCTCAATAAAGTGGTTAAAAAAAACTCTTATTGGGGTTGTTGATAGGATTAAATGAACAACTATTCATAAAAGCACTTAGCATAATGCTTGACATTTGTTAAGTACTTAACACACGGCGGTACATTATTGTTATTGTAACAGCTCCTTGTGGAATTTTCCTCTTGCAAATTATCCGAATAGGCTAAACCATCAGTGAAAAGACAGGCTGAGCATCTCAAAAATAGAACAGCTGAGAATATGGAGCCAACGTGACACTCAGGTGAGCTAGACTTATAGGCCCCAAGCATCAGTCCTTGGACCAGATGTTTCAGAATGCTCTGGGGAGCTTGTTAAATATGGATTACTGGGACCCATCCCATATCTGTTGAATCAGAATATCCTAAGGGAGCACATCTCAGGAATATAGAGTATGTTTTAAAGCTCCCTATGTATACTTTATGGGCTGCCAGATTTGGGAACCATGGGATTAGGCAGCCACTTAAATGGAATGACATAAAGAGAGCTAAAAGATTTTCTTATGATATGGTTTGCTTCTCTCATGACCTTCCATTCACAGATCCATTCATTCATCTGTCCAGCCATTCATCAACTAAACATGTGTTAGTGCCCAGTGTTCACCACATGATCTGTGACTGCTGTGTCTGGTAAAAAGATGAATGATCAATGCTCTTAAAGAGTTGATAGTCTGGAAGACTGGATAAATTAAGTGTAAATAATATATGACGAGATATAAAGAGCTATGGGGGTTTAGAAAAACGAGCACTTGTTCCAGGTCATGGAAGAAGAGTCAGGAGAGGTTTAGTTGTATCCAAGGGCATCACCTCCCCTTGGAATCCTTCTCTGATTCAAGTTTGTCCTGCTCCTGACTATTTGCATTAGATACCAATCCGATGGGTTTCCATAGCTTTCTGACTTTTCACATGTTAGATTATTAGGTTAGAGTTATGTGGTGGCTTAGATGGTTTACTTATGAGCTGGAAGCTTGATGAAAGTGAAGGCTGCATCTTAATCATCACCCCACTCCCCCAACTCCTAAGTAGCTGCCTGGCTCTGGCTGAGCAGCTGCAGTAAGTGCTCAGTAAACACTGAAGAAGTTGGGTTGACGTGTTGGTTATACAAAGAGGGGAAGCAGTGGGAGCAAGCCTGGAGAGGCAGGGACGGGGAATCCCAGATCATGGAGCACCTGGAGTTTGAATCAAGTTTGGGCTTTAGTTTTTAGGCAATGAGCCTAAGACCATTTTGGAAGCCATATCCTTTGTCTACAAAAGAAGTAGAAAGGGCAAGAACTAGGGCAATGCATCTCAAAGTGTGGGAAAGGTACAGAGGTAAATCTTAGGTATAAACTATGATGAATTACATTGAATTATGAAGCAAAACAATTATTCCCTTTTCAGTTCCGTTTCAATCCATCTGATTACTCCTAGGAGACATTCTCACTTGAGTGCTAGTATTTGAACACCTCTCTAACACTTTCTAAGCTACCTTTTTAACAAAGAGAAAACAGGCCTCAGGCTCAGAGCCTTGGCAGGTATATTAATTATCTAATGCCACATTAATGTACATAGCAAACATTCAACAAAACCTCTGTGCCTTTCAACAATAAACCTTTATTTAGTCTGGGAGTCTGCAGGTCAGCCATTAAGGCCAGTGGTTACTTTTGTCTTGGACTGGATTTGCTCTCAACTGTAGCAGTTAGATTCTCAGCTGACTCTTGGCTGGGGTCACTGGGCTCTGCTTCATGTATTTCACACATCCTTCCATCAAGCTCGCCTGGGCACATTCTCGTTGCAGAGGAGTGATCCTAGTCATACAAGAGCTTTTCATGCCTCTGTATGTGTCAAATCTACTAACACAACATTGGCCAGAGCAAGTCTTATGGCCGAATTCGGAATCAAGGGATAGAGAAACAGACTTTCACTGAGGAACTCAAAGTCATGTGGCAAAGAGGTGTGGATACAGGAAGGGATGAAAGATTCATTAATGGTCTCTGTGTATGTCCGACAGCAGGCAAGATTGTCTAGCTAGAATTTAATAGCATGTTTTTCACTGTATTTTTTTAAACTATCTTTTTGTGGCAAGTGATACAAGTTTTTGATTATGGTAGTAAAATAAAGTTTTCTTTTAAAACAAATTTATTTGAGACAAACATAAGTGGATGTAAAGAAAAAGTCTTTTTCAAAAAAGTAGTTTGGAAATCTCTGAGCCTTTATGATTGCAATTGGAACTGCAAATGGGATGGATGTGAGAGATGTTGCAGACTCGGCAAAATAAGCTTAATAACCTCATGGGTTCACCTGAGTTCAGTTAAGTGAACATATATCCCGAGTCAACAACCTGCCTGACACAGTGGCAAGAGCCGGAGATACAAAGATGAAGAACTCGAAGTCGTTGTCCTAACACAGTTCCTAATCCAGTGGGTGAGAGACACATCACAGAGAACTTGGATGCGCTAGGGTAAATTGTACATTTAGGCGATGTGCCCTGGGTGCCTACAGAAAGGGCATTAAGCTCGGCTGGGGAGTGGGCATCGGGGAAGGGCTCCCAGCAAGCTCCCTGGAGGAGGCTCTGAAGGAATGAACACAGGTTTCCCTGGTAAGAACGGAAAAGGTTATTATTATTGAAGCCCACCGTTTGAGACAGGAGGTGAGACTGAGGGGTTAGGGGCAGCCAGGTTGTGGATAGCACTGCTTACAAAGCTAGACGGCTTAGAATTTACACTGTTATTGACAACAGCGAAAGGTTGAAAAACAGTGAAAGTTCTCAAGCAAGGAAAAGACATATGTATATATACATATATACATGTATTTATATTTGTAAGATATACACACACACACACACACACACACATATATATGTACACACATTTTTTTCTTCTCTACAAAAATTCCTGCCAGGTGGTTTTATAGTTTCTGTTTGCAAACCTCCGGTGACAAGGGGCTCATTATTCTATAATTAAGCCTGTTATAGTCCTGATTGTAACCAGATGAAGAAGATAGACTTGAAGGACACAAAACTGGAAATGGGGGTTGTGCTGTCATCCAGGTGAGGGCCACAGAGGGAATGAGGAGGGCGAGTCCAGATGTAAAGATAGAGAAGTGAACTTCTTTGGTTAATGCTAAGTGCTATAAAAATGTGAATTGTGGTTGTGCTCACCTTAGAACCCAAACTTGCTGCATAGACAACTCCCAAACCACACAAATATTTATTTTTCCCTGTAATTGGACAAGGCAATGCTGACACCCAGTGGCGGGTTCAGATTACCCGCGGCTCCCAGAGAGAGGATCCCGAGGGAGATGGAAGTCAGCTTGTCTGACCCAGGCTGTCAGAGCATCCCAGGATCCTTAGCTGAAAGGGCAAGGCTAAATTCAGCTAGAAACGGCCAGCCATGTGATGTGTTTGGCACCACACAAAGGATAGTTCCCAGTGAGTTTAATGCAGACAAGAGAGCTAAATTAAACTTCCTGATGAGAACAGCATTGCGTCAAGTCAACCTCTTCTAAAGCAGAGGCAAAAGCAATCTCCCAAGTTCCCTGGAGAGCTCCTATCCAAAGCACCAATAAGAAAGCGGAATGTTTAAACCTCAGTTTCTCAGTCAAATCAATACTCCGTTTGTATGGCTGTGTCCCAGACTCCCTGTTTTGAATGGAAGCTACTCAGCCCCCATTCTGACAGAGTCAGGACCTGTTAGAGAAACTTGACAGAGCAGAAGGGAAGACAGGTCTAGGGAGGGGAGATGAGTTTCCCAAGGTCTCAGAGCAAACTAATGGCAGAGAAGAAACACCAGTGTGCTTCCTGTCTGGCTAGACTTAATGGCTGGAGCTCCTGCAGCCATCTTGGACCATGTGACAAGGACTGCATTCTAAGGATAGTGGTGCAGAAAGATGGAAGGAGTCTGGGTCATGGACAAATTCAGGGACTGCCATACCATCCTGCATTGCAGATCTTCAAATTTTTATGAATTCTCATCTATTTTTGTGTTAGTCCATTTGGGGTCCTATAACAAAAATACCTCGGACTCGGTGGGTTAAACAACAGACGTTTGTTTCTTACAGTTCTGGAGGCTGGAAGTTCAGATCAAAATGCTAATGGAGTCCGTGTCTGGTGAGGGCCCACTGCCTGGTCCGTAGATGGCCAGTTTTTCGCTGTATCCTTACATGGTAGGAAAGGTGAGGGAGCTCTCTGAGGTCTCTTTGATACGGGCACTAATTCTGTGCATAGGGGCTTCACCCTCAGGACTTAATCACCTCCTAAAGGTCCCACCTCCTTATATTAACTAATCCGTTATGTTTATTCTCCTCTTAAAGTACCCCCCACCATTGCCCCACCCCCTTCCTGCTTCATTTTTTACTACAGCGCTATCACCATCTTGCACACATTTTACTGGTTTATTGTCTCTTTCCTCCCTACCAGAATGTCAGCTTCCACGTCTGCCCTGGTTTATGTCCCCCTGCCCCTTCCTCGAAGACACTCTATTATATTACACTCTATTATTTTCTTCATAGCTCTTATCAGCATCTGAAATTATATTTATTTATTTAAGAGAATAGGAACTTCATCTGCTTCACACATGGTTGTTGACTATTTTAGCAAGAAAAGACGAGGGATTTTATCTTTTGGCTCACTACTGTATCCCCAGTACTAAGACCAGTGCTTAGTACAAAGTAGGTGCTCGGTAATGTCTGTTGAATGAGTGAATATGCACATATGTGTGCAGTGAGCGTATCTATAGTTCTTGGGTGGTGGCAGTATCTAGAAAGTATGCACAGGGTTAGCAACTGCCTGGTTATTGCCTGAAACTCAACTCCTTGTGCCTTGTAATTTTTGTAGTTTATAACTATGAAAGCAAGTGTTGCCTATCTGACAAAGACTCAAAAAGGCAGTCTGGTCTGATGGAGAAAAAAAATTGTTTATTTTAAACCCGGCTTCTGTAAAGGGAGGTAGGATACCTGGAGGATGTTGTCTCAGGCTAACCTGGTCTGCTACTTTTATTTTCTGCTACTTTCTTTTGTAACCAACATCTGCAAGGAAGATGGTTGGTTAGTGGGTCCTGTCATAGTTGAACCGGTCCTTGACTGGGTCCACTTATTCACTTACAAAAATTACGTTCTCTGTTGCAGGCACTGTGAGGGAAATAGATGGAAGGCCTTCTGCTTCCACTGTAGGTCATTCCCTGACCCCGTATTTGCATTCTTCATGTAGCAGCAGGAATGTTCTTTCCTCTCTCTGTCTCCCTCCTTCTCTCTCTCCCTCAATGGCTTAATACATAAAATTTATTTTTACTCCATCGCAACCCAACATTAGTGTTCCTGGTCAGTGCGAGGATGCCTAGAGATTATCTAGGGACCCAGACACCTTCTATCTTATGCTCTGAGTTCTGCTAGGTCCTTGGGGACCTCTGCAAATGGGGGAAGAATGGGAAGGATCATGCGTGGAAGTTTTTATAAGTCAAGTGCATGATCTCTTCAAAGTGTAAATTGTACAGTGTCTTGCCTAAACCTTCAGTGTCTTCCCACTTGCCATAGAATAAATTCCAAAGTCCTCACTGTGGCCTACAAGGCCCTACATGATTGAACCCTGCCTATATCTTTGATCTCATCTCTCATCGTTTCTTCCTCCTCGCTCACTCTGCTTCAAAACACACAGGCCTTTTTTCCTCTTGTTTCTTAACATAGTACTAAGCTTTGATCTGCCTCAAGGCCTCTGTGATTGTTATCCCCTCTGCCTGGATGCCCCAACTCAGCATGGATGGCTTCTTCTCTTGATTCAGTAGAACTCAGTCCAGAGAGACCCTCCCTGCCTGCCCTAGTTAATGCCCCCTTACCCCTTCCTCAAAGATACTCTGTTTTATCACATTCTATTATTTTCTTCATAGCTCTTATCAGCACCTGAAATTATATGTATTTGTTTATGCAGCAGAGTACGGATCTGTCTGTGTTGTATATGATTGTTCCTGTAGCTCAGAAGAGTGTCTGGTACCTGATAGGTGCTACGTGTCTACTGAGTGCTTATCATGTGGCAGACACTCCTTTAAGCACTGCACAGGCGTTAACTCTTTTAATTCTCACAACAACTCTATAAGTTCATTGCTATTATGATCCCTATATCATAGAAGAAATTGAGGCCCAGAGAGGTTAAGTAACTTGTATAGGGTTACAAAGCTAATAAGTTGAGAAGCTCAAATTCTGATTCTATGACCTTGACCACTGTATTCTACCACCCCCAAAGAGAATCCCAGTTTGGGAACAGAATTTAGTGTCATCTGATCATCTTACCACCTACCATCGGATGCACAGGTAGTCTCTGTGGCATTCCGTCTGAGGTTTCCTAGCTGCCCACTTCCTCTTGAGGGAGCCCGCTCCATGATCGAATGTTAATTTCCCCCTCATATTGATACAGTCTGCCTCCCTATATCTTCTCCCCAAAAGTTCAGTTTCCACCTGCTCAGCCCTCTGTGCCCCAGAGATGCCTGTCAGCAGTGACAGGGCCTTCCCCCGGCCCTTCTCTCCTCCCAGGTGAATAGTGCCAGGTTCTCCATGGGCCTGGTGTATCTTCCTTTCCTTACAAGGAAGTGAAAGCTTCTGCCCAAGCAATATATGGGTGAACCCATTCTGTGCTCCTGTACCTCTTCTGAGAAGCTGTGGGCCAGCCATGACTTAGTGGGGTTTCTAAACTCATCACATCTGACTTCTCTGAATCTCATCTCACAGCCAGGATGGTAACAAAAACCCACATGGCACGAAGGCAATTCCTCTGCTGGACTGTGGGAGCTGTTATCTGCTGCTCCTTGGATGATGCCATTAGCATTACTTACAGCTCCCGTTCCTCCTTCACAGCCTGAAATCACAAGCATGGGAGAGGCTGATAAAGAAACTGGCTTATATATGCCTTTCCTTTCATTGCTGATATGCTTGTCCCTTGTGGGTTTCTTGCAGAATAATGGAATTGTAAAGTGAGGAGAAATGTTATCATTGAGTTAGGGGGTGTGGAGATCCATTGTGATGGACTGTCTGAAGGTTACCGATTTAGGGGCTGGAGGTGGGCAGTGTTTACAGACAGAATAAAACATTTGCCCCCCCCCAAAAAAAAAGGCAACATGGTATGGGGGAGACTGGCTGACCTGTGTACAAATACCAGCTCTATTTTTTTGTTGTGTGACCTAGGCAAGTTTCTTTACCTCTCTGAACCTCTTTAAAACAGGGAAACAATACCTAGCTGACACAGCTGTTATGAGGCTTAATGATACTTTTGTGTTTCGTGTGCCATAGGTCCTTAATACATGTTAGTTCAGATCAGTTGGACTCAACTGAGGTTCCTTTTATGAGTCAAGAGTCTGTATTCATGGGATTTAAACCTCTATTCTAGGCATCTGGCTGAATCTGCTATTGAATAGGGTGGTACTATAGAGAGGTAGAAGAATTTCTAATAATGACAGTTGAATATGCTGAGTGCTTTTCAGTTTTGCAAAATGCTTCCCCATGTGCTATTTCTTTTAATTCCTATGACAATCCTGTGGGGTAAAGAAAACAATTTTACGTTTTACGGATGAGAAAACTAAGACACAGAGAGGTTATTTAACTTGTCCAAAGGCACAGAGTTGATGAGTGGTTGGGGTCACTCTTGTAGCCCAGAAGACCTGGACCAGGACCTCGCCTTGAACTCAGGTCTTCTGATCTTAACCTTTGCTCTGGTTTTCCTTCATTGAGCGTAGAGTCCTTGGCGGGGCTTATAGAAATTAACTTTGCGTTACTCGTCTCTGTATCTTCCAGGTTAGTGCCTGGCACACAAAAGGCACCACATAGACATTCATATAATTTTGCAAGTTTTAAGCAGTTATGGATAATAAGTGAATTTTGCAGAAATGGAGCTTAATGGGCTCAGTATACTAAATAAGACAAATTATAAATGAGCCCCTTCACCCCTCACCCCAGACGTTGCAAAGGTTCTTTCTGCACCCATTTCTTAGCTTATTTGTGTCTTGGATTGGAGCACCAGAAACTACCACGAGAAAAATTGTGGAGAAAAAAAGTGGCTCGTCCAGAGAATCTGTGTTTTTATAAACAAAGGAAGAGAAATACTGTGAGGACCAGGCGTTGCTTAGGCGACCAGTGTGTAGTGATGACATGGGAGTAGGTCTGGGGGTCAATTTCTGATCCGAGCCATATGGGTCTTTATGGATTATATGTCTTTGTGCATCTATCTATCCGTGATGCTGAGGCAATCAACCCACACTGCACCATGCGGCTAGCACTAGTGACAACAGACTCCATTTACCCCTGTTAAAGCAAAAATTCAACAGAGTAAATTTTAAAGATCTAATTGGCTTTATTGAATGATTCATGAATTGGACAGCATCCCATCTAGCAAGTAGAGAGGAGCTCCAAAGGGCTACAGCAAGGGAAAGCATTTTAAAGGCAAGATAAGGAAGTCATAAAGAAAAAAGGATTATTCCAGGCTGAGATAACCTACCTAGGGCGATGAAAGGGGTCTATGTGGTAGATTACCTCATCTTCCTTGGAGGGTGGAAAGGATTACCTCATTGGTGCTGACTAGAAAATTCCATATTGACTGGTTAATACTACATTCCTGGGGAAGGTTGTAACTACAATTAGGTTAGGTATGAAGTCTTGGTTTGCTTAGCACAAGTGACTCCCTTTTGGGCCTGTTGTTTCTTTTTACCACCCCCTTAGTTTATTATCTTTCCTAACCTGTTTCTTTTTGACCTTTCTAGCACTTTGCATCCTTACCTGTTCCTAGCCTCCACAGCTCCTAACTCTTTGCCTCTGCTCCCATTCATGGCCTCCTCCTTGGGCTGATCCTTGGCACTACTTCTCTGTTTCTGACTTCTGGCTTACCTCATCAACTAGGATGAATTCTTTTTTTTTTCTGGCTGCCCTGAGAAGCACACAATCTCATGAGAGTAATTCCCTTTAATTAGCCCCATTTCTTCAAATAAAAATTGACCCTATGGGGGCCAGCCTGGTGGTGTAGTGGTTAAGTTCACACGCTCCGCTTCAGTGGCCCAGGATTCGCAGATTGGGATCCTGGGTGCAGACCTACCAACCGCTTATCAAGCCATGCTGTGGCAGGCATCCCACATATAAAGTGGAGGAAGATGGGCACAGATGTTGGCCCATGGCCAATCTTCCTTGGCAAAAAGAGGAGAATTGGCAACAGACGTCAGCTCAGGGCTAGTCTTCCTCACCAAAAAAAAAAACAACAAAAAAACAAAAAACTTGACCCTATGGAATCCTTTATTTCTAATGTTAATGATTCTATTCATTCATTCCTGTATTCATTCATTCCATCCTAGTCTGTTTGGGCTGTTATAACAAAGTGCCATAGACTAGATGGCTGATAAACAACAGAAATTTATTTCTCACGGTTCTAGAGGCTGGAAGTCCAAGATCAGAGTGTCAGCATGGTTACATTCTGATGAGGACCCTCTCTCGGGTTACAGACTGCCCTCTTCCTGCTATAACCTTATATATGATGGAAGAGGGCAAGGGAGATTTCTCAGGCCTCTTTTATAAAGGCACTAATCTCATCCGAAAGGCCACACCCTCCTAAAAACCATCACCTTGGGGGTTAGGATTTCAACATATACGTTTTGGGGGGACACAAGTACTCAGTCTCTGGCACCTTCATTCAATCAACTAATATATATTGAATATCACCTACTTGCTGGGCACACCAATACTGGAATACCATGTGACTAGGACACAATCTTTGCCCCACGGTGCCCAGCACATAGAAGGAGATGTGTTGTAGCCTGGTGGTTAAGAACATGTGGGGGGGTCTGGGTTCTAAACACAGCTCTGCCACTTAATAAGCATAAGCTGTGTCACCTTGGTCAAGATACTTCACTTCTCTGAGCCTATTTCTTCATTTGCAAAACGGGAATATTACCTTGTAGAATTATTGTGCTATTAAGTGAAATAATCTGTGTTAGATACTTAGTGGAGTGCCTGATACATATTATACACTCAATTGATGGTGGCCGTTGTTTTTATTAGCGAGGCACAGATAAGTGAAAAGATAACTTCAGTATAGTGTGATCAGTGCTATGATAGGGAAAATATAGGAGGCCCTTATCCAGTTTCAGTTGGCTTTCTGGAGGAAGCGACATCTTAGCTAATACCTTAAGGGTGAGCATGAGCTAGTCATGTTGAGCAAATATGGAGCATTCCAGGGGGAAGGAACAGCATGTGCAAAGGTCTAGAAGAGAGAAACAGCATGCAACCTACATGTAGGTTGGTAGGGTGAGAAAAAAATTTTGAGAATGAGTGGTGAGAGATGAGGCCAATGTCCTGCTTCCTTCCTCTTCTTGGCTCTACACTTCCTCCTGCTTCTTCCCAGGCTATGGCCCCGTCTCTCTACCCTACTTTTTCTCTTTGCACAGCTGTGATTTGCCAGGGGCAAAGGATGCCTGAGAGCAAGTTGCTTTCCCTTAGTGACTTACTTACAGAATTGCTGATGCAGGTACCCCATGGAAAACTTGGAGCCATATTCTATTTAGAGATGTTTCAGCCTTACACAGCAGATCCAGCTCCTGCGGTTTGCCTCATTACCCATTAATGGGATATTTGCATGGAAATAAATGATTTCTTCACCTTGTTCCCCAGGCAGATTTGTCCTGAGTGGGCAGGTTGGGGGAGTGAGGAAGAGGTCACTGAGACATGCTTCCAACTGGCCTCTGGTAGGAACACAGAGTTTCAGTCTGGGGAACACTTTATGGATCATTTCTACTTTAGTGTGACACAGAAAACTGTGAAAATTCCAATCCTAGACCCCAGGACTGCTAGGATGGGGGAATAGGTGGGACTGGTAACAAGAGAGTGATAGTGATGTTGACAGTGGGAGAGTAGTTGCAAAGCTTTTAAAATTTGCCTCTCTGATCTACCATCAATGGCAAATATATGGCATATCCACCTCTGCTCCTCCTTTATGCACTCATGGCAGGCATTACTAGCTGATGGCAGCACTTTTGTTTTGAGCCCAGATAGGGCCTCAGAATCCTTCTAAACACACTGCTTTACAGATCCACTACTGAGTGTGTGGAGTTGGCACTTGTAATGAAACACACTAACTACTCTCATTGCCTATCTTGATATGCAGGGAAAGCCAAACTCCTAAAAGCACTTTATTCCAGATAAACCTGAACATTAATGGCAGAGCTTAGGTTACAGTCTTGTGCTCCTGACCCGAATCCCTTAAAGGGTTTTCTGTCTTTAAAGGCATCATGAAGGCTAGCTAGAGATTCTTCTTTCCAAAAATATGATATCATCATGCCTCTCTCCTGCTCGCATCCTTCAATACTTCCCCATTGCTTGTAGAATAAGTCTAAACAACTCAGCAAAGCATTCTAAGTTTGCCATCTCCTGAGCCCAACTTCAGTCAAAATGGATTCCTGCCCCATTGTCCCCATTGTTTATGCCTTCTCCATTCAATTAGTCTATATTTATCCTCCACAGCTTGGATCAAACCTTTCAACCTCTCTGATACCAGCCAATTTCAATCCTATTGATCTTCTTCCCCTGAACAACGCTAACATTTATGGTTCAAGCCGCATCACTTATTGGAGTTCCAGAGGTTTCAACAGCAGGTAAACGACGTCTGGGCAATGTTGTTCTAGACTCTACCTATCCTGGCCCTAGACTAGAAAGGAGCAAGCTACACCTAAAGGCTGACCTTTTAATGTACATTGACCCTTTCCACCTGCAAACATAGCCCATCTGGGGTCCTAGAATTGGACCAATCTGATTAAAGTTCCATTGGTTTAAGGTGGAGTGAGAAGAGGGCAGTAGGGAGAGAGGGGCTTAGAGAAGTCTCCTTTTCCCTGGAGGCCTTCGTTTAGCATACATAGTCTCCGGTTTTTTCTTTCCTATGTTCTTTTTTTTTTCCAGTCTATCTGTAGGGCAGTATCTCATTAATTAATTAGTTAATTAAATATCAAGCAACTTCTATTTGTCACTGTTTTTGGAGTTGGGAAATACAAAAATAAGACAAATTCCCTCCTCTTGTGGAGCTTGTATACAGATAGAGGAGACAGACAAGACAGAAGTAACAAATAAATAATGCCTTTCTTGTCTAGCACATTCTAAAGGAACACAATATGTACTCAATAAACACTAGTTACCTTGGCTTATTCAATATCTATTTGGATTTGTGTCTACATGGTACACTTGGTGGTGTGTGCTCATTTATATGAGTACATTTATTGAATGCTGAAGTATCCAGCAAATATCTCTTTAATTAGATCCATGGAGGCAGTCAACCAAAATGGCCCAGAAACATAGAAGGTAGAATTATGTAGCCTAGAGTCAGTCCCATGCCTAGAGTACTGTGTCCCATGCTGGACACTACATTGGCAATCTAGAGAGTGTCTGATGGAGGGTAACCAGGCTGCAATGAGGTGTTGGCATCATGTTACCTGGAAAACCTTTGAAGGAAGTGGAACTGTTTTGGAGAATAGGCTAGAACTCTGGTTGAAAAGTGGGCGATGGTGGTAATTGTTGACCGTAAACACTTGAAGAGCTAATAAATGTAAAAATGAATATGTTTTTTTCCTGTACATCCCAGAGGATAAAACCAGAATCAGTGAAAATGCCAAGAGGCAGCTCTTAGTTCAGTTTAAGTTGTCCCCAAATGGAATACACAGTCTTGTGTGGAAGGAAGCTCCTTGACACTGGAGAAGTTCATGCAGAAGTCACCGAGTTTGTGGTGGGCATTCAAACATTTGGAAGATGTTTGTACCAGGTTATCTCCAATAGCTGTGTTAACTTTTTATCTAATAATGACTTGTTATAGGGATCATTATTCTGTTTTATGGGCTGGAAAGCATTTTCATGTAAATTATCTGATTTGATCTTCACAAAGAAAAGATTTGTACTATCCTCATTTCACAGTTGAGCAAACAGACCTCAGGAGTCCCATCATCCGTGACCAAGCTGGAACTATGGCTATGGCTTATGACCCCACAAACAGTATTCTTTTTACAGGGTTTAAACATGCTGGTTGATTCATCTTATAAATCAGAAATGACAGGATAGTGGTTGACAACTCCTTTGTGCCCTCTATAGCCGTGATTTTTCATTTTTTGGAGAGCCACTATGGTACCATCTCTGATTTTTTATTCCCATGCCTATTGGTCTTGCTGCTTTTTGATTTTTCCTTTCCACATTTGACATGTATATGTATATGCACATGTATATGCATATTTCCTCTCTACAAATTTCTAGGCACATTAATGTGTTGATCTAAGAGGTAGTTCCTAAGCAGCCAGAAGTTATGAATTATTTACGTGATACCTGGAGAATTTCATCTTGTATTTCTTTCCATGCTGTTACTCAGGTATCTTCTTTATCCAAGTTTAGTCCATCATTCAAGGTCCAGTCTAAATCTTGCCTTTTACAACAAGCCTTCTGTAACCTTCTCAGGTCATGGGGTTTTCTGCCTTATTTGACCACCTGTAGCATTTATTGTGTATTCTGTTCATTTTGAGTCATGTAGATTCTATTTTAAAATTGCTTTACATTTGTAAGTTACTGGTTCCTGCCTGGAGCATGAAATCCTCAATTGTATGTTTTTCTCTTCTTTTGTGTAGCCCAATTCTCTCACCATAATGTTGGGTTCCCAGGAATGTTGAATAACTAACTGATGATGTTGATTTCACCTCTGTGGGCTTCAATCTTCTCATTGATAACATGTTACAACATATTTTCCACTTGCCCTAAAAAAACAGAAGCAGCATATAGCTTTAGCTCTATATCCCAATGACCTTGAATTTGAATCTTGGCTCTGCCACTTTCTAGAAATGTGGCCTGGGGAAATTTTCTTCACCCCTCCAAGCTTTATCTGTAAAGTGGGGATCATGATAGTACCTACCTTCAAGGGACATCGTGAAGGTTAAATCAAGGAATGAGTGAAATTTTTGCACACAGTACCTCGCACATTGTTAACGCACGATGAATGTTAACAGTTATTGTAAGTGGTGTTGTTATTCTTACCACAGGATCTGTCAGATAAAATGACCTGGATTTGTTTACATGATTTGGTGCTCTGACTCTCCGGATATATACTAGTAAATCAAGAGCCCTATTTTAGGTATGTATGTATACATTTGTATGCTTGCACTTATTTATTTATACCTAGCCTTGTCCTAAAAAGGATTTAAGGCAACTTATTAACATGCGTAGCATAGAGCAAAATAAAGTAAATTTTAAAATAAGAAAAATGTTGCAAAAGGAACACCAGGGAAGAGAAAAACAGAACTTAGAAATGAGGATAGCATATAAAATCTTGCCTCTGTCAAGAGATTTTCACATATTGAGGCATATGAGGTAACTATTCAGGTTCAAACTGATTTGGCTTGAACTAAAGAATCCTGACTTGTGGCCTATCAAACATACATTGTACATCTGCTTTAACCGTTAAAGACTGCACTCTCTTAAGGTAAGAATGCATACTTCCCCTCCTACGCCCTATTGGTAACGCCCTATTGGTAACACCAGTATTAGTCCCTTTCCTGACATCAGGGTCATGTTGACCTGCCAGTTTGCAACTAAATACCTCTTCGAAACTTTGGACTGAATAAATTGGGGCTGGCCTGGTGGTGTAGTGGTTAAGTTCTTGGTGCTCTGCTTCGGTAGCCCTGGGTTCGTGGGTTTGGACCTGCACACCGCTCCTCAAGCCATGCTGTGGTGGTGTCCCACATACAAAAAATAGAGGAAGATTGGCACAGATGTTAGCTCAGGGACAATCTTCCTTAAGCAAAAAGTGAAAGATTGCCAACAGATGTTAGCTCGGAGCCAATCTTCCTCACCAAAAATGAAAAAAAAAAAAACAACTCTGAAAATGTATCCTGGCTGTGTTTAACATATGTTCTTTGTTCCAAAAAGATATATGACTGTACTGAAAACCATGCTTCTCTAGAACGCTTTCTTCCTTTCTGGAAAAGGCCTTCCTGGGTTATAATGCTCACTCTGGCTCATGTAAAACTCACCTATCTCTCTTATCTATAGAATGATTATTGGTTATTTTGCACTGACACCATGAAATATTTTACCCCTGATGGAGGTGGGCTACAAATCTGGTTTTAAGTTTCTGTGGAGCAAAGAGTACAAAAAGATCAGTTACCCAGTTTACAGTGCACAGAAGTTAAAAAACAGTCAGGCTGCTAATGAAAAGTGTTAGGATTTTTTCTAGTGGGATTGGAGAAGATTCTCCTATGGCCCAGAGAGGAAGCTGTGCAATGTAATGAATAACATTCTTGCGGTCGTTTTAAAATACGTCTACAAATTTTTTGAGACTCCTCTCTTCCAAAGGGGGCTCTAACTCTCCTTTACTTAAGAGTGAGACATCTGACATTAGGACATAAAAGGCATTGTGGCTTTCTCCATCCTCTTTCTCTTTGGGATCCCTCACTCTAGGGGAAGCCAGCTGCCATGTTGTGAGGATACTCAAGTAGCCCTGTAGAGAGGTCCTTGTGGTGAGGGATTGGGGTGTCCTGCCAACAGGCATGTGAGTGAGCCATCTTGGAAGCAGATCCCACAGCTCCAGTTAAGCCTTCATGGGTCTGCAGCTCTGCCTGATAACTTGACTACAGTCCTATGAGAGACCCTGAGCCAAAGACATCCAGCTAAGCTGCTTCCAGATTCCCTACTTTCAGAAACTGGTGGGATAATACATGTTTGTTGTTTTAAGCTGCTAAATTTGGGGATATTTTGTTACACAGCAATAGATAACTACTACAATTTTCAGTATCTCCTCACAGTGAGCACAGTGAGAATTTCAAGAGGATGCTTCTCGTGGTGACCTTCAGTTTATGATGAGTGCAAGTTATGTGCAAGGTGATCAGGGCTCAGGCAGACATAAAAAGGACTTTGAGAGCTTACAGTTTCACAGAAGGAGACAGAGACACAGACCATCAACTGTAATATGAGGAAGAATGGATAAGTCTAAATGAAGGTACATGTAACGAGCTCTGGGTGCTTAGAAGAAGCATTTATTGCTGTTGAAGATTTTGTGGAAGAGGTAGAATTTGGATTGGGTCTTGTAGGATTGTATGTTAGTTAGGACTCCTTTGGTTACAAATGTAAGTAGACACCCCACTGTCTTAGATAAAGTTCCCTAGGAAACAGACTGTGAGATGAGGATTTGCATGCAGGGAATTTACTGGGGACTGTTCTGGGGGATATCACCTGTGAGGCAGTGAGGGAAGCAGGATTAGGCAGAGGGAGGTGTTAAATGGCAGTTTAGTTGCAACAGAGGCCTCAGTCAATCCCATGGGGAAATTGGATTTGCGATAGCCGTTCAGAATGATCTGGAATTGGAAAAAGGGGTCTGGGCCTGTGTACCTCTGCACTGATCAGTCATCGGATGTGAGCTGCTTCTGGGGAGGGAACATAACCTTGGATGAGACCATTTCATTCAGCTAAGGGCAATTGCTGGACCATCAGTAGGCAGTACTCATGGCCACTGACAGAATGAGTGCCTCAGTCCTAAAGGGGGATCAGCGTGGCACACCACAGCATCCATTCTACCAGCTCATGCTAACTTAGGCAATTATCATCATCATCATCATCGTCATCATCATCATCATCATCATCAATCATCATTTATTGGCTCAGAGATCTGAAAAGCTAGCAGCTGGATTCAGAATCTCAAACAATACTATCAATAACATCTCTTCTTCTCTGGACTTTATTTTCCTTCTGTTGGCTTCATTCACACTCCCAAGTTGTGGCAGAGAAAGCTGCTGTATGTCTAGGCTTATATCCTGCCACCCTCTCATCTCAGTGGAAAGTGGTATCTTTCTCATAATTTCTAGCAAAAGTTCTGGGCTGACTGTTATTGGCCTTCTTGAGGCACTGGCATATCCCTGAACTAATCATGGTGGCCAGGTGACTATAGACTTTGGCTGACCAAGGCTGGATTATGTAACTATCCCAGAGTCAGAGGATGGGGTCATTCCCACACAAACCAATGAACTTAATTACGTGAAGGAGTGGATTCTCAAAGGAAAATTGGAATTTTGTTACCAAAGACTGACAAATAGGAGTCTTCCATAGGTGAGTGTGATGTCAATAGGAAGTAAAGGGAAGGAAGGTCATTCTAAATCGAGGAACTGGCTTGAGCAATGACATGGAAGTGTTAAAGCATACGGATTGTTCAGGGACTGGCAAGTAGCATATATTTCTGCATAGGCACATTCGATACGTAAAAATCTCTCTGTCTCCCCCAATACAGATGCAGACCCATACCCCTTTAGTCAAGGGAAGAAGAATACATTGGGAGTGATAAATTATGCAGATAATATTTCCATATGCACACAGAGTCTAACCACAGGAGACACCGTGCTCCCCTGGGAATCCTGTCTGAAAGACGATGGGCTAGGAGGAAGAAGAGGGCAGGAAGAGAGGAGTAGAATGAGGTCTGGCAGGTTTTGCTTGCAGCTGGAGCAAGGCTGAATGAGCCAACGATTTCCCCTGAGGCTGTTCCATCATGACCAAAGCAGCCTGGATTGGCTGTGGCAGCCTGGGCGGTCAGCTCTGAGGCACATGATAACGGAGTGTGGACCTGATAGGAATTTGTGTCAGTCTCTGAAGGGAGGCAACTTTGGTGATTACCAAGGCAGCTGGGAATGAGGAGTTGTTCAGCACAATCAAAAAGTCGTGGTGCCTAGGAGAGAGAGCTGGGCAAGGAATCAGAAGACTTGTGCTGGGCCCCTCACATCTTGTAGTGATGTGGCCTAGTTTTCTGTGAAAGCCAGTGATGTGCTTTCAGAAGGACCACTCCTAGATATGAGGAGTGGCCTGGATATGAGGAGACATAAGAAGGTGTGTTTTGATAGGTATGGGGGTGGCATACCTCTTAGTGAACAGAGGTACCACGGGGAGGAGATGGGCATACAACAGGGAAGTTTCAGTTCAATTAAGTCACTGACCAGTCAGATAGTTTCTGACCTTGCTAAGAGAGATCAGAGACTTTAACCATGACATTGACTATACAGACACAGGGCTGGAAGGAGAGATAATCTGGTTATGCCACATCATTTGAAAAATGAGACAAAAATTCAACCCTCAGTTGGGTTATATTTTTTATGATTATATAAAAAGATGTTAAGGGTTTGCACTCAATCGTATAACTCTGCCTTCCTCGATTTGAAGATAACTTTTCCCACTAGGGGATCAGACAGTATAGACCAACCAAGTTAATTCTTTCCTGAACAACAGAAAGTGATAGAACAGAAATTAAACAGAAAAGGGTTAGCTAGGCGAATACATGGGCTATAAAGATGTTTTCTGAGACAGGTAGAAAGTGAGGCATGTTTGTACCAGGAAGATGCAGCTGATTCAGCCCAGTAATGAGAGGCAGTGTGACCCAGGAAAGAATGCTGTCAGACACCGCTTTCCCTAAGTGGTTTTCATGAAACACAAGTCCTAAAATCTTCCCTAGTCATTTGGGAAATATGTTTATCTCACTGTGGAAGATTCACAGGGAACATTAGCTTATTAAAGGCTCTGAGAAGTCCTGCAGTAAACAAAACTGCTTAACTATTTAATCAAGTGTTTCTTAAACACATTTAAATCCCTTTTCACTTTTTATTTTCTGTGCATAATACCTGTTAACATCCTTTAGGAAGCACTTTCAAAAATGCTACAATAGATAAATTGTATGACCTTGGGAATTTCTCTTAACCTCAGTCTTTCTCCCTGTAAAATTACACAATTAGATTAAATGTTTTCTCTAGTTCCCTCTGAGTTCCTTTGATTCTAATTATTGCACATTAGTGGTGGGATTAAAACTAGAAGCAGGGAGGCAGGTTGAGCCTCTCCAAGCCACCATCCTCTCTTGCCTGGACCACTGCAATAGCCTCCTTCCTGGTCTGCCACTTCCAAAATCGTCCCTCTCCAAACCACTCCCTACATTGCAGCCAGAGACACCTTCCAAAATGCAAATAAGATCATGTCACATCTCTGCCCCCAAACCTTCAGTGTTTCCTCCAAGCTCTGAGGCAGAATTCCCTGAGACTTTGCATTATACCAGAAAGCCTTTGCTGAATATCTGACTAGCAACCACTGCACAGTGAAATCAAATATTTTTTAGGTCAAAACAAGTACTTATTATTTAATGGAAATGGGAGACATCGGAAAGAAAAGTTTCCGTAGGCAGGCTGAATACACAAAGTGCAGTCTGCAGATCACAAGGGAGCTTGCTAGAAATGCAGGGCTCAGGCCCTAGACCTTCTGAATCAGAATTTGCATTTTAACAAGATGATTTCTGTGAACAGTGCAGCTTGAAAGGCCCTGTCTTAGGGACAAAGTTGCTGTACAAATCACTAACGAGGCCTTAGCAGTAGGAATTAAGGCATAGGCTTTAGAATCAGGCCTGGGTTTGAGTCCAAACTGTGTTGTGACCTTGGGCAACTTCCTTAGCATCTCTGAGCCTCAGTTTCCTCATCTGTAAAATGAGACATAAAAATACTAGTCCCTGCTCACAAATATGTTGTGAGGAATAAATGATATAATATGAGAGACAATCCTTAACAATGTGTTGGCATATAACCCTTAATAAAAGTTAGATTAATATATTGGGAAACTAATATTACTCCTGGAGGGCCTGCAGCATGCAGCATCATGGTCTAGAAGTCAGAACATAGTAGGGGTGAGATAAGAGTAGGAAATAGGGCTAAGATTCATGAGCTCATTCTCCGAGGAGGTACTGAGCACCCACGATGGACAGGGCCCCTGGAAGGAGCTGTGTTATCATGGTGAGCAGGGCACAGTGCTTGCCCTCACGAAGTACACAGCCTGGCGTGTCAGAGACATCGTCAGCGGGGAGCATAAATGCCACTGAAAATAGACTTGGCCACGCTCTGACCTTGTTTGGCACAGATCTCGCTGCAGTAGTGCTCCGATTCCAGCTGATCCTTCTCACTGGCTCTTAATTCTCCCAAGAATGTCTCCTTGGGGAGTTAAAAAGTGTCCCATTTTCCCCTCTTCCTCAAGGTATTATTTTGTCCATTTGGAAGGGGAAAAACACCCATCAGCTGTTTTAGATGGAAAATTTCTTTTTCCTATGTAAAACCGTAATTTTGTCAAGGCTTTCTGGGTCATTGAAACCTCAGTGTGTGTCTATTTATCTCAGACTCTTGGGTAACCCCTTCATTTGCTGAGCAATCTTTCCTGTTTACATGGGGCTTGGCAGCCTCCAGGATGATTTATCTAATAAAGACATCTCTCCTTCCTAGCCTGGCGGAGCTGGAGGCCCTCCATGAGTAAGGCTTGAAGAGAAGGGGGAGTGAGAAAATGTGGGAATGATCTAATTGTCAGATCTCTCCCACCCCTTGCAGCCCTCCAAATTACCCACATGTTGGCGAAGACTTGGGGAGTGCTCAGAAGGCAATTTTGATACAATAAAACATAATACAGGTGTGAGGAAGGCTTAAAGATACTGCTGGCTAGTTTCTATAATTTTGGTGAACTTTATATTCAGTAATATTTGTATAGGAAAGCTTTGTTAGAATTTTCTAGCAAATAGTTTTGGAACAATAGGGACTTGTCAGTTGAAAATATTGTCTTGAGTGCCATCTGACTCTAGTGGTGGCAACAAATAGCTTTCTGAGAGAGCCAGGAGGAATAAAACCATGTGTCTAAGAGAAGGGCCGCCCCCAGGGCAGAGAAATGGAATTCCATTATAAGTGAAGCCATCTCTTAAATTATCTATCTGAGGAAATCATGTGGAGGACTTGTGATCAACTAACACTAGCAAGATGTTCTTATTGTGACAAAACAAAACAAAAACTGGGAAGACTGGACCCAGAGGCTGACCAATGACCTGAGACACTGTGGCCTCTCAGAAATGGGGAGTCAGTGATTGTTCACTTCATTGACAGAGGAAACACAGAGGACGTGAGTGTTCTGCAGGGTCTGCCCAGATGTGTTTCTTTTCTTCTCTTTCAGTTTTTTTCCTTCATTTCCTTAGATCTCTGGTTTGTCTTTTGTTTATAAATGCTAAAGACACAAAGTAAGAAATTTGTATGATTTTAGCTGTGGGATTTGAGAACAAATGTCTAATCTTTTAAACCTTGGTTTCTCCATCTGTAAAATGATTAGTTTGGATCAGATTATTTCTAAAGCTTCTTTCAGCCTAAAAATCTGATTCCCAAGGATGCTATATTATTTGATGACTACTTCCAACAGGTTGGCAATTAGCAATTAGCTGGCAGCCAAAATAAAGTGTAAAGAAGAAAATATCTTAGCTGAAATCCTAAAAATGCCCGTTACCTTTTAAAACAATGTGAGCCGTGCTGCACTTTTGTCTAGGGGACACGTGTGTGTGCGCGTAGTGGTAGACACTAGTGAAAGGCCTATGTGGACTAGGGGATGATTATGCAACAATACAGGGCAGGAAGGAATACCTGGCCTGATGCCATTATTCCTGTGGGCACTTCTGATGCCCAAGGGCAGACACTGCTAATCGATCTTATCACTCATTTTAGTGCTCAGGCAGCCACTAACAAAGCTGTGGTGGGAGCTGTCTCCCCTAGCACACAGCACGAAACCCATAACACTGGTACTATCAGCAACATTCTCTAACCTTTGGGATACTTGTTGAGGTTGCACAGAGAAGCAAAAATTGTCTTAACATGAAAATATTCACTGATGGATTGACTGCTTGTAAAATTAGCCCCACTCAAACATTCCTCTCTGCTTAACAATTGTTTCCCTACCCGTCATATCAATATTTTTGTTGGCAAATGTGCTGATAATTAGTAGATGTTATAAACACCAAATAATACAAGCAGGAGTAATTCAAACTAGTTGTAAACTAAAATTACCAGTTATAGTAAAGATGATGATTTCATGAAACTGGTGAAAGTTATCTTGGAGAAGTGCTTGAGTTATAAGAAAATAAGGGTCTGAGTTTTCACAGTTAACAGTTGAAGAAGAGAGAATCGCTAAGGATTGAACACGATAAGCTCTTTCAAGGAAAATGTTTAATTGAAGGACTATGCGAGGCCTCTGGGAAAATTTTTATTACTCTTACACATTTTTGAAAACATGACCCTGTTAATGATCATTTGTGAACATCAAACATAAAGAAATGAAAGTTGTATCTTGCTTTGTAAGGCTTTTGAAAAAGTGTGCTCAAAACCCGACTGTACTTGATTTATTCTTTGTTGCTTCTTAGAATTAGCATAGAGTTACAGCAATACCCTAAATATGAGGTAGAAATAACTTATTTCAAAGATTTTGGTTTTATTTTTAAGTTGAAATCCCAGTGGTATCTCTTCTGTTTAGTATAACATTTTAGGATTTGTTTTAAGTGAGTTCACTTTAAAGTGGCTGATTTTCATTACTACTAAAATTTCTCTGAAGAGACAAGTTAAGTTTGGAGGGATGAAGGAGCTCACTCAAGGTCACCTGGCTAGAAGGTGACAGTGACAAGGCAATGCTTTTTCTGTTCTTCCCAAAGGAGATGAAAGTCAGATTGAAACAATCCTTCAGCGCATTCATAACTTGAACCCACTTGGGAAATCAGGGCTTCCAGACTGTTAATCGGAAAATCAGCATAGTTAACTTTTTTTTTGAAAGATAGTTTTTTTTTCTTTTAATAAAATTTTGTTGGAAAAAATGTGTGGACATGATTCTGATTTAGAAGACATTTCTCTTAGCTTATGGCAGTCTTCAAGGAAGCAGTGTTCTCTTATAAGGCCTAAGAAAGAGGATGAAATGTGCTTATTTATCTGTAGAATGTTACAGTGATACTCAGAACACCTTTCCCCCTTAGTGTATAGGTATAAGAACTCTGATTGTGATTAGGAAACAGAGTATATACTGCATTACATAATGGACAAGCAATTTTAGGAGTCATATTTTTCCTTTTACTGCTGGGGGATCTTAGAGAAGAAATAGATGCTTTCTTGAGTTTCTAGCCTGTTTGCTTTGGAAACACTTTGCATTTCCTCATTTGACCCATAGCTTGAGATCCCTGTTGTTTTGAGGAGTTCTTAGGGATTTTTGAATTTGCATTTTGCTTAAATCCACATAAGGAGATACTTTACTTGCTATTCACTTCTAAATATAGATTGATAGATGAATAGATAGGATTGAGTTTCCATGAATACCTAAACACTTATGGAACTGACATTAGGGATCATCTCATGTCCCTTGCACAGGAAGGGAAAGCAATGTACCTGGGTCACACAGCAAGGCAGTGACAGATCTCACACCAGAATAAATATTTTCTGAATTATAGTTGGGTCTCTATTTCACTCCAGTATGAATGTCATTACTATATGCATTTATGCATGAGTAGCCCACATATCCTGTATTTAAGATATCTGCTAGAACTAACTTTTTCTTCACTAATTCCAGCACCCAAAGAACATACTACATTCTGCAATTGCACTCAGAAAATTGATCACATGGGGTTATGGTTAAGAGTGTCACACAGAGCTGTACTGAAATACCTGCCCCAATGCTTCCTAACTAGCTGTATGACTTTGGGTAAGTCTTTAAAGTTCTCTCTGCCTCAGTTTCCTCATTTGCTAAATAGAGGTATTCGTACTTCCTTCTCATGCTTGTTTTGAGGATTAACTGAATTAATTTATATAAAGCAATTAAGTACTTGAAGATGCTTATAATCAAGCAGGGTACAGCTCAATAAATGTTAGCCATCATTGTGGTCATCATCATCATGAGCTACAGTGACAGCAGCATCTCCATCATCAGCATTATTAATATCATCATCATTTTTGTTATTGTTATTGGCAAGTTGAAATCAAACCACTGAATTGTCTTTGAGCATTTTCAGTCCAACCTTCATCTGATGACTTTAATCTTCTCCCTAATGTCCCTGCCGTGTGACTAGCTGGAGTTAGCTTGAATACCTCCAGTGCCAGGGAACTCATTTCTTCATAGAGTAGCCCATTCTAGTTCCACAAAGGATTTTAAATACAACTCAACCAGGCTTTAAAAGCCTCTGATGTTTAAAATAAATTGCCTGTCCTGGTATCATTACTCATACCTGAAATGATTTATATATGAATTATGAAGGAGATTTGTTTCTACTGTTTTTCGTAAAGATTACAGATCAATTAGGTCCTTGTTTTTTCCTTGTATAAGCATGAAGATTTCAGATGGAACTTGGAAACTGGATGACCAGAGAAGGAGGCAGGATGCCCCAGCAGCCTTCGTTTCCAACCTGATCTTTGTCACCAGTTGTCATTTTGGGCTAGGGAGCTCCCACTGTTCTACCAGGCTACTCCTCTCTGTACCTGTCACTCCTGTTACTTCCTCTGGCTGACTGATTGTGGTGGGTATTTGTGAGTACCTCATATGTGCCAGATACTGTTTTTGATCCTAAGGATATGAAGATGAACAAGGTAGATAGACACGTTATATGGTCTCATAAAATTTATATCTTATAGGGGAAACACAGCAAACAAATAAATAAAGGATGATGATAATTTCAGTGAGTGGTAAGTGCTATAAAAAATTAAACCTGGGCAATATGACAGAATGTTGTGTGGGGGTCGGGGAGACATTTAGATCTGCAGTCAAGGAAAGAGGTGACATTCAAACGGAGGTCTTCATAATAAAGAGGAGACAGCCATATGAAGATCTAAGAGCACAGTGCTCAGATGTGCTTCATATGGAGACAGCCATATGAAGATCTAAGAGCAGAGTGCTCCAGGCAGAGGGAGCATGAGGCAGGAATGAGCTCGGTGAGTTTGATGAGCAGAGCGGCTAGACTAGAGGGAGCCTTCAGAGCCTGAGGTTGGACAGGTAAGCAGGCCTGAAGGCCATGGAAAGGAGGGTAGAGTCTATTCTAATTGCACTGGGAATCTATTGGAGGGTTTTAAGAAGTGGAGTGATACTATACGACTCACATTTTTAAAAAAACCTCTTTGGCTGGTAGATGAATTGTAAGGGGCAAAAGGGGAAGCGGGAGGTCAGGTAGACAGTTGCAGCCATCCATGTTAGAGACAGTGGAGGCTGGGACTGGGATCTTAGCAATGGAGATGGAGAGAAGAGGACAGATTCAAGGAATACTTTGGAGGTAGAGCTGATAGGAGTTGTAGTGGGTGAGCCAAAGTAAGAAATCAAGGAGGCCTCCAGGCATTGGGCTTGAGCAACTGGATGTCTGGTGGTACCATTTACCGATCTGGGGAAGGTTGGGAATAAGCATATTTGGAGGTGAAAATCAAGAGCTCTGTTATGGGCATATTGCATTTGAGATGGGCATTGGACATCTAAGAGGATAGAGGAGCTCTAGCTCAGCATACAAGTCAGGGGTAAAAGTCTCAAACTTTGAGACTTATCAGCCTAAGATGGTATTTAAAGCCATAGGGCTAGAGAGAGCATTGACAGCATGCTGTGGCTAAATCCACTCAAAAATGTTAGCTGACAGCAGCCATTGGATTAGCAAATGTGCCATTCAGATTTTCTTACCTTGTCTTCCTCCAATTGAGAAAAGATACCCAGAGGGCCATGAGGGTACAAGATGCTGGTTGGGATCAATTACAGAGACGCTGTCTTCCTTCAGGTCAGTGAGCTTATAATCAGCAGATGAAAGAGAAATACACAAGTGACTAATTATAAAACAGCAGGTTGAAATGGGCTTGAAGTGCAGGTATCAGCATGGCCTGGGCCAGAGCGGAACGAGGAGCAGTTAGTTTGTTGAGCAAATCAGAGAAGACTTCCCAGGGAAGATGCTCTCTGTAGAGGAACCTGAATGATAAAAGACATTTTAGAAGTTAAAAAAGAAAAAAGGGTGAAAGGCATTCCAGAAAGAGGGAGACTAGGTGGAGAATGGATTCAAGGGTACGGGGGAGGGCAGGCAAAAGGAGCTCATAGTAAGATCACATTGTAGGATTTCAAAAAGATGTGGGGAATGAACGAACGGTATCCCACTGATACTGTATCTGGGGCTGGCCATTTCTCCTCTGCCTGCAGCCAGCCCTTGAAATGGATTTGTCCCTGTGTTGTGAGATGTAGATCTTGCACAGCCCTGGGAAAGTAGCGGGAGCCTCTCACCTTGTGCTGAGTATTGAAGGGCAGGGAAGAAACAAACTTCTCTCACGAGGCCAATAATGACGACACTCATGCTTGTGGATGGCGAGATTATTGCAAGGGTACCATTGGGTATCCAGGCCGCCTTGCAGTAAATCATGCTGCCCCAGGCCTCATAGCACATTACTGGCTGGCCTGGCGCAATCTCTCTGGGGGAGCAAGGGCGACAGATCCAGGAAGTGAAATGCAGGCCTGCAGGGAGCACCAGAGCCAGATGGGCACCTCGTGGTGTTCATGCCCCTCACTCCCAAGATGGGGAAACTGAGGCTCTGAGAGAGCCATCGCCCACCCAGCTGACATAATGAATTAGTAGCAGTGCAGGCACCAGAACATGATTCCTCTGATTCATTTCCTTGAATGAATTTTCTACTCCACCCCCCACTTTTGCCCTTTCTTTGAGGCTGGAAGCATTTTGTAGCCTCATGTTGTGCTTGTCTCTGGCTCCCAGAGAGCTGCTATCATCTGCCATTGTGGTGCCGTCTTTCCCAGCACTTCCTTTCTCTTCCCTTGCTCTCAGGAGAAGGCCAGGTTGAATGCTGGATAGAAGCTGAATCGGTTCCCCTCACTGAGGATCCATGGCATCTTTACAACAAAGATCGTCAGTACAGGAAATGGGCCCTTCAGATGAGGTCATTGTTGAGCTGTCTTCCAAGTCCCCATCACTGGGCAGATCTTTCTCAAGTCAATTGACTGAAAGGGATTGAAGCTATCCTTGGAACTTGATTGATTTATTTTATTCCTCCCCAGAAGCCAAAGCATCCTCTTCCTCCCTCCAAGCTGCTATCTGAATTGCTCCCCCAATGACTCAGGGACAGATGGTGGCTTTGGCTGCTGCTTTCTCCCTGCGTCTCCCTGGAATCTTCTTGTCTTGTTGCTGGGAGGGTGGTTCTTTCTCTTGGAGATGGAAAAGGAAGATGACGACAGGCCGCAGGGAAGCTGAGGGTGGGGGACTGTGTAGGAGAAAGGAAGGGGTGTGGAGTGAGGGCATGTAGATAGGACCATAGGGACAATGGTGGTGGGAAGCTGAGTAAATCAAGTATGAGACAGTTCGGCTGATGTATGACTGTTGTAAATCCATGAGCAGCTCCCACATGCCTGGCAGACTGGTTTCTCTGGTGTAAATGCTTCTTTTTTATGAGCCTGGAATAGTGATCCTATAGCGTACGAGAGCAGGCCCTTTGTTTGCAGGTGAGTAAGGTACTGAAGATGAGAAAGAAGGAGGAAAGGGTTGTTATTTCTGGGAGGTTCCAGCTCCATGAGAACTGGGAGCCAACCCATCCTCCTTACTGCTCTCTCTTCATTAACACACTACATAGCACATAGTAGGTGCCCAGCAAGAATTTGTTGAATGAACAAATGATCCCTTAGAAGACCATTAGTCCCTAAAAGCACCCCACTCTCAGTCTTGTCAACCTAGAAATTTCTAGTTATCAGAATCTTCAGCATATTATTATATTCACAATAAGCAACTCAACAATCATTTATATTCACATGGTATTTAACAGGGTGTTTCACATTCATTTATCCTTCTTGTGCTCCTCACTGGATTGATGGCTTCTTAAGATGAGGCATCTTGTCCATTTCCTCTCTGTATCCCTGTATGCCCCACAGCAGTAGATTGGTGATTGGCATTCATTCAGAACCCACCAGGTGCCAGGTACCGTGCCAGGTGCTAGGGTTATAGTGGTGAGCCAATGTGGACAATAGATACACATAAAAAACCTACCAAATAAATTGTGACCAGCGCTAGGAAGGAAAAGGGCAGTTCTGAGAGAGAATAACTATGGATCTAATTTAGATTTAGGTGGGGGTCAGAGAAGATCTCTTGGGCCTCTGAAATTTCACTTACCTGAAATTTATATCCCATACCATCTTCTCACTCTTCTATATTGCCCACAGCACTGGGAACTGAGGAGGTACACCTGAAAGGGGTTCAGAGACTGAATGAACCTCCCTAACTGGCTACCTGACTGGTTGACTAGGAATATACCAATGAGCAAAACTGACATAGTTGCCACCTTTGTGAAGCTTATCATCTCGTAGGGAGAGGCATATTAATCAAATAATCCCAAAATGTCTTATTATGGACAGTGGAAGGTTGTATGAAGGCAGATTCCATGGTTCAATGAGTGTGTTTAACATCGAGGCTTGATTGGGTGTAGGGGCTCCGAGAGGGCCTCTCCAAGGAGGTGACACAGATAGAGATCTGAAGGGATTGAACATACACTAGACCACTACCAGGGGAGGGTGGAGAGCACTGAAGTCACTCGTAGGTGGCCCAGGAATCCTGGTTGGGGAATCAGTGACCTTCATGTCAACCCCATGAAGTGGGCAGGGCTGACTCTGTTACAGTGTTATATTTTATAGATGAGAAAGAACTGTGGCTTGAAGAAGGTCAGCGAGTCGCTCAATCCCCTTGAGGCAGGACAGAGTTGGGACTTGGGCCCAGATGTGCAGCCTGAAAGTCTCTCTAGCATTTTCCACCCCCTCGTGTGCCATAGTCATCTGGCTGTAGTTAAGTATCTGATGCTTGGCTGGTTAATCATCACCAGGCAGGCTTCAGGCACATGGAACACAGACTAAATCGTGGTTAGAAATGTCACCTTCAGGCTCCATTACCTTTTTTCCAAATGAAGAGAGAAACAGTAGTAGTCATGTGCACCCCAGAGCTGGGGGTTCAGCACCTGCCTGTTTCTTTTTCAAGTCTCTGCATCTAATCTCTACACTAAGGGTCACGTCCAAGGTCAAACTGACAATGGCACATTCGAGAGTCTGGGCTTCCTAAAAGAACACTGCTTTCACTTGCTCTTGTGCCTAAAATATTTGGGCAAAAAATGGAGGCCTACTTAGTATCCCTGACTCTATTTCCATAAAGTTGCAATAACTATCTTGGGCAAGAGAAAGCCCATATTAAACAAAAGTGTCTTATCTAATTCCTTCTCTTCCTTGCTCTCGCTCTCTCTTTCAGTTTTGCAAAAAGCATCGTTGTCTCCTAAAGGCTAATACATCATTGGGGATAAACTACATTTTCATAATAATACCTCCTGGTCATATGGAATTTTAATTTTTCCCCAAACATTCGTTATATCTGTTTCCATGAGGACACACGTTCAGGCTGGGAAACGTAGTAGGAGTGAGGGCATTGAAGTCAGGCACGTGACTCAGAACTCGCCAGCTCTGTGACTACAGGCCACTCACTTAGCCATTCTGAACTTCATTCCTCTCCTCTGTGAAGCTGAGATGAATGGTGAGGAAGAATGGGATGGGATCATTGGGGGAAACTTGTGCAAAACACAGAGCTGAGGCCAGCCCTGAACACAGTTGGTTCTCACTACACTTTGGTTATCATATTATAATTGTCCCCTTTCACAAATGAACATGTGTGGCACCCAGATAGCAAAGGGGACTTGCCTGGGGTCACACAGCTGGGCCAGAAGTCTGGGATAAAGCCCACACCTCTACATACCAGATGCCCTGCACCCTGTACTTCCATTCAATCATGTATTTTTCAGGCAAAAAACAAATGCAAAATGTTGAAGGGGAGGAAGACTATTCTTTACTCACTCTGGGTCCTTTCTGGCTGGGCTACAAATTAAATTGACATGAGACTGAATAGAAGGAGAAAATAAAACAAAGCTTTATAACATGTATACATGGGAGAAGCCAGGGAAACTGAGTTTCTTGACAAATGGCAGAGGTTTTCACCTTAAATAGCATATTCAGGTAGACAAAGGAGGATGTTGGGGGTGGGGGAGTCAGCTATGGGAGATAAAGCACAGACCAGAAAGCACGGTAATCAAGAGTGTGCAGATTTAAGTCCTCCCTTTCCACACTGATAACAGTTTCTAGAGATAAAGTCATCCACCCTTCTTCCTGGTACAGAGAGGGGGATACCTTTACAAGTGGAGATTTCCCTTACAAATGTAAATGTTTGGTTTTAGCAAGGACCCTCCCAGTCTATCAATAAAATAACCAAGGTAAAAAGACATATTTTGAGGTGGCCAATTTTGATCTCCCACAATGTCATTGGGAAAACAGCGTTCATCCCATTGCCTACTTGTGGTTTGAATTCCTGGGCTCTCAAGTTATTATTCCTGCCTCCCCCAGCCCCTCCCTGCTGCACCAGGAGTTCTGTGGCCTGCCCAGCATGCAGAGGCATTACTAGGGAGAACATGCTTGTTACGTTTTGACTCCTTCTCCTTTCCTCTGGGGCAGCCCATTTTCATGAAAACAGGACAGGGAGGAGGAGGAGAAGGAGGGGTATCAGTATGATCTTTATCATCACTTATCTGGAGCAAACTTGAATTGGTTTCTTTGGGAGGAAAACTTCCTCTGAAGACCGACAAGGAAGCAGAAGATAGTACAGCCACTCAGGCGGCCCCAGGGAGGCATGAGATAATAAGAATCCCTTACACTCCTGCCGCTTTTAAAGCTCTCAGAGCTTTTCATTTATCTCACCTAATTTCATCCTTTCACAGTCCTGTGAGGCAGGCAGAACAGGAAGTCGGTCTTATTCTTAGCTAGGTAAACTGAGTCACAGGGGAATTATGTAGGTCAGATAACGACAAAGTCGTTTTGCATTCATTCATTTATCAAATATTTATTGAGTAGCTGCTATGTGCTGAGCCTACCTTAGGCAGGCAGAGATATACCAGACACTGACATGGCCTCAAGGAACACACATTAGTGGGGAAGACAAGCACAGACACATAAATAGGAAATTATAGGATGGATAGCACAATAATATAAATATGTCAGGAAATTAAAGGAAAGGGAAAAGGAATATGCAGTCTGGCCTAACAAGAAGATGTAATCAGGGAGGGCTTCCTGGAGGAGGTGATGCCTGAGGTTTAAAGGCTGAAGAGGTGTAATCCAGGTGAAGGAGTTGAGGAGATGGCACAAGCAAAGGCCTGGCCTGGAGAAATGGCTTGAGAACAAAAAGCCAGGAATGGGAAGTCAAGGAGATGATAGAATTTGATAGAATTTGGTTCTTGAAGTACCTTGAATGCCTTGCTAATGACCTTGATTTTATCCTGTGGTCCATGGAGGTGGGGTTGGAGGCACTGAAGGGCTTTAGGTAAAGGTATACGTGCTTAGTTTCTCTTGGATTCAGACTGAGATCTTTGATTTTCTGGCACAGCACTCTGGTACCCCAGCTTCATCTCTTCACCCTGAAGGCCACTTGTTTGGTCCTCATCACTAGGCTAACCCTTCCTCAGGGCCCTGGCACCCACCAGCACCTAGGCAGAGAACCCAGGGTTGGCAGAGGCAGGTGACAAAGGCTTTAAGGCTTTTTCATATCATTCCTCTGATCTTGTGCCTTGGTTCTGCTTATTGGGCTGCTGTCTTCTCAGGACCCAAACCTCACCCTGTTGTCAGCCCTCCTGCGTATCCCGTCCTCTCCACCCATCCCGCTTTAAGCGCCCGCTCCCACCACCCGCCATGGGAACGGCCCCTGCTGCTGGGAAGTTCTACTGGGACACCGCTCTTTCCTTTGGCCTCAGGAACCCAGCCTGGACTCTGCACTTTTTGCAGATTCCCACTTACCTAACTTTCTGGTTTATACACAAGTCCCCCTCCTCTGAGACCCCTCCTTTTGAGACATGTTGTCTGTGCTCTATTGTAAAGAATGTGAGCTGCTCAATTGAGTCCTAATGATTGCTAATCGTATGGCCTTATAAACCCTCTACAAGCCTCTTTTCCTCATCTGTAAATTGGGGATAATATTAATACCTACATCAGAGGATTGCTGTGAGGTTTAAATGAGATAATTTATGTAAAGTACTTAACATGGTAAACACTTGATAAATCATTGGTGTTGATTTTTTTTCATTATTATTGTACTGACTTTATAGGGCATCTGGTTCAGACAGAAGGGAAAATGGAGCAGTACAATTAGACTCTCTCTTTGCAGAAAGTGCAAACGCTCACCATTTAATTCATCCAAAGGGGCTTTCAGGGAGGTGGAAAGGAAGGTGGGAAAGCTTTGGTGACAGGGGCATGGAGGTTAGTTGTCACATAACCTAGGTTCTGGTCCACCTCAGCCACTAACCTTTCTGTGACCTGGGGTAGGCAAAGCTCTTTCTTTCTCCTGCTTGCTTTTCTTTCACTTATGAAGGAATGGCGTATTACTGGCTGAGCACTCTCAGCTCTACTAGTCTATGATTCCACCCCTAGAGTCTACACTGAGTCCAGCAGTGTAGTTTGCAGTTCTCAGCTGCTGCAAAATCTGGACACATACAGGGTTGAGGCATCTGACCAGGCATGGAGTCTGGGCCAGAGGTTGGGCTGGGATCTGCAGTGTCGACCCGCCACTGCTTGGGCAAAGGAGCCGATGGCTCTATTGTCCATCAGACAGATATCAGCCCTCCCATCCCCAAGCTGAAGACTGCTCTGCTGCCACTGGAGGCTGGTGCCAGGAGTCTGGCTCTGTGGTTCTTTTTGCAGTCGCAGACTTTTCTTGAGCTCCACACCAATCTGGGATGTTTGCCATAAGTTTAGCCAGAGTCAACCCTCTTGTTCCATGTTTTAGCTCCTCTGTGCAATTTTGTGCCTGATCAGCCAGCAATTGGCGGGGGCAGAAGTTGGGCCAGAGTAGGGGCCAGAAGAGGGTAATGAACAAGAAGTGAGCAGAGGCTGAGAAATGGGTACTGAATAAGTACTGGATGGATGAATGCTGGGATGGGCTGGGTGTGACTGCGTAGATGAATGAATGGGTGGTGGAGAAAGGTGAGGGGGAGGCAGTGGGGAAGACCAGACTAATGCCTGTTACTGGGAAGGCGCTGGCCAAGTCAGTGTTGAAGAAAGTTGGAAAAGAGAAAATGAGATGGAAGAATATAAAGAGAAAATAGAATTGGAGCTGGGGAGAAAAAGAGATTGCAGAGAAAGAAATACAAAGAAAGAAAGGAAGGAGTAGACAGGGAAAGACATAAGTTAATAGGAAGGAAGGAAAGGAGAGAAAGAGAGAAAGAGGGAGGGATGGAGGGAGGAGCAAATAATAAATGGTGGATGTGGTAGGCCGTAGAATGAGAGACACAGATGAAATTTGAGGTGTCTTGCTTATGATTTCTTCCATACCCTTTGTTAGAGCTGTCTGAAGTTCCAGCATTGGAATTAGAAACTGTGTGTGTGTGTGTGTGTGTGTGTGTGTGTGTGTGTGTGTGTGTGTGTGTGAAGGCACTGTCCTCTCTCAAAATCTAGAATTTCATGAGCTGGGGAAAAACACAGGAGGCTGCGATCAGGTCAGTCCTTCTCAGAGTCAACCTTGCAGCAGGGTTTGGATTGAGGTGCCCATGAAAGGATAAGTAAGCAAGCCCAGGCCGGGACTCTGGGCTGCATTGTGAGGGCGGTGGTGGGAAAGGTGCACACGGCAGGGAACTAGGCCCCGCAACGGGGAGTGGGGGGCCTGCAGAAGATTCTATTATGTGTGAGGTCCCCTGACTTCCGCCTCACTCGACCTCTGCGAATTCCTAAGAGCCATAGTGAGTTGGAGCTGGAAGCCCCTAGAGGTCATTTGGCCCAGGGGTCCCCATCATGGGGTCTACACACCACTGGAGGTAGCAAGAGGATTTTTTGTGGAACTCAGGTGAATATTTTTTAATTTTAATAATTACATATATGCTGATGTAGTTATCCTCAATTAGTGTAAGTAATACTGGTTTTCCATTTATAACAGTGATAAAGTTTTCTTGTTGAAACTTCAGTAAAGAGAGTTGATGTAAAGAAAGAGTATTAAAGAAAGGATGATACAGCTGGCTTGCAGTTACTGAAGAAGTGACAAGGTGGCGTAGCTAAAGTTGGGGAAATGCATTTTTAGTCAAACTCCTCATTTTACAGACAGGGTGACTGGGGCCCAGAGAAGGGAAATGACTGGCTCAGCGGATCAGAACCAGGGGTGGAGTTGGGCTAGAACCCAGGTCTCCTGCCTACTGGTCAGTGAGCTTCCTGCCTGCCTGTGCTGCCTCCATAATCCTCCTCTGATAATCCTTCTTAGAGCCCCAGGCAACTGATCTGTTAATTAGGGGTCTGCTTGACAAATCTAAACCTTCTATTGCTTCTATTTGAGGATGAAAATAGTACATTTGTCTCATGACTACTTGTCACGGTGGCTACCCTGGAACTATACTAGCATTAGACATGGTGTGATTGTTGTGGGTTGTTCTTGATTTATAGAATGAGTAAATGGTGAGAAAAATGGCGTAGAAATCAAATTTGTACACATCAAATTCCATTTTTTCATTGATTTACTTTATCTCAGAGGTGTTTTATCTTAATTTTTGAATTCTTTTCCGTTGGTAATTGCTCCAACACTTTTTTTCTTTGTAAAGATAAGAACACTAGACTGAGAGCCTAAAAAAATAGGTACCAGGTCCAACTCTGCCACAAACTCACAATGTGATCTTGAAAAATCTTGAACCTCTTTGCTCCTCAGCTTCTCCCAATGAAATGAAAAATGGCACAGTTTGAGGGAGAAGATCTCTACGAGCCTTCCCTCTATCTCTCATATCATAGGCATCTCTGATTTTATGTCCTTGATCCCAATCGGCTTCCTCTCCTCTTTAGCCTCTTCAGGGTCAAGAACACATAGAAGTTAAACCACCAAAGGAACAATTTCAAATCAAGTCCATGTCGGGATTAGAAGGATGGAAATAAGGAGTTATGAAGAGGCCAAGGGATGGTGTGAGGTGATGCAGTGGACGGCTTTGGAACTGTCTGCTCAGCGAGGAATTACCCCTTGCTCCAGCCAAAATCATTGCAGAAGGAGTAATTAACTATATTCTACTATGATCTCACCCCTAAGACACAATTGATTTATTCAGGGGCAGGCCCCTGACCAGAGTTGGGCTCATCAGAGTGTCTCATGGGGAGTTTGATTCTAGTCTTGAGAAAGACAACCTAGACTCTTTTTGGGTGTCTACACTGATAAGATATAAAGCTTGACAGCTGTTGTGGTCATTTTTGTTTTTAGCCATGAATGCTATGATAGGTCAAGAAAGAAGCACAACAGAACTGAAGCAGGCACACAAGGAGAAAAAAAGGAAAAGAATATGACTTCTGATGGCACTTGAGACGTCGGTTCCATTATTTCTGAGGCTGCACTGTATTTTACCCTTACGCTCAATGAGACACTGCAATGTCTTTATAAATTATTTCCCCCACACAATTCTTTTGTTACTAAGCCTGATCTGTCACTTGCAACCAAGGGGATTCTAATAAATTACAGGGGCCCAATCTGAGACCCACAGATTCAGAATCTCTGGTGCTGGGTTCCAGACACTAATATTTAAAATAAAACCTCCTTAGAGGATTATCATGTTCAGTCAGGCTTGAGAAGCTTGCTTAAAGGTACAATGAAGAAAAAGTGGGTGGCCAAATAGAGTAGAGTGTGTAAGGAGTCTCATTCTGATTCATCTTTAACCACCCAAGTGCCCTTGAGCACAATTCCATATCCTGTCCTCAGTCTCCTCATTTGTTAAACAGAGATAATTATCAGCACCTCATACTCTTCCCAGAGCTGTTGTGCTGAGTAAAAGAAACAAACTTGTGGTGGGTTGTGCTCCTCAGGAATCAGACTCTGAGGTGGAGGTTAGCAGGCAGGAAGTTCATTAGGGAGGGCTCTCACCTGTGAGAGGGAAGGCAGGGAAGAGGGTTGGGCAGGGAAGACAGAGGCCCCACAGGTGGCTGCGCAGCTGAGAAGACCCTTCAGAGTTGTTCTGAGTTGACCTAACTGAGGCGGCCTTTACTCCCGTCAGTTACTGGGTGTAGGCAAGGCCCATTTCTTCTGCTGAGGCAGTCCTCTAAGAGGCCTTCATTCCTGGAGGGGGATCTGAGTGGCACATCTCAGTGTTAGTCAAACCCAACATGTCATACTCTTTATTTGACAAATAAAGGGAACTCCTCATCTTCCCTCTGCATCCTTGTCCACCTCTAGTGTTTCCTCCTAGAGTGAAGGGCCCCACTGTATACGTGGACACCCCACCGGAAACCTCCTGTCAACCTCCCCCTCAACCTCAATCCAATCAATCTCCAACATCTTTTGGATTTACCTTTAAATATTTTTTTTTTTTTTTGTGGGGAAGATCAGCCCTGAGCTAACATCCATGCTAATCCTCCTCTTTTTGCTGAGGAAGACCGGCTCTGAGGTAATATCTATTGCCAATCCTCCTCCTTTCTTTTCCCCAAAGCCCCAGTAGATAGTTGTATGTCATAGTTGCACATCCTTCTAGTTGCTGTATGTGGGACGTGGCCTCAGCATGGCCGGAGAAGCGGTGCGTCGGTGCGCGCCTGGGATTCGAACCGGGGCCGCCAGCAGCGGAGCGTGCGCACTTAACTGCTAACCCACAGGGCCGGCCCTAAATATTTTTATTATACCTTTTTTTTTCTTTGTCTTTGCTACCATTGCCGTGGTTCAGTTTGCTGTCATCTTATCTGAATTATTCCAATGGCTTCCTAATTGGTCTCCCTGCTTCCGGATTTCTCTTTCTTAAATTCACCCTGCATGTAACTGCCAGAGGGATCTTTTTAAAATGCAGAGCAGAGCATTTCACTCTCCTGCTTAAAACCTTCAGTGGTTCCCCACTGCCCGCAGGATACAGGCTAAATTGTAGTATGGCCCACAGAGTCTGTCCTCATTGGGCTCTGCTCTCCTACCTCTCACGGCCTCACGCCAAACTGCTTGCGGCTTCTATCGTACTGTTCACTGCTGCAAGCCTTCCTGCCTTTGCTGTTCACTCCTCTTAGAATGACCTTGCCCTCTTGCCCTCTCCACCTGGCTAATTCATATTCATCCTTTAAGACATTACTTCCTCCAGAAAACAATCCTGGATTCTTGGACTTGAGAGCTTTTGTCCAACAGAACTCATCTTCGTATGTTATTGTGTTTGCTTCTTATTATTAAAAATTATATTATAATTCAAATATCTAACATTTATTGACAGCTGACTTGGTACACTGTGCTATATACTTTATATAGATTATCTCATTTAATCCTCAAAATGACCTTATGAAGTTAGTACTATTATCATCTCTATTACATAGATGAACAAGTTGAGCCTTGGTGAGGTAACTGGTTTGAAGTCATGCAGTTAGTGTAGCTGGGATTTGAAATCAAGGTCCTCTGATTGCACTAGTCTTGTTTTATTAATCTTTTAACCTCAGAACCCAGAATGGTGGCTGGCACGTAGATAATACATTTTGAATTAAACCTGGCACAGTGACTAGTTCATGGTTTACTTTCAATAATTGATTTCCTCCACTGTATAAAATATGTTGAAGTAGGTTGAAAGTTATTATAATAGCAGTACTAATATTTGATATAATTTTCACCAATATAAAGGAAAGCAAATGGAGGACTTAAATTTGTTAAAAAATGCTCTGGCCCAGAGGCCCCGGGGTTCTGATCCTGGACTAGTCACCCAGAGAGGAGTGAAATCAGGATATGACCTAGAATTTAGTAAATTTCTTTTTCATCTCAATAGAGGTAACATAATCCTTGTTTATTTTTCCACATGGTAAAAATAGGTTCTTATCATTTCTCTTAATTTTCAGATCGTGTAGAGTAGCTATAATGTCTTCCTGAGTTGGCACGGGTCCAAGAATTGAAGTCATAGCAAACAGGTATTAAGTGCCTCATTTGGGATCCCCCTTAACTTCCTCCTATCCCCAGCTAGGTAGGTTTTACCATCTTGACTGTACATTTTTGGAAACAGGCTCAGGAAGGTGGAGTAACTTGATCAGGGTCTCATAGCTAATACGTGGAGAAGCCAGGATTCAAATTCAGGTCTGTCGAACTCCAACCTCTTTGCTTGCTCCTCTGTATCATTGTGCAGTCTTGTCCACCTCTGTTCCTGGAAAGCCTGTCTTGTCCCCAGAGATCTAGACAGCTTCTAATGGACATTAATGTTCTTAGGCATCTTCAGTTGCTGGTGCAATGGCTCCCCTGGGGGAAGAAGCTATTTATCAGCTCTTGTGTCATTCAATTAGGTACTTAGCAGGTAGCTCCCTGGGGAACCAGGTGAAAATGCTGTGGCAGAACCTTGAGCAGAAGGAGAGCTGATGTTTTCTGAAACAGCCATCTTGTCAAGGGTCTTATTCAAGAGGGAATGAAGAGACTTTGCTTAAATCCGAGACTTTGCTTAAATCCGTAGAGACAGAAAGTAGATTAGTGGATACTGGGGGAGGGGAGGTGCTGGGGAGTGACTGCTTAAAGGCTGCTACCGGCTCTCCTTTTGAGATGATGAAAATGACCTAGAACTAGGTAGTGGTGATGGTTGTGCAACATTATGAGTGTACGAAACGCACCAGAGTTATACCTTTTAAAATGGATAAAATGGTAAATTTTGTGTCATGTGTGTTTTATCACAATAAAAAAAAGAGTTTCCATAAACATATGGGCCAGATTTGCGGATCATTTGTAAACAGGTGCAGTTCTCCCACCTCTCTTCTTGTCTAAGATGACTTCTTACAGCTACTTTTGTAGTAAAATACAACAAAAAACAGCCAGCTGCAAGGGGCCTGCGGCCTGAGTGTTAGTGTGGCTTGCTTTTACTCCACACTCCCGCCCAGACACTTCTTCCATTAATCCAGGGAGACAGCGTGGCATGGTAGAAAAAAGCATGGGCTTTGGAGTCAAGTAGACCGGCTGAATCCCAGCTTGCTATTTACTTACTGTGCTGTGTGAGAGAGTTACTTACCTTACCTCTGAGCCTTGGTTTCCTCATCTGTAAAACAGGAGTGATACTAGCACTTTCCTCGTAGAAGCTGGTGAGGATCAGAATTACTGTCTATAGAGTCTGGCACGTAGAAGCTGATCAGTAAATGGGAGCTGCTGCTTCTCATCTTCTCTTCCTCCCCCTTCTCCTCCTCATTATTATTATTAAACAAAGAAGAAATGCTAGGGCTAGGAGAAGAGAGAGAAGGACAAAGGAAGGGGTTTAGAAAAGCAGAATATTCTGTAAATCATAAAGCTGATAGAAACAGCAACAATATTAATTGTTCTAACGTATACAGACAGTACTGTGTGATCTTCGAATCTTCCCTCCACTCACGGTCTCCTTTATTCCTCACTATTCTTCTAGGAATATTCAGAATAGGCTTATTATCTCCGTTGACAGATGAGGATGCTGAGACCTAGGCAGGTCAAATCAAATCATAGGAGAAATGGCAGAACCAGAATCCAAACGAAGGCAAGTGCTTGTTGACTTCTAGCTTGCTGCTTTCTGTAGCCAAAGCTGTCGTCAGAGCTGTTGAAAGCGTTCATAACGTCTCTTATAAAGCAGAGCTATTGAGTTTTATCACGCCCAGAGCCTGTCTTCATGGGGTGCTAAGCGATTCTGGGGGAATATCACACACTGTCCTGATTCTCTCCACCAGGTGGCATAATCTGAGTGAAGATCATTAGTGTTGTCATCAGGAGTCCTGAGTTCTAGTCCTGGCTTGGCTATTAATCCAGCCTTGTTCTGAAGCCTCCAAGGAGACAGCTTAAATCATGATAGTGTCATATGCTTTCATTCATTCATTCCTTCAACAATTCTGTAATTAAAGGTGTTCTGCTAGGGGCCAGGAATAAATACAACAATGAACACGCCAGATATGGTGCTTTTTCTTCCCTTGTGGAGCTCATATACTAGCGGAGGAGAAAAATAAAAAAGACAACAAACCAATACATAAACGAAATAGTTACCCGTGGTATTAAATATTAGAAAGGAAATAAAAAGGGGCCCAGATGGGACATAATGGAGAAAGACCTTAGACAGGATGATCAGAGGGAAGAGAGAAGAGCCCTTTAACTGAGAGTTGAAGACCCAGAAGGAGGCAGCCAAGTGGAAGAAGAGGGGGTGGGGAGGGGGCTGCGTTTGAGGCAGGAAACATCGTGGACGGGAATGCTGGGCTGGAGAGGAGTCAGAGGGTTCTAGGAACCTAAAGAAACAGTGCGGCCACTGGAGCTTAGTGAGTAAGTGGAGAGTGGCCTGAGCTGAGGTTGGAGAGGGACAGAGCCCAGAGCATTCAGAGCCTATAGTCCTCAGTAAAGAGTTTGGATTTTATTTTAAAGGCAACAAGAACTCTTTGAAATCTTTTCTAAGCAAGGGAGCTATGTGAACTGATTTGCATTTTAAGAATGCAAATCGAGCTGCTGTGTGGAGAGTGGAACAGAGAGGAAAGCCAGCGGCACAGTTAAGAGACTGTAACAACGATTCAAGGAAGAGCTGAGTGGTTTTGAATAGAAGCGATGACAATGAAGATGGCAGAATGCAGAAAGATTGATGATATGTTTTGGAGATAGAATCTAAAGGACTTGCTGATGGGTTGGCTGTAGGGAAGGATGGGCACAGAGAAATCAAGGATGACTATTATAATTTTGTGTAAGGCCACTGGGAGTTGGGGAAGACTGGTGTGTGAGTGTGAATAACTAGTTCCATTTTGGACATGTTAGGTCCCAAAGAAAGGACAGACAGATGATGAGGAACAGTGAAACCAGTAGAGGGACACGGGTTTGAGGACTTTGTGTAAGGTTCTAGAACCACTGTTAATTGACTAAGTGGCTATGAGTAAGTTCTTCTCTCTCTCTAAGTCCCAGTTTCTCCATCCATAACATGCAGGGGCTGGATTAGATGATATCTGTGCTTGTCCTAGCTTTGACATTCCATGATTCTAATAACACGTTTAGTTGTCACTCATGAGTCTATCTAAAGTAGTGTAAATCTGTGTATATTTGAAGTCTCTTCTACCTCTTATAAGTCAGTAAATTCCTGCTGTAAGTACCACTTCCTTCAATTTGTCCTAAGAGATTTTTTGAAGTCTTCACATGGGGCCCTTCATTCGACTTTGCCAGAGTTGAGTGAACCCTCCACACAGTTATAAGCCAGAACTTTGGTTCTGGTACCCCCTACCCATTTGTAACTTCTGTGCTTCTGGCACCATCTTTATTTTCACTTGCTTATATGTTAGCTCAATGGTTTCCAAACTTTGTTGCCTGTTGGAATCACCTGAGGTTCTTTTAAAACTACTGATGCCTGGCTCTTACCTACTGCCATTTTGATTTCATTGGGATGTGACCTGGGCATTGAGAGTTCTAAAATCTCCCTAGATGACTGTAATGTGCAGCAAAGTTTGAGAACCACCGTGTTACTGATACTTAACATACTGTGTTACCTGATAATTAAAGTATGAGCTAATAAGTGGCAAGCTAACAGGGAAAGAAAAGAAGCAGTCACTCCTCTCTCAGGATATTAGAAGTTCCCCAAAGCCCTAATGGTTGGAAGGGTAAAGACAAGAGTGGTGGAGTGGTAGAGTAAGGAAACTGTTATATAGGGAAGAGAGTCAGTCTTGTGCCTTGTCCGGTGACAATCAACTATGCAGCAAGTCTACTTTTCTGCCATTTTCCCTCCCATTGCCCTTAACATATTTGAGACCCTGATCTTATCTATTTTGAATGAGACTCTTGCTATATTGCTCAATACATACTCAAAACATATTCTATCAGTCCTGTGACCACGGCAGACATTGGCGATCAATCATGGGACTTATTTCTGCTGGGCCTCACAAGCTCTCCCCACACAGTAACTCTGGTAGTCATTGCACCAATGGCTCAGAGTTGTTAGGAAGATATCTATTTATTGTCTTGAGTCTAAGCTAAGGAATACACATGCACACACACACATTTTTTTTGGGGGGGTGGGGTGGGAATTGTGTTCTGTTTTCATATTGGAAGGTCCTGTCCTCCTGATGGTAACTTTGAGAAAATCACCTCCACATTCTCGTCTTAAGTTTTGTATTTGAAACAGGAAATGTGGCTCACTTAGTCCAGTAGTTGGGAAAGCACAAGAGGCCTGTCACTGCAGTGGTGTTTTCTGGGGCTCAAAGCAATATGAGAAAAATCACAGATTCCGTTAAAAGCCACACATGGAAGACTCAATATTTGAGAAAAGGGAACCTTGAGGCCAGTCATCCACACCTCACGGGAGTGAAGCAGAAATAGAAATCACCTTCCAAAAGAAGAGATATAACTTCCAGCTTTTTGAGATAGGGTTTAGATTTTTTTTAGTCATATTCAATCCAGTTCCTTTATGGAACGTAAGTAAACCAGAAGGAGTAAAAGCATTGGAGAAGATTGAAATATGACTGCATTTTCTCTCCCTCCTGAGCGTGGAAGTTTAAAAATCATATTTACTTTCTTCTTTTTGTTTATCAAAAGCTATGAACTTCCAAATCTTGGGAAAGTAACCAGAGAGAGGTAAGAACTGTGTTTAGTAATAGGTGAGGTCTCAACATCCCCCATTCCTCCCTAAGTTTCCTTCTCTGTCTCCAAATTCTCCTTTTTGGAGGGGATGCTGCTGCCTGGGAAAGACCAAGACAGAAATTCTCATCCAAGCCCTCAGGATTCTGGGTGTTGCCACATCAGACCATGGAAAGCATCCCTGCTCCTGTAATTTGTTAGCACAGAGTGCAATGAATAGGGTCAGACTTTGGAGTCAAACAAATGTGGGTTCAAATCCCAGCATTGCTTCTTACCCAGCGTGTGGCCTGGGTAAGCTCACTCAGCCTCTTTGAGCCTTGGTTTCCACGTCTACAAAAGGGATTAGTAATGCCTGTCTCTCAGAAGTTCGAAAGTCAAGGGCCAAACAGAGGACGTGGCCCAGGGTACATGCTCTACTTGCAGAACCTACACAGGCAAATCTGCTCCTGCCATGAGACCTGACTGTTTCAGGCTTGAGAGCACAAACTCTAATACTTTTCCCTTCCCATTAAATGGTAGACAAAACCCCACAACACCTGTGCCTTCTTGGTGGAAGATGAATTTCTTCAGTGGACATCAGGCTGCATAGGGATTCCCTTTTTTCTGCCCCTGGAGAACTGCCTTCCTCTCACTCCATGTGGCTTTGATGAGGTTGTAATTACAGGACCCTTGCATTCCTACCACAATCCTGATGGAAACATATAAGAGAGGCAAGAAGCTGGAGCCAACTCGTCCTAAGCCTGTGTAAGAAATAGACAATCCACAAATTCCACCCATGGAAGACTCTAGACGCTCCTTCTTTCCTGACTTCACAAAGCCGTGACATTTATGATATTCACTTATCCTCCTTTAATTCTGAGCATTACCCAGTGCTGTTCCATTTAACTTCCTTTTTCTATGCAAAAGTTACAACAGTGTTGCTGGCAAAGAATCTAACTGATGTATGACAGAAATGTCCCAACATGGGTTGCGGTCTCCCCTTTTAATATAATATGACTACTTACTAATTAACTCACCTTGAAGAGCAAAGGTTAACAACTTTCATACAAGTATTGGATCCACTAGTGTAGACACAATTTTGGGGAAAAAGGAGCCTCAGAGGGTATACAATCTAATGTCCTCATTTAATACTCAAGAAACCTGAAGTCAAGAGATGAAGTGTGACTTGGTCATTGTCCCACAGTTATTTGGTGACAGATCTGAGTTTAGAAATTAGACCCCCTGACACTGAGCCTCACTGCCATCCTTAACTATGCTTATGGACTTCATGTTTTGAGTTCAGCCGCTACAAGGCCACAATAATAGTCGTCATCCTCATAAAAGCTAATGAGCTTTCCCTTGGTCATAGTCCACACTTGTGTCCCAGGTCTCTGGCATTGCAGGCTGTTGGTTGAGAAGAGGGGATGGAGGCTGGCACGTGAGAGTGAGGTTGGATCCATGCAGCCCAGACCCACTGCACAAGAAACAGACTCCAAGCCCCACCAAAGCACTGGCTTTGTACAAGAAAGTGCACTTTGACTTTCTTCTTTGCCATGGATATTCTGACACTAATGAATAACTTATCTTCTCTACCCTGCAAAGACGGAGGAGTCCCATTTCTGAAATAGCAGAAACTGGGAGAGAAGTCCATTAAACACTAAAAGAAAAAGAAAAAATAGTTTGCATTTCCCTTTAAAGATTTCAGAGAATCCTGAAACAAAACAAAACAGAGATACAAGGACAAACACTAGTCCCTTTTTGTGAGAAGCAGGAAAGAGAGAGGAAAATAGCCTGGGCGATCCTTGTTCTTATGAAGTAAGATGGGGTTCTTAGTGTGGTTCCTTTAACCAAGAGAAAAGAAGGAAAACACTGGCTAAAGTATACTGAGCACTTGCTTTGGGCCAGGCACTGGATTCCTTGTTAAGCCCCACAACCACCGTGGAAGGAAGTATTCTCATTTTATAGATGAAGAAACCGAGGGTCAGAAAGATGAGTCCATTTGTCCAAGTCACACAGCTAGTAAGTAGTGAAGCCATGCTTTAAGCCAGGATGATTTGAACCCCAGACCCCTATTCATATGCTTACAGCCTCCTACCCACAGAAGGAATGAGTTCCTAACACATTTTTGAAGTCTGCAAAACAAGCCCCAACAGTTCCTTCTTTCTGCGTATACAAATTGGGATAGAAAGTCTACTTTGCAAATTTAATCATTCCTTTTTCCTCCTCCCCGAACCAACCTTTACCAAGTGCTTGGAAAGGGCTACTTAAATCCACAGCCCAAGAAAAATGTATCTTTGTGATTAATATGTGTTAAAATGAGGAGTGACATGGTAATAAAATGGGAAAGGTTTGGGGGCCTTTGGGGAAATTCATCTGACTGTGGGCTGGCAGTAATGAGGCTGCTATTTTGCGGTAGTGGAGGTAATGTTTTCTGATGCAGGTAGAATGATTAACAAGGTGAATATTTCTGCCTGGAGGAAGGAGGGGTGGAGAGAAAGTGCCTGTGGGAAAATGGCTCAGGATGGGAAGACACATGCCTTTCCTTCTTCATTTTCAGGAGCTATGAGAATTTCAAGTGAACTCAAATGCCAAGAGTGATTTGTTCTTTCTCCTCTCTTTTGCTCTCACTCTAATTAATTCACTTGTATATGTGTGTGGGGGGGGGCAGGGAGTAAGGGAGTTGGGGGAGGAAGGAGCAGGAAGCACCCAAGAAAAGAGGAAAGAAGAAAGAGAGGGATGCATTTCCTTTTCCATTTTCTCCATTGTCTAGCAGTTTAGGTGAGGTAATTCTTCCTCTGTTTACCTGTAGGGCTGGCTTGCCTGCTTACACCTGCTGATGGCAAAGAGAAAGGAGCAGAGAGAGAGATGGAAAGATGGCATCTTGCTCCCATTGTCTCCTTGAGCTATTCCAGGCTTAATAAAGCTAAGGCCTGGCTACCACACCAGAGGAAGAGAAAACATCTGGAGATGTAGAGATGGCTGGGCAAAGATCCCTCAGAAAGTCGTATCAAGCCTGTGTGTTTCCTTGAGAGCACCATGCCTAGAAAAAGCAGTCCAATCCGTTTTCTAGACTCTGACCAACTAAATAATCATGACTCTTTTTTGTGTATGTGTGCGGGTGGGGTGGGTGGTGAAGGTGGGGGTGGGGTTCATGCCTTCCTTCCTGATTCATAGTTGGGAGTGAGACAGCAGCTGTGGAGGACACAAGACTGAAAGGAAAGAAGTTATTGATACTCTCTTTGTTCATAGTCTTCTGTCCCAGTATGTCTTTCTGGATGAATGCAGCAGTCTCGCTCATCACTCTGTTATATATCCGTTAGAGAACAGACATATAGAGTATTCTATATATCTGCTAGAATGATTTTCCTGAAACACGGCTCTCAGCATGTCACTAAATGCTCAGAAACATTCTATGGCTCTCACTGTCTAGAGAAGCCGTGGGCAATCTGGCCCACCTTGTTTTTCTAAATAAAATTTTATTGGAACAGCCACATTCATCCATTTTCTTATTATCTACAGCTGCTTTCATGCTGCAATGTCAGAGTTGAGTGGTTGTGACAGAGAGCTTATGGCCTACGAAACCTAAAATATTTATCATCTAGCCCTTTACTGAAGGAGTTTGCCACATCCTGGTCTAGAGAAAGGTACCCAAACATCTATCTTGGCATGTGAAGTCCTTGTCAGTATGGTCCCAACTAATTCTTATTGTTATTTCTACCTCTATTCCCCTTCAGGCACCTCATGTCCTAGCCAGAAAGGCATTCCCTACTTCATGCTTTTGTACTTGTTTTTGAATTTTTTTATTGAATTATGACACATGCATATAGAAAGTTACCAATTCTAAGTGTATAGCTTGTTGAATTTTTGCACTATCAACATACCCTTATAACTGACACCCAAATCAGGAAACAGAATATTAATCACCAACACTCTAGAAACCCTCCTCCACTCTCTTCTATCCTGATTTCTAACAATTTAGATGAGTTTCGGCTCTGTTTAAGTTATATAAGTACAAAAGTAAGTATTCTGCTCAAATTACATTCGTGAAATTCAACCCTGACATCGCATGTAGTTGTAGTTTGTTTCTTCTCATTGCTGAATTCCATTTTGTGTATTATATACGATTTATTAATTCTACTGTTGACAGGCATTTGGGGTTTCCGTTTTGGGGCTATTATGAATAATGCTGCTATGTACATCTTTTCATATGTTTTTTGGTTGACATATGTTTCTGTTGAGTTAATACCTAAGTATGTCATCGTTCAGTCATGGGGTACATGCTGCCTAATTATTTTTCAGTGTATTTATATTAATAGATACTCCTATCAGGAGTGTTTGAGAATTCCAATTACTGCTAAATATCATTGTCAATACTCGGATTTTTGTAGATGCTGACTTTTTTCTCCCTTTTTAGTAATTCTAACAGGTGTATGGTGGATCTCATTGTAATTTAAATTTGCATTTCTTTAATGACTGAGAGAGAGCACCATTTATTAAATTTAGTGGCCATTCAGATATCCTCTTTTGTAATGTACTTGTTTAAGTCTTTTGCCTTTTTTCCTATTGTATTATCTCTCTGTTCTTATTTATTTGTAGAAGTTCTTTATATATTCTGGGTGTGAGTCTTTTGTCAGATATGTGTCTTGTGAATACCATCTCTTACTCTATGGATTGCCTTTTCACTGATGGTTTTTGTTTGATAAACAGAGATTTCTAACCTTAATATACTCCAATTTATTGTTTTTCCTACCTGGTTAGTACTTTATGAATCTTGTTTAAGAAATTTTTGCCATCTTCAAAGTTATAAAGATGTTAGTATAAGTTTTCTTCTATAAGCTTTATTGTTTCTTTTTTCCTGCCTTTACATCTGAAATCTATCTGGAAATGGTTGTGTGTGTGTTTGTGTGTGTGTATGGCATATATAGGTAGGGATCAAGATTTACTTGTTCCCCATGTGAATATCCAATTCATCTACCTTTTATTTATTTTTATTTTTTTATTTTTATTTCTTTGAGGAAGATTGGTCCTTAGCTAACATCTCTTGCCAATCTTCCTCTTTTTCTTTTGTCTCCCCAAAGCCCCAGGACATAGCTGTATATCTTAGTTGTAGGTCCTTCTAGTTCTTCTATGTGGGACGACACCTAAGGGAGGCTTGATGAGCGGTGAGTAGGTTCGCGCTTAGGATCCAAACTGGTGAACCCTTGGCTGCCGAAGCGGAATGCACGAACTTAACCGCTGCACCACTGGGCAGGCCTCTACCTTTTATTTTTTAATTAAAAAGATTTTCTACTCAGTAAACTGCAGTGTCATCATTGTCACCTATTAGTTTGCTATTTTCTTGCATAAATACTGTGAATGGAAATCACTGTGTATATATTAAAAGAGTATATTATTTATGACGGCATCAAAACCCATCCAATTTCTAGGAATAAATGTAACAAAATATGCATAAGCCTTTACACTGGAAACTATGAAACAAAAGATAAAAGAAAAACAAAATTATACTATATATGCATGTATATGTGTGTATATGTATGTGTATATATATAGCTTTATAATAGACCTTTAAATATATATGTATTATAAATATATGTATATCTTTATGATAGACTTAAAATATGGTAGTGTATATCTGCAGCTTTGTTCTTCCTCAAGATTTTCTTTGCTAGTTTTGGCACTTTAAATTCCCATATAAATTTTAAAATTAGCCAGTCAATTGGTATTAAAAAATCTGATGAGATTTTGAATAGTGTTACGTAGAATTTGTACGTCAATTTGGGGAGAATTGACATATTACAACATGCCAACATGTCTAATCCATGAACATATTTCTTCATTTATTAAGGTCTTCTTTTGTTTTTCTCAATGCTTTGTAGTTTTTAGTGTAGAGGTTTATACATCTTTTGTAACATTTATTCCTGGGAATTTGGTGTTTTTTGAAGATACTATAAATGATATACTCTTTTAAGTTTTATTTTTCTAAGTTCCAATGTTACTAATAAATGAAAATACAGCTAATTTTTGTAGATTGACTGCGTATCTAGTGACTTTGCTTAATTTACTTATTAATTCAAATAGTTTATCTGTAGAGTTTTTTGTAATTTTTACATATATTTTTTCTATTCTCATTCCTTTTCTCTCCTTGTTTTATTACAGTAGCTAGGCCCAATACAATGTTGTATAAAAGTAGTCATAGTGTGCAGTCAATTTCTCTCCAGCTTGGGACATGTGTCACTCAGACTAACATGACTTATTTCATTGATTTCATCTCCAGAAACCACCTTACTGAAAGGAATTAATGGGCTGCTAACTGTTTGCAAGGGTTCCTTATGTCAGGGCAGAACTATTTGTTGCTTCTTCTTCGCTTACTCTCTTTTGGAACTATTCTTCAACTATATATGGAGGCCCAAAATCTACTTACTTGATTTTCTGAGTTAAGCAAGTGCGAAGCTCTTTTATTGGTATACAGAACAAAGATATAATCATAACCATTAGGTATTGAATATTTATTAAGCATTGATGCTTTGTTTGCATCATTGTGGTTTATTTGGTGGTACCAACAATCCTATAAGGTAGCCATCAATATTTCTTTTGTACAAACAAGTAGTCTGGGGATTAGAAATTACAAATTTGACCAAATGACGTAGTTGGAAGTAGTAGATCTGGGTTTTGAACATAGACAGTTTGATTCCAGAGCTTTAACCACTGTGCAGTCATGGTTTGCTCATATCAACTTGAAATTTGCCTCCTAATAATTCCTTTGTGGCCACAGAGAACAAGTGTGCCTTCTCTTTCCCATGAATCCCCTTCAATTACTTGAAGATAGCTTTTATCAGCCTTCTGTGTGTTCTCCAGATTCAGCATACCTAGTTTCTGTCATTCCTTGCATGACAAGGTTTAAAAATCTCCTTTGTTCTTCCAGTTAGCAATTTCCTTCTCAAAACTCCTCTGCAAGTGTGGTGCTCAGGGTTGGGGGCAACATAGCTTTGTTTGAGTGATTTGAACTGTGCAGAGAGCAGTAGAACTCTACCCTTCTTTATTGTGAGCTCTATACCCCTTCTAATGCACCCTGAGATTGAAGCAACTTGGTATAGATTTTGGAGTCCAAAGATTCCATTCCAGTCTTGGCAAAGCCATTTACTAGTTGTGTGATGCTGGGCAAGTCACTTGATCTCCCCAAGCCTCAGTTTTCTTATCTGTAAAATGTGGGACTGCTACCCTGGTTACCCCCTAGAGAATGGCGGGACACTCATTTGAGATAATGGATGGAGATGTTGTTTGCAAACTGTGAAGAGCTCTATCAATGTCAGTTATTTTTAGCAGACACATCATGCTGTTGACACATACTGAGTGAGTATTTGTACAGAGCGGAGCTTAATTCAGCCATAAAGAGAATGAACAAAAGGGAATGTGGTGGCATTCAGCCAACATAAGGAAATGCTAGTTGGGCTGCATAGGGCAGAGAAGGGAGGAGGGTGGCGTTAGCCCGAGAAAAAGAGGACAGATACAGACCAGAATGTTCAGTGAAGATTTTGGAGAAGATGCCACGGTCCACAGGGTCACTGGGGGCCGGGAAATCATAATCAGATCTGGTGACCTGAGATGCTGAATTGTGTTTTTCCTTCCAGTGAAATTGTGAGTCAGCCATTCCCTGCCTCCCTTCCCCCATTCCACAAGGCTAATTATTATAAAAATTCTCTGTCATTGCTTTGCAACGGTCCACAGCCTAACTAATTTAAAAATGCAAATGAATGCTAAATTACAGTCAGGTTTGAGGCTCCCTTCCTGCCTATGCACCTAGAGATGGTAGGCGTCATTTCTACAGCTGGAAATCAATCTTGGGCACCCTGGGTGATTTAATAATGGCCAGTGGCATTGCTGCTGATGTCACAAGATGCTCAGTTGATGGTGAGTTTCAGCAGCATTGTGGACTATCAATCTTCGACCTGTCTCTCCCTCTGCAGCAGCATACTGCAGCACCATGTTATTTCTCCTGAAATCCAAGGGGCCCTCCCTCTGCCATCTGTCAGCCCCACGATAGGCCAAGTAACGAGCCTGATTCTGGTGGTCGGACAGCTCTGCCTTACAACCCTACCTCCTAGCTGTGAGCTTTGGATCTGAAAGCCTGTTTGATGATTCTGATGATGATGAGAATTGGAGTCCTGACTGTCAACTAATCCTTACATTAGTGTGTCTCACAGTGCACTCCTAGGACCTGGGGTGCTGTAAAATGCAGATTCCTGGGCCCATCTCAAACCTACTGAATTGGAATCTCTACAGATGGCCCCCCCAGAAATGTATTTTTTGGTGTGTGTGAGGAAGATTTGCCCTGAGCTAACATCTGTCGCCAATCTTCCTCCTTTTGCTGAGGAAGATTGGTCCTAAGCTAACATCTGTGCCCATCTTCCTCTATTTTTTTATGTGGGCTGCTGCCACAGCACGGCTTGATGAGTGGTGCTTCAGTCCATGCCTCTGGGATTCGAACCCACAAACCCCGGGCCGCGGAAGTGGAGCACGTGAACTTAACCACTATGCCACTAGGCCGGCCCCCCAGAAATGTGTTTTTTAATGGGCTTCCCAGGTGATTTTTATGCACGTTTAAGTTTGAGAACTACTGTCTTGCATTGTAAAATTATGGCATACTGGGGCTGAAAGAAGCCCTAGAGACTTCCTAGGCCAGTCTTTTCCAAACTTGGCTGCTGCACATTAGAATCATTTGGGGAGATTTTAAAACTCCCGGTGCTGGTCAGCCTACTCCACACAAATGTTGTCACAATCTCTGGGGTTGGGACCAGGCCATCAGTGTTTTCTCAAATCTCCCCAGGTGATTCCAACATACAACCAAGGCTGAGAATCACTGCTGCAGTCTAACTGATTGGTTTTACAGTTGGGGACACTGTGGCCCTCAGAGGTACTGTCTCGGAGAGGTAGTAGAGACCCAAGCAAGTCAGACTTAATAGGAACTCCAATTTCCTGACTCCTAATTGGTACTGCTTCTACCGTAGCAGACTGCTTCTCTTTGTTGAACCAATGGCAACCCTGTTCCCTGGTATTCTATTTTATCCTGTAATAAGTAAAGTAACACCTAATAGCTTGATTTCCTTATAAGCCAGAGAGTGTTCCTGTTCTCACAAGCTCCTACAGAGTGATTCCTGATTCAAGCTATGGCCTAAAGCCCAATCCCAGCTGTAGACTCACCCTCACTCCACCCTAAATCTCCTGAGGCCTCTCTGTCAACTGGAGAGGGCCTGCTGGGAAAACAGCCTTCTAGTTCTGGCATTAGCCCTGCACGTGTGACTTTTGAGCAACGTGTGAACTAAACCTCTTTGGGATCTCGTTTCCTTGCCTTATACAGCATCGCAAAACCAAACCAAAGTGCTTTGCTGACAAAGGGATTGCTTTGCAATAACATAGCCTAGTGCTAGGCACAGAGCAGACATCCAGCAAGTACTTGATAAATCAAGCAATTAATTCAGCAATGCAAGTATAAACACTGCACAGTCATTTCTCCGAGCTTATCTTCTCCCAGAATGATTTACATATTAAATCTTATTTCAAAAGATTATGTTGTAATGAAAATTTCTGTATAGTGCGTCTATTTCCAGCCCTAGTGAATGGCTTAATGATACCAAATACGTATCTTCCACAACAAAATTTTGGTGAATAAAATAGTGTGAACTATCCCTTAGAATTTGATATAATATAATTCTAATCCCTTAGAATTTGATATAATTGATATAATGGAATTTCCTTTAAACAGGTAGTAATCACATCTTTACTCACCATAAGTCCTTTTGATAATGCATGAGAAGAGTGGGAAAGAAATTTAACGGGTGAGAAATATGCTAAGCCAATGAAAACATCTCTTTTATCAATACATGAGTTGAAGTTCTAGATTTTTTAACTTAATAATAAGTTGACAACAACTTATTATTAAGTTGTTGTCTTTCACTTAGAAAGATAATTCAATATCAGTAGGACCTACACCTTGAATTATTTCTTTCATAATTTCTTACCCTTCACTCAATTGTACCAACATGCTTATTTGATAACATTGAGCCATATGAGTTTCCAGTTGATGGCCAGGGTTAAAGGCCCGTGGCTGTGATCAGGATATGGTCTAGACATTCATTGACAAGTGTTTATTGACATGAGCCAGGTGCTGCTCTGGACACTGGGATTCATTGTTTTCCTGAAAGAGACACAGTCCTTGCCCTCCTTGCCCTCCATATGGTCTGGTAGGGGAGACAGGCATTAAACAAACTAGCACAAAAATGGCTGGATGATCATAGATGGAGATAAGGGCTGTGATAGAGAAGAGATGTGGCTCTGTAAGGGTGTTTACTAAAGAAACCTGACGGAGACCAGAGGTTCAGGGAAGCATCCACTGGAAATGATGGCCAAACTGATACTTATGTGAACGGGGGCAGGGATACGGTTCAGGCAGAAGGCACAGCATATGCAAAGGCCCTGTGGGAGGAACAAGCTTGATTTTGAGCAGCTGAAAGAAGGATTTTCAGCTTCATGGGGTCTCAGATGCACATAGGATGGTGAAGAGTCAGCCTGTAACTGGAATCAGGTGGTCAGTGTATAATCCGCTGACTTGGAGGGTCAATCTAAAGCGGAGATTTGGGTGAAGTATATGATCTGGATTAGGGCTTAATCAGTCCTATGATAAGAGTCAGACTATGGCCAACATTAGGATTAACTTTGAGGCCATTCAATCATTCATTTCTTTAGCAAACATTTACTGAGTGTCTACTGTGTTCCTGGTAGGTTATAGGTGGGCCAGGTGAATGGAGTAAATGTCAGTTTACAATCGTGGTTAAACATGTCAGCTGTGGGGAGACAACCCTGGGACTCCACTGGGACTACAAAATGTGAGAATTTGTTCACATCATTTAACTTCTTTTTTCCGTTTTCTCATCTATCAGATGGAGGATAATAACAGCCTTTTCAAAGGATGGCCATGAGGATCAAATGAGTTAGTGTGTAAAAAACACTTATCATAGTGCCAAACATGTCACAGATATCTAATTAATATTAACTATATGCAAACTAGCTGAAAAAAAAACAAGAAAAAAATCAATCTTTTTTTCTAAGTCTAGGATTTAGACACTGAGAAGAACCCTGGAGCATCTGAGGGACGGTTGTGGGGATGAGGGGAGGTTTCCTGCCAGCTGCAATATCCACCCAAGAGACTCAGCTGGCACCTCTCTTGTCCCTTTAGATAGCAGCTTTCCACTGGCTGGGATGGTGGTAGTGGGCCAGTCACTGAGTTTAAATAGAATTTTCTTTGCAAATTGACATAACAATGAAATTACCAAACTGCCGTGTTTATCTTTCCAAATAAAAGACAGATTTTAAGTACATTATACCAATGTAATTGAAAATCAGAAGCAAATGAGGGAGGTGTGCAGTAACTTCTGTGCTAACGTGAGATTCCACTGTTCAGACCCCCAATTAGCTATGGGGGAGGACAGTTAGAGAAGAAGGTGTGCTGGCAATATTCCGTGCTCAGGACTGGTTAGATGAGCTGGATTCTTAGAGTGATAGCAGCTCACCATTTGCGAACCTTGAAGTCCCCAGGTTCTCTCTAGGGATGCAAATATAGCAACTTGGATTTCAATTAAGATTCTGCTGGGCCGGCCCCGTGGCTCAGTGGTTAAGTGCACGCGCTCCACTACTGGCGGCTCGGGTTCGGATCCCAGGCGTGCACTGATGCACCGCTTGTCCCGCCATGCTGAGGCGGCGTCCCACATACAGCAACTAGAAGGATGTGCAACTATGACATACAACTATCTACTGGGGCTTTGGGGGGAAAAAAAGGAGCAGGATTGGCAATAGATGTTAGCTCAGAGCCGGTCTTCCTCAGCAAAAAGAGGAGGATTAGCACGGATGTTATCTCAAGGCTGATCTTCCTCAAAAAAAAAAGATTCTGCTATTCCCGTGGTAGAGTCCTCTTAATCCTTCTTCAGAGGTGCTGCCTGGTTATCAAACCTCATGCTGCAGGCTGCAGGTGTTTTTTTTTTAACCCAAGCTTTACTGCCAAAGCTCTTGAGACAAGCTTACCGTCTTGGAATCCACGTGTCACCTCCTGTTGTCTGTGTGTGGGGAACTGCAGTGCCTCCAGGTGGTGCAGGAGGCTGGCTGAAAGGTACAGAGCTGGCAACCATCAAGGGTAGTCCGAGGACTGGCTGGCCACCTGGCTTCATTTTTTGTCTCTTTGTCTTTGCCTTAGTGGTCAGTCCCCGACAGTGGCCATGAGGGAGACGGAGGTGGGCTTACCTCTCTTGTAACTCCATCAGCCCCCACTAAAGTCACACCAAATGAAAGTAATAATATTTTTATGTGAATAATTAAAGATATTACCTCAACCTTAAAAATGTGAAAGAGAGCAGCATTTTTTAAAAAACTTTGCTTTTAAAAAAATATTAGTCATGCACAATCTAGGTAAGATGAATGTAGTTTAAGACAAGCACCTGGGTAGATTACCACCCTAAGCCCCTCCTGTGTCGAGTCTCCCCCACTGACACCTGTTCATCCTTCTTTGCTTATTCGACAGCATCCTGTGGCTAACTCCTAAGCACAGTGATGCAATTCTGTCTGGAGATACCGACTGGCCTCACATCCAAGCAGAAAACAGGCAGAAAAATGAGTATCCATGACAGAAGGTTAGTAACAATGTACTGTCTGAAGAGAATGGATAATAGAATTTTGCTTGAAGAATTTTGGCAACAGAGTGTTTTTTGCGGAACATTGACAGTTGAGTGATGTTACAGCAGCTTTCGTGATAGAATTGTTTGTAGAGTTCTCGTCTTGGGGCCTTCCATATAGAACTTCCTCTTGAGTCAATTCTTAGGCCAACACCATTGATGGGCAGGCGGGAGTCGCTGACGTAGGTGCATTTGGATTTCCCTGTCATTTCCACCTCCAGTTGAAATTCTCCTCCTGGATATCCTTGTTTAATGAGGACCTCAGGGTGACCTGGAGAAGCAAGCATGTCTGTTTTTATTGGGGAATATGTAGCAATAAGGTAACAGTCAAGATGAGACCGGCTCTCACTGCGCAATACTTGTGGTACTGAAAGAAGTCAAATGATATGGGTGTTATTGTCTGTGATATGGGCTGGATGCCCTCAGCACAGAAATGCAGGAGGTAACATTTCCATTTTACTTCAGTGAAAAACATTGGTAATAAAATCTGGGTTTGGTCCTTGTTCTGAGCACCTCTGAGCTGGATGACCTCCTCTCGTTGTACCCTAGTTTGCTCAACTATAAATGAAGTGTTGGACCAAATGATCTCTAAGATTCAAATGTAGCAGAGAGGGGCTTGGAGTCATGAGGCCTCGGACTGAGAGTCACACATTTAACATTGACTGGGCAGGTCCTTTCTCTTCTTTGAGCATCAGCTTCGTATAAGATAGGGATTTTGGATAGCATGTCCTTAATATCTCTCTCAATTCTGAGGAGTAGATGGATTACCACTATAGCAGGAAGGCAAGGATCAGATACTGGTCCCTGAAACACAGCTGAATCATTTTGAGAATCTAATAGAACAGAGTTAACACAACAGAGGATGGTTCATCCTGTTCCCCAGAAGGCACTTTTTTTTCTATTTCCTTGGACCACTTTGGGCATCCTTAGCGGCTTAGGCCATGCTCACTGCTCAGCATGGCAGAGAAAATGCAGATAAATGGGATGGCGTTGGGAATGCTATTTCTGCCTGCACCGAAAGATGTTTTGAAGTTACCATATGCTGCAGGAGATGAAGGGAAGGTGCACAGAGGGGAGATGTGATGAAGGCAACTTAGTTTGAAAGCAGTTGAACTGAACAAGTTTTGGGGGGGGTGGCAAGTTCATATAAATGCATTACGACAATAAGTTAATGGAGTCTAATCCATATTCACTTATATAAATAAAAGGGATGGATGGTTACAGCTCCTTGCAGGAGGGAGGGGTGCCTAACTCTAAACAGATGTCCCTGGAGATGGGATTCAGCTTTGTTTGGAAGGGGGTATTAACATAGTAGGATACTTCTGGGAAGAGAGATAAGAAAGGGATAGGTTAAAAACACATGTTCTATAAAGAATCATTGAAGATCCCAGCAGTGGGGCGATGATGAGTGAAGTGATGGGTGAAGAACCCATGATGAGGAGGGGGCATGTGACTGCTGAGAGAAGAAGAGAGAAGAATTCTGTCCTTCCAGATTAAACAATGGTCAGTTGTGAGGAGGCAAACACTGGTTTAGGATAAGGAAAAACGGTCAGAATTTTACAACAGTGGAAGGGGTTTTTGCATTAAGCAAGGAGCTCCTTATCACTGGGGCCGGGGTGCTCAAGTAGAGGCTGGTTGTCTTGTCTTCAGAGATGCTGTGTTGGATAAGGGGTTTAGCAAAGAAACTCTTCCAATTCCGTTATTTTATAGTGGATACATCACTACGATTAAACCTTGACGTTCTGGTTGCAGTTCCTCTACTAACTTGCTATGTGACCTTGACCAGGTCATTTAACCTTTCTGGACCTCGTTTACTCATCTGCAGAATGGAGATAATGACGTCTGGCCAACAATAATGTTACAGAAGCCTTGTGGGGATGGAATAATGCATGTGAAAGTGCTTTGAAGAACAAGACACACTATGTGTAAATAATATGTTAATGAGGCCACAATTCCTCATTCTCTAGCCTTTGTCTTGCCTGGGGGTACATCATGGTAGTTAAGGGTGGAGACTCAAGGCTTAGACTGCCTGGGTTGGAATCCCTGCTCTGCCTCTTGCTGGATATGTGATCTTTGGCAAGTTATTAAACTTGTAGAGTCTCAGTTTGCTGGTCTAAATAATGGGGCTGAGAAGGATAATATTGATTTCACAGGACCATTATGAGGATTAGAGATATAATACATGTGAAGTGATTTTCACAGAGCCTGGCAGAGTATGCCCTATACAGAGCTTTGTTCGTCTCACCGTTACTATTGACCTCAGGCAGTACTTATGTCTCTTGCAGTGGATTGTGACACCAGCTGGTTGAATTGTTGGTAGATGTTCTAGACACCTCTTGCAGGGACTTTAGCCCATCTCTGAATGTCCAAGGCAGCAGAGAATGCCCACATAGTTCCCTCAAGGGAGATCTAAGCACAACTACCAAAGTTTGTCAATTTGGCGACCCCAAATGTTTTCCTTTATTTGGAAGCTCATAATATTCCATCATAAATGTTTCATAATTGCCTCATGAATTATTCACCTGCAACTTAATAACCTTAAATTTTCTGAGATTATGGTTTTATGGGAGAAAAACATTACCAACCTGGGACCCAGCTGTGAAGAAAAAGTGCTGATGTTACCAATTTATTTTCACTATGTGGTAGAAGGCTTTTTTTGTAACTGTGAGATATAGAATATTAATAAAAGAGCAAATAGAAAACTAAAAGAAGAGGAAAAAAATCCTTACGTTGCTCTTTCTAAAAAATTTAATCTCAAAGCTGTGTTTGCAGTATTTTTTCCTATTGCCAAGGAGCTGATCCACTTCCATTAGAGTTGGTGTCATTTTCTTTGGTGAAGCCAAAGAAAAATTACCCCTTGTTTCCCTTCCTTACTATCTGGCCTTTGGCCCTCCTATACTTTTATCCATTACTCAATTATTTTTTTGGTCTGTATTCATTAGTAAATTTTAAATCAGTATCACCCTTTCATCATCTTAGATTGTTAGAATGTTACTTTTGCAATGTCCTTGGTGTTGTCTAAGCAGAGGATTTTAATATGGCAGAAAGAATAGTGGCTGAAAGATTGGAGTCTGAGTCTAGACTATCACTTTATTGATGCATATTCAATTGAATTGAGCAATTCAATTAAGTTTTCTCAGCCTTAGTTTCCTTATAATAAAATGGGGATAATAATGTCCATTCTACCTACCTCACAGACGTTTTGAGAAGGTCAAGTAAGATAAGGGACGAGGAAGCCTTTTTAATAACAATGCACTACACCAATGTTAGGAACTGGCCCAGCAATACAGGTAAGGGAAGGCTGGGGTGTGGATATCACTGAGCCCGGTGGAAGGATGAGCAGGAAGATCCAAAGAGAAAGCTGGTCTATAACCGATAGCTGACAAGGACGCCAACTCTTATTCAGGTTTGAATTTTCACTGGGAGCGGAAAAGAACAAAGCAAGACCATCCTGTCTTCTAATGCCAGGTAGGGGTGCAGCTGTTATTAAAATCCTTTTATTGCAAATCATGGGGTATGTGTGCACTTTCTGGAGCAAAAGAATACTAGAAAGTCAATATAGATAATTAAAGATCTGTTCCAATGTCGCCACTTTACAGATGAGACCTAGTGAGAAGGGTAGATTTTGACCAAGGTCTCATCGTGGGTTAGTGGCAGAAGCTGGAACCAAAAGCCTGGTTCTTTGATTTCTGTCTGCAACAGAAAGTGCCACAAATGTGCTATAATTTGGGGCCTGTGGAATGGAGTGCAAAGGGTTCCTGATAAAAGTGGGTTGTGGGCTGAAGGAGAAGAGCTAAGAAATGTGATTCTGCTGTAGGCAAATGAGCCCTGCAAACAAAGCTTAGGAATCAGTGGGGCATTTTTTTTGGACTGGCTAGACCTGAGTCATCCAATTAAAACAGGAACAGGTGCCCCAGAGGCTGTACCTCCTCTTCTTCCCACAGTTTTCTCTGACTTCTAATAACATTTTATTAAAATTCTCTGGGTCCTGATTAATTTTCCTGGTTGCTTTCTTTCTTATTGCTCTCCTGGACACAAGATAAGAACAGTGAGTGCTCTAACGAATGGAGTGAACAGTTGGGCTCCACTCATTTGGTCTAAATGGCTCTCTGTCCTCTGCCTAATGAAGCTTTGGGGATTTCTCCCCTTGTATTTTGGGTGGATGATGGGAGATGGCACCTGCTGGTGTCTCAGAAGACAGGCATTACCAAGAACTCACTGTCTGGGGCATCGTCTGTAAAAAGATTACTGATTAGGTGACTGGAGGGTCTACCTGTCAGCAAAGGGAGGAAGAGAACTCACATTTGCTCAGTAGCTACTCTATGCTAAGCATTTTCCTAAGTGTCCCTTCTCTGTGTTTCCAGAGCATCCTGTGTATTCGTCTAACACAGAGCTGCTGAGGTTTATTTCCCCAAAAGCACTGTGAGCAACTTGAGGGCAGGCACTATGTCTTCCTCACAGTTGCATTCTCAGTCTTGGTAGCAAGTTCTCAACACATAGGTGTTCAGGTGATGAATGACTCCTGGGTGATAAACATAGGCTTCTTTATTTAGTACTCACTACCACCCTCACTCCCATTCTTATTTCCATTTTACAGATGACTGTAGGCGAGGCAGAGGGGCTTGCCTAAGGTCACATATAATGTGTATAGGTCTGCATGACCTATACACAATCTTTCTACTGATTAAACATGCTGTCCACTTCAAGGGACAGTGTCTTATCTCTAGGGATCTGCTGAATTTCAGCCTAGATCCCTATAAAGTGTTGCCTTTGGTATATATACCAAAGGTATATATTTTGGACTTATCCTCGTGACAGTCAGGATGCTATAGTATCAAGATTGCCCTGTATGGAAAGTATTATTATAAACTGAGGGGTAGCTTCAAAAATGGAAAAAGTGGATATAGTGGCGTGCAATTGGAATTGGAGAAATTGTGGTTGTTAGAAGGGAAGATATTTCAGGTTCTTCTCTGTACAGTATTACAATTCTCTCTAGCCCTGTCAACGTACACTTGAACGTATGGACCTAATTATTTTGATTCTTACTGGTTACAGGGGTTGATGTTGGATGAAGAGCTATGTTAGGTATTAAGAGAGTGGAGGCAGGCAAGAAAGTGAGGCTGAAAAACCCTTGCCTGTAGAAAGAATCAGAGAAAATGGGGTGGGGGGCGGAATGGAAATGGAGCAGTAAGAGGCAAGGCCCTGGGAGCCAAATCAAGGACAGACACACTTTGATGGAAGGCAGAGAATTTTAGTCTGGTGGGCATGGCTGAGGATGGGCTTCAAGGGGTCAAGGTACTCCCCTGAAAATATATGTAAAATTTGATATGTATATTTCACTGGGAAGAGGGTATATAGCCTGTAGTAGTTAACATTTATTGAGTGTATAATATGTTTGCAATATCACGTTAAGCCCCCTCTAAGTCCTTTTTCAATATTATTTGGTTGAATCCTCACAGCAGCACTTTGAAGTGGACCCTATATCATCTCCCCTTTACAGATGAGGAAACTGAAGCACATAGATTTTATGTAAATTGCCCAAGTCACACCATTAACAAATGACAGAGCCGTGGTTGGAACTGAGCAATCTAATTCCTGAAACTGTCTTCCTAAGTGTACCTTGTATGGCTTCTCTAGAGGAATGAAAGGAGAATGCCCATCAGGAATGGTGGAAGGCTTAGCATTTTTGTGTGTCTTCCTAGGTCACATGACTATATGACTCCATGGGTGCAGTCGCCCTAAATGGCCTCAAGTTGGGTGATTGAACTTGCTCTGTGGAAAGGACCCTAGTGGGTAAGGGTATTGGATATCGATAGTCCCAGAGAACCTCCATGGGAGAGTAACCCCATGGTGGCAGCAGCGGCAGGTCCTAGAGATTTGGGGGAGCCTTCTCTTCATGCAGCAGCTTGAAGGATCCATCTACGAAGGGGCTTTCTGGAGCAGGCTGCTGGAAAGATTGTGAAAGGTGAGGCTCCACCTGTAGAATTTACCCAGAAAGAGTTTCACAGATGCCCCTTTCCACTCTTACATTGACCCAAGTGGCTTTCCCTGCATGTTTCTCTGTTGCTTAAGCAGCAGCACAGAAAAGTGGGAAGAGTGTAGACTTTAGAGTCACACAGACTTGGGCTCCACTCTCAGCTCTTGCCCCTCCTGCCTTACATCTTTGGGCTGATTTTTAATGTCTTAGAGCCCCTTTTCCCTCCTCTGTGAACCTGGGGCAATTACCACCTGGTACCACCTGGCTCAAAGGGCTGTTGTAAGGATTAAATGAAAGAATGAAGGAAATCGCCTTGCATGTAATCAGCACTCGATATATGAGAGCTGCTGACTTCCCTCTTACCCCAAGGAAGATCCGTGCCCAGCATTTGCAGAAACACTCCTGACCCAAACGGATTCCATTCTCTTGCCAGCCTCTCTTAAACTCCCTTTCTCTAACCTATCTCCTCTAACAGAATATGAACTTTGCTTCTCTCAATTCTACGTAGACTCCACTCCTTCAAGGAACCAGGGAGATATCTGTTGGCCATCGCCAATCAGCAATTAATGAGAGAGAGACACAGAGAGAGACAGAGGCAGCAGGAGGGAGAAAGCTTTAATTAGGCAGTGTGCGGGAGCTGGCTTGTAGCATCTCGTGAAAGCTGATTGTTAAATTTCTGGAACTTTTTGAGCTGGTTCACTTTACTTTGTAGCTTGAAATTGGCCAAGATGGGAGTATTTACACCCCAGAAATTGTTGAATACTATAATTAGAGCTTTATTTTTTCCTTCAAGAGCTGATTTTAAGACATTTACCAGTACGCCACTGAAGAGATAACGGTTATAAAGTATATTATTTGTCATATGCTGTACTAAGAGCTTGCATATGCTAACTAACTTAATCCTCACAACAATCTTTTGAGGTTATTAGCCCCATTTTACAGACTGGGGAACTGAAAAAGTGAGTTGCCAAAAGTCATGTAGCTAGCTAGAATTGGGATATAAACTGAGGCACGCTGGCTCCAAAGCCTGTAGTCATAGTCAGCTATCCTGCCTCTTGAGGATTCTTGTGAGGATTCAGTGACTTACATAAAAGGCTTGGCCCAGTGCTTGGTATTTAGTAACTGCTTTATAAATATTAGCTGTCATTATTTATATCAGAGATTCTTAAGCTTTTTTGTGGTCATGAGAATCTGCTGAAAGTTATGGATTCTTTTCCTCTAAAAGATGCACAATATGTATAGTATACACACACACACACAATACACGCTGTGAGGATACAATATTGGGATTCATGGACTCTCCAACACTCACTGATCCTAAGTCTACCTTCTTGGGCCACACGTCTTTCCCACACAGCCTTCGAGGGCTCCAAAGATAGAGCTCCAATTCCCTTTGTGTTTCTCTTTTTCTAGCAGATCATCCCGCATTTCTTCAACTCCTCTTCGGGGACTGTTCATGTACCCCTCCCAAGCCACTCACTCCCCTGTGCATGTGCTCTGATTTGCTTTGTGTTTCTCATAGGGTGAGGTCCAGAATTGGGTAACCTTGTAGTCTCCCTCATTTTTCCTGATCTCTCTGCCAACTAATATTTTTTCCAGTCTTATTTCGCCTTTGGTGTCCTGCCTCCAGGGGACTTGACAAGTTCTCTGGCATCTGGGATATAAAGTTGAGCTCTATTTTTAACACTGCTAACTTCACACACACATCACATTACACACCCTACAAACACAACAGGAAAAGAAGTCTGTGTATTTGAACACGCATGGCGAGGTTTCTTGACTTGCTGTGTCTGGACTTCAGTGAGATGCAGACATCTACTGTGGCTTCCTCCTGCCTTTTATGCTTTCCTTGTACCCCTGTTCCTCTTCCTAAACCCTTAACCCCTGCCAGCATGTCTGCTCTCCAGGCCTTGAGTTCAGCTCTTACTTTAACCTGACAAAAGAATAACAACAAATAAAAATTACTTAGTCTTTTTATATGTGTGAAATTTTGTATACGTTATCTCATTTAACTGAACTCAAACAACAAGCCTATGAGGTAGGGGTTTCAGTGGAAACCAGAGCTCAGGGAGGTTAAGTAACTTGGCCAAGGCTTCACAGCTAATAACTGGCTAAGCTAGAATTCAAATCCTCCTCTGGGAATTCCAGGTTTGCACGCTCTTCCTTGTTGTGCTCTGATTCCTTTTCTGCATCACAGCATCTACTAGAGGCCTGACATGTGGCCCCTTCCCTGGGTATCTGCATTTATCAGTGGGCTTTAGACATTGACAGTGTTATAAGACTTAAAGGGACTTCAGTCACTGGGCACTGGGGAAGCTCTTGCAGGTGGAGCATCTCCCCGGATTTCACAAATGCTCCCACTGAGGTGTTTCCTCCCCTACCAGACTTGTGGCTCACTGACGAGGTAGGAGCAGGCTACAGCCCATCTTCCCTTCCCTCCAACTGTAGGGGAAATGCGGCTGACCCCTTAGAGAAAATAAAACCAGCCTTCCTTGCAAGGGTCCCTGAGCTGGATTTCTGATTGTCCAGACAGCCCTTTAAAAAAGAAACGCAGTGTTTAAAACCTGACACCTAGGCATCCTTCCAGCTTTCTGTGGCTTACCAACGGCCCCTAGTGGCAAGTGGCTCCAAGTGCCATGAGCTGTGAGCCTTGGCTTCCGTGCTACCCTCTGGCTGTGTGCCCTACAGAGTTTTAAAACACTGCATTAATTCCCAATCAACATGTTTTGCGGTACTGGAACAGAAAAAAATGGTGGAGTCTAAAACTCTGCGCAAGAGGGTGTTATGATGGGTGATCTAATCTATAAAATCAGGCTGTCACTAAAACCTCTTCTTAATATTCCAGAACACAAACCTAGGAGGTAGACAATACTGTTAGACCTGTTTAGCTGCTAGGTAAACTGAGGTTCAGAGAGGTTAAGTAAGTAGACCACACACTCGTTAGCAGAAAAGAACACCTAGGTTTGTGTGGGCACAGGTCCATGTGAACGCAGGCTCTAACCTTGGCCCGGCAGGCCTAAGGCGCTTGTGTGTGGTTTATTGTCATGGCAGTGGTCTGGTCTTGGGAATAATAATGGCAGCTAGCATTTAAGAATTCATTCTGTGCTAGGAATGTGCTACATGCTCTTATGTGGAATACCCCATTCACTTCTCCTAGCCACCATGTAAGATAAACATCTCCAATTTACAAAGAGAATATGGATTCTTAGCAAGGTCAAAACTGCCAGAGGGTATACAACTTAAAAGAGGAGCTGGGAATTAGGACCTAGGTTGTTCAAATCCAAAACCATTGCTTTAATTTACCTTAATGTATTGCATGTATGTTCTCCTTGTAGTAAATCCAGGTTGTCGGTCCTTAGTACTCACTCACCTGAAGCATTCCCTTCCTCCCTCCTGACCAGGCTATGTGCTAATGAGAGATTTGGCTGATAAGAGATCAGGGGATGATGGAAGTCTATTGGTCAGTGTCCTTCAGAACATTGACTTTGTAGTTGGGAGAAAGTCCATTCTTCTTTGTGTGTCTGATGCTCTCAGATATCCCCTCTGACTGCTAGTGGGTGGTGGGTGGGGTGGGACTCAGTCACTTCCTGGGGTATTGGAGGGTTTCAGTTAGGGAAGCACATGGAAACGGTATAGTATAGTGGTCACAAGGCAGGCTTTGGGGTCAGGAGATATTGCAACAGTTACTAAACCATTCAAGACTCAATTTCTTCATCCACTAAATGGACCCCATAATGTCTACCTCATAGGGCTGTTGCAGAAATTAAATAAGACAAATGCATATGATGTTCTTAACACAGCACCTGTCACAGGGTAAGTCTGGCTACTGTGTTCATGAGCGAGGGAATAGGCAGTGACTTGATATGTTCCTTAGGATGAGTGCCAACAGCAGCACTAACCATTGAGAGGCCTGGCCCCTTGTTAGGTGCAGATGAGATTAGGTTCTTTCCCTTGCAACATAAAGCAATGGACTTAGGGGTTAAAGCAAGAACAATGTGCTGATGGAAGATGACCAAGGCAAAGAAGTCCCCCTCCCATAGGGATAAAATGGGTGGAGGAGATGGTGGCAAAGATTTTATCAGGAGCCCTCCCACACAAATCCTTTGCCAGGAGAGTATTGAGTCTTGGGAGCAACAGGGGACACAGCCACAAAGGAAGTAATCTGCCTCAAAAGGAATCACTGTGCTTAATGGCTTTATTGAACGAACGGTTTTTAGCCCATTGATCCCCGTTAACTGTAATTCAGGGCTCTGCAGGCTCTGTGCCATCACTTTGCCTGGTCATATCAATGCGCCAATATCCCTCCCCCTCCAGCCCAGTGTTTGTCCTTCTTCACGTATGTCACCATTCCTTTCTTGCCCCTGCTTTCTGTCCTCATTCCCCATCCTGGGGACTGGGCTGGACACGTGCACATGGTCCAGGCAAACCCTCTGATTTCCTTGCTGATTGGAAATAATGACATCAGGCAGAGCAATGATGTCACCTCGCTTTAGGGCTTTTTGTGCTGGTTATAACCACACTTTTGCTTTAAGATTTGTCTTAAAATCAACCTTTGCAAAAACCTTTTAATCGTTTGGTTCTTTGGAATGATTGTCCTATTGAGCCATACTGGGAGATTTTTAAGAACATTCTTCACCCTTTAATGTGCACTAGAATCCCCTGGGAGATTGTATAAAAGGACATTTCTGGGCCCAGATATTTTGACCTAGTGGGTTGTTATCCCCTTCCCCCCTTTTTTAATTGAGGTGAACTTCACAAGACATAAAATTAACCATCCTAAAGTGAACAATCCAGTGACATTTAGTATATTCACAACATTGTGCAACAATCACCTCTATCTAGTTCCAAAACTTTTTGTGTGTGTGTGTGTGTGAGGAAGATCAGCCCTGAGTTAACATCCATGCCAATCCTCCTCTTTGCTGAGGAAGACTGGCCCTGGGCTAACATCTGTGCCCATCTTTCTCCACTTTATATGGGATGCCACCACAGCATGGCCTGACAAGCAGTGCAACGGTGCGCGCCAGTTCCAAACCTGGGCCGCCAGCAGAGGAGTGTGCGCACTTAACCGCTAGGCTACGGGGCCGGCCCCCCAAAACATTTTCATCACCCCAAAGGACACCCTGTATCCATTAAGCAGTCGCTTCCCATTCCCCATTCATCCCAGCCCTTGGTAATCACTAATCTGCTTTATGTGTCTGTGGATCTACCTATTCTGGATATTTTATCTAGATGGAATCATCTAGTATTGTTCTTTTGTATCTGGCTTATTCCACTTTGCATAACATTTTGAGGTTCATCCATGTTGTAGCATGTCTTAGAACTTCACTTCTTTTTATGGCTGAATAATATTTAATTGTATGCTCAACCCACATTTTGCTTATTCATTTAAACAACGACTTCCCTTGGCTCTAGCAGGTGATCTCTGGTCCACACTTTGGGAACCACTGGCAGTAGACATCATTGGGTTTGTCCCCGGGCAGGCTGATACCTTGTCGGAGTAGAGTTTGGAGAGTGCCAGGCCCCAGCTGTTACTGGGTGTAACCGGCCTTTGGAGGTGGATCTAGCAGTGGATGACCAGAGGCTGTCTAGCCAGGCAGGACAAAGCATTGTATCGGTGTAGACAGAGACCTGGGCAAACAGTACGGTAAAATGCAGGTAAGAGAGACTTGTATCTGCATCCCAGCTCTGCTGTTTGATAGCAGGCAAGTTAAAAACTCTCTGATCCTTCTGTTCATCATTTGTAAAATGGAATAACAACAGTATCACTCTTATAACATTGTTGTTTGGATTAAATGAAATAATTTATATTAAGTGTCTGGTATTGGGCCTAGCACAGAGTCAATAAAGTGAAGAACAAAGTGGCCCTGATTTTTATTGCTTTTCCAGAAAAGGAGTAATATGCTGCTGGAGTCTGGCACGGGTAACCTGCACAGACAGAGGGAAATGATCTTGGCAGGATTGGCTGATGTTCCAGATCCTGTAGCATCTCCAAGAGAACTCAAGAGAGCAAGACATGGCCTCTGGTGTAGGAAAATAAGGAGACCCAGTTTCCAGCACGGGATGCTTAGTCCCAGAAATAAGGTAGGGGCCTTGTTTTTAAAATGAGACATACTGTCAGAATGGAAGCAGTAATAAGGCTAAACTGATCAGTATTGTCATTGCTGGTCTGATTTCTCTTCTAGACTGTGAGTACAGGGAGGGCAGGGGTTATGTCGGTCTCATTCACTACTCTGTTCCCAGCACAGGTGTAGAGTATGCAGTCACTAAATATCCATTTCATGCATGGCTGGCTGGCTGGCTGGATGCTGTGTTACCTCTCTATTAGCTTAGGACTCCTTAAATTCTTCTGAATCAGTCTCAGGCACTGATGGAAGAATATACTCTGCCCCAGGTACCCTTCTATAAGACTATTTGCAAATCTCCAAAATTCTTAAGAATGTGCATATCCTTTGATCCAGCAGTTCCACTTCTGAGTATTTATCCTACGGAAGTCCCTAGAGGCTCAGAAAGATTATGGCTCAAGAATGTTAATTGTGAGATTACTTGAAATAGCAAAAACAGTGGAAATAACTCGCTATCCTACAAAAGGAGGATTGGTTAACTGTATTATGATACTTCCATTCAATAGAGTGTTTCAAAGTCATAAAAATAATGAAGAAGATTGTTTAATAATATAAGAGAATGTCCATATTATGTAGTTAGTGAAAAAAGCAAGTTGCACAACAATATTTTGATATAATACCTCTCTATGTGTATGTTTATGTATATGAGTATAACACTGAAAGGATATATACTATGATATTAACTGTTGCTGAGTGATTAAATTAGAGATAATTTTATTTTTGAGCTTTTGTGTAATTTCCAATGGTTTTACATTGGACATGTAATCAAAAAATAATAATGAATATTATTAAAGATTATTTCTGATAAGAGTTTGCATCTTAGATCTCTCCAGTGTGTCTGAACCTTCACAGGGTAATGAATGGCATCAGCAATGGGGCTTGGAAAGCTATGGGAAGGGGCTGGGGACAGCAAAGCATCAGGCAAGGCTTCTGCAACATTGCAAGACTAGGACATGTTCTTGTTTTGCTGGAAGAGAGGATGTTCTGTACCTCCTTTCATGTCATGTACTCTATCCTCTCCTCCATGTTAGTTGTCAACCTAAATAAAGAGGTAAACTGAGGTAAGCTCAAATGAACAGAAACTGAGTTTATTTGAGAATAGCAAAGGAATTGCAATTGGGGAAATGCATGCTGTAGCAAGCTACAAGCGAGTCCGCTGAGGATTTGGGGCGGGCTGTATTTGTGGGCAAAAAAGTGCAAAGCTAGGGAAGTCCAGCCAGAGTCCAAGCAGTAAGTTCATTGACTTGGGGATGGGAAGAGATTCTTAACGGATGATCATTGGTGAGGAGGTAAGTCTCAGTCTTCTGTAAATCAGGCATTTACAGGAAATCAATTTCTTGGTTCTTAAATTCCATTCCACTGAGGGTAAATTCATGAGATTCTCCATTTCATATCCCCTGGTTCCATTTCAGATTGAAGTCCGTTCACATTAGCATTAAATACCCCCAGGCTGTAGTAGCTCTTTGGTCTTCATGGAAACTGGATCCATGTTGTGGGCTCCTAACTACTGAGATAATCAGCCGCATACTGGTTTCAAGAAGATAAGTTTAAACCCTGCATGGGCTGAATTGACCATACAAATTAATTCTGTCTTGTGTTCCAGGAGATTAAAGGAAGAAAGTCTGGTCTGAGAAAGCACAAATGGAGTAAGTACTTCTACTGAAAGGGAAACAAGATGACAACTCTTGAGCACTGGCTTCTTAGATTCCCAGTTAACTGATTATAAGGACCCTCCTAGCCAGGTCTGAGGCTTTGCTCCTGGGCCAGGCAGGTCTGCCTGACTTCATCTTCTTTGGGGTTAGGTTCTCCCCAAAGACTCCTGGGCTCTTGATTCCTCTGGTTGCTCCTCTGGAATTCTTCAATGTGTTGGCATCCTAGATGGGGACATGACTCGGACTCATGCTGGGACCTCTACAGAACTGCACACCAACAGTGGTGATATATTGTGGAGTATGCTTTAAAGGAGAAGGAAAGGTGCGACAGGGAACATGCAGAGAAGAGCACCTAAGGTGACGTGAGATGCAGCTTGACAGATGAATAGGAGTACTTCAGGAGTACATCTTCTGAGGCTGGGGGTGCAGTCTCCGAAGCCCACTGAGGCAGGAGGGAGCTCAGTGTGTGATGGGAAAAGACTATATCAACAGAGAGGGCATGCAAACATGCTGCAGGGACTAGATAATGAAGGGTCTTGTATTCCATACTCAGGAGTCAGGCATTTTATCCTATAGCTCATAGGCTGCCACTGGAGGATTTTAAGTAGTGAATACCATTTTGTAATCTACTCACCCTATATTTCCTATTAATCTGTGAATTCCCTGAAGGCAAATGTTTGATTTTGAGTTGTCTTGGTGGTTGCCTCCTCCAGTGCCCATTATAGTCCCTTATTTATAATGATAGCTAATTTTTCATCAGGTGCTTGTTACGAGTCTGACACTGTGCTAAATGCTTTACATGGTGTATTAGTTAGGGTTCTCCAGAGAAACAGAGCCAATAGGAAGAGCGTGTGTGCGTATGCGTATGGAGGCTGAGAAGTCCCGAGATCTGCAGTTGGCAAGCTGGAGACCATGGAGAGACCATGTGTTGCTCCAGCCCTAGTCTGAAAGTCTGAGAACCAGGTGAGCTAATGGTACAACCTCCAGTCTGAAAGCTGGCAGGCTTGAGAACCGAGAATAGCTGATGTTTCAGTCCAAGTCTGAAGGCCAGAAAAGATCCATGTCCCAGGTTTTTGCGGGCAGGCAGGAGGAGTTCTAGAAGGGTCAGCCTTTTTTCTATCAGGCCTTCAACTGATTAGATGAGGGCCACCCACATTAGGGAGTGCAATATACTTTATTCAGTCTACTGATTCAATTGTTAGTCTCATCCAAAAACACCCTCACAGATATACCCAGAATAATGTTTGGTGAAATATCTGGGTGCCTCTCCATCTCTCACCATCATGGCCAATCAAGTTGATATATAAAATTAGTCATGACACATGGATTGTATAATTTAACTTACACAATGATCCTGCAAGGTTATTTCTGTTTTCATTCCTGTTTTAAAGGTGAGGAAACTCAACCTGGGAAGGTTTATGTCATGTTCATGAATAACAACAGCTGCTAAGTGAAAAGGCCAGAAGTCAAACCCAGGCAACTGACTCCTAGGGCCACATCATTAACCACTATGTTATAATAAATATTTTAAATTGATTATTTATAGAACACTTACAGAAATTTAACACAAATGTAATTACTAATAATAGTTTAATTATATTAGACATCCATTAATTTCTATCAAATGAGTAAATAAATGTACTGTTAATAGCTGTCTTCCAAGAAATTGGTGTTTTAAAATTTTTTCCTAATTCTGGAGAAGAAAGCCAAGATACAATGAGGAGAGTGTTGCTCAGCAAACACTGAGAATTCAGTATCCCTTTCACAATGAGTGTCCTAGGTCATACCAGATGCAATTTCAGGAAAAAAAGAGTTGGTGCATTAAGATGTGAAGGCAGCCAGGACTCGCAGCATTATGGTATCTGTGTTGTGAGAAGACGAGAAAAATATAACCAGCTCATACTGAGACTTGATTTCTGGAAAGAATAATGCTGTGAAATCATTTTCTGGGGATTGTCTTGAGTGTATTTGAATGAGGTTAAAGTCAGCTAAACTCGTTCCGGAGTCTCAGGAGTCATAGGTTCTGTGGGGTGACTGTCACTAATAAGTGGTGTGTCCTGGAAATATACTCTGCAAATCAAGTCCTGCTTTCCTATTGATTTTTATGATACACTAAGATATCCTTCAGTGGGCATTACTATTTTCTCCCTCTCCCACTCAGTTTTTCTGAGTCTTTTTTATCTTTGAGATACATGCCTATGTGTAGAAGGAGAGTGCTCTGAATTTGAAGAAATGCTTTGGAAAAGCAAATTTACCCTCATCAGTTATTACAAGTGGTGATATTTGTCATTATAAATTTCATTAAGTCAGGGCACATCTGGATTTATAAGAAAGGATAGGGGAAACTTCTTAATTAAGGTGCTAGGGTGAATTTTAATATCCTATTTACCCAACTATTTAATGCTTTGTGAAAGAGATAGCGATTGCTGTCGATTGAAAAAGTTTTAATACTTTTTTAAGAGTATCAAATGAATAATAAAGCCATTTCAATTTAGGAGTAGGAGAAAGTAAAAACAAACAAATAATCTTGTTGAAATATTGGCATTACTAGTACTTGGGAGGATGTCACCAACATGACGACATAGGAGGCTCCTGAATTTCCCTCCTTCCGTGGATGCACTGAATATACAGCTACACGGGGATCAATTCCCTTTGAGAAAAATCCAGAAACTAGTTGAATGACTCCACCACATAAGGCATCTGAGAAAATATCCATATCAAAATGGGTAGGAAAAGTTGAGGCACACTCTCGCCATGAACCCCATCCCTGTCGCAGCACCTTGCAGTTGGGAGGGAACTCTCAACTCCCATTTTCTCCCTGAGGAGCAGAGGATTTCAACCACACATTTAGCACCCTGACTTTTAGGGCCATCACCAAAGGAACGGGCCCCCAAATCATCTCATTCTGAGAGCCAATGGGGCTTACATTCATGAGTCCCACAGAACTACAGGAAACAGGCAGTTGTTAAAGGGGTGCACAAGAACTCCCCACAGCTATCCCCCTGGGCTCAGTACAGAGGGAGAATGCAGATTCAGTGCAATCCTGATCAAAGCTCCAGTGGCATTTTTCAGAGAAATAGAAAGAAACAATCCTAAAACTCGTATGGAATCACAAAAAACTGAATAGCCAACGCAACCTTGAGAAAGAAGAACAAAGCTGGGGGCGTTATACTTCCCGATATCAAACTGTGAGAGAATAGAAAATATATATATAGATCTCTGCCCCTAGTTCCTGGCACAAAAATCCTAAAATCCTTGTACTTTCCTAAGTGATAAGAGCACTAGGAGCGTCTTCTGTGCTAATATTTGGTCTTTGACCCTGGCTCCTGACACAGAGCTTCTAAATGCCCTGAAATTTCCTGTTTAATAGGGTATCTTTTGTTCTAATGATATAACTCTTGGTGGGCTCTTGAAGAGCTTCAGGACAGGGTCCAGACACCAGAAAGACCAAGTCATGATTAGAAGCTTGAAACTTTCATCCTTACCCTCATTTTCCAGGAAGGCGAAAGGGGCTGGAGATTGAGCTAATGATTGATTATGCTTTCCTGAGGTAGCATCCATAAAAATCCCCAAAGAACAGCATTTGAAGAAGTTTGGATTGGTGAACATGAAGAGCTGGGGGGAGAGTGGTGTCCTGGGAAAGAGCATGGAAGCTCTGCACCTTTTCCCACGTACCTTGTCCTGTGCATCTTGCTGTTCCTGAGTTATATCTTTTTGTAACAAACCAGTAATCTAGTTAAGTAAACTGTTTTCCTGAGTCTGCGAGCCATTCTAGCAAATTAATCTAACCTGAGGATGGGTTGTAGGAAACTCTGACTTATAGCCATAGGTCAGAAGCACAAGTAACAATTTGCGATTTGGACTTGCGATTGGCATCAGAAACAGGAGTGCAGTCTTGTGGGAGTGAGCCCTTAATCTGTGGGATCTGATGCTATCTTCAGGTGGATAGTATCAGCATTGAGTTAAATTGTAGAACACTCAGTTTGTTGCTTAGAATTGCTTGATGTGTGGAAAAAAAACACATCTGGTGTTAGAAGTAAAGTGTAGTAAGTAGTGTGAGAGTAAAGGAAGAACATAGGAAGAGTTTGTTTATCCTGCTCACAAACTATATCACAAAGCTATAGTAACCAAAACAGTATGTTATTGGTGTAAAACAGATACATAGATCAATGGAACAGAATAGAGATCCCCTAAGTAAACCTATACATAGATGAACAATTAATTTTTGACAAAGGTACCAAAAACATACAATGGGGAAAGGATAGTCTCTTTAATAAATAGTGTTGGGAAAACTGGATATCCACATGCAAAAGAATGAAACTGGACCCCTGTCTTACACCATACACAAAAATCAACTCAAAATAGATTAGAGACTGAACTAAGACCTGAAACCCTAGAAGTCCTAGAAGAAAATATAATGAGTAAGCTCCTCAACTTTGGTCTTGACAATGGTTTTTTTGGCTTTGACACCAAAAGCAAAGGCAACAAAAGCAAAAATAAATACATCTGACTTCGTTAAACTAAATAGTTTCTGCTCAGCACCGGAAACATCAACAAAAGGAAAAGGCAGCCTATAAAATCAGATCAAATATTTGCAAACCACATATCTGATAATGGGTTAATTAGATAAAATATACAAGGAACTCATACATCTCAAAAAACCAGATAACCTAGTTAAAAAAAATGGTCAAAGAGCCTAAATAGACTTTTTTTTCAAAGAATACATACAGATGGCCAAAAAGTACATGAAAAAGTGCTCAAGATCACTAATCATCAGGGAAATGCAAGTCAAAACCATAATCAGATATCACTTCATTATTAAGATGGCTATTATCAAAAAGACAAGAGATAAGTGTTGGCAAGGATGTGGAGAAAAGAGAACCTTTGTGCACTGTTGGTGGGAATGTAAATTGGTGTAGCCACTATGGAAAACAGTATGGAGCTTCCTGAAGAAATTAAAAATAGAACTACCATACAATCCAGCAATACTACTTCTGGGTATATATCCAAATTAAATCAAATCACTATCTTGAAGTGAGAGATCTGTACTCTCATGCTCATAAATGCATCTTTCACAATGGCCAAGATATGGAAACAACTGTAGTGTCCTTTGATGGATGAATGGATAAAGAAAATGTGATGTATATACACAATGAAATATTATTCAGCCTTAAAAAATCAGGAAATCCTGCCATTTGTGACAACTTGGATGAACCTGGAGGGCGTTATGCTAAGTGAAATAAGCCAGATAGAGAAAGACAAATACTGCATGGTATCACTTCTATTTGGAATCTAAAGAAAAAAATTTTAATTCATAGAAATGGAGAATAGAATGGTGGTTGCCAGAGGCTGGGAAGTGGGGGAAAGGGGGAGAGGTTGGTAAAAGGGTATTCATCTTATAACTTTCAGTTATAAGATGAATAAGGTCTGAGGATCTAATGTAATTATAGTTGATAATACTGTTGTATAATTGAAATTTGCTAAGAGAGTAGAACGGAATTGTTCTCCTCAAAAAAAAAAGGTAAATACGTGAGGTGATGGAAGTGTTAATTAGCTATATGGTGTGAATCCTTTCACAATGTTTACGTATATCAAATCATCACATTGTATACTTTAAATATATGACAATTTTATTTGTCAACTATACTTCAATAAAACTGGAAAAAAAGAGAAATTAAGACTGACTCAGCTGAAAGGAATATTGTTGGGACTTTAGTGGCCCAGGCCGGTGGAAATGATGGCCTAAATCTGGATAATGGTCTAATTTGTCATACCCAAGAGGCTACTCCAAGCTAGAATAAGACTGATGTTCACCACTTAAGGGAATGCAGCATGGGGAAATCTTTTTATTTGCAAAGAGGTGAACCCATTCAAGCTGGTTCAAGTAAAAGAGAGTTTTGAAGGTTTACAGGGGCATTTCACAAAAATGAGACAGAATTGTACACTTGGCTTCAAAAAGGCATATGTTTTGCTAAAAAGGTCCTAAGGATTGAGTTTCCTCCTCTGTCTGTTTTTCTCTCTCTCTAGCTGCATTAGAAACTGTTGACTGGTTTCTCTCTGTAATACAACTTTCTAAGACAACTTGCCAGCAAGAAAAGGACCATCCCATCCATGACTCCACATGACCTTCAGTTTAGACATACACTAGTGTCTGATTATAATGTTTTCATTTTTTTTTTCTTTGTTCAAACTCTCAAGGAAGACCTTGATTATTTGCTAGCTAATTAGTGGACTGGCTTTCCTTGTGTTGTTTTTTTTGTGTGTTAGGTTGTACCATTGGCTGTAGCTTGCAGTAGATCACCTGTTAAAACATGTCCACCTTCCTTAACTGGTCTCTCAACGTTATATACCACAGTGAGTCCCAGCAGGGCCTCTTCTTCAAGCAGTGATATTGCCCTGAATCACAGAGGTGTTACGTGGCTGCCCCCTGTCATCTATGTTAAGCAGAACTCCAGCCAGGTGAGAGTTTGGATGACAGGATTCAGTTAGCAGAACAAAGGGATTGACATGTGTGTGGTCAAGGTTCCAGTCCAGTAAGCTTAGGTTCAGAACAAGATCCCAATTTCAGAATGAGAATCAACGTGCAAATCAGGAATCAAGATAGAGTTTCTGTTAAATTGGATGGGCCAAGATGACATGCATTATGAGAAGTCTTATGGCTTAGAGGAATGACTACAAAGTCTACACTATACATCAAAATTATGTGAGGTTCTTGATTTTAGGGCACTCGCCCAGATATAGTAATCTGCTGAGAGGATTCTTTTGACAAGATCAAGTGGTTACTCTGAGGGTCAGATTTGGAACCTCTGACTTACTAGGGCCCTCAGCTGCCTACATACCCCAGATTCTGAGCCAGCCTACAGCAGCAAGGACCTAGGTCCTCTCACTTCCAGTCTAGTACTCTTTCCTTTCTATCTTCCTGCTGCCTTTATAGTTGAAGAAGGACATCACAATGTTCTTTTATAACAGAGAAATACGGTTTGTCTTGGTGTGATTATTAGCCTTTATGCCAGATAGTCAGGCTAGGTAGGACTCAGGTAGATATCTTGGGAGATTGTATTTTGAATCTATATGTCCATAACAACTGGGATCTATTTATGAAAAAAGGTTAGATTTTAATAAAATTTTTTTCAGTGGCATACAACAACAAAGGTTTGTTTATTGCTGATGTTACGCATCTACGCTGGATCTATCTACTCTGATCTTCTCTAACTCCAGGAACTAGGCTAGTTGCTGAGGCAGAGGGAAAGGAGTTCATGCCAAAACATACCTTGGCTTTGAAAGCTTCCACCCCAAAGTGACACATCAGTACAGTTCATATTGCATTAGCCAAATCAAGCCTTTACTTCATGTAGGCAGGGAAGTAAAATCCTGTTATGGGCCTGACAGAAGAGACTCGTTCATAAAGCCCAGCACAGGGACTTTGACTTATCTTCTACATCATCCCCAGCATTTAGAACAGGGTCTGGCACATGGTAGATGCTTAAAAATATGCACAGAATAAACGAAGGAGGGAATAAATATATGAAAGTAAAATAATAGTTCATATCACCCAGGGTTAACCTTGGTTCCTGGACACAGTTCTGAAATTATCTTTGTTAGAATATTTTAGCAAATAAGCCCTGAAAGGAGTATGTTTGGGAAGGTCGTCTTCAATATAGATTATTCATGATTGGAAAGCCCTGGGCTTGAGGAGGATCTGGGTTGCAGGAGTCCCTACAGTTGCATGTTGTATTGGTATAGGGGTCGTTTTTTCATGTGTTTGCGAAGGGTATTTGGCAGGTCAGTTTGAATAGTTGTCTGACTCTCAGGATATTAAAGTGTGGGAGGTGGAGTTGGGGAGTCGTTGAGGGATTTTACAGCAGAGCTGATAGTAAAACCACCATGTTGACAATTAACTTTGCAGAAGGATGTCATGTGGATCCCCTTTTAACCAAAATGATGACTCCTCTTGGGGTTAACATCGGTTCTGACATGAAATGGCCAAAAGACATAAAAAAAAGCACATAAGTGACTATCCTGGGAGACCTGGCTCCCAGATCTGTAGACACATTAAGATTAATGGCCACTTCCGTTTCCCTGCTTTGTCCTCAGTAAGCATGGGTCCTTAGAGCCACTTTATGCCAAGAGAACAAATGTTTGCCAGTGTCCCTTACATTTGTGGGAAATCTGAAACCTGCCCATAATTTGGCTAATTTGTAGCTGATCATGGGGAAGATAATGAATAGGGAAAATTGAGGGAGCAGGGGAAAGAGTTGCTAGGAAACACATTTACTTCTCACGTCCAGACAAATAAACTAAAGAAATGGTGTTAATGAGTCCAGTTACTGACAATCTCAGGTCCAAAGAAGTACAAATATGGAAGTAGTATTACCATGAAAATCACCAGACAGAGGCAGAGGCTCTGGGGAAGAGATTAGGGCGTGGTAGTTCAGCACATTATAGTACTTCTTAGAGCAGATTTGCTGACTAAATGAGGTACTCGATGGAAAGGACTTGGCACAGTATCTGCATAGAATAGGTGGTCAGGAAATGCTAGTCAAAATAATTGTTAGTATTGTAAACATATATGACATATATTTATAAATAATAAGTTACTATTAGTCTCATCATCTTCTTCTGCGTTCTGGTTCTAGCTCATCCATTGACTGCAAACATATCTTCCCTTACAAGTTAAATAATTTCTGAGTCTTTGTCTTCTTGTTTCACCTCTACATTGACTGTTCTAAGGGTCGGTGAGGGGAGGTGCATGTAAGTTATTTATAAACTTCAACGAATTTTACGTCTACAAAGGACATAATTTGTCCTCATCATTATTGCTAACAGCCACTTCTAGGACCCAGGAGGGATTTTTCCATAGATCTTTGGGGCTCATTCTATGCTGCTTTCTCCTTTCTCTGCACCACAAATCCCAGTCATCTTATCAGCCATGAACTCTGATCTTTGTTACCTCAACCCAGCAAAAGTGCTGCTGTCTGCTTGACTCTATTTCTCTGTACCACGATTTGGACAATGCCCTCAGAAGAAAGCTGGTGTGAATGGGAACGTCCTACCTCATGTGCTCCCCTTCTCTTGAGGCTCATAGCCCTGCATTGGTTATTGTCCAACGTCTGAACACAATTGTTTTATATATTTTGTTCAGCTTGTACAGCAGAGGTTAAGTCTGATATCAGCTACTCCATCAAGGCCAGAACTAGAAGTTATCCTAGCTTCCTTGATGTTTTTACTTTATTCTGCTGGATGGGGCAACAACCAAAAAAATCCTCCAAGTGAACAGACAAATTAAGAAAATAATTACAAATTGGAATATGTTCTATGAAGAAAACAAATAAAAAAAGGCACTGAACTAGAGATGAAACATGAGGAGGGAGGGCAGGATTTTGGATATGGTGCTCAGAGGAGGCTTCTTTGAGGAGGTTTAAGTTGAGATTTCAGTGGGGAGTAGGACCTTGCATATGTGAAGCAGAGGGAGGAGGGGAGAACAAAAGAACATTCTAAATAAAAGTGTGGATTCTGAATAAGTGATGCTTGCCAAAATTTATGCCACACAAACAAGAGCTAGAGTATTGCATTTAGTCCGAGTGCCATGTTTTTAAATAGATAACCCATTATTAGTGCTATTAAGAGGGAGGAGTCTAGGCACCTTGAAATAGGAGGAATAAAGAAGCCAAGGCTGTGGTTAGGGCTTGGGTATGGGGCAGGGGTTATACTAGCGTGAGTGGTATCTTCAGATACCCCAAGGCTGTCAGAAAAGAATAGGCAACACTCTAAGCTCATGGGTTGGCAAACTATAGCCCAAGGACCAAATCCAGCCACATAGCCCACAAGCTAATGATGGATTTTTTACATTTTTAAATGATTACATTTTCAATAGTCATATTCGTGCCTACATCGTAACCTCCATTTTGTCGCTTGGCCTACAAAGCTTAAACTATTTATCATCTGGCCTTTTAAAAAACATTTGCTGCTCTAGATCAGTTGCAGGAATTTAATTTGCTGTAGCAAAGGAAATGAGTAGCTGATTTGGAATAAAAAATTATCTAAGGGAAAAGTATTTTCCTGGATGGGGTACTAGAGGGACCTTCTTCAGAGGTCTTCTGTTTACCCTTCATCTCACACCGGGTAGTTTTCCATCTAGTCAGCCCATGCATGAAAGGATATCATTTGACTCAAGAAAAATGTGGAAGCGCTGGGCCAAATGGCCAAGAACTTGATTCTGTGAAATCAGACAATTTTCTATTTGGCAGAGACAATAGTTTGATTTGAAAACACCCAATTAGTGACTGTAACAATACATTGTTTCACTGAGTTAAATTATTTCATCATCACTTCAACTGAATTTAGAGCGTAGATAAAGTCCTTGAGTAACAGATTAGTATCTGAAATTCATCTGTTACAGGTCATCAGCAACCAGGGGAAGACTAGCTCACAGTCTAATAAATAAGGCTAATTTCCCAGAAACTAGGCCATGGGCCCAGGTACTTCAAAAGGAAAATACTGATTTTAGAACAGTCTTTTGTCTCAAAAACCACACAGCTGATGGAACATTTTGGAACATGGTATAGAAGTCATTCATTTGTTTGTCCAGTAAGGAGCTCACAGTCTAATGGGGAGATAGATAAAAATAATAGAAATGTATGGGACATACATTTAGCCTTTGTATGTATAGTGTTATGTCCAGAGTGCTATCTATAAAACACAGAACAAGCACGTAGCTTAGCTTTGAGGGAGGTTAAAAAAAGTTTTCTGGAGAAGACGACACGTAGATGAAATCTTAAAAAATTGTTAGAGGTTATTCAAATGAAGGGAGTGGGGGCAGCTATGGCAGGAATGTGGGTGGGAGGACTTAGGCAGTAGAGTGGCAGAGCTTTGAGAAAATTTAGTGCATTCAGACAACTTTAGAAAGTTCTATAAGACTAGATTCTGTATGACTAAGTGAGAAATGATGCTGGAGAGTCAAAAAATGGCAGGGCCATGCTATATTAAGGAGTTCGAATTTCATCCTGAGAGCAGTGGGGAGCTATGGAAAGATATTAACAGTGACATGATTATATTTGAATTTTAACAAGTTTGTTCTGGTAGCATAATGGAGAGCGAGTGGAACAGAATAAGATCAGAGCTTGGGGATTATGTTAAAATTGTTGTTGCAGTTATCCAAGTGACAAATAATCGTGACATAGGCAATAGTAGGGGTGATGGGAAGAGGAGGATGAAATACCAAAGAGGTCAAATTAACAGGATTAATTATTGCTTGGATGTGCACAGTAAGTGAAGGAAGAGAAGTCAAGAATACCGTTCAGATATATCTTGAATGAGATGACCGCTATAGGACAGATGCACAGAAAATTAAATGCAAGGGAAGGAGGAGTTAGCAGTATAAAACAGTGTGAGAACAATGGGAGTATTGACTTGGGAATAGGTGAAGCCTTCATGGAAGAAGTGGTATTTAAGATAAGTCTTGAAGGATGGGTGAGTTTTCATAAGGGAGAATTGGTTGTGCTCATTACAAGGAGATTGACAATGCTGGCAAATGCTTGGAAGAGAGTGGTGTGTATAAAGCAGTCATTCTCTACTTTCATAAGTAGGTAAGAGTTTGTAGTTCACTGTTTTATTGCCATCCATCTTCTCATTTGACTCTGACAATGTTCTGCTGAGAAAGGCATGGTAAGTAGCATATTCTCCTTTTCAGAGGGGAAGACACTGACATTCGGGTAAAAAGATGCTTCCAAGCTCCCTACTTTGTAAGGAGAAGAACCGTGACTTGACCCCACATAGCACTGAGTATAAGGCAATATCAAGCTGGATCCAAAGGGAAAGGTCAATCAATTGCTGCTCACCTATCAGGTAAGGATCTGGACAGAAATAGCTCTCTCAAATGAGACATTTTAGCAGTAGAAGCCAGTCACCCTTGAACTGCATAACCTAGAGGGACAAGTCCTGAAGATGGGATAGCAAACAGAGTGGGAGTTTTAGAGGAATCTTCAAGGACACTGTGAACCAACCAACACCACTGAGGGGCAGGAGTGACCTTCATTCTTTTACTCCCGGGAAGTAGTAACTTACATATGGCCATTTGGAAAGGATGTGCCATAAATCCAAGTATTATTTTAGTCAAAACTTATGAAATAAAGCTTTAAAGTTGAAAGAACTATGCAACCACCTCACTCAGTATTTTCTAAAGAGTATTCTACAAAATGTGAATTCCACTAGGTGTTAGTAGGTAATAAACTTTAGAATTAGTGTATTGACATCTACAAAATAGCTTGCATAAATATGTTTTTTACTATAGGGCTTCACAGAATCATTAGTAGACTAATGTGAACTATAACTGTCTAAAAAAGACACATACTTTGCAGCATTTCTCAAACTTACTTGACTTCAATATCCTTTTCTTTCTCTGGACCTGTGTTGTATGACTCTAGAGAGACTTCCCTTCCTTTGACAAAAGAAAACACTGAAGCTCACAGAGGAGAAGATGTCTTGCTCTAGGCTAGCTTAATAATTTTATTATGATCAAGGCCTGGGCTAGAAACCTATTTCTTTATTTTGTGGCTATAAATATATTTTAGTCACATCCATACATGACATATATCTCCACTTTCAGATAATTTTATAGTTAGTATAAAAGATCAGAGAAGCATAATGTAGATGTTCTCTGGCTTGAAAGATTTCAGTGATTCACGGTAGATGACGGCTTTTTATCCAACTTATTCTCTCAAATAATAGTGAGTGGTTAAATGTCATTATATATCTTATGTATAATAATTTTTTCTTCATATTCTGATGATGCAAAATTGTACAATTTAATATTAGGGATAACAATAATGTAATTCATATTATTCCATGCTTCCAACGTCCATCAACACGCATCCAATAAACATAATGGAGTTGGGGACACCCTCATTGAAAACTATAAATGGCAGTGGATTGAAAATACTCAAGTCGATCTGAAGCCCGTCAACCTCACTGAGCTTTTGTTGGCTTTAAAATTCATTCCCTTGACTCTTCTCACTCTCCTAAGGGTAATGGGGCTATGTTTTGTTCCCTGGTTCACTTAAATAGAGCTCTACCAATGAGTGATTCTGATAGGCTTTTCCTAAAAGGGTTAATATTATTGGCCCCTCAATTAAATGGTGCTTTTCTCCTGAAGCTCCATCAGCTTATTCAAGCACTTCTGAAGGGTCACTGAAGTCATCCTCAAAGTCCCCAAGCTAAGTGGTTTGCAGAAATAAGGTGTGTGCCTCTCTAATACCTTAGCTCTCTGCTTGATTTATGTTTTTCCTCAAGTAGAGGCAACTTGGGGGGCAGTATCAATGGTCGGTTCTGTTGGTAGACTTGTAGCTTTATTTATACAACCAGATTATCAGTACCTAATCATTTTATGAGCGTGCCTTCTATAGTAGGTTGAATGGTAGTTCCCAAGAAAATGTATGTCCAAGTCTGAACACTTGGTACCTGTGAATGTGACCTTATTTGGAAAAAGGGTCTTTGCAGATGTAATTAAATTTAGGATCTCAAGACAAGATCATCCTGGATTATTCAGGTGGGCCCTAAATCCAATAAGAGACAGAGCAGGAGAAGACACATAGGCACAAGAGGAGAAGCCATGTGAAGATGAACGCAGAGGTTGGAGTTATATTGTCACAAGCCAGGGAGTGTCTGGAGCCTACAGAAGCTGGAAGAGGCAAGAAGGATCTCCACTAGAGGCTTCAGAGGGAGCATAGTCCTGCTAACACCTTGATTTTGGATTCTAGAACTGTGAGAAAATAAATTTCTGTCATTTAAACCACCACATTTGCAGCAATTTGTTACAGCAGTCACATGAAACTAATGCACCTTCTCTCCAAGTTTTCCAGCTTAAGCTTTGAAATATTCAGGGCATCTTTCCGGCAATTTAACCTGTGTCTACCCAGGAGGATCATCACATGCAACTCAAGCTCTGTGAGGGCAACAGTTGCATCTGCTTAAACTCACCATCATATCCACATGCCTGGATAGCTCCTGGTGTAATCGTTAAGTGCGATATTGTGATTTACCAAAAATATATATTTGATCATTCAAGTGACCAAAATATATTTCTCATATATATTTGGTCTTTGTCCAGGGTTCCTGGCTTACAGCTCCTAAAGCCCTTGGAACTTCCTGTGATAAAGATGTTTTTTTGTTATGTTAATGAGGTGACTTTTGGAAAGCTCTTAGGTAAAAGGATGAGGGGCTGGTTGCCAGAAGAACCAACCATGTGAGTAGAGGGTTGGAACTTCCAGTCTCAGCTCCCTACTGAGTTCAGAGACTGAGTTCAATTGCCAATGGCCATGATTTAATCAATCATGCCTATGTAATGGAGCCTCCATAAAAAACCCCCGAAAGGACAGGCTTTGGGGAGCTTCCAGGTTGGTGAACATGTAGAGGTGCTGGGAGAGTGATGTGCCAGGAGAAGACATGGAAGCTCCTCACACTTTCCCCATGCCTTGCCCTATGCTTCTCTTCTGTTGAGCTGTTCTTGGGTTCTATGCTTTTATAACACACTGGTGATCTAGTAAATAAAATTTTCCTCTGAGTTCTGTGAGCCACTCTAATAAATCAATCAAACTGAAGGAGGGGGTCTTGGGAACCTCTGATTTATAGCCAGTCAGTCAGAAGCACAGGTAACAACCTGGACTTGCAACTGGTGACTGGCATCTGAAGTGGGGGTAGGGGGCAGTCTTGTAGGACTGAAGTCTTAACCTGTGGAATCTGATGCTATCTCCAGGTAGATAGTGTCAGAATTGAGTTGAATTGTGGGACACCTAGCTGGTGTCCTGAGAATTGCTTGCTGGTGTGGGGAACCACCCCTGCCCCTACATTGGAATTGGTACCGGAACCTATTTAATAGGTGCTCACTAAGTACTTTTTGAATGAATGATACCATTGAATGGTTGAATTCCAGGATGTCAGAATTTAAGGGCCCTTGAGAGACTAATCTAACCATCATAACTGGCTGATGGGAAGAGAGAGTTCCAGAAAAGGGAAGTGGCTTACTTATATGTTTTTAATGTATTTATTCATGTTGCCCAATGGAGAGGTTTGTTTGTTTATTTGTTTGTTTACGACTTGATCATTTTGGCAGTGGAGAACAACCCATGGATGATTAAATACCCATGTGTGTGAGTGGCTGATGACAGGTTTTACTTGTATACGTGAAATGCATATATTATTTTACATATTACTGTCATTTAAAATTTTTACCCCTAGCACTTTGGAAAGAGACTTAAGATCTCTATGCTGATTTTAAGTCTCTCAGAGGCTGAGAACAAACTCTAAAATCATAAGAAAATCTTGTGGTTTTTGTAAGCATGCCATTGAAATACAAAAATAGCATTAGGTTTTATCCATTACTTTCTCTTTATTTTATCTTCAGGATAAATAGCAAAGTAACTGTCTCCCTTTTTCTGGTTTATGTTCTACAATCTGTTCTACACATGGACCATTGAATCTTCATAAATCGTGGCTTTGATTATGTGTTTCCCCCACTCAAATGCTTTATCTTGCCTTCAGATGTCTAACAAAGAAAGCCCAAATTGCTCAACCTGGTCCTAGCCACTCTTTCCAGCTTTATTCCCCGCTCCAGCTTATTAAAAGTACATAGAGACCCTCCTGACCCCTGGACCAGTGCTTCTCAAACTTCAATGCACATGTGAGTCACTTGGGGGATCTTGTTACAATGCAGATTCTATAAGTCTGGGGTGGGAACCCGGGTTCCTGCCTTTCTAAAAAATTCTCCGATAGTGCTGATAAAGCTAGTTCAAGAACCACACTTTGAGTAGCAAGGCCCTGACAGTATCAGGGCAGGCCCTGATAGACAGGCCCTTCTCCTATAAGCATTCATCACACATGTTTCATTGTTATGTGTTTAGTAGCTGAATATCCCTCACTGGAGAGTATGTCCCAGGGGACCATGTCTGATCTGTCTGTTCCACTGTTAAATCCCTTGGCACCTATCAAAATGAATCTGAGATTCTGAATAATTTAGATTTGTACAGGACCTAATTTACCCCTTCTTCTCAAGACATAGGCAGTGAATCCAGAGAGGGAAAGTGACCTTTCCAAGGTGACACCTTGACTTAGTAGTGGAGCTGGGACTAGATCTGGTCTCTGAAATAAATATCTATTGTGGCACAAAACTTCAAGTAAAGTTCTTAGGACAAATAGCACACTATTCAGAACTTGCCCCCCGGGTATTGGATACTTAACATAGAACTCCCATCGCAAGCCCTTTGGCAAATTGCAAATGTCTGAGAGAAGACAAGAACTACCTCTGGGGCATTTCTCCCAGTCCATGGAGGCTCCACAATTAGACTAATAGCTTATAAGATAACTAGAGTGTAGCCAATTGAGAAGGATTGACCTAATTCTTCCTTTTTAATTACTTTAATTTTATACATCAGGTAATTAATTGAATGACTTAGTGATTATAGATGCTTTCTCTATCTCCAGCCAGGAATGAAAACAAGTTGCATCAGAAACGTAGGTGGGAGGAGGATGAGACATTAGGGCATGGACCACTTAATAAAAGTCTGCATGAACCCCATGCTGTGATGCAAAAATCACTGTGGTCTTTTATATTTGAGGAATGTATTTGTCCCCCTAGTAGGAGGAAAATACAGGAAATGCCCCAAAACAGCTTCTAGGACTAGACCAGGGTTTCTCAACTTTGGCACTATTGACACTTTGGGCCAGATCATTTTTGATTGTAGGGAGCTATCCTATCCATTGTAGGATGTTTAGCAGCATTCTTGGCCTCTACTCGCTTGATGCCAGTAGCACCCTCCTGCAAATTTATTACAACCAAAATGTCTCTAGACATTGACAACTGTCTCCTGGGGGAGGAAGGTGGAAAATAATCCCCAGTTGAGAACTGGACAAAACCATTGGTCAGGCTAAGTATGTCTACAGGGCTGCTGCATACAGCTACACAAGATGTGTAGTAACAATTCCACGGAGCGCCATTCTCATAGACTTCAGTGATACTTGGGGCAACTTATTTCATATTTTGATAATACCTGAAACCCACGGCTTTGTCCCTTAAAAATGAACCTTTGTAGGCTAAGAACCTCCCCCATTTAAATGCAATGTGAAGAGAAGCTATATGCCCATCAGAATATCTGGTGACTATAATGTCCAAGAAGATGATCCATTGGTCACCTTGATCTCCACTAATGTTCTTGTCTTTCACTCCACCTCATCCTAGACCTTGTTATCATTAGTAACCGTATCGCTTCTGAAATCTTTATTTCAAGTATCTTTCTCTGATCACCAACCCCTGTGCTTCTGACTTGATTAATTAGCTAGTTGTCTCAAAATGTTTTGACCCCAACTGGATCTTCAATGCATTGATCTCACCATTTTGCACCACTGACACTCCCTTCTTATCTATATTTGTCTCTTTACCTAGTTCAGACTCTCTTGTTCATCATGTAATTATTCCCTTGCAAAAACCCTCAATAACCTTGCCTTACCATCGCTATGATGTGTTTACTTGCCTAACCCAATGCAGATTGAATCTAATTATTTACCTTGTCTGCATCTGTATCTAAACAGATAAAGATCTGCACCTAAATGGAAAAGACGCATACAGTGTAGTGACTAATTCATTGCAGTTTAAATTCAAGGCCACAAATCTCAAATGGCCTCTCACACTGCGTAGAATTCTCATCCTGGGAAGTTTGTTTTCTCTTGTCTGGGACAACTCTTTCATACTTTACTCCCTCAGATGTCTTACCAGTCCCCTGCCCTCACTCTTATCTGATAACTTTGCCTGAAAAACAGAAGCAGAGGGAACTCTCATATACACAGTATCAAATTCACAACATATCTTTAATTGGACCCCTGTTCTCTATTTTCCATCCTTTCACTGCTTCTACAAGGGCCAGTCTCCTACTAGGCTCTCTATCCCAGGCCTGTAACTTCCTCAAGGATTTTGCTTCTGTAGTTCCTCCATCTCCTGCATCACAGTTTCTTCCTTTTAACCAAATCATTCCCACTGCATATAAATATGATCTAGTTTCTCACATTTTACATTTCCCTCTCCTAATCTGAATTCTACTTCTACCATCGTATTTCTCTCTTCTCCTTCACAGTAAATCTTCTTGAAGGAGTGGTCTAGACTCACTGGATCTGTGTCCTTATCTCCTACTATTTCTTTTACTGTCATTACTTTCCTAAAACCATTTCTGTCCAAGATCTGCATGTTGCCAAAACTAGTGGACACGTCTTTGAACTTCTTACTCACCACTTACTATTGGCCATTCTCCTTGACACTCCTCTTGGTGTCTAGAATACTACACTCTCATAATGTTTTTCTTACCCCTTTACGTCCTCTTTTTTTGTCTTTTTTTTTTTTTTTTTAATTTTTCTTTCTCAATCCTACCTTTAATTTTTAGAGTTCTCCACTGATTAGTCCTGGACCAATTCTCTGTCCATACGTTCTCCTACAGTGATCACATCCACTCCATGGCTTTAAATACCAAATGGATGAAGATGGCTCCCAAACCTATATCTGCATCTTGTATTCTTTCCTGTGTTCCAGATTTATATATCCATTTGACTCTCTACTATTTATAATTGAATGTGTGATAGGCAAGTCAAATTAGCATTTTCAAAACAGAGTTTTTGAATTTTTCCTCCCTCTCCTTCCATGCCTGCCCCCCAAGACTTTCTCATCTCATTAAATGGCACCTTCACCTAACGAAGAACTCACTCAAGCCAAAACCCCAGGAGTCGATCTTGATTTGTTCCTTACTTTCATTCCTTACTTATAATCCTTCATCATGATGTTTCATTCTACTTCTGAAATATATCTTCTTTCCTTTGTCAAAGAGCAACAAAAGATGGCAAGACAGATTTTATTCAGACTAATGCAGTAGAGGAGCGAGATTCAAGTATTAAATTGAGCTCAACTCCAACTAAGACAAAGGTAACTGAAATTTTTAAAGGGAAAATGGAGAGGGAAAAAAAGGGGCTATGGGGAATTGAAAAAGAGGAACAAAAAGGGATTGGGGCTTAATGGAAATGGAAAATTACAGAAAGGAATAAGTGGAGAGTTACCGAAAATGGTTTGGCAGCGTGAGTTGGAAAAATACACATTTTGAGATTTGGCAGCATTGCATTTTCCTGAGCAAAGACTCAACACGGGGCTGAGGTCACCTTTAGAGACATGGCCTAGTGCAAGTGGAAGCCAGGCTAAAGTTTAATCAAGTACCTTAGCACATTGTTTACACAAGTCCTTTGTGCCATGTGGGAGCTCACAGTTCACACCCTCTTCACTGTTACCACTCATCCATCATTTATCCCCTGGACTTTTGGACTCCTTGCATACATTCTTGCCCAGTGTCAATTAAATCATGTTTTCATTAGTCATTAGGGAAATGCAAGTCAAAACCACAATGATATACCACTTCAACTCGTCAGAATGGCTATAATAAAAAAGACAGAAAATAACAAGTGTCAGCGAGGATGCAGTGAAATTGGAACCCTCATACAATGCTGGTAAGAATGTAAAATGGTACAGCTAATTTGGAAAACAAGCTTGGCAGTTTCTTAAAATGTTAAACATTGAGTTATCATATGACCAAGCAATTCAATTCCTGAATATCTACCCAAGAGAAAAGAAAACATATGTCCACACAAAAAAATGTATCTAAATGTTATTATTTGTCCATTAAGAATCATCAGAAGAACTCTACTTATAGCAGTCACTCAGGGACCTAGGATGATGAAGTCAGCCAACAATTTGTTCCTTTCAACCAACAATTGTTAGTTGCTTTCCTACCAACAATTGTTACTTGCTATTCCAGAGGGAAAATATAACTCTGGCAGTTCTTACACTAGCAGTTAAGTGATACCTATTACTTCTCACAATTTAGAGGCTAGAATTAGTCACAAGGCCTCATCTAAAATAAGAACAAGGAAGTGCAATCCTACATGTGTCTGAGAAGTGGAGAACCAGAATGCGTCCGCAAGCATACTAACGACACCTTTGCTGTGCCCTTGCTGTTCTCTCTGCTTGATACTATTTTCCTTCATCTCTGTGCAGAGCTGGCTCTCTCATCCTTTAGTTCCCAGGAATTCCATGAGAGAACTTCTGTGACAAGTCTCTCCCAGGCAGTGCCTCTATCTCTTGCACAGTCTTTTTGAGCTTTTTATCCCATCCTCTAATATGTTATGACCCTGCTTATTTCATGATCTGAAATTGTTTGGTATATTTCTTTGCTTATTTCCTTATTGACTAACTCTTCCCACTAGAACATAAACTTTTTGAGGCTGTAATTTGTATTCTTCTCTGTTTCATTCATTCCTGAATCTCCAGCATTTAGAACAATGCTTAGCAATCTTGTAATAGAAAATCAATAAATATTCATTAAAAGAGTGAATGAACATGCTTTCTTACCGCCCTAGCATTTTTCATGCTGTTCCTTCTTCATCTTCTTTAAACCAAAATACAACGCATTCTCTAATGTTCAGCTTGAAGTCATCTGCTTCGTAAGGCCTTCCCCTAGTCAGAGGTAATTTCTAACTCAACCATGCTCTCATTAAATTGTACTTATCCTCTTTTTTACAGCAGATACTCTGCCTTATATATTTATAGTTGTGTGCATGATGCGCTATCATTTCCTATCCCATCTTTAAACTAGATTTATAGAGCCTAATTAAGGCTAAATATTATGTCTTATAAGTATTTTATATCCCAGTGCTCAGCCTATTGAACAAATGTTTACTGAATGTCTGTGTTCCAGACAGTGTTCTAGGTGCTGGGGATAGAGTAGTGAGCAACACAGACAGATTCCCTGCCTTCATGGGGCTTATTTTCTGTTGGGACAGGCAGACCAACCAAAAAATAAATATAGGACATAATTAAGATGTGACAAACACTTTAAAGAAAATTAAAATGAGAGGGATAGACAGTGAAGAGGGCGTATTGGTCAGGGAAAGCTCTTCTGAGATGTAATATTTGAATAGAGATCTGCATGAAGTGAAGATGTAAGCCATCAAAACATCTGGAGAAGTATGTTACAGACAGATGGGACAGCAAGCACAAAGCCCATAAGAAGAGAATGAGCTAGAAGGAGGCTATTGTAATGTAGGTGGAGTGGGATTGGGAGTAAGTCAGAGAGTTGTTGGGGCTACATCTTATGCAGGGCTTCTGTAGGCCATGTGATAGTTTTGGGTTTTGTTCTAAGTGTGTTGGCATGTCCAGTAGATTTTGAACAAATCAAGATTTTTTAAAGCATCAAATCAACTATCACTCCATCTCCTACATGGAGAATAGTCTGTGGGGAGCAAAAGTGGAATTAGGGAAACTAGTTAAGCCACCATGTGATATATCAGGTGAGAAAGGAGGGTTTGGATAGAGTGGTGGTGTAGAAATATTTGATAAGTGGCCAGAAGACAGGTGTTATGTCCAGGGAGCCGAGTGAAGCAAGTGTTTCAAGAAGGAGAGGACCAAATAAATCAATGCAGTGGAGAGGCTGAGCAAAAAGAGTCTTGATAATTGACACCTGAAGTCATAGGTGAGCTTGATAAGTGTGGTTTCCTTGGAGAGAAAAGCTTGACTGGAGTGAGTCCAAGAAAAGGTAGAAGAAGAGGAAGTAGAGGCAGAGAATATAGACTTTGATGAGATTTTGCCATAAAAGAGATATAGATAAATAGAGAAGTGTATAGTGTGCATACAAATGATTATTTAATAAAATTTTTCAAAACCAATACTCAGAATGAAAGATAGAAAGGAATGGATTTATTTAGAATTATTTGTCACTCACTCTAATCTTAAGTGGAAGCTTGAGGTTGTCTTCCCTTTCCACTCCTTTAACCTATCTCTAGCCCCAGGAAGGAGAAAGACTTCCCCTATGGATCAGGGATTACATGGACTCCAAGGAACAGCCAGGCCACCGTGCTAATGGTGAAGGCTCCAGAGCAAAGCATAAAGGGAGAACCTGTAGCTATGTACTGGGCAAGGGCTCTCTTGTCCCTTTTAGGATCGCTCCCTCTTGTTCCCATCCTTTCTTGGCCATGATACTCTTTTCTCCCATTTTGGGTTTCTGCCCAGTGCTGTTGAATTTCACTTTCCAGAAAGCCAGTTGTCCTCATCAGAACTCTGGATTGCGATAAAAAAAAAAAAAAGAGAGAGAGAGAGAGAATGAGATACAGAGAGAGACAGAAAAATCAAAATAGTAAAAAGCAAAGCAAAAACTAACTCTAATTGATTTAGGTCAAAATGATGAATCAATTCTTTGTTTTGTTTCCTCCAATATTTTTCCTCATCAAAGAAATAAGACCTTGAAACACACTTGACTGTTTTTAGTCTATACTATGGTTCAGCAAACCAATAACCCATGGGCCGAGTCTGGCTTACTACCTGTTTTTGTAAATAAAGTTTTGTTGGACCACAGCCGTGCTAATTCATTTACATATTGTCAATGGCTGCTTTTATGCTACAATGACAGTATTGAGTAATTGTGAAAGAGAGTGTATGGTTGTAAAAACCTAAAATATTTACCATCTGGCCTTTTATAGAAAAAGTTTTCTGACTCTGTAATCCATACTAACATTTCCCAAAATGTGCCCTCAGTGACATTACCTCAGTGGGATACCATGAATGCAGGCATGGAAACTCAAAATTAAACAAGGTTAAGCAAATTTCTTCACCACAGGACTTTACAGAGCCTTTACTATGCCACTATGAATGTGAGTTTCTAAAAGGGGATGAAAATGTGCTTTGCAGGTTTAAAAATAAAATCTTATGGGATTTAGGATGATATTATGGTTCTGATTCCTAAAAATGCCCAGATTGTGGCCTAAAAAATACCTCTTCTTTCTATAGGGTCCCTAGACAAGTAATATCTATAAGGAAAAGCAGAGTAAGAACAAAATTCCAATTTATTAATAGCTGCTCAAGTGTCCAATACCTCAATGCAGGGCTCTCCTGTAAATGGCCATGTTGAAACACACAATTTATAACTTAAGGCACACAAGGGGCTTCCTATCCTCCCCCTGGTTTAAATCTCGGATTATTACCATCTCATGCCAGGCTCAAGGATAAAAGAAGTTGAAGGGGATTCTCATGCCAAGCTCAAGGATAAATGAAGTTGAAGGGGATGGATGGGAAGCAAAATGGCAGGTTGACAGAGCAGGCCCTAGCCTAACTTCATGTGCTTGGAGGAGGTAGAAAGGAGAGAGAACAGTCACAGCCACACTGACACAGAAGCAGCAGTTTCTAAATGGAAGCGTGGGAGAGGGAGTGGAGCTGATTTATGCTTTTAAGGCACAGCGACTGTATCTGATAATAATAATGGTCTGGTCAATATTCCAGATCTCTGAACAATCTGATATGCAACTCTTTCCTCTGTGCAACCCCTTCTCCTTTGCTGGTGGTGGGGACAATGAAAAGGGCTGGGCAATTAGGGACAATTAAAAGTGCCCTGGCTTGGTGAGAGGATGCTGTAGTGTATCTTTTCTCTATAATTTGATTTTCTCTAACTTGTCTGACTTCAATATTCTTTATATTTCACAGACTTCATAGTGTGACCAATCTTCTATGAAACACCCTTGGAGAATGTTGGCTTAAACCAGCAGTCCTCAAACTTGTGTAGGCATAAGAATTCTTGTAGATTCTTAATAATAATTCGTATTCCTGCACTCCACCTCAGGTTCCGTTTCAGCAGGTTCAGGAGCCTGCATTGGTTTAACAAACTCCCCAGGTGGTTCCAAAGCAGGTAGTCCACTGATCATATTTTGAGGAACAATGGTCCTAACATTAGCTGGAGAGGCAAAAAGAATATTTTTTTTTAACATTTTTTTTTAGCGGTCGTCCTAGAGTTTGCAATATACTTTTACAACTAATCCAAGTCCCCTTTCACCCTTCTTTATCCCTCATAACTTTCCTTACTTTGAAGTCTGCTCTGTCTGAAATTAATATAGTTACTTTTGCTTTCTTTTGATTGGCATTAGCATGGTATATTTTTCTCTCTCCATTTACTTATAATCTACATGTGTCTTTATATTTAACCTGGGTTTCTTGTAGACAACATACAGTTGGGTTGTCTTTGTTGATCCACTTTGACAGTCTCTGTCTTTTAACTGGTACATTTAGACCATTGACATTCAACGTGATTATTGATATAGTTGAATTAATACCTACCATATTCCTTACTGTTTTCTATTTGTCGCCCTTGTTCTTTGTTCCTGCTTTTGTCTTCCATTGGTTTTTTCTTGCCTTTTGTGGTTTTAATTCAGCATTTTATATGATCCATTTTCTCTCCTTTCTTAGCATATCAATTATACTTCTTTTTTACTGGTTGCAAAAGCAGTCCTTAAGCTGACATGTAGTCCTGCCCAACTCAGCAGAGAGGGTTGGCGTTAACTGGTAACTAAGGCTGGTAACTAAGCTTGAGTTTCACCCCAAAATCACATATATTCTTGGGAAACCTCTGACATAGATGGTCTAGACTTTTAGTTTGAATTTTGGCACACTGAACTCTCAGAGACATGATTAACAAATTGAACCTAGGAAAATTAGAGTCTTAAAGATTACAGGGGTTCTTTGTATGTTAGGAACGGTTGAGTCATTTTCGTAAAGTAAACAACATTTGGAGGGGATTTTTGGGTAAGACCCCAGAAAATCTATGCTTTCTGGAATATGCTTTCTGGAGAATTATAGCATCTTCTTTTCTGGAAATCACTAAGAATAGTGTAGACAACATGAGAGAGCTTACATAGTTTGCAGACACTTCTCAAGAGAAATGAAGACTTACTAGAACAACTAAAATGGAACTGTCTGCAAAGAGAACGAGCTGCCTTGGTAAGCAACAAACTTACATAACAAAATGTACAACCATAAGATAGATTGTAGAGGGAATTCAAATACTCACCAGTTCTCGAGTCCTAAATTTTAAAGTTCTAATTTTAAACTTTGAGATTCACCAGCTTTGAGATTCTGAGTCTGATGTATAATCATTGAATACAATTTTTTTTTGTTGGAAGACAATGCCAATTTTACATTTTATTCCTGTAAGAATAACTTATATGTCCACTTGGGGGTAGTAAAGTATTTTTTCAGTATCTCTAGGGAGTCTTCAGTATTTTCTCTGTAGATACATTAGATGTGAGTGAAAACAGTACCAACTGGATGTTGTGTTATTTCTTTTATTTTGTAAGTAACCATTTCCTATAGTGCATAAAGAAACACAATAAGAATTATGAGAAAACACGGATTTCATTTCCTTTTTTTTTCTGTAATTCCCAGAGAGTTAAAAATATACAAATTAAAATTGTTTTATCAGCAACAAATATGCCCAGAGGCTGTATGACATTTGAGTTAATTCTATAATGGTGGTCTCATTATATTCAATTCAACTCGATAGTCCCAAGATGGTTTGAAAATTCCTGGGTTGTAAAGATATGTGAACACTTGAATTATTCTCTTCCTCTTAAGTAATTTCAAGATTTTTACAGTAATAATAGTAACATAACAAATTACTACAAAACTTAACAGCTTAAAATAATGCATCTTTATTGTCTCACAGTTTCTGTCAGTCACCAATCTGGGTATGGCTTAGCTGAGTACCCTTGGCTCAGGATCTCTCATGAGGCTGCAGTCAAGTTGTCCACTGGCCTGGTCACTTCAGTTCTTGCTTGGGAGAGGATCTTCTTCCAAGCTCGCTGGCAGCTGGTTTCTCCAGAGAAGGCTAAGAGAGATGGAGAGGGAAAGCACGCCCAGGACAGAAGCCAGAATCTTTTTGTAACCCAATCTGGGAAGTAACATCCTGTCATTTCTGTCATATTCTATTTGTTAGCCAATGAAATCCAGCTCACACTCAAGGGGAGGGGATTACGTAGGACATGAATACTATAGGGGAGCAGAATTCGCCAGCCCAAAATGTGTCTCTTTGGCTTGATTATTTTGGGATTATTATTTTTGAGAACAAAAGATTCAAGAAGAAACTTGGCCTTCCCCCTAACTGCCTAAAAGAATTTAAGATAGAAGGCCTGCTCCTGGAAGGAGCTATCACCATAGATAACTATAGAATAATTTGAACTAGGTGTTGTAGACAGGGAGGAATCTAGCAAGGCACCTTTGACCAAAGTCTTCTCCATGTCCCATTGTCTTTGCAAGGCATGGCAAACATTTGTTTACCAAACATCTGTTTTTCTATCTTCATGTGAATTGCCTTCCTCCCCTTTGAAGTCCCAACCACTACCCCCAACATCCTCTTTTGTTTTTAGCTGGATGATATTTAACGTGGTGGCTTCAGCCGTTTTGGTGAGTTAGTTTTCCTGGGTTTCTTCTGTGTATACATGTTATTAAACTCTATTTGATTTTCTCGTGTTTTTCTGTCGCATGTCAATTTTAATTCGCAGTCCAGCCAGAAGAACCTAGAAGGGTAGAGGAAAATTTCTTCCTCTCCTACAGCACCAAAAGATGGGAATCATTCCAGGGAGACATTTTATAGGTTGCCCAACACAGATACAGATTTTACAACTACATGATTTTAAGTTATTTCTCTTTTGAAAAATTATTAAAGCAGTGTTCAGTACTTTATCAGATTTCTATCTTATGGACGGAGTAACCAGAACACATTTTGCACTGGTAGTCAGTAGACATGGGTTCTGGTCCTTCCTCTGTGCTGACTAGCACCATACTTCAAACACTTTATTTTGTGAAAATTAATAAATGAAAATCTCATTTAAAATAGAATCAGGAGGCCAGAAGAGTGAACTCTCATGTATGTGCCACTTAACACACACTATGGACCCCAAAAGGAAGAGACATTTGCATCTCTGATAGGAAGTGATGCTACTTACTGCCCCAACAGAAGGAAGGAAGAAATTCCTCTTTGCTCAGCAACAGCTCAGCCAATGAGAGACTGCCATCACTCAGCCAATGAAAAGCCACTACACTTCCGACTCTCAGTCTCCTCTAATGAACTCATCATTTACAACAGCCCCTCCCAACTTCAAAATAGAATGTTTATTTCCATGTGGTTTGCTGTAGACCATATGTCTGGGATTGTAATTCTTTGCAGTTCTCAAATAAACCCATTCTGCTGGTAAAATAACTGGCTGTTTATTTATTTTATATCAACAGTTTAAGTCCTACATCTTGATTTCTGTGTCAACAAAGAGAGGCAGTTTGATTACATTCTTTAAGATCTCTTCTAGTTTAGACATTCGTTTCCAACAAACAATCAAATTCTGTTCTAACGAAGTCCAACTCTCTTTCCTTTAGACAAGAGTTTCTCAACCTCAGCACTATTTACATTTTGGGTCTGCTAATTCTTTGTCGTTGTAGAGGAAACTGTCTTGGACATTGTAGAATGTTGAACAGCATCCCTGGCCTCTACTCATTAGATGTCAGGAGCAGCCCCCTATTTGTGACAATAAAAAATATCTCCAGACATTGAGGACCACAAATCTAGGCAGAGCTATACTTAATCTAACATATAAAAATGATTTCCTGTTCTGTAATATCTTGTGGTTTTTTTCCATTAAGAAAAAAATCAATAAATTAATGAATACACAAGTTTTAATAACTTACAAGTATTTGTAATTTGAAAGAGAAGTGATCTTTTGAGATAGAAATTCAAGTCCTAGAAATGAGAGGGTATTTCTAGGGACTGTGTCAGAGGGTAGGACACTATTCATACTAAGCATGAATCATGCTTATTCCACAGAAAATGAAATGATAGAGAATGATTTCCAGGAGCCACAGAAGCGATTGTGAGCATACATGAGTCCTGTGATGGTTAATTTTTTGTGTCAACTTGAATGGGCCATGGGGTATCCATTCATTTACTCAAACATTATTCTGGGTATGTATATGAGGGTGTTTCTGGATGAGATTAGCATTTGAATCCACTTGAAGTAGTAGACTGAGTAAAGTAAATTGCCCTCTCTAATGTGTGTTGGCCTCATCCAATCAACTGAAGACCTAAATAGAACAAAAAGGCTGAGTAAGAGGAAACTTTGCTCCTTGACTGATTGAGTTGGGCCACTGGTTTTCTCCTGTTCTTGGACTAGAAATTGTACTATCAGCTTTGATCTCCTAGTTCTCAGGCCTTCACACTCAGATTGGAACTACATTGCCAGCTCTCCTGGGTGTCCATCTTTCTTACTACAGATCCTGGGTCTTTCAGCCTTCATAATCACACGAGCCAACTCCTTATGATAAATACCTTCTCCTTTCTCTCTCACTCTCACTCTCTCTCTCTCTCTCTCTCTCATGTGTGTGTATCCATTCTATTGGTTCTGTTTCTCTGGAGAACCCTAACTAATACAAGTCCTGAGATATTTATAGTAAGAGAAAAGATGGTCAGGGGAAAACTTCTAGGGGAAATAAGTTGAGAAGAGAATGGACGGGAAAATTTCAGACAAGTCACAACTTTTCTAAGCATCATATTCCAGGGCCCAGTACTATGTAACACTTGGGAAGTTACTCTGTCTGCCATAGGTTCCTCCTATGGATGTCCTCACCTCCTAAACACCATTGACAAGGAGTCTCTCCTTGACCAAACTTTAGTCAGGCTCCTTTGAGCCCTCTTTTTGCTGAGGGCTCTCCTTGGCCCTCATCTTTGGTCTATCTGAGTCCAGTTATAGCAAAGAATCCTGCTAAACCAGTTTATAAAGCATGCTTCTTACTGTTGATATCCAATCAAACTCTTTTCCTTTATCTAATAAACTTCCTCTTCATCTTCCCCACCTTTGATAATCTAACCAAATTCCTCTTAGTAGTTTTATATCCCCTCCCTCACACTGACCGTTGCACATAAATCCCCACTTGGTCTGGGATTGAGATGAGTTCAGTCTCTCTTCCCTGTTGCAGTAGTCTTGAATAAAGTCTTCCTTGCCATTTTTAACAAGTGTCTGGTGCAATTTTTATTTTATTTTATACCACAATGTAATGACAGCTCCAGTAGGTAAAAATTACAGGAGACAAATTAAGACTAGATTCTTAGACATTTCTTCAGTTTGAATCAAAGTGCGATTTTAGATTTTTTTTTTATTCTGAGTGTGAACCATCTAATAGTTATCTAGTTGTGTTTTAAAGCTATATCCTTCTGTCAAGAATTGATTTGTACATGGGGAATACAAACTAATTTTATAGCTAATCAAATAGATATAAATCTATTGATGTCTTCTTTAATGAAATCCAAAGACCAATATTATATGTTTCAGAATTATGCTGTTTTTAGGTTATGTTTTATTTCCTGAATTATCCAGGCTGTAGGTTCTATTTGTTTATTCAAATGCAGTGAGATATGGGAGGAGCCATGGGGTGGAGTCAGGAGAAATTAGGCCTGATATCAATCCTGCCACTCATTGTTTTATCTTGGACAAGCCACCTTTTTTTTTTTTTGGTACTTTAGGCGGGTAATATAGATTTGTAACAAAGAGCTGGAGGTCTAGAATTAGAACCGAGTTAAACCTCACCTTCAACCTTTTTTAGCGGTGTGACTTGAGGCAAGTCACTTAACCTTTCTGTTTCAGTGTATTTTGCTTCTATGGGAGAAGATAATAAATGTAAATCAGATGATAAATGTAAAGCTCTTAGTACAGTAGCTGGAAAATCTCAATAAATATTATTGACATATAAAAGGAACATTGAGCTAGATGATCTTGAAAGCACCTTCATTTTCTAAATTTATATAAATTTCATAAGTTATATAAGTGTTCAATATAGGCTACATGTTTCCATTTAATCAGGGCCACAGTTAGGAATAGATAATGAAAGAGTAAATATAAATTTATGTTCAGTCAGTAAATTTGAATATCCATAGATACAATAGGTTGAGGATAAGGACTTTTATTAATTCTCTGTATTTTTAGGTCTAGCTCAATGTCTGCCACATGGTATATATTTAGTATTTACTGAGACGGGGGAGTGAATAGAGTATAGCATGTATAGCAGCTAAGAACAGGTTCCAGGTCAGACTTCCTGCCTTTGAATCCCGGCCTTCTCACTTATTTATTTGTATGAATGGCAACTCAGTTATATCTTCAAGCCTCAGTTATCTCATCTGTCAAATAGGGACACTTAACGGGGTTAACTTGATAAAGATGTCAAGCATATGGCTCAGTATCTGCCTCGTAGTAAGTGTTCAATACATGGCCATGTATCATGCAAATTTGATATTGAGGTTCAGGCACTTGATGCAGTTAAACATCCATTTCTACATGTACTGGAAATAGTGTAACAGTTAATACCCGCGGGGCTTGTCTCCTTGTTATTCATCTCTGAGCTTGGTGTCTCTGCTAGAATGATCACATTAGTTGGATCCTTAGCCCTCTGTCTTTTCATTCTGAGAGACCAAAATCAGACATTTAATTCCCCAAATGAAGACAGGTCAAAGGCCTTCAAAAACAATTAATATGCTCGGCCACCCTTAGCAGCCTGCGCGCCTTGTCGTTTTACTGACTGCCCTATCATAATATTGATTAATCTTTCATGTAACAGATAAACAATCTTTAATACAAATTCGTGCCTTCATTATTAATGAAATCCTAGCAGTTGGTGATAGAATCTTGGGTAGCCTGTTTATCTGGTGGAAATGCCTACAAAAACATCTGACACATTTCCTGGTGAAGAGCTCATTTAAATCTTCTTACATTTGAATGCTGCCAAAGAGAGTAACATTCTCTAAAAACTGTAAACAAAGTGAAATGGTATAAAAAAATATATCTTCATGAAACCATAAATGCCCCCATTCCTGTTTATCATTTTCCACACTTATTATAGGACTTCCCAGGTGTCAGGCACTGTACTAAGAGCGTTATAAATAGTATATTGACTTATTTAATCCTCATGCAGCCACTGTGATATAGATACTGTCATCACGTCCATTCTGTGGATGGAGAACCTGGGCCACAGAGAGGTTAGCTCACTTGCCCAAGGTCTCATAGCTAATGACGTTATAGCAGGATTTGAACCCAGGCATCTGGCTCCAGTGTCCATGCTCTTGACAACTGTGTTTGCCCTTCAATCTCTATTAACTATTTAGTGGGAAGTAAATGAAGAGGTAATATTTGGGGATGACATTAAACTGAGAGGCTTTGTCAGTGATGTCAATGAAATGGAGTCCTACGTGGGATCAGTGTAGTGTAATGGGGGAGCTCAGACGTTGGAGTCAGATAGTTCTGGGTTCAAACTTGCTGTACCACTTACCAGACGTATGTCCATAGTCCTGACACTTCACTCTCCTCTGGTAGTGTTATAGAGCCCACCCTTGGAGGGGCTATGGCCTCGTGGTTAGTGTACTTCTGGGCCCCCTAACTTTGAGATTGGCCATGTGACTTACTTACTATGAGAAGTATGTACTCTAGGTGGCCCTGTGCCTCCTGTCAGTGCCCCAGCCTGGGGCAGAGTGGAGCTACCCCAGCTAACCTGCAGATATATGAGTAAGGCGTAAATACTTACTGTCGTACGTCTCAGACTTTGTACTTGCTTATCTATTTTCCCAAGTGTAAAGTGAGGATAAGTTTTATTTTCTCACCTGTAAAGGAGGCATAATAACAATACCTCCCCTTAGTGAAGGTGTGAGAACTTAGTGAGCTAAAAGTAGAAATGAATGTTATGAAATAAAACTTCTTTTAGTTTCTATTGTTAAAGAATTGATAATAAAGTCAGGATCTAGCCTAAAATTTTCAACATTTACAAAGGGAAGCAAAAATTATAAGATATTCCTTTTGTTGGTATAATGTTCAAATAAGCTTTATCCAAGTCTCATTAAGATGTATTTTCAAAATATCTATTTACTCACAGATCATTCTTATCTATGCATTAACATAGGCTTCTTAACATACAAACTATTTCATGTTTTTGGAAATAAAGAATTTCTTTTCTTTTTAAATAATCTTTTTTTGTTTTTAAACCAGTTCAATCTAACCATTCTAGCATACTAAATTCATGGTATATATTTTTCACAATGTATATATTTCAGTGGCAATGGTGTAATTTAGGTATATGCAGCAATTTCTAGGCCATGTGTAGATTAGTTAAAACTTCCAAACATTGACATTACCTAGAAAATGTTTCCAAAGTATAACATATATTTATGTCTAATAAAGAATTCAAATGTGATTTAGTGATTTAAAGGGGGTGAAAAAAATGGAGGGAATAGATTGGGTAAACTGAACCTTTGCTTGGGTTATATAAGCCAGTACAATGTCAACCTTCCTTATAATGTTTATATAGTACATTTTCACATATTTAAAAAATGAGGTTTCCAGCCAAGTAGAGAGAATGTGGAAATTTTGCATCTTTTTACAATGAATCCTGTGGGATATTTAAAAACAGATGTATAGGGAAGATAAGAAGTAGATCTGTTGCTTTTTTCTCCACTAATATTTTTTTTTTGATATTTTTATAGTTTTGTTCTTTTTTTTTAAATTTTTTGTTTATTGCAGTAACATTGGTTTATAACATTGTATAAATTTCAGGTGTACATCATTATACTTCTATTTCTGCATAGATTACATCATGTTCACCACCCAAATACTAATTACAACCCTTCTCCACTAATATTAATGGACAGCATCCAAGAGTAATACTTCCACTCTAGATTAAACATAAAATGCTGATGAGGATTTCATGTCGTAATTAGCACACTTTAGCTTATTTTGTCTCATACCTCTGGGTTAGAATCTGGTCCATTGACTATTTTTTTCAATGACTTAACCACAACATGAAGTGGTCTGTAATTAACGGTGTTATTGGGCATTTATTCTACAAACAAATCACATATATTACAGCAAGATGGCAGATTGCCATATGTTAATAATTAGTGGTGTGCTGATAAGTTGGTACTCTGTTGGTAAAAGAAGCCCTAATGTGCAGTTTTTGCTAATTTCTGTGGTATAAATATTCCCACTGTGGTTGATTTGAAGCTACCAATCGTTTGACAACAGGCTTACAAAATTCCTAAATATTTAACAATAAGCTTTTGTAAACCAGTCCAAGCCAGCTGCAGCTCACCACTGAACAGCTAATACTTATACCTACTGGATTCTTATGTTGGAATAATGATACTTTTTAATTATCCTGCAATGCCTTCATTCAATTACAACTCACCCATTAAGAGAGTGTCTTTACGTAAGACTCTTAAGGACACTTTGTAATAGCGATTATAATAACTGAAGTCACGGACTACTTTGAGGAGCTAATCGAAGCTATAAACTTTCCTTCCAAGAAAAAAGTACACACTAAGAGTTATGAATACAATTTTAAGAGATTCTTGGACCTGCTGACACTTGTTCATGGGTCTCAAATTAAGAATCTCTGCTGTCTCTTTGAGCTAGACAAACTAATTTGGCAAGCAACATTCTGAATGTCACTGCTTCAGTTCAGTAAGTTTGTGAATTACTAGACAGCTCAAAAGTCACTATTGCACTGCCAAAAAGTTAAATTTTTGAAAGTTTTGAAATATGACCTTCCTATGTATATATGTATATGTATATGTATATAGAGAAAACCTCAATTAACACTTTTTTTTTTTTCCTTTTTTAATGCTAGGCTTAATTAAACCTATTGCCCCCTGACTTGGCCAAACATCTTTTTATACAGTCCCATAGTACCTATATTTGTAGTTTGTAGCACACTTCATGGTTATATTTAAATAATTAATTTTGTAATGGTTTTCGAAAATAATCATTTTTTCTACCAGATGTCAACTTTCAAGGCTGGGAAATTCATAACCTGGGACAATACACATCACATAATGGGTACTAAGTGAAGATTTGTTGAATGAAAGAATTAATGAGTAAATGATAATTTTTTGGATATAAATTTTTCAGAGAAAAAAAGTAAATGAGGAGAAAACAAAAAGAGACCAAAGTTTTAATCAAGCAACCAAATTACTAGCTTCAATTTTAGTATGTTTTTTTTCTTCTTCTATCCATCCACCTACAACAGCAGCATTGTTAGTCCTGGCCATTGGGAGTTAAGGATAATGACCCTATGAGATCTTTATTCAAGACTGTCTCTAAAAGGCAAGAAGGAAACTCATTTCTCCTCTATATCTGAAGTTTTGTTTTGCTGAGTCTTTTTAACTTAATCTTCAAATGACCAGAGAATTCTGCTCACCAACATAAATCATTGCTGGAGAATTCTGATTCATTAGAGCTGGCTTATAATTAGCAAAGATATTTTAAAAAAATACTGAATCACTTTGAAGATGACTGTTCAGTTAGGAAATGATGATGTCAGAGACCAATACCCCCATTTATCAACAGAATGGTTCATTCAATTTAGGGAAAATTCAGAGACTAGAAGCTGGAACTTGCATGTTTCTGCATCAGCAAACCCTGGGATTGGGAAGGGCCTTCTTGTACCACAGGCACAGCAGGCACCCCGTTATGATCACAACTGGTGAAACAGCCAACTGAAGGTCGGAGAGCTCCGTCAGAAACAGAATCTTAGTCCTCTGGTTCTTAACATGGTTCCATTTGGAGCTGCTGTTTGGCTCAGCACATTGAAATGTGAAGTCAACTCACTTGCCACATATTTATTGAACATCTACCATTGTGATAGATAGATTTCCAGGATTCCAGCAACAGCAAAAATGAACACAAGATACTTCATGCCTTTGACAAATTCACATTCTGGTAAAACAAGAATATAAATCACTGAAACACAAAGCAGAGTGAAGGTGAAGCTTAAGAGACATAGACTGACAGAGAAGTTAGATACCACATTCTACTGGAATAAATCAAGCAAGGTCTCATGGAAGAGGTGCTGCACTGAGATGGACATTGAAGGATGGGTAGGACAGCAACAGGTGAAGATTGGAGAAATAGAGATCATTCTGTAAACAAATATGTGCAGCTGAGAATTCTGGGGTGTCTTTTCATAAGAAGAGCAAGCATTCAATTTGAATAGAGTATATATTACTTGTAATATAATGGAAGATGAGTCTGGAAAGTAGATTTTTCCCATATTATATGTGTGATGAGTGTTATATAGGTAATGAAGGATTGAGTAGGTGAAAGCCATGGGTTTGAGACCAGTAGTTACCATTTGACTTGTCTTTGTTCTGAGACGGTAGATCATACCTCTGTCTATTTATGAAGTAAGACATGACAAATCCAAGCCTAGACCAGATTATGAAAACAACTAAGTTCGTTTCTGGTATAGTTTGTCTCTTTGAACATTTCACCACAGGCTTCTCCCTCTTTCCATTCTTCTCTAAGTGGGACATGTATCTAATCCCATTCCTGGTGAGGAATGACTGATAATGGCATGAGGATTAGAACAGTGGGAATAATAGTTCTCTAAGGAGCATTCCCATATTATTAGGAGGACTCTTAGGAATCACATTATAATGGCAGAACATGAGGCAGTAGGGTAAATAGTTTGCTGTGGAGGAATGCTGGCATGGACCCCTCAAATTATATAAAGTAGAACAGCATCTACATGTCTCCTTTCTATGTCTCACAGTGACCATTGGTTGTAAGAGCTGCAGCCTGACTCAGAGTGGATGACTCGGGACAAACCACTCCCAATAGTGGAAATTGCTCAAAGTATAGGTATCGTGCTTTGCTCGTCATGTTCTTTTCATGAACTAGTGAAGGGGCATGAGGCAGTTAGGATAGTGGAAAAACAAGTAAAAATCAGGAGGTTCTGGGTTTTAGATCCAGATTTAGTAGCAATGTTCACATTTGTTAAAAAAAAAAATACACACCTAGAAATGGATATATGTTCTAACAGCCATTTAACCTAATATCATATAAGAAGGCATAAATTATGGGTTGTCCCTTGCTGCAGTATGGAGGTAGAGAGGAATGTCACCTCTTTGATAGTTCCTTTCATGGTGCCTGTCCAGTACAGAGCTCTGTGGGGAGGTGATAGCTGCAGATGGATGACTGGCAGGGGAACTGGGGACCTGCATCTTCAGTCAGCTCCACAAGGTGACATTCTGTCAGGAAGACGTTCCGCTGGGCAGGTGGCCCCTGTGGTGATGGGTGATGCTGGGAGTGCCACTGTTTGCAGGACGGAGAGATCACATTCCGGAATGCTGCTCGGAAGCGGCGAGAGAGTACGTTATAGATAATGGGGTTGACCGTTGAGCTCAGGTAGAAGAAGACACCTGGAATGCAGGGGATTGGAAGAGACATGCCAAAGAGAAACTGAGTGAGAGGCATAACAGGGAGAAGCACAAATATTTAACAAAGAGCTAAAACCCTGTGATTGTCTCTTTTGGAAGTGATAATATATACAAGACTCTAATTGAGAATACAAAATGCTCTGAACCGATCTACCACCTGTGTACTTAGGAATCAAACACAGAAAGATCAAAGAGTCTTGGAAAAATTTAGGCCGGCATGGGATCTCTCTGAGATGTTCAGCAACTTCTTTTGATCCCCACTTGTTTAATTAAACATTTAATGCGGGTTATTGGACTCTAGCCAGACCTTGAACTGGGTAGGAGATAGCTGGGGAAGAGAGGAGAGAATACTCCAGGTAGAAGGCATAGCATACACAAGTATACAGAGAGAAGAATGGTTATATTGCACAGGAATAATGCAGAATATGCAGAACTCTCTAATTAATCAGTTTGACAAGCAAATGATCAATGAATGGGAATACTATAACTTGAAGACCAAAAGGCAAGTTAGGAGCATTTTCTGTAGCATTTAACAGGTTTAGACTTCATCTGATTGGCAACGTGGGGGAGGGAGAGAGGATATCTTAACAGGAAGATGTTACCATAAATACCATAATTTGAAAATCTTACAATGGTTGTCTTGATGCATCTGGAGAAATATCGTCAACTAGTCAAGTCTCATGTGACCTTGTAGTGTTTTACAATTTATTTAAATACTCCCATTTTTCTCAGATTAACCACAAAGATATGAGCTATAAGTATTTTTCAGATTTTGTTCAGAATAACAAATAGTTTAACATGGAAGAAAGTACTAAAGTCCAGGTATGAGCTGTATGCAAGGCCTGCTGAGTACAAACAAGAGGGTGATAGAAAATAGATAATATACATGGTGTTCACTATACATATGAATGCTATTATTTTTGCTCTGTGCATATCTGAAGCTTAACCTGCACAAATTGATCCTATCTTTCCTTTCTGATGATATCTTTGATAATCTAAAGAGCCCATAGAACCAGCCAGTGACAAGCAGAGGTAAAGGGACAGAAGTGGTCTGAACCTAAGTCTAACAGTCACACTGACAGAGAAAGAGAGACCTGGGTGCCCATTCTCTGCTCCATTTTAGGGGAAAGAATTCTGAACCTGAAGTTAGATGACTTGGGCTTGATCCCTGTTTTTACTGTTTGCCAGCTGAGTGCCTTTGGGCAAGTCATTTCTTCTTTATGGAACTGTTTCTTCAATTGTAAAATGTTGACAATATATACTAAACAATCTTATTGGGATGATTATAGAAAGATACATCACATTTTACCACTTAAAAAGCCTGTTAATAGCTATTACTTCATTTGCTTCTTACCATCAGCCCATGGTTTGTATAGAGCAGGCATTATCGCCATTTTACAGTTGAGGAAACTTTGGCATGAAGGAAGCCTCATTCTTCAGGTCACTCAGAATATTAATGGTGGAATTGCGATGCAAATCAAGGTCCTCTGACTTGTGACCTTTCTACCACTATTTCCACCATATTCTATGGTATCCTTAGCAAGCAGCATTAAAGTAGCCTAATAACAGACCTTGATGTCCCATGAATACCCTCTGGTTAGCTTTTATGAAGATCTAACACTTGGTGAAGACAATATGAGATTTCAGGGACATAGGCGTTTAATAAATAAGAACAAATTCAATCATGAGGCCATTGGAAGGTAAACCATAGGAATCACTCCTTAGATCATTTTCTTGATGTAATCATCATGTTTAGAGTTGAAGCCTTCCACAAAGTAGCATCTAAAATAATAATCTTGTATATTTCTCTTGGATCAGTAACATACCTAATCAATATTTGACTAAAATAAAAATCAAGTGATTCATTATAGTATGGCAAGTCCCCATGATAAATTGGTATATTCAGATAGAACCTACTGCTCTAAGCAAGATGAAGAAGCTGCAATTACTTGGACACTTATGATGCAACAAAACTAGCTAAGCTTTTACCTGATACCACATGGATGAGATTGAATACAGCAGCCAGGGGTTCAGTCCACTCCTCCACAAAGCTGAAGAAGAGTCGATCGACATGGAACGGGGTCCAGCAGACAGCAAACACTAAAACCAAGACAACTGGAAAAGGATGACGAATCGGAGAGCAAAAGACAGTTAAAGCAAGAATAGGTAGACAATGCCCACTCTGAGTCCATCCATTCCTTCTAGCATTTTCCCCTCTGTCTAATTGTTATGGGACAGCTAGATCCTAAAGAGCTTCTATATAGAATATTTAAACAAAAGAATGAATTGTTTGGATTTAGGATCGTGTTTTCCACATGATTGTGCAAGATTTCTTGTATAATGTAAATTTCCTTTAGAACATTTAAAATAGTATTGCATTAATTCAAAGTTATGAAAATATTCTATTGTGGAAAATACATTATATTACAAGTAAACTGTTAGAACCCCATAAACTGGTTATATAAATAAAATGGTTGGGTTCAAGCAATTGGTGTTCTTTAAAGTTGTAGATGAGGGCCGGCCCCATGACTTAGCGGTTAAGTGTGCGTGCTCCGCTACTGGCGGCCTGGGTTCGGATCCCCGGCGCGCACAGACGCACCGCTTCTCCGGCCGTGCTGAGGCCGCATCCCACATACAGCAACTAGAAGGATGTACAGCTATGACACACAAATATCTACTGGGGCTTTGGGGAAGAAAAAGGAGGAGGATTGGCAATAGATGTTAGCTCAGAGCCGGTCTTCCTCAGCAAAAAGAGGAGGATTAGCATGGATGTTAGCTCAGGGCTGATCTTCCTCACACACACAAAAAATATATTAAAGTTGCAGATGAAAAACTGTTAAATGTGGTATGAATTTGTCTTGTTACTCTAGAAATAATTAGAAACTTCTCTGAATTCAGTCATTTAAAATTCTGTAAGGGGTGAGGGAGGAGAGAGAGAAAGATCGAACAACCATGAGCATATTGCTTTACAAGCATCTTTTGATTGGGATGGGATTGGGATGTATCTGTTACATAATAAATTTCTAGAGCATAGAATTCCTTCCAATTTCTTTCTGTTTGTTTTTTTTTTACTTTTTATTTTGAAATAATTATAGATTCACAGGAAGTTGCACCTTCTCGTTTTTTATTTTCATGTCTCAAGACAGAGATTGGTGCTATCATAGTTTCTCTTTGGGGCATTTAATCTCCACAAATATAAATATGTACATTTTTTCTCTTCTGAAGTTGTAAAATACTTTCCTTTCCCAAGACATGATGCTTGAGATTTGCTTAAAAATAATCTTGTAGGGGCTGGGGGAGCGAGAGGGATATAGTATGTGAAACAAGATTAGCTATGAGTTGATAATTTTTAAATCTGGGTGATGAATACATGGGTGTTTATTTTATAATTCTCTGTGCTTGTGAGTGTGTTTCAAGTTTCCATAGTAAATAGTACATATATTTCTTGTTGGTATTAAACATATTCAGAGTAAGTTGTCTGCCTGTGTGGTTTCAAGATTATCTGGAAGCTTCTTCTGAGTTTATCTCCAAGGAAAAGTTCCTAATCTGCTCACTGCCTACAATTCTCTTTAGTTAATAACTTACTTCCTGTTAGAATTGAACCCTCTGCCTCAAAGGCAAATACTTTACAGCATATTTTATCGTTGTGACTTTAATGTGATCGTGCTTCAAGTCTTTTTGTCAGAGTAGATTACGATCAAGGAGAAAAGGGGAGAGGTAATGAAGACACTAGATTTCTTAACAGAGAAAGTCAGGAGCCAACAGGGGCTAAATAATTTCCAAGAAGATGACTATTCAAGTCAAAAAGTTTAGTGACTTCATAGTTTTTTTGTTCATAAACACCACATAGTTACAGTGAGTGTTTCATATGCATATTAGCCAGAAGGATTTGTTTTTTCCAAACTTTTGGTTTTGACTTGGAAAGTATATTATAAACCTCCTTTCTCTCATCGGTATCTCTCATAGATAGATCTCATCACAGATCTCTCATAGATAAGTATCTTATCATAGGCTAGTGCTGGATCATATATATATATATATTTACTTATTTATTTATTTATTTATTTATTTATTGCTGAGGAAAATTAGTCCAGAGCTAACATCTGTTGTCAATCTTCCTCTTTTTGCTTGAGGAAGATCTGCCCTGAGCTAACGTCTGTGCCTGTCTTCCTCTATTTCATACGTATGTCACCGTCATAGCATGGCCCCCGACGAGTGGTGTAGGTCTGCGCCCAGGAACTGAACCTGGGCCACTGAAGCAGAGTGCACTGAACTTAACCACTAGCCATGGTGCTGGCCCCTGGATCATATATTTTTATAACATTCTTTTGAGAGAGTATGGATCAATGCCTGGATTTTTTGTTTTTAACATTCTCATCTATACAATATAGTGTACCGTTTTATATAAAATCACACAATGTCATAGGTAGAATGACTACTTAGAGATACTCTTGGCCAGATGTTCTTAATCTGGAAGTAAAAGATCCCATGGAGTCCAAGAATGGACATCAGGGGATTCATGATCCCCTGAAATGGATTGTAAAACATTTTGTGTATGTGCATTTGTACATTTCCTGCCTGAGTGAAAAGTTCACAGCTTTCATCATATTTTTAAAAAAAACCTCTAACACAAAATAGGTTAAAAATTACTTGCTCATTTTAAAGGGGGAAAGAGATGCTCAAAAGCTCAGAGAGTGGATGTGATTTACCAAACACCATACATGAGTGTATTAAAATGAATGTGATTTAGTGTGTTGTTTTGAGGGTTAAAAACCAAAATAGAGGGCTGACCCTGTGGTTTAGCGGTTAAGCGTGCACGCTCCGCTGCTGGCTGGCGGCCCAGATTCAGATCCCGGGCGCGCACCGTCGCACCGCTTCTCCGGCCATGCTGAGGCCACCTCCCACATACAGCAACTAGAAGGCTGTGCAACTATGACATACAACTATCTACTGGGGCTTTGGGGGAAAAAAAAAAAGGACGAGGATTGTCAACAGATGTTAGCTCAGAGCCAGTCTTCCTCAGCAAAAGGAAGAGGATTAGCATGGATGTTAGCTCAGGGATGACCTTCCTCACAAAAAAATAAATAAAACTGTTTTAAAAACAAAAACAAAAAAAAACAAAATAGAAACAAAACAGACAGGTCCTAGAGACTTGAGTAAGATAAGAAAGACGAGACCATTATATTACGTTTCAGGGGAATTTTGATCCTGACCTCAGCAGCACTTTCTTAGTACCAAATGCAACTCTTTTGCTTTTACAAATAAACAAAGAAAACCCCAAAACAAAATGGAGGACTTACACAGCATTTTGGTAACTGATTTTCTGGAGGGTCTTTGAATATTTGCAGTGACTTCATCTGCCTCTAGGGGTTGTTCTTTCCTTAACTGCAAGGAAGTGGAAAGAGATGTTAAGAAAGAGTAGCATTTTTTCCTCCTGTTAAGATCCAAGAAGGGTAATTCTAACACTCATTTTGCAGACAAAAAACTGGGACTTAAAGAAATGTAAGAATTTCTCATATTCTTAACAATAAGTTGGAGGTGGAGTTGGATCCAGGTCACCTAACTCAACTGGGTAGATGGTTGTGGCCAACTTGTAGTGCATCCATTTATCATATGCTATTCTGTAAAACCCTAGTTATGTAGTATGTTAACAGATATTCCATGAAAAATGTAAAATTCTGAAGTAAAAAAAAATGTGAGGATTTTCCGTTCATTCATTCATTCAGTAATTTTTAGACATCTCTTAGAATGGAATCCCTCTGCTATGTGGTAGGTAGGCAGTAGAAAAAAAAATCAGCTATTATTCCTGCCTCATGAACTTTATAATCTTCGCTGTGGGTCTTCTCAGAGCCTTTAACATGCTAATGGACATTATGAATCTTCATGGGAGATAGATTCCTCATGGGATGAGATCCTCCCATCCACACCTTCCACACCCCACATCTCCCACCCCAGCTTCAAGTGGGATAGTGCTTCTTTCACTAAACAGTAACCTCCTCCAACCCTTTTCAGTGCAATACCTAGTACCATCTTGAGAAGCACAATTTGAGAAATTCTGCTTTACTAGTATTACTGGTAAGAGTGCATATGTTTCTGAGTTTAGATGTTAAAATATATTATCCTTGTTGGAAGATGTAGTGATCCTTGAATTAGCATCTTAAAATTTCAAATATTAACACTGCCTATACATGCAATCTTTCCTGCCCAGTTTGAGTCTTACCTACTCCTGGAAGACTTTGGAAGCCTCTGTAGCCCATTATCCTCTCCTTCTTCTGAACTCCCACAGCATTGAAGATCTACATCATTCATCTAGTTGTGACATTTTTTTTCTCTTTAATGTATATATTTTTAGTTTGTGGGGATATTCAGCCACATAAAAGAAGCTTTAAGAATTCATGATAAACTACCATCAAATATCTAGAAGATAGTATAGCATATATTTGCCAATTGGTTTTCTAGCATCCATTCTCCTCCTCTCTTACCAGTAGTATCCTGATTTTCCCTTACAGGATTTGCTCCTTCCCCATTATTAGTCATTAATTTCGATGGGAATGATCCCATCTCCAGCTCCAGGTTTAGTCCCTGAATAACTTAGCTATTATCCTCCAGTCAGTGATTGGATAATTGGGACCAACGAGATTTCAGATATTTGCTTGTACTTCTAGGAATGGAAGTTTCATTTCTCTTTTGTTGGGATTGCCAGAGGAGCTCTTCTTGTTCTCTACATTTGAGGTCTGGATTTACAACAGCAAGTTTTTTTTCCATCATGAGGAAAGTGCTTGGAGCCACCAGTGGGCAGCTGTGAGGATCTTGAGGTTGAAACTAACACCATAGAAAGAAGAGCAAAGAAACAGAATTAAAGCTACACCTTGAAGACATTGTATGTGTTTTACTGGATTAATCTTCACCAAGAGCTGGCTCTGCCTCTGGACTTATCAGGTCTATGCTCCCTTTCATATTTTGCCAGATTGAGTTGGGGTTCCCTCATTAGCGATGTAGAAAGTCCTGACAAACTGATCAAGGACATCAGGTGGAAGGAAAACTCAATTTATTCTGTATAGTATGAGAGTAGATTACGATCAATTTATTGAGTTATAAGGAGATATATTCCAATTTAAGCTGAAGAAGAAATCAGTGTGGTTATGTGTCACAACGGAACAGACTGCTGTAAGAAGAAGTGAGCTTCCTGGGCTGGATGGCATTTTGATGGAATATTTTAGAGAGGGTATTTGAAATTAGATAAGACTTAGAGGAAAGAGTCATTAAAATTGGCCTCCAAAGTTCAACAAATCAATATCCTGTCTTCCTAACAAACATATAAGCTCCTAGAAGTCAGGTAGCTCTCAGGACCACACCAGCCCTGAAGCATCCACTTAGATGATTAACAAACCTGGCCATCTGTCTCTTGAATATAAAGTCATATGCCACACAAGGATGTTTCGATCAGTGACAGACTGCACATACGACAGTGGTCCCATAAGATTAGTACCATATAGCCTGAGTGTGCAGCAGGCTATACCATCTAATTTGTGTAAGTACTCTGTATGATGTTCACACAACATGAAATCTCCTAACCAGGCATTTCTCAGAACGTATCCCCATCGTTTAGTGATGCGTGACTGTATTGGTGCTCTCTACATATACCTATGTCTTCACAAAGTGGGAGATTAAAGCTGCTGTGACATTTGACCCTTCAGAGTCATTTAGAATTTGGAAAGAAATAGGGGAAAATGCTGTGCAGTCATTAGGAATATATGGGAGGAAACTGAAGGTAAAGTTATTAATATAGTAGTAAAACAAAAAAGTGCAGGTAGAGTGCTTGTCTCAGTACCTGGCACATGAGACTCAAAAAGTTATATTATTGTTGTTATTGTGATTCTGATTATTGTCCTGAATTTACTTGAAAGATATAATAAGAACTGCATTTTTACGAAGTAGCGTTATTTATTTATTTATATCTGTGGGCCCACTCATGTGGGTTATTGAGTCCCTTCCAGAAATTCTTCTCATGGTACCACTTCCTCTCAAGCAGTACTTGTGCTGGTACAAAGAAGCAGTCAGATGCACTGAGGAGAAAAACAGTGGTGTTTAAGGTTGGAGCAATGCATCAAACTTCAAATCTTACTAACTCATCTTCAGTTAAATCTACTAAAGGTTATAATTATTTCATGCCATTTGTAAAATTTGTCATTATTACAAGATAGTTATTCCACTATTTGATTTCATTCCATAATTAAGAACAATGAAAAAATATTGAGATCTATTAGTCACTTCTTTGGGTGAGTTTAACAACTCTCAGTGGTAATTTCTTCGCTCCAAGGAACAATTTCCTTAAATTAAACATCAAGCAAACAGTTCACACAATTCTTTTATGAACAGGCATCCTGTACAGTGCAGTTTGCACTGAAAAGAAAATCATGTATCTATTAATCATTGCTTACTTTCCAGCTTCCTTAGGTTATAGTGGCGCAACTAGCTAACTAGAGGAGGAGTGAAGAACAGAATCTTTATGCGTGTTATACATTGTTCCAGCAGAATTTGAAGAGATTGACATAGTAGAATGGAATCCGAACAACTTGTCCAGACAATATTAAATGCTGCTTTGTTACTGAATAATTTCATTTCCCTTCAGATGTTTAGCAAAGTAGATACTCAACTATTAATTATTCTCACTAACCACCAAACTTTTATTTTAAAACTCAAGTTACAAAAAGAGGAATGAAAAATTGTGGTCACTATACAGGAAGTTCAGAAGCCTTCCTACCCCTGTCCCTTTAGCTGTGTAAGATCAAAGCGAAGGGTGGCGGTCCATGGGGTTGATTATTATGCAGGTTGATATGTTATCCTGATCAGTTGTTGATGTGATTAAAATCATTCTACCAGCTGTTCATTTACATAGTTTGTGGAGACTAATTCATGTAAATATCTCTACAATCTGAACAAAATCTCTTTATTAAAAAAAAATATATCAATCCAACTCTGGCATGGCCGGATTCTGCTACAATTCATAATCGATCCTCTTCAGCTCAAACATTAATGCTGCGTGCAGGAGATGCAAGGACTAGGTGAGACCTTCAGCAGAACTTCCTCCCAGACGGGAAGAAACTTGCCCTCGGATTGTCTATTTTCTATCTCCATCATGTTTGAATCTTTGAGAGCAGCTCACTGGAGCCTTATGTCCTGGAATGATGAAGCAGCACTGAATGCACAACTTAGAGCAGACATATGGCTCCCCTCCTTTCCTTCTTTCCTCCTCCTTTTCCTGATTCTGAGATTTCATCAGTCTTGGGTTTTCTGCCTTCTGAAGGAAGTGGGTCCCAGAGTCAATCACAACTTTAGACTTGCCAGGGGAGTCAATAATTTAACAACTGTCAGAGTTGCTTGAGTCTCTTTAAATCTCTTAGATCAAAAAGGTCCTTTGAGACAATGTTTCCAAGTCTCTCTTTTGAAGGTAGAGAAGCTGAAGTCCAGGAATGAGGGAAATAATTTAACCTCATTCATTCATTCATTCATTGAGCTTACAGTCTAGTTAGAGAGGAAGATATTAAGGAACCCACAAGTATAGAATTATAAATTGTGATAAAAGCAATGAAGGGAAATTGCTAGGAACCATGAGCACCTACACAGGGACCAGGTAGCTAGGTAATCAGGGAGAGCTTCCCTGAGGAAGTGTGAGTGAAGTATGATTTAAAGGATAAGTGAGAGGTAGAAAGGCAAAAAGGACTGTAGTGGTAGACAGTAGGAACATTTCAGGCAAAGATACAGCAAAAGGTACAGCACGTGCAAAGGCCTTGAGATCAATGCCACAGACAGGACCTACTTCTCCGGACACCCAGTCTAGAGATCTTTAAATTCCTCTTGGAGTGACTTTCTAAGCAGATAGTTCCTTTCCCAGTATCTTTTGGGTAATACCTTATCCTTCCCGAGGATGGTATGCTCTGAGTTGCACTACACACACAAAGCAAACCAGGATGGTTTCTTAGCTGTTGTCTGAGCCACCACTTAGCTCCTGATACAAGGTAGCTGATGATTCATGACAACAAAACAAAGTGAAACTCAAAGTAATTGGTTGCAGTTGGGGGGAGTATGTGTTTCCTACTCAAAGTTTAATATTTCCCCCAAATTGACTCAAGACGTGATTGGTGTTGAATGAGACGGTATTGCTGTGTTTCGGGTGGAGCTTTCTCACAGGGTTCACGATATTTAGCACCGTGCTGAAGTCTTTTCTCCCCAGTGAGATGAACAGGGCATTCTAAAGACACGATCGTCAGTTAGTCTGGGGTGACATATGTCTCTGGGAATACAGGGGCCAGCCCTCCAGGAGGAAACTGGCACAACCCTTTGCCTGATTAGATTCACTCCTGTGCCCAGACATCTGTGGTACTTAGAATTCATTCTTCTTCCTTAGTTTCTGCCATTCACCTTAGACACAGTAGGTGTTCAAAAGGACCACCTCTGGGGCATTCATTTCTGACATTCACCTTCCTCAGAGACGCACTGAAACGGGACTATATTAATTGTCACATAATACATGGTGCCAGAGCCCTCTTGGAGCATCTGATGTGAATGTGATGTCTGCTTTGTTTTTACTTTCAGTTATAACTCACATCACTCCCGCTCATAGACTTTTTTTCCCCTTTTAAGGAATCACTGACTATTAGAGCTATCAAGAGCCTTAGATATGATCTGATGTGATCTTTTCATTTTATAAATGTGAAAACTAATTCCAGGAGAGAATTGTGCGGCTTGCCTAAGGGCATATTGTGCGTGAGCTTCAGACCAGGGAGTCGAAATAGCCTCATGACTGTTTCCTACACAAGCTAGCTCCTTAAATGGGTATAAAACTGTCACAGTTAGATCTCATCTCTGCGAATTTGGATGCAGAATATACCAGGAGAGGAATTATATAGACTAATCCCTACCCTCATCAAAAACAGTTTCTCTCAGAAAATTTAGATCCAGGAAAAAAAAGAAAGAAAGAAAGAAAGAAATCTGTTTACCACCATGAGCACAGGAGAGGGAACTCTCATTATAAGATATGTTGCAAACTAAGTGATAACTTTCTGTTCATCCCAGCTATCTCTTATTCATACTGTCTCCTGCTCTATGTTATGTGCTCTGTTCACCTCCTCGTCCCTCAATCTCCACCCGCTCAAGAGAAGTCCAAGTTGACCTCACTCAGGCTGTATTTTTGCATTTAAACCTAATAGTTCAAAGGGTCAAAGCAACCACAAGGAAGGGTCTGACTTTCAAACTGTGTATCTGTCTTAGAGTATAATAAACAGACAGGAATAGTTTGTGTCATATTATACCCAGACCAAGTTAGCGCAGAGGAAAATTTCAGTGCATGCAGGAGGTAGAGGCAGGAAAGAAACAGCAGGGTGTGGGACAGTCCCTCCGGGGGTGGCCACCTTGTGCTACTTAAAATGAGGCTCCACCTCAGACCTCCTGAATCAGATTTTCCTGGGGGGAGGGGCCTGCACATTGGGGCACACAGTAAAGTTCCTAGGTGATTTCCAGGAACACTTAAGTATGAGAACCACAGGTACAGAGGGAAGAACAATGGAAGGTGAGTTAAAGGAAATGCTTTATAGTTATGGTTACTGTATGCCTAATTTGAGGCAAGTCCTTTAACATCAGTTTCCCCTTTGAGCTCATTCTATTTTTTTCTATGCTCCCTTGCAATTCTGAATTTCTCCAATTCCAAGTTTTTCTCTGAACTTTGAGTCAGTGAACAAAAGAAGGGATGCTGCCCTAAGCCAGCGAGCTTGGATACTCACTCTGAGCCCCATGTGGTAGTAGAGGACACTGATGACAGTCATGGGGAGGATGTAGAAGAGGAAGGAGGTAATCTGGATGATCAAATTGTAGATCCACATGGGCTTGATGACTGTACAAGTGGCAGAGCCTGGGACCAAGGACCCGTTGGGGAAGTAGTGGAGCTCGATGCCGTGGATGCTGGTGTTGGGCAGAGAGAAGAGAACAGAGAAGCCCCAGATGATGCCGATGATCCTGAGGGCCCGCCGCCGGGTGCTCTCCAGCTTGGCCCGGAACGGGTGGAGGATGGCCACGTAGCGCTCCACACTGACCGTGGTGACGCTGAGGATGGAGGCGAAGCACACGGTCTCAAAGAGGGCCGTCTTGAAGTAGCAGCCCACCGACCCAAAAAGGAAGGGGTAGTTGTGCCACATCTCATAGACTTCCAAGGGCATCCCAAGGAGCAAGACCATGAGGTCAGAGACAGCCAAGCTGAAGAGGTAGTAGTTGGTGGGTGTCTTCATCGCCTGGTGCCGAAGAATCACCAGGCACACCAGGAGATTGCCAGCGACCCCCACCACAAAAATCAGCGCATACACCACGGTCATCGGGAGGGAGAGGTGGCTGCGTGGAGGCCCGCAGAGGAAGGTTAGGTAGTCCTCGGTGCTGTTTAGGTATTTCTTGAGCGGATCTTCCAGTTCTTGCTGGTGGATCCAGGAAACATTCTCATGTTTTTCCATCACCGACATTAAAATCCAAGACCTGAGCCTTCTCTGGTATAAGCCTCTGTACCAAGCTGAGCCAGACAGGAAAGAGAAAGTAGGCAGGGAAGCACAGACTCAGAGCAGGAGGCCGGGAGAGGGTGATGCTTCGGCAAGGTGGGGCTGTTCAGCCCGCGGATCCCTTTTGAAGAGCTCCTGAGACAGAAGCCCCGCCCCTCCACAGGCTGGGGGCCAATGAGTGTGTGTCAGATGGCTCAGGAAGAGGACAGCTGGGTGGGGCGTGCTGGCTTTGCCTGCAGGGAGCAGCAGAGGAGGGAGAGACGTTTCTCTGAATTGGAAGGAGCTGGGAAAACAGAGCTGACAAACGGTGACACTCTACCTTAAATAAGGTATGGGCACTCTGAGCAGTGCATTTTGCAAAGTTGTGGATGGAAATACAAATTAAAGTTGCAGAGTCGTGGGTAGAAGAGTACAAATCTCCGTTGATCCTTGTCACTTGTACAGCATGGCAAAAATGAGAGATCAATAGATTTCTCAAGTTATCTTGTTCCACTGGAAATTCAGGGCTCCCTGGGGAAAGCATGATCAATGTGCCTTTTTGGTTTTGATTGCATCCACAAGAGAATACAAAGCCTGAATGAATACTTGCACAGCATCTAGTCCCGCCTGCTGTCTGACACTTCAACCTCTTTTGGCAGTGGCTTGCTGTAGAAAAGACAGTGGGATTTAGAAATAGAAATCCTATAAGAATTTGGGAAAGCTACGCAAACTCTAGGAGCCTCATTTCCTTGTCTGTAAATTGGAGATTCATCCGTTGTATCTTATTCAACAAATATTTCTTGAAGATTCAGTATGTACCAGGCAGCGTTCCAGGCTTTGTAGAAACATCAGTGAACAAGCAAGACCAAGTCTCTGCCCACATGGAACTTTTCTTGCAGTAAGGAATTCTGAAAACTTACAAGCAAAATAATAAATTAATAATGTGATTTCAGATAATAATTCATGTTGGGAATAAAAAGAAGGGTCAGGCATCATCAAACATAAGGCTAGAAGTGTTCTTTTATCAAGGATGGTCAAAGAAGACTTATCTCAGGAGATGTCATTTGGGCTGAGTTCTGAATGATGAAAAGTCAGTCATAAAAGAGCTAAGAGAAGTGTATTCCCAGGAAAAGTAATAGCAAGTGCAAAGCTCCTGGGGCAGTAACGAGCTTGATGTGTTTCAGAAACATCAGGAAGATTGCTATAGCTGGAATTTAGTGAGTAGACAGGAGAGTATGAGTGACTAGATTGCAGTGGCTGACAGGGACAGGATCACGTCAGTTTTTCTAGGGCTCAATAGAGAGTTTGGATCTTATTTAAAGTGCAGGATCTTAGGATCTGATTCAAACTGTGGAGAAAAATCTTTGGAGGGTTTTGAGCAGGAAAATTAAGAAGGGTGAAGTTTTAATCAGATGTAGCAGGAGGCAAGTACAATATTCCAAGTAAAAAATAGTAGTAGCTTGGAGTATTATGGTAGCAGTAGATTTGAGAGATAGCTTTGGATTTGGGAATATTTTTGCAAGGGATGATACCTTATATGGTCATTGGGAAGATTAAATGAGATTACATGTATTAAAGCACCTCATACCTAAGAGAAGCTCACTAAATGTTAATTCTTCTTTCCTTTTTATTGCTTAAATTGAATGATGAAACTGAGACTAAAGAGGTAAAGTGACTTGTCCAAGAATAATCTGTTGGTCAAGATGGGATCATTTATGCTGCTGTAACACAGGACCCCCATATCTCAGTGGTTTAAAATAGTAAATATTTATTTCTCGCTCACACTACAAATTTATCATTAGTCAGCTGAGAGTCTGTCTCATGCTATACTCACTCTGGGACCCAGGCTAATGGAGTGGTCACTATCTGGGACTTTGTTGATCATTGTGGTAGAGAGAAAGGGAGTTGCAGAAGGTCTCAAGTAGGTAATTGGAAGCTCTAGCCCCAAAGTAAGTACTACATACCACCTTTGCTCGTAGCTCGCAGCTCATTGACGAGGGCTAATCGTGTGTATCCACTCAAATACAACAGGGGCCGGAAGTGCTGTCCTACCATAAGCATGGAATATGGAGGACCAGGAAAATTTGATGAATAGCCTTAACAATGTCACAGACAAAAAAGTTGTGACAGAGCCAGAATTGGAGCCCTCTCATTAATAATAAACTTTGATGTTGAAATCACTATTAACAAAGTTTAGTATACATTTCTGATGAAGTAGGAAAAAGCCCTGGTGGTCTAGTTGTTAAAATTCAGTGCTCTCACCCCATGGCCCCGGTTCCTTTCTGCTCAGGGAACCCCACCACCCATCTGTGGGTTGTCATACTGTGGTGGCTGTGTATTGCTGTGATGCTGAGAGCTCTGCCACCAGTATTTCAAATACCAACAGGGTCACCCATGGTGGACAGGTTTCAGTGGAGCTTTCAGATTAAGACAGACTAGGAAGAAGGACCTGGTCACCCACTGCTGAAAAAAATTGGCCATGAAAACCCTATGAATAGCAGCAGAGAATTGTCTGATACAGCACCAGAAGGTGAGAGGATGATGCAAAAAAAGACCAGTCAGGGTTCCACTGTGCTGTACACAGTAGCTAGTAGTTGGAACAGACTTAACAACACTAACAAGAACAACAACAAGGGAATCAAGTTTAAATATTGGGATGCAATATCTCACTGAGATGTAAGGGTCATTAAAATTATGAGTGGACAGTAGCAGATTGTAAACTCGAGGTTGGGGAAGATACATAATACATAGGACATCAAATTAACGATTCAAAGACATCTCCACATTGTGACAAGTTAGGTCTAATGAAATAGGATGATGTCTATAAGGGATGCAATAATAGGCTCAATGCAGAGAGATCGTTTAGAAGTGATAAAGACATGGACTCTAGTATTGGCTTAGGGTTCAAATCCTGGTTGTGCCTCCTCCTAGCTGTGTGGTCATAAGGAGCTTACTTAACCTCCACGAGTTTCAGTTCCTGCATCAGCAAAATGAGTAAAATAGCAGTACTGCCTTATAGGATTCTTAGTAGAGTGAAATAGTTCCTGATGAAATGTTCAATATATATTATTTTAAATAATACAGTATTTTAAATAAATATTTAATAATAAGATAATAATTTAATAATGAAAATGTATTTTCCCCCCTTTTTCTCCCCAAAGCCCCAGTAGATAGTTGTATGTCATAGTTGCACATCCTTCTAGTTGCTGTACGTGGGACACCGCTTCAGCATGGCCAGACAAGCAGTGCGTCGCTGCGTGCCCGGGATCCGAACCTGGGCCGCCAGTAGCGGAGCGCGCACACTTAACCGCTAAGCCAAGCAAGGGGCCAGCCCCAAAAAATGTCTTTATTTTTATTGAGGTCAAAAAGACTATTATTGTAAGATTTGAAAACTGAGAGATGTGCTGGGAAATGTTAATGTGAGAAGAACTCCTCAGTTTTAATGGACTCTTAATGCAGGAGAGCAAGTCAGAGCAGCTGCTAAGAAAGTGTATGCGCATCCCTTCCCCAGATCACCTGGGTGTGAAGATGGTGAGAATGATGAGGGGCTCAATATCCTGAAAGGAATGTTTGATGCAGGTTGGTGGTGTTTTACCTGAAGAAGACTTAGAAGAGTGAAGAAAGGTGTGAAGGTCATCTTCAAATATTTGACAGTATACTTGGATGACACCCGAGGACAGAGGGGAAACTAATGGAGCCACAACAGGGAGTCGGTTCCACTAGAACTGCCTGATAATTGAGCAGAAAACCTCTCGCAGCTGTTCACCTGGAAAAAAAAGAAGCTTGAGTATTTATCCACAAAATCCTGTCCCCATTGTTTGAGGGTTGCTCCTGGGAGCAATAACTCCTCTACTTCTCTGGACTGTTCTTACTCATGAGTTGAACAGGCTTCCATGGTGTCAGAGAAGGTTATGGGGTAGAAAAATATAAATGTATCATGAACTTATGGTGCAACTCTATCAGCAGAGTTAAGTCTGATCATGCACAGGGCTACTCTTTGTAGTTGTGGCTGAAATCACGTGGGCCAAGGGGATGTGAGGTGGCAGATTTTATAGATTAAAATCTATAAAATAAAAAAAAATAGTGATAGCTAATATTTGTTGTATGAGCACTTATTCTTCCCAGGCACTATTGTAAGCATTTCATGTGTATTAGCACGCAATCTTTATAATAATCCTGTGAGGTAGATTCTTTTTTTATCTGTGCATTACAGATGAGGAAACATAGGCACACACTCATGGGACTTGTTGAAGCTTACATTTTGTATCAGTCATTTGGGTTAGGTTATGTTTCAGTAACAAAATTTCCCAAATTTTAGTGGATCAAAACAAACAAAGGTTTATTTCATGCTCATTCTACATGTCTATTGACAGTCGCCTAGTCATCTCTGTTCTACATTGTTCTCACATTGGGATGCAGGCTCCAACCTGTGCTTTCGCAATTTCCAAAGGAGGATTCCCAGAGGGGACCCTGTCTCTTAAGTGTTCTGCCTAGAAATGACAAACATCACTTCCATTCACGTTTCATGGGCCAAATCAAATTACATGACCACTCCTAACTCTAAGGAAGGTCAGAACCATTTTACCATGTGCCTTGGAGAAGAAAACCAAAAATAGTTTGTTAACAGAATTAGTGACATATAGTCCACTCCTCTGGATACCAAATATTTAACTTATATTCTTTCTTGCAGGAAAAATACACTTCTCCCTGCCCCATTGGAGATACCTCAGAATTCCTATCCAGTCACAGGTTCAAGTTAAAAGTCTAGGATCTCTGGCCTTTTGAGATTTTGAGCAAACTAAAGTAGAAATGTGTCACTCATGTCACTAAAGGCACTCAACTAAGGCTGAATGGCCATCTGTTAATATTTTATCAGATTATGGAAACTAGGATTAGTTTACCTTTGAGGTTCCTAACAGTAATATTTTTATAGTATATAGCCTACTGGTTACTCAATATCTCCTCTTGATGTCTCTTGGGCACTTCAAACTTAACATGTCTAAAACTGAGCTCATGCATCATCTCTCTGCAAAGCTGCTCTTCTCCTATGTTCTCTGTTCAGTGAGCGGATCACCATGTCCAAGTTAGAGAGCTATGTATCATATTGACTTCGCCCTCTCATTTACTCGTTATCTGATCAATATCCAAATCTTGTCCATTATACCTCAAAAATACTTTTTTTTTCGTTCGCTATTCTGCATCCTCACTACCACTTTCCTATTCCAGGCCACCATCATCTCTCCACTGGACTTCTAACTGATTCCCCACTTCTACGTTGCTATCCTCTCCAATACCATCTTATAGCTAGAATAATGTTTCCAAAATGCAAATATGATCATATGTCTCTTCTATATCAAATCCTTCAAGGGTCTCAATTGCCTTAATGTGACTTGTAAGGTCATTCATGATCTGTCTCTTTCTCTTCTATAACTTCAGTTCTCAAGTCTCCTTTATTTTTTTATGGTTTTATTTTTATTGCTGTAACATTGGTTTATAACATTGTATAAATTTCAGATGTACATCATTACACTTCTATTTCTGCACAGATTACATCATGTTCAACATTCAAAGACTAAAATTACAATCCATCACCACACACGTGTGCCTAATCATTCCTTTTGCCCTCCTCCCTCCCCCCTTCCCCTCTGCTAACCACCAATCCAATCTCTATCTCTATGTGTTTGTTTGTTGTTGTTTTTATCTTCTACTTATGAGTGAGATCATACGGTATCTGACCTTCTCCCTCTGACTTATTTCACTTTGCATAACACCCTCAATGTCCACCCATGTTGTCACAAATGGCTGGATTTCATTGTTTCTTATGGCTGAGTAGTATTCCATTGTGTATATATACCACATCATCTTTATCCATTCGTCCCTTGATGGGCACTTAGGTTGCTTTCAAGTCTTGGCTATTGTGAATAATGTTGCAACGAACACAGAGGTGCATGCATCTTTACACATTCATGTTTTCATGTTCTTTGGATAAATACTCAGCAGTAGAATAGCTGGATCATACTGTAGTTCTATTCTTTTTTTTTTTTTCTGTTTATTGCAGTAACATTGGTTTATAACATTGTATAAATTTCAGGTGTACATCATTATGCTTCTATTTCTGCATAGATTACATCATGTTCACCACCAAAGTACTAATTACAACCCATCACCACACACATGTGCCGAATTATCCCTTTCGCCCTCCTCCCTCCCCCCTTCCCTCTGGTAACCGCCAATGCAATCTCTGTCTCTATGTGTTTGTTTATTGTTGTTATTATCTACTACTTAATGAAGGAAATCATACAGTATTTTGACCTTCTCCCTCCGACTTATTTCACTTTGCATAATACCCTCAATGTCCATCCATGTTGTCACAAATGGCTGGATTTCATCGTTTCTTATGGCTGAGTACTATTCCATTGTGTATATATACCACAGCTTCTTTATCCATTCGTCCCTTGATGGGCACTTAGGTTGCTTCCAAGTCTTGGCTATTGTGAATAACGCTGCAATGAACACAGGAGTGCATGTATCTTTATGCATTGGTGTTTTCAAGTTCTTTGGATAAATACCCACCACTGGAATAGCTGGATCATATGGTAGTTCTATCTTTGATTTTTTGAGGAATCTCCATACTGTTTTCCACAGTGGCTGCACCAGTTTGCACTCCCACCAGCAGTGTATGAGAGTTCCCTTCTCTCCACATCCTCTCCAACACATGTTGTTTCCTGTCTTGTTAATTATAGCCATCCTGACGGGCGTGAGGTGATATCTCATTGTAGTTTTGGTTTGCATTTCCCTGATAGTTAGTGATTTTGAACATCTTTTCATGTGTCTGTTGGCTATCTGTATGTCTTCTTTGGAGAAATGTCTGTTCAAGTCTTTTGCCCATTTTTTAATTGGGTTGTTAGTTTCTTTGTTGTTGAGATGTATGAGTTCTTTACATATTTTGGAGATTAACCCCTTATCAGATATATGCTTTGCAGATATCTTCTCCCAATTGTTAGGTTGTCTTTTCATTTTGTTGATGATTTCCTTTGCTGTGCAGAAGATTTTTAGTTTGATGTAGTCCCATTTGTTTATTTTTTCTATTGTTTCTCTTGCTCGGTCTGACATGGTGCTTGAAAACCTGTTGCTAAGACTGATGTCGAAGAGCATACTTCCCATGTTTTCTTCTAGAAATTTCATGGTTTCAGGTCTTACATTCAAGTTTTTAATCCATTTTGAGTTAATTTTTGTGTGTGGTGTAAGATAATGGTCTACTTTCATTTTCTTGCCAGTAGCTGTCCAGTTTTCCCAACACCATTTATTGAAGAGACTTTCCTTTCTCAGTTGTATTTTCTTCATTCCCTGGTCAAAAATTAGCTATCCATAGACGTGTCTGTTTTTGTGCCAGTACCATGCTGTTTTTGTTCTATAGCTTTGTAGTATATTTTGAAATCAGAGAGTGTGATAACTCCAGCTTTGTTCTTTTTTCTCAGGAATCTGTGATCTTTTGTTGTTCCATAAATTTTAGGATTCTTTGTTCTATTTCTGTGAAAAATGTCATTGCAAAGTTGATAGGGATTGCATTGGATCTACAGATTGCTTTAGGAAGTATGGACATTTTAACCATGTTAATTCTTCCAATCCACGAGCACTGAATATCTTTCCATTTCTTTGTGTATTCTTCAATTTCTTTCAACAATATTTTATAGTTTTCAGTGTACAGATCTTTCACCTCTTTGGTTAAGTTTATTTCTAAGTATTTGATTCTTTTTGTTGCAATTGTAAATGGGATTGTATTCTTAATTTCTCTTTCTGCTACTTCATTGTCAGTGTATAGAAATGCTACTGATTTTTGTACGTTGATTTTGTATCCTGCAACTTTACCATATTCATTTATTATTTCTAAAAGTTTTTTGGTGGGTTCTTTAGGGTTTTCTATATATAAAATCATGTTATCTGCAAATGGTCACAGTTTCACTTCTTCCTTTCCAATTTGGATCCCTTTTGTTTCTTTTTCTTGCCTGATTGCTCTGGCTAGGACCTCCAATACTGTGTTAAATAGGAGTGGTGAAAGTGGGCATCCTTGTCTGGTTCCTGTTCTTAGAGGGATATCTTTTAGTTTTTCACCATTGAGGATGATATTAGCTGTGGGTTTGTCAGATATGGGCTTTATTATGTTGAAGTATTTTCCTTCTAAACCCAATTTATTCAGAGGTTTTTTAATCATAAATGGATGCTATATCTTGTCAAATGCTTTCTCTGCATCTATTGAGATGATCACGTGATTTTTATTGTTCATTTTGTTAATGTAGTGTATCATGTTGATTGATTTGCATATGTTGAACCATCCTGCATCTGTGGAATAAATCCCACTTGATCATAGTGTATGATCTTTTTAATGTATTGTTGTATTTGATTTAGTAGTATTTTGTTGAGGATTTTTGCATTGATGTTCATCAGTGATTTGGCCTGTAATTTTCTTTTTTTGTGTTGTCCTTGTCTGGTTTTGGTATCAGGTAATATTGGCTTCATAGAATGAGTTAGGAAGCTTCCTCTCCTTTTCAATTTTTTGGAAGAGTTTGAGAAGGATAGGTATTAAGTGTTCTTTGAATGTTTGGTAGAATTCACCAGGGAAGCCGTCTGGTCCTGTACTCTTATTTTTGGGGAGGTTTTTGGTTACTGTTTCAATCTCCTGACTGGTGATTGGTCTATTCAAATTCTCTTATTTCTTCTTGATTCAGTTTTGGGAGGTTGTATGATTCTAAGAATTTATCCATTTCTTCTAGATTATCCAATTTGTTGGCGTATAGCTTTTTGTAGTATTCTCTTATAATCTTTTGTATTTCTGAGGTGTCCATTGTAATTTCTCTTCTTTCATTTCTGATTTTATTAATTTAAGCCTTCTCTCTTTTTTCCTGGTGAGTCTAGCTAAAGGTTTGTCAATTTTGTTTATCTTTTCAAAGAACCAGCTCTTGGTTTCATTGATTTTCTCTATTTTTTTAAGTTTCTATTTCATTTATTTCTGCTATGATTTTTTTTATTTCCCTCCTTCTACTGATTTTGGGCTTTGTGTTTCTTCTTTTTCCAGTTCTTTAAGGTGCACTGTTAGATTGTTAATTTGAGATTTTTCTTGTTTGTTGAGATAGGCCTGTATTGCTATACACTTGCCTCTTAGAACTGCTTTTGCTGTATCCCATAAATTCTGGCATGTTGTATTTTCATTTGTCTCCAGGTGTTTTTTTATTTCTCCTTGGATTTCTTCATTGACCCAATCGTTGTTCAGTAGCATTTTGTTTAATCTCCACATATTTGTGGCTTTTTGGTTTTCCTCCTATAGTTGATTTCTAGTTTCATACCGTTGTGGTCAGAAAATATGGTTGGTATTATTTCAATCTTCTTAAAGTTATGGAGACTTGTTTTGTGGCCTAATATATGATCAATCATGGAGAATGTTCCATGTGCATTTGAAAAGAATGTGTATTCTTTGGTTTTTGGATGGAATGTTCTGTATATATCTACTAAGTCCATCTGGTCTTGTGTGTCATTTAAGGGCAGTGTTTCCTTATGGATTTTCTCTTTGGATGATCTATGCATTGGTGTAAGTGGAGTGTTAAACTCTCCTACTATTATTCTGTTACTGTCTATTTCTTCTTTTACGTCTGTTAGTAATTGCATTATATATTTAGTTGCTTCTATGTTGGGTGTATAGATATTTATGAGTGTTATATCTTCTTGTTGGATTGTTCCCTTGATCATTATGTAGTGCCCTTCTTTGTCTCTTGTTATAGTTTTTTGTTTTAAAGTCTATTTTGTCTGATACGAATATTGCTACCCCAGCTTTCTTTTCATTGCCATTTGCATGGAGTATCTTTTTCCATCTTTTCACTTTCAGTTTGTGAGTGTCTTTAGGTCTGAAGCGTGTCTCTTGTATGCAGAATATATATAGGTCTTCATTTTTTTATCCAATCAGCCACCCTATACCTTTTTATTGGAGCATTTAGTCCATTGACCTTTAAAGTAGCTATTGATAAGTATATACTTACTGCCATTTTCAAATTTTTTTTCTGGGTGTTTTAGACGTTCTTCTCTGTTCCTTTCTTCTTCTCTTGCTTTCTTCCTTTGTGGTTTGATGGCTTTCTTTAGTATTATGTTTGGGTTCCTTTCTCTTAGTTTTTTGTGTATTTACTATAGGTTTCTGGTTTGTGTTTACCATAGCAATCTTTATTAAGTTGATAGTCTCTTTAGTTTGACATCTTTCTAAAAGATCTACTCTTTTACTCCCTTCCTCCCACATTTTATGTTTTTGAGTTTTTGATATCAAATCTAACCTATTTTTTTGTGTGTGTGTATCTGTTACCCTTTTATCATGGAAATAGATAATTTTTTCCTATTTGTGGTCTTTTCTTTCCCCCTTAAATAAGTCCCTTTAACCTTTCTTGTAGGACTAGTTTCTTAGTGATAAACTCCTTTAATTTTTGCTTGTCTGGGAAACTCTTTATCTTTCCTTCCATTCTGAATGATAACCTTGCTGGGTAGAGTATTCTTGGCTGTAAGTTTTTTCCTTTTAGCACTTCTTTAAATATATCGTGCCACTACCTTCTAGCCTGTAAGGTTTCTGCTGAGAAGTCAGCTGATAGCCTTATGGGGTTTCCTTGGTATGTAACTTGTTGCCTTTTTCTTGTGGCTTTTAGGATTCTTTCTATATCTTTAATTCTGGACATTTTAATTATGATGTGTCTTGGCATGTGCGTCTTTGGGTTTATCTTGTTTGGTGCTCTCTGTGCTTCCTGTACCTGGATGTCTGTTTCCTTCCTTAGCTTAGGGAAGTTTTCAGCTATTATTTCTTCAAATAGGTTCTCTGCCCCTTTGTCTCGCTCTTCTCCTTCTGGGACATCTGTAACATGGATGTTAGTATGCTTGATATTGTACAGAGGTCCCTTAGACTGTCCTCACTCTTTTTAATTCTTTTTTCTTTTATCTGTTCAGCTCGAGTGATTTCCTGTAGTCTTTTGTCCAGCTTGCAGATCTGTTCTTCTGTATCTTCTACTCTGCTTTTAAGTCTCTCTAGTGAATTTTTCATTTCCAGTATTGTCTTCTTGATTTCTGACTGGTTCTTTTTTATATCTTTCATTTCTTTCTCAACGTTCTCACTGAGTTCATCCATTCTTCTCCCAAGATCAGTGAGCATCCTTATAACTCTTTGTTTGAACTTTTTTCAGGTAGATTGTTCGTTTCTGTTTCATTTAGTTCCTTTTCTGGAGTTTTGTCCTGTTCCCTTACTTGGAACGTATTCCTTTGCCTCCTTCTCTGTGCTTGTATCTATGTACTAGGTAGGTCAGCTACATATTCTGATCTTGGAGAGGTGACCTTATGTAAGTGATGCCTTATGAGGCCCAGCAGTGTGTTTCCTTCTTGTCACCAGTTCCAAATATTCCAGGAGTGACCCCTGTGTGGGCTATTTGTGCCCTTCTGTTGTAGGAGGGTTGCTCTTGCTGTAGGTGCCCAGGGAGGCTAAGCTGTCCCCCTGGCCAGCTGGTTGTAATTCTCAGCTGTGTGTGGTTATTGTGGATGCTTCAGTCTCTTTACTGGGTGTTGGGAGCCCCAGCACAGTTGGCTGCAACGTCTAATAGCACATTCCTATTGCAGTTTTTCTGTTAAGTGAGTAGGCCCCCAGTGTGGCTGGTTGTTAAGCTCAGAGGCTTACAATTGCTGTAGGCCTCTGGCCTATAAGGCTCTTGTCAGCTCTCTAAGGATTGCAGCTGGGTGGAGCTGGCCCCAGGCATAGGAGCACCCAATTGTGTCAGGGTTTGGAAGATGGGGCCAATCCCCTATGTGGCTATTTGAGAAGCACAAGTCTTCTGCAGCTAACAAGCCCCACTGCCCACAGGGCCACAAACATTGTCAACACAGTCCTACCCCATGCGTGTGCCCTGACCCACTGAAGTGGACCCAGTAGCCCCACGGCAGGGGCGGCACACACTCTACCAATGCGCCACACACTCCACCTGCTCCTTGTGCATGCCCTGCCCCACAGAGGTGGATCCACTCACCAGGCTGCAGAGAGTCCAGGTGCCTAGCGTATGCAGCCCCACAAGTTGCCTGAGGGCTTGTTGTTGGGTGGGGCCAGTCCCTACGCTGGGCTGCTTTCCTTGGCTGGGCTGGATTAAATCCATGCTCTAGTGGGTGGGGCAGACCTTGGGCTAGCATGCCAGAGGGAGAACTCCAATGGCGTCTGCCAGTGTTTGTGTCAGCATGCCCACACCAGATCACAACAATGGTTGCTGCCAATGTCCCGGTCCCTGGAGAGGTCTCACCTCTCACCAAGATGCACCCAGAACCTATCACGTGAGTATCTTTTCACCAAAGCACTGTGCACATTTCTTTCTGGTGCTTTTAGGTTGCTTTCCGAAGTGGGTGAATTTGTGTATGGGCCCTTTAAGGGCTGGCTTTAATTTCTTTGTGAACCAGCTTTTCTGGGGGTGTTCCCCAATGTTGTTAGCAGCAAACAAAGGCAGATATTATGCCACTTGGCTCAGTTGTGCTGGGTCTAAAAAATGCCTATAGCAGAAGCACTCCCCTGCTCAGGTCCCCACTACTCCAGGGAAGGCTGCATACCTTTGGGCTGCTCCCAAGTGGCCGTGAAGTGCTGTGGCTTGTGAAGGTGGCGTTTTTTCCTCTCCCAAAGGGAATTTCTGCTTCTTCCACCTCAGTCAGGACTGTCTTTTGTTGCAGGGGTTCCTCTTATCCAGTTTTAAATTCTCTCTCAGGGGTAGTTGTTCCAAGAGTAGTTGTAAGTCTGCTGTGTCCATGGGAGGATGTGAGTTCAGAGTCCACCTATGCTGCCATCTTGACTTTTCCTCCTCAAGTCTCCTTTATACTTCATGCTCTTGTCAGACTACATTGCTGGCAGTTCTCCCCAAAGATCTTCAGACCTCTGTGTATGTTGTTCTCTCTGCTTGGGATACCCTTCCCTCCTCCTTCCTCTCCCTTCACTTTGTTACCTCACGTTAGTCATTCAGAACTCAGTTTATTCAACACATTTCATGAGAAGACATCTCTTATATTTCCAGACTGGTTTAAGTGTCCCTCTTGTATGCTACTATCTTACCTTTTACTTGCCCTCATCTTAACACTTTATAGCAGGAATCAGCAAAATATAGCTCATGGGCCAGATATGGCTGGCCACATGTTTTGGTAAATAAAGTATTATTAGAATGCCACACTCATTTGTTTAAGTTTTGTCTATGGCTGCTTTCATGCTACAGCAGCAGAGTTGAGCAGTTGTGACAGAGACATGGCTACCAAGCTTAAAATATTTACTCTTGGGCTCTATATTAGTTTGTGAGGGCTGATGTATCAAAGTACCACAGACTGTGTGGCTTAAACAATAGCAATATATTTTCTCACAGTTCTGGAGGCTAGAAGTCCCAAATCAGGGTCTTGGCAGGGTTGATTTCCTGAGGGCTGCGATGAAGACTCTGCCCCATGCATCTCCCCTTTTCTGGTGGTTTGCCAGCAATCTTTGGCTTGTAGATGCATCACCAATTGCTGCCTTGATGGCCACATGGTGTTCTCCCTGTGGGTGTGCCTGTCTCCAACTGTCCACTTTTTATAAGGTCACCAGTCATATTGGATTAGAGCCCACCCTATTGACCTCATTTTAACTTGATTACCTCTATAAGGACCCTATCTCTAAATAAGATGACATTCAGAGGCACTGAGAGATAGGAATTCAACATATGAATTTTGGGAGGACACAATTGAACTTATAACAGGATCTTTACACAAAGCCCCTGGTGAATGGTATTATACTCACTCAAGAATCCCATGGGGCAAGACCCAGGTCCTATTCATGATAGTATTGCCAGTATTTAGCACAATGCTTTGGACAGACTAGTCACTCAATAAATACCTACATAGTTAATAAATGATGTTGAGATACCACCTAGTGCCCTGACATCTCATTTTTTTGCCATGTCCGTTCTGCCTTATAATTATTATAAAACTGTTTCATGATGACTTGCAGATGTCTGAACATTTCACTGCAGTTTTGACTCTATCTTGGGTTATCTGTAAACTCTAGATAAGTGAATGGATCTCTCCAAGTATGCGTATCCTTGTCACTAATGTGAGAGGTTTGTATGTGGTGGCCAAAGTCCCTTAAAATACTAATATTCCATATTATTAATGGCATTTGGCTGATAGGACAATCCTTCCACCCTTAATGACCAATATTGTCCTTTGTTTACAAAGCCTAGTAGTCAGAACTGCAGAAGATTTGTAGGAGAGAAAGGAGAAGACACTCTTGATTTAGACTAATTTTCACAGATGCCTCTCTGGATTCACAATTTCCCAGAAAGTCAGTGGAGGCTTCTGTGGCAGGAGATGTCACATATCCAGGAAGAGGATCATGGTGGCTGTTGATTTCTCTCTGTATTCTTTGATGGAAATAAAGTCAGTTTCAGCTCCAGTCTCAATGACTTTTATTGAGAGGAAACAGAGAATGACTAAGGGTGCTTAAACCACCAAGGATGGTACCTTCAGTAATTACATCTTTATGATGGTGGATTCCTGAGCGGCATCCAGAAGAGACAGTTTTCTCTGCAGATTACAAAGTGACTCAGTGAAAGTCAGCACCTGACTATGTGGTATGTTTTAAAAGGAGATAAAGCCTCTATTGGCTAAATGTCCTGTCCCAACAGTGTTTAAAATCTTATCATTCCTTTAAGCTTCTCAACTCTCTGAGGGAAAGGCATCATTATCATCAGTAGCAGTAGCAGCAGCAGCAATGCCAACTTCCATGATGAAGTGTTAACTATGTGCCAGGATCTGAGCTAAGCCCTTTATTTGAATTCTCTAATATAATCCTTGAAACAACACAGTAAGGAGACATTTTTATTACTCCCATTTTACAGATGAGAAAATGCAGGTTTTAGGGAGGTTAAATGCCTCATGAACTCACATAGTTAATTACCATCAGTGCCAGGACCAGAACCTCTGCTCTCTGAGCCCTGAATCATGACTCAGAATTACCATTTAACAAATACTATTTTATTCTCATATAAATTACTGAGCCATGCATTTCAAGGATATTTATTTTTAAACAGAGTCTTCCTGTGGATACAACATACTCACCTAAAGACCAGTCAATAGCTGATGTGCAGTCAATTCTGAGATTTATATTTTAAGGAACATCTTGATTTAAGTTAAAAAATAAAATTTTATTCACCCAAGTTAATAGAACCTGTGCAACTGCTTTTACATAGAAGCATACCCAGATTATTCTGGTATAAATTAGTCCACAGAATAAAGTATGTGGAAATTGCTATATTAGTGCTATTTATACAACCACTGTGATGACACCATTCAGTGTACCAGCCACTGTGAAAGGTATTTTAATTTGAATAAAAGTAGTCAGGGTTTTTTTGTGGTTCAGTTGGAGGGACAGACTAATCAACTAATCACATAAACAATGGAAAATTATAGCAGACTTACACAAAATAATTACTTTATTAACAGAGCTACAAGATGGGATCTAGATCTGAGAGATGAGAAGCAACTAACATGGAGCATTGAGAGTGAGGGTTGAGAGAAGAGCACAAGCAAAGCAAAGAGCATGTACAAATGTCCTGTGGTGGGCAGTGGAGGGTGGGGGAGAATCTAGAACCCATGAGGAGGAGGTATGGGGGCCACTGAATCAGGGGGGCATGCTGTGATATGGGGACCATGCAGGGACCTGTAGTCCACACCAAGGGCTTTGCTTGGTTTTATTTTAGTTTGCTGTTCATGAAGCCAATGAAATATTTTAAGCTGGAGAATGACATGGTCTCAGAAAGATCCCTTTTGGGGCCAGCCCTGTGGCTTAGCGGTTAACTGCGCGCGCTCCACTGCTGGCGGCCCGGGTTCAGATCCCGGGCGCGCACCGAGGCATCGCTACTCTGGCCATGCTGAGGCCGCGTCCCACATACAGCAACTAGAAGGTTGTGCAGCTATGACATACAACTATCTACTGGGGCTTTGGGGGAAAAAAAGAGGAGGATTGGCAATAGATGTTAGCTCAGAGCCGGTCTTCCTCAGCAAAAAGAGGAGGATTAGCATGGATGTTAGCTCAGGGCTGATCTTCCTCACAAAAAAAAAACAAAGATCCCTTTTGGCTACAGTGAGGAAATGGATGGGGGTGGGGAAGATGAAGGGACACAGTCTATTCCAGTAGTCCAAGTGAGAGATGATGGTCACTTAAGCTTAGATGGTGGCAGTGGAGATGGTAGAAGATAGAGACAGAAAATAAGGTCGATGAGACTGCTAAGGGGCTGGCCCCGTGGCACAAGTGGTTAAATGCCCGCGCTCTGCTGTGATGGCCCAGGGTTCACCGGTTTGGATCCCGGGCGCGCACTGACGCACCCCTTGGCAGGCCATGCTGTGGTGGCGTCCCACATAAAGTGGAGGAAGATAGGCACGGATGTTAGCCCAGGCCCAGTCTTCCTCAGCAAAAAAAGAGGAGAATTGGCAGATGTTGGCACAGGGCTGATCTTCCTCACACACACAAAAAAAAGACTGCTAAATATCTAGGCTCACCACTTCCTGACTGTGTGACCTTGAGAAGATGCTTAACCTCTCTGAGTCATTATTTCTACCTCTGTAAAAATTGGGACAATAGTAGTATTTATTTCAAGGTGATTATAAGTTCACATATGTGCCTAGCACATAGTAAGTGCTCAATAAGTGTTAGCTATTATTAGTCTTAGTAGTAGAAGAAGTCATCATAGTAGTAACAGTCATATTACCAAATTTAGGATAAAGGAGAGTTGGCTGGGATGAAAATATTTTCAATAACGATTCATATAAGTTGAATTCCTGGGTCAAAAAGATAGAATTAATAAGAATTAATCCTAAATATATTTCTTTGAAATTCCTCTTTTTAAGCCTGTGCTAGAGACATAAAAACAAAGTTAAACTCGTCTTTCACATTTTAGTCTTCCCAAAAGGCTATTTAACTTGACAGTTCCTCTAAGGCGACTGAGAATGCATATGCCCTAAAACCTTGCCAACACTAGATATCACCCAAGTTTCCTTTTTGGGGTACAATATTGTTTTAATTTGGTTTCAGGTTGACTATCTTTTCTATTTCATAGTCAATTTCTATTTTTTTCTTTGAAATGCCTTTTCACACAATTTGCCCAATGTAAGTAATAAATAACTAGCAAACTAGACTTCTGAAAACACCTTGGAGACTAAAAGACGACATTCCAGTAAATAGTTGGAAGTTTGAGAAGAGTCAGATGAGGGCAACACACATGAAAAGGAGATTAGAAATTGTGAAAGTGATAGTACAAAGGCCCTGGGAGGATTTGGCCTGGAGGAAAGAGCACTTGTGTAGGGTGTAATTATGTGAATGGTTTGCACATCTCTAAAAGACTGTTATATGGAAGGTGAATTAAACATTCTCCATGTGGCTTCTTTAACCCAAATAAAGATACTACAAACAGATGAATATGAAGTTAAAATAAGGAAGATATTTATAATGATTCTCTGAATTCTCTGCATAAAAATAAAGAAAGCTGTATGAGAGGCAGGGACTTCCCTAGCCGGGAAGATATTTAAGGGAGACTGGACACCCTTCAGAGCTGCTGAAAAGGATTATAAGTCAGAGAAGAATGGATGAGCCTCTCGCTGCTCGGAGTGTCCTCCACAGACCAGCAGCATCAGTGTCATATGCAGAATTAGGGGCCCAGCCCAGACCTCCTGAGTCAGAGTGTGCCCTTCACCAGGACGCCCAGGAGATTTGTTTGTACATTAAGGTGCGAGGAGCAGTGGACTAGACGACCTCTGCAGTTCTTTCTTAGTCAGTGTGATCCCGTGGGCCTGTGTGATTTCAAATGGAGGGAACTGGGGCATGGTATGAGGACAGTGGAGGCGAGTCTGTTGAGCTGGCAGGCCTTTAGGGTTTTTCAAACCACACCAGTCGTTCCTGCATCAAGTTCTCAGCAGTGCCTGGGGTGATACCGGAAGAAGTGGTGGCGTTTCATACAGAATCAATTTTCAGCCGTTGACTCTCAGAGCTGGCAGACACTCCAGGATTATCTAGTTTACAACTTTATTTTATACAAAAGGAACTGAAGGTCAGAGAGGGACAATGACTTGTCCCAGCTTAAAATAAAAATCGATAGCTTCTTTATACTTTAATTTCTAACCAAGTTTGTGCTCTCCCTAGCTTGCTCTCTCTCTCCTTCTCGCTCTTCTGCCCATCCTCCCATACACACGCACATGAGCGTGCGCACACACACGCATACACACTTAAGTTAAACAACCTGCTTTTTAAATTAACCTGATGGCCGTCCTCGGGGAGAAACATCAAAAGCAAAGAGAGAGGGAAATGTAATACCTCAGAAGGAATCTTTTCCGGGTATAGCAGAGCAGGCTGTAAAGACCAATATGAATGGGAGTTGAAGTCAAAAGGAATATGATTAAGAATGTAAATACTGGGCCGGCCCCGTGGCTTAGCTGTTAAAGTGCGCGCGCTCTGCTGCTGGCGGCCCGGGTTTGGATCCCGGGCGCGCACCAACACGCTGCTTCTCTGGCCATGCTGAGGCCGTGTCCCACATACAGCAATTGGAAGGATGTGCAGCTATGACATACAACTATCTACTGGGGCTTTGGGGGAAAATAAATAAATAAATAAAATTATTAAAAAATAAAAAAAAAAAGAATGTAAATACTGGGCCGGCCCCGTGGCTTAGCAGTTAAGTGCGCACATTCCGCTACTGGTGGCCCGGGTTCAGATCCGGGGTGCTCAAGGATGCACAGCTTCTCCGGCCATGCTGAGGCCGCGTCCCACATACAGCAGCTAGAAGGATGTGCAACTATGACATACAACTATCTACTGGGGCTTTGGGGGAAAAAAAAAAAGGAGGAGGATTGGCAATAGATGTTAGCTCAGAGCTGGTCTTCCTCAGCAAAAAGAGGAGGATTGGCATCAGATGTTAGCTCAGAGCTGATCTTCCTCACAAAAAAAAAAAAAAAAAGAATGTAAATACTTTTCAGAGTGATATATGTGCTTCATTAATTCTCCCTCAGACTCTCCAGGTGAGGTTTGCCATTGGTTATTTCAATCAAGAGTCTAGGGTCGTGATTTAGGCCAGAGAAGAAAATGGAGAACAATCAAATAGCAGTTGATGGAAGTTCAAATCGCAGTGTCAGAAAGCCTGAGTATGAATCCCACTTCTACCATCTAAGGGAACGATGTTTGGTGCAGTGGGTCCTCGGGTATGTCATTTTATATATATGTACTTCAGTCCTAATGCGTAAGAGTATGGATTATTTTTATTTCACCTACTCATATGGTTGTTCTGAGTTCCAATAATACTTTTGCAAAATACTTTGCAGCTTCCAAGAGATGTTTGCAGTTTCTTATTTACATTGTCAGTCTTCCCAATAAAGACATTGAGATTCATAATGGCAGGACACTGTCTTATTCGCTGTTCTGCTTCCGTGGCAAGCACAGTTGTTGCATAAAGAGCATAAAGGGTACTCAATCAAGTTTTGTTAAATGCATAGATATATACATGAAGGAAAGAAAGAGGAAGAAGAAAGAAGAAGGGCAGGAGGCCGGCTGCTTGTGTGACATTAGAGCCTTATTTGTGATAATCAGGTTTCCTACCGTCTCTTTCTGGTCTTCTGGTCTGATGTTTCTTTCATAGGTTTTGCTTTTTAGTGATGACACTAAACTAGTTAGTGGTGTAGTGGGAAGAACTCGGGCTCTGTGGTCAGGCAGATGTAGGTTTAATTTTGCTGCTTGAAACTATATGATCTTGGACAGGTTACATACCCTATCTAAGCATCAGTTTTCTCATCAGTAAAATGGGATTAAAAATTACTAACTTAGTAGGGTTGTTGTGAGGATTAAATGACAAAATGGGTACAAATAGTTTAGCGTGGTGTTTGGCATCCAGTAAGCATTCAATAAATGCTATTTTCCAGCACTAAGATTTCAAGGTGGTGGATCTAATAAAAAGATTTGATCAATGGCTGTTATACTAGTACAATGGTAGGCATTTAATAAATTGTTTGAAGTAGAATGCATAAATGTAATATTGATTTTTGTCTTTAATCACATTTTAGTTGAAGGCAATTTATAAGTCCATGATTCTTTTTACATGATTAAATTTTAGTTTTTTTATCTTTTATTTGAAAAATATTGATTATACAACTTCTGTCTTTTGATATTATTGAGATTTTTTTCTTTGTTCTGATCTATGATCAATTTTTGTAAATGTATGAAAACTTGAAGCTATATTTTGATAAGAGACAAAATGTGTTACATATCTATTAATTTCATCTTATGGACTACATCAGTTAATTTTCTTTGATGGAAAGCATTAATAATGCTGTAGAAGCAAACAAATAAACAAACACAACATTTTTAGTTGTAGCATACTGGGTAATTCACAAAATTAACAGGTGAGATAAACAGCCTGGCCTCAAGCAGGAAAGGAACAAGGTTAGCTCTGGAGAGCCGGGCAGCAGTCTCTCGTGAGTAGCATCTTTGGATCACTGTCCTCTGATGCTTAATTCCAACTATAATCTCTCCCTTTGGATCTCTGCTTAAGAGTCATATTCCCCAAAGAAAGAATGAGATTGACTTATCTTAGATTTATTGCCTAATTCTGTGAATTACAGAGGAGGTCCAGTTCCATACTAGAGGAAGGGAAGAGAGGACCAGACAGGCAATAACAACAGAGTTGCACCTTTGAAGGTCACATCTTTATATCCTCCTTTCAATGTTTCTCTTGGATGTGCCAGACTCAGCCATGGGTGTATTTAGGACTCAGAAAAATGGAAACATGCGTTTAGCTACATAAGAGAGCATGGCTGGGCTTGGGTTCAGGGTACTCTCTTTCCCTGGATCTGCTCATCTACAGAGAAAGAGTGTTAAGGCTCTACTCTTACAGTCACTATTACTACCGCCACCACCATTTATTGAGTACTTTATTCATGTAATACTTAAGCTATTTATCAGACACTGTGCTAGGTACATTTCTGCCCCTGTGTTGCTTAGAATATAGCAGTACGACAGTCATTTAATCAAATAAACATTTAAATTGATGTATGATTACAATTGCAGTAACAATGGTGAAAGAAATGTGTTGGGCTTAGAGAGTATGTAATATGAACACTTGGTCTTGTCTGGTAGGGCAAAGAAGTCTCTGAGGAGGTAGTGATATTGGAGGATGTGGGAGTTAACTAGGTAGAGGGAGCTCAGGGATAAAATTTTAGGCAAAGAGATGAGTATGAAAAAGGTTCATGCCTAGCAGAAGCACGATTTATTTGAGAAATCAAATGAAGGGTCATGTGGCTGGAGTACAGAGAGCAAATGAGAGTTGGGTAGGAAAGAGCCTGGGGAGGGAGATGCTGCCATGCAGGACCTTATGGGTCATTTTAAGTATTCTGGTGTTTACCTAAGAGCAATATAAGGCTATTGGGTCATAAGCTTGGGAGTGATATGACTAAGTTTACATTTTGAAACAATACCTTCAGCTGCTGTCTGAACAGATCTGAGGGATTAGGAGCGGATGTACGGTATGTCAGGAGATAATTGTAGGAGTCTATGAGACAAATGAGGGGAACTTATGCTAGGGTTGTAGAGTAGAGATGAAGACAATCTGACAGATTTGGGAGATATTTAAGGAGTAAAACAGACAAACTTGGTCATGGATTGGATACACAGTGTATAGGAGAGGAGAGCAACAACTATGATTCCTAGGTTCCATCCATTCAATTATACCAGCCAAAACCTAGGTCCGTTCATATTAATAAAGAACATCAGAAAAAGTCTGAGCTTAGGAGGAAAAATCATGAGTTTAATTTTCAACATGCTAGTTTAGGTATGCCTCTGTGATAGCTGTGTGTAAATATCCAGAGGAGATTGGATATAGAGGTCTAGAACTCATAGGGAAAACCTTGACCAGAGATATAACTGTGTGAGACTTTGCTTGTAGAAGATAAATAAGTGTGGGCGAAGTTGCCTAGAGGAAGAGTACAGATGAAAAGGAGACCTAAATTGGAGCCTTGAGAAATTCCAAGATTTAATAGCAAGATAGAAGACAAACCTCCTCAAAGAGCCTGAGAAAAGAAGAGTAAAACCAAGAAAGGCCAAGAAGGTCAGAACCTTTAAGACGTCAAAACAAAATCAGTGATGACTTTATGAAAGGTGTATAATTGCAATGACGGGGGTGCAGATTGCACTGATCTGAGGAGTCAGAGGAAAGTGAGGAGGGGGGCTTATTAATAGGCAGCAATTGTAGAGATTATTTTGAGAAGTTTGGTTGTAAAGGGGAAGAAGAGAGATGAGATTGTGACTAGAGTGTAATTCTGAGTTGAGGGAAGAATTATTTTTAATGGAAGAGACTTAATTAAGAGCGGAAAGGATCCCTTTGAAAGAGAGAAACAGGGAAGAAAGACTAAAGACAGAGAGGAATGAGACCATATAAGAGAGTGAAGGAACACTGTGTGTGTGTGTAAGATTCCTGAGAAGGTGGGAAAGCAAGCACGCAAATTATAGTTGGTAGAAGTGGCGTTGAATAAGAAGAAAAGACAGCTCCTCTATTGTGAGAGAAGGGAAGATGGTTTCTAGATTATGCAGCAGGAAGTTGAGGGACTCTGGCCTGGTCTGGTGACTTCTAGTTTCTTTGCGAAGTACAAGGCAATAGTTTCTGCAGAGAGTCATCAAAGAGGTGACAGAGAGAGGGAACTGGAATGGAGGAAAGTTGAGAGGTTGGGTGGAAGTTTGAGGAGAGTGGAGAACGATTCAATTAGGCTTATCAGCAAGTAGGAAACTGAGTTAATAAGAACGTTGTAACATTGATGGGGGTAAGTCTCTCCTACTGAGGAGCCTACTTATTAGTGACAGGGATGGTGAGTGATGTAAGCTTCTTGGCTCTATAAGAACTGGTTCTTCTTTAAAGCATGAATCTATTATTGAATTATTCTTCCTTATACTGTGATTTTAACCAATTGTACTTGGCTACTTGATTATAATCATAGAGAAAATAGATCAAGTTTTACAAATAAGGATAGAGATTTGCCTGAAAAGTATGATGAAAAAATAAAAAACAACTCAAAAAACAGCAGATTTTGCATATCATTAAGAATATTTTAAACAATCCATCATTGAGACTAAGAGCATAAGAGAAGTAAATAGAAGAATGGGGAGAAATGGAGGACGGTGAACTGGTATGTGCAACTGTGCAATGGCAATAGTTGAAGAAGCAAACTGGAAGAACAAGAGATGCTTTGAGTGGGATTCATAAATAAGTGATTTTGGAAATAGAATAGTTATTGTTGAAGGACAGATTTAGGGTATGGTGTAAGACAAGCTGGCTCAGATGGAGTGAAGCTGGTCTCTAGAGATGAAATGTTCATGAAACAGAATGGCCAGGGTGTTGAATGGATTATAAATGTGGAGGCAAAGCACCCAACATGGCGATGGACTTGGTAGAGAGGAATGCTTTAAACCAGGTACCAAAGTCTTTGAGAAATGAAGGATGTGCTTGGGAAATCAATTATAAAAGCAGTAAGTAGGAGGAGTGGATGATGTATTTAATTGCTCTGTTCTCAGTTGGGCTTTTTATCCTTTTGAGAGTGCCAGCCATTTCTAAGCATTTTGTATATTACTTATTCTTCAAAATATTCCAATTACTGTTGTAACATTGTGCAGATAAGGAAAGTGATGCTCAGAGACTTTGTTATTTAAGGCTACAGAGTAATAATTGGAAGAACTGAGATGAGATCCCAGGTCTGTCTGCTAGGCATGTTGAAAATTCAGTTTATAGTTTTTCAATTCAGCAAGTAGTAGTTTTTGAATTGTCTTATATAGCACTGACTATTCATGGAGAGATGATGCAACAGAAACTTTCCAAGCCTGTTCTTGCAGAGTGGACCCCAGGTAAGGCAGATTAAGAGACAGGGAAGCTCTTCCCTTCAGCTGCAAGGCTCCTGACTGGCAGTGTTAGATGTGTAGCATCCGAGCTGACTGAGTGGGGCACATTCACTGGATTGAAATAGAGACCATGGTGGTGCTTTGAAAAATTCTTGTCCAGCAGGCAGAAACATACCGCTGGAATAGGATGGCAGCAAATTTAAGTGCCATCAAGTGATTGGTGTTAGAGTTCCAGCAAGGAGTAGTAAGTTGTACCCAGCTATGGAAATGATGGAGCAGTGATTCCTGTAGTTCAAGCAGAAAGGCAGCAATAGGGAAACTAGTCATCACAGGGCTGTTATTCAGTGGCAAGACTCTGGTTATGTTAACCTAATGGCTATGTTACAACCCAGTCCTAGAGGTGCCATGGCACCAGGCAGATTACCCAGTGAGAGGAGTTAGGAATAGAGACACCAGAAAATGCTTACGTATTGGGACTGGGACAGAGGGGCACAATAGATGTAGCACCAAGAGAAACCTGATGCTTTTCATCTACACATATGTCTGACTGTCCATCCATCCATGCATCCATGCATCTGATAAACATTGACCAGTGCCTACTAAGTGCAAAGCCTTGTGCTGCATGGTGAGGATAGAAAGATGAAGACAGACCATTGGCTCTCTCCAATTTGTACTGCCCCCACCCAGAAGAATTCCAGGTCTTTGATTCTTTCTTATTCACTGCAAGTGGAGAAAAGACAGACTTGTACTCTGCAGAAAAATATATCTCTACAGTCAGAGGTCCACATACCACCAAATGAGTTCCCCCACACTGGCACATTTAAAATATAAGTGGGAAACACATATTTGGATGATCAAGATGCAATTTATAGTAGACCACAGGGGCCTAGCCTGAAGAGAATGTCACAAATCAGCAACAAAAATGTCTGTAACAGTCAACTTGAAGTCTTGACATAAGAACTGTACATAATCCATTTTCCTCTCCCAGGGAAACCTTTCTGATAAAGCCCAGGATGCAAGCACTTGTTCCTTCCCCTTTACCCTCGGGAGGCTCTGCTCTTGTTTATGCCTAGCTTATTATACAGCAGCTGTCTTCATTACCATCTCATTTTTTACTGATGGGAAATTGTTGCCATGGTGATGCTAGAATATAGGCCTGAACACAGACCAACATGAACTTTTCCCAAGTTAGAGGCAGTGGAGCAATAAGGAGTCATAGCCTTCTTTTATCTTCCTCATCTATGTGCTTCTTCAATGAAGGGGTATTGGAGTTAATGGAGACAAGTGCTTAGCAGGAAATGGGATGGATAGAGGTCTTCACATAGCTCTTTCATTTTATTGTAATTAGCCTGTTTCCCATGAACATATGTTCATGAAGATTCTCAGGTTAGCAAAGACGTAGCCCAACTCCTTGAGGAACTGATAGTCTTGTTTGCTCTTTTCTCTTGCACAATCATAGACTGTTCTCCAAGTGTCACAAATATGCACCACTGCTAACAAATGGTACTGGGAAGTACGTGGATGGCTTCTTATAAACCCTTTACTGCCTCTAGAAAAGCTCAGATTCATGACTTACTGAGAGTGGTTAATTGGGTGTTTGTACGCAAGACCATGGACTGTTAGAGCTGAAGAACACTTAGAAATAATCTAAGCTGACTTTTTCACTTATAGATGAGGAAACCAGGCCTAGCGATGCAAAAAGCCCTTTTAAGGGACCCACTACCAAGAGGCAGGTTGATTGAACTGGAATGAGGGGCATTTTTTTTTTCTATCTCTTTGTCTGATATGGTCTTCCACTAAATTCTGCTTTTTTAACCAAAGGCTTTTAGAGAACAAACCTTTTCTTCTTCCGTGGGAAGAAAATCAATCCAGATGAAAATAAATCCAGAGACCTCCCCCAGCTTTAAACTTGATTTCGTTGTTTAAAGCCACTGACCTGAGCCTCCTAATAAAGCCTGGCTTACTCTGGAGGGTGTTATTGATGGACCTGAAACCTTGAGGAGATGAACAATATCAACGCTCAGAGCTGGCTTCTTAGCATGTGTCCCAGGCAAACTGACAATAGGACCTCTTACCATTTTATCTCTGTTTTCTTAGTCTCCAAACCCATTAGCACGAGGCATCATTTGATATATTTCTGTCTGTCCCTTCTAGAGCTCAAATGCTATTTATAATGAGTCTTGGTGATTTTACATCATAGGATGATATCAGAGTATTATTGTGACATTAAATTAGTTATAATTTAAACTAAGCCATGTGGGTCTCCTGGAGACATTCATGAATCTTGGCAGAAATGTCAAGAAATAGACAAGGGACACTCTTAATAGAAAGGGTTTGGGACTTTGTACTGCTTTTTTATGCACTGTCAAAGGCCAACGATCTTAAAAGCTTCCTGTTTGGGAAAAGGCTTGATAAGAATTATAATTAATTGAGATTTGGGCCAGACCAAGAGTCTTAGAAGCAAATGCTGACTCCCTATTGATGGAGAAGTCATTTTAACCTCTCTCAGCCTCAGTTTCTTCGTATACAAATCAGGCTCAGAATGACATATCCTGTTGGGATTGTTGTGAGGAAGAGATGAGAAAATGCAAGAGAACTGGATGAGGGACTGTCACCTTCTCCAGCCTTTGCTCAGCACCCTGTGTGTGTTGGGATAGTCTGAAGAAAGATAAGAAGTGCCTTCTTACTCTTGGAGATAGTTTGGCTCAGATTGCTTCTATTGCTCCTTCAAAGGGATGTCATATGCATCACTCCACTTACTATTCTCACTAATGATGCGAGGTGAATGTAGGAGAGAAAATTGACTTGTTCAAGAACACCATGCACAGAGTTGGGATTCCTGAGTTTTAGTCCGTGCTGGATTTTAATGTAGCCCATCTGATCTTAAAGAAGTGATCTTCATAAAATGTAAAAAGAATCATGTCGTTCTCCAACTTGAAACCTTCATTAACTTCCCTTTGCTGTTAGAATAAATTCCGTCTTCAACGCATTCTGCGAGATCCCACACCATTTGGCCCCTCCCCACTTCTACCTCATGTTTCTCCATTCTCGCTCTTCCCCCATGCATTTCAGCAACAGAAGACTTCATTCAGTTCCTCCAACAGACCGTCCTTTCCTGCCTCAGGGTCTTTGCATAGCAGCTACATCGGCCTACAATGTTTTCCCCCCTGGGGCTTGCAAAACTGCTCTTTCTCATATTTCTGTTTTCAATTTAAGTGCCACTTGCTCAGAAACTTTCCCTGAACACCCTACCTAAAGCAAGTATACTGTATTCTTTTCTGTTAAAGTCTTTGGTATGTTACCTTCACAACAATCTCAATTTGTAATTTTTTTATAATAATCACTTTCTTCTATTATGTTTACCTGATTTATCTCTTTGGTCTGTCTACTCTTTTGGGATGTAAGTTTCATGAAAGTAGGAACTATATTACGTTTATGGCGGTGTTTCCAGCGCCTAGCACAATGACTGGCACCTGGCAAGCACTCAATAAAATTTGCTACGTGAGCAAATGAATGAACAGATGTGTGACTCTCTGAGTCTTGGGTTCCTCATAGATGAAAATATGCTATGACAGCACCCATCCTACTTATTCTCTTAACTACAAATTTGAGAGGATATGTGACTCTTCCCTTCTGTGGTTATCACTTCCTAGTCTCCATTAGACATGCTTCTTGTTTGATTTTTCTTTTACTTTTTCCGCTGCTTGCTTGAGCTATATGTTCAGTTCAGTATGTAGAATTTACTAAACTAAAAGTTATAGTGATGAGGACACTAGATCGGAAGTCAGGAGATCTGAGTTCTAGACTTAGATATGCTTCTGCTCACACAGTATGATCTTGGATAAGTTAGATGCCTACTTTTGCACTTTAATTTCTCCTATGTTTATAATGAGGGAATTGGAATAGATAAACCAAAGAGATCTTTCCCACCTGAAATATTATCTAACTTCTTATATTGTTTGTTTCCCTTCCATGAATTAACCTGGGCAGCCTCATAAGGCAACTACTTTTAAAATAGCAAAGATCATCTGGATTCATGTTTGGGTATACTGGTTAAAAATAGAAGTCCCATTAATTAGTTTAGATTCATGCTATACAATTTATAATCCCTGAGGAGAAACCAAGCTTCAAAACATCTTGCCAATAAACAAAATATTCTATGCCCTTGAGGCATGCTGGGTACTTTCTAGAGTAGACTGGGAGCCAAGAGCGCTGGCGAAACAGAAGGGAACAATGCTGTGTCCTCATGTTGTTCTCCATCTGCTATATTTTGTAGGTCTGCCAGAATTTTCCCAGCATGACTCTTCCAAATTTCCCATTTCATCCCAGATTACATATATCTCAGTCCTGGCAGGAAGGTCCTCATTTAGAACCAGTTTTGCACAAATAGTGGAAATGTTTGACGTATATTCAGTTTTTAGTATTCATTACCCTGCGTCCAATGGCAAAACAGAAGGAATATGGTCTTGTGGTTAAGAGATTAGGCTGTGGAACCAGAAGCCTGGATTTCAATTGGATATGACTTGCAATGATGACTTAACCAGTCTAAGATGAGTTTCCTTGTCTAGGAACACAAGTATAATGATAGTAACAAACTTATAAGTTGTTGACAGGGTTAAATGAAACAATCATGTAAAATACTTAGCATATCCCTGGCCCACAGTAAGCAATCAATATGTATCACTTGCCATTTTTATTTCTTTTATTACTTGAGTAAAAACTGGAGAATTCTAATCTAGATTGAGACTCAATTTGTTTGCCTTTGTCCAATGTATTGACCTTCTGTGTCATCATCTATAAAGCTGATGTTTGGACTGTGATCTTTAAGATTGCTTCCTGCTCTGAAATGCTAAAGTGAATAGAATAAGGCATATTTGGCATTATTAGAGGATAAACAATTGACATATTAGTTTTTCTAAATTATATAAGATCTCTTGAGCACTGATGATCACATATTATATAAAAATAGCTGACTTTCTCAGTTACAGCAAAGAAGCCAGAAGGTAAGTGTGCAGCCAAACTATGAAGTAGGTAACGTTTTTGGGAAATCTAGACCTTCCCAGGCCTCACTTTCCTAACATGTCTCTCCTGGTCATCCTAGCCTTTTTCTTGTGCTCTCCTTTTCTGTCTCCTGCCTTCTGGAATCTCTGAATTATATGCCTTATCTCTAACTATAAAATGAAAGCTCTTCTTTCCTATTAAATAAATTTTATGCTCTGAGAAGCAGGGAGGTGGCATATTTCATCCAAGTTCTGTGATTGGGCCATTCTTTCCGGGGCCCTGATATAACGCCAGAGTGCTGGCTACTATTTTTTCATATTCGACAGATCGGAGAATTATGGTGCCTCCTCTCATTCCAATGATATGACCAGTTCTTTAATCTTTACATCTTACTAGTTCTGGCTTCAGCCACTGACCAATAATACATCTCATTCTCAAGGATGCTTAGAGTTTCTCTCTCACACTCCCAAATAAACTATCTTAGAATTTTTCTAACTCTAACTTTCTCGTTTCACTGATGGAGAAATGGAGGCCCAGAGAGATGAGGCCCGGAGAGACGACATGACTTGCGTTATGTCTCCACAGCTAATAGATGACAAAGCCTTCTGTAATAATACCTGAAATGTCATTACATGATACATTCCTTAGAGTCTTGCTGCTTCTTGATTAGTATTTGTTTTTCATAAGAGCCCGTTATTAAATTTGCATTTCTCTAGGATAAGAAGTATGCTAAATTGGAAGTAATTAATACTTTTCAGGCTAGTTGAGAATCAGTTGTTAGTGAGGTCAGATCAGGACCCAGCAAAATGCCTAGGGCACAAGAGGGACCAGAAAAGGAGGGAAGAAGTACAGAGTGTGGGTTGGAGTAGCGAACTAAGCCGGGATACGGCAAGATGAGATTGTTGGTGACTCTATAAAGGTGGCTTCTGTGCAGTGATGGCAGGAAAACCTTCCCAAAGTGGGTTAAAAAGAGAAGAGCATATGAGGGAGCGAAGAGATACTAATATTTCATGGAATTTTTCTCTGAAGGTGAGTAGAGAAATGAAATAGCTGAAGAGAGACATGAGACCACTGGAGGGATCTTTAAAAACATAAATGAAATTGTAGCATATATATATATATACATGTGTGTGTATATATATATGTATATATATATATATATACATACTGTTGAAAATTATCTAATATTTAGAGAGAAATTGATGATGAGGAGAAAGATGTTGGTCATAAGAGCAAAGTCTTGGGTTGGTGAGCAGGGATGTGGTCTAGTGCACAAATAGAGGGTTTGGTTTTACACAGGTGTGAAAACAGAGTGTAGGGGTGCAGAAGCAAGTAGCTTGAGAGATTTGGTAGTGGAAAGAGGCAATAGTTCCCCGTGGTTTCTTGATTTTCTCAATGAAATAAAAAGTAAGTCAAGAGCTGAGAGTGAGGAGAGAGAGAATGTTGAAGATTTCAGAGGAGATGAGAACATCTGAGCATCCATCTCAGAGAGTGAAATAATGAATTAATTGGGGGAATATGGTGAAATTGCTGGAGGGGTACTAAGGCCCGCTCAAGTTTGTTGGTCACAAATTTAAATAGAGACAAGTTAGATCTACAGTGAGTTTTCCTCCAGCCCCCTTCACCTGCTTGAGGGTAGTCGCAAAATAGATAGAGAATTGAGTTAAACTAAAGTTGGGATTTTGCCAAACTGGGCTAAAGGAGGAGCGAGGAGCCAGGGATTTGGGAGTCTATAAAAGTAGCGGTTGTAGAGATTGACCATGGAATCTAAGAAGAATAAGAAAGGAACTGAGGACACAAGACAGGTAATGGACAGTGAAAAGTGATGCGGCTAGTGGGCTGGAGATCATGATGGTTGTTAAAGAATTTGTAAAAGAGAATAGGGGAGATTGTAAAATTAACTTAGTTGCAAAAATAAGAGCAGATGTTTGAAAAAATATTTCACAGCAATATAGTTATTAGCAACAACAAGGTACATGTTACATGTTACAACATGGCCATGGTAATGGGTGGCTGAGGTGAGGTGAAGGAGAAAACTGGAAGTGAGGTGGTAAAGGGTTGAGAAGCACAGGGGTTGGAAGGTGACCATGGCATTGGTGTGGAAGTGGTCAAGAATGCTGACGTAGCAGTAGAATAGAGGAGCTGAAGAGTAGTGATGGAGTGGGGAGACAGTGGTGTAGAAGGGGTGAAGAGTAAGACAGTGATTTTGAGACTAAGTCTTCGGCGATTAGGAAGCTAGAGGGGCAGGTGACTGCAAGAAGGTTGGATGATGGATGGTAGAGCTTGATGGCGTGTGCTTCAAAAGTGGCAGGATTTTTGAAGGAAGAAGGTGGAAATAATTGACTATAAATGATTGTGTGGAGCGTGGAGAGCACCTAGCCTCACCTCCAGGCTCCGTGCAATGTGGGGCGTGGAAGGAAAAACAAACTTCACTTGAAAGGCTGCAAGGGAAGCAGTTTCCACAGGAAGGAGCCAGGTTTCATAATGAGCATGCAACCCATTATGTGATGGAGAAGCTAAACAGAAGTTTAAAGATATAGGGGATTTTTCTAGTATAGACCATAAGTTCCAGAGCCCCAATGGAAGAGCTGGGTTGTGTAGCGTTGGTTAATAATGGCTGTGAAATCATACCAGAGGATCACAAAGCTTATCTGAGTAATGATAGGTGATGTAGAGTAGTACTTCTCAAACTTTAATGTACATATAAATCTCCTTGGGATCTTGTGAAAACTCAGATTCAGTAGGTCTTGCGAGGGAGGAGAGGGTGGGGGCTGAGATTCTGCATTTTTAACATGCTCCAAGGTGATGCTGATACTGCTGATCTGAGGATCACACTTTGAGGAGCAAGGTTGGGACTTGGGGTGGCAAGGTTGTGACCTGGGGGTGGGATGCCAAAGACGCATTTGACAAAGAACATTTGGAGCTCTGGAGCCTCCTTTATTCCAATTATATTTAAAAGAAGCCACTATTTTTGGAAGATCAGTGTTTACACCTTCAATCCTCCTCTTTCCTTCTTTGAATCTGAAGCACCTGTGTTTAATATATATTTGTTCCACTAAGTGTATTTTCTTTGTTTCATAGATGTGTACACATTATTCCAACAGGATCGTTTGCTTCCTGGAACCAGAGACTGTGGGGAATAGCGGAACATTATTGGATCATGAGTCATAACACTTAATTTTAATTCCCATTTCTACTATTAAGTAGCAGTGGAAAGCAGTGGAAAAATCATTTACCTTTCTGATCATTTTTATATGTGAAGTGGGGATAATCATGCCTAGCTGGCAATGTTATGAAATTCAAATGAGATGATATGAAAATGTCTTATAAACTGTAAAACAATATAATAATATGATAACACTTATTATAGGGCTAGTGTTTCTCTGGTACATACCAGCATGAAACTCTGGCTGGCCCCTGGACTGATTGATTGGTGCCCACGCCATACTGGTTGTTAAATATTTTTAATATAACCCCTGAATATTATGTTTCATTGTTATTGTTATTCATTCTGAATTTTTATACAGTGCTAGCAGAAAAATAGACATGAAATAGTTGTTGAATTAAAGAGTTGTTATAACAAGGTGGGTAAAATATACGAACATTTACCCCAAGGCGCACTGAGTAAAAAGTGCAAGTAATTTCAAAAGTCTGTGGAAAGAGTTCTTTCTAATGACGATTCTGTCACTTTTACCAGGAAGCATTAAGGTGTCACTTCTTGTTCTCTGTAATAAATTTTAAAGTGCCCTCACTACAATTTCTTACATTTGCTTCCTCTTGAGACTGTACCTTTCACATTGCTGTGAAATGAGGGTTGATCCACGCAGGTGCACTTAGCCAAGGGCGGAGTGTTAGGTACAGCCAATCTGTGATGTCCTTACCCATTTATTTTGTTCTGGGACAGAACTCTCTGTTTCAAAATGTGTTGTGGGGACTCAGGTTGAAATTTCTTTAAAGACTTCTTAGGTGGGATACTATATGGGAAAATATTTTTACAGTCTGTTCTCTAACAGTAAAAATATTTATTTTTAAAAAATTTTTCTTGGAGAGCTTGCTTTAGTGAGGATTGCTTTTCCTGTCTCTAGAGATGAGATAAAAAGCATGAATTCTGGAGTTCAATTTCCAGCTCCACCTCTTAATTAGCAGTGAAATCTCCACCTAGTTACTAAATCTCTGTAAACCTCATGTTTCTGATCCGTAGGACTGGGATAATTATAGTATCTTCCTCATAGGATTGTTGTAAGAATTGAGGCAATGTGCATGAAGTACGTAGCACAGTGTTAGCCCAAAATAAGCACTAGTTATTATTATTATGATTACTGTTACTACTGTACAAGGACCTGGATAAAGGACTTGTATTCAGAATTTATAGAGAACTCCCTAAATTCAACAGTAAAAAACCAAACTACCCAATTAAAAATGGGCAAAAGATTAGAAAAGACACTTTATAAAGTAAGATATACAGATAGAAAATAAGCACACTAAAAGATGTTGAACATCATTATTCATTACAAAAACGTAAATCAAAACCATGATGAGGTACCGCTTCACACCTATCAGAATGGCTAAAATTCTAATACCATTACCAATACTAGTGAGCATACCAGGGTTGGCAAGGAAGTGGAGCAACCAGACCCCCCATACACTGCTGGTGGGAATGCAAAATTGTAAAACCACTTTAGAAAAGACTTTGGCAGTTTCTTAAAATGCTAAACAAAACACTGCACATGACTGAACCATGCCTCTCCGAGGTATTTACCCAAGAGAAATAAAGCACGTGTCCATACAGTGCTTTATGTACAAATGTTCTTATGTTCATTTATAACAGCCAAATGCTGAAAACAATCCAAATTTCCATCAACAGTTGAATGGATAGACAAATTACAGTATACCCATACAATGAAATACTACTCTGCAATAAAAAGAATTTCATTAGTGATACACACAACAGTGTGGATGCACTCAGCATAACTGTGCTGAGTGAAAGCAGCCAGACAAGACCAGTGCTTACTGTATGATTCCATTTAGATAAAATGCAAACCAAAAGCAGATCAATGATTGCCCGGGGACGGGGTGGGAAGGGAGCGGGGAAAGGCAGGAAAGAGGAATTGCAAAGGGACATGGGGAAATTTTGGGGGGAATTGACATGTTCATTATTATGATTGTATTGATCATAGTGATGATTTCACAGGTATATATATTTATAAACACTTATCAAATTGCAAACTTTAAATATGTGGAATTTATTGTATGTCAATTATACCTCATAAAAGCCATTAACAAAAAAAAGAACATCTGGTGGCTACCACCTCCATTGCTTTCCTTATGCTTCTAAACCTGGAAGGCTCTCCATAATTGACCCCATCTTATTGATTAGCCTCATCGATTTCTGAACCTTCTGCTCCACTGAGACCATTTTCTTCATCCCTTTACCTATAAAGTCAGATGGTTCCTACTTTCCTATTTCTCTGTTCATGGTATTCTTCCCCCTTTCTTATCCTGATAATCATACCCCTTTCTAGGAACCATCCCCAAGACATTTCTTTCATTTGTTCATTAAACATACATTTATTGGGTACCAGACCGAGGCTGGGAGTTAGGCATACTTCAGTGACCAAGACAGCCCCAGTTCATGTTCTCGTGAGGCTCTCAATCTGCTTAGAGACACAGACAAGTCCATTGCTGTACAGTTATGGGTACATTTTTTATTTTTGGCTACTCAGTCTTTGAATACCCTTCATGTTATCAGAGAATTCTCCATTGGGGGTTGTTGGTGAGAAGCAAGCACCTTCCTAAAGGTGTCAAGACTAATCCATGCTCCCCGAGTACAAGCTTAGGATTGCTAACTTAATGCTCCTGACTACTACTTGGAAATTTTGAGACAGTAAAGCAAAGACACAAGTACAGTTTGGATGATGGCAGAATTGGGAGTTAGCAGCAGCAGAGCAAATGGCCAATGGTGGCTTTGCCAGTATCAGTGTCCCAAAGAGACCTGCGGGAGACATTTTTGTGCTTGTTCATTTTCACATCTTTATTCTCCAGACTTTCTCTAGATAGCTACCATCTTAGACTGTTCAGGCTGCTATAGCAAAATACCACAGACTGGGTGGCTTATAGACAACAGAAATTTATTTCTCATACTTATGGAGGCTGGAAGTCTAAAACCAGGGTGCCAGCATGGTTGACTTCTGGTGAAGGCCCTCTTCCAAGTTGCAGACTGCTGGCTTCTCACTGTGTCCTCACATGGTGGAAGGGGCTAGGGAGCTCTGTAGTGTCTCTTTTATAAAAGTACTAATCCCATTAGGGCTCTACCTTCATGATTTAAGCATCTACCTCCATTACTTGCTATTCTATTCTCTTAGTTTTAGCTTCCTAGACATAATAATAGTCCCTACCCCATATGGTTGTTGTAAATTTCAAGATACTGAAACAAGATACTGTGAGATAATCCAAGTGAAATGCTCTGCACAGTGCTTGGCATATAAAAATGCTCAGTAAATGTTAGCTGTTACCATTATTCTGGTTTACTAATGTGGCTTGATACATTGATAGAAACCACTTCAGTCAAATGTGGTCAACTAATGCTTACTGGAAGGCAACACTGATCAAGAGCCTTGGAGTGCGACTAGATCACCAAGGAAAATGTTCTTGTATAGATTACATTATAGTACACCAATGGAGACAGCAGTTCAGAGGACCAAGCAGCTGAAACAAAAATACACATAGTTTGGAACCCCAGAACAAGAGGAAGATCAGGAATTGAAGTAGTCAAAATTCAACCAAAGCAAGCTTAAAACGAGATCCTTTTTCAGGACAATTAACCATGCTTATTTGGGTCGTAATTATGCAGAGAGGAAGCCTGGACCAAAAGGAACATCAATGCCAATGCTAAAATAGCAATTGAATTCTGAGATCTGTGTTGGCATCCACCGTACATAGCTCTTGACTAGGAAGAGGTGAATATTGGGAGATGCAAGTGGGTGGGAGAGTGACTCCCATAGCTAGGAAGGGCATGAGAGGTATGGTGAGTGACAGACTGAAACAAACAGAAAGTACAACTTTGCGTGCTCATCTTTTTTACTCTCTCTTTGTCAGCTTATTCTTATCTTAAAACTCATGATCTGATGGAAATTTGGATAGAAAAAAAGTGACCGAAACAGTATTATTCATTCTCTGGAAATATATTAACTTGGGCATTTAAAGAAAATGAAATATGGAAAGAGCTTATACTCAGAGACATTACCCACAGTGCAATGGTGATGCTTTTAAAGCCATCACATAAAACATTCAATGCTTAAGAAATTTAAGAATAATGGAAAATCACTGTTCCTGTTAATGAGCACAGAGCCAGAAAAGACCCTTTGTCATCATAAAAATTATCTTCTTGGCCTGTGGACTGATTGGCAGTGTTATTCCTGCCTGCCTAATGGCACATCGGGCGGGCATCTGTGTGCAGAGCTCTTTCAGTGTCTAAAGGGTCAATGGGACAGTGGAGAGAAGGAGCTGGAGTGTTTTGTGCAGCAGGTTTGATTGTAATTATAGACTTCACTGTTTGCCAGATCGCAGCTAGTGCCCCCTGTGTCAGAATCTCCGCATCTCCAAGCTTCTGCTGGGAGGTTGATAGCAGCAGACAAGAGATAAGGGTAGGAAAGAAACTGGCTGCATCTGAGGAGAGTATATGAGTGCTGAGGTTAGAACAAGATCTGGAAGTTCAACAGGATCGGAGTTGCTCAAAGTAGACCATGGAATCCTCTGGGGTAGACTCTCTTCCTGCATTTGTTTCTCCCTCCTTTACTCCCTATGTTCATCCTTTCCTTCGTTCCCTCTCCTGCACCCCTAGAGCACTAGGCACTTGAGAGATTACACGATGAATAAGACTCAAATCGTGCCCTTAAGGAGCACTGGACTGGGAGTCAGAACAGCAACTTCAAATGATCATCTAGATCATCTAGATCTCCCAGCAGAAGCTTGGAGATGCGGAGATTCTGACACAGGGGGCACTAGCTGCGATCTGGCAAACAGTGAAGTCTATAATTACAAGAAGTCTTTTTACTTCTTGGTTCTCTAGCTTCACCTCTTTTAAAAACCAGGAAGTAGAGATGGTTTTTAAGGTTTTCCTAGCTCTGAAAGTTTACTAGCTTTTAAATATTATCACTTATTAAGGGCTAAGCATTCAGCTAAGAATGCTATTTAATTCTCATGAAGATGAAACAGGCAAGTACTATTATTACGTTTCCCATTTTACAGATGAGGAAAACCAGGCTAAATGAGGTTAAATAACCACAGAAGATAGCTCAGACAGCTAGTAGGTGGAAGAATTATAATTAAACCAGGAAGTCTGACTCCACACATGGCTACCATACTCCATTACCTTTTTTGAAGCCAGTGGGTTTGTTTTCCAGCTGGCTTGGCTGGAACTAATAGAAATGGTGGAACTAACAGGTGCATGGGCTTTGATGTCAGAATTGCCTATGTTCAAATTATAGCTCCAACACTTCTTAACCAAGCGTCTTTCGGCAAATTACTTAACCCCTCTGTGTCTTGATTTCAGACTATCAATGGATTAATAACAAGTTTTGGACTAGAAATCATTGCTATCCTAAACTATGCTTTACAAATCAATAGCCACGGATTCCCTGACCCCCAGAATATTGCCAGCTTCCCAATTTCCATGCCATAGTGCCTGAAATGTCACCATTATAGTGTGGGTTCCTTCAAGCAGAGCATTATCCTTTTGGTCAAGTCCTCTTATTAATAATAAAAATGTTGACTAGGATTGAGTGGCTTTACCATGCCAGGCAAGATATAAAATACGTTATGTCTACCATTTCCCTTATTCTTCACGACAACCATACGAGGTATATACATACAGCACACCAATAACAATTATTCCCATGTTACATATGGGAAAATGAGGCCCAGAGAGACGGCCAAGATCATACAATTTGTAAGTGGTGGGTCTGTGATTCGATCCATATCTCTCTGTTTCTAGAATTATGCTCTTAACCATTCTGTCACCAATAAATATGCCTGGAAGAATTAAGATAGAGTCATTATTACATAAATACAGATTCATTTGTTTCTCCTATCATTTCCCCCACAAGAGGAGGAACCAGAACAGCATGAAGAACATGGCCATGTGGGAGGTGTGACCAATTAAAAAGAGAGAGAAGAGTCTTGAAAACCAGCCTCCCTGGGCTGAGGAGGGCTGGTTACAGAGATTAATTTGCCTTTCCTTGTTTGGATTTGACTCACGCTGGGATAGCTGCTGGGAGACAAGGCAACCCTGATGCTAATTAGAATTACCCAGGCTCGGGGCTGGAAAGATTCTGCAGAGTCTAGCCTCCAACCCTTATCTGATGAAGGCGCCCTCCCTATGGCAACTTAAGCTGATGGTTTTTTCCCCTCTGTCTCTGCTGTGACGTCTCCCTGAACATGAAATCACTGCATCTTTCAGCTCAGAGTTTCAAAGTACCTTCCTTATCTCAAGCTCGACTTTTCCTTGTTTTGTTCTTTTCTGTTGATCAACAAAGAACAAATGCCCTTGTTTTCCATCCTATGATTGTCTGTCTTTTTGGAGGCAACAATTACAAATCACATACTCTGCTTCCCAGCCTTGCTGCCATCCCTTAACCTGGTTACTCCTATTCGTTCTTCAGGTTTTAGTCACACATCACTTTCCTGAAGAGACCTTCCCACGCACCCCAGACAAAATCAGGTCCCCCTCTTTTATGCATCCACAGCCCTTGAATTCTCTTTTGTAACAATTTGTATGCCAACAATTATGTAATAATATGTGAAGTGTTTGTGTTTCCCATGAGATATAAGCTCTATTAGGGGTTGCAAATTCTTGCTTATATCTGTATCCCAGGCACTGTGCTTATTAATTCCTTTGAAAACTTTTATGAATAATTTCCCAGGTACTAGGCACTGTATTTGTGAACAAGAGAAATTCAGTCCCTCACCTCATGGAACTTAGAGTCTAGTGGAGTTTCTCATCTTTTTTTCTCAACTTTTATCTCCTATAGCAACTGGCAATAAAAGAATTTTGCTGTGTGATTCCTCTGTACAGCATTTTTCTAAGTATAAATTGGTTCAGAGTGATAGTTCAGATGGGTGCTCACTGCTTTGATTTAATTTATGAACTGCACATGCCCTCATTTTACAGATTAAAAAAGCTGAGTCAAGGCAGTTCAACTGACAGTCTCATAGTTGAACCACAGCAGTGACAGCATCAGAGTGACCTGGGAGCAATTCATTCGTTTGTTTATTCTTCATCTTTTCAGCTCCTGATTGTCTGATTCTGGTTCCACTCGTCTCAGCATTTGGGATGCTGAAAACTTTGGCCATGGTGTAGGCAGGGGCTTTAGTGTCAGACTGACTTGGGTTCTATAGCACCCTGCCACTTGCTAGCAGAGTGACCTTGGGCTAGTCTGTTAAACTCTCCAATTCTCAGTTTTCTGAGAAATATCAATTCACACTTCATAGGTTTTTTTTAAGAAGAGGATTAAATGAGAAGTAGCAGCAGCAGCAGCACCAGCACCAGCACCACCACCAGTAGCACCCGACAATTATGTGACAATTATGTGTCGTGAGCCAAGAACTGTTCTAAGGACTTTACATATATTAACTCATTTAATCTGACCTATGAGGTAGATGCTGGTATCCCTATTTTACAAACGAGGTAAAGGAGTCAGGTAGAGGTTAATGAGCATGCTCAATGTCATCTAGCCAGTAAGTACAGACCCAGGAGAGAAACCTCGGTATCTGGATCTGCAGCCCAGGCTCTCAGCAATCTGGCTGTAACTGTCTCTGGATGATGCGTGCAGAGTGCTCAGCATGGTGCTCAATATAAGGTGTCTCTATCTGGCTAATACAGGTTTGTGACAACTCAATTGGTTCGCCTCACTTTTCCTAGGAGATGGCGTCAGGTAAGAGAAGCACTGTGAACATAAAACACTGCTTATCCATTCTCTTTCTCAAATGAGCCCTAAACCCAGGCTTGTACCAGCTCTAAGTGGTCAGATTGACAAAATAAAAGGAAAATATAGGTAAAGGAAGGGGGCATGGAATCTAATGAGGGGAAATGAGCTGCTAATGTGAAAACTATCTGCAAGATAATACACTTGGTTCCCGGGTCTCCAGCACAAGTCCCTTGGAAGCAGCAGAACTGTCCATCAGTGTCAGTGACTAAACTAGTCAGTGCCCTCTCGGTGCCAATCATACCAAGAACTCTGAGAATTTTAATTCTCTTGAAAAGAGAACAAAGCTACCCTGCATTTACAGGTTCCCATTTAGCATCTCAGTTGTTTCTTCAGTGAAATAAGGAGGATTTTCTGTGCATTGAAACCTGGTCTGCTGGCTCTCTGTCTTGTAGAGGGAGTGAATCTCTTTCCTGCTTCCCTTTGTCATCCGTGTTAATTTTGCCCCTTTCCCCTTTCCAGCCTTTCTTCCAACCTGCTTTCTTTGCCTTTAAGCGCCAGCCCAGGTGCTAAGTCATATTTTCACTCATTTATTTATTTATTTATTTATTTATTTGTGAGGAAGATCAGCCCTGAGCTAACATCCATGCTTATCCTCCCCTTTTTGCTGAGGAAGACCAGCTCTGAGCTAACATCCGTTGCCAATCTTCCTCCTTTCTTTCCCCAAAGCGCCAGTAGATAGTTGTATGTCATAGTTGCACATCCTTCTAGTTGCTGTATGTGGGACGCGGCCTCAGCATGGCTGGAGAAGCGGTGCGTCAGTGCGCGCCCAGGATCCGAACCGGGCCGCCAGTAGCAGAGCGTGCGCACTTAACCGCTAAACCACGGGGCTGGCCCCCATTTATTTATTTATTCAACAAATACTTGTGGAATTTCCTACCCTGTGTTAGGCACTGGGGATGGATACAAGAGAGAACAAAACAGGCATGGACTCTGCCTTTTAGGTCAAGTTAAAGAGTTCGGATTTTAGCTCCAAGGGGAAGACTTTAAAGGGTTTTATGTGGGGATGGTGATTCGACTTGCATTTTGACATCACTCAGGCTGCAATGTGGCAGATGGATTGGAAGAGACAAGAATAGGTGTCATTACAGTCACAGGAAAGAGATGGTAGAAATACTCTGTCCCCAGCTTCATATTTTTTCTTTCTTTCATAAATCTGCTATCATCTTAAAATTTCTTCCTGTAATTCATTAAATCCTATACCTATCACATCCTGCCTGGTTAACTGATGAGCTCCTTGCTGAGGTTCTGTGTCTGATTTTGTCCTCCATGCCCAGCATAGAGCCTTACACATATTCAGTGCTCAACAAAGGGTCTGAATCTCAGCATTTTAGAGTTGAAAGGGCCCTTAGAGAAAATCTAGTCTGATCATTTTATTTAGGAAAGCCCAGGCAGGTTAAGCAACTTGCCTAAGATCATACATTAAATTAGTGATAGAGATTAGATTTAATATCAGCATTCTGAGCCCAACTCCAGTTTATGAATGATTCAAGGAATTACTGAACAAAGACATTTTCCCCTCTTATTTACAGTTGGAATCCTAGTGAAATAGGAGAGGAGCCAGGGATTTGAGAAGAAAACAGTGGAGAGAGAAGATATAGAGTTAAAAATGAGATAAATATCCTCACTATGTTCTGATAGCAGTGAGGAGATTCAGTATTTCTGGACTGTCTCGTCACAGCCAGGGGATCAGAGAGAGATTGTGTGACCCCTTGCGGAAAGTCTGGGGAGGGACCATTGGGCATTTTGATGTTGAGGAAAAACCTCCTTTTTGTCCATCTCTCTCACAAATGTTTTCTCTTTTTCTCATTTCAGGTTCATCCATGTACACAGTTCCTTTCTCTAATATGGCAATGTTTCTTTCATGCTCATGTTTTAATTCATGCGCAATGAACTTAGCCTTTTTAATGTGAATGTCTTTGTATTTGAGATCAAACATTTGGTTTTGAGATCTAGCTCTCCCATTACATGTAAGATCTTGGGCAAATATCTGTGTCTCTCTGAGGATTAGTTTCCTCATCTCTAAAATTATCTAAAAAGTCATAATTAGCTGACACAGCCATTGTCGGGCTTATATATTATAAGTCAGAGTTTTTCAAAGCTTGGTCTGTAGACCACCTGCATCAGATTCTCCTGCAGGTGTTTGATAGAAATGCAGATTCCTGGGCCCTGCTCTAGGCCTTTTGATTCAGAATCTCTGGCAGTGGGATCTCAGAGTTGGCATTTTTTCAAGTGATTCTGATGTGCATTTAGGTTTAAGAACCACTAAATAATTTGGAAAAATACTTTACGCATTGTAAGGCATTGTATAAAAGCAATTTTAAGAACATTTATTTTTGCACCCAAACTGACCTGGTCTTTGTGTCTCTGCTCAAATATCTCTCTAGAAAACCATCTCTACAGGGGTCCATGGCAGCATCTAAATAGTCTAAAGGCACATGGATGAAGGCAAAGAGCCACTTGACTGGAAATTCTATAGTCTGCGTTAGACTTGACTCACCAGCATTTTAAGAAAATTCTGTAATGTTGTTGGGTGTGAGTAATAACTGGATGGGGATTCAGGCAGGAAGAGTGAGACTCGTTGCTGAACAAAGGAAAAATCTCTGCAGCTGGAAAAAAGCAAAATGAAGTGGAGCCCAGTGTTCCATATAAATGCAAGACCTGTACTATAAGGTTTAAAATGTCTAGTTTGCTCACACACAGAAAGTGAATGTTAAATCTATACCTTCATCATCTCTTGACTAGATTTCTATAATCCCTCAATTACTGCCTAGTTGGATGACCTCTCTTGTATCTCTTTGTAATTCAAAGTGGGGGAGGAGAACCCAGGCAAAATTGTTTCCTTGCTCCCCGCAAGAGGCTATTGGCTTGGTTGAGATGGGACGTGACTTGTGTGATGGTAGAGAGCAAACTGCCAGGGCTGAGGCCCTCATCACCTGGTCAGCACTGCCTCTCTCTTTGGAGAAGGATTACCTCAGGATTTGCCTGAGTTTGGTGCTGCATGAAAATCTGGGGTGGTCCTCCCAGGCAGGCTATCTGAAAGCTCAAGAAATACCCATATGGGGTTTCACAGCCCCTGGGTAGCATTGTCCTGATAGCATTGCTCTGACTTTAAGATCGACTTTTGATTTCTGTACTTTTAAAAATATATATGTGTAGATATATATGTTCACTGAAGAAATTAGATTTCTTTTGAATGAGCACAAGAATAGAACAGGGAAAGCTATAAAATAGCTGGGATTTATGGTCTAGCTCAGAGGTGATTTTTTTCAACTCATCTAGGCTGAAATTACTGCAGTCTTCTCCTTAGAGCTCCTTAGGAATTTATTTTCAGTTTAGACTGCGTACCTGTAAAAATAGGATGCAGAATGATACTGGAGTTTCTGAAGAAGTGTCTGGAAACCTAGACTGTGCCTTGCTTATAAACAAATTCAAACATGTTTGTTATAAAGCCTTACTTAGACTGAGATTTCAATTTTCCAATCACTTTACCCAAGGGCTAAATTATTAAATCTTTGTTCAGTGTGCTCCACATCAGGTGTCTTAACAGACCCCCAGGCTGCTTTTTCAGACACTTTCAGAAGACCTAAAGGTGGAGGGTAAAAGAAGAGTAGTTATGAGGAGATCTGAATTTTAGTTCTGAGTCTGCTTTTCTGTACACGCCGTCATAATGAAGTCATAACCTCTTGGACCTCAGCTTTCTCATCAACAAAATGGGAGGAGGTTGAACTAGATCAGTGTCTCTAAACCGGTGTTTCCTAGAACAAAATTAAAATACCTAAAACTAATTGCATGCATGAATCAACAGTTTAGATATTTTTAATGTGTTGGATATCCCCTAACCTAATTCTGAGATTAAATGTTTAGAAAATCTGTAATATCCCAAATCATGGAGTGCATGTTTTCAAAAGCTTGTTATTTGGTTGCTAATCAAGGGACTAAGTGAGAATAAGGAGACCTAGGTTTGCAGAAAATCACTGTGTAACCTCGAAGGTATTATTTTCACTCATTTCCTCTCAGTTTTCTCATCTGTCATCTATTCCATCAATATCTTGTGGGTCTCCTGAGAGCCCAATGAGGTTTGCACACATCTAAGCTCTCTTAGTCATATTCTTTTGATAACTGTGCACAAGAAGATTGCAAGGAAATGAATCTTCTAACTTTAACTTTTATTATGAAATATTATCAGGATGGTAAAATGAGGTTGAATCAATGTAAAAAGAGGACAGTGACAAAATTCACTTAACTGTCGTCTTGCCCTGAGCGGAGTCGGGTCTGGAGTGGCAGGTTGGTTTCATCTGTAGGGCCAATTCAAGTTGACTGAAGTTGCTGTTGAATGTGAGGAACTCTCAGGGAGCTCATTGTAAGAGGTAGGATCTGTCAGCCGTGACTGGCATGCAGCGTGAAGTGGCAAATAGCAGCGGGTGCCCCACATGGAGGCTGACTCGAACCTGCCATGTCCACCTTTTTGAGAGGATACATGCCCAGAGATGGAGTTGGATCCAATGGTTGTGATATTCTGTCTTTTTGTCTATTTCCTGTCTATATGTTTCTTCGGGGTGTTTGGAACGTCCTCAGGCCAAAATCGTGAAAAAGATGAACCCAACCAAAACTGGTATCTGTGAGAAACATGTATACCATGATGGAATTACATGTGGTTTAGATCTTCTTCCTTTTCCTATCCTAGAATTTCTTGCCCCCTCTTACTTATGTTTGAAACCTTTTTTCTGATCTCTCTCCTTTATGGTGCATTTCATATCCCAGCCTTTCCATGAAGCTCTTAGAGGAGATCATAGCTTCCCTTTCCATGGCAAGTAAGATGTCCCATGGCATCCTGCAGAGGAATATGCACACAGTAAATTGTCAATAAACTATAATTGGATCAACCAACAGATGAATCACTAGCTATACTATAGAAAATAAACAGCATATTATATATAACATACAAATACATGTTAACATTATAAGCAGTCTTATAATAGATGGTTAACATTGATTTTATTTTTAATTGAATGCATTTTTTAAAACAATTAGAGAAAAGTGAGTAAACAGAAGGACTGCATTGCTGTGCAAATGGCTTTATTTTTCCTGAATACTAAAAAAGCCCATAGTCTGCAAAAGAGAAAAATAACTTCACAAAGAGAGGTGAATGAGGACTTTCCCGAGCTTCATCAGGAAATGCTGATGTTCAGAGTTTGCTAGTTAGCCAATATACCCTTTAGAGATCAGGGCAGGAATCTCTCAGCACGGAAGTACGGATATCCAGAAAACTACAATTGTATAATCAGTTTTGTGCTAAAAAACTGAAGTCAGGAAAGCAAAAATACTTCAAATAGAAATGAGTCAGACAACAGATTTTGTTTTAAAACTCATTTTCTGATCTAACAAAATATTGCTGCATTGACTCAGACAGGACCTCTGGGGGAATAATCAAACAATGCTACAAAGACCAAATGTACTGTCTCTTCCCTTCTACTGAGTGAATTTAGCGTGGGCATCCTAATCTGTCCACTTTGCTTCTTTTTGGTTTCCTTTGTGTTTATGTTCAATTTCCTCCCCTAGAATATGATGATAATAACAAGTGCCACGTAGGATTGTTGAGAGACTTTGGTGATATAATGTGTGTTGATGTGCTTTGTAAACTAAGAATATAAAGTACTGTAAAACTGTATTGTATTATTATAACTTTTCTCATTTGAGTGTGGATTAAGCAGAATATCTTCACCTGGGAAAATGTAGACAAGATCAGGGAAAAGTGTGGTTATAATAGATAACCTAGTTAAGTGCGAATCAGGGGAAGAGAAAAACCTATAGTTCAGCAGTTTTCTTTTTTAACTTATACGAAGTTGATTGGTTTTTACAGCAGAGTTCCATCTATGAGAATTAGTATTAGTATTAGAATTAGTCCCATCTATTTATTAGTAAACAGAAGAAATATGGAATATCCCTCCTTTCCTTTCCCCTTACAAAAGACCTAGAGATTCATTTAACACTTTTTTTGAGCACTATGTGCAAGGAAGTGTTCTGGGTGCTAGGATACAGTGGTGAACAAGACAGCTAAGAATTCTATAGTCTTTTCAGTGGAGAAAGCCGGGGCGGAGGTGGGGAGGCGACAATAAACAAATTAATCAGTAAAATGCTATCAAATAATGTAAGTGCTGTGAAGAAACAAAGAGACATGATGGAGCGTGGCTGCAGTGGGGTTGGGGGTGGCCATGAAAATCTCCTACTGTGGGGAACATTGCTGGCTGATGGCATCATTGCTGTATCTGGAATTCACTGCCACATTCATGCTGAGATCATGCTTCCCAAGGGCTACTCACAGCCGGTGACTCAACATGGCAGGGATACTTAGGCCAGCTTATTGCTGTGGAATGCAAGACTCCTCCAGTGGTGACTCTGGCTTTAGGACTTGGCTTCAGCCTTGCCAATTCTCTATTAGATCTGCAGCACAGTCTAAGATGCTTCCTAGCCAACCCTCCCTCCTTTCCTCTCTCTTCACAGGGGTCAGACTTACACCACAGTGTGATGGCTCCCCCAGCCCTCTCACGGGCATGTCTCCTAGTACATCTCTTGCATGTCTAATATCTCTTGGTGCTTGCTTCTTGGAGGACTTCATCTAACTCTGGGGAGGAATTGGTAATTTCAATGTGTGTCAGACAATACCTGTTGGAGGAGGAGATAGTTGAGCTGAGATTTGGGGGAAGAGCATTTCAGGAAGACAGAACATCAAGTGCAAAGACCATAAGGCAAGAATATGCTTGGCATGTTCAAGAAACAGGGAGAAAGACAATGAGCTGGAATGTGGTAAGTGCGGGAAGGAGCATTAGAAGGGAAGTTCAGAGAGGGAAGTGGGGACCAATCCGTGTAGGATCTTATAGGTCATGCTGATGAAGTTGGGTTTTATGTTTAGTATGATAAGAAGCCACTGGAGCATTTTAAGCAGGCAAGTGAGATAGATGGTCTCAGAGAGAAGACACTTTCTGCAGCGGTACACTCTGCAAAAGTGTAGTCTTTTTGACTCGGAAAACAATGGATTCCCGCAGTGAGGTTTTCTCAGGCAGACTCTCCCTACATCTGCCTGTGCCTTAGCCACCACAGCCTCTTTTTTCTCTTCCTTCTTCTTCTGTCTGGGAAGAGAATAGAAGAAGGGTAAGTTTTGACATTGGTGACTGGGAGAGTTGAGAAAAGCCCACCACAATAACTTTACCCAAAGACTTTACATCTTTGATATTCCTCTTGTTGAGATTAAATTTGTGGGAACGATCTCAGATCGGTCAATCTGACTACTACTAGAACTTCTTTAATTCAACCTTTATAATTTCTCGTGGGTTCTGAGGTTTTGCTGAACAATCCCCCATCTCTCTTCATATTTGCCTACCGTGAGATTTTAGATCTTTGTCTTATAGACGCTGCCTGCACACAGTACTTTTTGATCCTCGTTTCGTTTGCCTAGCACAGGATTCCGGGTTGTCTATATCTCTTTTCCTGATACAAGGCATTCTTTTATGTGTACAAGATATTCTTTGTGATGTGTAACAAATGCAGTTGAATATCAGCCCCTTAATTCTGGATTGACAGTAAGCCCCACCCTTCAGAACATGCTTACATGTACAAACTCTAGTAATTACAATAATGGCAGACGCCCATACAGGACACCAATAGTATGACCTGTGGGGCGTGTCTGGAGAGTAAACCCTTATTGAGCTATTTTCTCATATTTCGGGGAAGTGATCACTCACTCTGAAGAATTATTTATTAAGTAGCTGTCATGGACCAACCTCTGACCTAGGTGACAGGATACAATGGTGATGACCTGCATATACACAGTCCCTACTCACGATCCTTAGTGATTGGTAGAACGGAAAAAGTGTGGAATTAAAGAAGGAATGAGAATGCCTGGGCTTGAGGTCTGGATCCAGAACTTTATAGCCATAGTGCCTTGGGCAAATCCCTGACTCTTTTTTGTTCTAAGGCTCCTCATCGGTTAAGCGGGGCTACTAATAACTTCCCTACTGCCAGTAGGGTGGTTGTAAGGGTCTCATGAGGTAATAAGACATTATAGCTGTGTAGCACATTAGATTGCTTTTTGTTTTATATTGCTTTTAAATAAACTTAATTTTTTTGGAACAGTTTGAGATTTATAGAAAAACAGAAGATAATACAGAGGGTTCCCATATAGTTCCGCACACAGCTTCACCTATAATTAACATTGTACATTAGTATGGTAAATTTGTTACAATTAATGAACCAGTATTAACGGATTATTATTAACTAAAGTTTATTCATATTTTCTTAGGTTTTACCTAATGTCACTTTTATGCTCAAGAATTTCGTCCAGAATGTCACATTACATTTAGTTGTCATGTCTCCATAGGCTCCTCTTGGCTGTGAACATTTCTCAGACTTTCCGTGTCTTTTTTATAACCTTGCGAGTGTTGAGGAGTACTGATCAAATAGATACATTATAGGATGCCCCTCTATTGGAATTTTTCTTTTGCTTTTCTCATGATTAGACTGTGGTAATGGACTTTTTTGGAGGAAGATCACAGACATAAAATGACATTTTTATCACTTCATATTCAGGCTACATACTGTCATCATGATTTATGACTGTTGATATTGTCCTTGTTGACTGAGGTAGTGTTTGCCAGGTCTCTCCACTATAAAGGTATCTCCCTCCCTGCCCACTTTTGTACCGTTCTCTTGGAAGGAAGTCACTATAGGCAGCCCACACTTAAAATGTGGGGAGTTCTGTTCCACTTTATTGAGGGCAGAGTATTTACATAAGGAATTTGGAATTTTTCTGCATGGGAGATTTGTCTCTTCTCCCTATCTATTTATCTATTCAGTCATTTATTTATGTCAGTATGGACTCATGGATATTTATTTTATACGTTGGATTATAATCCAATACTTCTTTATTTTGCTGCTCAAATTGTTTCAGCTTTGGTCATTGGTTGGCTGTTGTGTTCCTTTGGCATATCCCAGTCATTGTGGGTTTCTTTCTTTCTTTTTTTTTTTTTTTTTTTAGCACTTCCTTACTTTATGACACTATGAGACGTTCCCACTTATCTTGTATATTTCCTGCCTCAGTCCCAGAATTTGTCATTTCTTCAATGAGCCCTGGTTCCTTTTATTGGAGAATGGTAATAAAAAACAAGATCTGTACCAGTTTTTTACCCATTCACTTTTTAAAGGACATTTTGGTTGCTTCCAGCTTTTGCAGATTACGAACGAAGCTACTGTAAATACTCAACGTGTAGGTTTTGTGTGGCACTTAAGCGTTTGCGGCATTTTTAAATTCATTTTTTCATTTTGATTTTCAAAACATTTGAGGGTAGAGTAAATGAAGTAACATCTTACCTGTGTTACACTTGGAAAAGACTCAGAAAAGATGAAGTTCTTGCCTCAGTTTGTACAATTGGAAAAGAGCAGAGCTGAGACTTGAAGGTACGTCTTCTAACCCTAAATCTGTGTTCCTCCCCTCATAATTCATGCATTATCTAGCCTCAGTAAATTGAGAAAATAATTGAAAACTCTGATATACTATCCAAATGTTAGTTATTTTATTAAACCAGAGCTTCTTGTTTTTCTTGTTTATCTTTGTCACTACGCTCATCCCCAAACACAAAGTAAAGATAGTGAAAGTGTAATCTGCCATAATATAAATGAAAATGGAAATAAAGAGGTCACTCCTATTCTTTGCTACTTCTCATTTTATTGCTTTGTCTGGAGAATGCTGCTAAGGCACTTTTTCATTTTTTATAATTACCGTTTATTACTCTTTGCCATTGCTTTCAATCATTTTGAATAATGTATAAAATGTATTTAAAATTAATAATCATAGTAATATGTAGCAACTGAATGTTCACCATCTACTAGACACAGGGCTAAGGAATTCACTTGTTTCATTTATTCTTCACACCCTCCCAGGTAGCTTCTATTATCACTCCCATTTTATAGATGAGGAAACTGAGGTTCTGGGAAAATTATATAACTTACCCACAGACCTGCAGTTAATAAGAGAGAGGTATGGAGATCAGGATCTGTTGAAGTATTCTTTTTTTCCTCACCTTATTAATGATTTCCAGAGATGCATCACCTTCAAAAGCACAGTAGTCATTTTGAATACATAAACTTGAGACTGAGGGCTTGGGAGAAGGAATGCTAAAGTGAGGCTATGGCTATGCCACCAGACATAGAGCGGCAAACCAGACAAGTGTATCCTGTAAACACAGTTACTAAACAAAAGAAGTTGAACCTAACGAAAGAGGAAATAGTATTTCTCCCTGGCGACGCCATCTAATAAGAACAGCTGCTCCTCTGGGGCAGTGGCCCATTATGTTGAAGTGATAATAGTGCAATCAGCTCTTTCTTCATTTTCTCATGTTAACCCAGGGGTAAAATGGCACACTGAGCAAATATACTAAATTACATTAAACGTAGTGTTCAATTTGAAATCTTAGCTACTGGCTGCAGAGAGATGAGCAGGTTCTAGCAAGATTTTTGTTCATATTCTACCCCCACCCTCATGAAAACCCTCAGCCACAGCAATGATTGTTTTCATCAGAAGCAACACAATTTTCTGCAGGCAACTCTGAGTTGGCTCTGTGATGTTTCCAGAGAGAACTCTTGGCATGATTTAGCAGAGTGAATCTTATGCAGTAACCAATAAATACGTCTTGGGAAGAATATTTGCACAGTGATGGGCACGAGGATGATGGCTATCTATACCAGAAGGTTGTTTTCCTCTGGGATCCTGATCTAGTCGGCATCACTGGCATTATGGAGGCAGTGCTAGTCAGGAAGACAGAAGAGGGATCCCAGCAATTTGGTACCCCATTACCTGCAGAAACTCAGCTGGCTTTCAGTTCAGTGGTAATCTGTGAGCCCCAGAATTTGCCGTGTTTCTAACATGTGGCTCTGTTGATAAAGCCAAATTGGAGAGACTGAGGTCTTGGGACTATTAAGGTCACATTCAGAAATTTGACAAATTTTTACTAAGGACTCACCATGTGTCAGGCACTGTACTAGGTTCTGAGTTCATGAGGATAAATAAGAAATAATTTACAACCTCAGGGAAATTGTAGTATGGGATTGAGACAGACAAATATACAATGATATATGAAGTAGTACAAGGGGTTAAAAACAAAGAGTGTCAAGTCAATGTGGTGAAACATTATTTTATTATGATCTTCCAGCTATAGCAAACTAAAATTGACAGGGGTGTATATATGTATGTGTGTATGGTGGCAGAGAGGATGGTATCCATTCCCACGTGGATAGAAGCCTTTGAGTCTGCCCTTCCCTTTGTCAAGGATTTGATTAAAAAACTTTTGTTTTTCAAGACTACAAATGAAAATTGGCAAACACAGAATGGAACTGTCCCAAACAAAAGAGGTTTAGCTTCTCCTAGAGGGGGTCAATAGGGCAATGAAGCCCTGTGTGTCCAAACTGTGCCACTGTCTTTCCTTACAGCACCTGGAGAAGTGATGGGCTCTCTGCTGGGGGTGTGGACTGGGTGGGGGTGGGAGGTGTCTAATGAACACTACAAGATACACCCACATTTAACACTGGTCCGTCTTCAAGTAAATCAGGCCGTCATGGACAATGAGCAACATAGTGGCAGCTATAATGGACTGAAGACTTGAGATTTCTCCTCTATTTTTCTGGTAACATGTAAGTCCCCTCCCCCTTCCCACCACCCCAATAAATATATGATGCCAGAGAGATATTCCAAAGTGTGACAATTTTTAATTTTTCGCTACCCTGGCATTTGAGGGTTTGAATTAAATTTAAATTTTTAAATTTAAATATGATTTAATTTAGAAGTAAATATTAAGCTGGGAAAGTAAGCATGTAATGTTTTAAAAAAACAAACTCTTCATTTTGGAATGATTTTAGACTTGCTGAAAAGTTGCAAGGATAATCCAGAGAGTTCCCATAATCTCTCACCTAAATTTCTATCACCTGTTTAAGTTTCACCTGATGTTATCACCTTATGTTATCTTGGCACATTTGTCAAAACTAAGAAACCAAAGGTGGTACATTACTATTAACTAACCTCTAGACTTTATTAGGATTTCACCAATTTTTCCATTAATGTCCTTTTCTTGTTTCAGGAACCAATCCAGGATACCACATTTAGTTGTCATGTCTCCTTAGTTTCCTCTGGTCTGTGACAGTTTCTCAGTCTGTCTTTATTTTTCATGAACTTGACCATTTTGAGGAGTACTGGTCAGGTATTTTGTAGAATATCTCTCAAATTGGGTTTTTCTGATCTTTTTCTCAGGATTAGACTGGGGTTACAGGTTTTTGGAAAGAATCCCACGGAGGAAAGCGCTGTTCTTATCACATCATATCAGATGTGCACGACATCGGTGATATTAACCTTGTCCCTTTGTTAGGAAGTGTCTGCCTTGGGGCTGGCTTAGTGGCATAGTGGTTAAGTTTGCATGCTCAGCTTCGGCAGCCCCGGCTTAGCAGTTTCGAATCCCGGGTGAGGACCGACGCACCGCTTGTCAAGCCATGCTGTGGCAGCGTCCCATATAAAGCAGAGGAAGATGGGCACGGATGTTAGTCCAGGGCCAATCTCCCTCAGCAAAAAGAGGAGGATTGGCAACAGATGTTAGGTCAGGGCTAATCTTCCTCACAAAAAAGAAAAAAAGAAGTGTTTGACAGATTTCTCCACTATAAAGTTACTATTTTCCCCTTTCACCTACATTCGCTAAATCCAGCCCACACTGAAAAGGTGGGGTAGATTAAGCTCTGCCATCTGGAGGGGCTATTTCTACATATATTTGGAATTCTTCTGTACGGAAGATTTGTCTCTTCTCTCCCATTTGTTGATTTAATCAATCATTTATTTATATCGGTATGAACTCATGTGTTCTGACGTGAATATTTGTGTCCCTCCAAAATTCATATGTTGAAATCCTAACCCCCAAAGATGATAGTATTAAGAAGTGAGGCCTTCGGGAACCTTTGGGATTCACGAGTGTTTCACCCCATGAATGGGATTAGTGCCATACAAAAGCTCCAGAGAGATCTCTAGCCCTGCTGCCATGTAACAACACAGTGAGAAGCATGGCTATGAACTAGAAAGAGGGCCGTGTGACCATGCTGGTGCCTTGATCTTAGACTTCTAGACTCCAGACTATGAGAAATAATTTGTTTATAAGCTATGCAGTCTGTGGTATTTTGCTACAGCAACCTGGAATATCATATACATTTAGTTTGGATCTTGTGTTTTGATCCAATACTCTGTTATTGATTTTATTGCATAAATTGTTCCAGCTTTGATCATTGAGTTCCATTAGTTTAGCTCTGTATCCTTTTGAGATGCCCCATTGCTTTATTTTCTGAGTACCTATCTTCCTGGTACTACCAAACATGCCAGGCCTAACTTTTATTTTCCCTGCCATAACTTTAGAATCAGCCATTTCTCCAAGGAGCCCTGGTTCCTTTTATTGGAGGATGGTATTTTGAAACCAAGGTCTGGGCACTGGGGGTATTATTACTACTGGGGTGACATTGCTTCTCCCTCTCAGCAGAGAGAGCTAGCTAACACGTATATGTATATATACTCACCCATGCATTCACACTTATCTGTAATTGTTTCTGTATCTATCCATTTGTATATGCACATTCAGTTAAAAATGAATTCATACTGATGTCTCTAATCCAGTCCCACAAGGTTATTTTATTCTTCTATTCTTACTTATCTATAACTTTTCTCTCCGATGGTGAGAAATCTGGAACCTACCATCCACCCTCCATTTACATATTTGTTCAACCCTAGTATACATGTAAACAGTTTCAGAATTATTAATCTGTACCCCCATGATGGCCAGCCCTGGTGATCTAATAGTTAAGATTCAGCACTCTCATTGCTGTGGCCTGGGTTCATTTCCTAATCTGGGTACCATACCTGCCATCTGTTGGTTGTCATACTGTGGCGGCTGCATGTTGCCGTGATGCTGAAAGCTATCACTGGTATTTCAAAAGCCAGCAGGGTCACCCAGAATGAACAAGTTTCAGAGGAGCTTCCAGATGAAGACAGTCTAGAAAGAAAGACCTGGCTACCCACTTCCAAAAAAATTGGCCATGAAAACCCTATGAATAGCAGCCAAGCATTGTCTGATATAGTGCTGGAAGGTGAGAGGATGGCCCAAAAAGACTGCGCAGGGTTCCACTCTGCTGGACACAGGGTTGCTAGGAGTTGGAATCGACTTAATGGCACTAACAACAACTAACCCCCATGATAAACAACTTTACCAACTAGAGTATAGTGTTTGTGGACAGTCCCTTTTTTTTTTTTACCCGTATACTTTCCAATCTAAACACAATTTTCCAAAGTTATTTACATCATCTCCTTTTCTCCCTCCTCCCTGTAGTGTAGTTATATCATACATTTTTTCACAGTCTGCATTTAATCTTGTGATCCTCTGACTTTCTGGTTATTTTTTATTTTGTAGTTTGCATGCATTAACGTTCACTCTTTGTGATATAAAGTTCTGTGAATCTTGACAAATGCATGGAGTCATATGTCCACTGCTCCAGTACTGTATGTAACAGTTCCATCACCCTAAATAATTTAAAATTGTATGCAATTTAATGTAGAACAAATTGATCAGATCTTCCTGAGGCAGATAGTGTATGTTCGCTGAATGTATACCCATCCAATCTCTCCCTATCTCATTTCCTCTTTTTACTCAACCGCCCTTGCCGCTCCTGCCTCCATCAGTCCCTAGCAGTCGTTGATCTGTTTTCCACCCCTATAGTCTTGCCTTTTATAGGATGTTGTAGGAATGGAATTATACAACATGCAGCCTTTCGGGTCTGGCTTCTTTCACTTAGCAAAATGCCTTTAAGATGCATCTGTGTTGTTGAATGAATCAATGATCAATGTAATGGCAGCCCTAATGGATGGAAGTCTTGAGATCTTTCGTCTTGTTTTCTGGTACCGTATATGTCTACCCCATCCCTATCCAACACTTCAATAAATATATGACTCTAGGGAGGGACTCCAAAATGTGACTGATCTTTACATTTTTACTACCCTGGCAAATGAGGGTTTTAAGCCATATCTAAAATTATCTTGATAGAAGAATAATACAATCATTTAATATTTTATGCAACTTAATGCAGAACAAATTTATCAGATTTTCCTGAGGCAGATATTGTATGTTGGGTCTCTCTATACCCTCCCTCTATACCCTCATCCTTCTCTATCCCAATTCTTCTTCTTTACAACAGTAGAGGCTGGATACCATATCTATATCTATCTATATCTATATCTATATCTATATCTATATCTATATCTATATCAGTAATACAGTTCTTTCCCTTTGGTTATTTACACATCTCTCTTCATGTTTTTTTCTCTCTGGAATATGGACATGCTGATGTAGATGCTGGCTTATGGTTTAACAGCCATTTTAAGACAATGAAAACAAAAGGAGCCTGGTTCCCTTATGGCATAGTTGTGCTGTGGACAACTTATTCCCATTCTTTTATTGCATGAGATAAATAATCTCTTATGCATTTAAGCTGCTATGGTCATGTTTTCTGTTGCTCATAGCCAAACACAATCCTAACTAATACATACTGCAACAGTATATATGAAGTACACTTGGACATTACAGAAACGAATAAAGATGACTGGCAATTCAGTAAAATAATTAATTATTTCTATTTAATTAACAATTTTGAGCCCTTATTAGATGAAAAATACTGTGCCAAACCTTTCTGTAGATACAAAGATGACTTAAAAGTACTTTCTGCCATAAAGAAGTTTATGATATGAGATAGTCAGTGCAGGGTGTATTCAAGACGGCTCTGGAATTGGAGTTGAGATCTGGGTTCAAAATATGCCTTTCAATTAGCCATGGACCACACCTTACTTATTCATTTATTGCTATTGTTTATTAACTAATTATTGATTATGTATCAGTCATTCTGGGCTGAGATCTTTACATAATACAGTTGATCTTCACAACTATAAGAAGTAAGACTTAACATTTTCCCCCATTTCGCAGGCAACTGAGGCTCAGAGCAATAAAATGAGCATTCAAAGTCACACAGTTAGTAAATGGCAAAGTTGGAATTCAGATCTAGGGCTGTCCAACCCCAACATTTTCGAGTCTCAATGTCCTTATCTATAAAGTGGCTATTGCTCTATCAGGCCTTCCTGCCTCAGAGAGTTTTTGTCAGGGCTGAAAAGAGAATGAAATTAGGGGTTGGAATTACTTTTTCTTTTTTTTAGCTATAAAGTGTTGCAGAATTATAAGGTGTCACTCTCATATCATGCCACTAAAAATACATTTCAATGAATAGTGGGGATAAAGAGATATGTATATGACCAATCAGCTCTAAGTCAAGTTGGACTGTGATACATGGAACAAAGCAAAGAGGAAAAGAAGGAGAAATTAATTCCAAAGTTGGGGATCTGGGAAGACTTTATGGAGGTGATGGGGATTCAATTGCATCTCCAAAGATGATTAAGACTTTGAGCATCTGTGAAGACCGTACAGTGAGCATCAGGTGCTTTCGGGCATTATCTCATCTCCAGCTACAACAGAGTCATCAATGACAGGGGTCACATCGCATTCCTCTTTTCAGTGCTCACTGTACACAGCACAGGCCTTGGGCATACCGTGTGCTGATGGTGTTTTAGTCAAATTACTTTGATAAGGTGCACTTTTGTTTGTCAAGATTTCTTAGTTTCTTAGGGACAAATTGATAATAATTTACTTTCTAACTTCTTACTTAAAAACTCCTTAAGGATCTTTCCTAGAATCTCAAGAATCAAATTCCAATTCTGACAGTTCAAATGCAAGGATTTAAGAGACATTTTGTCAAGTGCTGTGTTTAGCCCAGAACAAAATGTGTAGAAATGTCATCAACAAAGTAAAAAATAATTGTCAAGTTTAGACATTTGCATTGTATCTGTGTTATGTTAGGCCTAGGACTTTCATGTAGAGGGCATCAAAATACATGGAGAGAATGGGGAAAATCCATAGAAAGGAATGGTTCAATTCATTCATCCATCCATTTTGCAAAAATTTATTGAGTGTCTACTATGTGTCATGCACTGTTATAGGCAATAGGGACACAGCAGTAAACAGAGCAAAGTCTTGATGGTTGGATATATTATTAGCAAATAGCTGGATATTTTTCTCTTACTCCTTCTCCCTCTCCCCTACCTCACAAAGGCTCTTTGCAAATAGCACTTAGTGCCCCTATACAGTTAGCTGTTTTGAGAGTAAGGATCATGATTCTTTATATCCCATTATCTCATCAAGCCCACGATAGCACAGAGTATTTCTTTGTGTTTGTGTGTGTGTGTGTGTGTGTGAGAGAGAGAATGAGCGAGTAAGGTAGGGGCAGTGGGGAAGAAGTATGGAGAGGTGAAAAGAAAATGACCTCTGGAGTCAGACTGAAAGGAATACTGGATTCAAACCTACATTTAATGATATTCACTTGACAAATTTTTATTGAGTTGCTACTGTGTTAGGTACAGAAGTCACAATTGTGACTTCTATAAGACAGACTTGGCCCTTCTCTCACCCAGCTCATACTCCATTGAGCAGAGACAGAGAATTAAATGAGTATGTTAGCTCTGGCCCTCTGAGAAATAGGCATCAAGAGATTTATTGGAGAACATGCCTATAAAAAAAATGGAAACGGAACTGGGGGAGGCTGGGAGAGCATGGTAGAGCCATCAGAACACAATACATGTCTGACACCTGCAGGGGAGAGAAGGGAGTAAGGAATATGTGTAGGAAAAATCTACTGTGCTATTCTCATAAGGTTTTGGCAAAGCTAATGAGAGTCTTCCAGCCAAGTCAGCAATCAGAGGAGTCGTACCATCTAAGAATGGACCTGTCTTAGTATTCCTCTGCACTCAGTCGCGGGCCGGGAGTAGCTGGTGGGAAGTATGGCTTCAGTGCTGGGGTCATTGAATTATGCACCGCTCAGTCAGAGATCCAAGTGGTGAATTTTCATGGCTGCCACAACAAAATGTGTTGAGCATCATGATAGGGAAAGCACAGGGTGCTATGGGAACATAAGGCACGAGAGGCCACAGGCTTCCCTGAGGAAGTGGCATCTTGGGGCAGTAAATCAAATTTATCCAGGAGACAGGAGAAGAGAAAAAGGAGAAAGCATTTCAGGCAGAAAGAGTGACATGAGAGAGACAGAGAGCGAGAGAGAGAACATGGAATTGCTGAAAGAAATAAAAAGAATTCATTCTGACTTGAACATAGGGTGCAAGGGCAGTGGAGATGAGAGAGAAAGGAGGGAGGAGTTGGGAGAAATGAAGCTGGAAAGGTTGTCAGCGGTTAAATCTTAGCATTGTGAGACATATAAGCACTTTAAGTTTTATATCAAGGGCAACGGGAAGTTGTTGAAGTGTTTTAAGCACGAGTGGGGTTAGTGAGGGAGAGTGGGTGTTGGGTAACATGATCATATTTGCACTTTCAAAATATCGCTCTGGTGGCTACGTGAAGAGTATATTGGTTGAGAGTAAAACTGGAAGCCTGCAGACAAGTGAGGAGGCTCTTAGAGTAATTCAGTTGAAACATGACAGTTGCTGAGACTATGGCACATTTATGGTCATTTGAGCCATAATTAGGGATAAAATGGCAGATTGCTATTTTAATGAATGTGGTAGACAAAGTAGAGGGAGGAAACTAGGAGAACACTCAGGTTTCAGTCTTATTAGCCATGTGACATAGAAGGATTACTTAAACTCTTTGGACTTTTGTTTCCTGGTCCGAAAAATGAAGGCAGTGACTCCTACTTCATAGGGTTGTTTTGAGGTTAAATTAGATAATGTAAATAAAGAATCTAACACAGAGCTTAGCTTATACATGGTAATTCCCTCCTGACTTCCCCTTATGCAGCAAGGATTTAAGGTGCATTCCTATTGGAGCATCAAGTTAACTGTAGAGAAAGTTAAGTTTTCTCTGTCTCCGTATGATTTATCTTTTCTGTTTGCCTGCCCTCCTCTCTTTTAGATTATTACATTCATGTGAATAAACACAAATTGAACTCAAGGATCTTAATTCAGTAAATCATTTTACTAATCTCCCTGATGGGGAATTTCTACACCCATAGAATGAAAGATTCCAAATAAGTTGTGACCAGTCTATAACCACTACCCAGATAGGCAAATCATTTTCTCTGGTGTGTGTGTGTCCTTCTCTCTCTGCCTCTCTCTCTCTTTTTCAGTCTTAAGAGAAGAAAGTCTGGGAGTTGATTCGTTCTAGGAGACTCTTCTCTACTGTTCCTTGCTACATGAATCTCTGGAGCTGCCTTTCCATCTCCCTCTTGAGCCTGGTTCTGCAGCCTCTGTAAAGTCCCCCTTTCCCCTGAGGACAGCCCACATCTGCTTCAGGTAGCCCAAGTCAGTTTCTCTTGTCTGCACTCAGAGCCCTTGGTACCCACCTCCCCAGGCTTGCTCTTCAGTCATCTCAAGATACGGAGCCTCTTCCGTTGGGGCGGAGAGTCAAACACACTTATCACGGCTGGTGCAGTGTCTTGTATCACAGTGGTGGACCCCGTTTAGGATGGTATTCCCGGGGACTTTCAAGCTGATCTCAGAATGTCCGAAACCCTGAGTCCCGGACCTGAGGTTACTAAAATAAGACCATGTTATGTCACATTTTATTGTGCATAAGAAACACTATAGAAGCTTGTTAAACTACAGATGCCTGAGCCCCATTCCAGGTATTCTGACTCAGCATCTCCTGGGGTGGGTCTAAGGAATCTACATTTTAGAAAGGACTTCACTCTAGATTTTTGCTTCTAAAGTGTGGACTTCAGACCAGCAACATCTGTATCACCTGGAAGCTGTTAAAAATGCAGAATCTGAAGCCCCACCCCAGACCTCCTGAATCAATCTGAATTTTAAACAACATTCCCAAGTGATTTGTTGCACATTAAAAGTTTCAGAAGTACTGTTCTAGATCAGTGATTCCCAACTGGGGGAGATTTCCCTCCACCTCTTCCTCCCCCTATACACCCAGGGCAGGATTTATTTGGAGATATTTTTCATTGTCATATCTGGGAAGGTGCTACTGCCACCTAAGTAGGTAGAAGCCAGGGATGCTGCCAAGCATCCTACAGTGCCCAAGACAGCCCCCCACAAAAAGAACTATCAGACCCAAAATGTCAATAGTACCAATATTGAGAAACCCTGGGCCAGATGACTGTAATGGAGGTGGTAGACGAGTCTGGGAAGCCAACCATCGTCAAAGGCTTAGAAGCAGCAGCTACTAGTTTGGAAGAGAATCTGAAGGCTCCGCTCAGGCTCTACTTTCTCAAACTAGAGTTAAGAGAGTGGGCTCTAGGTTCCAAATGCTGGATTTGAATCCCAGCTCTGCTACTCAGATGCTATCTAATCTTAAGCAACAGTGGAAATAAAGACCAAATGAGAACTAGCAAAGCCTATTTATGCCAAACCTACTATTGCAAGGGGGTCAGGGGCCAGCCGTCATCACTTGTGTTTTCACAGAGAAAGTCAGGCAGAAGAGTGGGAAAGCTGTGTGGTAGGAACAAGGGAAGTTTTCAAGTGTGCCTTGATTGGAGGCGGTTGGCTAATTAGAAGTGGGCAGTCTACGTGATGCATTAGGGGAGCATATTTGGCTTTCTTTGATTGTTCCTAAGCTAGAAGTGGGGACGACATTTAGGGAGGCTGTCAGACATTAGTTAAGTCTTGGCCATTTAGGGGTGATTGTTACAGAAGTTGTTTACCTACCTGGATTGTTACTAAAGACAGCAACTAGACTTCTTATAAGTCTGACTCACAGCGGGCTGGCTTCCTGGGCTGTTTATTACAGGTAAAAGGGTTGGTTTCCTGAGAAGGTTGCTATAGTTTGTGGGTCAGAGTTCTGTTTTTACATATGGCCCTGCCATTGTCCGTTTGTATATTCAGTCTCTTACAACTTTTAAATTTCTTTGGAACTTAGTGTTTCCTAATCTACATAGTGATCATAACATTAGGGTTATTTCATCTAGGCAAGATGAAATGAGTTAACTCGTGTAGAGCTCTTAGACTCTCACTACCAGGGAATGAGGGCTGAGTAAATATTTACCACCATCCTCCTCTACTGCTGTCTCCAGCAGCTGTGATCCCAAGCAGCTACACCAAAGGGTCTGGACATCTCCAAGAGCACAGATAAGCTCAGAGTTTAGGGGAAGCGGCTGCCGGCAATGGGTGGTCATGACTCGTTTCAGTATTTTCAGTGACACAGAGGGACATTACAAGGATATGAGAGTTAATGTTAACAGAGATCAAGAACTTCAGTCAGACCAAAAAAAAAGCCCATCCTAGTTTTAATTACTTACAGCTGTATGACCTCAGGCACATAACAGCCAATCTAGGCCTCTTTAACAAAGTGGAGATGATATTAGCAGCTTTTGGTGAAGGCTAAATAATGCATATAGAGCACCCCACACAGTACCTGGCAGAGAACAAACGCTCTGTGAAAGTTAACGTTATAATTGGTATTATCGTTGACTCAGCCAGGAGCCAAAGCTACTCTTTCTCTGGGAACAGAGCCCTCCCATAAAGTAGAAAGGTCTGTCCTCTGGGGTTAATTGTAGCTCTAGACCAGCTTCTTTGATATTTGCAATTCATATGCGCTAGGCATAGCCAGGGTGTTTATCATTGAACAGAATCTTTGTGACAAGCCTAGAGGTATGCATTTTAACTTTTCCCAGGTGATTCTTATACACACTAGGGTTCTGAAAACCAGCCCTACAATCTCCTAGTGTTCCTCTCTGGGTCCCTGGTGTTTCTCTGAAGCAATCCCCAGTCCTCCTCATACCTGCTGTAGGTTGCCAGGAAACTCAGAGCACCTTTCTCCCTTTATAATCAGGATGCAGCGACTGGGAGATCCCAATCAAGAACTTCTGAGCTGGAGATCGGTGTTTTCTCTCCTGGTTTGGGGGTAAGTAATGGCCCATACTGTTCTGGGCTCTCTGATACAGAGGTCTTGCAAAGATAGCCCACCCAGCTTTGGGCAGGCTGCTGAAGGGAATATTGAAGGTCTCTAGGAGCAGACTGAATCTTCAGTAAGAAGCCTTGTTAAATGAAGACAATTTCAGAAATTTTTATATCTGTGTGTCCTTCGGATTTGGAGAGTTAGGTCTAGAGCAGAAGGTCAACTGTTACCAATGAGGACAGAGGTGACTGCAGCCAATGGCTTGCCTTGGACTTCACTGGGAGAGTGAGGTATTCAGAGATATGTCTGAGTCTGACCTCCTTGGACTCAGGAGAAATATGTCAGCTTTGCTCCAGGGACGCAGGCAGCATGGGTGAACCTGGACCCAAGGGAGCAGGTATCTAGAGCATAGCATTAGCTTGGGCCTATTTCTATTGGTTTCTGGCACTCAAGGCTTTTAACAGGGTCTGCTGAGTCTTCCATCCTTGTTTTAACAGTCAGGAGTCTTGGGGGAGTTGGAATTGTCTTACCTCGTGCTGGTACATGCTGAAGTTTTGATTGATTAAGGACATCTGGTGTAAGTTTGGGGAGGTTGGGAAGAGAGATGCAAGCTTGGATGATCCAAGGGCTTGACTTTGTGTCTTTTATGGCACCTTCCTTCAGGTAGATGCCTGAAAACTTATTAACTGAGTATTGAAAACCCAACTGTATCTCTAGGTCATTCAGACAGAACATGGTACGTTTCCATCAGGTCTCACTAGCAAGAGGATCATGCATTCCATTGGAGCTTAGACTCAGCCTAAAGCTTATAGTCCACAGAGGACTGAGGAAGAGGGAGGTATTAACTTGGGGCATTATAGATGCGGTAAGTTCAGATGGTTGCATTTCAATTGTGAGCAGAAACTAACTGATGCGAAACAGAAAACAAGAAGACTTGTGTAGTATCCAACACTGTGACTTCAGATTTTTCCTTAAGGGAGATGATCCTTACCTAATTCCCCTACATATTGAAGCCCTTGAATTTATAAGATGCCCGTTTATTTTGGCTGTGATAGAGGGAAAGAATTGCCAAGGAGCTTGGTCTGGGATCTCTGAGTGAAAAGGTATCCCGTGTTCAGGTGCAGAGGAAAGGACTCATCCAGCTTTTGATTATATGAAGGAAATTAGATTCTTGATCTCTCCATGGAAATTAGTTTCATTTTTGAACCAATAAATAGTTGAAGCAAATGGGCTAGTCTTCTGTGTTGGCAGAAGGCCTGGCCATCTCTGTGGCATAGCCTGAGGGAGTTGGGACTAAGGCATTGGAGAATGTTCAAGGGAGACCTAGGCGAGAGGAACAGAGAGAGGGACATAGCCCTGGAGCCAGCAGTTTCTACAGGACAAAGAGGCTGAGGTAGATGAAAAAGAAATAGGCAAGGACGAGTTAAACAGTGTCTGAGAAGGAAGGACATGACAAGAGAGGGGGAATGTCCTAAGGATGGATACTCAGGAGGTAGCAGTTCATACACTCACAGAGAAGATTATTCAGAAAACTGTAAAGCGAGCTGACAGAGGGGCAAAGACTGTGACCTGATTGTAGGATGTAATGTGAATTGGAAATATTCTCACAAGTTTGTATGATCCTGTGGGTTTATGAACGTTGGAGAGACAATATTGTTGTGTCTGTGTTACAAGAAGGACCACGCTATGGCCGGCAATTGGGCACGAGTGACTGATGGAAATAAACGTTATTTGTGGCTCACTCTCCAGTCTCTATTCTCATGAAGGAAAGGGAAAAAGCCTAAGATATTTCTCCCCACTCTTTAGCTATGGGAGAGAGAAGAAGGGGTCTTGCTCTTTTGCATCTGTCTGTGAGAAAGAGTGACTGCTAATGAATGAATAAAAAGGTGAATTTGCTGCTGTAAACTTCACTACCTGCAAACCTCCACCCTGAAGAGGTATATGTACATGGGCTGTTCAGCAGAAGCTGTTTGCAAAAGTGGGCGAAAGACAGTTTGGTGGTTACAATGCTGTGGGGGAAATTTTAGAAGCAGGTTACCAGATATTGTCCACACTGTTGTTTCCAAAAAGGTTTTTTTCTGTAGGAAACACATCCTTATTAGCACACAGGTTTCTTCAAGGAAACTTTATTCATAAGTTCCCGGAGTTCCCTCACCCTGACTTGATGGAGCACATTAAAATACCTGTTCTCTCCAGCTTCTGATGAGTGGGCAAGGGATGGCTTTGCTTGGGGAATTAATCACTGAGGTAATTGCTGCCTCTGGGGAGTGGGAATCCATAGTGTGGCGGAGTCAGAGGACACTTAAATTTTTGTTGTACTTGTTAATGGTACGTTTGAAGTTTAGGCTATACACCTATATCATTAGATAACCATATGATTTTGTGAATGCTAAAAGATGAAGCCCCCTAAGAACCTAGATGCAGGCTTGGGGAAGATAACTGTGGACATGTCTGCTCCCTGAGCCCTGGAAAGGTTTATTTAAGTGAACGCATTCTCATAAAATGACAAAGTCAAAGACACATGAAGAGTTACCCTACATTAATAACTACTAAATTAAGCCAGGGAGCATTGAACTGATGGGTAGTCACCCCTCAGTCAAGTGGCTTCCTTTTTTTTTTCCTTCCTTCAGGAAAAGAGGAAATAGCGTAATAAGACTGAAAGGTTATTTGCAAAGATCAAGATAAGACAAGTTTTCATTTGCAACTCAACTCCTTTTATGAGTGTGCTGGATAAAGCCAACGAACAAATTAGTTTAATGCTTCACTGGTGAAGATAACAGCAAAGGCTGTGATCTTTTCTGTCCTTGTGATGTGCCAGAAACAAGCAAGCAGTTTGCCTCTCAGAAATTGTGCCCAGAAATAAAACTAAAGCTAGAGAGATTACACAGTATTAAAGACTGCAGATTCTCGAGTTAAAATTAGGGTGATTCTATTTAGGAAATAAATTTAAGGGTTAAGCTGAGATTGAATGAAGTTGAAAGACTGGTGTCAACTTTTCTTTGACTTTTTTTGTTTTTTGAAATTTGCTTCAAGTAGCACTTTCTGTCATGCTTAAAACATGCACATGGGAATTTGACTAAAATGCCTTAAAAAACATACGTACTTTTTAATCAAAATTCTTATAGAAAGCCCCAACTAGGTAACTTTTCAGCTATTTTTCTTGTGTCTATGCATGAAGAGATATAGCATGCAGAGGCTGCACATTCACTTACTTCTAGTAAGAGCTTATCCAAGTTTCAGCTACAGGATCTCTGAGGAACAAACCAGGCTGGCAAGGGCATGGCTTATAAAATGATCTTTATTAAGTGACGGCAAAGAATGAAGTTATTTATCTCATATTGGAATTATTGTCTTCTAAGCAGGATGCAAGACTTATGATCAACATTTAAGGGTGCTTTCATTTAGTGTAATGTTTCCATTTTAAGGATTTCATGACATAAATAAAGAAAAAAGTGGAGACAGTGTGGAGAGAAACGGCACAGAAGTTAGATCCTCTGGGTGTGGATTCCAGATTTGCCATTTACTTACTGTTGTCCGTGGGAAAGTAGCTCACTTTTAGTTAGTTCTATAGGGCCTAGACTTGATGCTTTGTCTTTGTTTTCATGCTGTAATAGTCATGCAAAGATTTCATGTCTCAAATGAGCATGCCTTCTGACTCATCCTTTCTCAGCTGCCCTAAAATTCTTTGTCACCCATCCCTTTGATACTCGAAGTGTGTCTGAGAACCACTACCACCTGACCTATTTGAAGTGTTTATTAATATACTTATTTCTGGGGCCCACCCCTTCTCCTCTAGAGAACAAAATTTCATGAGGAGGGAACGGGTTATGTGTAGGAGCCATGGGGTTTGCGTGTTTAATGAGCCACCCAGGCCATATCCCAGATAATTATATCAGAATCTTAGGGGTAAAACCACAGGCATCAATATATTTTTAAAAAAATTTCCCTGGTGATTCCAAAGTATAACCCAGATTAAGACCTGCTATCCTTAGGAATTAAATAAATAGTAGGTTCTCAATATATGTTTGTTAAATGAATGTCCTCTGTGGTTTTCCAGAAATGTCATGAATGTACAATATTATAGTTTGAAGCATAATCTCACATTCTTTAAATTTCTTGTGTTTAACTGAAAAGAGTGGGAATGACAATTTTCTGTGATTGAAGGATACTGTATAAACTTTGAAAGGAGACTGAAAGAACTAAATATTTGAAGGAAAGAAAAGGAAGGGTGGCTTTGAGGGTACATATCACTTCTCTGTCAATGTGATCAGTGCAGCCAAGGATCTCCGTATTGAGGGCATATGGAGAGCAAAAATGTCAGAGCTCCATGGAGGATATTCACCTCCTGTTAGGAACTACGAGATCCCTTGATTCAGGGCGGTGACATTGCCTAGAGCAACTTGCTAATGGAAAATGGCCATTTGACTAAAAGAGTTGACATTTTTGCCCTCAGGAACTTGAATTACCAGTTTGTTTTCAAAAAGAGTTACGTCATCTTACTCAACCACTTAAGGACATGTATTCTCTTGGCAATAAAGTTCATACTTGGGATGAAATTGATCTGAAATAAATTATATGTGATAGTGTGCAACCTGAAAATTCTAATTTGCTGAGAACTTACATCAAAATCCACATATTTTTTCCTAGAGAAATACTCCTAACTTCTCTTTCTTTAGTTATATATCCCACACCAGTAAAATGTGTCCCTTGCATATAATTTATAAACTATATGAAAATATGCAGAAAAGGAATCTTGGTATGGTCACTATATTAAGAGTTTATATGATGCCTACAATGGAGGGCATCTGTGACTTGAAAAAAAAACAATAAAACCTTTGAAAAATGGTTTCCCTCTCTCATCTCTACCTCCATCCTTATGGACTTCTTCAGGGTTGTGCATTTCTATGCTTGGGAATCATTGCCTTGGCAAATTGGCATTAATAAGTATGTTGTGACTGTGGGTTGTGCCTGGACAGAAAAAAGTATTGATACTTACTGTGGTAGGCAGAATAACAGCTCCCCAAAGATGTCAACATCCTAATTCTCAGCACTTGTGAATGTTACCTTACATGGAAAAAGGGATTGTGCCCACGGGATTAAATTAAGGACCTTGAGATGGGAAGATTATTCCGGATTATCTCTGTAAACCCAATCTAATCATATCAGTCTTTAAAAGTTGAAAACCTTCCCTGGCTGTGGTCAGAGGGAGATAGGACTATGGAAGAGAGAACTGGAGAGGTGGCAGCATGGAAAGGACTCAACCCAACGTCACTGGCTTTGAATGAAGATCTAGGAAGGGACAAACAAAGGAATACAGGCAGCTCCTAGAAGCTGAAAAAATCAAGAAAACATTTTCTTCTGGAGTCTTCAGGAAGGAACATGGCCTTGTGAGAGCCATGTCAGACTTCTGGCATCCAGAACTGTAAGATAATAAACGTGTTGTTTTTAAGCCACTAAATTTGTGGTAATTTGTTGTAGCAGCAGTGGAAACAAATACACCCACTGTTCTGGACTGAGGGTCAAGGGCCCTGAGCCTTGGTGTTCTTCTTGAAGGAAGCTATACCCTGTGAAGTTTTCCACTCTGGGAGCTATTGTCTTCTCATCCAATAAATGCAAGAGTTGGTTCAGATGCGTGGTTTTCAAATATTTTTACTCACAGAACTTTTCTTCAAAACAAATGCTACACAGAAGATGAAGCTGCTCTGGTGAAGCAAGGAGGAGGTCTGGAGCCTGGTGGGATGGGAGCAGGGTGGGCTGCCAGGGCACTTCATCCAGGGCAGCACCTCCTGCTGAGGGAAGGCACCGAGCCTTATAAATCCACGGTCTGCATTTATAGGCAATAGGCTTCTTGAATAATATGCATGGGAAAATTTTTAAGGAAAATATATCTGGTACTGTTGATAATCAGAGCATGGATTCTGAAAATTATACTGTCAGAAAATTGGAAATAGTGCATCCCCATTTTAATTAGGCATTCATCTTGAGAAAGGACATTCTGTATTTCCTCAGCAAACCAGGATGAAATCAGAAGGGAAAAAAATCTTGTCTGAAACTATAGTAACATAAAACAATTTTGCTGAATCAAGTTTTTAAAAGTTCAGTGAAACAACATTCAGTTGTTTTAAATGATGTCAAAATAATTTGACCATATTGTTAGCTTTTCAAATGGTTGTGTTTTGGATTTAGGAGCCAGCCTCTGATTCGCATGTGATTGTTTTTTTGTGAGGAAGATTAGCCCTGTGCTAATATCTGCCAATCCTCCTCTTTTTTTGCTAAGGAAGACCAGCCCTGGGCTGACATCCGTGCCCATCTTCCTCCACTTTATATGGGACGCCGCCACAGCATGGCTTAACAAGCAGTGCGTCGGTGCGCACCCGGGATCCGAACCGGCGAACCCCGGGCCGCCGCAGCGGAACGTGCGCACTTAACCGCTTGTGCCACCAGGCTGGTCCAACATGTGATTGTTTTTTTGTTAGCAACAAAAAAACAGTTTATTGGTAAGCCTCAGTCTTCTTGTGCTGCTTGTGTTTTTTTGTTTTTATTTATTTTTTATTTTTTTTTAATTTTTTTGTGAGGAGGACCAGCCCTGAGCTAACATCCAATGCCAATCCTCCTCTTTTTTGCTGAGGAAGACTGGCCCTGGGCTAACATCCATGCCCATCTTCCTCCACTTTATATGGGACGCCGCCACAGCATGGCTTAACAAGCGGTGCGTCGGTGCGCACCCGGGATCCGAACCGGCGAACCCCGGGCCGCCGCAGCGGAACGTGCGCACTTAACCGCTTGCGCCACCGGGCTGGCCCTGCTTGTGTTTTTTGATGAATATTTCCAATATATATGGAAATGTTACCTTGGAACTCAGAGCTAGAGTTTTGAGAGAAACTGGGGATGGGGGAAATTTGATACTCAGAAGCAACCTGATTCTCCCCAAAGAAGATGGGGTGATATTCTAGCCAGCAAGACTACAGATGTGCTGGTAACAGATGTAGCAGAGGTTTTGAAGAGCAGTGAAATGATGGTGACAGAGCAGTAATCACGATATGACGTGTATCTGTGTGTGCATGTATACACCCATGTATCACAAACATACATACATACATATGTACATATATTTATAATACAAAGACATACTGGGTATTAAAAGCAACACTTTAAAATTTGTAAGAGAGAAAATCTAAATAATTTGTAATCTCACCACCCAGAGATACAGGAATACTTTTGTGAGTCTTCCGGTCTATTTTCTTTGCACCCATATTCCTCACGTATTCACTCTCGCTCACTAAAAGACAACTTGATGTCATTGTCAAGATGATGGTTTTTAAAGTTAGACAGCTGTGGGTAGCGTCTGGGCTCTTCTGTGTTATTGGAAGCGTTACTTAACCTTTCTAAGATTTCCCCAACTATCTGAGGAAGGCGATACAAATAATACTTAGTGTTGGCCCAAGAATAAAAGAGAGAATACTATGATTTTCATTCTTCACTGTGCTTTAGAATCACCGAAGATCTTTGAAAAATTCTGATGCATGCACCCCACCTTCCCAAAGAGCCCAACTTAATTATGCTGCCCTGGTTTGTTTTAATTATTTTTTTTAGTGTTCTCTAGGTGATTGTGATGTAGCCAGGACTGAAAAGCTCTGCAATGACGTGTGCAAAGCTCTTGATACTTTTAAAGCTCGAAAAAGGTATTAGCATCATTATTGTACTGTTTTTTAATAAAATGGATTAATAAAACACACTATCACCTGTGTGCTTTTTACCTACTATATGAGGTGTAGCTTTCACTGTCAAATATTATGTAGCTACTTTATCATTTTCCATGGCTGCGTGGTATTCAGGAGTATCCTTATACTCCAATTTACTTGATTAGCTGCCCATGAGAAATTTAAGTCATTTTAAGCATTGCACTGGTCTAAAGAATATTGTGAGGCTCGTGCTTATAAATATCTTTATAGCTGTTCAACTATTTCCTTAGGATAAATTCCTAGGAGAGGAACTGCTGGCTCAGAGGGTACATATATTTTTGAGGCTTTTGAACATTGACAAATTGCCCTGCTTAATGGAATGATCAATATCATTTAGGATGCATTAGGGCTACAAATAAGAAAAAAACTTACTTCAAATCGACTTAAACAATAAAGGAGATTGATTGGCTCAAATAACTGGCAAATCTACAGATAAACTGAATTTCAGGGCTAGTTTGATTCGGCATTTCAATGCTACCATCAAAGACCTGTCTACATCACTTCATCTCTCCCCTCAGCTCTATGCCATACCAGCTTTTTCTGTGGTCAAAAATAGAGCTGCCAATAATTTCTGGGGCAGCAGACTTCCTCATCCAAGTACAGCGAGAGAAAGGGTCTCTTTAAGAACCTTTCTCTAGAAGAACAAGGAAGCTTCTTTTCTCAAAGTTCCAGAAAACCATGCCTCACTTCTTATTGGTCTGATTTTGATTGGTCAGAGATGAGAATATGCTATTAGTTTATGCCTGATTCACATGCCTTACCCTTAAAGCAGAGGCGGGGCGGGCTTCTTCCACAGCTCATAGATTGCAGGGCAGAGGTTTGGATGCCTTAAAGGAAAGGACACACGAGAAGGGAGAATGCACCTTGGCAAGATAACCACAATGCCCCAAATGAACAAAATTTGAAAGAATCAGAGCTTGATGCTGCCCACAAAGTTGAAAAGAGGGGAAGAGAGTGAATTCACAAAAAATGAGTTGGGCTGAGTGAGTCTACTAGAATGTACCATTGGCAGCTTTGTCATTTCCACAGCTGTAGAGGAGAACCAGTTAACAAGCCCTCTGCCTAAGGAGAGAACCCATCCAGGATGCAGTGTAGTGTGCTACATCCACACACATCTGGTGAATTTTACAGAGTAGTAGGTTAACTATCAGGTTGTTGGGTTAATCTGCAGCCAAAGCAAGCAAATTCAATTTCCTATAACATTTTATGACTCAAGTAAACAATTTCTTATAACAAACATAAATACCAATCTTAAGTAGTTAAACCGTTGCATTTACAAGTTTTGTTTCTTAGTGACTGTTAACATAGGAAGAGGTTCTTGGCACTGAGATCATGGCCATAGTGTAATCTACAAAAGCCTTTGCCCCATCTGGCTGTTTGTTGATAGTGTTTTTTGTATTTCACAAGGCTTCTTAAACACAGCTGCAACTTACATTTTATTGATATATCTATCAGAGAAATAATTTCTGTTTCTACAGGGAGGCAGCTTTTTTTTAGGAAAGAGACATTTACTTTCAAACAAGAATGTGGTGATGAGGGGCAGACTAGCGCAAGAGAAAAAGATTGACTCATTAATATAATTAAAATAGACTGAAGTCAGGTGGAACGTTAAGTCAAAACCTTTGATAAGACTTTTTGATTATTATGGCCCTCGGAACCCTTTCTTCCTTCAAATACCGTGGTGCAATGACTCTCAAATTTGGGCATGCATCAGAACCCTCTGGGCTTGTTAAACACAGATTGCTGGCATCACCCCCAGCAGGGCTGTGGTGGGAACGGAGAAGTTGCATCTCTAACAAGTTCCCGGGTGAGACTGACAGTTGCCTGTCCTGTGATTTGCTCTTTAAGAATCAATGCCACAGTGCATGGACAGTGCAGGGGAGCTTTGGAGTTGGAGGCTCCTGGGTTTGAGTCCATCTGCTTATCAGTTCTGAGACCTTGGGAAGATTCTTTAACCTCTAAGCCCCAGTTTCCCTAACATTGAAATGGGGAATAACAATAATACTATCTCATCCTGTTATGAAACTTAAATTGGAAGAGAGAATGCATGTATTAATCCTTCTTATCTCAGCTCAAGTGTCACTCAGGGATGCTTTCCTGACGTGCGTTATTAGGTCAGTTTTCTTTCTTACATGCTCAAATACAACGTAACTTTTTTTTTTGGTGAGGAAGATTAGCCCTGAGATGACATCTGTTGCCAATCCTCCTCTTTTTGTTGGGGAAGATTGCCCCTGGGCTAACATCTGTGCCCATATTCTTCTGCTTTATGTGTGGGACACCTGCCACAGCATGGCTTGATAAGCAGTGAGTAGGTCCATGCCCGGGATCTGAACCTGCGAACCCCTGGCCGCTGAAGCAGAGGATGCTAACTTAACCGCTGCGCCACCAGGCCAGCCCATAACTTTTCTTTTAAGGGCACTCCTCCCAGTTTTTTGTGCATTCATTAGGAGAGTTATTTTGATTAACATCTGTCCTCCTAACTAAAGGGTGGGTTTCATGAGAGCAGGGATCAGTCTTTTATTTTTTTAAGCTCATTATCCTATGCTCACTGCCTCCCAGTGCTGCACAGGGCACCTGCTTTACATATATTTTTTAATCAATAAAATTTGACATGTAAAGCAATCAACACAATTCCTGGAATACAGTAAATATTTAACTCATGTTGTTAAAAATATAAAATTACAGTGTATGTTTTCACTTACATGTTTTAGAGATATTCATTATCTGTTTTCGCTCTCCGACCCACAATCTAAACTGTAAGTTTCTTGCACAGAAATAAAATAATATTTTGTGGCTCGTGTGTGAGAGAGAAACTGGTTTGTAAATGGTAAAGTGTCCTAAAAATTCCATGCCTGATTAATGATCATAACCTTCTAGTGAGTGTTAGAGGGTTAAGTAGGTCATTGGTTCCTAATCTATGCCTGTGGATGGGCAGACTCACTTATTATGAGAGACACACAGCTGAGGAATGCTGTCTTTGTAGCAGCCCCTAGGCTGAAACCCTCCTCACCTTCTGTTGGAATCTGGGTATAGACATCGGGAAAGGTCATGTGTTGATTTACTGAAAGGCATTACCTGTGTGGCCAGATTCTAATTAGATTCCATCCTATCATGAAATAGATCTTACAACATTTCCTCAGGTGCTGTTGGTCTAGCAATTCCCCCTGATATTCTGTCTTGCTACCATTCTTTTAAACTCAGACTCAGAGGAGTCTAGGATGTGGAAGCATTAACATTTAGATTAATTTATCATGGCAGTTGGGTTATTGAATTTCTCTCTCTTGCCAACACACTTTAAACTGGTGTAACTATCACAGTCTCCGGTGGACCTCCTAAATAGAAAGCATTGGTGGAATAATGTCTACTAAAAAGAATTGTATCAATTCAAATTCGGCACAAAACCTCAGCATTCGGCACAAAACCCTTGTTATGTTCAACAGCACTGAAATACATTTGTAAAGGTGTCAGTATTTGTATTCTGGGGACCTTTAAAGATCATTTAGTCCCTCCAGGTCTCTAAGTAGAATGATTGCTTGGCCAGGTCAGAAATGTAATTGTCATGACATATGAGACAAATTGTTCTCATTTCTGCTTAAAACCTTTCTGTTGAAATCAAATATGTATTTAGTTGTTCAAATAAAACTCTTCTAAAGAGAGGGTTTGGAGAAAGTTGGGAATTTATAGTTTTGTTATTAGATGAATTATTCCCTAATATATACTTGAAACTCATTGATAGATAACTAGTGTGAATTTTGTTTCACATATCTCAATATAAAAAATACCACATCGATTCATGTCTCTATATCAAATTGAATTCAACTCTGAGGCCCAACTTTCCAGCTGCTGAGTTTTGGGACATCTTCTTCCTTCCTGCTTGTACTCAAGGAAGTAGAGTAGGAAGGAGGAAGGGTATCCCACCTGTCTCTGCAGCATAGCTCAAGAGCATCCGTGAAGTCTGGTTCACCATGGTCATACAAGGGGCTCACTGTCCAAATCCGATGGCCCATTTAGGGAAGAGTGTCACTCTGTACTGTGTGGACCTGCCGGCCATTTATGACAGCTCCCAAGCAATGATGGAAGAGTCACCTAAATGATGACAAAAGAACAGATTCTTTCCTCAAGCACATCTGATGGTGTTGCTTCTCAAGTTGTAAGACAAATAACCGTTAACACATCACTAGAGCATGCAATGACAACCAGATGCTAGAGTACGGTTTCAGTTAAAGCGCTATAAAGGCAAGATTGTGAGAAGGTAGGCAAAGAGTGCCACTTTTTAAAAAGTCTTTGCTCCTCCAAATCAATAGGGTAGGCCTTACTTGCCAAGTTAGAACCTGGCTCCCTCCACCTACTGCCCTCCCCACTCGATGCTCACCCTTCACTGGGCATTTAGTGCAAGACCTGGCATATCAGAAAACACAAGTCACTATATAGGCATGCAACTCTCCACTTACAGAATCGCAGCCCTCAAAAGGAAATCTCAAGACTGTTTTCTTCTTGCATTGGAAGAATTCAGCTTACATGGGACATTTGTGGTTGTCCCCATAGAAAACATTCACACCATTGCCACGAGAGCCTGATTCCTATCTGGAGATCCATGTTGTTCCAGGGACCCTGACCCAATTCCCTGAAACGCCCCACCTACTGAGTGAGGTAGACTGATGTTGCTTGTTACCCCGTGCAAGCCTTGTGCTGGGCACGAGGCTTATTCTCCTCCAGCCTCTGTCTTAGGCTGGCCCTGTGTACTGGAATCTCAGGCGTGGAGCTTTTACAGTGTTGCTGTTTCTTCCCCCAGGGCTGCCAAACTCTGCTTTGTATCAGGGACTCTTGTGTGAGAGCAAGTTTCCTGGCCCTCCTCCAATGGTGGTGGTGTAGGATCCTAGGCTTCAAGTTCCTTGACCCTCCCTTAGTGGAAGACGGCTTTGGCCTAGAACTGGAAGGTGAAAGAGTTCCCCACCCTTCTCTACCAGCATATAGCTTTTTCTTGTTCCCCTAAGATCCTATTTTTACTTATCATGTTGGAAAAAAGTATAAATGTTTAACAATATAGTTTTTTTTTGGTAAGGTTATGCCAACAGGCCCTCTCACACGTTGCTAGACAGAGTGCTAAAAGGTCCAACCCCCAAGGAGGGGGAATTTGATAATATGAAAGAAAATCACATATTAATTTTCTCAATAATCCCAATCCTAGGATTCTATTTCCCAAATATGCTGGAACAAATATGAAATAACATGTGCAAGATTTTTTAGTGTACCATATTTATAAACAAAAGAATAGAACCATCCATTAACAGAGATCTGGCTGAATAAGTCATATATCTATATAATGGAGTATTACACTTCCATCAAAAAAATTAAGGGAGGAAAATACTTATGTACAAATATGGAGTCATCTCCAGGCTATGTTGTCAGACGGAAAAACAAGAACAGTAGGTAAGTACATGTGTTGGTTAATTTTATGTGTCACCTTGGCTAGGCTGTGCTGCCAAGTTGTTTCATCAAACACTAGCCTAGATGTGGCTGTGAAGGCATTTTGTAGATGTGATTCATATTTACATCAGTTGGCTTTAAGTAAAGCAGATTATTCTCCGTAATGTATTTGAGCCTCATCTAATCGGTTGAAGGCCTTCAGAGCAAAACCAGGTTTCCTGGGGAAGGAATTCTGCCTCCAGACTGTAATATAGAATTCCTGCCTGAGTTTCCAGCCTGCTGGCCTGCCCTACAGATTTCAGACTCATGACCGCAACATCAACTCTTACCTGAAATTTCCAGCCTGCCAATTGTATATATCCTATTGGTCCTGTCTCTCTAGAGAACTCTGGTGGATATAGTAGATAAATATATTGATAGCTATTATATGCTACCTTTGTGTATAATATGAGATACCAGAAGGGTAAACTAGAAATTACCCCCTCACAAAATAAATAAAATAAAGATCAGTGACAGGAAGCAATGGGAACAGATAAAGGGGAAAATGAAAATGAGATGTACTTAGGTACACCTAACATATTTACTTAATAAACTTGTTTTTCTATTGAAATAAAATTTTTTGTTTACTTTTGATTTTGGAATCAGGTACAGTTTCATCGCTTCATGAATTTAATATTCTTTTCCTTTTAAAATAACACTATTTAATTATGACTGAGTAATAACTAGTTTTACAAATTTTTGACTTTTATAAATATGGACCTATACTTTATTATTTTGCAACTGGCTCTTTTTCTCTAAAGTATCTTTTCCTGATATCTTTTCATGTTTACGTCTGCCTTTTCCTTTTTCTCTACTGTATAGTATCGTGTTGTGTAAATATACCATAATTTTTCAATTCTCCCATTGATTACACTTCTATAAAAATTCTTGTGCAGATCTTACTGCACGAGGCAAGAGCTTCTCTCAGGTATTTGCTTAGAAGCAGAATTGCAGAATTGCTTGGGGATAAGAGGGTGTGAGTAGCTTCCATTTATGAGGTAATGCCAATTTTTGTTTCTAGGTGGTTATACCAATTTTCACTCCTGACCTGGAATATATGAGTTCATTGCATCCTTACCAACAGTTGTTCTTGACAGCTTTTCTAGTTTTTGCTGACCTGGTGGTTGCAAAACTGCTTGCTGAATTTTAAATTTCAATAATTTTATTATTTGTCATTAGGCATCCCTTTAGTTACTCATTAAAAATCTAATTATTCTCAATGTCTTGTTTTTTTTTCTATTTCTTAATTATTGATGTTTTTAATTGTCTTAGAGTTATTTTATATTCTTTTTAGATTTCCTGTCGTCTGAAGTTCTTGAGGGTTTAGCCATCCTATTATGTCTGTTACCTCTCACTAATGGTGGAGGGTTTCCTTCTGTATCTTATAATATTTTACTGTGTTCTCATTTCAGTGGTAGTTTATCTGTTAGAATCTTGGGCAGTTGAGGGTGCTATGTTTTTCTCCATGGTGTTGTTGCATTGGCTGCTGGTGAGTGCTCTAAGAATGGACACTCTAGCAGCCTGGGACCACAGGTACATCAGTTTCTTGAGTTGGGAGTTTCAAAACCACTTGTGTAGTAGAAGTTTCAACCTCATATCCAAGGTGTTGATGCCAAAACTGTTTTAATGCTGTAGAAAAAGAAAGATGTTCATGGAGCATGCACTAGTTACCTAGAACTGTCCCAAGTCCATTCTGAGAGGAAGTCCTAGAAAAATTGATCCCAGTAAAAAGAACCAGTGTATTTTGAAATCTGTTCCTTTAAAAAATTATATTGCAAAGCTGGAGTTATATAAAACTTCAAAGTAATTAATTTGTACTGATTTTTTATTTCGTGTTCCTTTTTTATGTCCTGTATTTTCTAATATTATAGACATGAAATGCATAGTTAAAATGCTTGCTGCTTTACTAATTTTATAGTTTTTTTAATCAAAGCATATAATGGTGGAATAAATCACATTTTCATTTTCTTTTCAGTGACAGAAGAAATGCTGGACAATTATTTAAAAAACTATAACCCAGTAATTCCTCTAGTGGAAGATATCTGAACTACAGACAGATAGTATAGTAATTAAATTGAATTGAATTAAAGCCAAAAACAACAATAAAAATGTCTCCAGAGTTACTCTATTTCCAAACTCAAATATATGATGTGCACTTTGTAGTCAAGGCAGGCTTCATCGTGTTCCTGTTTATTCCCTTTTGCTGTGTTTTTATAATCTTTTTTGCCCTATTTGTGGTGAAAATTACTATAATAGGCCATGTAGATGTTTCTCATCCATGATGTTTAAAAGTAAAATTTTACCTTCAATGATAGAATTCCTATGAAGCTTTTTTTCTTATTTGTATTAATTTAGACATTAACTAAGTTCATAATATTTCCACTAGGCATTATTATAGGACATTATCCTAGGGATTATGTATAAGGAATATTTTTTTCAAGAAAAGTAAAATTTAAAAGTAAATATGGCTCTGCAATTTCCATTTTTTACATAAAAACTTTCTTTCAATAATTGTGTCTAATTGCTTTTCTCAATCTCTCTACCTATTTAAAAAAAACAAAGGGAGTGAAACAAAAGAAAATGTAAATCCTTATCTGGAGATCAATGATCTGAAGTATAGTAATAATGCAAACTTTTTTTAAAAAAGTAAAACAAAAGTTGGTCAAATAGCTAAGAAATGCATTCTCCTTAGAACTTTTTTTTTTTTAAAAAAATACAATTTTAAGAAAACTAGTCATATGATTTCATTACCCATAGCAAATTAAATGCAACAAATTGTGGCCAGAGTCAGACACACTCACACTCATAAGAGATGGCCGGCAAGTGAAAAATCAGGGACAGATGTGGGTAGAGGAGACATAAGAATAGTAATCTTAGGTCGTCTAAAGAAGAGGCAAACAGTGGTCCACATAGTAGTTATCTCCGGGTTTTGAGAGTAACTCCTGTATAACAGTCAGTTTAGATAACACTTCTGCCAGGAGGCCACCCCTGAACTCTTCCCATCCCCTCTTCCCACCAGCACCTTGAAGTTCCCTTATTATAGTACTTATCACACTGTATCATAACTCCCTGGTTAAAAGCATCATCACTGATGTTCATATTGACCATATTGACTCTGAATCAATAAGAAAAGATTCAACTGAACAAAGAAAACTTTAGAACTGAAAGATAACTCTTAAAAAAAATTGGTCTATCCATTCATGTGTATAGATAAGGAAATTGAAGTCCAGAGAAGGAAAGTGACTCACCCAAAAGAAATGATTAATGATGCACCTAAGTGAGAGTAAGTATCTCCTGAAACTTATTTCAGGCTATTTCCATAACCTTACATAGTTGCTGAAGATGACAATGAATTGAGTCTTGAGTGTAAGCCAGGCGTTGTACGAAGTGATTGACACTTGTTATCTCATTTAGTCCTCAAAACAGCCTGACAACGTTGGTGCAAGTATTACTCACATTGTACAGACCAAAGAATGAGGCTCATAGAAGTTGGGAAACTTATCAAGAGATGGAAACAGGGTTTCCATCTCTAAATCCAGAACCCTGACCCTTCATCTGCCTCTCACTCGTCACCGCAAACTCAGGGTTCCTCCCTTAGATTCAGGGTATTTTGTTTATAAAAGCAGGAGTGTATGACAGCCCTCTGGGCAGGCTGTTTAAATGATTATTGGTTTATAAGTCTACAAGCCAAAATTTCCAAATAAATGGGAACTTCCTTCAAAGTTAGAAGGAAAAAAAACTGAGATAAGGAAAGGATTACCTCAATGGTAGTAATAACCTGAAAAAATTAATGAATTTGACAAGATACTAAGTACCTAACTGAGTATAATAGATATAACCTATTCTATGAATACGAAAGAACATACAATATCTACACTGGACGTTGAACTCCATCAAGGAAAATCATGCATGGAAGATTATTCATTTCCTATATATAACATATTTCTGAATAGTATTTGGGGCATACTTAAAAGTATTAATGTTGTGCTGATGAAACTTTAAATATAAGTCTGCCTTGTTCAAATTTTTGTTAGCAATTTGTGCAAAGAAGGAGCAACTCCTCAGGTAGTCAGGGGGGTAGGGTATAAGGAATTGGGGTGATTATAGTAAGGTCTAGTGGCTGTCTGGCTTGTGCCTTGTTAAGGAGTGGCAGGTAGTTGAAGAGAAGAGCAGGTGACCTTATCATCTACAGACGTGTAACCTATCCTTAGACCTCTGAAGTGAACATGGCAATGATGGCCCTTAACTCCTAAGTATATTCCCCAGATGGTGTCGACTCTACTTAGGATGGCATTTCCTTTCCGCAACTTCTCTGAGATATATTTTAAACAATTTATTTGTTTGGGAAGTATGGGAACGGGGGGAGGAAAGAAGAATAGGAAACAAATATGGAATTGTTTACAACCTGTTTCCTCTAGGAATTCTTTCATTTATTTATTTTTTTTTTTGTGAGGCAGATCAGCCTTGAGCTAACATCTATTGCCAATGCGCCTCCTTTTTTTCTTCCCCAAAGCCCCAGTAGATAGTTGTACGTCATAGTTGCACATCCTCCTAGTTGCTGTATGTGAGACGTGGCCTCAGCATGGCCAGAGAAGCGGTGCCTCGGTGAGCGCCCAGGATCCGAGCCTGGGCCGTCAGTAGTGGGGTATGTGCACTTGGAATTCTACTGGTTGGATATTCCAAGAGTTAGTCAAGAAAGAGGGAAAAGCACCTTTTCTAAGGGAAGATATTAATATAATAACACTTAAAATGACAGTAACAGCTAGTTCTTTTTTGAAGGCTTATTTTGTGTGTATGACTTCATTTAATCCTCAGACTCGTTTATAAGGTAGATACCACAGATCTCCATTTTACCAATAAAAAGACTCAGAAAGTTATAGTGATATGCTTAAGATTACATAGCTGGTATTTTTCACTGTAGAATCTGAGTTTTAACTGTAAGCCTTTTTTATGGTGCATTAAAAATATTTCCCTTTTGCATCAAGGGAAAGCAGGCATCTTCAGCTGAGAGGAAAAAGGGTGATCCAGGAGAAATCATTTGGAGAGAAAGTGTAGAATCACTATGCGAAGATTAGGCCTTAGGGAGACCGGCAGGAGGGGACTGTAGGAGAGGGCTGTAATATGACAGTTCTAGACTCTGAAAGACAACGTGTGTGTGTGCGTGTGTGTATTGCCTTGAAAATAACATCCACATGAGTGAGGCAATATACTATGGTGTTTGAGGTCTGTTATTTACTAGATTCACAGGAGAATGTGTATATTCTTTTGTGGATCTTACATGTTTGCCTATAATATTCCTCAATAGATTGAACAATAGAGCAGCCCCTAGCACTGACTCTCTCTACTGTGGTGTTAGAAAGTACACTCATAGATAACGGGAGAAGGAAATGTTTGTGATAACCATTTCATGCAAAGTACAGGTCTACTTGTTCCGGAGAAGATGATTAAAAATGATGGTGATGCCATTGAAAGCAGTAGGAATGATGCCAGGAAAAACAGTAGGAATTTGACAGATTCATTTTTGTGTTATTTTATGCGATTCCAGTATTGAGGAGTAAGGTAGAAGAAACGGAGCTACCAGATAAAGCCCTTCATGCATGATCTGATTATACTCAGGCTATGCAACGGCCAACACTCTGCTGCTTCTGGATGAAAAACATTTTGTTTAGCTAGTGTCTCTATAGAGTGGGTTCCTAGAAGTGAAATTGCTGAGTAAAAGGGATTTCCAGTGCCATTTTGTTTAATATTGCTAAATTTTTTCCACACAAATGTCATTCCAGCTTATTGTCCCACAAATAGTGAAATAAATGTTTTTTTTAAAAAAATAACTAAAATGTCTAATTTTCACTAAAAACATTGTAATTCTTTTATTTCCTCCCAAGCTACATTTTTTCCTTTTTCAAACATTTGTTGTCATTTACATAGTGTGAGAATCACAGTGGCATCTGAGTCCTAACAGCTAGTATTTCCTACCGAGAACTGACGTCTATATGGGTGAACTGTGAGACTATGGGAAACAATGCCCTGTATAACTCAGAAAGCAGAATAGCTGCGGCTTGATGCACTAGTGACACATATCACACTGTTCCAGACACTGCTTTTTAAATGCATTCCCATTCTTTTGAGAATCTCTTCTCTTCCAGTGTGCTAAATTCCTGGTCTTCCTTAGAAGTGCAGCTCATTTATCTGGTTGCTTTGCTGGTATGCTAGCATACTAATAAGGCTTTGGTGAAATGTCAGCAGTCACAGACCATCTCTTTTGTCTCATCCTGCAATTAGTGAATTTGCTGGCAGCCTTCATTGTTCTGTTTTAAGAAAAATGGAACGTTACAGACATTGTAGTGGAATTTATAGCTATAGACCAGGAATTAGGGTTATTGATTACTATATTGGGTTTAGAAACTTCTATGTGAATTTATACATGTTTCTTAGTGTATTTCTTTCCTATAGCATAAAAGATTATTTAAATCCCATATCTATTCATTTCTTTTGTAGGAAAAAATGACAAAAATGATTGTGCTTATAGATATAGCGCAAATTTTTTTTGCAGTCAGTTAGAGCAATTTCAACTAAGAAGTATGTAAAATCTCCTCTGAGCCAATTATTAGGGAAATATCAAGATGAGACCCTGTCCCTGCCATCAAGATTAGTCCAGTAGGAAAGACAAATGTTTAAACCAATGTCATAATATGGCGTATAGGTTAAAAGTGTGTAGCAAAGACAGAGAAACAACTACTTCTAAATTAGTTTGCAGAATGGAAAGACACCTTTCCAAGCATATACAAAGATTTTGAGACATGCAAGCAAGATTGGTGCACATCGTAGTAGAGACAAAGGCACAGGTGGTCTTTGGTAGGTGTGTTAGTTTTCTAATTCTGTGTGACAAATTACCACATATTTAGTGGTTTAAAACAACAACTCTTAATTATCTCAGTCTGTGTGGGTTAGAAGTCTGGGCATGGTTTATCTGGGTTCTGTGCCCAGGTCCTTACAAGGCTGCATTCAGGTCATCCAGTCTGCATCCTCATTTGGAGCTCAGATCCTCCTCTAAGCTTACACCATTGCTGGCAGAATTTGGTTGGTCGAGATTCTAAGATGAGGTTCTCACTTTCTTGTTGACTGTTAGCCAATGGCTCTTCTCAGCTCCTAGAGGCCCCCACAGTTCTTTCCCATGTAGCTCTAGCTATAGGCAGTTCCCATCATCACTGCAGGATTCTTCAGGAGAGCAAGAGAGTCTCTCCACTTGGAGTTCCTGACCCTTTTGAAAGGGGTCCCACCTGATTGATTTAAGCCCACCCAGGATAATCTCCCTTTTGATGAACTCACAGTCAACTGTTTGGGGACCTTAATTACATCTGTAAAATCCCTTCATTTTTACCATATAACATGACATAATCACAGGAGTGATGTCTCATTACCTTTGCAGTATTCTGTGTTTAGAAGGAAGTTACAGATCCTGCCCACACTCAAGGGGAGAAGATTCTACAAGGGTCTGAGTCACTGTGGGTCATCTTAGAATTCTACCTATCAAGGTAGGTAGACTTAAGCAATAATAGGGTTGAATCATAAGAGATTTTGTTCAAAATTCTAAGGGGCATGGATACTATCCTATAGATAATGTCGAGTTATTGTTAGATTTTAATCCAAAGAGACATGAAATTTAATAGAATAAAAGATAAGTCCTTTGGCTGTGTGAAGAATGGTTTGACGGTGAAACTGGATGGGAGACAATTAGGAGTTGACTAAATAACTCAGGGCGACCTCAAGAGTTCAATGTTGACAACAGCCACAAAAACTGGCAGGAAGGAAAAATACTAGAAATATTTAGAAGGGAGAATGTGAGTAATTCCTGAGTGATTGGATATGGTCGCTGATACCATAACTGCACTTAGCTGCTTTTTCTCAAAATCCAGATTTTATTGTAAGGATACAAAAGGGATATGAAATATGGTCTACAAAGGATATCGGTATATCTTATGAAGTAATATTATTAGATTTTAATTTTTTTCCATTTAATGAAGGCTGTATTTATGTAGTGTGTATTCTATAGCCCCACAGCAATCTTTGACATGGGTAAGTAAATTACATATTGTTAGACTATGATAGTAAATAGATTTTTTGGTAAGCTTTTGCATCAATAGAATTTCAAATTATATAAGAGTTGCAAAAAAAGTACAAGAACTCCTGTATGCCCTTTATCCAGATTCATCAGTTTGCATTTTGCCCCAATCACTTCCTTATTCTCTGTTTATCTACATGGAGACAGAGATATGTGCATGTATTTTTTAACCATTTGAGACTAATTTGCAGACCTCATGCCTGTTCACACCTAGATATTTGAGTGTCCATTTCCTAAAAACAAGGTTTCAATTTGCTAATATTGTGTGAAGGATATTTTCATCTATGTTCATAAGAGATATTAGTTTGTAACACTTTAATGTCTTTGTTAGATTTTTGTATCAAGGTATACTGGCTTCATAAAATGAGTTGAGAAGGGTTCTCTCATCTTCTACTTTATAAACAAATTTGTGTAAGATTGGTATCATTTTTTCCTTAAATGTTTGATAGTATTCACCAGTTTTACTATCTCAGCCTAGAATTTTCTTTTGGAGAAAGTTTTTAACAATGATTTTTTAAAATTTTTAAATTTTATTTATTTTTTTGTGGAGATGCTCACCTTCCAGGCTGGTGAGGATCAGATGCAGTGATGTTTTTGTTTTTTGTTTTTTTTTGAGGAAGATTGGCCCTGAGCCAACATCTGTTACCAATCTTCCTCCTTTTTTCCTTTTTTCTCCCCAAAGCCTCAGTAGATAGTTGTATGTCATAGCTGTACATCCTTCTAGTTGCTCTGTGTGGGACGCCGCCTCAGCATGGCTTGATGAGCTGTGTGTAGGTCCATGCCCAGGATCCAAACTGGTGAACCCCTGGCCACCAAAGTGGAGTGTGTGAACTTAACTACTACACCACCGGGCCGGCAGTTTTTAATAATGAATTTGATTTCTTTACTAGACAAAGGGCTCTTTAGATTTTTAGATTCTTCTATTTTGCCAGTTATGATTTTCAAGGAATTTGTCCATTGCATTTTTGTTGTTAAATTTATTGGCATAATTTTTTCTCATTTTCCTTTATTATCCTTTTATACTTTTTATTTTGAAGTAATTTAGACTTAAATGAAAGTCACAAAAATAATACAAATATCTGCATACTCTTCAATCAGATTACCCAAATGTTAATTTTTTTTTTTTTTTGGCTGAGGAAGATTGGCCCTGAGGTAACATCTGTTGACAATCCTCCTCTTTTTGCTTGAGGAAGATTGGCCCTCAGCTAACATCTGTGCCAGTCTTCCTCTATTTTGTATGTGGGTCACTGCCACAGCTTGGCTTGATGAGTAGTGTAGGTCCACGCCTGGGATCCAAACCTGTGAACCAGGCTGCCAAAGCAGAGTGTGCTGAACTTAACCACTACACCACTGGGCTCAATCCCCAAATATTAATATTTTAACACATTTGTTTGTTTTCTCTTTCCTTCCTTTTTACACCTGTACATTTATAAAATGTAATATAAATATTATATAATATAAATACAAATATTTTTCTCAACTTAGTACGGTGTACTGAGTACTGTGTACTAAGTAACAGACATAATAGCCTTTACCCCTGAACACATCAATGTGTATTTCCTAAAAACAAAGATATTCTTTTGTAACCATAATACAATTTTTAAAATCAGGAAATTAACATTGGTACAATGCCATTATCCAATATACAGACCACATTCAAATTTCACCAGTTATTTCACTAAATATCCTTCATAGTAAAAGGAAATAACAACAACAAAAAACTCTGCTCCAAGTACCAATCCAAGATCACACACTTCCTTTACTTGTCAAATCTTTTTAGTCTCCTTTAATCTGGAATAGTTCCCTAATCTTTGTTGTCTTTCATGACTTTGCCTTTCTTTTAGAATGTCTCTCAATTTGTGTCTTTGAAAAAATATTTCTCTTGTTACTAGATTTCGGTTCCGCATTTTTGTCAGGAATATCTCAGAAATGATGCTGTGTCCTTTTCAGTAATCAAATCAATAGACGCACAATATGTATTGGAATCATTCGTGGTGTTGTCAACTTTGATCACTTGCTTTGTTGGTGTCTGCAAGTTTTCTCCACCATAGAGTTATTACTTTTCCTGTTGTAATTAATAAGTATTAATAATACTTTGAGATTATGAAAATATCCTGTTTCTCATTAAAATTTTACCTATTAGTTTTAGCATCCAACAATGATTCTAGCCTGAAACAGTTATTACTATGGTGATTACGAAATGGTGATTTTTTTTTTTTTTGAGGAAGACCAGCCCTGAGCTAATCTGCCTCTTTTTGCTGAGGAAGACCGGCTCTGAGCTAACATCTATTGCCAATCCTCCTCCTTTTTTTTTTTTCCCCAAGGCCCTAGTAGATAGTTGTATATCATAGTTGCACATTCTTCTAGTTGCTTTATGTGGGATGTGGCCTCAGCATGGCCGGAGATGCGGTGCGTCGGTGCGCGCCTGGGATCCAAACCCTGGCCACCAGTAGCGGAGTGCGTGCACTTAATCGCTAAGCCACGGGCAGGGCTGGCCTCAAATGGTGATTTTTAATTTTATCATTCCCTCTACATTTTGGTTGGCATTCTACTGTAAGAAGAGTTTTTGCATCTCCCCCATTAATTTTCTCATTTATTAATGAGATAGTTTCTTAGATTCTTATTTATTGGATAAAATCTATTAATTTATTATTTTTGCTCGAATTTTGCTAAATTTGGCCAGGCGGAGTCCTTTTCAACTAGTTTCAATGTACTTTCAGTTACAGTAATCATTCTTTGAGCTCTTCCTCACCTCTAGCAGGTTCCAGGTTCATACTTAATTTTGCCTGCCCCAGCCCTGGAGTTAGCCCTTTCTCCAAGGAACCCTGGGTCCTTTAGTTGATAAAAGTATTTGGAAACCATAATTGAGACATGACGTGCTACTGGGTGTCATTGCTTGTAAGCCCCCTAAGTAGATTGAAGTAGGAAATATATGTATATGTGTATGTATGTACACACACAGACATATACATATCTATGTCTACATCTATGAGCTCATACTGATACTTCCAATTCCACACGATTCACTCTAGCCTTCTTCATTTCCACATTTGTAATTTGCTTCTCTGACATTGAGAAACCTGATTCTTATTATCCAAAACATATTTACTCATTTCCTCAATCCTAAAATATATATAAAGTAATTTCAGTATGCTAACTAGTATTAGTATTAGTATTTAGTAATGCTAAATTTAGTATTGCTAAAACTGGAAAACACAGTGATTGATTAGAGTTTTCCATTCGTTTACTGTTCTTGTTTTTAGCTTGGGGGTATAGAGTGAAAGGAATGTATTCAAAAGTTCCTTGGAACGGTTCGTTTTTCCTCTTCAGTGTGATTGTTATTCATTTGAATTACAGTTACGTTCATTTGTTTCTGTTTCTATTCAATTTCATTCTCCTCCCCACTCTTGTTAAATTTGATTTATATTTTTAAGTACATTAAAAATAATATGGTTCTAGGGGCCGGCTTAGTGGCGTAGTGGTTACGTTCTCGCGCTCTGCTTCGGTGGCCCGGGGTTCGCAGGTTCAGGGATCCTGGGAGGGGACATGAGCACCTCTTGTCAGGTCATGCTGTGGCAGTGTCCCACATAGAAAGTGGAGGAAGATGGACATGAATGTTAGCCCAGGGCCAATCTTCCTCAGCAAAAAGAGGAGGATTGGCAACAGATGTTAGCTCAGGGCTAGTCCTCCTCATCAAAATAAATAATAATAATAATAATGATGATGATGTTCTAAAAGTCAGGACTATACCAAAAATTATACTCAGAAATATCACTCCTCCAACTTCTGCCATCACTTCTATCGAGTTTCTGTTCCCCCATCTCTTCCACCCTTCCCTATACTGCAGGTCACCAATCTCTTTCATTTCTAGTTTATCCTTTCCATGTTTCTTTTTGTGCAAATGAGGAGATTTCTATAAGTTTTATTTCTCCTTCTTTCTTACACAAAGGTAGCCTACTGTAGCTTCTCTTTTGCACTTTGATATTGTTTTTTTCACGTAACACTGTATTCTTATTATCCTTTCCAAGAGCTATAGGGTTTGTAGTGATATTCCCTCTTTCATTCTTGATGTTGGTAATTGTGATTTCTCTCTTTTTCCATGACCATTCTTGTGAGAAGTGATCAGTTTTATTAATCTTTTCAAAGACCTTGCTTTGGGCTTTAATTTTTTCTACTATTTGTATTTTATCTCATTTATTTCAGCTCTTATCTGTAGCATTTCCCTTCTTCTACTTGTGTTGGATTTTTAATTTGCCTAGCTTCTTCGGGTGGAAACATATTGTTGATTATAAGCATATCTCCCTTTCTAATATAAGCATGAGAGGTTATACATTTCTCGCTAACCACTGTTTTAGCTGCATTCAACAAATTTCAATATGTTGTGTTTTCACTACCACTCAGTTTGAAATATTTTTAATTTCCGTGTAACATCTTTTTTGATTCATAGTTTATGTCTATGTGTACTATTTAATCTCCAAATATATAGGGCTTTTGTAGATATCTTACTTTTACTGATTTATATTGTAATTCCATTGTGGTCTGAGAACACATCTCTAAGATAGCGATCTTCTAAAACTTTTTGAGAATTTTTTCTTTTATGGTTCAGCATTTAGTCTGTCTTTTTCAAACATTATATGTGAACTTGAAAAGAATGTATATTCTGCAGTTGCTGAGTATAGTGCTTGGTTATAGTGCAAGGTTATCTTGGTCAAGATGGTTAATCAGGCTCAGATTTTCTATGTTTTTACTGATTTTTTTGGTCTGGTTGCTCTGTAAGTTATACAGAGGAATGTTAAAGTTGCTAATGAGTGTTGTGGATTTGTCTATTTCTCCCTTTAGGACTTTCAATTTTGCTTAATGTTTTTCGAAGATCTCTTAGGCTCATAAATTTATGATTGTTGTCTTCCTGAAAAACTAACAGTTTTATTATTATGAAATATTCTTCTTTTATTTCTTGTAGTACTCCTTGCCTTAAATTCTGTTTTGTCTGGGGTTAATATAGTCACTCTGGCTTTAATATGTTTATTATTTGCATGGTAAATCATTTTTCATCCTGTTGCTATTAGATTATTTTTATCTTTAATTTAAATGGCATCATTTACAGACAGAATGTAGTTCTTGCTTTTTATATCCACACCAATCATCTTTCATTTTTAATTGGAGTATTCAGTCCATTTTTGTTTAATGTAATTATCAATATGGTAAATTTAAGTCTATCATTTTGCTGTTTGTTTTCATTTGTTCCAACTGGCTGCCTTGTTTATTTATGGTTCCTTCTTTCCTGCTGCCTTTTAGGTTAATCAAATATTTTTAGTAGTCCATTTTATTAACTTTTTAGCTATACTTCTTTATGTTTTTGGTGGTTATCCTAGAAATTACAATATGTATTTTTAACCTATCACAGTCTACTTATAGTTATTGTTTTACCAATCCATGTAAAACGCTAGAAACTTGTAACATCATGGTTCCATTTAACCATCCATCCTGGGGGCTGTTGACATGTATATTACACCTATGATATGACTAGGATACACACCTATGATACAGCACTATATATAGTGTTAAAGTGTTAAATGTTTTTTCTTTAAGTAATCATGTCTTTTAATATTTACCTATATATTGATGATTTATGGTGCTGTGCATTAGTTTATGGAATCCCAAGTTTTAACCTATCATCACTTTCCTTAATTTTGAACAACATGCTTTAGTATTCATTGAGGTGCAGATCTGCTGGCAATAAATTTTTGTGGTTCCTATTTATCTGAAAATATAGTTATTTTGCCCTCATGTTGAAGATTATTTTCACTGGATATAAGATTCTGGGTAAAAGAGTTTTTCTTTTAACAGTTTAAACATTGTTTTCTTGCCTTCTAGCCTCTTTTGTTTTTGATGAGGTATCAGCCATCATTCTTACTGACAAGGAACTATAACATCCCCTGTATCTAATTTATCTTTTTTCTCTGGCTGCTTTCAGGATGTTCTGCTTGTCTTTGGTTTTCAGAAGTTGGACTACAATATGCCTAGATACAGTTTTCTTGGTAATTATCACGGTTAGGATTTGATGAGCTTCTTGGATCCGCAAGTTTGTTTTTTTTCCCCAAGTCTGGGGAATATCTGACTATTCCCACCCCCATATACACACTTTTTTTCTGTCTTGTTTTATTTCTTCCCTACTCTGGGATTGACTCTTTCTTATTCATATATATACATGAATAGTGAACTGAAGATTTTATTGTCTTCATAATAAAACAAAATATGCTTAGAACTGGACCACTTGGCCCTTTCTTTTTTTATTTCCTCCCACCTCAAAATGCTTGCATTTCTTAATAGCCAACATTCTCTTAGATCTGCAGTTGGGCTCAACATAGTCAACCCTTAGCACAATCTTCTTTGTAGTTTTAGACTTTTCCTAGAAAATCTGCTTAGTCTGTCCACCATCGCCCCTCTGCTTTCTGTCATAATGTCACTTTCCCCGGGCATATGGAGGGTCCTTGCCCTCTTTGTACTGTGTCATTTTGTGAGGTTGGTGCTTGCCACACTTCTTTCAGAAAGTCGAGCAGGTTTTAGGAAAGTTCACAAATGTTTGCTGGTGTGTTTTTGGTATGGATGACATTGCATATATTTTATACCACTTAATATTGTCCCGTCAGTCTCTGAGGTTCTGTTGATTTATTTTTAATCTTTATTTGCTCAATTCTTCACATTGGATAATTTATACTGATATTCTATCTGTCTTCAGAAGATAATCTTCGGGAGAAAATCTGTCTTTAATTTCACTAATCTATCCGTAATTTCCCTGATCCATCCTTTCTGCTATTTCCAATCTGCTATTAAAGACTTTTCAAGGAAATTCTCATTGCAGACATTTTACTTTTCAGTTTTAGAATTCTTATGTTATACTTTCATTCAGTTTACAATTTTCTACCTGATTTTCCTATCTCTTTATTCATTATGATATATTGTCCTTTATAGTCTGAAACATAGATTTAACAGACCCTTTCAAGTCCTTGGTTGCTAATTCCAACATCTTGAACATTTCAGGCTCAGTAACTATTGATTGCTTTTTCTCTTGATTGTGGATCACATTTTCCTGTTTCTTTGCAAGTCTACTAATTTATTATTTTATAATGCATATTCTGAATGAACTGTTGTAGAGACTATGATTCTTTCTTCTAAAGAGTGTTTGTTTTTGTTCTAGTAGGCAGTTCACTTAAGCACCAAACTATCTCCCTTGCAGTGGGTAGAAGTTGAGATCTCTACTCAATTCCGTGTTACAGCTATTGTTTTATATTGTGAATCTTAGTATTTTCCAAGCACTTGTTCACAGGTAAGCCAAGGATTTGAGTGATATTCATATGCAGATTTGGGAGCTTCCTCCTTTCATAAATTTTCCCTTCACTTTCTAGCTGCTCTGGCAGCCCTAAACTCCATACTCTATTCCTCAATTCATTATGACTATGATTTTCTCCTTAAATTCTCCTGTAATTCCCTGCAGATTAGAGAATGCCCACAGGTACAAAATTCAATAATGTGAATCTTATCCAGGGCTATTCCCTTCTTTCAAGGGCCAACTTCCTTCTGATTCCCTTTGCCTGTGTTTACAAATGTTATCTGTGGGAGGGTTAATCGAATATAAGCTTCACCACCATTACAGGAAGTAGAACTTGAGTAAGTAGATATTTCTAGATTGACTATCAATGCTGTTCAATATAAATATAATATGAAACACATACATAATTAAAAATTTTCTGGTAGCCACATTAAAAATAAATGAAAAGAAGTAGAGAAAAATAGTTTTAGTAATACATTTTATTTAACCCAACATATCCAAAACCTTACCATTTCAAAAAATAATCAACATAAAGTTATTAGTAAGATATTTTCCATTATTTTTGTTTACAAAGTCTTTGAAATCGATTATACTTTCAATCAGTTCCATTCGGAAGCTAAATTTTCAGTAGATAAAGAAGAATACAGTATTACTGAAATCATAAAGTTATGTTTAGTGGAAAAATATTTAACATTGTCTCAGTTTGTAAATTTAAATCAATAAAAATGAAATAAAACTAAACATTCAAGTCCTCGGTTTCACTAGCCCCTGTCAAGTGCCCAGAGGCTACACGTGGCTAATGGCTACCATAATGAGCAGCATATACAGGTCTAGATAATAAGAAAGGATTGCACTTAGGGACGTGGCCTTGATGTAAGCCATCAATACAAGTACAATTTTAACGGAGTTAAAAATAATTTGTATACAATAACCTCTACTTTGGAAAGATAAAGGAAATAGACTTGCAATATTTGCAGAAATGTGAAAAACAATATTTCTAAACATTTTCAAAAAGATTGTGGTAACAGCAAAGCCAAATTGGTTTGCATAATGTACATAATTTATGTGCAGAATCTGTCAACAAATTGCTATATTTTAATAGAACACATTGTTCATTCTAGGAATTAATCCTTTCGGGACTCATATTTAATAATATCCTGGCTATAAAAGCCTGCTACTTTGAAAGTGTCCCTTTTTGTTGGCTAAATAATTATGATGATGATGTTGATTATTTAAAAAGTAGTCTTTTGGTATTATGGTTATAATTGCCTTGATTCCCAAGGCAGAATTGTGTCTAGACTGGCTTATTTTATTCCAGCTCTGTGAAATAGCATAAAAATCTCATAAATGGTGATTGGGTAGAAAATATATCCACAAACTGAGTTTTCTTAGCACTCTATTTTGGGTAGTAGTGCAGTGAGAGCCTATTTTATATTTCTAATGACTCATCAAACTACTTATAGGTATTACTTCCATATCTGGTTGATGCTGCCTGTGCTGAATTCTATCAGTGTCCAAACTAAATGAAGAATCTATTTAACGGAAAAAAATCAAAATCCCAAAATTTTAGGGTCATAAGGCAGGAAACTTTGAATATGACCAAGGACAGTCATGTCACTTTGCCCCATCTGGTTTAGAGCCTAAGGGCCAGGCATATGCAGTAAATATGATTAAACTACGTAAAGGAAGTTAGCAAAGGGGCATGGTAAGAATAGTGATACTGTCTCTTTTCTTGATCTACTGGTCAAAATAGGGATTGGGTAATTAGAGAGGAAGGTCAGAAGTTTTCACAATTGTGGGCAGCTCAGCAGACGTTTGGGCATGTGGTATCATGTATTTGAAATTTTCCTGAGCACTTACCACGTACCACGTGAGGACTAACTTCTGGTAATACTGTTAAATAAGATAATCATAGTCCCTACCGTCAAATAGGTAAGAATCCAGTGGGTAAGCAAAGTGCCAAGAATTTTATATTCATTACCTCATTTAATTTTCATTTAAAACAAAAACAATGTGGTGGCGCCTTTCAAGGAAAGAAAGTGAGGCCCGGAAAATGACTTCTTCAAGCTTATCAAAAATGCGTGTGGCAGGGCTTGAGTTTATACTCAGGTTTGACTCGCTCTAGATGCCACAGTCTTAGCCACCATCCATAGTCGCCAATAGAGATCATTTCTGCATTGGCATCTGTGGGTTCTGTATGAACAATCCTCTGCCCTCACCCTAGGATACAACTATTTTGAAATTTAAAGGCCCTGATATTCTTACTCATGGCTGTATTGCTCTTGTGAAAAGGGATTATTTCTATCTTTTCACAAAACTTCCTTAGCTATGTCAAATGACAGTGTTATATATTCTGGATTCCCCATGATACTAGATCCTTTACCCTGGGCTTCGGTAGCTTTTGACCTTGAAGGAGTGATCGAGCTTCCAAAGAGTGGGTCATTTTACTTCTTTGAATTAAAAATAATAGGATTCTGAATGTAGAAGGACCCTAGATTGTCTTTCCCAATGCCCTTGTATTCTAGACTTGGATACCAACTCTGAAGAGGTGGAAAGTTGTTCAAGTTTCTGGGAGTCAGTTAGTGTCAGTCACTAGTCCAGAACTCACCTCTCTTGACTCCCAGATATTAGTTATTTCCTCTGTATCACAGATACCTCTTGCTTTTTATAATCCCTCACTCCCTCGAAAGTTGGGACCGAATAGGAGTCTAAATAGGAAAACCATCTTGGCAGAACTTCTGAGTGTCCAGATTATGATTCTTCCATCCAACAAAGATGATGAAGTATTTTGAGATTTCTACGGGTGTGGGATGGGAGGTGGAAGTGAATGAGGACCACTCAATTTAATTATCCCTGAAAACTCTGGTACTCACAGTGGGAGGGATGATTTACTTAGTTTGTTTGTTAGCCAAGCTTTTTCATTAAGCACTATGTTTATACATTGCTGAAAGGGAAATAAATATTTCAGAATCACAGGACCATTTATCATGACCATCCTTTCCTCTTTGCCTATCTAATGTTTAAATCCCCCTTGAGTATCCCCACCAAATAGGGTCCTCTAGCATCTCCACTGGAAAGTCTTTCACATTTATTTTCTCTTTTATTATTTACAACTCTAATAGATAAATATTAAAATTAACCACATTTTACAAATGAAGACTTGGCTCATAAATAGTAAGAAACAACAATTGCTAATTGGCAGAGCAAGAATTAGGACCTAGGTCTGTGAGAATCCTGAAGTTGTGCTCTACATTCTCTCACATCAAATTTTGCTTGCATACTTCCAATGACAGGGAACTCATTAGTACCCAGGGCATTCCTGTATATCTTCCCGTTGTTATGATGATGAAAAGCTCATCCTTTAATGAGGCTGAAATTTTCCTGTTGGACTTCTGCACATTAATCTTACTTTATTTCCTTGTCACATGTGGGCACAAGTGTGATTATTTTCTCACATGATGATCCTTGAAAAACATGAAGAGAACTCCCCCTGGTACCTCTTTTTCTTCTTTTCCTCAAGTTGTGTGTTCCCATTTCTTTCAAATTGTCCCTCCTTGGACATGATTTCTGGTTACCTTGCTTCCCTGTTCCTCTCCTCAGAACTCATTTCACTTTAAATGAGCCTTTAAGTGAGGATCTTGAAAGGCTAAAATCTGGGGCTGGGTGGAATTTAATAGTTAGGGGAAAAGAAGATCATCCAATACAGTGGCTTAGATAATATGGAAGTGTCTTTCTGTTGCACATAAAAGTTCAGAGGTGAGTGGTCTGAGGCTAGCAGCATTGCTGTGTGGTCCTCAACACAGGCTTCCAGGGTTTCTATAATCCTCATTTCCCAGGCAGCAGTGGAGGGGACAAAGATCATGCAGGGAAAGCAACGCCATTTTTAAGGACATGATGGGAGATTTTGCATATTGCTTCCAAATATGTTTAGGTGGCTATACCTAGATGTAAGGGAGATGGGAAATATCGCCTCAACCTGGGCAGCCATATTTCTGGTGAAAACTCAAGAGGTTCTGTTACTGAAATGCACACTGGACGACAATTGCAGATCCTGCCACCTAGAGTAGGGTGTAAATAAAAAGGAAAGGTCAAGGGAAGGTATCTTGTTGGCCAGAGCATGGAAATAGGCACCAGGAAGTTTGGTTCTCTGCTTTATCTGACCTCTAGCAAGTCACTTAATAACTCTTTCTTCAGTTCTAGAAAGAATATTAATTATGTTCCCATTTGTTTTCTATTTCACAGAGATATTGTGATTCAGTTGTAGAAGTGATTTTACTTGTTGAATTGAATGGTTTTATAATGGAATTACAGCCAATGTGATTATTTCTTAAGTGACTTGTTTAGAATGAGCACATTATTAGGACCTAGGGAGGTAGAATTATAGGAGACAGAAGATTCTCAAATTCAAGAAATGATGATGAAGTTATTCAGAAAACATTTCTGTATGTTAAGGCTCTTGGGCAATTTTTGTCCTCGAGGTTTAAGGTATCTTTGAAAAAAACACAGTTTGAAGTTAACTTTTTTGTTTTATATTGTTCAGCAGAAATGTGATGTGATTATTCCCCCATTTACTTTTTTTGGACGGTGCAAGCTGGTTCTGATAATTCTTCCACAGAGATTTCATTGATATGATAATTGGCTGTACTGTGGATGAATCTGAGCATTAGAAGTTGCACAGTAAATAAACCATAAGCTCTTCAGAGCCCTGGCATTTTGTTAAAAGCCTGATACTGCGATTCCTACTCACAGACTAGAGCGTATGACCAGAGGGGGAGAAAATGTGGCTTCCACGGGAAGGATTCAGGATCAAAAAATGCCCATCCGCTCTACATCCCCCAGGGTTTTTTGAAGATTTGGATATGTGAATGCATGAATAGGCCCCAGCCTGCCCCTGCATGAGGCCTGGTTCCAGATAATACTACTCCTTTATTTCTGCTGGGCCTACCTACTCTTCTCCCCACACTTCTTGATCAGTTTTGAGTCTGGTGAGGTGATCTGTAAGGGACTACTGTTTTAGAAGGTTTGGATCCCCTTTTCAAGCCCCATTGTCCTAGTCAGGGACTATAGCAGAGGCTGCCGGAATCTGTTCTTTCTTCTTCCTTATAGCAGACTATGTTATTGGGAGCACCAATGTGCCCAGCTGAAAGTTTCCATTTCCTGGTGTCTCTTACAGATGGGAGGGGCACTAAATGTGAACGAAGTCATTGGATAGTGCCTCCATGAAGGCTTTTAAGCAGAGCTAAGCACAGTGAGGTGTAGTCTTGTGGTAGTATCCCTTCCTCCTTTCTTCTGCCTGGAATGTGGATGTGATGGCAAGCTTGATGGCAGCAGCCATGAACTAAGAATGAAGAGAAAGAAAGACAGAAGGAGCCTGGGTCTCTGATGACTTACAGACACTATACCAGCCTGGGACTGTCTGTTCTCTGATTTCTTCTATACAAGAGCCAAAAGACATACACCTGGTTTATACTTCTGTGTCTTAGGATGAGTTTTGTAGAAACGGTGGCTTAGACAGGGATTCAGGAGCAAACTTATAAAGGAAGCAGGTTAAGGGAAAGGGAAGCAGGAAAGCACGAATGTGGTCTCAGGCAAAGTCTAATCTTGGTCTGATCTATGTGGATGTGGGAGATCTCTGGAGAGTAAACTGTCCTGCAGAGTTGTCTCACTTTGAGGCAAAGGGGCCATCCTTCTGTACCAGATATAAGGCAGCCATTGGCTGTGGACTACCCCAGAGGGGAGTGTATGCATAATATCCTGGATGAGGCAGCTCTTGTCAGCTGAGGACAGTTCTCCAGAGAAGAGATACAGAGCGAGCAATCGGCCAATGCCTCCTAGAGTCTGGGGTCTGGGTGTGCCAGCCCAGGAAAGTGGTCTAGGCAGGGCATTGCAATGTCTTTTACAGTCCATCTCTTGCATTGCTCACAGCCATCAGCTTCGAAGATGAACGAGGTTCATTCCATCCAGCCACAGATTCTCCAGAATTCTGGGTTCAAGATTCCCAGGAACATTTCCAAGAGAAGAGTTAGTGGGATCAATTCCAGAGTTACTGTGGTTAGTCCTGAGGCTATGACTGACACTCATCATCTCCTTTCTCTACCACCCATTCTAGACAATTCTCACTCTCAGCCAGGACTTCTTAGGTATAGGATGATCCGGACGCTCAACCCAAAGAGGTCTGAGCCCCCAAGTTATTATGCCTTTATGAGGCTGTGATGGCTCTACTTTCCCATTTAGAGTTAAAATTGGGCAAGGGAGTATTAAGAGATGTCCCAGCATCTTATCTGAGTGTCAAATATATTCCTTTCTGCCTCCCTTAAGTAACAGCAATCCTATCCCCTCATGACCACCAGAGTTAGTTCTCCCTGACAGTAGGAAAACTCCTTTCTGTGGCAGCTGGTCTATTGAGACAGGACGTTAAAGTAACCAAGTGGCACCTTAGCTTTAAACTTAATGGTTCTCTTACTGTGTCTACTGCTGGAAGTGTTCCCCTCTAGGAGGCAGAACCTCTGGAAGCACAGAGCCTAAAGTTGTGGATATAGGAAGCACAATATTCTCCAACTAATCTCTGAGAAAGATGGTTAGAGGGCTCACTCTACTTTCACTTCTTGGTTACTGGAATATTCATTCCATTCCTGTTTTTTTTCCTTCTATTTTACAGAAATACTGTGATACCTGTTGAACAGAATGGTGTTTTAGTGTTAATTTAGCCAGTGTTCTTATTCCTTGAGAGATCTGTTAGGAATAAGCCTACATAAAATGCCTGTTGCTTTAAGAGTAGAGTCCCTCCTGCAGGATGGCACCCCATCCTCACAGGGTGTCATCTCTAAGCATCATTAGTGGTGGCTTTAATAAACCATTTCATCATTCTATTAAGATGGAAGCTTCTGGAAGTATGTGGTAGGATTCGTGGAATCCAGGGCCATGAGCCGCACAGTCATCGAAATGTATATGGGGAAAAATTCGTTCATCACATACCACAAACCCAAGGCTGTGCTTGTGTGTTTTAGTAAAGATACCACATTCAGCACGAAATCCCAGTTGGGACTTCTACTTCTTAAACTTAATGTTTAACCCACTGTGGTTTTTCTGTGGTCCATCCATTCTTTTTCAGGGTCTAGACTTATAAATTATATAAGAATATAATAGAGACTATTATTTCTGCATCCTATGTCTTTGAGGGTGGCCCTCGTCTCTGCCCTTCCACCTAGGTGCTATACTGCTTTTCATTTACCGTCTTAACTAGGCACGAGGAGTAGATTTTCTGGCTGCTACTTGGTCTTTCCTGCTATGACAGTTCTTACCCTATAGATAAAGGAATCAACGCGAAGGTTCTGCCAACTGCTAGTTATGTCCATTCTAATAACACATTTGAGATCTGGGGAAATGACCACCAGTTGGTCTGTAGACCCAGGGGAGACACTGTGAAGGAGACCTGGGCTGGAAACAGTGCCCAGGTGCCATAGTGGCACTTTGTTTCTCTGGATACAACAATCAATTAACTTGGACCCTATATCCAACAGCTGTTGAAACGACTGGATCATCTATTTCCTCCAGTATAATGTTACCCCAGAAAATGGCTACTGATCTTTCTGGGGAAGCACTAGTTGAAATCACTGCTGTATACACTTGCCATGGTGCTTCAGAGTCTGTTCCTCCTGAGGACCTGGTCTCTTCTTCAGTCAATGGGTTCTGGGCCTGAGAGATGCAAGTCTGGAAACTGAGCAGGGATCATGACTTCTCATTGGTTTGCCCAATTTTATTGCCCCTAGAGACAACATCCTCTTCATAGAATCCTGGGAGTCAGACGATGCCCTTCCCCTGTGACTGACAGTCTAAACTTGCTACTGATTATTGTAATTATGCCCACTCTGTATTTTTATTTTATTGAGGTTGCATTGATTTATAGTATTGTGTAAATTTCAGTTGTATATCATTGTATTTCACCTTCGGTATAGACTGTGTCGTGTTCACCACAAAAAGTCTAGTTTCCATCCATCGCCTCTTTACCCATATATGCCTGTTTACCCCTTTTGCCCTCCCCCCAACCCCCTTCCCCTCTGGTAACCACAAATCTGTTCTCCTTATCTATGATTTTATCTTTGTTTATCTTCCACATATGAGTGAAATCATATGGTATTTGTCTTTCTCTGTCTGATTTATTTCACTTAGCATAATACCTTCAAGGTCCATCCATGTTGTCACAAATGGCATGATTTTGTCTTTTTTATGGCTGAGTTGTATTTCATTGTATATATATACCCCACACCTTCTTTATCCATTCATCCATTGGTGGGCACTTGGGTTGCTTCCAAGTCTTGGCTATTGTGAATAATGCTGCAATGAACACGGGGTGCATATATCTTTTTGAATTAGTGTTTTCGTGTTCTTTGGATAAATACCCAGAAGTGGAATAGCTGGATCATATGGTATTTCTATTTTTAATTTTTTGAGAAATCTCCCTACTGTTTTGCATAATGGCTGCACCAGTTTGCATTCCCACCAGCAGTGTGTGAGGGTTTCCTTTTCTCCACATCCTCTCCAACATTTGTTACCTTGTGTCTTTTTAATAATAGCTATTCTGATGGGTATGAGTTGATATCTCATTGTAGTTTTGATTTGCATTTCCCTAATAATTAGTGATGTCGGACATATTTTCAGGTCCCTGTTGGCTATCTGTAAATCTTCTCTGGAAAAATGTCTAATCAGATCCTCTGCCCTTTTTTTGATCAGGTTTTTTGTTTTTTTTGTTGTTGAGTTCTTTATATATCTTGGAAATTAACCCTGTATTGGATATATGATTTGCAAATATTTTCTCCCAGTTGGTGGGTTGTCTTTTCATTTTGTTGATGGTTTCCTTTGCTGTGCATAAGCTTTTTAGTTTGATGTAGTCCCATTTGTTTATTTTTTATTTTGTTTCCCTTGTCTGGTGAGACAAGGTATTCAAAATGATACTGCTAAGACCGATATTAAAGAGCATCCTGCCTATGTTTTCTTCTAGGAGTTTTATGGTTTCAGGTCTTACATTCAAGTCTTTAATCCATTGTGAGTTTTTTTGTGTGTATGGTATAAGATAATGGTCTACTTTTATTCTTTTGCATGTGGCTGTCCAGTTTTCCCAACACCGTTTATTGAAGAGACTTGCCTTTCTCTGTTGTATGTTCTTGGCTCCTTTGTCTAAGATTAGCTGTCCATGGATGTATGGTTTTATTTCTGGGCTCTCAATTCTGTTCTATTGATCTGTGTGTCTCTTTTTCTGACAGTACCATGCTGCTTTGATTACTATAGCTTTGTAGTATATTTTGAATTCAGGGAGTATGATGCCTCCAGTTTTGTTCTTTTTTTCTCAGAATTGCTTTAGCTATTTGCGGTCTTTGATTGTTCCATATAAATTTTAGGATTCTTTGTTCTATTTTAGTGAAAAATGTCATTGGGATTCTGATTGGGATTGCATTGAATCTGTAGATTCTTTTAGGTAATATGGACATTTTAGCTATGTTACTTCTTCTAATCTATGAGCAAGAAATATATTTCCATTAATTTGTCTTCTTCAATTTCTTTCAATAATGTCTTATAGTTTTTAGTGTACAGGTCTTTCACCTCCTTGGTTAAGCTTATTCCTAGGTATTTTATTCTTTTTGTTGTGATTGTAACTGGGATTGTATTCTTAATTTCTCTTTCTGCTAGTTTGTTATTAGTGTTTAGAAATGCAACTGATTTTTGTGTATTGATTTTTTCACTCTGCAACTTTGCTGTATTTGTTAATTTCTAATAGGTTTTTTTGGTGGATTCTTTAGGATTTTTTATATATAGAATTGTGTCATCCACATATAGTGACAGTTTTACTTCTTTCTTTCCAATTTGGATCCCTTTTATTTCTTTTTCTTGCCTAATTGCTCTGGCTAGGACATCCAATACTATGTTGAATAAGAGTGGCAAGAGTGGGCATCCTTGTCTTCTTCCTGTTGTGGGAGGAATAGCTTTCAGTTTTTCACTGTTGAGTATGATGTTGGCTGTGGGTTAGTCATATATGACCTTTGTTATATTGAGGTACTTTCCTTCTATATCCATTTTATTGAAAGTTTTTTTAATCATAAATAGATATTAAATCTTGTCAAATGCTTTCTCTGTGACTATTGAGATGATCATGTGATTTTTATTCTTCATTTTATTAATGTAGTGTATCACGTTGATTTTGCAGGTGTTGAACCATCCCTGAATCCCTGGAATATATCCCACTTGATCATGATGTATGATCCTTTTAATATATTGTATTTGATTTGCTTATATTTTGTTGAGGATTTTTGCATCTATGTTCATTAGCAATATTGACCTGTAATTTTCCTTTTTTTGTGTTGTCCTTGTCTGGTTTTGGTATCAGGGTAATGTTGGCCTCATAAAATGTGTTAGGAAGCATCCTCTCCTCTTCAATTTTTTGGAAGAGTTTGAGAAGGGTAAGTATTAAGTCTTGTTTGAATGTTTGATAGAATTCGCTGGGGAAGCTGTCTTGTCCTGGACTTTTGTTTTTTGGGAGGTGTTTGATTACTGTTTCAATCTCTTGTTATCAGTCTATTCAGATTCTCTACTTCTTCTTGATCCAGTCTTGAGAGGTTGTATGATTATAAGAATTTATCCATTTCTTCCAGGTCATCCAGTTTGTTGGCATATAGCTTTTTGTATTAGTCTTTTATAATCCTTTGTATTTCTGTGGTATCCATTGTAGTTTCTCCTCTTTCATTTCAGATTTTATAAATTTGAGCCTTCTCTCTTTTTTTCTTAGTGAGTCTACCTAAGGGCTGGTCAATTTTGTTTATCTTTTTGAAGAACCAGCTCTTAGTTTCATTGATCCTTTCTATTGTTTTTCAGTTGCTATTTCATTTTTTTCTTCTCTGATTTTTTATTATTTTCTTCCTTCTACTGACTTTGGGCTTTGTTCTTCTTTTTTTTCTAGTTCTTTTAGGTATCGTGTTAGATTGTTTATTTGAGATTTTCGTTGTTTCTTGAGGTAGGCCTATATTGCTATAAACTTCCCTCTCAGTACCTCTTTTGCTACATCCCGTAAGTTTTTGGTATGTTGTGCTTCTGTTTTCATTTGTCTCCAGTTATTTTTTGATTTCTCCTTTGAATTCTTCATTGATTCAATAGTTGTTCAGTAGCATGTTGTTTAGTTTCCACATAGTTGTGATTTTTCAGCTTTCTTCTTGTAGTTGATTTCTAGTTTCATAGCATTGTGGTCAGAAAAGTTGCCTGATATGATTTCAATCTTCTTAAATTTATTGAGGCTTGATTTGTTTCCCAACATGTAGTCTATCTTTGAGAATGTTACATGTGCACTTGAGAAGAATGTGTATTCTCCTGCTTTTGGATGGAATGTTCTATATATATCTAAAAAATCCATCTAGTCTAGTGTTTCATATATGGCCACTGTTCCTTGTTGGCTTTCTGTCTGATGATCTATCCATTGATGTAAGTGGAGTGTTAAAGTCCCCTACTATTGTTGTTTTGCTGTTAATTTCTCCCTTTAGGTCTATTAATAGTTGCTTTATATATTTTGGTGCTCCTATGTTAGATGCATATATCTTAGTAAGTGTCGTGTCTTCTGGGTGGAATACTCTTTTATCATTTTATAATGCCCATCTTTGTCTTTTGTTATCTTTCTTGGCTGGAAGTCTATTTTGTATGATATAAGTATAGCTATGCCCACTCTCTTTTGGTTGCCATTTGCTTAGGGTATCATCTTCTGTCCCTTCAATCTAAGCCTATGTTTGTCTTCAGAGCTGAGATGGGTCTCCTGGAGGCAGCATATTGTTGGATCTTGTTTTTTAATCCATCCAGCCTCTCTTTGTCTTTTGATTGGTAAATTCAATCCATTTACATGTAGAGTGATTATTGATATATGAAGGCTTAATACTGCCATTTTATCTTTTGTTTTCTGGTTGTTCTATATTTCCATTGTTTCTTTTTCCTTGTGTTTCTGTCTGCTGTTTTAGTTTGGTGGTTTTATGTGATGTTTTTCTCAGTTTTCTCTTTATTTATGATTGTGACTCTGCTCTGATTTTTTGTTTTGTGGTTACCATAAGGTTTGTATAAAAGATCTCATAGATAAGAGAGTCCTTTTTTTGCTGATAGCATCTTATCTCCATTAGCCTACGCAGGGTCCATCCTTTTCCTCTTCCCTTTCTATGTTTTTGTTGTTAAAATTATCCTCTTCGTGTTGTGAGTTTGTAGCCAAATTGAAGTGGTTATAGTTATTTTTGATGCTTTCTTTTTCTTTAGCTTTTATATTATAATTAAGTGTTTACTAACCTATTCTGATATAGAGTTGCAATTTTCTGATTCTTTCTGTCTATTTATCGTGTTGCTCAAAGCTTTGTAAACTTCTGCCTTTTTGTTTCAGGTAGGAGGGCTCATTTCATCATTTCTTGTCAGGCAGGTCTAGTGATGAACTCCCTCAGCATTTGTTTGTCTGGGAAAAGTTTTATTTCTCCTTCATATCTGAAGGATAACTTTGCTGGCTAGAGTTTTCTTGGCTTACAGTTTTTGTCTTTCAATATTTTGAATATATCTTTCCACTCTCTCCCAGCGTGTAGAGTTTCTGCTGAGAAATCCACTGATAGCTTGATAAAAAATCCTTTGTAAGTTATTTCTTCTCTCTGGCTGCCCTTAATATTCTTTCTTTGTCATTGATTTTTGACAGTTTTAATGTACTATTCCTTGGAAAAGGTCTTTTTGCACTGAGATAATTAGGAGTTCTGTTAGCTTCATATACTTGCGTGTCTGGTTGCTTCCCCAGGTTTGGGAAGTTCTCAGATATTATTTTTTTGAGTAAGCTCTCTGCTCATTTCTTCTTCCCTTCTCCCTCTGGGATACCTATTATCCCTATGTTGCTTTTCCTAACTGAGTCAGATATTTCTTGTAGGATTTCGTTCTTTTTTTTTTTTAAATCTTAGTTCTCTCTCCTCTTCAACCTGAATAATTTCTGGATTTCTATCTTTGAGCTCATTAATTCTGCCTTCCATATAGTCTCATCTATTTTCAATGATTTCTACTTTATTTTTCATCTCATTAATTGTGTTCTTCATCTCCAGAATTTCCAGGTTTTTTTTAGAGTTTCAATCTCTGTGGTGAAGTACTCCTTCTGTTCATTAATTTTATTCCTGAGTTCATTGAACTGTCTTTCTGAGTTTTCTTGTAACTTGTTGAGTTTCTTCATGATAGTTATTTTGGATTCTATGTCAGTTAGGTTGTAATCTTCCTTGACTTCAACTTTGGTTTCTGGAAAGTTGTTATTTTCTTTGTGTTCTGCTGTGTTACTGTAGCTCTTCATGGTACTTGATGAGTTGATCCTTTGCTGGAACATTTGTGTTAGTAATATCTTTCTTATTTGGGTAAAGCTTTGGTTACTTTGGTACTGAGCTGCTTCTGGTATTTGAGAGCCTGCACTCCCCCCCACTGCCTGTCAGAGGTGTTGTCAGTGCCTGACTTGTGCTGCTTTTGCCTCTGATGTTGCTGGTGCCCTGTTGCTTACAATGTTATTGAAGTCTCAGGTGACCGGGGTCACCAGGCTGTGAGCACTTCTGCTGCTTCCAGGGTTACCAGGGTCTTGTGTTCCCCCACTGGGTCTCCATGGTCTCGGGTGCTGCTGCTCTGTGCACCACCTGTGCTGCTGCTCCTGGGTTATCTGGGGGTGCTGGCGGCACTGCTGCCAGGGACACCGGGTTCATGGATGTCACTGTCACTGCTGGAGGCCTAGGGTCTTGTATGCAGTCCTTGCTGCTGGTAGAGCTGGTTTTGGAGGTGCCACCACTGGGAGCTGAGTCACAGGTTCTGCTGTAGTTACTGAAGCCTCAGGTTGCAAGTGCCACCTGTCACTGCTGGGGGAAGGGTGGGGGCTAAGCCATGAATGTTGTTGCTGGTCCTGCAGCCTCTGTTCACTGGTGTGTGCCAGTGTACCTTTTGAAACCTCAGCTCAGGGCACCCCACTCCTGCCAGTGAAATCCATTTTGGATGCTGTCCCCACTGCTGGAAAGACGAATGCCACGCCCAGGGGAGGCGGAGGGGTGCTGGGTCACCAGCTCTGCTCTGTGTCCTCAGTCCTTAGGATGTGTGTGCCACCTGCCACCACTGGGGGGCAAAGGCTGAGCTGCAAGTGATTGTCTTTGCTGCTCATGCAGCCTCTGGTCATTGTATGCACCAGTATGCTTTGAAACCTCAGGTCAGGACACCCTGTCCCCATTGGGGAAACCCACATTTTTAATGCTGTCCCCCATGCTGGGGAGACTGGTGCCATTGCTGGGGGAGGGAGAGAGAGCTAGGTCACCAGCTGTGCTGTGTCTTGAATCTTGAGGTGATGTGCACCACCTGCCACCCCCGGGCAGATGCAGGGGCTAAGCTGTGAGTGCCACATCTGCCCCTGTAGCCTCTGGTCGCTGGTATGCACACTGGTGTGAGGATCCAAATTTTGGATCCCTGACCCCGGGGGAGGGGCAGGGGCTGCTCCCTGGTTCCACTGCCCCTCGGAGGTCCAGTACACTCACCATCAGATGTACAGATGCATGGATCTCTCAGGCATTCTGGTGTGCTGTGCAGGGAGTCATTTTTTGGTCAATGGATGTCCTACTGGTTGTAACTTAGAGGGGAGAGAAAAGTGAAGCAGCTCCTTCAGCCATGATGCTGAAGTCACTCCTCATGCACACATTGCTTTTGATGTTTAAGTGCTGCCACATGGCCTTGATACACTGGTACTCTATCATCTCCCATTGCTACTTGAAATCCCAGTTCTGCAACAGTATCTCCTACTGTCAGTTTCAGCCTACAGAAGCCAATCATCAATGAGCAAAGGGTGCTGCTGTTGCCCCCCCCCCCCGACCAGTGCATTTCTGATTTCCTTGGTCAATGGAACACCCTCTGCGCTCTTCTGTGGAACATAATCAGCTAGTGGGTTTTCTGATATATAGGAGAAATATTCTGGCATACCCACTTCTCTGAGCCTTTTGATACCAGTCTCCACAGCTTTACCAAGGCAATTCTGGTATCTCTGTTTCATTTAATGCTGGCCATTTCTTTTTTCAATCTTCCAGGAGTCGCCTTGGCAACATATTAGAACCTTCTCCCAGGGTACTTTCCAGAGTATTAAATCTTGTCAGAGACCACTGCCCCATACCAACACATCCCCTCTTACTTAACTTTATATTCTACCTTTCCTCACCCTGATCCAGCACTAGGATTCACTCCCAGGCATAGTATCTATATACCTGCAGGACATGTAGACCAGGTTTGCAGCTCCATTGGTTTAGAATCCTCTTCTGTTTTAGCGCATCCATAACTTTCCCAGTTGGATCATGATAAGATATGATGCTAGTTATTGATCTGGTGCCCAGAAAGGGGGCAAGAACAGATACTGAGAAAGACCAGCGTTGTCCTATAAGGGACCTGCCTCATTTAGAGTTTCTTCCAAGCTATCCAGCAAGGGGATACTTGCCATTTCTGCAAGCCCAGAGAGCTCAGAGTTAGCTGGGAGTTCAAGGTGTTCAAGAACATCTCTGCAGATATCCCTATCCCAAGTGGGGATATCTTTCCTTATCAGGGACTTAACTTTGGCATAAGAGACCTAAGATAAGAATTCAGTCTTCTCTGAAGTTCTGCCACTTTCACAATTAATCCCTGTCTTCAGCTTTGTCTGTACTCCAGCTATAGGAGATGGAGCTCTTTTTAAAATATATAATGTTATTAAGGCATAGTTTACATATCATATAATTCACCCATTTTATTTCACAACATTCACACAATTATTTTTTAAAACACATTTACCAAGTTGTAAATTTACATCACCATAAATCAGTTTTAATACATTTCCATCACTCTAGTAAGATCCTGGATGTCCTTTTACTGTTAATGAGAAGGGAGGGTCTTTTTAAAATCTCCTGGGCTTGCTGTGGCCTACTGTCCAGCACTTTGGAGCCCAAGTGTCCTTCCAGTTGAATGTGGCTCCAGAACTAGATTGGGGTCGATGGAGGAGTAAAGGGGTCTATGAATAGGACAAATATTAGCATGTAGGTAGTGTGAGAATAATACTGGTCATTGCTCCCAATGGAGCAGCACTCTTAGCAATAATCCATAAACACAGGGCTGCTTGGCTAGTGGTTCCTGAACCCGGAGGAACATCAGAATCACCAGGCAAATGTATCATAAATGCATATTCTTGGGCCCTGTTGCCAGAGATACTAATTCACCAGGTCACTGGGTACAGATTTACAGTCTTAGCAGAATACCTTGATGGTTTTCATAACCCACCAGATTTGAGAACTCTTATTCTGGGTGGTGCGAAAGTTTGATTTTTTTGTAGCATTCATGTATTATTTTCTAGAAAATACAGTTGAGGTATTGATTCAGACAGGGTTGAATATATATATTTTTATACATGGTTCCTGGATAAAAAACAAAACCCAGTATATCAGTTATTTCATACTCTTGTGTGCAGAGTAGAGATGTGTATCTATTTTCTGAAATAGAAAAGGATTGCCTTTGCCCTCAAGGATCTAGCCCTGCAACACTTCAGTTTGTTGAATTAATGATCATAAATGTAAGGCAGGCAAGAATGACTTGGAACGTAATACGACCCAGAAGTAAAGAAGCTTAAGTTTATAGCATATTGGAAGCACAGAACAGAAGTCATGGGGATTTCCAGGAAACTCATCACTTCCACAGAATTTCTACAAATGATCCCAGATCATCTTGTTTCCAGCTTCCAAATCTCACAACTCTGATTAAGTAATGTGATTACTTAGAATAGAAGGGAATATTTGATCATAATATTGGTCACGTATTAACATCTCCACCCTAGCATTTTGGAAATGAGTGAGGGGTCGCTGAAGATAAACCTAACTCTTTCTACCCCAGGTGAGATTTCTCAGCAAATCCTGATATCTCTATACCTTTAAATTATGCCAGAATTGGACCAATTTCCATCTTTTTCTCCTGCAACCACTTTGGACAATATCGCCATCATCTCTCTTCCGAATTATCACAATAACTTCTAACAAGACTTTCTCCAGCACTTGCCTCCCACTAAATACACACACACACACACACACACACACACACAAACACACACACACACTCTCTATTTGCATCAAAACAGACAAATTGATTCCGTGAACATAGTCTCTACTAGAAATCTTCCAATAACTGTGCACCTCACTCAGAGTAAAAGCCAATGTCTTTATCAGGACTGCAAGGCCCCTCATTGCCTTCTCTAACTCATCGCTACAAGTCTTTCCCTTGCTCGTGCTCCTTTAGCCACAGTGGTGAGCTCTCTGTTCATTGAACATACCAGGCAAGTTCCTATCTCCAGGCATTTATACTTGTTGTTTCCTCTGTCTGGAGTGTCCTTGCCCCGATGTCTGCATGGCTCACTCTCTCAGTCCTTTCGGATCTTTACTCAACCATCATCATCTCAGTGAAGTCTTCCTTGGCCATGCTATTTAAAATTTTAATCCTGCCCTGAAGGCTTTTAATTCCCTCTCTGCGCTGTATTTTTTTTTTTCCTGAGGAAGATTAGCCCTGAGCCAACATACATGCTGATCATCCTCCACTTTACGTGGGACGCCACCACAGCATGGCCTGACAGGCGGTTCGTCGGTGCATGCCCAGGATCCGAACCGGGGCTGCCAGCAGCAGAGCGCACGCACTTAACCGCTATGCCGCAGGGCCGGCCCCTCTGTGCTCTATTTTATATTCTTAGCACCTAACATTATCTATTTATTGCATATTTTACTTATATATCTTATTTACTGTCTGTCTCATCAACTAGACTAATGAAAGCTCTATCAGGACAGAAGAATGCCTGGTTCTAGATGCTCAGTAATCATTGGAATTAACGAAAAAAGATCTGTTATATAACTGCTGGTTACTTATCCACGTTAGCCTAGGTATTTCTTGGTTTATGTTGTAAATGTGATGAAATTGGAATTTTCTTTCTGAGAGCACAAAAAAGTAGAATGGATCACTGAGACTAGAGAAGACTGAATATTATAATCAAGCTTATTCATGTCATAAACCTCTGACTTCAGCAATCAGGATGTGAAGGCTTAAATTGGTCTTAAATATCATTTGGTCCAGTCTTGCATTTCACAATTAGGAAAATTAAGTCTCAGGGCAAAGAAACCACTTGCCTGATGTCACGCAAAGTGAGTGGCATGTGCTGGTGTAGAACTTGGTCTCCTCAATTGGAGTACAATGCTCTGTTAACTATGCCTTTCCTGGTTTTTTGTTTACAAGCCAACATTTTCTGATAATTTTTTAACTGAGATGTTCTTAAAATAATTGAAAATTGTTATTATTGCGAAGAAAAATATTTTGGATTTTAACAAAACATTGCTTAGCCTTTCATACATAATTATTTCACACTCAGTAAATGATTGTTAAAATATTCTTGTATATTAGTATATGTATTTTTTACCACATGTAAACGTAATAATCTAGATTCAGTTTTGGCAGGATGCTCATGTTCTGAGAACTCTGAAGAGTAGGGAGTTGTCATTGTACTCATTCATTTATTCATTCATTTACTTTACAAGTACTTATCGAATACCTACTATGTGCCAGAAATTGTCCTAGGTACTGAGGTTTCAATGATAATAAGACAGCTGAGGCCCTTGTAGAGGAGACAGATGATAAACAATTAACAAAAATAATTTTAGATAATATTATGTGCTTTGAAGAAAATAAAATAGAGACATGCAATAGAGATCGGAGCAGGAAAAAAATTCTAAGAAGGTGACATCAGAACAGAGACTTGAGGGAAAAGAACCAGTCAGCCACTTGATGATATTGGGGCAAAGTGAGGTAGACAGACACCAACAAGGGCAGAGGTCCTTAAGCTAGAATAGGCTTAACATGTTCCAGGAAAAAAAGAAAAGACAAGTTGATTGTGGCCTTGCAAACCAAAGGGAGTTTGGTAGAAGATGATGAGGTCAGAAATGAAGCAGGAGTTTGATCATTGAACCTCATAGTGCTGGAGAAGATCTTGAGAAGCCACAGTGGGAAGTGTTTTAAAGGGGAGTAATTGCGCGGGTTTACATTTTAAAAATCCTACAATGGTTAATACGTAGAGAACATGTCTCAGAGGAGTAAAAGTAGAAGCAGAAAAACCAGTTAGATTACAGGGGGGAAAAAATCAGTCATAAGCAGATGGTGGCTTGGAGAAAGGAGGTTACAGTGGAGATGGAGAGGTGACATCATATGTATGTAGGTACCACACCAACCACTGCTTCAGCAACCAGATCTCATGAAGTGTTTGGGTACACACAAACTCTTCCTGGTATGACAGGGTCAAAATGTCTGGTAGATTTGGTCACTTCTGTCAAAAGGGGACATATGTTGTGTATCTATTTCAAAACCACATTTCATGGATTAATGGTTCAAGAAGATGTTACTTAAAAAAAGAAGACGCAGGGAAGAAGGGAGGATTGTTCTGTGGCCAAATAAATGTGGGGAACAGACCCAAAAGATTCCCATTTAGAGATTCGTGGTGCACAATAGCATATTGAAAACTCTGAGCTGTCTAGCAGTAAAGAAAGACATTTAACTTTGCCTTCCCTGCAGTTTCTAAACTCCTTTGATCAAGGAACCTTGTTTTCTTTTTTTGCCTTGCTCATGGAACACTAACAAACTGAAGCAGTGGAAAGAGAACCAGAATAAGAGACCATTATGCTCTACTGCCTTCGCAGCCTTTATTTTGTGTGCTACTGTCACTTTCCCTGTTGGAACCTCAGTTTCCTCATCAGTAAAATATGAGGTCAGAATAATTGGTCACGAACTTCATCTTTTTTTATCAAATTGTTCTAGGTAAAGCTTTTTTTAATGTAAATCCTTAAAGGGTAGTTGCTTTGGATGAAGTTGTCAACTTAGTTTAAATGGTAGTTTGGTGGTACTGCTTCAATCTACCCTTTATCTCCCTGAGCTGAGCGTGACTTGCTCTCTTTATACCTTGTGAGCATTTTTATCATCTTTACTTACAAAGACACCAATTAATAACTCGATCAGAATTGCTGCTGGCCCAAGGTCTGAATCTCCTAGGGGAAGATTTACAATACTGTGAAGGTGGGTCAGAGCTGGATTGGATTCAGAGTACAGCTGACATACTCACTTACATGTTACTAGGCAACTGTGCAGGGCAGGATGGAACAAATATTGATACTCCGGCTCTGTCTTGTAAGCCCATTTGCTTCAAATCTCAAGGGATACATTTCTTAGCTAAAAGGGTTGGGTATTGAGAAAACATCCTCTTGTTGTTCAAAACATTTTCTGTACTCTGGAAATAAGGAAAATACAAGCCATGTTTCTGCATGTTCAAGGCTACATTAGCTCTATTTACCAAAAGATCTTTCTTTCCTTCCTTCTTTTCTTTCTCTCTTTCTCAATTTGAGGATGGGTCATCAGTCTCTTTTTTTCCCCAGGGCCTTGAATATTCCTTACTTGTGCCTTTGGGAACTACCACCAAGCCCACAAAACAGGCAGAACAAAGGAGGACTATCAGGAGGCTGGTAGAGGGGATGGGGTTAAAATGCCATGGAAGTATGGAGGCAGGAGAGGAGCAGAGAATGAGAAAGGACAGAGAAAGATTGATAGAGAAGTACTCCGTTTGGAGAAGGAAAGATAGAAAGAGGATGCATTTTCAAATTGATGTTAACTCTTTAGGTTAGGAGAGACATGAGGGCTCCTAAGCCAAGACCATTGGGGTCTCTATCCCTTTCTTTGTTACCTAACATGATAGCAACAGAAGAAAATAAATTAAACAATCTATCCCCCTACCAGAGAATTTGGTTTTTTGATAGCCCAGTGTCTGAGCTTTTCCTTAGATCGCAGTAATCAGCTTTGGAAAAGCAGGTGGATATGGCATGAGAGCAGGAGAGGGTAAGGAGTGAACTGGAGAGGGAAAACCCCACTAGGGTTAGCAGAAACTACTATGTTGGGAATGCAAGAACAGGGGCACAAGAATAGAGAGTCATGAGGGAGCTTCATTTTAGCAAGAGTTTTAGTGAGGTTGAGAGTGAACTGGAGCAGAAAAGAGGCTTTGGAGCAGGTATGGGGTATAAGAAAAATGGCACGTGAAGAAAGGGGAAAGAAGATTTTAAGGAATGTTTCTACGGACTGTGAATCAGAGTTTCTCATATGATGTTGTTGAGGAGCAGCAGTAAAGATTGTGATCACTTGTACTAGCTACTGATCACTGTTTACTAAAGATGACATAGAGCAAAGACTAGATGATATGCAGCCACAATTTATGTTAAGATTACACAAAGGATAGAAAGGAGTGGAAAAGTTGAGAGGGCTACATGGGAAGAATACATCTATAGAAGTAAGTGCAGAGTAAAGGGACTGTGAAATGTTCCCTATTTTCACCAAAGACTTAAAATACTATGCAGGAAAATTTAGATTAGAGCGAAGTACACTTCTTGGTTGTAGATGGGTACTTGAAAATTTTTTGATATTCATATAACTTGACAAATCCGAATCCTGGCATTTTTAAGAAAATGTTGACTGGCATCTTTCTGGCTTACTATGGGAAACGTCTTCTGTGAGAAAAGAATAAATTGAGCAGATTTCCTTGTCTTAGCATTTGTGATTTAATGATTCAATACCTTTGAAACAAATTTTAAAATAGTCAATATCAATTCTCCACCCTTATCCCAACACACTATTTTCACTGGCTTTGCCCTCCTGAGATTTATTTTCCGTCAATGTTCTTCACATTGCCTTCTGTCTTCCTTCCTAGGCTGCATTCTAAGAGGCTGGACATAATGAGATCACCATCCTATTTCTATTTATGTAAATGTCAACCAGGGCTTTGCAGTGCTAGCAATAATCGCCCCAGAACTCTGTGGTGGTCAATGTACGTGTTACATTGATGAAAGTCCAGTATTGTTTTAAGAAAAGTATCAGCATCAAGAATTATTTCACAAGTTTGTCCTATAGGACACTGAGCATACAAGATACTGTTTGGCAGAGGGTTCCATAATCAAATCAGTTTGCACACTTTAAGCAATGCTGGTGTAAGATCATGCATTCAGTTAAGAGCTGAGGGACTTGATTTCTAGTACTAGGCATACGCTCTTAACATTCTGTGTTACCTTGGCAAGCCACTGAAACTCTGTAGGACTGTAGAACTGAGGTCACAATATGTCTTCTTTTCATGATGGGGTTGCAGCTTATCATTTCATCGTAGTCTGTAGGTTAAACTCCTGGCTCGATGGTCAGAGAGCCTATATTCACATTCTGGCTCTACTTCCTAAAGCTATGCTGGAGCCCAGGGCAGGCTACCCCAAAATATCCCACAATGACATATTGATTATTTTGAATTGAAGTTACTTGAGAAGCAAAAAGGGCATTCTGACCCTCCTGTCTCTGTTCCCCCTGAAAGCAGGAAATAAATCTCCCCTGTTAAGGATGCTCTCTCTGCATCCCTATCACCAGAGCTAGGGAATTCTGGGCCAAGAAGGCTGCATAAACAAACCTTGCTAATTGACTATCTCAAACCTAAACTCTGTTTAAATTCCTCACTAATTATGTACCCCAAAGCTAAGTTTCTTTGTCCCGTCATTCCTCACAAATTTATAGTTTCTTTGTGTAAAAGATAGATATACTGCCTGCTTTGTTCACTTCTGTGCATCATTTTCATGATTCTCCTGTGTGCATGTAGTTAAACTGGGTTTTTCTCCCGTTGATCTGGTCTTGTGTCAATTTTCCAGCCTTAAGAACACACAGAGGGCAGAAGGAGGATTTCCCTCCTCCCTGACAACTAGGTCAGGTTACTGATCTTATCTGAGCTTTAGTTCAGCCTTAGGTGTGAATAATATATTTATCTCATAGAGTTGTTAGGCTTAGATAAGATAGCTGATGTAATAGCATTATCGTTATAGTATTACTTAAATGCTTATTAGGCCAATTATTATTAATAGCAATACTATAATTAGCAGCAAGAATGACTATAATTATTAAACCTATTTTTTTCAAAAGCACCACTGGGAATAGTAGCAGTACCGATAGCAGTAGCTACTGTTTATGGAGCACTTATTTTTTTCCAGATACTATTGTAAGAGCTTTACTTATCTTATTTAATTCTCATAAAACCCCTATAAATTAGGTATCTAATTATCCCCATTTTCAGAGAAGGATGCTGTGGTTTGCAGACGTTAAAGTTGCTCAGGGTCTCTCAGTTGGTAAGCGGCAGAGCTAAGATGTGCTGTTCTGTCCAGTGCCAGAGGCTTCTAACCTAACCTCTCTCCCCAAGTTCAATGTCCCTTTCACCTGCCCTGAGTGCTGTTAACCTCTGTGTCCTCCAGCTATGGAGAACCCTTGTGGTTCTCTTCAGAGTTCACCAGCAAATCATTGCAATTGGAAATTAAAGAAGCACACACAAGATCAGAAGCACTTAGATTTCTCCACTGAATTTTTTTCTTGCTCAACGGTAATTTTTACTTAAATGTTTAATTGTAATTGAAAGGATAGTGTCGTATTTTTAACATAGAGAATTTGTGTAAGTACTGATTATTGATTTAAAAAAAAAATAAAGTGATTGACACTGAGTTGTCAGAGAGGTTATTGCATTGCGAAGTCCGTGAAGGCAGGAGCTGAGCCCCCTGTGTTGGACGTGTAGTACATCTTTTGGAAATGTTCAAAAGGAGTGAAGCCTTGTAGATCTTGGAAGAAAAATGGGCAAGATTGCCATCTAGTGGACTCTGAGTCAACTGCAGCTCAAAAAATTAGTGAAACGTATCTAAGTAACACTAATGAGTAACTTATTTAAATATACAATAGAGAAATATAAACTGAGTCTGACCAGTACTCAAGCTTAATTCTGAGTTGGCCAATATCAGAAGACTAAGCGGCATCTGAGAGGTTCAGATGCGTAGGATGTTAGCACTAAAGAGAATCTGAGAGTAACGTCTTCAGCCTCCTTTTACAGCTCAGGGAAGGATAGCAACTCTTTTAGGGTCATACAGGTGTGATGATTTGCACCCTAAGTCCATGCCCAGTGCTCAGACTTTTCTATCATGTATAGAGCAGGGCATTGTGCTTCATAACACTCACAAAAAAGAAAAGGAATCCATCTCAGGTTGTATAAATTCTCCCAATTAACCACTATAGATTCCAACTTACAGAAGAAGATGGATGTTATAGTGGTAAATTTTTCCAACTCTTTTGGGAACATCTCAGTGCACACCATGAAGGCGCTATTTACGTCATGGTACTGGTACATACAGTATCTTATTGAGAGGTCAGAAGCATCCCTCTGTATCTGCTGTTTAGGGATTTTCTAAGTATACACATCTGCAGAGTATATTATAGGACTCTGTTATGATTTCATTGACTTTTATTCTATCCCTATTCATCTACTAACTCTTGATTTTTTTGCCAATGTTTTCCATGTATAGAAATTAGAGATGAGAGGAATGACAAAAAGAATTTGACCATATGTAAATGTCAGTTTAGATATTTAAGATGCGGAGGAGCAGTGTAACCCCTATCCTGAGTCATGGCTGTGTTCCTTCCAGGCTGTGTTATCTGGGGTTGCTTTCTTTGTTTCTCCATCTCTGGAATAGAGATGGTGATCATGTGCCCTTCAGCTCAAGGTCCTCCTGAGATTTAAGAGAGATGAAGCATAATACAGAACTTTGTAGGGATTCCCAATCAATCAATCAATATCTCTCTCTCCCTTTCCCTCCCCCTTCCCTGTGGAAAGAAAGTTTTTATTCTTTAAATTGTTTTCCTTGCCTTTTCTCTTTAAATTCCAAGCCTGTAGAAAAATTAAAGAAATGTTCACTCTGTACCCAATACCCTTCTCCTAGGTTCACCAGTTGTTAATATTTGAAAGATGTATACATTATACTCTCCACTCCTAAATTCTTCCCCATGCATCACTTAAAAATGACATTTTCCAATATTACCACAATATCATTAACACAGCTAAGAAAGTTGTTAGTAATTTTGCAATGTTGTTGAATATTATTTACATTTAAATGTCTTTAATTGTTCCATGAATGTTTTCACATCATTATTTTTCATTCCAAGATCCAGCCAAGGTTAATGTGTTGCATTTGGTTGCTATGTCTCTTTGGTTTCTTGTGATCTAGAATGGTGAGCCCAAAACTAAATGTTTTTGTTTTTCATGATGTTGACTTTTTGAAGATTTCAAGAGGCAGATTATAACTCTTGGGTTTGATCACTTGCTTGAGCTGGTGACTGCTGGGTATCCCTGTTGTAAACGTATATTTTTCTGGTTAAGTATTTGTGGGGTGATACTTTGAGACTGTGTGAACGTTCTGTCCCCAAATATATTTTGACCTAAAGTTTTATGCACCCTTGATGACCTTCAGCTGCATCGTTATTACAATGGAGGTTGAAAAATGTTAATTTTCGTCTTCTTTTATTCCCCATTGATTATCTGGCAGTCTTTAAGAAAGAAAAACTTTCTTTATTTTCCCCATTCTCTCTCTTGGGTACTACTATGGACGCACGATTTTTCTTTTTTTAATCCAAAGTATTGTCATCCATTGCCATCGTTTTTCTTTATTAAAGCTGAAGCTTTTGCAAATTTGGTCAAAATTGCAATTTGGCTTCAATTTGAAGCCGCCTTCAAGCTGACTCCTCTGTTCTTTCACGTACTGGAGGTTACTTCCTTCCTTTCTGGCACAAGCTGTTCCAAGCTCATCATGTCCTTTTCCTAACCCAACCTGGAATTAGCACTGAAAGGAATGGAGAATGATGTTTAGAAACTGAGATCTGAATACTAGATGAGGCACAATGCAAATGTTTTTAAAACCCTGGTATTACTGTAAAATAGGATGTAGAGAAAAATACTTCCAATTTGGTGTACTTTGCCAAATGACCCTTCTGCCTGGTTAAATCATCTTTCAACTTATTTTGACTAATTGTCTCCACAGAAAATACCAGAATAGTCCCAGGATCGTCAGGATTAAAATCATTTGCCTGTAACACACATGCCCTTGGAGCCCTAAACCTTTTCTCAATACGCATCACATGTCTAAATATTCAGTCTATCTCATCTGAAGGCTCAACTGGGGAAGAATCTGCTTCTAAACTCACGTGGTTGTTGGCTGCATTCCATTCCTTGCAGGCTGCCTGACTGAGGGTCTCAGTTTCCTGCTGGCTGTTGGCCAGAGGCCACCCTCAGTTCCTTGCCACGGGGCACTCTCCGAAGGGCATCTGTTAACAGCTTGCTTCTTCAAAGCCAGCAAGGAAGAGAGAGCTCTAGCAAGAGGTACATTACAATCATATGTTGTGTGATCAAGAACAAGTGATGTCTCATCACCTTTATTGTATTCCACAGGAATAGGTCCAACCCACATTCAAGGGGAACGGATTACACAGGGGTGTGAATACCAGAAGGTGGGAATTATGGCAGCTCCCTCAGTGTCTGTCCACCACACTCATGGATTTGACATTCTACTGTGAGGAATCAGATGATATACATATGAAGTACAATATCAGATGGTTATAAGTCTATAAGGAAAGTGAACAAAGTGATAAGATGGAGAATCACTGGAGGAGACACCTTAGCTAGAGTGGTAAGATGAGACCTCTGTCGGGAGGTAAAATTGGCTGAGACCTAAATCATGAGAAAGGATTAGTCACGCGAATGTGTGCAATAGGCAGAAGAATGAATATGTGCAAAGACCCTGAGGTAGAAATAAATTCGTCATGGGAGGGGGCCAATAAGCCTAGAAGAGACCATGAGAATGGGTTTAGAGCGGTAGGCAGTGACCAGACCATTTGGGACTTGTAAGCCATAAGGTAAGCATTTTGGATGTTATTTATTTACAATTTGAAGCCTGTTGAAGGGAGTTAATATGGAGGGTGATACGATCTATTTTCTGCTCTTACAGGATTCATTCTGACTCCTGTTTTGTGAAGGCACTGAAGGGAGAAAGTGGAAGCAAGGGGGCCATTTGGGAAGCTATTGCAACTGTTCGGTAGAGATGAGGAAGTCTTAGACTAGTGTGGAGGCAGTGGATTTGATAAGCGGTCAGATTCAGAGTATATTTTATAGGCAGGGTCTCTGGGATTTCCAGTGAATGAAATAAGTGGCTGAGAGAAGTCAAGAGGTGATACACCTGTTGGGCCTGACCATGTGGGTGATGGTACTGGAGGAAAGATGGATGCAAAGAAATGTCTTGGAGCATTTTCTTTTTAATAGACTATTTTTTAGAGAAATTTTAGGTTCACCACAAAATTGAGCACAAAGTACGGAGAGTTCCCATATATCCCTCCCTCCACACATGCACAGCCCCCCCTACTATCAACATCTCACACTGCAGTGGTACGTTTGTTACAATCTATGACACATGATAATCATTGACACATTATTATCAACCAAAGTCCATGGTTTACATTAGGGTTCACTCATGGTGTTAAAGATTCTATGAGTTTTGACAAACGTATAATGACATGTATCCACCATTATAGTATCCTACAGAATAGTTTCACTGCCCTAAAAATTCTCTGTGCTCTGCCTATTCATGCTTCTCTGTCCCCTAACTCCTGGCAACCACCAACGTTTTTACTATCGCTATAGTTTTGCCTTTTCCAGAATGTCATATATTTAGAATCATACAGGGTGTAGCCTTTTCAGATTGGCTTCTTTCCCTTAATAATATGCATGTAAGATTCCCCATGTCTTTTCATTGCTTGATAGCTTATTTCTTTCTAATGCTGAATAATATTTCATTACCTGGATGTTACCACAGTTTATTTTTCCATCATGTACTGAAGAACATCTTGATGGCTTCCAAGTTTTGGCTATTATGAATAAAGCTGCTATAAACATCTGTTTGCAGGTTTTTGTGTGGACCCAAATTTTCAACTCATTTGGGTAAAAACCCAGGAGCATGACTGCTGGATTGTACGGTAAAAGTATGTTTAGTTTTATAAGAAACTTGGAGCAGTTTTAATTGTATTAAATTCCATACACACATCATCGTAATTGCCTTCTCTATGTCATACGTATGCCGTCACAGCTAAGAGGTTGTGGGTTACCGCCACTTCTACATCAATGCCTTCTTTTCATTGCCTTACAAATTTTTCCGCCCATTTTTCCAAGATCAGTATAGTGATGTTGGCGCCATCTGGTGGACATAAAGAAAATGTGTTTTCATAGAACACCACCACCACCACAAAACAATTCATTAAAAACAAATAAACAAGTGCCGGCCTGGTGGCTCCACAGTTAACTGCGCGTGCTCCGCTGCGGTGGCCCAAGGGTTCGCAGGTTCGGATCCCAGCACACAGCGACGCACCGCTTATCAAGCCACGCTGTGGCGGCGTCCCATATAAAGTGGAGGAAGATGTTAGCCCAGGGCCAATCTTCCTTGGCAAAAAGAGGAGGATTGGCATTGGATGTTAGCTCAGGGCTGATTTTCCTAACTAAATAAATAAACAAAAACTCTATTCCATTATACTAAGTAAGAAAAACATTTCAATGTTTTGGACATTGAACAAATGTTTGGCCTACAATGGAGTCCGAAACTTGGAGAGGCATGAAGTTAACATTAAGAAATTAGCAAAATTAGGCAGCGAGTTCTATTCTGAATCTCTGAATTTATTCACCAAAATGATTTGGGATCTTCATACATATACAGAGCTTTTGGAGAGAGAGACAGACAGAGAGAAAGAGTGTGTGTGTGTGAGGGGGGACGGGGAGGAAGAGAGGGAATTAAAGGATGAAACATGGCCATTGTCTCTAGGTCTTCTCATCGTGTTGTGGGACAAAATAAATTATGGAAAAATTCAAGAATACAAGATATAATGACTCAGTATTAAACTGTAAATTAGAGATGGGAGGAGAGGGAAACCCAGATGGTGGAGTGCTCAGGGTAGACATCCCTAAAAACTATGAAGGGACATGAGTTCTTGAAATATGGAGAGGATAAGGGTAGGTAACAGGGGGGACATCATAAAAAGAGGATGAATTCAGGGCAATAGAAGAAACAGTTTGAATTACAGAGATCCAACCAGAATGTCTCTCTACGTAGCCATTCTAATTCATTGGGAGTTAGGAGGTGGCGGCCGGATGGGGGTAAGTGAAATAATTGAACTATCTCTACAGGAGACTGTAAGGAAGAGAAATTGAAATAAAAGATAACGCTGGTATTAAAAATGATGATATAGTAAGACCTAACACTTAAAGGATATCTTCTATGTGTAGTCACTGTCCTAATTACCTTTTTTGTGTGTGTGTGAGGAAGATCAGCCCTGAGCTAACATCCATGCCAATCCTCCTCTTTTTTTTTTTTTTTCGCTGAGGAAGACTGGCCCTGAGCTAACATCCATGCCCATCTTCCTCCATTTTATGTGGGACACCGCTACAGCATGGCCTGACAAGCGGTGTATCGGGGCGCGCCCCGGATCAGAACTGGGCCGCCAGCAGCAGAAAGCGTGCGCTTAACCGCTACGCCACGGGCCGGCCCCTGTCCTAATTATCTTTAGGTGTGTTACCTTATTTCAACTTCCTAACAATCCTATGAGGTAGATATTATAATCGTCCTCATTTTAATTTGAGGAAACTGAGATGTCAAATTTCTCATAACTTTCACTAAATCACAAAGCTAGTAAGTGAAGCGGCCTGGATTCAAACCCAGAGGTCAGATTTCAGAGCCTATGAGCTCCTGAATTCTGCTAGATAGAGTGAAACAATTGGGGTAAATGGATTTAGGAACCTGAATTATGGACCTATTCTCTCCTTACACAGCTTGGGAAACTCCCGTTCTGTTCCTGGGCATGAGTTTCTTCATGTATTTAGTGGGAATATTAAACCACATTCCCTCTAAGGTATCTCGTACTTCTAAAATATGTAGATTATATTTAGGATATTCAATGTTTTTTTCTGATAGTTGAATAATACTAAAATATCTAAAGTTATAGAATCCCATTACTTTAGAATTATTGTTAAAATTAGGGTAATATAATGTACTCCTAGTTGACCACAACTCTTTCCTGATTTAAATTGCCTAGTCTGCAAGGTAAGTGTTAAGATTGTCCTATGTGGACAACTCTACTGCTATTGTTGGGGTGAGGGTGATAAAAACCTGCTCTGGATTGAAACACCACAGGAGAGTCGGCTCAGGGAAAAGGGCACAGTGGAAGGCTCACTTCTCCCTCACCACTTGTCTATTGAGTCCTATTGATACAACTCACAGAGCTCTCTCGAATTCATCTGAAGATCTGTCGAATCTGTACAAAGTTGTCTTGAATATTTTCAGAGCACTCATTCTCACCGCCTTTATCCTAATTCAGGACACCATCATTGTTCTTGAGAACCACTACAATGTCTTCCTAACAGGTCTTCCTGCCTCCAGTATGGCCTCCTTCCAATCCATTTTCCACACCGTGAGCCAAATAATCCTTCTCATGTAATTCTCTTGCTGACACCGCTCCAGTGACTCCTCAGTGTCCTTGGGGTAAGTTCCCAGGATTCTCATTTCTGTAACATGGTTTAGGAGGTATTTCCTGTTTAGGACATTGCTCACGTTCCAAGTCCAGGCTACACCACTCCTTACCTTGAATTTTACTTTTGAGCCATTTCATATCACACTTTCTGTCACCTCCAGGCTTCTATACAGACTGTTTTGGAATAGGACCCTCCACAAACCCCCCACTCCAACACCACCCCCACCCATTGCATCGGCACTAGGTTTCAGCTTAGACTTCACTATCATTGAAAAGTGCCCCTTGCTTTCGTCCTTGCAGTAGGTGACCTTCTTTATGTTGCCATGGCATCCTGTGGTACACTAGTCATAGCACACCTACTGCTCTATGATGCAGTTACCTTTACTGCCCACTGGACTGTAGGAACAGCAAAGGCAAGAATTTGTCTGCCTTGTTCACACTTGGGTTTCCCTTTTGAGAACAGTGCTTATTACAAAGCAAATGCCCAGTGAATGAGTGAATAAACATGTGAATGAACCAATAAACTGAAAAATCAACGTTTAAATACCTAGAAGATTTACAGAAGGCAAGGGTTAAGTGTGAGGACTAAAGATCACATACCCTAACTTCCATGCTTGCTTTGTATACCCTATAAAGCTGCACCCAACATCTGCTAGTCATAGGTAAGATAAACCCCAGAGCTATATAAGACCCCGAGCCTCTGCTGCTCTTTGGAGCTCTCTGCAGACTCCCCACTGTGCTGCTGAGCAACATCACCTACACAAGTGAGACTCTTCTGATCCCCCCCCACCCTGAGAATTTCTTTGCTCTCTTCCTCTTTGGTTGGTGGCCCCCTATTTGGTAGCCTTTGGAAGGTCTCATGCTTTGAGGGACTTCCCCCTAGCTCCTTCCCCCCATGCAAACTTGTCAAGCATCACCCAAATAAAATCAAGACAACCAGTTAAAAGTCTGCTATTATAATGTGGGTGAGGGGAAATGGAGCTAGGATTAGGGCAGCAGTAGTAGAGATAGGTAGAAAGGAATAAAAGCAAGATAAATTTTGGAGGTAGAATCAATAAGACTTCTCCATGGATTAGAAGTGGGAAAATAAGGAATCAAGGATAGACAATTGACACTAGTTGGATGTCAGGGCTATTTATAAACATGCACAAGATGGAGAGGAACATATCTATGTATTGAACGAGGAGTGAATTAAAAGCTCAATTTTTGATGTATTAGGCTTAAAAACCTAATGGAAGCCTCTAAGTTCTGCTGTCTGTCAGCAGGGTTTTAAAATGTCATTATGTGAGGGTCCCTTGGAATGAGTCTGTTTTCCTCTTTTGTTCTGGGAATTTGGTGGGTGCCCTTGATCTGTAACTACATGCCCTTTGAGTCTAAGAAGTTTTTTTTTTTTTTAAATAATATTACTGGTTTATTTCGTTAAATTTACTTTGTTCTTTCTTTCCAGAATTCCTATCATTTGGATGCTGGAATGCCTGGACTTGTTCTCTAATTTTAAACAAATATCTCATCTATGTTCTATTTCTGTCTCTTTGCTCTACTTTCTAGTTTCACTAAACTTTATTTTCTAACCTTTTTGTGACTTACATTCCTGCTAATCTTTCTAGTATGTAAGAGCTCTCTTTGGTTTTCAGAAACATACCCCTTTTTGCATCCTATACGTGTTTTATTGATAAAAATCTGGTGTCACTACTCTGAAGGTATTTGGGCATATCATTAGGATTTTATAAAGGATTTTATTAAGCTTCTTCTCACTTCTTGGCTGTCAGCTGCATTTTATATTTGGGACTTGATCTTTTCTAAAAAAGATTTTCTCAGATATTGGGATCCTTGATTATTTCTTCTCATTTAAGAGTGGACGCTCAAAATCTCGTGGAAATGTTTAGCGTGAGGTTGGTGCTAGTCAACAGTGGGTTTTACTGAGGGTAATCTGGAGGGACCATTTTCTTGGGGTGCTCCCCAAAATGTGAATATCTTTAGGTCTTTCTTCTTACGCTCATCAGATTCCCCAGAGGAGATTCTTCTAATGTCCTGCCTGAAGGGATAGGCCTGGCTGCTAGTTTTCTGAAAGCCAAGAAGAGGCAGAGGACGCCAGGATTCAACATTCAATAGTAACTATTGGCAATCTGGAAAGAAGAAACATCTGAGAAGGAAAGAGAAAAAGAACCTAGTACCCCTCAGTCACAACCAAAAGCAGTCAACCAACAACTGGATCTAGCCTGGGGTAGGGGAAAGAAAATTCGATTTGCTGTAAAGATTAACGTGTTTATAAGTATACTTGATTGGAAACTGCTTGTTACTGAATTGAGGCTAGTTAGTCTTAAAGATTGTTTGATGTTTTATTACCTAAAAACAACTAGAAAAGTCTTGAGACTACAAGAATTTTCATTTAAGAACAAAGATCACCCATTGAGGAGGAAAAAAGAGGAAATTTCAACTTGTATGATAAATCCTCATGGTTCCAACCATGATTTCAATGTATCAGTTATGCATGATTAAAAATTTAAAGTTAATCAGCATATTAACCTTCTCTGCTAAAATTACAAGGACCTTAGAGTATCTTATCTCTGATTGCTCCCCTCCCAATTTACATGTAATTTTTATATGGTATTTATCACTTTTTGAAGCCTACACATTGATATATTATTTTCATGCATATATATTTTCACACTTACCAATTTCTTTGCTCCCTTTTTTTAAATCTCAGGACTTCTTTTTAGATCATCTTTCAATTTTTTATAATCATTCACATATCCTTTAAGAATTGCTCTCTTAAGATTTTACGAGTGGCAAGCTCTTAAGAATTCTTTGTCTGAAAACATTATTATTTTTCTTTTTTTTTTGGTGAGAAAGATTGGCCCTAAGCTAATATCCATGCCCATCTTCCTCTACTTTATATGTGGCATGCCACCACAGCACGGCTTCATGGGTGGTGCGCAAGTCCACGCCCGGGATCCGAACCAGCAAACCTGGGGCTGCCAAAGCAGAGCATGTGAACTTAACCACTACGCCACTGGGCCAGCCCCTGAAAACATTATTTTTAAGTAATTTTATTAGGTACATATTTCTAGATTGACATTTGCTCTCTGGCTTCCATTTTTGCTGTTGAGAAGCCTACTGTCCGTCTAATGGTTATTCATTGCGGAAATCCATCTCTTCTCTCTGATTTTAAATCCTTTCTTTGATTTAGTATTTTGCAGGTACACTACAATGTGTCTAGGTGAGCCATTTCTTCTGATTTTTCCTACTTCATATGCATGGTGCTTAATCCTCCTGTTTGCATTGTGGTCACATTGCTTTTAACTGTGCCCGGTGTTTAGAACCTTCTGTTTACCCTTCCAGAGAATAAACCTCCAATCCCCTGCCAGCATGGGAGCAGGAGATGAACACTTGCCTGAATGTGTGGAATAAGAAAGGGGATTTAACTGGTGGAGGAAACAGGCACTGGGGCGTGAGTCATGCCTGAGACAGGGAAAGTGGTCTAGGTCCAACTGACGTCCCCTCTGATGACCGGTCACAAAGGCACGAATCCTTGGGTCTAAATACAAAACCCACGGTAGACATGGAAGCACAAAGTCATTTTGAAAAAAGATGCTACCCAAGACGATAGCACGGCAGGACAAAGGAAGCCTGGCATTAAGAGGCCGTGGGGTGTGCTTCTGGGACCAGAAGCTGCAAGTGGGGCTGGAGCAGCCAGACGGAGGAGAAGCACTCCCACCTGAGAGGAGCTGCGATGGAAGGATCAGCATAGAACATTCTAGAGAACTCCAGGAAGCATCCTCCCCACACCCTCAACTACGCTTTTGTTGTCACCTCTCCTATTCTCTTGGCTTTTGTAGCCTGATTTACATCTTTAAGAATATTTTAAATATCGTTTTAGTGAGGCTGTAGGAGAAAACAGAATGAAATGTCTATGTTCCCAAAGGTTCTTAAATGTTTTTAAAAATATTTGAATTGTATTTTTATGTAATATTTGAAACAAAGGTTATTCTTAATATTTACTGTGTGTTATGGAGCATAATAATAACCAAACACCTGTGACCCTACCCCCACCCTAAGAAATGAAAAAATGTCTATTGTGTCAAGATGCCTGTGTGGGCTCCCTTGGCATCCCTTTCCCATTCTATTCAGAATCTTCCTCCTAAATTTGAATTTACTTGCTCATTTTTATTTCATCTCTCAGCTTTGAAAAATTGATATCTTAAGATATATATTTTCTCTCTATTGATAATTCCAATATTTGAAGTTCTCTAGCGGTTATAAATCTATTGACTCTCATTTGTGGTTTCTTGTTTCCTCATGCTTCTTTCATTCCGGTTTTTGCTTTGTTTTGTTGCTGTTGTTTGTTTTTTTTAATGAGCACATTTAAGGTTCAAGATCACGGAACACCTTAGGACCTAAGTGAGAGATGTATTGCTCCATAATGGACTTATATTTCCTTCTGCTGGACCCCAGGAGGTGTGCCAAGCAGGGACTCCTTTATTTTCCTGGCTTGAGTTTTCTCTGACCAGACAGGTTATCCATTTCAACTCTAGACTCAGGGGATAGCAGGAGAAGAGTTATAATTTTCAAGGGATACTGTATGTGGAGACATTTGTAGCCAGGACTCTTAGAAGTTTGCCTTGGCTGGTTGACAGACTTTTCCAGCGTGTAGTCCCCCTTTGAGGTTCCTTGCTTTATGTGGGAGTGCAAGTTCAGCGCCAGAACTTTGTGAGGGCTGAAAGTGTTCCATTCCCATTTGCCTCTCAGCGTTTGCCTTGAGGGCAGCCCTGGCTTTTACATTTGCTTGGTGCTCTGGTTTAAGCTCACTGTTGCTCTTTACATGCCTTTATTTTCTTGAATGCTTAGCAATGAACTTAAAAATATATATTCGTTATAATTTATCCAGGTCTTGTTAAAGAATCTAGTCCACCATACTGCTAGAAGCAAAAATACTTGAAGTTTTGATTTCCTTTGTGATATAAGAGCTGTTAGGAGAGAGATTTGCATTTCTGTGTTGTTCAGTTACATTTTGTGAGTTGCCAGTGTGATGACTGCTGCTGTTTTTCCTGTATGGCTTTTGCTTTTTATTTCTTATTTTATTATGGAGATTAGAAAATAAAGTTCTTATTTTTCCTCTTTTATAGTTTTGTTCTTTTAAAAAAGTTTTTCTTTGTGCCATATTAGGCAGTCAATTTTTTAAAAATATTATATTGGTGCTTGAAAGGAATGTATTCTCTCTTTGAGAATATTTACTACATTGTTAAGGTCCCCTTAATAATAATTTATTTTTACTCACTTGAAATATCAAGTTTAATAAGAGATAATCAGTTTCTCATCACTTTTTTGTGAATTTCTCCTTCCTCCTCTTCCGATATTACTTTGTATGTGTCAATACTATAGCTTTCGGTGCTAATAGATTGATGGCAATTTATCTGTTTTTGTAGATTATAATATTTATCATTATAAAAGAGATCCTCTTTCCTCAACATTTTTATGATATAAATAGCATGTTGAGCACTTTAATATCAAAACTTTGTTATTTTGGTTTATTCTTTTTATTTCAAACTTTCTTATTTTAAGTATTATAGTTTATAATAATCATCACTGTATTATTTCCATATTTCCATCATGTATGTTTCTATCTTTAAACAATATATTGTTTAGTTTTATAAATTTGGGGATTGTATAGAAATGGAATGATATTCATTCATTCATTGAACAAATATTAATTAAGCACCTACTGTATGCCAGGTAGTTGAGACTGAATATACAAATGGACAACAGCTAGACCGTATGTAAAATAGGACTCTGACCCACAACCTACAGCAACCTGCCCAGGAACCAATCCCCTAATCTACATTCACCAGCTAGGAAGCCAGCCTGCTATGAGTCAGACTGCTATCTCCAGTAATCATCCAGCAAGCCAAACAGTAACTTCTGTAACAACTGGCCCCAAATGGCCAGGACTTGATTAATAACTGACAGTTTCTCTAATATTTGTCCCTTCTTCCAACTTGGGACCAACCAGAGAAAGCCAAATATGCTCCCCTAACCAATCACATAGGATGCCCAGCATCCAGTAAATCCACCCTTAGCTTCCCCACACCACCAGCCTCCAATCAGGGCACATCTGAAGTCTTCCCTTTTCTCACTATAAAGCTTTTCCACTGCTCTGCCTGTCTTTTAATCTCTGTGAACACACAAGTGGTGGTGGCTGACTGCCTTGCTATAGCAATCTCAGAATAAACAGCCTTTGCTTGTTCTCTTTTGGTTGGTCTTTATTTAGTTCCATTTACTGTTGTATCATGAATACCAGATCAGAGAAAAAGAGCCCAAAAAATGCTGCCTTCATGAAACTTGCCTTCTAGTAGGACAGTGATGGGAGGAGACAGACAGCAAAACACAATAAATAAATTTATGTAGACTATGTGAAGGAAGAGCAAGGAAGGGACATCAGGGGGCTAAGGGAGGAGGTTGTAATTTAAATAGGGTTGTTGGGGAAGGTTCTGCTGAGAAGGTGGCATTGAGTGAGCAAAGACGGGAGAAATTGAAGGAGTAAATCATATAGATATAATGCGGGAGGAGAAAGCTTTCCAGGTAGAAGGAAGCTCAAGGCAAAGGCTCTGATGCAGGAGTGTGCCTGGCACTTTCTAGAAAAAGCAGAAGCTTGAGGCTGGAGTAAAGGTGAAGAAAAGGAGATCTGGTCAGAGGCCTCAGGGAGCCAGATCATGGACATTTTTGCCAGCCATTGGAAAGACCTTGGCTTCTACACCAAGTGAGCTGGGAAGCCTCTGAGCAGAGCAGTACCGGGTCTGACTTATGTTTTAAAAATACTTCTTGGCTGCTGTGTTGCAATTAAATAGGGTGATTATAGGGGCCGGCCAGTGGCGCAAGCGGTTAAGCGTGCGTGCTTTGCTACGGCGGCCGGGGGTTGGCCGGTTCGGATTCCGGGCGCGCGCCGACGCACCGTTTGGCAAGCCATGCTGTGGAGGCGTCCCATATAAAGTAGAGGAAGATGGGCATGGATGTTAGCCCAGGGCCGGTCTTCCTCAAGAAAAAGAGGAGGATTGGCAGATGTTAGCTCAGGGCCAATCTTCCTCACAAAAAAATAAATAAATAAATAGGGTGATTATATGACTTGGCTTGTGCAGGACAGTCTTAGTTTATGGCCACTGTCCTGGCCCCTTTCACTTTCAAAATGTCCTGCATTTAATGATGAAACGTAGGATCACCCTAAGCATAGACAAGTAGGGTCAGGGATAAAAGCAGAGAGACAATAGGAAGCTGTTTTAATAATTCTAGTAAGAAATGGTAGTGACATGGAAATGGTGGTAGAGATGGAGGTAGTAAGAAATGTTCAATTTAGGCTGTGTTTTCAAAATAGAGCCAGTGGGATTTCTAAACAGTCGAGAGAGAGAGGTGTGTGTATGTATGGGGAAGTCAAAGATAACTCCACTGTTTTTGTCTGAGTAACTAGAAAATGAATTTTTCATGAACTTAAAGGGAGAAACTGGGACTTAGTTTTTAGGGGAAGATTGGGAGTTTGGTTTTGGAAATTTTACTTTTGCGTTGTCTGTTAGATAATCATGTGGAACAGTAGGGTAGGCGTTTGAATGAGTTTGGAGTTTAGGAGAGAAGTGCAGGGTAAATGTATAAATGTGTATTCTCCATGTGTTGAGTGCAATATTCTGCAAATAAACAGTTCCCTGTTGAAACCATATCGGCCTAGCTCTGTGAACTGCTTGCATGTAAACAGAAAAGTCAGAACCTAATATATCTCTCCTTCCTGTTTCAGTAACCACTCCTTCTGTACCCTATTCTTGTAAGATACTTTTAATTTTTAAGTAAAACAAGTTAATCAGAATATATTTGCTATAATATTTATTAAATTTTCCTGGAAAACAGGAAACTCATTAGACTTTTAGATAAACTTCTGCCCTCATTTCCAAATTATTTTCCTCCAATATATATTTGAATAATTTTTTTCTATTGCAATTATTTTTTTCTTCTTCAGGGTGAGCAATTATTAGTATAATAGTCCTCTATGATCTTCCTCCAAATATTTATTAAGTTTTCTCTAACCATCTTCATCTTAGTCTTTTTTTTAACTTCAGCGTTATTTCCTGTCAACTAAGGGCTGCAAGACTATCCTACATCAATTGAATGCAAATCAAACGCTTTAATTAAGCTAAACCCTCCCTAGATTGGTGGGCCACTATCCCACGAAATTTTAGTTAACAGCTAAATACCCTAATCAACTGGCTTCAATCTACTTCTCCCGCCGCCTAGAAAAAAGGCGGGAGAAGCCCCCGCAGAATTGAAGCTGCTTCTCTGAATTTGCAATTCAACATGAAGTTCACCACAGGGCTTGGCAAAAAAGAGGATATGTGATTTTTCTCAAGCTGGCCCTTGTGTCACTGACTCATGATTTGTCATGATCACCAGCTCTGCTTTGGGTGACTCCTTGTTCTTGCACAAAGTTCATGTAATTTGGTATTCCCTCACTTGGCTAGTTTTCTTTCCATTGTGTGTTACAGATCTATTTCCTGTTTCAGAGCATTCATGTTCTGTTTAATTTCCTTGACAGAGAAAAGCATGGTTGTGTACTATTTTCTTGGCTATCTCTTGTATGTTCCATGTCTCTTCCACTCTTTCAGAGGTTTTGTGCTGCGTTGTTTTCTTTGCTTCCTCGTCTTCCAAAATGGACAATTCTCTTCAGTCCAAAAGAGTCAGTATGGTTTATTGAACGAACTGGATTGGGTAAGCCTTAAACAGAAAACACCTTTATTCTTTCTGGCCATTGCTGTCACTCTGTACTATGTCAACCCTGTTTTCTATGTCCCTGATGATACCTTGGCTATGTTTCATAGCTTTTGCTGTCAATTTTTTTTTTTTTTAAGAAAGATTGGCCCTGCTCTAACTCTGTTGCCAATCTTCCTCTTTTTTTCTCCCCAAAGCCCCAGTACATAGTTGTACATCACAGTTGTAGAGTTGTAGCTCTTCTATATGGGGCGCCGCCTCAGCATGGCTTGGTGAGTGGTGAGTAGGTCTGCGCCCAGGATCTGAACTGGCGAACCCTGGGCCACCGAAGTGGAATGTGCAAACTTAATTGCTATGCCACTGGGCTGGCCCCTGCTGCCACTTTTAGTAATAATAAATAGTCTCATTTTTCCAAGAACACAAAAAAATCCATTCAGTCTAACATCAGAGCATCAATATTTCTTCCAATGTTGGATGTTACCCTCCTCCATTCAGTCTTGGATGCCTCCAGGGGAGAAGCTGGGCTATGGTGGGTTAGCTTTGCCACTCACTCACTTGTCCTTCTGTTCTTTGTCTTCCACTTACGTGACTGCTTCTGGCTCCTATATGACTGCAGAAGGGGTGGGTAAGGGGAAAGGACAGTGAAGTTAGGGCAGGCACAGTTTGTAATCCTGTGTTGATGCCCTCGGCTATGGTGGCTGTCCCTACAGGGGCTTTTGTGTGATCTCACCTCCTTTCCAGTGGCATCCTGCGCCAGACTATGCAGTTTGTGACTGACCGTCTGCTGCTGATGACTTCTCAGCTTCTACATCCAACAGTATGAGGTAATACGTAGCAAGATACTTAGCATAGCATGTGTCAGCTCTTATTATTACTCTTATGAGTGTAAGTAGTACTGTTCTTACTACTTTTATGAGAGTACTTTTAGCCTTTTTATTTTGGTTCATTCTGTTAAGTACTAGTGTAAGAGAGGTGGTGTTTAAGTGGGAGATTATAACTATGAAATTTACTTGGCACTGGAAATCTAGGGGAAATTTTATATATCTGTAGATGATACTCAACTTTGTAGAAAGGAAAAAAAAAGGTCGAGTTTAATCCCAATATTAAAAAAAAAATAAGTAACTGATGCCCAGAGAGGGAAAAAGTCTTGCCTATTCTCCAGGAGCTAACAGCCAGGACTGGAATATGGGACTTCGACTTCTGTCTCTGAACTTAGGCCTCAGTACTTGTGGTCTCTCCCGAGGCGAGGTGCTCCATACTCTTATGACTTACTGAGTGTAGCGGGATTTCTGCTCCTCTGATCGCACCTGACTCTTCCTGCTGCCTTCTTGGTGGTGGGTGCTGGGTGGCCCAGTTGTGAAATATGCCTTGGTGGATAATGCACCTTTCCCTTAAGGAACAAACTTTACCTATAGCAACAGTGAATATTGTGACCCTTTTGAGAAATGATCACCAGATGTCACTCTAGACTAGCTTTTGTCAAAAGAGACTGCTATATCCATTGTTCCCAAATTTGCTTAGGGGAAAAAATGAGATCAAGTAAATGCCATGTATCCTAATAGTTCAAGTCATAAGGAGTTTTCTAGGGCTGTCTTTGGACAGGCAGCCAACCAAGAGAATCAAAGGCAAAAGAATGCCATGGATCCCGCTCTCCTGATAATTATAGTTTAGCAGGGAAGGAGGAGTCAAACATGCAAGAAAGAAGATGTGAGAGGGATAGCGGGGTTGAAAGCATAGCTGTGTGAATGAGCGAACCAGCTTGGACTGTTTGGTGGACTGTGTGGACAGCAGTGAACCATTCTAGAAAGGGGTAAGTCAGAGAAAGGTAAGATATAAGACTAGCGATGTGGCAGGATGGTTAAGAGCCTGGATTCTAGAGCCAGGCTGCCTGGGTCAAATCCTAGCTCTGACGCATGCTAAGTAAGGGCATGGTACTTACTCTTGCTGTGCCTTAGTTTCCTCATCTATACAGTGAGGAGATAATATAATACCTAATTCACAGGGTGGTGGAAAGATTAAATGAGTTAATATTTTTCAAGTGTTTAGAAGAGTGCCCAGCACTTCATAAGTGCTACATTAAGCATTTGTTGAGTAAGTTTTTGTGTAGAATTAGGCCTAAGAAGTCAAAATAAAGCTCATGATTGAACACAGGCCTGGGATGTGCCCAGCTCAGCAGCAGTTCACTGGGCAATATGCACCAAACATTATGATGGAGAAAAAAAAAACTTAAAAATAAGTAACTATAATGATGTTGATGATAACTTCTATGTATTGAGCTATAATTAGGTGCTGCAACTAGGTTAAGTACTTTAAATGCATTACTTCATTTAATCTTCGCCAGAACTTAAGGGGTAGGTATTGCTATTATTATATATTTTATAAATTAAGGAAGTAAGACTCAGAGTAATTAATTTGTTCAAGGTCTTATGAACAATAAATGGCAAAGCTGGGATTTAAACCCAGAGTCTGATCATAAAACCACAATTCTCAACACTTAAGAGGCATTGAAGAATATTATAAAATCACATTATTTAAGAGGCAGAAGGGCCTTTAATGATACTTTAACTCTCCCATTTTATGGATGAAGAAACTGAGTCACATCGATATTAAGAGATTTGTCCAAGGTCATTTGGTTGAGAGGTGAGAGTTAGTATGAGAACCTGCATTTTCTGTTCACAGACCAGTTGTGATAATAAGTTTTGTAAATAAGCAGAGGGAGCATAAATCCAGTAAATTATTATTTTTATTATTATTCAAAAAGACTATGTTGTACAAGGTCTCCTTCACTAGGGCAACAAGTGAGAAGACTGTGTTTTCTGTTTTCAAAATGGCAGTCTAACAGCAATTTAAAGCATTTTTCTATTATAAATGTAGATTAGAATGTCCCTAGAGTTATTCCCTTTTCCGGTCTCCCTGAGCACAATATGCTGGTCCTCGTTTAGAGCACTCCTCTTCATATTATAATCTGTGTTGTCATCTGTCTCCCCAGTTAGAAGCCCTGTTTCTTATGGCAGAACTGAAGGGAGGCCCAGGGGATGTCATCTTTCCACAGTTTCTTTCAACCCCACCAAACTGTGCCTTTCAACAAACTATACAATCTAACTGTGATTATGCAAACTCAAATTCAAGGTAAGTCACTTAACTTCCCCTGAGTCCCCATTTATCCAGATTGTCACTCTATGTGCCCCGTGGATGGAAATTCTGTAGCTGCCATGGATAGCCCTTTAAGGCCTGTGACAGAGTGTTTTGGTTTATGGCTGTCCTCTGCAAAGTGCCTGTCACAGAGTAGACTTGCAGTCTCTCAACAGGAAGCAATCCTTCGCTAAACGGAGGGAGGAAAATATCTACCAAGGGCTGTTCGTGCTTATTTTGTCTGTTTGTTGCTGGCATTTTTATCTTGCCCCTGGTCTTGTGTGAACTCTGGTTGTGTTACAGAGGTCCCAGTTGTTTAGTACTTTTATTCAAGAATAGAGCAAAAGTGTAGAGTGGAAACCTGGCTGGGGAGGGTAGCATTTAATCCAAAATGTGAGTTAGGTAGTGGACACATTTTCCCAAACTGTATTCCTTGGGTACCTTGGACCGGTTATTCTAATACATGTTTGTGCAATAAAGTTTGGGGAGTAATATACAGTCTACTCCACTCTGAGTGTCACAGAGCATGTTAACATATAATAAAACCACTGAGAAATTCAGGAATATAAAAAAGAAAAAATTAAATATGTTTAAAAGATGTTTTACATACTTACTGAAAGTGTGGAACATCTATTCCCTAACATAAGAATATTGCTTCATGGAGCGCTGTAGGAAATGCTAGTTTAATTGAAAGAGCATAGGTTTCACTGTCTGGAAACTAACTTCCAATCCTGGCCTTCTAAATTACTTAGCTGCAGTCAATGCTACTCAAAACAGGACCCAGGGACTGCCAGTTTGCAAATGCTTATTACTAGCCTGCACTACATAAGGAGGTTGCAGTGAATGTCAATCAACTATATCAATTACATCACTAAGCATACTGTTTGGTTGAGCTGATTTTTTTTGTATCAAGACTTTCTTGAGGAAGGAAGCCATATATGCAGATTTATAGTCTATTACAAGTCTGACACTTTGAGTAGTATTAGCTGCAGTAATTGTAAGTAAATCACTTGACCTTTCTGATCTCAATTTCATTTTCTCTAAAATTATTGGGTTGGAAAATAAGCTCTGAGTTCTGTAATTCTAAACCTGGTAATCTTCCTGGAACCCAGAATTTTGGAACAAAGTTGAGTACCTCTGTTCTAAACCTCTGACATAACCCATGAGAACCATAAGGATTTGACCTGAGTATTCATTTCCAACTGGCAAAATAGAGACGTTTGATATTCTCTTATTCTGTCCCAGTTGAATGACCAGTAATACTGACCCATAGTTTTTTCCGTATTGTTTTTTTTTTTTTTTTTTTTGTGAGGAGATCAGCCCTGTGCTAACATCCGCCAATCCTCCTCTTTTTTTGCTGAGGAAGACGGCCCTGGGCTAACATCTGTGCCCATCTTCCTCCACTTTATATGGGACGCCGCCACAGCATGGCTTGCCAAGCAGTGCGTCGGTGCGCGCCCGGGATCCGAACCGGCAAACCCCGGGCCGCCGCAGCGGAGCGCGCGCACTTAACCGCTTGCGCCACCGGGCCGGCCCCCCGTATTGTTTTTGTTCTTAGTCTATAGACATTATGGAGAAATAAAGAGCCTGACCATCAATTTCAGCAATGTTGATTAGTATTGAAATTGTGCTTGCAATAATGGTGTATTTGTTTCTCAGCTGATGAGCAGATTTTTGTCATAGACCTTCCTGGCACAATCGTGATGCAAGGTACAGAAGGAAGATAATTGCAAGATTAATGAGGATTTGAACAGCAGCATGGTACTCTGGAAAGAGTAAGGGTTTTCTGGTCACGTAGACCTGAATTTAAATTCTGTCCCCATCACGTACTATCTCCGTGACCTTGGACACTTTTATTAGCCTCTATGAGTATTCATTTTCTCATCTACAAACTTCATAGTTTTGTTAAGAGGATTAAACAAGATAATGATTCTAAAGTACCTATTATTTTTGTAGTTTTTAAATAATAAGAAAAGGAAAGATATGAGTGAGAAAAAAGAGAATACAAGACTAGAATAGAAGGAGTGTTCAGGGAGAGCAATGCGAAGATCATAAAATGATGGCTCCTAAAATTTTGGTTTAGATGAAAAGATAGAGCCCACTGAAATTGCTCGGATAGTTCAATAGAAGAAGAGCATAGCTAGAGGTTTAAGGAGCTTGGAATCTGTGTTTATAGGCCAAGGATAGAGTCAACGGTGGAAACCTGGGCAGGAGTAAGGAGATCATCAGCTTTGTTTATGGGATAGAAAATGGCGACATTAGCAAGTTCTATTCTAGTAGGGGATCAAGACAGACCAGAGAGAGGAGCTCATGAAGAGAGCTCTAACTGACCTTGAGAGAGGTTGGAATAATGTTGAACGGGGTGACAAGGCTGAAGGCATCAGGTGAGTCCATATAAAAATACCAGAGTTGTTATCACCCTGCATAGTAGAAATGAGTTCGCTTAATCATAAGTGGAATAGATAGACCTAGAGAGGCCTGTAATTGCAAAAGATCTCTCAATTTATACAGTGAGCTCTCCAGAATTTTTTCACCTAGTAATAACTCTTATTTACACAGCACCTCTCAATATCCAAAGCACTTTTATGCACATTATTTCAATGGGGCATCACCACTGCTAATAGGTCTCTCCATGGTGCAGTTGAAGAAACTGAAGCTCTGAAAGGTCAAATGACTAGCACAAGGATGCACAGCCAATACTCGGAAGAAGCAGGGTTGATATCAAAATTTTAACTCCTGTAACTCAGCTTTTCCCAGAATGAAACAGAATCTCTCCGTAAGAGTGAAAGTTAGCAGTTACCGTCTGTCCTGTTCACTGGTACTAGAGGAAGGAAATAGTAGGAGAAAAGTTTCCCTGGAAAGGTCAGTAGAGGTGGAGTTGTTGATGGATACAGCAGATACAGCTTAAGGATTATTCCTCGAAATAAGTGAATTCTTTGCTATTTAGCTATATAATAATGGCCAAATGCCAATACAATTATTTATTTGAGAATACTTATGAGAGGTTGTGCAAGTTGAAAGATAAAACTGCAGGCCTTTATTAGTTGTGGATGGTTGAGGTCAGAAAGGATAAGGAAATTGCACCCAAGCTATGACTTCCACTTTCCATGACCATGATAGACATCAGTAATCCGCCATGATACCCTTTCCCATTGGATCCAGTGAGGCTTCACAGCTCTTCTCAATTTGATGTTCCCAGCAGGCACTGTAATCATTCAGAACTGACCTATTTGCCCCTCCTGCTTTAGGCACAGACCTGCCTCAAGGTCTGCCTTAGCCTTTCAGTCTGAAGTCATATTTGAAACCCAATTTTCTTTTCCAGGTAATATTTAAACAGAAATGCTCATTCCCTTTATTATGCCTGAAACCTATTAATAAGATAGCCTGAATTATTACAATTGATGCAAAATATGTGTAAACATTCCAAAGAACAAGAAATTTGTACAGGAGCTGACAGACTTGGTACTTTGTTGCTTCTACATTTTTGAGGATATTGTCATTTCTACTTGTGAGAAGGCAAAGTGGCCCTCCAGTAGTCACTGGTGAATTTCCTCTTCAAAAACATGGTTGTTAGACACTTACTTCCTGCAATTCTAAAAATTAATTTTATTCCAGGGACCCAGAGAAGTCAATCATTTCCTTTAGGAAGCAAATTTCTCTAATGCATAGTTCATTGTTACTAGTTCAGAAGCCAGTTATTTGATTCATAAAGCATAAGGCAGTGCTGTAAACGAGTCTCACTTCTATGCCATAATTGATCCCTTGGCACTCAGTATAACAAAGCAACATAAGAGTTTAGAGCTGTTTTAGAGCTAGGGGTGTATCAATCACTCAGCTAGCTTTCTCAAAGTATATTTGCTTATATTTTCACCTCTATTTCCCTTTTTACCTCCCACCCCCAGTCTTTCTTTATTCTGGTTTTCCTGGGGGCAGGGGACTGTTGAGAGTAAATGTGTATTTTTGAAAAGTTCTTCCAAGTGATTCTGATGCCTAAATCTCTTTTTTTCCCCTCAGATGAAAAACTCAGATGTAATGGAAAGAAAACTTAAATTTGAAGTTGATAGACATTGTTGGGTTTGACTCTTGGTTCTGCCCCTTTTCCTAGATAAACTTAGTTATTACTCAGGTCTTATTTGGCTACAAGAGACAGAAACTCAAGTCAAACTGCCCTTAGCAAAAAGAAAAGAAAAAAAGAGTTTTTAGCTCACGTGCTTAAAATGTTCAGGGTTGATTCACTCTGGCTTCAGGTACAGCTGGATCAGGAATGAAAGCAAGATCATAAATAACTGTATTTCTCCCTCTCTTTAGCTCTTCTTTGTGCCGGTGCTCTTCTCAGATTCTATGTGGTGACCCTCAATTACTTTGGTATTGCCTCACTCTCATAATTCAACAAACCTTCAAAGAGAAAGAAAATTTCTGTCCCCAATAAGTCCCCCAAAGTCTTTAGCCTCACTCTTTGGCTTGGCTTGTCTTTTATGACCATTTCTGAACCAGTCACTAGAGCCAGTGGAGATGGAGCAGGCTAATCTGCTTACTTCTGGCCAGAGAAGATACTGACCAGTACTTGCCTTCACAGTTGTTAACGATGATCTGTGGCTGGCATAGCTTCTGTGCTGTTCCAGGTGATAAATATCTTGTATATTTCCCCTATTCTTGGATTACAGACTCATTCTTAGAGTTGAGAACAGGTGTGATTTCTCCCAAACCTCGTAATCTGGAATAGGGAAAGTGATAGGTTCCCCATAGGAAAATTACACCAGAAGAAAAGGAAATGAATACAGATTTTCTAGGAAACGACATCACTGCTTTAGGCCATAGTTTCCCCATATGTAAAATAGAAAAGATAAATAACTTGATCTTATGAGTTGCCTAATCATTTTAATTTTCTGTGAAAAAGAACTGTACTTTGTACCCTTTTCTAGTACCTAATACATACTTTATATTAAATGTACCTATCTAAAAATATATATATGTATGCATGTGCATATGTCCATGTGTGTACATGTGCATATACTGCTCAGTTTGCATTCAAGGTAACTGAGACACAGAGCAGTCACCAGGGTCCCACTGACAAGTGTGGCAGAGCCAGTTCTATAACTATATTTCTTAGTGAACAGCTTTTATTTTTACTAGACTGTGCTCAAATATTCATGTCTTAACCTTGGCACGTTAACCTTTTAAGAGGATTTTACAATTTATGAGAGTCTCTTTAGAAATAAAAAGCTATAACTCAAAGGTTTGTGTCTCAAATGCTGGAATTTTAGGTACTATTACCAGAAGTGGGCAAGCGGGTCGTACCATTGAGGAGAAGGAACATCAGAGCAAAGACGGGTCTGTGCCATCATGTGAGGAGGGAGTAATTAGTTTAAAAAGTGTCCATCTGCCTTTGACTGCTTTTCTGTCTCATCATGGTCTTGTTTTAATGAATGCCTTCTTCATCACATTCTTAACAATGTCTTCATTCAAATCTATTATCTAACCAAACAACAAAAATGTACCACTTTCTAGAACATGGCCTCTCCTAGCTCCCCAGCTATTGCTATTACAATGATATGGCAATATGAGTGAAAATTTAGATTGGAGTGGAGTTTTCGATAATTTTAAAATCATACTATATTAAGTCCTTGTGCGTTCCACATAAAGTGCATTTGTTGTTATTATTTTCTATTCAGAGTGCTCAAAGACCCTTTCTCTTCTCTACATCTTGAAAAGGTTTCACACAGAAATTATTAGGTAAGAATTTGAAATCCAAATTATGGGCCCAGCACAAGACACTCTGTCTCATTCATGTGAAAATCACTTATTGAATGCCTAGTCTGTGTAAGGCTGAGTGTTATATAAAGATGAATTGCTGTCTTATAGAGATAAGACCTGGACATAAATCATTACAATAGAAGAGAGATAGTAATATGTGTCATAGGAGCGGGATAGATAAATTGCTATGAAAGGTGAGAGGATAAAGAAATTACTTTGTTGTAGAGGGGCTAAGGAGTGCTGTACTTCAGCATCTTTTGGCTACAAGTACATGACTGACTTCAAATGTGCTTAGGCTAAAGTCAAATGCATGTTCACATTTAATTCTGGGAGTAAGGGAAGGCTTCATGAAGAAGAGGTTTAAGCTGAGCCCTCGAGAGATGAGTAAGATTCAGAATTAAAATAACTCCAAGAAATCCTGCTCACGATTCATATCATCTAGCAGAAGAAACACATTAACCCATTTGCAACCATTAGATCCTTAGCTTGGGACTGACAGCTGTTTGTCAGAATCAAAAGTAGATACCCCGATGTTGATGCAGATCAAAAGAGGAACTGTTAAGCACAAGCCACTGCCTGAAAAGTAGGTCACACCAAGGAGTGGAGAAAAGGCAGCAAGAGTTGGAGAGCAGATCCTGCGTCAAATGGCTATTAAGAGCAAGGAGAAACCTATAAATTAAAAAAAGACAGTTGACAAATAAAATATGGAGGGCAATAGGAAGGTCAATGATACAGTGGAATATTTGGAGAATGGATGCAAACGTCTCTAAAAATAAAATTGTAACTTCATTTTTATACATGAAAATAAACATATGAAAAGGGACAAGGTGGTCTGTATTTTGTCACCGTAAGTAGGCTAGGTATTGAGAATACAGCAGTGAACAAGAAGAAGTCCTGCCCACAGGACGCTTATATCCTAGTGTGGGGAGGGGATAAGGAAACAACCAACAATTACAGATGTTGTCTGTCTTATGACAACCTCTGTCTCAGGGCTGGGGTTTGAGTCCTTTACAGATAATCTACTCTAACTATCCACTCTATTCTTAGTCTTAATGTAAGATTTTCCTTATTAAGAGTCATTCAGTAATCCTTTCATTATTTCTTTAATTCATTCATTTATACATTTATTCAACAAATATTTGAGCATGTGCTATTTTCCAGGCATTGTGATGGGCACTAGAGTACAACAGTGAACAAGATGGACCGTGAACCCTGCCCTAAAGGAGCTAATTTTCTAGAACAAAGTCTTCTAATAGAACTTTCTACAACGGGGGAGATGTGATAATCTGTGCTGTCCAATATGGTACCCACTGTCCATTAGTGGCTACTGAGCATTCAAGTGTGACTAGTGTGACCAAGAAACTGAGTCTTTAATCTTATATAACTTGAATTATTTTAAATATAAATATCCACATGAGGCTAGTGGCTGCTAAATTGCACAGCATAATTCTGGAAGGAGTGATAGATAATAAACGGGTAACATTTTAAGAAAATAATTACGGATTATCTTTGGTGCTGTGAAGTAAATAAATGAGGTCCTAAGTTAGAGAAAAATGGGAGAGGATGTATTTTCATTGGTGGTCTGGTAAAACTTGTCACCACGTTTGAGTTGAGATCTGAAGGATGAGAAAGAGCAAGTTACAGAGAGATTCTTGGGGAACAGAGAAGAAAAAGTCCACAAAGAGGGGAAATTGTTTGGCATGTTTGAGGGACTGATAAAGAGTGGCTGGAAGCTGCAAAATGAGAAGTAGTGTGTACATGGGGAAGTTGGAGGGGAGGCAAGAGCCATATCATGCAGAAACCAAGCAGTGTGTATGCCGATTCCATAAAGACTACCAGGCTATCTCCTGAGGCATGCTGGGCCCATTGTTCAGCACCATGGTCACTTCCTAATGGATCATTTTCCATTGAGCCCAAGTGCTGGAGCACCTTATAGCATCTACATATCACATTTGATCATCTGCCTACTGTGTGATTCACTATGAAAATAACATTGCCTACCTTGGAACAAAAAGTTATATTAGACAAGGCCCACGCTTACAAGAAGTATAACAAACTAAATAATAATAAAGAAATGTTTTAACAAGAGTAATCAATTATAAATAATTAAAAGTAGGGTAAAAACTATTCTTTTTATTTTTAAAAATATTGCTAGAAGGAAGTTAGCTTATGAGGTCTGGGAACACTGACATCCTGAAAGCTTTTGAGAGAAAACATGGGGGAGGTAAAGAAGAGAATAGGGAATTGACTTAAAATAACCCAGCTATTTTTAAAGCTGTCAATCCTTGATTTGAAGTTTCTTCTCTAAATGTATAGATAGTCAAGCCTGTAGAGATTAGTGATTTATGCAGGGAGATAGTCATTATGTAGACGAAATGCCCATGGTAGAGGATGCTGGCAAATAGCTGTGTTTCTCAGCTGTCACTTTTGTCAGCTTCATTGATTTTAAAAATTGTCAAGAACTTACGTTTTAGAATGTAAATTCCTCTGGGGGAAATGTTTATATGTATTTTTTCTCTGTAGAATTATGGTACATTAGTTTGGGTTCTAGAGCCAAGGGAATCACCTTTAACTGCTAAAGAAAAAACGTAAAATGTCATTATGTTCTTTGTTCTATAGAAATAGGACTTTTCACTACAATAGCAGTGTGTATTACAGATGTGCTAATTACTAATCTCTAATGACTAACCTTGATTTGAGTGACTGTTAACCTTTTTGACTTGCCTAGTCCAGCCCCAAACATATACATGCTTTCTATATTGGCAGGTCATTTTTCATAACTCATAACACTAAGGAAAGCATATAAATAAGAGTATATATTTTGAGCTAGTCATCATACCAAATAATTCTATCAGGCCTTAGACTTGCCAAAATTCTTTCCTAAGCATCGCGTCATTTTATAGTCTCAATAGCCCCATGAGAAAGTATGGAATGGGACATAATCCGCCTCTTACTTGTGGGGACCATGAGGCCACACCTGTCGCTTCCTGGGAGATTGAATGAAGTGTGGACAGAACTTGAAGTCAGGACACAGGCCATTGTACCATTTGCCCTTCTTCTTGATGGAGGGAAGAAGAGTACAGATTCTTCTCCACCTCTTCTTTAGGATTCAATGTTATGTACTAGCAAACATGGACTAGGTTTAAGATAGTCCTTTGGATTCAGAGAAAGAAAAGTCTGTGTCACTTAGGAATCTTCATATTACAAATAACCAAAATGTAACTCATAGTGGTCTAAAAATCAAAGGAACTTATTGGCTCCTTTAACTAAATAGTCCAGAGACAAGGCTGGCTTTGAGGCTCAAATAATGCAATAATGACCTATCACTCATCTCTTTCTCCACTGGATTTGCTCTATTGTCAGTTAAGCCCTCTCCTCACTTACTCAGCTCATATTTTAAAAAGAATATTCCATATTTTAAAGATTAAGTAGCACACAGTAGAAAGATTATAAGAGTAGCAGTTAAGAAATCTGGATTCTAGTCTCAATTCTGCCACTGGCTATGTGAGCATCCCGCATCAGAGTGGCCAAAGAAGTGCAAATTGGCTCCTAGAATTACATCTCTCCAGATGGAAATCTAAGGTGTGGTGTGTGTGGAGGGGTGGGGAGGATGGTTGTTGGGGAGAGCACTTTGGCTCCAGCATTTTCAGAAAAGATATTTTCTCTGTTTGGATTCAGGTATTTGACATGTCTACCCCAGAACCACTTATTGAGACTTGAGCAATGGAGTGCCACCTCTACATCTGCACCACCTAAACCGTGGAGCTAGTGGCAGAGAGGACAACTTGAAATAGGGGACTGTTTATTGCTGGAAGTACAGTGAATGCATTCTGGGTAGTCCTTTATCCAAAAAATAAGAAGTATGAAACATTCCATCCACTGATCCCCTAAGAATCAAACCTCTAATTTCAACCTTTTTAGTACCATGAGCTGATGCCCTTGGCTAACTGTTTGCGGAAGCAGAATTCATTTCTCTGCTTTCCTTTCACAAGGACTCCCACGTCACAAGATGCCCAAAGGGGAACTGGGCTGTTCCAGATGGCTTTGATCCACGCCAGTACTCTTCATTATGTAAACTTTCCTTCTGACAGCTCACGCGGAACATGTCACATCTTGAGAGAGGAGTTTTCATTAACTACTTTGCTGCTGCCAAACGGAATCAGTGTATTACGTGGCACCCTGCCAGAATGTCAGAGAGAGACATTTCCTCTGTCTGCAGCACCAGCCTGGCTCCCACCATTGATCTGAAGCCCCTATTTCTCAAAGATCGATGGATTTCATACCTTATGTGGGATAAGGCCTCTTGATCCCTTTAGCAGGGGAAGGTTACATAGCCAATGGCAGAATTGAGAATAGAATCCAAGTTTCCTGATTGGCAGCATTGTGCTCTTTCCACCGTATGCTGCTTAATTTTTAAAATCTGACATGTTCTTTTTAAAATAAGAATTGAGTAAAGTTTTATAAAGAATGTGCATTTATTACAAAAAGAAACTTGGCTACTGTCTTTACTTCCCTCTCTCACCTCTCTGCCATATGTAGTCAATCAGTCCTTTCTACTTACTTTATCTCTTAAGTACTTCTAAATATCCTTACTTTGATTCTACACTCTAGGCCACCATCATCTTTCTCCTAGACTACTGTGTAATATCTTAGGTGGATTCTCTGCTCACAGCAGACAGAGGAAGTTGTCTAAAATATAAATCTAGTCCTGGCACTCCTCTACAGAGAACTTTTCAATGACTCCCATTGGCTTTGCCTCAACTTTAACTCTTTAATGAGGTTATCTCCACTACTTTTCTTGCCCAATCCCCAGACCCATTCCCCGTCACAGCACAGTGACCTTTCCTATTTCTTTGAAAGAGCCAACTCTCCCTTTTCACCTCAAGGCCTTTGTGTATGGTATTGCCCTAACTTGGAATTTTATACTCCTTCCTGTCCCCACTCCCTTGAATTTAATAATGTCTACTCCTTCTTGAGGTCTCACCTAGAGATCTCTGTTCTGGAAGTCTTTTCCTCATCTCTCAGTCTGGCTTAGCTGCCCCTACTATTTGCCTCCATAGCATCCTATACTAGTTTAGCCCTACTCTGGTGCTTTCTGTTATCTCAGCCTCTTTGCACACATATCCCAATCCCTTTACATACACATGCACACACCACACAAACACACATCCTTCACTGTGAACATTTCGTGAGTTTAGGACATTTACAGCAGACTTGGAAGTCATGGGGAAGGAATGTGCTGCACTGCAGAATGGGGGGCTGGGCTTCTCTCAAGCCCTACTTCCATCTCCCCTTCACATCATTGTTGACCAAAATGGAGAGTCTTCTCCATAACAAACCCAGCCTTGACCAAAGGCAATTGTAATTATCAATCACGTTTTTTTCTTTTATAATCAATTTTTCTTTAGCTTCCAGATAAAAGGAAGTGTTTCTCCTGGGACACATGTAGAGCAATTCTAACCCTCCTTATCTACCACAACCCTTCATTTTCTCAGTTTATTCATTCAAAGAAGTATGTAAGTGACAACTATTTGTAGAATTCAAGTCCCAGAGGTAATTTGTATCTAAATTGGAATTGAATTCTGAAAAAATTATTTACATTTTGGTGGTAAAATTTCAAGAAGCATCCTAAAAGCAACTAGGATGTTGGAGTGAGCAGAGCTATTGAGTCCCCAAGAATCTCACCTTGTAAATCCCTAGCCAAGGTCCTAGAGCCTCAGGGTTAGAAACTATGATCCTGTGATTAGTTCTCCAAAAAGTCTTTTTTGTGTGTGTGAGGAAGATTAGCCCTGAGCTAACATCTGTTGCCAATCCTCCTCTTTTTTTGCTGAGGAAGATTGGCACTGGGCTAACATCCATGCCCATCTTCCTCTACTTTATATATGGGACGTCTGCCACAGCATGGCTTGATGAGCAGTGTGCTGGTCCACACTTGGGATCCGAACTTGTGAATCCCAGGCTGCCGAAGCAGAGCACGTGAACTTAACCGCTATGCCACCGAGCAGGCCCCCAAAAGTCTTTTTAAACTCCAATCATTCATGTGTGTATGTATGAGTGTGTATGTAGCACCCTGATCTAAGTCACTAATAATTCTCTACTGGATCAAGTAAATAACCTCTTAAATAAATTCACTACTTTAGTCCTTGTTCTCCTATAGTTGATTCTCAACATAGCTTGAATGATATTTTTAAAAACTAGGCATGTCACTCTTCTGTTCAAGCCTTCAAAGGCCTCTTATTTCACTATGAGTAAAAGCCAAAGTGCTTAGGATGGCCCCAAGGCCTCCAGGACCTGTCCCCTATTACCATGCTGATCTTTTTTCTTATACCCTCTCATTCATTCCACTCCAGGCACCCTGTTCTCCAGGTTCCTCACAAGTGCCAGGCCTGCTCCCACTTCATGACTTTTCAATGGGTATACCCTTGGCCAGGCACACTCCACTCCCTTATCCAGTTTCCAGATGGTTCACTCCTTCCTCTCCTTCACGTCTTTGCTCACATGCCCCTTTCTTAATGAGGTCTACCTTGATCATCTTATTAAAAATTATCAATCCCTTGAAACTCTTCTGATCTCCTATCACTATTCTGTTTTTTTGATAGTTCTCGCCTAATCTATGATATAACTTACTTATTTATTAGGCTTATTATCTCTGTCCCCCAATAGAATGTAATCTTCAAGAAGACAGGGTTGTTTGGCTGTTTTTTACTGACATATCTCTAGCTTCTAGAACAGGTGCTCAATAAATATTGGTTGAATAAATTAATTGAATATTGCCTAATTTATGCTTCTGCCAACTTATCTATAAGCTTTTTCAGAGTTTTTAAAAATACTTTAGCCAAATTGTAAATTTTCAGTTAGTCCCAGCTACGAATTTTATTATTCATGTTTAAAATTGACATTCTGTTTTTTCAAAAACACATCTCACGGAGAAAGTTCTCAGCTACCTTGCAAATCCTCCTAAGATCCTTTGTTATTTGCCATTCTACTACCCATGCTTACTCCCCTTTATATTCTTCGTTCCTAACATGAACTTTTCTGATTAATTAACCAGTATCATCTTTCCATCTTCCTCATAACATGTTCAGTCCTGCCTGTGCATCTTTTCCTTAGACACCTTTTGAGAACAGGCTTCTTTGTCCTTTCTGTTGGCTCCCCATTCATCTCACAACACCAACTGTAGAGAATTTAGCCATAACTAGGAAGATGAGAAAATTAGTTTTCTGACCATTCTAAATAGATACGAGTCTATTACTAAATATGATATATTTAATTCATAGGAGTGACCCAAATGCATACTCAGAGCTTGTTTATTCTCATTAAATATGATTCCAAATATTTCTTACAGCCCCAAAACTTAGTGGCTTCAATCAACAACTAATTATTTTTCATCCAACTAAGGTTTACTGGGCTCAGCTAGGTGGATCTGCTTCATGTGAGCTGAGGTCGTGCAACTGGGATCTAGAATGTGCTCCAGTGTCCAAGAGGACCTCCCATCTTCCAGGGCCTCTCTCTCCTTGTGGCCTCTCATTAGTCAGTGGTATGTTCCGAGTATCTTTACAGCATGTGGGCTGGCTTCCTAGAGTGACAGTGAAAGATCAGGCCTGTTAAGGGCTAGGTCCAGAACTGGCACAGCATCACCTCTGGGGAATTCTGTTGGTCAAAACAAGTCATAGGGCTGACCCAGATTTGAATAGATCTGCCTATGGATGAGAGGAATTATAGGCAGCCATAGGTGCAAATTAACTACCATACTTTTTTCTTAGAACTTAGAAGACAAGGAGTGCAATTCAGAATGTGCAGCTAAAGGCAGAGACTCAAACAGTTGCAGAGACTTTGGCCAATTAAATAGTATATGTGTTTGTGTGAGTGTGTGTGTGTAAGCGGGTGGGTGGTGGTTGTGAAAACATGTGAATATATAAAAGGCTCAAGATTTCCAAAATCATAGCATTTTGTGGCATATTTAATGTGAAGGCAAAAAGCCTGGTGAGTGTCCAAGAGCGTTAATGTTTCATAGCATCGTATAGTAATTGATGTGCATGACTAAGTTATCAAGAAGGGGGTTTCTCTAGCTACATGTATATTTTGTCTCAGCAGATGAAGACACATTTAATTCATTGTAGAAATTTTACAGGAAAAAGAGCCTACTTTAAGTTTTGGGACTCAAAGAGATGAATTTTAATATGTGATATTCACTTATGGATAATAGTTTATTTCCCATCCACATCAGGGAAAGGGTCTTCTCTGTAATTTTTTAAGTTTATTCTTTTAAACATAGGCCTGCACACATAGTAGGTGCCGGATAAATGGTTGCTGGTTAAAATCAGGCCATGAGCAGAAGCTAAAGGGATGTGGATGTTATCATTCTATCCAAAGGCAAATTTCCTGTCCCATAAATGTTAATCTTGCAGCTTCTAAAAATATGGGCAATAGACTTTTTCGCAGAAGTAATGGTACCTGGGTGGATTAATTATCTTTTTGTTCCCATTAAGTAGTGGCAGATATGCAGGGCCCATAGCACAGAGCCAAGGAAGTGATATTAGTCATGGTTTTGTTGCACATCACGCGAAAGAAAATTGGGTTAATGTGAGGGCTTGGGGATCGAGCACCAGAGCCCATGGTGGAGCGCACCAAATAAAGAGGATTAGACAATGAGTAATAGGACGAGGAGGAACAAATGCAAATGCTACAAAATCAAGGGGTAATCGAGCAGTTTCCAACAAAGGAGATAGAAGGTAAATGCTCACAGGAAGAAAGATAGTTTTCGTGTTGGAGAACTCGGCTCACTTGCGACTGCCACGCTGCTCAGCTGTTAAAGAACGACTGGGACTGAAGTTCAGCTGACATTTAAACTACTATGTCTGTAGAATCTGCATTCTCTAAAAATAGCCTTAGAAGTCCCCACAGTCTGGCTCCAACCTCATACAAAAATTTCACACTCAATATTCATGACACTTGTTTCTCTAGCTTCTCCTCGGACATGTCCAGTGAAAGCATACTCACTATCACATTACAGGGTTTTAGTTCGTCAAGAGTGTAGTTTCTGAAATTAGAAAGGCTTACCTGAATCCTGGATTCATAATTTATCAAAGGCTTTCCTTGAGTAAGTGACTTAATGTCTCTAAACCTCAGGCTGAAAAGTGCTGAGGGTGGGGTGGGAGGGATAGTTTGCATCAGAAGGTAGATATAGGGAGTAAATGAGGTCATGCAAGGAAAGCACTTCGAGTGCCTTGCCCGTGTTCAGTTCTCTGTAAAAGTTATTATTAATTTTTCAATTCAGTCCTACAAATGTTCAGCATTATCTTTCCATTGAAATAGCACACTTGAAAGTATATTGCATCTTTATCTCCTTAGATATTTGCAATAGTTCTGTGTAGGAAGCATCATTGTTGTTAGTCTTCCAGCAAGAAGACCAAGATCCAAGCTCTGTGCTAGTGCCTCTGTGTGCATTCTCTTTCTTTTGCAGACAAGAAATGAAATTTTATCTTGGTAACAAGCCTTGCTAGGCAAAGCTGGTCTTGGACAGAATACTGCATACATCACCTGTTTCTTGTCCTCTTGCCTCTATTCATGGCACCTCCACCCCTTGATGGCAAGTAGTTGCGTGATATTTCTCCGCATCTTCGCCTGCTAAAGGAAAGACTCTGACATCAGTCATGTGCACCTTGGAAAGATGGGCTTTGAATTCCCTCTCCTGAGGGTTTTAATACTTTAAGTTTGACTCTGAGGGCGTAAGGACTTTTCTCACCAAACTTAATTCCAGGCCTCAGGGAGCAGGTGCAAGTAGAGTCCAGGATCCTTAAAATTCACGACACGTGGGCAGCTAATATGTTCCATCTACATAGACTGACATCCCTTTTCCTGGGTATCTGGAGGCCAAGGGCAAATTCTGGCTACTTGTAACTATGATTTTATTAGCAAAGCAGCCTAGAATATTTAGACATGAACAGATTTTCATGGAAAGTGGGAAGGCCATAGAATCAAGGATTATTAGCACCAGAAGGGAATCATTCTATTCTAATCTTCTCATTCTTTCCAAATGGCTAGGGTAGAGATTTAACCTGAGGTCCAGAAGTAGAATCCACTGTGCTCAAAGTCAGAGAAACTGAATGTCAGAACCTATGCACCTGTGCTAGGAGCCAGGCTTCCTAGCCTAGAAACCAGAGATTCCAGACCTGCAATCCAACCTTATTGATGTAAGACCCTAACTTCCCTTTGGAATGGTTTAAACTCTCTGAGCCTGTGAATAATGTGCTGGTCTCTTCTTTTAAAAGTACTTCCTAATGCCTAGGCATCATTCCCACCAAAGATGGTCCTGAATGCACACAGCTGAGTGATTTGGTTTTATAAAGCGCACTAAAAAGATTCTCTAAGCCCCTAACCCCCCTGCCCGGCCCCAGAAGGCTGCCTGGGCTGGATACTGGCCAAGGACATGTCACTCTCTCTGCATGTTGTTCAGGCCGCCCTGCCTTCCGCACAAAAGCAAAAGGCAACAGCTTTTTGGAGATTCCTTTCACATAATCAAAGCAAGGCTGGAGTCAACAATCTGAATTTAATTACCATCCTGACAGCTGGGAGGCAATTAATCCTCCTCTCACTCCTCCTTCCTCTGCCTCGGCTTCAAAGTGTCATTTCTTTTTTCCCCTCCCTCTCATCCTAATTAGAAACATGCTGTAGGGTGAAAGGTGATAAATGTGAAGCTAGCACAGTGTCACGGAAGCCCCTTGATAGCAGAGAGAGCTCACGGTTGGGGGAAGCTGATCCTCAACACGGGAGCATCTGCTTCTGGTAGGGGAAGAAGAGCTGTGTTTGGAGCTGGCCCCAAGGCCTGATGCTGTCCCTGCTCCATGACTTGAGCAAGTCACTTGAAATCTCTGTGTATGTCCCCACATCTGAGAGTCAAAGACTCCCAACTTTTCTATTGCCCAGTGTATGAGAGCGTAAAATAAAAGTGAACGTGCTTAGAATAGTGAAAGCATTGTTCCAGTGCATGAGATGGAGACCTGATGTCTTTGTCAGCTCGGTTGCCATAACAAAATACCACAGACTGGGTGGCTTAAACAACAGATATTTATTTCTCACAGTTCTGGAGGCTGGAAGTCCAAGATCAAGGTGCTGGCTGCCTTCTCCCTGTGTCCTCATAAGGCCTGTTCTCTGTGTGTGCATGCAGGGAGAGAGAGAGATTTCTCTTTCCCTTCTTAAAAAGCTACCAAACCTATTTATTGGATTAGGACCGCATCCTTAGGACCTCATTTAACCTTAGTTACCTTCTAAAAGCCTATCTTCAAATACAATCATGTTGGGGGTTAGGGCTTCAATATATGAATTTTGGGGGAACACAATTCAGTCCACAGTACCTGAAAAATGGCTTCCTTCAAATAAAGCCATGAACTAGACTTGGAGACGAGGACCAAGAAATCGAGAGGATGTAGACATCTTAAGTAATATATTTAAATGTGGGGGTAAGGTTTTAGGCACCGTTGTCTCTTGGCAAATTATTCCCTTCACCCCACAACATCTCCTTAGTAGCAGTGGCAGGCTCAGCCCCAGCCCCAGGACCAGACTCTTGACAGCAGTGAAGAGGGAGAGATTCCCATACCCAAGGTCAAGGGCAAGAGGCCTGATGTTACCTCCTTCATGGATCCCTCCGATGTGGCATTGAGCTTTCTGTTGTCTGTCCTAGGTGCCAGATTGCTAGATATTTGTTTTAATCACTAAAAAGAAAAATTTGAACAATTAGAGAATTGAGAGTGGGGGAGTTGAATCACCCCAGGGGAGCTGTAGAGGTAAAGTGATTTTTCCAAGTCAGTGGCTAGTTAGATCTCAAAATAGGGCTGAAATGAAAACTTCCTAAATCCCAGTAGGAATTTTAGATTGGTAATTAAGCTCCTCCATAATTCCTTCCTCCTATTTAAAGATGATTATGGCCCCAAATCTCATTACATTAACTGGATAACTCTTTCCAGATGTAAACTACTTGTAGAAGCACAAAAAATAAAAAATAATTCAGCTTAAATAGATCCTTCTTTTCTCCAAGTGCTTTCGATCCATCTGGGCTACATTTCTTACCCAAACCAGCAGGGTGTTTTGTTTTGTTTTTGCTGAAATGATTACTTGCTTTCTGGAAAACCATAGGGGCCAACCATAGATGAGAAGTTCTCTGCTTGTATCTTTGTAGTTGAGACTTTTGCCAACTGCCAGATGTAGCAAGATATGTGAGAGATAAATGATAATACATGAGAAATCAGCAGTGCCCCTGTAATTTGAGGTGCAGATTACACTGTTTTCTGCTTCTGTCTTTACTGTTAACTAACGATGTGGCCTTTGAAGAATCTCTTCCCCATTGTGGACTTCAGGTTCCTCTCTTTAAAATGTGGAGACCCAACGAGGTAAGAGTGGCACATGGGAGGTCTACAGGCTGAATCCTCCTATTCAACCTGCTTTTTCTGACCTGCACAGTGTTTTGAAAAATTGGGAAATGTTACATAAATTCAAGAGTTCTGGCTTCTCTTGGAATATCTGCAGATCTGACAAGAGTGGGTCCACATTCTGGCATAATAACAATTGACTGGTTCTGAGTTGTGACTGTCCTCTCAAGACAGGCATTGATTGCTCCCTGGTTGATCAGGGTCCCCCACCTCTAAGCCAGTTCACTCATGTGTGATCTCTGCCTGGCCAGCGAATGAGTGACCCCTGGAATAGGTGATCCTCAGGCTCCTTTCAACTCTGATTCCATGATTTGATGACTTGCCTTTTTATAACCATAAAAGCTCCCACTTTAAAGGCTAAGAGGGAATATGAGGCTAACTGCACATCTCTGGTGGCCCTCACTCTGCCACTCGTGACTTGGCAGATTTTACTTCTGTTTTGCATCCTAACTCCATGTAGCATCCATTTCTCAGGGGCAATGTCCAAAATGATCTGGACAGAACATGCTTTCAACTAAGCTTGTAGATTTTTGGGCTACAATTTATTGCCTGGGGGTCATTTTAGGCAGACCTACTCAACATACTAGTAGTAGTAATTATTATTAATAATTAATAATAATTATTGTATATAATAGTAAAGCATGAATAATTTTTTAAAAAATATTTATTGAGTCAGTCACCTTAAGCACAGCATCAGTATCAGGATGGCAGGCATCCTAGTGTGCTCTTCCCTAATGACCTGGCATAACATCTAAGCATGCTCCCATGATGTGTGCAAGCAGAGAAAAAAATGTGATCATTTGGAATATGCCAGACCTTTCAAAAGAACATGAAAGTACAATGTGAAACGAAAGTCACAGTTCTATTTGTTCTGCAACAGTGTGAAAATCACATTTTTTTTCTCTAGATAAAAATGAAAAGCAGAGGTACAAGGAGCAGTAGTTTATGGAACAACTCTCCGTTGCCACCTCTGAATGATTGCCCTCCTTACCTACCTGAAATACCCCTGCCAGTTGCTTGACTGGGCACTTTACTTCTTGATGCTTTTCATTTCACCACAAACCTCTAAATTAATTTTATAATCGCTATTAAACAGAGGGGGATATGGAGATTCAGAAACGTAAGTGATTTGCACAGGTCATAGAGATAGAATGTGGATCTTTGATATTGGAGCCCAAAGTCCATACTCTTGATCGCAATCCTATGTTGCCACCACTGCAAATGAGGGTTTGCTTTGTGGTCTTATAGAGCCCTTCCAACACAGACAGTCTATGATTTAGGATGGCAGAGTGGCACATGGTAAGATCATGCCTTCTTGCCTTCCTTCCCACATCTGTAGGGAGGATTCAATATGAACCTGGAACTCTTCTTTGCACTCAGCAAACTTAGGCCATGGTCGTTATTAATGTATATATTCCCGGTACTCACAAAATAGCGAGCACCAGGAAAGCAAAGATTGCATGTATTTTTCCCATAGATATCCCCAATGTCCAGAAAAATTCTTCACTCTTAGTAGGCAATCAATAAATATTTGTTGCATAAATATATGTTTCTGTGATGAAGCAATGAAAGATTTAGTAACATGGAAGATTATCCATGTCTAAAAGGAGCAATGTTATGTTTTTGAGATTTTCACTTAGTCAAACAAGCTTACTAAGCAAGTTACTGCAATTGCCATGTGAGCAGGGAAAAAATGGCTTCGTAAATCAGCACCATCCATCATGCCAAAACCCTGTGTTGGACCCCATTTCCAATGCTCCCTGAGCTTTGCTCCTGCTGTGTGCACTCTGCTGTGGCCTCTCGTGACCACGAGGGGGCAGTGCATGTTCACTCAAGCCGGAAGTTGCATTTGTACTGAATAATAGTCATCTGACAGTCTTTGTGTGGTCTTATTCCTCGGAGACGTCTTCATGGTGCTTACAAGTGTGGGACAAGATTGCTTTGTAACTACCTGCAAACAAGTTGTGTTGTTGTTATTGTTTAATATTTAAATAGGGATGCTAAGAAGCAGGTTCAGTACTTGTGTAGAGCTGACACTGATAAAAGACCATGTGGTAGGAAGGCAGTAAATGACACGCCTTACCCATTTTATAATTTCGCCTTTAGGTCTTACTGGGGTGAAATCCATCTATATACGAAAGGCCGGCTCAGACTTTGTTCCATGGCCAGCAATAAGCAGCACCCAATTTCAGGAGTTATGATTTCCATTATTTTTTAAATAGAAAACAGAAGGCTAGAATCTCAGGGGTATGAAGGAAACTTAGTGTATGTCTAACTTCCTTGTCCTGTGGCAGCTCTTCTAGCAAAAGATCTCAAAACGCTTAGGCGTGGGTCCTGTGCTCTGCCATGGCTGATTTCTTGGACTTCTGAGGCATGATAGATGAGGAGCCTTCTCCCTTACTAGAAAAGCGTTGGTCGTTCATTTTGGAATTTACATTTCATCACCTTGGAATTATTTCCATTCCTTCCAAAAAGAGAAAAATTTCACTTGTGTGACCAAGGTGTTTGAAGAATTTACTTTCACAGGCAGGATTTTGAAGTGATGCTAAGTATTAACCTTGGGATAAGATCATTAGGCCTGATGGACCAAGACCTCACTTACAGTTGCTGGTACATATGGTAAGTTGCTGTCTACGGCTGCTTGAACTTATTTAGTTTGACTTCTCTGCCATCACTCCATAGAAATCTCTGTGTGTTTCTGAGCTTGTCTTATTTTCCTGCAAATGTTTTTACTTGCCTTGCAGTCTTTTTCTGGCATTCTAGAAACCCAGACACATGGGAGTCAGTCAAGGCTGCCATACTGTGCAATTCCATTTACACCATTCATATTGTCTTCTATGTAAATGCTACCCCTTAAAGCACAGCTCCAACTGGAGGTTACTGGACTCCAGAGATGGTCCGAAGATGAGGCCCTGGTTCTTGGCAGGCATAGCCAAATGCATCTCAAGCTGGGGCCCAGAAAATGTTAATTTTAACAAGCTTTCGAGATGATTCTGATGCAAGTGATCAACAGATCACTCTTTGGAAAATATTATCTTTCCTAGAACATCCCTTTCAATAAGGCAGAGGAATAAAAGTAGTAGACTGGACAGAAGTACACTAGTAATTATTTAGTACCAATTCTGCCTCAGGTAGTGAGCTAAGCATGTGTGGTCCTTTTAATTTGACTTGATTGAATTTCATCCAGTGTCTCTGTTCAATTTCAGGAGAAGAACCAGAACCCCATCGATTATGAAATAACTCTTCTATAATCCAGTGGTCTCAAAGCTCAAAAATGCCTGTAATAATAGCCAGTCAGGTGGCTATCTGGGAACATTATCAGTCTCTAGAGAATATATACACATCCATGGGAGTCAACTCCAGCTGAATTTTGGTTTGTACAACTGTCTAAAGTTTTCAGATGAAGTCAGAAAGATATATTTTTGTGTGTGGAATTTCTTGGTTTGTAAAAAATTGTTGGCTACAAGTTCAAATTTACAAAAAGTACAATGTGGGATAAACAAAAGCCCTCTCTGGGCCAGATCCAGATAATAGATTGCCAGTCTGCAATCCTGGCCTAATCCTTGGTAGCCATTATTGGTCTTGAGATGGAAGAGGCCTTTGATTATGGTAGATTAGTGAAAAGTATGCAAACTGTGTGGTCAGGTAACATGGTCTTAGTTTCAGTTCTGCAATATATTAGCTATGAGACCTTGAGTGGTTCACCTCATCTCTCTGAGTATCAGTATTTTATCTGAAAGGAGAAATGGAATTAATAGTACCTTCTTCACAGGATTTCTGCAAGTGTAAAGTTAAATACTGTGTTAGCATTTTCCAAACTTTAGTAATTCACAAACAAACTTCACAATTTTTGCCACATCCAAGTAACACCTCTAGCGTTATTTACTTAATATTTGTCTTGTGACTCGCTTACAAAATGTAAAATACCAACATTGCTCTCAGGCAAAGCAATAATATCTGTAGAAATATGAGTTCAAGCCACATAATTTTTCCCCTAATCATATGATAAATTAAATATAAAACAATTTCAAAATAGTTTGACTATATGTCACTTTACACTTCCACAGTCTTCAGTGCTTTCATAAGACTAAGACATAAGACATTTTTTAAATAAAATATAATAAAGTAAAATAGGAGATGAGTGGGTATAACAGCTCAAGGAGTAAATCTACAGTAAATGTGAACCATTATTTTTAATGAGGTAAAAATAGATTTTATATTTATGAAGTAGCTATTTAAACTAGGAGCTCTTGGTTTCATTTTTTCCATCTTCAACTTGGGGCTTGCAATTCCTCTTCTATCTTTAATAAAAAGCAACACAGGGTCTGTAAGATCCAATAACCTAGGACATATTTAATATTGTCACTTTCACTCAATATTGATTTGTACGTTAATAAATAGTTCAATTCTTTAGCATCTCATTTTAGTGTTAAGTCAATGAGCAGCAATATCTTAAAATAGATTTTTGTATTACATGGTTGGTAGGTCTTTAAGATTCCGAGGCTGGAGCTGGATGGTGAAGGGAGATAGTTATTACATTTCACTTCCTAAGGCTGGCTCTGGTGGAATTAACAAAACCGTATTGAGCATATATAATAGGCTGGAGATACAGCAGAGAACAAAGCCAAGTGTTAGTCCTTACGAAGCTTCAGTCTGGTAGGGGGAAACGAGTAATTGAAAATCATGTACTTACACTGTCAGATGGTGGTAAATGCTATGAAGAAAAAAAGCAAAGTGGGAGGAAAGTGGTAGTAGGGATTGGTTCCTCTTTCAGAGGTGTCAGTCTGGGAGGAACTCTTGTTGTGTTGCTGTTTTATTAGAACCTGAATAAGGGGAGTGAGTAAACCATGATGTCACCTAGGAGAAGAGCAGTCTAGCAGAAGAGAGAGGTGTAAAGGCCTTGAAGAGAGTACTTGGCATGTTTGTGGAAGGAGCAGAGAAGCCAGAATAGCTGGAGACTGAGCAGGAAGATAATGGGGTCAGAACATATAGGCATTTTTTTTTTTTTACTGTGAGTGAATGGGAAGCCTCTGGGGGATCAAGGCAAAGGAGTAACACGATCTGATATGATGTTGAACCACCTGTCTAGCTATTGTGTGAAAAAGGAACTGCAGAGGGGTAAGAGTGGAAAATGGACACCAGTTCAGAGACCATTGTTATGGTCCAATGAGAGATGATGGGGGCTGGGACTAAAGTGATAGCATTGTATGTAGAAGAGCGTGGTCAGATTCTGGATACATTTAAAAGTAGAGCAGAGGGTATTTTTGATGAAACGGGTGTAGCATAAGAGAGAAAGTAGAGTCAAGGATAATTCCAAGATTTGGGGGGTTGAGAAGAGCATCAGGAAGAATAAAGTTTCAATTTACTAAAATTTTCGTCTTTGCTCAGTCTTTCATCCTTTTTCTATACGCAGGGCATTTTCCATAGGGCACCCTGCTATAACTTACTTCCCTAGGTGGCAAAGACCGGTTAAAATTCATGCCTCCTTATGCAAATACCTATGCTTTTCGCCAGTGACTGACTGCTTTTCTTTCAATGGCAAAAGCATCAATTAAAGAGCTCAAAATGAGCAGGGGATAATGCTTGCTTTTGACCACTGTTCTTCTCTACTTAGTCTTTAGCTGTAATGATGTACAACCTTTGCCAGCAAGGGGGAACACTTCCCAAAAAGGTTGAATACCAAGTAAAATAATTCAACTCAGATTTAATTATTTCTCCCTTTCTTCTCCACTTTTTGTTCCCATAAACCTAATCATCTACTATGTCCTGGCACAATTCCTAGACATCAGTCGGGACTCTCTCTTCCCCTAAGTTTTATGTACTTTCACACTTTAAGTATTATTAACAAGCTTACTAATATGCTCCCATCAGCCCTAAGTTACTTGTATTACCCCCTTTTACAGCTGAGGAAACTGAGGTTCAGAGACCTTAATTGAATTAATCGAGCTTGCAAATCTGAAAAGTGGTGATGCTGAGAGCTGAAGCTGGGAGTGCCTGGCTGCCAGAGCCAGCTCTTAAATGCTTCGCTCTTCTGCTTTTGCTGCATCACATTAGCAGTAAGCACTTCCCTGCCACTCTCCTGCTTCCATTAGCTTCCCAGTAGCTTCCATTATGTTGTTATCTTAAAGAAAAAGTGATGTTTCTGGAGTGGGAGACCTGCCTCCGCTATTCAGCCTTCCTTGAATGTCTCAGCATTTCTGTGAGTCTCCTTTTTTCCTGAAATACTGATATTCAAATATTATCACTGACTTCCCTAAAATATCACCTCCTTTGTGAAGCCTTCCATGACTACCTCCATCAGAATTTTTCTCTCCTTCCTCTTTTCTTCCATGGTCCTTAACCATTTCTATGACAGTACTTGTCAGAGTCTGCCTCTGATGGTACTAGTACTGGTAGTACTGTAGTTTGCTGTTAGTGTCTGCTTTCCTGTTAGATGTGAGCTCCTCGAGGCTGGAGACACCTCTTTCTATTCTTCACAGGCCAGCAATGGTGCTTGATATATTTAATTCTTGGAGCATAAGAATATGATATGTTTCTTATTTGTGCTTCCTAGTGCCTAGCATAAGTCTGGGGACAAAGTGGGCATTAAATATATATTGAATGAATAAAGGGAAAAGAGAGTTCATATTTTCCACATGTCCTTCAAAAAAAGGGGGGGGGGATGGTCAGCTGCTCTGGCCTTTGCAGCCTCATGAATTTCCCTTCACACGGAAGGTTTATATTTTTGTCAAACGAGTTTCTCCGGAACGCACATAAGGCTGGCTAAGGTTCAGCTTTCTCTTTCACGCAGCAAAGGCCAAGTCAGCAGGGAAACTCTCGCCACCCACCCTCAGCCTACTCTAAACTTCATGCAATTTTTATTTGCCTTCTTCTGGCCAACCAACCCAACATAAAAGTTCAACCCTCTGGCATCTGATGAATAAAATAACTCCTTGGCTAGAGTATACTTTGGGCAGAGGGAAGACTCAAAAGACATCCAGCTGTCGGTGTACTCTGATTTCCTCCATGGGGTGCCGTTCCATTTCAGTGCACGTTGGTAATGAGCCCTCTGCCATTTGCTCACCTGGCGAATCTTTACAATGGGAGGCACCGAGATAGGACGACAAGAACACCAGATTTGAAATCAGGAGATCTGGTCTCCTGTTTGCTAACTTTGCACCCTCTCTGAATATTTCCACCTCTGCAAAATGGGAATAAAATTAACTTCAATAAACAACCCCTGGGTTGTTACTAGAATCAAATGAGAGAGGGCACATGAAAGTATTCTCAGATCATGAGATAATTTTTTTCACAAAAGAATCTTGAAATGATCTCTCTTTGCAAGATGATCATTTGTAAAGTGAAGTGGAGAAAAGGGACACAGGTAAGGAAATGGAGCACATAATACCTGTAAAGCATTTAGCAGAGTCCTCAGTTCATGGTAAATTCTCAGTGCGGCTGAAGCAGTGGCTGCTGTTCTTGTTTTGGTTGTTGTGACCTAGTTTCTTGACTTTACCCCTCCCATGTGGATGATCTTATTTATAGAGTTAATAATTATTGTCATTTTTGAGTGCTTTGGGTAGATTTGCTCGTGTAATGCTTATAACAACCACCTTCCTCTTCTCCTCCTATTGTCATCGTCATCATTATTTTACCAATGAGAAAATTTATACTAAGAGATTACAAGGAGTGATTACATAGCTTATAAGGAGTGGAGCTAAGTTTTGAACCCAGACAGTCTAACTCCAGAGCCGGTATACTTCTTGGCTATGAAATATTGTCCGCTGATGACATGTAACTCTGCCGAAAGAAAATATAATGGCATTGTCTAGCTGAAATAACTCTGGAATTTTATGTTAATAATCTTCCTTTGATCTGTGAGGTAGAGAAGATATATTTTATTATCTTCGTAAGTGAGGAAACTGAGAGTTAGAGGCCTAAAATGACTTGATCAAGGAACTGCGCTGTTTTGTAGGATTCTAGAATTTTTGGAGCTCATCTTGTTTAAATCTGTCACTTTAAAGAAGAAATTTTTTCAGGGAGAAGGTATCATCTATTCAATGTTATATTTTGAGCTAGTTAACAGCATCCGGGCTAAAACATATTCTCTTTTAACCATATTCATGGACAAATTGACCAAGTATGGGTCCATAATTTATAGTTAAACATCAGATGATAATAACTGACTAATGGAGCTTCTAATCCACTTCAACTCCTTGACCGTATGCAAATATGGAGGCAGGTCGCTTACGGGAGGAAATCCTTGCTGTATTTCCACTGTGGGGAACTTGAGATTGGATTAAAGGAAGATATTTGAGGATTTACCAAGATTCTTTATTAACACCTTAAATGAGAAGTACAATGAAAGTATGTTTTTTCAAGGATACTTGAAAAAAATGATTTGTAGAGGCGAGAAGGGAAACTGATTCTCTTCTTAAACTAGAAACACTAGTGGGATAGAGTCTCATTCACCTTACTGGTCTGACTTACTTGGGAGGGACTGAGATTGCTAAGCCTTTGGGATCTGACAATGGGATGCCAACATTCTATCTGTAGCTGTAGTTTCTGGGATTATTTTTCTCTCTATTGAAACAAATCAGTCATCAGCAGAACACTTATTTTCACTAAAACCCTAACAACAGTTCTTTCCTCATCTAAAATCTTATGCCTTGCCAATGATAGTTTGAGATCTATGTTTTTTTCCCTCTTTTCTTTCCCTCTCCAATGATACCCTAAGAATGATGATGATATTCAAAGGAAAAAAAAAAACAGTAATAATGACTCATAAAAAACTCTCAGTCACTAGACAAAAAAAAAGATTCCAAGTTTGAGGTTCTCTTGAGATTTGGCAGAAATTACTTTTTTGTCATTGACTTACATGCTTCATCAAAGAGCTTACTATGTACCTTGGTGAGGCCTCAGACAGAAGTTTAATGCCTGTGAACGGTGGATGCTGCCTCTGAAAATGCCACTATATCTTTTAGTGGAAGAGAAAAATATACACTCAGGATTGTGACAACTGCTAGACAAAGGATGCATAATAACACTTCTGGGGAGGACTTGTACACAGGCTATTGTGGATGAATAAGTGGAGCTGTCCATGTTACTGGACAAAACCCAAGCATCTGTGCAAAGCCATCTGGAATATTTAGACCTTCACAATGGGGGCAATCAGACTTCCTCTAAGAGGACTGATTGCTAGTCTTGTTAACAGGGAGGAGTTAGTGATCAACGTGTTTAATCACAGCCTGACAACAACTTCTAGTAAATAAGGACTTAAGAAAGGAAAAACATTTTAGAAATGAATCAGTGCTCTATAGTGTTGGAAAAGTTTTATATCTTGCTTCCTCCTCAATCTCCCAAACCAGGCAGCATTTTTTCTACCCGATGTCTGCCTTTCTTTCATAGGAAAATCCTATGGATAAAGAATACTAAAACTTGTAGGGCACAAGGATGTTTACTTCATGGAAATTTGTGAGTGGGAATCTATAACAGTGGAGGTGACTATGGTTAGTGCTTATGCGCAAGAATAGATGTCACTTATGCATGATTATTTTAATTACATGAATAAAAGTCTATTTTTAGCAGTCTCTTCTTTGGGGCTGATTTAAAAATATTCTAGGCACAGTTCTAAACTATGTTGGAGCTAAAACGCAATAGTGCACAATCTCTGAGGTCAGAATATAAAATAATATAAGGTGTAACACGTGCCCTCTTAGCGAATACAACTTTACTACAAGGTGGAATAAACTAATCTCTTTACCCAGAGGTACAGAAAGTGTAATAGGAATATAAGCCAAAGAGAGAGATCATATATTATGGTAGGTACAAAAAAGGTTAGATGTAGAAAATGGCATTTGATAAGGTCTTTGACCAGTAGACCATGTTTAGATAATCAGTAATGAGTCATAGTCAAGCATCATTCTACCTACCTAGTAATCTTGTGTTTTAATTGTAAAAGAGAAGAGAGAGGCTTAATTTGACATGGGCTATGGTATAAAGTACTCAAGGGTTAAACCAAGGAATGCAAACTGGTGGCTTCAAAGTTTTACAACTAGTGCAGGTATTTGAGCATTTTGTTACATATACTCATGTTTACATAGGTTTTCAAAGGCAATGTAGCTAGATAGTGTTTTGCTTGGTTGCAGGACAAGCTGCTTAGTACACACTTTTGTACACCCAGCCAGCATTATGATAACTTTATTAACCTGCAGGCATTTGAATTTGTGACCTCTGGCCTAAATAGTAATGAGTTTATCAGATTTATTTCTTCTGGAGATGGGGCTAATGTGGGCAGAATGGGGAATTGAATGCTTTGTGAAAAACAGTGAGGGGGCATTAAAAGAAAGCAAATGGGGGGCTGGCCTGGTGGCATAGTGGGTAAGTTTGCATGCTCCACTTCCGTGGCCTGGGTTCGCAGGTTTGGATCCCGGGGAAGGACCTACACACCGCTTATCAAGCCATGCTGTGGTAGGCATCCCACATACAAAGTAGAGGGAGGTGGGCGTGGATGTTAGCCCAGGGTCAATCTTCCTCGGTAAAAAGAGGAGGATTGGCAACAGAGGTTAGCTCTGGACTAATCTTCCTCTCACACACACACACTCACAAAAAAATGACAGAAAGCAAATGGTTATTGAACAGAGATTATGAGACCCTCTTCTTAGAAGTTGTTTGCTCCTCTTTTATTTTATAGATAGAAAACTGAAGCCCAGAGATGTCATTAGAGGCACATAGTCAGCCCATGGCTAAACTTGGAGCTTCGTCAATAGACTCTCTACCTGTTGTTTTTCTTATACCCCAGTGGAAGCAGAGTTCAAAGACAAGTGCTTTCTAAACTTAAATGTTCCCTAGAGAGCTAATCCCAACAGGATTGGCCTATAAGGACATCTCAGATTCGGGGACAGAGTTGATATTTATGGTGATGATGATCGTGATAAGTTGAACCAAGCAAACCCTAGAAAAATAAGATCTGAATCAGTGAAAGATGATACAGATTGAAAGACATTTACAAGTTCACTGATTCCTAATTGTTTAGTTGAGTGAGGCACTAGGCAATCTATTTCAATTATTTATTCTGATGATATCTCATGGTGAAATACATTACACAGAAATATGTTTTTGTTTGTTATTTTGTACTAACGAGAGAAAATTGTCCTCACTATCTCCTTGTCGTGTGTGCTCTGTCCTATGACTAGCAATATCTTTAATGTTTATCTTGTTAGTAGCAGGGATTTATAATGCTTAAGAGCATTTGGGTATAGGGGAAAATGTAGACATTAGAGATGATTCATTGAGTAAATTGACACAAATTTATGGTGACTGCGGGTCAGCGTGCTGACATCAATTCTCTCAAGCAAAATTGCTTTATCAAAATACAAATGAGTGAAGAAAAATTCCCTATCTATTTTCTTTCCCTCAAAGAAATCATTCCTGGATCTTCTGATATAGAGTGCTGAATATTTCTGAAAGTAATTATTCCTCCAGGAAAATCAGCTTTTCATAGCTTCATGAGTTGTGAAAAGCAAAATGCCAATGAAGAATATCTGATTTTCTGGTTACAAATAAGACATTGTCCTTTCGTGAGATTGTCATGTTCAGAGTGGTCTGACGCTTACTGTCTGAGTTTAATACCACTTGAGTATATTTGCATAATATTTTGTGTCAGTGGTTCTCAAGCTTCCGCGTGCAACAGGATATACCCAAGAGGGCTTGTTCAATGCATATTGCTGGCCATCACCCCCAAGCCTTTCTGATTCAGTAAGTCTGGGGTAGGGTGTGAGAATTTGCATTTCTAATAAGTTCCCAGGTTGTGTTACTGTTGCCCACCCAAAGACCACACTTTGAGAAAATGCTTTACACTGTGCTTTCAGAATTCCTTTCACATTATCATCAGGTTTGTTTGTCAGATGAGCTTCATGAAATGAGAAAGGCTAGCGTAAATTTGTCTCTTGTGCATGGTAAAGGAAGATGCTGAAGTTAGTTCACCAAGGTTTATCTAATAAATCAGTGTGAATACTGGAATCCATCCTCTCACCCTTTGTGATGCAAAATAAGAATGAATAAGATCTATGTGGTAAGATCAAGGAATAGGATATGGGACGATCTTTATTGTCAGGTAGATAGGGTATAAAGTAAGTACAAACTCCTCTGGAATTCAAGGTTTTCATGACTTGTCCCCAGTCTAACTTTTTGCCCCTATCTCCAGATTATCTCTATTCCAGGTTCCAAAAACACCGGACCTTCCTCAAATGAGGCAGGTAATTTTCTGCCTTCAAAGAGGGAGATGTTCAAATTTTTCCCTCCAACTCTTCTCACTAAAACTACGTTTTTCAGTATTCAGCTAATATACCACTTTTTCCACAGAACTTCCCATATTCTTCTTTCTGGCCTTTGCTCCAGCCAGAAGGGATTGCTCCTTCCCCTTCACACAGTAAGTGCCATGTAAATTATTCATTAAATAAATGAATAAAAGTCCAGCATTGTGGAGGGAAGAATGTGTGAGTTTTTGTTTTGTGAGGAGGACGTTAGAGAAGTGGGAAAGGCTAGTGGCAGGTTTCTATAGTTGATATCCCTATGCTTGTCTTTTTTCTATTTTTGAGTTTTATTTTATTTTTTAACTTACAGTAAAATTGACTTTCTGTATCTATGGATCTACATATATATTCACGTTAACTACTGCCACAATCAGGATATAGAAAAGTTCTATTACCCTATACAACTCTGCCTTGGTATTATTATATTATATTGGTATTATATTATTCCTTGGTATTCATACCCTTCTCACACCCCTAATCCCTGGCAACCATTGATCTGTTCTCTGTCACTATAGTTTTGTCTTTATGAGAATGACATATAAATGGAATCATACAGGATGTAAGCTTTTGAAACTGACCTCTACTTTCAGCATAATGCCATTGAGATTCATCCAATTTGTTAAGCATATCGACAGTTTTGTTGTTGTTGTTGTTCGTTTTGTATTGGTGTTTTCTGTTTTTTGGTTGAGTAGTAGTCTATTGTGTGAATGAACCACAGTTTATCCATTCAGTTATTGAAGGACATTTGGGTTTTTTCCATTCTATAGGACTGTGAATAGAGCCACTATAGACATTTGAATACAGGTTTTTGTGTGAATGTCAGTTTTCATTTCTCTAGGGTAAATACTCAGAACTGGGATTTCTGAGGTGTATTGTAAGTATATACTTAACTTAATAAGAAACTGCACAGTTGATTTCCAGAGAAGCTGTATCATTTTGCCTTCCCACCAGCAATATCTGAGAGATGCAGTTGTTATGCATCCTCACCAGCTCTTGGCATTGTCAGTATTTTTATTTTAACCATTCTAATAGGCAGGAAGTGGTATCTCATTGTGGCTTTAATTTGCCTTTCTCTGATGGCTGACAATCCTTTGATGTAGATATTTCTCATCCATACATCCTCTTTGACGAAGTATCTGTTCAAATCTTTCACCCATTATTTAATTCGGTTGTTTGTTTTCTTACTCTTAAGTTTATAGCGTTCTCTGTATATTCTTTATTCAAATTCTTTGTTAGAGATATAATTTGCAACTATTTTCTCTCAATCTTTTCATTCTTCCCATAGTGTCCTATGGAGAACAACAGTTTTTACTTTTGATGAAGTCCAATTCGTCCATATTTTCTCTTATGGGTCGTGCTTTTAGAGTCATGTAAGAACTCTTTGTCTGAGAAAGATTAGTGGATGCCTAGGGCTGGGAGGTGAAGAGGAATGGGGAGGGACTGTGAATAGGTACAAAATTTCTTTTTAAGGTGTTGAAAATGCCCTAAAATTAGAGTATGGTGATAGTCTCACAACTCTTTGAATATACTAAAAGCCATTAAATGTATATACTTCGAATGAATTTTGTTATGTAAATTGTATGTCATAAATTTATATTTTTTATGTCTTGTATCTCAAAAAAACTATTTAAATTAATTCATAATGAATAATTATTTTGGTAATGTGCTATATTTGACTAAGTTAATTAAAATAAATCAATTTATTAAATTGATTAAAATAACACTATTTTTAAAATAACTCTTTGCCTAACCCAAGGTCATGAAGATTTTCTACTATGTTTTCCGAAAAATACATAGTTTTATATTATACTCCAAGAGTTACAGTGTATTTTGGGTTAATTTCTGTGTAAGGTATGAGATTTAAGTCAAGGTTATTTTTTGTTGTTGTTAGATGGTTGCCTAGTTGTTCCAGCACCATTTGTTGAGAAGACTATTCTTCCTTCATTGGTTTGCCTCTGCATCTTTGTGAAGAATTGTTTAGCTGTGTCTGTGCTGGTGTATTTCTGGATTCTATTCCATTCCATTGGTCTGTGCGTTTGCCCGTACCACACTGTCTTGATTACTGTAGCTCTATGATAAGCTTAAAATCTACTAGTGAGATTTCTGCAACTTTATTTTTCTGATTCAAATTTCTTTTGGCTATTCTTGTTCCTATACCTTTCCATAAAAATTTTAGAATAATATATTGTCTATAGCTATAGAAAATCCTGCTGGGATTTTGTTTGGAGTTGTGTTAAGTCTTGGATCAATTTGAGGAGAGTTAACATCTTTACAGGATAAGTATTTCAATCCATGAACTTCCTATATCTCTCCATATATCTAGGTTTTTAAAATTTATTTCATCAACCTTTTGTTGTGTTCAGCATACAGGTACTGTACATGTTTTGTTAGATTTATGCTTAAATATTTCATTATTTTGGAACTCATTTATTTTTTAAAAATCTATTTCCAGTTGTTCATTGTTAAAATGTAGAAATACAATTGATTTTTGTGTGTTCACCTTGTATACTATGACCTACCTAAAATCAATCACTACTTCTAAGAAGTTTTTGTAGATTCTTGAGATTTTCTACAATCATGTTTCTTTCCAATCTATATGACTTCCATTTCTTGTTCTAAGCTTATTTCATTGGCTAGGACTTCTAGTAGGATGTTGAATAGGAATGGCGAGACTGGATATCCATGCCGTATTCACTGTCTTAGGGGGAATGTATTCTATCTTTCACTATTGAATGTAACGTTAGCTGTAGGCTTTTTTTTTTTTTTTTAATACCCTGTACTAGGTTGAGGACATTCTGTCTGTTCCTACTTTGCTTAAAGTATTATCATGAACGGATATTGATTTTTTAAAACGCTTTTTCTCTGTCAATTTGTATTATCCTGTAGCTTTTATTCTTTAGACCATTACTATGGTGGATTAAATTGATTGATTTTCAAATATTGAACCAACAGTGCATTCCTGTGATAAGCCCCACTTAGTTGCAGTATATCGTTCTTTTTATATAGTGTTGGATTGGATTTGCTAATATTTGGTAAAGGATTTTATGTTTATGTTTATGAGGATATTGGTTTTTAGTTTTCTTTTCTTGGACTGCCATCTGTTCTTTTTTAAAAAATTATATTTATTTATTTATAAATTAATTAGTACTACTAAAATAGGCAGAAAATATGAATTCCATAATTTTGAACAGAACAGACCCAGAGTGTCATAAAGTTCGTGGTGGGAGGTGGTCAATGTCAGTATCTGTTCTTGATATAATGGTAATGCAGATCTTCTGCAGTGAATAGAAAATTGTTCCCTCTCTGCAAGTTTCTGGAAATATTCTGTAGAATTGATATTATCTGTTCTTTTAATATCTGACAGAATTCACCAGAGAAACCATCTGGGCCTGGAAATTTCTATTTCTGAAGACTTTTAACTATGAATTCAATTTCTTTAATAGTTATAGGACTATTCAGGTTATCTATTTCATCTATTTGGTAGTTAGTGCTTTTTGAGAAATTGGTCAATTTCATTCAAGTTGTTAAATTTATGTGCATAGAGTTCTTTGTAATATTTCCTTATTTTAATGTCTGCAGAGTCTGTATTGGAATCCCCTCTTTCATTCCTGCTATGTTCCTTTTTCTCGTTTTTTCCAGTTTTGTCAGAGGCTTATCAATTTTCAAGATCTTTTAGAGAACGGGCTTTGATGTCATTGATTTTCTCTATTATGTTTATATATTTATTGATTTCTCTTACCTTCATTATTTTCTTCCTTATGCTTGCTCTTATCTTTCTAGGTTCTTAAGATGAAAGTTGAGATTATTGATGTGAGACCACTTTACTTTTCTAATATAAGCCTTTAATGCTATATGTTTAACTCTTAGCACTGCTTTAGCTGAATTCCACAAAATTTGTAATGTGGTGTTCTCATTTTTGTTTAGTTCACAATATTTTCTAATTTCCTTGGAGGCTTCCTGTTTGACCCATGGATTATTCTGAAGTATATTGCTTAATTTTCAAGTGTTTGGAGATTTTATATTACTATCCTTCTGTAATTTGATTCTAGTTTACTTCCATTAGGGTCATAGAAAATGCTTTGTATGAGTTCACTTGATTAAAGTTTGCTCGGGTTTGTTTTATAAACCAGGGTATGGTCTATCTTGGTGAACATTCTATGTGTACTTGAAAAGAATGTTTTTTCTATTGGTTTTGGGTCAGGTGTTCTAAAATTGTCAATTTGATCCAACTAGTTGGTGATTAGTTAAGTTCTCCTTTAACCTAACTGATTTATTTTCTATTAGTTCTGTCTATTACTGAGAGAGAAGTGTTGAAGTCTCCAACTAAAATTGTAGATTTGTCTGTCTATCCTTTCAGTTCTGTCAGTTTTTGCTTCATTTTTTTGAAGCTCTATTATTAGGTGTATATGTAATTAGGATTGTTATTTCCTTGATGATTTGATCCTGTTATCATTATGTAATGCTTCTCTTTTTCTCTGTTAATTTTCTTTGCTCTGATGTCTACTTTGTCTTACGTAATATAGCTATTCTAGCCTGCTTTTGGTTAATATTTATATGGTATGCCTCTTTTTATCCTTTTGATTTTTAACTTACTGGTATAATTACATTTGAAGTCAGTTTCACAGAGATATAGTTAGTTCTTTTATATACATTCTGACAATCTTTGATTTTCAATTGCTGTGATTAGGCCTTTTAAATTTAATGTAATTATTGATATGTTTGGATTTTGCTCTGTCATTTTATTATTTGTTTTCTGTTCAATTTATTTTTGGTTTCTCTCTTCTCCCTTCCCTGTTTTCTTTGATGGTGTTTGAACATTTAAAAATATTCTACTTTACTAACTACTGTGGTTTTTAACTCTCACCCTATAATTTTGGAAGTGATTTCTCTAGGGATTACAACATAAATACTTAATTTTCTGTAGAATCGATGTTTTCCCACTTCAAGTAAAATGTTTAAAGCTTTCTATCCATATAGATTTCTTTTCCTTGCCCCCTTTGTGTTGCATTTTCTTATATATTACATATACATCCATTGAAAACTCCATTAGACAGTGTAATAATTTCAGTTTTCAACAGCCAAATGTATTTTTTGAAGTCAATAGAAGAGTAGTATCATATATTGATCATGTATTTACCATTTCCGGGGCTCTTTATTTGTTCCTGATATTCCAAGTTCCTTTCTTGTATGATTTCCCTTCTGTCTGAAGATCTTCCTTTAGCAATTCTTTTAGAGCAACAGTTTTTCTTAATTTTCTTTCATCTGAGAATGTCTTTGCTTTGCTTTCATTCGTGAAGAATATTTTCTCTGGATATGGAATTCTGGTTACACAGTTGTTCTCTTTCAGCCCTTTCAAAATGCTCTTCTGCTGTCTTCTTGGCTCCGTGATTTCTGATGAGAAATGCACAGCCGTTGGAGTTTTTGTTCATCTGTAAGTAATGCGTAATTGTACTGTGGTTGCTTTCTATAATTTTCTTTTGTGTTTAGTTTTCAGAATTTTGCTTGTGCTATGTTTTGGCATGGATTTCTTCCTGTTTATTCTGTTTTGGGTTTTCTGAGACTATTGAATGTGTATTTTTGTGTGTTTCTTCAAATGTAGGACGTTTTCAGTCATTACTTCCTCAAATATTTTTTCTATGCTGCACTTTTTTCCCTCTTACTTTGGTCCTTTTTGACATGAATTTTAGACTTTTGGGAATTGTTTCACAGAACTAAGGCCCTGTTAATTTTTTTTCCAATAATTTTTCTCTGTTTTTCACATTGGATAATTTCTATTGAGCTGTCTTTACATTTGCTGACTGTCTCTTCTCTCGTCTTCATTTTGCTATTTGCCACTTTAGTGAGTTTATTTATACTTCAATTATAATATTTTTCAGTTCTAACATTTCCATTTTGTTCTTCTTTATAGCTTCTATTTCTTTTCTGAGACTTTTAAACTTTCAAGTCATTTCAGGAGTGTTCACAATTACTTGGAGCTACTTTAAAGTCTGTCAGATAATTTCAGTATCTGTGTCATCTTGGCATTGATGTCTTTTAATTGTCTTTTTCCATGTGAAGTGAGATTTTCCTGACTCTTTAAATGCCATGTAATTTTGGATTATATCCTAGGCTTTTCGAATTTTATGCCATGAATGTAGTTCTTGTTTAAATTCTTCAGAGAATTTCAGCATTTTTGTTTTAGCATGTATTCAATCTGGTTGGGTTTAGGCCACAAGTTCTGAACAGCCTTATACGTGTTGTAGTTTCAGTGTTAAGTTTGTTGGCAAAGGCTTTGCAATGTTATTTGGATCTGTCCTTCATGTATGCCACCCAGTGGGGAACTTGGACAGTGGTCTATTCCATAGTTTAGTTCTCAAAGTCTTTGTATGATGTTTGGGGTCAAATCCATACATGCAAGGGTTGACTCCAGAGGTTCATAAACAACTATACAAGGTCTCTTTCTGAGGTCCTCCCTCTCCTCAATCTCCTTGGTATTTTCTGTTTTCCAGGGGCTTCCTTCTCAATCATCTGGCCAGAAAACTGAGATTGTAGTTATCCCACTCTGCCATTATTTCCTGCAAAAGTGCCAGAGTCCAGGGCCAACCAGCGGGAGAATAGAAGGGAAAACATCAGTCTTAGGATTGATTTAACCTAAGCTTGTTTTTTTTGTTTTTTTGTTTTTTTTAAGGTTTTATTTTTTTTTTATGACAAAGATCAGCCCCGAGCTAACATCCATGCTAATCCTCCTCTTTTTGCTAAGGAAGACTGGCTCTGAGATAACATTTATTGCCAATCCTCCTCCTTTTTTTCCCCAAAGCCCCAATAGATAGTTGTATGTATGTCATTGTTGCACATCCTTCTAGTTGCTGTATGTGGGATGCGGCCTCAGCACGGCTGGAGAAGCGGTGCGTCAGTGCACGCCCGGGATCCAAGCCCTGGCCGCCAATAGCGGGGCGTGTGCACTTAACCACCAAGCCACGGGGCCAGCCCTAACCTAAGCTTGTTTAACCGGAGAAGGAGATTATCTTCCCTCAGAGCTTTGGATCCTGTGGCTTCTGTTATTGCCACTGATGCCAATTGCCGTGAGATTGCTTAGGGGCCAGAGCACAAGAGAATAAAGAGTAGGGGGAAAAAAGGAGAAAAAGCATGGTTTCCTACTTTCCTCTCCATTCCTTGAGTCATATCTAGAGGTCTTCTCTTGGATCTCTCTCTATCCATGCTATACCCACTCCTCGCTTTTGGGCTGTGTTGAATTTAGGTATGGGGATAATACCTAAAAGAGGAGGTGCATGAATATGATAATTTCACTGCCGGTTGGGTGGTACTTGAAATTCTGGTTTTCTTCCTTAGTCTGTCTCCCACTATTTACTGGTTAGAGTATTCAATGGTTGCTACCTGAAGCAGAGAGTAGAACGGTGGTCCCCAAGTGTTGGGGAGAGGGGAAAATGGAGAGTTGTTCAATTGGTATAAAGTTTTAGTTATGCAAGATGAATGAGTTCTAGAGATCTGCTGTATAATACAGCACAATACAGTTAACAATACTGTATTATGCACTTAAAAATTTGTTAAGAGGGTAGATCTCATGTTAAGTATTATAAAAACAAAAAAAAAGGGAGAGGCACAAGGAAATTTTTGGAGGTGATGGATAATCAAAGTCTATTACCGTGATTGCAGTGCTGGTTTCATGGGTACATGCTTATATCCAAACTCATTTAATTGTAGACATTAAATATGTACAGTTTTTTGTATATCAATTATACTTCATTAAAGCTGTTAAAAAATAGCTGCTGCATGAATTTTGTCCAGAATTCCTAGATGCATTTAGTGGGAGAGAGAGAATAGTTTGTGATTATTCTATTTTACTCAGAACCAGAACCTCCCAACAGTGATGTGATCTTTCTTTTCTTGAGGCACATGCAATATATTTCTTAAACCTCATGGCTATTTATGTGTGAATCAGTTTCGTCACTGAATGAGAGTCCTTATGGTAGTAGGATACAGTTATCTTACCCAGCATTGCATGACCCATGGTGCTTAGGAGAAGGATGTGTACATCACTCATCGTTACTCAGAAGTTATTTGTTGAATCAATGGTTACATAAAATCAATTGACTTCACCTCTGGATCATTTCCATTAAACCAGTCTGGGGGAAATCTGGATGTTTTGAATACAATTATGAATACAATAAAATAAATGTTATGCATTCATCTCTTTACCATAAAATAAAGGAAATGACTTGAAACTAAGTCAGATTCTGTACTAGTAGAGAGAAAGAGACAGAAAGAGAATCTACTTAACCATATGTTATAAGGTGCTTAATGTCACTAAAAATAATGTTCAAAATTTATTTCCGAAGGAGAAACTGCTAAAATGCCTACGTAGAGCCCTTCTGTCATTAGAATTGCATTAAATGTTTCAACTTCATGATTTGATCTTGAACAGTTCTTATTGGTAGATCAATAACTAATGGAATAATTAATGGAGTCAATCAGTAATTAATTCAGAACTACCTTTATTAATTTGGCAACACTTATTTAACAGATATCAAACTCTACACTATGAAAAGCTCTTGATAAACTGAGGAGATGAAGAATGAATGAAACGGTTACTTCCCTCCAAGATAGAGGTTGACAGATTTTTCTGCAAAGGGCCAATAGTACGTCTTTTAGACTTCTCAGGCCATATGGTCTCTGTCCAAACCACTCAACTCTGCTGTTGCAGTGCAGAAGCACATAGACAATATGTATGTGAATGGACATGGCTGTCTTCCAACAAAACTTTATTTACTGAACAGGTGGAAGACTGGATTTGGGGTGTAGTTTACCTATTTCTTCTCTAAAAATTGGAACATAGTGGAGAAAAAAGATGCAGAATGACAAGTTATAATAAAATGTCTTCTAACAGCAATGAAATCATGTAGGGGGTACTATGAGAATACAGAATCTAACCTAGTCTGGCAACAATGATGCTTAGGAAGTCTTCCTGGAGGAGGTGATGTCTGAAATAAGTTCTGAAGTGAAAGTGAAGTTAGGTGAAGAATTATCAGAGAGAAAAGGGAGGAGTTAAAGGATATTTTATTAGGAGGAAATAATATGAGCAGCAGTACAGGGGTATATGTGGGGAATTACACATAGATCTGAATTTTCTGAAGCTTAAAAGGACAGCAGCGAGTTTTTCTAAGAAGGTGTGGTGCTCAAGTGAGAAATGAGGTTGGAACAATAGGTCAATAAGTATCCAGTGAAGGATCTTAGGCAAAGCATCAATGTGTTCAGGTTTTCATTTTATATAAATGCCTCTGGGGACCTTGTAGGAGAAGGATTAGAAGAAAAACACCAGAGGCCATGACCTCATTAGGGAGCTGTCCAGAAGAGGAGTAATATCCAGAAGTAGGGCATCAATGAAAGGCATTGAGGGTACAGAGATCAGATTCAAGAACTATTTAGAAGCCAAAATCAGTAGGAGTCCTAATGATTGATTAGATGAATGATTATACCATTCATTGTATCTATGTGAGAGGAAGATGAAAGTCAGGAATGACTCTCAGATTTACAGCTTCATGTTACCACCAAGTGACGTGGAGTATATTAGTGGGAGAAAGCAATTTAGGGGAGAGGATACGAGTTTAGACAAATTGTATTTCAGACAGCTATGGGAGATCCAGATGAAGGTGTTCAGGCTTAGTTGAACATACGCAACAAAGGTTTGAGAAAGGAACATGAGTATACACAGGAGAGAGCAGCTTCTGGATAGAATACCACAGTATGTTATTCAAAGACTGCAGGAATGAAGGCAAGGATTGGTATAGATGTTGACAAGTTAAAAGTTAGGGGTAGGCTAGGAAGTTGGTACAAATTTCATTTGGTGGCCTCAGTTGTTTTATGAAATGGGAGACAAGACCATCTGCTAAGAGATGGAGACAAAGGCTGAATACTAGGCTTGGAGACAGTGGTAAAGGCTTGGAAAATTCCCAAGAAGGCTGGGAAAGTGAGCTGACCAAAAAAAACAGAAAGCTTATGAGTAGCTTCAGCTCATGAAATTGTAGAGACTCGAATTTACGCAGTGAAATGAATTTCTCCAGTGATGCTTGATCAGAGCCACTTGATCAGAGCACCAGAGAGAGAGGATTGGAGAACTGATCCAAGATCGTGGGCTTTCTAAGCATGTGCTGTGCTCAAGTGAGACAGAAGACGTGAGAGAAAGCAAGAAAGGAGTGTGCCACGACTGCTGAGCACGTCATTCTTTCTCCTGTTCATTCCTGGGTTTTTTCCTGCTTTCGTATCTTGTCTACAGTGACACTAGATTTTAACCTGTGACTTAAGACAGCCCTCAGATGATTCTTTCCTTTTCCTTCTTTTCTGATTCTAAGGCAAAGCACAGCCCTGATATTAAGTGATGATAATTTTTTCCCCAACTTTATTGAGGAATAATTGACAAATATAATTGTATATATTTAAGGTATACAATGTCATGATTTGATTGTGGAATCATTAGGGAATTGTGGAATGATTACCAAGATCAAAATAATCAACACATCTATCACTTCACATAGTTAACTCTTTGTATGTGTGTGTGCATGTGGTAAGAATGCTTAAAATCTACTTTCAGCAGCTTTCAAATGTAATACTGTGTTATTAACTGTAGTCACCATGCTGTACATTAGATCCTCAGAACTACTTCTTAGAACTGAAAGTTTGTACGCTTTGACCTACATCTCCACATTTCTCCCTTCCCCACAGTCCCTGGCAACCATCATTCTAGGTTTCTATGAAATTGACTTTTTTTTTTGATTCCACATATAAGGAATACCTTTTAAATTCCACATACAAGTGATACCATACAATATTTGTCGCTCTGTTTGGCTTATTTCACTTAGCATGATGCCCTGCAGGTTCATCTATGTTGTTGTAAATGGCACTATTTCTCTCTCTTTATGGCTGAATGATATTCCATAATATATATATCTCACACTATATATTCTATTTTATATAATATATATATTCCATTATATATAATATAACAATATACATTGTTATATTACGTATACATATATTACATATATAATATAACAGTATACGTTGTTATATTACATATACATATGTATATGTAACATATATCTCACAGCTTCATTCATCTGTTGAAGGACATTTAGGTTGTTTCTATATCTTGGCTATTGTGAATAACACTGCAATGAACATGTTATGCAGATATCTCTTCAAGGTACTGATTTCACTTTCTTTAGATATATATCCAGGAGTAAGATTGCTGGATCATATGGTAGTTTTATTTTTAATTTTTTGAGGAACTGCCATACTCTTTTCCACAATGGTGGTCCCAATTGTCATTCTCACCAACAGTGTGTAAGGATTGCCTTTTTTCCACATCTTTATCAACATTTGGTATCTCGTCTTTTTGATAACAGCCATCTTAGCAGGTGTGAGTTGATATCTTATTGTGGTTTTGATTTGTAGTTCCCTGATGTTTAGTGATGTTGAGCACCTTTTCATGTACCTATTGGTCATTTGAATACTTTCTTTGGAAAAATGTCTATTCAGGTCATTTGCCTGTTTTTAAATTAGGTTGTTTGTTTTTTTGCTATTGAGTTGTATGATTTCTCGATATATTTTGGATATTAACCTCTTGTTAGATATATGGTTTGCAAATATTTTCTCCTATTCTGTATATTGCCTTTCCAATTTATCAATTGTTTCTTTTGCTGTACAAAAGCTTTTTAGTTTGATGTAGTTCCACTTGTTTGTTTTAGCTTTTGTTGCCTGTGCTTTTGGTGTCTTATCCAAGAAATCACTGCCAAGACCAATGTTAAGGAAATTTTTCCCTATGTTTTCTTCTAGGAGTTTTATGGTTTCAGGTCTTATATTTAACTCTTTGATCCATTTCAAGTTAATTTTTGTGAGTGGTGTAAGATAAGTATCCAGTTTCATTCTTTTGCATGTGGCTATCCAGTTTTCTCAACGCTGTTTATAGAAGAGACTATCTTTTCCCCATTGTGTGTTCTTGGAACCATTGTCAAAAATTAGTTGACCATATATGCATGGGTTTATGTCTGGGCTTTCTATTCTGTTCCGCTGGTCTACATGCCTGTTTTATGCCCATACCGTACTGTTTGATTACTATTGCTTTATAATATAGCTTTAATTTAGGAAATATCTACATTGAAAAATGTATCATCATAAACAAATAATGGTATGGTAATAAGGTGATTTTCAGGCAGATGACAATAAAGTGGCTTGAGAAAGTCTACATTGAAAAAGTGATTTTGATAAATGTGATTTTTCAATGTAGACTTCAAGTCACTTTATTGTCATCTGCCTGAAAATCACCATAATATCTCAATAAATGTCATTAGGAATGTGAGCGATGCCCTCTCGAGTTGGAAAACGGAAAACTTACACGACAATAAGCAGTGGTCCTGGCAAAACAAATAACATGTTCTTCCCTCCATGTAAACAAAATAAAACAAAACCTAAAGGAAAATCAAACTCCTGATTCAGTTATACTGCTGTCTTCCAGTTTATTGATTCTGTTTAATTCTTCCCACTCGGTCACCTCTAATTCTTAACCCAGAAGACCAGCATCCCTTGAATGAATAGATGGACTCTTTTCCGTTCATTAAACGTCACCTTGGGATAGATCTTCGTTCCCAGATGTCGTGGGAACTGTTTCTACACATAGCGAACACATTTCATTCTAAGGAAACCATACTAAATCACAAATTATCACACTGCCAAACCAGATATAAAAGATACACCATTTTTCTCCAGATTTTTTCTTCTTTTTATGCTTTAGAGACATAAACTCATTTTGGCTTTCAGAAAAAGCACCAGACTTTACAGTTGTTTGCCTAGAGTCATCCTAACAGATGTGTGGGCTTTAGAGTTGTCGGATCTGGGTTCAAATCCCAACTCTTGTGTTTAACATCTACATTGAGAAATTTAGATATTTAAGCTCACTTTCTTTTTCTGTATATATGTGGATAATTTAACATAAAATAAAACTCATAGCATTATTGTCAAGATTCAAATTAAATTTTTTAGGTGTTATTAGCTCTCTTCACAAATGAAGAAACCAGGGTTTAGAGAAGCTACATATGCTGTACAACCATGTTCTATAATAACCAACAGCATTTTTGCACTCAGAAAGTGTGTCATATGTTCTTCTCATATACCCTCTGTATGGGGAAACAAAAACTTAGAGTTGATTCATTGGTACTGTTAAAAACATTCATCTACTTAAACTGTTGAGTGAGATCAACATAATGGGAATGGGGTGAGGTTGGCATATTATCTGCCCTGGAGGAATTTTTATTTGATATGTACCTATTCCTCTCCTTTGGGAAGTTTATACTCAAGCTAATGTATGTGTGTGCAGCGAGAAGCCAGGGGCAATTCCAAGACTGTAGTCAGCGCCACTTCTAAATTCAGTTGCTCTGAGCTGACTTAAATCCGTCTTTCTTCTTCTTCTTTTGGGCAGGGTCTCTGTAGAGATGTGGTAAGCTGAGTCTGTGCCTCATCTGGTGTAAAACTGCTCTCTAATGAAAGGCCTAGAGCCAGAGACCTCATTTCCTTTCCCCAGAGTCTTCACAGGTGGAAGTTAGGATTTCTATTTCACAAAGCAAAAGGGCATGCTATCAGAACTACAGTCTCTGCTTCTCCACTCAATAAAGCAAATACAAAATCTAATGTCCCCCGCCACTGGCCTTGTTACCGTGACCGTGTTTTTTCACATGGTTGTGTCTCCTCTGTGGCTGTGTTTAACTCACTGCAGGGCCAGACACTTGCATGCATGGGAATGATGCTGCACAAAGCCGCGTCCTGTTGAGTGCCATAAGAGAAAACGATTCTGCAGAGGTGCTGGGAGAGACTTGTGGCTGGCAACATAAGGTTTTAGAGACTACTGTTCACCATTCTGGACCTTCCTTTTATGTACTATACAGGAATGACCATAGAAATCCATAGATTTACCTTCTTCCTTCGTAAATGAGGAATCTGAGGGCCAGCAGATTAATAACTTGCCTAACTTTATACAGCAGCTGGAGGAGGTATGCTGAGAAGGTGGCCAAAGAGGTCTGTGTGCCATTGCCCAGGCAGAGTCTCTGCATTACAAATTCCTAGGAGGGCTTGCTGTGCAGAGGGCCTACTTTGGTGTGCTGCCGTTCATCATGGAGAGTGGGGCCAAGGACTGAGAGGTCATGGTGTCTGGGAAACTCCAGGGACACAAAGCTAAATCCGTGAAGGTTTTGGATGGCCTGATGATCCACAGTGGGTACCCTGTTAACTACGATGCTGTCACTGCCGTGTGCCATGTGCTGCTCAGATAGGGCGTGCTGGGCATCAAAGTGAAGATCATGCTGCCCTGGGACCCAAGTGGTAAGACTGGCCCTAAGAAGCCCCTGCCTGACCATCTGAGCTTTGTGGAACCCAAAAATGAGATACTGCCCACCACCCCCATCTCAGAACAGGAGAGTGGGAAGCCAGAGCCTCCTGCCATGCCCCAGCTGGTACCCACAGCATAACAGGGTCTCCTTGGCAGCTGGATCTGGAGTATGGGTGTTGCTCTATGAAGACATTTATTAAAAATCTTTTACAAAAGGAAAAAAAAGTCTAGATCTCACCCAAGGGCCTTTTCACAGACTCGGGTTGTATTTTTCATTTACTCCTCTCTAATCATCATTCATTTTATAATGGATCAGTGTTTCTTTCATATCAGAGTTTCTCCAGTTATGATCTCTGAAAAGTCTGCATCAGAATCTCCTTGGGTACCTGTTGGAATGCAGATTCCTGGGTCTTGCTCCAGGATTATCATTTCCATGTCTCTGGAATTGGAGAAATTTGCAGTTTGAACATGCACTTGAGGTGATTACTATGAAATAAATTGTTTTTTTTTCTTTTTCTTTTGAAATAATTTTAGACTTACAGAAGAGTTGCAAAGATAGTACAGATAGTTCCTTTGAACCCTTCATCCAGCTTCTTTTACTGTTAACATCTTACCTAACCACATAGTACAACTATCAAAACCAAGAAATGAACATTGGAACAATACTGTTAACTAACTTAAGACCTTGAATATTTCACCAATTTTTTACTAATTATTTTTTTGTTGTTTTAGGATCCAATTTAGAGTCTCACATTGCTTTTAGTTATTATGCATGCCAGGTTTTATTGCTTCAGATCATAATCCCGTGTTCCCCGTGACAGTGGCTGAATCTTAGCTCTGACGGCAGCCAAAGGGTTAATGCAAGCACTGGTATGATTCTACTTAAATTCAAGCTCCACTGACAGAACTGCTTAACAATACTGCAAAGATTCAATCACCCAGAAACAGAATTGAAGGAGACATAAAAGATCATTCAGTCTCAATCTCTCATTTTATTGATAGAGACACTGTATCCCAGAAAAGAAACGTGAGCAAGTTGGTGGAAAGACTGGAACTGAGTCCATATCACTTGGCTCCAAGTTTCCTTGTTATTTCCTTAGGTCCATGCTTTTGATTATATTTCTTTCCTTTATTCTCAAAGAGAGGATCCTGAACAGTTTTAAAAAAAATTTATCCAGGATCTCAAATGATTCTCCAAGTTCTCCATGAGAGGAACATGAAAAGTTGTTTCTCCCAATTTGGGGATCAGGGAACAGGTTCATAGAAGAAAACTGAGGTCCCCAGGGTTTCAAGCATATAGCTGAGCCATATCCACACTTCTACAAGCTGACCTGAATCAGTGCTATTCTGCAGTACACCACATGCCTCCGGCCCTGAATCTATGCACTCTGTGCTGAAATGGATATTTTGTGTATTCAAATAGAACATTTGGAGGAGTGAGTATTTATACACAAATTCAAATAGGGCACCCAAATGGGGAAACGTTGTGAACCTGGCATATTTAGCAATTATAAATGGGAGATGTGATTGTGGGAAGGGAACTGACATGAATCAGTGTGAAATTCTTCTCTTGGCAGAAAAGACTAGATAATTTCAAGTTCTTTTCTTTTTTAATTTAGGCACTTTAGTCTTTGTCCTGAAAATGAAATGGGTGACTCCTATGAATTTTGCTACTGCTCCTGGATTAGCATGTTTCTGGGGGAAAAAATATATATATATATAATATGTTCATGGGAGAATAAGTATAATTTAAGACCCTGTTACACACACACAACTACCAGCAAAGTTGTATACAGGAAAGATCAAGTTCTATTCCTGTTCTTACCACTAAAACTAGTTTTGTGCCCATAAGAAAATAGCTTTTTCTTGATCTTATGCCTCAGTCACAAATGTAAATGAGAGGGTTAGAATTGGTGGTTTCTAGGGCAAAGCCATAGTTAGGATCAGTCATGGGGGATGACTGTGGGCAGGAGCTGGTGGTTCTCTGTGCCATTGGTTGATGGAGGTGTCTTCCCATGAGAAGATACCACTCTTTCCCCGTATTGTCTGTGATTCCCAAGGTCTTGCTTTAACACTGTTTCTTCTGATATCTTTTCATCAGAGTCTTAACAAAAGCCATTTCCATGCATGTCTTTATTTTTATTTATTTCTTAAAAGCATAACTGGTGTAGAAAGTTTTCCCTGCTCTCCTTCCAGCTGTGTCTCTGTTCTGGGGTCCTATCCTGAATGTCTAATGCTTCCTAAGTTTCAGGATCGAAGTGTCTCTCTGTAAGTAGAATGAAGAGGCTTTGTCTTTTGTCTTCTGTCTTCAGATGACAAAAATTTGGCAGAGTGGACAGCCTTTTGGGCAGAACCATATGAAATAATCATCTATCACATCTAGAGGCTTAAGTGTAGAAGGCAGCCTTGGCAAATTATGGAATAAGGGAAATGTGGCTTTTATGTCTAGCATCTAACTTTGTATTTCTACGCCCGTGCCCCTAAATAACAAACATGGGCTTAAGGGGTTGCCCCGGCAATAGGATTTGTCTTCTAACAGGGTAAGTTAGATGTCTCATCAGCTCATAAGAATAAATCTTGAAAGATAAAATTTCTGAAGGGTATCTGGGGTCGTGAAAGATATGGTTAGTTGACCTGGGCATACCCCAAATCCAATGATATGGGGGTTTATTTTTCACTGTATACTTAGGGTGGTCCCAAGAGTTATCTTAGTAATTTTACTTACACTTGAAATATATGACAAACAAAAATCGGCCATTGTTCTTCTATATTACCTTCTATCTTTTCAAACCAGGCCACAGTTACAGATAATGGTGGCACCAGAATTCCTCTGTTGGAGAGTCTTGGGTGGGCTAGAAACCTTTTTGATATTGATATATTGTTTTGACTTAGTATATACTTATTTGAGATAACTGAAGTAGAAAGTCGGTTTGCCAAGGGTGGAGACAAACATAGATATTACTTCCTCTGACCTTTCTTTAAATTGATGAGGACATCAAGTTCAAAGATGGGGAGTTAATTGCCCAAAGTCATGATATAAGTCAGTGGAAGGGTTGGACTTAAAAATCAAGTCTCAGAATCTCAGGAAAGCAAACTCTTCCCTATAAAGCAATTAATTAACTTCATAGCTTCAAAGGGAGAGAATCTCTGCTTTCTTAGGTAAGCATCCTTTTTCCAAGGCCAGCTCACTACTGAGTGTATTGCAGCCTTATTGATTTTACAGAACACCCTGTGCAATTCCCCAAGGTGTGTGAGAGGCTTTTTTTTTGTTTAAAGTTCTTAGCCAACGGTATTTTACAGGTATTCTGAAGGAAACGGTGGTTTCTATTTAGACTCACAAATATTTTGTGAGTCAGAGAGAAGAAAAAGGCAATAGAGGAAAATTTTATTCTAAGATTATAGAATTACGAGGTGTTATGTAAAAGGAAAGTTTAGTAGAACTAGTGGATCAATGAAGACTAACAAGACAGTCAAGCCTCATCCTAAAAAAGAGTTAAGCTCTCAAGTCAGCCTGTTAGTTAGAAGCAAAAATTGAGTTTAGTTAAAACCGCTCTTGAAAGTACCCTTGGCAGGTGGCATAATATCTCAAAAGTCCAGAAGGACCATTTTTCCCTCCAGTGACACAACAGATACCTATTTCTTTGCACGAACGCAGAAAAAGTATTCTCAAGGTCGTGGTATCTGGAAAAAAGTGCTATGTGTCTTTAAATCGAATCACAGACAGCCTTGCAAGATGCTCACTCGGTGAAGTACAGGTGAGAATGAGACCTGCTGAGGGAACAGTCACTTGAAGTCTCCTGTCACACTCATTCCTGGGCACTATGCTCATTGAGGGGAATGATGTGTGGAGTCATGCTCTCCTGCTTTCTCACTCTGTCTCATCTTAATGTACTTCCCACCTCCCCAGAATGGGTTTAGAAGAACTTAAAACCCAGGTTTTTGACTCTGGTTCTAGTCTGACATTTCTCGACACCCCCACTCTTTCTCTCTCCCCTCCTCCCTTTCTTCCACACATACTTAGTTTGTGCCTCTGTGTCCCAGAGACTATAGAAAGCACTGAAGTGAAGTAGACAGCGTCCTACCCTTATGGAGTTTATTGACTTAGTGGGTAAGAAAGAAAGAAAAAACAACAAATAATTGCTGATATATTTATTCCAGTGGAGAGGAAATAGAAGTCCAGAATACTATAGATTATATAACTGGACAACATAATCACATCGGGCTCAGGTTTGGAGGTCCAGGATTTATGCTACTTGATACCTATGAGACCTTAAGCACAACACTTAAATGTCTCAACTTCAGTTTTCTCAACAATTGTGTTAGTAGATTATTGTGAGAATTCAACTGAATAGGGATGTAGGAGTACCCGGTAACCTCTTAATTGGAACATAAATTATTTGTGCTATTGTTGATCATCTATCCTGTGTTCGCATTTGTGCTGGGCTCTACCGCAGTAGTGCCTGAGAGGTAGGAGATGCAGACTTGCCTTCTTCTGCTTGGGAAATCAGATTAGTTCAGAGGAATAATGAAGAGATGGTGTTGTAGGACTCAAGCAATACATGTTACATGAGTTCAAAGAAGAGAGGAAGCCATCAAGGTGGGTACGAATATAGGGCAGTCTTCAAATAGTTGACTGGATTTTGTGAGTTTATCTAGAGGGGAGAATGAGTAATTTGGGGTCTAATAGGAGGGGACATGGAATGTAGCAGGTATGGGTATAAGGCTGCTGTTACATTGGATTAACCTATTATGGCTGTGGTAGGGATGACCTCAAAGTCAGCCGAGCAAACCACTGTGGGGCCAGGGTCGCTGGGTTTTCACTTCACTGATATTTTTTCCCGTAACTCTAAAACAACAAAATGTCCAGCTTCCAATTACAGACCATTAAAAAATGTTCCAATACTATAATATCTCTATTAGCAGATGAGAAATTAGCATATGAGAATGTTTTCTCTACTGACATCCAACCATGATTTCTGCAGCCACAAGAAAGAAATCTGCTGCTTCTTTTGTGAACAGTCTTGCCTTTGAAGATAGGTTTCATGTGTTCTCCCCTTCTCATATCTCAAGTTTATTTGCTCTTTTATGAATTATCTTACTACTCCATAATTCTATAATTCCACAGTTCTAAAAGCAGGTGGAAACAGATTTTGAGATTCTTTTATGAGTCCTATAGACCATGTAATTGTTCTTAAGGTAGAAAGATGCCTCCTTTCTGACCACTAAATTTCTTCACAGCCAGTCAAAGCAGAATTTAGTGGTTACTAAAACGGAGCTTTATAGTTGTACCCATCTGTGAAGGTGTTCAAAATTCATTCTTAACTCTTATTATTTTCTTATTTCTCATGGTATACATTTTCTGGACTACACAGTAAAGCACATAATTATATGCTGCCTTAGATTGTATTCTACAAGATTGGTTGGTTATTTCTCTAGGTTTGAAGATATTTCAGAGCTAAATCCTATATAATCTTTGTGTCTCCCACTTAGAATATCTAACAGAGAGTTAAGCATATAATTTTATTTTCCGTTGCTTGACATTTTGATGGACACTGTGTTCATGTTTCTTAATTGGTCAGATACCTGACAAATATTAAGCTGTAATTGAATGTCAGCTGAAGGAATGATTGAGGTTGGTCAAAAGACATGGAGGGGCTCAGCATGTCATGATCTTGATATCTTCACACTGGGCTAAAGGAAAATGTTGATGTTACAGAACACAAACACAGGTTCATCTATGTGCCACACAAGAGGGGCCAAGAAAACCCCGAAAAGCTAGTCTTGTGGCAAGGAAAAGGGCTTTATTTCAGATGACATCAGCTGGGAGACGAGAGTAAGCACTCAAATTCATTTCCCTGAAAGAAAGACAGAAGGCCAGGGGTTTTAAAGGTTGTGAGGAATGTGACTACCTGCAGGAAGAGGGGTGGCAAGATAAAGGAATCTGCAAGTGAGTGTCCTTGGTTGTCTGCTTTGGTTATGAATGGTGGATTCCAGCATCAGCACGAGGAAGCCAAGGAGTTGGGGTCTGGGAAATTTCAGTTTCTTGATATTTTCTGGGCATCAGTTTTCCTGCAATAAACTTCAAGGACCAGTAATTAGCCAAGACTTCAGCGTGAGGTCACCTGGGCTTTAACAATTTGTAACTTCTATTTGCCTTGCTCAGGGGGGTCTGAAGCCCAAGGAAACAAAGGTTAAAGAAACTGATATTTACATATGAATGTAACTAAAGAAGCAGGGAAAGGGGATGGGTACTTTTGGTTTTAACCACGTAAATGCTGCATTTAATGTAGAGGAACTGATATCAGGGCTGGTATCACTGATTATCTTTGACAATGTACCTTGTGCTTGCTCTGGAATGAAATGATCTGGATTTGAATCCCAGCTCCGCCACTTAATAGTTGTGATGTTGGGTCTCTCAAAATGTGGACAATAATGGTACGTAACTCATGGAGTTGTGAGGATTAAATGAAACAATGCATATAAAATAATTTGTACAGTCTTAGAATATTATTAGCACTCAAATGTTAATTCTCATTATCTTAAAGAGTCTCATATATGGAATGACTTTATTTTTAATGACTAATTTTGTAGAGATCTTTTTCAATCCATTATTTTCAGAAGGAATCATCAATCCGTAATGGTCCAAGTCAGGCCTTTTCCCTTGAGGATCATTTCAGTGGAGGACAAGACCTCTGTGGTCTTAATTATTATGTGACCAGCCCACTTTGGCTAAATTAAAGCATTTCATGAAAATCACTGAAGGCTCCCAAACCATGCCTGACGTTAACAACTAACTGGAAATGGCCTGGAATTCCATACCTTTGGGCAGCTGTCTCCTCCTTACCAATTGAGGGCTTAATGTTTCATTGCTTATTTCAGGGTGAATCAAGAGCTCAGTCACTTTGATTCTTTACTTGAACTCCAAGATCTGATCAATCAATATTTGCTGAACCAGGAAGCCAATCACCCATCCCTTGGATCATGAGCTTAAATTGGTTCCTCTCTTTCAAGTTGTACTTCATCAATGTGGAAGTCCTCAAGACTTGCCACATGAAAGTCTTTAGACCTATCAACTTAAAGAAATGTTGTCTTTTATCTTTTATTTCAAGAACCAGAGGGATTTGATTGAAATATCTTTTGGTTCAGCAACTGGATAGGAAAAGAAAATAGTCTCTATACTCAAGGGGTCCCTTTGATAGCAGCTGTATTTACTGTGGGAGTTGGTAGTTTTTTCTTCACTAAGGGCTATTGCAGGCATCCAGTCACTCAGAAAACTCATCCAAGAACAGTGTTTTCTTTCATACTGTGGGTGCTCTACCTCAAAATTTACCCTGAAACCCTCCACTTCTCTCCATCTTCCCAGTCACTTCATTCAGGCCACTATTTTCTCTTAATTTACTACAATTGTCTCTTACCCAATTGCCCCCAAACAATCCATTCTCCACGCAATAGCCAGAATGATCCATGATAAAAAAAAAAATAGAAAAAATAAAAATGAAAAATAGTGATAGTGATGGCTATCCCCGATATAGCATTTACTATGCACTAGATCCTGCTTTTTTAAAAAGCAACTTTATTGAGATATAATTCACATATAAAATTCATCCTTTTAAAGTGTACAAGTCATTGGATTTTAGTATAGCCACAGAGTTGTGCAATGATCACCATTATCTAATTTTAAAATATGTTCATCACCCTATACAGAAAACCCTGTACTCGTTAGCAGTTTCCTCCCCCACCCCTCAGTCCCTGGCAATCTCTATCTTCTTTCTATGTTCACAGATTTGCCTAGATTTTGCTGGATAAAGAATTCTTGATTGACATTTTTTCTTTCAGCATTTTGAATATGTCACACCACTACATTCTGGCCTCCATGGTTTCTGATGTGAAGTATGCTTAATCTTATTGAGGACTCTTTGTATGTGAAGAATAACTTTTCTCTTGCAGCTTTCCAGATTCTCTTTGTCTCTGACTTTCAATAGTTTGAATATGATGTGTCTAGATGTACAACTCTTTGAGTTATCCTACTTGGAGTTCACTGATATTCTTGGATGTATAGATTAATGTTTTTCATCAAATTTGGGAAGCTTTTGGCCATTATTTCCTAAAATATTTTCTCTATCCCTTTTTACTTAGGTATATTCTAAAGGAAAACGAAAATCTGTGTTCATACAAAAACTTTTACAGAAATGTTCATAGCAAGATCATTCATAATAGTCAAAAAGTAAAACAACAAAAATGTCTATGAATTGATGAATGGATAAACAAATTGTGGTATATCCATGTAATGAAATGTGAAATACTATTCTGCTATAATAAAGAATGAAGTACTGATTTATGCTATAACATGGATGAAACTTGAAAACATTATGCTAAGTGAAAGAAGCCAGACACAAAGGCCACATATTATATAATTCCATTTATATGGAGCAAAGTCCAGTATATTCTTTAGCATCCAGCAGTTAGTATTCCTATTCTAGAGAAGCTCATTAAAGAAGAATTAAAAAAACTGTCATGTGCTAAGTACTTACCATGTTACTGATGCTGTAAGAGGTGTGAGTCACATGTAACAGGGACATGTGAAATGCACAGGTAGCAAGCCCATCAATGAAATGTACAGTCATGTGTAACTTGGTGATGGGGATGCATTCTTAGAAATGCGTCATGAGGCAATTTTGTTGTGTGAACATCACGGAGTGTACTGAAGGGAAACAAAATTTGCTACCCCAAAATATGTCTTTTTAACATGAGGATTATTTTAGGCTAATTATCTTTAAGAAACAAAAAATCTCAGAAAATTTTTCTTGTTACCTCCCCGTCAACTGCCTAAAAGAATTCAGAACAAAAAACCTGTCTCAGGAAGCAAGTTATCACCTTAACATGACATGAACTAGATATACAGGAAGGAACCTAGAAAAGCCTGTTTGTTGGGGGCCTCCCCTCTATATTCTTCTGTTTCTGAGTGACCAAACAAACACTTGTTTTCCAAATGTTTGCTCCTTTTCACCTACCTGTGAATTGCCTTCCTTCCCTTTGAAGTCCCTTACTCTCCTCACCCCCAACAGTTTCCTTTGTCTTTGGCTAAGGGTGGTATTTAAAGTGATGCCTTCAGCCACTTTGGCAAGTTACTCAATTTTCCTGGGTTTCTCCCATGTATACATGTTATTAAACTTTTGTTTTTCTCCTGTTAATCTGTCTCATGTCAATTTAATTCTTAGACCAGCCAGAAGAACCTGGAAGGGTAGAGGAAATGTCTTCCTCCTCTACAATACTTACACAAATCTAGATGGTATAGCCTACTACACACCTAGGCTATACGGTACTGATCTTATGGGACCGCTGTTGAATATGTGGTCCATTGTTGACCAAAACTTTGTTATGCAGTGCATGACTGTGTAATAAGAGACCTACCCATAATAAGGGGCATATGAAAAGATCCAGTGGTATAAGGGCTTGAGAATTAGGCAAAGTTCAAATCCTGATTCCATCCCTTACAAAATTACTGATCTTGGTTAGAAGGTTTTTAATGAATCGCTGACATTATTTTTTCATTTTTAAGATGGATATAATTACACAATGCTGAAAAATGGCCAGGACAATTGAGTGAAATAACTAATGTACTATTTCTGGCACATAGCACATTCTCAATTCAAGTTCATGGAGGAATTTCAATGCTGAGAGAGACAACTTCAAAGCAGGCACTCTCAGAAATGGCTTTCTGAGGAAGCCTAAAGTCCAGCTAATTGTTATTATTGTGAAAGACAGTACATGTTAAATGTCAAATGAATGGTACAGATGATATGTATTATTGTAAAGACAGTGTAGTTGACATAACTTAGCGTGAGACCAGGATTTGAATGTTCTAAGCCTACCACTTACTAACCGTGAGATTTCAACCAATTTTATTCCCTAATCTAAAAAAAAAAATGGAAATTAAGCTTATTCTCTCAGAGTTATGGGAGTTATACAAAAACACTTGAAAAGCACCTAGCAAAATGTCTGGTCCCTGACAAATTCTTCAGATCCAAATAGCCAGGAAACAGTTATAGAGATGGTAGAACTTGTGTGACCCTGGAACAATGGTTGAACAGTTGGTTTTTCATAAGCACAGGGCATTCACAGTCTGGTCTGACAACTTGTTGTAGCTCCCACACTACCTGCTCCTCACCTGAGCACAACAATTGCTCCATCAGTGGTTGTTGTCTGGTTCCAGGTTGATTCCAGGTAGAGGAAGAGTGAGTCAAGGTGTGGAGGTAGGGGTAGCTCACTGATGGTTTACAGCAGAGATTTTCAAAGTGGAATGCCTGCATATCAAGAGGCAACACAGGGATATGGGGAGGAGATATTGGAACTTACATTTGTATGTACTTTAATATATCAATTTAAAATTTTATGTGTATATTTGTAATATACATAATATGGAATCTATGTGGGTTCATAAACAAATATACTGAGGGTACACACTCAAACATATCTTATTGAGGAGAATGCACAATCAAACTTGGGGACCGCTAGTCTAGATATCAGCCTGGTAACTCTCCTGGTAATTCACATTCCTGCTCCCAGCCCAGTGATGGTAATGGAGAAAGTAAGTCAATACAGAAGGAAGAGGGAGCAAACCAGCCTGATCCCTTCTCTTAGTGTTATAGATAGGAAACTAAGATTCTGAGAAGCAGAAAGACTTGCTCAAGTAAAGGAAGGAATGTACATAGGAGCCAGAGCCTCCCATGGAAGGCCTGTTTTTCTTGGGAGGATTGGGAGTAAGTGTATGTGCCTCAGTGTGGTCACAGGAGTTGGAGGGGTCATAACTGGTTTTTTGTTTTTGTCTTTTTCTGCTAAATCACCCTGGCAAATCTTAATTATACCAAAGCCCTCTAAACACCTGTTGGAGAAACTAGTGCTAAGAAAATTCATCACCTCTTCCCCTGCCAGGATTCTTTCTCATGACTTCTTGGTGTCCTCAATTGATTCTGTTTCAAAAATGTAATTTCATTGAGTGACAAGTGCTCTTTGTGGTGGAGCACACTCAATTCTTGTGGCCCTGGGTGCCTGAAGGGAATAGATTTCTTCTCTGTGGAATTACCTGGGGAATGACAGAAGCATGTGTGAAGTCATTCTTGCCAAGCAGTGTTTGTTTCTTTTTCTCCCCCTGCAAGGCAAGGAGAGACTGGAGGTCTGGCTGGGGAATCTGTCCCCAGTGAGAATTCTTTGCATTTTAAATAAAGAGAATCCCATGAGTCACTCAGTCTAACAACTCATGGGGAAATGTTTATATGGCTTAAACCAGCCATCCATTGAAGACACAGTCTTGATTTTATGCTTACAAGATATACAGATATTAATAACTTTAGGCAGCGGAAATATATTTGTTAACTTTAAGGAAAAGGATTTTTTTTAAAAGAAAAAGGAATGGTGTGTTTTACAGAATAGATAATTGGAAGAAGCATTGCCCCTAGGCAAATGTTGTCTTCATTTAAAATGTAAATCACACTGAGTCCTCTCAGCCTCCATTCTGTGAAATCAAATGGGTTATTATATGGAGAAGCTGTTCAGCTCACAGCAGGCTATTCCTTCTCCACACACTGACAGTTCTCCTGCTTCAGATTCTCCTGGGCTTCCTGTCAAAGAGGAGGCCTATTCAGGTGGTGTAACCAGGACCAGCTCAGTAGGATGGGCACATTTGCACCTGCGAGTCACACAGCATCCTGTCAGTTAATGAGAACCTTCCAGTACCTCCCTCTGTGGGAACCGAGGGTGCAGAGGGAGAAAAGGACAGCAAAGTGAATTCTTTAATGAGGGACAGATATTGAAAAGTGATGGATTCTGGGGTCATGGCTTCAGAGAAACTGGCAAGTGATTCAAAGAAGTAATGGGTGAGACCTAACAGTGATAGAAGCATGAGGGAGAGAACAAGTATAGTGAAGAAGAAAGAACAGCAGATGGCAAATCTGGAAACTGGGTGCCAGCCTAGGTTCAGTATTAGCCATCTGTGGAACCTCGTGCAAATCATTCTACACGTCGCTCCTCAGTTTCCCTGTCTGTAACATGGGTGGTGGGATTAGCCAATTTCCCAGGCTGCTTCCAGCCTCAGTACTCTGCTGGGTGGGAAAGCCCATGCATTTCACTTTCCATCTGGCTATGTGTTTATGGTGTTGTCCAATCCCTTTTGTTCTAGGTTTCCACATATGTTGTATTTATGTAAAGTTTTCTGTCTGTGAAAGAACTTTAGTACGTCTCCGCATCCGTATTTATAGTCTGTGGTCAACAAGACAGATATGTATAAGATAGACCAGTTATTACCTGAGACCTGGATGTCCATGAATTTAAACAGTGCTTCAAGGCAAGAGATTAAGGAAGCACTGCTGTGGGAGAAGGCGGTGATTACCTAGATGTCTGACCTTGGGAGTATCCTTCAACCCCTCGGAAATGCACAGTGGTGGTGTTTCTTGCCCTGTCTGAAAGCACAGGGCACAACCAGGTTATCATTGTAGGGTGTCTGACATACAGATTCCATATTGTAGAATGCATATATTGCTAATTGCCATGGAGAATTTAACTCCCCGGATGCCTCTTGCTTCCATTGAAGCCATCCCCACAATTGTCTTTGCAGCCTACCCAGAAAGGCAGCATGATACAGCAATTGAGTCTAAATCCCCGAGTTTGAATCTTGACTATGTCACCTGCCAGCTCTTTAGCCTTGTACCTCAATTTCCACACCTCTAGAATAGGAACCACAATGATAGTAAATGTGTAGAGTTTCATAAGGGTAAACTGAAATCATACGTATAAATTACCTATCTCAGGATCTGTTGTGTAGTAAGAATATAGTAAAAAAAAAATAGTTACTATTGTCATATATTTCAGAACAAACCTTAGGTGCCACCTTCTCAATTAAGGCACTTTTTATTACTTTGACCCATAGAGAACTATTCAGTCTCAAATGATAGCACTTAATATTTTTACAGCCTAATTTAGCTCTTGCCTACACACTGTCTTGGGATAGTCTCTAATGGCAAAACTTTCCATCATATAATAAGCTCCCTAGTGAAAGAGGAGGGGCCTGAGATAAGTTAAGTGTCTTGGTCAAAGTGAAGCAGCTAATAGAGGACTCAGTTCTTCTTTTCTGGCTCCAAGGCCACTCTATCCCCCACTGTTTCTCAGAACACTCCTCCACTTGTTAAAATGAAGTCTGGTTGAGTTTTCTCATAGATGGTCCTAAGAAGAGAGCACGTTTAGGGGTTGGTAATCCAGGCTTGAGGGATGTCACTGCTAGACTGCTAGACTAGCTTGTTCTGGAAATAAGGCCTGGAGCTTTCCCTCTCTGAGCCTCAGTTTCCCCAGCTTTAAAATAAGAGGGTAGTGGTAGTAATTGATAAGAGCTTGGGTGCTAGGGCTAGAACTGGCCCCATCCTGGTGTTGTCCCCAGTTATGCAGCACTGAGCAAGTTCTTTAACCTCTCTAAAACTCAGTGTCTTCGGGTAAAAGGAAGATATTGATGCCTCATCCCATGAAGAATTGTGAGAGTTAAAGGAAACAGTGCCTGTAAGGTGCATGGCACAAAGGGACCATGGTTGTATTTTGTGGTTGCTGTTGGTGTTATCCTTAATAACAATAAAATCATTATCATCCTGTCTATTAGCTTTTATAGCACAGTGGGAGAGAACATAGGCTATGGGGTTAGAATCTACTTGGATTTTAAAACCAACTCCATTTCTTACTAGCTGTGTGAGCTTGGGCAAGTGAGTCTGCACTTCTGATTCTTGGCTTATTCATTTGTAGAATGGGGGTAGTGAAAACGCCTACTTTACAAGGTTGGTGTGAGGACTGAATGAGGTATTATGAAGTGTTTTGTACATTGCCTAGCATGTGAGTATTCAAATATTAGCTGACATAAGTAATAATGATAATATCTGTTCAGCTATAACTTCCGTGATCCCCTAGTTATAAGTTGAAGCTCTGGAAAGAAATTGAACTTATGCTGTGGAAATTGGTGAAACCATCTGTGGGTAGGCGTGGAGTAAATATCCTCAGATGCAGCCTGCCAGACATCTGTCTACAGCCAGTGCAGTGGCCTTTGAAAGAAAACAAATGGGATGCGGCAGGCTTTTGGCCCCCTTCCCTGGGACCTGCATCTTGGCACTGATGTGCAGACTTCCACAGGCCAGCTGGCCAAGTGAAGTCCGGCTGACTTACTCCCCATCCCTATCCTCACATTAGCAAATGGAGGAGAACACACAAGAGCGTATTCTGGAGGAGGTGTAATGAGCCTGAGACCCTGTAGTCAACAATGAAATGCAACATTGATGAAGACGTTCTAGTGGGAATGAGGGAGACGGGGAAGTAATGGCCAGTAGGAAAGAGCGTCCTTTGCAAAAGTACTTGTCTTTCATTAAAAAGGACCTCTAAACTCAGGGGAAGAGAGTCTGGGGGCAACCTCCTTGGGTCAAAGGACTTATACTCTAGTGGTGAATCAGAAGCCGCTGTCTTTATAAACTATGTCACGGACGTTAGTGTCAAGACTTGAGAGTACCTGACTCTAATTAGCTGGTCTGATTTGTCACAAATAATTTCTGCTCTCCACTTTTTTTTCATTTATAAAGTAGAGATGCTTGTGGTTGCTTCTCCTTTATTCTTGGTGAGAGATTTTAAAAAGATTATGGTAAAGCACTTAGCCTAATGTAGGGCACTTGGTAATCACTCAAGAAATGTTTACTAAATTAAGATAAGATTATGGGGAAATCCAGTTTCTTTGTAACTAAAAGGTTAAGAAAGTCCCCTTATCTTTCCTGAATCTCAGTTTCCACTTATATACGGCAAGAAATCTAGACACAAATGATCAGTTTCCCCCAAAGACCTCCACAGAAGGAATCTGTTTCAAGCAATAACCCAGGAAACAGGGATGGAAGAACCTGGCTGTTCTCTGAGATCATAGTTTCAAAGGCTGTTCTCTGAGATCACGTGATGAAAACATCCTATTCTCTTTTGAGGATATATTAGTTTTTCTAAATATATCTTTTAGTTTTGCATAGCTCTTTGGGAACGATGAATTTACCAGACTTAGGAAAAGGATATTGAAATAGGAGATGCCTCTGCAGGGCTATGACGCCAGTAGTCATGTGACCTGAGGCAGATGTTCATTTTCCCCACTGGCAAAATAGGAGACCTTAATTAAGTGAATTGTAAGGTCCCCTGAGGTTTGAAGTTTTGAATATAGGATTCTAAACTCTTTCCTGTCCTTTATTCTGAATTTCCCTCACCAGAGCCTTAGAGCTACATTAGTCAGCTCAAGCTACCACAACAAAATACCATAGACTGAGTGGCTTAAACAACAGGAATTTATTTCTCACAATTCTGCAGACTGGGCAGTCCAAGATCGAGGTGTTTGTTCAGTTCCTGGTGAGGGACCCCTTCCTGTCTTGCAGATGGATGCCTTCTTGCTGTGTCTTCACACGGTGAAGAGAGAGCCAGAGCAAGCTCTCTGGTGTGGCTTTTGATAAGGACACTAATCCCATCATGAGGGTCTGCTCTCATGACCTCATCTAAACCTAATTACCTCCCAAAGGCCTCATCTCCAAATACCATCACAATGGGAATTAGGGCTTCAACATATGAATCTCGGCCAGGGGACACATTTCAGTCTATAGCACAGTGATTATGGGAAAGGTCATTTTTGAAGTATTCTTGGGTTTATTCATGTAACATAAAGTTACTAAGAACTTACCAAATGAAAGACACTGTTTGATCACTAGGACTATAATACTAAACAAGTAAGGCAAAACTTCATGCCCATGTGGAGTTGACATTCTAATCGGTTTGACGTATAAACTATATGGTTATCTTTTCTATAACATTCCTGATATCATCCATAGGGAGTTGAATGGTGACTTCTCAGGGAGCATGGTAGTAAACCAAGCATTTCTTTCCACTTTATTAAATCAGAGAATTTTAATTGCTAGGAGTGCTTGCAACCTTTGAAGTGGCCAATCTCCCTAATTTACACCTGGGTTTCATGGAAGTTCATGAATATGGTATAATATTTAATGTCAGCATTGGATTTGTAGTCAGAAAATTTGAGTCAGAAAAAATTTGTGGTCAGAAAAATTGGCTTTGTTGTTTACTAGTGTATGATCTTGGTCAAGTCACTTTAATTTCTGTGGTTTTAAAAATCTGTGGTTCAATTTAATTTTCAAAGATGTAGGGTTAGGTCACTGATATTTACCGTAAGAAAGACTCTGCTAGAGTAAATTTAGAAATGAAAATGTTTGCCATGATTTTTGTAAAGATTAATACATTGTTGAATATGAAAGCATTTTTAAAATAATTTTATCCATCTGATTACTAAGCAAAGTGAAAATGTTGTAGGTGGTCACTCCTCTTACCTGTTCTGGTTTTCTAATGCTGCGTAACAAATTACCCCCAAAACTTAATGTTGCAAAACAACCATTTGCTATGCTCACATAATCTGTGGAATGTCAGCAATTCAGACGTAGTACATCAAAGATGGCTTGTCTCCGCTCCCTTGATGTCTGGGGACTCAGAAGGAAGACTTGAGGGCTAGTAGCTGGAATCATTTGTAAATTTTTTGACTCATATGTCCTGGTGGTTGATGCTAGCTGTCACCTGGGGGTCAAAGTTCCTCTCCATGTGGACCTCTTTGCACTGGCTGGTTTGGGCTTCTTCATGGGATAGTGGCTGGCTCTTCCAGAGCAAATATTTCAAATAAAGAGAGCATGTGGAAACCGCATCCTTTTAAGGATATAGTCTCAGAAGTCACATAGCATCCCTGTCAGCATACTTTGTTGGTTGGGGCAGTCACAGAAAAGTCAAGGTCCAAGGGCAGGAGAAATAGGCTCTATAAGTGGATGGGGAGAAGCAAGGTTATAGAAGAGCATATGGGATCTGAAATACTTCTGTGACTATTTTTGAAAAATATAATCTGCCACAGTCAACCCTCTGACCACAGTTTAATTCACATCCTTCTCATACATGCAAAATACACTAACCTTTCTGTCAATACTCTCCCACCAAAGTCTCATCTCATTACAGTATCAGGCTCAGGTTTGAGGTCCAGGAACACATCATCTGAAACGATCAGGAGTGAATGAGGTTCCTTGGGTGCAGCTTCTCAAAACTGCTTCTTAGGTACAGTTTCTCTTAATCCAAAGACCTGTGATCTATAGACAGTTTTCTTCCCCATGTACACGCAACATACCATGGTGGAACTGGCTGGGATAACCATTAAAGACACTTTCATTTAAAAATGAGAAAAGAGGAGCACAAATCAGTCACTGGTCCTTAGGACTTCTGAAATCCAGTTAGGCCAGTTCTGTGGTTCTCAGGATTACTGCTGAGAGTGATTCTCTATGGCTCTTGAATCTGCCCTCTGAGTCATCCTTCCATTTCTGTAAGAAATGACTGGCAGTGTTTCCCTCAAAAAAATTATCTCGTAAATGTTATAGATTTCTTATTGATCTTATTGGGGTTAACTCCATCAGACAAAAAGCCTGCAAAGGGACAATGGCCTTAAGATTCTTAGAAATCCCACATTTAAACCGAGAGAGTCTATGAGGTATACCCTTAAGATCCTTAAATGGTTTTTTATCTGAGAAACCACCTTAAATGTTTTTGAGATCTCAAGAAAGGGTTTTAACGTCACACCCTTGACTTTATCTTTAGATCATGTTTTCCTGACTGCACATGGATTTCATCTCTGCAACAAAGCCATTTATTAATTTTAGCATCATTTACCATCTGGAGAGGGTGGGAAAGAGAAACACTGTTATTTTCAAACTCAGAAAGTCCTGGCTTCTTTATATTCACCAGTCCTCTCTTTAGCGTTTCTCCATTTTCTTACATTTACTGTAGGCTGCTGTAAAGTACCAGGTGGCACCTTCAACAATTTGCCTGGAAATTTCCATGGCAATTATCCAGACCACTCAATACGTTTTCTAGTTTCTATGTTATCACAGGTGACAGGGTTTCTAAACTTTCCACCCCTACGTAACAACTGTCTTCTTTCTTCCAGCTTCGAGTAACATTCGTCTCCCTTTGCTTTAATCTCTCACTTAAATCTTCTTGAGGGACATCAAAGTTTCACTGACAGACTTTTCAAGACCCTTTAAGTTTTTTTTTTTTTTTTGCCATATTTTATTCTGTTGCTTTTTATTTCTAAATACATTTTTTCATCCATAAGTCAATCAGTGATTTGCAGTGAATTTTAAAGTCATTAGTATGAATTAATGCAGCATTGTTGTACTGAAACTTTTTTCTAGATTAATTAGTGAGTTGTCTGTTTTTTTTTTTGTTTTTTTTTTTTTGATTTTTATTGATATTTTAATGGTTTCTAACATTGTGAAATTTTGGGTTGTACATTTTTGTTTGTCCATCACCCCATATATGACTCCCTTCACCCCTTGTGCCCACCCCCCACCCCCACTTCCCGGGTAACCACAGTCCAGTTTTCTCTGTCCATGTGTTGGTTTATATTCCACATATGAGTGAGATCATACAGTGTTTGTCTTTCTCTTTCTGGCTTATTTCACTTAACATAATACGCTCCAGGCCCATCCATGTTGTTGCAAATGGGACGATTTTGTCTTTTTTTATGGCTGGGTAGTATTCCATTGTATATATATACCACATTTTCTTAATCCAATCGTCAGTCGAGGGACACTTAGGTTGCTTCCACTTCTTGGCTATGGTGAATAATGCTGCAATGAACATAGAGGTGCATAAGCCTCTTTGGATTGTTGATTTCAGGTGCGTTGGATAGATTCCCAGTAGTGGGATGGCTGGATCATAGGGCATCTCTATTTTTAATTCTTTGAGGAATCTCCATACCGTTTTCCATAGAGGCTGCACCAATTTGCATTCCCACCAGCTGTGTATGAGGGTTCCTGTTTCTCCACATCCTCTCCAACATTTGTTGTTTTTTGTCTTGGTGATTATAGCCATTCTAACGGGCGTGAGGTGGTATCTTAGTGTTGTTTTGATTTGCATTTCCCTGATGATTAGTGATGTTGAGCATCTTTTCATGTGCCTATTGGCCATCTGTATATCTTCCTTGGAGAAGTGTCTGTTCATTTCCTCTGCCCATTTTTTGATCGGGTTGTTTGTTTTTTTGTTGTTCAATTGTGTGAGTTCTTTATATATTATGGAGATCAACCCCTTGTCAGATGTATGTTTTGCAAATATTCTCTCCCAGCTGGTTGGTTGTCTGTTCATCTTGATTCTGATTTCATTTGTCTTATAAAAGCTCTTTAGTCTGATAAGGTCCCACTTGTTTATTTTTTCTTTAGTTTCCCTAGTCTGGGTAGGCATGTCATCCGAAAAGATTCCTTTAAACCCAATGTCAAATAGTGTGTTGCCTGTATTTTCTTCTATGAGTTTTATAGTTTCAGGTCTCACCTTCAGGTCTTTGATCCATTTTGAGTTAATTTTTGTGAATGGCGATAGCACATGGTCCACTTTCATTCTTTTGCATGTGGATGTCCAGTTTTCCCAACACCATTTATTGAAGAGACTTTCCTTTCTCCATTGCATGTCCTTAGCACCTTTGTCGAAAATTAGCTGTCCGTATATGTGTGGTTTTATTTCTGGGCTTTCAATTCTGTTCCATTGATCTGTGTGTCTGTTTTTGTACCAGTACCATGCTGTTTTGATTACTATTGCGTTGTAGTATGTTTTGAAGTCAGGAATTGTGATGCCTCCTGCTTTGTTCTTTTTCTTTAGGATTTCTTTAGCTATTCGGGGTCTTTTGTTGCCCCATATAAATTTTAGTATTCTTTTTTCTATTTCTGTGAAGAATGTCATTGGGATTCTGATTGGGATTGCATTGAATCTGTAGATTGCTTTAGGTAATATAGACATTTTAACTATGTTTATTCTTCCAATCCACGTGCATGGGATATCTTTCCATTTCTTTATGTCATCGTAGATTTCCCTCAATAATGTCTTGTAGTTCTCATTGTATAGGTCCTTCACCTCCTTGGTAAGATTTATTCCTAGGTATTTTATTCTTTTTGATGCAATTGTAAATGGTATTATCTTTTTGAGCTCTCTTTCTGTTAGTTCATTATTAGCATATAGAAATGCAACTGATTTTTGTAGATTGATTTTGTACCCTGCAACTTTGCTGTAGTTGTTGATTGTTTCTAACAGTTTTCCAACAGATTCTTTAGGGTTTTCTATATATACAATCATGTCATCTGCAAATAGTGAGAGTTTCACTTCTTCGTTACCTATTTGGATTCCTTTTATTCCTTTTTCTTGCCTAATTGCTCTGGCCAAAACCTCCAGTACTATGTTGAACAGGAGTGGTGAGAGTGGGCAGCCCTGCCTCGTTCCTGTTCTCAGAGGAATGGCTTTCAGTCTTTCCCCGTTGAGTATGATGTTAGCTGTGGGTTTGTCATATATGGCCTTTATTATGTTGAGGTACTTTCCTTCTATTCCCATTTTATTGAGAGTTTTTATCATAAATGGATGTTGTATCTTGTCAAATGCCTTCTCTGCGTCTATTGAGACGATCATGTGGTTTTTATTCTTTGTTTTGTTGATGTGATGTATCACGTTGATTGATTTGCGGATGTTGAACCATCCCTGCGTCTCTGGTATAAATCCCACTTGATCATGGTGTATGATCTTTTTAATATATTGTTGTATTCGGTTTGCCAATATTTTGTTGAGGATTTTTGCATCAATGTTCATCAGCGATATTGGCCTGTAATTTTCTTTCTTTGTATTGTCTTTGTCTGGTTTCGGTATCAGGGTGATGTTGGCCTCATAGAATGATTCAGGAAGTGTTCCATCTTCCTCTATTTTTTGGAATAGTGTGAGGAGGATGGGTATTAAATCTTCTTTGAATGTTTGGTAAAATTCACTGGAGAAGCCATCTGGTCCTGGACTTTTATTTTTTGGGAGGTTTTTGATTACTATTTCAATCTCTTTACTTGTGATTGGTCTATTCAGATTCTCCATTTCTTCTTGGTTCAATTTTGGGAGGTTGTATAAGTCTAAGAATTTATCCATTTCTTCTAGATTGTCCAATTTGTTGGCATATAATTTCTCATAGTATTCTCTTATAATCCTCTGTATTTCCATGGTATCCCTTGTAATTTCTCCTCTTTCATTTCTAATTTTATTTACTTGAGCCTTTTCTCTTTTTTTCTTAGTTAGCCTGGCTAAGGGTTTGTCTATTTTGTTTATCTTCTCGAAGAACCAACTCTTTGTTTCATTAATCCTTTCTACTGTTTTTTTGGTCTCAATATCATTTATTTCTGCTCTGATTTTTATTATTTCTCTCCTTCTGCTGGCTTTGGGCTTTGTTTGTTCTTCTTTTTCTAGTTCTGTTAGGTGTAATTTAAGGTTGCCTATTAGGGCTTTTTCTTGTTTGTTAAGGTGGGCTTGTATCGCTATGAGTTTCCCTCTCAGGACCACTTTTGCTGCGTCCCATATGGTTTGATATGGCATGTTATCATTTTCGTTTGTTTCCAGATAGTTTTTGATTTCTCCTTTAATTTCATCAATGATCCATTGGTTGTTCAGTAGCATGTTGTTTAATCTCCACATTTTTGTCACTTTCCCAGTTTTTTTTTCCTGGTTCATTTCCAGTTTCATAGCCTTATGGTCTGAAAAGATGCTTGTTATGATTTCAATCTTCTTAAATTTATTGAGGCTTGCTTTGTTTCCCAACATATGGTCTATCCTAGAGAATGTTCCATGCGCGCTTGAGAAGAATGTGTAGTCAGCTGTTTTTGGGTGGAGTGCTCTGTATATGTCTACTAGGTCCATCTCGTCCAGTTTTTCATTTAAGTCTAATATTTCTTTATTAACTTTTTGTCTGGATGATCTATCCATTGCTGTAAGTGGGGTGTTAAGATCCCCTACTATTATTGTGTTGTTGTTGATTTCTCCTTTTAGGTTTGTTAATAGTTGTTTTATGTACATTGGTGCTCCTATGTTGGGTGCATATATATTTATAAGTGATATGTCTTCTTGATGGAGTGTCCCTTTTATCATTATATATTTCCCTTCTTTGTCTTTCTTAACCTGTTTTATCTTGAAGTCTACTTTGTCTGATATGAGTATGGCAACACCTGCTTTCTTTTGTTTGCCATTAGCTTGGAGTATTGTCTTCCATCCTTTCACTCTGAGCCTGTGCTTGTCTTTAGTGCTAAGATGTGTTTCCTGAAGGCAGCATATTGTTGGGTCTTGCTTTTTAATCCATCCTGCCACTCTGTATCTTTTGATTGGAGAGTTCAATCCATTTACATTTAGGGTAATTATTGAAATATGAGGGTTGAATGTTGCTGTTTTGTCACTTATTTTCTGGTTCTTTTGCATTTCCTTTGTTTCTTGTCCCATTTGTTTTGGACTGCCAATTCAGTTTGGTTGTTCTGTCTTATGATTCTTCTAGTTTTCTCTTTGTTTATCATATGTGGTTTTAATTTGATTATTTGTTTAGTGGTTACCTTGAGGTTTGGGCGAAAAATCTTCTGTATGAGATAGTCCATTATCTGATAGCCTCCTATTTCCTTATACTAAGTCAATTCAGTCACTTTCCTCTTCCCCTTCTAAGTTGCTCTTGTTATACCTTATTCTATCTTGTGTTGTGGCTGTGTGTTTACAGTGATGAGGTAAAATTTATTTTTGGTGAATTTCTTCCTTTGATCTTTGAGTTTAGTATTTAAGTGGTTGCTAACCTATTCCGGTAAAGATCTACTATTTCTCTGATTTTGTCTACCTACTTTTCTCCTTACTCCAAGCTTTGTGTTCCCTTTCTCTTCTTGTTTTCAGGCCTGAGGGTCTTCTTGAGTATTTCTTGTAGTGGCGGTCTCGTGGCCATGAACTCCCTTAGCTTTTGTTTATCTGGGAGAGTTACTATTTCTCCATCATATTTGAAGGATATTTTTGCTGGATAGAGTATTCTTGGCTGAAAGTTTTTGTCTTTTAGTATTTTGAATATATCATTCCAGTCTCTTCTAGCCTGAAAACTTTCTGTTGAGAAATCCGCTGAGAGCCTGATGGGAGTTCCTTTGTACGTTATTTTTTGTTTTTGTCTAGCTGCCCTTAATATTGTTTCTTTGTCGTTGACCCTGGCTAGCCTTACCACTAGGTGTCGTGGTGAAGGCCTTTGTCTGTTAATATATATAGGAGTCCTGTTGGCTTCGCTTACTGGTATTTCCTGCTCCTTCCCCAGATTTGGGAAATTTTCAGCTATTATTTCCTTGAATAGGCTCTCTGTTCCTCTTTCCCTCTCCTCTCCCTCAGGAATACCTATAATTCTTATGTTACATTTTCTAATAGAGTCCGATATTTCTCGGAGTCTTTCTTCATTTCTTTTTAGTCTTAGTTCTCTCTCTTCTTCCATCTGGAGTATATCTGTATTCCTATCCTCTAAAGTACTAATTCTTTCCTCCATATTGTCAGCTCTGTTCTTTAAAGATTCCAGATTCTCCTTTATCTCCTCCATTGTGTTCTTCATCTCCATCAGCCCTGATAGGTTTTTCTTTATGATTTCAATCTCTTTTGTGAAGAAACTCCTAATCTCATTTAATTGTTTGTCTGTGTTGTCTCGTATTTCGTTGAGTGTTTTTATGATAGCTATTTTGAAATCTCTGTCATTTAGTTTATGGATTTCTGTGTCTTCGGGGTTGATTTCTGGGTGCTTGTCATTTTGTTTCTGGTCTGGTGATTTCATATATTTTTGCATTGTGGTTCCTGTGTTGGTTTTGATTTTCCTCATCCTGGAAGTCTCTGGTTGCAATTTCCACCTGCCGCCACTGTGTGGTGGTAAAGGGCTGTGTAGTCTAAGCCTCCTGCGCTCTGCCCCAGTTTTTCTGCTGCGATCCGCAGTTTTGTTTTGTTTTGTTTTGTTTCTTTTCCCCACTGCGATCCACGGGTCCAGTCCAGTTTATTCAGGTCTGCCTCGGACCGCTAGATCTGGTCGAGCTGCAGACTCCGGGTTGCGGGGAGGGGGGAGCTCTCTCTTTTGCCCTCTGGGTCCCTGACGTGGGAGGCTTCTCGTTTGCCCCTCTTTATCCGCTCTCTGGGTTGCTCAGATGTTGATGGTAGCCCTGTGGCTCCTCTGAGCCCTCTGTGCGGGAGTTTCCCACCGGCTGAGAGAGCCCGAAGAGCTACAGTTTCCCGCCGAGGGCCGCCCCTCCCCCCTCTCTGGGAGCCGCGCGGACCGGATCGCTGATCTGATGGGGAGGGAGCGGAGTTCTCCTTACCTCTCCCCACTTCCTCCGGGGGCCCAGCACGTTCCGCTCTCAGATGTGCGGCAGTGTGGATCCCTCCGCTCCAGCTTTTGACTGTCTGGGATTCCGTTGTTGGTCTGTGGCTGTTACTTTTGTTGTATTTTGTGGGGGAAGAATTCACGGGAAAGCTCACTCCGCCATGATGCTGACGTCACTCTGCTCAAGACCCTTTAAGTTTTCACTAATACTTCCCTCAATATTTTGCCAGTCTCTGCCCACCCCCAAGTCCTAAAGTCATCCCCCTGGTTTTAGGTATTTTTGTAATGGCAGTACCCTACTTCCAGGTACGAAAATCTATCCCAGTTATTTAAAGTTGCATAACAAATTACTATAAGATTTAGGATATAAGATAACCATTTATTGTTTTTGTGGATTCTCTGAGTTAGGAATTTAGACAGGGTATAGAGGGGTTGGCTTGTCTCGCCTCCATGATATCTGGGCCTCAGCTAGAAGATTCATTCTGAGGACTGGAATCATCTGAAGGCTTGTTGACTCTTAGGTAAGGTGGTCGATGAAGGCTGTTGACTGGGACCTCAATTGCTTTCTACATGGGCCTCTCCATGTGATCTTTTCATGTGGGCCAATGTAGGCCTCTTCACAGCACGGTGGTTGGTTTCGCAGAGCAACCATCCCCAAATGAAGGAGGCAAGTGGAAGCTGTATTCTTTTTAAGACCCTGCACCAGAAGTCATAGCATCACTTCACTATTGGTTGTAAAACTGACAAGCCTTCCCAGGTTTGAAGGGAAGGAAAATAGACTAAAACTCTTGACAGGGAGTTGCAAGGTTCTGGAAGGACATGTGGAACTGAAAATATTTCTGTGGCCATTTTTAGAAATTACGGTCTTCCTTGCTGCCTTTTATTAACATTATTTAAGCATTCTTGGTTCTAAAACATAATTAAACTAAGACATGCTTATGGCAAAAATGAAAATAAGACAAAAAAGTTCTTATTTTTCACAGTGAGAAAATTAAAAGACCTGTCTGCTTTTTCCTAATCATAAGTATACACTTCTGTTTAACTATTAAATAGTACTTATATTTAATCATTATTAACTTTATTGTGTAATCTTTCAAAATTTTCTAAGCATATACCAAGCTATGTGTATAAATGTTATTGTATTCTATTGATCCTATACATATTTAAGTTATAAAATCCTTTCTCATTTATCTATACTGGTAGGGTTAGAAATCACAGAATTCTCAAACTTTATGGGATTTTTTTCTTGAAAGGTTTTATGAATCTTTTTCCTCAATGTATCTGCTATATGTATGGTTTTCTTAAGCTAAAATATATCTGTATTTGCAACCACACACTGATGATGACACGGGGTAGAGCAGAGGCTGACCATATGCTAGGACGGCAGAGTGGCCTTTTATGAGGAAAACAGTTGGCCTTTGATGGCCAAGAGTGGGTTTGGTTTTGTCCTCAAATGTTTCATGTCCTTGAGAGTTTGGCAGGGCAGAGAACAAACTCATATGGGGATTTTTGCTTGTTAAGTCTAATAATCTCAGGACATCCCAAGATTTAATGACTAGGGAATGAAGAGGGGATGTGTTTTGGGTTTCTGATAGATGCTATGTAGTGGAAGGAACCCTGAGCTGGGATTTTAGAGACTTTGTATCTTGTCTTGATCTTCCTACTACAAAGCTTTGTGACCTTGAGGAAGTTTCCTTTCCTTCCCCACCTCTTGATTTCTTCATTTGGCTTAAGAAGAGACTGGAACTGAACTTTGCTATTCAAAGTGTCGTCCATGAAACAGCAGCATCCGTATCACCTGGGAGCTTGTTAGGATCGTGAGCATCTCTGCAGACCTACTGTGTCAGATTCTGTGGTTTAACAAAATCCTCAGGTGGTTCACATTAAAGTTTGGAAAGTACTGGACTAAAGCATCTCTAAGGTCCCTCTCTAGTCTAACTTTTTAGGACTAAACGGACTTAAAAGAGTAAGAAAGAAAAACAAAACAGCTTTAGTGATATTGATACTTTATTCTCTCTGGGAAAAAAGAAGTATGACCTATATTTGTGACATAGATTGCAATGCTCCCTACTGATATAGCCAAAAGATTTTCTTTTTTGTTAGTTGAAAATTAGGTAGGCAAAAATGCCGGGGGATGCAAGATTGTTTATTGTGTTTAGCGATTGTATAGCTCAGTTGTAGTTTCTAGCCATATCCTTTTCTGCTTCCCTGGCTCTTCTTATCAGTCAGCATTTCAAGGTTGCTTTCATGAATTCTATTAGAAACAGGCTAGGAAAAGTAAAGTGAGCTACCAAAGGTCATGCTGCAAGGCTGTGCTAAAAATGCCAGTAATAATGGATGACAACATTACTCCGGAAAGAGCCCCAAAATACGTAAAGGATTTAGTTAAATGAAGCCTAGAACAGTAAGTGGTGTTCCAGGTTGAATAAATAAGGGAAAGGGAGTTAATTTATTCATATTTTTAAGATATTTCTCTCTCATTGTAGCCCAGTAGCTGGACACAATAGAGGCCTATTACTAGCGAATTTATTCTTTGATCTTTCCAATAAATACTTACTAGGCACCTATACAGTGTTGGGCATTGTGCTGTGAAAAAAAATAGGAACTTTATTTTTTAATAGTTTTATTGAGATATAATTCACATACTTATAATTCACACATTTAAAATGTACAATTCAATGGTTTTTAGTATATTTACCAATATATGCAACTATCACCCCAGTAAACGTTAGACTATTTTCATCACCTCAGAAAGAAATCCCATACCAGTTAGTTATTACCCCTCATTCCCCCTTCTTTCAGCCCTAAGCAATCGTTAATCTGCTTTCTGACTACATAGATTTACTTATTCTGGACATTTCATATGAATGGAATAGCATAAAAACAGTCTTTTGTGACTGGCTTCTTTCACTTAGCATAATGTTTTCAAGGTTCATCCATGTTATAGCATGTATCAGTACTTCATCTCTTTCTATGACCAAAACTATTCCATTATTTAAATAGATTATATTTTGTTTATCCATTCATCAGTTGATGGATATTTGGGTTGTTTCTACCTTATGTCTACTATGAATAATCCTGCTGTAAACCTTTGCATACAAGTTCTTCTGTGGACATATGTTTTCATTGCTCTTAGGTACATAACTAGTGGTAGAATTTCTAGGTCATATGATAATTATATATTGAACCATTTGAAGAACTATCAGACTGTTTTCCATAGTGGCAGCATGGAACTTCACTCTTGTCGAATTTAAAGAAATGGAGTCAAATTGGAGGTGGGAATGTGTGGGATGTTTGACAATATGTAGTCTGTCTCTCATCACCCGATCCATTTCCTTCCTTCCACCTCCATCTGTATAAGGTCCTTAGAACATCTTTTTCAAAATGTTATTTCCCTGCTCAAGAATCTACCATGGACACTCACTGATTGGTAGGATTAAACCCTTAAGGATATGATACTCAATGTCCCCCATATTATGACATAAACAAAGCACAGTGGTTTGAACATAGAATTTAACATAAAAAAAGCTTAGGTTTTAATTCAACTTTGGAACTTTATTATTTTTATGTGCTTGACTATATAATTAATTTATCTCTGCCTCAGTTTCTTTGTCTCTTAAATAGATCGCTATGAAGATTTTAGTAGAGAATGTTTAGTATAGTTTCTGGTACATTATAGGTACTCAGTGGGTAGTGATTGATATACTATTAATATAAAATAATAAGTTGTATTTCTATATACTAGAAAATGTACCATTTACAATAGCATAAAATACTCATAAAATCTAGAGATAAGTTTAACAAAAAGACATGTAAGTCCTCTCTACTAAAAAATATAAAATATTCCAAAGAGATTTAAAGAAGACTTAAATATATGGAGATAACACGTTAATGAACTTGAAGATTCAATATTATTTTCATTAAACACATTCTCATTCATTCATCTGTCAATGGGCACCTAGGTTGTTTCCGAGTCTTGGCTATTGTGAATATTGGATAAAGAAGACGTGGTATATATATATATAATGGAATACTACTCAGCCATAAAAAAAGATGAAATCTTGCCATTTGCAACAACACGGGTAGACCTCGAGGGCATTATGCTAAGCCAAATATGTAGGACGGAGAAGGCCAAGTACTGTATGATTTCACTCATGTGAAAGATAAAAAAACCAATAACAACAAATAAACACAGATACAGAGAGCAGATTGGTGGTTACCACAGGAGAAGGGGGGTGGGGGGAGGGCGAAAGGGGTAAACGGGCACACATGTATGGTCACGGATTGTAATTAGACTTTGGGTGGTGACACAATGTAGTCTACACAGAAATCAAAAGATAATGATATACACCAGAAATTTATATGTTATAAACCAATGTTACTTCAATAAAAAATTAAAAAACACAATCTCAAACAAAATGTTAACTTTTCTTGAGGAAACAATCTTATTCTAAAATTTACATGAAAATGCGAAGAATGTAGAACATTCAAAGCCAACTTAAAGAAACAGTCAGATGAATTATATTACTTGAAATCAAGACTTACTATAAGCCATAGTAATCAAGACCGTATTGTATTAGCATAAGGATATATAAGTTGATCAACGGTACAAAGCAGAGTTCAGAAAGAGATGAATACATATATAGTCAATTAATTTCAAGAAAAGCTCAAAGGCAGTTCAATGAGAAAAGGAAATTCTTTTTAACAAATAGTGCTGGAATAACTGGATAAATATATGGAAAAACGAATCTCAATCCCAACTTCACACCATCCACAAAATTAATTTAGATAAATTATAGACCTAATCATAAAAGTTAAAACTTTAAAGCTTTTTGAAGTAAACATAAAAAAATATATTTATGATCTTGGGATAGGCAAAGGTTTCTTAGATATGAAAGAAAAAGCACTAACCACACACAAAAAATAATAAATTGATTTCACCAAAATAAAAACTTCTGCTCATTGAAAGAAAATAAAAAGCTTAGCTACAATCTGGAAGAAAATATTTGCAATATATATTTGATAATGAACCTGGTCCAGAATAAAGAACCAGCCAATAATAAAAAGACAAGCAATTTTTTTACAACGAGGCAAAAGATTTGGACACAAGGATACATGAATGGTGTACAAGGACATGAAAAATTACCTAACATCATTAGTTATTGGAGAAATGCAAATCAAAACCACAATGTAATACCAATTCATTGTGGCAACAACAAATCTTGGTGAGGATGTGGAGTAACTAGAACTCTAGTATATTGCTCAGGAAGTACGAATGTAGTAAAACATCCATTTTACAAAGCAGTTTGGTAGTTTCTCATAAAGTTAAACATATACCTGTATCTACTGACCCAGAAATTACACCACTAAGTATTTACCCAAGATAAATGAAAATATATTTCTACAAAAAAGATTTGAACAAGAATGTTTATAGCAGCTTTACTAATAGCCAAAAAGCTTTACTAACAGTAGCTAAATGACTGTCAACAGGACGATGGATGAACAAATTATGATATATTCATATAAAGGAATACTCCTTAGCTACATAAAGACAACAAACGACTGCTACATGGAACAATAGGGATGAATCTCAAAAAAATTATGTTGAGCAAAATGGTAAGAAACAAATGAGAACACACGATATGATTTCATTTATATGAAGTTCTAGTCCATGGTGATAGAAATCAGAACACTAGTTACCTGTGGACATGGGGGAATTTTCTAGGGTAATGGGAGTGTTCTATATCTTGATTGCAGTGCTGGTTACATGAGTGTATACATTTGCCAAACTCATGTAATTGTACACTGAAATCTGTGCATATCGTTTTATGTAAATTTTACCACAAATAAAGAGACAGATTTAAATCTATCTTTGCAAATTTGTTAGCTTTGTGTACTTGGCAGTGTAATTTATCTCTCTGTGCATCAGTGTCTTTATCTCTTTAAAGCATTGTTACAGGATTTAAAGAGGGAAATGTATGTTAAATGTTTTGTTATTTTGGCAATAAGAAGGTGCATCAAATCATTAATGCAGCTAAATCTCCAGTTAGCCAAATATTTGCTATAACCAAATAAGAATCTTGACAACTTTGCACATTTCCCTTTCTATTACTTCCTCTATGCATGTGCTTCTAGGCATCTTCTAGCTTGGAACCTAAGAAGTTAATCATTGGTAATTAAGGCAGCATTTGCTGCCTACCAAGTGCTAATATGATCTGGAAGGAACCCCTTTACTTCTTACAGCTTTAGTTTTCTCATCATGTTTCTCCTACCTAGCTATACATTAGAATCACCTGGTGAGATTTTTAAATCACGCTGATGCTTGGTTCCCACCCTCAGAGATTCTCATCTAATCGATCTGGTATGGGTCCCAGGCATTAGTATTTTTTAGAAACTGTCCAGGGATTTGAATATGGTGTCAGAGTTGAAAACCAGTGGCTCAGGTGATCTTTAAAGACTTTTCCAGCTCAAATGGGAGTCTACAAGCTGAGAACATGCAAGTATTTGGTGAAGCCACGTTTTTTATTGTTGTTATTGATGTTGTTGTTGAATTATATAATATGCTTGACCAGGGCACAGAATTTCCAACTGGACACCAACACTATGCTTTCTATTGCCTTATATCCAGCCTTTTCCCATATTTGCCTCATCTGCCTGGGCCTTTAAAATATCAGACTTTTTAATTTATGGTCTTATTTGTGGTCTTTGGTTCTAAATATATTCACCACCTACTATAAGGAAAAATTTTTTTTTAATTTTTCTTTTTTAGCCATTGTTATTTTTATTGTCCTCTTCTAGGAATGGAAGTCAAGATCTTACTCATCTGGAAAGATAGGCTGAACTGTGATACTGAATTGAATATAATCTCTCATCCTGCATTGCTCAGTAGTAGCAAGTTGGCTAGAAAATTGCCCTACACAGCTATTGTGTCTACTGCTGTATCAGCAAAGTGAGGAAAAGGAAATCTGATATACAACCTTCCAAAAATGCAGAGAGATTTATTTTATTTTTTTAATCTGGAAATTGTAGAACAGATGAAAAAATCGCTTTGTTCTTTTCTTCCATGTATAATAAGGTATTCATCAGAGGTGGGGAGGATGGGGTCACTAACTGCATCACAAATAGCTTGATCAGGTGGGCTGATTCTTGCAAGGACAATGACTTAGAATTCATAAAGAGAGAAAAGAATGGGATACTAAGATTGCTCCTGAAGCCCCTTTCAGTTCAAGGGAGCTGGGTTAATGCTCCCCACCAATAAATGAATTGCTATTGTCCAATCTTCCCAAATGGCTGACAGTATAATCTATAGCTCAGAAGCTCAGAAGTCTGTAGAGAGGGGGCATTTGTTTTTGCTTGAAGGTGGGGAAAAATAAGAGAGTAAGTCCTATGACTATCGAAGTAGGTGATATCTCACCCCAGCCGTCTTGGTCCATTCAGTAATGTGACATACTTCCCCACTACTTAATTTTGATAAAATTCTGTGACTTTTTATAGAAAAACTCTCACACTTCTTCTTAGCCCAAGGTTCTTCTTATGCTTGGCAAGTAAAGCGTATCAAATCTTTCACACCGGTGCCTAGTAGAGATGAAAAGATACCTTACAATGTGTATGATTCTGAGTTGGTTAGATGTATGATATTTTAAATTCCTTTCTGGCCACCTGACATTACGTATTTGTGGAGAGATTTATAAATGCGCTTCTTGAAGCTTGGGTAGTAGTGGTGCTCACTACTTCGTCGTTTTTCATTTTTGGACAGGTTTTGGCACTTCCACCACTTAGTCATATTCTGTTCCCTAAAACCGTGTGAAAAATGTCTAAGCACTCTTCAATATGCCTGACAGACCTAGTAAAATTTAGGTAGAAGATGGTAATTGTTTTCAAGGTCTCTTTGTTAGAGTAAATATCCTCAGGTTTGAAGATGGTAATTGTTTTCAAGGTCTCTTTGTTAGAGTAAATATCCTCAGGTTTTCCAGCCGTTCACCACACGCCCTGATTTGGTGCTCCCTCATCATCCTAGTCGCTCTAAATGGATGAGCTCCAGTTTCTCAAAAGACCACATGAAGTGTTTTTATGGAATTTAGGACTCTCTTCAATGTGTCACCTAAAAACCAAAAATGGAGTGAGGTTTTCATCTACTTGTTTCTGGACGCTATTGTTTATTGCCCCCTTAAATCTTTCTTGAAGGAGGGCAGGGAATAAATAAATGGCTGTTGTTCTATTTAACACAGCCTTAGATTGCATTAACATTTTTGTTTTTTTGGCAGCCTCATTTTTCCTGTTCAGTGAACTCAATCTCTGTGGCTGGTTAATTCTGTCACTTGAGAGTGTGATGCAAATGAAGCCAGGCTGAGTGCCAAGCTGTCCCATGGTCACAGTCCACAGGCCCCTTCCCTGCCAGTCACCAGCCATAGACCCTTGGTTATAAGAGAGATTGAGAATTGCTTTGTTCATCTCATCCCCCAGATGGCAAACTTGAGGCCATAGAAAAAATCAGCTGGTTTTAACAGTTTGGGGTAATAATTCTGGATCTGCTCAGAATGGCTAGATGAGCTTGGATAAGTTTTCTAACAGGGCTTTTGGATGTTGTCAAGATTAAATTGACACAGAGTACTCTCCTTACCCATATCAGTGTTCAGTATTAAGCGTCATATTCTTTTAGGAAAGTGAGCACATTATTACATTTTTGGTTAGGTAGAACTGCCAAACATTTTGATCTTTGTTTCAGTGTTTGAATTTCAGCTGCTCTTTTTTTTCTTCTCCATTGAATTTTCTTGAGCATGGAAAGTCCCTTTCTCATCTGCCATTTGACTTTTGGATAGGTATTTAAATCCCCACAGAGGATTATTGTAAGCACACAGAGGAGATTTATTGATGATTGCATTCTGTTATTTTTAGTAATAGACATCGGGATGGGTGGAGTTTAAAAAACAAAGACTGTAGTTGTGAAACTAGTGGATAATGATCTAAGATCTTCAGATATTAAGCTGTTCTAGCCATCCAGCATTGTGCTAAGAGGTCCTCAGGTGTGTTCATAACCCATAACAATATTGCTAAGCTGGTATCATTATCTTTGATTCCTCACTTTTCACCTGTCATATTCGGGCAGGGGCACACATTTGGTTAGTGGTTGTTCATCCTCTGGAACCCAGGTCAGTGTTGTAAATATTCGCTGTGCGTGTCTCTACTCACCTTCCTCCCTGTGGCACACTTCCTCCATTGACGATAGCACTCCTTCTCGTCAAGCCCTGATACAGTCAAAAGTACTTCTCCAGTTAGTATTGCAGACAGTTACTACTGGTTGGTAGTTGGCATGGGAATGAAATATCTTCATTTTAGTATAGTACTCTAGAGTTAGACCACCTGGATTCAAATTCAAGCTCTGCTTCTTCCTCGGCATAATATTTATGATGTTATGTGCAATATTTCCTCAGTATAATTTCTCTGTCTCAGTTTCCTCATCCACAAAAGGGAGATAATAATAGTACCTACTCCACAGAGTTGTTGTAAGGATTAAATAAGATCATGTGAAGATGTTGGAACAGTGTCTACACATAATTAGTTCTTAATAAATGGCAGCTCTCAAGTGAACTCAGTTGCCCTTCTCTTTATGCAGTAGCACATTCAGATGTACAATTAAAGCTTCTTTCATAATCAAAGCTTGATATGGATATTAGGAATGACATATTTGATCATTACAAATGTTCAAGGTGTGTTTGTATGTTTGTGTCACAGTTGATTCCTGTGTGCCTTTGGGGAGATGGATCAGGAAGGACAGTGATTTATGTTTTGATAACTTTCTATTTTTTTTTTTTTTTGACTAGCAAAACAAGTTTATTCGGGAGTAGCCAAAGAATTGCAATTCAGGATGTGCATGCTATGATGGACTGCAGGCAAATCTAATAAACAAGGGAGAGGAACATTATATTATAGAGAAAAGGGAGGAAATTGGGAGAGGTTTTTTTTTCTTTATCTTTTTATTTATTTTTTTTTTAATTTTTTGTTTATTGCAGTAACATTGGTTTATAACATTGTAAAAATTTCAGGTGTACATCATTATACTTCTATTTCTGCATAGATTACATCATGTTCACCACCCAAATACTAATTACAACCCATCACCGCACACATGTACCGAATTATCTCTTTCACCCTCCTCCCTCCCCCCTTCCCCTCTGGTAACTACCAATCCAATCTCTGTTTCTATGTGTTTGTTTATTGTTGTTATTATCTACTTGTTAGTGTATAGAAATGCAACTGATTTTTGTATGTTGATTTTGTATTCTGCAACTATACCGTGTTCGTTTGTTACTTATAAAAGTTTTCTGGTGGATTCTTTTGGGTTTTCTATATATAAAATCATGTCATCTGCAAATAGTGACAGTTTCACTTCTTCCTTTCCAATTTGGGTCTCTTTTATTTCTTTTTCTTGCCTGATTGCTCTGACTAGGACTTCCAGTACTATGTTAAATAGGACTGATGACAGTGGGCATCCTTGTCTGGTTCCTGTTCTTAGAGGGATAGCTTTCAGTTTTTCACCATTGAGGATGATATTAGCTGTGGGTTTCTCATATATGGTCTTTATTATGTTGAGGTACTTTCCTTCTATACCCATTTTATTAGAGTTTTTATCATAAATGGATGCTGTATCTTGTCAAATGCTTTCTCTGCATCTATTGAGATGATCATGTGATTTTTATTCATTTTATTAATGTGTTGTATTACGTTGATTGATTTGCGAGTGTTGAACCATCCCTGCATACCAGGAATAAATCCCACTTGATCATGGTGTATAATCTTTTTAACGTAGCGTTGTATGCGATTTGCTAGTATTTTGTTGAGGATTTTTGCATCGATGTTCATCAGTGATATTGGCCTGTAATTTTCTTTTTTTTTGTGTTGTCCTTGTCTGGTTTTCGTATCAGGGTAATGTCAGCTTCATAGAATGAGTTAGGGAGCTTCCCCCCTCCTCAATTTTTTGGAAGAGTATGAGAAGGATAGGTATTAAGTCTTCTTTCAATGTTTGGTAGAATTCACCAGGGAAGCTGTCTGGTCCTGGACTTTTATTTTTGGGGAGGTTTGTGATTACTCTTTCGATCTCCTTACTGGTGATTGGTCTATTCAAATTCTCTACTTCTTCTTGATCCAGTTTTGGAAGGTTGTATGATTCTAAGAATTTATCCACTTCTTCCAGATTGTCAAATTGTTTGGCATATAGCTTTTCATAGTATTCTCTTATAATCTCTTGTATTTCTGAGGTATCTGTTGTAATTTCTCCTCTTTCATTTCTGATTTTACTTATTTGTGCCTTCTCTGTTTTTTTCTTGGTGAGTCTAGCTAACGGTTTGTCAATTTTGTTTATCTTTTCAAGGAACCAGCTCTTGGTTTTATTAATTTTTTCTATTGTTTTTTTAGTCTCTATATCATTTATTTCTGCTCTGATTTTTATTATTTCCCTTCTTCTACTGATTTTGGGCTTTGTTTGTTCTTCTTTTTCCAGTTCCTTTAGGTGCACTGTTAGATTGTTTATTTGAGATTTTTCTTGTCTGTTGAGATAGGCCTGCTATTGCTATAAACGTCCCTCTTAGAACAGCTTTTGCTGTATCCCATAAATTCTGGCATGTCATATTTTCGTTTTCATTTGTTTCCAGGTATTTTTTTATTTCTTCTTTGATTTCTTCATTAACCCAGTCATTGTTCAGTAACATTTTGTTTAATCTCCACGTATTTGTGGCTTTTCTGATTTTCTTCCTATAGTTGATTTCTAGTTTCATACCATTGTGGTCAGAAAAGATGCTTGGTATTATTTCAATCTTCTTAAATTTATGGAGACTTGTTTTGTGGCCTAATATGTGATCAATCCTGGAGAATGTTCCATGTGCATTTGAAAAGAACGTGTATTCTTCGGTTTTTGGATGGAATGCTCTGTATGGTCCATCTGTTCTAGTGTATCATTTAAGGCCTTTTTCCTTATTGATCTTCTGTTTGGATGATCTATCCACTGGTGTAAGTCGAGTCTTAAAGTACCCTACTATTATTGTGTTCCTGTCTATTTCTCTTTTTATGTCTGTTAATAATTGCTTTATATATTTAGGTGCATCTACATTGGGTGCATAGATATTAAAAAGTGTTATATCCTCTTGTTGGATTGTTCCCTTGATCACTATGTAGTGCCGTTCTTTGTCTCTTTTTACAGTTTTTGTTTTAAAGTGTATTTTGTCTGATATGAGTATTGCTACCCCAGCTTTCTTTTCATTGCCATTTGCGTGGAGTATCTTTTTCCATCCCTTCACTTTCAGTTTGTGTGTGTCTTTAGGTCTGAAGTGTGTCTCTTGTATGCAGCATATATATGGGTCTTGTTGTTTTATCCAATCAGCCACCCTATGCCTTTTAATTGGAGCATTTAGTCCATTGATGTTTATAGTAGCTATTGATAAGTATGTACTTATTGCCATTTTTTAACTTTTTATTTTTTCTCAGTGTTTTAGTAGTCCTTCTCTGATCCTTTCTCCTTCTATACAGAATTGATGGTCTCTTTAATTTGACCTCTGTCTGAAAGCTCTACTCTTAATTCCCCTCCTCCTTCATTTTATGTTTTTGATATAATATCTGACCTCTTTTTTGTGCATTTGTATCCATTACCCTCTTATCATGGAAATAGATAATTTTCCCTATTTGTGGTCTTCTCTTTTCCCCTTAAATCAGTCTCTTTAACATTTCTTGTAGCACTGGTTTCTTGGTGACAAACTCCTTTAATTTTTGCTTGTCTGGGAAATTTTTGATCTCTCCTTCCATTTTGAATGATAACCTTCCTGAGTAGAGTATTCTTGGCTGTAAGCTTTTTCCTTTTAGCACTTTAAATATATCGTGCCACTCTCTTCTAGCCTGTAAGGTTTCTGCTGAGAAGTCAGCTGATAGCCTTATGGGGTTTCCTTTGTATGTAACTTGTCTTTCTCTTGCGGCTTTTAGGATTCTCTCTTTATCTTTAATTCTAGACATTTTGATTATGATGTGTCTTGGTGTGGGCCTCTTTGAGTTTATCTTTTTTGGGGCTCTCTGTGCTTCCTGTACCTGGATGTCTGTTTCCTTCCTTAGGTTAGGGAAGTTTTCATCTATTATTTCTTGAAATAGATTCTCTGCCCCTTTGTCTCGCTCTTCTCCTTCCGGGACACCTATAACACAGTTGTCAGTGTGCTTGATGTTGTCCCAGAGGTAACTTAGACTGTCCTCACTCTTTTTAATTCTTTTCTCTTTTACCTGTTCAGCTTGGGTAATTTCTTCTAGTCTTTCTTCCAGCTCACAGATCTGTTCTTCTGTATCCTCTACTCTGCTTTTGAGTCCCTCTAGTGAATTTTTCATTTCCAGTATTGTATTCTTCATTTCTGATTGGTTCTTTTTTATATCTTCCATTTCTTTGTTGACATCCTCACTGAGTTCATCTATTCTTCTCCCCAGATCAGTGAGCATCCTTAATACTCTTAGTTTGAACTCTCTGTCAGGTAGGTTGCTCATTTCTGTTTCACTTAGTTCCTTTTCTGGGGTTTTGTCCTGTTCCCTTACTTGGAATGTATTCCTTTGCCTCCTCATTTTGCCTCTTTCCCTGTGCTTGTGTCTACGTATTAGGTAGGTCAGCTACGTCTCCTGCTCTTGGATAGGTGACCTTATATAAGTGATGCCTTAAGGAGGCCTGCCATGTGCTTCCCTCAGTTCTCAATGTTCCAGGGGTGACCCCTATGTTGGCTATGTGTGTCCTTCTGTTGTGGCCTGTTTGCTCTCCCTGTAGGCACCCAGGGATGCCAAGTTATGCTCCTGGTCAGCTGTTGTAATGCTCAGCTGCTTGTAGTTGTTGTGGGCCCTTCAGTCTCTTTATCAGGTGTGGGGAGCCCCAGCTCAGTTGGCTGCAAGTTCTAATACCACATTTGTGTTGCAGTATTTCTTTTAAGTGAGTAGGCCCCCAGCGTGGCAGGTTGTTAGGCTCCGGGGCCTTACAATTGCTGTAAGCCTCCAGCCTTTAGGTCTCTTGTCAGCTCTCTGAGGATTGCAGCTAGGTGGGGCTGGCCTCAGGCACGGGAGCACCCAATTGTTTCAGGCTTTGGAAGGTGGGGCAAACCCTTTACCGTCTTTGAGAAGCACAAGTCTTCTGCAGCTGACAAGCCCTGCTGCCCACAGGTCCACACACACAGTCAACAAAGTCCTGCCCCATGTGCGTGCCCCGACCCCCTGAAGTGGACCCAGTCTCTCCAAGGCGGGAGCCCCACACTCTCCACCCACTCCTTGTGCACGCCCTGCCCCACTGAAGTGGGCTTAGTTGCCAGGCTGCAGAGAATCCAGTCACCAATCTATGCAGGCCACAAGTTGCCTGAGGGCTTGTTGTTGGGTGGGGCCAGTCTCTAGGGTGGGCTGCCTGCCTTGGCTGAGCTGGATTAAATCCCTGCTCTAGTGGGTGGGCAGACCTGGGCTAGCAGGCCCCAGGGAGAACTCCAATGGCATCTGTGTCAGCACGCCCACACCAGGCCACAACAATGGCTGCCGCCAATGTCCCAGTCCCTGAAGAGTTCTCACCTCTCACCGAGATGCATTCAGGGCCTATCAGGTGAGTCTCTTTTCACCAAGCACTGTGCACCTTTCTTTCTGGTGATTCTCGGTTGCTTTCTGAAATGGGTGAGTTTGCGCGTGGGCCCTTTAAGAGCCGGTTTTAATTTCTTTGTGAACCAGCTTTTCTGGGGGTACTCCCCAATGTTTTAGTAGCAGGCAAAGTCAGACATTATGCCACTCGTCTCGATTTTGCTGGGTCCACAAAATGCCCACAGTGGGAGCGCTCCCCTGCTCAGGGACCTGCTCGTCCAGGGAGGCCTGCGTACCTGTGGGCTGCTCCTGGGAGGCTGTGAAGCTGGCGGCTCGTGAAGGTGGCGTTTTTTTCTCTCCAGAAGGGAATTTCTGCCTCTTCCACCTCAATTGGGATTGTCGTTTGTTGCAGGAGTTCCTCTTATCCAGTTTTCAGTTCTCCTTCAGGGGTAATTTTTCCACGAGTAGCTGTAAATTGGCTGACCTTTCTGTTGGCATTTGATTGGGTCTGTTTTTCTGATTGACTCTTAGTCAGACAGCCTGTCCCTGTGTCTGTGTTTAAAGCATGTGTGTGCTCCATTTCTACACTTGTTTCAGAGGGCTTTGCTAAGTTGCTGTTGCTACTCTCGTAGGTGAAAGGAAATATGCGTGCAGAGGAGAAAGTGTGTGTGTGGTGTGATTTGTGGGAGTGTATTTATGTGTGTGTATGGACACATGAGTTGTACATATTGAGGAATACGAGAAGATTGTGTATCTATGGTGTCTGGGGATGGAGGAAATGTATAACTACATGTGTTTGTGTCTGTATGTTTGCACGTGTGCACCCTGAGTGTATAAAGAACAGCCACTCCTCAAGTTGATATTTTCTTTAAACTCAGCCTGTTCAACGTCCTCCTATATTTTCTTTCTCCCTTTGCCTCCCCTTTTCCTAGTCTCTCTCGATCACTTTTCCTTCCTTATTGCCACAGGTTTTACACTCTCAGATGGTACCACCACTCAATAATCTGTATCGTACCCTCTTTCTCTTAGGGCTGAGAGCCTCCTGTATTTACCTGCAGAGGGCTTCCCATGATGGATCTATCTCGTTTCCCAATTGTTCTATGCAAGATAGCTCGTGTTTACCCAGGGCGTGTATCGCTTCAGGCATTCGTTATTAAAACGTGCCTGAAACCTTGAATTTCAACTCTTCTCTGCTGCTTCTTCACAAAGTATTCCCTCTCTGCCAGTTCCAGCTAGGCACGCCAGATATTATAACTATGCCCCCTTTAAAGGTGAGGATTTTGAGGCCTGTAAGTTATAGCGTCAGAATTAGAATCTGGTGCTCTTTTCACAGTCATTTCTATAGAGGGTTGGCGAGGAGGGAGTGTCCAGATCAGACACATTTGGAGGGATCTATCAATAAAGTACTTCCAGAATATTATTTCGTATTCAAGCCTTTTCCTAACTCCCAACACTGTTGAGTCTTTACTCATCACAGGCCTCAGTGGAAATCTGTTAATCCGTTGACTATTATCTCAGGGCTTGAGTGAGATGTGCATCCTTTCCTTCTTTAGGGGCATTCCTTGGAGAATTAAGTTTTGGGTAAAGGAGTCTTCCTCGTTTCATACTTAGTACCCATGTTGACAACCTGCCCTGGCAAAATTAATAGTAATATTAATAATCATGACAGGTCATGAACAAAATCTGTCAGTATCACTAAATATTCATACTTTCTGCACCCCTTAGGTTCTGTTTACAGTTCTAATAATTAAGCATCCCAGAGCTCAGTTAGAGAAATAACAACTGAGTTTATTAATGATAACAATCATGAATATGAAATTATACAAGGTACCATTTGCATAATGCAAAAAAAGGAATTAATTACAAACCCAGAGAGGGAGAGAGTTCTGGCTCGTCAGTGAACTCTAAGCCTGAAACATTTGCCTTGGGAAAGCTTTTTCTTTTTTCTGGCAATGACATTGACCTATCAGATATCCACAGAAGGAGGACTACAACTTGGGAATCTAGAGGACATAGGCTTAAATATAACTGCTTTACAGCTGACTCACTGGGTGACTCAAGTTTAAAGCTAGTTGCTAGCAGATGTAAAACCCTTTACATTCCATGATTTTTTTTGCTGTACATGGTATCATTTAAAAGTTATAACCACGTGAGGGAAGAAAAGTCAGATTTTACTGTTGAGAGGATAAAGTTACAACCAGCTAACGGACACCTTTGAAAATGTCTCAGCTCACAAACAGTTCCCCTGCAATGGGAATGGATCCACTTTCTATTGGGTCATAGAAGTGGGCCTCAGGCATGATATCTAAAATTGATATATTCTCTGTTCATGCTTTTGGGGCCTGGGGACGACAACTGACACTAGCTAGGCTAATCAGCTCTTTGGCTGAGAATTAGACATGGAATGAGAATAGAGGATCAGTCTTTCCTTGTGGTTGGACCTATACCATGAAAACTTGGGTTATCTTGTCTTCTGCCAGTCAGACTAGAGGCAAAAGAAAAAAGATAGGCAGAGAGAGAAGATATAGAAGCAATAATGGAAGAAGAAATGAGCTCCCTTCCTAGGCCTGCAGTGTCTCTTTAGCTCCCTTATCCAGTACTTCTGAGACCCTGTTGTGTTCCTGCCCATGCATTTCCATGTGGATCCTTGAAATAAACTACTTGTATTGTTTTTGCTTAAGGTAGCATTAGTATTTATTATTAATAAACAGAGTTTCAGTTAAGACAAATAGTTTGCCTAAGTCACAAAGCTAATGAGTAGCACAAAGTGAGAGAGAACTCAGGTTTCCTAACTACTTTTCTGCAGTGTTTTCCATAGCTCTGCAGTTGCTTCTTATATTTTCCTTACATAACTTTATATATAGTTCTCATCTGCTATTCAGGACCCATCCAGCCCTGTCATAAGGATGGAGCCCACTTCAGGGTTCTCAGATCTCAGAATTTGGGACGAGAGCATTCTGCTTTGCTTCTAGCGTGTACAGATGTACTCTATCAGGATGCGCCTTGATTCATTAAAATTCTACAAGAAGGAAATGCAGCCAGCTGCCATTCTCCTTGCTCATCATCTTTCCTGGTGTCAGTCGCACCTCATTGCATTTGGCAACGCTCTTAACGTGAGTGACATTAGCCAGAGCGCAAATCAGGTAGCATCTGCTGAGGAGTGGGAAAAAAACATCACAAACACATTTATAAAAGGGAAAACAAAATCAAGGTGACATCCAGGTTGTCTTTTTGATAGTCTCTGTTTCTGGGTTTGTGTTTAGGATAGATGGCTCCATTTTGGTGTTTCAATTTAACTGTTTCAAAGGCTGTCTCTCACCTTTGTCTCAGAGGAAACTCAGAACATTGAACAGATATAGTAGAACCGGGGTTATATCTAAGATAACCATGTGTTCTGGGTTGTCCAGGATGATCTCAGTTTATAGCTATTGTCCTAGCATAATTTTTAATAGGACCTCTTTTTCTCTCAAGCATGCCCTGATTTGGATGAAACATTATTTGATCTCTCTAATAATAGCCCCATTTGATGAACCATCCATCAATGATATTTACTGAGCGCCAATTGTGCGTGGTTGAAGTTAGTGTGAGGTGTATGTGTGTAAGTGTAAATGTAAGTATTTCATGGTCTCTGCCCTTAATAAACTTCCTTCCAGTTTAGGATTACAACGATAGCAAAATAGAACTGTAACTCGAGGAGATGAAATCTTCTTAATGGTGGGACAGGAGAGTGCAAGCCAATCGGTTCTTAGTTTACTGTTCTTGTGGGAGGCATCCTAAGCATTGGTCAAGGACCGAGAGTCCAGACACAAACAAGTTGGGTTCGCGTCCCAACTCTGCCGTTTACTAGCTGCATGACTATGAGAAGATTAACCTCCAGATTCTCAACCATACAAATGGATGACACCAGTATCTTCTTTCTTGTTATGGTGCTGTGAGGAATGTGTTATGTGTGGAAGGTGATTAACATAGTGCCTAGTGGAAACTAAGAACTCAGTAAATGAGAGCTAAGGCAGAATCCATAGCAACAAGTCCTTACTGGGTTGGAAATCTTTTTAATCAGCCCTTGTTTCTTTTATTCAAACTCTGTGACCTTAGGTAGGGCTAATCAAAGAATCCCAATATTATAATATCCCAAATTCCTTCTATTCAGCGATGGATGGTTGGTAGGTAAACAACATTCCTCAGAATCATTCATCACATTTCTTCTCGACATTTTCAAATAGAGTTGTGACAGCAAGGCAAACTGTGTGCTGTGGGCTTAGGAGAACAGATGGTGTCAGAAAAATCTAGCATGTGATGGAAAAACATGGTATGTTCCCATCCAGCATAGGGAGGGGCAGGAACAGTGTGTACTGAATAATTCCTCCTTCCCAGTGGTGGAGGTGGGAAGAGAAAGGAGATAGTCGGGTACCAACAGCAAACTCCTCACGGGAAAGGTCTAGACTGCTGCTTCTCTAGAATTTCTGCCTTGGACCCAAAAAGGTACTGAATTTTGTTAAATGCTGTTTGAACACATGTTTCTTGGAAATGTACTAGGAACTCTTTCCATGTGTCGATTGAAAAGTTTGGGGCATCTTGGGGCCTTGGCCAAAGAACATGGGCCCCTCAAAAAGAAAAAAAAAAAAAACAGATATAAAGTCAAATATTTACTTACTGAAATTACTATTATTTATTATAATCATTTAAATTGTTGGCTGACATTTATTGAGCTCTATAGGCCAGATCTGAGCTAAAAGCTTTACAAGCCTTATCTCATTAAATGTCTACGACCACACTTTGATATAGGTGCTATGACAATTCCCATTTTGCTTATAAGGAAACTGGTTCGAAGAGGCCTAAGGGTCACACAGCCACCAGAAGGAGAGGTCTTTCTTTTACCTATGTCTGAGTTCAAATTTTATATTCTTGACTATTAGGCTGTACGCTACAATGAACTTGCCCTAAAAATAATATAAAACTAGGTAAATGAAACATTTTTGATGATCATTGTGTTCAAGGATGGAATAATAGTGAATGGAAGAGGAATTAAAATACTGAGAGCTAGAAGGGCATTTCTGGTTTGATGGAATCTTCCTCCTGTTCCCACTCTGTATTACACAAGCTCTGGCCTTACGGTTGGATGGCTAGTCTTGTTTCACAGGGAAGGTCTTTTATCTTTCCTCTGGAAAATATTCTAAGATTTTAACAATACTAAAATGCCAGAAAGGTCTTCCTGATTTTGAACCTAAGGTGGTGTTACTTAGTCTAACTGAATGATATGAGGTAGAAATTGGAACACAAGCTCTTTTTGTTATATTGGGTAACACACTGGTTTCTTATTTTCTTTATTTTTATTCTTTAGTTCAATAAATATTTATGGTATGACTTCTACATGCCAGGCTCTGTGCAGGCATATAGGAGACACAAAGGCAAGGAAAATAGACACAATGCCTACCCTCATTAAGTTTATTATCTTGCTTTTTCCTAGGGAAACAAAAAAGATTATGAAATCCTACCATGTTGAATAATGGGTTGTATTAGTTGCATTTTGCCAATCATCTATATTTAAAATTTAATTGCTTGCATATCTTTCTAATTGCATCCACATGCTGTCTCATAAGAGAGCCACGGAGACATCAGTAATGTAGTGTTTAATGGCTGATTGCCTTGAATCAGAAAATTAAGAAGGTCACAGTTTTGCTGAGTAACCCAGAATAAGCTGTTACATTTCTCCAAGATTATTTACTAATTGAGAAAATGACCTTCTGCCCTTCTTTCTCTGCCGGCAAGCCACAAAGATCAAATCACTTTCCACGTGAAGATGCATCTGTCCAGGGTTGAACAAGCACCTGGAACCAGAGGCCTATGAAGAGCTGGTTTTAAATAATCAGCTTTGCCTCATTTTCCCTGTCTACCACTGGGTGAGTCACTTCATCTTCTATTAAGTGGGAATGCCATTCCATGTTCTGATTACCTTGATGATGGCCCAATGTTAGGATCCAATAAGATGGATTTGAATGTGCTTTATGGATTCAAGGGTTTCTAGTTAAATGGAGCTTAAATCTGAGTCACTTTGTTGATAGGCATGAAATTATTTCAAATTGCATGGTTGTTTACCTTGCAATATTAGATGATTTCTTTGTGGATTGTGTGGGACAGGAAGATGGGGATGTGATTTATTCTCTGAATTCAGATTCCACTACAACAAAATGCCTTCTGTGATATGATTTCTGGTGAGTGGCCAAACAGAAATGTGTGCATAGTCATCTATCAATGCAGGAAATAATCCATGCAATAAAATGAGTTAGTCCTCAAACTTCTATTCCTCCTCCCTGCTTAGGAGAGATGTCCATAACTCCTGGCACCGAGTCTTCAAATCTGCCTTCAGATTACAGAGTATGCTGGGCAGGGAGTTGTTCCCTCGCCAACAATGAGCATTAGAACAGCAGTTGGACTGGAAGGAAAAGCCTTTGTCTATTAGGAAGCCTGCAGAGCTTGGTTGCTAGGCAACCCAGGCTGGAGGCAGCAACCAGTGTGCACCACGAGGGAGTCCAGGGATGTGGGCCTGGCAAATAGGAAGAAGCAATTCTTTTCTCAGAGTCAGCTGAGGCAGGAGAAGAAAAAGCACTGCTACTATCCAGGTAAAGAAGTGTGCATATGTTAAGTTGTGTGTTTTAGAATCAAAGTGCTAGGTGCCAACACTCACAGGTAACTATATTGTCATCTGGAAAATGATGTGACCTTGAGTAGGTGACTTCTCCAGCCTCAGGTTGTCTGGCAAAAGCAGAGAGCCAAGAAGCCAGGTACCAAATAACTTCTCATCCCTACCACTGCAGCCACCACACATAGACATACCCCCTTAATTCAAAGAAACATGATTCTGATCTTTTATGTGCTTCATTTGCATGAAAGGATGGAAGAAAAGGATATATTACCAAAAACCCTGGTGTACATGATCTTTGGGGTTCCTTAAGCCTATGGTTCTAAATAAAATGACTACTTCCCATTAGTAAACATAACTCAATATTTACACAGGGCAGAATATGCCAAAATACAGATACGGGAGAAATGGTCTTTCCTATAGCCATGCTCTTATAGCTACTCTATCCCAAAATATATTCCTCACTAGACTGCTAGCAGATCTGAAAGCTGCAAGATTAGATACTTTTTTGGGGGGGTTAAGGCATGAACTACTTCCAAGCCACTTGAGAGGGCTGACATGTCACCTAAACATCCCTTAATTCTCAGCGTAAGCCTGACAGTGAATTTGAACTCAAAGGAATGAGGCACCACTTAGTGAAATTTGCTATGAAGGGGTAGCCAGAATTGAGAATTGTGCTAAGGTTGGCACATGCAGGCCCATGAGGGTTGAGGCATCACAGAGAGAAGACAATAGATCATAAGATGATAGGCAGATAGAGATTTGTAGCAGGACTTCTTCACTTATTTTAGTTGTTAACCTTGGACATGTTACCTAAATTCTTTATACTCACCGGTACAATAGGAACAAGAATAGTGTTTACCTCTAAGAGACGCTGTGAACTTTAAATGAAATAACGCATGGAAATCACTTAGCAGAGGGCCTGCATATTGTAAACAATGAATAGAGACTGATGAGCTTGTCCGTGTAGGTACTTGGGTCAGTGTCACAGAGTAAAACTGGTGACGTGATGGTGTGAAAAAAAAAAAAAACTCACATCTCAAGGAAAGAATGTTGGCATGGAAAAGTGCTGTAGGAGTTGGGAGACCAGTCTTCTGTGAGGGTCTAAGTCACCACCAAGCAATTAAGAGTGCGGATGTACGATGGTGACTGCTCAGAGGCTGCACAAAAAGAGCAGGCATTTGCCCAAGACCACCTTCCCAAGCACCATAGAACTCTACTCCAGACAGAGCTCAGGAAAACAGCTCCAAGTCCAGATGCTTCCAGTCTGAAATCTTTCATTTACAGATAAAACCTATCTTTGTGTACTTTCAGAGCCTTAAGTGTTCTTGGATCTGGGACTGTTCCTCTATGAGTGGTCTGCTTTCCAGAGGATCGTGTTAGCAGATTCTTTCCTTTTGTATACGCGTTGCTCTAGACAATGTGTGTCCTTTTCCTTTCTGGGCTACCATTTCCTTCCTCACTAATAATAAGAATGATTGGCCCAGATGATCTCTGAATCCGCTCCAGCTCCACTCTTTCATACATTTTTTCTTAAGAATCTTGCAGCATTCCATTCATTCACCAAACACATTTTGTTGAGTGCCTACTAGGTGCCAGGCACTATCAGAGGCACTGAAGATGTATATAGCGGTAAACAATCGGTTCCAATTTCTGTTCTCTTGGGGCTTACAAAGGCAGGAGATGGACAATAATCAGGTGGACAGGAATGTCTGATTATTTCAGATGGTGATAAATGCTATGAAGTACACTGAAAGGAAGATCAACTGTTTCAGTTATCAATTGTAGTATAAAAACCACCCAAAATGTACTGCCTTAAAACAACTACATTTTATTAATTCTCACGATTCTGTGGGTTGACTGGACTCAACTGAGTGGTTCTCTTCTTCCATGTGCTATAGCTAAGGTTACTCAGGCACATGCAACTGCACTCAGCTGGGAGGTCAGTTGGGGCTGGAACATCCAACATGACCTCTCATCCTGCAAGGTCTCTTCACCTTGTCATCATTCTGTATTCCTCCCCAAGCTTATTTAGAGTGGCAGCTGGATATTAAGTGCACAAGCCCCAGTGTGCAAGGGCTTCTCAAGCATATGTGATTGTCATGTTTTTTGATGTCATATTGGCCAAAACAAGTCACCTGAGCAAGTCCAGAGTCAGTGTGGGAGGGGACAAGTTCATGAAAACAGGGCCATGGTTCATTTGTTAGTGCCATCAAGTTGGTTCTGACTCCTGGAGACCCTGTGCACAGCAGAGCATAACCCTGCCTGGTCTTTGTGCACCATCCACTCACCTTCTGGTGCTATATCAGACAATGCTCCGCTGCTATTCATAAGGTTTTCATGGCTAATTTTTTTGGAAGTGAGTAGCCAGGTCCTTCTTCCTAGTCTGTCTTAGTCTAGGAGCTCTGCTGAAACCTGTCCACGATGGGTGACCCAGCTGGTATTTAAAATACTGGTCGCACAGCTTTTAGCATCACAGCAACACTCAGCCACTGCAGTATGAGAACCGATATATGAGTGGTCTGGTTCCCTGACCAGGAAATGAACCCAGGCCGCAACTGTGAGAGTGCCAAATAATTAGGAGTCACCAAAGATTGAGGAAGATGACTACTTTATACTGGAAAATGGGTGAAGCCTCTCAGAAGCAGTGCTGTTTGAACTGAGACCTGAAGGCTATAAGAAGATCAGAGCGAAGAAGGCAAATACAAAGGTGCTGAGGTAGGAAAAGCCTTGAGTTTTAGAGGATCTGAGATTAGGCTTGCATGTGAGCAAGAGGAAGAAGTGGTTAGAAGATCAAGTCAGTGAGGTGGGACAGAGGCCAGATCATAAGGCCTTGTAGCAATAGTAGGAGTTTGGATTTTATTCTGCGTGCGGTGAGAAGCCATTAATACAGTTAAGAAAGAGAGTGAACTGGTCTAACTTACATTATGGAAACAAAAGTCAGATTTCTTTATGAAGAAAAGATGTCAAGACAATTGGCCCAGTCTTTTCAATAAATCAGAAACATAAGAAAGAGACTATGCTAACTTAAGAGTATGATTAAAGTATGATCCTAGAATAGGGGAAAAATAGCTAAAAGACATTTCAGGATCATTGGAGAAATTTTAAAAATTACTGAAGTGCAGAGGTGATATTATGAACTAGGAAAAATTTACAAACAGTAAGGATGCTATGTTCTCACTGTGGTTAAAAAACTACACATACATGTATCCTTACATGCATAGAAAAAGATCATCAAAGACGTACCCTAAGGTGTTAATGTTGGTGGTGATCCTTGAGAGTAAGATTATGATGTTTTTATTTGCTTAAAAATAGTGGATGGCCAGGAGGCAGGACTGAAAACTGGGAGTCCAGGTAGGAAGCTCTTACAGATGAGTGATAACTGTCACTTCTCAAAGCTAATTACAGTGGAGTTGGTGAGAAGTTGATATACTGGAGATATAATTTTGGGGGTAGAGAGGTTAGGACTTACTGAAGAATTGGCTGTTCTAGAAGAGTAAAAAGTAATCAAGAATGACTTCTACATTGTAGACTTGAGAAATGGATGGAAGTGATGACATTTTCTGAGATGAGGAAGAAGCAAGCAAGTCCGGTTTGGGTGCTTTTCTCAGAAGGAGGTTGAGAGGTGACTAGACACCCTGTGGGTGGGTCACCTATAAAGACATGTGCCATTCTAAGTCCCTAATCTTTTTGGATGAGTTCTTTTCAGTCCCCAGAGTTCTATTCAGGTCAAACCTTGTTAAGCAGAGGCTGAATGAATGAGGACATTTCTTGAAAAGTCATCTGGGATGCTAGGTAGAATATAAATAATATAGCACAGAATGCTCTGTAGAACGATGGTTATCTTCTTAAGCCTTTCCACTTTATAAAGTCAGTGCCAACACTTGAGATGGTCCAGAGAAATGAAACCTAACTACTTACCACAAATAAAAATGAGACCATTAAAGAACAGAAACAGGAGTAAAAGTTACTATGTCCAGAAAGTGAAATCAGACATTCTGGAGCGGGATTATCAACATAAATAATCAATGATCAAAGAAGGTTTTTTAGCCAGCAATCTTTTACCTGAAATCCCCAGTTAATCCAAACTCATATCATCTATGCGATCATGATTTTATTGTGATAATTTTACAACTTCGTAGGATTGCCTGGAAGACTTCTTTCTCTATGCTGAAGTTAAACAAAGCAATGTGGCTTTTTTTTTTGTTAATTGTAGCAAGAAAAAGTTTGATTAGATGTGAAGAAGAGTTTCCTAAATAGTGAAGATTAGTAAGGAATAGTAGGAAGAGTTTCCTAAATAGTAAGTAAGACTAGAATAGGTGACTCTTTGAAAGGACTTCCACCCGTTGAGTCCATTTCCTAATTTAAGCCTTTATGGCCAAGTCTTTGAAACAAAAATAACCAGACTCTTTAAACAGTTTTATTTATTTAATTTTATTATTATTTTTTTTTGTGTGAGGAAGATCAGCCCTGAGCTAACATCCATGCTAATCTTCCTCTTTTTGCTGAGTAAGACTGGCTCTGAGCTAACATCTATTGCCAATCCTCCTCGTTTTTTTTTTCCCCAAAGCCCCAGTAGATAGTTGTATGCCATAGTTGCACTTGCTTCTAGTTGCTGTATGTGGGATGCGGCCTCAGCATGGCTGGAGAAGTGGTGCGTTGGTGCACGCCTGGGATCCGAAGCTGGGCCGCCAGTAGCGGAGTGCGCGCACTCAACCGCTAAGCCACGGGGCCGGGCCCAACCAGTCTCTTTAAAGGCAACTCCATCCAGTGTATTTTTTTAAACCTGGCCCATAACCAGTCTACCCAGATGCATCACAGCTGAATCAATCAAGATGGTTCTCTGAAGAAGCCAAACTGAGCACTTCAGACATGCCAAAAATTTGGGTACTGGAGATCTCAGACCCTTTACTAAATAGGACTCTGAGATGAGAAGTACAGAAGCTCAGAGACCACAAGGATTTAAAGAGTAGGGGTAAAATATCAAGTGGTGAGCAGGTGTGGATTTTAAACGGAAAAAAATTCCCCAGCCTTCAATTGAGTTCAGGAATTCAACCTAATTCCTTCATTAATGTTTATCTAATTTTTATTTTGTGTCTTTTTGAATTTTACACTACCTAAACAATAAAATCTCTCAGGATACATGCTTTTGGTGTTCTCATTTAATAAGCAATTGCCCAATGGAAAGAAGAGAGCATATAAAATGCTTGGTTGTCTTAAAAGCTTGTAAGAAATATTTGGGTGTACAGTCGAAAGGTTTGCTTTCGTTAGCAGAGTTAGACTATTAAAGCTAAATTATAACTGTTCTAAACATTTGCTTCTAAGAAGTACCAGAAAAAATAATAATTTTCCTAACTATCTCTCTTAGGAAATACCTAACAAAGTCAGACCACATTTCACTGCATATTTATGAAATACAAGCTTGGAGACAGCTGTGTAAACAGAATTCATGGTATTGCCTGTCCTTCCTATCTTTCAGATCAGCACATAAAGCCTATTGATAATAAGATCTTAGTGGCTTTGAAAAATTTCCTGATAAGTGAGTTAAAACTCACTAAGAAATGGGGCAAATAAAATAGATGGACACCAGGCTGAAGAAGTGAGCACAACTCAGATTAACCACTAGAGCTCAAGATGTTTCTAGCTGGTTTCTATGGTGAGAGGAGGACCAAGAGATACGCCAGAGTGTATTCGAGGTTGTAAATAATCCAGAGGTGCCTTCAGATGCAGAGTGAAGAAGCCCAGGGAGGGGCCACAGCCCCTCTGCTTAATCTCTCCTTGTTTGTAGAAGTTCTGTTCCTATAAGAAGGAAGAGGAGCGCCAGAGACAAAATAACTCAGGTCACAAAATCTCTCCGGACAGAATCACACAGAAGTTCATGTTCTGACTTTATCAATTATTAACTTTTTGACTTTGGGCCGCCTACTTCATTTCTCTGTTTCCATTTTCTCATCTGCAAAAGGGTTGGTCATGAGTATTAAATGAGATACTGCTATATAAAATATTTGTACAGTGTTTGATATCTAAGAAATCTCAATATTAGCTATTTTTAATATAATCAATGAAAAGCAAGAGAGTGGATGAACCAAAAATAAAGGAAAAAAATCTAAGAAAACAAATATTACTGATTTCTCAATGGTAGAACAACCATATTTCTGAAAATGTTGCATTTCCTTCAGGTGAGGAGAGAATTAAATTGTACTGACAGCTGCTTACTGCCAGCAAGGGTGTGACTATCTGAACATTTATAGCCCACAGTTTTTTTGAGTAGCTCTTGTTATTTATTTTTTCACTAGGAAAAATTTGATGACAAACAGTTTTCTTCAAGTTTCATGGGGCCTACAGAGATAAGATGTCTAAATCCTACTGTGGATTCATCCTTAACTCCCTGGATTTCTGGCTTTGTTTAATGACTTTTGGTTGAAGATCACCAACTTCAGGCTGGTAGTGCAAAGAGGGCCCAACTATAAATAACTTCTGCCCTGGGGCAGAGTTCAAACCTGTCCACTAGAGCTGTTCTTATTTAACTCATAGTTGTTCTCTCCATTTTGCATTTTTTTCTGCATGTCTGGAATCTATCTTCATCTTACATGGATTTGAACACGTATAACATGTTTACTATATTTCTTTATCTTGACTCTATTCCTCGTAATAGTCCTTCTCTGGTATGCCAATCAAATTTTAACAAGCCACATGTACTGAAAACAATGGGAAGACTATTACAAGGCAATGTTTGTAACATGTTATAGCTCTATTAGCACATATGCTTATGTAAATACCCCAGTTTACCGATGGGGGATCTGAGGTCCAGTAAAGACCTGGTCACAGGGCAGAGAGGGAGGGAATTATTATTCAAGTGCTTGTGTTCTGATTATAAGTTCAGTGTTATTTCTGTTCCATTTGTCCTGAATGTTTTGACCTGAGGAGTTGGGATTCAAAGAATGACATGAGTGTGATGGGAGTAATCAGGTAAAACTTCTGGGCAGATGAGACTCAAAGACCATAATAGACAAGGGAGGGCCCAAGAGGGCATTTTAAACTAGGCCAAGCCATACACATCTTAGTTGGAGGATGAAAACTCACACCTTGCATTTTGGGGAGGAAAATCCTAAGTACCTCATTTGAAATTCTTTTTATTCTTATAATGGTAACGTTATTTTCTAGCATGGAATATTTTCCTGCCCAGTAGGTGGTCTGGCTGTGGTACCTAATTTAATCTTTCACTGAATATATTCCTTTAAATACAGTATCTCGGTTGACAGTTATTAAATGCCTGATTGACACCAGACATCAAAGAATTGAGGAACAAACATTAGGTGCCACAAATTCATTTAGCAATCAAAGATAACTACTGGAGAAATAATGACCAAAGTAGATTTATTTTCAGGATGAGTGGCCAGTTGCTATGTGAATTGCAGTTCCTGAATTTGTCCTCTTCATTAGCCTGCCAGAACACTCCAGAGAGACTTGTTTGAGGCCTGTCAGAGATTGGCTTTTAAATTCTTACTGCTGCTTAACGATCAGTACTTTTGGATGCTGAAATGCATTTTCCTCTCTCATATCTTTCCTTCTCCACTGGGCATTTGGTTTTTCTTGTCATCCTAGCTGGTACAGCATCTGTTACTTGATAAATTCCGGGGTTCTGAGAATACCTGTAAAAAAGGGATTTGCCAATGGTAGGATCCTGTCCTGACCTTCCCTCCCAATCTCAACAGCATAATTTGAAGAGCTACGTGTGGCAGCTGCTCTGGAACAACAGGCAAGGTCTCATAAAACCATGATCTTTGCTCCGCTGCTCTTTGTCCTTTGAGTTTAAAGTGTGGCTGGGAGATCTACTTTCCCAAATCTTCACCTCCTCACCCCGTAGTGCAGGTCTTCTACTACGTTAGTATTTTACAGAAGGTTGAGTCAACTGGTGGCATAAGTGAAGTTCATGGTGTACCATCTTGATCATAAGGATGATTAGTATTTAGTAGAGGAATGAACACAAATGCCTACAAAGGAGAGACAGGAAGCAAAAATGTCAAGAGTCTGGGACACGGTGAACAGAGGAGGACATGCTCTGCCTATAATCATTCTCTATGATCATCATCATTTTTTTTTTTTTGAAGGATCACTCTTTCAGGCCAAACTTAAAATACCTGTGGGCCATATCGGCCCTGGGCCTCTGGTTTGTAACTTCTTAGTTAGTGCTTTCCATTTTGCAAAGCAGTCTCATATTTATGTGCATTTCATCCCCAGGACAACTCACAGACAGACAATAATGGTTAGTTCTTTTATGCAAATGAGAGAACTCAGCTCAGTGACTTAAAGGAGGCTAGAGAAGAGTTAGGTCTCAAAACTAGGTCTTTTATCTAGAACTCAGTGTTCTTTTCATTGGACTATGCCTATGTTTCTTCCTCATCTCCTTCTTCCTCTCTAATTCACTTTTCTGTCGAAGTAGCCAGGGCCCCGCCCTTCCCACCATCATGCAGGGATACTTCACTGGTTCCAAGTCTGAGCAGAGCTTGTCTGTAGTCCCAACAGTTTCCTCTTCCCATTCAAGATCATTTATTCCTGCTCTGACATTTTAGAATGGCTATTAATGTGTTTGCCTATCAATGAGTGATTCTAGATGAATAATCATATATGCTAGGAATTTCAGTCATCGCCATGCAGGAGATCCTATGTCAACTATTTTTTTTTTGAGAGGAATAATAGGAATTAGTGTTTTTTTGAGTGAACAATACATATTTGTTATCTGACAATAACCTAAAAAGTAAAGTAAGTCTAATTTCCCTAAGCCTTCCTCATTTAGAAACTGAAAATAATAAATGTAGAGAACAAGCTTTGCAGATTGGTAGACTTTGGATCAAATTACAAGACTGCTACTTTCAAGCTATGTGACTTTGGGTCAGTCCTCTCTGCTTACTCCTCAATTTCCTCATCCATAAAATTGATAGCAATGGCAGCTAACTTATTGTTCTGCAGATGATGAGATAATGCATGTAAGACACTGATGCACGTAAGTTTTCAGTAGATATTAATGATATAGGCCAGGCGGAATGTGACAGGGCGATGCTTCAAGGCCAGGTCTGTCAGACTGCAAAATCTGCCATCTTTCTTTCCTTCTGTTGCTTTTCCTCAAGCCGAGCTCCAAGGCAATTAGGGACAGAAGTGCTTGCCTGTCCACCACAGTTCACGCCTCATCCCCATGTGACTTATTGTTTCCTCTCTGACCCGATAATATGAACATGACCCCAAGTGGTATGAATATATAATTGTTTATAAGAGCAAGGCAGGTTACATTTATTGCAGGATATTTCTGTCTGAACCCTGGATTTCAAAAGCCAGAAAATTAAACATATACAGTTAATTTTCTCATTGGCATGATTATCTTTTTTAAGCTAAAGCATACTTTCTTTTCACTTAACCTTTTACTTGTTCAGACTTGTTCTGAAAAGCAAAATGTTTCCTCCGGTTTGGGTGAGAAAGCACTCTGTAAATACAGATCTTCCAAAATTCCAAAGGAAAGAACAAGTGTGATTGAACTGTAAAGTTATGAGGAAAGTTAGAGAAAATGTAAGCCAGCGCTGTGAGGGGAACAGCTGAGAAGGGGAAGGTGTGGGAGGAGTATTGATCGAAGTGGAGTCGAGTTTTCAACAGAATAATAACAAGGAAAGAAATGAGATGGTGTAATGAAAGTAAGAAATTGCCCAGATAATGGTATGTTGGTATGTGATCTCCTCTGGTAGTAAAAGAATATGTTAAATCAATAAGTTAATAAATAAGTACAAGGATGTGACCCAACAGGGGTGATGGTTTACTGGATGGCAACGGACAAGGTTGGACAATGTCGTCATTTCCACTGTGAATGAGGTCAATGCAATCATTGTGGAATGCCTACTGGCTGAAATGGAGCGAGCTGACCCACCCAGGGAAGCTCCTGGAGGGTGCTTCTGCTTACAGCACCTCCTTCCAACACCCAACCTTCATCCAGAAAATTCCTCTTAGATTAGACATATGGGTAGATGTGTGCTTCAAAATCCTCCCCAAAGGGAATTTTTATCACACCGATGCTTTCCTTCAAGCTAAACTCTAAGGCAGAGGCCATCTGGCCATTTCTTCTGAGATGGTTATTTTTCAAGGCATCAGACAGTATTTTTTTGTTTTTTTTTTTCTGGTTCCTGAGTTTCTGCCAAGTTAACTCAAATAGAGTGACATGCCTCCTGCTGTGGTGTGGTAGTTGTCACCTGGCAGGCCAGGTGGGTTCCCAACTTGGTTGACCCCTTACTCTTACCCCTAGTTAGGAAGTTCAAGTCACTCCGATCTGAGATGGGCACATAACTGTGTCACTTTACTTACTGTGAGAAATTTGGCAAGATATTTAACTTACCTAAGCCTCATTTTCATGAACTGTATAATGGGGAGCACAACTGTTTAAGTCTCAAAGGTTAGAAAAGTTTTCATTTGTGAAAGACTTAGCATTGGTTAACATACCTTGAGTGCTGGACCTGTAGTCAACTTACTTCAAACCTAGTCATAAAAAATCTTGTAGAAGTTGATTGTGATCCTTCTTATATATAATACCTATATGTATATACATGTGCGTGTGTGTATTATATACAGTATAATTTTATTTTAGAAGGAAAAGCTTACTAAATTTATTTTGAGAAATAACTTAGAACTTGTTGCAATGTCCTTGGCATTCTGAGAGGAATAGTGAACAAGAAAAACAATGAAGTTGTTGACCTTAAAATGAAGGCAACATATATACTCCCTGGGCTATTCAATTAATGATTAATTTATCACCTTTCAATGAGAATACAAGAAGGCTAGACAATTCTTAAAGGCTATATCAACACAAATTTATCTCAAAATCAAAAGAAACTGTATCAAAGATCCTGAATATTCTCAGTTACAAGAGCTTTAAGAGTAATCTAGTCTAATCCAACCACAGTGCTCAAATTTTCCTTACAGTAATCCTCATTCTGTTTCTGCTTACATACCTCAGACTGTAGGAAATTGTTACCTTTCAAGGCTCTTTATTCTCACCTTGACTTGGACAGCTTGAACTCTTCTATTTAAATTCAATATAAGAAAGACATTTCTGACTCCTTGCAACTTCCAGAAATTCAATTCTTTCTGTCACAAGGTACATGATGAATCTTTCCTCAAGGCAGTCCCCTCATTTGATTCAAAGAGGATATCATAGACCTTAGAATCTTTTCTTCCCACTTAAATAACCTGAGGTTGTTCAACTATTCTTTGTGGGACCTGGTTTTAAGATTTCTTTTCCTCTTGGCAATTTTCCTCTTAAAACACTGACTTGGTGGTATAGTGTCCTCCTTAAAGGATGGCATCCAGAAAAACTGCAGTCTTTTAATCTGAATTCTACATCTCAGAGGTCTCAAAATCTCAGTTGCATGTCAAATTGTTTCAACCTTCATTCCACATGAGCTTCTGCCAGGTCACATCCTGTTTCCTAGGTATACACTTGTCTAATTCTTATATTTAAGATTTAAATGTTTCTGTCTGTTAGTTTATCTGGAGATAATTTTCATCTTTTTTTTTTCCCCAGTCAGAAAAATGCTTGTTCATCTCAATAGAGAATAGTTTTGCACTGTGAAAAGAGTTTGGATTTTGTTATATTGGACAAGGTACTTAAACTCCCTTAGCCATTATATAAAGTGGGCATAAAGCTAAGACCTACCAAACTAACAAAATGATTGTTGAGGGGATTTAAAGAGTTATATAAGTTCCTAGTGCAACACCAGGCCCATAGTAAGTACTCAAGAAATGGTCCAAATTATATATTAATAACGGTAAATGGTGACTCCCAGAGAAGCCAAACCCATAATCCTTCAACTAAATCATTTTTATTTTTTCATAATCTGCATATCCCAGAAGTGCTTTGTGTCTAGCTATTTGGCTTTATTTCCTTTGATTTAATGCCTAGAAGGAAATTGGTTACCAAAGCCTGCAAAATAACCTTAGTCTAATACTTCAAGCCTTCATCATCTTGCAGAGGTTAAAATAACTATAGCAGTCATCTTGACATTCATTCTTTGACCTCAATTTTCAAGGAACATGAACTTCCAGGAGAAAAAGAATGGAAACGTGCTGTAGGAGCCATGAGAAATTTATCTTCAGCCTTTTTAGCCAACATAATTCTTCTCATTTTCTGTTTCTTAAAACTTTAAGGGGAGATTTTTTAAAAGTTATCAGAAGGAAATAGAACCATCTCTTTAATTGTAGAAGATTCTAGTTCATCTACATATACACGATGCTAAGTAAAGAGATTGCCTTCTGGAAATGAGTATTCTTGATGTAAATTGAGATTTAAGAGCCTGTGTTTTAACTTTGCTATGAAATTAGGCAGTCTAATTGTCTACATGTAGTCAAAATTCTACAAATATTGTTCTACTTCAGACTACATGATGGACTATTTCATGGTTCTTTTTGAAAGTGGGATTTCATATATATTATAATTAAAAATTACATTTTTATATCTTTACAACATTTCACTTTAATAAGTAATACCATGTTTTTTTAATATGGTATTTACCTTACTCTTTGAAAATAGAAATTTATTTTCCCGTTTTATATCTGAGCAAACTGAGGCTACTCCACTTTCATAAACCAGAGTTTTCAGATGTAGGTTATCATTCTCTTCTTCTAAAGGAGAGAAACAATAAGGACTATTAAATGAATGATAGTCATTAAAACAATAGGACATTATTATAATGCAAGGATGATAGAAATGTTCTAATGCTAATAGGACATTTGCTGTGGATAGTAAGAATTGGTTTCTTTGAATTATTCTTTCAATCTTTTACCTTCCATAATAGATACAATACAGCCATTAATATAAATGGGTTAAAAAAAGAAAAGTTACCTATGGTGTGAAACTGAGCAAACAGATATTTGAATTTTCATAGTGCCATGATCAAACCCCTTTGTCCTAGCTGAAATCACAAGTTCTCTCCTCCTCTTCACTAGACTAGGATTTCTTTAACCTCTTGCTTCATGAAGGGTCTTTACACAAGCTTAAAAACCATGGACAACTGACATATGGGAATTTCTAGCAGAACGTGATGAGTTGCATATAAGAAATCTGCCTGTTCTAGAGGCCATCAATGTGGGGTACACAAGAAAAGATTGCAAGCATTCTGAAAGAAAAAAAGGAATGCCAGGGGCCGGCCCTGTGGCGTAGTGGTTAAGTGCGCATGCTCCGCTATTGGCAGCCCAAGTTCAGATCCCCGGTGTGCACCAACGCGCCGCTTGTCAAGCCATCATGTGGCAGCGTCTCATATAAAGTGGAGGAAGATAGGCACAGATGTTAGCCCAGGGCCAGCCTTCTTCAGCTAAAAGAGGAGGACTGGCATGGATGTTAGCTCAGGGCTGATCTTCCTCACAAAAAAAAAAAAGACAGAAAAAATGGAATGCCAGAAGATGGCATGCCAACACTTTAACAGCTGCAATTATTTAAACCAGGTTACATTTGGGAGAGGGTTCTGGACAGGGGATATAAATTTGGTGGTCATCAAGATATCAGTGGTATGTATTTACATACTAAAAAGAGATGAGGTGAGGGAAATGAGTATAGATAGAAGAAAAGAGGACCAAGGATTGGGGCACTCCAACATTAGAGGTTGGAGAGAAGAGGAGGAAATAGCAGAAGAGATTAAGATGGAAGGAGTAGAAGCAAAACCAGGACAGAGTGGTATTGTGGAAGAGAAGCAAAGAAATGGAGAGGTGGCTGGAGAGGAAGGTAGGGTAAAGTGAGTTGTTTTGCTATTGTTGGTTTGCTTTTTAAGATGGAAAAAATAACATCATATTTATGATCTGTTGGGAAAGACCCAATAGAGAGGGGAAATATTTGATGCTGTGTTACAGAACACATAAAATTGCTAGAGTGGTGTCCTTAACAATGTGAGAGGAGATGGCATTCGATGCCCATGTTTGGGGATGGAGTAGATGGGAATTTAGATCCTGCAAGGGAAGGCTTACATTACCTCACTCTGGAGTCACACGGCAGTGGCCTGAGTTTGCCTGCTGTCTCTGCCACTCAGTACCGACTCCATTAGGTTTTAGAAGGATTAAATGATTTCACATAAAGTATGCAGAACAATTCCTGGCACATAGAAAAAGCTCAATAATTAGTAGTTGCTATTCTTCTTCCATCATTGATAAAGAGTCACAATTTCCAAGACTGAAATGGGATTTATTACCAGATTTAGTCTATTCCAGGCTAGCAGGATCTGCCTCTGCTTCTTCTGAACTCTATCTAGGAGGAGAATGGGGATAGTCCTAGTTAATCCCCTGGGAGAAGCCAGATGTGGAAAGAGCCTGATGTTTGTAGTCTAGTATTCCTACTAGTTCTTCATTAGGCTTATCCTAGAAACGTTTATTAAGGATTCAATATATGTTCAACTGCTTTTTACTTATATTATTGCATTTAATTTTCAACAATCCTTTGAGATAAATAGTATTATTTTCTCCCTTCTGTAGATAAGGGATCTGAAAGTTAGAGAGATTAAGTAACTTTACCAAGGTGACACAGGTGATAAGTAGTGGAGCTGGGTTGTGAACCCATGCAATTTGACTTTAGCGTCTCCCAAGTTAGTCTATAGGTAAGTACTTACAATTTCATTATGCTTTCTTGATCCAAAGCATTCTTACTGAATGTTCCTATAGATAGGTAAAGAAGCAGAGGAAAATATTAAATTAACCAAGCCATGCCTTTAGCAAAGAAGGGAGCATACTCATTAGTCATCACCAAGTGAAAAAGAAACTGAACAAGGCTGCTAGGAAGAAAGGAAAATAGAGTGAGTCATGAAACTTGTTCAAAAAGGATTCCATGCTAAAGAGAATAGTAGAAGAATTACTGGTCTCTAGCATATTATGCTGAACTAAGGCCTGAGGATTAATCAGTTAATCATTCTGTGACATTTAATCAAGAGCCAGGAATCTAATCGATGGCTAACCCGTTGTAACATGGGAGTATCAGTCTGGCTTCTTGCCTGGACTGTCGTCCAATCTTAATTAGCAATTATCTCAGCTGGGTGACCTTTTGCCCCTGGGAAATTTCAACAAGGAATAGCTATTTCTAAGTTGAAATTTCACCTTTTGCCTCCATTGCTTGTTATTAGGCAGTATGTTTGTTCCATTTCCAACATCTCATTGGGCCTGTTTGATGGAAAGATCTGGCATTAGACCAACAATTACTTTAATGAGGAGAAATAATGAAGCTCTCCTAAAGACAGGTACAAGGTCTAAAATTTCCTTCATTTTCATTTCCTTCATAACTTTCTCCCTTTCTGTCACTCTGAAATGTGGCCTTATTTAATTATATTAATTTTACTTCTTGCTGGACTATATAGAAAAAGAAACCTAACCCAGAGTCAAGAAGAATTTTTGCTTCAACTTAAATCTGAGAGTTTTCAATTTAAATTGTTTTCTTAGGATAAAGATAACCCCTATTCTGATTCAGTGAGATCTTCTCTTGACCCTTGCTTTGGAAGGACTTAGATTCAAATTGTTGCTTTGCCCCTGTGTGTCTACGGCCAAGTGACTTTATCCTTTTGAGTCTATTTCAGAGTATGGTCAAGAAAGGCCTTTCTGTAGAGATGTCATTGAGCTAGGAGCAAAACGAACCCACGCCATGATAATTAGGAGGGAGGACATTCCTGGAAAAAGAAAAAGCAAAGACAAAAGCTTTGAGCCTGCATGGTGGAGCGAATGAGGCACAGGAAGAGTGGCACATGCTAGGTCAGAGAGACAGGCAGGGACAGACCTCACAAGGGCCTTATAGACAGGGCAAAGTGTGGGAGGATTTTACTGTCTATGCAAGGGCAATCCATGAGAGGGTTTTAAGCACTGGAGGGACACGATCTAATTTACCTTGTAAAAAATTTCTTTAGTTTCTGTGTAGAAGACTAATTAGGAGTAAATGCAAGTAGACTGCTTAGCACAATGTCTGGCCTGTAGTATTTGAGAAATGCTAGCTGCTATCATCATTATTATCATTGTTGTTCTCAGTGAAGAGCATAGTCCCTAGAAGGATGTGTCAGAATCTTCCATGAGAGGGAGTTGGACCTCAAACCACTAATTCCTTAATCTTCAAAGCATCTAGACAAGTTCTATAGGAAGATGTGCTCTTATCATCCCCTTCCCCAACCGCTTTCTCAGCCTGTGGAGTATCCTCAATGGCCATGAGGGTGGAAATAATATTGAGGACTTCCACATTTATATCTAATCTCCTTCTGCAGAATTATACTGTCACTGGGATCATATCAAATTCAAGCTTGGTATGCAGATCATTAAAGAACCCATTTCTTTACCAAATGGAGAAACATAATATTTGCAGATAAGGCACTTTTCAAGGAACTCATTATAACCTCAATTTTAAAAGCTGCACAAGTGAAAGCAAGTTAAATTTTATAACTTGTATATTTGCCACTGTTATTAATACCAGGAAGTGGCCTTGGATGACACTGAATGCACGGGAAAGCGTCTTGAAAAACTTCAGCTCATTTGACCTTCACTACACTCTGATGACTTAGATAAAGTTAGATTGATGACTTCCACTTTGAGGGAAAATGCAGCAGCATGGGGATTGTGCGACATGGTCAGTCCCACAGACAGCCCCTAACTGGAACCCATCATTGCAAATCATAGTCTGGTGTTCTTTTCATTATCCTCAATGGCTGCTGCGACCACTCGCTCTAAGTTCATTCCGTGATGTTATGGAGGACAAGAGCATTCTAAAGTGCATATAGAACCGGGATTTCTAATATGTCATTGTGGAAAGCATGCCAGTATTAATTTAATAGTACTCCAAGAGGGGGAAAATTCTGAATGGGTACCCTTAACAGACACGAAATATATGTCTTCGTAATGTAGGAGAATGTCTTACTTAGAAACCAAATCTGTTTGGAATTGATTATATCTCTCTGGCACATGAAAAAACCCACTAAGGTTTGGAGAATGAACTGGCCAGATTTGTTTTGTTTTGTTTGTTTGTTTTTAACCTATGATTGTCATCAATCTTTTTAATAAAGATCCTTAAATAAAAGCAAGCTAATAGTTTGAGGAAATTCCAAGAATAAACCACAACAGGATGCCCTCTTCTGAAACGAGTCACAGTTTCTTGTTTGTTTGTTTTTTTATTTTGTGAAGTATTTATTAAATTATACTTAGAGGGCAGTCCACACATTTTTAAATCAACCATTTGAGTAATTTTTACCAGGTGAATATACTCGTAATTACCACCCAGATCAAGGAATGGAACATTATGAGCATCCCAGAAATCTTCCTTCTGTCGTTCCCAGTCAATACCACTTTCTCCAGGAAACCACTATTCTGATTCTCTCCCTTAAATTAATTTTGCCCAGTTTGAAATGATGGATATGATATGCTATCACATTTGGTGGGGCTGTTTTTTTCTACAGCTTCCTGGAGGTACAATTTATATAACATAAACTTTGACCATTATAAATGTACACATAATGGTTAGTAGTAAACTTGGAAAGTTGTACAACCATCACTATAATCTGGTTTCAGAACATACCCATCATCCTAAAGAGTTTTCTCTGTTTGCTCCCAGTTAATGCCTACTGCTATTCCCACTTCCAACCCGAGACAACCACTAATCTGTTTTCTGTCTCTATAGATTGGCCTTCTCTGGAAATTTTATAAAAGGCAATTATACAATACCTAGTCTCTTGTTTCTGGCTTCTCTCACTTAGCATAATGTTTTTGAGATTCATCCATAATTAGCATGAATCAGTACTTTGTTTCTTTTTATGGATGAATAATATTCCATTGTGTGGATTTTGTTTATCCATTCATCAGTTGATGCATATTTGGGTTGTTTCCATTTTTTGGCTCTTATAAATAGTGCTGCAAGAACACTCCTGTACAAGCCTTTGTTGAAGCATATGTTTTCATTTATCTTGGGTAAGATACCAAGGAATAGAATTGCTGGGTTATATGTTAAGTATATCTTTAACATTTTAAGAAACTTCCGATCTGTTTATAACAGTGGTTGGACCATTTTACATTCCCGCCAACAATGTATGAGAGTTTTAATTTCTTCTTATCCTTGCCAATATTTGGTATTATCAATCTCTTTGATTATAGCCATACTAGTAAAGGTGTAGTATCTCATTGTGGTTTAATTTGCATTTCCCTAATGATTAATGATATTGAACCTCTTTTTCTGTGCTTATTAGACATTTGTATATTATCTTTAATGAAATTTAGAGTCTAAACTTTTGCCCACTTGAAAAATGCAATCATCGAGTTGTAAGAATTATTTATGTGTTCTGGACAGAAGTCATTTATTAGATATATAATTTCTCAATAGTCTGGCTATTCTATTCTGTGGCTTTTCTTTTTATTTACTTAATGATATAGTTTGAAGAGCAAAAGATTTCAATTTTGATAAAATCCAATTCATCTTTTTTGTTTTTCTTTTATGTCTACGCTTTTGGTGTCATAGCTAAGAAATCTTTGCCTAATCTAAGGTCACAAAAAGTTTCTCCTATGCTTTCTTTTAAAAGTTTCACATTTGTATCTCTCACATTTAGGCATATGATGCATCTTGAGTTAAGTTTTGTGTATAGTGGGAATTATGGGTCTGTGTTCATTGTTTGTGTATGGATATCCAATTGTCTCAGCACCATTTGTGGAAAGACTATCCTTTCCACTTTGAATTGCCTTGACATGACCATAAATATAGGGTTTATTTCTTGACTTTTTTTCTATTCTTTTGATCCTTTATGCTTATTCTTATGTCAATACTACACTGTCTTGATTACTGTACATTTAGAGTAAGTTTTGAAATCAGATAATGTTAGCCCTTCCATTTATTCTTCTTTTTCACAATTGTTTTGGCCATTCTAGATCCTCTGCCTTTCTGTATACCTATTAGGGTCAACTTGTCAATTTCTACCAAAAAAAAAAAAAAACCTCCTGGGATTTTGATGGGAATTGCATTGAACCTATAGATTAATTTGGGTAGAATTGCCATCTTAACAATATTGAGTCTTCCAACCCATGAACTTGGTACATCTTTCTATTTACTTAGATCTTCTTTAACTTTGGTTGGCAACATTTCGTAGTTTTCAGTATACAGGTTTTTTACTTATGTTAAATTTATTCCTAAGTATTTTATTCTTTTGGATCCTAATTTTATTTTCATATTTCATTGTTAAGATATAGAAATAGAATTGATTTTAATATATTAATTTGTATGTGACCTAGTTCTTTAGTTCTAGTATTTTTTATGGTAGGTCCCTTCAGATTTTTTAGTATATAGGATTATATTCCTCTCTAAAGAAATACAGTTTTCCTTCTTTTTTTTCAAACTGTGTGCCAAGCATCTTTTCCTCTGCCTATTGGCCTTGCGAGTATTCTCTTCTGTGAAGTCTCTGTTAAAGCATTTTTGCCTATTTTCTTAAATAGGTTGTATTTTGTTTTCTGATTCATTTGTAGGAATTCTTTATATATTTTGGATCAGAGTTCAGGGGTTATTTGTGTTACAAATATGTTATTTATGTTACACATGTGTTATTTCTATTCTGTGGCTTGCATTTTCCTTCACTCAATTGCATCTTTTGATAAATATTTTTAATTTTGAAAACGAAAATAACAATTTATAATAAAATATTCCATATAGTTAAAGAAAGGAAAGACTGTTAGTCTTATACAAACTCTTCCATAATGCATAAATGAGTAACAACTCCTCAACTTGTTTTATGTGGTCTGTATACTAGAAACTGACAAGGACATTGCAAAAAGTGATAATTACAGGCCAATCTTTCTGATGAACATAGACACAATATTCTTAAACAAAATATTAACAAATCAAATCCAGTTATAAATAAAATAGATAATATAACCAAAATGAATTTATTCCAGGAATGCAAGGTGGGTTTTACATTTAAAATTCAGCATATTTTGTCACATTAATGGAATTAAGGAGAAAAAAAGGTGAAATCATCAATAGATGCAAAAAATCATTTGAAAAAATTCAACACTTATTTAGATAAAAATTCTTTTCAAATTCTAAAATTCAGTGAATTTCCTTAATCTGGTCTAAAATATCTAAATCATCATCATCATCATCATAATAAACCTACAGCAAACATCATATTTAATGGTCCCTCATTGAAAGCCTTTCTCCTGTTTCCCCAAGTTTGGAAACTGCAGGAAAACGTCTGATACTATGACTTCTTTGCCGCATGTGCTAAAATTTCTAGCCAGTGCAATTAGACAAGAAAAAGAAATAACAAGTATAGGATTGGAAAAGAAGTAACATTGATAGTATTTCTAGATAACATGCTTATATATGTAGGTCATCTATAAAAATCTTCATGTATATAAATTTAAAAATAAATTAGAAAAACTAATTATCAAATAACATATTATAATTAATAAATGAGTCAACAAAGTTGGTGAATATAAAAATCAATTGCATTTTTATATACTAACAACAATTAAAAAATGAATTTTTGAAGCCATTTAAATTAGAATCCTAAAAATATTAGATATCTAACAATAAATCTAATGAAAGATACATAAAACCCTACACAGAAAACTACAAAACATTATTGAGAGAAATTAAAGAACACCTAAATATGGAAAGGTATTTAATGTTCATGATTTAAATGAGGTAATATTTTATAGATATCCTTTCTCTGTAAGTTTAACCCCAATAAAAATTCTAGCAGGAATTTTTTTGTGTGGAAATTGACAGTCTTATTCTAAGAAGATCACAGCGAGAGAGGCTTCATTGCCAGATATCAAGTCTAATTACCTAGCAACAGAAATTAAAACAGAATGGTATTAATGTTGGATACATGAATAGACCAATGGAACAGCCTATAGAATCTTGGAACAAATGGATACGTATACAGCCACCCGATTTAAGAAAAATGTGCCACTGCTGTATAAAGGGAAACAGATGGTCTTGTTGAAAAATGGTGCCAGCACAATTGCCTTAAAAAATAAAGTTTGTCTCCTACCTTGACTCATAATCAATTTTTGATTGACCATAGACCTAAACATGAAAAATAAAGCAACTAAGTTTCTAAAAAATAATGTATAGGAGAATATCTGCATGACCTTGTGGTAGGTAAGCAGCAAAGAATTCTTAAACAGGACCAAAACAGCATGAATCATAAGAAAGAAGAATGATAAATTGGACTTTATTAATATTTAGATATAGGTTTTTGAAAATTTTCTATGTGTAAAAGAAGAAAATTGGAATTTGAAAACAGATATTGGAAAGAAAAAGGCTATAGTGTCTATTCTATCACAATGCACACACCCCATACACACACCTCTCTCTCCCTCTTTCCTTCCTGATTGCCCAGAAACAATATTTTCTACAACAACCATGCTGATCACTGATTATGCAATGTGGTTTGATGATACAGTATCTGCCCTTAATTTCTCAGTTAACCTCGGGTAACTGAAACCGTGGATGAGGAAAGCACAACCACGCGTAAGCAGGGATTACCATGCAGGGTTCAGTACTCTCTGCGGTTTCAGGCATCCACTGGGGGTCTCGGAACATATCCCTCGCAAATAAGGGAGGACTACAGCATTTTATAAGCAAAATCATATTTACATTTAGAAAAATTATTGGATTACAATTTCCTTGAAGTCATGGACTATCTCAGACTTATGCAGGTGATCCATCTGACGTGACCAGCAGTAAGATTCATAATAGACTTAATCTGAAGGACTCCAAACAGGAACAAGGCTACATGGGAAAGGCCTTGTATTTAGCCAAGTGAGCAGCACTAGAGCCTATAAAGGCCTGGAGTCTAACTCAAGCAGCACCCAAACCACTGAGGCATTTAGGGCCATGAATTAGAATGGGTAAGGTACCCGGGAATAGAGGCAGCAGGAGGAGACCTAAAAAGACTGGCAGAAAATCCCATTTTCTCATAGTGTAAGAAAAAGAGTACCACACAGCCCAGAATTAGCAAAGGGCATCTGTGGCAGAGGAAACGGCACCTCCTTGCGGCATGAAGAGTGATGGAATACACAAGGCAGAGATGTCCTGCATTGTGAGGGGAAAAATAGTATGGGTGAAGAGTTGAAGGGGGGTAGTAAGTGGTAGTAGAGGAGATTAGAAGAGTAAATTGAGATGCTGGATTAGGAAGGATTTTGTATAAACCTACTAATGTATTCGGATTTCATTCTGTAGGCAAAGATTTTGAGTAGGGGATTAATATTTCTAAATCTCAGAATCTGATAACTCTAAAAACTAAAAAATAACAAAATAATGGATGTCAGGAGATCACTTTGGAGACTTTCTTTTACTTTAATTGGCAAAAAAATATGTTCTCATTGTGAAAAATGAAGTAGCTCGTTGACGTGTTTAAGAAAAGTGAATAATATCCACCATCACCACACCCCCAGCTGTACCTCTTAGGTGACCAATGTTAACATTTTGTTATTTATCATTTCATACTTTTATTTACAATCATAACATATCAAAACATGTGCATGCATGCATACACAGTTTATCTCATAAAATTAGATATTATAGGGGGCCAGCCCAGTGACATATCAGTTAAGTTCACACTCTCCACTTAGATGCCCAGGGTTCACAGGTTCGGATCCTGGGTGCGGACCTATGCACTGCTTATCAAGCCATGCTGTGGTGGCGTCACATATAAAGTAGAGGAAAATGGGCACAGATGTTATCCCAGGGCCAATCTTCCTCAGCAAAAAGAGGAGGATTGGCAACAGATGTTAGTTCAGGGCTAATCTTCCTCACAAAAAAAATTTTAAAAAGTAATTCTAATTTTATTTATTTATTTATTTTTACCCCCAAAGCCCCAGTAGATAGTTGTATGTCATAGCTGCACATCCTTCTAGTTGCTGGATGTGGGACGCGGCCCCAGCATGGCTGGAGAAGCAGTGCATCGGTGCGGGCCCAGGATCCGAACCCGGGCCGCCAGCAGCGGAGCGCGTGCACCCAACCGCCAAGCCACGAGGCCGGCCCTAAAAAGTAATTCTAAATACTGATAATAGTACCTGACATTTTTGAGATTTTACAATGTGCCTGGCAGTATTCTAAGGATTTTATTTGCATGATCTCATTTAATCCTCGCTGCAATCATGGGGTAAGTACTATTATTTTCTCCATTTAAAGATAAGGGAACTAGGACTCAGAGAGGTTAAATAACTTTCCTAAGATCAGGTCACCCAGCTGGTGAGTGATGGAGCCAGGTTCTGAACCCAAGTAATCTGATTCGTGGCTCACGCTCTGAACTACTATTCCAGGGCAACTGATTCAGTTGGCCAGATGGGAGAGGATGAGGGCTGCAAGTGGTTTTGTAGCAATGGAGTTATAAAAGAATGACATCAGGAAAATTTCAGGGATAAAAATATCTTAGGCCCAGTAATTTACTGGATGTGTGGGCTGAAGGAGAAGAGAGGGTTGAAGTTGAACTTGCAGGTTTCTAGCCCCAAGGTCCGGGTCAAGGTGATGATATTAACCAAGAGAGGAAATAATAGGTGAATTGGGACCAGTTTGGGGCATGTTTGGGAGCTCAGTTTGGGGCTGTAAGAGAGGACCATTTTCTCCATTATCTTGCATTCCTGTCGGCTTTTAAAATAGGAACTTAGGGACATGTTAGGGAGAAAGTTCCCGTCCTCCTTTCCCTCCTTTCAGTATTTTCTCCCTTCAAAAAGAAAATCATCTTATCTCCTGTTGATATTGGATAAAGAAACTTAGAAATTGCTTATCTCACCTCCTTTCTTGATTTGTTGTCTTGAGAACTACACGCCACACACCACACACACACACTTGCCTGTTCTCATTGTGATACTCCTCCTGTGACAGGCCCATGCCTGACTTGAACCCAAGCACATTAGAGCTGTTGTAGCTGCCTGCAATGTTTGTGCTTCTTGGCATAGGACTGGCTAGTTAAACATAACTTGGGATGTTTGAGAGGATTAGAAATCCCACTTTGGAATCAGCCCCAGGGCTCCTTCTCCTATCCAACTTGACTAGAACTATGCTAATATTTTGGGCCTTGTCTTCCTCCTATGATTTTTCTCCACTGGTTCTGAACTTGATGGAGAGGGGGGCAATCAATTATTGAACTCAAAACTAAGTAGTGGCCTACTGAATTTGATGCTCTTAGGAGACATTCACATGGAGGAGATATCTAATTAACAATCTTCCAACACAAGTGCCAGGTGTTCGCCCATGAGGAGTTAGAAATACAGGTCTGGAGTTCAAAAGAGATACATGAATAGAGAGTGAGCATGAGACAAGATGATGGAGGGTCTAGAATTCCTAATTAAGTAGTTTTGAATATATTCTCTGGGCTATTGGAAGACAGGAAAGCTCCAAGCCAATGTATATTTTGAAATGCATTTAATGATTCATCATTATGTTAAAATGACATTTACTGAAACTTGTAGATAATATAGCAACAGTTGATTGTCATCTTCTTCTCTCCCTTGTACCATGGGCCTTTCTCGGGGCTCATATAAACATATCTCACTGTGGCATTTAGGGAAGTGGAAAGAGAGGGCATTGGTATAGGTGTCTGAAAATAAATTGCTATAACACTGCAGCTATATTAAACGGTCATAAGCAATATTCCCTTTGGGCCCGTGGATAAAATACTGGCTTTAAACAGTGCTTCGTGACTAGGTCCAGGACCCTAAATTATGCCTGGGTTTAGCCACTTGTTACAGAGGTAAGATGGATGCCTGGGCATTAACCATGCCAGCTGAAGCCCTCTGGAAAGTTGACAGAGATGAAACATGTTGATGGAGTGCTACATTTCAGACTAATATATTAAAAATGGATTAGACGGAGAGGCAGCAATTCTTGGTAGAACTTCCCCTGTGTTGATTCCCTCGTTGCTCTTGAAAATAAGGAAGAATCCTCAAGCTTTCCCAGGGGCACGTAGAGATGACGGTGTTGGACTCAGCTAGAGGTCAGAAACATCATTTCTAGGCCCATGTCTGTAAATGGTAAATCAATAGCTTGTGACATATCTATGTCTTCTCACCAAGAATGAGGGTTTTAAAATTACATGATTTCTGCAGAACTTTTCAACTATGATATGCTTGGGTTAAATGAAAGTGTTTCTTATCAAATGAATAGGATTTAAAAAAAAAACTTTGTTATATTTGTGGCCTTCTTTTCTATGAGGCTCAGTCTTTTATTTATCCCTACAAAACATTATAAAATGTTTCAAACATTATTTAAATGTTGTTAATTTTGTTAACTGTGATAACGATGTTGTGTTTACTTAGGAGAATATCTTTTTACTTATGTCAACAACTTAGGAATAAAGAGTTATGATGACTGAAACTTTCAATGTTTCAGGATAAAAAGGTTTCTTTTATTTTTTAAACGTAAAACGTTAGTATTTGTTAATGCTCTACAGCTTGCAAAGTAAAATTCAATTTCACAAACATTATCTCGTTGACCCTTGGCTTTCTAATGCCCTTAGGATTAAATCTAAAATTCTTAAAATACCTACCAGATTCTACATGATCTGGCCCCAGCCTTATTCTTCAGTTTCCTCTTGGGCCACTCTCTTCCTTGATTAGGAAACTTCAGCCTTTTGGGATCTGCAACGTATCAAGCCCTTTACCCCCTCAGGGTCTTTGCAAATGCTGTTCCTTTTTAGCCTACATCACTTTTTTCCATGTATTCTCAGCCCTTCTGTAACTAACTCTTACTTATAGTGCTGTAGCTTCTGCTTGGTTATGCCACAGTAACAAACAACTCCCATATCACAACCACTTACAATAATGGTAGTTAGCTTCTCAATCTTGTTTGACTCTCACACCAGCCTTCTAAGGACCCTGGAAAATGTATTCCTTTTACTGAGCTTTCTCTCTCATTTACAAAACAGGCTAATGATAGCCATCCTTCCTGCGTCACAGGCCTTCCCACTGTCGTAGATTCTAATCCCAAATCCTGAAGCAAGCCTGTGCCACCTGACCTCAGCCCAGAACTCGGGCCTTATTGTAAATCCCTTTCCTTCTCCCTCAATTTGCTTCCACAACAATCATCTCCTTCTGGCTGTTTGGAAGCATCCTACTCTTTCAGTCTCACATAATGGTCCTTGTTCTTAGAAGGCTTTTACCACCACTCCGCAACGAACTGGCTTCTCCTCTCCAGGTCTCAGGTAAAACAAACACCACTCGCAGAGAAGCCTTTTAAGTTTTCCGATTTAAAAGAAAGAGCTTCACTGCTCATAGGAACTAATCATTTTTTTTCCGTAGGAAGAGGATGTAAATGTGGTGCTTAACAATGCAGGCTCTGCAGTCAGATGCCTGGGTTTGAATCTCAGTACCTGAACTCACTTTCCTCATCTTTAAGATGGGTATAAGAATAGTACCTACCTCATAAGGCTGTTACAAAGATAGCGTTCCTAATGTAAAGGGCTAGCATGGTTCCTGGCACATGTTAAGTACTTAATAACTATTATAATATTTCTAATAATTTATTATCATAGATTTATGTGTGTGTTTCTGGAGCACTTGCCTTTTCAAGTTGAAAGGAATCTTAAGATCTTAACTCATTAGTCCCCCAGATAGGAAATACTTTCTCTGGTATTCTTGACAGTCACCTAGACCTTGTTTGAACAATTCCTTGGAAGAGGTTTCTATATTACAAAGCAGCCTTCAATTTCTGTAGAATCGTTACAGTAAACTGAGATGTATGTTCTTGTAAATTCCACTCCTTGACTCTTCCTTCTAGAACTGAACAAAATGATTCAATCTCCTATTCCACATGATAACTGCAGCTTTCCTGGAAACCCAAGGAGCACCATTTCCAGTGCCAACAACTCAGGTCCCTACATCATCACTCTTCTAGTCAGCTTCCAAGTCTGGAGTGATCTCAGATGCCCTCTTCTCCATGCCTTATGAGTTTGTCAAAGTTTGTTTTATGGAGCTCATTGATAACTATGTGGAAGTGTTGACTGTGTGGGCCAGAGCTAATGCAAAAGAGAGGGTGAGGAGGAGGAAACTGCAAGAGGAAAGGTCTATGCCTTTTAGACAATGCTGATAACATATTTGGAAGGCAAGCACATCAACAAAGTCTGAAGACATGTTCTCACCTAATGAGACTCTTCAGGATTCCTCCTTCTCATTTGTACACTCTCATCCTTCTAGAACATTCACAGAAGTCAGTTGGTCAATCTGATGTGTAAGGCTCTATTCTGAGTATGGGGGTATGGACACTCTGTACTCGTGGAGACTAGAGTCACGGAAATTTCCAGTCTAGATCACAGGGAATTGATATGTGAACTCATCATGGAGTTTTGAGCTTGTTAAGGTGTTGCTTTTTATAACAAAATTACTGAGTTTGTGTCAAAACTTTAGCATTCAGCCAGTATTTATTGAGTACCTTCTGAGTGCCAGTCACTGTAGAAATAAGAAACAAGAAGGCAAGGAAATACAGCAAACTCAAGTTAATAGAGAGGGTGAAGAAGAGGGTAAAAATGTGAACTCTTGAGGACTAGCCTTCAGGTCTTCCTAATGCTGACACTGGGGAGGGGGATGGGTATGGCCGAGGTGGGCCATGGGTTTGGTGGAGGGGAAATACCACAATTGTCAGAAGTTTAGAATATAGAATCCGAGAACTGAAAGGAACTTTTTGCCAAGTCCCTTGTCCATCCCCAGCCTTCAGGAATGTGAAAATCATTCTGGAACTGAGGAAGGCATAATGTCTTAATAAAGATCTCTGGGAACAGACTTTAGGCCTTTTGTGGCTGATTTAATGATTACATCCATTCTTCCTCCTTTCTAACTTGAATCTCTCTTGCCTCACTTAAATCCATTTTCTCCTGTTTTTCGGACAATCGTACGGACAATCTGATCAGCACACTGCTCCCCAAATGATTCTCCCATTTCTATCGCAGAAATGCCAGAGCCAGCATAGAGGCAGCAACGTTACAGTTAGAAAGGCGGCTTCAGTGGCAAATGGTTTTGATTTAGCTCACTAAGCTACTTGGCTCTTCTTTTATTAACAGTGGTCCAGAAAGGTTGCCAGTAGAAAGCCCTTGTAATAACAGCCAACTTCTCCTAAGCATCTGAGCCCTTAATGAAACCCCATTTTCTTCCCCAGAGGGAGGGAAGAATTGTTGGTTTTCTCTTTCAATTATTTTTCCAGTCTATTAAATTGTCACAACCCCTGTGTCTCTGTGAGAGGCGGGTGTCATCGTAGCTCATCTCCTGGAGACAGGGAACAGTGGTGCCAGAGGAGATGTTTTCTGAGTCTGTTTCACTACAACCAGAGAAAAGAGAGTGATGATGGAAAAGCTCAAAAGCAGTGGCAGTAGATGTCCTGGAGAGATTTATGAGACACGCGACAAGCGTAACGAGGATGTTTGCACCGTCGGGTTATATAAAATATGCAATTTTAATCCACTAAGCAGTTTACCTTTTCACGCAGCTTAGTTTGCTGGGATAATTACCTTCCTGAGCAGTCCATGTCATGTACGAGGCAAAGAGTGTGCAAAATACACAAAGCGGTGTGTGCCATTGGAAAATATGGCAGAAGGAGGAATATTAACTCAAATTTTAGAAAAACGTGCTGTAGGCACTTAATCCCGGAGGTCTGCTGCACGTTTCTCTTTTGTTGTTAGCAAAATTGTTAAGTTTTATTTTGTCTTATAACAATAACAGCTAATGGAGCCCAATGCTGAGTATTTTTCAAGCATCACGGAGGTTCAGAGAGGTTAAATAACTTAGCCAAAGATAACCACTGAGGGCGTGTCTGAGCTGAGACTTGACCTCAGGAATTCTGCCCCAGATGCTGGAGCTCGTTCCCTGAAATGAGCCATCTGAACTTGCATTCAAAACCAACACCTTCCCCAGTTTGCTGGAACCCATCCCCTCTTGTCTAATAAGGACAAAGCTCCAGCAATTCTCCTCACCCTCTTCTGAAACATTTATCTCCCTTTCTCTCTTGGGTCTTTCCCATCAGCATGCACAAATCCTGTAGTTTCTCCCATCTTAAAGAACCTCTGTTGCCCTCATTTTCCCTTCCAGTTATCACCCCATTTCTCTGCTCTCCTTTATAGCAAAACTATTTAAGAGACTTGTTTCTATTTACTGTTTCTAATTCTCTTCTGAACCCATTCTAAGTAGGCTTTTATCCCATCACTCTGGACACCGTTCCTCTAAGGATCACCTGTACGTTGCAGCCTACAACAGTGATTACTCCCTCTTTCTTGAAACATTTTCTACATCTGACAAAAATACATGCTCTCCGGGTTTTCTTCTTTCTTCACTGTCCATTCCTTCACATCATCCCTTGTCAGTTTCTCTTCATCTCCCTGAAATTATCGTGGGGAAGTAATACAGAGCTTATTCCTAGGACTTCTCTTTTCTGTCTACACTCACTCCTTTGTGCCAATGACTCTAGAATTTGTATCTCTAGTATGAAACCCTCCTGACATCCATCTTCTTATTATCTTCATTTGAATGCCTAATAGCCATCTCAAGCTCAACATACCTCAAACTTATATAGTGACCCCCCTCACACACACAATTCTTGGCCAGATCTGATCCACCTATAATTATCCACATCTCAGGTGAGGACAACTACATCATTCCAGTTGCTCAAGCCAAAACCATGAGGTCATCTTTGACTCCTCTATTTCTCTCATACTCCACACCTAATTTTTCAGGAAATCCTACTAGCTCTGTCTTCAGTACATATCTACACTCTTACTGCTACTGGCCACCTCCACTGACAGCACCCAGATCCATGTCAGCATCAGATTTTACCTGGAATACTGCAACTGCCTCCTAGATGCCCCCTGCTTCCACCTTTATCCATCTGCATCCTAGCCTTAATACATCAGCCATATGATATCTTTAACTTGCCAGTCAGATCATGTCACTCCTCTGCTTAAAACACTTCAATGGCTCCCCGTCTAACTCAGAAAACACAAGGCCCTTACAAAAGTCTGTAAGTCCCTCCATGACGCGTCCCACACCTCCACCCCCAAACCTCTGGTCTTATCTCTGAGTCACTCTGATTTAGGCTTAATGGCTTCCTTGCTGGGCCTCCTGGCTGTTCTCTCTGCTGGGAATGCTCTTTCTCCAGATACCTGGTTTGTTTTCATTTCCTCCTTTAGGTCTTTGCTCAAACGGCTCCTTCTCACTGATGCATTCTCTAACTACTTTATTTAAAACAGAACCCCCCTCACATACACACACAATCTATTCTCCTTCCCTGCGTTATTTTCTCCATGCCATTTATTGTCCTTTAACATAATACATATGTTACTTAAACATTTTGTTTTCTGTTTGCTCCCCTCGACTAAGATAAGACACAAATTCCTTGAAAGCAGTGGTTTCGTCTGTTTTCTTCACTGCTGTATCCTAGAGCTTAGAACAGTACTGGAAACAGTGCTAAGTGACTCTTTGTTGAATGAATGAATGAATGAATAAACAGATGCATGAGTCTTAATATTTGTTACGCAGTATAGTGGAAACAACCTCACAGTCGTAGATTCATCCTCTGAGTAGGTTGGTGTGCTGCCTGGATTAGTATTAGGAACTGTAGCTGTAACCCCATCAGTTATAATGTTTACATTTACTTGTGAGATGCAGTAGAGTGTAGGGGTTATGTGTGCAGTCCTGGAGCCAGAAGACTTGGATATGGATTCCACCTCTGGCACTTAGGAACTTATTCAAAATGCTGGTAAAATTTCTTGTGCCTCGTTTTTTTTCTCATCTGCAAAACGGAGGTAATAATATTACTTACCTGAGAGGGTTATTGTAAGGATTCAATAAGTTAGTATACACATAGTGCTTAGACCAGCACCATATAAGTGGTATTAATAATAATGATAACAATGAGGACAAAGATAATAATCACATTTCTTTTTATTAAGAGAGATCAAAGATGTTGGTCAAAGGGTACAAACTTTTACTTATAAGATGAATAAGTTCTGGAGATCTAATGTCCCGTCCAGTGACTACAGTTAAGACTACTGTTGTTGTTAGTATTGTATATTCAAAAGTTGCTATGAGAGTAGAGCTTTAATATTCCCACCATAACAACAGCAACAAAATGGTAATTATTTGAGGTAAAGAATGTGTTAACTTTATTGTAGCAAACATTTTATAATATATACCTATATCAAATCATCATACTGTAAACCTTAAACTTCTACAATGTTATATGTCAATTAGATCTCAATAAAGCCGGGGGAAAAAAAAGATTAAAGAGACACTATGGAAGACTCTGTGAAAACCCTTCCATTTCCAAATAAAGCAACTTAAAATGTTTACTATACCTTAGGAAATATATCTTAGTGACATTATATAGAGACAACATCTGTATCATAAAATGACCTATGAGTATAGTAATATTTATAGTATATTATAAATATTTAATATTTATAATAAACTAACATTTATTGAGCACTTACCCAGTACTAGGCACTGTTCTAAGCACTTTACATATATTAACTCACTTAATCCTCACAATAAACCTATGATGCACATACTATTATATTTATTTTAAACATGTGGAAACTGAGGATAGAGAAATTAATTAACTTGCCAAAATATCATAAAGCTATTAAGAGGTGAAAGCAGAATACAAACCTGATAAATTTGCATAGCTACTGTAATAGGAGAAAAATCTTTCACTGGATACTCCTAAGGTATAAAGAAATGTATTCAATTCACTGCTTAAAGAATTTAGATTACTGAAAACAACCAGGACAGGTCACAAATGCAAAACATCCTCTGTAGGCACTCAGATATAACCCCCAAGCTTTTCAAGTGCAGTAGTTCTCAATGTGTGGTTATGACAGTGATGTTTTTAAACAACTGTGAGATGGGGTTTTGAATAATTTTTTCCTTGTAGTAAAGTATGAAAATTTGAAAATGATTTAAACATTAGCATGGATGCAAGTTTATCACTGAAATTGTGCCACTTTTACTATGATATGCTATCTAAACAGGGAGAAAAAGGGATGGAGTTCCAGCTAGGATGCTGAGCATCTCCTTACCTGGACAGTGTCTGTGCCACAACAACCTCAGGTGGGGAATGATTACTGGTGTGTAATAATAGTTATGTTGATTACTGTAGCACTTACAAGGTGTGATCATATAGTTATATCAATTTTTGTGGATTCATCAAGATCTGGGTGTGCCCGTGGGAAACTGTCACTCATTGGAACAGCATGTGTTGTGTGTGTTACAGCAGAAGAAGGGGTTGAGACCTCCTGGACCAGATGGTGAGGTGTAAATAAATGTGAGAAACTGCTTCATTAAGGCTGCCCTCTACACTTCAGAACTTTGATATTTAGTTGAAGAGATCTGGTCTTACATGCAAAGAATACACAAAAAGAAGTACTGATTGTAAGCCCAGTTCAGAGAAAGGAGAGCTCATAACTGGGTGACAGTCAGTAAAGATTTTCTCATCAGGCCTTTTGCTGAACCTAGACACAGGAATAGAACTTTATGGGCAAAGAGTTATTCACTCATTGAAAGGTACCTCAGTTAGAACCTGCCTTCAGCAAGAGTAAAGTCTGAACCCTAGAATTCTTCATGCTCCCAGGAAACCCCATCGCTCTGTACCTCTCACATGCATTAATTTACACCTATGGTTGCCACAAAAAACCAAGATTCCTTGGGAACCCATTTTCCTCCAGACACTAATACCCATGTGACTCTGTATATCACTGTTGCTGACCCCAGCTCCTCCCCTACATCCTGCAACCATCTAACTAACTGTGTCCTGTGGGCTCCTCCTACAAACTCCTCATACCTTCAATGTCTTCAAGAAACGTTCATCACCTTCTTACCCTAATAGAAATCTAGATCTCCCCTGAGGACCCTGCTACCTCAGAAGCCTTCTCAAGACAGGTCTTCTCTAGTGCATAGCTCTCCTACCAGAGGGCTGAGGTAGGGACAGTGTCCTCCTGGCTCTTCATTGCTGCTTCCAGACTCTTTTTCTCCCTAAATCTCCCATTTGAGTCTCATATTATTGGGCTCAAATACATATTACACCCTCCTTAATGCAGTTGTCAGATGAATCTGTGTCATTACCCCCATGACTTACAAACGTTTTTGTAGCTGTGGAAATTAACTAAAGGCTTATAGAAACCCTAAGAATGTGTAGGAACAACAGCTGAATCTAGATAAGAACAGTGAGCATTATGCCATTTTAATTTGCCCAATTTGCTTACCCTCCCCAGCACCACAGTAGCCTTGAAAACAAATAGCCTGCAATCACAGTGAAAACCAGTAGCCTGGCAACCACTGGAGGGAGCAGAATGGGACTGGAGCTCCTTCAAAACCTCATTATCATGGAATTTGTTATTATTTGACCTGTTTGGTGATTTCCTAGAAGACCCCACTAGCAAGACTATCTTTATTTGACCTAACATGGAGCTCAACTGTCTGAGTGGATAACAGTTGGGGAAAATAAGAAACTAACCAAAAAGCTTAAAAGGAAATCAGGGGAATGAGATGTCCAAAGGTGACTTTGAAAAGCTCTGACATATTCCACAAAATTAAGAAGAAGATCATGCACATGCATATAGGGCTGTGCACATGCTCAGGGCTATGTAAATGCTCATGAAACACCTGAGAAGGCCTTAAGCTCTTACCTCTGGCTAACTTTGAGGCTCTGCAGAAGCAGGAAAAGCAGAAGGCTAAGTCAGAGTTGTTAACTGCCTAGCAGTGTTAAAGGCACATCCCAGCTCCCACACAGAGCTCTTCAGCAAAAACTTGGAAATTTAGTGGCTCTAGGAATTTAAGAGAGTCTCTATCCCATCATTAGTTGACAACTAATCTAACTGAGCAGAGATTTCAGTGGTTACACAACAAAGAATTAGCTCAGAAAAGTCACTAAACTACTAAAAGACAACAAACCCTGGGTACAGGGGAGAATATGATTTCCAGAATTGCCACATTATTTAAAATGTCCTGTTTTCAACAACAACAAAAAAGCATGAGATATACAAAGATACAGGAAACTCTGGTCCATATACAGAAGAAAAAGTACTCAACAAAGATTGTCCTTGGGGAAGCCCAGACATTGGACTTATTTGAAGAAATAATGGCTAAAAATATATCTAAGAAGTTCAATCAACTCCAGGAAGGATAAGTTCAAAGAAATATAAGCTCAGACACATAATAATTGAACTGTCAAAAATCAAAGACAGAATATTAAAAGCAGCAAAAGAGAAGAAATTGATCATGTAGAATGGATCTTCAATAAGAATTATGGCTGATTTGTCATTAGAAACCATGAAGACTAGAAGGCAGTGGAATGACATATCCAAAGTGCCAAAAGAAAAAGACTGTCAACCAAGAATTCTATATCCAGCCAAATCATCCACCAAAAATAAAGAGAAATTTAGGCATTCCCAGATGAACAAAAACTGAGACAATTCATCACCAACTTTACTTGTCCTATAAGAAATACTACAGAGGTCCTTCAGGCTGAAGTAAAGGGACAGTGGAAAATAACTCTAAACCACATAAAAATAAAGAGAACTGGTAAAGGTGAGCATATGGATAAATACAAGTTTTGTAACTCTTTTTCACCTATCTAAGAGAAAACTGTACAAAGCAATAATTATTAATCCATGTTGAGCGTTGAGTGTACAATGTGTAAAGAAGTAATTTGTATGACAATAGCAGTGCAATATATGAGGACAATTTTTGTATACTATTTAAATTAAATTTGATTAATGTAAATTTGATTGTTGTAAACTAACGTGATAATTGTAATTCCAGAACAACCACTAAGAAAATAACTTGAAAATCCAGTATAAGAAACAATAAGGGGATTAAAATGGCACACTAGAAATGTCTATTTAACACTAAAAAGGCAGGAAAGGAAGAGTAGGGGAACATGAAAGACATAAGACATATGGAAAATAAATAAAAAAATGGCAGATGGAAATCCTACCTTACCTGTAATTCCATTAAATTTACACATACTAACTTCTCAGGTTAAGAGGCAGAGATTAGCAACATGGATTGAAAGGAATCATGATCCCACTAAATGCTGCCTGCAAGAGGTATACTTTAGATTCAAACACACAAATAAGTTAAAAGTAAAAGGATATAAAAGGAAACATCATGCAAACAGTGACTAACAGGGAGCTAGAGGGCTATACCAACATCAAGCAAAATTGACTTTAAGAAAAACGTTCTTACTAGAAATAAAGAACAATATTTTATAATGATGAGTTAATTTATCAAGAATATACAACAATTATATAAGCACCTAACAAGAGGGCCCCAAAATACGTGAAGTAAAAATGCATAGAATTCATGATAGTAATAGAAAATAAAATAGTAATAATTGGAGACTTCAATATCCCAATTCAAATAATGGATAGAACTAGACAGTGGATCAACAAGGGAATAGAAACTTGAACAAGAATATAAATCAACTAGGCATAAAAGACTTCCATAGAACATTCCACCCAACAACAGTTAGAATAAATATTTTTCTCAAGTACTTTCCCGGAATGTTCTCCAAAATAGACACTATGTTAGGCCGCAAGACAAGTTTCAATAAATTTGAAATGACAGAAATCACAAAAAGTATGTTCTCCAAGCACAATGAAATGAAATTGGGAATCAATAACAGAAGGAAATTTGTGAAATTCATAAATATGTATAAATTAAACAACACACTCCTAAATAACCAATGAGCCAAGAAAGAAATCACAGCGGAAATTAGAAAACACTTCAAGATGGATGTAAACAAAATAACAACATACAAAATTTATGGATGCAACTAAAGTAGTGCTTACAGGGAAATTTACAGCTGTAAACGACTCTAAAAAGAAAGATATTGCTCTAAAGAAGATATACAAATGGCCAATAAGCCATGAAAAGATGCTCATCATCATCAGTCATTAGGGAAATGCAAATCAAAACTACAATGAGATACCATTTCACACCCACTAGGATGAATAAAATGTAAATTAAATAGACAATAATAAGTTTTGAAGAAGATGTGGAGAAATTGGATTGCTCATATGTCGTTGGTGAGAATGTAAAATGATACAGCCACTTTGCAGAATAGTGTGGAGCTTCCTCAATGACAAATGAAAACAAATGTCCACACAAAATTTAGTACATGTATGTTATAGCAACATTATTCATGATGGCCAAAAAGTGGAACAATTCAAATGTCCACCTCAAATTTACTGTCAACTAATGAACAGATAAACAGAATAAGGTATATTGATACAATAGAATATTATTCAGCCATATAAAGGAATGAAGTACTGACTCATACTACAACCTGGATGAATCTTGAAAATGTTATGCTAAGTGTATGAAGCCAGACACAAAAGGAAATTCATTTTATGATTTCATTTTATTGAATGTACTGAATAGGCAAATCCATAGGGACAGAAAGTAGATTAGTGGCTTCCAGGGGCTAGGGAGTAGGGTGGAATGAGGAATGACTGCTAATGGATATGAAGTTCCTTTTTGGGGTGCTGAAAATATTCCAGAATTAGATAGTGATGGTGTGCATGTAAACTCTATCTCAAAAAAAAAAAAAGTAAAAGATTAGGTCAGAAATAGAAATATTAATCCTGATTGGGGAAATTATGAAAGACTTCAGACTAGGGTGCATTCACACTGGAGCCAGATCATGAGGGCCCTGCAAATAGGGAAACATTGTTACGGGCTTAGGACGAGAGAACAGAGGTAGGAAAGCATGAAGCATGAATCAGAAATTAATGCTTCTCTCTTTGGCTTCAAGGTAACACTGGGGAATGATACTAGAGTGGTTAGTTGTGGCTAGGTTGGAGAGAAGCAACACTGGACATCTGTGTATATTCCCGGTCAACTCTCTATGACTCTGGCTAAAATGAAATTACAGAGTACATAAAGCATGTTCAATGATGACTTCTAATTCTGTTTTCATTACTCTTCACTCTGTACATCTAAGATGGTTCCATTGTGAGTTTTCCAGGCTAGAGAAGTAAAGGAATCCAATCCAGATTCCTCTCAAAACCACAGAATGTAGGCAGTCTCCCGTTCTACAGAATTATGAGGTTAGGCCTGTGCTTTAGCTCAGCCCTGGAAAGCTATTTTGAAATGTAATGATAAGTTCAAGCCACATTTCCCAACACTCGAGGGAAGCCCCCAGTTGACAGAAGAGCACATTTGCCCAAAGTGACCTAAGTCAAACTAAGGATGATGCTTGCTTTACAGTTTAGAGAACAAAAATATTTTTCCACCTATGACAAGAGTCTGTAGTTCCACTGGCTGCCTAGGAGCACAGGGATTGCCTGTACCCATGGAAAGAAAGATAAGGGTAAGGGAAGTCAAGAACCCAGGGTACATGGGGGTTTTGTTTGTTTTTAGCTTTTACTTGTTTTTCCATCTGCAAATGAACATCTTGATTTGAGATGTACCTTTATGTTCACCTCTCAAGCTAGCAACCATGCCTGTAAAATAGCTTTTACCCTCAAAGAAACTCTGATGTCATTCAGTACATTCTTCTGTTTTTAGGCAAAATTATACTTACATATACTCTTCTGTTTGAATTTAGCCGTCTCTTTTAACCCATTCTTCATGTCTCTCCCCACCACCCCATCTTGAGGTAACTCAACGGTCTGAAGACTGTGCTGATAGTCTGTGAGGATAACCCTGTGCAACTACAAAGGATGAAACTGTGAGGATAAGACTGAGCGTGGTGGTGATGCTTTCTTGGCATCTGCTTTGGTTTCATAGACTAAGGTTCTAATGAACCTTTTCTCAGGTCTACAAACTGTGCTTCTCCAATCGGCTGCCACTTTGGGAGAGAGAGGAAGAGAAGATGACTGACTCCTGTAGCAATTCATATTATATTGACTCATTTATAAGCTTTCCACTAATAATTTGTTAATACCGTAGCCCTATTGCAAATGCAACTTCCTCCCAGAAGTCATCCCTGATATCGCAATTTGGAATTATATTTTTTAATTTTTCTCCTCTGAGAAAAATTGGCACATCCTCTGAACTTCTCTTATAGGTATTTATAACTATGATAAAGGGAAGAGTGTAATTATGGGCACCTATTATACCTATAAGTTCCTTGAGGAAAAGATTAATGTTTAAACGAGAGCTCTATCTCCATGTTGATTAATACAGCACTCTGCACACTATAGTTAATAAGTACATCTGTTTATGGATGCATAAGAGAAAGGAAAGGAAAGAGAAGCAGGAATTGGCTCAGTCACAACTAATTCTACAGTAAAGGAAAAAGTAATGTAGGTACTGAGGATAGAAAGAGTCTGGGAAAAGAAAGGTCTTTAGCACTAACAAACTACAGGCCCAGATCTTGAATAGAGAGCTGCAATGCTGATGACTTTACTGAAGACAGGAGGAAGATAATAACTTTAGCCAACCACCTGGGGAAGCCAGGCACTTGGCTGGCCAGCCTTGGTTCTAAATCTGCAGGTTACAGCTAATAAGGCACAGACAAAAAGAGAAATATTTGTCAACCATTTATCACATACCAGACACTAGGATTAATGCCTCATCTCTCTCCCCCACCTCATTTTTTTCACTCTAATCCTTATTCTCTCATTTGTTTTTGGTAGAAAGGGAGTCTAATTTCTATTCTAATAAATTAATGTAGGATATTCTTTCACAATAGTTCTGCTCATCATCTGAAAGCTTTGTAAATATAATGTAGAGAGTTAGTAATGAAAGAGTTTTATTAAGGTAGTGAGATTAATACCTGCGAAAGATAAAAGTAGAAGAAACAGGATCAGGCAGATCTGACAAGTCTTGACCAACCCAATGAGGAAATGGAGAGCTAAGAGGTGACCCACATTTCCCAGTGAGGAGATGTAGAGCAAAGAGGTGACTCACATTGGGCAGACATGGCCAGACCTTAGTAGCCCCATCACGCTCAGTCATTGGCTGGAGATGCCTGGCAGGAATGTGGCCTCAGCTGGAAAGACGACGCAGATCCTAAAGGGACTAATGATTGGTAGATATCAGCTGTCTGAATTTCTTGCAGCTGAACATCAAATCATTTAAAACTAATCCAAGTGGCATGCCTCCATGGCTGTGACACCTTCCATGAGATCTTAATTGATACAGACATTCATATGGCACTATGCTTGGCTGATCTCAGTGAGCATGGTAACTAGAAATGACCCTGGAAACCATGCTGCAGTCATTTCCAAAACATATTCCAGGTTGCCCAAGGTTCCCCACAAGGATGCCTCACGGATCACTGTGGGAATCAGAAGGGAAGAAAGAGTAGCCAGGACTCTGGATCCTCTAACCCTCCTTCCAAACACAGTGGCTTCACCTTCTTATGATAGAGAGAAGGGCTTCCATGTAATCTTCCATTAAAGAAACAACCTTTGCTATTAAGAAATAAAATAATAATTCTTTGAAAACCATTGATAGTATCTAGCAATTTACACTCTGAGTGGTGGGGGAATATCAAGGATTTTTAACTTTTCAGAGATGAATAGGTTTACAGTAGGTACTAGGAATTACACACAAACCAAAGCTGCTTTTGTTTATGCCATAGCCTCACACCTGGGAGTAGCCACCAGAGGCTTAGAGACCACTGTGGGGGAGTTAGGAGGAGAAAGCAGAAGGGATTTCTTCCAGGTCATGTGATAACCAGGAGAAGGACTAGGACCAGTGGCCTGGTCTCCTGACTCCCTATGCAGTGTTCTTTTCACTCTGCCGTAGTGCTCCTATGACTGAGCTAGACCTAGACAACACATAGAAAGCACCCTAGATGCTACTGAGAAAGCACAACAATCAAAGATCATTAGCATCAACACTAAAAAATTCTCCTCCTCCAAGGCCCTGGAGTGGAACCCTTTTGTACAGAAAACCTTGTGAGGAGCCACAATACAGCCAACAAATGAAAGCTCAGCTGCTGTGATTACAATGGGGGCTGGTGGCCAGGCGGAGTCAGAGGCTTCTCCTCCTATCTGACCTTCTCTGTCTTCCCTTCCCCCTCTGCGGTGGCTCCTAAGTACGTCCGTAAAACTCTTGGCCTCTAAGTGACATGATGTATGAGGGGAATGTACCAAGACGCAGAATGGCAGGCTCAATTTCAGTGTTGTAAGTGGGTTAGTTGTAAAATGAGCGGTCTCAACATTCCAGCCCAAATACAACATTGCCTTTGAAGGCACCTCCTATTGTTAAAACCCAGAAACAGAAAACAGTGGGCTTGGGAGTTGTTCTCTCCTGTGCGATAAATTTGGGCCTGACAGCAGCCACTGATTTGAAAGTACCCAAGGGGTTCAGGCCAAGCTTAGAACATTTATTTCCATGCATAAACTAATCCGGAGGGAAACCTACTATCACGCTGGAGCAGTTGATCCTGCAAATCAGTCAACTGACAAAGCAATTTACATGTGTCAACCCCTTCCTTCTTCTTGGAGCAGATAATGGGCTCTCCACTCACTAAGGTGGCAAGAAGCGCCAGGTTTGGGAATGAATTAGATTACCTGCTGAAATGTAGATTACATTTTGACTTCCTCTTCCTTACAGTGTGGGAAGGATTTAAATTCCATTCTATCTTGCTAACAGGTTGGGATGTTGACCATTCCCCCAGAATGCGTTCCTTTTCAGAGGTGAGTATCACACAGCCCAGGAAACTGTAAAAGCAGTCAGCAGGCCACAACGAGGCCCTTTCTCCCTGGGTTTCCTGTTGATTGGTCTCTCCTCCATCCCACCTCACCACCCCCACCTGCTCTTGACGCCAGGCTGGCGCCATCCCACCGCTGGCCCACCAGTCGCTTCAGAGAGATGCTCAGAAAAATCGTATTTGGAGCTGCTCAGTCTCGCGAGTCCGAAAATCTGATTAGATTTCCACACCTTCGAAACACAATACTGCATGCGGTCAGCCAAGCAAATCACTGGGCACTTTTAATCAGCCATTTCACGAAGTTCCTGGGGCCCTGGGCAGTGGCAGCCTTCCAGGAGAGAGGTGTAGGATGCCCTCACGGAGAAGCAGCTAAGGCTGTGTGAGTCCAGGCTTAGTCGGATGTGTGGCTGAGGACAGGGCAAGTGCAATTGCAGAGTACTTCACAGTTTACAAAGCACCTTCAGGCTCATTATTTCATTCTAAGTTCTAAACAAATCTCTGAGCTAAGACTAAAATGAGATATTTTTCTGATATCCAATTGCCAGTCTTTTAAAAATTACGTTTACATAGGTAGTCACTAACCCGATTCCATGCAGTAATTGACAAGGCTGAGACTCAAAGTAGGGATTTTGTGATTCCAAATCCCGAGTTGTTTGCATTTTCCTGCACAATGCTAACACCTAGTGAAGTACTAGTGCCAGGTGCTTCGCGCAATGCTTTTCCTGCATTATCATCTCAGACACCCCATGAGATGAGAACCAATATGTTCCTGTTTAGCACAGTGAAGCTCAGAGAGACGGCAACTTGTCTAAGGCTACTGCAATCTTAAACTATGATGCTAACCTGCCTTCACCTCTGCTACTAAAACTTCCTCGACCTCAGAGAAATTAGCTTGATCTACACATGTGATTTTTCATCTCTACCCCTACATGTTAGGTAACTGTGAGGGTCTCAAATAACACACTCAGCAGCCCCTAAAGAAGTAGCTCCTTAGAAGGCTGGATTGGTGATAAAGAGTAACCTTAGAAATATGGTTATAATTCTCCTTCAGTTAACCCATCAACAAATGTTAGTAAAAGACAGGAATCTCTCTACATTAAAGAAGAATACTCTTCTTATCATCTTATCCCTTCCTCCATGTACTCCCTCCCCTCCCCACAATCCAGGTAGGTGATAATGTCACCAACTTTGAAGGGTAGTTACGACCTTAGGAAGAATGTCAGAGCACAAGGATTATTGTGTTTTGTGTGTCCCTTTGATTTGGTGACACATGGTTGAATCCTTCTATTGTGTCTCCTGCTTGAGAAGTCCTTTTGGTTCTAACATGTTGGAGTGTAGGATGGGAGAAGGCTAAGTAGAAAGAGAAGGAGAGGCAATTTGGGGAGAAGATAAGGGGAAAGGTAAATGTTCAGTGCCCCTAGAGCTGTCTCCGTTCGCATTTTGAGTGGAGTGGGCCACTAGAGGAAAGGATACCTCACAATTGTGGTGGCTTGAACTGAGCAGGCCATGAGAACTGGCACCGTCAGTCTAATCCTGTTTCTTTTCAATCTAGAAAGTTGAGCAGGAAGTAAATTGAAAAGATAATTGTCATTATTCATAATTGTTTTATAAGGAGACATTTCTTTAAAGAGGTTCAAGTATATTTGAGGATGAGGCTTCCCTGCCTTTGGATGCCCTTCCTTTCCTTTCCTCATCATCATTCCAAGTCTCCTGCCTCCTGCAAGTTCCCCTAACGCCAAGGAAGCCTTCCCTAGCTAGCTCTTCTCCTGTTCAGAAATACCTACAATACATTTATTGTCAGAACTCAACAAACAAGTATTGGTTATATACACTTCCTGTCTTCTCTATTTATTTAGTCTTGTAGTCTCAACTAAACCTCAGAATCCTTGAAGGCAATGATCACATCGTCATCCTCTTCCTATTGTATCTTATGCCATCTGTAACTTATTGGGGACTGGACACACAGAAAGTGACAAATAAACCTTAATAAATGCCTATTAGTTGTGATTTACCTGTAAAACTTTATCCCACAGTCATACAACTCTTCTATACCCAAGCACACAGCCTATGCACATAAGTTCAAATTTGGGCTAATAACTATTGATAAGGGAAGAGAATTTTCAAGTTCACTATTAATATAATCTTTGATCGTCTATTCCTAAAGCTTATATTTTCAGAAATAATTTCTTCCTAAACCAAAGACTTCTGAACGTGTGTACCTTTCAATGATATTTGTAGATCACATTTTATTTTCTAGATGTATTAGGAGCCTGCCTGAGCAAATATTATGTCCTAGTCCAAATAGCTCCAATTAAAGCAGAAGCCCTTAGTTAAACAAACTGGAAAACAAGCTCTAAGTACATACCCTTAGGTGTTAAATCAACCAAAAATAACATATCGTGGGTTAATTTGTGTCTACCACTGAAGGAGAAGGGTTATTGCTAGATTTAACAAGTATTTTAACTTGCTTAATTTCAGGGACCATTTAGGGAAATAGGACAATACATGAAATAACGGTTTTTAAAAAACAGCACAGGAGAGAACATACAAAGGCTACATGTTAGCTTGTTATTGTCATTCAGAATAAAGTCTAGGTGACATAGCACAGACGATCTGTAAGAACAAGCTTGGAGGTGAGTTAGTCCAATTTCCTCGTGTAACAAGTGAGAAAACTGAAGCTTGGCAGTGGTAAATGACACACTCAGAGTTCCACAACTGTGTGGTCAGGAGACTTGGTCTCAGTCTCAATTCCACCTCCAATGAGATATAAGCACTTTAGGAATATAAAGATGACAGATGTTAATGTAAGGTAGAATAGTCAAGAAAGCGTACATGATTCTTTATTTCTATTCATTTACTGTGTTTCTTCAAGGCAGAGGGAGGATTGGTCTTTTTAAATTTGCAAATTCTACTGCCCAGGATATTAAAACACTATAGTAAATAGTCTGAGTGCTAAAAAGCCAAAGAAGGCTTCATCCCTATTGATCAGATGTAAATGTAATGATTTGACTATAGTCGTCATTAACTGGCTAATAACTATTTATGACCTCAGGATGCAGTTTCTACCCAATTAATGGGCTGCTTAGTAAAGCTATGATTTTATCTCAGCCATTTTGGCTCTTGGTCTCGGTTGCTTGCATTAAGGCATGGACAGGTTCTGCTGATTATCTACATAATAAGAGATCATGTTCTAAGGGCCTTCAGAAAAACACGCATCAAACAAAATTGGAGTAGTGCCTAAGAAGGAAGCCTTGCAGAATAACATGTTGATTGCCCCAAATAACCCTCACGAATCACTCTTCTGGGAAATTGATCATATGTTTTCCCAGTCCCATTTTCAAGCAATTGTGAATCACTAAGTACTGAGGGATTGTATCTGTGGACATTCCTCAAGATTTTTCCAAGCTGCTTCCACTTAGCCTTAGAGACGGCACCCACTTCTCATAGGCACAGCTTTACAGAACACGCAGAGAGTCAATTCTGGCTGAGCTGGGCTCAGGGTGCCAGGGTTCCTAATGAATGGTGACCAGATGGGCTCAAAGGAAGAAGAAGGCTTGGCAATGCCTACAGCTGGTATCCTGACCATCCTTCAAGCCAACCTCCACTTCCTCCTCCTGCCCGTTTTTCCCCTCAAGATACTGCACTCTTCAAGATTTTATTCCTTAATTCAACCTGTGTTTAATGACCATGCATAATGTGCCAGGACTAGAGAAGATGTGAAAAGAGTTTAAGATATGTTATCTATTCATTCTGACTTTGCAATTTAGTTTACAAGATGAAATATACACAGAAACAATTTTTCTACAATCTGATTGCTTCTTATTACCTCCACCATATCACTCTTGTTAAAATTACCATTAACTTTTACTGGACTATTGCAAGAGCAATAGTCCTAACTGACATCCCTTTGTCTATTTTTGTCGAAACAACAGTCGCAACCTATCAGTTCTTTCCTAAAAATCCCCCAATGGCTTGGTATCTCAGAGTAAAAGCCAAAGTCCGCACCACCACCTATAAGGTCCTCTATCACGTTATATCCTGCCACCTGTCCTCTCATTCGCTCTGATCTGACTCTGCTGCCCCTTTGCTGGCCCTTAAAGACAATAAAGATTCAAGCACGTTAAGGCTTTGCCTGTGCTCTCTGCCTGGAATTTTTTTTTTTTTTTTTTTCCCTCTAGGCATGACCATTGTGTTTTCCTTCATTTTATTTCCGTTTCTGGTCAAATGCGAACTTGTCAGTGAGGACTTCCCTGACCCATCTATCTAAAATACACTCATCTCTCTCTTCTCCTCCTTCTTTATTTCTCTTCTTAGCATTTAAAACCACTCAACTGATTGATTTATCTGTCTCCCCAAACTATGTAAGCTTGATGACAGCAGGAAATTAGCTTAGTTCCCCAGCATATCCATAAAACCTAGAACCGTGCCTGGCACATAGTAGATTTTTAATACATTGGTTGAACTAAATGCCTCGGTGATGAAAGACGAATGCATGAGTGAATGAATGGAGTGCTGAGATGAGCTCCCCACTGCCTAGTAAATGAATCTTTTCTCTTTATTCTGTCCTTCAAAGGTATTCTATTAGCGATACTTTCAGATTCAACTAACAACATACTTAATCAGCAGTGGTTTAAGTAATAAAGACTCTCAATTAGGTAATAAAACAAGAAACCTGGACAGAAGCAGTCTTGACCCAGTAGGTGCTAAAAGATGTATCAAAGAGAGAACCACTTTCTGTCTTTCCCCTCACTATCCTTAACATGTTGGCTTATAGGTTCATGGTCATAAGATGGAGACTGTACAACCAGGCATCATGTATATATTCAAGGCGGGGATGGTGTAAGTGATAGTAATAGTGACATCTAACCTATTTGTCAGGAAAACAAGAGCTTTCCCAGACGTCTTTTCATGAGACTTTTCATTACAACTGTATTATTTATTCATTTCTCAAAGCAAGGAAGTTTTTCATTTTTTTAGCCTCTAGGGTGAAAGTGGGCAAAGGAGAAGTAGGTTGTGAATGGATTTTGGGTAGCCAACATCTACTGTCTATCACCTAAGGCCTTCCATGATATGACCTCCACCTGATTTCCCATCTTGTACTATACACAGTCCCTGTTCCAGACCAACTCAACTATTCAGTATTCTTCTCATTTATTTATTTATTTATTTTTTGGTGAGGAAGACCAGCCCTGAGCTAACATCTGATGCCAATCCTCCTCTTTTTTGCTGAGGAAGATTGGCCCTAGGCTAACATCCACGCCCATTTTCCTCTACTTTATATGGGACACCACCACAGCATCGCTTGACAAACGGTGCATCGGTGCACACCTGGGGTCCGAACCTGCAAACCCCGGGCCGCTGAAGCAGAGCGTGCACACTTAACCGCTATGCCACCTGGCCAGCCCCCACTTATTTGTTCAATAATTTATATCAGTATGGATGCAATGATATTTACTTTATACTTTGGGTTATAATCTAATACTTTATTTTGTTGGTAAAATTAATTCTGCTTTTGTCCATTGGGAGTTCTTTCAGTCGGCTTCTGTGTCCCTTTGATATACCCCCATCAATGTCAGTTTTCCATCTTTGAACACTTTCTTATTTTTGAGCACTACAAAGTGCTCCGGGCTTATCTTGCATATTTCCTGCCCCAGTCCTGGAGTCAACCATTTCTCCGAGGAACCCTGGTTAATTTCGTTGGCGAATGGTATTTGAAACTACATGTTCATTGCTACTAGGGTGTCATTGTTTCTAGATTCTCTCAGGTGACAGAGCAAAGAAATATATAGGCGTATACTAACCTGTGAATATACATAGATCTACAAATATTTCTATATGTAACAATATGTGTACTTATTAAGCTAAATATTAGTTCAAACTGATGTCTCCAACTCTAGTCCATCACCAGATGGATCATTCTAGCTTCCTCCCCTTGCTTGTCCATAAACTCCCACTCCTACGGTGAACAACCTGGCTCCCACCGTCAGCCATCCATTTACTTAATTGTTCTGTTCCAGTTTACATGTGTAACAATATCAGAATTGGTAACCTGTACCTTTGTGAGACACAACTTTATCAACTAGAGTACAGTCATTATATGCAGTTCCTTTTGTCTTTAGACTTACTGACTCATTTTGTCATTGGTGCCATCTAGTGGATTCCTACTCTTAGTGACCCTGGGTACAGCAGAGCTGAATCCTGCCCTGTCTTTTTTGGCATCATGCTCTCACCTTCCAGCGCTATATCAGGCAGTGCTGTGCTGCTATTCATGGGGTTTTCTTGGCCAAATTTTTCAGAAGTGGGTGTTCAGGTCCTTCTTCCTAGTCTGTCTTAGGCTGGAAGCTCTGCTGAAACCTGTCCACCTTGGGTGACCCTGCTGGTATTTGAAATACTGTGGCATAGCTTTCAGCATCATAGCAACACTCAGCCACCACAGTATGACAACTGACAGATGGGTAGTGCGGTTCTCTGACCAGGAAATGAACGTGGGCTGCTGCAGTGAGAGCATCAAATCTTAACCACTAGACCACCAGGGCTAGCTTTACTGACTTGACTCATTTCCTAAGTTACTCAGATCAGCAACTTTTTGCCCCGCCTTCCTCAGTGAGGTTGTTTCATGCATCTATAATAGAGTCAGATTCTCTTGTCAAAGTCTGCATTCCTTCCTAGGATCTCTCAACCTTCTAAATAGTTTTTAAAAATTTATATACATTGCCATTCACTCTTTCATGAGGTAAAGTTCCATGGGTTTTGACAAATGCGTAATGTCATGTATCCACAATTACAGTATCATAAGGAGTATTTTCACTGTCCTAAAAAATCCTGTTTCCTTTATTCAACTCTGTCCTCTCCCCCTGAAACTTTGGCAACCACAGATCTTCACTGTCACTATAGTTTTGACTTTTCCAGAATGTCATATAACTGGAATCAAATAGTATGTAGCCTTTTCATATGGCTTCTTTACTTAGCAATATGCATTTAAGTGTCTTAATATCTTTTTTATTGTTAAATAATATTCCATTGTATGAATGTACCACAGTTTGTTTATCCGTTCACCTATTGAAGGACGTCTCAGTTGTTTGTTTCCATTTGCTGGCAATTATTAATAAAGCTGCTTTAAATATCTGATGCCTAGGATTGAGACTATATTTAGCTTTGGAATAAAATGACAAACTGTCTTCCCAAGTGGCTGTATCATTTTGCATTCCCATCGATGAAAGAGAGTTTCTACGATTCCACACCCTTGTCAGCATTTGGGATCGCCTTTTTTTTTTTTTTGGATTTTAGCCATTCTAGTAGGTGTGTAGTGATATTTCATGTTGCTTTAATCTCTTCACATTTTTACACACTTCCTCACAGTAGGAAGAATCCCTTCAAAGCCATTTCTCCATAAAGTACCTCTCAAAATATCTACCTTCTCTACCAAATGAACTTCTTCCTTAAATTTCTAACATCTTTTATCCCTAAAATAAATCCTTAATATTTGAAAGAGACCATGAGATCTTCAAGAATACTATCTTTACTTTCCATATAAAAGTCAAAATTTTAGAATCAAAATATTTTTCAGCACTTAGATGCTTCCTGGTAGTTGCTGTATAGATTCCAGTGAGTAGAAAGCAACAAAGCCACGTTGAGGTGGAGGTACTGGCAGGGCAACTTGGTTCATTACCAGTGATGTGATTCATCCCCACATACCAGTCTTAGCCCACAGGGAATTCAATCATCTCAAATTCTATCATGCCATGGGCCATTGCAATAACTTTTGAATTGTTGAAATCATGAATATTAAATCTGTGAATGCAAAGCATCTACAGAACCTTTTCCAGGGCATACTCTCTTTTTGAATTACAGTCTTTTCTGCTCATGTCTTATTTTCCTCCTAGACTGTAGGGACTTGAGGATAGAATATGTCTCTAATTTTATATTCAGTAAATATTTTATCAAATAAATACATATAAACAGTAGCTTTATAGAGTTTAAAAAGGAAAAGATTACGCTTTCTTACAAAAGAATTATCTGCAGTTTAATTGATTCCTTGAGATTTCAAAGAAACCTGAAAGAGAATAACAAAACTCTAAAATAGACCAGAAATTTAGGCACCTTGTAGAGAAGGCAGCCCCTGCACTAATATCAAGGCCCTCAGGAGGGACATGTGCTCCCTCTTTCCCCATAAAGGCTGTGGCTATGGAGTGGGTGATGGTGCTAAAGTGATCAGCTTGCTCGTTGCCATGGTGATTTAGCCACCATCGCTGCAGTCAGCAGGTCTCCCAGCTCTGCCCCTGCAGACTGGAACCGCCCACCTCTTCTGTCTCTGTGTTTTCTACCTGGCGCGCTGCCTTTTATTGAACACAAAGTGGGGTTGGGAAATTCTGTCTATGCTGTGGATGAATCAAGTTCCAGAACACCGGTAAGCTTAAACTATGGCCTGGAGGAAGGGAGATTGATAACCTCAGAGGATTTGGGGAGGATATCTCTGCCACACACCTGGGGATCCCATTGCCCCTTTCCTTGAGGGAGCAAGGCATTTCAAGGAGACATTTTTCAAGGAAATCCTCCTCTGTCCCCAAAATGGAGTTCTATCTTCTGGGAGTTTCCAGAAGACAAATCTGGAACACACGTGACCCCACAGGCCTAGGACAGTGCTAAGCAGGAGGTTGGTGCTCAGTACATAGGGACTTTGAGTCAGTGAAGTCAGTGTTCCTGGAGGTCCCCGACGCTTTGCACATTCAGGACTGGTCCTGGTGAAGGGAGTAAGAGTGAGCAAAGCTCAGGTGGCAGTTGAGGGGTTAATGTCACCCCCCAGCTATCAAAGAGCTAACATTTTCTTTTCCTATTTCAACAGTATTTTTGAGCATCAATTCCATGTCAGGCCCTGGGGACAGAACATAAAATCAAGATAGATATGTCCTGTTCATCATAAATTAAGTAGATCTTTAAATTCTGCTAGCTATTCCTTTGGGTTACATTATTATATTTAGAAAGCATCTGTAACAATTCATACATTTCCTAGAAATAATTATTAACACTATTATCAACAATTCTAGTAGCAAAATCTCTATATGTTTATAGCACTTTACGGCTTTCACAAAATTCACATTCTCCTAAAACAACCCTGTGAAGTAAGTCAGGCTGGAGTTTTCAGCTCCATTTTGCAGTTGAGGAAACTGAGGCTCAGAGAGAGTATCTGAGGTGTCCAAGTCAAAACCCTGACCACTTACACTAGAATTACTAGGAGACGTGCATGTCAAAAATGGAATTTTGGGGGCCAACGCAAGATCTACTGGGTTACAATCTGCAGGGGTAGGCTCTGGAACTTTCCTTCTTTAACAGTTCTAACTCTCCACTGCCATTTACCTTGCTTCAGTCAGGATTTTAACTCAGGTCTTCTGGGCCTTTTATACTTTCTGCTGTATCATGGTGACTGCGTGACGTGGGAGAAGGTCTCTTGGTAAACTGAGAGAGATTTGAGACTTTATGTATCTTTCTCAGCCCTTTCCCAGCTAAATTCTTCTGTGGAAATGGAAAGGAGGCCTTCAGAATGCTGATTCAGTTTTCTCATCAACCACCCTTCTCCCCCAAAGGCTGACCCTTTGGAGCACAGAGCTACAGTGACGCACTTGGAACACCAAGAGCCTCTCGTCTTTTCACTGGTGGCAGCATTTTGTCCCTGGTGTTTTCCATTTTGACAGCTTATGAGCAGAGCCACTGGAAGGTGGGAGGGACCTCACTGTTCAAGTAAGTCTTAAGTGTCACCAGAGCATGGGGAGGAGGAAAAGGAAGGGACCTGTGTGGAGGCAGCGAAAATAAATGAGCTTTAACAAGCAGATTAGCCATCCTTCAGAAGTCAGGGGCCTCCCAGGATTTCAAGCATGGTACCTACATGCAGTGGGATACACTGTCTATTCTCAAGGCCCCTGTTTCCTGATTTACATGTATTGCTCTTTATGAATTATTAAGTGTTCTACAAAATTAGGAATTATCATCAATTAAAGAATATTTTTTGGGCATCCACTCTGCTGTGGGTTATGGCTGAACTACACAGACAAGATCCCTGCCCTGGCAGTATAGCACATCAATTGGCAGAGACTACAGACTTAAAACAAGTAATGAAAAAAGCAATGCAGGTTTCCACGGAGAAGTTAACAAAGGTACGCTGACATCATATAGCCAGAGAAGTTAACATCACTCAGGATTCTCAAGGTGCCGTCTGAAAGCCACCTACCTGGTCAGTAACCCCTGGGGATATTTGTTAGTAAAAATGCAAAATGCCTGGATCCACACGCAAACACTCTGGGGATGGGTCTTGGGAAGCTACATTCTTAACAAACTCCTTGGGTCGTTGTTTTGCACACTGAAATTGAGAATCATTGGTGGTGTGGGGTGTGTGTTTGGTGAGAGTTGAGGAAAGGATGTTAAGGAAGGCTTTGTGAAGAAATGCTCTGTGTGCAAGATGAAGCTTGAAGATTAAGGCTTAAAGTAAGATGGCTCGGCCAAGAGCTTCCTAGGTAGAAGTAAGAGCACATGTAAAGGTCCAAAGTGAGTGGAAAAAGTCAGTCCTCTGTAGCTAGAGAAGAAGGAGCAAGACGGAGAGAGGCAGAGATAGGGTCACGACTTCGGATGCAAGGGTGTGTCAGTATTAAAGACTATAGATTTTATCTTAAGCCATTGAAGGGCTTTAGGTCAAGGAAGAGCATAGTCAAATTTTCATTAAAAACATAAAAACATAGCATGAAGGAATTGGGGTCTCTAGAGAGGATGCTGAATGTAGGGAGAAGGCTGTGGCAATAATTGGTGAGAAGTAATGCTACCTTTGTATAGATCAGTGGCAATGAGAGGATGGATTAAAGAAGTATTTAGGAGGCAAAATCAACAGAATTTAGTGATCCTATAGACACTAAATGCTACCATGACCCATCTTAACTCATCTTCCAATTTTGAGGATAGCAATTGAATTGAGCTCAATTGCAATGATGAAAACACATTTTTTTGGAGACTTCCTACCACCAGGTCAAAGTGGCCTCCTACCACTCCTTTGTGGCCAAGGACACGCTTTGGTCTGGATAAGAAAAGGCAGACTGGGTAAAAGTCTCCAATTCAGGAGGTTGGAAGACCTTTGAATTGTTCCAGACTCTGCCAATAAACCCCTTTGGTCTAGTCAGGGCCTCAGGTTTCCCACATTTAAGTCATGCCTTTTTATATATTCTCATTGCATTCTACACTTTTCCTCCATAGCACTTATTCTGACTTACAATTAAGTGAGAAATACCTCCAATTATTGTTAAATGTCTGTCTCATCCATTAAACTGTAAGTTCTGATGGCTAGGAGCCAGTATGTCTGGTTCACTGTTATCTCCAGCTCTAAGAGTAACAGTTGCTGAATATACATGAAACAACTATGATTCCTGCCCTCATAGGATTCACTCTTTGGAATATGGGTAGATGCATGTAATACTTAGGAGGTAAAAAGTGACAGAATCCAATGACTGTTTAGATGTGAAGAGGGAGGGTGGGAAGTAAGGAAAAATCTAGGAGGGTTCCCTTGTTTCTAGCTTGGGTACTTGGGTGGATGGAGTTATCATTGACTGAGGTCAAGAAATATACATGAGAAACCCAGATCTTAAATGTAAGACATGTTCAATTTGGAGCATCTAAACTATAATGCAAGACATGCAAATGGAAATGTCTGGTGCGCAGTGGGCTTTGGTAAAAGGTCCCAGTCAGAGGTGTTACATGTACTTTCGACAAGTAGCATAAACACTTTTTAATAAATAAGATGGCATATGATTTAATAAAATCCAACTAATAATAGCTGTTATTTATAGCTAAGTGGCAGCCTCAGTTCTAAGCGCTTTGATTAATTCTTATAACAGTACTATGGGGTAGGCACTCTTATGATTCCCATTTCAAAGATGAGGACACTGAGGGTTAAAAAGTTTGAATGCCTTGCCCAAGGTTACACAGGCAGTAAGTGGTGGAGATCGCCTTCCCACCCCAACAGTCAGGATCTACTCATCTCAAAATGAAGCTCTTCCGTCAGTCACATACTTGCTCTCATAGCAGCCAGGACATCCTCTGGCAGATAACAACTGTTTACTGTCTATCTCACTCCAAATCTTGGGAATATCTTGCCTAGAGAGCTTGCCTTATTGGTCTTTAACTTATTATTTTACAGATGAAGAAACTGAAGCACAGAGTGGTAAAATAACTTCCATATAGTCAGATAGTCAGGGAGTGGGTGAGCTGGTATTTGAACTTAGCTCTATTTATTTCCAGAACTAGTAAATTTAGCTGCTACATAATCATACAAAACCTTATTTTTAGATGCAACTTTTTGATTATTAGAGGGGGACAGAGCAAGGATGGGAATTGATAGGAGAAGCAGGCAAAGAAAAATCTAGTCTAGGAATGGCCATTAAATTTGTGATGTCAAAGAAATGTCATTTGGCCTTCTCGTCTTTAAGTGGAAGCATTTAGATTAGTTAGCCCATCAAGTTCTAAAATTTATAATTTTAAAATAAATTATTGTAGGGGGAGAAAAAAAAAACAGGTTGAACCTCTTTAGAAGGGTCCAAAACCAACTTTAAAATACCAAATTATTATTGTTAAACAGAGACTGCTTTAAATGCAATATCCTACTTGACCCTCACAATCAGTCTATGAAGGGGCATTGTCATTAATTATCCATTAGTGAAAACAAAATATCAGTCCTCAAATGGAGCCACTTATGCTAAGCTCCGTGTCAGCAAACCGAGACTTAATTACAGTTTCAGCTTTCCCAGAAATGGAATCTTAAACCAGTCAATCAGAAATCACTTGATCAGCATTAGTTAGGTCCTCTGTCTGATGGACCCCTGCCATCCCTTAAAGGAAACTAATCTTGCAATAACCAATCTGTTGTGTAACTTCCTGGTTCCCATTCGCGTCTGCCTATAAAAATCTTCCATTTCGTACAGCTCTCAGAGCTCCCTTCTATCTGCCAGACTAGATGCTGCTCGATTCATGAATCACTGAATAAAACCAATAAGATCTTTAAAATTTACTCAATTGAATTTTGTTTTTTTAATACCATCCTGCCTTCCACATTTCACAGAGGGAATTGAAACTCGAGTACATTAAATCAACATCTCAAGGACACACAGCCAATAAAGAACAGCACAATTTCAAATCTAAGTTTGCCTCATGCCTAAGCTTAAGCTCTTAAATACTATATATTATTTTTTGTTGACTTATTGTAGAAATGACTTTGCTAAAATTGGGGTTTAATCAAGAGACAGTCAGAGCGGGTAAATTTACCCTAGAAAGCTGTTTGTGAAAGAGCAGCGAATTGGGTATGTACCATAGTGAAAGCACCTTTTTCTTTGTCTTAGAACAGGGTTATTCACAACTCTTCAACTGCTCTATCCAGGTTTTCCAGTCTGATGATGCTGAAAAATACTACAGTAGGTTCTACTGTATTGACTGGGTATTAGGGAGAAGTACAAAATTGACCTTTTTATGTAATTTGGACAATGGAATGAAAACAAATGCTAGGAAATGAGTAATAACGGTGATTGGTGGCAATAAGTTTACTCAAATCTATCTCTTAATATAGACTCACAGCAAGGTCTTCTCCCCCTTCCTTCACTAGGTTCGTTTTTAATTTTGAATTCTTACATTTTAAAATGATCTTAGTATCTCCTGGATTTTAGCATATGGCTGGTAGAATCTTTAGTTGAACAATAAACAGAAGAACAAATGAAAAAGAAAGGATAGCGAAGAGTAAGAGAGACAGGACAGGCACCACAGGTGGACTAAGGGATGGCATAATTCCTGGTTGCCTGAAGTCTTTAATTGCCTCAATTAATGAGTCATTTGGTTTCTTGGGTATTTCCTCTTTGAAATGCAAATGTCCCTGAAGGGTCAAAGGATGGTCATCCATAGCTTAGTATGAATTAGTTTATGCTCCCTAATTTGCTTAGGGAGTTTGCTCCCTAATTTTCTGAATTAGAAGAGTCTGAAAGGTTTACCTGATCCAATGTCTCACAAAAGAGCTAAGTCACTGAGGCTAGAAGGAAGGAGTGATTTGACCAGGAATCCACAGCTAGTTTCATAATCAGCTTTGGAACCCAAGTAGGAGGAATCTCAGTACAGTTCTCTTTTCTTCAATACCTTGGCATTCCAGAAGTTAAAATACAGAAATGGTGTTATAAGTACAGCATAATGTATAGTTAAGAGTGGCACGTGGAGACAAACAGACTGGGTTTCTCCACTCACTAGCCTTGGGAACCTGGGATGTTTCTTATCTTCTCTAAGCCTCAATTTGTTCTTCTGTAAAATGGAGATAAATATCATTCATCTCACTTTGATGTTACGAAAGTTAAATAGAATTATGCATATAATGTTCTTAGCAGAGTGCCTGGTGCCCAGTAACTAGTCAATGCATGCCAACTCATAAAAATTCATACTTTAACTTGAATGTAAGACCTGAAATTATGAAACTTCTAGAAGAAAACATAGGCAGTACGCTCTTCGACATCCGTCTTAGAAACATATTTTCAAGCACCATGTCTGACCGGGCAAGAGAAACAATAGAAAAAATAAACAAATGGGACTACATCAAACTAAAAACCTTCTGCACAGCAAAGGTAACCATCAACAAAACGAAAAGACAACCCAACAATTGGCAGAAGATATTTGCAAACCATACATCTGATAAGGGCTTAATCTCCAAAATATATAAAGAACTCGTGTATCTCAACAACAAAAAAACTACCAACCCAATTGAAAAATGGGCAAAAGACCTGAACAGACATTTCTCCAAAGAAGATATACAGATGGCCAACAGACACATGAAAAGATGTTCAAAATCATTAACTATCAGGGAAATGCAAATCAAAACTACAATGAGATATCACCTCACGCCCATCAGAATGGCTATAATTAACAAGACAGGAAACAACATGTGTTGGAGAGGATGTGGAGAGAAGGGAACTCTCATACACTGCTGGTAGGAGTGCAAACTGGTGCAGCCACTATGGAAAACAGTGTGGAGATTCCTCAAAAAATCAAGGATAGAACTACCATATGATCCAGCTATTCCACTGCTGGGTATTTATCCAAAGAGCTTGAAAACACCAATGCGTAAAGATGCATGCACTCCTGTGTTCATTGCAGCGTTATTCACAATAGCCAAGACTTGGAAGCAACCTAAGTGCCCATCAAGGGGCGAATGGATAAAGAAGATGTGGTATATATACACAATGGAATACTACTCAGCCATAAGAAACGATGAAATCCAGCCATTTGTGACAACATGGATGGACATTGAGGGTATTATGCAAAGTGAAATAAGTCAGAGGGAGAAGGTCAAATACCGTATGATTTCCTTCAAGTAGTAGATAATAACAACAATAAACAAACACATAGAGACAGAGATTGGATTGGTGGTTACCAGAGGGGAAGGGGGGAGGGAGGAGGGCGAAAGGGAAAAAAAAAAATTCATTACTTTAGAATTAAATTATTCAAAGCTTGGAAATTGTTTATTATAATCCAGGTGGATTAAGATCTTGGATGAAGATTTTGGTTAAAATGACTTTTCAATTTTTTTCTAGGTCTAAATCAATCTTATGTTAGATGTGGTTGGCAAATGCTACTATAGAATGCCAAGAATATATACAGTGAACAATACATGTCTTTGAGAATTTCCCTTCCCAACATCTCCCTAAGTGCACCAGGCAAAAAACATCTTGTACAACGGGTAATTTTGTGAGGTAGATATTTGAATTTATCATGGGAGTGCTGATCATTTTAATTAATCCCTGTGAATTTCTAGTTTACATGAAGCAGCTTTGGTCTCACTAATTAAATCTCAGAATTGTCAAGTTTTTAAGGTCTTGAAGAAACTAGAGATCAGTGAGAATTTTTGAAATGGGAATTAAAATGGAATATCTTAAAGTGTTAGAGAGACATTGATCTGGGAAAAGGAGAGCAGCTGCTGAAGACACAGTTTCTCCAGGAGATTTAGAACTTTGTTATTTGTCAAAGTTCTGAACATCAGATGAGCAACAGACAGAATTTTAGCAAGTTTTTAAATACAACATTCAGTGAAGATTAAAATGAGATCAACTGGTTTTAGAGACCTCAGTAATCAGACATATGCAAAATAAGAGAAACTTCTAATTGTTTCTTCTGTAAAGACTGGACCCTCTTGTTACAGAGAAACTTTAATCAGATATAATTGATTGTAATTAATGGATTGATATGTTTCACATTAAGATTATGTTACTTAGAAAAACCCTAAGCATATGTTTAAGAAGTTAACGTGGATTTCTGGCTGCCACTCAGGATGTCAAAAGTTAGAAAGTGTTGCTCTTACCTGAACAATAAGAAAAAGTGACATAATTTATGAAATCATAACTTCTCATGAATCCATGAGAAAACTAAGGTTGCAAGGCAACTACCTAATCTAAAATTTAAGGAAAGACAGGCACCTCCAAGGAGACGTAGACATTGGCTTTCTTGGGACAGAGCATGGGAAGACAGAGCCACCAGACAAGAAGGTAAAAAGATTTGGCTAAAACTTCTAGATAATTGCTAAGGCTAAGTGGAATATAATGAAAATTAGAAGCCCCTAGAAATATAGACACAAAGGGAGTTTGCAGAAACAGACTCTTCTTCATGGACCTCCACAGGGTGTTCAGAGAAAGATTAGAGGCAAGGGAAGAGAAAGCCTCACACAGGTTGCAGGCCTCAAGGAGGGGAGTGGCCATCTCCTCTCCCATAAAGCCCTGCCTGGACCTTTCTGCCCTATGGAAAGAAGCCATAAACCACTGAAAGAAGGGCAGCAAAACACCCATGAAGACCCATTGTGGTGGGAAAAAGAGAACAGGAAAGAAAAACTCTATTTGAGGCAGGGCAGAAAAATTATTCAGGTCTCAAACTGCTGCAGGGGTAGGAGCAGGGTCACTGAGAAAGGCATGCCCCCAACACCCAGGGACACAGTACATGGCTAAGAACAATGGAATCCCACCCCTGAACCCTGCCACTAGGCCACAAAACAGTCAACTAACAAGTTACAACAGCATACTTCTGGGAGACAGGCAAAAACCTGAAGAGAGATCCTCTGTGAGGTGTAAATTCACAGAGAAAAACTAAAGCTGAGGGTTTAACAGGAATATTCACAAAAATCTTGTGCCAAACCAACCCCACACTAAACACAAGGTAAAGCTAGAAGAATGTGAAATGGAGGATGTACTGAGGGTAACCATAGCAACAACAAAACCCAAACCCAGCTCAACTCCTAACAATAGTACCTGAACATTAAAAGTCTGGCAAAAAGAAGGCATATTCATTTGGGGGCTTAAATACTATTTGCCTCAGTTTATTCTGTTTTACAGATAATTTCCAAGATATAAGAAAGAGAAAAAAAAAAAATCCACTGGTAAGAGACAAAACAATCAATAAAACTGGGGTCAAATATAAAATAACCATGATTATTATATTAAATGCTCTAGCGGAAAAGTTGAACAACAAATGTGAACACATGAAGAATTTCAGCAGAGAGATGGAAATCATAAGAAAGAATAAGTGAAAATTCTAGGAATAATTAACATGGTAACAGAGATGAAGAATGCCTTCATGATCATTAGCTGGCACAACTTGGCTAAGAAAAGAATCAGTGAGTCTTTGGTGAAGATGATATAGTCTACACAGAAATCAAAATATAATGATGTACACCTGAAAATTATATAATGTTATAAACCAATATTTCCTCAATAAAAATACATAAAACTTTAAAAAAAATAAAATACATAAGTTGAAAAAAAAAGAAAAGAATCAGTGAACTTGAAGATAAATCAACAGAAATTACTCAATATGAAACATAATGAAAAATAAGAGTGGGAAAAAAAGTACAGAGCATCCAATTTCTGTAGAACAATATAAAATTCCTAACTTACATGTAATTGGAATCCCAGAAGGAGAAGAGAGCAAGAATGGGGTAGAACACATATTTACACAGGTAACAGCCAAGAATTTTCAAAAATAATGAAAGACATCAAACCACAGATTGAAAGGTCAGAGAACACCAAATGAAGTAAATACTAAAACAAAAAGAAAAGCACAGACTCACATACATACCTAGACATTTCATATTCAAATTGCTATAAAGCAAAGATAAAGAGAAAATCTTGAAGGCAGACAAAAAAAAAATAAAAGACATCCGATACAAAGGACAACATTAAGAGTTAGAATATACTTCTCATGAGCAACTGTGAAAGCCAAAAGACAAGAGAATGACATCTTTAAAGAGCCAATATAAGGTAAAGTGATATGGAGCACTGTTTAGATTGACAATCAGTATTCATTCAACAAGGTAGGCTGATATTTGTCAGTTCTAGCATTATTAGGGAAATTTTCAGTGTTTTTAAGAAAGACGTGTAAGATCTAGAAAGTGACATAGCAATGCAAACTAGTGACGCTAATAGCCAGTATTTTCTGACACTGGGATAATGTTTTTTCATATATTATCTCATATGATTAAATGTTACTGACAATAAGATTTTTAGAATTTAGAGAAATAGTTCTAGCTCTTCCCTGATGAAGAGAGAATTCAAGAAAACTCCCTGGAAATCATGAGCATAGAATAAGGCTTTTGTTTGGGGCCTTTCTCCAGGAACTAGAAAGCAGGTATGTCTCCAGGGGAAAAATAATCTGTCCCACCCCCTGCAATGATGAATTTGTAGCGATATGCAATATTGCTGGGCCCCAGTAACTTGTATGGTTTCTCCCATTTCTTGCAGTCTTTGCTACTCCCTAATGCTACCCAAATTATTAAAAATAATTCTTCAAATCTCTTTACTTACAAGTATGTAGCCATAGCCACTAAGTGAGACAATCACTAGTTCTCACAACATTCAAGGCAATATGTCTGAGTGCACAAAGACTGACTTGAAATCTTCAACTCAGCTTTTCTAGGCTTATATAAGAACCCTCTTCTTCAGAGCGTCATTGCTTTCCTTTTGACAATAAAATCAACCTACTATGAGGACCAAAAAATTGTCATTTTTTTCATTCTTCATTCAAATGCCCACAGTATTCGAGGACACGCACTATTCTTTACAGACATTTTCTCATCTAAACATCACATAATCCTAGAAAGTAGGCATTGACATTATCATTCCTATTTCAAGGATGAGGAAGCTGAGGCTAAGAAGTTAAATGAATTTCTCAAAGGTACACAGACAGTCCATAGCAGAGGGATTGTGAAAACCTGAGTCTGAAGCCATGATCTTACCTGCAACATCATATCATCCTATCCCATACCCAGCTGCCCAATACTGAACCCTACAGCAGTGTGTAGGACACCACTACTAACTCTGTTTTCTTGAAATAGTGGGCCACAACCAGAGTCTGAGGGAGCTGATAGAACTGTAATCAAGTTAAAATAACACCGCTTTATACGTGCATTAAAACTCACATTGAGTAGATATTGATTATCAACTTTGTGCTTGATATTATTTAGTTTTATTATCACAGTAATTATATTATAAACACAGCTCAGCAGTTTCTAGCCATATACTCTGGCAGATTTTATTTCATCAACATTTTTCAAATTGTGACCTGCAGCACATATGTGTCATAACCACTTGAGTGCTTCGTTAAAACTGTGGATTCCGGGACTTAATCTGGACCTTCTGAAACAGCTAGATTCACTAGCACAGAGGCCCAGGAATCGGCATTTTTAAGAAGTTCCCCAGGTAAACTTTGCCTTCTCTAAATTTTGAAAACCACTGTAATAAACTATACTCATAAGATAATAGGCCATTTGGGGAAATTTTTGAGTTGTTTAATTAAAAAAGAGTGTGGGGGAGAGAACTAGTCTGGAAGACTGGCAGTTTTTCTCTCCCATCAAATGGCTCTCAGGATGTCTTCTAAACTTTTAAGGTTTTCTTCCACCTTATTGTTAGGTAACTATTTTTTTTTTTTTCCCAATTGAATGCCATAAATTCTTGCCTTGGGTAGAACTCCTCTGTGAGTGACCCATTTTAGAAAGAAATTAGAAATGTTTAGATGTTTCTTTAAGAATTCCCAAGTTTCTACAGCTTGCTCCACACCGTCATTCCACAGCAGAGGTGATCTTTCAAGCCCACATTACTCTATTTACAGCAAAAGAATAAAAATGTCCCTCTCCCCCAAGTCAAACACATCTGCCTTAATTTTTACAGCATGCTTCCTTTCCAAGTGACCTAGGAAGGGTCACTGATCCCAACTAGCTGTAGCTGACAATTTGGTTCCCTCTGTGAATGAGGAATTGCATCTCGGCATGTAACTAGCTTGTGTTTTGCATAAGAAGAAAACATAAAATAATTAAGAAGGTAGGAAGCCGCATGTATTCATTGTTTCTGTAATTAGCAATGTTTTGTGCTCTGAATTCTGAATTTTTGAGAAGGCCACATTCCTTATGCTCCAGTTAATGAAGGTATATTACAGAACCCTCCAGAAAAGAGACAAAAATAACCATTGGGGTCCACATTTCAGAGCTTGCTGATCTATTGATTTCTTTTACCTGTCAGAATCATAAAGCACTTCAGAATCCTCCCAGCACTTTCTATTTAGAGGTCACTTCGCCCTATAGTGAATGATAGCCATCTCTGGATTCGGTTATTAGTGACTTTGTAGAAGTTCGTAGTCATACTGCAATAAAAATGTTCTCTTTATTTTAAAGCCTAAAGCAGACACTCAGGCAGAACCACATCTCACTTTCTCTTCTCCACTTAGAATCATGTCTGTCCTTAGGACTGGAAAGAGACTTATAGCTAATAATATTAGGAAGCTTTTTAGTAATTATTTTTCATTTTTATATTATAAAGGATAAACTCAGAGAAACTTGCTCCAATTTTTCCACTCAGAACAAGCATGTTTTCCTCTTACATACTTATTGACAATTGAGCTCTTTTATCACCAAGGTGAACATCTCTTGCTTCTTATTTCTCGAACATTTTTTTTCACAGATACGTTAGAACATTTAGCAAATATTTATAGAGTGACAAAGACTGTCTCCTTGACCAAACTCTAGACAGGCTCCTCTGAGCCCTCTTCTCCAATGGATCTCAACCTTGTCTATAAGAACTGCAACTCTCAGCACAAATGATCTCACCCACGCCCTGCACCAAGAGACTTGAACAAACACAGTGTCTACCAGCTCAAGGCCCTGTCCCTGGGATGATGGCCCCAACCCCCTTCAGTGTCTGTCTGAGAAAGCTCATTGCTTCCAAAAGAATTTATTGTTTGTTCCAGCCAAACCTCGACTATAGACTCCTTTTCTTAGAGCATTTACTTTAGAAAATTTACCGTTGCAAATCTCTTCTCTGTCTCTGTGAGAGGTGTTGTGTCATCTACACCCCAGGAATGTCTTTCTCAAGGACCTGGGAGCCACCACCTTGAAATGTAATCCTCAGGAAAGACAGGGCCCCTGTCTCCCAGTCTCTGTAGGAGCCTGACTTCAGTAAGCGCCAGTCAGCAGACACAGATGGCATACTTGCACTGACCAACCCCCGACCTACTTTTTGTAATTTTCTAATGTCCTTTCTCTGCTAGTGCCTTGCTCATTCCCCCTCCATACTACTTCATTTTCCCTTTAAAACACCCTGTCACTTATGCAAAGATTGGAGTTGAGCTCGGTTTACCTGAAGCCTCTCTCCCCTACAGCAGTAGTACTGAACAAAATCTATCTTGCCATTTTTAACAAGTGTCTCATGCAAAATTTTTCAGGACTTTTCAAATTTTTTCAAAAATTTTCAACAAGAATATTGTATTGAAGTAGGCACTGGGGTACTAGCATAAATAAAGTGGACATGGCTTCTATCCTTAGGGATCTGAGAGCCTACGAGGGCTGACAGGAAAAACAAATTATCACATAAATTAGTGTAAAATTACATGTGTGATGATTGCCAGAAAGGGGAGGTCAATAGTAACGCAATAGCCTAGAGCAGGGGCATCTGACCAAATCAGAGAAATTAGAGGTATCCTTGTGGAAGTAAAAACAGCCATGGTTTTAAGGATGGAGTAAGGGTTAGGAAGGCACAGAAGGATAAGGAAGAATGCTCCACGCAGACATGCAACAGCACAGAAAGCCTTGGGCAGGAAAGGTGCTCGGAAAGGATGCCTCAGGTAAAGGTAGACAGGCACCAACACACAGCCAGGGAGGAGTGGATGCAAGATGGTAGGGCCAATCCATGCAGGGCTTGCTCTTCTATCTTTTTTGTATTGTTATGGAAATATAAACATAAAAAAGTAGAGAAAATAGTATAATGAACTTCCATGTACCTATCACCCAGCTTCAACAATTATCAACTCAAGTCCAATCTTATTTTATCTAACCCTCACCTACACCTACCCCCAACCTGGCTTATTTTGAAGCAAATCCAAGATACTGTGGATCCTTTAAATATTTCAGTTTTTTTTTATTAAATATAAAGACTTCTTTAACATACTCAACCACAAAACCATTTTCATACTTAAAAAATAAACAGTATCTTACTATCATTAAATCTAGTCAGTGTTTAAATTTCTCCAACTTATATATAAAAATATATATTAAATGTATATAATCTATATGTAAATATATATTTATATTTAATTAAATATAATTTTAAATTAAATTATTTATAATTAACTAAATATAATTTATATATAATTAAATATATTTTGCCTATGCATATGTGTGGATAGAATTTGTATTAGAATCTAAGTAAGGTCCGTGCATTATATTTGGTTGATAGATAGATCTCTTAAGTCTTTTTATTTCTATATGTTCCACCTACGACTCTCTTTTATTCCTGGAAATTAATTTGTTAGAGAAATAAGGTATTTTGTCCTGTAGAATTTCCTATGACCTGGACTTAGTGGATTAAGTGAATACCCATGGTATTGTTTAATACGTTCCTCTGTCTCCTGTATTTTCTGTAAATTATTAGGTGGATTAGAGTCTTGATCAGATTATGGATTGATTCTTTGGTAAGAATACCTCATGGGCAGTGTCATGTACTTCAGGAGATTGTCTCTCTTTTTGTGGTGTTAGCAGCCGTTGATGATCATATCCTAGATCCATTTGTTCATTAGGAATTACAAAATAATGGCTAAATGCAATCATTCTATATTCATTTATTAGCTAAAAGACTTTGATACAGAAAAATTTGCTGCCATTAACCATATGGTACAGTTTGTAAAAGGAAAGAGGATACATGATTGATCCATCCCTTTGATTTATAAGTTGGCAAAATAAGGATAAATGAATGCTTTTCAAGTATCATTATGAATTCATAGATATAAATATATTTGTGTTTCAACCCATTAAAGTTATAAAACTGATTAATACTCAAATTTATCCATTTTTGACCAGTGGAAGTTTCTTCAAGTAGTAATCTGTGGTAATTTCCTTGCTTTCAGGTACGAGAAGATATTCCAGGTTCATCATGTACATGTACTGTGCCAGACCTGGAGCTGGCCTTTTCTCTAAGAACTCCTAGCTCCTCTATGGGAAGTAATATTTGGAGACCACAGTACAGGTAATCATAGTACTCACTGCTCCATGGTTGGTCACTGTTTTTAGGCCTTTTCATGGACAGAGCTTTGTTTTGAAGATGTAATATGACTTGAGCTCATGGTTTAAATTCAAATTTAAAATTATAGGATTTTTACTTAACCTTTCAATCTTTCATTTATATCTCCTGTATCTCACCATGACAATCCTGGTTTTCATGGGATTAACATACTTCCTGTTTATTTTATTTGACAATACACACCAAGCAGTCTCAGAATAAAAATACCAACATAACCACCAAAAATATAATTGCTTAAAACTGTTTAAGTCTTTTTGCAGTTCATTTTGCCCACAGGGTATAGCTCACTAGGAATATATGGTCAAATCACTTTGTTTTTAATGTCACTTGGCCTAGTTCCTCTCCACTAATTATGCCTTCAATGGGATACACAGGTTCACTTCTTTCATCTTGCTTTAGATTTTTATCGTTGCTTTTTACTTAATTTTTTTTATCATTATGTAATTATGTGTATTCAAAGTTAAATCTACAAATAACTCCACCTTATTACCTCTCCTCCCTATAGTTAATGATTTCTATTTGTTTGTTGATAAATTTTCCATTTTTAAATATATCAGCAAGTACGCATTTACATTTGTATCTCCCCATTTTCTTGGATAAGTGGTAACATGCTTTTCTCCACCTTGCCTTTTGCACCTAATATGTCCTAGGGATCGTGCTATGTTAGTTTCCAGAGATACGTCCCATTCCTTCTTGCAGTTCTCCAAAGAGTAAATGTATTACACCAGTCCCCTACTGATGCACATAGGTGATTTCCAGTCTTGCAACTGCAAAGTGCTGTAATTCATACCATGATACATATATCTTTTCATATTTTTGGCTAGAATAACTTTAGAGTACATTCCTAGAGGTGGATTGCTGGGTGAAAATGTACAAGCAATATTCCTAGATATTGCCAATAATGTCTCCGTAGGGATTGTAACAGTTAGCGTTCCCACTAGCAATACATGACAGCAGCCTTGTTTCCTCATATAGTCACACTGATGGAGTATGTTGTCAAACTTTTGGATCTTTGCCAATCTGAAAGGTGGGTAATGGCATCTTGACAGATTGGAGAGAGGTAAAGTGCAAAGGGTGGACCAATAGAAAGATATAGACATGGTCCAGGTGACAGCTGGACTCACAATATATTCAGGAGAGAAAAATGACAAGGTTTGGTATAGGATCAAATTCAGAGACAGAAGAAAGAGAATACCACAATGACTCAAAAGAATAATGACAACATAAGGAATTTTTTTTTTTTACTTGTAGTTTCTTCCCCCATCCCTGCCCTTTAAAGGACAATTTCTTTTGCCCCCTCTCTACATGGAGAACTTTTTTCTCTTAGTTGTGAAACTGTTTTGAATGAAACTTTTTGAAATATATGAAAATATATTTACTAAGACAAATTGCACTAAAGAGATTTGAAAGGGTCAGGATGAACATCTGGCATTTGAAATATGTTTAAGATTCTGTCTATAGAAGGCAAATTCCCTAGCTTCTCTCTGGGGAGTCTTACCTTCTCCCCTAATCCTGAGTTAAAAAGGAAACAAAAACATGGCCTTGAAGTCCAAATAGATTATTGGAGAGTTTCATTCGTTAATACTGATCTTTTGGTAGAAATACTGCAGGATGGGTTGAATTTCTTGCAATTGTTTTCACCTTCATCTCTCTTTCTTCCCACCCGAACACTGTCCATGCTAAGTAGTTCAGTTTGCTTATCAACTGCATATGCCCTGTTTGGTGGCAGCTTCCTCCGTGTATGTGGTACTTCTCTCTGCTCAACACTAATCCAAACCCTACTTGCACTTCAAAGTTCTTATTTTTGAGATTCCCTTATATTCTTAGAAACTTTCCTGTGTATTCTTAATATCCATGCAGGTATTTCTTATTTTAAGTACAAGGAATGCACAAAGCAGAAATGAGGAGGTGATTTGAATGGGGGAGGGAGACTGGAGTACAAGAGACAAAAAGAACAGGTTTAATTAGAAAATAAAAGACCTGGCCTTTCTGTGTTTTCCTGGAATCTGAAACTAATTTAACTTTGTGAACTTGCGATAATCACTTAGCTTTCCTGAGCCTCATTTTCCTCATGTGTGAACTATAGAGAATAAAATAACTGTCCTGATTCTTCATGAAGTAATTGTTAAAGAAAAATTTATGGATATATAGTAAAATCGTACAGGTAGTAAATAACTGGGAAGACTTTTTAAGCACATTTTTACATGCCTGTATTAAACTTGGGTTTTTTTCTGGATATACAGTTACATTCAGAAGTTCATACAGGTCAATTTTTAGTCCATACTTTAGAATATAGAATGTGTTTTTCCAATTAATTTAATTTTAGAAGCTAGATTCTAATAAAATTCCTGTTTAATCTGAACTGTATTCAAAATACCATGTATATTTTATACACACACACATATGTACAGCACAATATGTATACATACATACATGAATATATGTCTGTGAGCACATACACGTATGTACATATGTATAGTTCAATACATTATCTATATGGCAAAATTGTAGAAAACTTTCAGTAGTAGGTACTAGAAATGAAAGTTAATAAGAACAATAAAATTTAATCAGAATGGTAATTTTTAAAAAACATACTGATTACTGGTACTTGAAGAAAAGTGGATTTAATTAGATAGGAAGTAGACACCTTTTGCAGAGATTCTGAAGGAGACTTCTGAACACTTAAATGCATTTAGGAAATTTACAACACATTCATAATTATGCATTATTTGATTTCAGAATTTTCCTGATACAGGCAAATAATCATTAACACTAGTCTTTTTCATGTCATCTTGATGAAAGGTGGAATAGCAAAATGAGAGAGGGAATTGTTTCCTGACACATTAGCAAGACGTAGAAGAAGAAAAAAAGGTTTAAAAGAGTAATTTAATAGCTACCACTTAGGGAGGGATTATAATGAGCCAGATAAGTGGTTTTTGTACACTCTGTAAGTATTAATATTCCTGTTTGCTTCTGTTTATGGTTGGCATTTTTGTCAAAGGATAATATACATATTTTTTACAATACACAAGTAATGAGTGTTCACCTTGATAAATTTTCATAATTTGAACACACCTGGTGTGTAGCTAGCACCCAGATTAAGAAACAGAAAAATTGCTCAGCGAAGCCTCCTTTGTTCACTCTTCCTAGTAACAAAACCTACCATGGATAAGCATTGTCCTGAATTCTAAAACTGTAGGTAATTTGGCTTGCTTTTGAACAACATATAAATGCAAGCACACAGTATGTACCCTTTTCTGTATAGCTTCTTTTTTATGTTGTATTTGACAGTCATCATGATTTTGTATGCAGCTGCAATATGTTCATTCTTATTGCTGGACAAATATAGCCTCTTTGATGAAGTGGCTGCTCATCTTTTTGATTATTTTTTATTGGGATATCTGTCTTTTACTAACTGATTTATAGAGTACTTTGTATAATCTGGGTATGAGTTTTAGTCATATATATATGAATATATATAGGTAACTATTTTTTCCCATTGCATGGCTTGTCTTTCCACTTTGCTCCTGGTATCTATTACATTTGCCTACAAGAGACTCACTTCAGGTCTAAAGACACACACAGACTAAAAGTGAAGGGATGGAAAAAGGTAGTCCATGCAATTGGAAACCAAAAGAAAGCTGGAGTAGTGATACTTATATCCGACAAAATAGACGTTAGGGGCCGGCCCGGTGGCGCAAGCGGTTAAGTGCGCGCGCTCTGCTGCGGCGGCCCGGGGTTCGCTGGTTCGGATCCCGGGCGCGCACCGACGCACTGCTTGGTAAGCCATGTTGTGGCGGCGTCCCACATAAAGTGGAGGAAGATAGGCACCGATGTTAGCCCAGGGCCGTCTTCCTCAGCAAAACAGGAGGAGGATTGGCGGATGTTAGCTCAGGGCTGATCTCCTCACAAAAAAAAAAAAAAAAAAAAAAAAAATAGACGTTAGAACAAAGACTATAATAAGAGACAAAAAAGGATATGATATAATGATAAAGTGGTCAATCCAACAAGAGGATATAACATTTGTAAACATTTATAGACCTAGTATAGGAGCACCTAAATATATAAAGCAATTATTAACAGATGTAAGGGAGAAATAGACAGCAATACAATAATAGTAGGGGAATTTAATATCCCACTTATATCAATGGGTAGATCATCCAGACAGAAAATCAATAAGGAAATATTGGCCTTAAATGACATGTTAGACCAGATGGACTCAACAGATATACACAAAACATTCTATTCAAAAGCAACAGAATACACATTCTTCTCAAGTACGCATGTAACATTCTCCAGGATAGATTATATGTAAGGCCACAAAACAAGTCTTAACAAATTTAAGAAGACTGAAATCATATCTAGCATCTTTTCTCAACCGCAACAGTATGAAACTGGAAATAAATTAGTAAAGAAAACTGGAAAATTCACAAATATGTGGAGATTAAACAACATACTACTGAACAACCAATGGGCCAATGAAGAAATCAAAAAATATCTTGAGACAAATGAAAATACTACATATCCAAACTTATGGGATGCAGCAAAAGCAGTTCTAAGAGAGAAGTTCATACTGCTAAATGCTTACTTCAAAAAATAAGAAAAATTTCAAATAAACAACGTAACTTTACATCTTAAGGAACTAGAAAAAGAAGTACAAATGAAGCCTAAAGTTAGTAGAAGGAAGGAAATAACAAAGATCAGAGCAGAAATAAATGAAATAGAGACTAAAAAGACAATAGAAAAGATCAATGAAATCAAGAGCTAGTTCTTTGAAAAGATAAACGAAATTGACAAACCTTTAGCTAGACTCACCAAGGAAAAAAGGAGGACTCAAATAAAATCAGAAATGAAAGAGATGTTAAACTGATACCACAGAAATAGAAAACATCATAAGAAACTACTATGAACAATTATACACTGACATATTGTACAACCTGGAATAAAGAGATAAATTCCTAGAAACATACAATCTTCCAAGACTGAGTCATGAAGAAATAGAAAATCTGTACACACTGATTACCAGTAAGGAGATTGAATCAGTAATCAAAAACCTCCCATCAAACAAAAGTCCAGGACCAGACAGCTGTACTGGTGAATTCTACCAAACGTTCAAAGAAGAATTAATACCAATACTTCTCAAACTCTTCCAAAAAATAGAAAAGGACTGAACATTTATAAACTCATTTTATGAGGCCAGCATTACCCTGATACCAAAACCAGACAAGGACAACAAAAGAAGAGAAAATTACAGGCCAGTATCAGTGATGAACATCAATGCAAAAATCCTCAACAGAATATTAGTAAACCAAATTCAACAATACATTATAAGGATCATATATCATGATCAAAGGAGATATATTTCAAGGATGCAAAGGGTTCAACATTCACAAATCAACAAATGTGATACAACACATTAACAAAATGAAGGATAAAAATTGTATGATCTTGATGAGAAAGATCTTGAGAAAGAAAAACAAACCTGGAGGCATCACGTTCCCTGACCTCAAACTGTATCACAAAGCTATAGTAATCAAAATAGTATGGTATTGGCATAAAAACAGACACATAGATCAATGGAATAGAATAAATGCAGAAAAAGCATTTGACAAAATTCAACATCCATTTATGATAAAAACTCGCAACAAAGGGAGTATAAAGGAAATGTACCTCAACATAATAAAGGCTGTATATAACAAGCCCACAGCTAACATCATATTCAACTGTGAAAAGCTGAAACTTTCTCCTCTAACATCAGGAACAGGATAAGGATGCTCACTCTCACCACTTTTATTCAACATAGTATTAGAAGTCCTAGGCAGAGCAGTTAGGCAAGAAAAAGACATAAAAGGCATCCAGACTGGAAAGGAAGAAGTGAAACTGTCACTATTTGCAGATAACATGATATTATTTGTAGAAAACCCTAAAGACTAAATCCTAAAGACTCCATCAAGAACTAATAAATGAATTCAATAAAGTTGCAGGACACAAAATCAATATACAAAAATCTGTTGCATTTTTATACACTAATAATGAACTATCAGAAAGAAATTAAGGGGCAGGCCTGGTGGCATAGCAGTTAAGTTAGCGCACTCTGCTTCAGCGGCCCGGGGTTGCAGGTTCGGATCCCGGGTGCAGCCTATGCACTGCTTATCAAGCCATATTATGGCAGCATCCCATATAAAGTAGAGGAAGATGGGCATGGATGTTAGCCCAGGGCCAATCTTCCTCAGCAAAAAAGAGGAGGATTGGCAACAGATGTTAGCTCAGGGCTAATCTTCCTCAAAAAAAAAACAAAAACGAAGAGAAATTAAGAAAACAGCCCCATTTACAATAGCATCAAAAAGAATAAAATACTTAAGAATAAACTTAACCAAGGAAGTGAAAGACTTGTACACTGAAAACAGTAAGACATTGATGAAAAAAATTGAAGTCACAAAGAAATGGAAAGATATTCCATGCTCATAGAAGAATTAATATTGTTAAAATGTCTACACTATCCAAAATAGTCTACAGATTCAATGCAATCCCTATCAAATCTCCAATGGCCTTTTCCACAGAAATAGAACAAACAATACTAAAATTCATATGGAACCACAAAAAACGCCAAATAGCCAAAGCAAGGTTGAGAAAGAACAAAGCTGGAGGCATCATGCTCCCTGATTTCAAACTATATTACAAAACTATAGTAATCAAAACAGTATGCTATTGGCTTAAAAGCAGACACACAGATCAATAGACTAAACTAAAGAGCTCAGAAAGAAACCCATGTATATATGGTCAATTGATTTATAACGAAGGATCCAAGAATATACCATAGGAAAAGAACAGTCTCGTCATTAAATAGTGTTGGGAAAACTAGACAGGCACATGCCAAAGAATGAAACTGAACCACTATCTTACACCATACACAAAAATTAACTCAAAATGGATCAACAACTTGAATATAAGACCTGAAACCATAAAACTCCTAGAAGAAAACATAGGCAGTAAGCTCCTTGACATCAGTCTTGATTTGACATGATTTTTTGGATTTGACACCAAAAGCAAAGGAAACGAAAGCAAACCTATACAAGTAGGACTACATCAAACTAAAAAGCTTCTGCACAGCAAAGAAACCATCAACAAAATGAAAAGGCAACCTACAGAATGGGAGAAAATGTTTGCAAATTATATGTCTGATAAAGGGTTAATATCCAAAATATATCAAGAACTCATATAACTCAAGTAAAAAAACAAGAAAACAATTCAATTAAAAAATGAGCAGGGAGGGGGCTAGCCCAGTAGCATAGTGGTTAAGTTCACATGCTCCGCTTTGGTGGCCCAGGGTTTGCAGGTTCAGATCCTGGGTGCAGACCTATGCACCACTCATCAAGCCATACTGTGGCAGGTGTCCCACATACAAAAAATAGAGGAAGATTGGCACAGATGTGAGCTCAAGGACAATCTTCCTCAGGCAAAAAGGAAGATTGGCAATAGGTGTTAGCTCAGGGCCGATCTTCCTCACACACAAAAAAAATGAGCAGGGAGGGGCCGGCCCCATGGCATAGAGGTTAAGTTCGGTGCCCTCCGCTTCGGTGGCCCAGGGTTTGTGGGTTCGGATCTCAGGCGAGGACCTACACCACTTGTCAGCCAAGCTGTGGTGGCGAACTATATAAAATAGAGGAAGATTGGCACAGACGTTAGCTCAGGGACAATCTTCCTTAAGCAAAAAAAGAGGAAAATTAGCAACAGATGTTAGCTCAGGGTGAAGCTTCCTCACCAAAAAAAAAAGGCAGAGGATCTGAATGGACATTTTTTCAAAGAAGACATAAAGACGGCCAACAGGTTGTAAAAAAGATGCACAATATCACTAATCATTAGAGAAATGCAAATCAAACAATGAGCTATCACCTCAGACCTGTTAGAATGGCTATTATCAAAAAGACAACAAACAAGAAGTTTGTTGTCAAGGATGTGGAGAAAAGAGAATTCACGTGCGTTGTCAGTAGGAATGTAAATCAGTGCAGCCACTATTGAAAACAGTATGGAGGTTCCTCAAGAAATTAAAAATTGAACTACCATATGATCCAGCAATTCTACTTCTGGTATTTATCTGAAGAAAACAAAAACACTAATTCAAAAAGATACATGCACCCCCATGTTCATTTCAGCATTATTTACAACAGCCAAGATATGAAAACAACCTGAGTGTCCATTGATGGGTGAATGGATAAAGAAAATGTGGATTATATATACCATGAAATACTATTCAGCCATAAAAATGAATGAGATCTTATCATTTGTGACAACACAGATGGACTTTGAGAGCATTATCCTAAGTGAAATAAGTCAGACAGAGAAAGACAAATACTGTATGATCTTACTTGTATGTAGACTCTAAAGAAATACAAGCCCATCAATACAGAGAACAGATTGGTGAGGGGTGAGCAAAACGAGCGAAGGGAGTCAAAAGGTACAAACTTCCAGTTATAAAATAAATAAGTCAAGGGGATGTAATGTATAGTAACTATAGTCAATAATAGTTAATAATACTGTATTGCATATTTGAAAGTTGCTAAGAGAGTAAATCTAAAAGTTCTCATCACAAGAAAGAAAGTTCTGTAACATGTATGGTGATGGATGTTACCTAGATTTATTGTGGTCATCATTTTGCAATATATACAAATATTGAATCATTATGACATATACCTGGAATTAATAAAGTGTTGTATGTCAATTATACCTCAACAAAAATAATAAAGTAGAACTTTTGTTATGTTTTTACTTTACATAATATTTTTTTAACGTTAAAAAGTAGAACCTTTTATTACACTTTTATCTATGCCTTCTGCAATTTTTTCCTCTTTAAGAAATTTTGTGTACCCAAAGGTCATGCAGATATTTTGCTGTATTTCCTTTAGTAGCTGTCTTCCTTATTCATTTATTTACCTTTTCTCATTTAGATAGACAATTATCTGGAATTGATTTTCATGCACAGTGTGAAGTCGGGGGTTATCATACTTTCCCATACTGGAACTTGTGTTAGTTTTGTATTGCTGCTTTAACACATTACTACAAACTTGGAAGCTTAAAACACCACAAATTTATTGTCTTATAATTCTGTAGGTCAGAAGTCTGACACAAGACTCACTCACCTCAAGTTGTTGCAGGACTCTGTTTCCTTCTGAAGGCTTTAGGGGAGAATCCATTTCCTTCCTTTTCCAGTTCTAGAGACCATCTGCATTCCTTGGTTCAAAGCCCCTTCCTGCCTCTTCAAAGCCAGCAATAGTGGATCAAATTCCTCTGTATCACGTCACTCTTCTGTAATTGTATCTCCCTCTTACTCTGACCTCTTTTTCCTCCCTCTTCCACTTTTAAGGACTGTTGCAACGACATTGAGTACACCGGGATAATTCAGAATAATCTCCCTATTTTAAAATCAGCTGATTAGTAAATTAATTTCATCTGCAACCTTAATTCTTTGCTGTGTAACGTAGTCATAAATTCTAGAGATTAGGACATGAATGTTAGGGGAGGCATTATCCTGCCTTTCACAGTATTCAATTTATAGTCCTTTTGCCACTGTACTGAAGTGTCATGTATGTCACAAAATAAGTTCACCATCTTTTTACTCTTTTTCTGTTCTAATAGTCTCTGTGCATTCTTGTGTTAATAACACATTGGGTTAATTACTGTGCTTAATAGTAAATTTATTTATCAGTTAGTTCTCCAAATTCATTCTTCTTCAAGATTGTCTTGGCTCTTCAATGGCTTGGCTCTTCTTAGTTCTTTGCCTTTCCACATAAATTTTGAAATCAGCCTATCAATTTTGATATTGTTTCAGAGTGAAATGAAATGATAAATTCATTGTGGGAGAACTGGCATTTTTATTATATTAATTTTTCCATTGAATGTGCATGGTATATTCCTAAAATTGGGGAGGGAAAGTAGCTTTTTAAATTTCTCTCAATAATGTTTTGTATTTTGTGTGTAGAGGCCATTCACAACTTTTGTTAGATTTGTTCACAGGTATTTGATTTTTTAAAGCAATTGTAAATTGTATCCTTTTTAAATTGTTGAAATTTTTATATTTACCTTGTATCTAGTAATGTTGCTCTATTAACTTATTAGTTTCTATAACTCATATAGATTCATTTTGATTTTGTATGTACACAATTGTGTTGTCTAAATAAACACAGTTTTATTTCTTTCAGTCCAATACTTTTACATTTTTCTTTTTTCCCATATTGCACTAAGACTTCCAGAAAAATGTTGAATTGAAGTTATAACAATAGGCTTTATTGCCTCATTCTCAACACCACAGAGAAGGCTTTCGAGATTTAACCATGAAGTAGACTAATTTCTTTACATACTTTTATAGATGCTCTTAATCTGATAGGGAAAATGCCCACTATATTTTGTTCATTGAGTTTTTTATGTAAATAATGAATCAGCATTGAATTTTATCTATCTTTTCTCTGCTTCTATTGTGATAATCGTATGGTATTTCTCCCTTATTCTTTTAATTAGGTGATTTACACTGATTGATTTTCAAAAGTTAAGCAAATCTTATATTCTTGGAATATACAACTGTATTACCAGATGTATTATCCTTTTTCTCTATTGCTAGATTTAAATTTGTAATATTCTATTTAGGATATTTATGCCTATGTTCATGAGAATGCCTGGCTTGTAATTTTCTGTTATTACAATGTTCTTTTCCAATATTGGTATCAAGGTTGTTCCAGCCTCTTAAAATGAATAGAAAGTATTCTTTTTCTATTCTTTGGATGAGTATGTATAGATTGGTATCATCTCTTCTGTATTCTTTGAAAGTAGTCAACAGTGAGTCCATATGAGATAGGAGCTTTCTTTGAAGAAGGCTTTTAATAATAGTTTCAATATTTTTAATAGTGTTAGAACTACCTAGTTATTCTATTTATTCTTGTATCAGTTTTGGTAAGTTGCATTTTTCTAGGAGGTTGTCTATTTCATCTGAATATTCTAATTAGTATCCATCAAATGTTATATTTTAAAATGCTGTAGGATTAGTGGTAATATTTCATTATTTTTGACTTTGGAAATTTATGCTTTTCTTTTTTTTCCTTGATCAGACTTACTAGGTTTTTATTAATTTTTTTACTTTTTTCTATGAACCAACTTTTGGTTTATATGATTTTTTTCCCCATTGTACATTTATTTTCTATTTCACTACCTTCACTCTCACTTTTATTATTTCTTCCCTACTACTTTCTTTGGGATTTTGTTGCTGCTCTTTTTTGTCTAATTTATTATATAGGATACTTGGATTACTGATTTGTCAGCACTTCTTTCCTATTTTTTTTACATTCAATTCACACAACGTAAAATCTATCATTTTAAATTGTACAATTCAATGATTTTTATTATGTTGTGTAACCATTACCCACTGTCTAATATTAACAGTCACTACCCATTCCCTCCTTCTCTGACTCCATGGCAACCATGAATAAACTTTCTGTCTTTGGATTTGCCTATTCTGGATATTTCATATACAGGCAATCACAAAATATGTGGCCTTTTGTGTCTGGCTTCTGTCACTTAGCAATAAGGTTTTCAAGGCTCATCCATATCGTGGCATGCAACCGTACTTAATTACTTTTATGCCCGGATAATATTCCATTGTATGGATATACCAAATTCATTTATCCATTCGTCGATTACCTCTTACAATATTTTATAACATGTTCATTATTACTCTCATTTAACAGATGAGGAAATTGGGCCTAAAAATGTGATGTAACTTACTTAAGGTCATATCAGTGAGTGGTAAAGCTATTCTTATTTTTCTAATTCAAAAAATTGTTCTGCACACAAAGCAATATTACAAGGTGAAATATAAAGAGATTCTGGAGAAGAGTGAGAATGTGGTATACCCTAGGAATAAAAAAGAAAATGGTAGAGAAACACGAGGTCCCTGAACCAGTCAGTAATTGGAACTCTGGGTCCACCAAGACTTGGTGGCAATGCCAGTAGGGAGAGACAGTATCTAAGTATCAATCATAAGATGCTTCTAAACCAGATAATCACAATTTTGGCAATGCTTATGTGACTTCTTCACTCAGATACATGATAAATTTCTTAAAAATACAAATTATTTACTCTATTTGTATCACCACTAATTAGGCCAAACAGCATTCTGTGAACCACAGATAACTATTAGATGACAGTAAATTTAATTAAATTGCAATGATTGCCCTGCCCCTACTCTAGTCTGCACTTTAAAAGCTAAATATATACTCTAACTATTAATGTTTCTAATCATGCATGCTAGATGATACAATGTCATACTAACAGGCACAGAAAGGTCCCTGATGTGTTTTCTTACAGTAAATCCAAGCAAATTTTCTGGACTTGAAGTTCCATAATAGCAGTAACTCAGTGTCATCTGACTTTACCTACCCACAGTGACCTGAACTTTAAGTCATATCAGGTGGTTGACAGTTGATGGGCAAATAACTTTATGTATACACAACTATTACCTGGAGGGAAAAAAATAGAGCCTTAAATATAGGTGGAGTATCTGCCCATGTGGTAAGACATCAGAGATTCGTACAAGACTTGATCCCTGTTCCTCCAACTACTTCCTGTCTGCCAAGTTTGACTGAATAAATCATCATCTAAGGAGACAGACTTCTTCCGCTTAAATAGTTGCCAAAGCTCCTCAGAAGTTAATATCCTATTGATTAAATGCATTTTGCCAAGAGCAGGCTCATTAGCTCATTTATACATTTAATATATATTTATTTAGTATTTGCTCCTTGAAGTAAGCATAGAGATTATAAATTGAGTACAATATAATTCCTACCTACATGAAGCTCACAGCTTATGATTAGGTACAATAAAAACAGGTACAGCAAAGCATAATAAAAAGAGTCACTTTGGCAATAAAATGCCTTTGAATTAAATTCTAGTTTCACTCTTTAATAGTAGTTTGGGTTTAGATAATTCAATCAACTTCTCTAAATTTAAGTTTCCTCCTCTAATTAATGATTATTATGTTACTTGGGGTTGCTTAGAGATTTTTATTGAGAAAAAATATCTAATGTACTTAGCACTCTACCTGACAGCAGACAATATGTATATAATACATTTAAAAATAATTATTTGAATTAAAAATTAAAAAGTAATTAAACTTATAGTGTTTTATATATAAGAAAATAATTTCAATGTATTGGTAATATAAGACATCTGGTAATTTAAGTTCCCATCAATAAAAGAGTACATCAAACTAAAATTAGATACAATAAAAAAGGTACAGTTCAAAGGGGAGAAACCAACTAGAAAAGATTTCTAACAAATTAATGATGTGTATTTAGAACACATCAATAATTCCTACAAATCAATGGAAACGGGCAAATGATCCGTTAGAAAAAATGGGCAAAGGCTATGAAAAAGCAAATCACCAAAGACCAATGCAAATGAACACATGAAATAATTCTCAACATCATCAGGAGTTCAAGACGTGGTTGCAGAACATTTTCTCCTGACAAATTGACAATAATGAAATACTGTGATAATACCAGTCAATTGTGATGCCTGGAAAAATACGTATTATGTAGGGCTCACGATGGTGTAAATTGTTGTCCCTTTGGAAAGCAACTGATATATTAAACAATTTTTATACATCTTAAAACAATTGTTCAGTGTACACTTCATTGTGCAAAGCAATTCAAAGATGTGTAAGTTCATCATCATCATTAGCAAAACAGCCTTACCTAAATATGGAAAAAATAACATTATATAAAATCCTAATATTAAGTTAGGCAAATAGAATTATTTTATTTTACTTAGCTATCTTTACACTGAAAAATCAGAATTTGCAATGCATACTAAGTTCCTTAAACTAGCAAAAAAGCAAATAACAGTAGGATAATATGTTAAAAGTAAATGCAATGTTGAACTGGAGATAGGGAATTTTCCATAATAATAACATTGGCCAAACCTAAAGAGAAGAATGGAGGGGAGCAGCAGTGTTTTGTTATCCTTTAACAATATTCCAATGATTTTCTTCTTGATCTGGTTATAACTTTACTTTTCAAATTTCTTTCAGCCTATGCTTCTGGAGTATCTCTTGCTGACTGGTAAATCACCTTTGTTGTAAGAAATTTATGAAGAATTTTTCACAACATGAAATAGACTCTGACAGTTATTTTCAATCTGCCTATCATGCTATGAACCACCCTATAGTATCATTTGATGACAGAGTCTTGCAACACCATCCAATGATTTGCAACATAATGAATTATTCTTCTATTTTTACAATGGTATGTTCTTTTTTAGATTGCAAAACATTATGGAAAAGATCAAATGTTTACCAAACTAGAGAAAGTAGCATTTTGATACATGCTAAATGATACATCCCCATGTATCCATTACCCAGCTTCAACAGCTCATATCAACCAACTTTACCAACTTATAGCTAACTCTTTTAATCTATCCCACACTCACCACCCCAGCAAAGTTATTTCAAAGCAGTTCTCAGACAATATATAATTTCATATGTAAATATTTTTTAATGTGTTTAGAAAAGATGGGGCTTATTATTTCTGAGATCATAATGAACCTTCATGCCCAAAAAGTAACAGCAAGTTCTTAATAGCATCACATACAGCCAGTGTTCAAATTCCACCACTGATGTTATAAATTTTCCTTACTGTTCATTTTCGAATTAGAGTCTAAGTAAGATCTAGACATTGTGACAGGTTAATATGAATTTTGACTCTCTTTTAAACTCTATTTTCTCCCTTCATCTCTTTTATTCCTTGCAATTTTTTGATAAAGAGACTAGACCTTGTAGAGTTTCCCATAGTCTGGACTTGGCTGATTACATGTCTATGGCATTGTTTAATATGTTTCTCTAGCTCCTGTTTTTACAGTAAGTTAGTAGTAAGATATAGAGGCTTGTTGTGATTCTGGCTTCATTTACTTTTGGCCAGAAAACGTCATAGGTGGCATAATGTATTTCAATTAAAAGGCACATATTTAGTTGTCTCTCCTTTTGTGACATTAGCAGCCAGTATAGACTATTGCCTAAATCAGTGCTACTTACTGTGTGTTCTCGGGATCAACAATGTCAGTACCACTTGAGAGCTCTCTAGAAATGCAAACGAGCTCCACCTCAGACATATAAATCAGAATCACTGGACGTGGGGCCAAAGGTTTTTGTTTTAACAAATTTCCCAGATGATTCTTATGTACACTAAATTTTGAGAATGACTAGCTTAGGTCAATTAATCTATTATAGGTTGTAAAGTGGCAATGATATACTATCATTTATTTAAAACTAATAGCTATAGTACTATACTAATTGTATGTTCTCATTTCTCTAGTTATTCTGGAAGTCTGAGCGTATTCTCCAATAAACTCTCACGTTTTTTTTTATTTTTTATTCCGTCTTTATGATTTCTCTTGGTCTTTGTACTTGAAACTCAGACTGGTTGAAAATAAAATCCGAGGGTCATATTTTCTTTCCTTGAATATTTTAGATACATATCCTGTTAATTTATTCTCAACATTTTAACAAGTAAATGTTCAGATATACAGAAAAGTTGACAGAATTTTATAATGAACCTCGGTATACCTGTCACCTAGATTCTACCATTAACATTTGCTATACTTGTTTTATCACATTTACCCATATCTCCAACTGTCAAACCATCTTATTTTTGACGCATTTCAAATTAAATTGCAGACAGTGACACCTGTCTTCTCAATACTTCAGCATGCATATCCTTTATTAGAGTTCATTATTTAATTTTTTGTTTATATTAAATTAACATACAATCAAATGAACAAATTTTAAGTGTATATTTGTTGAATTTTGACAAATGTATATGCTTATGTAACCCAAACAACTATCAAGATATAGAACATTATCATCACCCAAAACTCTATTTCTGGTCAGTCTCCACCAGTCCTCCCTAGATTAGCTTTCACTATTCTAGAACATCATTTATATAGGATTATACCGTATACATTTTACGAAAAGCTGCTTTTAAGATTCATACATGTTTTTTCACGTAGCTGTTTCATGCTGAATGGTATTCCATTGTAGGAATATATCACAATTTGTTTGTCTGTTCTTCTATTGATGGACTTCTGGGTTCTTTGCCCTTTTTGGTTATTATGAATAGAGTTGCTATGAAAATTTATGTATAAGTATTTTTGTTGACCTAAGTTTTCATTTTTGGGGGGTAAATATCTGGGAGTAGAATTGTGGGGTCTTAGTGCAGGTGAATGATTAGTTGTATGGGAAAGAAATGGACCCTGTCCCAAAGTGGCGGTATTCTACACTTCTACTTGCTCCATATCCTTGTTCGCATTTCCCACCCTTTTTAAAATTGGGCTGTTTGTCTTTGTTTTATGAAATTTTAGAAGCTCTTTATGTATCCTGGATACTAGTCTTTTGTTAGATATATGTTTTGTGAATATTTTCTTAGAATCTGTGGTGTACTTTCTTACTAGTGTCTTTTGCTGAGAAAAATATTATATTTTGAAGATGTCCATTGTATCAAATTTTACTTTTATGGTTACATTTTCCTATGTTCCATCTAAGAAACTAGTATTCTCAAGTAATGAAGATATTTTCCTATTTTTTTCTAAAAGTAGTATGGTATTTCACTCTTACATTTAGGTAATTTCGTGTTTGGTGTCAGGTGCAGTCAAGGTTCATCTTTTTGCTTTATGGATATCTAGTTGTACCAGGAAAATTTGTTAAAAAGACATTTCTTTCCCCATTGGAATACTTTGGCATCTTTGTAAAAAATCAAATGACTGTTAAATAGCTGAGTTGATTTCTGGGCTATTTTGTTCTATTAATCATTTGTCAATACTTATTCCAGTACCACAGTGTCTTGAATACTCTAATTTTACCATAAGTCTTGTAGTAAGGTAGTCTGAGTACTCCAACTTTGTCTTTTTCAAGAGTGCTTTGGATAGTCTAGGCCTTTGCTCATCCATACAAATTTTAGAATCATGTTGTTAATTTCTACAAAAAGCCTGCTGAGATTATGCTTAAATTGCACTGACATAGAGATAAGTGATTTTCAACTGAGGTGACTTCACTCCCCAGGGGAGGTTTGGCAATATCTAGGGCTGGTTTCTGTTGTCACAACTGAAGGAAGTATCTGGTGAGTAGAGGCCAAGGATACTGCTAAATATCCCAAGTGTACAGGACACCCACCCACTCCCCTGGCACCAAAGAACTATCTAGTCCAAAATGTCAACAGTGCTGAGGTTAACAAATCTTACTATAGGTCAGTTTGGGGAAAACTATTTTAACAACACTGAAACTTACAATTCATGAACATAATATAACTCTCCATTTATTTAGGGCTTTATTAACTTCACTCAGCAATGTTTGTAGTTTACACTGCAGTAGTCTTGCATATGATTTGTTAAATGTCTTCCTTGGTGTTTTATATTTTTGACATAAGTGTAAATGCTAATGTTGTTTTTTACCAGTATTAAGATATAAATTGTATACATACTGGCTTTGAGAAAATATTTTTTATAATGTTAAAGAAACAAGTTGATATCTTTTTTAGTAAGTGCTTTATCAGGAATTGATGTTCACTTTTGTAAAAAGATGTTTTTAGCATCTATGGAGATGACCATATAATTCTTATCCTTATTTCTCTATGATGGATTTTTAGGGTTGGGTTTCATAACATCACACTATTATTGAATTCCTGAAATAAATCTCACTTGGTCATGATATATCATTTCTAATTAAATTTTGCTTGATAATATTTGTATTTAGGATTTTTTCATTGGTATTTATGAGCAAGATTGGCCTGTAGTATCTTGTGCATTTTTTTTAAAACCAGGCTTTACTATCACTGATAAATATTATTCATAAAAAGCATTTGTATTTCTTTCTTTATTATGGTCAGAAATAATTTAGATTTTAGTATTATCTATTATCTAAATGGTTATTAAAATTATGTAAAATCATTTGTGCTCAATGTTTTTTGTTTTGTTTTCTATAAGGATCTCATTGTTAGATATCTCTTTTTCTTCTATGGAAATTTATCTGCTTAACCTTTCTATCTTCAGAAGGATCTGTTTGGGCAAATTATGTTTCCTAGGAAATTAGACATTTTATGTAGGCTTTCAAATACGTTTAATTCACAATTTTATAATGGTAATGCTCATTTTATGAGAGTGATACATAAAATTTTATCTTAGAAGCTGTATATATAAAAGAAAAATAAATACATTTATCTTGCCTTTCCTATATGAACTCTGTTATTAGTAACCAAATAGTAGATGAGGGAAAACATCTTGCTATAAAATTATTCTCAATAGATCAAAAAACATAATATAATTAAGATATTATATTTTGCGATCTCCAATGAATTAATATATGTTAGTATTAAACAGTAATAGGTGCTAACATCAAAAAGAATGAAAACTAGACATAACATATCTCCAAATGAGAGACCATAACACCACACATAATCATTCCTAGGGGTGAAACCTCGGTCTAATCAAGCCTCTAGATCCACCTCCCAAATTTCAGGAAATGCAAAAGACAGTGGAGCATGTCAGCTGCACCTGGAGTGTACAATCAGTAACAACCAGATGATGGGAAACTCTACAGGTCAAATGCCCTGCGTTCAAGAGATAAATTGTATGGGAAACAGAAGAAAAAGAAAAAGAAGGATAGGAAACCTGTAAACTAAAAGAATCTTAAAAAGATGATATATTGGATTAAACAAATGGGCAAGACTAAATTAAAGTGTCTAGAGATGTACAATTGGGTGACGATATTATTAAGAAACAATAAAGTGATTACTATAAAGTACAGAATAGTGGATACTTTTAGGGGAAGAAGGAAGTTGTATTTGGGTCAGAGCACACAGACAAGACTTCTGAGATGGCTGGAAACGTCTAGGTCATGACCTCGGTGGTGGCTGCAATGAAATTTGCTAAGACACACATTTGTTTTTGGTGGTTTTATTTGTTTTAATTTACACTAATAAGGTTATAAATATAAAAGACAAAGAACAATCAGGGAAGGAATATTCACAATTTCTCAATTAGGCCGGATACTTCTCATCTCCATACTGTATACAGAGCTCTTTTAAGTTGGGAATAAAAAGACCAACAATCCAATAAAAAAATGAGCATGGCACATGATCAGCCTGATCACAGATGAAAAATACAAATGGCCCTTAAACGTATGAAAAAATGCTCGACTTCAATCACAACAGGTACAATCCAAATTAAAATTACACCAAGTTACTATTTCTGACCATTATTAGATTAGCAAAATTCCAAAAGTTTGAATTTGTGTTCTGGCAAGACTCTGGGGAAATATGCACTCTCATACATTGTTGGTGGGACTACAAAATGGCATAAATACTATGATGGAGAATTTGGCAATATCAAGTTGCACATCTATAAATGCATTGCTCTTTGAACCTGCATTCCTACTTCTGGGAATGCAAACTTGCACAAAACTTTTTACAACACTATATATTACAAAATTGTTTATGATAGCAAAAGGGCACAATCCACATGTCCCTTTAAGAGGATTTATTAAATACACCATGATGGCAAAGTAGGAGACCCCAGCCACCTTCTTCCCACAAAGATCAATGATTAGACAGCTATCCATGAACAAACACAGCTTTGAGAGAGCTCAGGAATTTCACTTAAGAAACTTCAGCAATGTAGTAAAACAAAAAACCTGAGAATAACCACACAAGAAGGGAAGGAAGAAAAGCTTCATTCTGCCTGCATCATCTCATCCCATCCCCAGGCCAGAACTGCTCGGCACCAAGAGGGAGCTCTCCAGATAGAAAGAGATCCCTCACAGGGAGAGGGAGTGCAGGGTGAGTGACCAGCTTCCCCCGCCTTTTGGGGCATGACACAAAGGACCTAATTTGATTTCACCCCACACAGACTGGCAAAGATGAGACGTGTAGAGATGGCCAAGAACAGGGAAGAAGAGCAGGGCTATCAGTATTAGCCACACAGCAGAAGCAACCCAGTTCCCAGCAACTTGCTCTGCAGAGGACTCCAGCAGCTTTCATGACTGAAGAAACCAAAGGCCAGTATAGCCACCTTGGACCCCCTCCAAATTTCACCATTTTTCACCCCACAGGTATTCGTATTCGCAAACACCAGCTGCCTGAGTCCCTTCCTACTCCCTCCCCCCTGCCACCTACATCAGAGCCTGGGATCTGCACCGACAGCCAGCCCAGGCCTTTGTGTCTGTCCAAGTGTAAGACACCAGCCTAGACCACCATGCCTGACTTCCCACCACCATGTGCACATTTGAGGCTAGCCCCACCAGCTGTGCCCTTCACACTACTGGGCTGAGTCTCATCACTGGCCCCTACTGCCATGTGTGTGACTGTGGTGAGATTCTGCAGACAAAGAGGTGAATGCTGATAACCAAGGTCCCCATAGCTACTTGTGGGCCCAGATTTGGCCTTATCTCAAGTCCCTGGCCTACACCAGTGGGTTTGCCTCAGCCAGCGCATGCATGCCACTGGCCTGATCCCCGTTGCCAACATCCACTGCTGTGTAAGTGTCTGTGGTAAGACTCTGCAGCCACAGGAATGTACACTGACAGCCAGGGCCCCAAAGCTGCCAATATGCTCACAGTTGGCCTAAGTCCGGCCCTGGTCCCCATCATTACATGTGTGTTTGCCAATGGCCCCTACAACTACATAGGCACCTGCAGCTGGACCCCACAGCCAACAGTGTCTATACCACCAGGTCCAGCCTCCACCACTGCCTGTCCTAGTCCCTAGCCACTGGATCTAGAAGTGCCACTGAGGACCCCAAGAGCTTTTACAATCACTGTGGACCCTTGCAGAACTTGCCAAAGACCAGTCAGTTGTTGATGCTGTGGAGTTTGGTGGCCTGAGATGATAAGACACCCCTGACCCAGACCTGGAGCTGCCACATGCCTCTGTACCTGGCACCCTGCACCACTTGACCCAGGGTCACAGCATGCTCCAGCATGCCCCCACCTGTAGGTGGAGGTCTTTCCTTACCAAAGTCAGTCCATGCAGTCTAGAAGAGGTGACTGCTTCTTCAAATATGGAGACACATATGCAAAGCTACAGGGATCATGAAGAATCAGGGAAACATGACACCACCAAAAGAACACAATAAACTCCCAGTAACGGACACCAAAGAAAGGAAGATACATGAATTACCTGAAAAAGAATTCAAAATAATTGTTCTAAAGATATTCAGAGAGCTAAAAGAGAACACAGACAATTTAACAAAATCAGGAAAACAATATGGAGAAGAAATTTAACAAAGAAGTAGAGAAAATAAGAAAGAACCAAATAGAAATTTGGGGGTTGAAGAACTTAATTACTGAATTGAAGAATTCATTAGAAAGCTTCAAGAGCAGACTAGACCAAGCAGAAGAAAGAGTCAATGAGCCCAAAGACAGATCATGTCAAATTATCCAGGGAGAGGAGGAAAAAAGAAAGAAAGAAAAGAAAAAGAAAGAGAGAGAGAGAAGGAAGGAAGGAAGGAAGGAGGGAGGGAGGGAGGGAGGGAGGGAGGGAGGAAAGAAGGAAGGAAGGAAGGAAGGAAGGAAGGAAGGAACGAAGGAAGGAAGGAAGGAAGGAAGAAAAGAAAACCTAGGGGTCTTATTGAATACCATCAAAAGAAATAATCTATGCATCATTGGAGTCCCAGAAGGAGAAGAGAAGGAGAAAGGGGCAGAAAGCTTATTTACAGAAATAAGGGGTGAGAACTTCACAAACCTGGGGAGACATTTGGATATCCCAAATCATGAAGGTAAAAAGCCACCCTATACTTTCAATCCAAAAGTATCTTCTCTAAGACACATTATAATAAAACTGTCTAAAATCAATGACAAAGAGGGCCGGCCCCACGGCTTAATGGTTAAGTGAGCGCGCTCCACTGCTGGCGACCCGGGTTCGGATCCCGGGCTCGCACCGACGCGCTGCTTCTCCGGCCATGCTGAGGCCGCGTCCCACATACAGCAACTAGAAGGATGTGCAGCTATGACACACAACTATCTACTGGGGCTTTGGGGGGAAAATAAATAAATAAAATCTTTAAAATCAATGACAAAGAGAATTTTAAAAGCAACAAGAGAAAAAAAATTCTCTAATACAAGAGAATCTGCATAACTATTAGTGGATTTTTCAACAGAAACTTTGCAGATCAGGAGAGAGTGGGATAATATATTCAAAGCATTGAAAGAAAAAAAAAAAACCTGCCAACCAACAATACTTCACCCAGAAAAGCTGAACTGCAGAAATGAAAGTGAGATAAGGACTTTCCCAAACAAAAAAAACCTGAGGAAGTTCATCACCACTAGATATGCCTTACAAGAAATGGTAAAAGGAGTTCTTCAAGCTGAAATAAAAGGATGCAAATTAGTAACATGTAAACATTGAAAATATACCACACACTGGTAAAAGTAAATATATAGTCAGATTCAGAATACTTTCATACTGTGATATGGTGGTATGTTAACCAGTGAACTCTAGTATAAAGGTTAAAGGACAAAAGTAATAAAAATAGCTATAGCTACAATAATTTGTTTATGCACAATATAAAAAGATGTAAATTGTGATATCAGAAACATGAAATGTGTGTGGGGAGTAGTAAAAGGGGAGAGTTTTTGTATGCAATCAAAGTTAAGTTGTTATCAGCTTAAAATAGACTGTTATATCACTAAGATGTTTCAAGTAAGCCTCAAAGTAACTGCAAAGTACAAACCTATAGTAGATACACACAAAGTAAAGAGAAAAGAAAGTATACTGCTACAGAAAATCATATATTCACAAAGGAAGGCAGGAAGAGACGATGAAAGCAAAAAAAGGAACTACAAAACAGTCAAAAAACCATAACAAGATGGCAATAGTAAATCTTTACCTATCAATAATTACTTTAAATATAAATTTATTAAATTCTCTAATCAAAAAGATAATTAGATTAAAAAAAAAAAAGGACCCAACACCCAACTATATGCTTCCTACAAGAGCCTCATTTCAGTTTCAAGAACACTCATAGGCTCAAAGTGAAGAGAAGGAAAAGGATATTCCACACAAATGGAAACCAAAAGAGCAGGTGCAGCTATACTTATATCAGACAAAATAGACTTTATATCAAAAACTATAACAAGAGGGGGCCAACCTGGTGGCGCAAGCAGTTAAGTGCACGTGCTCCGCTGCGGTGGCCCTGGGTTCGCCAGTTCGGATCCCGGGTGCACATGGATGCACCGCTTGGCAAGCCATGCTGTGGCGGCATCCCATATAAAGTAGAGGAAGATGGGCACGGATGTTAGCCCACAGCCAGTCTTCCTCAACAAAAAGAGGAGGATTGGCAGATGATAGCTCAGGGCCAATCTTCCTCACACACACACACACAAAAACTACAACAAGAAACAAAAGGGTCATTAGATAATGATAAAGGAGTCAATTCATCAAGAGGATATAACAGTTGTAACTATATACACAGTCAACATTGGAGCACCTAAATTTATTTAGCAAATACTAAAACGTCTGAAGAGAGTAATAGACAACATTACAATAAGAGTAGGGGACTTTAATACCCCACTTTCAACAATGGATGGAATATCCAGACAGAAAATGAATAAGAAAACATTGGTCTTAAGCTATAGTTTAGACTTAATGGACCTAATAGACATACACAGAACATTCTAACCAACAGCAGCAGAATACATATTCTTCTCAAGTGTACATGGAAAATTCTCCAGAATAGATCATATGTTAGGTCATTGAACAGTCAAAACAAATTTAAAAATATTGAAATCACACCAAATATCATTTTTGACCACTATAGTATAAAACTAGAAATCAGTAATAGGAAAATAAAAAATTCACAAATATGTGGAAATTAAACAACACGCTCCTGAACAACCAATGAGTCAACAATGAAACCAAAAAGGAAATAAAAATATTTTGAATCAAATAAAAATGGAAACACAATATACAAAAACATATGGAATACAGCAAATGTAGTGCTAAGAGGGAAATTTATAGTGATAAATGCTTACGTTAAAAAAAAAAAAGAAAAGAAAACTCAAACAACCTCACTTTACACCTCAAGGAACTACAAGAAGAAGAACAAAATGAGCCCAAAGTTAGCAGAAGGAAGGCAATGACAAAGATTAGAGCAGAAATAAATAAAATAGAGAATAGAAAAACAACAGAAAAGATCAACAAAGATATGGGTTTTAAAAAGATAAGCAACATAGACAAACATTTAGCTAGACTTGCCAAGAAAAAAAGGAAACTCAAATAAATAAAATTATAAATGCAAGAGAAGACATTACAACTGATACCACACAAATACAAAGGATCATAAGAGACTATTATGAACAATTATATGCCAACAAAGTGGATGACCCAGAAATATGCAAGCTATGATGTTGAATCATGAAGAAATAGAAAATCTGAACAGACCAATAACAAGTAAGGAGATTGAAACTATAATCAAAAACCTCTCAAAAAACTAACAACCTAATAAAAAATGGGCAAAAGACCTGAACAGACGTTTCTCCAAAGAAGATATACAGATGGCCAACAGACACGTGAAAAGATGTTCAAAATCATTAACTATCAGGGAAATGCAAATCAAAACTACAATGAAATATCACCTCATGCCCATCAGAAAGGCTATAATTAACAAGACAGGAAACAACATGTGTTGGAGAGGCTGTGGAGAGAAGGGAACTCTCATACACTGCTGGTGGGAGTGCAAACTGGTGCAGCCACTATGGAAAACAGTGTGGAGATTCCTCAAAAAATCAAGGATAGAACTACCATATGATCCAGCTATTCCACTGCTGGGTATCTATCCAAAGAACTTGAAAACACCAATGCGTAAAGATACATGCACCCCTGTGTTCATTGCAGCGTTATTCACAATAGCCAAGACTTGGAAGCAACCTAAGTGCCCATCAAGGGACGAATGGATAAAGAAGATGTGGTATATATACACAATGGAATACTACTCAGCCATAAGAAACGATGAAATCCAGCCATTTGTGACAACATGGATGGACATTGAGGGTATTATGCAAAGTGAAATAAGTCAGAGGGAGAAGGTCAAATACCGTATGATTTCCTTCATTAAGTAGTAGATAATAACAACAATAAACACACACATAGAAAAAACAAACCTCCCAAAAAAGAAAAAAGTCCAAGACCAGATGAATTCACAGAATTCACACGGGTGAATTCTACCAAATATTTAATGACAAATCTTCTAAATTCTTCCAAAAAATTGAAGAGGCGGTAACACTTCCAAACTCATTTTATGAGGTCAGCATTACCCTGATACTAAAGCCAGACAATATTATAAGAAAAGATAACTATAGGCCAATGTCTCTGATGAATATAGATGCAAAAATTCTCAACAAAATACTAGAAAAGTAAATTCAATAGCATGTTAAGAAGATCATACACCATGATCAAAAGAGATTTATCCCTGGAATACAAGGATGGTTCAACATATGCAAATCAATGTGATATACCACGTTAACAGAATTAAAGACAAAAATCATATTATTATCCCAATAGATGAAGAAAAAGCATTTGACAGAATTCAACATCCATTCATGATAAAAACTCTCAGCAAATTGGATATAGAAGGAACATACCTCAACATTATAAAAGTCACATATGACAAATGCACAGTTAATATCATACTCAAGAGTGAAAGGTTAAAAGTTTTCCCTCTACGATCGGGAATAAGACAGTGGTGCCCACTCTCACCACTTCTATTAAACATAATTCTGGAGGTCCTAGCGAGGGTAATTGGGCAAGAAAAAGAAACGCAAGTCATCCAAATTGGAAAGGAAGAAGTAAAATTATCTCTGTTTGCTGATGACATGATCTTTTATATAGAAAATCCTAAAGACTCCACCAAAAATTTGTTAGAACTAATAAATAAACTCAGTAAAGTTGCAGGATACAAAATGAATATGTAAAAATCAGTTGCATTTCTATATGCTAACAATAAAATATCTAAAAAATAAAACAATCCCGCTTACAATAGCATCAAAAATAACAAAATACACAGGCATAAATTTAACCAAGGAAGTGAAAGATTTATATACTGAACTCTCTAAGACACTGATGAATGAAATTGAAGACACAAATAAATGGAAAAATATCTTCATGGATTGGAAGAGCTAACATTGTTAAAAAGTCCATGCCACTCAAAACCATCTATAGATTCAATGCAATCCCTATCAAGATTCTAATGGCATTTTTCACAGAAATAGAAAAAATAATCCTAAAATTTGTATGGAACCATGAAGATGCCAAATAACCAAAGCAATCCTGAGAAAGAAGAACAAAACTGGTGGCATCATACTTCCTAATTTCAAAGTCTACTGCAAAGCTATAGTAATCAAAACAGTATGGTACTGTCATAAAAAAAGACACATATACCAAAGGAACAGAATGGAGATCCCAGAAATAAACTCCTGCATATATGATCAACTAGTATTTGACAAGGGAGCCAAGAGTACTCAATGGGGAAAGCACAGTCTCTTCAATAAATGGTGTTGGGAAAACTGGATAACCACATGCAGAAAAATGAAGTTGGACCCCTATCTTACACCGCTCACAAAAATTAACTTGAAATGGATTAAAGACATATACATAAGACCTGAAAGCATAAAACCCCTAGAAGAAAACATTGGGAAAGCTTCTTGACTTGTTCTTGGCAACAATTTTTTGGAAATGATATCAAAAGCATAAGAAAGAAAAACAGAAATAAATAAGTGGGATTACATCAAACTAAAAAGCTGCACAGCAAAAGAAACAATCAATAATATGAAAAGACAACCTATGGGATGGGAGAAAATATTTGCAAATCATATATTTGATAAGGGATTAATATCCAAAATGTATGAGGAACTCATACAACTCAATAGCAAAAACAAACTGATCTAAAAATGGGCAGAGGACTTGAATAGACATTTTTCCAAAGTAGAGGTACATATGGCTAACAGGTACATGAAAAGGTGCTCAACATGACTAATCATCAAGGGAATGCAAATCAAAACCACAATGAGATATCACCTCATATCTGTTAGAATGGCTATTATCAAAAAGACAAGAGATCACAAGTGTCAGCAAGGATGTGGAGAAAAGGGAACCCTCGTGCACGGCTGGTGGAAATGGCGATTAGTGCAGCCACTATGGAAAACAGTATGGAGGTTCTTCAAGAAATTAAAAATAGAACTACCAAATGGTCCAGCAATCCTACTTGTAAGTGCTTTCTGATCCCTTCTCCTAGTACTTCCTCCCCTGCTCAGCTTCTTCGGCTACTCCTGCCTCACTGCTGTCCCTCAAGTCATCCATGTGGCTTCTTCCCACACCTTTTTTATGTTTTATAGAGGTCTCACCTTCTCAGTTAGCACTATGTTTAAAATAGCAATTTTAAACATTCCTTCCCTGCTTTGTTTTTTTCATAGTGTTTATCGTCTATCCAAGACGTTAAATATATTAGTTATTTATTTGCTTCTATCTTTACACAGGCAGAGATTTTTTTTTTTGATGTGCTTTTTTTTTTGTTTACTTCTACATTCCTAATGCCTGGAACAATGCCTAGAACATAGTAGGGATTCAATAAATATTTGATGACTAAATGATTGATAGACAACTTAAGCTGTTGCAGTTTTTGGTGCAATTGTTCCCGTGTTGCTTAGTACACATGAAGCAGAAATGAATCATTTCAACATGAAATCTCTGGTGAGCAGAGCACGGACCATTTTTACCTCATCTGCAATGACAGGGGAGGAAGCAAATATATTTGAGAGTGAGACCCACAGCTACCATCCACGAAAAGCTCTTTGAGCCTTTAAGAGCTCTCAACCTGAGGTTTTCTCTATTCTCCACGGAAGCCAGAGTTTCATAACATTCCTCCCCCCTGAGCTGAAGCAGACTATATTAGTTTGTGTTGTTCAAGGGGTTTAGGAACATTTTGTGTGCACATTGTAGTGTGAATTTATGGATCTGTGACAGAGCACAGACGAGCAACAAGGTTGAGAAAAACACATCACAACAATTTATTTTAATCCATGTGGCCATATGTTACACATTTTAAAAAACTTTAATGCTATTTTAAATTGAAAAATAAATGTTATGACTGAAAGCAAATCAAAGAAATTAGGAAAAACTTTAAATCTCCCATTTGCTTAAAACGATAGAAATATATTGGATTGATACTTCTGGTCTAGGTAATACAGTAATTTCATGCTTTGACTTGCACATTCTACTCCAAATAAATGGCAATAATACATGAGATATATATGAACAAAGATACAGCAGGGATCCAAAACAAGATAAACAGAAATGGATTAGACATAGCAGGCAAGACACAGACAGCGGTAGCCAGAGTTCAGCTCCTGTGTGAAAGTAATAGGGACTAAAATGTCTCCATGCAAGAAGGGACACATAAAATTAATCTTATGGAATGATCTGAAATAGACTTTAAAATGTATACTGGTGTATATTTATGATGCTGAAAATGTATGTAAGTAACTTTTATTAATATATTAAAATGAATTACAAATGCTAAAATGAAAGAAATGAAACAAGAAGAGGTGGGTATAAAAAGAGAAGCATCAGAAATCTACGGTGTGGTGAGATTATGATTATAATACTCCCTTTGCTCTGTGGACTAGATTCATAACACATGGGACCAAGGCTGAAGGCAGAGGTTCTCTGGGTCAGGGGAGTGAAGCAGGAGGTTCTCTGAGTCAGTGGGAAGAGGGAGCTCAACTGCTTGATGTTGTGGCCTAGAGGCAGGCAGAGCCTTGGATAAGTCACCTCTACTAAAAGGAAGTCCCCACCCCATTCGATTCAAGGTTGTCGATATTTAACTGGGACAGCTTTGTCAGCGCTGTGGGCCCAGGGAGGCATGGAACAAAGATGTAGACTTACTCCCAGGAGCTGAGCCAAGCTGTCCACTAGCTTCGCTTGGATCTGACACAGCCCTGACTTCGAGGAAGGGGCAGTGGTTCTAAACTACAATTGTAAGCCTAAGAGGTCTACTGTAAGACGGAAGCCAAGAGGGTCTCCAAGTTGCTGCTTAGAAGGGAGCTGCCAACCTGGACTTTGCATGCAAAGAAATAAAAATATAAATGTTTGTTTTGTTATGCCACTGAGATTTTAGGATTTATTTTGTTTTGTCAGTTGGTGTTAATAATCTAATAAATAACTATTTTTATTTGTTTGGTAAAATAAAAATAACAAGATGTGAGGATAATTAAAATATGCCACAGGTTTGTTCTTGATCTGGAAAAGGATGAAGATACTGAATAGCTATAGAATTTTTATATAATTAACTATTAAATTTTCTATCAATGCAACAAAAGGCAGAAGAGAGGAAAAGAAAGAAACACAGAAAAAAGATGGTAACTATATGATAGAAATAAGTTCAAATACATCAATAATCATAATGATGTAATCAAATTGAATTCACTGAGTAAAAGAGCAATAGTATCAGGTTAGATAAAAACAGCAAAATACAGTGACAGCCTGCACATAAGAAACAATTCTAAAACACTCCTGAAACAAAGTTGAAATGAAAATGACCTGGATAGCAATATTAAAAATGGAAATAACTTAGATTTCAAGGCAAATCTCATTAACAGGAATAAAGAGGAACACGGCGTTGTAATAAAAACGATAATTCACTAAGAAGCCATAAAACCCATGAACTTTGGATGTTCACACATCCTGGCATTAAAGTGTGTGAAGTAAAAACTGACAAGCACACAAAGAAATTGACAAATCTACCATCATATTGGGAGATTTTAAAACACCTCTATGAGAAAATCATGGATGAAACGGACAAGAAAAAATTAGCAAGGCTAAAAGAATCTTAAACAAACCAACAAAAAATAGGCATATCTAATACGTCTGTGAATCTACATATTTATCTCTACATTTTTGATAAAGTAATACTACAAGATATTCTCTTAGGATTACAAGAATTCACCTTTTAAAAGGAATTCCATTTAATGCCCTATTCCTCTTACTGAGATGAATTTGAATTTTGAATATCTTCTGAGCAACAAGAAATGGGAGCTACCATAAAATCATCTTTGCATTTGCATTCCTGGTTTGTTAGTTGGTGGCAGTGATAACCTAATGCATATTTGCATTATTTGCATCATCTTTAGTGGGAGTTTTTTTGCATTAAAGTTCAGTTATATGAACAATGAGGAGTTCTAAGTGAACAGTATTTAAAAGTTAAAAGAATGTTAAATGGCATGTTATGGAAGACAGACATAATATGGTGTAATTTATTTAAAGATTAAACTGTTATCTAGCTTTTTGATAATTAGATTTAACTCTTAAAGGAATTGTGTTTATTGAGATATGCATGAATGGTTGGGAGGAGGAGGGCCCCAGGGATGTTTTAAAATGCTTTCCATCAAAATAAATAGTAATTACATTTCTGTATTACAAAGACTGGAATTAAATATTTTATAAGGTAGAAATGATTTTAAAAAATATACATTCATATAGGTATGCATGAACTGTTGAACAAAGTCACAAAGTTAGTGTCAGGTTTCAAAGAAGTGATACCATGTAATCTTCCTGACCTACATGCAAATTAGTTAGGAGTCGTTCATGAAAAGGAAGCCTTTTCCTCTCGAAAAGCAAACACATACATTTTGGACAACCAAAAGGAAATACAGTGTAAGTTACTAAACCTGTAGAATTGAAATGAGAGTACCAAATGAAAATTTGTGTCATGCACCTAAAACGGTACTTAAAAATATATACCTTTAAATTCATTTGTTGCTAAAACAAGATGGAAAATAAATGCTTTTGAACCTCTAAAAACTTAAAAAACAGAAAAGAAAACCTAAAGAACATAGAATAAAAGATTGTATTAAAGATTGCTGAAATTGATACGAGAGAAAACAAAGGAACAGAAGAAGGAATCAACAAAACCAGAAATCCATTCTTTTAAAATAGTCTACTAAAATATAAAACCTCTAACAAGACTGATTTACAAATGAGAGAGAGAGAGAGGAAGGAAAAGGCACAAATAAATAAAATCAGGAAAGAAAAAAGGAAAAGTATAACTTGCTGGTATGCAGAAGCGGGTGCACTAGACAGCTGATTATATGCCAATTGCATGTTCACTGAAGCCAAATTGATAGCTTGAAATCCACCATGGTAAAGTATCTACACCATAGAAACTGACAAATTCTACAAATCAACATGATTTCTGGAGATACAGTTTACCAGCATACCACTAGCTAGAGTGGAATCTTTAAAAATCATTAGTGAATAATTTTATGTCAATAATTTTGAAAACAAAACTGGATTATTTTCTAGAAAGTATGAATAACCAAAACCTATATGAACCAAAAAGCATTGAAAAATTGAATACGTTAAAAGTGTCCCTTCACAGCAGATCCCAAACCCACACAGTTATTCTGTCAACTTTTACAAACATTTCAGCAAATAGACAAAAGAGGGTGAGCTACCCAACTCATTGTATGAGGTTCATATAATCTTGATTCCAAACAAGAAAATGACAGTGCAAGAAAAGAAAACTGTAGACCAGTATCTCTTAGGAAGACAGATCACAAAAGCTAAAGAAAATAATAGCAGATTGAATTTAGCAGCATATTAAAATATATATATATACATATCATAAGTAAGTAGGTATTATGTCAGGAATAGAAAGACTTTAAAATCAGAAAGTCTACTATGAAATATACCACTTTAACAGATAAAGAGCAAAACAAGCAGTCATTTCAATAGATGCAGAATAAGCACTCACTTTTTATGAAGATAATTATTATTTAAAAATAGCAAGTAATTTTCTTGAACTGATAAAGGATATCTATGAGAAAACTAGAGCAAATATATATAATGACTACATTTTAGAAGCATTCCCTGAGAGTTGATAAAAAGACAAGGATAGCCTCTATCTCTACTTCTTATCATTGTACTGGAGGATGCAGCCAAATAACACATGAACAACAGAAAGAAGTGGTACAGGAATTGCACAGGAAGAGCTCTTTGAACTTAAACTAACAAATCAACTTCATACAGTGGTCTACAAGGCCCGGAGTAAACTGACCCTACCTACCTCTCCAAGTTTCTTTCTTAACACTCTTTGGCCTGCTCTGCCCTCTACGTACATTTGCTTATTATTAGATTTTTATTTAGGGTCTTTAAACTTACTGTTTTTTCCCCTCTTTTTCTAGAATGTTTTTCCCCTGGATCTATGTATGACTGCCTCCTTAGGTTTTAGTCCCAGCTTAAGTGCACCTTGTATACCCCTGTTCATTTCCTTCTTTGCATTTGTCACAGCTTATAACTAACGACTTGTACATTCATTTGATTGCCTCCACTATTAAGTTGTCAGCTTGGTAAAAGTATAAAAAAGTCTTTTCTGTTTACTCTCATATCTCTAGAGCTCAGCACAGAGCATGGTACAAAATATATAGCTTTATCAGCATTTGCCAAAAGAATGAAGGAGTAAATCGACAAATAATTGACACACATACTAGAAACTCCTCATGGTGTACAGCATCTTCTTTCTTGGATTTTTTTTTTTTTTTTTTTTTTTAGTGAGGAATATCAGCCCTGAGCTAACATCCATGCCAAACCTCCTCTTTTTGTTGAGATAGACTGGCCCTGAGCTAACATCCGTGCTCATCTTCCTCCACTTTTTTTTTTTTTTTTTTATGTGGGACTCCGCCACAGCATGGCCTAACAAGGGCATAGGTGTGCGCCCAGGATCCAAACCCGGGCCGCCAGCAGCAGAGCGGGCTCACTTAACCGCTACTCCATGGGCCAGCCCTGCCTGGATATTTTTGAGAGATATTATCAAACTTTACTTCTCTGCTCCACACCTTTATAGAAATGCAGACTAATCTTGCTCGGGACGACTCATTTGTTTTTCAGACTGAGAATGCTGTCGTTATTTGGATGTAATTTCATTGCAATCGTAAAATCATAATAGCACATCGAAGAGCAGAAGTTAAATCTAGGCCACCTGGGCTGGATCTGTGGCACTCAGAGATAATTTCTTGTCAGTTGAGAAGTATTTTTAGAGGGAGACTTTCTGTTAGCTCCATGTACTGACTACATCCTAGTGAGAAGAGTAGAAAGAAAACATATGTACCATATACATGGATATGTATGTACACACACACATACAATGATGTGGACCTGCTTCCTATATATCCTGTATTACTGTATTTAAACTACAATGTGTCTTACCGCTTATCTATATATCTCTAGATAATATGTACTATGTATTATCTAGAAAAACTATAACAAAATATGTAAAATACAATATATATAACGTATTATAATGTGTATTATATAAAATATATAGGTAATATATAACATGTACTGCTTATATAGTAAATATGTCATTCCCTTTTCGAGCAAAATAGTTTTCCTTGAAAAGCTATTATTAAAATAATGGTGCCTTAGAATCAAGAAAATAAGATACCAAGCTAGAGTTAAGTGCTCATTAAATAAACTGGCCACTAAGATCTGTAAAACTTAGATATCCTTAACAGGATCCCCTCTCCAACGACTCTTTGATAAAAGTGGCAAATCATTACTACTTGTAAATCAATTATGCCACCTAGCACTAATGAATCAAGAACCACTTCGTAAAGACTGTCCAATTCCTGGCTAATGAAGTGACAACTGACTTGACTAGACCTGCTGAGGAGGATGGCATTGTCAAACAGTAACTGAATCTTCAGATTTTTCTCCTATCATCTTTAATAAGACCCAGCATCAATGAACTTAGGGCAAACATAAGGGGAATCTACATAACAACATGCTTTGTTCCATTACATTTATTTTTTCCACGACTTTCTATGTAATTATAAATAGAAAAAGGTCAAGTGTTTCCTTCTGTTTTCTCTGATTTGAAGGAACAGAGGTATCAGGGGCCACAGAGAGCAGCGGATTGGAAAGCTGAGAGATCAGAGGCAACATGTCTGACATGTCCAGAAATGCACGGAGGCAGCGTGACTACACATCTGGCTACCAGGGCCATAAGAAAAAGTGGTTATCAATGGACTTTCTCTTCATCTTGCACATACTTAGGAACTGGTGTGAAAAATGTTGGGAGACTACTTCAGGATCAAGAAATCTGGTCAGAGAGACCGAGATGAGAACGGGAAACAGAGGTGAGCTCTGGTGCCAGCTTAGACCCTAATCATTAATGCCATGTTCCATACAATTTGCTGTCGTCACAGAGAAACCTACATAATTGTTTAAGTCATAGCAAGATTGATGAGAAAACCATTTAAAATTACCTACTATTGTTAGTTCATGGTTTAGCAAAATTTGTAATGAATATCTGCCTTGAGTTCTGTTCCTTTCATTCCTACATGCAATCTGAGCTTCTCCTATCATTTGGCTATTGTGGCCAAATTCATGATCTTATTTCAATGTGCACCTCACATGCACATGTACCTAGTCCCCTGGTTTGGTTTTATGATGATCAGTGGAACAACCTGAGCACCGAGATGGGTGGTACCAGGTACTAGGATAGGGCCGTGCCTTGGTCCTCTAATCTGTGGAAAAGCCATTGCAAATCCAGATATCCTGGCTTTCCAAATTGGATCCTATTCTGTCTGCAGCACACAGATCCAACAGTAGCATACCCTATTCCCTCTGGGCAGAAAATCCCCTTGACTTTGGGATGTCAAGTTCAGGTTGCGCCACATACTGCTTTTAACTTCCATAACGTTGTGTTCTAAATCAGAGCAAAACATCAGGTTGAGAAGGGGGTTGGTACCAAATGGGTGATTAAATTTCTTGCAACCATGGGATTCTAGGGTTCTGTAAAATCCCCCAGTGTCATGTGGAGACAAGCTCACTGGCCAGTGTGGTTATTGTACATCGCTTAACAAGTCACATGAATGATCAGGATTTGAGTCTGCATCTCTATAAAACAGTTAAGTGGCAAAAGGTAAATTTTTTCTGACCTGAACAAAAAGGGAAAAAAGTGAAGTTTGAGAACCTATGGGAAGAAATGAAACACACTGATGCAATATAACCCTGAACACAATAGAATATGGTGATTTGAACGTTTGGGCTCTGGATTCAGAACAAAACCACTTGGGATTAAGATCTTTGCTCTGCTGCTGAGTCACCTCTGGCAAGCCATTTAATCTCTCTGAGCCTTATTTCTTGTTTTCCCTTTTGTAAAATGTGGATAACAGACCTAGTCCATAGGATCATTGTAAAATTGAATAAGATAAAGCATATAATCACTTAGTATAGTGCCTAACATTTAGCAAGTAGTCACTTAAAGTTAGCAGTTATTTTTATATAATTTATTCATTTCCAATTATTTACCTCTCTCATCCTTATTTTTACTTAGTTTCTCTGGGTTCAATAACCCAATTGTGTTAAGGCTCTTCATCTCATATGAGCTAATAAATGAGCTCTGATTCACTTCCCTTCCATGGAACACTGAGCCTTTGCATCCTCCTACGTGCAAGTGGAAAACAGGAAAACACCTCTTAATACTATGCATTACATGTGTAGAAAACCAGAATGAGGGAAAAAATACCTTATAAGATCAACTTTAAATTGAACATTCCAGGTTACTGGATTTGCATGTTTAGTTCAGTTGGTAATTGGCATTTGTGAAGCATATGCGAGCAAATCCAAAGTATGACAGTGTTTGCATTTCCTTCACATTATAGTCAGTCGTTCGCTCAACAACTATTTGATTATATAGAAGAATGAAAGAATTTTGACACTTGAAAGGAGCTTAGAAATGAACTTTTACAATGCCTGTTTTTAAAGAAATAGGTCCACGGAGGTTAAGTGACCTGTTTTTAATTCCACAGTGAGTAGAAAATAAACAAAGCAGAACAAAGCAACCTGCAAGGCAGTGTGGAAAATAGAATGATGAGTAGGAGCTTCCCTTCGTTTCCAGGGTCTTAAAGGTTAGTGAGGAAATGGGACGTGTGCACAGACAACTGTAATGCAAGATAGAAAGTCGTCAAGTGCTATAGGAATGTTAATAGGAGAAGATATTGCTTCCAACTAGAAGAAATGGTTGAAGTAGAATCTCATGTCTGTGCCATCCCAGCATGCATTCCCCTTTATTCTGTTAGTATAACCTCTATTTTCCTTTCAGGAGTCACCCTCCATCACTTTCAGTTCCTACAGTACAGGTGGAACTAACCCACCCCCAAGACCGAGGTCAGCATATGACCTTGGCCAAGTGGTTAGAGCACCACATTCACATTCCCCAGCCATAACAATTAACTCAGAGATGGGCACATCATCCAATGGTAGCCATGAGAGCCCTATCCAGGACTTTTGTTGTGTATATTAGTAAATAGGCTTTTTCTTTTTGATAGGGTTGGTAAGGTAGTAGAACATATTCTTGGAGCTATTGTGAGTCCATTTTTGCCACGTCAGAAGGAGATGTTGATTACAAATCTATTCAGTACAAATCAGAGCCAAAAGACAGAAAAATATAGATTCCTGATGACATCATTTGAGCAGCTAGATCCAGCTACATTTTAAGTGAATACAGTCTCTGATCTTTTCAGTTCTATAACTATATAAATTAACCCAGTTTAAGGTGAGATTTTAATTTGCAATGGAGAGCAGTGGTATTTTAACTTGGCCTTGATGGGTTGGCAGATATTAGACTTGTGTGTGCACGAGAAAGAGTTAGAAGGTGGAGATAGAGATAGAGGGTAGAGATAGGAAAGGATAGATTTATCTGGGAAATAGCAAAGCCTACTGTTCAGTTGCAATTAGAGCGAGTGAAGAGAGACAGTGGGAGAATGAGTTTGGAAGTGTGGGATCAGATGAGATTTTTGGAAAGTCTTCAATCCCACACCAAATGGTTTGAATTTGTAGGTGAAATAAGAGACACCCAAGACTTTAAATAGGGGTCTGGCACAAGCAGAGCTGTGTTTCAGAAAGAGTAAGCAGGACATTTTATCCAGGGCGGATTTATAGTGAAATAATTTTCCCCCCGTGGTAGAGAAGGCTGCGTGATAGACATGTTATTAATGTTCTTGTAAAGTTTCTCTTCTTTTTCAGAAGTAGCACCATACTTCTATTTCCTTCTTGACATAAATTTGTGTTCTGTGAGTCGATTCGTTCCGCTGATGTTTTCAATTGCTTAAATGTCACTCTTGGTTCCTGGGAAATTCCGGGGGTGTCATTTCACATTCTGGCACATACATTCACTTCCAGTGATTATTTTTAACATCTGATCTCTCCTCCTTGAAATCGTCTTCAACTCAAAATTCTTCAAGCCCATCACCATTAGCTTAGACTAACATGGGAAAAAAATTATTTTACCCGCCACAAACATGGCTACATTTGGGAGTCGGTTTTTAATAATCATACCTTACATTATTATGAATTTAACTTTTTATGATGACTTAACAAGTATTCCCTCCTTTGATTATACAAATATCCTGTCAAATAACTAGGAAAATTTTTATGCTGCTTTAGCCAACTACGTGACTACAGCCCCAAAATGCTAAACTAGTTGCTTATGGACAGAAGACATGCTAATTACAGTCCCAAGGTTTTAACTCCAAACTTCAGACCCTACCCTAGAAGTCTTTCCATGGTTCCAACATACTTGTCCTAAGAAATTATGGAGTTGAAAGAGGACTGCTCCATCTAGCTGAAAGACGAGTTCACTTAGGGACGTTTATATGCTTTGAGATGAAATGCAGTGATGGATTTGTGACAGCAAACCTTTTGTCCTCTGTCTTTGCCAATGATTCTTAATGGTTAAGACTGATATAACCAAGTGTTTATATTAAACATAGAAAAGCAGTTCAAACAGTGACTAGGGTTACTAGTTCGACAACGACCTAAGAAAGAAGATCTGATCACCCTTCCTGCAATAGGAAAATCTTGCTTCTTTTTAAGAGATGCCTCAGAAAATTCCTTTTAAAACAGCGTTGCCCAAACTTCAACAGACATCAGAATCATCCAGAGTGCTTATTAAAAATGCAGATTCCTCAGGCCTACCATCAGAAATTCTGACTCAGTGTGTGGGTGGAGCCCTATAACTTGACTGTAGTGCACGCGGTACACTTTGAGAACACAAAGGCCCTCTAACCACCTTATCCAAACAGGTCCCGAAGTTACATCATTGTAGTGAGTGTAGTTCCTATAGAAACACAGTGAAGAGGTCTTCCAACCCAGATATAAACAACGCTGGCTGCTGAGAGTTAAACAATGAAAAATGAGTTAGATTAGAGGTATGTAAAGCTACCTTAAAGAGTCTTTACTGGGCCGGCCCCGTGGCTTAGCGGTTAAGTGCGTTCCCTCCGCTATTGGTGGCCCGGGTTCGGATCCCGGGCGCGCACCAACGCACCGCTTCTCCGGCCATGCTGAGGCCGCGTCCCACATACAGCAACTAGAAGGATGTGCAACTATGACATATAACTATCTACTGGGGCTTTGGGGAGAAAAAGGAGGAGGATTGGCAATAGATGTTAGCTCAGAGCTGGTCTTCCTCAGCAAAAAGAGGAGGATTAGCACAGATGTTAGCTCAGGGTTGATTTTCCTCACAAAAAAAAAAAAGAGTCTTTACTGACAACCAGATGTGACACTAGGCTCAATAAACTGTTAAAAGGAAGCAACAGGCCCAAAATGGAGTCACTTGGGCTACTAGCCCTATGTCAGCAAACCAAAATTTAATACCAAACCTAACTGCGATCTCAGCTTTTACCAGGAATGTAATCTTAACCAGTCAATCTGGAATTTCTTCCTCAGCACTAGTGAGGTAATGTGCCCAATAGGCCCCTTCCGTTCACTTTAGGAGGGGGACCTTGCCTGAAACCATGCACTCTTTGCTAATAATTTCCTTTTTTCGTCCCCTTTCATTCAAAACCTTCCATTTTGTACAGTCCTTTGGAGCTCCTTTCTACTTGCTAGATGGGGTGCTGCTCGATTCATGAATCATTGAATAAAGCCAATTAGATCTTTAAAATTGACTCAGTTGAATTTTTGTTATTTAACAAAACCTTAAGGAGTAATATGTCAACCAGAAGAGGTCAGCTATAAAAGCGTAAGAAAATGGTGCCCTAGAAGCAAAGAGTAGCAGGTACCATCCAGGTTAGTTCTTTGGCTCACTCATGGGAGCTCTCAGTAATCAGGGCAGATATATTCCTAATATGGAGATTAGCTGTGCATGGCTCTGCTAAACTACACCACTGCACATTTGAAATCGAATAAGTAACTTCCTTTTTCTGGTTCAGGCTTTACAAGAAAACTCTGTTTTTCGGTTTCTCGTGTAGCTTTCTGCATAGAGAGAAGGTCATGCTACATAAGCTAACATAGATATTCTAGCTCATCTGACATTTTATTCATTTACAATGAGAAACACCATAGGCATTCTGGAGTCTTTATCGGTTTCTATGATCTTGATTAATGATGACAGTACTCCTGAAAGCTGCATCTACTCACTGTTTACTAACAAAAATAAGGTTTCTAAACTTGCAAGGCTGGATCCTCTTCTGATTGATCAGCTGGCCTTCCTCTAGTGCACTGTTTCTCAACCCTTACTTCATCATCACTCCCCTAAGGAGTTTGTTAGACATTTTTTTCCTAATTGCAGCCCCATGAAATTTTAGTATCACAAATATACTGCATATCTATTTTTATAATCAATGTATATCTGTACTTTACACATAAAGAGTAAAATCTTTTGCTCCTCCCTCCAAGAATCAATTTTTGCCCCCATGGTGTCAATATTGCCCCTGTTGAGAATACACATTCTCAGGATACTCCAAACTGGCTCTCTGTCTTACAATCCAACTTCAACATTATACAACAGATTTTTCAAAACTTCCAGCATGCTTTCGCTTACAGGCACAATTCTTTTAGGGGATACTCTTAGAGTGATGCTCTAAAAACCACCATGAAATTATATTAATTTTCTTTGTGCAGAATAAATTGTTTTCTACACTCAAAAATGTGAACTTGCATGGGGCCGGCCTGGTGGTGCAGTGGTTAAGTGCGTGCGCTCCACTTTGGCGGCCCAGGCTTCGCTGGTTCGTATCCTGGGCGCGCTCCGATGGGCCACTTGTCAAGCCATGCTGTGGCAGTGTCCCATATGAAGTGCAGGAAGATGGGTACGGATGTCAGCTCAGAGCCAATCTTCCTCAGCAAAAAAGGGAGGATTGGCATCAGATATTAGCTCAGGGCCGATCTTCCTCACAAAAAAAAAAAAATGTGAACTTGCAGAGGCCAGCTTGGTGGCATAGCCAGCATGGTGGCACGGTGGTCAAGTTCGTTCACTCCACTTTGCCGGCCCGTGCTTCTTGGGTTCAGATCCCCGGCACAGACCTACACACTGCTCATCAAGCCATGCTGTGGCAGCATCGCATATACGGAATGGAGGAAGTTGGGCACGGATGTTAGTTCAGGACTAATCTTCCTCAGCAAAAAGAGGAAGATTGGCAACGGATGTTAGCTTAGGGCCAATCTTCCTCACAAAAAATGAACTTGCGTATACTGGCTTGTTATTTAGCTAAATCAACTTATCTGATCTAAGTTTGGCCCCTGTCTCTCTTGCTGAAAGTCACTGGCAAAATGAGAAGGACCTTTTATTCCTTGTTGCTAGTTCTCACAGTTATTAGAACCACACAGAAGTGTTTCTGGACTTCCTGACTTGACTTTAACATCATCCATATTTATTAAACCTCTCCTTGTCCATTTTTCTGGGACAAGAGTCTATTGATTTTATCCTTGTCCCCAAATACAATATGGCTATTCCTTTCTCTGTATGTTTATTTCTGCTCTGCTTCTTGCCTGGAATGTTATCCTTTTTTCTACCCATTCAAATTCAAGGCACATTTTTTTCCTAAAGCATTACCAGCCCATGGTGACCGCTTTATTCTCTCCTCCAGCAGCACTTCCAATCTCTGGTACACATTTTGCATGTATTTATGTACTCCCTACAGGCCTAGAATAGGACCCACAATACATTGCACCAAAATGAGGATGGAGGCCCTTCCCACCACCTTACCCATGACAGACATCGATAGTCAGTCACCTCAATTCCACTGAATAATGAAGAAGCTTAAGGGTGATGTCAAGTTAATATACAAATAAAAGCTAATTTCCTCCTGAGTTTTGTTATCTTTATAGACCCAGAGCCCTCAGCACAATCTCCTGCACACAGACTGTGTTCAGGAATAACTATTTCTTTGGTAAACAAATAAATGAATGCGTCTATCTACTGTGGATGTCTCCAAGAATGCCACAGCCCACATCCCGGAGCCCATTGGAAACCCAAATGGAAAGGTCAGAGAAAAAATTAAGACAGGAGGTGGGATATAAATTTTAGTTACATATGGGTGACATTTGCCTGAGCTCTCAATGTCTCTGAATTTCTATTTCTTTTTAAAAAAATGATGAGTAATTTATTCTGCAACCAAATTCTTCAGTTTTTCTATATCTGAATTCTTAAAATAATTATTTCTTATAGAGCCCTTGGATGTGGAAGCATTTGCGAAGAGAATAGAAGACTCAGGTGGGCCCCAGTAGCTGCTTTTGTGTACGTGAAAAGACGATTGACCTTCCAGCTCAATGTAAAGAAGAAATTTCTTATGGTAAATGCTGGTCAAGGTCGGAGCAAATGTCCTTTGGAGCTGAGTCCCCTATCACTAGAGGTGTTGAAGAATGCACTGGAGAGCTTGGAAAGGAATTATGAGAAGTCATTCAAACATCGAAAGGGGGCGTGGGAGACTGGACCACCATTTAGTTCTTCCCCATCCACACGAGACTGTCATTCAGATGCCTCGTTCCAGGGCTGCCTTGGTAATTCATTGAGAGTGCCATGCTGAAAGAGTGCAGGTCATTCTCCGAAGGGCCTGATCCCTTTACCTTCATGAGGACACAAGCTATACTCTCAAACCTTGCTACTTCCTATATTCAGTGACAATCAAAGGAATCATCATATTGGAGAAAAAGAGGAAAAACAGCTTTTTAAAATTACTATTATTACTGCTGCTGCAAAGAAAAGCATTTGTTAATTTCCACTCTTGTCCTACTCTCAAAATTACCAAGATGTTTTTTCCAGGTGTGGGGTAGCTATTTTGATTGCAAGCTGTTTGAATATTATATTTCTTCCCAGACAGCAACTTTCTGCTGTAGGTAAATTGAGCTGTTTTCATATAAATACAGCCGATGCTTCAGCAATATTTTAATTACCAACTCTAATGGGTCCTTGACTTTTTTTTTTTTTTAACATCAAAATCCTCTGAATGACCTTCCTAATTCAGATAGATCCAAAGGAAAATCATTAAACTCAAATTTGAAATGTGTCCTAAAATGCCTCTATTATAATAATTATTCATCATATACATTCCACATTAATACTTTTGCAAGTATTCCTATGCCTTTTCTTGGTGGAGGAAGTTCCATAAAAATAACTAGTGTCTGCTAAGCACATACTGTGTGCTAGTTACATAGCACTTTCTATTCATTGTTTAATTTTATCCTCACAGTTGATGAAATAAGTATTATTATCCCCATCAATTAAATTAGGAGAGACTGAGGCTCTGAAAGATTCAGTAAGTGGCCCAACAAGTTATAGTTTATAGGTAGTGTAGCTAGAATTCAAATTTATGTGCATCTGTTTCTAGAGACTGCACTCTTCACAACAATATTATGCTTGAAGCCAATGATTCTCAAAATGTATTTCCTGGATCAGCAGCAGCAGCGTCACCTGGGAACTTGTCAGAAATGCAAGTTCTCAGACCCCACCCAGACCTACTGAATCAGAAACTCTGCCTTACAGGTGGTTCTGATTCACCTGGAGAACTCCCGTTCTAACCAGATAGTATATATCTACTCTGTGTCAAGTGTTGTGCTAGGCAAAATATGAATTCCAAAAGAATGGGAAAGTTTGCTATCTGCCTGGGAGGGTTTATAATTTAACAAAGAAAAAAAAGATTAAAACTATAACAATGGTAATAACGAGAAATATACACACTAAGTATTGATAAAGGAAATTTGTACATCAAGACACAAAATGGAGGCCACTCCGGTGGTCTAGTCCACGTCACAAATCTAAACCTAAGTCAGTCTGCACTTAAGAGAAATGCCTCACTGTCTAGGAAACCTGATGTACACCAATCACAAACCTCCAGCTCAGCTTTAGCTAGCTCACCTTACCCTGGAAAACAGGACCTGCTGCCTTACCAAGAAATCTCCAACTTGCCAGCCAATCATGCCCTGTGTCCACGCTGCCTCTTCTAAAGCTCTGTGAAACTCGCTCTTGCCCCAAATCGCTGGGGAACAGTGCTCCACTGCTTGGGAGGCACTGGACCCCCTCAATCTATGGATTATTTTCCCTTGAATAAAGGACATCAAACTTGTCACCAAATTGTATTATTTTTGTCATTTGACAGTGTTTAATAAATATTTGTTCATTAATTGAAATAGATTCAAATTATAGGCTGATTTTGTGGATTTTAATTTCCTCAATCTCCTTTGTTGCCTCCTGCATGTATATTCAAGTTTGGGTAATATTTTATAATGTTTAACAAAAATAATTCCCCTTCAGATAACCTTACATCTGTATTTCCCAGTCTCCTATGTACTTCTAATGTTTGTGTGGCATGAATATGTTTTAAGTACCCTGCGTTTTATATTGATTTTCAGAAGATTTTCCAGGAGAGGAGACTACTTCTTCAACTAAGCTAATCACAAGGAGCTGAGTTCTGTCTCTGCCACGTGCAGCCCACACAGGGGGGCTCTGTTGCACAGTGGGGAGGCTGAGATGAGCAAGAGTGTCCACAGGTCACATTAAGGTTCATTCTGCAACCCATCTAAAGTCCTGAGTGTGATTTTGGCTCTATTCTCCAAATGCTCTGGCATTATTATCAACATTGTCGACTCATTATCTTAGAAATATGGCCTTTTAAAAAAAAAAAAAAAAACACGGTTAGCACCTTGTAAGCTATCAATATATGTATAAGTCTGTTTGATTTAATCAGTGATTCTCAACAAGGGTAGTACTAACCACAAGGTGGCAGTTTTTGTTGTCACAAAAGCTGATTGGCGTTACTAGAATTTATTGGGTGAGGTCAGAAATGTTAGAAATCCTCTAATGCATCAGATCTGTACTAAGAAGAATTGTCCTTTTTCCCTCAAAACTCTTGAATATCTTGTCACATCCCCAGGAAGTAAAAAACCAGGTTCTACTCATTTGAGCCTAGAACTTAACCCCATTTTACATATTTAAAAAATGTGTTTTTTGCATGGCTTTACACAGGGAAATTTTCTAGGAATGTAATTACAAGGTAAGTCAAGGGAAGACTGTATTTTGCTTTGTTCAGAACTTTCCAAAGAGTCGTTCACCACTTCAGTAAACCATGCCATCAACAGCACTGCTCTTTTTAGTTTTTGGCTTATGAACACGACACACTTGTCTCAGTCTGTATTTGTAGCTGTGACAGTCATTGTGATTCTAAATGTGTGGTTATGTGTGTGTAAGCCCCAATTTCAAAACAGCAACTGTAAGAAAAAGTGTTGATTATATTCATTTAGATATTATCTTGCTTCTCTCAAATCCAAACACATTCATTACAAGTAGATATGTGTTCTAGCACAATTGTATCCAGGCACTAAATACTATCAGTTTATTATAAATTCATTTTCTCTTATTTCCCTTTTATATTTTATTTAGAGCATTTTGATTTTATAGACATATGCATCAAAGTTGCTTATATTATCTATTAAACTTTGTATGAGGATATGAAAGGAGAACATTACAAATATCTGTTATAAAATGGAGGCTTTGGGTTTAGCAAAGTTGAAATATGGATAAACAAATGGTGATGTTTTGATGTTTATTTTTTTCTTTGTCATTCCTCCTAGATTATCAATGCCACAGGCTAGGGATCTGTTAGATTCGCCGCTGTAGCCCCTGTTGGTGCCTAGGACAGAACATCTCATCTCTAGTGGGATCATTCGATCACTCCACCAACATTTGCTGAGGGCTGCTCTGGGTCAGGGACAACAAAGAAAATGACCATGGACGAGACAAGCAACCAACAAGTGAATAGATAAAGATACACACAGATGGCAGTAAAGTGCTGGAAGGAAAATACAGGTGCTAGAAGAGGAAATGTGGTAGGGATAATTCAGACAGCATGCTAAAGGCAGGCGTCTCTGAGGAGTTAACTTTTCTACTAAAGCTGAACCATGAGAAGGAGCCAGCCATGTGAGAGCCAGCAAGAGCATTCTAGGCAGAGGCAACAGCAAATACAAAGACCTGAGGCAAGGTGGGGCTTAGCGTGATCTCAGGACAGAACACCTGATGTATGGCTGGAGGGTGGTGAAGGGGAGCAGAATTGGTCACCCCAAAATATGCCTCTTTGGCATAAGCATCATTTTAGGCTGCTTAATTTTAAGAAACAGCAGACATAGGAGAAGCTCTGAAAATGAAGCAGAAATTAACCTTTTTTGAAGGATATTTACATTTATAAGGAAAATGTCCATTTGTAAGAGTGTCTCCCTTGATATGCCAGGAAGAGGGAAATGACTAAGTTTTAGAAACTCTTATCAAAGAAGAAGGAAGAGACTTAAATCTGCATAACCACTGTTGGGGCCCAGGCAGGCTGTCCCAAAGTATCCCACAATGGCATATTATTTTGAATTCAAGTTACTTGAGAAGCAGCCAACGCAAAAAAAAAAAAAAAAAAAGGGAAGTGCATTTTTGACTCTCCTCTCTCTGTTCCCCCTAAAAACAGGAAATAAGTCTTTCATATGAAAGGTGCTCTTCCTGTATCCTTATCACCAGAGCTAGTGAATTCAGGGCTAAGGGCCTGTATGAACAAACCTTGTTACTTTTACTAATTTATTACCCTAAGCCTAAACTCTGCTTAAATTCCTCACTAATTACATACCCCAAACCTAAGTTTCTTTGTCCCGTCAATTCATCACAAATTTATCGTTTCTTTGTGTAAAAAGATATAAAAGCAGCCTGCTTTGCCCATCTCAGACAGCATCATTAATATGATCTTCTGTATGTACATATTAAGTTGTTTTTTTCTCCTGTTAATCTGGTCTTGTGTCAATTTTATTATTAGCCCATAAGAACTCAAGATGGGTAGAGGGGGGGATCATCCCCCTCTCTGACACCACCATACCCTCATTTACTATGTTTTGCCTGTAAACCTCCCATAATTGGCTCCCCAACCCCCACATCTTCTTTTGTCTTTAGCTAGAGATGGCATTTAAGGTGATAGCTTGGGCCATTTAGGGGAGTTACTCAGTTTTTCTGGGTATCTCCCATGTATACATGAGGTATATATATTATTAAATTTGTTTGTTTTCCTCCTGTTAATCTGGCTTGTATTATGGGAAGATCTTAATGAAGAACCTAGAAGGGGAGAGGGAAAATTATTTTTTCTCCCCTACAGTAGTGATGGAGATGATGGGGAATGAGAGTGATACAAGATGTGCTGACAGAGGCAAGCAAGGGCCAAATCCTATTTGGCCTCATAGGTCCAAGAGCAATGTGAGGCTAGTGGAGTGTTTTATGGAAAAGAGGAATATGATCTAGTTTCCATTTTTAAAAGATGACTCTGGCTGCAGTGGAGGAGAATGGACTATTGCCATTCAATAGATATTTGTTTAATGATTAAATGTCCCAATACATACATCCATGCACAAATGAATGAAAAATCTATGAATTCAATGACTCAGAAAAAGCCAAGGGCTGCAACCCTGTGTGGGGCTCACATTACACCCCTCCCTCTTCTACCTTGCCCATTAGTCCCTTCCTGAGCCTCAGGTTCCTCACAGGAGAACAATAGGCCTTGAAGATCCCCTCCAGCTCTGAAATAATTCAGTAACTCCTGCCAACCCCACCCTCCTGCCATGCTCTCAAGCTTCAAGCAGCTGAAAAGAAACGCTGCTGAATGCCTCTGCTCTGTTTATCATCCTCAGTTTGGCATTTTATCTGCAGCTGGGGCCCTCTCTATAAGACCACTCAGCATCTGTAAGCTAATTTCCATGTTGATTGCAAAGCTGGAAATGTATACGCTTGTCATTCTTATTCTTGGCTCAAATGCTTCGTGCCGACAGTAGCTCTGACGATGGGGCGCTGACACCACTTGCTAGTTATTGTCTGATGTGCAATTGACATGAGTGGGTTTAGGAGGATGCACAATTTGATAATCAGACCCCATCTGCAAAGCAATCACGAGTCATATTATGGAGAAAATGCAAGTAAAAGCTGGGGATGTGACGGTCTTATTTTCGACTTCCCTTATCCCAGCAAAGATTGTGTACAGAGATGTTGATGTGTGAAACAACTTTACATATTTTTTAATATAATGAGCATCTCTTAGTGCTTTGAATTTATATAAGTACGGCAAGTGACAGGCTATAAAACAAAATGCTTTCATGCATATGATCTCATTTTGCAAATGCATTGTATTAGAGTTATAATGTAATATGTGTTTGATGGAGATATTCAAAGCACATAGAAGCATATAAAATGGAAAGAAAATATGCCTGAAGTACATGCCCAGCTCACCCCAGTGTGATGCAGTTGTCGAGGGAAGACTATGTCTATATAGTCAGACTACATGGATTCAGATCCTGTTTCCACCTCTTAGATAATTTTCTGTGATAACCTCAAACACGTTATTTCATTTCTTGGTACCTCAGTTTTCTCATCTGTCAAGTAGAAATAATAATAGTATCTTTATAAGAGTTGTGATAGAGATTAGTTTATGAATGTAAAGTTTAGAATAGTGCCTGGCACATATTAAGAGCTCCATAAATATGAACTGTTCTTATTATCCATTTTATTACCCCTCCTCTCCAACACTAACCACACCTGGTGGGTGTCCTATAGCTCTCAATCTAACCATGTACTCATGAACCTTTGATCTCTATTTTCTTTCATTAAAGGTGGGACCACAAGCTACAAAAAGTTTTTCAAATTTCATTTTTTTAATTCAAAAATGTATCATGGAGATTCTTTTTCTTATCAATATATAAATCTGCATCATTAGTAGTTGTATAGTATTTAACTTTATGGATGGGTTAGCATTTATTTAACCATTGTTCAATTGATGAACATTTAGGTTGCTCTGAGTTTTTGCTGCTACAAATAGTGTTGCAGCAAACTTCATTGTCAATGTATCTTTGCACACTTGTAAGAGTTTCTCTACATGATAGATTCTAAGAAGTACAAGATCTTCTCATTTGTATCATTGCAAAAACTCTAAACAGGGGAAACAAGGTGAGTGAGTGCTATTATCCCCTAAGGAGGTAAATTTCAGGAGATTAGGAATTTCCCTGACTCCTCACAGATAGTACTCATAGCACATAGTGGAATTGAGACAAATACAAACCTTCTGATTCCAAACCCAGTAGTCTTTCTATTGAATGACATAAAGTTGAATAAAGATTGGTTCAGCGTGTCTGATAACCTCTGTAGCCTACAGAGTCTTTCATATTGAAAATGTTAATCAACTTATTAACTCCAGCTGCAGATGGGCCTGATGGGCCTGACTATACACTGATCACACAAAGCCAGCCAACTTTGCATTTTATCCATGGCCATAGAAAGATCCCCAAACCTTAAACATGGCTTAAGGATAATATTTACTGAGAATTCAATATGGTAAAGGCACTGTACAGAGCACTAAAAGGAAACAAAGTTGAATCAGACACTACGGAGAGAACTTGCCCTCAATTAGCTCACAGCCTAGGAGGTAGATAAGAAATATGCATAATAATTAACATAGAAGGTAGATTGATTACTGAAGGAAAGTGACAAATAACAGCCTTTGAGTGCTTAAAAAAGGAAAGATTGGCTATTAAAATTAACCACAGCCTCCTTTTAACCTTATCCCTCTGAAATTCTCACCACCATAACTTCAGGCATCATTTGAGCCCCTAAATCCAACCACAGAACAATCATGTACTCATGAACAGACAGCAACCTTAAACTCACCCACAAATTCTTAGCCTTTGTCAATCAATTTGTAAACAAAGATTACAAAGTATAAAATCTGTTGAGAGTAAATGCGTAGATAAGATGGTCTATCCCCAGGGTTGTATTTTTTTTTATCAACTTTATATCAATTCTGGGAATATTCAGTCCTGTGAATTACATTAAAAAATTTCTATTTAGTACATTGTTATTTTGATATTTTTGAAAAAACAAAAGCAATTCTGATGCCTGTCTCGAAGGTCATTGTCAAGCTATTACAACATGTTTTCACAGCATTTATTAGTCATTCTTAGTCATTCTTCTGAGGCTTTTATACCACAGTTTGAATTTACCACAATGGTACAAATGAAATTATGTTTCTTTTTGGTGTTTGTGGTTATTTAAAATCGACAATCAGGCAAAGGGACAGATAGTACCCTGATACCTAGAATGAATTAGACCTCTATTTTTTCTGTAGGCACACAACTAAATACTAAAATCTTCTGCTATCTTTGCTATAAATCAGTGTTAGTTGTCAAGGGGCTGAACTTGTTGGATATCTTACTCATAGCAGTTTCAGAAATGAACTTGATTGGTAGTGCTCTTTGAAATTCTAATTTTCCAAAAGACTGATGCTGTTAACAACCATTCAATTTTCCAGATGGAGAAAATCCAGCTCAGAGGGCTGTTGCTTTATAATTCCACTTCCTGCTTGATCATTAATTATACTACAGAAAAGAAGGTGGTGCAGGAATTATCACCAGTATCTCAGTTAATAACAACTAACTCTAGAACACCAAAATAAAATATTTTCTGAAACCTTGCAAACATCCATGAGTATAGAAAGAAAAAAAGAAAGGAATAATTTGATTGGTTCAGTGTAAATGAATCAGAAACATACGTCTTGGGTTTCTCAATATGGGAACATGGCTGGCAAAATTCATTTAAGCTGTGCAAAACCAATAGCATTTGAAAAGGAGCTTGACTGATTGAAAATGTATCTGTGCTGTCTTATAAGCAATGCAAATAACTCAAATTAAGCCCAGATTTTTTCCAATGGGACAGGAAACCTAACTGCATAATAACAGCTTGCATTTCCATAGCTCTGTTTTTCCCTTTCAACAATCCTGAAATGCTGTGAGCAATGTATCCATTTTTTCTTAACTTACTCATAGAATATACATGAAAAATATATACACATATTATATATATATTAATCTTGTGTCTCTCCATATATAATATAAATGTGTGTGTCTATATATATAGAGGGAGAGACAAAATATGTGACATTCAGTTAAGTGTAAATTTCAGGTAAACAACAAATAATATATAAGTACACTCTATGTAATATTTGGGGTCACATTTATACTAAAAATATTTTAAAATAATTTTTTAGTATAACTATGTGCCATGCAATATTTGGAATGTGCTTATACTAAAAGTATTTGCTGTTTATCTGTAATTCAAATTTAACTGAGTATTCTGTATTTTTATTTTCTAAATCTGATAGCCCTAGTTTTATTGCTTCCCAAGACTAGATAAATGAGATAAGAAATGTAGTTTTTGGATTAGAGAAGTACGTTTTTCTTCAAAAGAATAAACATCTGGAATAAGAAAAGGCTGGAGGTAGCAGAAACTCTTCATCAGCCATTGGGCTCAGAAAGGAAGGGTGTGCCACTACGATTTGTGACAAGGACACAACCATGGGTTTATAAACGTGACTCTACTTATGCTCTCCTAGAAGCCCCTTCCTACTTTCAGTAATACCATGGGACAATTAAGTATGCTTAGAATGAAAATGGTGGATATATTTTATTTAGGGGACTTATTAGGAAGGCAGAGAACAGGAGGTCATTGCCCACCTCAGTGGGAGAAGAGAAGAGCAGACACTGAGGTATCAAAGCCCGATATGCATAGGGGTATGAAAGGGAGCATAGTGTTCTAGAGAGGGTGCAGACTGAGGTCCAGAGTCTTCCTGAGTCCCTTACCCTCTATTTTGTTATATTCTCAGTTCCTAGCACAGTGCTTGATAGTGTGGGTACTCAATAAGTATTTGTGGAATAAATGAATGAATGGCCTTTCCCATCTGTAAAATCAAAGAAATTACGTCACTACCAAGTGAAGTAGAACTGTAATGCTTCAAACTAGGCCTTAATTTCTGAAGACATAGCTCTAGGGTTACCTTAAAAGAAGAAGGTGTCAGAGGCAGACAGAGATCCAGGCACAGCTCTCCTACTTCAGCCAGAGCACCTCTTTAGCTATCTCTTTTTTGCATTGAGGTCCAAATGAGCCTTCTTTTAAAAATGGTTCATTGCAAAAATTTATTAGTTATGAAAATACTTCTAAGATTTAGAAAAAATATCTCAGTTCTAAGTTCTTTGACTCCACCCACAGCCTATTCTCCAAAACAAAATGATCTGCCTGTTTGCTCAAAGCCAGCAGGAGGTGACTGAGAAGACACAGTCTAAAGGACGGGAGAGGAAAGGTGAACCTGAAAAAGGACTCTCACTCTGATCTCCCGTCTCCCTGAAGGGTTGTCTCAGTCACAGCAAGTCTTGCCTGGAATGATAATTACTTGTCGAATTACAATACGAAAATGAGGGGGAAAAAATTATATGCAATCTCTCCAGCAGTTTGTCATATTGAAAATACAGCATAATTGATTCTGCAAATGCACCAAGGGAATACAAAACCCTAATCAGGTTTTCTGTAGTGTTTATATCTATAGTGACGGAAGTCTAATTGCATAATTTGTCATTATGAAATAAACTGTAGAGATCACAGGTATATATGGTAATCAGCAGGATAGTGTTACAAACTTTTGTGTAAATCACTGTTGGCATTTTTTTGTTTGGTACACAAACCAGTATGGGACCACCTCAATTTTGGCCCCGTACAACCATATTCCAATTGCCATGGTAAGCGTTACAGTGGCCTATTTAATTCATTAAGTGTGATAGTTCTGTCCTCACCTCCACCTCCAGGAAATCTCTACCTGTCTCTAGCTCATTTCTGGTAGGTGAGAACGTTACAAGGGAACGACCTAGAAAGAGCCCTTGAGCCAGGCTCTGGTCTGAGCAACAGGCTTCAATGGCTTCCAGTTAGCACAGAAGAAATGCAAACCGCTCCAAGTCTTTATCTCCAGCCTCCTCTCCTGAGGTCTTACCATGCACCCATTACATCACAGCTGCATCAGATTACTTGTTAGTCACTGAAAACCCGATCATCTTTTTCTTCTCTGGTTCTTTGTTCATCTCTGAATCCTCAGGTTTTGTATACATAGTAAAATGCCTATATACATAAACCATTTTGACTTCAGGCGTGCTTCCAAGCACATGTCTTGTCATTAACAGTAGGGCAGCAGACTTCTGCTTCTGGGAGGAGAGATTAGATATACTTTTCTCTATTTCTCCTGCTAAGTACAAATAAAATCCCTGGACATTATACATAAAACAAACATAAGACAACTCTGAAAGGTAAGGAGAAGAAAGCAGACCAGAGAGCAAACTGCACCCTGAACAATGAGTTCCCTGGGTTTTCTTTTTGCCTCAGATATCCCAGAGTGGGTGCTAGAGGAGCCAGTAACTGGGAAATGCCAGTGGGAATAACAACAGAAAAGACAACAAACGTCTGCCAAAGGAAAAATAAAGTGGCACCCTGGCAAAACAGAAAACTTTTAGCCAATAATTGCCCTACTGCAGCCAATACCACAGAAAAAACTGTGGCCTCATCTGCACCCATACCAGCAAAGACTAAGTGGGGAACCTGCACTTTCACCCTCACCAGGTTGTAATAAGGAGCCCCAGCCTCACCCAACTCTACCAGGGAGGTGTCTGAGAAGGCCAAGTGAGGAGCGAGGACATCCCTGCTGGGCAGTCACAAGCCTCTACTCTCTGACAGTGTCAGAGCAAACCACATGGGGATCCTGGACTACCATCCAAACACAGCAGTAGGGAGACATCCCGCCCCTCCCATCCCCTCCGGGTGGTATAATAGGAGGCCTAAGAGAGAGCCAGGATTTTCACATCACCCAATGGTAACAAGGCCACTTCTCCATCTTGGTGTCAGTGGGGGTCACTGAGGAGCAGAAAGAGGACTCTCACTTCTCCTAGCCAGGAGATCTCAGTGAAGGCCTAGGGGAGAACCAGAAGTCCCAACAATGTCCGGCAGTAATGAGGAGCTCCCACCCTCTGGTGTAAATAGAGGCCAAGAGGGAGACCTGGACTTCTACTCCTACCTGCATTAATGAGGTAGAACCCTTCTACACTTCCCCTGCCAGACTGCTGTCAGAAAAGTCAGTTAAAACAGAAGGTACAAATAAGATCCAGAGATGCACAGTGAAATACCCCAAAAATCCAGATATTAAAAATCACTCATCATACCGAGAATCAGGAAGACCTCAAATTGAATGAAAGAGACAATTAATAGATGCCAACACTGAGATGACAGACAGGCTAGACCTATCTGACAAAGGTTATTTTATTCAATTATTTGTGAATGGTCTGAGCAGGACCTCTTGCAGTGGGAGTATACTCAACCTTCTTTTCATTTCTGTGGTGAAGCTTTGCCTCACAAAGGTTTTATGGCAGCCATCATAAAAATGCTTCACTGAGTAATTAAGAACACACTTGAAACAAATGCAAAAATAGTCTCAACAAAGAAATAGTTGTAGAAATATAAAGCGCAGAACTTCAATACAGTAACCAAACAAAAAAGGCAATGAATGGGTTCAAAAGAAAAGGTAGGGGAAAGAAGAAGAATCCCTGAACTGGAAGGATGAACAATAGAAATTACCCAACCTGAACAACAGGAGAAAGTAGATATAATTAACAGAGCCTCAGGGACTTGTATGTCTATCAAAAAAAAGATCTAACATTCATGACATTAGAGTCCCAGAGAGAATTGAAATTATAGTGTTTTCTCCAGGTACAATGGAATCAAAGTAGAACTTAATAACAAAAAGATGACAGTGACATCTCTAAACATGTGGAAACTAAACAACTTACTTCTAAGTAATCCATGAGTTAAAGAGGAAGTCACAAGAGAAATAAAAAACTTATTGAACTTAATGAAAACAAAAATACAACATATCTCATTAATAAAGATATATAGATGGCAAATAAGCATATGAAGAGATGTTCCATATCACATGTCATCAGGAAAATGCAAATTATAACAACGAGATACCACTACACACCTATTAGAATGGTCAAAATCCAAAACAACGAATAGATCAAACATTAGCAATGATGTGGAGCAGTAGGAACTCTCATTCATTGTTGATGGAAGCACAAAACAGCACAGCCCCTTTGGAAGACAGTTTGGTGGTTTCTTACAAAACTAAACATACTCTTACTATATGATCCAGTAATCACACTCCTTGGTATTTACCCAAAAGATATGAAAAGTTATGTCTACACAAAAACTTGTACATCAATGTTTTTAGCTGCTTTATATTCATAAATGCCAGAACTTGGAAGCAACCAAGATGTCTTTCAGTAGGTCAATGAATAAATAAACTGTGGTACATCTAGACAATGGAATGTTATTCAGTACTGAAAAGAAATGTGCTATCAAGCCATGAAAAGACATGGAGGAATCTTAAATGCATATTACCGAGTGAAAGAAGCCAATCTGAAATGGCTATATACTATATGATTCCAACTATATGACATTCTGGAAAAGGCAAAACCATGGAGACAGTAAAAAATCAGTGCTTGCCAGGGGTTGAGGGGGAGGGAAGGATGAATAGGCAGAGCACAGATGATTTTTGGGGTAATGAAACTATTTTATATGATACTACAATGGTGGATACATGTTATAAAGCATTTGTCAAAACCCACAGAATGTACAACACCATGAGTGAATTGTAATGCATACTATGGATTTTGGCTGATGATGATGTGCCAATGTAGGTTCATAATTTGTAACAAATGTACCACTCTGGTGGAGGATGTTGATAATGGGGAGAGGATGCATGTGTGGGGCAGGGAATATATGGGAAATTTCTGTATGCTCCCCTCAATTTTGCTGTGAACCTAAAACTGCTCTAAAAAACAAAGTCTTAAATAAATAAATAAATACACACACACCACATCAAAACTTATGGGACACAGCTAAAGCAGCGCAGCAAGGAAAACTTATAGCATTAAATCCATATATTAGAAAAGAGGAAAACTTTCACATCAATAATTAAAGCTCTCACCTCAAGAACCTAGGAAAAAAAGAGTAAAATAAAGACAAAACAAGCAGAATAAAGGAAATAATAAATACAAGGACAAAAATAAATGAAATTGAAAACAGAAAAATCAATGCGATAAAAAGATGGCTATTTGAGAAGATCAATAAAACTGATAACCTCTAGCAAGACTGACAAACACAAAAAGTGAAAGAACACAAATCCCTAATGTCACTCATGACACAGGGAGAGACCCTGCAGACATAAAAACAATAATAAGGGAATACTATGAAAACTCTACACACATAAATCTGAAAACTTAGGTCAAATAGACCAATTCTTTGAAGCTGCCATAACACATTCAATATGAAAAAAAGAGTTTGAATAGCCTATAACTGTTAAGAAAATCGAATTTATAATTTAAAAACTCCCCATGAAGTAATCTCTATGACCAGATAGTTTCACTGAAGAATTCTATCAAATTATTAGGAAGAAGTAAGACCAATTCTACACAATCTCTCCCAGAATATAAAAGGAGAGGAAACACTTTCCAATTCCTTTATGAAGCAAGTATCACCCTGATACCAAACCAGGGAAAGACAGTTTAAAGAAAGAAAACTATACACCAATATCTTTCATGAATATGTTCACAAAAATCCTTAACAAAATATTAGCAAAAGACTTTAGCCACATATAAAAAAGAATTATACACCATGATCAAGTACAGTTTGTTGCAGGGATGCAAGACAGTTTCAGTACTCCAAAATCTATCAGTTTAATCCACCACATTAACAGGTTAAAGATGAAAAATACATGCTCATATCAATCAATACAGAAAAAGCATTTGACAAAATTCAATATCCATTTGTGATTAAAAAAAAAAAAGACACTTCTCAGAAATATAAGAATAGAGGGGAATTTCTTCAACTTGATAAAAAGCATCTACAATGAACACAGCACTTAGTGATGAGACTGAATGCTTTTCCCCTAAGATCAGGAGCAGGCAAGGATATTTGCTCTCACCACTCTAATTCAACATAGTTCTGGAAGTTCTACTCAGTGCAGGAAGGAAAAGGAAATAAGGGCATACAGATCAGAAAGGAAGAAATTAAACTGTCTATATTTGCAAATAAGATGATTGCCTATTAAAAACATTCCAAAGAATCTACCAAAAAACCCATCTAGAACACATAAGTGGGTTCAGTAAGGTCAAAGGATATCTGATAAACATACAAAAATCAGTTGCATTTCTATATACTACCAACGAGCACATGGACATCAAAATTAAAAATAGAATGATTCAAAATAGCTCAAAACAAATAAAATACTTAGGTGTATATCTAACAATACATGAATAAGCCTTGCATATGAAAACTAAAAACTGCTTATGAAGCAAATCAAAGTATACCTACATAAATTAGACATACTTTGTTCATGGACTAGAAGACTCAACATGTTAAAGATGTCAGTTCTCCCCAAATTGATATATAGCTTTAATGTAATTCATGTCAAAACCCCAGCAAGTTTTTTTTGTAGATATAGGCAAATTTTTCTAAAATATATATGGAAACACAAAGGAACCTAAATAGGTAACACCATTGAAATGAAGAATAATGTGAAAGGAATCAGTCTACTTGATTTCAAGATTTAATATATAACCTCAGTAATCAAGACTGTATGGTATTGGTGGAGGTACAGACATATAGATCAAAGGTATAGACTAGAGAACCCAGAAATAGATATGCCCAACTCATTTTTGACAAAGGTACAAAAGCAATTTGATGGAGGGAGGTAAGACAGCCTTTTTAACAAATGGTGATGAAATAGTTGGACATCCATAGGCAAAAAAAAAAAAAAAGAATATTAACCTAATCTCACACCTTATTAAAAAAATTAACTCAAAAGGAATAACAGACTTAAATACAAAATGTAAAGCTATAAACATTTTAGGAAAAAAACCATAAGATAAAATCTTTACAATCTCAGTCTTGGCAAAGAGTTTTTATGATTGACCCAAAAAGCATGATTCATAAAAGGAAAAATTGAGAAGCTGGACTTCGTTAATACTAAAAACTTTTGCTCTGTGAAAGACTGTGTTAAGAGATGAAAAGACAATATTTACAATATTTACAAAACACATACCTGACAAAATGACTAGTATCTACAAAACATAAAAAACTCTCAAAATGTAACACTAAAAAATCAAACAATCAAATTAGCAAATGAGCAAAAGATATGAATAGACAGTTCACGACAGAGGATAAACAGATGACAAATGAGCACATGAAAAAATGTTCAATATAATTAGTCTTATAGGGAAATGCCAATTAAAACCACAATGAAATGTCACTACATACCTGGCAGGATGGCTAAAATAAAAAAATAGTGAAACCACCAAATGCATCCTCACCAAATGTGAGGATCTTGAAAAATTTGATCACTTGATCACATTACTGATGGGAATGTAAAATGGTACAGCCACTCAGGAAAACAGTCTGGCAGTTTTTAAAAAAATTAGAAATGTTGTCTATGATACTACCCAGCAATTACTATCCTGGGCTTTGTTCCAGAGAAATTAAAATTTACATTCACACAAAAACATGTACACGCATGTTTATAGCAGCTTTATTCATAGTTGCACCAGACTGGAAACAACTCAGATGCCCTTCAACAGGTGAATGGTTAAACAAACTGTGGTACATCCATTCTTTGGAATGCTACTCAGCAAAAATAAAAGTAAAAGGAACTATTGATCCAGGTGACCATGTAACAACCTAGATGAATCTTCAGAGATCAGTTCTGAGTGAAAAAAAGCCAGTCCCGTAAGGTTACATACTATGTGATTCCATTTATATAATATTCCTGTAATGACAAAATCATAGGAATGGACAACAAATTAATGGTTTCCAGGGGTTGAGGAGAGGCTGAGGATGGGAATCAAGTGGGAACTGGGCTATAATGGGACAACATGACCTTTGTGGTGGCGGAAATGTTCTATGTCTTGGCTGTATCAATGTCAATATCTAGGTTGTGATATTATACCATAGTTTTGCAAAATGTCAACGTTGGGGTAAACTGAATAAATAGGACATAGAATCTTTCTGTATTATTTCTTAAAACTGCTTGTGAATCTATGATAATCTCAAAATAAAAAGTTTAATTTAAAAATATAGTAGCATGGAGTAGAGTTAGGGGTATATTTCTAAAGAGAAGTAATTGAGTTCCACAAACAATTGACTGTTGTTATAATTGAAGGAGCCTAGAGCACAGCTCGTGTCTTGCTATTTGAGATGCTCGTATGTTATCTGGCACCTCAAACTAGCATCAGGCCTTACCACGTGATTCATTTTCTGTATTCTTCTGATGCTTTTTTTGTGCTCATCTCTCTTTACTATCACTTGTCTTCTCTACATCTCCTAGGCCCTCAATATTCCCTTTCTTATCAAAAGACACTGCAAAGAATTGATCCAATCAACTCCTGAAAGTGAGAACATCAAAGATAAATGTTTACATCATTTTACATAGAAGGAAAATCACCAGTAATAGAAGATATAGGGTCTAATTTCAGCCTGATACTTCCTTGGGGAGGGATCTTGGGTGAATGATTTGACAGCAGTAAGCCTCAGTTTCCCTCTCTGTAACGCAATTAGACTTCCTGTCTTTTCTACCTTGTAATGCATTGATTATAAGAATAAATGGAATAACAGAAGTCAAAGGGCTTTGTAAAGAATGGGCCATTGCATACACCCTGAAGTTGTTGATATTCCATCTTGAGGATATCTGCTTTTACTAGGAGGCAAAGGTATGAACCAATCTCTAATGGCTAAATCTTCAGGAATTACTCCAGTTAGCAGAGGGGATGTTTTTGTATAATATCCACCTAATTTGCCTACTTTTAAGACTATTCTTTGATAAAGAATGCAATGGTTTCATTGCCATCACAGGCACAGGCATTTTCAGAAACGTCAATCTGAAAGAACAGAGCACCGTTAACCCTAAAAGATAGCACGGTGTCCTCAAAATATGCTAGAAGGTCTTCAAAATATGTTGATTTGAATTGAATGATGCTTACAAGGACTAGACCTTGACAATCAATAGCATCAACAAAACTTTGGTGGGAGGTTGCAGCCATAAATATGGCACTCTCCTTGTCATACACTGATATTCCTAGGAGGTCTCTCATTAACCAGGTAATAAGCAAAGTAGTTTCTGCTTCATACTCAAGATATTGAATGTCTGTCTGTTCCTTTTGTCTCATCCGGGCAAATCTCTATAACTTAAACCAGAACCAGAGATGGTGAATTCAAAGCATGCAGGCTGTCGCTCTTTGCTCCCACACCCAGGGAAGACTAATTTGCTAAGCGAATATCACTCCTTGCTGTCAACCAATAATAGCTGAAGAAACCCATCGGTCAATCGCTGTTAATTTGATCTTTGCCAACAACTCTTTCAACAAAAATCTCCATCTGTATATTATGATTAATGTCTATTATGTATAAGGAAATAGGGAGGGTGATGGCTGATTTTAAAGGGCTTAGAGTCAATTAGAACAGTAAACTTGGGCACAAATAACTCTGCCTTGGGGTAGGCACGCTAAAAGTGCTGGAAGAAAGGCAGAAGCTTCAAGAGAAGTCTAAAAAGTGAGAGTTACATGTCACTAATAGGATCTAGAAAGACTTCATGGTGATGTGCAAAAGTGTTTCCTCATCTTCAGGGTGGAGAGGACTTAAATTTCTGGAAATGAGAGAAAGCACATTCTATTCAGAAAGCAAAGGCAATAACTGTAGGGCAGTGTATGGTATGTACAGGGAACAAATAATACTTTCGTTTGGTGCACGTGATATTTTGAGGGAAATGGCAGGAGAGGAAATTTAACAGGAAACTGGGGCCAAATCTTGGAGAACTACAGATCAAATGAGGTTGAAAGACCTGTGCTTCCCAACACACCCAGTGTACAGATATAGCAGACTCCTAGACACATCAATTTCAGAGCCAGAAGAAATGTCAAAGAAATAATCTCTTTACTTTTTTTACGGAAACAACATTTTACAGATGAGGAAACTGAGAATCAAAGTAACTAAGTATCTGGGTCAAGTTCCAGAATTGGGATGGAACCCAGGGATCCTGGTACTGATTGAGCAGTGTGGTGTTTTCCTAGTTCCCAGTTGTCTGTCCCTGGGAAAAGGGGTAGATAAAAAAATCACCTCTGTTCCTTCTGCTCAAATCATACGTTCCCCAGACTCTTTACCACTAGGGACTTTTCCTCATAATTCAAGTCTCAGCTCGAAAGTCACCTCCTTGGGGAGGCCTTCTCTGACCATACTGTCTAACATAGCCCCCTCATCACTGTCCACCCCATCAACCTGATTTTATTTACAACACGAATCATGCTTTGAAATTTCTTTGTTCAATTATCAATTTATTTTTTATTTTCTCCTTTAGAAAGCAAACTCCATTCTTTCTGCTTCTGCCAGAATTGTATCTTGTATTACCAGCTATATTCTAAACCTAAGAAAAAGCAAGAGAGAGAGACAGGCAAGAAGCTTAAGAAGGAGAGAGACAGAGAGAGAAAATTTACAAGGAAGTTAAGACAGGTTAACTATTCATTCAACAAACTATGAGCAACCACAGTTTGTGAAGCACAGTGCCAGGCAGTAATGAGAGGGACACAAGAGTGAGCAAACAAACACCATACAGTCCATGTTCTCAAAGAGGATACAGTCCAGAAATAAAGTCAAAATGTATCCAATTCATTCTCAGATAAAAATCAAGTTACAACTAGGATTAATGCAAAGAATGAGAACTATTAGCTGCTATGAGAGCATATGATAGCAAGATTTGACCTCATCAGGGAAGGCTCCACTGACAAAATGATGGTTGAACTGAGATCTGAAGGTAGGTATGAGTGAATGAGATGAAGAAAAGGAAGAGTATTCTAGGAGAAGGGAACAGCATCTCAGAGTCAAGTGTCACGCACCTGGTTATGTTACTGACAGTGAAGGTGGTCTCCAGGCAGCCTAATGCCCCTGCCACTCTGAAATGTCATCATTTCAGCAGGGCTTTTGGACATTTGAGGGAAAGGTGGTCTGACAGGATCAGCGGTACCAATTAATTACCATTCTTTGTGCTAGAATCATTATTAGTTAGTGTCAGAATAAACACTGAATGGCTAATGCAATTTTATCTATAGCAGAATTATAATTTCCAAGCTTTATGACACTAATATTTATACAGTATCCAGCAGACAGCTTTTAAAGTTAGTCTTTATTTCCATTCTTTTAATACAGTGTGAGAAGAAATTAGGCTTTTTCCCCCCTCCCTGCCCCTAGAATATCTCTTTCCTCCAGGCATTTCTGTATTTCTTTTCATATTTCCATTAATTTACTAGCTTATTAATTTAACTAACATTTGCTGAGTCCACTATGGGCAAGGTCCATGGTAGGAACTATGGGGGATTCTAGCTCTCAGGAACCAGACATACTCACAGACTGAACAACTTTTTTTTTTTTTTAGATTGGAGACAAAAATCATCCTCTATTTGCAATTCCCCAAACACACAATGTTGTTCCAGGTCTTGACGTGTTGGATGTGTTATTCCCTTTGCCTGGATTTTCTTCCTCCTTTATACATCTGAATCTTTAATATTTGAGTTATATTCTACCTCTTCTTCAAAACTATGATGCTCTCAGGATTATTTTGATTGCAACTGATAAAAAATACCAATTTTAACTAGCTCATGTTTAAAAAGGAAATTTATTGTCTTATGTAGCTGAGCAGTCCTGGGGGAAATCTGGCTTCAAGAATAGCTTGTTTTAAGACAAACCAATGTCACTAGGAACCAGGTCTGTTTTTTTGTTGTCATTCTTCTACATATATTCCAGCCCCTATAAACTGTTGTTTTCACACATTATGGGGAAAACAAGAGTGCTTTCCCAGAAATCTCAGGGAAAGGCTTCATTTCTTTCTTGTTGACCTGTGTTGTATCTCATGACCATCTTGAGCCTATCACCATTTTCTGGGAATGTAGGGCTCTGATTAGGCAGGTCTGATCACATGATAGTCTTCTTGACCTCTGGGTATTTCCTGAGTCCCTCTTCATTCCCACCATGTGATCTTGCCTTTCTTTAGCCCCGATGTACTTATAAAACTGTACCTTCTATATGCTTGGAAATTCACCATTGCAGTTGAGATGGAGAAAGGGATAGGGACATGGTGATAGAGATGACAGAGGATGTAGGGGACCTACCTGTAAAGATGTTAATAAATGAGTACTCCTTTATTGGTATCTTTCTCTGCCCAAAGTATCACAGGAACCACATAAAATTATAGTTTAAAAGAGAAGATATGGCCTACACCCAAGAAACTGGATGCAGTGTTGTCAAACATGATTATAACTAAAATAATATCATAAATGCACTTTTATTATGTGCCAAATATTGTGCTGAGGGCTTTACTAACATTTTGCATTTAAACCATACAACGTATTAATTTGTATATGGGAAAAGAGAGACAGGAAGCTAATAATTTTCTCAGTCTTTCAGCAAGTATATGACTGTATTACAATTTGAATTGCCCTCATAGGGTGATACATCTCAGTGGAACAGATAGACACTATTCAAATAGTCATGCATATAAAGATCAAATTACACAGTGAACAGTTTACAGTGAAGAAACAGGGTGCTATGAGAATATATAAAGGGCATCTTGGAGACATCAAGAAAGATTTTTCTGGAGCAATTATAATTGAATTAAGACTTTAGGGATGGGTCTAGGCTTAACAAGATGGAGAAAAGAAGAATATTCCAGATAAAAGGACACAGTGTGGTCACATGTTCTGAGGAGCAAGGACACATAGTATATTTGAGGATCTGATAGAAGGCCAGAGTGGCCAGGGGACCAAGAAACAGCCTGGCCCTTGGATAGCCTGGTATGGAATAAAACTGTAGAGACAATGGCCAACCATGCAGGGCTTTAGTAGGCTATGGCATATATTTTGATTTTAGAGTAACCGAAAATAATTGCAGGGTTTTGAGCATAGGAGTGACTTGATTAGATTGCACTGCAGAGCAAGAAAGAAGCTAGGAGGGAGACCAACTAGAAATAGATTGTATAGTCCAGGAGACAGATTGCTGTGGTATTAGCAATAAAGGTGGAGAAAGTGACCCATTCAAGAGATTTTCAGGTCAGAGGGTAAAATGAGAGGTACTTAGTCATGACAGCAGGTTTTGGATTAGATGTGGGGGAGTGGGGTGAGAGAGAGGGATGTGGCAAGATGAAGCCCAACTTTGAGCAGTTGTACTAGTATGAATCAAAGATAACAGGAAGGCAGCAAAGTAAGGTGAATACTTGAACAAGGGAATTGGGGGATGCAAATAGAACTGGAGGAGAGGCAACTGTGTAATCAAGTGGAAAGAGGAAGGGCCATGGGGGCGGGGGGCGGTTGGTGAACAGGGCTGAGCTCTGATCCCAGAAGGCTCCCTGTAGACACCTTGACCTCCTGCAGCCTGGGATGCCACTCATTGCCACCCTCTGCCAGTTGTGTCATTACATCCTTTGACAGTTTTCAATCCTGATGATAGTGCTCATATCCAAGTCAATTTACAGTTAATCTTGTAGGTGGGCTCTCATCAAACTCTACTACACAATTTCCTGAGATACCAACATATAACACAAAATGCATTTGTTTCATGTATTGTAATTATAATTCTATCAGAAAACCAGTCAAGGATTTCTAACATTTTTATCCTCATAACTCTAAGTAGAATATCCATTTATATTCATAGCTATGGGTCAAATGGTTTTGTTAGAAAATGAAATAATTACCAGTGATTTTTGTAGAATCATAGGAACAAAATATTTCACAGTAGGAAGGGGACTAAGAGGTCATCCAATAGTAACTCTAATATTTGTCCAACAGTTTTACAGTTTTTAACCATTGTTCTCATTTGCCCCATTAGACACACTGGACAGGAATTACCATCACCATTCTGTAGTTGAAGGAACTGTGTTTTAGAGAAGGAACATGACTTGCTCAAGGTGACACAGCTAGTGGCACATGAGCCTGGAACCCAGGTCGTCTGATTCTTAGTACTCTAATATGTTGGTCTATAAAGTGTGAACACTCTCAAAGGGTTATCCAAGTCAAATAACATCAGGGGACTAAAAAGTAACAATATTTGGAGCGCTTGGGTATTATCAAATTTGGGAATGATGGAACTGTAGCTGACAGGGAGCGTGCTTGCCCAGTCTATAGGCAATAACACAAAAGATAATCCAAAGCACTGTTCTGGCCAAACACACCAGAAGTGTAGACTGAATTTGGCCTTTGGACTGCCAGGTTATGACCCTTATTTCAAGATCTGAGAAAAAAAAGATCACCCAGTTCCCATTTCCTCAACTTCTAGATTTTTGATATTTTATTCATTTTTGTGAGAATGTTTGACATTTTCTTATATTTCTTTGTCAAGTTCTCAAATCCTCAGGTTTTTATATGTGCTTCTGAGAATCACATTTCTACCAGGGAACTTATTAGGCATATGGGTATCATGACAATTAAGATGGTATATTATATGTATAAAATAAGAAGCACAGTCAAAATTACTACAGGAGTTCAGAGAAGGGAAGTTTTCCTTGGGATTGATGCAATTAGCAGGGGCTTCCTGGAAAAGATGGTACTTCAGCTGAGTTTTAAAGAATGGGTAGCCCTTAGCTGATGATGATATTCAACCAGTGATCTCTAAATTGAGGCACCTAAGACAACCCATTGGGAATGAATGAGAATATCTTTTATTAATTTTATCTATTCCTACTTATTTAAAATTTTGTTTGTCCTTAGCATGTACTGAACATATTTGTAGACTAATATCTGTATATAATTTATAAACAATAAATATGATATCTTTGAGTACATTCTCAAAAATATTTTCTAAAGGAAGGTGAAATCAAAAGAGTTTAAAAACCATTGGATAGATAATGATAATACTAATTACTATTTTCTGAAAGGTTATTATGAGGTAAGTACTTTATCTGTTTTCGATTTTATTCATTTCTGCTTTTATCTTTACTATTTACATCTTTATGCTTGCTTTGGCTGTATATTGCTTCTCTTTTTCTATGTTCCTGAGGTGGGAGCTTAGATTATTGAAGTGCGAGTTTTCTTTTTTTCTAGTGTATGTTTTTAGGACTTTGTTCATTTTAGCCCTGTTTTAGCTATGTCTCACACATTTGATATATTGTATTTTCATTTTCACTCATTTCAATGTATTTTTTTATTTCTCTTGAAACTTCCTCTTGGACCCACGAGTTACCTAGTCATATGCTGTTTAGTTTCCAAGTGTTCGACGATGTTGCTTTGTGTTAATGATTTCTAGTTTGATTCTGTTGTGGTTATTTCCATTTGTTTACATTTGTTGAGTTTTTTTTTTTAATGGCCCAGTTTATGGTTTATCTTGGTATATGTTCTGTGTGCACTTGAAAGAATGTATATTCTACTGTTTTGTGGTGGACTATTTCATAAATATTGATTAGATCCTGTTGTCTAATGGTGTTGTTGGATTCTTCTGTATTTTCTGTCCTGTTTTTCTATCAATCGTTGTGAGATAAATGATAAAGCTTTCAACTATAACTGTGGATTTGTCTACTTTTTTCAGTTCTATTTGTTTTTGTTTCACATATTTTGCACTTTTGTTGTTTGGTACATATACTTTTGGATTGCTACGTCTTGTTGGTAAATTGATACTTTTATGATAAATAATATCCATTTCTATATTTCATAATTTTCTTTGTGGTGAAATCCACTTTATTAGGTATTAATATAGTTACACCTTCTCTCCCTTGATTACTATGTAAATGATTTATCTTTTCCACTCTTTTACTATCAATCAGCCTATATCATACTTGAAGCAAATTTCTTATAGACAACATATTGATGGGACATATTTTCTAATCCATTCTGTCAATCTCTGTCTTTTAATTGGTATATTTAGACCATTTTCATTTAATGTAATTATTGATGTAATAGGGCTCAAGTCTGCCATTTTATTTTTATGTTTGGTCTTTGTTTTTTGTTTTCTCTTTTCTGCCTTTCTGTGGGTGACTTGAATATATTTGGAATTACAGTTTGATTTATCTCCAGTGCTTTATAGTATATATCTTTGTATAGCTTTTTGAGTGGTTTCTTTATGTGGTATATTATATAAACATAACTTAATAGTCTACTTGTGTCATCATTTTACTAGTTTAAGTGAAGTATATAAATTTTGCTTTTTATGTCCTTTTTTCTTCCTCCATTTGTGACTTAGTCAGCTGCCATAACAAAATACCACAGACTGGGTGGCTTAAACAACAGGAATCTATTTCTCACAGTTCTTGAGGCTGGAACAGGGTGCCAGCATGATCTGGTTCTGGTAAGGGCTCTCTTTCTGGCTTGCAGAGGCCACCCTTACACTGTGTCCTCACATGGCAGAGAGAGAGAGAGAGAGCGCGCACATGATCTGTTATCTCTTCTTATAAGAGCATTAATTTCATCATGAGGGCTCCATCCTCGTGACTTCATCTAAACCTAATTATCCCCTAAAGGTCCCATCTCCAAACACTATCACATTCAGGGAGTGCTTCAACATATGAATTTTGGGCAGACAAAATTCAGTCCACAGCAACTTTTTAATATAATTGTCTAATTTTTCCTAATGAATTTAGAACTACATAAGACAATGTTATAATTTTTGCTTTGATTGTCAAACAACGCAGAAAACTCAAGAAGAGAAAGACAATCATTGTATTTATCCATATTTTTGGCTTACCTTGTTCTTACTTCCTTTCTGATGTTTGAAGAGTCCTTTTATTTCCTTTCTGTTTAGAGAACTTTCTTTTGCCATTCTTTTAGGGTAAGTTTACTGGCAGCAAATTCTGTTAGTTTAATTTCATCTGAGAATATCTTGACTTTCCCTCTTTTCCTGGAAAAAGGAAATTTTTGCTGGATATAGAATTTGGGGTTGACATTTCTTTTCTTTCAGTATTTGAAAATGTGATGCTAATTTTTTCTGGCCTTCACAGTTTCTGGTGAGAAATCTGGTGAGAAACACATTTGAAGTGTTTTTCCTTGACAGATAAGCTGTCATTTCTCTTTCCATGCCTGCTTTTCTCCATGATATTTTTCTTTGTCTCTAGTTTTCAGAAGTTTGACTATAGCATGTCTTGGTATATACTGTTTTTTTAAGTTTATACTATTTGGGGTTTTCTAAGCTCCTTGAATCTGTATGTTTATGTCTTTTGCCAAACTTGGGAAGTTTCAATTGCTTTATCAGCTTTGCTCTCTTTCTCCTCTCCTTCCAGGACTTCAGTAATAGAAATGTTAAATTTTTCTAATATTCCCACATGTCCTTCAGGCTCTATTCTTTTTATTTTCCAGTCTAATTTCTCTCTGTGGTTCAGATTGTGTAATTTCTACTGTTTTAGCATCATTTCACTGATTGTTTCCTCTGTTTTCTCTATTTGCTGTTGATCCCATCCATTGAGTTTTTTTATTTAATTGATGTTTTAATAGTTTATAACATTGTGAAATTTTGGGTTGTACATTTTTGTTTGTCCATCACCATAAATATGTGTCCCTTCACCCCTTGTGCCCACTCGCTACCCCCATTGCCCCTGGTAACCACAATACAGTTTTCTCTTTCCATGTGTTGGCTTATATTCCACATATGAGTGAGATCATACAGTGTTTGTCTTTCTCTTTCTGGCTTATTTCACTTAACATAATACCCTCCAGGCCCATCCATGTTGTTGCAAATGGGACGATTTTGTCTTTTTTATGGCTGAGTGGTATTCTATTGTATATATATACCACATCTTCTTGATCCAATCATCAGTCGAGGGACATTTAGGTTGCTTCCACATCTTGGCTATAGTGAATAACGCTGCAATGAACATAGGGGTGCATAAGCCTCTTTGGATTGTTGATTTCAGGTTCGTTGGATAGATTCCCAGTAGTGGGATAGCTGGATCATAGAGTATCTCTATTTTTAATTCTTTGAGGAATCTCCATACCTTTTTCCATAGAGGCTGCACCAGTTTGCATTCCCACCAGCTGTGTATGAGGGTTCCTGTTTCTCCACATCCTCTCCAACATTTGTTGTTTTTTGTCTTGGTGATTATAGCCATTCTAACAGGTGTGAGGTGATATCTTAGTGTTGTTTTGATTTGCATTTCCATGATGATTAGTGATGTTGAACATCTTTTCATGAGCCTATTGGCCATCTGTATATCTTCTTTGGAGAAGTGTCTGTTCATTTCCTCTGCCCATCTTTTGATTGGCTTGTTTGTTTTTTTGTTGTTCAGTTGTGTGAGTTCTTTATATATTATAGAGATTAACCCCTTGTCAGATATATGTTTTGCAAATATTCTCTCCCAGCCGGTGTGTTGTCTGTTCGTCTTGATTCTGGTTTCATTTGTCTTGTAGAAGCTCTTTAATCTGATAAAGTTCCACTTGCTTATTTTTTCTTTAGTTTCCCTAGTCTGGGTAGGCATGGCATCTGAAAAGATTCCTTTATGACCAATGTCAAATAGTGTGGTGCCTATATTTTCTTCTATGAGTTTTATAGTTTCAGGTCTCATCTTAAGGTCTTTGATCCATTTTGAGTTAATTTTTGTGAGTGGCCATAGCAGATGGTCCACTTTCATTCTTTTGCATGTAGCTGTCCAGTTTTCCCAACACCATTTATTGAAGAGACTTTCCTTTCTCCATTGTATGTTCTTAGCTCTTTTGTTAAAAATTAGCTGTCCGTATATGTGTGGTTTTATTTCTGGGCTTTCAATTCTGTTCCACTGTTCTGTGTGTCTGTTTTTGTACCAGGACCATGCTGTTTTGATTACTATTGCTTTGTAGTATGTTTTGAAGTCAGGGATTGTGATGCCTCCAGTTTTGTTCTTTTTTCTTAGGATTGCTTTAGGTATTCTGGGTTTTTTGTTGCCCCATATGAATTTTAGTATTCTTTTTTCTATTTCCGTGAAGAACGTCATTGGGATTCTGATTGGGATTGCATTGAATCTGTAGATTGCTTTAGGTAATACAGACATTTTAACTATGTTTATTCTTCCAATCCACGTGCATGGGATGTCTTTCCATTTCTTTACGTCATCATCGATTTCTTTCAATAATGTCTTGTAGTTTTCATTGTATAGGTCTTTTACCTCCTTGGTAAGATTTATGCCTAGATATTTTATTCTTTTTGATGCAATTGTAAATGGTATTAACTTTTTGAGCTCTCTTTCTGTTAGTTCATTATTAGCATACAGAAATGCAACTGATTTTTATAGATTGATTTTGTACCCTGCGACTTGCTGTAGTTGTTGATTATTTCTAATAGTTTTCCAATGGATTCTTTAGGGTTTTCTATATATAAAATCATGTCATCTGCAAATAATGAGAGTTTCACTTCTTCATTGCCTATTTGGATTCCTTTTATTCCTTTTTCTTGCCTAATTGCTCTGGCCAAAACCTCCAGTACTATGTTGAATAAGAGTGGTGAGAGTGGGCAGCCCTGTCTTTTTCCTGTTCTTGGAGGAATGGCTTTCAGTCTTTCCCCGTTGAGTATGATGTTGGTTGTGGGTTTGTCATAAATAACCTTTATTATGTTGAGGTACTGTCCTCTATACCCATTTTGTTGAGAGTTTTTATCATAAATGGATGTTGTATCTTGTCAAATGCCTTCTCTGCATCCATTGAGATGACCATGTGGTTTTTATTCTTTGTTTTGTTGATGTGGTGTATCACGATGATTGATTTGCAGATGTTGAACCATCACTGCGTCCCTGGTATAAATCCCACTTGATCATGGGGTCTGATCTTTTCAATGTATTGCTGTATTCGGTTTGCCAATGTTTTGTTGAAGATTTTTACATCTATGTTCATTAGCGATATTGGCCTGTAATTTTCCTTCTTTGTATTGTCTTTGTCTGGCTTTGGTATCAGGGTGATGTTGGCCTCGTAGAATGAGTTAGGAAGTGTTCCATCTTCCTCTATTTTTTGGAATAGTTTGAGAAGGATGGGTATTAAATCTTCTTTGAATGTTTGGTAAAATTCACCGGAGAAGCCATCTGGTCCGGGACTTTTATTTTTGGATAGGTTCTGATTACTATTTCAATCTCTTTACTTGTGATTGGTCTATTCAGATTCTCCATTTCTTCTTGGTTCAGTTTTGGGAGGTTGCATGAGTTTAAAAATTTATCCATTTCTTCTAGATTGTCCAATCTGTTGTCATATAATTTCTCATAGTATTCTCTTATAATCCTTTGTATTTCCGTGGTATCCATTGTAATTTCTCCCTTTTCATTTCTAATTTTATTTACTTGAGCTTTTTCTCTTTTTTTCTTAGTAAGTCTGGCTAAGGGTTTGTCAATTTTGTTTGTCTTCTCGAAGAACCAAATTTTTGTTTCATTAATCCCTTCTACTGTTCTTTTTGGTCTCAATTTCATTTATTTCTGCTCTGATTTTTATTATTTCTCTCCTTCTGCTGACTTTGGGCTTTGTTTGTTCTTCTTTTTCTAGTTCTGTTAGGTGTAATTTAAGGTTGCTTATTTGGGCGTTTTCTTGTTTGTTAAGGTAGGCTTGTATCGCTATGAGTTTCCCTCCCAGGACCACTTTTGCTGCATCCCATATGATTTGGTAAGGCATATTTTCATTTTCGTGTGTTTCCAGATAGTTTTTGATTTCTCCTTTAATTTCATCAATGATCCATTGGTTGTCCAGTAGCATGTTGTTTAATTTCCACATTTTTGTCACTTTCCCAGTTTTTTTTTTCGTGGTTGATTTCCAGTTTTATAGCATTATGGTCTGAAAAGATGCTTGTTATGATTTCCATCTTCTTAAATTTGTTGAGGCTTGCTTTGTTTCCCAACATATGGTCTATCCTTGAGAATGTTCCATGCGCGCTTAAGAAGAATGTGTAGTCAGCTGGTTTTGGGTGGAGTGTTCTGTATATGTCTACTAGGTCCATCTTGTCCAGTTCTTCATTTAAGTCCACTGTTTCTTTATTGACTTATTCTCTGGATGATCTATCCATTGATGTAAGTGGGGTTAAGATCCCCTACTATTATTGTGTTGTTGTTAATGTCTCCTTTTAGGTTTGTTAATAGTTGTTTTATGTACATTGGTGCTCCTATGTTGGGTGCATATACATTTATAAGTGATATGTCTTCTTGGTGGAGTGTCCCTTTTATCATTATATATTGCCCTGCTTTGTCTCTCTTAACCTGTTTTATCTTGAAGTCTACTCTTTCTGATGTGAGTATGGCAACACATGCTTTCTTTTGTTTGCCATTAGCTTGGAGTATTGTCTTCCATCCTTTCACTCTGAGCCTGTGCTTGTCTTTAGATCCGAGATGTGTTTCCTGGAGGCAGCATATTGTTGGGTCTTGCTTTTTAATCCATCCTGCCACTCTGTATCTTTTGATTGGAGAGTTCAATCCATTCACATTTAGGGTAATTATTGATATATGAGGGCTTAATGTTGCTGTTTTGTCATTTATTTTCCGGTTCTTTTGCATTTCCTTTGTTTCTTGTCCCATTTGTTTCCGACTGCCAATTCAGTTTGGTTGTTTTGTTTTATGACTCTTCTAGTTTTCTCTTTGTTTATCATATGTGATTTTGTTTTGATTATTTGTTTAGTGGTTACCTTGAGGTTTGTATAAAAAATCTTGTGTGTGAGATAGTCCATTATCTGATGGCCTCTTATTTTCTTACACTAAGTCAATTCAATCTCTTTCCTCTTCCCCTTCTAAGTTGTTCTTGTTATACCTTATTCCATCTTGTGTTGTGGGTGTGTGTTTACAGTGATGAGGTTATATTTATTTTTGTGAATTCTTTCCTTTGATCTTTGATTTTGGTATTTAAGTGGTTGCTAACCTATTCCGGTAAAGATCTACTATTTTTCTGATTTTTTCTAATATTTTTCTCCTTGCTCCAAGCTTTGTATTCCCTTTCTTTTCCTTTTTTCAGGCCTGAGGGCCTTCTTGAGTATTTCTTGTAGTGGGGGTCTCGTGGCCATGAACTCCCTTAGCTTTTGTTTATCTGGGAGAGTTACTATTTCTCCATCATATTTGAAGGATATTTTTGCTGGATAGAGTATTCTTGGCTCAAAGTTTTTGTCTTTCAGTATTTTGAATACATCATTCCAGTCTCTCCTAGCCTGTAAAGTTTCTGTTGAGAAATCCGCTGAGAGCCTGATGGGAGTTCCTTTGTATGTTATTTTTTGTTTCTGTTTAGCTGCCCTTAATATTGTTTCTTTGTCATTGACTTTAGCCAGCCTTATCACTACACGTCGTGGAGTGGGCCTTTGCCTGTTGACGTATTTAGGCGACCTATTGGCTTCACTTACTGTTATTTCCTGCTCCTTCCCCAGATTTGGGATGTTCTCAGCTATTATTTCCTTGAATAGGCTCTCTGTTCCTCTTTCCCTCTCTTCTCCCTCAGGAATACCTATAATTCTTATGTTACATTTCCTAGTAGAGTCAGATATTTCTCGGAGACTTTCTTCATTTCTTTTTAGTCTTAGTTCTCTCTTCGCTTCCATCTGGAGCATATCTGTATTCCTATCCTCTATAATGCTAATTCCTTCCTCCATATTGTCAGCTCCGTTCTTTAAAGATTCCAGATTCTTCTTTATCTCCTCCACTGTGTTCTTCATCTCCATCAGTACTGATTGGTTTTTCTTTATGATTTCAATCTCTTTTGTGAAGAAACTCCTAATGTCATTGAATTGTTTGTGTTTTCTCGTATTTCGTTGAGTTTTTTTATGATAGCTATTTTGAAATCTCTGTCGTTTAGGTTATGGATTTCTGTGACTTCAGGGTTGGTTTCTGGGTGCTTGTCATTTTCTTTTTGTTCTGGTGATTTCATGTACCTTTGCATTGTGGTTCCTGTATTGGCTTTGTTTTTCCTCATCCTGGAAACATCTGGTTGCAATTTCCACCTGCCGCCACCGTGTGGGCGTTAAGGGCTGTGTAATCTGAGCCCCCTGCCCTCTGCCCCGGCTGCTCACTGTGATCGGCTGGCCGCTTGGTTTGGTCTGGTCTGGTCGGCTGAGCTGCGGTGTCCAGCATGCGAGGAGGGGGGAGGCTCTCTCTTTTGCCCGCTGGGTCCCTGGCATAGGGGGCTTCTCAGTCGCCCCTCCTTATCTGCTCTCCTGGGGTGCTCAGATGTTGATGGTACCCCTGTAGCAGTTCTGAGTCATCTGTGTGGGAGTTTCCCACTGGCTGAGAGATCCTGAAGAGCTACGGTTTCCCCGGAGAGGGCTGCCCCTCCCCGCTCTCTGGGAGCCACGTGGACCAGTATTGCTGATCTGGTGGAGAGGGAGAGGAGATCTCCTTACCTCTCCCCACTTCCTCCGGGAGCCCCAGCATGTTCCACTCTCAGATGTGCGTCAGTGTGGACCTTTCTGATCTTCCTTCTCACTGTCTAGGAGTCCATTGTTGGTCCGTGACTGTTCCTTTTGTTGTATCTTGTCTGGGGAAGAGTTTATGGGAAAGCTCACTCTGCCATGACACTGACATCACTCCCCATCCATTGAGTTTTGTTTTGGTTTTGGTTACTATATTTTTAAGTTTTAAAATTTCCATTTGGTTCTACTTTATATTTTGTATTTTTTTGCTGAGACTTTCTTTTTAGTGTTTCAAGGATGTTCAGAATTGTTGAAGTATCTTTCAGATGGCAGCTCTAAAATCTTTGTCAAATGATTCTATCGTTTCTGTCATCTTAGTTTTGGCATCCTTTGTTATATTTTATCGTTAAGTTTTAGATCTTTATTGTTCTTTGTATGATGGGTGATTTTCATTTCAAACCTGAATATTTTGAGTATCATGTTTTGAGACTCCCAATCTGGGGTGACTAGTGTGCCAAATAAACTATCAGCATATCATAATGGTAGGACAAGAGCTGTGCTGTGGTTTCCTTCACATGTGTCAACAGTCCATTTTTTGATGTGAAACTCATTAACTTCTCTTTAGGAATGCACCTCTTACTCTACTCCATGGTACTGATTTATTAAAATCTCAGTTTCTTTTTATTTCCATATTCCCTGACCTTTTTTTCTATTATAATTTTATTGCATTTTTGCATTCAATGAGAATCTTCAACAGAGTATAAAAGTAAAACATGTTTGGGGAAGATAAGAATATAGATTGTGAGAGAAAACCAAATATTCTCTTTAAGAAAATGCATGGCAGAGTCCATGATTGGCAACCATAGATGGCCCAAATGTCAGGTTTTTATGTTCTGCACTTATGTTTTGTTTTGACAAGCCTATCAGATGTGGCTGCCATGAAACCCTCAATGACAGTCAGCAGTTGCCACCTCAGGAGAGTTGAGGTGATAGCATGCTTTCAAGAACTCCTCTTGGTCTCTGCTAGCTTGGCTGACATGGCTAGCCTCATGTGAGCTGCTGATCTCACTATGAATCCTGGGCCCCTGACTCAAGCAGGGGAAAGAGCAAAAATCCTCCAAATGGAACCAGAACTTATCTTCAGAGTTGTGTACTCCCTTGAGTTATTACTGAGAATCCCCCTGTACCCTCAGAATCTGTGTCCCACTGGCCTTGAATTATATTATTTTCAGTGTGATATCCTGAAGTTTGAAAGGATATGAAACCCTTAAAGACTTATTGGTTACGTGGTTTAGTTTAGTGTAAGTAACTTACATGAAAACACAGTCCAAAGAGTCAAAATTAATTTTTAATATTATAATTTTGTTTATTTCTCAAGGGACATTAAAAATGACTTAGTTCATAAGACCTTTCTCATATGACTTTTTCTCCTTTCCAAGCCTCCTGTATACAGTGTTGCATGCAATGCTTTTAGAGTCTGTGTGGCTTTCTTTCTTTTTTTCTTATATATTGTGCCAGTGAACCTAATATATTTTATTAAATCTTTCCTCTCCTATTTCTCCATCTTGGTTTTATCTTTCTTATCCTATTCACTTTCTTCTATATTGCAAAACTTTGGGAATCAGTTTAGAAAGGCAGGACATTCTTCCAGAGAGGGGTGGAACGAATTGGGGAGAGACTGTGAACATACTTCTGAATTCCATCATAGCTGCCAATGCTTTTATAGACTCGCCTATTTCTATAGAGTTAGCTCTTTAAAGTATGATACCTAATGTTATAAAAATCAACATTATTTTATCTGCCAGCAGCTCAGAGTTAATTAGACACCAATTTAAAGAATTTCTCAATGCCTCATTGTACTGTGTAGGCATAGGCAATGGAACTATATTTTGTATGGAAGATCCAGAGGGTGGAAACCACACATTTAAATGTGGGAAATATGTATCCAGCTCCAAACATTGCTGAATAGGCATTAGAATTGGAAATGATCTCAGAGATTATCAAACCCTGCATTTGTGTTTCTCAACCTGGAGTGTATGTATTCTAGTGGTGCACCAGAGGATATACAAAGCTACAAGGAAACAGTGCACATCATTCTGGAAAAGCAATTGTATTCAATATTCAGTAATTTAAAACATAACTTTTAGGGTAAAACAAGCATAGATATATTTTTCAAGAAAGTAAACAGTTAGAGGCTATGTTTAAGATATAATGTGACACTTCAAAGAAATTAAGATTTTGCACTGGACTCCTTCAGACTACACCCCTACACTCACTGGAATATATATACACTCTCTCTTCATTTAGGACAGTGGCTTCTAAATCTGCATGCACACTACAATAATCTGGGATGCTATTTAAATGATAGTGCTCTGGCACCCATGAACCCCAGCCCCACCTCAAATGTATTGGAATCCTCTGGACAAAGAGCTGGGGCATTTGGGTTTTGTTTTGTTGTTACTTGTTTTGTTTTTTAAATCAAAGTTCCTTGTCGACGCTAATGTGAAACCAGCATTGAGAACCGCTGATTTAGGAGATATTTTAGTAGAACCACAAGAAAAGCACTGCATAGCGTATTCTTTTCATTTTATACCTAAGGCAGCTAAGACTCAGAAATAGGCAGGAACTCACTCAGGTCACATAGCATACCATGTCAGAGCTGAAACCAGAAGGCAGGTCTTCTGATCTCTATGCAGTGTTTTTCTCACTATTATGTGTATCATCACAACATTTATAATTGGCTGGTGTCAATTTTACAGACATTAGCTACATGATAGCCAACCCTCGTGGTCTAGTGGTTAAAATTTGGCACTCTTGCTGCCACAACCAGGGTTCATTTACTGGTCAGGGAACCACACCCGTCGGTTGTCATACTGTGGCAGCTGCGTGTTGCTGAAAGCTTTGCCACTGGTATTTCAAATACCAGCAGGGTCACCCATGGTGGACAGGTTTTAGCAGAGCTTCCAGACTAGGACAGACTAAGAAGAAGGACCTGGCACCCACGTCTGAAAAATTGGCCATGAAAATCCTATGAAGAGCAGTGCAGCATTGCCTTATATAGCACCAGAAGATGAGAGGATGGCACAAAAAGACCAGGCAGGGTTCTGCTCTGTTGTACACAGGGTCTTTAGTAGTTGGAATCAACTCGATGTCAGTAACAACAACAGCTACATGATGGCTATTTAGAAAAAGAACCTCAAGCCTAAACCACTGAAGAAAGTATTTTCCTATATAAAAAATGAACCAACCAGCAGTATCTGGGCTGATCCCCACAGATTATTTACATGGAAATAGCCTGAGCTTAGAAAAGCTAGGATATTTCCCCATTTCCAAGTATATATGTTTATTTTTCTTAACTCAATAAACATGCATTCAGGTCCAGTTCAGTGCTGGGCATCCCAAGGAAAACAAAAAGGATCATAATCTTCCAGTGCCCCCAAGGAACTTTCTAGTCCAGTGGAAATGCCAGGCATGCCCACGACTGCTACCAGTTGGGGCAATGTAAAATGAGAGTCCTATGATTCAGATGCAAACACAGGTGCTGGGGATCAACAGAAGAGGAATGATGCTTTAGGCTAGGGAATCAAAAATATTTCATGGAAAAGGGAGCTGTGATCCTGGACTTGAAGACTGAGGAGCATTTGATTTGGGTGAAAGGAGAGTGTATACCCCACCTACAGTAGCCAGAGAGAAGGTGGGGGGCTGTGAATGTGCAGGACAAACAGTGGAGCTGCATTTCACAGAAGATTTGGATCTCTATCAGGGATAATGAGAAAATTGCATAGAAAAAAAGTCGTCAGAATAAATCCTGAGTTCCCATCACAAGGAAAAAATTTGCTTTCTCTTTCTTTTTTCTGTATTCATGTGAGATAACGGATGTTAACTGGACTTATTGTGGCAATCATTTTACAATGTATGTAAGTCAAATCATTATCCTGTACACCTTAAACTTATACAGTGCTGTATATCAATTATATCTCAATAAAACTGGGAGAAAGAAACAGTTAAGTGACAGTTCAGAGGTAAGCCATCTGAGATAACTGAGATGAAACGATGATAGGAAAGTGCAGAGGAAAGACAGATCACTAGCCTTGAAGCAATCAGGAAAGCCTGCATTTTCCCTGACAGACTCTGTTTTCCCTGATAGCTTCCATGAAAATCGAAGAAAAAGAAAATCACAGTGTCAGGAGTGTACAAACTCTCTGGAGACTTGGCCTTTTAACACTTGAAAGTTGAGAAAGCTGTGGAAGCACAACGTGGTTTGGGAAACCCAGATGTTTCTTTGAGAAAGTCTCATTACTACTGGCCCTACACAACCCTTTAGGAAGAGGGAGCAGGGGAGAGATGAAAAACTGAGAATTTGGGGAGTTCTCAAGGAAGCTTCGTGGAGACTGTTGGGGAAAATGTATGAATGAGAACTGAAATGAGCACAAGTAGGAAAAATCCATAGACACGTAAGACATTCTGGAGGCATTCAAATGCCCTCTAATCTGCCAGAGACTGCCCCAAATACAGGGGTTTGTTGTTCCAAGCACAAGTGCTTCCCCACCACCAGCAGGACCTTTCCCTCCTAACAGACTGTGAGTCCCCTGAGGGCAGGGAAAATGCCCTGTGATTCTTTGTATCAGTGACTTGGTACCTAAGAGGTGAATTATAGATGTCGGAAAGAAAGGAGAGAAGTAGGAAGATTAGCTGACTAAACACCTGCTTCACAGGCTTGGTATAAAAATAAAATATTTGTGAAAATGTTTTGTACTGTGCTTTGTACATAATTTGCCCATAATAAATGTTTGCTGAACTTGAATATGACCAATTCTCTAGAAATGCTAATCAGAAAGAGAACTGTGCTGTTTCTGGGCATCTTCAAAAATACCTGCATGCTTGGAAACAATGCATTCCTCTTCAACACATCTTTGCATTGCTGAGGGGATCAAACGTGAACTCTTTATTTGTTCCTGGGCCTCTGAACAAAGAAGGTAGATCCTGCCACCTTCTTTCTCGTACTTTCCTCACGTGCACAAGAATCACGTTAGCTTGTAAGAGTGTTTTCCCACCCCATCTTCCAAAGTACTCAGCTACCTAACTGACTTGTATCCTTTAGATTTCTTCGGTTACAACTATTGTCTTTTTCCTATTTTTGAAAGAAAATTCTTGCAAAGCTTCCTAAGAGACAATACATAAAAATTCCATTTTTATTTTTTTTAAAAATGAGATGCTGACACATTTTGATAAACTGCACAATGCCTCCCTCACCCTTCCCTACTTCCTGTGTTCCATCTCCTCTCCGGAGTTTGCCAGCCACATCCATGTCCACTACACAGAATGCCATGGGCATGACTATGTCATATGCAAATAGAAAAACTACTAGTTTCTCAGAGCTTTTATAGCAAAACTCCAAAAAATAATTTAAAAAGTATTGCTTTATGGACAATGGGGGAGTGTAGAGAATCAGAAGGTGAGAGAGAATGGAAAAAAGGATGGTTTGGGTAGCAAAGGAGGGTGAGGAGTAGATAAGCTATGAGTGATGATATGCATCTCAGATCTTGTGCATCACAGATCCATGACTAAGCATGGAATAGCGGGATTTCAAAAGAAAAAGGAAAAAGTATCTCACGTGCAAAATCATTCTGAAATGTGGGAGCACAGGAGGCTCTCCTCTGGGATCATAACAGATGCTGGCACCAGATTGTATATGTGTGTTTGACAAATTAGAGGATACGGAAGAGAAGGTAACTTCCCTCCACCACGCTTTAGCAAAATACTAGCAGCTTAATGGTATATTAACTGTAATTGTAGCCAGGATTAGTCTGTGGAATTCATTAAGATGGCTAGCACAGGGGTTACAAATTGTCATTGAAAGTACAGATTTTAACATCCAAATTCCTTCAGGTTCCTTACAAGGCTTTCACGATCCTGACCCTGTCTGCCTCCACCAGCCTTCCCCTCAGTGCTCCAGAATTTGAACTCGAGGATCCAAACACAGTGAACTCCTTCCAGGCCCTCATTGTTGGATTTTCGTGGCTCTCTTTCCTAGGCTTGAATCCCTCTCCTTTGTTTTTACTTAACTCCTCAGAAAGCTCTCCTTGAATTCACCTCTCCTTTTGTTCAGGGGAAGTGCTTGTCCTAAGCACCCCCTCTCCTGACACCCTTCACTGTGACATAACTGCTTGCTTATTCCTCAGTGCCTCTCCTACCAGAGCCTGAGCTCCTGGAGGACAAGGTCTGACACATCCTCCACAAAATGACTGGATTCTTGGTGTCTGGTATGTAAGAGCTAAATATAAATTCTCTTTTGTTAGCACTGAGTGCTCATTAAAAGTTTGTTTAGTGAGCGAATATAGAACATATGAAAAAATATATTGAATGACTCCCCAGGATTCAAAATGGCACCAGGTTACACACAGCAGTAGCTTCTTGAAGATTAATTAATTAATCAGCAAATATTTTTTGAGTAGTATCTGCCAAGCACTATTCCTTGGTACTTGGATAATTCAGTGAACAAAAAGACAAAACTCTCTGCTCTCATTGAGTTTATATTCTAGTGTATGTGCCTGTATGGGGAGGAGAGTACACAATAAATATAGTAAATAAGTACATAGTATGTTGGAAACTCATAAGTGCTATAAACAAAAAAAAGAAGAGAGCATAAGGGATATGTATGGATAGCACTCTGTATCACAGAAATAAACACGGAGGTCAGTGTAGTTATTGTTGAGATTGTGACATACAAGAAAAGTACTAAAGGAAATGAGGAATGTAACCATGTTGATATTCCGTGGGGAACATATTACAGGGATGGAGAACAGCCATTGAAAGGCTTTAAGGCAAAAGAATGACTGGAATGTTCAAAGACATCAAGAAGGCCAGGGAGGCTGGAGCAGAGTGAAGAAGGTGGGGAAAGGAAAACAGTAGAGTAGGGGGTGGGGGAAATCATACAGTGGTTTATAATCCCTTATGGGAACTTTGCCTTTTACTCTAAATGAGACGGGAAGTAGAGGCACAGAGGATTTCGAGGAGAGGCGAAACACGACCCGAATTACATCTTAAAAGAACCACTCTGCCTACTGCATTTAGGGGACTGTAAGTCGATCAGATATAGAAATAGGTAGACTGGTCAGGAGGCTATTGCACAGATTCAAGTGGCTCACACCAGGGCACTATCAGTGGAGATGGTAAGAACTGTTCTGATTTTGGATAAATTTTGGAGATCAGACAAGATTTCCTGACAGATGACATATGGACTACAAGAAAAAGGGAGGGAAAAAAATTACCCCAAGATTTTTGGCCGGAACACCTGGCAGAATAGACTGCCATCAACTGAAGTAGGAAATGTAGGAGAAATTTTGGAGATCAGGAATTTAGTTTTGGACCGGTTGATTTTGAGATGCCTTTTTGTCCACATCAGAATGTCAAGGGGCAGATGGACATAAGAATCTGAAGTTTAAGAAAGAGGTTTCTGCTAGAGGTAAAACGTTGGGGATCATCAGCATATAGAATGTATTGGAAGCCAAGGGACTGGATATGATCTCTGAAAAAGTTGAGTGTGAACAGAGAAAGGGATCAAGAACTGACACCTCAGGCATCATGCTATTAAATAGAGAAGAAGATCAAGAACTGAAATCTAGGACATATGATATTGAAATAAGGGACCAAGAACTGAAGCTGGGGCACCATAATCAGAGAGAGGAGAAAGAAGCAAGCAAAGGTAACTGTGAAGTAGGTAGAGAAAACTAGTGAGATTGGAGGAAATTCAAGAAATCGTCATGCCCTGAATGCCAAATTTAAAAAGGCAATCAAAGAGGACAATATGATCAGCTGTGTTCAATGCTACCGATAGATCAAGTAAGACGAGAACTGAGAATTAACAATGGATTTAGCAATGTGGAGGTAAAGTCATTGGTGATCTTAATAAGAATGTTTTTGGTGTAGTAGTAGGAATGAAGTTTGCTTGAGAGAGGTTTGCTATTGAGTAACCAATCCATGAATTTGAGGGACCATCAGGTATAATCTTGCCTGCAGCAAGAAGGTATGATAATCTAACTTTGGACTAGGTCTTCTTAGCAGGACAGGAGGAAATGGTTAATGTACTAGGCTGGCTGAGGACACTCAGGATTAGAATAAGAGTTATCATGGGTCAAACGCTCACATGTGCCAAGCACTAAACAAGCATTTGAATGCCTGAATATTTATAGCAAGCCTTGGAGGTAAGTCCTGTGATTTCCCTCATTGTGCTGGTGAGAATACAGGAGTTCTCAGAGGTTGCATTGCTTGTCCAAGGTCATAAGTTGAATAGCAGAGTTGGAAATCTAAGGTCATGCTCTTAACCACTATGAGTTACAACTTCCCTTGAGACTCACAAAGACTTCCAGAAATAGTTGAGAAGACTTCACTGTGAGGGATGGAGGAAGATTTGGAAAAGAGAGACTTTACTCTTGCTCACATTAAGTCACAATAATACAATACTGATCTAAGAAAAATGTGTTTTTATTTTATTCAAGCTTACCATTAATAAAAGCATTGTGTTTAAAATACACCAAAACTACAAAAGCTAGCCTCTACCTTGATTTTTCCTGCCTATTGGAGTCCAAATTTTTTTTATTAGTAAACTATTTTTCATAGCAGTTTTAGGTTCACAGCAAAATTGAGTGGAAAACACAGAAAGTTCCCATATAACACTTGTACCCACACATGCACCTTCCCCACTATCAACATCCACAATGGTGGTATACTTGTATATTGACGAACCTACATCTACACATGATTATCACTCCAAGTCCATAGTTTACATTAGGGTTCACTCTTGGCGTTTTACACTCTATGTTTTGACAAATGTATAATGACATGGATTTTTTTTGCCAACCATGACAGTCTAGTAGTTAAGATTCAGTGCTCTCACTGCCACGGCCTGGGTTCATTTCCCAGTCCGAGAACCACACTACCCATCTGTCAGTTGTCATACTGTGGCAGCTGTGTGTTGCTGTGGTGCTGATAGCTATGCCACCAGTATTTCAAATACCAGTAGGGTCACCATGGTGGACAGATTTCAATGAAGCTTCCACACTACGACTTGGCCACCCACTTCCCAAAAAATAGGCCATGAAATCCCAATGAATAGCAGCAGAGCATTGTCTGATATAGCGACAGAAGGTGAGAGGATGGCACAAAAAGACTGGGCAGGGTTCCGCTCTGATGTACACAGGGTCGCTAGGAGTTGGAATCAACTCTACAACACTAATAGTAATGACATGTATCCACCATTGAGTATCATATAAAATGGTGCCCTAAAAATCCTCTAATAAGTCATTAGATATATAATGGTTTATTTATCCACTCACCTACTGAAGGGCATCTTAGTTCCTTTAAAATTTTGACAATTGTGAATAAAGCTGCTATAAACATCTGTGTGCAGGTTTTTGTGTAGACATGAGTTTTCAACCCACTTGGGTAAATACTAAGGAGTGTAATTGGTGAATCATGTGGTAAGAGCATGTCTAGTTTTGTAAAAAATTGTCCAAAATGCCTTCCAGAGTTGCTGTACCATTTTGCATTCCCACCAGCAATGAACAAGAGTTCCTGTTGCTCCACATCATCAACATTTGGTGTTGTCTGTTTTGGTGTTTGGCCATCCGAATAGGTGCGTAGTGGCAATCCCATTGTTTTAATTTGCAATTCTCTAATGACATATAATGTTGAATATTTTTTTAATATGCTTATTTGCCACCTGTATATCTTCTTTAGTGAGGTATCTATTCAGATTTTTCCCCATTTTTTAATCATGTTGTTTTCTTATTGTTGAGTTTTAACAGTTATTTGTATATTTTAGGTAACAGTCTTTTATCAGATGTGTCTTTTGCAAATATTTTCTCTCAGTCTGTCTTTTCTTCTCGTTCTCTTGACACTGTCTTTCACAGGGCAGAAGTTTTTAATTTTAATAGAGTCGAGCTTATCAAATATTTCTTTCATGGATTGTGTCTTTGGTTTTTTATTGAATAAGTCATTGCCATACCCAAGGTCATCTAGGTTTCTCTTATGTGATCTTCTTGAGTTTTATAACTTTGCATTTTACATTTAGGTCTGTGATTCATTTTGAATTAATTTTTGTGAAGACTGTAAGGTCTGTGTCTAGATTCTTTTTCTTTTAATATTCCATATCCAGCACCATATGTAGAAAGGACTATCTTTGCTACATTATACTGTCTTTGTTCCTTTGTCAAAGATCAGTTGACTGTATTTATGTAGGTCCATTTATAGGCTCCCTATTCTGTCCATTAGCTCTAGGAGTTTGTGGCTTTTTGGTCAATTCTTTCAGATTTTCTACATAGACAATCCTGTCATCTGCAAACCAAGACAGTTTTATTTTTTCCTTACCAATCTGTACACATTTTCTTTCCTTATTGAATTAGCTAGGACTTCTAGTGTGATGTTGAAAGCAGTGGTGAGAGGCAATATGCTTGTCTTATTCCTGATCTTAATGAGAAAGCTTCCAGTTTCTCCCCATTAAGTATGATGTTAGCTGTAGGCTTTTTTAGATATTCTTTATCAAGTTGAGGAAGTTCCCCTCTATTCTTAGTTTACAGCAAGCTTTTTTTTATCATGAAAGAGCGTTAGATTTTATCACACAACTTTTATGGATCTATTGATCATGTGACTTTTTTCTTCTTTAGCCTATCAATGTGATGGATTACATTAATTGATTTTTGAATGTTGAACCAGCCTTGTATACCCAGGATAAATCCCACTGGGTCATGGTGTATAACAATTTTTATACATTGTTGGGTTCAATTTGCTAATACTTGTTGAAGAGGTTTCCATCTATATTTATGAGAGATATTGCTCCATAGTTTTCTTTTCTTGCAGTGTCTTTATCTGTTAGGTATTAGGTAATTCAGGCTTTATAAGTTACAAAGTATTCCTCATTCTTCTATCTTCTGGAAGAGATTATAGAGAATTGGTATAATTTCTTCCTGAAATGCTTGGTAGAATTCACTGGTGTACCTATCTGGGCCTGTTGCTTTCTGTTTCGAAGGTTATCAATTGCTTCAATTTCTTTAATAGATGTAGGCCTATTCAGATTGTCTATTTCTCCTTGTGTAAGTTTTGGCAGATTGTGTCTTTCAAGGAATTCATCCGTTCAATCTATGTTATCAAATTTGTGGGCATAGAGTTGCTCATAACATTCCTCTATTATCATTTTACTGGCTATGAGGTCTGTAGTGATGTCACCTCTTTCATTTCTGATATTAGTAATGTACGTCTTTCTCTTTTTTCTTAGTCAGCCTGCCTAGAGACTAATCAATTTTATTTGTCTTTTTGGAAACCAGTTTTTAGTTTTATTGATTTTCTCTATTGGTTTCCTATTTAATTTTTATTATTTCTTTTCTCCTACTTACTTTGGATTTAATTTTCTCTTCTTTTTCTAGCTTCTTAAGGTGTCAACTTAGGTGACTAATTTTATATCTTTCTTTTCAAATGTAAGTATTCAATGCTATAAATTTCCCTCTAGCACTGCTTCTGCAGTATACCACAAATTTTGATAAGTTGTATTTTCATTATCATTTAGTTCAAAATATATTTAAATTTATGTTGAGATTTCTTCTTTGACCCATGTATTGTTTAAAAGTGTATTGTTTAATCTCCAAGTATTTGGGGGATTTTCTAGCTTTTTTTCAGTTATTGATTTCTAGTTTAATTCCATTGTGGTCTGAGAGCAGACGTTGTATGACTTGTATTCTTTTAAGTTTGTTAAAGTGTATTTTATGGCCCAGAATGTCGTCTATCTTGGTGAATGTTCCACATTATCTTGAAAAGAATGCATACTCTTCTATTGCTGGATGATGTAGTCTATAGATGTCAATTGTATCCAGTTGATTGATGGTGCTGTTGAGTTCAACCATGTCCTTACTGATATTCTGCCTGCCGGATCAGTCCATTTCGTATGAAGGGCTGTTAAAGTCTCCAACTATAATAGAGATTTACCTATTTCTCTGTGCAGTTCTATCAGTTTTTCCCTCATGTACTTTGATGTTCTGTTTTTAGGTGCATACATGTTAAAGATTATTATGTCTTATTGGAGGTTTTACCCCTTTATCATTTTGTAATGTCTCTCTTTATCCCTGATAACTTCCTGTGCTCTGAGGTTTTGTCTGTCTGAAATTTATATACTCCCACTTTCTTTTGATTAGTGTTAGCATGGTATATTTTTCTCCATTCATTTAGTCTTAATCTTGAGGTATCTTTATATTTGTAGGGAGTTTCTTGCAGACAATATATAGTTGGGGCTTGTTTCTTGATCCACTCTCACAATCTCTGTTTTTTAATTCATGTATTTAGACCATTGATGCTTAACTCTTAAGGTGATTAGTGTTAGATTTACATCTAGCATATTTGTTACTGTTTTTATTTATTACCTTGTTCTTTGGTCCAATTTTTTGTCTTCCACACTTTTTCTGTTTTTTATTTGAACATTTTATATAATTCAATTTTCTCTCTTTTCTTAGCATGTCAGTTATATTTCTTTTTTTTCCTACTTTTTTTAGCTGTTACCCTAGAGTTTGCAACGTATATAAACAACTAATCTATTTTCAAATAACACTATACCACTTCATAGGTAGTGCAAGTGCCTTGTAATAAATTATTCCTGTTTCCTCCCTTCTGTCTGGTGTATAATTCATTTCTGTTATTTGTTTCACTGATACATAAGTATTGTACATATGCGTATATTTGAATACATTGTTGCTATTATTATTTTGAACAATCTGTCATCTGTTAGATCAATTAAGGACAAGAAAATTTAAAGTTTGAATTTTATTTTTACTTATTTATTCTCTGGTGTTCTTCCTTTATGTAGATGTGAGTTCTGGACTATATCATCTTCCTTCTTTTTTTTAATTTTTTTTTTTCATGAGGAAGATCAGCCTTGAGCTAACATCCATGCCAATCCTCCTCTTTTTGCTGAGGAAGACCGGCCCTGAGCTAATATCTAGTGCCAATCCTCCTCCTTTTTTTCGTTTTTTCCCCCTTTTTCTCCCCAAAGCCCCAATAGATAGTTGTATGTCATAGTTGCACATCCTTCTAATTGCTGTATGTGGGACACTCCCTCAGCATGGCTGGACAAGTGGTATGTTGGTGCACGTCCAGGATCTGAACCCGGGCCGCCAGTAGCAAAGCACACGCACTTAACTGCTAAGTCACGGGGCCGGCCCCTCTTCCTTCTCTTTGAAGAACTTCTTTTAACATTTCTTACAAGCAACTGGCAACACTGGCAACAAATTCCCTCAATATTTGGTTGTCTGAGAAAGTCTTTATTTCTCCTTCACTTCTGAAGGATACTTCAGTAGAGTACAGAATTGTGGTTGGTGTTTTTTTTTCTCATGACATTATATATTTCACTCCACTCTCTTATTGCTTGCTTGATTTCTGAGAAGTTCAGTGTAATTCTTAGCTTTGCTCCTCTGTAGGTAAGGTGTTTTTTCTCTTTGGCTTTTTTCAAGATTTTTTCTTTACCTGTGGTTTGGCGTCAACATTAATTTGGGAAAATTCTCAGTCATTATGCTTCAAATATTGCGTTTGCTCCTTTCTCTCTTTCTTCTCTTTTTGGTATACCCATTACATGTATGTTACACTTTTTATAGTTGTTCCACAGTTCTTGAATATTCTGTTCTGGGTTTTTTTTTCCATCATTTTTCTCTTTCCTTTTAAGTTTTGGAAGTGTCTGTTGTCATAGCCTCAAGCTCAGAGATTTCCTCAGCTGTGTCCTGTCTACTAATGAGCCAATCAAAGGCATTCTTCATTTCTGTTATAGTGTTTTTGATCGCTAGCATTTCTTTTTTGGTTCTTTCTTAGAATTTCTCTCTCTGCTTACATTATCCATTTGTTTTTGCATGCTGTCTATTTTATTCATCAGAGTTCTTAGAATGATAATCATAGTTGTTCTAAATTGCTGGTCTGATAATTCCAACTTCCTTGCCATATCTGACTTTGATTCTGATCCTTGCTCATTCGCTTCAAACTGTGTTTTTTGTCTTTCAGTATGCCTTGCATTTTTTTGGTCAATAGCTGGATACGATGTACTCCATGAAAGGAAATCCAGTAAATAGGCCTCTAGTGATGTGGTGTTAAGGTGTGGAGGAAAGGGAAAAATTCTATAGTCCTGTGGTTAGGTCTCAGTCTGTTGGTGAGCCTGTGACCCTGGTCTATGAACTTCACCAGTGCCTCTCAGATGCCCCTCACCCTTAGGTGGGACAGGATGACTAGCAAGGGCTGGAGTAGGTTATTTCCCTTCCACCACGTGGAAAGACAGAAGGGGCTTGATTTGGGTATTTATATTCCTCTACATGGAAGGCTTGAGGGAACTGAAGGTGCATAGTTCTCTTCCTCAGGTGGGTTAGGCTCTGGTAAATGGTTTCTCCTGAGGGCAGGCCTAGTTAAGAACACAGTGCTATGGTGTATTTTAGAATGGTTACTTTCTCCCTCCCCCTGCTGGAATCATGAGGGAGTTTTTCTCAGCTATTCACTGTGAGGACCTGGTAGAGCTCCTAGAGGTAAAATGGTCAAAAGTGTGCCCCATGCCCTCATGATTGAGTCCCTGTGGAGTTTTTAACTCTCAGACTTGCCCACACTGAGCCTCCAGCAATCTGTCAAATAGAGCTTAGGTTTTCCTACCCCAGCACTGGATCTCATGGATGTTTCTGCTTGTGAGCTTCTCCTTTGCTAAGTTGTGATTCTCTGCATCCACCTGTCTCTCTCTCCAATTATGGGGGAAGCAGGTTGCCCTGTGACCTCATTTCCCTGATGAATCTAAGAAGAGCTGTTGATTTTTCAGTTTGTTCAGATTTTGCTTGTTGTTAGGACAGAGTGGTGATTTATAAGTTCCTTACATGCCAGACCAGAAACCGCAAGCCTATATTCCAGCTTAATGATATTGTCCTCTATTGCCTGCTGAAAGATAAGGACATTTTCTAATTCCAAGGCACCTTCAGATTCTAACCCTCTAACTGCAGTGAAAATAAAATGCTATGGTCTGGATTTTCATTTCCAAAATTAACAGACACTTCAAGTTCACATTTGGAATAATGTATAGAATTTTAATCTAAAAGCAAGTGGAAATGAATAACTACACGTGTGTGTGTGTGTGTGTGTGTGTGTGTGTGTGTGTGTGTGTGTTTGGGAAAATGAGTTTGGGGACATTTAAGTGAATACTTTCCATATAAAATTTCAGCAACAGAAGTATGACCTCAGCTCAAGTGAAGCCTGGCAAAGCAGAAGATGTGGCAAATGAAAGAACAGACCATTGTGAAGTAATGGTCACGATTTCTGCACTTTCACCCTAACCCATTAATTCATTTCAGTTTCTGTAACGTTGTGGTCCTGCCAGGAAACTTTATGATAAATTCAACCCTCTCAGGCTTTCCTGACTCAGGGAATCTTATACTGGCCTCCTTTCTCGTTCTTAAGAGAGATGGAAAATTAATCACTGAATTATTAATTTTACTAATAACATAAAATTAATACAATTCACTCCTCGTGAGCTAAGGAAAAGCTGCCATTAATTAAAAGAGCAATTGCTGCTACCACCTTAAGAGAAATGGAGGTGGTCATTTATTAAGAGGAACATTGCCATTTGAGTCAAGGCTGAAATGAGATCACTGGAAGTACAATGTCCTTGCAGAATTGTTTTATCTTAAAGAGACATGACCACCTAGTTCCACTGAGTTTTACTTTCCCTAGAAAAGCCTAATGTGGATGTGGTATTGAGGTAGAAAGCAGTGACGAGAGAAGAGGAAGAGAATAACATTGTAACATATTTTCTCTGTGCTCTCCTTACCATCTAGTACAGAGTAAGTACTGAAGAAGAGTTCCCTGATTTGAAGTTTCTGTAAAACTTTATCACTGACAACTAAGAAACTAAGATAATGGCATAAATTTTTAGACCTTTTAAATTGGTGTTCTTTTGCTTCCAAGTAATAGAAACTGACTTCAACTATCTCAACCAAGTAAAGGAAATGTACTAGCGAGATATTGAGAAATTTCTTAGAAGCCTAGGATAGCCAAAGTACTAGAGCCAGAGACTAGAAAGCCATTCAAGACTGTAGCAATAATCTACTTCCATCTTTTACCCATTCTTCTCTCCTGTAGCACCTGGACCAACACACCTTTCCCAAAATCCCAAAGGTTACATTTCCTCTATTCAAGCAAACAAGTCAGACTGAGACATATCTCAATCCAAACACCCGAGTAAGGAAATCCAATTGATCCGCTACAAATCAGGTGTCTACCCTGGTCCACTCAGGCAGTTACGGCCGTGAGAGGGGGATAGGATCACATCATATCAACATGGCTTCTAGGCCTCACCCCTAGGAGTGGCAAAGGAAGTTGTCAGAGAAACAGGATAATTATAGGCTAATCACACATCCAAAAACCTACCTAGAGCTTTTGGCCCGAGATAGTATTTCTTTCTCTAGAAGTCCTTACCTCAGTCAGTCAGCATCAGACATCATAATACTACAGGGACACACTGGTAAGTGGGATGCAAATTAATTCAACAGCTCTCCATGGTAACCAGTTTATCACCCACCCCCACATATTTATTGTGGTTCTTTGATTTCTCTTTGGTTGTCTTTTATTTTTTCTCTCAAGAAGCAGATGTGCCCTCTGAAAATAAGGTTTGTTATAGCATTGTTCTTGGTTTATCTCCAGATGTGGCCAATTTAACGGCTCTGTCATAGGATGGCAAACAAATGCTTTCCAGGGAGAAATCAAATGATGACATTTAAGTCTTAATTGCTGCTTAGAATAATAGCTTTTTTAATGTTTGATTCAAATAAATTGACTCTCATAGTTTTCTAAGTTTAACTTAAAAGAGATGTCGAGTTAAAAAAATACAATTCACTTCTATAGCATTTGTTAAAACTAAAAGTAATGTAATATTGTACAACCATTTTTATATTCATGAAGCATAGCTACTATGTATTTAGTTCTATCATAGTTTATATCTCATCTCCCACATACCTACTGATGTACAAAATCTATTTCTTACCATAACATAGAAATCCAGCAAACATCTGTCATCCTGAATCCCCCACAAATACATAACAATAGGATCATGTATTTGGGAAGCAGGAAATTAGCATATTTTCTCTCTGCCAGGTCTGGCGCCTGAAATATTGCCCTCAAAATGTAAATTCTTATATTTAAAGAATGTGCTTCTAGGAGTGTTCTGTTAAAACTCAAATACTGCTAGAAGGGGCCATACGTTAATTCATTAGCCGAGTGGCACAATTTAGTTCAACATATGGTGAAACTTTGCAAGTCCATGCTAATAGACTTGTCCACAGAGAAAATGGGATGCCTGAAGAGGTGATGAATTTTGTATTGTAGGAGGTTCTCAAGTAAAGGCTAAATAGCCACCTGGAAAATGTATTAAAGATAAATATTTAGGCAGTGAATTGAATATTAAGTATGATGATTGGTGACATGCATATGTATGACTTTCATCCATATGAAATTCTGTCACTTTGTTTGCTTCTTTATCCATGAATCCATGCATCCACCCATCTATCATGTGTTCAGCGTCTGCTACTATTATAAGCACTGGCCAATCAGTTGTAAACAATAGACAAAGCCCATGATGCTGAAGAGATTATAATCAAAGGCTCTATGATTAGCCATTGGTATTACAGCATGAAGTAGTTTATGAAAAATTTGGTCCTGTAAATGCTTAAGCAGTTGCAGATAATTATAGGGGGAAAGATTGCTAAATCTGGTCCAGCAGATGCCTAAGTAGTCATAGAGATAGGACCCCAAGATAGAAGAGCCCAGGAAGAAACTGGCACCAGTGGAAATGGACCCTAGGTACCTAGACAAGGATGCCAGAAAGGCACTTCTAGAATCACAGGGGTCATGAACCCCCCACCTCATGTTCAAATCCCCTCCAAAGCTTGTTTTCTCTCCGCTTTTAAAAACAGTATCCATTGACAACTACCTTGTTATCTCCTCTTGAACCAGCCCAAGTTTCCTTATATTCTAGACCTAACTACTAACAGCATTAACAAGAACAGCAACCACAACTAGCAATTATTGAGTATGTACTCTGTGTCAGACATTTTGTTATTTATCTGCACATATTATCTCATTTTAATCTGTACAAATGTCCTATGAGGTAGAGTCTAATATTACTCCCACTTCACAGATGAGATCACCCAGGCTCAGGGTAGTGAAGTGATAGGAACATGGTCACAATGTAAGTGACCAAGCCGGGACTCAAACCCATGCCAATCTAATACCAAAATCCTTTTTCTGCGATTTTTTTTTATATTGGGCTGAAGTCAGTCTCTCTGGAACTTCAAACTATTGGTTCTGATTCTACTGTCTAGACCTTTATAAAGGGTGTATTGCTCATGTGCTTGATGCCAAAGATATGCTCCCAAGACTACAGTGGTCTTCCCTTCTGAATAAACATCCCATTTCCTTTATTCTGCATTCATAGGATATGGCTTCCAAATGCCTCCTCTGCCTGGTCTCATGTCTCCCTATCCATTAGAATTCAGCAACATTCTTCTCAGACTCCCTAGAAGTGGTATACAGAAGTGATCTGACAAGCACCGAGTGGAGAAGGATCACCCTTGTCATCATTACCATTCATTGACCATCATCCACTGCCATTATCACAATAACAAATAATATTCAAATTTCAATTAGAGTATACAAGTGGATTTGAATACACAACAACTCTTGATCTTCACCATTTCCTACTTGGTTCTAGACACCATTAATACAACTGAAAAACATTTAAACTTTTTTGCTGGAAAATGCCTCTTTCTCATGAGTTGAGGCCTATCTTGCTGTAGCTTTCAAGCTTTGGTCCCAATTCTGCCCGTAGAAGGTCTCATAGATAGTGAGTAGAGGAGCTGGGATTCCAAGCCAGAACTGTGTTACTTCCACGCTTGTACTCTTAGCCACTTTTCAGTAATGTGTTCATGTCATCTGAAAATGTGGTCAGCATGTCCTGCCCAAATCACTAACAGAATTGATCAATAGGATCAAGCTGAGCAAATAACACTATTAGATAATCTTCATGTACTTTCTCGTTTCACCCAGGGTTGAGCTCTCATAGAGCACTCCCTTTGTTCATCCTAGAACTCATGAGAACATTTGAAAAGTCAGTTAGGGAGTTCCCTTCTCTCCACATCCTCTCCAACACTTACTTCTTGTCTTATTAATTATAGCCATTCTGATAGGCGTGAGGTGATATCTCACTGTAGTTTTGGTTTGCATTTCCCTAATAATTAGTGATGTTGAACATCTTTTCATGTGCCTCTTAGCCATCTGTATATCTTCTTTGGAAAAATGTCTGTTCAGATCTTTTGCCCATTTTTTAATTGAGTTGTTTGTTTCTTTGTTGTTGAGATGTATGCCTTCTTTATATATTTTGGATATTAACCCCTTATCAGATATATGGTTTGCAAATATCTTCTCCCAATTGTTATGTTGTCTTTTTGTTTCGTTGATGGTTTCCTTTGTGGTGCAGAAGATTTTTAGTTTGAGGTACTTCCATTTGTTTATTTTTTCTTGTTTCCTTTGCCTGGTGAGACATGGTATTTGAAAAGATGCTGCTAACACTGATGCTGAAGAGTGTACTGCCTATAGACTGCTGGTGGGAATGTAAACTGGTGTAGCCACTATGGAAAACAGTATGGAGATTCCTCAAAGAATTAAGAATAGAACTAACATATGATCCAGCTATTCCACTGCTGAGTATTTATCAAAAGAACACAAAAACACAAATGCATAAGGATATATGCACCCCTATGTTCATTGCAGCATTATTCACAATAGCTAAGACTTGACAACAACCTAAGTGCCCATCAAGGGAGGAATGGATAAAGAAGATGTGGTATATATACACAATGGAATACTACTCAGCTATAAAAAAGATGAAATCTTGCCATTCGTGACAACATGGACGGACCTTGAGAGTATTATGCTAAGCGAAATAAGTCAGAGGTAGAAAGTTAAATACCGTATGGTTTTGCTCATAACTAGAAGATAAAAACAACAACAACAACAAACAAACACATAGATACAGAGATTAGATTGGTGGTTATCAGAGGGGAAGGGGGTAGGGAGGAGGGCAAAAGAGGTGACAGGGCACATGTATATGGTAGTGGATAGTAATTAGTCTTTGGGCGATGAACATGATGTAGTCTACACAGAAATCAAAATATAATGATGTAAACCTGAAATTTACATAATGTTATAAAACAATGTTACTTCAAAAAAAAATAAATAAACAAACAAATAAAAAGTCAATTAGTATCTCACCATACTACCTGGCAAATCACATATCCCTGTTGCAAAGAAAGCTGTAAGAATGGAGTCTTGTAATGTATTTAATACAGCAAAACAACTTATTACTCTGAGGAGCAGGAAATGTTGATTACCACTCAGGTGAGAACAGAACCAAAACCAGAATCTTGGGACAAAACTAAAATATTGGATTTTAGATGATGTTTTTATCTCAGAGCCAGATACTTGCTTAAAAATTAATTATTACCTCCCTAGGAGTTTTAACTTTTTAATACTAGCAACTGAAAGCTGCATCTAAAAATTACAGTATGCTTTTATTTTTATATCTATTACTTCCTTTTTTCTCATAACAAAATAGGTAGGAGAGAAATTATTTCCCTCAAAATGGTTGTGAAACAATTGAGACACAGAAATAATATCCATAACTTATAAAGAATCTAATAGTAATAACAGTAAGATTAGGGTGGCTCAAAACAAGACAGATATTATTTGAATTGAGCAATGCCAAAAGAATAAAATCTACATAATTAGGAGATGGAGAAGAGTATATTGCAGGAGAAAACTCAGACTAATGAAAGCTACTACTATCTTCTATGAAAATTAACTCCACGCTTATTGGCAGCCAAGAGGAAAGAAGGAAAACCTGTGGACTCCATAGGGCACATCATTTAAAGGAAGGAAGGATACCAATACATTGGTTGAGAGAACATGGATCATAGAAGTTACAGAACTGATTACATGAAATGTATCAAGGAGAGAGTTTAAATAAATATAGAACCACACAATTCTGAAACTGAAAGGAAATTCAGATCTCTTTGAGTGATCTAATTTTACAAATAGACTTGGGCACAGAGAAGGAAGTAAATTTCCTAAGATTACCCAGGGCATGAAGCGGATAATGCTAGGATCGGGGACTCAGAGTCCACCATGCTTCCCATGTTATTACATCACTCACTTTGAAATCCGCACAGCTCCTTCCCAGAGGAGGAAGAAGGAACCACATGGGTCCCAACTCCTGGCCCTGTGCTGAGAATTCAAAATATAGAACCAAGCTAGCTCAGATTAAAGAAAGGCTGAAACATCTTCCCTCTTTTTCTCTTTTAAGAAGTCTAAGTTTAGAGAGCTATCTTTAGCTAAGTCTTGGTTGACAAGTAGAACTTAACGAAAAATTATAGGGCACAAAGTCTTTGCAACTCTCAAGGAAGAATATGACAAAGGAATGAGAACAAAAATTTGGTTTGCACCAATTTTAATCACAGAAACAGAAACAACCGTGTCTGTAGCAAAAACCAACATTAATTGGATTCTGAGTATGTGCCAGGGACTGTATCAGGTACTTTACAGGCATTATCTCATTTAATCTTCATAACGTTCCTGTAAAGTAGGGTCCCCATTTTATAGATAAGAAAACTGAGGCAAAGAGGTTATATACATTTTCTAGAGATAAACAGCTCTTAAAAGACAAGGACAGAATTTGAACAAAGGTCTGTCTGACTCAGAATTTCCACCTTCCTTGCTTTGCTCTGTCATAAGAAGAATCTAATGGGAGAGATGGAGTAGTCTACACGTGGAGGGTGAGATTGAGTGGGGTGGTGAGTGGCAGGAAGATAATAACAAGAAGAGAATTCCTAGGAAACATACCAGGACCCTTAGCGTAATGCCCTAAATCCACAAATGGGAGTACCAGAGAAGTAAATTAAAAATTTAATGAATGTTTTTATTTTGTTCTGGTTTTGTTTTGGGACTATTTTTTAGCTTTTTATTTTTGCTTTTACTTTTTGATAACATGGAAACTAAATTTCTGTTTCCAGTAATCAAAAGAATTCTGACTGAGACAGGAAGTACCTCACCCTGTAGGGGAAAAAATTCTGGTGTGGCAAGTCATAAATCTAGATCAGCAGGACTGCTGCTCTGGGAGCACAAAGGTGGCTCTGGACGGAGGACCTCCTACCCCATATATCCACTGCCCCATTGCATTCATTGCCGTTGGACATGTTTTAACCACCAAGAAAGGACACTACCTCTTCCTTATTTCTGTCCAACCTGTTTATGTGCCCTGTACATGTTTTAGATAGTTACAAAACAACATAATTTTTTTTTTAATTTCCAAAATCAAAGGCAAAAGGAGACAAATGATTTCAAGTGTATATCAAGTGTTCATAACCACACATAACACAGAGAAGAATTATTTCAAGAGCTTTGGAAGCACAGTAATGTGGCGGTACACCATTTTTGGGATTATCTTAAGGACAAAGGAAACCTCAAAGTAGTCTCACAGCTTTCAGTTACTATATTGGTAGTGAAAATACTATTGACAATGTTCTTCTGATAATGATTATAAATAAATTATAGGATAGAGCAAAGAACATCATTAGGAATCTAGAATTTCAGCATAAGAGGAATGAGGTATAAATATAAAATCATAAAAGTTAAGTAAAAGTTCTGTAATCCTAAATTTGAATTGGAAATAATAGTTTATATTCAAAATGTATGTTTTCTTTCTTCTTTTTTTTTTAATGCTTATTTCCTAGCTCTGTCCACTGAAAAAAACCTATAAATGATATATAAACCTGGTAGCAATGAGCATCCCTAGTGTCCACGTTGTGGTGTCCAAATATAGTTTCCTAATTAAAAAGAACTGCGGATTTTTGAGAAGTGGTTGGCTCTAGGTTTGAGATAAGAAATGCATAAGAGGACCCTAGAGTTTCTCGTCATATCAGAAATCAAACAAGTTAACTGGAGTCAGTTTGAACAGGCTCAACTAGGGGTATTATGGGATATTATTCAATAAGAATAATAATTGCAATAGCTTGAAATACATCTAATAAATTTACAAAGATATCCAATTAATTTATAAGTTCATAATAAAACCAAACAGTAGCTTGAGAGAAAAATGTATTGGTCAGCTTTAGAGAATGATAGAAAATAGAGTTTACCAGTTTGAAAACTGGTAAATAAAGGAAAAGAAACAAGTATTTACTTTGCCTTTCCTATATAAACATTAATTTGAGATAGTTGATGAGTGGAAGTTTCCAGCCAAACATTTTCAATCTGATACAGACAATAAACAAACAAATGAAGTAGCTATTATGTGCCACCTGATAGATTTGTACATTCTACTTATGAAGATTCTTGCCAAAAAACACTTATCTAATTCCGAAATTACAGAAAATACAGGTGAGAGAAAAATGTGAAATCAGCAGAGTCAAGAATACAGGAAACTCTATAACAAAATTGTTTCCTCAACAAATAAATTAGAAGAAAAAAAGGTGAGAGATGGAGGAAGAACCTACAGATTAAGAAATTTAAGAGACATAGCAATCAATTACAATGTATAGACCTTAGTTTTATTTTAGTTTGAACAATTTGTCAAGGACAGAAAAGAGAGAGGCACAGGGACAAACAGCTTCTGAGACAGTCAAATGAGAAAAGTTGAATACGTTAGTAATTATTGCTTATATCTAGATGTGATAACAATATTGTAGCAGTTATACTTTTAAAATAATCTCTTTTTTAGAGATATATGCTGGTATATTTATGGATGAAATGACATAATAGGATTTAATTAAAAATTACCCAGTGTGGGCGTATACATATGAAACAAGATTGGCTGTGAGCTGTCTTATAAAAAAACAACTTGAGATTTTTGTCTTCTTTTTTCCATTATTTAAAATAAGCACTGAGATTATGTGATCTTTATGTCTTTGGTAGAATTCCCTGTGAATCCTCTGGGTTTGGTGCTTTGTTGAGAAGCAGCAGCACTGTGATTTTAAGTTTTAACCTTTTGAGGCTAGACATGAATTTCACTTGGTCCTGCTACTTCCCAACAGAGTGACTTTGGGCAAGTTCCTTCAACTCACCTAGCCTCAGTTCAACAGGAAAATGAGGATAATAATGCCTAGAACTCAGGACCATTGTTAGGATTTTTGTTTCTTATAATTGCTGTGGTCCTTCCCATCATCTATGACATTTACATACAATGTTTCTTCTGTCTGGATTTCTCTTCCCTCTCCTCTTTGCCTAGTTAATTCCTACTGATCTTTCCTATGTCGATGCCATCCTCATTTCTTGAGGAAATCCATTCCTTTCCCCTCCTCGCCAGGCAAATCCCCTTACTACATGTTCCTATAAAACCACACACTTCTTCTTTGTAGCTTTGATTGCAACTGCATATTCACATTTGTTAGTTAATTTTTTTCATATCTACTTCCTCTTTAGACTCTAAGCTCCATGACATCAAGTAAAGTGTTTGTGTTCAACACTGACTTTCCCTAGCAGCTAACATGGTACATATTCAGCAAATATTACTTGAATAGATAAATGAGTGAATGAATAAGCAAATGAATAGTGCTTAGCACAGTACCTGACTCAGAGCCAGCACTCAATAAATGCTAGATGTTACTGTTACCTCCATTGTTATTGTTTCTCTGGTATTAGATTCCTGCAATAGCTGAAAAGAAAAGGATAGGGCTGTTAAGAAAAATATAGGGTGTTAAATGTAGGATAACAAATGTAGGGTGAAAACATTTAGTGCAGTTCTCCAAGCTCAATAGGAAACAAGAAGTTTATATGGCAGCTGAACAGAAACCCTATTATTCAACCTATTCATCATGGAGCCGTGGCTCCAAGGGTCGATAGCCCCAGGCACAGATACTGGGCCTGTGGTGTGTGACCTCAAAATTCAGACTGCTCTGTTCTGCAGTTTAGGCAAATGGGGTTGGGAAAGGCAGGGGCTGCATTCTTTTTTTTTCTGTTTTGTGAGGGAGATCAACCCTGAGCTAACATCTGTGCTAATCCTCCTCTTTTTGCTGAGGAAGACCAGCTCTGAGCTAACATCTATTGCCAATCCTCCTTTTTTTCTTCCCCAAAGCCCCAGTAGGTAGTTGTATGTCATAGTTGCACATCCTTCTAGTTGCTGTATGTGGGACGCGGCCTCAGCATGGCCGGAGAAGCAGTGCATCAGTGTATGCCCGGGATCCGAACCCGGACCGCCAGTAGTGGAGCGCGCGCACTTAACCGCTAAGCCACCAGGCCGGCCCAGGGGCTGCATTCTTCACCTCAGTGTCCCTGTGCTGGGAAGCATGGTCTCCTCGAAGTTAATGAGTGTGTTAAGCTGTTTCTAAATGTGTGAGCTCAGTTGACTTAGAAGCAATGACATTTCATCAGAAAATGCTAATCACAAAAGAACAAAAGGTTAGGCTTTTGGTTTCAAAAATCTTGAAAGTATGTGAAATGAATGGGCTGATCCAGTTTTATCATGACTATTATTTTACCAAATTTCACCCCCGTTTTGAGACACAGAGAAAATAAATAATGCATGTAATTTCTGTAGGCTGCTGAGAAAGGGACTATAAACTAGTATTTCTATCATGTCTTCCAAAAGTTTATTTTAATTCTGCAAGTTGGGAATGATTTGTAAATATTTTATAAAACATCTAAGTCAGTCTTAATTTTTGTCAGTTATAATTCCCTTTGAGATTCCAAAGGCAAATGCATATCCTTCTCAGAAAAATTCCAACACAAACACCAAGCTTCCACAATCTGCTCCAGGATGTCCGTGGAGGCCTTGGAGCTTATACAGAGATCCTAGGGCAGGAACAACTGTTGTGGAGCTATGGCTCTGTGTGTGTGTTCTGTAGATTAAATTGAGCTTTTCACGATGTGATGGCTTTTTATATTTGTCAAGTCTACTGACTGATGGGCAATGTTCATTGAAAATAAAAAACACAGGAAAAAATACCTAAGCATACTGCTGAGTTAATGATTGCATCATTTGGATTAAATGGATCATTTCAGTTCCTTGCAACAGTGAAAACAAGCTGAATCTATAAGTATCAATACGAGTTTCAAAATCATTTAGCTCAAAAAGCATGTGATTTATTGATACCTATGGTTTAATGTTATTTGTATAAAATGCAAAATAAAAATTATATATCTTTTGGATATATAAATATGTAGCAGGAAAATAATACAACATTCAGAGAATTGTAAACACTCAAATTCATGATAACATTGTTTACTTCTGGGCAGAGAGGGAGAGAATTGACTACAGGTGGAGTATGCAGGATTTTAATGTTTTCTTCATCAAAAAGGAGACAGAATTGGAGGAGATATGGTATTAAAACTTGATAAACATGGGCTGGTGGGTACAAAGTGGTTCATTATGTCACTATTCCTCACTGTCCATACAAATATATCAAAAAAAGATTTAAGAAAATGAAAATAACATACTGCGTAGCTCACAGGGATGTCATCAAAAACAAATGAAAAGGTAAATGAAAGTGCTTTGGAAAATGCAAATTCCACACAAAGTTTAGACAGGTGTTTCCCCCACCTAAAGTCAAGTCATCTCATTTAAATTCAGTCTAACAAGTATTGATTAAGCAAGGCTAATATCCCATTGGACCCACGGACCAAATGAATGTAAGATAACAGTCACAGACTCCAGATTCTATGGGGACTTACTATACATCTTGCTCAGTAGATTCCAAAGTGTCATCCTCAGACTCTTAGGGGGACATGCATAGGGGTGAAGGAAATGTTTAATTTGTCCGACGTCTGGGCACTCATCATGCTTCAACCAGAAGAGCATCTTTTTTGTTATATGTATTTTGTCAAATATTTTGTTGGCAATTATTGATCCACTGCTAAAAATGTACTGAAAACTCTTGACCTAATCTTATCATTCCTTTAGGACTCAAGTACTATGATGGAAACTTGTTGCTTTCAATACCGACCTTTCATTTCCTCTTATGCCACAAGAGCCCTGATTTTATTTTGGATAACACACTTCACACATTGGATCCTGTCTGCTCAGATATCAGTGATGACACTTGTGGTCAGGAGGAGGGAACATTATCCAGACCTGGGAATCAAGCCATATTGAAAGTCAGGGGACCCAAACTTCTTCAAATCTGAGCCAGTCCTGAGACTTCAACATGAGCACTTGACAGAGAGGGGTTCTTATTTCTACTAATCTCAGAATTGGTCATAAAGCATGTAAATCTGAATCTTCCAGAAGCCATCTTGTCCGTATGAGGGACCAGGACTTGCCTGGGACAAGAGAGCTGACAAATGGAGTTACCATAGAAGACAGCAGAGTCAAGAATTGGAAAGACGCTGGGTCCTAATGATGTTACTTCAGCCTCTGGATCCAGCTGGGACTTGACTGTTCAGCCACCCGACACAATAAATTCCCTCTTTGCTTTAAATAGACTGAAGAGTCTTGATTTGTTGTTGTTGTTTTCACCTGAAACTGAAAGATGTCCAAATCAAGTGGCTCTCAATGCTGTCATTTCCCCATTTACCCCCAGTGACGGGGAACTTACTGTCATACGTGAGTTCCATCCTTGGACTGACTTCAGAAAGTTCTTCATGTTTAGCTAATATTTGTCTCCTTCTACTTTACACCTATTGGTCCTATTATTTCATTTGGAGTCAGATGGACTATGTCTGGTCCTTCACATAGGCCTATAGGTATTTGGAGATTACACTATCCCTTCTTCGTCACCTATACGCTCTGCCCACCTGCTGCCCAGAGTTTCTTACACACTGAGATTCCAAATCTAAACTTTAAGCTTACCTTATTCACAAAATATTTTTAATAAGGGCATCTCAAAATGAATATTTTTGTTATTTTGCTTAATTGTTAGAATTAAAATTCAATTATCTTCAGGTGTCTACACACAAGTTGAACTTTTTTTTTCCCTTTTTTTTAACTTCTGAAGCTGCTTATAAAATGTAAACACTTGAATGAGGAATGATTAATACATTCCATTTACACAGAAGAGTGCAAGCCCACATATCCCAAAGCAACCCGGAAACAGCTGCCGAACCTACTCACTTCATTTTTCATGAAAAGGGAACAGCTGCTGAGTGTCACATAAACATCTAGGAGAAAACATAACAAAATTGCAAGGGAAACCCTTTCAAAGCAGGATGTATATGTTCCCAAATCCTTGAAAAATAATCTTACAGAGTGGTAAAACCAGATCTTAAAAGTTAGCATATGAGTTGCAGAGAAGACAAGAGACTTTCCCAAAGTCAGAAACAGATAACAGTAGATCTCAGGTGTTCAGACCTTTGTATTCTTTCTGTTTTGATGCCAATTTCACACAGTAGCATATGCTTAATTATCAAGTAAATCATTCAGATATCAAGTGTATTGGATTTGGAGTAAAGAGGTAACCATAACCATGGGTTCCAAAAAAATAAAAAGTGGAATTGATAGGCAATTTGTGAGCTTGGTCAATGGCTGAGATTTAGCCAGGAACTCCACCTCCACTCTGCCTAAATTCCTAACCTAAACAGTAATTGAAGTAAGATGAGATTCCACGAACTAAGGGAAATTCTATCCGAGTCAAGTTGCTCAAGTATTCATGCAGGCTTATATTTACCAAACGTTTTGGGTACCATAGACAAGACACTGTGCTGGATACGTGGTGGAGGCAGAAGGTGTGGAGGTGGGTGGGAAATAGATGATGCCTGCTCTCAAGAAGTTTACAAACTCTGAGGAAGTGCCTAAGATATATATTTTTCAGTGTTAACTAACAATAAATGTAGTGTTATCCTTACCTCATCCTCTCTGCTACAGTCATGGTGAACTCTTTGTCCCTAGAACAGAGTAGACTACACTGGCCTTAAGTGTCTGGTACATATACGTTTGGATGAAAAGTTGAGAATCTTGAGTTATGACCCTAAGCACCATATCTCTTTCTTTCTTTATTTTTTCCAATACTACCCATCTTTAAAATCTATCCCAATTCTCCGCTCATCTACAAAGCTTTCTTTGAAGTCTCTTCGAATGACAGTGACCTTTCTGTAAGCCCTTGAAACATCTATTACCGGCATTTTTCTTTTTTTTGGATGCTTAAGTTTATGTTGCCTAATATAGTTAGCTAACTGCTTTCTAGGTTAGGGCTTATCTCCCCAGATGGATTGAGCACCTGGGAAATAGATGCCTTACATTTTCCTCGGTTCCTAGAACAGCACAATTTAAAGCACTCCATGTATTTCAAAGGGAGAAATGAACAGATGACACTTGCCTTTGATTCTCCATGGCCAGCCAAGTCTACTCCAGAAACCTTTTCCTGCTAGCCATCTAAACCAGGTCATGATTGAGTTACTAAAAAGTGTACCCCAAGGGCAGGGGCTAATTTCTATTTTAATTTTACCACAGTTGCCCTAGATGAGGAAAACTCCTTGGTTTGTCACCGACTAGGTGCCTCGAGAAACTCAAAGGTGGATTTGGAAGCAATTAACTGTTTTTCCAGGTTGTTTCTTTTCCTTTTGTGCGTTAAGGAGATGTAACCAGCAGCCATCCGGAAACTCACCAAGCCTGCCACAAGAGCTATGACCATGACCTTTGCCTTATTTTTAAAGCTAAGATTGCTCCAGGAGGAGCTTAGGCCTCATTATGTGGAAGCATGTTCTCCAGCTGAGCCTGTGCAAGCAAATACCCGCCTCTCCCTTTTGAATATTTATTCCCTAACCAAATAAAATTCCTGCTTTCCTTTGTTCAGGGACTCCATGACTTTGGAAATGATTCCTCATGGCCTCCTATTTCCTGCAAATGCACTTACTTTGTGACACAACTTCCACTGGTATAGAGTCTTATCTAAGTCACCAGGAGTTGAGCCCACTTGGTTCCGTATCAGGTTCACCATCTTCATCCACTACTGTAGTGCCTGTGGGACATATATGTGGAGGAAAGGAATTTGGTGATGAGAAATAGTTGGAATCAAATTACTCAAAACAGTATGATTATCTATTATTGAAGCATAACATAAGCCAGACAAGTATAGTTTAAACTAATAGAAGAGCAGCCATTGCAAACTACAACCGCTCATCAATTATCTCACCCGAATGCAAGAAATTCCAACAATCTGGTGTGCGCAAGGAGTGTGAGAGATTTTCAGTGTTGTCAATGAATGTGTAGAGCCCATGCCTTGAAGAATACTTACTTAGAGAGCTCAGCCAACTGTAAAGTGATGGTGTAAGCAGTTGAGGAGGAAGAAGAGGACTAAACTTTAATGATTCTTACCAGAACCTTAGTAGGCTTAGTAAGATTTAGACATATATAAGTAAGAGAGAGTACAATATGAGTAAGAGAGAGAACAATACAACAGGATCAACTTAAACACAGTTCAAAGCTAAAGAACATCCAGAGAAATGCTACCTCAGTTATTAAATGGCAACATGTATTTGTTCTAAACGAGTGGCTGGACTTTATGTAAGTGGCAGATCTTTGTAGTCGCTCACCTGCTAAGAGAACATCCCTAGTATAAAGCAGTGCACATTTCAATCTCAGAAAAAGGAGAGCTGAGACAATGTAGTTTCTTGGAAACCTTGTAACAAGCAAAGTCCTCACCAGCCTTCTTTCCAATTCACAAATGTCCTATGTTCCTTTCTGCCTCACCCTTCGCACATGCTGATCATTCAGTCAAAATTCCTTTCCCTTCAAGTTGGATGACTATAGAGATTACGATTCAAATCAGAACAATTTTGATAGTGAAAGGTAATGCTAAAAATTCTAATTCCTATAATATTGAAATGATTATTGATCCTTAAATTGGTTTTACTATATTTATGGATTTATTCCAAAACAATTTTCAAAAACAAAAATATTTCTTAAAATATAAAAGCAACATACCTTTGTACGCTTAAGCAAAAAATTTAAAAACTTTACATTGATTATTTAAAGGCTAAAAATAAAATGATCAGCATAAGCTTTAATTGAGCACTTTAACCAGTTTTTTGGCCATATTTGTCTTTAAAAACGGGTCACTAGTATTTTTTCTGAGGAATGTATTTTTTCCCCAATAATATGGCTTTGTTATTATTATTTTTTTCATAATATTACATGTGAGCTTCTTCAAAGTTGCATTTTGTGTTTAATAAATTTGAATTTTTTGACAACTTCAATGGACTCGTCTCTGTAAAGCATATATATTTTTTTAATTATGAAAACTCTTTCTAGATGTGGCATAAGCTTTTTAGCTATCTCTTCTGCTAACAGGAAAATGGTCTCTTGTACTCAAATATTTTTGCACTTATTTTAGCCTCACTTTAGAGTTGATTTCTTCATCAAATATTTTTATGGGATAAAATCTTTCAAATAACTTATTTCTATGATTGATTTGATATTTTGTTAAGTTGATAAGGCAAAATCATATGTCATCTCAATTTCATTCATTTCCAGTAGAGGATAAAAATCTATCCAGTTCAAAATAGGAGCTCTGTCAAAAGGTTTTCCTCATTAATCAAGATCAAATCACAATGATATAATTTCAGGTTTAAATCTGGCATAACATTTGAGTTCTCATGATTTAATTTTTCTGGATCCCCTTGTATTATAGGGAAAGTTTTCACTATCTTTCAGTTTGAAAGCTTTGTTTCAATAATTGCAATTCACTAAGAACTTTATAAAAGCTGATGTTCTGGTGCAGCCATTCTTGAAAATAGTATGGTAGTTTCCTATATAGTGAAACAAATATACACTTACTAAATAATCCAGTAATTCCACTCCTAGGCATTTATCCAACATAAATAAAATGTTATGTTCATGCAAAAGAAAAACCTGTATGTGAGTGTTTATAGAAGCTTTATTCACAATTGCCAAAAGCTGAATACAACCCAAATGTTCTCCAAATTGTCAATGGATAAAACAACTGTGGTATATCCATACCATGGAATACTACTCAGCAATACAAAGTAATGAACTACAGATACACACAGTAAGATGGACTGATCTCAAATACATTACCCTAAGTGAAAGTATCCAAATTCATAAGGTTACTACTATATGATTCTATTTATATTTCATTCTAGAAAAGGCAAAATTATAGGGACACAGAGTAGTGGTAGGGAAAGTGTTGATTATAAAGGGCATAAGAAGATTTTGATAAAACCATTATGAACCTTAACTGTGGTGGTAGATATGTGATTGTACAAGCTTATCAAAATGAACAGAGATGTACACCAAAGAGAGTGAATTTTAATATATGTAAATCATACCAGAATCAAATAATTTCCAAAAAAAGATCTTAAAAACAAACAAGCAAAAAAATCCAAAAGAAAAAAAAGTTCTTTAGTAGTAGGAGTTCTCTGGTGTCTGTAATAACACTAGTATTAATATTGGAAAAGCCTGTCAAAAGTTACAAATATTTCCCCTAAGTGTTTTATTTTAGGTAATTAATACGATACTCAGGCCAGAAAACAAACAAAAAAAATCACTTTTATGGGCTGTAATAAAAAGGCTGGTGCGCTTTGTGCTCCACCATTTGAATATTTGAGTAAAGATTTCCTACAGACTTTGAAGAAAACACAATAAAAATTTAGATCATCCATTTACAAAAAGAGAGCAGTAATACTGTAAGACACGTAAGCTGACTTGAATAAAAACTCAAATGTTTCTGAAATCCAACTGAATTTGGGCAGCAAAGAGAAAAAGTGAGTATTGACACTGAAGATTTTTTTGAAAAATATATACAACATCATTTTTGCCAAACGAATGTGATGGTTCAATGACTCTAACTCTGCATGCATAAAAATGCCTGTAAATTTTGACAACTGCTATGTCTATTTTGATTGGTGAAAAACTGCACATTTTTTGGAGGCAATTATAAATGTGGATGTCTCACATATAGTGCCAAGTACATTTCAGCTCTGTATATATAATTTTGTAAGAACACTTAATTTAGTAAGAATATAATGTTATGTCCCACCAAAATGTGCATTTTTATTATCACCACAAAAATTTATCTTGAATGCTGAATTTTTAAATTAAATTTACATTAACAATCAAAATAATGTCACAGTTCACAACTGACAGATGAAGTTTAAAAAGTTTAACTTTGATTTCACGAATTGGATAACAAAGTAAATCATGGTCAGAATGAAATTATTTTATATGAGAAACATCTGATAATAATGATATAGAACAAGCATCATTAGCTGCTTGTAAAGTCGTTTGCCTGCTAACGGAGGCCATATATTATCAGCTATTGTTTCATTTGCTGTATATTCACAGAATAGCTTAGAAATGAGAATAAACAAAATTAAATTTAGAAGAAAATTCATTTGATTTTTGATTAGAAATTTGCTAAAAATGCAAATTCTTTGACCCCAGCTCAGACCTACTGAAGCAGAAACTTTGGAGATGGACCTCAGCCAGCTGTGTTTTAACAAGCCATCCAGGATATTCTGATGCACAAGAAAGTTTGAGAACCAGTTATCCAAATGAAAAGTCATGTTTCACAGAGTGCTCTGTAAACATACCTTCTGTAGCTACCAGTGTTGAATCATTGTCTCAGGCAAAGTCTTCATAAAATAATCACTGACTGTTGAGTCCAGAAATAGACCCAGACATAGATTTTTAAGTGATTTTTCAAAAAAGGTGCCAGGCAATTCAATAGAGAAATGAAAATATTTTCAGTAAATGATGTTGTAACAATTGGAGGGCCATAGGCAAAACAAAACAAAAAACAAAAAAACTCAATCCATACCTCACACCGTACACAAAAACTAACTCAAAATTGATCATAGACCTGAAAATCAGTGGTAATACTATAAAACTTCCAGAAGAAAAAAATAGAAACTCTTTGTGACCTTGGGTGTTGAAAGGATTTCTTAAACAGCACACAAACAGCACAAACTGTAAAAGAAATCAATAAATTAAACCTCATCAAAACTTAAACCTTTTGCTCTTCAAAAGACATTGTTAGGAAAATGAAAGTCAGTCCAGAACCTGGGAGCAAATAATTGTAAAACACATCTGACAAAAAAACTTGTATATAGGAGGTAGTTATACATATATGTATATATATATACAGATATGATATATATACATATATATATACAGAACCGATATATATATATATATACACACACACATACACACACACACACACATATCTCCCCTTAGAAATAAAATATTGGTCAAAATTTGAACAAACACTTCACAAAAGAAGATATAGAAATGGCAAATAAGCACATGAAAAGATGCTTAACATCATTTGTCATTAAAGAAATGCAAATTAGAACCACAATGAGATACCACCACACACCCACTGGAATAACTACAATTAAAAAAAAACTAACCATATCAAGTCTTGGCAAAGATAAGGAGGAATGGGACCTCTCACACATTACAGGTTGGATTTTAACGTGGTACAACTACTTTAGAAAAGTTTAGCATTTTATTCAGCATATAGAACATACAACAAAATTATTCTACTCCTATATATCTACCCAAAAGCAAGTAAAACATTTATTTACCCAAAGACTTGTACACAAATGTTCATGTCAGCTTTTTCTGTTAGTTATAGCCAACAACTGGAAACAACTCACATGTTCATCTATAAAGAACAGATACATTGTAGTATATCCATACGACACAAAACCACTCAGCAAAAAAAATGAACAAATGATTGATACGTGCAACAACATGAGTGAATCTTAAATACTATGCCGAGTGAAAAAAGCCAGACCCCCTACATGCCAATAGGAGGATATACTTTATGATTCTAATTACAAATTTCTTGAAAATGCAAACAAATCTATAGTGACAGAAAGCCAAACACCTTGGGACAGGGTGAGCGTGGTTGGTGGGTGAGGAACGGCTAGGTTACAAAAGTGCCCAAGAAAACTTCTGGGGAGATGGATATATTCATTATCCAGGTTGTAGTGATAGTTTCACAAGTGTACACATGTCAAAACTCATCACGTTAAACCCTTTAAACATGTGCAGTTTATTGCACTTTGATTATGCCTCACTAAAGCTGGGGAGAAGAAAAAAACAAAAATCTAGGAAAAGGTTATACCAGATGGTATAAACCAGGACTGCCCCAAGCAAACCAAGATGTATAGTTAACCCTACTTTATGGACACATACACCTACTTATATTGTTAATTTTTAATATTGTTTCAGCTCTTCAATTAATCTGTACCTCTCACTCCTTCAAACAATCCATTCCTAATCGTTCCTGATTAAATTTCCCTTTTCTATGTTTGCTTTTAGCATAATATACCTCTTTTCTTTCAGAGTTTGTCACATCATATCTTTGCATTTATTTCCATTGAATTAATGTCCATCTCACTCCATTAGATTATAAAAAACATGAGTTCAGGAATATTTTTTTTCCTCTCATTATTATATTCTCAGTGTCTGGTACTTATGCCTAATCAACATTGGTTGAAAGAATAAATTAATCTGGCAGCAAAATTAAAGATCTGGTAAAGAGTGAGAAAAATATTCTACTCTTGCATAAATTAATTTATGTAATCAATAAAATAATTATAATAATACTTTACATTTAAATCATTTACATATGAAGAAACATTCTCCCATTTACTATTCTATTTGATCTTTGTAAGAATTCCATGAAGAATGTAAAACAAATAAAAGTATCTTTTATGAATGAACCTGGAACTCAGGTCATATGGATAATCAAGCAGTGGAAATAAGTCCTAAACACAAAGACTTGACACCAAGGCCACTGGTGTTTGCACTAAGCTACAGCTATTGCTTTAGAGACCTTCATCATCTCATTCCTGGATATTTCAAGTGTATTCCAACACACTGGTTCTCAATCTGGGATGCATACTGGAATGATATGAAAAGTTGGTTTTTTGGGTAGTTTTCATTTTTTTTTTTTTAATATTGCTACCTCTGTCTCACTCTTAGAGATTCTGATTAATAGATGTGGGATGCCTGCTGGGCATGAAGAGTCATCAAAGGTCTCCAGGTGATTCTAATATGTAGCAAAGTTTAGAGCCACTGGTCCATCTGGCCTCAGTCTGGTGAGTTGTACAGCTTCCAATCTATTCTCGCTCTGAAGCAAACATCACTGATTGCACTCGCAAATATGAATATGTCACTTGCCCACTTGAAAGCCTTCTGTGCTGCCATACAACCTACGGGGTGTCCCATAGCCCAAAGTCTAGACCTGAAAAAAGACCTGCCCAACTGGAAGAAGCAGAAATAACTGATTCCACGGCAGGGGCAGGGAAAAGATAAAATGAGCCCAGAATATCTAGTACCAGAAAGTAAGAAAGTACTGTAAGAAAATGCTGAAGGCATGTCAAAAGGTCACAGGAGACAGCTTGAAGGGACTCCTACTGGCAAATTTGAGCCTCAAAATTAGTAATGACAGTAATAAATTATAATCCATTGCCTAAATTAAGAATCCGTGATTCCACACTGATGATAAATAAAAAAGCAATAAATAAAGGATGATGAGGGAAAGCTTTCTTTATAACAGAATGCCAATTAATAAATTAAGAAGAAAAGATGGTGTTGGAAAGGATCAGCAATTTCAACCATCACATCAATAATTGACTCAGACAAAAAATCATCAAGGGATGTGAAAATCAGTGGATGAAAGTTTTATAAGGAAAACTGGATATTGACATAGTCTCAAAGTATCTCCTCACAAATTACTCATTGTAACCTTTACCTTACTGTATTTTTAAAATAGGTACAAAGAGTAACTGTACAACGGACAGACCTGACTGACACCACCTCAACCAAGTGACCACAGTTAAGGTCACCGATAAAAGGACATGATGCTTTGGATACGATGCTCTGAGAAGGACACAGTATCACGTACATGATATTCTGGCCAAAAAATGGAAAATCTGAATCTAATCATAAAAACAAAAAAATCAGACAAACCCAAAGGGAGAGACATTCTACAAAATAACTAGTTTGTACTCTCCAGAAATGTCAAGAAAGAAAAGCTGAGGAACTGTTCTTAATTGAAAGACTAAAGTTATTCGACAGCTAAACGCAATGGGTGTTCCTGGGGATATTGAATTGAGGGGAGGGTGGGAATCCAACACCTATAAAGGACATTATTGGATCGATGGCAAAATACGAGTATGAAGTGTAGATTAAATATTAGCATTACATCAATGTTAAATTTCCTGATTTCAGTAATTTTACTGTGGTTATATATAAGAGAATATTCTTATTCTCAGGAAATACACACTTAAGCGTATGAAGTGTTAAAAGGGCAATGTATCAGAAACTTATTTTCAAGTGGCGAAAAACAAAATTGCAGGGAGAAGGAGAAGGGGGGGGAGGAGAAGTGAGTGGGGAGAAGGAGTGGTGGAAAGATCAATAGGGCAACACACCTAGATGGTATAGCCTACTACACACCTAGGATATATGGTACTAATCTTATGGGACCACCATTGTATATGCAGATCATTGTCGACCCAAACATCGTTACATAGTGCATGACTGTATTCTGATAACCTTTCTGTAGGTTTGAAATTTTATCAAAATAAAAGTGACAAAAATCAATCAAACAAAACAAAAGACACCCACCTCTGCTCTCGCAGACCCCGCTATTTACACCTTTGTTCTTACTCCAAGACCCTGCCGTGCCCTGAAGTCACTAGGCTCTTTGTTGTTGATACACAATCTGCTTCAACTTTCTGGAATGTGCTGCCCTTCATTTCACTTGGGTAATTCCTACTCATTCTTCCAAACTCACTGCAGGTATTTTGTCCTCTGTGGCGCTTTCCGTCGCTGTCCCCAGCCCACCTCCCTTGTCTTGAATGCCCCTCCCACGGGTTCTCATAGTACACACTGTGCATTCCTCTTTCATAATTCTGGCCACACTGTCCCATTGTCCACCTCCTCCACTAGACAGCAAGGGTTTCATCTTTCATATCCCCAGTCTCCTGCACAAAAAAGGCATGCTATAAAAAACTGATAAACTGATGATTGAATGAATTTCCTCCATTAAGCAAAATATCAGCATCAAACATTGTACGTATTTTAGTATATCTTTTGAGAACGAGAAAAGAGGATTGCTGAATTAACTTATTTTCATGATCTTTCATTCAGTATGTATTATCAGAGCATATTTTACATGCACTTCACAGATGCTAATAGAACCCCTAAAAATTACTATCTTCTGACAAAAATAATTATTTTTCTCTTCTCGTTTCTAAGGAGCCTAACTCCTCACAACTAGGGAAGCGTTTGTTTGGTGAGTACAAATCATCTTTCTGCAAACATCCTCATATTGCAGTGTGTATTAATAATGGGTATGGCTGGGCTGTGGCAGAGTTTAATTACTCTGCATAAGAAAACAAGGATACAGGCAGCTTGGAAGGAGGATGGGGCTAATGGCTGCCCATGAAGAAAGACAGGAGAGTGAGATCTAGAGACACAGAAGCTGAAAAGAGAGTTATTGGGAAGAAAAGACATTCTGAAACATTGTAGGTATTCAACAAATGTTTGGTGAATGGATGCATAAGAGGGTGATGTGTGTTTGGAAATTGAAATTCTGTGTACTGTAAAATCCTCATTCGTTTTTGCCACAAAATCTTCAGTCAGAAAACTACTTTCATTAATGTCTCTAGAGCAGATTGGGGGTGAGGAGATGGAGAGACTTATTGAGCAAGAGGGAGGTTGGCAGGGGGAGAAATGAGGCTGTACATGGGAGCCTGCCCCCTGTTCCATTTGGGGTGCATGACATGGACACGCAGCTAGTAGGCACAGATAGGGCCATAGTGATTTTTTTATAGCTAGTATCCATTCTGATTGGTCAGGGCCTGTGTTGTATACCAGTTGTTAAATATTTTTGATGTCTCTGATAATAATATGATAGAATACATATGATAGTGCAAGATCATAATATAAGAAGAAATGTGCACAAATTCATCTGGAAGATGATATATATGCATAGAAAAAGCTATCTGGGAAGAACAGGCAAATTAGGGCTTTAGTCAATAAGTGCTTCTGTGTTCAAATGTCATGGAACATTGGGACTAGGGACGCTGAGGTGAGATCGTTTTACAAGCTTGGTTTTTTACAAAGAATTTGTATGAATATTTCAGATTCTTATTATGCATTCAGTTATGTTAAACACATGCTTATTAAGTAGCTTCAATATGCTGAGTACTGAGGCTGTACCCTCAAGGAGCCCGTAATCTAGAAGAATTAATATGTAAACTAATAAAATAGTGAGTTAAAACTTACAAGTGCTTTTGAGTCTTAAATTATTCAAATATTCGATTCCAAAATAAACAGAGTCAGAAACAAAATCTAAAGAGAAAAGAAAAACCTCACTGGTCTTCTAAATAAAGATAAAGACAATGGAGGGTAAAAGAATACTAAAATACAACGATATGGCCAAAACTTCTACCTTAAAGCATTGATTTGGTGTCAGATGCCCAGGTAGAGGCTTTGACTTAGTCATTATCTAAATGTGTGACCTTGAGTAAGTCACCAAGCCCATTTGAACAGCAATTCCTCTTTTACATAATGAAAGGTTGGATAAGACCAGGGGTTTCAAATATTCTGCAAAAAGTCTTTATGGGGTGAGAAGAATGTCTTTTGGGAGGGACTGTGTGTCCTCTACTTACTCTGCCAACCAAAGCAGTTTCACTTTTCTATATTGTTTTTGGAATCCTGTTTTTGTTTTATTTGAAAGGTTTCACCACTAAAAATAGAACTAGATTTCCTCTAAGTCATGTTCTAGCTCATAACAGACCCAGCTATTTCTTAAGAGAAAGCAGTTAGAGCTGAAAAACGGTGAATGTGTCCGTGGAAAATCCGCTTTGTCTTCAAGATATAATTCTGTAAGCTCCAGGGAAATCCTATTAGGTTGAGATTTGTGCTATACTACGTACTTCTAAAACTTTCCCCAACTGTTCACATTCACTTGTTATTCTCAGCTAGGATTAAAAATCTTTATTGCTCTTTTTCAAGTTCTAACCAGTTAACAGCCAGGATTTCATGCAAGTAGAATCCAATTAACATACTTAATACATTCATCAACTATTAATTTAATTAGAAGATTCAGCAAATTGCCATCGCTATACCCAAAGCTGGCTGAGTGCCTTGGATACTTTGGAGAAATCAGAATTGCAACATAGACGTATTTTATATCTCTAGGGATCTCAAATTAGAAGGAAAAGAAAAACATATTTCTTCCATCCTTTTCACTGTCAATTAATTTGGAAAAGTTGACCTCCTGGTAAGAAATCCAGACCATCAGCTGGCTTTGCGAGGAGCCAGATCAACTCTTTCTTTTTTCAAGCATATATTTCATATTTCTCTAGAGACCACTGTTTTCATAGTTCAGAAATTCTCCCTTATCCACTACTCATGAGCTCCTGTCTTAATGAACCAGTCTCGGTTGTTATGCTGTGTTAGATTAGATTAGGTAAGGAAATTACATTAGTTGTTATTTAAAGGTCCAGTCTGGTAAATAACCAATGCAAATACAAGTCCCCCTGTTTGATATCTTGCCCACAACAGACATCACTAATTGACTACTGCACTGTTTCACCCTGTATCTCTCCAATACGTGTTCAGCACCTGGGTTCACTCTTATCTTTCTTTTCTAGTCTCATTTAAAATCCCCCAACTTACCACTTTTACCAAAAAATATACTCGAATCCCTTCCTAGATGCTATGTCTGGACTCCCCTACTCTTCTTTTATCACTCTCAACCAAACCTAGAAATTATTAGATTTTTGTTGATGCTTAACACAAACTTCACAACCTAGTTAGAAGAAAAAAAAAAATCACCATATTGTCATAGCTCCAAATTAGCAGCATGTACTATAATTAAACTCTTTGTTTTTCCTTACCAAACTCCTGCTATCACACTCCCTTATTATCCTTCTTTCTAATTCTCCTTTTTCCAGGGAGACGCTCCTCCTGGAAGCTTAAATGTGGGCAATTACTTTATTCAGAGGAAGCCAACAGTGCAGAAATCACCTCTGCTGTTTCTCTCCCCTCTTCTCAGGATAGATGTTAATTACAGCTGTCAGAGGCAGCTAGGAAGGTAACTGGAGTAGGGAGCTCAGGGGTTGGGTGATTGGTTTATTTGAGCTCTGCAGGTTCTTCCTAGTACCTATGCTGAAAGGAGTGAAGAATGTGATCGATTCTAAGGCAAGGCAAACTACACAGGGAGATGATTTAGCCAAACAAGGGAACAATCTCAGTCAGGTAAACCTGGGTTCCAATCTGACCCCTGCCACCCACTAATCCAGGAACATTGGCCAATTCTGTTTCTTTTTCTATAAAATGGTATTAGTAATTATTTCTCACAGCAGTGGTGCCCAAATTAAATGAGATAATGAATGTAGGGTTCCCAGCACATTGTTTGGCACTGAATAATCATATGATAAATTCATATCAAATTCTACCACGGGCCGGCCCTGTGGCTTAGCGGTTAATTGCGCGCGCTCCACTACTGGCCGCCCAGAGTTCGGATCCCGGGCGCACCCCGACGTACCGCTTCTCCGGCCATGCTGAGGCCGCGTCCCACATACAGCAACTAGAAGGATGTGCAACTATGACATACAACTATCTACTGGGGCTTTGGGGGAAAAAAAAAGGAGGAGGATTGGCAATAGATGTTAGCTCAGAGCTGGTCTTCCTCAGCAAAAAGAGGAGGATTAGCATGGATGTTAGCTCAGTGCTGATCTTCCTCGCAAAAAAAAAAAAAATTCTATCAATATCCAACTTCAAATAAAGAGAGGACAACTTTTTCATGTTAACCGGGAGTGCCTAAGGAACAGTAATGCCTGGACATGCTAGCAGAATCACAATGGTTCTCAAGTATTCTCCTGTGATATAATACAGGTAAATGCTTAACACATACCTCACACTCAATAAGTCACCTATTTTCTCAATTCTAAGATATTAGTTTTTGTAAATTTTTATTATTTCTGAAATTTGGATGAGTCTTAAAATGGATGCAGACATTTAATGCTATTGCAACTAGTTTCTCTTGAAAATTTGTATTGAAATCCACAGGGTGTCTTACAGTCAGTGATGTTTTAATTATATAATTAAGTGAAATAGTATTATTAAAAATGCATCATCTCCTTCACAAAAGGAGCAGAGCCATAGTCTCAGAAGCCTAAAAGACCTAGTTGACTGTCCAAAGTGTCACCAAACTTTCCTCTTGAATTTTTACAATGTCCTTGACTCACCTTGAGTCTTCACTGTCATCCCTGTCTTTTAGCCACTATTTTCTAATCAGTTGCTATGTCCTAAGTACAGTGCCAAATGCCTTATAAACATCCTTTCATTTTAATTCATACAGCCCTAGAAGTGGATGAAAGATGAGAATATCAAGGCTCTGATGAGAAAACTGAGGTGCAGACAGGTGAAGTGACATGGCTCTAGTTCACAGTAGCTGAGACACGGGTCAGGTTCACGTCTGACTCCTAAGCTGTGATTCTTAACCATGATTATAAGGAAATGGCTTCAACAAACAAAGAAATAATACAATTCCTGTAGGAATAACCTCAGAGATGGGGCATAGAGGAAAGCAGAGAAGGGAGCTGTCAAAGTAGCACCAGGGAAAGAAAATGATCAAAAGCGAAGTACACATTGTGTGCCTTAACATGTGCTTTAAATCAGTTGATAGTATATATTTTGAAGATGTACTTTAGGCACAATGTAACATAGTATGCAAAGTAAAAACAAAATTGATACTGTGAAGAATATATTTAATATACTTATTCTCTATATTTTTGTATTTTAAAAACAATGATTCATTAAAATCTCTAGTGGAAAATACTCTATTGGGAGCACAATTCAAGATGTATGAGTTTCATCTTTTAAACCATTTGGATGTGAAAAACCGCTGAAGTAAAAACAATAAATAATACAGATTTTAAGATACAGCAAAAAAATAAAGAACTACAAAAGTAGACTAAAGAAGCAATAATTGTCTAGTATTCAGATGTTATGTTAGCTATGTTTAAATCACTTATCTGTTGCATTTCCATTCGCCTAAGATGGTCCTGGCTTAGGCCTAATGTCCCAAAGCAATTATCAATACCCTCAAAATTGTTCCAATTTGGACAATAAATTATATGGCCACCCTAATAATACTTAAGAGCTTCAACTTTTTGTTTTAGCCCTGCCAATTATAAGCCATAAAATATTTTTTATTCCTCAAATTACTTTATATGGCAATTCCCCCATGTGTAATAGTAGAAATGTTTATCATAGTTCACTCTTTGAAAAAAAAAAGTAGCACCAGGGAATTGCAGAAGCTTAGAAGGTAAATTAAATATAAGTTGATGGCTGCCTCCTTCTAGCAGAGTTCCTCCTCGAGAGCACTTGCTTGTTTGACCCATACAAGTGTGTTAATTCAGACTCTAATGAGGGTGGGAACAGGTATGGATGGATATTCTGAAAGGATTGACAGGGAGTATTCACGGCATCTTAGTATACTGGTAGAGTTTGCTCCTTGAAGCAACATTTTAATTTCTAAATATCACCTTATAACATGATGTCTTCTTCACAGCATTGAGTAAGCCAGCACTGCACTTCCCATCCCCCCAGCTTTATCTTCCACTACTTGATACTGTGAGACTCTGGAAGGAGAGGTCCTGGGAAGACCAAGCCTTTTCTATTACAACACATAGCTTTCCACTAGACCAGGCTTCTTGAGAGGAAAATGAGGTGGGCTATCACTTTTAAGAGAGATGTTACCTATAACTTGTTTAACTATCAGCAAAATCTCTCTCATCAAAAACATATCTCGCCAGACACAATATCTGAAATTTTTACAACTGAATAATTTCTTTGGACAAAGACAATTTTTCCTCTAGATCCAGATGTGGCCTAGTGAGACTTTTCAACAGTTTTTATTAGGCACCCAGCATCCACTTCTCCTTTATTTATTCTTTATAGAACTCAACATAGTTCAGGTTGCTAAACTTCTCATTATGACTCAAGGGAAGGTGACCTAATCACCTAATCCAGGTACAGATTTTGATTGGCTCAAACCAGCAGCCTATGGTCCTTTCTGGATGACTAATATGATTCAGAGGTAACATCATTTGGTCCAAACGGAAGGTGTCAGTCTATGCTTGGTTGACAGGCTTCTATCTCAGTCCATGTTTCTGTCTCTGTCTCTTTTTCTGCAGAAGGTAAAAAACAAACTACAAAAGCACAAATATCAACAGCAGCCATATTGTCACCACAAGGCAATCAGCATTACACCAAAATAAATACTGAGGAAGGCAGAATGGAGATATGGAAAAAATTGGGGTCCATGATAACATCATTAAGCCTAACCTACCTCTGAACTTTCAGTTACAGATATCATAAACATAATATTGTCTAAGCAGATTTGAGTCCAAGATTTTTTTTCTTAAATCTAAAAGCTTGCACATGGATTCAGTGCTTGAGGAGGCACACATGATTGGTAGAGGGAACATGGAAGATAAAACTCCCTTAGTAAATGGTAACAACATTGACCCAACTGGTCAAGCCAAAAATCTAGAAGTTATCTTTGGTTTCTTTTATTATTTCTTACTTCAAAACTCTTAGAAACTTGTGTCTATTTGGCTCCAAGATATTCTGCATTCTATCCACTTTCCTTGAACTCCATCCTAGCCCAACTATCCTGCATTTTGTGTCTGAGACATCATCATATCCATTCAAATGGTCTCTCACTACCACTAATATCCCATCCCAATTGTTCTCATCCAGGCCACAGAGATACTTTCAAAACTTTTTAATGATTTCCCATCATGCTTAGACACACCAAGTTTTGCACGACTGGCCACCCACCTCTGCCACCTCTTTTCTTTTCCCAACACTTGCTCTGTCTCAGCCACACTGGCCTCTTTTTGTTTGTTTGCTTAAGTTTATTCCTGAACCAGGGCCTTTGCACTTTACTCTGACCTAGAATGCTTTTCCCTTGGCTGACACTTCCTCATCCTTCAAGTTTCAGCTTAATATCACCTCCTTGGAGAAATATTTCTTGACCACTTCATGTTTCATCCCATCATTCTACCCTGCCCTATTAAACATTGATCACGTCGTCCTATGTATGTCCTGTATTGCTCCTGTCAAAACGTAATTATATTCTGTTGTTTTTTTGTATATTTTTCTTTAGGTCTGACTCTTTCTCAATAAGATCAACTCCATTAAGGGAGGAAACCTTTTTTTTTGTTTTTGGTGAGGAAGATTGGCCCTGAGCTAATATCTGTTGCCAATCTTCCTCTTTTTGCTGGAGAAAGATTGTCCCTGAGCTAACATCTGTGTCAGCACCACAGCATGGCTTGAAGAGCAGTGTGTAGGTCTGCACCTGGGGTCTGAACCTGCAAACAATGGGCCACCGAAGCGGAGCACATGAACTTAACCGCTACTCCACCAGGCTGGCCCCAGAGGGAGAAATCTTAATGGTTATGTCTACCCAAGACACTGACTTAGGAGGCAAGTGGCTATGGCAGGTTTAAAACCAGGCTATAAATTCTTTGATAGTCCTTCCAGTGAGAGGTGGGATCTATGATCCTTACCCTTAAATCTGAGAGAGTTTTGACAAATATGTTACAGAGGAAGTGATGCTTTGTGACTTTTGAGAGTAAGTGATAAATGGCCACACAGCTTTTGCCTTGTTTTCTGGGAATGCTCACTCATGGAGCCCTGAGCTGCAACATAAGAAATCCACTACTCTGAGACTACCATGCTGCATGGGCCACACATAGGTCCTTTGGTAAATAGTCCCAGCTAATACCCTTCTTTAGCAAATCCAATCCAATTTGTGAGCCAAGAATCTACCTTGCAAGTGGATCCCCAGCCTCAGGTGATCAAAACCTCAGACATTCAAGCCATCCCAGGTGAGGCCCTGGAAATTATAAAATTGGTTGTTTTATGCCACTAAATTTTAGGTTCTCTTCTAATGTAACAATAGGTATCTGAAACAATGGCCTCCACCAAATGTTCAAAAATATTTGTTGAATGAGATTGACCACCCACCTTGTAGGGACACTTATCCAGAAACCTGAGTGCTAGTCCAAACTCAGCCACTAATGCATTATCTGACCTTAGGAAAATTCTCCCCATCTACTGGTCTCAAGTTCCTACCATGTACGTTGAGGTGATATGAGTAGCTAAACTCTTAGATCCATTTCACTTAATTCTTAGTCTACAGATGAGCACTATGGGTTCAAGCAACAATGAGAAAGGTAAGTAGCCAGGAATAGGGGTTCTCCCTTCTCTTGGCACTAAAATCAGCTTAAAGGATACAATGGTCCTTACAGTTCCAGGCAGGTTGGGGAGGAGGAGGGGATTTGACAAGGCACACATTTCCCTGATTCTGAGTATTCCCAAGGAAACAATTTATGTTTGTCCTTAAAGCCAGATCATGAGGAATGGAAGGGCTCAGCAGGCAGATGGGGAAAGAGGGAGGGAGAGGTTACAAATGAATGACTTCTAAAGGCTTCCATGTTATAACTAAACCATTTTCCTTGCTTTTTTCTAAGATCGTGAAATAATCTTTTTGTCCAGTATTGACTTCAGAAATCAGAGGATGGAACTATGATTGCAGCAAAAACGTGGCAGAAAGACTGTTGGGTCTGTGGGCTGCTCCCAAAGCTGGGAAGCTTTGTGCTAGTCACCACTCTGCCCTTCTGTTGTGTTAAATGAGGATAATGATTCCTCTCTGCCTGTCTTCATTACGAAATAGAGGTGCTTTCCCCCAGGGCACACAGGAAATCAAATGGAAGTAGGACAAGAACATGAGTCTCCTGATTTGTAATCCAGTGCCATTTTGTTACACCAAACCCCCAAACCCACCCGTCATGTACCACTCAGAGCGGGTATCAAGTTCCAAAGGAAAAGCATGGACAGCCAGGTATGAGAGATATAAACAAAATTTTACTACCTTTGGGATTTTTGTGGGATTATTTACTGAGGATAGACCTTGGAGTCTGATTGGGTAAGGAACTAGAAAATGAAAAAAGAATTCTTGGGAGGGGTCATTTCCATCATGAGAAGGGGTAGGTAGGGTGGCAATCTTAGCTTGTAGGCCTGATAGTTGCTATGGTTCAGACCCAGCTGAACATGGCAGAAGCACATTCCAGGTAGAAGAATTCAGAAGACTTCTGGGAAGAAATCTCAACTAAACAAACGGCTCAGCCCATGTCTATGTCAGACATTGCTTTATGAATCACTGCCCTTCCTTCTGCTAAGGTCACATGTAGCCTCAGAATCTTTCCCAACAGCAGCCATAGACAATAGCTTAGAGCTATCTCATGAGACCAAGAATATTTTCTATCTCTGCACTCAGACTTCCTCATTAGATGGCAGAAGTGACTTTAAATATGGTCTGGCATTCAGTAATCAATTTTTTTCAAGAACAGCCCCCTCTAAAAGATATAAGGATAGATATGTCTGTAATAAGAGGTACCCTAGGTGAGGATGTTTTAACAAAGTTATACAATTAGACACAAAACCCAGGCTTCCAGATTTGTGGCTCAATGCTTCTTGCATTACACTGCAATGCTACCAGGAATTCTATCTAATAAGGATCCAATGGCTTATGGTTAGAACAGGCTAGAATAGCCATAAAAAGCAAAAGAAATGGCAATATTTTTATATCATATGATTCTGTTTCATTTTGCCTGTTTGAATTTAAATAAACTTTATAGAATGAGTTAGTATAGAATAAAAAAACATATTTTTCTCATTGGTTAGCTGATCTATATAGTTCCTTTAAGCATAAAAATGGAAAACAAAAGAGTGATTTATAAATTAAAGTATATAATCACTATGTAACATAAGTGATTATTACTATTCGTAGTCTGGATATACCCTTAAAATTCTGATTTACTTTCAAGAATCCAGGCAAAGAAACTAGTAGAAGGTGGATGTTCATTGGGCAACTGAGCAACTATTCCACATAATCAATTTAGCAAAAATAATTTAACTCTAATCAGTTCTCTCCAGTTCAGAGAGGATGGGATTAGAAATTAGAATCCAAGAGAAAGAAAGAAAGACACCCACCGTGTGAAGATACTGCTGTGAAATGTAGTTTATTGTTTATCTGAGGAGTAGCCCAGCCAGAATGAGGCAGGGAGGAGAAGAGGATGAGGCAAACGTATGCTGGTGAACACACAGGTCACATGCCACCATCACCATCTTCCTTGCACAATAAAGACATTACAAATTAATCATAACACTCTTTTCTGTTAAGAACTGATGTGGTCTCAGAATCCTTCTCCAAAAATAATCCAGGCTGCTTCAATGGCCAACTGGACTTGACACACGAGATGAGACCTATTTGCAGAAAATTGGGTACGAATAGTGGACTGGGAAGTAAGATACCTGTGTTCTAGTCCCAGCTTAGCCATGACCTACTCTATATACGGACAAATTTCTTCTCCTTTCTTCGTATCAGTTGTCCCACCAGTAAATTGAAGACAGAAATCCCAGTATTTCCTATGTTAGAATCATTGCACTGGAACCATTTCTGGAAGGGACCTTATAGATGAGCTATGCTTGCCAAGCCACCTAATGTAAGAGTGTGTGTGGGTGTGTGTGTGTGTGTGTGTGTGGGTGTGGGTATGTGTCTGTGTGTGTCTGGGGAAGTGTTTCCCTGCTACCTTTGTAAAAAATTTAATGTTATTTTAAATTCATACAATCAAATAAAAGCAGAATGATACCATATCAAATTATTATCACTAGATTTCCTTCCCATTCTAACCTGTTGAACTCGAGCCATTGCATCATAATTAAAGAGAATTCCTTGGAGGCACTGCAGAGAACACAAGGGATCCTGAGCAAATCTTATAGCCTGGGTTTTGCTCCTCATTAGCTGTCTGACTTTGTTAAAATAATTTCTCCACTAGGACGCTACCTTTTCCAAACTTCTTTCTCCCCGTGTTCCATACTCCCAGCTCCTAAAAGGGATAATCTAGTGTACCATGAAACAAATGGGCAGCCAGACAGTTTAGTTTCACTAGAGACAAAGAAAGATTCATGGAAACTGGAGCCAATCCATGAAAAGCTCTTAGGTGGAAAGTTTTCACAGAAACAGGATTTGGGCAGCTATGCTGCTTCATGTTCAAGGTGAGTAGGCAGAGATAAGTGTTCAAGAGAGCAAAAAGCACAGGGCCCTTAAGAGAGGGAGCTACCCGCCTATGTTCCAACTGTGTAGCTTTTATTTCTAGTTTATTTGAGGCTCTGAGGGGCTTCATCGCGTGTCCCTGGATGCTCTGAGCTCTATGTAACCTCACCATGTGTTGTCCTTTCTTTTCATCAGCTTGAATAGCTTTCTGGTCCTTGCAGCCAAACCTGATTCTGTCAAATGAGGCAAGAATTATGATGAAGTGGCTTGGACTAAGAGATCTCTGAAGTCACATTTATGAATCTATACTTGTTTGTTTCCGTTATGATGAACCCAGTCTCCACCCTGAAGCTAACTTGATGTCAGCCAACCCGTGCCTTGTGGGAACTTTCTTTGCCCACAGCCTCATCCTCTCATCCATTCCATTTTTCAGAGCACATAATGAGCGTTGTGTGAACCTGCACCATTTCATCTATCATGAGGTTCCTTTTCCTCCAGTTTTCCCAGCAGCATGAGCCTCCTCTGTGCCTGCCTCTTTTATCTCTCTGCTGCTCTATCCTAGAATCTTTTCCCCAACCAATTTATGAACGCAAACTTAACCCTTCACGCACTCAAGATGACCTGTAAAGACTGACCTATTTCTAAGTATTCCTTCAAGTGTAGCGATCTCAAGCATTTCTCCAAAATTATTGAGGATATAAGCTCTGGGTCTGAATCTCAACTCCACCAATGACTGGATATGCAATGGTGGAAACATTACTTGAGCTGTCTGAACCTCAATCTCTTTGGATTTAAAATGAAGTTAAATCAGATCATACATGTACTTAGCACAATTCCTTGGATATAATAGTCATTCAATAAATGTCATCATTGCTGTCATCATCATCATCACCATCCTTAGCTCAGCATTGCCTTTGCCCTACTTCTAATGCCTACTCACAGGTTACAATGCAGCTCAATCATTGCCTCCTCCAGGGAGCCTTCTCTGACCTTTCCTACTTCCTTATTTATTAAAGTGATTATAACATTTAACATACTGCAAAGTGATACTTTCTACGTATTTTTTATATGTATGTAAAAATATTTTACTTTTGTAAAGGTACATATTGTACTTTATATGTATGTTTTCTCCCACAAATGTGAGATCCTTAGAACAAGGAAATCATTGTGCCTGATACCTCTTTCTCTTTCATCTCCCAAAACAATTCCTCACAAAGTACTTTTGATTTTATCTCCTAAATATATCCCAAATCCTGCCCTCTTAGCCCTCAACATCCACTGAGATGACTAATTATGAAGTAAGTTAATGGTCATACAAGGTCTCCCAAATAGATGGTCATACCCATTTACACAAAAGAAGTTAGAAGGACTGAGAGAAGTAAAGTGGCTCACCCAGGGTCACCCAGAAGTAAGGCTAGAATCAAGGGATCCTTAGCACAGGTTTAACAGCTTAGAAGACTCCCATAAGGGGAGCTTGTTCTGCTCTGAGGTAACCATGTCCTAGATGGATAACTCTATTTAATAGATAACCCCCCACCTTCTATTGAGTTCAAGTTCACTTTTCAACAACTTATGCACTTGCTAGTTCAAGTTCTTAAACCATTCAGGATTAGTCTCATCTTTTATCCTCCTGACATCCCTCCAGACACTTGAAGTCAATGATCTTATCTCCATTTATTCTTGGTTTGAATCTGAGCAATGCTGCCAGGTCTATCAGATTGCAGCAGAAATAATTGGAATGGCTGGGGAAGTGTTACAGGGAAGATTCCAGGCAAGAACAAAGAGTCCGTCTCTTCAGCAGGTAACTGGGGAGAGCTAAGTGTTACTTGATACGATAGAGAAATCCTAATGAGAAGCCATAGGGCACCTAGATGGGTGTTCCTTGCTACCTGGTCCCATTGCCTACATGGAAGGGGACAGTAAATGAAATTAGCAGAATCTAAATGTAGAGAAGATCAAAGGAAATCCTTCTCCACACAATGTGCAATTATCCACTACTGCAGAATATGATTGAGGCAAATTAAAGCAAGAAGAATTAGGAAAAGGCTTAGGTGCTTATATGAATAAGAACAGCTTGTGCAGTTACTAGCAAGAACCACAATTACATGGCCAATTAATCCCCTGGTGTCAGGGTATGCAGTGAACTCAAGCTGGGGTCAGAGAATAAACTGCCTGTAGAATAGTACAGCAGCATCCAATTTTCTAGGTGCATTATCGGATTTTCCTTTGACTAATTCTTCTGAAGAATCTAAGGAAAAACACATCAGTTAGTAAAGTGTGATTTGCTTCAGTTTAGCTTTTGGATCTGGGTCAAAAATAGAAATGGCCTTTGAGAAATCCTGCTATAAAGATGTGACACCAAAATCGTCAAATAACTTTTTTTAAAAATGGTGGGATGAGAAGGATAGCACACTAGTCGTCTGAAGACCTGGGTTTACGGTCCCAGTTTATATTCGCTGAATAACTTGGAGAGATCATCTACCTTTGTGATCTTCAGTTTCCTCTTATATAAAATGGTGGGCATTATCCTAGCCCTGTCTACATAAAATGCAACCCTAATTCCTCAGGCCTCACAGACTGGATATGTATGACCAAGAATAAGTTGATTTTTAAATTGACATAGAAACAAGGGGTGAGTTTATATAAAGCACACAAAGGCAGCAAAACCGTTTGTGCTCCAGCTGCCCGTGAGGAGAATGTCTGACTCTCACATCCTTAACTGGGGCCCACGTTTCCTCAGTGTTGACAATCCCCCTGCCATCTTCATATGCCATGGGGTCACTGATGCTGACAACTCTCTCGCACAAAGGTCTTAGCTAGCTCTTTGCTTCAAAAGCTCCTATAAAAAAGTCTCTAAAACATGAAAGGCCCACCCTTAGAGTCATATGATAGCAATGTGTGAAAAATTTTCTGTTTGACTCACTTGGACAAGTTCCCTCAGGCTGAGGTCAAAGGTCAGTAGGTACCTATGAGAAAAAGTCGGGAACTGGGGACATGTGTTTTGCTTCATGAACATCCTTCCTTTCTTTCTGCCTTCTCACTCAGATGATCAAAAGAACAATGGGGGAAATCCATACCAGTAACGGAAATGAGGGCAAGATTGCACCTATTACCAAAAAATGGGAATATTTTGAAAAAAAAATACAGAGAACATCAGAATGAGAGATGGACAAACTGAACCATAATTTACCACCTGTAAAGGATGTGTTGGCTTAGGAAATCAATAAGTGAATCCCCAGTAGACATTCACCTATCTATATTCTCGAATTCATAAAGATATTAGAGGAAAAGAGTAATTAACAAATGAGAAACGTTTATTCTAGCAATGTATCTGGGATGCACCTCATATGGCATATTGGTGCGTATTCTATGTTCTAACCAAAGAATATGGGCACAATAGTAGCAATCTCCCCCAAAAGACCACTTCTCTTTTAGAGATATATTACCCCAGTTAATTTTGGGCTATCCCAACAAACTCAAAGAAGGAATCTCTGACCATGTCAAAGCCATGTTTTCACAATATCATATGAAAAGCGGGAAGGAGAAGAAACTGTGGACGCAAGATGTTTTATGTCCCATACCCTGGCTCAAAGGCATTAAAAAATAATAAATCTTTCCAATTATTCTCACCAAGCTAACACAACTCTGATAATAAAACCTAAGGAAGATATCAAAAAAATTTGCACCTCTAATTATCAATCCCCATTGTCAATACAATGTAGAAATACTAAATAAATTGAAAATAAATCTAATCTAAAACTGTTTTAAAAGAATAATATACCATAAACAAATGGATTACTCAGGCATGAACCAATGGTACAATATTGGGAAACCTATGTATGAGTTTAACTTGTCAATAAATAGATCATAAGAGAAATAGCATTATCTCAATAGAGGCAAAAATTCAATTGACAAAATTCAACACACATTATAGCTAATAACTCTTGCTGATCTATGAAAAGAATGCCGTTACTTTAACCTGGAAAGAAAAATGTAACTAATATTAACTGTCAACCTTGTACTCAAGGTAAAACTATACTGTCACTCCAACTAAAGTCTGAAGAAAGAAAATAATGTTATCACCACAAAGTTCTGAAAATTCTAGACATTAAGATAGGGTAAATCATATAAGAGAAATGGAATAAAAATATGAGAATTATTAAAAAAAAACAAGGCCAAATTTTCATTAACTACTGGGGCACTGGAATAAGATGATTTGTATGATGAGCCTAAGGGAAAGTGGAATAATTATTAAATCTTACTGGAGTTTGTTAAGATGACTTGTTATGAAAAAATAATAATAACTTACCTAGGATCCTGTAAAAACCCATTAGAAATGTGCTTTGTAAAAGTTCTGTTCTTATAATAATCAAAAATAGAAAATGTATTGGACTATGGATGGACATTGAGGGTATAATGCAAAGTGAACTAAGTCAGAGGGAGAAGGTCAAATACCGTATGATTTCCTTCATTAAGTAGTAGATAATAACAACAATAAACAAACATATAGGGACAGAGATCGGATTGGTGGTTACCAGAGGGGAAGGGGGGAGGGAGGAGGGTGAAAGGGATAATTCGGTACATGTGTGTGGTGAGGGATTGTAATTAGTATTTTGGTGGTGAACATGATGTAATCTATGCAGAAATAGAAGTATAATGATGTACATCTGAAATTTTTACAATGTTATAAACCAACGTTACTGCAATAAACAAAAAATTAAAAAAAAATGCGTTGGACTAAACTTAACTAGAAATGTGTAGTACCTATTTGAAATAAACCTTTAATCTGAGACAAAAGAAGACTTGTAGAAATAAACAGAGTTATCACGTTTTTGAGCAAAATTCAAAATTTCAAATATTTTAATTTTCATTAAATTAATTTTTAAATTTGATATTATTCTCATTGAATCTCAATGGAAGTTATGTTTTCTTCGTAACTGAACAAAATGTTTATAAAAAGAACAAATGAGAAAGAATAGCCAAGAAAACTTTCAAAGACAAACAATGGTGGATGACTTACATTGCCAGCTATTCAAAATTTGTATAACAATTTGGTTATTAAATTTCTGGTAATGGCTACAGAACAGTCAGACAGATGAATGACGCAGAAGTGAAATTCCAGAAACAGATGCACGTATATAGCAGAATTTCATTTAAGATAAGTGTGACATTTTAACTCAGCAATTAGAGGATGGATTGTTCAATAAATGGTGCTCAGAGAAACGAGAAGTTGGATCTTCGTCTCAAGTAATATCCTAAAATAATCTTGGACTAGTTGAATAGTTAAATGTTAAACGGAACTAGAAAAAAGAAGACTGGAAAACATTTCCAAATAATTTGAGGGTGTGAGGGATTTTTAAGCACCAAATGGAGAAACTATAATTGAAAAGAATAAAACATAGGCTATACAAGAATTTAAAATCACAGGATAAAAAAATATCTACCTTGAAGAATATTATAAGGTAAGTGAAAAAGGGGAATATTTGTAGCATCAGTGACGGGACAAGGCCAACATCATAAATAAAAAAGAACTCATAACTTGAAAATAAAAAGATAGCCAAACCAGCAAAATACACAAAAGAAGATTACATTGTAGGCAATTTACAAAAGATAAAATAAAAATGCTAACAGAACAAAAGTCATCCACCTTAATAATGTAAAGCAAATAACAAAATGCCGTTTTTCATCTATCAAACTAGCAGGGATTAAAATACATCAATACTGTGAGCTGGCAGACACAGTGAAAGATACACGCTCATATACAGATATTGGTGGTTAAAATTCCATCAAAAGCATTTAAAATATGTGCAAACTTTAACCCATTAATCCAATTGAGGGAGATTCTAAGAAAATTATTGTGGATCTATACAAGCAGTTCTTCATAAGGACATTTACTGAGGTTTGCTTAAAATAATGAAAAAATTGGAAACAAAGTGTTCAACAATAGAGGATTGGTAGAATATATACTGATGCATTAATACCATTTTTAATGATGTTGAAAATAGAACAGGGTAATGTTTACAGTAGACTTTTAAGCTTTAAAATCATGTCAAAAGTCAAAATACACAAGTTTTGAATTACATGAAACTGGTAACATTCAACTGTTTTGGTCTACAAAAATGGCACTTTTAGGGGCCGGCCCTGTAGTGTAGCAGTTAAATGAGCACGCTCTGCTGTGTGGTGGCCTGGGTTCAGATCCCTGGCGCGCACTGACACACTGCTTGTCAAGCCATGCTGTGGTGGTGTCCCATAAAGTGGAGGAAGATGGGCACAGATGTTGGCCCAGCACCAGTCTTCCTCAGCAAAAAGAGGAGGATTGGCATGGATGTGAGCTCAGGGTTGATCTTCCTCACAAAAAAAAAAAATGGCAACTTTTATGTACTTTAGCTTAGTAATAAATTATCTTGTGTGTTTTTTGTAAATTACACATACATACACAGAAAATAAAGTTCTAGAAGGAAAAAATTCAACAGTATATATCTCTGATTGGCATATGGAATTTTTCCCCTTAATTTTTCTTCATAGCTTACAATTTTCTGTAAGTTTTAATCTCATCTTAATTTTTGTTTTCTTTTGGTAAGGAAGATTGGCCCTGAGCTAACACCTGTGCCTACCTTCCACTACTTCATATGTGGGACGCCTGCCACAGCATGGCTTGATGAGTGGTGCGCAGGTCTGTGCCCAGGATCCGAATGAGAACCTCCAGCCGCCAAAGAGAAGCACACAAACTTAGTAACACCTAGTCCAACAAATACCACAGGAAGTTGAAGGGGGGTTGTTTTGTTCAACTGTGAAATCAGCTCCAATCTATTTAGCTTGTCTTTTCATGCTAACAGAATACAAGCGGCCAGGGGAACAGCAAATTGTGAATGCCAAAATTAGCACCCACCTAAGTCCCTCATCCTATACACACAAAGGTTGCCACTGTTAATCCTGAATGGCTGAAAGTCTTATTGCTAAAGAGATTCAAACATGACCTAATGCAAAAACTTTCAAGAGGGACATTAACAGAGCAAATGCGCACCTCGAAGAATCTGGCCCTATAGATGGTCACAGGAACCAGCATTGAGCAGATAACAACAGTCACTATTTTTTTTGACAGCTAAGGCCACAAGGAAAGCACATTGAGTTGAAGAATTGTCATTTTTTGACAGTGGAAATTATATAAATCCATCAGCAGAGACTACTTTATTCTTTGTAGGATTAAACTAAATCAAGAATTTACCATACAAAGCTAGGTGTAAAGGACATTTGGTGATGTACTGCCTCATTCCTCAAAGTGTAGCCTGTGGACCAACAGCATCGGCATCACCTGGGAGCTTGTTAAACATGAAGAGTATTGGGCCTCAACCCAGACCTCCTGAACCAGAATCTTCATCCTAATCAGATCCCCTGGGGATTCATAGTCATATTCAAGTTTGAGAAGCATTGACAGGGTGGACGTAATGTCTTCTACTTTGGTTTCACAACAGTGTGAGAATGCTGGCCAACCAAGGTCAGAGGGATTCCTTAGTGGAAAGGAGCAACTAACACAGCGTTGAGGGATATCCTTCTACAGTTCTCATACTACAGACCCAGGACCAGGGTCATTTCTTACGGGCAACTGTTGAAGGAACAGATCTAGAGAAAAGAAGAATTGGGTGGGGACAGAAGAGACCTCAGCAAATACTTGAATAGGCCTCTTACACGGAATAAGGATAGAAGTAGTCTGTCATTAAGAAAGGCATGCCTGACGCTGATTGCTGGAAACTGAAGTAAAGAGAAGTTCACTCAATGTAAGTAAGAATGTTCTAAGGAATAGGTACAAACGGCATGAACTGTCAGAATGCTGTATTACTTCTACCACTTCCGCCACCATCTTAACCAGCAGAAACTATTAATTGCATCCTTATTCTCTTCAAACAGTTTTTGTTTTGTCTTGTTTTAAGGTATTTTACCTTTACATCACTATTCTTTTCAACCTATTGTCAACTCACATGAAATTCAGAGATGTTAGATAGTTTGTCTAAGGTCACCCAGTTAGCAAGCGGCAGAACTAGCATTCAAATTCAAGCCACGCTACTTCCACAGTTATCGCTGAAACCAGAGATACTGAAGAGGGTCTTCATGCATCAGATAAACCAGGACAACTTAATAGTTCCCAAACTTTCCTTGCTGAGTATCAGAGCCATCCTAAGGGCTTTTGTAAAAATATAGATTCTAGAGCCTCATTCCTGAAAAGTCTGTTATAGTTAGGCTGGGGGGAGATCGGAAAATATGCATATGTTGAAAGGTTACTTGATATTTGGGATAGTCTATTATTCTGTCCTTCCCCCAGGTCTAATTTAACACAGGTGAGGGACATGGGAATGGGATGTATTGCACAGCTGTTAGTTCTTCCCATATCCTTTCCTGGTCATTACTGGTAGGAGAAGGCATATCCAAGAATGAGCTGTGGATTCCCCACAATCCCAAAATAGTAGTGGAACTCAGAAGGGCCCCCAGATTCTAGATTTTCTGTGAAATTGACCATCTGACAAAAGAAAACTAGTCAACAGCTCTGTGCTTCATCTGAAAAATGGGAGTAATTATACCTTGCTATTCCCTTGGGATGTCACAAGTCACTTTAAGAACATGAAACACTTTTATCTTCTTGTAGAGAAACAGGAGGTGTTTTGAATAATAATGGCAACAAAAATAAAAATAAAAATAAATGCACACAGCCAAACAATTTCTCCAGGAAAACACATTCTTTATGCAGTAGCTATCCAAAAGGAGACAAAGAGAGTTGCTTTCATTTTTCTAGTTTTCTTGATTCTCGTAAAGCTCATTGGCCAGCAATCATGTAACGAACACACACAGAAAAATAGCTACAGCCTTTGACCTCTGTCTGCTGAGATGCCTCAATATACTCAGGAATAAAAAAATGAAAATTCATATGAACTTAAAAATATAGTCAGTTTGAAGACTTAAATGCGCAAATCAGTTCAACGTACTATGCTGAAACGCTTCCTGAATGGAGAAAGAACACGGTCATACCTAATATATTTAAAAATGAACAACGATTTCATATTCCAAATAATCATCAGCTATGACGGATTTCCTTTTCTTCTCAAAGGAAGATTGTATTGCTCTAAATAAGGGTTATCTTTTTTCGTCTTAAGTGTTCAGAATCAACAATATTACCACCCTGAATAACTTAGTGGAAAGAATATGAAGATTTTAAAATGACAGACCTCTGTTAAACCTCAGATTCATTACCTATTAACCAATTAAACTTGGACAAATTCCTTAACTTCTCTGGGAAGTTAGGATAATAGTTCTTCCTCAAATAAACATTTTGAGATTCACAGATAACTTATGCAAAATATTTAGCATAGCACTTGGCACATTGAAACCATTCAGCAAATACAGTTTTTCTAGTCCTCCTCTGCACTCCGCCCCCCCCCTTTTTTTTTTTTGCTGAGGAAGATTTGCCCTGATCTAACACCCATGCCAATCTTTCTCTATTTTTTAGTACGCGGGCTGCCAGCACAGCATGGCCGCTAATAGAGTGGTATAGGTCCACACCTGGGAACTGAACCCGGGCTGCCAAAGCGCAGCACGCCAAACTTAACCACTAGGCCACCAGGGCTAGCCCTGTAATTCTCCCTTTTTGTTATATTGGTAGGAGTGTGGGAGAAAGTCTCTCACACATGGGACCCGGACATCCAAATAAATGCTGCTTTGTAAAGAGGCTTCCTGCCTTGGGCTACCAGATTGGTCCTCTAGTCATTGAATTACAGGCAAAATGTTACCATCTTTTCAGAGTATAGTAGTTTGAATTTAGGTACAAATGTCATTCGAATCTAAGAGTGTGCTTGGTTTTTAATGCTTGTGGAGAATTGCAGGGGACTTGCACAAACGAGGTCTCAAGGGCCTGACTTCTGTTGGCAAGGGTCATGGATGCACCCTTCAGCTTCATCAAAGAGAGAGCTTTTTGGCCCTCCAGCACCCTGATAGAATAAGCTACATACTTCAGTCTGTGTTATACTTCAGTCTGTGTTAGAGCACCAGATGGAACTTGCAGACAGAACTACCATCTTTGCCATGACTGGATAAGGTGGCCCAGCACCCCAGTGGACCTGAGTTTTGTGAGATGATGCCCACTCCCCCATCTCCTGCTCATTGTATATACATCTCTGCCTAGAGTGGTAAGAACAGGACTCTTACCCTCCCCTGAGCTAGAGGCCCACCCCTCCTCTCCACTGAGTCTGGAATTGGCAGGAAGTGTCATTAAGGTTTATTTTTTAAAATTCTCCTCTGGAGAAACTTGTATTCCATGTGAGGGTCCATTCAGTTACAGGAAGAGAGTTTATTCTTAGTTTCAACTTTGGAACTACAAAACGTGATTTTAACCCGCCTGAAACTTCACCAAAGAGAATCTATTGGTCCATATGGACAGAAGCAAAAGCATCAAACAACTGCTCCCAAAGCAACCTTTGCCCCACACTCCCCAGTGCGTGCTCAGCCGTGCACAAGTGGGAAAGAACGTGACCTCCAGCAAGCCCGGTTTACTCCTTTGGCTGGGGAAATGGCACTTTTTCTCCCCGGGATTTTACGCTGAAGGGGCTGGAGCAGATGTTTCTTGGGGCTCTGTCAGATGTGGCTGTTTGTGTGCTGATGATCCATTTGTTAACGTTTGTGAGGAACTTGGACTGTTGTCTCATTGTTAGCATCTCACCACCCTTTCCTTCCACTTAATTCAGCCTTATCAATCAGTGAGTCACTAAATCCATCCCTTAGGCTTTTACTCCCTTCCAAGTCGGCTTTAGCACTGCCAGGGAAATAAATTTCAGGACAGGGCTGCACATAAGATGCCTCTGGGCATATGAGAAGAAAACGTGCTCCTTCCTTGCGACAAATGGTTGGAGCTGAGCCCCTGCTACTCCACCTCGTGGACCTGGGTAGTAATAGCTTGCACAACCTATGCAGGGGGCCTGTCAAAGAGCAGTAGAAACATAGATGTGGGTGAGTCTCCTCAGATCACCAACTCTACTCCCCTCAATCTGTGTAAGCCCTGATCCATCAATATCACTTGGGAACTGTTCTTCAGTATTGAAACTATCTATGTAAATGAGAAGGGCTGCAGCTTTCAAAGCGTTTGATTATCTCCATTGCTTTATTTTTTTTTTTTTACTAATCCTGCACACTTCTTAACTGGCCTCTGAATTAAGGGTTATAGCTACAATTCATTTCACTTACTCAGAAAACATATTGAATACGGATTGTGGGGCCGGCCCGGTGGGTTAGCCGTTAAGTGCGCACGCTCTGCTGCCGGCAGCCCGGGTTCGGATCCTGGGCGCCCACCGAAGCACCGCTTCTCCGGCCATGCTGAGGCCGCGTCTCACATACAGCAGCTAGAAGGATGTGCAACTATGACATACAACTATCTACTGGGGCTTTGGGGGGAAAATAAATAAATAAATAAATAAAATTATAAAAAAAAAAAAAAATTTGAATACGGACTGAGCCCAACACTGGGCAAGACATTTTATATGCCTTAATCTGTTTAATATTCCTGGGAACTCTATTTTGTAGGTACTATTGTCATCTCCACTTTATAGGTAAGGAATTCAGGACACAGAGAGGTTAAGGATATTGCCCAGGTTTGCACAGCTAGTGGGTGGCAGATCAGGAATTTGAACCCAAAGCTTGTGGTTTCTCTAGATACCAAATTGCTCTGCTAGAAATATCATTCCTAGCCTGTGGGAGCTAGAGAGAAAAGCACCTCTTAATGGATTTCAAAGCTCCTGGTTACTTTCTTTTACGTAGAATATCTTTTTGTTTGTTCAGGTTGGCAAGGGAATTTCTGAAAGAGGGAAGAACATGCACAAGTGATCAAGGCAGGAAAGGGATAAGGAAGGATCAGGTCACAGTGAGCGCTTCAGGTTAGGCTGCTCACAGGATATGTGAGCAGAGGGCTTTGCTTCGTGGATGACTGAAATGTTTACACATGGTGAGAGGCAGTAAGGGCAGCAGTGAGAAGGGAGAGCAGAAGAGGAACAACCACTGTTTGGTGGAAGATGGAAGGATGGTAGAGGTCAAGCTGTCATGTTTTCCAACTGCTTTTAAGACTTCTTTCTTTTTGCAATTTTACTATGATGTGTCTAGATATGCATTTTTTGAAAATTTACCTTTAGATTCACTGGTATTCTTGAATCTGTGATTTAATGTTTTTTTATAGCCTACAGAAATGTTTCAAGCCATTAGCTTTTCAAATATCGCCCTTGCCCCATTCCCTTCCTCTCTTGAACTCCAAGTACACTTCTGTTAGACTTCTCCCTCTCTGCTACCTAGCACTGAATCTTCCATATCTCCTATCTTTTTGTTTCTCTCTGTTGCATTCTGGATAATTTCTTTTCATCTGTCTATCCTTAATTCTGCCTTTAGCTGCATCTTTGCTGCTGTAAATCTCATCCACTGGAGTCAGGTGTAGTTTCTATTTTTAGCTTTTGTTTAATTTAAAAAATCTGCAATGTCACTAATTATAGTTTCTTCTTTAGATGCTTTCAAGCTTGTTTTTCTTTTTTTCTCATTAAATATACGAAGCCTAGTTGTTTTACATCTGTATCTGATATTTTTACTACCTGAAGTTGTGGGGACTCAGTCTCTACAGCTATCATTTCTATCGGGTTCTACCCTTGGCAGCTTGTTGTTTGGGGTGTTTATCTGGGATTGTGGGCTCGTTATTGGCTTGGAAAAATTATTTCCAAGGATTTCTTAGGACCTAGCATGAAGAAATGGACTTCCAGAGAGGATTTTCACTTCCTTTTGTCTGGAACCTGGAGACTGATAACGTGAAACCACTTCAAACTAAATACAAGGTTTGAGAGTTTTTTAAGTCATATTTATAATGTAAAATTAGACTGAAATTTCTCTACAGTACCAGAACATAATGTCCTACCTGCCAAAGATAGGTTATCTTCCTGCTCACATCCCTCTCAAATCTGCTCATCCAACGCACTGATCACCCAGCCCAGGAGGATGGGTGAAGGATGATGGTTCACTCTGGTTTGCCCTCACCTAGATTAATGTGCAGGGAGTGTTTATCAGACAGCCCCCCTTAGGCTGGTCTTAAATTTCCATTTGCCTGCTGCCAGAAGTGTCAAACACAAGTTCTTTTTCTTCTGCTCTGCTATTTCTTCTGGATGGGCAAATGCCCTCAGCGTAAAATGAGCTCACGGGGCTTTCTTACTATTCTGAGATCCTGCAATTTTCCAGATCTTGACTTAGTAATTCCTCCTTATCTTTCAGCTTTACAGTGATTTTAAGGAGAATTTTAAAATGTATTTTGCCCAGTACTTTTAGTTGTCCTCAGTGGGACATGTGGTCTGAAGAATCTAGCCCATTGTTATTGGAAGCAGATGATGGAGAAAAAAGGAGCTACAAATAATTCAGTGAAGGTTCAGAGATTTTTCTCTATCTTACTCAAAAGGTTCATTATTAGAGACAAAAGCAGTAAGAAGAGTAACCACGGAAAGCATGTGTACTAGTATTAGCTCCACTTTATGGATGAGGCCCTTGAGGCTCAGAAGTTAAACTAAGTTCGTGAGATCACCCAGCCAGTGAACAGTAAAGCCGGGATGAAAACCCAGGCAGACTGTCTACTGAGCCAACATTCTTAACCACCATAAAAACCACGACATTTTTTGGCCCCATTCAGACAGGGATATGGAAATTACTTTACTACATAGAATATCTCAATATGTCACTCTATTACCTGGCCCTAACTCATTTTTTTAGTCTTTAAATATTCCCTTGACAAACCCTGTATTTCCAACATTCTCCTTACAATGCCATTGTCATCCGAATTGGTGTCTGCCTTAGTTTCTTCTACTTCTACTTATACTTCACTCATTTTGGCATATCCAAATTTTCTCATCCTTCAAGTATCAGGGTAAATACCACTTCCCTAAGCCTGGCAGGATGTGAAGCACCAGACACTTGGTTAATTTCATCCATCATGTCAGTGTTATTATTTTACAATGAGGAAACTGAGGCTCTGATGAGTTAAACAATTTGATTACCCAAAATCGGTAGTCCGGTGGTCCAGGCAGGATTTGCTTCCTGATCTGTTTGCCTCTAAACCTATGTTCCTAACCACTACCCTATATTTGTCTCCTGTCTCTGAATATAAATGCACTTGTATGAACTTCCTGAGGCTGTTTTCACTTTATATCTTGTAGGAGAATTATTTTATGACATGTCTTATCTCCCAACTGTGCAATCAACCCCGTGAGAGACAGGACTATATCCCGTACAAGAAGACTAGCATGATGTTTATGTATCATGCACATCTGTACACAGTCTGTCTTCTGATGGTGGATAGATTGTTGACTACAAGGAGAATGATTTTCCCCAGGACTTAAATTTGGCTTTTTTCTTGCGAGTCTTCATCAATGTTTAATATCTGCTGTGCTTAAGTACTGTATGTACTTTATTGCTCTTGGTGAGATGTTCCACATTAGCTTGATGTCAATTGATTTCTGAAAGGACCTTCAGCGGTGTTTTAATTACTGATTGTGAGATAAGCCCTGATTAGCATATAACGATCTAAAAATTACAAAGACACTGCCTTTGGTTATTGGACACTTGGAAGGAGTCCATGAAACTTACAAGAAAATTGTTGGTGTTTAATAAATAATGGAAAAACAATTGAAAGTCATCCTTTCAGATATCAATTAGTTGTAAGCTTAAAGTCTTTAAAAAATGTTTAACTGGCAAAATCACTTGCTTTTGCAATGGGGGAATACTGCAAGAAGTCACGCCGCTAACAAGCAAATTGGGAAAGAATGTAGGTAAGAACAGACTGGAAGAATTGCAAAAAAGAAGATCATTATGGCTTTTTACTACATTTGTTATATTGTATACATCATTATGTTAATCCTGCTGGTAGTTCTCATCATAAACAGGTAAAACTAATTACTCAGTAGAGAGACATAGAGCACTGGCCTCTATACTTATTTATAAAACCTTATGAAATCTCCTTTGAAACCGGAACTTGGTCACTAATTAACACTCAAGAGCAATGTGCCTATTAAATTGGAAATATAGCCATTTGGAGGGACATTTAGTATAACACACTGCTTCTTATCTTGGATACAAAGGTAACCACCACCTTTAATTTTTAAATCCTCCAGTGAGACTCTGGAGGATTAAAGGGTTGCATGCTCTCCAAGGCTGCACGGCAGAGTAATGGGCCCCTGGGGATGTGCCCCAACAACCAAGCTGCACTGCTCATTCTCGTGCATACTGGGGGGCTCGGATGTTTCTTCCATCCTAGACCTTAGTTTCCTCATCTAGAAAAAGAATTTAGACTTGATGATCTCTAAGGTTCATTCCAGCTCTAAAATTTGTGACATAATTGTTCATGGCACATTTTCATCAATAGGCTGTTCTTTTGTTGCTTTTCTTATAATAAACTCTTCTTATAATAAACTTCAGACCCCTTCTGTTGACTAAGCAAATGGCCTTGAAGCAGAGCTGTAATGTGGAGAGAATAACGTAGGTATGTAAATTGTAATATGACAAGGCAAATTGCTGAGGACTGTGATGGAATTACAAGTGAAATACTTAGGGGCACAAAACATGATGATATTGAAGAAAGAAATCAAAGAAGACACAAATAAATGGAAAGGTGTCCGTGTTCATGGATTAGAGGAATATTGTTAAAACGTCCATACTACCCAGAGCCATCTATAGATTCCATGCAATCCCTATCAAGATTCCAATGGCATTTCCTACAGAAGTAGGAAAAACAATCTTAAAATTCATATGGAACCATAAAAGACTCCGAATAGTCAAAAGCAATCCTGAGAAAGAATACCAAAGTGGGAGGCATGGCGCTTTCTGATTCCAAGCTATATTATAAAGCTATAGTAATCAAAATAGTATGGACCAGGGCCAGCCCCGTGGCTTAGCGGTTAAGTGCGCGCGCTCCGCTACTGGCAGCCTGGGTTTGGATCTCCGGCGCGCACTGACGCATCGCTTCTCCGGCCATGCTGAGGCCACATCCCACATACAGCAACTAGAAGGATGTGCAACTACGATGTACAACTGTCTACTGGGGCTCTGGGGAGAAAAAAAAAAAGAAAAAGGAGGAGGATTGGCAATAGATGTTAGCTCAGAGCCGGTCTTCCTCAGCAAAAAGAGGAGGATTAGCATGGATGTTAGCTCAGGGCTGATCTTCCTCACAAAAAAAAAAAAAAATAGTATGGACCAGAATAAAAACAGACAAATAAATCAGTGAACAGAATTGAGAGCCCAGAAATAAACCCATGCATACATGGTCAACTAATATTTGACAAATGAGCAAAGAATACTTGATAGAGAAAACAGAGTCTCTTCAAAAAATGGTACTGGGAAAACTGGATATTCATATGTAAAAGAATGAAACTAGACCCCTATCTTACACCATTCACAAAAATTAACTCAAAATGGATTAAAGACTTAAATGTAAGACTGGAAACCATAAAACTCCTAGAAGAAAACACAGGAAAACGCTCCTTGACATGGGTTTTAGGAATGATTTTTTGGATTTGACGCCTAAAGCACAAACAACAAAATGAAAAATAAACAAGTGGGACTACGTCAAACTAAAAAGCTTCTGCACAGCAAAAGAAACAATCAACAAAGTGAAAAGGCAACTTATTGAATGGGAGAAAATATTTGCAAACCATATATCTGATAAGGGGTTAATATCCAAAATATATAAAAACATACACAGTTCAATAGCAAAAAACCAAATAATCCAATTAAAAAATGGGCAAAGGACCTAAATAGGTCCTTTTTCCAAGAAGATATATGAAAAGGTGCTCATATTCATCATCATTAATCATTAGGGAAATGCAAACTGAAACCACAATGAGATATCACCTCACGCCTGTTAGAATGATTGTCATCAAAAAGACAAGACATAACAAATGCTGGTGAGGATGTGAAGAAAAGGCAACCCTTGTGCACTGTTGATGAGATTGCGAATTTTTACAGCCACTATGGAAAACAGTATGGAGATTCCTCAAAAAATTAAAAATAGAAATACCAATATGATCCAGCAATTCTACTTCCGGGATTTGTGCAAGTTGAGATGAGAGATGAGTATTTCAGACAGAAAAGGCAACGTGCAAATACAAAGAAACTGTAGTGCAAATGAGAAGAATAGAGTGTACCTATAGGATAGAATTACAAGATGAGACAGGAAGAAAAACAGAATGGAGACTCCTTAGAGGACTGGATGAGGAAATGACTACATAAGATCTTTCTCTACAAATCCAATTGGAAGTTTATGAAAAAGGAAAGCCTGTGATTTAGAGAACAACAGCGTTGTCAGAATTTCCCTGTTTCATTCTATTTAACCAGATACTGTAGATAGTCATCACAGAATCAAGATGACTGCTTCGAGGCAGCCCTTTGGCTGGTCCTAAATGTTGTGCTCTGGTCCCCTGCGGTATCTCCTTTCACCCTGCTCTTTGTCCTGGAGAGAAGACATCTTCAAGAGGTCAAGTAGAGTCCACCTCCCTCCCTTGTCTTCCTTGATCAAAAACTGCTTTATTAAAAAGCTCTTCCCTGAGTGCTTGCCTCCTTTCCTCAGGCCTGAATAAGCAATTGTTGCCACAGGGTGGTTCAGAAAGCCGCCCCCAAAGCACCAAGCATTTATCTTCTCCTTCCTCAGTAAGTGAAAGCCAGGAAAAAACTCAAAGACTTGTTATCCTCCACTCTAATGAGCAGCAGGGACAGCCCCATGTTTCCACAGTGGGGAGTAATTAAACAGAATGAGTGACAAGATGACATTTCAAAAGTCAGATGGAAGATTTGGAGAGTCTCCATTATCACTTAGCAGATAACAATTTAGGGAGAGGCTGGAATTCCCAGCTAAGACAACTAAGTTATTGGTGGGAAACTAACAAGAACAAGGAATGGGTGTTATTTTGTCTGACTGACTGTTCCTTGCTACAGCCCCCGGTTGATCTATATATACCAGTCTTTGCAGTGGGCAGAGTAGTGGTGAGAGGCCCATCTTTTGGTCCTTTCAGCCCAAAAGAGTTAAAGAGGTCAATAAATTTGTGATGATCTTACAGGTAGGTGTCACAGAAGGAGCCTGGGAATTAGAGGCAGGTCTCTTGGGCTAGAATTCAGAATACACTACTTAGCAGAAATTCAGCGGTCTCAAACTGGCAACTTACTGGCCAAATGCAGCCTGAAGGCATATGTTGCTTAAATCACACAGAATTTTCAAAGAAAATTTTGCTTTAGGCGCCAACATTTAAATATTGGGAAATTTCACATTACTAATCTGGTTTTTCAGCTTCCCTTGGCAGCAATTGTCTGGATCTGAGTACAATCTTCCAAGTCCTCTTTTACTCCTTCCAGGGTCCTCATCACTCCTTATCGTTCTCCAACAATAAGTCAAGGTCATTTGCATTTATCTACCATGCTTGCATTGGGCTTGTTTTCCTTCAAGGTTCAGAAGTGTTCTCTATTCTCTTATTTTTAATACAATGTGGGAAAATAAAAGAGACCAAAAGAGCATCATTTTTTATACTGGACTCATTTATATGATCCACCTGCCCCTGTAGGCATTAGAGTTTATGCCCCCCTATGAGAACAGCTTACACTATTGAGCACTCTGTATGTTCCAGGGATTCTTCTAGTCTCTACATATTAACTCACCCAACAAAATGCCTAGCTACCATGCAGTACTATTATTATCTCCAGTTTATAGATGAAGAAACCAAGGTGCTAAGACATTAATGACCAAAGTCACACAGCTATTGTGAGGTGGGGCTCAACCTCAGATATTCTGGCTCCAGAATCTAGTCAGTACCTCTTTAATATACTGCCTCTGTCACAGCAATCCAATGGGCACAGAAAGAGAAACAGGCACAATGAACATCGGATGTATCTCTACTATTAGAAAGCAGTATGGCTCATTCTCATGATGGGGCATGCAGGCACCCAACATTACTAAAGTGTTTATGGGGAGCAGGCTGCCCTTAGCACAAACAGGCATGTAAGAGAAGAAAGACACAGGCAGTAAAGTACATTTTTCCTGAGCTCTAAAGTTATAGCTCATTTGTATCCTATTATTTATGTTCAATTTTCCAAATTTTGTACAATGATCTTTATTACTATTATCATCAGACAAAATAAGAAGTCACATTCAAGAAAATATGGTTGCTATTGCATCTCAGAAGATTAAATCTTCAGTGCCTCTCCATCACAAGTGTGCTAGAGACTAACTAACAAATGGGATGAAGGTACTTACTCACAGGCCTCTGCAAAAGTTACTCAGATCCCAGGGTTCTAATTGCTTTTTTCCTTTTAGTAGCAAATCATCTGGAGTAAGACTAACTGCAGGTAAGACCTATATCAGTAATACAGAGGACTAAGACCCAGAATTATGGCAATGATTGCCTGAAAAATCTGTGTATCCCTGGGTATGTAATTATCGCTGGCCTCTTTCTCTGGCACAAATAATTGTGACCACTCAGTCTACAACTGAATAAAGAAAAGACCTTTCTTTCATTATTTGGGACCTAGTACCTACTTACAGGTCTGCTTCCTGGGAAATGGCCTCTCTACTCAGAAAACAACCTTGTAGGTCCCATTCTCAGAAGTTTCTCAAGCAACCCAGATATTACCACACTGTTCTTTCCATTCTCATACCCTTTGCTCCACTTTCCCCCCAAATTTTGTCACATGATAACATACTGTATGTTCCAAGTCTGATTCTTTAGTGCCAAGCCTCACATCTATCACATGTGTAGTAAATCTACATGTGTGAAGGAGAAAAGAAGAAAGTGTTGTCGGCACTTTGCAAGATGAGAAAACACCTTCCCTACATATCTTTGCCTTTAATGAGGATGATCACATAATTTTGGGGTGGCAACTAGAAAAGAGGCTAGAAGTTTCTGGGTTCTAATAGAGCTGCACATTTTAGACAAGGTTTAATTATTGAAAGCCTTCGGAATTGACATTTTTCTAATGCCAATGAAACATGTCACCTGATGGGAGGTGATAAAAGAAAATATAAACCAGAATGGTCAAATATAAGACATGGGCATACCTGATCCTTAACTGGAAAATCAAATTAAGACATTAAGAAATATCCTCTTTCTAACCTTAAAGACAATTCTAAAGAAAAGGAGGGAGGAAAGAAATGAGTTCTAAGGAATCTGGATATATTTAGATTGGTAAAAATACATGGCAAAAAAAAAGAAAGGGAAGAAAACCACACCTCCCACCTTTGGAGACCAACAACATCTGATTTGAGACTTCCGCCATGAAGCCTTCCCTGACCACACATTTAGACTTAGTCGGTCTTCTGCACTCTCACAGAGCTTTTGTAACTCCGCTATAGTACCTCTATTATGCACGCTTATCTATCTCTACCATTAGCTTGTAAGCTCTATGATTCTACACAGCCCACAAACTGAGAGATTAAAGAAAGATTGAAGATCTGAGTCTGTGCTTTTGAGAACTGCTGGGTTGAAGGAAGAAGCAAAATTCTCTCTCTAGTCCAGATGTCCAAGTAGCTCTGAAATGCTCGCTTGGTGGGGTCATGTAGGAGGGGAACCACGCACAGGAAGAGGGCTGCTCTGGAGGATGGTGATCATCTAACTGTGCATCTTCTGACAGCTGCGTCTTGCTCTGCTGGTAGGACACTTGTTTGCAATAGGTTGCTGACTACCACTCCAACCTTGTGACGCATTGCTTTCCCCCTCCTGTATGAGGCTCCAGGAACCTGGCCTTCATTCTACTTCTCTAATACTTGAAGGTTGTTTCCATCTCAGCACACTTAGACTTGTAGTTCTCCTTGCCAGGAAAGCATGTTCCCAGATCTCTGCACATTAGGCTCCATTTCTGATTCATTTTTCAGCTTCAGTGTCACTTCCTCCAAGAGGACACACCTTACGACCCTATAAAATTAGCACTCCCCCCAAGGCACCCCGCTTTACATCACTATTTTTATCTTGATGGCATTCATCACTACTAGGAATTACTTGGTTTATTTTTTTACTCATTTATTTTCTGTTTCCCCACTGAATGTAAGCTTCATGACAGCCTGCTTCTTCTGTTCCTGGCCAGTGTCCATACTAGCGGCTGGAACACAAAAGGTATTCAATAAATGCCTATGTAACAATGAGTGGAAAGGGGGAACATGTCTACTGAGCATCTACCATGTGGCTGGCACTGTCCTGAATGCTTTCAAATACATCATCTCATTTGATTCTCACCCTAAGTTTTGAAGGAGGCATTACTAACTCCCAATTTGCAAGTGAGGAAAAAGCTTCAGAGAGGTGGAGTAACCTGTTCAAGGTTACACAGCAAGTGCTCAATAAATATTTATGGAAGGAAGGTAGGCAGGCAAGCAGGTAACTGAAATGTGGCGGATCCACCAAGTCAATATAGCCCCAAAGTTCATGTTTGTTTCATTTCATCGTACAGTTTTAATGTACATCAACTTCTTTTTTGACGAGGTGAGCAGTATATTCTGTAACTCCCAAGTCTGACCTTTCGAAAGTATCTTACTGACAGTCGAAATCAATACTTTTGTGTGTCAAGCTGTCATTTTCACTACCGATCTGACATACTTTTCCCATGTAATGCCGCCTCCTTTGATCCAAGCCCAAGACTCATTTTCCATTTGGGAGAGAACAGAGTCCAGAGTGAAGATCGTTACTGTTAATTCCCTACTGCAGTCATGAGTCCGCCATCTAGACTTGGAGAGGACTCGTGCCTTCAATTAGAATTTTAAAAAATGCAAAAAGCAGCTCCATCCCTTTTGGCAATCTGACGTTTCCAAAGTCTTCTTTTAATGATCATGTCAGTCGATGCTGTTCTTCTGTTGTATTCTGGATGGAATCTTAAATTTCTTCCCATGGCCTCCAAGGACCAGTATGATCTGGTCGCTGCATACTTCTCCACCCACAACTCTTGCCACTGTCTCTTCTCACATCACGTCTCAGCAAAACGTTTCTATTCTGTTTTCAATTAGTGCTCCATGGTCTCTAACAGCCACCTGCTTTGGCTTTCTGTCAAAATACCCTCCAACTACTTCTTCATCTGATATAATTCCTCTTCATATTTAAGATGTTTTTCCTAAATGCAGCTTTCTCTGTAAACTTTCCCTGATCATCCATATTCTCTTTGTCAACTTCAATATCTCTTTATTTGTGCTTATAGTGTAACTTGTAGTATCTTCATAATAATTACATTATATTTTAATGAATACTTATTGGGTTTCTCTCTCTACTAGATTACCAGCAATTTGAGGCACAGTATCTGTCTAATGATAGACGTAGTAGCACAAAGAGTTGGCATCTATGTGACGCTTATGAAAGGCTAGGCATTGTATTAGACACTGTATGTATATTATCTCTTTTAATTCAAGCAATAATTGTATTAGTGTATATTGAGTATGTTATTTGCTCAACTGAGTATATTACTTTGGAGACAGCATACAGATGGTTAACTTTGGATTCTCACAAAACTATCTAATTTGTATCATTATTCTCATTCCACAGATGAAAAACCGAGTCCAGAGATGTTAAATCATTCTCTCAAGGCACAGAACTAGCAAATAGCAGAGCCACAATTCAAACTCAAAGGGAACGCTCATTCTCTATCAGGCTAAATACCTATGAAAATATCTGTGTTTCATTCGTGTCAATGTCTGTTGAACAAATAAATTTATTTCTGTTTACTGAGTGTGATATTTCAGGTTATCTATAAGCCAGTATTATCCCCTCTTTGATCTCTTCTATCAGAAGACTCCCTAAGCAAGCCAAACTAACCTTTTTATACTCCCCATACTCATCCTGTTCATCCTGACACATGTCTCACTTGGCTCATCTAACCTAAAACGTTGGCACTCTTCTTCCTTGCCTATACAAATATCTCCCAGAATTCCAGGTTCATATTTTAGAACCTCAAGTTGGAAAACTATAGCCAACTTTTTCTGACTTCAATATCACTATCTGTATGGTGAATTTTAGTACATCTTTAGCATGCAATCAAGCAATAGATTATATAGGAAGAAATTTGTTGCCTAGAGTTCAGTTCTCGAGTCCAACAATCCTAATTCAAGTACCAGGCCTACCTTTCACTGACTCTATGATTTTGGGCCAGTACTTAAGCTTCAATTTCCTTATCTGTAAAATGAGGATAGTAGTAGTACCTAAACACATAGAGAGCTGTAAGAATTAAACCAGAGAATACACTTCTGTCATTAGCATAGCTTCTGCTTCATACTAAGGGCTTAAGTTATATTACTTCATATTATTATCTAATTAGATAAGAGGTTGTCAATACTGAAAGGGACTAAGCCTTTGAGTTTACAAATGGAAAACAGAACAAGAAAAGGAAAGCTACCAATTCAAAGTCACACTACTCAACTAAAAACCACATCCAAGTCTTTATGACTTCCAACCTCAATTGTTTATGTCGCTGTTTATATCTGACAAGTATGTGCAACTTCAAGGTATGAACACTTACTTAATCTTCTTTTATATTCTTCGTTGTTCCTAACCAAGTGCTTATTAATAATTTTCCAAGTAATGGATTACAGAGTTTCCAAAAGAGCGTTATTTAGCTACGTCTTAACATGCATTGGTATTTTCTCAGCCAGGGTGTTGGCTTCCTTTGAGATTGAGTATAGAGCTAGATAGGAGCAGCAGTATATTCAGAAAACAAGAGAAAGAAAAAAGGAGGAAATGAGAAAAGAGAGACCCCTTATGAACAATCCCAGAAATAGAATCACCAGGCTTGCAAATTTTAAGCATCTGGGGAAGGAATCAGACTTGTTACAAGAAATGGCTATTTACTGACAGATGAAGGGACTTTGTTTCTCTAATCCAGGGCCTGCTAAGCCTTATGTTTCTAAGTTTCAAAAAAATGCAAATTGAGGAGAGAACAAAATCATTTCTCTTTGTCAAAGTATTTCTTATCCAACTCAACACAAACTTTTCCCAGATTTACAGACCATGGTGAACAGTTTCCTCTTTAAAGTCCAAAGACACAGGGTCTGAAGAATCCTTCAACATTGTATGGCCCAAATTTACAACTCTTCTTTTATGGGACTACCATCAGCAAAGTTATGAAGGAAGTGAAGTTTATCATCCTACATCTATGCATCTTTTCTGCTTTCCTTCCATCTCAGGCAATCATTCATCATCCCCACCAGGGGTCTCGGGCCACATGCTACCCACGGCTGGCCAAAGCCTTAACCAGAAGACAATATCCCACACTCCAGTCAGTTTCCCAGAGCCCAACATTCACTATCTGCCCTCAAAATTCTGATTTTCTTAACGTGAGAACTATAACTCTTGCCATAAGCTTCTTGACAGTAGGGCCTCGTCTTGTGCATGTCTCTCCTAGAGTAGTGAAAAGAGTATACATAGTAGAAAGTCAATACATATTTTGTAGGTGGGTAGATGGATGGAAAAATGAGGAAATTCACTAAATGTGAAAAAGGAAGAATCTACACAAAATAACTTGTGTTGTGGCCAATATAGTAGCTCTCTCATTCGTCCTTTCATTTTAGTAGGATATTTATTTTTTCCCAAATGCAGTATTTCTAGAGAAGGTATGTAGGGCAAGTGTCTTTCTTCATATCCTCCAGCAATACTCTGTAGACAGTCACTCCACTCATTTGGGGAGGACCAGATGTGTGATGTATAAGTTCCTGACTGTCTCTTTCCAATATATAAATTGGGAGTGGGTAATGGGACTGATTTTTTTTTTTTTTTAGAATTTTTTTTTTTTGTGAGGAGATCAGCCCTGTGCTAACATCTGCCAATCCTCCTCTTTTTGTGCTGAGGAAGACTGGCCCTGGGCTAACATCTGTGCCCATCTTCCTCCACTTTACATGGGACGCCACCACAGCATGGCTTGCCAAGCAGTGTATCGGTGCATGCCTGGGAACCCAACTGGTGAACCCCGGGCCGCCACAGCAGAGCGCGTGCGCTTAACCGCTTGAGCCACCGGGCCGGCGACGCCAGCTCTGATTTTTATGAGCTCAAGCTGTATCCCTGCCACTCCCAATGGATACACTAACACAGAAAAACAATAATAAAATAAATATAAACATTAGGGATAGAGGAAAGAAGCTTAGTTAGATGAGAAAGAGAACTTATGTTCATAATATCTGATACAGAACAGGCTTTTTCCAGAGCCTACTGACTAATTAGATTAATTAGAATTAGATATCAAAATTGAAAACTTTGTGAAGGAGAAAGCTAAGATATACCGGCCTTAAAAGGATTGTGGTGGTAAGCTGAAGACTGATGTGAAGGAGCTTTGCATCACAAATGTGAAGACCTGAATTTGAGTTCTGGTTCAACAAATAATTTTGTTCTAGGACCCAGGGCCATTCATTTCATCTCTAAATCACTTATCTCATCTATAAAATGATAAAGTCAACTGCAAAGTGCTAGAATTGTTCATCTTAATGGGAAGGAGGCCACGATCCTGCTAAAGAAATGTCATTACTAGAGAAGATAATCAGAACCCAGTTGAAGAGCCATTCTCTTTCCTCTGCCCCTACAAAGGGAAGGACCAGGGGGCCAGATGAAGTTCCCTCCTCATAGCTCAGGCAAAGCTTTTGTTCATCAATTCTCTGCCGCCTTTGGGATTTTGCAATACCCAAAGTTTTGAGGAGACCAGTGATTCACTTTCTTTCTGCAGCCAGCCGACAGATCAGAGTAACTGTGGCTTTGTGGTGGCATGAGCAGTTGTTCAAAGTCAGAACTATTTCAATTTATCTCTTCCTTTTCAATTTAAGTTTCTTTCCAAAGGGGCTATACATTATTCTGGTTGAAACTGTTCCTTTCATCAAGGCTCCCTCAGATGAAAGACAAGGCAAACATCAGCCAGTATGATGATGGTATTTGGGTGCTTTGTTCTCTTTCTTGTTGCAAAAGAATGATGAAATTCTGACCTGAAGACCATCCGATAGGACACGCCAAGCTAGCCTCTTATGGTCTTTAGATTTACGTTGCAAAAATCTTTAGAGTAGTTCTGTCCAATAGAAATATAATGTGAGCTGCAATGCGGGCTGCGTGTTATTTTCAATTTTCTACTAGTCACATTTAAAAAGTAAAAAGAGACACGTAAAATTAATTAGCATATATTTAATCCAATATATCCACAATATTATCATTTCAAAATGCCATCAATATAAAAATTATTTGTGAGATATTTTTACTGAGTCTACAAAATCAATGTGTATCTCGTACTTACAGACTAGCCATTATTCAAATGCTCAGTAGATACACGTGATTAGTGGCTGCCTTCTTGGACAGTGTAGCTCTAGACCTCGGCTGCATTTATTTGTTTAACATATATTTTATTATTAGGATTTATAGAGGTTTTTTTTCCAGAAGGAATAAGAAATTAACACAAAGAAAGCTATCCATAAATGTTTGCTGCTTTGGAGATGAAAAAGCATGTTAATTACTTATTTTTAAAAGATGTTATGATTTCTTAAATTATTTGTTTTTGGGGGATGCAAGATGAAATAAGACTGGAAGGGCACTGTCCTATAAAGGCATGAAGATAAGAGCCCATGATAGAGATGACTGTTATAAATGGAAATAACATTGTCTTAAGTATTTGTATTCTAATAGGAAAGATAGGACAAAATGTTTTCAAAGATCTTTAAATGTCAATAAATATCAGTAAACATCTAAATCTCAAAATGAGAGAAACAACCATTATATTTTACAGAAATTGGAAAGACATAATTTGACCACCCAAAAAGTCAAATATTGTAAAGATTGCAAATGTGCATGGCTGGAGGGAAGGGGAAAGGAGCCTATACTCCCATATATTACTGGAAATGAATGTGACAACATTTATAATGAAAATATGTCAAATATCATTAAAAATTGTATCTTTTGACACAACCATTTTAATGCTATATCTTGAGGAAATTACTGAATAAAGACATAAAAATGAACATAAAGAATACCTAATTCACTGACATAAGACTATTGAAAATTTGGACACACTGTAAATACTTACTAAGAAGGAAGTAACTAAATATATTGTAGATATATTTATGTAGATAAATATGCACAAACACATCTAGTAGAATATTATGTGGCCATTAAAATGCCAATGCAATTTTATATTTATTGAAATATAGATACGTATTTATTATTAAATGAGAAAACTCAGATTTTTGAACAATATATAGAAGACACCATTTAAAACATACACATAGCAGTGGGGATATTTAAATTCTGCTTTGTACTTTTTGGCAATAACATTATTTTAATGAACATACAATCTTTTAATCGCAACAAACAATAAATTTCTACATTTTGAAAAAGAATTATACCCTGGAAACTTACAGAATAACAAAAAGAAAAAAATAAATGAGAAAAGGATTATAACGGGCTGTAGTGGTTAGAAAAAGTTTCTTCAAAGAGAAGAACATCAACATAAGAAAAGATATAAGAAGAATGTTCTTTATCAAAAGTACTACATTTTCCTATGATTCATTTATCTCTAAAGAGATTTAGTTGCAAGCCCTCGATCTTCTTTAAGTTGAAATGTAGGAAGAAAAAGCCCACACCAAAATAGGGCTGTAAAATGAGTCCCTACTGAACCCGGCCAACAGTTAGCCATTGATGATTAAGTAGCTAGGAAATCAAGTTTTTTTCATTTTTGCAATTACTGATTGTACCCTTCAAATGTAGAATGTTACACACAACAGCCCAGATCTTCCACTCCTCCTGAAAATCACATGATGAACAACATTGAGCTCACATTCATGGGACACAAAATGTCTTTAAACTGAATGCTAGCTATCAGTGAGGGCAGGGTCCTTGGTGACTGACTTTTTTTCTCGTTTGCTTCCTCTTCTTCTCTCCCTCCCTCTGCTCTCTTTCCTCAACTTGCTTCACTCATTTATATTATTTACTTTGCCACTGTAGGGTCAGAATCTACAAGCCTTTCAAGGGTGTAACTTGGGGCCCTTCCCAACATAACCAAACCTACCTTCCCAGAAGTATTTCTCATTTGACTCCTTCATTTATTGGTCTATTCTCTGTGCACCTTCAATGTGCTTTTCTCTTTTCTATACCCATATCTTGCCTTCATATCTTCAAGGCAACCCTTAAGTTTTATGTACAAAGTTTCTACTTTGGCCTCTAAATTTTCCCAACCACCTGCAAAAGTCAACACTTCCTCCTCTAGATTTGGTCAGAAATTAGTGTCCGTATTTTTCATTTGGCAACTATGAATTATCCTCTGTGTGTATTTGGACACTCAATAAGCGCTTTGCCCAATAACTCTGCATTCCCCAGAGAACAGAGTATAATTCTCAGCAAATTTTTGTCGATTGATCTATATACAAATCAGGCAATCTGTGTCTGCTTTTCTCATTTGGACTTGTTTCAGCCCCATATCATCCATGAAGCAGAGAGCAGTCAAATCTAGAAAACATGATCTTGTGATGGATGGATTGACTGGACAGTTGCCAGAAAGTCACTTAAGTGACACCCAGTGAACAGCTTCTTGTTAATGCAGGAAGGATTGCTTTGATAATTGCCAAGGCCCTTTTCAAATAAATGAGTGCTATGATTATAAAAGAGCTTTGCTTATTACACTTTCCCACTGAACCTACAAAAAAGAGCTTAGTTCCGGGGCCAATTTGTAATCTTCAGTTTTCTCTCGCTCCCTTGCTGCTGAAGAGTATTTCTCATGATTCGTGCTTTCAACAGAGACAGGCTCTTTTCCTAGAATCAGACACATCAATTTTATCTTCTACACACTGGTGGTGAGTAAAGCCCTTAGTAGTTCTGATTTGTGTCTTAGTGATCACACATTACCTGTTGGCTTTCATTAAACTTCTACTCTCCTCATTTGCCCGCTAATTAGGGTTTAAATGTCTCTTATCTGGACCATTTATTGAATAGGTCCTTGCTAGTCTCTGAGTCCAGGAAAAGGACGCCTAGGTTAAGATATAATAGCAGAGAGAAGTTAAGTGATTATCCTTGGTCATACCTAGCAAGAGCCAGCCCTAGGGCTAAAAGTCAGCACTATTCTTACTTAGGAGTATTTCCACTCCACTACATTGCCAAAAGAACTATCTGCACCTCAGACCCTGGAGGTTATTAAGCCACTCATACCAACTTTGACCAGCAATTTTCTGAAATATCAAATATTTGCATCAAATCCACAATGGCCTTAGTTCAGGGATCAGTAAGTTAGAGCGTGTGGGTCAAAATTGGCCCACCACCTATTTTTGTAAATAAACTTTTATTGGTACACAGCCATGCCCATTTATTTATATATTGTCTATAGCTGCTTTACATAGCAAAGTATTTAAATAGTTGCAACAGAGATGTATGGCTACACAGCCTAAAAAATTTACTCTATGGCTCTTTACAGAGAAATTTTGCAGATGCCTGCCTTCTTGGTTAAATGAATGAGTGATTGCAAAGAATACCAAAGGCAGATAACTCCCCTTACAGAACATCAAGCCCCACCTGAGAGATAGACAGATAAATAGATGAATAAATGAATGAATGAATGAGTGAATAAATGAACTCCTTTGAATATTAACTTGGAATACCCAGGTCTAGAGTAGTTGAGACTGGTCTCACTGAGGTCCCAGAGATGGAAGTTGAATCCAGGAATTTGGATTTTCCTGGTGGGGGCTCCTAGTCTCTAGGCTAACCTTATTTAGTTCCTGCTTTTGTGATTAAATGTGAAGACTTTGGCATCCTAACTATTATATCTACTTATCTTTGGTTCTCTATGAACCTTCATGGGAAGGTGTGACCCCCACATGCCTGAGGGCTTGGTGAGTCACATGGATTCAATGCCCATGCAAAGATGTGGCCACACATTGCACACTTGAGGCTTTTTCCAGTGGTCCTTGCCCATCCTGGGGGCTTTTGCTCCTCTCTCTCTCACTGAACTGACAGTGAAGGAGCAGTGAGAAAAAGCTGACAGCTCTCTGACCTTTAGTTAATTGAACAACAGATTCTGCAGCAGGAAAAGGAAATGGAAGAGATGTATCACAGCAATAAATATTTTCTGATCTAACCATTAAGTAAGTTATACATGTGATTATGGAATATTTTGTAGGGGGAGGATAAAAGGAAAAGATAGATGCAACCTCCAATAAAGGCTGTTTAAAAAACTTACATTCATCCCAATGAGGTACAATAATAAGTCAGGGCTTTTATAACTGACAATCAACCGCAACGTCTACTCTGGAAGTCTTACCATACTGTTGTGTAAATTTAAATTAGTCTAGTACCTCATGCCAAGCAGGTATTTTATATGAACAATTACAACGACAGTTTCAAAGATGCTATCAGCCTGAGCTATCACCACAGTGGTACTTGATGGCAGTTTTAGCTAGCATTAATTTTATTTTGCATGGGGTAGGGGGGACCTGAACACAGCTGTTTATGGAAGAAACATTACATTCACTAATGGGGTTCTCTCAACTCTTTCTAATGCTACTCACCAGTGTGTACTATTTAAATAATTTCTCTCATGTGGAGCTTTGCTTTCCCAGGTTGGAATTTTGTATAATGAATTTGTTAAGAGCCTATTATGTGCAGAGCATTGTGTTATAATTAGGGCGGGACTGAGAAAGATCTGGTCCCTGCTGTCAGAGGGCTCAGAGTACAGGGAGAGAAAAAAGACCTCGAGGGATAATCCTTCTACTTTGGTATCATTTCTTCCTATTGGCATCAGTAAGGAATTTCGAATGACTGGAAGTGGAGAGAGGGGGCAAAATGGTGAAGTGAGCTAGGTCAGTGGACTAGACATATCTCTTCAACTGATTCTTCTTGCTTTGGAATTACCTGTGATAACTGTTTTTGACTGAGATTCCCCAGACCCACCTCTAGGACAGAGAAAAACAAAATCTCTGATAGCACAGCCTGGGAATCTGCATTATAACAATGCCCCAGGGAATCCTTGAACACATTCAAGTTTGAGAACCAATCACACCAATATCCTCTGACTGAGTCATAAAGCACACATCATCCTCCATGTGTTCCCTTACATCGTGGGATAGCAAACATTATGTATTTCAGAGTCAGCTGGTGGGTGCTGGAGAGGAGTGGCTAAAATGCAGATTCCTGGGCTCTGCTTCTGAGAGTCTGATTCTGTTGCTCTTGGGTGAGGTTTCTAATGCAAGTAGCTTCCCACTCACACCTTGAGAAATACCGCCAGAAATCCAACTGGTCAGCAACTCCTGTTGCTTCTACTCTTTTAACATCTACAATTCTTCTTTATTCTTCTCTCCCAGCCCACAACCATAGCCTTAGGCTACTTTCATCTCCCACTAGAATTTCTGGAAGAGCCTGCTCATTAGCCTCCCTGTCTTCAGTCTTACCTGCCTCAAACCAGATGTTTAAATTGTTACGAAAATGAAGTATCTCAAATACACAAAACGAAGCATGCCTCTTTCTTGCTGACATTTGATTTATGATTTCCTATGCCTTTAGGATAAAGTCCGTATTTCTACCCTTGGTATACAAGGCTCTTCATGATTTGGCCCCTATTTTCCTTTCTCATTCTACCCAGTTTGGTAATTGCCCTCCCTGCCCTTCACTCTGCTCCAGGCATAGTGAACTACAAATAGTCCCTGGCATCTCATAGCTCTGCCTTCCTGTCCTTTCATTATAAGTGTGTGATTACACTTTTATGTGATGACTTAATGAAGCTCAGTCTCCACACTACACTGTCAGCCCCATGAGGGTAGGACCACATCTATTTGAACCCGATACATTATCTGGCTTTATATAAGCACTCTTAAAAATTTTGCTATATAAATGAATAAAATATAAGGCAGTGTCAAGTGTCCACGTCTAAAAATACTATGCTAGCTCTCAGTACCCACGGGTTCTGCATCAGAAATACATTGTCGATCTGCAGTTGGTGGAATCCACCAATGCAAAACCCTCAGATGCTGAGGGCTGACTGTAGGGACTTGAGCATGTGCCGATTTTGGTATGGGAGGTGAAGGGAACCAACACCCTGTGGATACCAAGGGACAACTGAATATTAATTCTCTTGCTTGAGATAACTTTCTCTCTATCCCTTCGCCTCTTCCCATCAAATCATTCAAGTCCCAGTTCAAGTGTTCTGAGCATATTCTTTCCTTGCTTACTTTCCATTTTTTAAGAAACTCCCCAGTCATATCACACTCCTTGATATCACTGAAGCAAAGTTTACTGGTCCCACCTATTATGCTCTTTACACACTTTTCTGATAGCACTTATCACACTATACTGCAATTACTGGCTGGAATAATGTCTCTCTCTGTTATGACACGATGAGAAGAGAGAGCAGGGACAATATTTCATTCAATTTTGAATTCCCAATACATAGCATATTGCCTGACATAGAATAGTTGCCCAATAAATGTTGGTGAATGAATAATCCTGTAAGTGAACATGTCAGTGAATTAATAGGTAAATGGGTGAATTAGTGATCATAGGCTGGAGCAGCAAACTTTTATGCAAGCTCTCCTGATAGCAATTGGAGGTCAAAACCTCAGGTGTCCAGTCAAACTGGAGAACATGGCCAGTGTTTGGATTTCTCACACAGAGGTCACTGGCATTATCCAGAAGCCCCAGAGAGACTGGGAACACAGGTAGAGGATGGTTAGAAGTTATTATCTTGGAGACAGAGTCTTCTCCAAATGCGGATCAGAACACTCCATGGCTTTCATCAAAGACTTTCCATCATATCCTAATGCCTATAGGAAAATGTTCAAACACTTTCATCTGTCGTTCAAGACTGCTTAATATCAAGGTCCAAATTATCTTTCAGCCTTTGATCCCTATTCCTTCCTTACACACCCTTGTTTCTATAAAGACCATGGGATCTTCTCCTGGAAGGACTACCTTTCCATATTTTAGTCCATGCCTCTCCTTCAGTTGGCAGTCCTGGCCCATTTCCTCCAGACAAAATTCTGTTTATCCTTCAACAATATCTCAAATACCATCTTCTCCATGAAGCTTTCCTTGACTCTGCCAGTCAATATAGGCATTCTTTCTTTTCTATAGTACATGTGAGTGGCAAAGCATACGTGTTTCGGAGTCAGAATCCTTGGGGTTGACTCAGCTGCACTGTCAATCTGTTGTATAAACTGGGTGATTCACTTACTGCCATTGTAAACCTCAGATTTTTCACCTGAAAATGGGGTCAATAATAGCACTAATGTCATAAGATTTTTGTGAGGTAAAGATTAAAGGAGTTAATCCATTGGAGACGTTATACATAATGCCTGGCAAGAAGTAAATATTCAGTAAGTTGCCCATTCCACTTGTCTTTCTCCTTCCCCTCTTCCTCTTCCTCCTCCTCATTATTGTATTCCCACTGTTTTTTGCCTTGCGTCTGCATGTCATTTTCTTTGAAAACATTGTTAAGTATTGCTAGTCTGTCCAGAATGATTTTTCATTTTGTTTTGTTCCATTCTAATACCTCCTCCAAGAAACTTTCACTACTTGACTTCATTCTGTTACACTGGAATATACTTATTTTTTATATTCTCAGGGTTATTGGTGCCTGGCTAAACCATTCTGAGCCTTTATTTCCTTACCTAAGAAATGAGATAATATTATTTTACAAGGATGTAAGGATTTAATGAGAAAATATGTATAGAGTACCACAGTTCAGTCATCTTCTTGACATGCCCCATCCAAGGTAGTTGGGTCATTCGCTGGATGTCACTGAGGACCATGGGATTCCTCAGAAGTAGTTTGAGGAGTAAAAATTTTACCCCAAATCAGTGGGTTTCAAAGATGGGCAGAACTTTAGTCTAAAGTCACTCCTCACTTTAAAGATGAGGAAACTGGTAAATGCATTTATCTCTCTGGACCTGCAAGTCCACACAGCAAGTGAATCTAGGTCTTCTGGTTAGCAGTCCTCTGCTCTTATTTTCCCCCACCATGCCAGCTTCATGCTCTACCTTCCTTTCATCTGACACTGCCTCTTGATTTGTGTGTCTCAGTGATATATATTCACGTCAGTTATTCTGAAATATTTTCTTTGAAAAAATAATTAAATGCTTGATACAACTCTGCGCATTATGTGTTTCTTCCTTCATCATTCACTGCCAATTTGCCATTCCCGTGTTGCATTCTGGCTGCTCCCTCCCAAAGACAGAGACAAGTTGTCTTAGAAGGAAATGTTCAAAGCAAGTCTAGGAGCTGAAAGGAGATAAAAAGATCTTTCTTTGGTCTCATTTGTTCCCTTTCCCACTCCTCAATTTTACTGACTACCCAGTAAATAGTGCAGAGTTCTCTCTCTTTTCCAAGACTACTGTTAATTTTTCCCTTGGAAGAGGAGAGTATTTTAAGTGACAGCAAGGGAAGCTCCCTTCCTTCTTTCCATAACTGAGAAGCAGACAATATGAACTACTAAGGTTCAGAATGCAAGCCACTTCAGCAGTTGGACAGAGCCACAGACTGGTTCAGGAGAGCCTAGATTCATAAAGTAAAATATAAAAAACACAATGAAATCAAAGACTGTTTTAAATTATCCATTTTCCAGGCACCCAGAGATAATTTGCTAAGTCTAGCATAGTAACTGGGAGAAATAGTGGGATCTAAAGAGACTGTGCATTTCAAATCACTTCCTAGGGAGGTTAGAAGAACTTGGCAAAGGTTTTAGGGCACCAGGTTAAAGCTGAATGTTGAGACTCAGCCTGCAGGAGTCTCTACTTTGACAGCCTCAGCTGACCTGGGATACACTTTAAGGGGCTTCTCACTCCCCTCTCTTGTCCTTCTTCTAGAATTGAGCTCTCCTGAGGCCTGGGGGCACCAGTCATGTCACACATGTCTCCATGAATGTGGGGTCAAGGCAGAGGGAAAGGTCATTTCAGGAAAATGACATGATATGAGATAGTTTTAATAATGAATCCTCAATAAAGAGACAGGAAAACTCAGGTTCATGTTCTTGCTCTACTACCAACGGGCCATACAACTTAGGGCACTTTTCTTTCTCCTGTTTATTCTCAGTTTTTATATCTATAAAATGAGTGGATTAGATTAATAGAATAGTTCCCAATCCTAGATGTACGATCCTAGGTGGCTTTAAAAAAAGAGAGAAAGAGAACTAAATTGAATCCTACAGATAAGGTTGAGGCATCAGAATTTTTAAAAGCTTCTGAGGTGCAGGCAGGTTTGAGAACCAGGTGGGGGAGATTATCAATCATCAAAGCTTGCCATGTATCAGAGTCAACTGAGGAGCTTTACAAAAGCTGAATGTGCTATAACGGATCCCTCTCCAATTCAAGAACTATAACGAGAACAAAAGATTTACATTTTTTACACATTCCCTGGGGGATTTTTATGGACAACAAAATCTGAAAATACTTGGGCTGGAAGGTCTTTGAAGAGACTTTCAGCTTTTACAAGTTATCATTTTGTGGGCTTTTTAACTGTGGGGCAAGATTACAGTAAGGGTAGAGAAACTGAAGCATCAATGGCTAAGATTCCATTAAATCTCAACCAACAGTTTCTGGCGTGAGGTGGGGTTGAGAAACAGTGAGAAGTGTATGTTCAGGTGAGTGTGAATGTGTATTCTGTGAGCCAGAGTAAATAGTGATTAAGACATGAGACTAGATTTAATTGCCTAGGTTAGAAATGTGTTCTCCATTTAATAGTTCAGCAACCTTGGGTACTTTAAAAAAATTATCCAAGTCTCGTTTTTGTCATCTATTAAGCAGGAATAATAATAGTAGACACACTGTCAAAATAAGAGAAAATGCAATTAAAGTACTTAACATAGTGGCAGTGTCTGGCACAGAGTCAGCACACAGTAAATGAAACTAATCATCACCATTATCATCTATATCCCCACATAGAACACACTTTCTCCTCCTCTTTGAATTTCTAAAGGGCCATCCTTCCAGAGGTCAGCTAAGGTCCCACCTCCTCCATGAACAAAGATTCATAATGGCTCCAGTATTCATCCATCTCTTTCCATCTCTGACCTACTACAGCATCAATGGCAACAGTGTACACTTGGGCTTCCAATATGTCCTGTAGCATATGTAATTCCTCTACAATATTCCCTGCATGCACAGTGGACCTATCTCTCTAATTGAATTACATACTTCTGACAACCTCTTACCTTGTTTGGAGAGGAGAGAATGGGAATGGAGAAGGAAAATAATAGGGTATTATGAGAGATGATCAACTTTGTTCAGGGACAGCTGTATCTTCCTTCTCAGAATCAAATTATCCTTTGAGAAAGCATCCCTCCATCTCTATCCATGTAGATATATTTGACTGACTTCATTCCCAGCTCCAAGAATGGGATATAACTCGGGCTGGGCCAATTGGTATATACAATTTCCCTGCAACAGTGATGTGTGTAGGAATAGACACGTGTCCTAAATATACCCAAATAGAATAATTCCAAATTTATGATGAAAATAAAGAGATGATCCCTTTCCATTGGAGATCCCAATCTCACGGAATCCTGGACTGTTGTTGCTGGTTAGCTAATTGTCACCATGTAACAAGAGTCGGCCTAATAATAAAACCATCAGAGAAGAAAGTAAAATTGCTTAGAGATAATCTGTGACAATATGCAACATCTGGATCCAGTAGCACCTGAAGTCAGTATACCCATGAATTTTTCACACATGTAAAGTAACAAATCTTTCCTTTTGCTTCGACTTTAATCAGTTTGATTCAAGTTTCTATCATTTGCCACTGGTGGGTAAGTTCCAGATGAATATAGGTGGACACAAGTTTCTAGACAAAAGTAGGATATTAGGTCATCATAATCCAGTTGTGTCATCATCCCATAGATCTCTTAACTGAGGAAAGAGGAAAGGCAGTGGCATTTTTTATACGCCTATGATGTGCCAGGGTTTATGTGAGTCCTTTATCCACATTATTTCATTAAATACTTACAATGCTTTTTACAATGTAGATATTATCATTGCCATTTTTACAAAAGAACAAACTAAAACTCAGTAAGTTCAGAAGACTTTCTTAAGGAGGTGACTTCTAGAATGATAGACTAAGGACCTCTGAAAAATCTGTTCCTCCATAAAAGCAAGGAAGACATTGGCAAAAAATGTGAAAAAATAAGCATTTTAAGAATTTTGGAAATTAACTTACAGCTTGCAATGGTCTGAGAGGCATTTATTCAAGAAAATGGATGAATCTTGGTAAGAACAGCAATTTTGGTGGCATTTTAACTTGCCCTAATTCCATCCCCCTCTTTCCAGCACCATGGTAGTCTGGAAAACCAACTTACAACTATAGTAGCTATGAATGCCAGCAACATGGAAGCCACTGGAGAAGCAAGAATGGACTTGGAGATGCCTAGAAGGCTCATCCTCAGAAAATTGTCAGTGCTTGACCTGTCTGGCAGCTATTATACTAAAAAGCTCTATTCTTAGGGCTTGTCTTTATTTTACCTCACTCAGAGCTCACTTTGTGTTAAGAGTCCTACCCACAAGGTATTTTTCAAAAACAATCAGTTGCAATTGTTTAACCTTGCAACTGCCTGAAGTGGCTTTATCAGTGTTTAACAAGAGACTGCCTAAAAAGCTTAAGAGTAAAACCAAACAACAAGATGTTCATAGGGAAATTTGTAAAGCCATGACACACTCCTGGGAATCTAGAAGATCACGCACAGGGCTGTGGGCATGCCAAGGAAAGAACTGAGAAAGACCTTTGGCTGACTTTGAGGCACTTCACTAGCAGGATGTGAATGTTAAGGCAGAGTTGTAAACTGCCTGCTGGAGTGTTTAATGTATACTCCAAAAGGCAGACAGAGCCTCTCAGCAAAGACTGGATAATTCACTGGTTTGAGGCATTTAACGAAGTATCTGTCTAGTAAGCTAATTGAGCAGAGAGACTTCAGTGGCCACACATGACAAAGAGTACAGACATTAAAAAATTAGCCCAGGAGTCACTAAACAAACAAGCAGCACTAATAACAAACCTCAGAGAGGGAGAGAATTTAATTTCCAGAGTCACCACATCATGTTATTTAAAACATCCAATTTTCAATACAAAATTAAGAGACAAAGAAACAGGAAAGTATAACTCATACAGAGGAAATGTAAAAATCAGTCAACAGACACTGTTACTAAGGGAGCCCAGACATTGGGCTTATTAGACAAAGATGGTAAATCAGCAATTTCAGACATGTTCAAAGAGCTAAAGGAAACCATGTTAAAAGAATTAAAAGTAAGTATGATAACAATGTCTCACCAAATAGAGACTAACAATAAACAGGGAAATTGTTATAAAAAAAAATTCTAGACCTGAAAAGAAAAATAACTGAAAGGAAAAATTCACTGGAGATGCCCAATAACATATCTGAATTTGTAGGAGAAAGAATCAGTGAATTAGAAGACAAGTAAATTGAGATTACTGAGTCTGAGGGAAAGGAAGAAAAAAGAATGAAGAAAAATGAACAGAGCCTGGCATAATGGGAGAACCAGAGGGAAAGGAAAGAGAGGAAGGAGCAGAAAGAATAATTGAAAATGTAATGGTCCAATATTTCCCAAATTTGATTTTAAAATAGTAATGTATATGTTCAAGAAGCTTAATGAACTCCAAGAAGGATGAATTCAAAAAGATCCCCATCTAGAGACAACATAGTCAAATTGTGGAAAGTAAAAAACAAAGAGAATCTTGAAATCAGCAAGAGAAATAGGACTTATCACCTATAATGGATCTTCAATAAGAGTAACAGCTGACTTACCAAAATCCATAAATGCCAGAAGGCAATAAAATGTCATATTCAAAGTGCTAAAATAAAAATACTACCAATCAAGAATTCTATAAACAGCCAAAATACCTTTTAAAGATGAAGGAGAAATCATTCCCAGGAAAGACAAAATCTAAAAGAATTTATTGCTAGTAGACCCGTCCTACAACGCATACTAAAAAAAGTCCTTCAGGCTGAAATGTAAGGATACTAGACAGTAACTTGAATCCTCATGAAGAAATAACAAGCAGTGGTAAAGATAAATGCACAGGTAAATATAAAAGACAGTACAAATGTATTTATGTTTGTAACTCTTTTCCTAATTTATAGAACAACTGTCTAAAGCAATAATAATAAAATTGTGATGTTGGACTTTTACAAAGATGTAATTTGTATGACAATAATAGTACAAGGATAGAGGAGGAAATGGAGCAAAGTTTCTGAGTACAATCGAAATTAATTTGGGATTAATTCAAACTAGGTTCAAGTTAAGATGTTAAATGCTCCAGGGCAGCCATTAAGAAAATAACTAAAATATGTATAATAAAAGAAACAATAGGGAAATTAAAATGATATACTACAAAATGCCTGTTTAACACAATAGAAGGCAGTAATGGAGGAATAGAGGGGAAAAAGACATAAGGCATATAGAAAACAAATAGCAAAAGGGCAGACAATTACAATAATTACATTAAGTGTAAATAGACTAAACACTCCATGTAAAATATAGAGATTGGCAAAATGGATTTTAAAAAACATTATCTAACTCTGTGTTTCTCTAAGAGACACTTTAAATTCGAAGACACAAATAAGTTGAAAGTAAAAAGGTTAACAAGATACCACATGCAAGCAGAACTCAAAAGAGAGTAGGAGTGGATATACTTATGTCAGACATAACAGCCTTTAAAACAAAAAGTGTTTTTAGAGACAAAGATGGACATTTTAAAATGACAGAATGTCAATCTAGGAGGAAGATACAACAATTATAACTTATAACCAAGTAGACCTAACAGACATCTATAGAACAGGCCACTTGACAGCAGCAAAATTCATTCTTCTCAAGAGCACATGGAATATTCTCCAGGTTAACCATTCTCCAGGTTAACCAGGCCATATTTTAGGCCATTAAGCAAATCTCAAATATAAAAAGACTGAAATTATACAACATGTATTCCTTTATTTCAATGAATTGAAATTACAAATTAATAACAGAAGGAAATTTGGTAAATTCAAATGTGAGAATTGAACAACAAACTGTTAAATAACCAATGTGTCAAAGACGAAATCATAAAGGAAATTAGAAAACATTTTGAGGTGAATGAAAATGAAAATACAACATACCAAGACCATGCAATTTAGCCAAAGCAGTGCTTAGAGGGAAATTTATAGCAGTAAATGCCTATATTAAAAAAGAAGAAAGACATCAAATTAATAACATCATCCTTCACCTTAAGACCACTTTACGTGAAAAGAAAAGGAAACTAAACCCGAAGCAAGGAGAAGGAAGGAAATAATAAAAACTGAGAAAGAAATAAATGAAATAGAAAAACAATAGAGAAAATAATGAAACCAAAAGCTGTTTCTTTGAAAAGATCAACAAAATTGACCAACCTTTAACTAGATTGACCAAGCTGGGGGTCGGGAAGGAGACCCAATTTACTAAAATCAGGAATTAAACAGAAGATATCACTGCCAACTTCTCAGAAATTAAAAAAAAAAAAATTTATAATGGAATACTATAAATATTGTATGTTAGCAAATTAAATAACTTAAACGAAAAGGACAACTTCCTAGAAAGATACAAACTATCGAAACTGAATCAAGAAATAGAAAATATGAATAGACCAATAACAAGTAAAGAGATTGAATTAGTAAACAACAAACTGCCCACAAAGAAAAGTTCAGAACCAGATGGCTTCATAGGCGAATTCTGCCAAATGTTTAAAGAAGAATTAATGCAAATCTTACACAAGCTCTTCCAAACACTAGAAGAGGACTGAACATTCCCCAAGTCATTCCTTAAGACAGTATTACTCTTACAGCAAAACCAGACAAAGATATGACAAAAAAAAAGAAAACTATAGATTAATACCCCTTATGAATATAGATGCACAAATCCTCAACATAATACTATCAAATTGAATCCATCAACATATAGAAAGGATGATACAGTATAAGTGGGATTTATCTTAGGAATGCAAGGTTGTTTTAACATACCAAAGTTAATCAGCATAATACAATACATTAATAGAATAATAGACAATAAAATCATAAATCATCTCCATTGATACAGAAACAGCATTTGACAAAATCCAGCTTCCTTTCACAATAAAAACAAAACAAAAACCTGAACAACCTAGGAATAGAAGGGAACTTGATTAACCTGATAAAGGGCATTGTGGTGGGTTGAATGGTGGCACTCAAAAATATATGTCTATATCCTAATCACCAGAACCTGTACATTTTACCTAATATGGCAAAAGAGTGAATATTACCTTTTATTGTAAAATATGTAATTAAGTTAAGGATCTTGAGAAGAAGAGCTTACCTTGGATTACCTAAGTAGGCTCCAATTCAATAACATGCATCCTTATAAGATACAGACACACACAAGATGTGAAGATGGAGGCAGAAGTTAGAGTGACTTGGCTACAAGCCTAGGAATGTGGGACAATCACCAGAAACTGGAAAAGGCAAGGATTTTCCATTACAGTCCCCTGAGGGAGTGCAGCTCTATCAGATTTTGAACTGTTAGCCTAGAGATCTGTGCAAGAATATACTTCCATTGTTTTAAGCCACCAAGTTTATGATAACAGTAGCCTTCAGAAACAAACACCGACATCCACAAAAATCCCACAGCTAAAATCACATTTAATGGTGAAAGATTAAAAACTCTCCACCTGAGATAAGGGAAAAGAGATGAATACCCCCTTTTGCCACTTCTATTCACATTATATATGATGAAAGTTCTAGACAGGAAATTTGGGCGAGAGAAAGAAATAATAGCATCTAAATTAGAAAAAAAATGTAAAACTATATCTCTAGTTGTAGATGACATGATTTTATATACAGAAAATTCTAAGGAATCAACAAAAAGTATTAGTGCTAATATGATGCTCAGCAAGGTTTCAGGTTACAATAGAGATATGCAAAAATCAATTATATCTCATACAATAACAATGAGCAATCTGAAAACGAAACTAAGAAAATGAATTCCATTTACAATGACATCCAAAAAATGCAATATCCAAGATTAAATTTAACAAAGGAAGTGTAAGACTTTTACACCATAAATATGAAACAACATTGAATGAAATTCAAAAATACCTAAACAAATGGAAAGACATCTCATGATCATGGATCAGAAGACTCAATATGGTTAAGATGGCAATACTCACCAAATTGATCTACATTTTCCATGCAATCTCTATCAAAATCCCAGTTGCTTTTTTTGAAGAAATTGACAAACTGACAATAAAATACATACGTAAATGCTAGGATAGCCTGAATAGCCAAAACCTGTCAAAATTTACAACAGAACAATGGTAATCAACACAGTGTGGTATTGGCATAAGAACTGACATATAGATCAATGGAACAGAATTGAGAGTTCAGAAACAAAACCTTATATTATCGTCAACTGACTTTTGACAAAATGACAAATAATTCAATGGTAGAAAAATAGTTTTTTCAACCAATAATGCTAGCACAACTAGATAGTCACATGCAAAAAAAATGAAATTGGACCCCTTCCTCATCCTACGCACAAAAATTACCTCGAAATAAATCATAGACCTAAATGTAAGTGTTGAAACTATAAAACTGTTAGCAGAAAATACAAAGTAAATCTTCATGGCATTGGATTAGGTAACAGTTTCTTAGATATAACACCAACAACATAAGCAACAAAAAGAACCATAAATTGAGTTTAACCCCAAATTTTTTTTAAAGTTTTTTTGCTTCAAAAGATATCATCACTAAAGTGAAAAGACAACACACAGAATGAGAAAATATATGCAAATCATATATCTGATGAGACAGTTTTATCTAAAATATATGTAAAGAACTCTTACAACTTAACAACAAAAAGACAAACAACCCAATTTAAAAATGGGCAAAGGATTTGAATAGACATTTCTCCAAGGAAGATATACAATGCCCAGAAAGCACACAAAAGATGCTCAATGTCATTATGATACCGGCTCAAGACAAGGTTGACACGAGGAAAGCTATGTTGTAGAAAAGAAATGCTACCGTAACTTTGAATGACCTCTGACTAACTAGCACAGCTGGATACGCACCCTCCAGGAGATCTAACTGCTCTGTAGATTTTACAATCCCTGCTTGTGCATGTACCTCCCAGCTGCGATAAGATGATAACTTTGTTCTTTTGAGTTCCTTAGGAATGTGATGACCCCCAACAGAGAATCTATGCTAATAGCCATCATCAATCAAAACTGAAAGATCTGGTGTGGCGACTGCCAGTCTGTAAGACTAGAAGGTCAACATTCCTAACTCCCTCCCCAATAACCCCCCAGCCTATATAACTGCTGTAAGAGTGTGTGCCCCTTAAGATGGTTTTTTTCAGACATTAGTCAGTCGTTTTCCCTCTTGCTAGCAAGCTGTAATAAAAAAACCTCTTTTTTGTCCTATCACCTTGCCTCTTGACTATTGGCATGTCTTGCGGAGAGCAGAAGGCCCCACGGTGGGCAGTAACAATTAGTCATTAGGGAAATACAAATCAAAACCACAAAGAAATACCACTTCACACCCACTAGGAAGGCTACAATAATAAGACAACTGGAAAATAAGAAGTGTTGGAGAGGGTTTGGAGAAAATGGAATCCTCATACATTTCTGGTGGGAATGTAAAATGGTGCAGCCACTTCATAAAACAATTTGGCATGCCTCAAAATATTAAACATAGAGTTACTATATGAGCCAGCAATTTCATTTCTAGGTACATACCCAAGAGGACTGAATACATATCCACACAAAAACTCGTACATGTATATTCATACTCACATTATACATAACAGCCAAAAAGTAAAAACAACCCAACTCAAATGTCTGTCAACTGATGAATAAACAAAATTTGGTATCCACAAAATCAAATATTATTCGGTTATATAAAAGAACGATGCACTAATATATGCTATAAAATGGACAAACCTCGACAATACTATGTTAAGTGCAAGAATCTACACACAAAAAGCTGTATATTTTATGATTCCATTTACATGAAATTTCCAGAATAGACATGTCATAGATCAGTGGTTACCAGGGATAGGGTGAAGGAGAGAGACTAAGGAGTGGCCACTAATGAGTAGGGGTTACTTTTTTGAGATGATGAAAATAGTCTAGAAATAGATGGTGGTGATGGATGCACATCTCTGAGTGTTTTCAAGACCACTGAATAGTACACTTTAAAAAGGTGAACTTATGGTATATGAATTATATCTCAATTAAGCTGTTACTTAAGAAAATAATAAGTCTCTCTCAAGAACATGCAAGTAGTAGTGAAGATTACTCTTGGATTTGAAATAAGTTTGTATGACCCTAAATTCTGTTATTATTATACCATAGTACTTCTTAGGTTTGTTAGCCGTGCCTAGGAGTCTTCTGTAGGCTGAAGTATTTAGTATGGTCGTACTAGATTTTGCTTTCAGCCTCCATGCCCTTTTAGGGAAAATGATGCTTAATGGAGGACAGGAGTCTCAGAGAATTTTAAGAGATGCTCATAAATTTCAGGTCACGCCTCTCTGAAACACAAAGCAGAAGAGAGAGGACATGGCTCACCCAAGGGTACACTTACCTCTTAGAAATCAAGAAACCTCAGAACAGAGACCACAATCAGGCTTGGTTGTGGAAATGAGAGTTCAGAAAATCAGGAAAGAGCAGTGAGATGCTGTATTAAAGTAATTAAGGTCAAGTCATGCCCTCACACTATTTGAAGACAAAGAGAAAAAAAGTAGCTTTAGGCTGAAAGCCAGGTGATTGGGGACAAAGCACCTGGGCGTTTCTTGGTTGCTCTCTTAAATTGGAGCTTTTTCACTGAAAAAGCAAGAACATTAGCCATTGTTTTTTTTAAGGCAGGTGAGAAGTTTGACAGCTCAGGGTAGAGAGAGTAAGAGGTACAGGGAACTAGTAATTACTGCTATTCAGAGACAAAGGCGTGTGTGTGTGTGTGTGTGTGCGCGTGCGTGCGCGTGCATACTCGTGTGTTTGCCATTCTCTGGTTTCAGGTCGATTTTTAATTTCTTTCTTTCTGCCAATGGAGGCAGTTTTCTCCTGCGACACTGGCAAAAGGAAGTTACAAAACAGAAAAGACATCAAAGTTCACTGTGGGGTGGAAATTTACCAGCTGCATAAAAGATCTGGTTTCCAAAGTGAAAAATGACTTACGTTTTCCAAAACTAGTATTCATATTGCTTTAGGTATATAATTTTGGATTTTTCCTCCCTCAAACCTGTATTCCTCCTCAGTCCATGTTCTCCCATAAAGTCAATTGATGCATCTATAAATATTTTAAACCATAAACGTGTTGCTAGTTTTACATGGTCTGTGGGTGGAGTTATGTTCAGAACATGGTCATGAACCAGAGAAAAAGTCAAGGAGAATCATGGACAAATGTCTCTCAAGTTAACACAATTTCCTCATAGGAAAGCAGTTCCCTCGGAGGTTTTTCTTACACTTAGTTTAGATAACATTATACCACTTCTGGCCATAGTAGCCATGTGGGAGTGAAAGGGATCATACCAGGAGACAGCGTGGAAATTTCCCCAGCTCTTGTACCATGGAGAAAGTATTGTATTTCTAGCATTTATTGGCTGTATGGTCTCAGAAAAGTTTCTTAAACTCCCTAAGGCTCAGTTTTCTGGAATGTAAAATAAGGATAACAGAACTTTACCGTCCTTTAAGAATTTGTGATAATTGGAGAATGAATATATATATAATATGCATGCCTAGCATAGATTGGGGAACATAGAGGTATTCAATGTATAAATAAATCACAACCATTACTCTTCTAATTCAGTGCCATAACACTTCAAAAAAAAAAGTTATGGAACGGTGTCTATAAAAATATCCAAGATACAAAAGATAACCTAGGATAGGCTGGTTAAAATACAGTGGAAGAGAACGTGAACGGCCAAGAGCCCCTTTATTGAGGCCCTAGGTCCCTATTTAATGTGGTCCTTAAAGAGCTTGAAAACCATGCGTCATCACATGCAGGCTCATTTTTCAACCAAGAAACCCAGGAATGAGAGAAAGAAAGCAACTTTCCCAAGGTTGTGCTGTCCGTTTGTTGGCAAACATTAGTGAAACTCAGTTCTCAGGACTCCCAGTTCAGCCCCTTCCCCTACACTGCAAGCCTTCCCCAATCCATTTCCCATTCATGTTTTTAGGTAACAGGGGCACAGAAATAACAGTTCAGAGGAGAAACTAGATTGTTAGAAATAGCAACCCAAAACATAGGAATATATAACAAGACATAGTGAGGGAGGAGACAGGGAAACTAAGAAGATACAAGAAATTAATCTTTATTGCCATTGAGGGAAATTTCAAAATTTCAAACGGAGCTACTCAATTGTACAGTGTACAAGAACACTTATTTCTTATGATAACTCTAGTCTCCAGGATGAGTTCAAAAGTTGTGTGATAAATTCTGCATAAAAATTAGGGGAGTCTAATTAGGATTTATATCCAAAATGGGTAAAATAAAAACAGTATTGACTTTTAGAGGGTAAGCTTCAGTAATCTGGAAAATTCACTTTTTTTCAAACACTACATTCCTCAATGATGCTAGTTCTTTAGGGAGGTTTTTCTATCTGTGTAGTGTCTTTATTGATAACTTTCTATCAAATAATTCCCATTGTTTGGAAAGACAAAAGGTGTTGCAAAGTAGATATACATAGAAGGAGAAAGAAGGGCTCTGCTAAAGGGCAGATGAGGAGAGAAAAGTCTTTCATTGCTCCTCATAATTGCTAGGTTTTTATGTATCTATAATATCTTCTGGGATCAAATGCCTTTCATCATTTCCTCAATATCTTGCCAAACAAAATAATCACCTCCTCCACAGACCAATCTCTAACTACTCCTAGCCCGCACTAACCTCATTTTACCTATTCTGCTCGTGTAGCATCTAGGTGTCTTGTAACATTCCTTGAATTGTCTTGTACTCTATCTAAATTCTAGATTGTTTAATATTTCGTGTGCATGTATTGTACATATACAGTTAAAATAATCATTTGAATACCGATTCAATGTTTGATATTTCATTACATAGACAAGGACATATAATACTCAGTAAATGTGTTGAATCCATAAATGAATAAATGTATGAACAAATAGATTAGGAATAAATTTAGGAGCAATGTTCAAAATACTGAGTGAAAGCAACCCTAGCCAAACGAATGCTTTAAAAATATTTACATGTGAATTAAATTAATTTCACACCTTTCAATCATGAGATACTGGCTTGTTCAATTAGGTCTCTGCATGGTATAATGGAGAAACAAAACCAGAACTGAAAAGAAATGTTGAGTTCTTGACCAAATAAGCTGCCAACTCAAATTCAAGCAGATCACATCACATCCAGGCCTAAGTTTTTCCATAAGTTAAGTAAGCAAACTAGATTAGGATCTCTGAAGCCCCTTCCAATTTTGATAGTATTTGATTTATGACGTGTTGGGAACTAAGAAGGAAGGGATCAAACATTCCCTGACTGGGTAGATAGAGGCCTCAGCTTGTTGGTTTTACTCAGAGGCTATTGGTTCTTAAACCTGATGGCCCTTCAGAATCACCATGGAATTTCCAAAAATACATTATGTACAGGTTAGAGCTCACAATATTTGTATCCCATGTGTATTCCACAAATTTAAAACTACCAGGGCTCTACTCTAAGCTCAGTGAAGTCAGAACTCTTATCTGCCTTCTTTTTTTGTCCTTAACACAAAGACCAGCATAGAAAGGTCTGCAATAAATTTCTTTGTGATAATATAATACATGAATGGACACAGTATCTGCCAGTAAAATACACTAGATGAAAGCATAGAATTTAGTGGCAGAAAGACTAGGTCTGACAAGCAAGAATTGCCTGGAAACCTCTGAAAAACAAGAGCGATAAGGAGGAATAGTTTTATAAGATATTAAAACCCACTATAAAGACTCAATAATTAAGATTATATTAGCACATGAATAGTCAGAAATACCCACAGAAAAGAGTATACAATACAGAATTACCTCTTAAATATCTGAAAGTTTAGTATATGCTAAAGGAGACATTTTTTAATATTAATATTTTATTGAGATAACACTGGTCTATAATGTTATATAAACTTCAGGTGTACATTACTATATTTTGATTTCTGTGTAGACTACGTTGTGTTCACCACCCAAAGTCTAACTGCCATCTAAAGGAGGCATTTCTCATGAGTGGAATCAAAATATGTTCTTAAATGATATATTTTTTAAAAAAAGATAAAGTTAGCTCCTTATTTCACATCATACACCAAGGAAAACTCCAAATTGATTAAAGTTACAATATAAAGGGGAAAAAAGGAATCTATATTAAGTGCTTGAGGAAAACATGGCATATGCTCCTTTAAAATCAGAGAGTAGATAAAGCCTTTGTAACAAAGATTCAAAATATAAAATCCATATATAAAAGATTCATAAGTTCTAATAAATAATTTTTAAAAAACTTTGTCACAACAAAAATTTTAAAATAAAATAAAGTGAGAAAATATGTCCAGAGGAAAAAGACAAAGAACATCATAGAAAAAACATAGGCGAAACTCATGCACAGAGATTCCGCATAAAATAAAGACAATGACCTCATGTGAAACAGATACTGAACCTCACTCGTGAGAGAAACACAAATTAAAACAATAGGAGGGAATTTTGGTGCCAGAAAGGACAAAGGAATGTATATTGAGTTAGCAGTCCTGAAACTAACAATTATAAACACTGGGCAATATATAAAGAATGACTATTTGAAGACACAGAGCATGCAGAAGCTAAAAGTAATTTGACCTTGAAAGAAAGGAAGTTCATTTGGTCAGATCTATATTTATAGGATTTTACCCCCCAGAGCACTCTCTGGTCTGTAAGGTGGGAAGTGGATAGAACTCAATGAGTAAACCAAAGTTTTTTAGATTGAGGTGTCAAAGCATGGGGATCAGTATTTACAAAGCAGTTGGAAATCTGTGTGTGTGTGTGTGTGTGTGTGTGTGTGTGTGTGTGTGTGAGAGAGAGAGAGAGAGAAAGAGAGATGTAAAGCTGTAGAAGGATATAGCCTAAGAAAATATAACGGTGATCTCTGTGTAGTAGGAATACGGTATTTCATTTTCTTATTTTAGCTCTGTATTTTCTACTGTTCACATTTACTGCTTTTGTAGAAATGAAAATGAATAAAAAGTAAAAAGAAATAGTTTTTAGACCTATTTTATGATTCAGCTCTACCAACTACTAGGCGAACCTGAGAAATTTATTTGATTTTTTTAATTCTCATTTTCTCAGCTGTCAGAAACAGTCATGAATCCAACCACATATTATTCTTATGAAGTTTAGCTGATAAAATATATTTAAACCTCTTAGCACAATACCTGGCCCTGGTGCTAAATGCTAATGATCATCATCCTCATCCACATCATCGTTACGGTGCCTTGTTTCCTTTGTCCACTGAACAAAGGAGTGAACCAAGCAATGCACAAGATCTGCATAATTACCACAAGAAGAACCAGCCTAGGCTTCAGTTCTCCACTGTGAGGCCTCCATGTTCAGTCCTCTGAATAGTTGCTGAGGATGCTCAGGCTGGGCTGGCAACAATAGAATGACAAGTGACACTGATAGAAGACAGGCTGGTGAGTGCTGAAAAGCACCGTCACCTTCACAGTCACCTCCCTCTGTTCCTCCAGCCACAGCAAGATAGCGTACATCAGGGAGGCAGAGTTGTTAGGAAAGCTAAAGAAACTGAAATCAAGTGCTCACCAAAAGCAGAAGTCTAACAGGTGAAATGTGTGATGGAGAGTGACACAAGCAAATGGAAATTCAGCCTAGTGGGTTCTTATTACAGCAATCTTACACACTTTCTTGTTTCCTCCCAAAATGATTCAGCTGAGTTAATGAGCACGTGCTTATTTTCTTGGAAACACTGAAATAATAGTCAGTCTCCCTTGAGTTTAAATGAGAGAGTGAGAAACGGGATTTATTTTAATGGAAGGAATCCTTTTTACAAATCTCATCTTAAGAGACTGGTTCCCCCTCCCTTACGACATATACTAGGAGATTTCCCTAGTAATAAAATTGATAGTTGTAGCTGTAGTAGTAGTGGCATCAATAACGGCAGAAGAAGCTGTAATGATATAAACATGGGGAATGAAGTGGAATCTTTTCTCCATTTATTAGTACCCTGGATCCTCAAGCAACCTCAGAGCTGCTGTGCCCCCTACTTTCCAGAGGAGAGAACTCACAGACCAGATCGCTACCCAGACTCACACAACTGGTCCATAATGTGCCCAGCTTAGAACTCAGGATGGCTGACTCTCGGCTTCTCCACATTTTCCTCTTACATAGGGTTTCCAGATCGTGTGTGCCTCTGCTACTTTTCTCTGAACATGCCTATTTCTCTAAAACCTATTTGCCTGTACCCCAAGAAAAATGTGGAAACAGAGACTGCAGATGTAACGCCCCAGATGTAACTCATGAACTTCAACTTCATATTCAACTTCCCAATTGGTATGTTCACTTGAATGCCCTACATGAATTTCAAAATCAGTTTGTCCTAAAAACCTACTATCTTCCTCTCCGTAAACCTGCTCCTCCTCCAGTGTTCCTTACATTAGTGAACAGCATCACGATTCGATTCTCCCAGTTACTTAGATCTGAATCTTGGGAATCATTCCTTCCTTCCTCTCTACGACTTAAACCATTCCTGCAACATCCAGTCCATCAGTCAGTCCTGTCTCGTTGGGTGCCTGTTAGGCCTCTTCTCTCCATCATTATGCCACTTACTTATCTCGGGCCACCTTTCTCTTGCCCTCCCAGCCTTCAGCCTGGAACCCCTCCAGTCCATCCTGCACTGCTCTCCCCTCCCTCTTTGTGCCAGTTTTTGAACTATCAGAAGAATTGAAACCATTGATTATTTCCTCCTCCTTGAAACCCTTTCTCTTTCTTTCCTTGGCTTTTAGGTCACCCCTCTTGATTTGATGTTCCTCCTCTGTTCCTGACCAAACTGTCTCAGTTTCCTTTGCTGGTTCTTTTGCTTGGCCTAGATATCTATTGATAGTCATTCCCTGGGGAGATTCCAATAACATTGTAATATTAAGTGCATTTATCTACTGTAATACCCACATTGATATCTCCAGATTGGACCTATCACATGAACTCCAGAATCATGTATCTATCTGCCCCTGTTATCTCTTTTAGAAGATTAACACAGGTCACAAATTTAACGTGTCCAAAAGCAAATTCCTGATTTCCTCTCCCCCATACAACTGCTCTCCCCGCAGTCCTCCGCATCTCAGTCAATGGAAAAGTCATCCCTCCAGTTGTTCTGTTCTACCCGGCCTCCCTACTATTGTTCAAACAGGTGAAGCATACTCTTGCCTTAAGGCCTGTGAACTTGCTGTTCCTTCTACCTGGACTCTTGTTCCCATAGCCACTCCCTCACATCCCCTAGTTCGCTGCTCAAACATTCTCTTATCGACGAAACTTTTTCTGACTACCCTATAGAAGATTACAATCCTCACCACGATTCAATATTCCCTACTTTATATTTCTCCATATAGTACTTATACCTTCTGAAAGCCTTTATATTTTTTTGTTATCAATTCATTTTCTCTCTTCATCTACTAGACTTTAAGCTCCATCAGTGTAGTAACCTTGTCTATTTTGATAGCTACTGAACCAGGATTCCTAGAGCAAGATCTGTTATATAGTAGGCACTCAAATATTTGTTGGATGGATGGATAGATGAATATTCTACATTTTCTGTAGCACTGTAATTTATACATCTGCCGGGACACTTATGCTGTATGACAATTACTGGTTAATTTTTTCTCTCACCAAACTGCAATCTTCTTAAGAGAAGACCCATGTCTTAATCATATTAATGTCCCTGTGCCTAGAAAGTACTTGGCATATGTTAGGTACTATACGTTTGCTTGTTTGTTTGAAGAAAAGAAAGTAGAGGGAGAAGGAGGGAGACATTTTTAGCATATGGCCACGTCAGCATAGAGTAACTGGGATTTATCACTTCCTTTTACTTGGGAAATATCCTTTTTTTGGCAGCCTAAGATGGCTTTACTTTTTAAATAACCCAGTAAAGTATGTGTTTCCTCCCAGAGTCAGAAGTTTAGAAGGTTATGAATGAACATGCTTCCAGCTCTAATGCCCAGGAATGACAGCTACAAGCTTTAGGCAACTAAAGCTTACAGTTCTGTAGGAACGACACAGAATTCTAAGTATACTGCCCTCCTATCTTTCTACACTGAGTAATTTAAGCACAGCCAGAGCTCATAAAATATTAATGACAGAAGAAATCTTTGATTCCAACTCCCTGGGTGTACAGATAGGTAAACTGAGACCAGGAGAGTCCCTTTATCCCACACAGAGCAAGTTAATGGTGGAATCAAAATTTGAAACTAATTATCCTGAACCACAGTTTAGTTTTCTTTTTCCAGAGCCTTATCACTCTTCCTCTGTATCTGATAACTCATTAATAAATATCTATAATCTTTCTCTCCACTGATCTGACCCTATACTTAATATAATTAAATGATGAAGAAAACACATCCCCAAATCCATCAATGACTTAAAGTTGAGTGGGAGGTTGCTTGTTAGAGGCACCAACTTATCAACTTAACAACAAGGAAATGAGGAAGGTTGGGCCATAAAGACACTAAGCTCTAATGGAAATTAAAATTGTCAGCATCAAAGCATATAAACATAACTAAAGCCATCCAGTTAATTGACTTTCAAGGCCTTGGTACTCACATTAGCCATTGACCACAGCATGAAAGATTAGAGTGGCTTTGGGTTGAAGCCCCTCTCTACCCAAAATGCAACACTTGCTGCTGACAGACCAGTAGATCTCTCTAGATTTAGACCCATGAATTGTGAGAATATTCTTGTTAGACCATCCGTTATAAAAGGAATCTATTCCCTAAGTTTCTGTGACAATTCCTTGATTTCTCTTTCATCTCTGATTTGTTCTCCTAATTCTTCTTTTCATGACCTTACATGGTAGTAACACTTAAAAGTCCAATTCTTAACCCTCCCCTCACCTTATATACTTTGCTTATATCAATGATCCCATTCATTCTCACAGCTTGAAATATCATCCACCTGCTGGTGACCCCAAAATCTATGTTTCTAGATCACCTTCCTGAATGCTTACCCCAATACTCAATTTTCCACTACACATATCCACCAGAAAGTCTTGCAGGCACCTCAAATTCAACATGTCTAAAGCTGAAATCTTTATTTCCCCCTCAAACCTTGTTCCTTCTCGAGGACCCCTGTTTTATTAAAAAGCATTGTCATTCACCCAGTTGATCAACCCAGAAACATTGCTGTTAGTATTGATGCTTAACTCTTCCTCCTGCTACCTGCGGTCACATTTACATCTGAAGGAGAGCAGAATAGGCCATCCCAAAATATGCCACTTTGGCATATTGATTATTTTGAATTAAAGTTACTTAAGAAACAGCCAGTACAAGAAGAATACTCTGATCCTCCTTCATCCCCCTAAAAGCAGGAAATAAATCTCCCATGCAAATATATTCCTCTTGTACCAGGAGGGTAAAAAGTATCCTTATCACAAGAGATAAGGAATTCAAGGCCAAGGAGGCTATATAAACAAGCTTTGTTACTTCTTCATTAATTAATTCTTCATTAATACCCCAAGCCCAAACCCCTTTGTTTTGTTAAATATTCGCAAATAATTGTTTCTTTGTCTAAAATGTATGAAAGTTGGCTGCTTTGGTCACTTCTTTGAGTCTCATATTTCTGTGAGCTTCTGTACATACAAAATTAAATTTGTTTTTCTCCTATTAATGTATCTTATGTCAATTTAATTATTAGACCAGGCAAAGAACCTAGAAGATAAGAAGGGAAAAGTTTTTCTCCCTCACACATCCGATTAACCACTAAGTCTTGTGGCTTCTGCTTCCTATCCTACCAGTTCTCTAGTTTATGGTGGGAGCTTCCACAATGATGTTCCTTCCTCAAGGCTTGTGCCCTCTAATTGATTGCATCCAGACTGATAATTCTAAAATGCCTTTCTTATCATATCATCCTCCTGCTTAATAACCTTCTATGGATACCTGTTACTCTAACAATAAAAGTCAAACTTACAAGCATGATTTGGTATCTGCTTGCATCTTTTCTCCTCACCAAAAAATCCCAACCAATCCCTCCTTGCCTAGATAACCAAGACTCACCTTTCATCCCTCAGATAAGCTATCATTCTGTGCTTTTAAATGCCCTGCCTTTTAGCTCTTCTAACACCTTCTCTTTTATCCATAAGACATATAGATTATAAACCCTTATGATTTGGTTTGTCTCTCTTCCTAGATTGTAAGTACCATGAAAGCAGGACTACATGTTTATACATCCTTGTATTCTCAGCACCTAGATCAATTTCCTAGAGAATAAGTAAATGACAAAAGTTATTGAATTAATGAGGGAGGGAGGGAAAGAGAGAGCAATTAATGAAAATTATATAGGAAGACTAAATAATGGAGAACATCTTGCCTTAAAAAGCTTTTTCTAAAGCTCCTTTAGTGACAAGTAGCAACTTCTCTCAGAGTCCACCTGTACTAATTTGGAATAACCTCTGCTTTCTATTTTACACAAACACCAAAGAAAGAGGCACAGATCCTCTTCAGCAAGTCACATGGACTGCAGGAAGAGACAGAATCATGAATTAATATTGGACTAATGAGGCAGGAAGGAATTAGCACATATGATGTGTACCCATCAGGGAACACCTGGTGCATCTGGACCCCCAGAGCAATCAGAAGTGTGCCTGAGGAGTTCTCAGGGTCAAGGCTGCATATACTGTCCCAGAGTTTAACGCAGTGAAGACAAGACAGGTACAGAGTCATGCAGTCTGGCCGGGTCAATGGCCATACACCCTGAAGGCAGCAATAATGGCCCCATGGGGCTAAAGGGTAATTAGTACAAAACTCACTGAAACTGTGGCCAAAGGAATCCCAAGAAGTCTGTGGCAAGCAATTGCTGCCTGAGGGCTTCCAATGCCCTTTAAGAGAGATTGGTTCAGCCCTTTCCACCTGGCTCCAACTACTCCACTTCCTGCTCTCTGTTGAGACGGTCACTCGAACCGCTGTGATTCTATGTAAGTACCGTGCTGCACAGATGGGGGTACTCATAAGAACCATCTGGACTGCCTCAGTTCTAGAAAGTATCTTAATGTCCTCTGACACTGGTGGACAGGGATCTGTGTAACGGAGACTCTGATGTCAGCCATACCTAAAAAGGAGAACACAGCTGAAATTTTATAGAACTCCTCCCAGGTAAAAGCAGGTGGTTCTCTAAAAATAACAATAAAAAAAAAGGAATAAATAGACGACAGACTACAGACTGTGGAATACTGATTGTATGTTTAATTTTATTATCGGTATTACTGGAATGTTTACTGTATGCATGACACTTTTCTAAGTACTTTCATGCATTGCCCCATTCAATTTGTGTTATAACCTTATCAAAATCTGCATTTAAAAGATGAGAAAATTGGGGCCCAGAGAATTTAAGTAACTTGCTCAAGGCATAAAACTTGTAAATAACAGAACTGAGGTCTGAAGCCAGTCTCTGTAACACAGAGCTCAAGTGCTTTTCCTTCTCCCCAGCCTGTACCTCCTTCTTCCTGTGGAGTTCTCTGTATAGGCCAGTCCAGCTGTAATCTCTCTCTATTCGTTAAAACAGCGATCTCTCAGTTCTTGGGGTTACTAGAAGGTAGAGTATTTCAGTCCATTTGCATTCACATCGGCTTCCCAGAAATTACCTGGACACCCCACACATTTGCTAAGAACTCCAGCATCACACCTGTAAGTAGCACAGCTTCTGTTACCCGATGTGTGAAATGAGCAGGCCACACAGTCAGAGATGGTCGATGGGAGGTAGGAGAATAGACCTGAATGACCATCACACATTCCTGGAAGTATGAGAAGAAAAGCTAACTCCAAAAAGAGTATTTTTTTGGTAGGAGTGTGTGTTTATCAACGATGGTCCAAAATGAGCTGAGGGAAGTAGCAGCAAAACAGAACTCCGGCTCCCTACCTACCAGATGGGCCTCGGTTTCACCACTTTGCTTCCTCTGATGGCGAAGATAACTCTGAGAATGGGGGAGTTGCTATATTTAGAATGGAAAGGCACGGAGAATTCAGGATCCTGAGTCCATGGCAGGGGGTGGATGGAGAACACCAATAACAAGTTGTGTGAAATCACAACTCATTATCGGCAGGCAGAACTGCTCAGCCCCCACGTTGATGACCTCACCATCTCAGGCCAAGGCAGTCAGTAACTCAGCAGCCCTTTGGAACCAGCCTGGGCTGTAAGGCAGTGCAAAGGGGCAGCTTCTTCAGAACAAAATACTCTTATTTGAGTAGAAAAATATATATATATATTCATCACAGGAGTGTGAAATCAGAACTGATCAGAGCAAAATGCAAACAGATTATCTGGTCCAATTTTGGAAGAAGAAACTGAGGTCCAAGAAGAGAATGGGACTCAGGTAAGGTCACATAGGGAGTTAGTAGCAGAACAATTGCTTTTAGGATTAAGATTCAACTCTTAAGACTCCTCCATGGTCTTCCAGTCTCATTTCTCATCATTGTCCTAACTTACTCAATTCCACCTTTTAGGTCCCCTGATGCAGCACTTCTCAACCTTTTTCACAGCACAGAGAATGAAAATATTTGTAAGACGTACTGGGGGAAATACACAAGACCTCTTGTGTCCGGAGGATGAGGACTGGGCTCCCAGCCCACCTGCTTCCTCCTCCCCCACCTGCCAGGAGATCATGGCATTCTAACCAGAACCTTTGCTGTAATGCACTATGCTTTCCCCACTACATGCACATGCCTGGACTGCTCTTCACCTAGTGAGTTTATAGTCATCCTTAGTCACCAGTTCAAGAATGCTTTCATCCCCTAAGTCATCTCCGAACCACAGCACCACCAGGACCCTTTGGTATATGCTCCTAGAGAACTGAATTGCCTCCCTGTAGAGCACTAGTCAGTTTGTAAATACATATGCAATTGTATGATTATTTGATCAATATCTACCTTCTGGTGGGGAAGTGGGCTGTCCAATCATGAGAATAAGGATCATCTCTCTTTTGTTTATGATTATACTTCCAGCTATTAGCACAATAGCGTATAGTAGGTCCTCGATAAGTATCTATTGACTAAATGATTAGAGCTCATGTTCCAAGACTTCTAGATGAGTACTTTGTCCTGATAGGCCTCCTTCTAACCATGTTTCTTGGGCTTATTTAACCACCATGTCTTTTTCTCCGTGTAAAATTCTATCACTATTTGCAGAAGTAGTGCTTTCACGAGTATACCTTGGGAAAGGCTGGGATGTGGGAAGAGCATGGACCTAGGTGTCAGCAGACCTAGATTCTAGTCCAAACTCTGTGAATTACTTTCTGCAATACGTCAGGGAAGTCTTAGACCCTCGCTGTCCCTCGGTGGTCTCATCTCTCAGCAAGTTGGCCTCTTCCAACTCTACTACTCCACCATTTCTGTATTAGAAAACCTTTCACACCCTTTCCTCCGATTTTATAACTTCTCTCCCTGGCGTACAGTATCTACGTACTTCCTCCTGAACGTGCCAATTGGGCCAATTGTTCCAAGTATTCCCTAGATTCCTCTCCCTTTCAAAACTGACTTGTCCCATTTACTTGTAGATTCTGATTTCTCCTTCAGTTACTCCATTCAACTCGTTCATACTTAGCTTATGTGGCAGCTAGCAGCCAGGGTTACTCTGCATAGGGAAGCATTATCACTTTAACAACTTCTCTTGCTTTCTTAATCCAAATTGGGATAGTTCAAGCACCACAGCAAGGTCAGTAAATAAAGTATTTTGGACCAGGGAAGACCTTTCAGTGATTTAAGTAGCATTTCATACAGGCCTCTATCTCTACATAAGGTTGATGCTGAGAACAGGCATTACAATGAGTGAATTAATGAAATCCAGTTAGTGGATAGCTCTGTGAGTCTTCATAGTCAAAACTAAAACTCTGCTGTTTCCCCAAGAGTGTGAAGGCACCAGAGGGCAAGCCTGCTGAGTCAGCAGGAAGATGGATTGGGCTGGTGTGGGTCTGGCAAAGCCTGCAAGGGCACTGCAGAGGGGAAGATAAATGGCACTCCAGTTCAGAACGCACAGCAGGAACATCAAGAATACTGTAGAAAGAGAAGAGGAGGGATCCAAGCCAGATGCCTCACAGCTGGAAGTGAAAGCTCTGTTCATTGCTCTGATGCCATAAAGCAAATGCCACACACGAGTGGAAATTCACCAGTCTTCAGACAGCAAGACGTGCCCTTGCACCACTACTGAGTTTGTATTAGTTACTCTCAAGTGAAAGCCCCTTTGGGGTTCAATGAATTGGAAAGCAGCTCCCTCAAACATCTTATCTGAAGCAAAGTCTTACAGGGTGCAAGGAACCCCTCAGCCCTGCAGTAACTAAGGCTACAGACCCACCTACGTGAACTCCTTAGAGAACCTGTCCTCATGAGTACTCTTCAGATTTCAGATCACAATCTAGTCCAAGATACACTCTCAATGATTGTCTCTCTATTGCACAGGTTGGCAAACTTTTTCTGTAAAAGTCCAAAGAGTAAATATTTTAAGCTTTGCAGGCCATACTCTCTCTGTTGCACGTACTCAACTCTGTGATTATAGCATAAAGGCAGCCATAGGTAATATGTAAATGCATGAGAATGGCTATGTTCCAATAAAACTTTATTTACAAAAGCAAGCAGTAAGCTGAATTTGATCCATGGACTGCTTACCAACTCCTGCTCTACAGCAGCTCCAAGCAAAACAGTCAGTACTTCCCCTCTTCTCATTTGCTCAAACCCAGTACTCCAGTAGGAAAGACCTCTGAAGTCCCCAAACTCATGGAATTGGATTGCTTCCCCTATGCCTATGAGTCCTTCACTCCTCCAGGTCACAGCTAACCTTGTCCCCCAGTAAAACTTCAATGGACCCAAATCCTTTGGTTTTAGTTCCTCAGTGTTCTACTTTCAGGATGTAGATAACAGACATAATGGCACAGGGGGAAGAGCCCTGCAGACTAACCGGCAGATTATCAATGGTTTGAATAGTTCTGCAGTGATTAATACTGAGGAAACTGGACTCATGAGTCTTATTCCTTACCTTTAAGTTCTATTATACCAGGGGTTAATGACCAAAGACAAGATGATTGCAACTGAAGGAATTACTGGCAGCATTTATTGATTAAAAATTTAAATTAAAAACACAAAACAAAAAACAGAGGAACATGCAACGCCTTGGACCAGAAGTCAGAAGGCCAGAGGTCCAGGCGTGGGTATGACTAATTGACATCTTTACATTAGTGAGTAAGTCTCCAGAGCAATTTTCCTCACTATCAGACTGAGACAACACTTTCTCTGATACGTCTTGTCAGCTCCCTGAATAAAACCCTCCAAAAACTCTCCATAAGCTGTAGATAAAATCCAAACTCCTTTCTCACCTCTCTGGCCTCACCTCTTATCTCTTTCCCCTTCATAGTTTACCCTGCAGCCATGGGTGCAAGACACATCTCCCCTACTCACAGACCTCCACGTGGTTTTTCCCTCCCAGCAGATCATTAACTATGCCCCACCCCTGCCCTCCACACTTCTTAATGTTGTTCATCCTTCTAGTGTTTATTTAGACATGTCTTTTATAACACCTTTCTTGACACTCTATGACTGGATTAGATATTCTTTTTTTATAATCTCATATAACTCTATCATTACTCTCATCACACATACTATACTAACTTGTTCACCCTACTAGATAGTGACTTATTTGAGCATTAGAATTTTTTCTTAGTCACTACTGTATCATCAAAGTCTAGTACTCTTCCTGACACACAGGAAGAGCTCAATTTGCTGAACTAATTAACAAGATAGTATACTTTAGAAATGCTTTGAGGAAATATAGAAGCATGTAATTCTCAGATATTGAAATGTGAAAAAAATCATCAAAAGCTTGCTATAAGTGGTTCCCTTTAATTAGTAGAAAATATTTTATCCTCCACCCCAAAAGTTAAATCTATTCCCCAAATCCCTGTCCAAACATTTTAAAACTCTAAATACTTGTTTCAAAATAATCCAGTGGGGTGGGGGTGAATGAACTGAGATAAATGAAACAAGATTGTCTCTAAGTTAATAATTGTTGAAGCTGAGTGATGGTACATAGCAGTTTAGTATAATATTATATGATATGCTTTTGTATATGTTTGAAATTTTCCATAATAAAGTGTTTTACAGAAGATAAGACTGTCTAACAGGAAAAGCAAAATGAAGATCTCTAATGGCTTTACCCCCTCCAACATATTCATACACACTCCATTTAAAATGGCATTTTATAAAGAGAATTACTTTGGATTTTAAAAGATATCAATTCAAATGTAGAATCAGTTTAAAACTTAGAACTCAAAACTATGTATCATTCTTTGCCTCACTAATTATAATTCCTGAAATTATGTTATTCATCATTAATCATAATTATAAAAACTATAAAAAGAAAACTTCTATTATAATTTAGGTAATTTTCATGAAAAAATGTAAAATATATCACTCTTTCAAAAATAAAAACTACTGCCTTCAAAAGAAACTCTGCAGAGGGCAGAATGGGAGAAGAGGCTAACAGAACACTCACTGGCCTAGGAACTTGAAATGTCTTTTCCATGATCAGTGATCTGTTAAGTGTCAGAAAGGATCATAAAAAGCCTTTGTGTAAAGAAGAGTCTCAGTACTTCATCAAAGTGGCATTGATCAGTTGCTGCTGTTTACAGCCTGCCACATCTTGGAAAGACCTCCGTGCTGATACACAGTGATGAGCAATACAATTAATTACCGAATGTTACATAAAAGGGCATTCAGGCAGATGGTTATTCACCAGCAAAGAAGAATCAACTAGAAGACCAAGGGGTTTTGTTTTGCTTAATTCCTCCTCTTATTTTTGTTATTAACTCATAAAATCTAGAAATGTCCTTGAGGAGACATAGAATCAGCTTTCAAATATACTATGAGGATGTATGCTAGAGAAAGAGTGAACACTGGACTTTTAAGTTTCAAGAACTAGGTCCAAGTCCTAGCCAGAACAGTCACTCTCTGGTCTGTGCTAAGTCACATCATGCCTCCAAATTTCAGGTCCCTTATATGCAACGTAGAGATGACAACACGAATGGTGGTACAGCTCATACGAAATGATGCACAGTGTACTAGATTCTTGTGGCAGCTGTAACAGACAGTCATATTCTTGGGGCTTAACACAACACAGAGTTATTATCTTACAGTTCTGGAGATGAGAAGTCCAAAATGGGTTTCACTGGGCTAAAATCAAGGGCTGTATTTCTTCTGGAACCCCAAGGGGAGGACTTATTTCCTTGAGCTTTCCAGCTTTAAAAGGCTGTGTGCATTCTTTGGCTTATGGCCTCTTTCTCCACCTTCAAAGCCAGGAGTGTAGTATCTTCAATATATATTATGTGGATACACACACACACACACACATATATATGTTGATCTATTTCAAGGAATTGGTTTACGTAACTGGAGGAGCTGCCAAATCCACAATCTGTAGGACAGGCCAGCTGGCTGGAAACTGTAGGGCAGGAGCTGAGTCTACAGTCCAGAGGCAGAATTTCTTCTTCCTCAGGTAAACCTCTGTTTTGCTCTTAAAACCTTTCAACTGATTAGATGAGGCCCACTCTGATTATCAAGGATAATCTCTTGGATTGTAGTGCTAACCACATCTACAAAATAGATCCACAGGGATTAATGTGACTCAGTATATCTTGTTTCTTGCTGAGGAATTATGAACTATGATTATATTTTTTTATGCTTGCGTATATCTTCTGCAATTAATAATTACCTTATTTTTTCTTTTGCTCTCTCTCTGTGCACCTATCATTATTAACTCTTTCAAACTCTGATTTTGTATAAAACACTTTCAGTGTAGTCAACTACATTGGGTTTTCTGTTTCACCATTTTCTGGAAGACCTGCCATCTAGACCCATCTATCCTCTTGCTTCTATATAAATGATTCTCTCTGGAAATTCTAAACAGTTTTTGTCCTAGGACATTTCCTTTGCTGTCTTGCAGGTAAATACTTTCTCTCTCTTCTGTGTTGGATCCCATTTCCTGGATTCCATGTCTTCTTTCTTTTGGTTTGCTTCCACAATTTGTAGAATATACTCTCCATAGCTTCCCGAGAAAGGATGTTATAGGTAAATTTTTTGTGCAGCTTTGCATAGTATACCTTCACACTTGATTGGTAATTTAGCTTATATAGAAATCTAGGCTGAAACTAATTTTCCCTCAATTTTTCTTTTAAATGCTGTTATAATTTTATCTAATGTCCAGTGTTATTCTGATTTCTTATTATTCTCGGTTTTCCTATTTCTTTCACCTCTCCATATACTTATGAGCTCTTTTTATCTCATTGTTTTATAACTCCACGATAATGATGTAGATGGTTTGATCAGACCTTTCAATGTAGAAACCTCTTCTTTGGGTTTAGGAATCTTCTTTCTGTATTATCTCTGCGGCATTTCTTCCCCTTCATTTGTGGGATGGTGGCCATCCTTGAATAAATCTTTAATTTTATTTGTTCACTTGTTTTCCAACTCTTTGTCTTTTTGTTCTCCGTTATAGATTTCCTTGAGTTTGTTTTCCAATTGTCTACTGAGTTTTTTCGCCAAAATTAGTGTAATGGTTAAAAGCACAGACTGGGACAGGCCGGTGGCACAACCAGTTAAGTGCGCGCGCTCCGCTGCGACAGCCCGGGGTTCGCCGGTTCGGATCCCGGGCGCGCACCGATGCACTGCTTGGCAAGCCATGCTTTGGCTGCGTCCCATATAAAGTAGAGGAAGATGGGCATGGATGTTAGCCCAGGGCCAGTCTTCCTCAGCAAAAAAAGAGGAGGATTGGCAGATGTCAGCACAGGGCTGATCTTCCTCACAAAAAAAAAAAAAAAAAGCACAGACTGCCTGGCTTCTATTTCTAACTCTACCACTCAGTATTTGAGTGGCTTTCAGAAAGTTATTTAACTTGTCTAGGCTCAGTTTCCTCTCACGGAAAATGGGGATAATAATACTACCTAACTCGCAGGATTCCATAAGTTAAGTTTTAAGTTTTAGACATGCAGTAAATGCTTCACAGTTAATTTAGATAATTATGGGCTTCTCCAGTCCCAGCTGTCTAAAACACTGTTGAACAACAGTGAATTAACAAAATGTTAACATTGTTACATTTGTTAACAATGAATTAACAAAAAGTTGTACCTTATATTAACTGTAACTTTGTCCTCCTATTTTTTCATAACCATTCGTTCCTTTTAAAACCTGAAAGAAGCACTCACCTCTCCATTTTGTCTCCTCTGCTCTAGGATCGTAACAGTTACCCCTATCACCTCACATACATATACACACCCTAAGGAAATTCCCTTCAGCCGTTTCTTACTTGGCCTATACATCACTCAACATCTTGGCCATAATCCTTTGGAGGAAACACAAATCCTCTTGAAGTTATTTAGAGGAAAATAACCAGGTTAAAAACAGGACTCTGAATCTTGCCATTTGAAGAACATTTGAAAAACGAAAGCTCCTTATCCCAAAGAAGAGATGACTGAAAGTCAAGCAAATCAATGTTTTACTCCTGCCTGAGTAGCATCTGGTCCCCTTCAATTGGTAATAACTCTCTAATTCTCCTTTGGAAAACCGTCCTTTGATTGCTATCAGTCTAAGTTGTTCAAGTGGGACTGACTCCACCCATTAGCTCCAGGAGAGGAGGGGACACATGACCTGACCAATCAGAGCATTGAATCCCCTTGTTTCATTTATTGGTTCAGGGCTTGATCCAAATCCAGTCAAGCCAATAATAATTTGGGGACTCTTCTGGATCTGTTGGGAAAGCCATACTAAGAAATCTTGCATAGATATGAATCCAACACAGAGGAAAGACAAACAGAGAGGACAGATTGCCAATAATAGCAAACCTGAATCCACTTGTACATGAAGCTACACACTATGGGACTTTTCATTTATATGGGCCAATAAATTTCCATGTTTTATAAGTCAATTTGAGTCAGGATTCTATCATTTTTGAGCAAAAGAGTCCTGACTAACTCAGTGGGCATGAAAGCTGCCTTTATGGACATGAAGTAATAGCATAATTGAACTGTGTTTATTCACTGGGAAAATATTTATCTCATGCTCATGCTGTGCCATAGTCTTAAGGATTTCTGAAAAACTCTGGCTGTGACAGATGACTAATTCATAAATTGACCTTGGTCTGCATAATAAAGGAGAATGTTATTAAGCCCAACACTTGAAACAATATCCTTTAAGGGGATAGGATTAAGTCAGGAATAATCTCTTCTACCCATATAAATATTTACAATCATTAATTTCTTATTTTTTCCAGTAAGATAGCTGCTGTGAAAACTATGTATCTTCTCATGCTAGGTTACAAAACAGTGGTTTAGAAAAGGAAAAAGGACTTTCCCAAGAAACTCAAGAATACAGGACAGAAAAAAAGAGGCAATAGAGTGTAAGGCCCTGAAATCAGAATGACCAGATTTTAAATCCTGGCTCTGCCACTTATTAGCTCTACGCTCTTGAATCATTTACTTAACTCCTTTATGTTTCAGGTTCCTCAGTTGTAAATTATCAACAATTTTCACAACTCACAGATTGTTGTGATGTTTAAATGAGATATTTGTGAATAAAAAAAAAATAGCATTTTTTTTTGGCACAGATATTCTTACTATCATCACCAAGAAATTGGGTTTGAATCTAAATATATCTGCCCAGTCTAACAAAATGCTAGACTTGCTATGGTTGTTTTTGCCATTATGTTCTACCTTAAATTTTGTTTCTTCTCTCTGAGGTATTTAAGAAAGATCTGCCCACTCTCTGTCTTAGGGATTTAGCTTAGTAGCTACAGGGGTTTTGGCCAATAACCTTTGTGATCCTGAGAACCTCTTGTCAAAAATATGAATGAATGTCAGTGCCCTGGTGAGAGAGAGAAAAGTCATCCACGTCATGGTTAATTTTATGTGTCAACTTGACTGGATCACAGGGTGCTCAGATATTTGGCTAAACATTATTTCTGTGTGTATGTGTGATGGTGTTTCCAGATGAAATTACCATTTGAATTGTGGACTCAATAAAGCTGTTTGCCCTCCCCAATGTGGGTGGTCATCACCCATTCCATTGAGGGTCAGAACAGAACAAAAAGACAGAGAGAGGAAGAATTCAGACATTCCTGCCTGAATGCTTTAGTTAGGACAACAAGCTTCTCCTGCCCTCCGCAATCTGGCTCTCAGACCTTCAGACCCAGACTGGAATCTAATTCTCAGCTCCCATTTCTTAGATCTTCATACTTGTACCGAATTACGCCACCCACCTTCCTGGGTCTCCAGCTTCAGAGTTCGTAGAACGTCTCAGCCTCCAGAATTGCATGAGCCAATTTCTTACAATAATCTCTTCCTGTATATATTCTATTGGTTCTGTTTTTCTAGAGAACCCTAAGACATAAATTGATACCGAGAGCTGGGTGCTGCTGTAAAAAATACCTAAAAATGTGGAAGTGGCTTTAGATAATATTTAGATAATAAATAGAGGCTGAAAGAGTTTTGAGGTGCATACTAGAAAAAGCCAACAATGCTATGAATGAACCTTTAAAGGCAATTCTGGTGAAAGCTCAGAAGGAAAAAAGGAGAGCTGTAGAGAAAACCTCAGTCTTGTTAGAGAATACCTCAGTAATCTTGAACAGAATATTTGTGGAAATATGGGCAGCGAAGGCCACTCTGGTGAGATCTCAGAATGGAATGAGGAAATGAGAAACATGTTATTGGAAACTGAAGGAAAGGCAATCCTTGTTACAAAGTGGCAAAGAAATTGGCTGAATTGTGCTTGTGTTCTAGTGTTTGGTGGAAGGTAGAGCTTGCAAGTGATGAAATTGGATGTGTAGCTGAGGAAATTTCTAAGCAATGTGTTGAAGGTACAACTTGGCTTCTCCTGACTGCTTATAATAAAGTGTAAGAAATGAGAAATGACTTAAAGATAGAATTGTTAATCAAAAAGGAAGTAGAACTTAAAGATTTGGAAAATTCTCAGCCTATCCACATTGCAATAAAGTAAGAACATTAATGATGTGGCCAAGCAACCATGTAATGAGATTAGTATGTATCATCCAACTTAACAGAAGTCAGACGCTATTCTTCAACACAATGGAGGAATGACAAGGTGATTCAGAGAACCCCACTTCCACCACAGGCCCAGAGTGCAAGGGACTGGAGGCAGACAGGTTTTAAAGTGTGGGGCCGCCTCTCCGGTCAGTGGACTAGGATGCCCATGCCTAGTGCCTCAGGGGTGGAGACCCCCCAGAGGACTGCAGCGGGGGCTGCGCCCAGTGGAGCCATGGGGGTGGGGCCACTCAGAAGAGCCACAGGCCAAGGACCCCAACCTGGAAGAGCTGGATGTATAGAGCCCTAGCAGAGGACCATAGTGAGGATGGGGCCTAGGCAGTGAGTCACTGCTGTGGGGCAGTCCCACCAAGTCATGGGGTGACGATGCCACCCCAGTGGGCTTCAAATCAGAGCATCAAATCAAAGATTATTCTCGAGGCTCAAGGTCTCGTGGAATTTGCACCATTAAGTTTTCATCTTACTTGCAATCTATTACTCTTTTCTTCCATATTTTGGGAAAAGGAATGTCTATCCCATGCCTATCCCCACCATTGTATTTTGGAAGCACATAACTTGTTTGGTTTCACAGGTGGAGAAGAAATTTGTTTCATGATGAATCAGACCTTGAGTCTCACCCATATCTGATTTAATTCATATTTAGACTAGACTGTGGACTTAGACTTTAAGGTTGATACCAGAAGCAGTTAAGACTTTTGGGGCTATTAGAATGAATGAATGTATTTTCCATGAGAGAAGGACATTGATTTTCAGGGCCAGGGACAGAATGCTATAGGCTGAATATATCCCCCAAAATTCATACATTGAAATCTAATCCCCAGTATAATGGTATGTGGAGATGGGGTCTTTGAAGGGCAATTAAGTCATGAGCCCTCATGAATGGGATTATGGCCCTTATAAAAGAGACCCCAGAGAGCTTCTTCACCCCTTCTACCATGTGAGGACACAGTGAGAAGACGGCTATCTATGCACCAGGAAGCGGGCCCTCACCAGATACCAAATATGCTAGCACCTTGATCTTGGACTTCCCAGCCCCAGAACTGTGAGAAATAAATGTTTGTTGTTTAAGCCATTCAGTCTATGGTATTTTGTTACAGCAGCCCAAACAGACCATGACAATCCCCATGGAGATATTTTCCCCATGCAAATGGGTGCCAAGGAGACAGTCCTGTGGAGTATTATCCTAGGACCTCTCAAACCAGCAGAGTAGATGGCCTCCTCTTCTGGCTACAAGTAAATAGTCAAAAGCCAGGGGCAACTTCTGAGATGGCCACATGTTTGCAGGTGCCTGAGAATCAATCCATAAGAGATCAATTGATCACAACCATCAGGAAAGTGGCCTTTCACAGGGAAAGGAATCATCAAGCAACTCTGGAAGCAATTAACCAAAGATACCACCATAAGTTTCACATCCATAAGCATCACCAAAAATGAACAGGAAATTAGGGATACAGGGTTTCTTTTGGGGGTAATAAATATATTCTAAAATTAACTGTGGCAATGGTTCATTTTGTGCATATGGTTTTGCACATATTTGTGAATTTTACATTTTACATGGGTGAATTGTATAATATGTGAATTATATCTCAATAAAACTGTTAAAAAGAAAAATAAATAGAGTTGCCAGCCTTGGTTCTGTTGGCCCACATCTGCATGAGTATTGTATAACCATGGACAGGACATGGAAACAAAGAGAGATAACACTAACCTACACTTGAATTCATTACTATGTGCCAAGCAGATTGATAAGCATTTTATGTTATTTATTTAATTATTACAAGTCAATAGGCATGATTATTATTACCATTTGTCAAGAAAGGAAATCAAAGCTTGGAGTGGTTCAGTAGCTTGCCCAGGTCATAGTTAATGGCAGATATATCTATGATTAGTCTTACCCTCTGTCAAATAACAGAAAATATATGTATTGGTCCCCAGATCCTGGCACAGAGTCCTGCAACCTTGTGATTTCCTAAGTGATAAGAGCACTAGGAATATGTTTTGTTCTAATGTTTGGTCTTTGACCCTGGTTCCTGACACAGAGCTCCTAAATCTTGGAATTTCCTGGGTGATAGGAGTGTCTTTGTTCTAATGAGGTCACTCTTGGTGGGCTCCTGGGTGGGGACTGATCACCGGAAAGACCATGCCATGATTAGTAGCTTGGAACTTTCAGCCCCACCCCCCTGTCTCCAGAAAGGAGAATGAATGGAAATAGAGTTAATAATTGATCATGCCTATGTGATGAAGTCTCCATAAAAATCTCAATAGTTTGGGGTTCAGAGAACTTCTAGATTAGTGAACACATCCACATACCAGGATGGTGATGCACCCTAACTCCACAGGGACAGATGCTCCTGTGCTCGACACCCTCCCAGACCGCACCCTAGGTATCTCTTCATCTGGCTGTTCATCTATATCCTTTTATACTAAACTAGTAAGTATAAGTAAGTATTTCGCTGAATTCTGTGAGCTGTTCTAGTGAAAAATCAAATCCAAGGGGGAGAGTCATGGGAACCTCCAATTTGCAGCCAAGTCAGACAGAAATTGTGAGTAACCTGGGACCTACAACTTGCAATTGGAATCTGAAGTGGGGGATGGTCTCATGGGACTGAGCCCTTAACCTGTGAGTCTGCACTAACTCTGGTTAGTGTCAGAAATGAATTGAATTGTAGGATACCCAGCTGGTGTTACAGAGAATTGCTTAGTGAGAGAAAGAAACCCTGCACATTTGGTGTCAGAAATGTTTTGAGTATGGCAGTGGTGTGAGAATAAAGGAGAAACACAGAGAATGAAGAGTGAGTTTTTGACTCATACTCATACTCAAATTCTTTATCACCAATTAGATAACATTCCCCTACATAGAACCCACACTCGTGTCAAGTTTATTTGTAAGATTAAAATCGTCTACAATTAGTGTAGACCAGGATCCCAGGATGGGCAACAGCTTAATTTGGGACAAGAAAACTGGATTCTACTGTTGGGAAGATGCAAACACTAAAATATGCCCAATATTTGGAGTTAGGAAACAGAATTTTAAAATATTTAATAAAAATAACATTTTTATTTAACTTTTTTGGTTTTTGATTATCTTAACTAAATTAAAATATGTTAAAATTATCATAATTGTTCTGAATTTAATAAAATTCATTTTATTCAACAGATTATATTTCATACAACCAATTTGGCTATTCTATCACTTTCGGAAAATTTTATCCACTAATTTGGAAATTTATCACGTTAATGAACTGATTTGTATGTGCATGCACAACAATTTATAAAGAATGGGACAATGCCCTGATTTATAAAATATTCAATCTAAATGAACAACCTTAAATGATTTAGTCCAATCTTTTACTTCCAGGTGGGTAAAATTAGGGCCAGACAGGTAAAAACATTCTGGAATCTACTACTTAAAAGGACATACCAAAAACTAGATTTATCTAACTCTAGGAGAATAGTAAGTTTTGGCAATGTTATGCAGAAGCAATTGCTCTGATTTTTCTCACTTTCAGTGTTTCAAGTATAAATGTTTAGCATGTTTTTATTATTATGTTCTCTAACATTTTCATCACCAAAGACCTAATATATTATCTTCCCACAGTCTCCATTTCTTATGGTGTCTATAATTTACTTTAAAATATTTTGGCATAGATCATGTGATTTATATATGCATGTGTGAGTTCATTTTAGCATATAGTCTGAGAATAGCTAGTTAACATTTTCAGTATCTTAATCAAGAATACTCGCTCTAGAGATAGAAGCTCACACAGGGTTGAGCTATTTTTGTCTCCAATGAAAGGTTTGGTTAATTAGCAAAAGGGATATTAGAAACACCCTTGTATGAAAGATGGAAGAATCTGGCAAGCCTAGAGACACCCTTCAGAACGGTGCCTGGATAGGATTCAGAAGTGCATAAGTTCAGATATTGACATAGAAGATTAGCATCACTTGACTCCAATAGGAAGGTTAGATATTCCCAAGACTCATGGAGTCTCGTCCACCTCTAGCGAACATTTTATGTGGTCAGTACTTGTCTATCTCCTTGCTTATATTTGAGGCAGATGTCAGTCTGTGAATTACTTTTCTGTAGCATATAGGTCAGTTGTAATGTCATGGAGGAAGAAACTTGTAAGTCCTTACCTACCTCTAAATCATGGAGGCCACCGATATTAACAAAAAGCACCCAATAATCATAAGTGACCAAATAGCTCTGGTCATTTTGCAAGAGCACTCTTTGAAATATTTTGATATTCAGCAAACAGGAGCTGTTTGAGCACTATCAGGATATTTGGGGGCTAGATTTAAGGTCAAATTATAGAATAGACTCTAATCCAATGGTTCCTGAGTCTAGCTGGGCTGGAATCACTTGAAGAGACTTTAAAAACACAGATGACAATCTACCTCCAGAACCACTTATCAGAATCTCCAAGGATGAGACCTGGGTATCTATATTTCTCATAGCTTCTTAGGTGGTTCTCAAAAAGCCAACCTGACACTAATTCATGAACCAACTGGCATTTGGAAATCACAGTACAAAATGACCCTTCAAGTTTCTTCTGTGAATCGATGTCTATATGACTCCTGGTTAAAGATGCCATTGAAAGATCACTTGAAATATCCATAATAGAGAAGCCAAGGTAAAGAGACAGGAAAGAGAGTCAAATGATGGATCATGGAGAGAGAAGGTGAGTGTTGGGGGATGGGGAGGTGCTACAAGAATTCTAATTAAGCATCTCCTTATAATCTGGGATAATAGCAAGGGCCGCTAAACAGACACCATTCTTTTCCTGGAACTGAGAAATCAATCATAAGCTAACAGCTTACCTTTGCCAACTCTCAGTTAAATCCCTGGCTAGAGTTTGTTTCAAGCAAATGAATTCTAGTTATTCCTCCTAACTCTTGTTGGCAGAACACAGGACATTTACCATCTGTTCAGCTTTGTATTGGCAATAGGTAAACACTGCCTATTTCCCCAAGGCAATGAGCAGAAAGAGGTAACAAATCACAGCAGAGCTGAGGGGGGGCTCCCGTGTTCTGGCTGTGTGATTCCACTGAAAAGAATTTCTGCAGCTAGAGGGGGCTTACTTAGCTAGCTGGGACAAGGACCTGACTCCTAGGCACTATACCAAAGCAATCAGAGAACTCTATGATAGTGGAGATTCACAAATCCATCTTTTATGTTTTTTCATCCCTTATGCTTTCTCCAAACTTTTACACTTTAAACCTAAGTTTTACTGAGAGGTTACTTTTTGACAAGGCCTCTGTAGCAGTGACTAAGACCCAAGGCTCCCTGCTCTGATGAGGCTTACAGTCTAGCATGGAAAACAATTGAATAGGGAACTGACAGTCTTCTAGGTATTATTACAGGGATAACAGGTGCTATGTAGGCATCTAGGAAGTGCTGTTTTGTGAGACTGGGGTAGGTATTGTTGGGCAAGAATTCTCTGGGAAGTTTTATCTTAAACAAGACCCAAAGGATGAGTGTGAGTTAGCTAGTAGAAAGAAAGAACATTACCTGAGAAAGTCCAAATATACTGAACCATGTCAATATGCCTGAAGCAAAGAGGCAAAGTGGACAAGGGCAAGAGTTGAAGCTAAGAACGATACTCAGAGTTTGGATAATAAAGGTCTCTTAGACCATAGTATGGAGTTGGCATTTTATCCTGATGGCAGTAGGAAGATCCTGAAGGATCTTAAATCTGGGATAAATAATAAGATGAGACCCGTCATTCAACCACAGTTTGCTACCCTAAATGTATTCATTCATTATTCATTCAACAGAGATTAACAGCACATCTTCTATTTGATAGCACTGCTCTCTGCAGAGAGGTACAGTGATGAGCAAACAGAAAAGGCCTGTGTTCTCATGAAGCAGGAAAAATATACAAACACACATAGAAGATAATTGCTGAGGGTAATATGTACTGGGAGATAATAAAATGGAGCAATGCGATGGAGACTGAGGCAGGGCATGCAGGGCTGTGTTTTGACAGTGGAGTCAGAACAGGCCTCTCCGAGGAAGAGCTGTTTGTGATAAGACAGCCACATGAAAATATCGGTAAAGGATGTTCCGGGCAAAAGACCTGAATTAAAAACGAATCCAGTCTGTTAAGGGAAAAGAAGGAATATTAGAGTAGTGTGAATGTAATGAGCAAGGCAGGAGTGCAAGGTTGGACTGGAGAAGTAGTTTTGAGCACTCATTCCTTGTAAGTCCTGGGAATACAGTATTGAATCTAAGAGAATCTCTTCCCTTCACATACGCCTTCCTACTCTGCCCCCTTTTCAGACTTTTCCTAACATACAAAGTCTCACCTTATTTCTTTGTTTATCTTTCAGGATCCTGGTCCTTTCTGATATCCTCCAGAAATACAGTGACCAACTTATTCTGGGTTTCCTGGGACTTGCCCAGTTTTAACATTGAAAGTCTCATACTCTCTCAGTCCTAGACAAACAAGGAGGGTTGGTCACCCTATTGAGGAAGCCTACTCCAATCACCCCAGGACTACAATATCATAGATACTCAATACCTCAAACAATGGATTTGGAGAGGCAGGCAGGATCCAGATCGCTGGGACCTTATGGATCACGGCATAGAGTTTGGACTTTATCTGAAGGACAGAGGAGTCCAATCCTAAAGCATCAGCAATGTTGCATTAGTTACCTTATTGCTATGTGACAAATCTCTCCAAAACACACTACTTATAACAACAAGAATCATCTATTTTCTCTCATAGATTTTGTGGATCAAGAATTCAGGAGTGACTTGGTTGGACAATTCTGGCTTGGGTATCTCACGGGCTATAGTCAGATGTCAGTCAAGGCTGCAGTCATCTGAAGGCTTTACTGGGCTGGAGCATCTGCTTTCAAAGCTGCTCACTCACATGGCTCTCAGATTGGTACTGACTGTTTGGCAAACCTCAGTACCCTTCCACGTGGACCTCTCCATAGGGCTACTTGAATGTCATCACAATATGGTGGCTGGCTTCCTCTAGAGCGAGTGATCCAAGAGGTCAAGGTAGAAGCTTCATGCCTTATATTGCTGGACTCAGAAATCACACACTGTCCCACACCACCCATAGTATTATTTTGGCCACAACCTTGATTCAGTGTGTGATAGAAATACTCAAGGGCAGAAATACCAGGAAGTGATGATCACTGGGGACCATCGTGGAGGCAAGCTACCACACATGTCCCTCCAAATCCTGGCTTACTGACTCACTAAAGAATGTTCTTGGTCATAGAGGTAAATAGATGAGTCAATATTATGTTTTACTGCAAGTCAATTTCTACTAATGGAACTACAACTTCAGAAGACATCTCTACACTGTGAGCTGCTGATTCTATCTTTTCAGAGGTGCTTGAGGGTATCATGATGCCCAAGTTACACTCTTAAATTACTTTTGTCTTCAAGAGTCATCAGACCTCCATTCATGGCATTAGCCAACTGTATAATGCTAATCCACTTACTCATTCTACTGATTCTAACTGGCCACCAGATCCATAGTGGGCAGAGCCAAGAAGGAAGAGTCATACTCACCAAGACTTGAGACTTTGATGTTGTTTAGCTCAGAACACCTGGTAGTGAACTTTGAATGTGTATCTCTTTCCCAAAGACCCACACATGGAAGTGAGTTATATCTCTGCCTCTACCTGAAATAACTCAAAGGTAAGAGAGATCTAACAGCATCCAAAATATACACAGCCCTTGAGGCAAAAGTGTTTGAAAAAGCAGGAAGACAGGATAGATGCAGTGGAGTGAAGGAGGATGTGGAGGAGTTCAGAGGGGTAGCCAGGGGCTAGATCTTCGGGACCTATAATAGAGGTTAGGACTTTGGATGTATTCTAGTGTAACGGAAGACACCAGAGAGTTCAAGCACAGAAAAAACATAACTTGACTTCTTTGAAAAGGATCACTTTGTCTGCTCTTGGTCCTCTATAATCATCCAGAGAGTTCTCTGTCTGAAATGTTATCTTAAGCATTCACATCCCTCTTCTCATTTCAACCAGGCCTCAAATGTCACCTCAGATAGGACCTCCTTAACCACTCCTTCTAAAATAGAGGTTCCAACTTCCTCTCACTCTCAGCTTTCTTACGTTGGATTATTTTTCTTAGCTGCACATATTTACTGAGGTAACAATATACATGTGTTTTAAAAATTATTATCTATTCCCCTTTCTCAAGAACAGGCCCTTGTTTTAGGCATTGCCGCATTCTTAACGCAGCACAGAATAGATTCTCAATCAATATTTGTTGAATGAATGAATGGATTTCAAATGACAACAGATTGTTTTTCATGTCCCCATGTCTCCCACTTCTCAAGCTCACTGGTCATAAATGACAAGCAATCATATTAGATGAAAACTGATCTGTTGGCATGACTATCTGGAAAACTTTGTGGAAAGAAATTCTTGGGCCATTTTGGGGATCAGTAGGAAAGAGTGTCATGATTAATTAGCAATGTCTATCGTGTGCGTTGGATCTATCCGCTGTGTATCTTCCATTTACACATAGATATTTAATTTCACCTCGAATATGACTCTTATCACCCTCTGCTTTGTATTTTGATCATGGTGCCCATGCCTTATTTCCTCTATTTGACAGGCAGCTTTTCAAGGCCAGGAATCATATGTCTGTGCCTTAGTTTCTTCAACTGCAAAACAGAATTGATAACAGAATCTTCATAGCGTAATATGAGAATTATAGAAGAGAGTGCATGCTAATCACTGAGAATAGCACATGGTCCACAGAATGTGCTCAAAAACATTAGTTGCTTTTGTTACAGTAATAGCAATAATAGTGATAACAATAAGTATTTTTTTTAACACTAGGACTAAATACTAAGCTTTACATGCAGTAGGTAACAAAAATGGCTATTATATAAAAGCAGATAAAAGTTGTTCCTGAGGCTAAGAACAGTGAGTGAGTTGCTATGAAATATGAGCATTTGTTGCTTAGTGACACACTTAAAACACATGAGCAAACTTTCTTCCAGTTTAATAAGGTCTTAGCAAAAGATGGAGCAGCGCTTTGAGAGATTTGTTGGAGGCCTAAGTTCACATCTGAATGTAGTCTTACCTTAGTTTAAGAAAGTACATAACAAAAAAGGTGAATTATCACCTCGCATGTCTGGGATGGATGCTTAATGACAGATGGAGGAAAAAACTTTCAATGCCTTGCACCTAGATTAGCACCATCCTATTCCTCACCATAAATTTGACAGAACACTGTTGAGAACATGTGCAAAGCGGCCCCTGCTGGCTGAGAGCCTTCGTTCTGTGAGCTCCTTGGATAGTGGGAGCAGATCCAGTGACCTTTGGGGAGAAGCACCAAATGTCCATTTTCTCTCTGTCAGAAGTACCATAGGCATAAAAATACATCTGCCTTCACCCTAGTATTGCAGAGTAAAAGCTGTTGCACCTCTCTTTATCAGCCTGTCCCCAGCTGGTTACAGCCCCGGGTTAATTAAATGGGAGCCCTTGCTCCCTTTAAGCGCTTGAGGTACCATCTGCAATTACTCTGCTATTTAGAAATGTCAAGTCTTTGTATTTAGGGTATTCAAAGTGCATTCAGTCCCTGAGGATGGGGAAAATGGTGTTACAATAGAACTCCATTTGGAGAATGATAGAAATCCCATGTGGCACTAAAACGCACAGGAAAGACTTCCTTCAGTGCCAGTCAAGCGATGTGCAAGATAATGATATTAATCTTCCACTCTGTGCTAAGCATAGTGACAGACAGCATGTAAGTGATAAAAAGAAATGAGACATGGCCCCCCCTTCAGGAACTTTATCCTCCATTAGGGTAAACAAAGCATTCAGAAGCAAATGAGAAAGCAGGTGTTTTTGACCAAGAAAAGACCATACAAAGCCATGGCAAGATAATAAAAGAGTGAAGAATCTAAGCTTGGGATCCAGATAGACCAGGATTTGAATCTGGCTCAGCAGTGTGACTTTTGGCAGTTACTTCCCCTACCTAATCCTCAGTTTCCCCATCTGCTAATGGCAGGACCTATTCTAGAGAGGTGTTATGAGGACTCAATAAGAAAATATATGTAAAATGCTTTAGTAGAGTGGCTGGCACAGAGTAAGCACTTAATGCATCCATTTTCTCAGCGAATATTTAATGTGCACACTGTGCAAGGCATTGTTAGACGCTGGGAACAGGATATAATTCCAGCTTTCACGCAGTTTACATTCTAGAAGGATCAAATGATGTGGAAGGAGAGGATAATACCTATCATCGCCTGAGGTCTTGGTATGACCCAGGCCCAACAATAAAGCAAGTACACAGGTAAGCTCACTATTTTCCCAGCAAGAAGATTTATGTAGAAAATTAAAAGGGATGCAGCGTTAAGAACTTGATCGCCTATTTGGGGAAGGTGATGAGCTGAGGCCTGAGGAGCTAGAAGCCTGCCATGTAAAGATCTGAAGAAAGAACATTCCAAGCAGGGTGAACTCAAAAAATTACTGGACACTACTGTTAATATTATAACTCAGTTCCCAGCCTCATGGTACAGGCCATACGATCTGGAGGAGTTTGGGAAAGTGATATGCCAGAGAGGATGGAGATAACATGCAGTTCTGAGTAAACTCAGCTTCATGGCCTTCAGCTAGATGTTGAAAGTGAGAAGTATTTAGCAAAGAAAACTAAATAAAAACAGTAGCACTGAGCATTCATACAGCACTTAGGACAAGGGATCAGAGGAACTTAAAGTCACTCTCATTCATTTACATGTTGTCTAGACTGCTTTTGCACTACAATGGCAGAGTTGAATACTTAAGAAAGAGACCTATTGCTTAGCCCACAACACTTAATATATTTACCGTCTAGCCCTTTACAGAAAAAGCTTTCCAGGTCCTACTTTAGAGGTTACAAAGCACATTTAAGTAAACAACGCTGTTGGGGCACTCAGGCAGATTTGGGGTGGGCTCCACTGGAAAGCCTACATATGGTACAGAAGTCCACAGACCTCCACCTTAGTTATCTCCAAAACCTGCATGTCGTTGAAGGCACCTGGTTGGTACTCACTCAATACTGGTTGAATGTAAATGAATATATCAAATGTCTCAGAGGAGTTTTTCACATAAAATTGTCAAGATCCTTCCTCAATTTATAGACAAGAAAATTAAAGACCTAAAGTAGGTAAAGTAAAAGCTAAGACAAGAACCAAGTGTCTCATAGCTCTCAGTTTGATGAGCTTTTCCACCAAGGTGCCACAGGCCTTCTTGAACTTGGAGTGCCCACCTGCCAGCACATAGCTGACCTAAAGTGTGAAGAGTGCCTTCTTTCCTTGCCATCAGCGAAATCTCGGCCAAACCTAAGGTTGCCAATCACTCTGACACCTGGTCCTAATTAATCACCATATGGCACTACTTTTGCTGGACCACCTGCTCTCACTCATCCACAACTTTATTCAGTCCTGAAAGGACACATGGGAAGGTTCGTGGATGTTAACGAACGTTTCTCAACAGCAATCACTGGAAGCCCCGTGGTCAGACACAATGTTATATCCTCTGGAAACTTCCTAAATGTGTGCCTTTTCCACCTACTCCATTACATGGGGAAGGCAAATGTCCTACCTTTTGGTGGTTAATTGCTTCCTTGTGCATATTAGGAAACTTCAGTGAGGAAAAAATATTCTCAAAACCTGCACGTTAGAGACAGAGTGATGACATACACCATGAACAGTAGACTAAGGGTCAAAAGTCAGAGTTAGCCCAGGATGCAGTGGAATAGGTGTTAAGGGTTTGCTCTAGAGACATTGCTATCCGAGTTCAAGTCCTGACTCTGCCACTCACTAGCTGTATGACCTTGGGCAAGTCACTTGACCTTTCTGAGCTACAGTTCCTTCACCTGTGAAGTGGGGACAATGCCACTACATATTTCATAGGGTTCTTATAAGAACTAAATGAACTAGATAGAGCAATTTATGAAAAGCATTCACAGAGTCTTTGCTAAGAGAAAGCACTTGCTAATAAAAGAAGAAAATGATGATGAAAATGAGGATGATGTGGCAGTGGTTCTGGCTCTGACTATTGTCAACCAGAAGACTGTGCAAGGCATAGTGCTTCTCCAAATCTTAGCTTCTTTGTCTATAAAACAAGAACAATAATATTTCCTAGTTTACAGAGCTTCTGTGTGGACTAAATGACATATGAAAGATAAAGTACTTAGCAAAGATCCTGGCATTTATTAACGGGTCATTAAATGTCATCAAATGAAAACAAATCAAACAGAAGATGTTAATACCTGCCTGGTCAAGTTCACACAACTCTTTTGAAAATAAGAAAAAAAATATGATGAATATAAAAGTGCCTTCGATACGCTCAGCTGCTCTGCGTATATTGTGGGTTGTCAGAATTACCACCCAACTGAGGAAGCCTGTCTAGTGTCTGTTTTCTTGGCCTGTGATTTGCAGGTCTTTCATGGGTGTTGAATGCTTCAGTGGCCAGGTGCTATGTGAGGCTAGGGATTAGTTAACCTGTGATCTATGACTTTTAATTATTGTTCTCAAGTCTCACCTAATATTTGCAAGTGACTCTTAAAAAGCCATATGGCCTACCAAAAGCATTTGGGACTGAAACATATTGGCAGAGAGACTCTTCTGTGTTATTCCACTCTCTTGATTAGGTTTATGGAGAGAGAAGACACTCGCTGAGCTGAGGGTTGGCAAGTTTCCAGAATGGAAATTTAAACTTTAGAATTTAAATACACACAAGCACAGACGTGCATACTACACATACGTGTGCACAAGCTTACACCAGGCAAGGTGCTAGGCAGCATGGCATACCAGAGATAATATGGGCTTTGAGGTCAAACATATTCTGGGTTCCATCACTCACTAGCTTTATAAACTTAGGGAAGTCACTAGGCCCCTGTGTGCCTCAAATTCTTTGCTTAAATGAGAATAATAAAATCTACCTAGCAGGGTTGTGGCAAGGCTAAGAGATGAAATATGTAGACACCTAGCCGTAATTGACAATCAATATAAGGTTATAGCTAGGTCAATACTATGAGTTTTTAAATGAGCCCTGCTATTTTTTATGGGACCCTGAGTCATTTAGTTGAGTCTCACATTCATCATTAATAAAATGGGGCTAATATAACTTACCCCACGGATTCACTCTTTTAACCAAAATTTATGGAGCACTTTCTCTGTAGCAGGCACTGTGGTAATTGCTGGGAATACAATGATAAACAATTAAAGCACTGTCCTTTCCCTAATGGAGTTTCAGGTCCAAGGAAAGAAAAACATTAAATAAGTGTAAATATAGGATGACCGCATATAATATATTCTAGAAGAGAAAGTCTAGAGACTATAAAGGGACAACTTATTTTAGAATGGGATTGACTTTCAAAAGAAGTGACATTTAAGCTCACATCTTAAGAATGAATAGGAATAGCAAAGCAAAGAATGACATGAGAATGTCAGACAGAGAGAACAATGTGTATAAAGGCCCTGTTGGAGATCCATTCATTTGTTGAACAAATAATTAATGGGGACAGACAATCCACTAGGCCCTGAGGATATAGTGGTGACAAGAGAGATCATTTCAGACTGTGTGTTGCTCATATGAGTGAAAGAATAAGGAAGCAAATGCATTTAAATCATTGAGCACAGTGCATGGCACAAAGGCAACATTCACGTACAGATAATAATAATAAAGTTCACTGCAGCAATGATAATAATTTAAAAAGCGCCCCCCAGAGGAAAACAAGTTCACCCATTCAAGGCAAAGCATTGTAACATTTTTGTTTGTTTGTTTTTGGCTTACTTGGGAAGAAAAAAAATCCTACAACTTTCTATTTCAGAAAAAGAACAATTCCAGGGTTCATACTTGAGTTTGAAAAATCTGATTACTGTTAAGTCTTCGCTTAGATTTGATCATCTAGTAGAGGAGGGATTTGGTATCAGGTCTGTGAAGTGGTGAAGTGGTGATCTTGGTCTCTCATCACTTCCTCAAGTTGGACTAATGACAGAGGAGCCTACCTGCAAAAGGTCCTGAGTGTTCCACTTACGGAGGAGTGCAGCGACCACTTGGTAGGGTTATAGTCGAAAAGATGTTCAGCTTTCCATTTGGCAATGGCTAACATGGCGTCTGAGGTTCCCAGAAACTCAGTGATTTTGAGTTTGGGGGTCAGAGGTAGGGAGGACACAAATAGATAAAACCCAGAGGCAAGTGAAGGATTGTCCTTTCCTGGAGATATGGGTGACACGTGGAAAAGTCTTCTCTGGCCAAGACCATCTCTCCTCCTGATACCCAAAATGCCACCATGGATGACTGGTTCTTTGGTTCAAGTAGAGCTGTCTCGAAAACATGTGGTAATTGACATCCAGCACTCCATAATCATATCAGCAAAGAAAACGTTATTTTTCTTTATTTCAAGTTAGAAAGAATTTTAAATGATCTATCCCAACCTCCTCCTTTCTTTGAAGCAATTCAGGCCCAGAGAGAGGAAGTGACACGTCCTGATGGTGACAGATCCAAGACCCAAACACAGATTTCCTAACTATGATTTCTTCTCTTGGACCTTCAATCTCTGAATCCACATTCTGTAAATCATTTTGTTTTCCCAAGTTATTTCTCCACCATTGGACAATAGGAAACTTCTATAGTGTTAGTTCAGGAGCTGGTAGTTGGGACAGAAGGAAGAAGAGAACAAGGCACTCAGAGTAATTAGCAACTTTCTCTGGTGTTTTCCCCTTCTCAGAAGGTTCTGACCAATCTCTGGAAATCTTTTCTCTGGTGTCACAATCAGCTGATAGCAAGTGGCATGAGCTGTGTCGTCTCTAAGACAGTATCTGAGGCTCAGGATCATCAAGGCTTTAAGTTTTTGTTGCTGGCTGCTAGTTTCTTCTGCTAAAATGCACTCCAGAACTCAGCCAGTGCCTCAGAAGACAGTTCTCCCTCTTCCCTTTTATGAATGATCAAGCATTGTCCCCTAAATCTTTCTGCACCTTCTGATAGTCTAGAAAATGAGGCTTTTTGCTTTGACAAGCAACTTCTAAGACATTTTGTTTCTTGAAAAGTTCATGCACTAATAGTGGCACTCCTTTTTTTATTGAAATATATTTGACATATAACATTGTATAAGTTTCAGGTATACAACATGTTGATTTGATATATTCATATAATGCAATATGATAGCCATTGTAGTGTTAGCTAGCACCTCTAATACATCATATAAGTATTTCTTTTTTTGTGGGGGGGAAATTAAGGTCTAGTTTAGCAAATTTGATGTTTACAATGCAATAGTGTTGTCTATAATCACTATGCTATGCATTATATCTCCAGGACTTATTTATCTACCAGTGGCAAGCTTGTAACTGTAAACAACATCTTTCTTTAAAGACACTTTTAAGAAGAAACTGAGCCAACTTTTTCTTAGGCTTAAACTTGTGTGTATACAATGCTAGCTACCAGCTTGCTACCAACTACTCTTGAACTTGTAGACTTCTTTCTAAATGGCCCTATCTGGAACCTAAACACTTCTCTACCTTTTTGATAGGGCAGTGGAGAGAACAGAACAAAAACTGTCTCTTTCATGAGAGGCAATAGTGAACTTTAGGACCCCACGTTCTAATTCTGGCTCTGCCAGCTCTGGCTGACCCAGTCACCTTGGGCAAGCCCCTCTCCTCTCTGAGACTCAAGATTATTCCTATAAAAAGAAAATTCTTTTTGACCTACACAGTGTTGTTTTTTTGCTTTTTTCTTTTATTAATATTCAAATTTTAAAATGAATAATTTTCAAATAAATATCCTGACCTCATCTAAAAACTAGAAGACCTAATCAATTGGATTAATAATCCCACATGATAATCTGTGGAGCTCTGTAATGGTGACCCAAAGTAGAAGGGTCATGTCCACTCCAGCTTACTCCAGTCCCAACCAGATCTATATCCCTCAGTTTGGTTAACTGAACCAAGTAAATCTTTGAGTTTATGACTCTGCGCTCAGTAGTAAGTATCAACACCAGGCAAAACATCTCTGATTCTGGCAAAGCTTATGCATCTGTACAGCACGCTCATGGTAACTCACATTTCCTATACTTTGCTTTTACATTTTGATTAAGGCTGCTTGAATATTTGCACTGAGTGTTTTAATACAATTAGTCCTATGGTATTTTATTTGCCTCATTTCTTATCATTCTTATTCATCAAAATCCTTTGTCCATATTAATAATCATGATTCTCCATTTTGATCTCAATCTATGTGATTCTTATCTAAAGTTTCTTTAGCATTTTTCCTAGCCTTCTCAGGGGTTCTTACACATGTTGAATTAGTTTACATTCCTTAAAACTTTTAAGTCTTCAAGAAAATAAGTACTCAAAATGCATATAATTGTTTGACTAAATAAATAGACCTGTAGAAATGCATTCAATTCTTACGAAGTCATTTTCTTCGTATCACCTGTCGTGCCAAAGATAAGAATTAAAATTTTTGTCTAATTGGTGGAAGTTTGCCCATCAATTTCACCATGAAAACTGCCCCAGCCAAACTCTGGGGATACCTTCAAAAGCATTAGTACAACCAGGGCAGACATTACAAATTCTGCTTCCAGGGTAAAGGAGTAACACATGGCCTGTCTTTCAGAGATCCCTTGCTAAAGAGCCACTTTGCCACCAAGACAGTCAGTGCCAGATTTGTTGTGAGCTAGGTTACAGAATACAGTACCAAGGGTGTTTCTGAGGAAGAGCAGATAATAAAGCCACTGGTTGAGGCACTTGGTTTTGACCAAGTCATGGACACTCAATAATTCTATCACATTTCTAAGAACGAATGAGTTTGACTCAGTTATCTGCTTGTCTAAGTAGACTGGGCAATTCAGTCAATCTGATTATTCTTTGGAGATCCATCATTTGGAGGAACACAGCCAGTTAAACTTGTAATTCACTCTGCTGTAGATGAAGCCTTCAATTGAATGCATTCCCATTGGAGTCAGTGACATTGGCATTGCATGCAATCCTTGTAGCAGGACACTTCCCGAGCTCAACATTCCTTTTGAAGCACCCATAGGATGCCTTTTCTTCTTCTCTTGAATCTCATTCTTCAAGACCCAGTTAACATTCTACTGACATATTTTTCCTTGACTACCTAACTTGATAATGGGTTCTCTCCTCCCTCTTCTGAATTATTTTAGGACTTGTCAATCATTCATGCATTGATTAACTTTGTCATCTATAAAAAAATACTATCAGAGAAAAGGATACTTAAAGTGGCTCCATTTAAAATAGAGACTAAAGTTTCATAGTAAACTATAGACAAAAATACATTTAATTGGGACTTTATCTCAAAAATAACCATTTTGTATATTTAACAAGATTTAGGTTTTTATAGTTATGCACTAATGTTTAGAATGACAAAGGCATGAATCAAAGGTTAAGGTTGAGAATGGTGTAATTTTTCTGGAAAAAGTATATGATAGCATGAAAACATCTTTTATTTCATGTTTGCAATATTATAATTAAGCAGGTTGTTTTTTGCAACAATATTTGTGAGTCTTATCAATTTATCCAAGAGCCTCTGTTGTACCTTCAATACTCAAATCATCCTTTTTAAAGTCCTTATTATTTCATCATCTTTGGTGATTTGACCTTCCTCAATTAACTGATCTCACGCTGTCAGAGCCTTATTTGTCAATGAATTCGCAAAGTATCCCAGCATCATTTTCATAGACGTTACAAAATCCTGTATCTTTTGCAAGATTTGCAATTCTGCTTTGCAATTAATTATTAATGCATCTTCATGTATTGTCTGACATTTAAAACATGCATCAGCAAGAGGCTGACCAATACAAATGCAAAGACATAGTAACTCTTTTTAACGTGCATGTGGACTGTGTTGAAATTAATAAAATAAAATTCATTTGAAATTCACTAAATTATTAATGATTTATTATCATCATAGGTTTATTCAATCAAAGAATACTAAAAGTACAACAATTGTGATGACAAAGACGGGATTGGGAAATTGAATTTCTCGGTGTAAAAAAAAAAAAAATGAAAGAATAAAGAAACAAGTGGCTTCTTCCTTGAAAAAGTTGGGAACGAATGGTCTGGTCCACTGGTTCTGAAAGAGGGCCGTGGACCAACAGCATCAGCATCACTTGGGAAGTTGTTAGAAATGAAAATTCTTGGGTTACTAAGTCAAAAACTTTATAGATAGAGCCCAGAAATCCATGTTTTAACTAACTCACCAAGTGATTCTGATGCGTGCTAAAATGTGAGAACCATTGATTCAGTCCAATCTTGTTCCACTGATGAAGAAATTAAGGTGCAAGGAAGAAAATGTGATGCTATTATTGAGTTACAAGAACAGGCAATAATCAAGTTCTTTTGATTTTATTCCTTCTACTTTTTATACAATACTCTAAAATACTCTGTTTACATAGGGCATACAAAGTATGCTATGTACTTATTTAATTATTACCACTGTTCTATGAATAGTTTTTAGAGATATCACTATTTTACAAATGAGAAAATGCTCAGAGGGAGTAGAGTGTGCAAGTTCTCCTTTAGTATGAGGTTGATTCTGGATTCAACTTCATTTTTTTTAGAACTTCAAATTCTATGTTCTTTTAACCAAACTGCAGCATGTGATATACCTAACTAAACTATAAATTCTCAAAAGCAGAGCTATACCTTATTTATATATTTTTTCAAGGTCACAACATTTGAGTCATCATTATAGGGGCTGGCTTGCCCCTTGGTGGAGGAAGCAGCACAGTATTTCAGAGAAAAAACTACTTCTGTCTCTATACTTCTGTAGCCACAGTTGATGAAATTTACTACTTTTCTAAACTTCAGTAACAAATGCAACAATCAATCTACATCAGATTGACCAGAAAAGCTATTTTTATTTTTTATTGTTATGTATAAGATACTTCTTGTTGTTGTACATTTGGGGGCTGTTGTTTGGATTCTTTAATATTTTAAATTGTGTTCATTTATTATATTTGAGGCTTCAGGCTATGTTAGCAAGTGGTAAAATTTTAGAAATCTGAAAAAAAAACTGCCATGTGGTAAGAGAATAATACAGTAAAATATAGATTTTCAATATAGAAGTATTGTTTTCCTTCTTAAAAAATAAGGCTACTGATAACAGTTATCACTACCAATAACCACTAACCCTTACAGAGAGCTTAGTATCTTCTAAGAACTAGACTAGGTACTTTTTATGTTACATCTCCTACAATTTTCACAATAATCTTACATTAGTACTGTTATAGCCCCCATTTTATACACGAGGAAACCAACTTTTAGAGATTAAATAAATTGCCCAACGCAGTCAAGTCTATAAATTGCATCTCCAGGACCCAATCCCAGAGAACTGCTCCAGTGCCAGGATCTAAATTATGCTGCTTCTCAAAACAATGACCTCCACCTCCCTGCCCGAGACTTGTTACCTCCTCTTTGGGGTCCCAAATATGTAGGCTGATAAGCAAAGGCCCACAATCTGACCACAACCTACCACTTTCCACATTTATTTCATGCTTATTCCTTTCATGCTGCTGTTCAAATCAACTTATATTTCCATGTATATTAGCCATTTCCTGCCTCCAGGCAATCCTGTATAACTTTATCCTGTCCCTTCGTAGCCTGTTTCAGTCCAACTCAATTCTATTTAGTTCATTGAGAGTTTTAAACTATGGTGACAGTAATAAAAATAATCACCCTAATCTGTGGTGCTGTGGTCAGGATGTGAACACACTCTCAATGGTCTGAATTGTATCCATGGAAGCCAGCAGTGGTGGGTGGAGTTGGACTGCTGTGCTCTGGTTCCCGACCTCTGCAGTGCTTCTATGAGCACCAGATGAAAGGACTTTGAGATGCACATGAATGAGTGTTGTCATATAGTGTTGGAATAGTAGAGCGATCAGGCTGCCAATCTAGAGAGAGGACAGGGCACACAAATTCAGGCCACAAAGAGTGGTACGAATTATATTTTCAGATTCTGCCCCGGTGCTAAAGCTTCTCTGGAATGCTCATAGTTGCTTCTTGTCTCTACCCATCAGTTAGCACCCATATTCATTATCTTGTGTTGCTGCCGTTTTCCCCATGTGCTCATATTATAGCTTACTTCTTACATTAAATGAGAAAAAGAGAAATTATTCATTTAACATTAAAAAAAAGTCTCAGAAATCAATGAGACAACTAAGCAAATAGGAAAATGAGCAAGGGCAGTTCAAAAAGAGCCAAATAACATGAAAAGATGCTCAGCCTCAGTTGTATTTGAAGAAAAGCAAATCAAAACAATGGCTTAACATTTTCCACCTGTCTAATTGGTAAAATATTTTAAAATTTTGTAATACTCATTGGCAAAATTACAAGATAACTAGTGTACTCTACTCCTGGGTGTACATATTAGTACCTACCATACGTAATACTAATACATTTTTTACTTTACTCTATGTATTTTTATCTCAATATAAAATAAATTGGCACAACACTTCAGAGGACAATTTCACAATATTTATCAAAGTTTTAAATGCATATTTTCTTTAATCCAGTGGGTACAGTGCTATTAATTTTCCAATGCCTTTCCTCTCACAAAGATGCTAAACGTGAAAAGGAATGTCCAATGAAAAATTGTTTCCAATAGTTTAAACCTGCAAATAACCTCTAAATTACCTCTAACTTCATCCATACATAACTGACTAAATACTACATTTTAAATACTTAACTAAATCCCTCCTCTGGGCAGAAATTCACAAAAAAAAGGGAGGGGGTGATATTAGAAAACTTGTGGGAAAACTTGAAAGTAGTAGTGGGTTGTGATCAGTTCCATATTTGGAATTTCAGAAGGAGACTTCCATGTTGGGTGGGGCCACAGCAACGGAGTGGCCACAGAAGAGTAAAAGGAATGATCTTGGAGAGGTAGGATGGAGTTCAGCACTCCTGGTCTCCCTCCGTGACTATCTCAGCTCCCAAAAGCTCCCCGCAGGACTCATGGTGCTGTTGTAGTCATTTGTGGACAAGCACAGAGTGGCGAAAATTTGAACCATCCCACGTGCACACTCCCAACTGAGGTCAAACAAGACGACACCCTGCCTTCTTGTTTCACTCCTAATACTGTAAACAAGGGTCCTTTTCATAGTCTGTTTGGTGTCACATTTTTGTGCTTTTGGTTGGTGACATCACTGTTTAAAATAGCCCCAAACACAGCGCTGAAGGGCTGTCTAGTGCTCCTAAGAGCAGGAGGGCTGTGATGTGCCTTATGGAGAAGTTAAATTCTTAAGATAAGTTTTGTTCAGGCATGAGGTGCAGTGCTGTTGGCTGTGAATTCGATGTTAATCAATTAACAATATATATTAAATATGATATCTTTGAACAGAAACGCACATAAAACAAGGTTATGTATTGATCGGTTGATGAAAATGTTGTGACCGGAGGCCCATAGGAACTAAACTCTGTATTTCCCTTAGGAGTAATGGTTCCATCACTAGGTCACACTTGTGGCAACTTTATAGAACATAACTACTGCAAATAATGAGAACTGACTACAGCACAGAAAAGAGCAACAAGTTTCCACGTAGCTTATAGGAATATAGAGCATCGGTGATCTGAGGTCCAGTCGGTCCTTTCCATGAGACGTTTATAAGAGTTAAATACCTACCACAGAGGCTTGGTAGGTGAGGGGTGAACAGGCAGCCTAATTCAGGGGCTGGATGGAGAACGTGGCCAAATCGAAGATGTATAGGACCAGCTAGAGGGGAGGTGTCCAAGGCAGCAAGAATGTCTGACTGAATCCTGTATTTAAAGCAGCTCTACCCAAGCTAACATAAAAATACGTCCAAAATATATATTTTAAATTTAAATAAGCCAGTTTCAGGACATTATACATAATGCGTATGAAATGATCTGTAGATTAAAAATATATGTATACACATGTTTCTTATAATGCATACAGTATTTTTGGAAAGATGCACAGAAATATGTTTAAAAAAATACTTTAGACTATGAGCTTTGATAAGACAAGGACTGTGTCTATCTTATTCTTATTGTTTTCTCAGCCCAGCGTGCTGCCTGGTGTATATTATGTACTCTTGATATTGAGTGAACAAATGAATGAAACTGAGAAGGAGGAGTGTCTGGAGGTTCTTCTCTATTTTTACATCCTCTACTGTTTGCACTTGTTAACATGAGCACATATTACATTCAGAGTAAAAAACAGTCTGAAATGATTACACTCTTGCTTATCCTTCAAAGGCTGCTAAGCCCCTTTCAACGTTACAATGATATTCCTCATTCTCTAGTAACTGTTCTATTTCCTCACACCCGTTTCTCTAATCCACAAAGAGACACAGAGCAGTCTCTCTACAATCATGTTTGTACTTTGGGACTAAACTTTGGCTACAGTTTATCTGACCAGAGGTAGATGTTTGACAGAACCTAGGCTGATCTGACTCTTTCCCTTGTAAATGTGAACTTGTATGTACCTAAGACATTACACACTGGAGTCTCTGCATGGTCGGAATCGTAAATTGTGTATTTGGGAGTTATGGATATCCACCATGGGCCTTGAGTAGCAAAGTAAGCCAATCATTTGGGAAAGAAGGGTGAGACAGGCAGAGAGAAGCCAAAGCCACAAGAGGCACAGAAAGGGAATACTGGAGCTCCTGACATCTTCCTATATTTGTTCTTTGTTTGAGGGTCAGTTGCATCCCTACTCTAAGGTCCTATGAGGTACCCTTTTATAAAAAATAACCAACTATTTAGCATAAGCCACCTCGAGCTGGTTTCTGTTAAATAGCCTCTTTAGAACTCTGATGCATACGTCTCCCCATTGCCTCAAAAATAAAGACCAAGTATTATTGCCCATATACAAAGCCATATAGAAGATCTTTCAAGATTTGGGCCTCACCTACCTCTGTATCCTCCTCTCTCCCTACTCCCTCCCTTCCTGCATTGTCCTACGATACCATTCCACCTTCTTCATTGGGCTCACATTGACTGAGTTCAGTATTCATTTCTTTGGACAGGCTTTGTAAGGCCATTGCAGCCACCACTACTACCACCACCACCATGTCCAGGTGAGGACCCCACTGTGCTTCCCTCTGTAAGATGGACACTCATCACACTGGAACACATTGGTCTTTCATCTGCTTGACACTCCTACTAGACTGCAGCTTCCTGGTGGATGGAATCCTTTCCCATTTGCAGCTTTATCATCAGAGTTTAACAGGGCTACTGCCTCTCACATTCAATAAATACTTACTGAATGTATTACTCTTTTTGTATCCATGCCCTATAGAATCTTATACTTCCATTTATTAGAAGTTCTATATTTTATTGAACAATGAAAAATTGGCCAACCTGATACTTTTATATGCCCTATAGTCCAAACTAAAAAGATACAGGTAGAATTGGTGGATGCAGTGACTGCACACAGACATACATAACTCAAGATACACCAAGTTGGAGAAGCCAGGAAAAGTCAGCTAATTATAATTAATTTGAAACTGTTAGTGTGACAACTAGACATCAGACAATAAAAACTCTCATAATTGTAGCCTTTTCATAGTTTAAGAAATTCTTTTGAATCCAAAAGATAAAAATGATAAGAAATCGCTCAAATCAAAGTAATTATTTCCTCCCTGCTTCAACCAAGTTGTTGTACTTTTATCTTTTTCATTTACTGCCTCACTTAAAGAGGTTTTCTTATCTACTCCACTTCCTGGTTCTAGAGATGAGGAAATGCAGATTTGAATAGAAGTCATGTGACTAAAGTCAGAAAGCCAATTAGCAGCTGAGCTGGGACTAGAACTCACTGCTCTCAGCTTTCTTCTTTGATCCAAACTGGCTTCCCTCAAGTTTTATAGAGAGTTTGCAGCTCAATCTCAGTGCCCTTCACCCCTGAGCCCACCTAGAATTTAACCTTGCAGGTTTGCCAAGCTCCAGCCCCCGGATAGCAGGGGTATGTAAAAGCCAAAAGAAATTGTATTGGAAGCGGATCTCACAGGCAGAAATCAAAATGACATCAGCTACAGTAAATAACTGTAGTGTCATCTTGAAGTAAAGGTTGGCTGTGTCTTGATCGAGGTCAACTTCTGGCATCAACGTGAAATAAATATAAGGCAGCTTATCTTTTTGAAAGCAGGAGACTATAAAAACACAGCTGCCAGGATGGAAGAAAACTGAAGCTGATTTCCATGGCAACAAAAGAGTTACGTGGATGAAATAGGGGCCCATAAAAATCTATGTATGCTACATTAGAGGTAGAAAAACAGGAAGTAAAGAACAGGGGATTGGCATTCATCAAAAATTCCCCAGGAGAAGAGGCTACTAAAGAGATTTCTGGAGTCTGAGAGCCAGTAGGGAAAACACCCTCAACTAGAAATCCCAGGTCTGGCTATTGCACCCTACAAATGCCTTGCTGGTTATGGTTCCCCTATATGAGTGTGGAGTGGACTCTTCATTTGTCCTTTGGGCATTTTCCGTGGCAAACTTTTATGGATTCATTGAATCTCTAGGTGTAAGATTTGGGTTGAGGTTATTAGACACCTTAATAATATTAGAAACCACTCAAAACTGTCATTTTTCTCTATCCTACAGGCTCCCTTCTTGCCTTTCTGCTCCAAGTCTTTCCCTATTTGGATATGTTCTCCACCATCCTAGTGGATTTCTTTTTCTAAAACCAACCTGAGTCTGGATCCATCTTTCTATGCACCTCCACTGCCAAACTCCTTAGCATGACACATCAGCTCTTCATATTTGAACCCCTGGTGTGCTCATCTCATGTCATGTTTCCAGCACTCAGTACCTGTCTCTTCCCATCATTTCATGCTTTCTTGGAACTCTGGATCTTTGCACGTGCTACTCCCGTTATCTGTATCATCTATGTCTCCATGGTCCTCCATCTATTCCTTTCCTAGCTTTCCCTCATTTAGAGCAGGAGTACCTCCTCCTGAAAGCCTCTGCAGACTGCTCTGACCCCTCCATGGCCAGCTGTCCCTGAGAACATGCTCCCTTGGCATGCTCTGCATGCACTGATTACAAATGCTTATTATACCATACTGTAATCGCCTGCTCACTTGCTGCTCACTTGCCAGTCTCCCCTGCTAGGCTGTGAGCTTGTTGTGACTTATCTGGCATCGTAGCCCTACTGTCTGGCACATAGTACACACTCAATACATATTTATGGACTGAAATGAACTAAAGATAAATATTCCCTAAGAGTGTTTCCTCAGGTTCCTGTTGCATGTCATTCCTAACTTGAAGCTCATTTGCTCTAATGAAATCCCAATCCACTCTTAAATAGTTCAAACATTTAGAAAGTTCTTCCTCATTTTCACTTTTTAGGTTGATATATTGCAACCTTTATGTATCATTACTTTATGTTTCATTATTTAGAATTCCCACAACCTCCAAGCAAGTTCCTGAAGGCCTCTTCCTATTACTTAATGTTCACTAAAGAAAATTTATAGAAACATAGAGTCAATCTGTGTGTCCTTTTGATATTTATTCTACTACCTGGAGCTGTCCCTTAGATTAGTCTAAATTTACACAGAAAATGAGTGAAGGCAGAGAAGTGAAATTAGCAAGAGAAAAGAAAACCTATGACTACACAAAGACTGATTCACAAAGGTTCACAAAAGCTTATTTGTAATAGCCAAAAATTGGAAACAATCCAAATATCCATCAAAAGGTGAATGGATGAACAAATTGTAGTATAGCCATACCATGGGATACCACTGAGCAATAAAAAGGAAGACACTATTAACACATGCAACAAAACAAATGATCTTCAGGATAATGTTGAGTGAAAAAAAAAAAACAACAGGAAAAATACCTTAATACTGTATGATTCCATTTATGTAAGATTCTAGAAAATGAAAACTAATCTAGAGTGACAGAAAGCAGTTCAGCAGTTGCCTGGTATTAGAAGATGGGAAAGAAAGGGAGGAAGAGATTACAAAGGGACATAAGAAAACTTTTGGAGGTGATGGATGTGTTAATTATCTTAGTTGGATTGAAAGTTTTACAGATATATACATATATCAAGACTCAATTGTACACTTTAAATATGTGCAGTTTAGTGTGTGTCAATTATACTTCAATGAAGGAAGAAAGGAAGGGAGGGAAGTAGGGAGGGAGCAAGGAAGGAAAGAAGAAAGGGAAAGAAGGGAGGAAGGGAAGAGGAAATTAGTTGAAATATTGCCTTATAATGTTGCCTATAGTAAAGACTACACTTTACCAGCAAACAAGACAACATGCTTACCCAGGGATACAAATCCCCATGTGTGGATAAAAAATGGAATCCAGTGGAATTTTCGCACTCTCTAATCATGTAGGAAGCCAGCCCTGGTGGTCTAGTGGTTAAGATTTGGCACTCTCACTGCTGTGGGCCCTGGTTCGTTTCCTGGACAGGAACCACATCACCTGTCTGTCGGTTGTCATACTGTGGCAGCTGCATGTTGCTGTGATGCTGAAAGCTATGCCACTGGTATTTCAAATATCAGCAGGGTCATCCATGGTGGACAGGTTTCTGTGGAGCTTCCAGACTAAGACAGACTAGGAAGAAGGACCTGATCACCCACTTCCAAAAAAAAAAATGGCCATGAAAACCCTATGAATAGCAGTGGAGCATTGTCTGATACAGCATAGGAAGGTAAGAGGTAAGAGGATGGCACAAAAAAGACCGGGCAGGTTCCACTCTGCTGTACACAGGGTTGCTAGGAGTCGGAATTGATTCAATGGCACTAACAACAAAATCATTCAGGAAGGTGTTGATAGCACCATAATTTGAGGCACTAACTGGTAAGAAGCAACAAATCCTTATCTCCCTCTATTCCCTATTTTTTGTGCCACAGCAATATCCCATTCACAAACCTGTGATGGCTTTCTACCACCAGAATCAAGACTTCATCTCAGCAGAGATTTGAAGAAGCTCTAAAAATGGGTCCAATATACTTAACAGTTTTATTTCCTGTCCTTCCTCTGCTATCTAATTGAAACACTCTACATCATATCGCACCAGGCTTTTCTGTTTTCTTAGTCATCAACGCCTCCTTTTCAGCCTCTATACAAGGAACTACAATGATTATCATTTACTTTACACACACAAATGCTCAATTATAGAGCTAATTAAATTACTTAAAGAGCCCTACTCAACCCAGATTACACTCCTTCCAGAAAGTGGTGTCCCACTGTCTTCCCAGCCTCTCATGCTCCCATACACAATGGTGGGATGGGTGCTAGAGATGGGATCATAAACTGCCTTACCTCTGAGCTATCTGTATACATATTTACTCCCTGTTAGAGTTGGATGTCTGTAGGGTAAAAAAGCTGCCTTTACTTCTTTGTTCCTCACACAGGCTAGCACATATTCTTTGGAAATATTTTCTTCTTGGATAATGAAAAGAGGATCCATGTACTCAGAAATAGGAGGTAATTTTTGCTGTGCTATTGTTGAACTAGCCACTAGACCTTTAGACTTCATGGGAACAAAGACTGTTCTGTTCACACCAAAAACTCGAGGTCTAATGCAGTCCTCAATGTAGCATGTGCCCAATAAATGTACACGGGAAGAAATGTGGCCATAGCGTGGATCTGAAGTCATGTTGCTTACATAACCCACCATGCATCATTGGATGTGCTTTACCTTCCTTGAACCTCACAACACCCACGGGAGATTGGGAGAAAAGGCATTATAGTTTACAGATCAGGAAATAGAGGCTTAGATGATTGACGAGCTCACAAGGTTTATAATATCCAAGATAGGACTCAAACTAGGGCCTGCCATCCTTTCTGCCCTCAAACATATATTTATTGAGGCCTATGCTAAGAGATGGGGATAATAGCGAATAAGAAAGGCACAGCACCCTCTTCCATGGAACTTAAAGACAGACAAGCAAAATGGGCAGTTACAAAGCAATACTGTGACTAATTCCAGGGTGTCTTGAGAATGGGAGAGCACGTCATATAGCTCAGACAGAGGTAGGAAGGTGGAAGGATAGGAAACATTTTCCAGAAGGAAGGATGATAAGCTGGGGCCTGAAGGAGAAGTAGGAATTGGTCGCTAGTTGAAAGAGTGAATTTGACAGTGTTCCAAGTAAAGATCTTTTTATACCATGTTTATACGAATTAGTAGGTTGGGGTTCCCTCAAAATGTAGTCTCTGTTGAAAAAGTTTAACCATCTTGCTACAAGCCTTTGGTCAGTATGAACCATATTTCTGAGCCTCTCTCTGCATTCTTTTAAGTAACCTGTAATATTATCCAAAACCAACTTCCCATTCCCAAGGTGAATCAGATCTAGTTACTTATCTTCCTGTGTATAGGAGAAATACAACATGCTACGCATACAATTTTTTCTGTGGACTGTGATATAGATCTACTGCAATTTTCACATTTAGAAGTTAATTTCTATGATTTTGAAGCTGATGAAATATTGAAAAAAACAGAAGATATTATTTACTGGCATTTTAATCACCATTCATCTGGCTCCTAGTATGTGACACACAGCATGCAAGTATCTTCCATTTATTATCTCATTTAATTCTCACAAGAATCCAGTGAAGAAAGTGCTATCATCTCATTATAAACATTAGTTAACTGGTACTTAGATACAACTTGCCCAAAGTATGAGGCAACTAAATGCTGGAACCAAAATTTAAACCTCACTCTGTCTATATTAGTTTCCTATCACTGCTGTAAAAAAATCACCGAACACTTAGTGGCATAAAACAACAAAAATTTATTATAGTTCAGAGGTCAGAAGGCCAAAATGTGTCTCTCAAGGCCAAAATCAAGGTGATGGCAGTGTTTCATTCCTTCTGCTGACTTTAGGGAAGAGTCTGTTTTCTTGCCATTTCCCAGCTTCTAGAGGTAGCCTCCATTCCTTCGCTCATGCCTCCCAGTAAGCAGTCATATCACTCCAACCTCTACTTTTATTTTAACATACTTTTGTATGACTCCTGACTTCTTTCACTTATAGGGATCCTTGTTATTACATTGGGCCCACGTAGATGACCCAAGATCACCTCCCCATCTCAAGATCCTTAACTTAATCACATCTGCAAAGTCCCTTAGATTGTGGACATATTGAGGTGGGGGCATTATTCTGTCTACCATGTTGTCTTTTTCCTTTATGCTATGGGGTATGATTAGGGTTAGTGAGCCAGTGATATGGTTCTAATTAATGATGCCTATGGCAAAAGTTAATTTAATTTAGTCTTACTGCTAAAAACACCTCTCACTTAATGGCTTCTGGATCTCTGGGAGAAAATTCAGGTATCCAGACCCATAAAAATATTATTGACTCTACGATGCCTTCTCCCTTTACAACAACCATTCATCTCCGTATTTGGTACTATCCCATCAGCAATTTTTTTAATTCTCTTCCAGCTCAACCCCTGTATTTTCATCACCATGAAAACCCATGTCCCATGGTAAATGGCAGAGTTATCAGCAGAACCCCTAAGAGAAGCAAGCCTCCAAACCCTCCAAGTCTGAGGAGTTTACCTTGTCTTATGAACATCGTTGAGACTTCTAGAAAGATACATATTAGATCAACTAGTTCCAGGAATATCAGTTCCATTCAGACAAAATATAAAAAATTAATGGAAGGAACACTGCATTAAGAGTCAGCGACCTACATTTCAGTCCCAGAATCAAATTTTGGCACCCTGATTCATTAGCTGGACAAGTCACACAGCTGCTCTGGGCCTCGACATCCTCAGATGTGAAATTAGGTGAATAACCTCTCCCTTCCTCCCTCTTTCCCTCTCAGAACTGGTGAAAAGACCAAATGAGATCATCAACACAAGCTTTGCAAGCTGTAAAATTCATAGCTAGATGAATAATCAGTATAATAATCATTGGTGAAGACTCTGCAAGGTATCGTGGGAAATATAAAGATACATAAGGCATAGTTTTTGCTTCTAAAGGAATCTATAATATGATAGAGGTAAGTTATAGATACCAATTAGCTTGTTCGTGTAACCCTTTCCTGATGGTAAGATTATTTTTAAGCCCATCTGAAAGGCAGCATCACGGAATACCGCTGACCCAAGGGAGGATTTGGGGCTTTGTATAACTTCGGACATATTTTAGTCATGGATGTGTCAGGATACTTTTAAATCTCCTACTTGAACTCCAATGGCAATGATAGCTAAGATTTATTGAGAAATTATATTAGTGGTGAATATTTCTCCACTCTCGATATTCATTTCTCATAATGGGAGCTCAGTTAGTGTAACCTCTGGCCTGTCTCCACTCCTCTACTCACTTTGTCCCTGGGGTAGTAGAGAGATATTTCTGGTTGACAAATTTGACGAGAGTAACTGAGAACATTCCATTCAGCTCCTCCTTTCCCTTCTTGGGGAGCACAAATCCTCCTCTGCTCTACCATGTCATCTGTGGTACAGGAGGCTCTTTTACGAAGAGGGCCTGCCTTGGACGAGCACTGCCATGACTGGGGACCAATTTTGAGCGCACTTATTAGCAAGCCCATTTGGCGATCAGACCTAAAGCTGCGACTTCCAACCTGCCCTCTATCAGTAAATATAGATAGTAAATAAATAGATCTCTAGTTTTTGTTTTTTGGTTTTTTTTCTTGACCTGTAGGAAGGGTTTTCCAGGATCTCTTTGAATAGTAAGTTCAAGGGCTGTGCTAAATATTTTCCATGCCATATTTCATGTAATCCTGATAATGGCTCCGCAAAGCATGAATTGTCATCTCATGTGACTGAGGAAATTGTAGTTTGTATAACTTCCCCCAGGTCTCCCAGCTGGTAAGTAGCCAAGTTAAGAATCAAACCCAAGTTTCTCTAAATCTGAAACATGCACACTTAGCTGAGCTGGCTGTACATGGATCAGTCACGGAGAGAATTCTCTAGTTCCTACCAGGGATAACTTAGACCCCAGAAGAACCAAAGCAATGACCAGAATTCAGGAAATCTCTCTCTCTTCTTTTTCGTTCCTTGCCTGCTGTATGACCCCTGGATTTTCATTTCCTTATATGCTAAATAGAAATAATAGTAATACTGGGACTGCCTAGGGTACTTGGTTGTTGTAATGAGCACATGAAAGTGTGGATGTACCGATCCTTTGAAAACTTGACGGTATGATACCAACAAAGACGGTCAGGCTGTTCGTAATTACTTCCTTAAGATTTTATGATGAAGATTGCCTGCAGGCAAGGTTTCAGGAACTGATTCTGGAAATTTTAATTATGATTCACTACAGATTCCTGACCTTACTATTTTGCCACCTTCCTCACAGGCCCCAGGCCCATCAGTACCCATTCTTCTCCATGACCATAGAAGTACACTTCAGAGGCATGGTCTGACCCATGGTCCCCAAATCTGAGCTTAGTGACCGACAACTCTGCAACCTCAGCTCAGATTCAAAATGCGTCTTATGTGTCAACTATAGATTTCTTCATAACAAAGGAACTTCTGGGGATTGTCAAAAAGAATTCCTGTGTAACAGGAACAGAATTTTAAAAAGTCTCTATATCTTCTTTTTATAAAGATTCATACAGCTACAATCCTCATCTCGATCGTAATAATGAAGCCTGAAATTAGGTTCTGACATTGCAAATGGGTTACACGTCATGATTGCAGCTTCTCTAAGTCACCAGAGAATTAAATACTCAATTAATTAGAGAGCAATAATATTTCTAAAAAAAAATCTTAATATTAAATCTAAATAGTCTATTGATTTATTCAATTTTAACCTCTTTGCTTGAAAAACCAAGTGGAAAAAAAAACTACACCCATGATGAAGATAAATTAATACTTACAGTAAAATGACTCAAGGAACGTTTTGAATAAGACTCCAATTGATCTTTAATTTAAGTAAGGGGAAATTTGTGAGAAAAAAAATATAGCTAGCATGTTTGGTTTTATACCATTTGAACACTGAACTACCAGTTTGAGGTAAACTGATTACCTGTCATTTGATATTATCTTACAGAGCCCATGACATTAACAATTGGTCACGCTATCCAACTAAGTCTTAAACATTGGCTCTAGACAGGATATCAGGTATGTAGGAATGGAATTTATCACTGCCCCAAGAGCGACAAACTCCAGTATTGGATTAGACTGATTTAGTAGGTGTTTTCTTGGGGTGAAGCACATTTCTGTACAACTATGACTTTGGGCTTGGCCATGTGACTTGCCCCATTCACGGTAAGTGGCCACATGCCACTTCCTGGTAGAGGCTCCAAGAGGCATCCTGTGATGTTAGTCGAGCCCCATGACCTTCTGCCCTCTGCCATGAGAACAGCATGACCTGGCAGTGGCTGCTCCTTCAGCCTGAGCCCTAAATGAGAAGAAACATAGAACCTGACTGCAGCACTGACTACACAATTTACGAGGCCTGGTAAAAAATAAAAATCTAGGGCCCTTGTTCAAAAATTAAGAATTTTAAGACAGTGATAACAAAATATTAAACCAAATTTGGGACCCTTCTTAGCATAAGACCCTATATGACTGTACAGGTGGCACATCCTTGAAGCCAGCACTGCTTGGCAGAGCTCCAGCTGGGCCACAGGTCTCATGTGACGTGAACAGGAAATGTTTGTTGTTGCACTAAATTTTTGATGTTGCCACGGAAATTTTGGAATTGCTTGCTGTAGCAGATGCTAATACAGCAGACACCTGAACTGAGTAAGGCAATCAGCTGTAAAAGTGTTTGTTATCATGGCAAACTGGATGTCTTGGCCCCACCAAATACAGGCAGCAGCTGCTCAGGTCCTGCCAATTGTTGCCCTGTGAGTGTGTGCCCCCTGCCAGCACACACTCCCAGGGCTGTCAATCTCCCTGTTTTTCAATACTAGGTGGTAATCACATTTTATGTGAAATAACTCCATTTTTAAAGATGATGAGCTTAATTTTTTAAGATATTATACAAAGAAAACAAAATCTGTTGTCTAGGCCTTGCTTATCACTAAAGCACGTGCTTTCTTTTTTGGTATTGTTTATCGATGTAAACACAAGGTAGTTCAAACTAGGAGTTAAGATGGCCACTCTATTAGACCCTCCAAGTCTACAAGTAGGTTCCTCAGGAGCCAGAGCTTACTCTTCAGATAGTAAACTCACAGGATAAGAGAAGAGAATCATAATCTACAGCACCATGCAGGTCAACAGACTCCTCCCCTACATCCTGAACATAAGATAAAAAGGGCTTTCATGGAGTTCAAGAAAGGCTAAAAGTACATAATAAAAGATGTCCTTCAAATCAGCATAAAGTCAGAACTCACTACCCGACAAGCGATATAGGTCTGTCCGTCTATCACATATAGATGTCGACACACATACATTATTTAAAAAGGATTCAAATAAAACTTGGCTTGAATCTTACCTTTCTCACCTTGTGAAGAGTCAACTGTGTTGGGTCACAGTTTCCTCATCAGAAAAAATGGTGATTTTAATAGATCCTAATCTATAGGCTTGTTTAAGGATTAAATGAAATAATGCATGTGAAGATTTTAGTGCTACACCTGCTATGTAGTAAGCTTAACTATTATTTTTATATTAATGGCAGGGATCCCATACGATTTTATGTACCATTGAATATCTAACCCCTGGAGCAGTACCTATCACATGGTAGATATTTAATAAATATTTGTTGAATAAAATAATTAATTAATTCTGTTTAATAAGCATTCATGAAGATCTTCCCAGCCATTGTGAGAAATGCAGAGATAGCTAAATCAAAGCTGTGGCAAATATTATTTCATCTGCTGAATATAGATTCAATATATTCAAATATTCTTGACTATTTAATAGAGCCATTTCCTCCTTGATTGCTAACAGAACTTCAATTTTATTCAGCATTCAGGCAGATGGCAATGTGCTCAGCAAAGATGGGCCCCTCCCTCAGTCCCAGGGGATTCATTCTGACTGATCTAAACTTTAATATAAACCAATGGTAAAGACCCCATTCCCCTTGACCAGTCATTGGTTTGAGGCAGGCTTGTGAACCAGTTCTGGCTAATGAGACATAGAGAAATTCTAACGGAGGACTTTTGAGAAATATTTTCTTTGCAGATGATTAACATGCTTATAGAGGCAATAGACCTGCTTCCTTCCTTCCTTCCTCAAATGTTGACCTCTGGGGAGGTGTTATTTGCAACTGCAGCAGCCATCTTGAGTCCATGAGCGGAAAATCAAAGTTCACAGGAAAACGTTCCTGGGCCCAGAATTGTTGAGCAGTTGAATTAAGCAATTCAAGAAATCTGTTAACTCAGAGATAACTCATTCTGTTAAATGAGATAATAAATATTTTACCATGTAAGTCAATTTTAGTTGGGTATTCTGTTTCTTGCAAACTCAAAGCATCCTAATTATGCAATAATCTCTGCCTTGCTGAAGCTCAGACTCTAGAGGATGGACACAGGTACAGAGAAATTATTGTACAAGGTATACAGTGTTAATTGTCACAGGAGGGTAAAAGCTAAAATGCTGTGGAAGTTCAGGGGCAGGTGTAATCATGTCCAGTTGTTTTGTTTGTCTTTAATGGGGAAGGGGTGGAGGGATAGAGTTGAATGAAAGGATCAGGAAAGACTTTGTGCCTGAGATGGCATTTGAAATGAAATCTGAATGATGGGTAAAATTTGAATAGGCAAAGATGATGCCTTCATTATAGGTAGATAATATATCAGAAGCAAGACGTAAAGATAATAAAATATAAGTCTTATGAAACAAATTCATGGATGGCATAGATGTAATACATTACTAAAGAATACAACAGTATTTTTAAAAAATGAACAGTAACTAGAGCTGCCTAAGGGGATGATCTACTTCATGGAGTAGGAGCACTATAGACATTCACACTGAAAAAGCAAGATCTTTCATAGATCGAAGTCTTTCTCATTGGAATTAATTATAAGAACTTGGGACTTCTACAACTCAGGGCGTATTTCTAATATCTGAGGTAACAAGAGGGCAGCTATTGTCCAACAATATCTCCACACAAGAGGCAGAATCTAGAAACAAATGATCTATGGGTCTGATTAGGAATGAAAATTCAGGTGATTACCAGCTTTTCTATGGTTCTACTAGACACTTCTGGTGAAAGAGACAGCACAAGAGCCATGGTGGGTTTGGGTTTCCTCCATTGGCTCTGAAGCTTAACCCTCAATTGTGGAAGAGTTTGGAATCTATGTCATAAGCACATAACCAACTCCATGACAGTTATAAATGGCAAAAGGTTAAGTATTATTGGTCCCTATTGGCATTATGGCACAGTGGTAAGAGATTGTGCTTGGAGTTAAAATGGCCCAAATTTCAAATCCTGACTATGCCTCTTACAAGCCATATAACTTGGAATAAGCTACTTAACCTCTCTCAGTTAATTTATTCAAGGGAAGAGCAGAGATAACGCTCACCTTAGCATTTCTGCATGCAGTGAATACAGTAATTATGCGTACATAAACATCAAGCGCAGTGATTGACCTCCAGTAAACACTCCGTGGTTTTTGTGGGAATGATGGGAGAAAAGAATGGTCTGGATTCATGAATCTACCAGAACTAAATTTTGTTTGAAAATTAAGGGGGAAATGACATCTATTGGAACCTAGAAAACAAAAAATAATCATTTATTCCCCAGATAAAAATTACAACTCTCTAGCATGGAAGAGAGAAAATACCGTGCAAACCCAGAAGGCTTAAACAATATATATCATTGCAGGTTTTATGATAATGTAGAAGAAATGAGGAAAAAAAGAACAACTGGCATTTGTTTGAGCACATGTGGGTCAGGGATGTCAATTGCCTTCTGGGGTAAGCACTGTCACTGCCCATATCTTACAAATGAAAGAAAATCAGGCTTAGAAAAATAAATCTTCCCCCCTTACTGAAGAAACCATGATTCACAACCCACCACACAGCTGCTCGCTCCCTTGTTACATGATCACAGATAGAATGAGACCTGTATTCCTTGTCACCAACTCCCAGTGTCCCTTCCAACTATGACATTCTGTGATTCTATGCATTTTAAAAGAATTCTCTTTGCTACAACTGCAGCTTCAGGTGCCAGATATTTTTTAATCTCCACAGAAACAGACTGAAAGGAAACTATGTATATAAACACATTTTCCCTTTCAAATGTAGTCATTTGTGCTTACAAATTGTATCCATCCATTATTTTAAGCACAAGCTAACCAAACCTCCAAAACCAGGCAAAGAGTAACAGCGCTGATGTGCGCTAAGAAAATTTGTAAACCGAGGTCTCTTCGTGGGTGGTAAAATTGCTATTTAAAAACCATTTAGCACCAGGCAGCCCAAGGAAAAAAAATAGGAGGATGTGGAAGAGATAGGTCCTTTTTTCCTTCCTATGAAAACAATCTTTTGTGCTGCATCTACTAACACGATTATTTATTTAGGCAATGGAGATGGAGATATTTATTAAAAGGGATAATTGATTTGGGGGTTTATTGGTAGAATTATTTTAATTCACAAGTGTATTAAATCTGATGTTAAAATAGGCTTTAGCCTAAGACAAATCCTAACACTGTCGTTCAACTAGCTGTGTGGTTTGGGGCACAACCGTAATACGAGAAGAGTCTTGGTACTCAGGTCTCAGGGTGGATGTGGGAATTGAATGAGGTACCACAGGTCAAGTGCCCCCTAGATAGTAATAACTTAATAAATATTACCTGTTAGAAAGGGGAGATTAGTGAATCAAGATTTCTTAAAACACACACACACATACACACAGAGTGTAGGATAAAGAGGAAATGTGCATGAGGGGCTCTAGCAGCAAGAGTGCCGGCATCCACAACTGGGTGATTTTTACACAGCAGTGCCTCTCCTCCGGGACACGCACAAAGAGAAGTAGATAGAAGCACTGATCCAGGCTATTCTGGGTGCAAAATGATGGAAGTAGAGGAGTGCCAACGAGGCCCACACAGGGGAAGAAGGAAAGACAAACAGAGATTCCCAAACTTTTTACTGTGGCACACAAAGAAAGAAGTGTTCATCTGCTGTACCAGAAGAAAAACATAGTAGATTAAGAGCCTAGAAAATGGCTATAGAAGTAAAGGGATACTTTAGATGGTGAGGTGAGAAAAGTCCTCTCTAAAGAATGACATTTAAGATGTGACTTCACTGATCAGGAGCCTTCCATGGGAAGGTTTGTGAGAAGAGCATTTCAGACAGATGGGGAAGCAAATGAAAAGACTCTGAGGCAGGATTAAACTTGGCCATTTCTAAGAACAGAAAGAAGGCAGTTAGTCTGGAGACCAGCAAGGGGGCATGTGTTCTATGATGAGATAAAGACTAGAGGAGGGCAGAGATCAACCATATATAGGGGGTGGAAGGAGACAACACAGAACTTGAGTTTTAGTCCAAATTCATTGGAAAGTCATTGGAATTTTAAGTATGGGAATGACATGATGTGGTTTATGTTTCAAATGCATGCTCCGATGAGTAAAGAATAGACTGGGGTCGTCGGCAGCAAGAGTACGATGAAGAGGGCAGTTTAGGAGACTATCATATTCCTTGTGAAAGATTATAGAGGCCTGAACCAGATCATAGCCACAGAGAAGAAGAGACATGACTAGATCCTGAGTATATTTTGTAGGTTATGCTGAAAGAACTTGATGGTTGATTGGATTTAAGATGCAAGAGGAAGAAGAATCAACATGAAATTGTCGGCATTTGAATTCAGCAATTGGGTGAATTGTGGTGCCTTTACTGAAATAGAGATAAGCAGGTCTGCAAGGGGGAAATCAAGAGTCTTCCTTTTCATATGTTGAATTCAAGATGTCCACCAGATTTCCAAGTGAAGATAGATGTCAAGAAGGCAATTGGCTATACGAGTTTTGAGTTCCAGGGAGACGTCCTCCTTGGAGGTATAAACTTGGGAGCCAACACACAGGTGGTTCAAACCACGAGTTCAGGTGAATTGATGTGGAGAGTGTGTAAACAGAAATGGAGAAAGCATAGAACAGAGCTGTATGGAAGAACACTCACATAACATCAGTGCAGTTTCCAAAGCCGGAAGCAGGTGTCCTTGGTACCCTCCCTCTATGTGCAATGCACAATATTACTTCATCTTTGCTCCTCCTAGACCTGCTCTCTAAAACACCTGCCTCCCCAAAACGTTGCTTCTAGCCTTCATAGTCCAAAGGTCCACGCACACTTTAGGGACAGGCATGAAACTGGAAGATACCAACACAATGATCTTTCCTGCCTCCGACTCCCTTACCAGTGATGATAGTAAGGCACATTAATTGACAAACTATTAGGTGCTATGCGTGCACTGTGTTCACCTCTTTTATTTCTTTAATTCTCGCATTTCAACCTGAGATACTATTATTATATGATAAAGGAAAAAAAACCACACTTTCAATGAGGGTAAGTGATGTGCACAAATTAAGCAACAACTCTGAGAACGGAAAGCAGTTTATCCTTGTTTATACTCCATTTTTTCTACCATATTGTCAAATGAGCTCATATGTGCAATGTTTTGGGTTTTTAGAAATTATTTCATTGAGGTCATGTTGGCTTATAACATTGGTATATATTATTATATATTAGTTTCTGTATAGACTGCATTGTGTACACCAACAGTCTAGGTTTTATCAGTCACCATACATATGTGCCCCTTTACCCCTTTTGCCCTCTCCCAACACTTTTTCACATTCAATGTGAAACACTCTTCCCCTCTGGTAACCACTAGTCTGTTCTCCTTATCTGTTTATCTTCCACATATGAGTGAAATAATATGGTGTTTGTCTTTCTCTGTCTGCCTGTTTCACTTAGCATAACACCCTCAAGGTCCACCCATGTTGTCACAAATGGCACAATTTTGTCTTTTTTATGGCTGAGTAGTATTTCATTGAATATATATATCACATCTTCTTTTCCATTCATCCATTCATAGGCACTTGGGTTGCTTCTATGTCTTGGTTATTGTGAAAATGCCGTGATGAACATAGGGATGCATAAATCTCTTTAAATTGTTGATTTCATGTTCTTTGGATAAATATCCACTAGTGGGATAGCGGGATCATATGTATTTCTATTTTTAATTTTTTGAGAAATCTTCATACTGGTTTCTGCAGTGGCTGCATCAGTTTGCATTCCCAACAGCAGTGTATCACCTGTGCAATGTTTATTTCCCCAGTGAAAGCATAAGCTCTGCAAATTCAGGGATCAAAGAAATCAGCAAGCCATTAGGCCATGTTAAGACCTTGATCAAGTCAACTTCTGTATACCTCAGTCTCTTCAAGTGCAATATAAGAATGGTGATGCTCTATCTATTCACAACACAGGATTATATGGGCATAAGAATTGATATTAAACGTGAAAAAGCATTTAGAACACAAAACATATGTAAGAATGGGGGCACAGACAGCCATCACTCAAGTTCAGGGTCCTTAAGAGGTCCAGAGTAGCAATTGGTTCAAACAAGAAGGATTATATTTAGAAGGCTCTTTTTCAGGGGGACAGCTCACCAAGTTGTTAAGTTGTTTGGTGAACTAAGAGCTTCATTAAGTCCAAGCTCATAAACATTTACCAGATTGTTCTAAGCTTTAGCCCAGACATTAAATTTTTCCTTTCCAATTTTCCCAAAGGTATTTAGATGGCCAACCTGCTTGGGGTTTCCTTCTTAGATTAGTAGCTTCATTCATCTAAAGAATTTTCAGAACCTGGGAGAGACAATTATAAACCGTCTGCATTAAACCTCTTAAAAAAAGAAAACAAGAAAATTTATGTTGAAGAAAGTGATGTGATTTGCCCAATAATCCTCCAACCTACCACACACACACACACACACACACACACACACACAGACACACACACACACACAGCTGTTCTCTCTTTCTTTCTCTACACTTTGTCAGTCTTTTTGTTTCTCCCACAGAACCATGCATAAAAGTGAAATATTCCCCAGAATTTTAGGGTATCAAATTTGGAAGGGAAAAGAGAAGACCACAAATAGGAAAAACTATCTATTTCCATGATAAGAGGGCAATGGATGCAAATGCACAAAAAAGAGGTTAGATATGATACCAAAAACATAAAATGAGGGAGAAGGGGAGTTAAAGAGTACAGCTTTCAGACAGAGGTCAAACTAAAGAGACCATCAATTCTGTATAGAAGGAGAAAAGAACGGAGAAGGACTACTAAAACACTGAGAAAAAAAGTTAAAAAATGGCACTAAGTACATACTTATCAATAGCTACTTTAAACGTCAATGGACTAAATGCCCCAATTAAAAGGCATAAGGTGGCTGTTTGGATAAAACACCAAGACCCATATATATGCTGCGTACAAGAGACACACTTCAGACCTAAAGACACTCACAAACTGAAAGTGAAGGGATGGAAAAAGATACTCCACGCCAATGGCAATGAAAAGAAAGCTGGGGTAGCAGTACTCATATCAGACAAAATAGACTTTAAAACAAAAACTGTAAAAAGAGACAAAGAAGGGCATTACATAAGGATCAAGGGAACAATCCAACAAGAGGATATAACACTTGTAAATATCTACGCACCCAATGTAGGGGCACCTAAATATATAAAGCAATTATTAACAGACATAAAAACAGAAATAGACAGTAACACAATAATAGTAGGGGACTTTAACACTCCACTTACACCAATGGGTAGATCATCCAAACAGAAGATCAATAAGGAAACATTGGCCTGAAATGACACACTAGAACAGATGGACCTAGTAGATATATACCGAGCATTCCATCCAAAAACCAAAGAATACATGTTCTTTTCAAATGCACATGGAACATTCTCCAGGATTGATCACATATTAGGCCACAAAACGAGTCTCCATAAATTTAAGAAGATTGAAATAATACCAAGCATCTTTTCTGACCACAACGGTATGAAACTAGAAATCAACTATAGGAAGAAAATCAGAAAAGCCACAAATACGTGGAGATTAAACAAAATGCTACTGAACAACGACTGGGTCAACGAAGAAATCAAAGAAGAAGTCAAAAAATACCTGGAGACAAATGAAAATGCAAGTATGACATGCCAGAATTTATGGGATACAGCAAAAGTGGTTCTAAGAGGGAAGTTTATAGCAATACAGGCCTATCTCAACAAACAAGAAAAATCTCAAATAAACAATCTAACAATGCACCTAAAGGAATTGGAAAAAGAAGAACAAACAAAGCCCAAAATCAGTAGAAGAAGGGAAATAATAAAAATCAGAGCAGAAATAAATGAAATAGAGACTAAAAAAACAATAGAAAAAATTAATAACACCAAAAGCTGGTTCTTTGAAAAGATCAACAAAATTGACAAACCTTTAGCTAGACTCACCAAGAAAAAAAGAGAGAAGGCACAAATAAGTAAAATCAGAAATGAAAGAGGAGAGGTTACAACAGACACCTCAGAAATACAAAAGATTATAAGAGAATACTATGAAAAGCTATATGCCAACCAATTCGACAATCTGGAAGAAATGGAAAAATTCTTAGAATCCTACAACCTTACGAAACTGGATCAAGAAGAAGTAGAGAATTTGAATAGACCAATCACCAGTAAGGAGATCGAAACAGTAATCAAAAACCTCCCCAAAAATAAAAGTCCAGGACCAGATGGCTTCCCTGGTGAATTCTACCAAACATTCAAAGAAGACTTAATACCTATCCTTCTCAAACTGTTTCAAAAAATTGAGGAGGTGAGGAAGCTCCCTAACTCATTCTACAAAGCCAACATTACCCTGATACCAAAACCAGACAAGGGACAACACAAAAAAAGAAAATTACAGGCCAATATCACTGATGAACATCAATGCAAAAATCCTCAACAAAATACTAGCAAATCGCATACACCAATATGTTAAAAAGATTATACACCATGATCAAGTGAGATTTATTCCAGGTATGCAGGGATGGTTCAACATTTGCAAATCAATCAACGTGACACACCACATTAATAAAATGAAGAATAAAAATCACATGATCATCTCAATAGATGCAGAGAAAGCATTTGACAAGATACAGCATCCATTTATGATAAAAACTCTGAATAAAATGGGGATAGAAGGAAAGTACTTCAACATAATAAAGGCCATATATGACAAACCCACAGCTAATATCATCCTCAATGGTGAAAAGCTGAAAGCTATCCCTCTAAGAACAGGAACCAGACAAGGATCCTCACTGTCACCACTCCTGTTTAACATAGTACTGGAAGTCCTAGCCAGAGCAATCAGGCAAGAGAAAGAAATAAAAGGGATCCAAATTGGAAAGGAAGAAGTGAAACTGTCACTATTCGCAGATGACATGATTTTATATACAGAAAACCCTAAAGAATCCACCAGAAAACTTTTAGAAGTAATAAACGAACACGGTAAAGTTGCAGGATACAAAATCAACATACAAAAATCAGTTGCATTTCTATAGACTAACAACGAAGTAGCAGAAAGAGAAATTAAGAATACAACCCCATTTACAATTGCAACAAAAAGAAGAAAATACCTAGGAATAAACTTACCAAATAGATGAAAGATCTGTACACCGAAAACTATAAAACATTGCTAAAAGAAATTGAAGAAGACACAAAGAAATGGAAAGATATTCCGTGCTCTTGGATTGGAAGAATTAACATAGTTAAGATGTCCATACTTCCTAAAGCAATCTATAGATTCAATGCAACCACTATCAAAGTTCCAACAACATTTTTCACAGAAATAGAACAAAGAATCCTAAAATTTATATGGAACAACAAAACACCCCGAATAGCTAAAGGAATCCTGAGAAAAAAGAACAAAGCTGGAGGTATCACACTCCCTGATTTCAAAATATACTACAAAGCTATAGTAACCAAAACAGCATGGTACTGGCACAAAAACAGACACACAGATCCACGGATAGAATTGAAAGCCCAGAAATAAATCCACACATCTATGGACAGCTAATCTTTAACAAAGGAGCCAAGAACATACAATGGAGAAAAGAAAGTCTCTTCAACAAATGGTGTTGGGAAAACTGGATAGCCATAGGCAAAAAAATGAAAGTAGACCCTTACCTTACACCATATGCAAAAATTAACTCAAAATGGATTAAAGACTTGAATGTTAGACTTGAAACTATGAAACTTCTAGAAGAAAACATAGGCAGTACGCTCTTCGACATCCGTCTTAGCAACATCTTTTCAAGCACCATTTCTGACCGGGCAAGAGAAACAATAGAAAAAATAAACAAATGGGACTACATCAAACTAAAAACCTTCTGCACAGCAAAGGAAACCATCAACAAAACGAAAAGACAACCTAACAATTGGGAGAAGATATTTGCAAACCATACATCTGATAAGGGCTTAATCTCTAAACTATATAAAGAACTCATGCATCTCAACAACAAAAAAACTAACAACCCAATTAAAAAATGGGCAAAAGACCTGAACAGACATTTCTCCAAAGAAGATATACAGATGGCCAAGAGACACATGAAAAGATGTTCAAAATCATTAACTATCAGGGAAATGCAAATCAAAACTACAATGAGATATCACCTCACGCCCGTCAGAATGGCTATAATTAACAAGACAGGAAACAACATGTGTTGGAGAGGATGTGGAGAGAAGGGAACTCTCATACACTGCTGGTGGGAGTGCAAACTGGTGCAGCCACTATGGAAAACAGTATGGAGATTCCTCAAAAAATCAAGGATAGAACTACCATATTATCCAGCTATTCCACTGCTGGGTATTTATCCAAAGAACTTGAAAACACCAATGCATAAAGATGTATGCACCCCTGTGTTCATTGCAGCGTTATTCACAATAGCCAAGACTTGGAAGCAACCTAAGTGCCCATCAAGGGACGAATGGATAAAGCAGCTGTGGTATATATACACAATGGAATACTACTCAGCCATAAGAAACGATGAAATCCAGCCATTTGTGACAACATGGATGGACATTGAGGGTATTATGCAAAGTGAAATAAGTCAGAGGGAGAAGGTCAAATACCATATGATTTCCTTCATTAAGCAGTAGATAATAACAACAATAAACAAACACATAGACACACAAAAAAAAAAATTTGGAAGGGAACTTATCAGTTGGAAAAAAGGAAAAAAGACCATACAAACTTAACAGGAGTTCTCACCACCCCGCCACACCCTCCCACACCCCCCCCCCACACCCCGCCTTCTCCCCTTCTCCTTGTTTTTCTCTCTGGTATGCATTTAACAAAAAGAACTTCTGTTTTGAATCCTCTTTACAGGGCAAGTGTCTTTGGCTACACTAGCGATTTTCAAACTTTTTGGATTTAGGGCCACTTTATACTCTTAAAAATTATTGTGGACTCCATATAGTTTTTATGTGGGTTATGTCTATCAATATGTTCATATTAGAAACTAAAACAGAAAAAAATACTTATAGATTAATTCATTTAAATTATATTCAACCTATCAATGTTAATATAATTATTTTTTAAAAAACTAATTTCCAAAATAAAAAACGTATCTAGTGACTGTGGCACTGTTTTACATTTTTGCAAATCTCTTGAATGTTCAACTTAATAAAAACACCTGTTGGCTTATGTTTGTTTTGATATGTTATTTTGATTGAAATACATGAATAAAATTGCATCTCACAAAGACAGGTAGTTGCAAAAGTGAGAAGTATTTTTATAGCCTTTTTAAGGTAACATGGATATTTTTCTTTGATACTGCATTAAAACTCAACAAGTGGTAAATTTTTAAGGGTTATTGCAATGTGAAATTTAATGAAATTTGGTATTTTCTTACATTAAAATCCATTGGTCATCTGTACTTTGAATGGATCTTTTACCCACACGTGATTTTGTAACATCATGTATTTGGAAAATAGTTTATCTGACTGATGCAAATCTTCTGAATGTTGACACATTTTACTGTAAAACATCAAAAATCACATTTGTTAGTATCACCTCCAGTCTCATCAGAATAATCTGAATTCCAGGAAACTTAAGCTCACTGCAGAGGTAGATATGAACTTTCTAAAATTCTAACTTTTGCTTCAAGTTCAAAATTTTATCATTGGCAACAAGTGCTATCAAGTTGTTTTCTCTGAAGCAACAAATTCATGTGTTCATTTTTGAGGGACTATCCACCAAATACCCTAGTTTGCATAACCATAGTTTTGTAGTCATTTTTTTCACTTAAATGGAATTTCACGAAAAAGCTGCTAGCCCGGCTTATAGTTCAAACAACAGTATGAGTGATTTTTCTTGAGACAATGATCATGGTACTTTATATATACTTCTCATCTCATCACATAGAATATTAAAAAGGTGTGTACTCAAAGGTCTAGATATAATAATATTAATTTTTACTGCTTCATGAAAGACATTCCTAAATGACAATGGCTTATTTTTTTTTTTTTTTAACACATTGCAAGTATGTGCTGGTGGGGAATACAATGACTCCTAGCCGTGGTTTGGTGCCATTGCCTCTAATCGTGTGCTAAGGCACCATAAAATTTTCCCACTATTGCTTTTGCACCATCAGTGAAATACCAACACAGTGAAAAAGAAAAACAGTGTTCTGGTGTTATTACAAACTACAGTATAAGAATCACTGGGCTACACAGTGATGCAGACGCAAAATGCTGCCCTAAAGAACGGAGAGAGGCCCCAGGGAGAGGAAGCGATTCTGACAGAGATTTTCAAGGATCAAGATACACGCTGTTACCTTGACCATTTAAGGGGGCACTTTTCACTTCGGGGTCATGGAGGAAGGACAAATACATGCAAAAGAAGAAGATGTTCTTCCTTAACTCTCCTACTTGGAGAGCTGAGACACTCTACTACCCCACTGCACAAAGGCCTAAAATCTAGTGCCAATTATTTCTCCCTCAAGAGACACATTTCAACCAGTGGAGCTGAATAATCACCTCCACTAAAACCACCTCTTATATGGGGCTTCCTTTATACCAGGCACTGTTCTAGGCACCTAGGCACATCACCTTTCTTAAACCTCACAACAAACCTACACTGGAAGGGATGATTTATTCATCATTTACAGGACAGCCAGAAAGTTTCAGTAACTTGCCTAAAGCCACGCCACTAGATAATGGTAGAACTTGGATTCATTCCCAGGCATTCCAGACTCCATGGTCCACTTTATCAAAAGCTGGAGCCATCCTCCCAGACCTAATTCTCTGGCTGATTTGCCACTGGAATCTGGAGATAATCCCATCCAATAGGAGAAATCAATCTCCTCCGGACCATCACAAAGAAATGATGATACGGCCTCTTGTTGGGTTTTTCAGGGTTTTTTTTTGTTTGTTTTTAATTACTTCAAAGAAAGAGAACTTCCTGCATTAGCATAAGAATGAAATCCTTGGTAATTACATACTAAAAGATTTTATGCCCAAGCTTTTCTAAGGGTTGTTTATTTGTTATTGATTTTGCTCATTTTTTATTAGAAAATGAAGGAAACCAGAAGATTCAGGCACACTCTCGGAGTGAGGCACAGCCAGAATGTCCATGTCACCCAGATCCCAACACCAAAAGAGCTTAGTGTACACTGTCCACAAATGTGCATCAAAGCCTGCCACAGCGAAAGCACCTCACTACCTAAACATACTGATGGCTTGTCATTCTCCCTCAGCTCCAGGCCTCTGTACATGCTGTTCCCCCAGACTGGAATAACCTTATTGCTCTCCCCAGGTGGTAAAGCCCTACTCACTGCTTGGCTCTTAGCTTAGAAGTCCTGTCCCCTAGGAAACACTCACTAACTCTCCAGGTGGGAGTGAAGCGGCCTTTCCTGTTTTCTAAGGGACTCTGTACTTATTCTCAAGGCAAGATTAGCACTTTGTTGCTATTGCTCTGTATCTCACAGTAGACTGGAAGCTCCACGCGGGCAGAATCTGCACTGTGCTCACTGTGGTAGCCCCAGAGTCTGGTTCACATAGGAGTTCTAGGGTGGGAGGAAGGAAAGAAAGAAGCAAGGAGGGCAGACACGTGGGCAAGGTGGTGATCTTGTTCTGCTGTCCTGAAGAAGATGCCCGAGTCCTCAAATGCCCCTCCTACACATGCCAACCCACCAGAGGCAGCAACAATAATCTGAGACCTCAGGGTAAATCTTTTTCTTCCCCCAAGAGAAAAAAACGATGCGTTCAAGCTTTTAATTGGCTTCTGACACATGGCATACCGGCTTCCCCCCTTTCTGAATATTTCTGAAGGGACATGAAAGGGACGCTCCTGCCCCCTTTCATGGGGAATTCTGAGTACTGGTGTGATCTCTTGAGCCTACACCAGACTTGTGCATCACACTTTCTACCTTCCATTTGGGGATATACCACATCATCTTTTGTTTACTTCTCTGCTTGCATTTCTGCGGAGAAGAGACATGTTCTTATTTATCTTTTTAAACCCAGAGTGCCTAGCACAGCAGATAACACACTGCAGGCCCTTCATAAAGGTGCTCTGCATTGAATTAGCAGATCTGGCCAGGCGGATGTGGGAGTGTTGGAGGCAGAGACTATCTCCAAGGTAGTAGAGTCTACTTCATAAGAACAGGCACTGCCAGAATCCAGGAATCTCACCAACAAACCAAGACAGTGGAGGAGGGTCTCCCACAAAGTGCAACAAAAGTAAACCAGACCATGCCATACACCAAGTGTTATGATGACTCCATGTGTTTAAAGTTTCCATTTGTTAAATGCTTTCTATACACCAGAGACTATAAAAAGGGTTTGCATCAATTATACATTTATCCTCATTTTGCAGAGGAGATAACTGGGGAACAGAGACTCCCCTAGTGTCACATGGCTAGTCAGGCTGCAAAGCATCACTTCAGACCCTCATCTGTCTATCTCCATAGCCCATGGCCTTAGTCTCTACACAACACTGCCTCCTTGCCTCTCCCTGCCATTGCCCAGTGTTGTACTACATGGTCTACTCCTCGGTTAGCCAGGAGACCCTACGGCATCTGAAAGGCTAGTGAAACCACCCTGCTGTGGCATTCCATAGTCCTAAGTCAGGTCTACCTGTCTGATTTTTGTTATACCTACTTGGCCCTGATAGATCAGATATTTCTCTCCCTCTGATTTCAAGTTCCCAGATGTGTGTTCTCTGAAATTGGAAGACAATTTCAAACAGGGCTTGAATCGGGGCTGATCCTTCCTCTGGACCTAATTGGTTCCTTCATTCTTAACAGATAGAAGCAGGAGAAAATGAGACCCAGGTTACATCACACCCACACTGAGATAGCTCTGTTATCATTGCTGCCTACCTGTTCTCATTCAGTTACAAAGCAATGTGATATCAGTTTTGTGAGAATTCACATACACACATATGCATAACTGCACACACACATCCATATCTAAGAACCCGTAAGGAAATACACTAAAATGTTAACAGTGGTTCACCAGATGGTGGGAATGAAAGCATTTCTAATTTTCATCTTTATCCTTTCCTATTTTTTCTTTATTTTCTACAATGAACATGTCACTTTTATAATCCGTATAAACAAAGCATTAGATATTACTTCCAAAAGTCACAATGGACTAGGAGTCAGAAGAGCTAGATCTATATCTCCACTCTTATTTCTACCAGGAGTAAATCCTGGAGCAAATCACTTAATTTTCTAAGACTCAGATTCATCAACTGCAAAATGGGAGTGTTGATTCCTAACAGCCTCGAAGATTTATCGAAAAAATTAGAGAGATAATATACATCAAAGTACTCATTAAACTATATACAAACCTGTGACAGCATTGTTGCTATGTAATAGTGAAGGTAATTACTTGGGAGCAAGAACAGTTCTGGAAGCTCCATCTCACTGCTGAATCTAGCAGAGGTCTGAGCAATAGACTGAAATGAGTACTTGAATTCAAAATTTTAAAATGATACAGTTTCTGCTGGGAAGTTACATAATCTTTTCATTACGATAAATGTTTATTATCAGATTATCAGATGGATGTCCCTAGAGACATTAATGGGTTTAAGTATCATTGGGGGAAGGAGAGGAGGGGGAAAGGAACAGAATGTACTTGGTCAAAATATTCTATTTTTTCCCGGATATAAAAATCTCAAGATAGAGAATTAAGTGACAGAGCTGGAATATTCCCCAAAGGGAAAAATTAGACTCTAAAAGTGCTTTGTTAGATGTATTTTCATTTTGGTTCAAAATGTGTATTTTCAACCTCTTAATGTGCTGGATTTTAGGAAGAGCAATGAAGGCTGAAAAAAGTCAAGCACACAAAGTTGGGTCAGAATGGTAAAGGAGACAGTTAGAAACAAGTGAAATCATACACCATCTCTTTCATAACCCCAAACTCTTTCCCTGGAGACTACATTAATAACTGTGTATTTTTTCCTCAAGAACAATGGACTGACATGAAGGGATTTCAGCAGGAGAATGAGAAGATCAAATTTAAGGGTTTTTTTTGGTGAGGAAGATTAGCCCTGAGCTAACATCTGTTGCCAACCCTCCTCTTTTTGCTGAAGAAGATTGGCCCTGGGCTTACATCGTGCCCATCTGCCTCTACTTTCTATGTGGGATGCTGCTACAGCACAGCTTGACAAGTGGTATGTAGGTCCACGCCCAGAATCTGAACCCACAAACCCCAGACTGCCGAAGCGGAGCACGTGAACTTAACCACTATGCCACCGGTCCGGCCCCTCAAATTTAAATTTTAAGTGAGAAATAAGCAGAATTAACGGTGGCTTTCATAAAAGCTGAAGGTTAAGAAAAATATAGTGACTAGAACAAAGGAGGTGATAATCATCCCCCATTCCGTGCTTATCCAGTTGGAGTACTGTGTTTACTTCAACAGCTAAGGTCTAAAAGGGAACCAGGAGGGTGGTGTGGTCCACTAGGACTACCACTCTGGTGAGAGGCATAGAACCCATGCCCCATCAAAAACAGTTGAACAAATAGAGATGTTTCCTAAGAAAGACAGTACATGGAAAACACATTCATTAATTTCTGGCATTTGAAGGACTGTTCAGACTTCTAGTCATCTCAGAGGGCAGACCAGCTTGGGGCAGATATTCCCCCCAGGATTATCGTGTGCATTTTACTACTTCCCTGCGTCTATTCCTCTGTAGGACTCTGACCCTCAAGGAGAGGAAACCAAGATTGAGGGACTGTAGTATAAGACACTCTAGGAAAAGCCCTGATTTGGAAATGTATGTAACTATCTAAACCGAAAACATACTTCTGACCCAGGGATAGGGTAAATGTTCAAACAAAACACTGAGTTTTCAGTTATTTGTGTAGAGATAATCTCCGAGTTACAGAAATCTAAAATCTATACTTATTTATGAACTCTTTAACAAACAGACATATAAAAGGACTGCAAAAACATTCCTTAGGAAGTACTTCTTGTGGTGGAGTAAACAGACGATAACATAAGTTCATGACTGCTTTTATTCCCTCAAGCCATCTCTTGTTATTAACGAAAATAATTCTAATAGTACTGGCGTCTGTACTGGAGAAAGTGCATCCTTGATGTGTAGAAACCAGGAGAAAAGATATGTAATTGTTCTTTATATTTTTATGAATCAATTATTATTTTATCATGACAGATTTATAGTACTAAAATTAAACAGAATCAATATATTATGTCTTTTTAAGTTTTTTTGCAGTGGTAAAATATAAAATTTACCTTTTAACCATTTTTAAGTGTACAGTTTATTGGGCTTAAGTACATTCACATTGTTGTGCAACCATTAGCACTATCCATATCCAGAACTTTTTATCATCCCAAAGTGAAACTCTGTACCTATCAAACAATAACTTCCCCCTTCCTCCCAATCTCTAGTACCCACCGTTCTACTTTCTGTCTCTATAAATTTGACTATTCTAGATACCTCATGTAAATAGAATCATACAATATTTGTCTTTTTTAGTGTGTGTGGGTGTGTGTGAGGAAGATTAGCCCTGAGCTAACATCCAATGCCAATCCTCCTCTTCTTTCTGAGGACAATTGGCCCTGGGCTAACATCTGTGCCCATCTTCCTCTATTTTATATGGGACACTGACACAGTGTGGCTTGACAAGCGGTGCATCAGTGCACTCCTGGGATCTGAACCCGCGAACCCCGGGCTGCCACTGAAATGGAGAGGTGCACTTAACTGCTACGCCACCAGGCTGGCCCCTATTTGTGTTTTTTTTTAATCTAGCTTATTCCACTTAGCAAAATATTTTCAGGATTCATCCATGTTGTAGCGTGTATCAGTTTCTTTTCTTTTATAAGGCCGAATAATATTCCTTTGTATGTATATACCACAGTCTTTTTATCCATTCATCTGTCAATGGACTTTGGGTTGTTCCCACTTTTTGGCTACTGTGATTAATACTACTATGAACATTAGAGTACAAATATCTGTTTGAATTCCTGCTTTCAATTCTTTTGGGTATATATCTAAAAGTGGAACTACTGGATCACGTAGTAATTCTATGTTTAATTTTTTGAAGAACTGCCATACTGTTTTTCACAGCAGCTGCATCATTTTACATTCCCACTAGCAATGCACAAGGTTCTAATTTCTCTATATCTTCACCAACACTTACTATTTTTGTTTTTTTAATAATAACCATCCTAATGGGTGTGAAATTATAAAGTATCATTTTACACTGTTGGTAGATACGTGTTTTTAGAAGTCATAGTATATGTCATGTATAATTATATTAAGTTCATATATAAAATTTTGACAGGTATAATTTGTTATGTTGGGAATGTACATCCAAGGCAACTTCGTGATTTTCCAAGTCCATTTAAGGTCTTTGTCCCATCGGGATAATCCAAACACTAAGGACTATAGAAAGTTCTTTCTGTGGGTTTCCTGGGAGTCAGAGGCATGAGTTCTGGACCCCAACTTTACCATAGGAGGGATATGCAACCTTAGACAAACCTATTTTGCGTCTGTGAGCCTTGAATTGACAGTAAAAGCATGGAGTACATGGCTTTTCATTATTCTTACAATAGAGATAAAACTGCTTAAAACAGCCTTGGAGGCCTTGCACCATCTGCCCTCCTTGTCTCTCCGGCCATCACTCCAAACCACTCTCCTCCTTATTCTCACAGCCTGCTACACAGACCTCTCTTCCATCCTTAGTCATGCCTTGTTCCTTGGACCACAGGACATTTATGCCATGCTTTCTCCCACCCGTGCTATTTCCTCTCTTTCGAATTCTTTTGCCTTTTCTTTTTTTTTTTTTTTCTTTTTTTTTTTTTGTGAGGAAGATCAGCCCTGAGCTAACATCCTTGCTAATCCTCCTCTTTTTGCTGAGGAAGACCGGCTCTGAGCTAACATCTATTGCCAATCCTCCTCCCTTTTTTTTTTTGTCCCCCAAAGCCCTAGTAGATAGTTGTATGTCATAGTTGCACATGCTTGTAGTTGCTGTATGTGGGACGTGGCCTCAGCATGGCCAGAGAAGCGGTGCATCGGTGCGCACCCGGGATCCGAACCTGGGCCGCCAGTAGCGGAGCGCGCGCACTTAACCGCTAAGCCACGGGGCCGGCCCTCTTTTGCCTTTTCTGCTCACCTGCTTACTTCTAGTCATCCTCCAGAATTAAGCTCATATATTACTTTCTCAGGGAAGCTTTTCTGTTCTCTTCCAATCTGTTACGAATTCTCATTGAACTGTGTACTATTTTTTAGAGTAGATCTGTTTTGGAAACATGCGTTTATTAATGTACTTTCCCAATTAACGTGTCTGCTCCTCTAATCTATCTACTCTGTGGGAATATGCAACAATGATCACTTTCCATTGAATTCCCAGAGCCTCAGCCAGGGCCCCAACATCAAGATGGCACTTTCATCAGGTAGAAAACTTTGGTTGCAAGTGATAGAAAACAAAACCCTAAGTTGCTCAAGAAAAAGAGTAATTTAGGATAGGGCTGGCTTTAGGAATCTCTTAAGACAAGAGACAAATTCAAGAGCCGTATCTTCAGATACGGCTTGTTTTAAGTTAAAAAATTAACTTGTTTTAAGTTAAAAAATTGTATTGTTTTAAGTTAAAAAAAAAAAGCAATTAAGACTTATACAAAGAAAAGCATAGGAATCCACTACTTTTTGTCATGCTGACTAGTACACTTGTATTTCATTTCTGGCTGCCTTTAGTCACTCATTCAAGAGTGTTAACCAGCAAATATAACATGTTCCAACAAAAACATGGTGTTGCGTACACTGAGCCCCAGTTACAATTCATTGAGCTAGAACATCCTCATGCATGCATAATTTCTCCAGCTATTCATTCAATTGAGACCGAGTGCTTACTACGCTCAAGGCACTGGCCAGCTGCTGACTATATAGTCTCAAGGCTTTGTCCACCACACCAGGCTCACTTCTCTTCTCCACCTTTGTCTCCAGTAACTTTACAAGAGCCAAGCCTAAGGAAAAGCATGAAATCATTCAGACCTGTTGTACCATCAATGTGTTTTCTCAGCTATTAAATTACTGTGTGAAAAAGAAAATGGAAGAGAAAAGCAATAGCACATGCAACTCAGAAGTTCCAGGGAGTAGAATGAGGGCAGACAGTAAGGCCCAGACAATCAGTTCACTTTTCAATGTAAGTCACAGAGTTTAACTAGTAATTAATGGTAAACGTTTTTCACCCATCCCAAGACCTGCAAGTTCATGGGAGCACTGTGTTCATGATATACCTTAAGCCACTAGAGAAGAATATGGGTCTGAAAGTTCCTGCTATAAAGACTGTCTACAGGGGCAGCCCCGTGGCATAATGGTTAAGTGCATGCGCTCGGCTGCTGGCAGCCTGGGTGCGGATCCCTGGCGCGCACAGATGCACTGCCTATCAGGCCAGGCTGTGGCGGCGTCCCGTAAAAAGTGGAAGAAGATAGGCACAGATGTTAGCGTAGGGCCAGTCTTCCCCAGCAAAAAGAGAGGAGGATTGGCATGGATGTTAGCTCAGGGCTCATCTTCCTCAGAAAAAAAAGAAAAAAGAAAAGACTATCTACATAGGAGGGGGCTGTGCAGTCTTGTGGGATAATGAGCTCCCCATGAGAGGAGCACATAAACCTCAGCTAGGTCACCACCTCATTATCCCCTAGGCTAGTACAAGACAGGCTGTCAGACATTCTGAGGAAATTGTATGCAACATGCAACAGATTAGTATATTAAATTGACTTATAAGTCTATAAATTCATAGATAAAATAGGAATGGTAAAACACAAAGGAATGATGACAGGAATGATAACACCAAGAGCTAACAGTAAAGATGCTCATGACGTGTTAAGGACGAGGCTAAGTGTTTATACCTGTCTTGCCTCACAAGAACCCTGTGAGGCAGGAGCTATCATGATGTTCATTGTACAGTCAGCAAATGAGAGCACGGAGAAGGAAACTGCCCAAGGTCACTCTAGAGCCTACAGCACGAACCATTGTGTTATGACACTCTGCTTGCCACCCAGGGGCTTACATTGATCATAGAATATAGGCAGAGGGAGAAGATGGTCAGAGCAGCTCCAAGAACACAAAGGAGAGAGCACATGTGAAGTACCCAGCATAGTTCCTAGCATAAGTAGGTACCTGGTAAATCAACTTAGCCTGAATACAAATGGATGGATTTTATGATTCTGTCTAATACCTGAAGATAGAGTAGAAGGAATGTGTGCACTGGACGGAAGTTTGCATTAAGTAATTTCGTTGCTTTTTCTTCCCATCTTGCTAGTCTACTCTTGTTTAGGACATCAATCGATGCACCAGGTAAATTCTATGGATATGAAATCATAGGCTCTATTGGAACGGCCTTTCATCCATAACCCCTGGATTAGATTATCAACAGCTCCGTTTTTCTACAGCAACATGCTGCTTGGGAGATATGACACATTCCTATCAGCAACAGTAGTTCATAATGGTGATGAATCTCTATAGGATATAGAGAGGTAAAAAGAAAAGGAAAGGAAGCACACGTAGTAGGACCACCAGGGAGGGAGGAGCATACATTTTGGGAAAGAGCTCACTGGGTTATTGCAACATATTCCTGGGGTCCAGGAAGCTTGCAACTCTCTTAACCCTGTCTCTGCATTGGGACTCCCAGTTCTAGTCTAGTGGTTTCTAAGAGCTGGTTAGGGATAGTGCTGGTCCATCTCAAACTTTTCATTATCTGGAATAAAACTAGGAAAATAATGAAAGAGTTTTTCATAAAACTAAATATTCCCTTTTAATAAGTATCCTTCATTCTGAGCTCATGTATGTACTTCCTACAATTAGGTTGTTAAAATAGCCTTCTCATAAAAATCACAGTGATTGTAGGTGGTAGTATTTTTTGTATTTGTTATTTAAACTTTCAGTTGAGAGAAAAAAATATTTGGCAATTCCATGTCAGGGATTTCCTTTATCTTCAGTTTTGAAATTTCACTCCTGAAATCCAAATATATGGAAACTAATGATCTAACCCAATATCTTAACTAGAATTATGAATAGAAAAGCTGTAGATAAAGTACTAAGTCCCATTCAAATGTAAGTATTATCTGAATACATTAGCGGCATTATTGCAAAATTCCCAACAGCCTTGATAGACATTATGGCTTGTCAGGCAGCTTTATCTAAACTGTTTTTGACTCTACTATAAGTTCCTGGCTTATTCCTGGTGTTATTCCTTTCTAACCACTAATCATTCTTAAAGACTAGAATCAGCTTTACCTAGAGGCAAGAAAATCCATCACTTCTGGCTACAATTTGAAGGCAATTGACAATTGAGCCTCTAGGTCAGTCCTCCCACTTATATACATATATCTATATACACAAAATTAAGAAGGAGAAAAATGTTACGCTAATATCACAATTTCTACCATACATGAGATCAATTATGTACAGCCTTGATTCAGTCACCGCTAGTTGCTGTGTAATCTTGAAGCAGCCTCTTCCCCGTTCACAGATCTAAAAAATGAGGAAGTCAAAATAGATGACACTTAAGCTTCTACTTGCCTCTGAAGGGCCAGAAATAATGGGCTATCACTTAAGGATTACTGCATTTTAGGCATCACTTAAATGCTCACAAAGAGCATCTCATTTAATCATCTCAAGTACCCTATCAGGTAGCTACTATTGTAATTGCCTCCATATACAATAAGAAACTGAATCTCGGAGAAGTTAAATATTCAAGACTATACTTGCCAGTGAGTGGCAGAGTCCAGATTCAAACCAGAGTCTTTCTTAACAGCTAAGTTTGGAAGCCTAAAATGCTAGTGCAAATTATTTGAAAAGATAAAGAGTTAAATAGTAGAGTTAAACTGATAATAGTAGACATTTCCATATCTATAAATTAGGGATAATAGCTACCTTATAGCATTTAGTACTGCACCTAGTACAATAGTAATTATTCTATAAAATGTTGTTACCAAACGTAATCATATGCACGGATAGAGCCCTTAACCTTGTAACTGAAGCATGTGAAAGGGAAGAAAGGAAAAGAGAAACAAACATTCTATCTCCTTTAGAGCACTATTTGAGTTCTAGTAATGGCCTCTCATGGATCTTTTCTTGTTTCCATTCACTCCACCCAACCACCGAACTCCATGGCATGTTGGAGCACTGGTTAGGAGTCTGAGGCCTTGGATTCCTGAACAGTGTGGTTAAGAGGATGGGCACAAGTATCAGGAGGTCAGAGTTCAAATTCACATTCTACCATTTATTATCTTTGTAATCATGCACAAGTTACTGAAACTCTAAGCCAAAATTTATAGAATGAAGATAATAGGGTTTTTAAAATGATAATCCACACAAGGAATTTAGTGCAGTACCAAGAATATAGTTAAGTAATCTATAGGCACTGGGTTTGAATTCTAGCAATTTACCAGCTGTGTGACCTTGAGAAAGTTACTTAACTTCTCTGTGCCAAATTTCCTTACAGGTATAATGTTAATAATAATAATACAGGGTACTATATGGGTTGTTGTGAGGATTAAGTCAAATAATACATGTACAGCAAATGCTTAAAACAGTGCTTAGCACCGAATAAGAGTGTTAGCTGCTATTTTTGATATTTGCATAGTCCCTACTGTTAGGACCTTGGGCAACCTTGGCCAAGTCACTTCTCTCTCTCTAGAACTCAGTTTCTACTTCTAAAACAGGAAGGTGTGGATATTTCGTTCACCAACTCTTTACCTCGTTGGTGAGGAAGGGCATCCTTTCCCAGAGTTCTAGTATGGCCAGACACACAACCCTTGTCACCTGATAGATAAGATCAAGAGCAGTTTATTAGTCACATACAGTCACAGCCCAGGTAAGAAGGACACTACATACCATGCAGGGCTATACCAGGGTCGCACTCAGGAGAGAGTGAACCAGCAGGGGCTGTGCAAGGCAGGCTTTGTAGCAACAAGAGGGTGAGGTGCCCCCTGGTTCCTGTGAGAGAATATGATTGGCTTGTTTGAACAATTTCACAGGGTGGAAGGGAGGTTGAAGACCCAATGGAGTGCAGCTGGTCTGGCTGATAGGGAAACTAGCCGGGTGTGGAACCTCTCCCACTGGTGGGGAACATATTTGGTGAGAGCAGGGGGACTCACAGTTAGGTCTCTGGAGCCCTATAAGGTTCAAAGATGTAGCACATGAAATTTTAGGCCTTACAGTACAGTGTGTCTTTCTCTAAGCACTCATCCAGCTCCAGGACCCTAGGATTCCAAGGTTCTTTGCCAACCTCACCTCTGTTTCCATCTCTGCCACTGCCTGTGCTTTTGCCCCTGGAATTCAAAGCCCCATCCTTTTTAAGATCACCAGCTTGGAGACACTTTGTGTTTGTGACCACTTTGCTTGAGAAAAGCAGAAAGCACTTCTCCTGCTCTCATCCTTTCCTGATTAAGTGGAAGTGAGAACATCATGTGGCATCACTGGGACTGCTGTCAATCCCCAGGGGCCACACTAGTACATGGAAAGTCCCCTCAGGCCATTATTTTACAATAATAGTGCTATCATCCCAATACTACCCATTCCTCATCCTCCAGCTACCTCTTTTGTCTCTTAAAAATATGGAATAGTTTTTATTTGCTTATTGTTGCAAAATAAGTTTCTGGTAAAGCTGTTTTAAGATTGAGCCACTGGTGCTCGACTCTTGCCAACCTCGAGTTAGGAAATATGCTATTCCTCCAAAGCACACATTAAGTGGCCATCAGAAAGATAAGGGAGCCTTGACAATATCTGGCAGTTTTACACTGCCAAGAGCTATGTTTGGAACAGAAAATCCCCTGTTGACTTTTTCCCAGTACCATGTAGCAGCTATGATCCTTGGAATCAGTTGGGAGAAGCTGCAAGAGTATTGTAGAATAAGCTCTGTCTCTGCCCAGCATCACCTCCTTCCTGTTTCTCTTTTGGTTGCAAGGGACACCAAGGAAGATCATGTGGTACTCCTTTTCCTGGTCATTTTAGCATCCTCTCCATCTCAGAGCAGTCTGCCATCCTCAAGCTCATCTAATATAGTCCTCATCAGATGAGGAAACCGAGGTCCAGAGAAACTTAAGGATGGTATGTACAGAGATCATCATAAGTAGCTAATGATCAGAGCGCTTACAGATTACCACACTGTGAGCCAAGTTATTTCCAATTATTTTCGTATAGATCACGAGCCTCTCTGCCACATGGCAGCAGCTATTGTTCCCATTTTACTTAGGACCAAACTATAGCCCAGAGAGTTTCAAGTACAGGCCTGAGGATCCACAGCTGGTAAATGCTGGGTCCATGTCTTTGAACTCTCGCAACACTTTTCTCCCACCTCTCTTAATGCACTTATCTTATGCCTAGTACTGAATTTATCTTTGAATCCTTAGCAGAACTACTGATTTGGTGGGTCTAAGCAGAAGCTTGTTGTTGCAGGTTGAACTGTATCCCCCAAAAGGAGATGTTGAAATCCTAAACCTTGGTACTTGTGAATATGACCTTACTTGGAAATAGAGTCTTTGTAGATATAAGTTAAGATGAGGTCATACTGGAGTATGGTGGGCCTCAAATCCAATACCATTGGTGTCCTTGTAAGAGGGGAAGAGACGCAGAGACAGACACACACAGAAGAGAACACCGTGTCAAGACACAGACAGAGAAAGACGGCCATGTGATCATGGAGCCAGATATTGAAATGATGCAGCTGCCAAGTCAAGGAACACCAAGGACTGGCAGTAACAGCCGGAAGCTAGGAGAGTGAGCAAGATTTTGTATTTCTAGCCTCCAGAACTGAGAGTATAAATTTCTGTTGTTTTAAGCCACCCAGTTTGGGATGGTTTGTTACAGCAGCCCTAGGAAGCTAACACACCTGTCCGTGTATTTAAAGGCTCTCAGGAGCTAATGCCAGTTCTGAGAAGATCTGTAAAGCCTGTTCCCATCTTCTCCCCTCCGAGTGTTCTTCATGACTTTCTCCCTTCCCCTGTGGCCTAGCGTCAACTCCTCATCATCCGGTTCTCAGCTGGAGATCATTTCCTGTGGGAAGCCTTCCTGCCATCTAGGAGTGGGTTAAATGGAATGATTCTATTCCTTGGCCTGTTGTAGGGGACAGGGACTGCAGAAAGTCTGTTTAACCAGAAACACAAATTCTCAAAGGATCTGCACATTTAACAAGATGAAAAAAACATTCATCATGTAACTTCTAAAAAAAAAAAATCCCAATTCTGTTTAAACTGTTTTTAGAATTAGTCTTCCATTTTTAAATATATACTGGTCACTCTTGTGACCTCTCAGAAGCCCTATGTTTATCAAAACATAGCTATAGTTCTTATGATCATTTTCTTATCACCCATGTTCTCTGACTACCAGCTCCTATGGGGCAGGGCCGAGTTGGTCTCATTCTCTGCTGTCCCAATGCTTGGCACACAAGAAGTACTTAACTTGAGGATGAATGAAGTGATAGAATAAAAGAATAAGGATTGAAGACTGAGTGGCAACTATCAGAGGAACAGTGAAGCCATGGGAAATATCAAAAGGAGAAAATTACTTTCTAGAAAAGTGAAAGTTGATAATGCTAGAAATAGCTTCACAAAACCAACATCTTAAGATCAGCTTTTTAGACCCCAGCAGACAGCTAAACTCATGGGGAAACCCAGAGGCTGAAGCTCCGTTCTCTGCTCCCCAAACAACGCCCCACCCCCACCACTGCGGTCTGACTCTGATCCAGAATGACCCTCTTTAGCCTGCAGACCCTGTTTACCCTGAGCTAAGGCTTTCGTTAAGTGACCCAGCAGCTGCCACTTTACATTTGCAAGGTGTAAGTTTTGAGTCCTCTGATTCTATTAACATAGCTGAAGAGTGACCTTGAGATAGGGAGAGGAGAAAACGCAGAAGCCGAGACCTGTTTTCAGGGCAGTGAATGAATTTCCAAACAGAAGGTGCTAAATGAGGTGGAGACGCACACTCTTTCTGGAACAGTGCCTCTAGGCTTTCCTCCGAGCCTCTTGAGCTACTGTTTCCCAACCTTCAGTTTTACAAAGCCAACTCAACTGTTGAAATTTCAAAAGCCAAACCAAGAAAGGACAGTTGATGGCTCTAGTTACATTGTGGAACAAGTTTGTGAAGCCCGGTAAGAGAAAGGGCAGCCCTCAAGGCAGGAGGTTATTTAAGGATTTGCCCCTCCTGCTGGTCTTATGCCTTCTGCAAAAGGATACAGTTATGGGTGGATATTTGCTAAAGCAGTGCCTCCTGTTTGCCCCCATTACATGTGATGAGACAGGTGACCAGGACAAATGTGATAACATCCGTTTTTGTACCCAACACAAGAGGATGTTCCAGTAAGATTCTTATGTGCGACCTGAATTAGCAGAACAGGACAAGGAGCAGGAGCTGGGGAGGGCGTGCCTGTGTATACAGGGAAGCCCCATTTTAAGCAGACCAGTCAAATAACACATTTGACAGAAAAAAAAGACCAGCGTTTCCGAAACTTTAACGTGCTTAACAATCAGTTGGAGATCTTGTTAAGAAGCAGATTCTAATTTAGTAAATCTGGAGTGAAGACTGAGATTCTGTGTTTCTAACAAGTTCCCGGGTGGTGGTCTGCAGGTGACACTTTGAGTAACAGGGAATTATCTGGCAAGTTCTCACTTGCCAGGGGATTCGTGACAAGATTATTTCACATACATAGGTACTTCATGCACACTTTTTTTTTCACTAAAACAATGCATATTTTGGTTAACATATTTCATCTTTTCCAAAATGCAACATTTTTTTAGCTTTTAACATCTCTGAAATTAGGATGCCCTTTGCAATCTACAGTGTTCTGTAATCTCTGGCAGCCAACCCAGGCTTGAGTTGTACCCAAGTTATCACTGTATCACTGCCTGGCCATGTAGATACATCAAAAGCTCAAGCACCAAAACTGCAGAATGGGTGTGAGCTCTCTAGAAGAAAATCCTAAGGGCAACAGAGAAACACTCTTTCAACCACAAGGAGGCAAAGGCTTCTGGGAAGGAGTGGAGCAGAGGTGAATAGATTGCTTCCCAGTATTCCTGAAGCAGTCTTTGCAGGCTGTCTTGTTCTATCTACATAGTTGCAAAGCCACATCAGAGCCCAGCACCTATGGCTTTCATTCTAGCATAGATTCTTGAAAAATGCTTCATCTCAGTGGTTCTCGATGGCAGAGAGGATGATTGTGGGCGGTAACAATTTGGTACAACTCCAGCCTGGCTTGGCCGACAGAGATTAGGAAGCACTGATTTTGTTGAGTTAAAAGTGAGTCATGAGAGCTTAATTCTGAGTGGAAAGTCTTAGGAGTAGCTTATTTGTTCATGTTTTCTTTTTAAATACGCCAAAGTAATATAGGGTAAAAATGTCTCTAAATAAATCTTAAGTATATATAATGGATATAGATGCATAGATTTTCTTAATGATAAGAGAGCAGTGTGTCACCATTTAATTGGCAGCTTTTTTCTTCCTTAGTGTATATGAAGTGATGGTGCATTTTATAATCCCCATGGCATTTTAGATTTGATTAAATGTAGTAAAAAAAACAATTATTACTATTTATTGAGCACTTATGTATCAGACAAGATGCCAAAGATAAACCTTCAGATAGGTAGAATTATTACGCCCCTACATGGTAAGAACTCAATAAATTTGTGTAAAATATTTTTTTTCCATTTTACAGAATAGGATGCTGAGGCATCAGGAAGAATAACATTCTTTTTCAGGGTCAGACTGCCAAATTCCATCCCTTCCTTGCTAAATAAGCCATAACGGGGTAGCGTTTTCTAACTAGCATTTTCTCTAACAGACAGCTTCTTCACAATAGGTCTCAATTAGGGGGATACCTACCCGCCACCATTTAGGGACCTTTGGAAATGTGTGCTGTATTTGGTGTTGCAGGGGATGGGATGTGATATTTGGTCATTACAAGGGCTCAGGAGTGATTCTGGCATTTAAAGAGCATGGTCAGGACTCAAAACATCCTCAATGCTTAATACAGTCCTACAAGGTTGAAAGGTTCCTTCCAGAAAGCTAACAGCACCCCTGCTGAGAAACACTGTAAGATACTTTGACATAAGTATCTCATTCTAAAATCTGTAGTAGTGTTGTCCCAGTTCACTCCAGAAGTTTCATTCTGTTTCCATTTAATTCTCTGACAAAGAAAAACCTCCCTTTACGTCTAAATCCACTTGCTCTGCAAACTGTAATTATGATACTTTCAGAATTGCTAAGGTTGTAAATCTATAGTTTTTTTAATGCAATAAAATAGACTTCATCACTGTTAAATCTGCACTCTAATATGGTAAATGGACCCTTGGGAGCCCAGCTGATGTACAGGGCAAATACAGCATGAGAAGAAGGCAAAACTATTTCCGCTAACTTTGAACCTGCGGTTCACGGATGGCATTATTTAACCTCCTCGGGATCCTAGACAAATAAGGAGGGTCCTCACAGTCTCTGGGCCTCCTTGCAAGCTCCATTTCCTCATCATTATTTCACCACTATCAGGATTATCTTCCTACACTCAGGTAATTATCACCATTAAAGTACATATCAAGAATTTACTACACGCAAGCACTATGCTTAGAGATTTACCTGGATTTTTTTATGCCCTACAGCAACTCTGTGAGTTATCCCTACTTCACAAATGGGTTAAAGGCTTTGAGTGGTGAGGGCTTTTTTCCGTGGCTTGTGGCAAGAATTGGCGGATCTGGAATACCAACTCACGCTGTTCTTCACTACGCTCAGTTATGGCTGTCAACATCTTCAAGGGCTTCCCATTGCCCACAGAACAAAGTTCTGTGCTCATAGTTTAACATTCAAAAGCCCCCACATTGTCATTCTCTCCTACCCTTTCCAATCTCATACTGTTCCCCACCTTTAAATGCACCTCTGTTTTGATACCTTTGGTCAAGTGCTCCCGTCAACAGGACAACACTCTTCAACCCTCTACATCTCAGTACGTAGCAAGGCTCAGAACAAGTGCACCATTCCCCTGGGAAGCCTGCCCTAACCCCTCCTGATATATAATATGTAAACATTCCTCTTTCTGCGCTCTTGAAGACTTTCTACCTCTGCTAATTATCTTATTTGGCTTTATGTTCTATACAATGTTTTTCTGTACGACTCTTCTCTACTGGTTTTACGTTCCTGATGCATATAAGTGGTCTCATTCATTTCTGTCTCTAGTCAATATCTAATTTAGTGTTCTACACCAAGTAAGTAGGAAGATGAGAAGGGAGGAAGATGGGCATGGAGAGATAGAGGAGTAGTTTTCCATTATGAACTCCTAGTGGATAGAGGCCACATCTAATTTAGTTTCCCACAAAGACTCAGAATTAGAAGGACAGTGTAGTCATCAAAATTTTTATTCTCTTCATGGTATCTTCCCAGCAAATGTCAATCAGCCTGTCCTCAATATTCCAGTAACCAGGAATGACCCACCTGTACAGGCATCCAGTGACAACCTGAGCCACCACTAACAACTGGACAGTTAGTTACCCTGCACTCTCACTTGCTCTCTGTGCTGAATTCTGGCCTTACTCTCTCCTATGTGGCAACCTTTACATACTCACCTTCTACTAATTTCTCATTTGAAGAGCTTCCCAGGTGCTTCTCCACTGCATGTCCTCTCAGATTCTATTAGGAGTCTTTGTAACATATGGTGCCCACACTAAATGCACCAACCCAATAATGGACGCAACAGCTGAGGACAAAAGAGGAGCATCAGTTCCCACACTGGAGCCACTGTTCCTGCGCTCCCACTGTGCAATACTGCTTAGTGCAATGCTCAGCATACTTGCTTTGCACTCATTTATTCCCAATGCATTTGATAAAAACACATACTCTATACTGTGGTTTTAAGACCACAGGCACCATGTAGTCAGACTATCTGTGTTCAAATCTCCTCTCCAACATGTACTAGCTATTACTTAGACCAGTACATTTTAGACATTAATGTATCTATGAATGACCTGGGGGACTTGTTCAAACACAGATTACCACTCAGTAGGTTTGGGGTGGGACCTGATATTCTGCATTTCTCACAAGTGCCAGGTAATGCCACTGCTACTGGTCCAGAGACCACTCTCTGAGTTCCAAGGACCCCCACCAGAGCCTTACTCAACTGTGGCTTCATATTACAATCACTTGTGAGGCTCTTAAAACTCCCATTACACTGGCCACATGCCAGACTTATTACACCACCATCTCTGAGTGGGACCCAAGCATCAGCATCCCAGTTTCCTCACCATAAAGAGTTCTTATAAGGATTCCACGATCTTGCCATATAAAATGCCCTTAAACAGGTCCTTGGCACATGGAAAGCACTCAATATACCTTAGCTATTTTGCTATGACTATTATAAAAAATAAATAGGGCTATGTTTCTCAGAATATTGTTTCAACAAAATATCAATAATACTCTTAAATAAAGTGTTTCATGGTCAAATAAGTTTGAGAAGTGCTTCACACTATAGCCTCCTCCTGGAAAGACACAAATCACCTAAGCACTTTCCAGAGATCTATAATGAAGAAATTTATCATTAGTTAACCTGGCATTTAACAAACATTGATGATCCTTGGACCTTTATTTGGTACTGCCATTTCTTTGTTTTTAACCTTTTTAATAATTTATTTTTGATAATTCTTAATTCACATTTATTTTAAGAAATAATATAAAGAGATCCTATGTACCCTTTACCCAATTTTCCCCAATGATCACATCTTGCCAAGCTATAGTACAATATCTCAACTCAGGTACTGACATTGATACAATCAAGATACAAAGCATTTCCATCATCACAAGAGCACTTATGCTACACTTTTATAGATATCCCTACTCCCTCCCACCCCTACCCCTCCTTAACTCTTGGCAACCAATAACCTGGTCCCAATTTTTAAAATTTTGTCATGTAAGAATGTTACATAAATTAAATCATATAGTATGTGACCTTTTGAGACTGGCTTTTTTTGCTCAGAATTAATCTCTGTAGATTCATCCAGGTTGTTGTTATGTATCAATAATTTGTTCCTTTTATTGTTGAGCAATATTCCACGGTATGTATATACCATAGTTTAACTATTCACCCACTGAATCTGGGTTGTTTTGCGTTTGGAGTTATTTTGAATAAAGCTGCTATAAACATTTGTGTACAGGTTTTTGCATGAACATAATTTTTATTTCTCTGGGATAAGACCCAAGAGTGTAGTTGCTGGGTCGTATGGTAGTTACATGATTAGGTTTTTTTCAAACTGCCAAATGGTTTCCCAGAGTAGCCGTCTTATTTTACATTCCCATCAGCAATGTATGAGTGATCCAGTTTCTCCACATCCTCATCAGCATTTGGTGTTGCCTTTTTTTTTTTTTATTTTTGCTATTCTGATGTGTGTGTAATGATAGCTCATTGTGGTTTTAATTTGCATTCCCCTAATGGCTAGTGATGTTAAACATCTTTTCATGAGCTTAGTTGCCATCTGTAGACTCTCTTTGGTGACTAGTTCCTTCATAACTTTTTCCCATTTTCTAATTAAATTGTTTGCTGTTATACTGTTGAGTTTTAAGTGTTCTTTATACAGTCTAGAGACTAGCTGTTTGTTAGATATATGGTTCGCAAATATTTTCTCAAAATCTATAGTTTCCTTTCATCTTCTTAACAGTCTTTCAAAGAGCAAAAGTTTTACTTTCAATGAAGTCCAATTTATCATTTTTTCCTTTTATGGACTGTATTTTTGGAGTCACATCTGAGAACTTGTTTACCTAGCCCTAGATACTGAAGATTTTCTCTATTTTTTTCCTAACAGTTTTATAGTTTTACATTTTACAGTTAAGTTCATGATCCATTTTGAGTTAATATTTGTATAAGGCATGACACTTAGGGCGATGTTCATTTTTTACCTACAGATGTCCAATTTCTCCAGCACCGTTCGTTGTGCAGGCTATCCAGCTGGTCTGCCTTCTTCTCTCTACATCTCAGAGTCTTATGTTTGTTCTACATATAATGCCCAGGCATTTTTAGTTGTACTTAGTGGGAGGAATAGAGAAAATTACTTCTACCTTCCTGGAAGCAGAAGTCCGTATTTACATTTAGTTATGCAGAACTCTAGTTTGGAAGCATTGGATGACCACATGTAGAACACTCCTACATGCAGTGGAAGAGAGGAGAGACATCTCTATAATGGTGGCATTCTAGATTCATGTAAAGATGGGATGTGTGAGAATATATGTATTTATCATTAACATGCTCAAAAATGAAGAAAAATGTTACTGAATTGCTTTAAGACATCTCTTTGAAATTCATGTTTAAAGAACTACGTTTCCTTTTAGTCCTTTGATTAAACTCACAAAATTTCTTTATTTCTGCTCTGAATTTATAGTATCAAAGTATGCCTTTGATCAAAATTCTAGTCTTCAATTCCATTTTTCAAAAGCATCATACTGAAAGGAAGTGTCAATATCACCAAAGTACTTTAGACAATCATAAAGCAGCCTTAGACATTCATTTCTGGTAAGGAAATTAGAAAATTCAGGTTTGTCACATGCTGATCATGTGTGCAAATGTAGAGTAATTGCAAGGTTCAAGTACTAGTTGTATCTCCTTGGAAAAAGTAATTTACCTCCCAGGATTACTTCCCTCATCTATAAAATGACGCTAATACCACCTACCTCACGGGACTCTTCAGATTTTTTTCAAAAAAAACTAAAATACAAGACCTTTGTAAAACGCTGCTTAAGTGTGAAGAAGTAGGAGTTACCAAAAACTTTATCGGGCAGTGGCTGATCAAGTCCAGAAATAATTCTACCTTCCACCAGCAGCTTCAAATTGGGGGGCAGGAAGTGCTATATAATGTAACAAATCTATATAATTCATCTTAGTTTTGTGAAAAATATAAAAGGTTAACACATTAGTCTTTTACCAGCTAGTAACATCTTGGTGTTAAGTTTATATGTAATTAAATAGAGATTTAAATCATTGACCAAGAGGGACGTTTTCTTCCTAGACACTGATCGGAGCCGACACTGGGAGATGGGAAAAGACATTTCAAAGAGTATCACCCGAGGAAAACCTGCTGAACTTGACAAGGTGGCTCAATTTAGCCCTAACCATACTTGGGACTGTTGAGCATTCCTAGTCCAAGTTGCTGACTAAAACTATTCATATATTTTACAAGTACTTATTTAGTGCCTACTGTGTGACGAGTATTGTTTGGACTCTTGAGATACAGCAGTGAATTTTTAAAGGATACTTTTCAAAAAAAGGTAAAATCAGGACTCTCATACAGATACAAAATGAACATGTGTTAAGGATTGTATTTAATTCATGGCTAATGAAGAACCAGGCAGATGTTATAACCAGTTCCAAGGAGCAAAGAACAAGCACATTTAGTAATCATCAATATTTACATGAATTTGCAAATGGATGCAAAATTGGCTTCTTCCACATTAGGGGAAGGAAGTTAGAACAAAAATGCCCACCCTCATGGGCTTACAACCTAGTGGAGAAATCAATAAACTAGATAAATATGTACAATACATAGTATGTTTAATTGCGGGGGAGGTAGGGGGTACAATTATTGAATGGCTGGCCAGAGAAGGCTCTGAAAGGGTAAAAGAATTGAGGGAATATGTGATATCTGGACCCAAGTGTCTTCTGTAAATTTAGGAGGCTAAACTCCAAATTCCAGTAAACTTTAGGTTCCTTTCAGCTCAAATATTTTATGCCTCTAATTTTATCCTGGTATTGTGAAAGCTGTCTTGGAAATTTTGTCATATAATTCAAGGCTACCTTGCCAATAGTCTTAAGGATGATGACTACTGACTCTCAGAGGAGAAGTAGTGAACAATGCTACAATGTGGGCTCACACATAGTTCAGCATTGGAAGAAATATCAGAACCAGAAATCAGGCCAGGACAGGCATTACTCACACAATCCTTCTATCATACCAGACTCTGTCCCACCTCATTATTATTATTTTGGTTTCTCTGTTCATTCCTTTATTCACTCCCACATGTATTCCTTCATTCAGTGCAGATGAGAACTCAAGAGTTAATGATGTAATTTATGGGAGTGGTCCCACCCCTGGGTTGCTCACAGATTGGACGGGATGACTACACAGACTCATGTGCAAGGTCACATGTACTCTGCTGTACAGACAGCAGGCATCAGAGAAAGCTCATGGCAGGAGGTAGATAGTAATAGAGCTTTTTAAGGATAGGTGTACTTTGAAAAGGTAGAGAATATGGGAACACTCAATCCAGGCAGGGGGAAATGTGCAAGCAACTGTTTCAAGTCTAAAATGATCATTTATGTCAGCGGGTATCTGTTCTTTTGCCTACATAGCCATTATTTTTATTCTGGTATTGAGCCCTGATTTTCCTTTGGAAAACTACTCCCTCACTCATGCTCAGGTGATACTATGCTCTGGGCTCTAGGAATGGCTCCCGGCTTTGGCCTGGCTTATCAAAACTGGATGTCTACCCTGTGGCCACTTGGCTCAATCCAAAAAGAAGGTTAATTCTGAAGCATTAGGGAAGAAAAGTACTCTGTTCTACAGAGATTGCTAGGCTCTTGTAGGGCATAAACCTGGAGATACTAAGAACTGTAAACCTAGCGAGAACTAGGCTGAGGATAAAACCAACACAGAGACAAGCAGAATCAGAGAGATTTCTGATGATCAGAATACCTGGATCCAGCCATGCCTGAAACTAACAAGAATTACTCTCTGAGTATCTCTGTTACTGTACTCAAGCCAAAAAATTCCCTTTTGTTCCAGCCAACATTACTTAGGTTTCTGTTACTTAAAATTGAACTATTCTTTAATAAGCCATGCCAATAAGACAGTGAATAAGTTGATAATTCTGGAACAAAGGGTACATTTTGTAGAACAATGTGAAATAAAATTGAAAAGTAATTTGGGGCAGGAAGTCTTGAATAGAAGGCCAAGTGATATCAATTTTATTGTAGAACAGTGATTTTCAAACTTTAGCATGCATCAGAATCACCTGGAGGGCTTGTTAAAACATACATTTCTGAATCCCATCTGTAGAATTTGACATCGGGCCCAATGGCAGCCAATCCATGGTGTGGAAGGCAATCTGTGGTATAAACTGACTCAAAAAGATGAGCAGAAATAAAAGGATTTCCTTTCTTGATTGTTTTGATTAAAACATGTTGTGAATAAGACAGCTGGCAGTGGAAGTTGACCTTGGCAGGTCTAGATATAAGGAGAAGCCACGGTGGTTCTGATGAGCCACAAGAAAGCTCACAGGTTAGAATAGAATAGAAAAGAAGCAAATATTGTCACTATTCCATGTCTCAGCTCTACTTTTCCTCTGTGATGGCTTTATTCTCAAGTAGGTCCCCCACCAAATGGTGACAAAGATGGTCACCAGCACACCCAGGCACACGTCTTCACAGATTAGCAACCATAGTAGAAATTTGGATTTCTTTCTGAATGTTTCAAACCAAAGTCCCAATAACACATCTGATTGGTCTAGCTTGGGCCACACACCAATCTGCAAACCCATCACTGTGAGCAAGGAATGGAACAGACCCATTGACCAGGACATCCCTCCATCCCTGGAATTGGGAATGGAAGGTAGCTTTACCATAGCCACATGTTATGAGAGTGGGGAGAGGGATAGTTTTTACCAAGGAAATAGGTTCTAAGCAGGCAAAAACTACAACGTCCACTTTAACACACACCACAAATTGCCTGCCATATCTTTCACCCTTCTCAAGGAAGCCATCCTCAGTCCATGCTAGAAAGAGTCCCCTTATGCTGTCATACTTTGTACCACATAAGCAAAACAACATTAAGAGGATGCATCTGGAAAATCCACCATAGGAGCATGCTAAGACTATTAACCAATACAAACGGAGAAATGTGGAGAGATCATTGATAATACAAATTCTGGGGTCCTGATGGGAAGGGAGGGAAATGAGGCAGAGGAGAGGGGGAACAGAAGGGAAACAAGGGAAAAAAACAAAGCGTTGTGGGGAAGTCCTGCTTTGGGTTAGGCTGGGCTAGCGGAGATTTTTCTCATGTTCCTCACCTCACGGTGCGTACGAAGCAAATGAGAATGTACTTTGCTTGCGAGAACTCTTTCTTTTAATAATATCTTGATCTCATAGGACAGTTCATTGCCTAAGACTTCAGAGGGTGTGACAAACCTAGTGTTCCTGTGATATTTGACTTCTTCTTCTCAAGGGAGAGAAACTGAGGCAAAAGTTCTGGGCAAGCAGAAATCCTGGTATTAGTCTTACCTAGGCTAGGATTTGGAGCAAGGAGGTGATTAGCATTCTAAGGCACTAATGCTAATTTTCCTTGATCAAACACTTCTCTCTTTTAATCCAAGAGGCTGTGACAATCTTTTCCCAGTCAGAGTACATCAAGTCCACTGAAAAACAATGTCAACGAAGGGATGTTTAGTCCTCTCATCTGTAATCATTCTCCTTTCCTTCTCATTTCCAAGACACATTTAATGTTGAAAAAGATCACGAAGCTAAACTTGGTATTTTCATCATATCAAAGTTTACTTCTCTTCCAAATATATTTTGAAAATAACTACCATAATCTCTTTAAAAAAATAAATGAAAAAAGAAATAAAGAAGTTGATGTGTGTTGCCTGCCTTGGATTCTGGAGACAACACAGAGCAGCCACAGCTTAAGTCCACTGCTGTTTTGATGCCAGTCTGGAAGCAGCAAGCAAGTTACTCAAGGACACAGGAGTGACTAAGGCTGTTTTCTTTTTGAGGTTGATGGAGCAAGTCAATCCAGTGGTTAAAAAAACAGAAGTCACTGAAACTGATGAAAGAACTAAATGAGGACACAGCTCTCACATGTACTGCATTTCCACTCCAGATAATGATGTCTGTACTGCCCAAAAGAATTAATAGTCACCATGAGAAAACCTGAGCAAAAAGCTATATGATAGCCATTAGCACAATATTGGATTTTTTCTTTCATGAAAATTCTATCTACCTAGACAACTCCTACTGATCCCTCAAAATCCTAGTCAAGCATCTCCTCTTCTCCGATATCTTCCTTTAACCTCTGGATCCTACCAGACCTTCGCCCCAGCTCCTATATCCCATATGCCACCTTGAATAGAAATGGTGTATTCGCGTAGCTATCACCCTCACTGAGCCCTTAGTGAACACATTAACTGCCATTCATTTTTGTTTTCCAAGCAGAGTGCCTGGCATAGAGTAGGCCATTTTCAACAATTGTGGGATAAGTGAATACATATCCTTAGAAATCGTTGTAGAAACAATATTTTAGGAGACAGGAGTCCTGAGATCAAAGTGGTAAGACTGAGTTTTCTAGGAGACATATAACCTATGAAAGTCTCAAAATCTTTATCCACAAATTAGGGATAGCAATGTCTACTTTCTCAGGATTCACATAAAGACATCCTGAGATAATCTACTATGTGAATGCTTCATTAATCACCAAGCTTCCTAAGAGAATCATTATTATTAGAAGCCACGTAGTCTAGAACCCTACTTGAGGAAACACCAGACTGCAAAGGAACCCAGGGTAGAGTTGGGACTTACAGTCTTCGTGGATTTTACTTAAGAGACATGTTGTTTAATGTGAAGACCACAGACTTGAAGTCCCACAACTATAAATGAATCTCGCCTCTGCCACTTGGCAGTAGTATAACTTTGGATAAGTTATCTAGCCCCTCTCTGCCTTGGTTTTCTCATCTGAAAACTGGGGATAACAGTACTTAGGCTCAGAGTTACTGGGAAGGATAGATAAGTTAGTTCATGTAAAGCTCTTTGAATAGTGCCTGGTTCATAGTCAACAGGAAGAGTGAGCTGTTATTCTCCTAAACCCTGCCAATTACATGCTGATAGAGTTTGTCTAGTTCCTCTCTCTCAAGTCAATCCCTTCCCTCTGCTCTCCTACTAATTAGTTGGGTCACCACCGTTTCTTTCCTATATTCCTAAAACAGTTTCCTAAACCAACACTTTTTCTTCAAATTTGCCCATCTCTGTTTTTTTCTCAACACTGAAACCAGCATTATCTGGCCACATAAAAGGTAAATTGGCCCCTATAACCTTCAGTGGACCCCTGGTCCTCAGAATCAAGTCCACATTCCCTGATTTGGCACACAAAGCACTTGGGAATCCCTCCCTCCCTGCTCAGCATCACCACTCAGCATCCCCACCCTCCGCTGCCTTGGGGCCGTACTGAACAAACCACATGCAGTTCCTTCAACACACCAAGCTCTCTCTCATCCCAGCACCTTTACACATGCCCTCTCACTGCTGAGAACATCCTTTGTCTTTTACTAAATTAATCCCTACTTGTCCTTATCAGGCCTCAGATTAAATATTATCTCTATCTTTGCTGATCCTCCTAACCTAAATAACCCCAAATGCTTCTACAACACCCCATGCTTAACTCTATTACTGCAATAATATGTGTAATAGCAACACTTGGGCATGCTGTGTGTCAGGTACTCATTTGTTCAATTGACACATATTTATTGTGTACCTACTATGTACCAGGCACTGGGTATACAGCAATGAGTAAAGGAAATGTGGTCTCTTTGGTAGTCTACATATTTAGCATCCCATGTATTATCTCTTTTAGTTCTTACAATAATCCTGCAAACTACCTTGCTTCTAGCTTACCACATTATGCTTGAATTTCCTACCACAGATCCAAACTCCATCACCAGAATTTAACATCATTCAGAAGAGAACTATGTATTGTGCTTCACTACTTCTTGACTCCTGAATATAGTGCCTGGAATGTGGGTTCAAAAAAAATGTTTGCTAAATGAATATTACCCAGCCACTGCCATGACCATATACATCTGAGCTACCCTCATTCCTCAGCTGCGTTGGAAAACACCATTTCTCCTTGGTTGGGTAGAGATAGGAATCAGATTTTTCAAAAGAACTTTACTGGAAAACACACACACACACACAGACAAACTTTAAACAGAAAATAATAAAAGCAACAAAAGTATTGAATGGCTATGGATTCCAAATTCTGTGTTAAGCAGCAACTTTTGTTATCATATACACTGTCATAATATCCTTTAATGATGTAGGCATTAAATTATGATTCATGTTTCAGAGATGAGACTGAAGCTCAGAGAATTTAAGAAATTCCCTCTAGACCAGCAGCTAATAACCGAAACAGCAAAGTTGAGAAGCAAACCCAGGCCTATCACGTTAAAAACCTGAGATATTAGTCATTAAATCATGTTATCTTTCTAGGAAAACAATCAAAAACCCAAAACACAAAATTCCTAGGAAATGATGTGTTCATACAACACAAATTCTTTATACTAGAGTTCCCCAAAACCAGCCATAAAAACTTTCATCAAACAATTTATCTTGCTCTTTCCTTGGGCTCTGCCTTGCCTGAGAAAATTGGCCCAATAATTCTCTTTTTCAATTTTTAAGTCAGGGATCAGCCTCATCCTCAACACTCCCTTCCCTTAATTCCGTTTCCCTCTAGATGCTGAAGTTGAATTTCTTGCCACCTAATTGCATAATAGGTGAAGGAAGGAAACAATACTTTACAGTCAAAACCTTTAGATCTAGAAGGACCCACAGTAATAGGCTTCCCTTGAGGAGACCTTAGCATATGTAACCTGCATACATGCCAAGGTCTCATGTGGCCCTCTGAAGGTCAGAATTGCATTTAAAGATACATATTCCAGCAGCCAAACATACAAGTAGTCCAATATTAACCCAAGTCTCACAAAGACTGTTAAAGGAGTTCTACAATCTATTGCACAGAAAGCTTCTTCAAAGTGTCATATTCCACTCAGTCTCTAATTCTCACACTCAGAAGCTGCTCCCCAAAACAGCTTGATGTTGTTGTCAGCTGGGGTTCCTCTCTTTCAGCCTGTATTTACCTTTTCTCTAGAGTCAGTCTCACACTTGCCTAGTGCACATCCCTTATTCCAGTTTCTCTAGTGCTTACTTCTCACCAAGTAGCCCCAAATCTCCCTTAGTTAAAGTTTGGGGAGGAGCCCCAGGGAAGTACCAGCAGCAGTTACATTATAACCAAGGTCCCAAGTACACAGAAAAATAGACAGTGCAGGCATTGAGGTATAGTGTCACAATTTTCTTCAGGTTTAAAAAAAAAAAAAAAAAAGACTTTTTCCCCTCTAGCCATTTTACGAACTGATAATGCAAGACCCAGAGAGGCCAAGACCAAATCACACCATGAAATAGTTCCAGAGCTAAGAATAAACCCGTAACTGCTCACCTGCAGTCCAAGGGACATCCAGAAGACTCCATCGCAATAAATAAAGCCAACAAGAGACAGGGTTTGCTGAGCCTAGAGCCTGTGAGGTCTCTGGTTTCAGGGAGACCCTCTGAGCGAGTGCTATCAGAGCTGTAGACATGGGCCTTCCCACCCAAAGAACAGCAAAGAGAAACACCTCAGCTTCTTAAATCATCTTCCTGCCCTCCCCAGCTCCGTACTTCCCACTCCACAAACGGCCCGGCTTTTTTTCATTTAATCAATTGCATTATGCATTTATTGCCTCATTTTTCACCCTGTGGCAGAGATTATTACTTGAATAACTCTTAGTGAATTGGAAATGAGCGGAGAAGAATCACTTAAAGACTTATTAGGAAGACATGTTTTCTTTGCACAGATCTAAAATCTTCATATACTATGAACAAACTAAATTCTCTCTTGTTTATGTCAAAGAAAAGGAAGAAATACTGCACATATACACATGAAACTAAAAGATCCCCTCTTAGGAATTCTTAGCCAGCACACATTCTGGGGAAGAAGACACCTACTGTGAAAGAACAAGAGACGCTGATGTGAATCACCCTCAGGCTGGCTCGGCAGTGAACGCGCCACAACTCCCGGTCATTAGCCTGTGTCAGCCTCACAAGGAAGGCACAGCAGCAGCACCTGACATTCGCATCTCCCTCCCTGTTTCTCTCAGTTGTTTCTCAAACACTGTCTCAGGTCCTCCTAACACCTGATGAGGGAGACAAGGAGCATCATCCATACTCCATCAACTCCTTTGGTTTGCCCAAGGTCATGTGATTAATTCAAGGCAGAAGAGGGCCCTAAATGCAGGCTTTTTTAAGTCCTCAGGTCAAAACATCTGTGACATTTAGAACTTTTTCAACTGGAAGGAACAGAAACCCGGCAGGTTTTAATTAATAAGGATTTTTTGAGTTCCTGTAACTGGAATTCTAGAGGTGGGGCAGAGTGCTGGGGCCCTTTAGACAGGCCTGTGGAGGAAGAGTAAGGAGGAAGGAAGATGGGAAAGAACAAGAGAGGGGGAGGAAGAGAGAGAGGAGGGAGAGAGGGAGGAGAAAGAGAGGAGGAAAGAGAGAGAGAGGGGAGGGAGAGGGAAGAGGGAGAGAGAGGAAGAGGAGGAGGGAGGAGGAGAGGGAGGGGAGTGGGGAGAAAAGGGGAGGAGGAGAAAGGGAAAAAGAAGAAGGAGAGGGAGGGAGAGAGGGGGAGGAGGGAGAAGGGGGAGAGGGAGAAAGGAGGGGGGGAGAGGGAGGAGGGGGGAAGAGGGAGGAGGGAGAGAGAGGGAGGAAGAGAGAAAGCGGGAGGAGGGAGGAGGAGAAAGGGGAAAGGAGTGGAAAAAGAGACAGAGGGGAAGAGGGAGAAGAACAGGAGGGAGGGGGAGAGAGAGTTTGCTGAGAAACATTGAGCAAAATCACGCCTGGAATGGGCGTAAGACATATTTTAGAAGAAGATGTGTGTGTTTGGAGTCAAGTGCCCCTAACTGGTCGGCAGTCAGCACAAAAGAAGGGGCCACACTGCCCAGTAGGTTTGTCAACAGAAGGGTCAAGGAGAACTTAAGGGGGCTGGTGGGCAGAAAAATCCCTCCCTCACTCTTCTTGGGAAAGGCACCCTTCTCCTGAGAGCTGGGGCTCGTCCACACACTCCAGACAGAGGAGAGGAGGCAGAAGAGCGACCAGGTTTAGTCCAGAAAGCAAGAGAAATGAACTCATGGCTGACTTTTCTGCCCTGCAGGAGGGATAAAAGACTTCTCCTTTCAAAGTAGATGAGAAAACCTTAGCAGGTTGGCTAGAGGGTAGCCTTCCTGGCTGGCACTGAGGTGAAGACATGACTGGAAGGATCATCTGGAACGCCCAGAAGCTTTGCTGACCCATCCCTCACATTTGCCATCTGCTCAGTCCTTGAGGGTATGTTGGAAAATGCCCAACACACTGGGGCCTTGGGGAGGTTAACAACAACCTTTAACACACCTTCTAGATGATTTTCTCATTTCTCCCTTACTTGGAAAAAAATTAGTTATAAACTAAACTAACACATAGGAAAGCACAGAGGATTAGAGACTAATAAGAGATATTCATGTGCCTATCTCCCGGAATTTAACAAACACTTTCCCATACCTTTTTCAGAATTTCTACTTGGAAAAAAAAGTGTTGTACTAGATAAGGAGAACAGATTGGTGGTTCCCAGAGGGGAAGGGGGTCGGGAGAGGGTGAAAGGGGTAAAGGGGCACATATGTATGGTGACAGATAAAAACTAGACCGTTGGTGGTGAACACGATGCAGTCTATAAAGAAGCTGAATTATAATGTACACTTGAAATTTACACAATGTTATAAACCAATAGGACTTCAATAAAATAATTTTTTAAAAAGTGTTATAAATACACCGGAATCCCTTCCCCACCACCATTCTCCATCCCATTCTCTCCCTCTCTGCAGGAAACCACTATCCTCTAGAAGGTGTGAATGTCTCTCACCCATGTTCTTATGTTTATTATATATGTACACACTCCTAAGTAACAGATAGTTAATTTAATATTTTGGATGTATTTTTAAAATTTTCATATGATCACATCTTTTTACCATTTGCTTTTTCAATGCAACGGATTTGAGTTTTATCCATGTGGATGCATGTGGACACATGTGTAGCTCATTTATCATAAATGCCACGTACTACTGTGTTGTTTGAAGTTACCTCAACTTATTAATCCATCCACCAATTAATGGCCATTTAAATTGTTTCCAGTTTTCACTACGGAAACGATGGCAACCGAAGTTCTTAGACGTGTCTCCTTAAGCAGAGGGTACTAGTTTTGCTAGGGTATATACTGGGAAGTACAATAGCTGGGTGGTAGGAATATGCACATTTTCATCTTCACTAGATATTGCCAAATTGCTCTAAGTGCGTGATATACCATTTTCCCTGAGCTACACCAAGATGCTCACTCCTTGATGGAGGAGACAGTGCTCCAACCAGTGTTTTCTCCTTACCAGAAGCCCAATGATTTTCTACAGGAGGCCCAATAAAGGGATCAGTCTGCTTCAAATTGATGCAGGTACAGTGGGAGAAGACTGTAGAGACCTATGTCCTGCTACTGTCTCCGCCATTTACTGCAGATGTGACCTTGAGCAAAGTAATTTCTCTAAGTCTCTTTCCCCCACATATATAATGGGGATAAGACTACTACCACCTGTTAGAGTTACTGTTAGGAATAAGGGAAATGGTACATACACAGCACTTGGGCACAGTGTCTGGCCCCTAGGAACACCCAATGAGTGTCCTATATTTTTTTAATTTCTGTCCTCCATGCTATAGAACTCAAAGTGCTTTTGGGAAGACCCAGGCAAGCAAAAATGAACAGATTATGAAAAGCTACTGACAAAGAGTCATTGTCAACTTTTCTCCCCTGCGCTAAGGTTTCACAAAAGGGTAAAGGAAAATATGAGTGTAAGTCTGTGTGGAATTGAAGGTAACTGCAATATGTCCTGCTTAATTCATGCTCCAGGACTCTGTATGAGCTTTTTCTTCCTTCCTCTCTGTTTGAAAAAAAAAAAAAAATCCAAAGAACACATCATAGGGGCTCTTTAAAAAATTCCCCACGGAACCCTGTGGCAAAGAAATCTGAAAGGCAACACCTACTCCTTTGCATTAAGCCTCCAGGGGGCTACTGATTGTCCTTCACAAGCCTGGGGAAAGCTCCTGCACACCTCCAATGGCAGCACATTTCTCCAGAGGCCACAAGAATAAAAAAATAAATAAAAAGGCTCTCTCTCTAGGATGTTAGCAGAGGATGCCAGCACTTAAAATATAAATGGGAGGGAACTGGAGAAGGAGAGAGAGAGATGCTGAGAGAGAGAGAAATAAAGCAAGTAGCAACTAAGAGCATGAGAAGGCTGAACACTGATGTTGATATCTAAATAGGGCAACCTTCAGGATATTTCTTTCTCCCTGAAAAAGTGAGTAATGGAGCACCTGCACCGATAATGCATTCTCCTCCTTTATTTCACAAGAAAGAAAAGCACATTAAGTAGATGCCCAGAAGCACGGCTGCTTAGGAGTTCTGAACAGGAGACAAAAATAGGCTGTCGGTTTATTTGGTCATTAATAAACGTATTGGAGGAATTGAATCCAGGCGTGTCAGGATTTGGAACAAGAGAACTATCCTGTGAGTCACAGAGTCTAACGGGGTTGATGTTTCTTCCTGTCTGATACAGAGGAATTTAACTATGAGTAAAGACCCTGATGGGAAAGGTCAAAATAAGCATTTCAGGTACCATGCCCTTTTCACCATCCCTCATCCTTCCAAGTCGAGCAGGATGAAAGCCTCTGAGCCTAAAATTATAAGACCAATTAGCAGGATGGATGGGAAGACATTAAGAGAGAGATGTTCCCTAGTTCAGTAAAATCTGATTAATTCAAATCCCATTTGATAAGTTGAACATAAGTTAGAATGAAATTTACAACATAGTGCAGCTGTGAAGAACACGGATTCAAGTAAGAATGACCTGTCGATTAACTTCCCTAAGCCTCAATCTTCTCACATATAAGATGGGGTTTATAATGACACCTTTCTAATTACTAGATTGATGTGGTGATTAAACTGAATAGGGACTGCTAGATACTTAGCACAATTACCAGAATTGTGTTCAATAAATTGGAGCTATTATTTTTATTAATAATCTTCATTCGTATAACTCAAGTCATAGAATTGTAGAATTGCTGAGCCCTAAGTGACCTGAGCAATCATCTGCTGTAGCACTTTTCCAGAAAATGAAAGGGGCCCAGACAGGCTCAGTGGTTTGCTTGAGGTCACTCAGTCACTTGCTGCCTCATGTCTTCCCGAGAACCAGTCCAGAAACCTCTGCCACCAATGAGTTGTAAAGCGTTAACACCTTATGGCCAAAAGGGAGCTGTCATTAGGAAGGACTCTGTCTTCATTAAATCACAGCCGCATAGAATTCTATTTAGAAGTGCTTTTTGCAGAAGGTAAGAGTCGAAGACAGGAGAGAGGAGAAAGGCAAGTAGAAAATGGAGAGAAAGAAAAAGCTTCGAAATTCACAAAAGAGGGCTTTGTAAAGAGTTCAGCACTGTAACAGCCACTGGAAGCTGAAGGCCTGGAGCAATGTGGATAGCCGGAACTGATTAGATTATTGTTTTGGCTTGTGCAATAGGACTCTTACTCCACATCAATGGAAGGCAGTTATATTTAAAAATATAAAATTAAATATTAGATTGACTTTGCTTTCCAACTAAAATGTTCTTTGCTTGACAGACTTAAGATATCTTTTTCATTGTTTTGAGTTTTTGACTCTGCATTTGATGGGACTGAAGAGATCAATGACGTTGTCCTGTGTGATTTTTTTTTCAGCAATTCAGTTCTTGATGAGTGTGTTTGGTGTGTGTGCATACCACACAAAAATGGCGGTGAGATTTTAAATTAATTGAAAAGCAAGTTAGTTAACTTCTGGTTATTTCTACCTTAACCAAAGAAAAATATCTACTTTTTGTTCTCTTCCTTTCTTCCTTCTCCCTGCTTCCTTCCTTCCTTCCTTCCTTAGAGGGAGTCTAAAACACATTGAACACAGTCAATCCAATGAATGAAGAGCCACTTGTGTTGACCTGACGATGGGATTAGGATTAACATACAATTTTTTTTAAATCTATCTTTTAGTATATCCTCCCCCCTGCCCCCCTAAAAAGACACAAACCCAGACGCAGCGTTCCATGAACGCCTTTTTTCCTCATCCTGACAGCCACACACTGCACGTTCAGGCTGGTTTCACTGGGGCTTTGGTCTGCACGTTGGCTGCCAGTCTCTGACAAACTGTGCCAGCATTTTCATTTCCATCAGGGCTGCCTGTGGCCCAGAAAAAAAGGGAGAACAAATGCAGCTAATGAGCTGGAAAAAGAACACACTTCTAAGAATCAGCATAGGGATTCGATGCTTCCTATTCTCAGGAAAAGGAAAAAGAACTCAAAAAAAAAGAACATCCTCACATACCCCCCCACTAAATATTCACACCACAGGTAGTAGCAATCTGGGTCTCTCTTTCTCTCTCTATGTCCAACTATCATAACACCAAGAGATGCCACGTGAGAGAGTTGTTGCACAGCAACTTTCGCGTGCGTGTGTGTGTGTGTGTGTGTGTGTGCGTGAGGAAGATTGGCCCTAAGCTAATATCTGCTGCCAATCTTCCCTTTTTTCTTTTTTTGGGCTTGAGGAAGATTGGCCTGAGCTAACATCTGCGCCAATCTTCCTCCATTTTCTAGATGGGTTGCTGACATAGCACGGCTTGACAAGTGGTGTATGTCTGTGCCTGTGATCCAAACCCACGTACCCAGGCCACCAAAGCGGAGTGCGCCGAACTTAACCACTATGCCACCGGGCTGGCCCCAACAACTCTTTAATAACATAGTAAAACCTGCTGTCTAGGTTGTCCCGCGGTGAAGTTTCTATATCTTAGGAGCCATAAGTAGATGGGTGAGAAACGTCATGATGCAGAGAGGGCAGTGCAGCCTTGTTCTGTCAGCCCCCAGCCATGTGCCTGCTGCCACGCAGACCTCACAGTCCTGTGGGACTTTGTTCTCTTTTTTCTTTTGATGAGATAGGTTGCTTGAATTCAATATTGTCTGTTAAAAGAGGTATATCCAAAGAGGTTGACAGCACAGCTGGATTCCTAACAGATTGGCTGTGGGAGTGAAGTCAATGCAGGCTAAAGAAAGTACAAATCCCAACCCTATCTCCTGGCAGTCATTTGACTTACAGGGTCACACTCCAGACCAGAACCACCAAGTGGTGATTGTAGTAAATCTCAGCTGTTTTTACTTACTCAGTGTACTAGTTTCCTAGGGCTGCTGTAACAGATTCCACACACCGGTGGTTTAAAACAACAGAAATTTATTCTCTCACAGTTCTGGAGGCCAAAAGTCTAAAGTCAAAGTGTCGGCAGGGTTGGTTCCTTCTGGAGGCTCTGAGAGAGAATTGTTCCAGGCCTCTCTCCTTGCTTCCAGTGAATGCAGCAAACCTTGGCTTGTAGAGGCCTCATTCCAATCTGTGCCTTCATCTTCCCATCACCTTCTCTGTGTCTTCTCCCCTTCTAGGGATACCAATCATTGGATTTAGGACCCACCCTAATCTGGGATGATCTCATTTTGAGATCATTAATTATATCTGCCAAGATCCTTTTTCCAAATGAAGTCACATTCACAGGTTCCAGGTAGACACATCTTTGAGGGGGCCACTATTCAGCTCATTATATCCAGCATCTACTCTCCTATTTACTGGTAATAACACCTCACTTTTGTTTTAAGGAACCCCAGTTCCTCCATTCCCAACCCATGGAACTTGGTTGGGTTCATCTGGACTCCAAAGGTGAACCTGTGGCACAGACTGGGCCAATTAATAGCCCATCCCTATAGCCTCCCTTCCTGGATTAGCCTGCAACCCAGCTGTCCAATTCGATTCAGTCTGGGGTCACTTTCTGGAAGTAATGGGGATAAAACAGCTAATGGGAAAGCTGGAGGAAAGGCACATCTGAAGAACACATCCCTGTAGAGAAGACTCAGGGTTGGACGAGAGCAGAGAGCTCCTGGATCCACCTGTGCCTGAAGGCACTTGAAGATTTCACAGTTTCATGTTCTACTTAAGACCCCCTCTGGCTTCACCTAGTTGGGGGTTGAGCTTCCTTCATTTGCAAGTAATTTAAAAAATTGACTAATGAATTATCATTAATTCCACAAACATTTGAGTGCCAATCATGAGCCATGAATGGTACTAGTCACTGGGGATAAAGTGATGATAATGAGAGATCTAGTCCTTGCCTTCAAGAGTGTATAGTTTCATGGGGATTGTTGAGATGTTGTAATGGGATTTCCGCAATGGGTAGGAGGGAAGCTTCAAGACCACTTATACTTCAATCCCATCTTTTCACAGAGGCAAAGAATGTAAGGGTAAGATCCATTAGCCAGAAGAGTCTGAGGGCTTTTTTGGTAGTTTGCAAACTTGCAAAAACAGTGTCATCACTCCCAAAGCTCCAGAGAAAGACAAAAGTATGGAAATGAGGGGAGAAAGAGAAGACAAATTGCAGATTGGCTGGCCCTGTACCCTCGTCAGGAAGGAGCCTGCCCTCTCCCCAGGGTATTTTTAGCTTTCTATTCTTAGAGATGATCACAGCGCCCTGGTCTTCTCGGTACTTCCAGATGAGGAAAGACCAGAGATAACAGGAAAATGCAAGCTTCTGGAGCCACAAAGGAATTGGGTGTCCCAAGAGAAAATTTAGTGATGCTGCTCCACTGGGTAATCTTTCTAGGCAAACACAGAGTAGTGAGCTGGTTAAATGTCTGTTAATATAAAACAGTTATAGGTTACAACTGTGTAGCATATTTCACCCACAATCATCTATTTCCAATCAGACCATAAATTCCTTGAGGATAAGAACTCTAGGGGATATTTTTCTTTCATTTTGCCACTCAGTGTGTAAACCTCCTTCTTATGTTCAAGAATCTTGTATTTCATGAAACCCAACCTGAGTGCCTCCATAGGAGCTAAAAACCCAAATAGTCTTCTTTCAGCCTCTTTTATGGTCAGAGTGTGGGTACAAGGCCCAGGCTCTGCTGACCAGATGTATCAGCCCCAAATGTTGACCCATATGTAAGGGGGAGGAAGACTATCCTCTACCTACTCCGGGTCCTTGCTGGCTGGGCTACAAATTAAATTGACATGAGACCAAATAGCTGGAGAAAAACAAAGCTTTATAAGATATATACATGGGAGAGACCCAGAAAAACTGGGTAACCCGACAAAAGGCAGAGGTTCTCATCTTTAAATAGCATATTCAGGTAAAGACAAAGGAGGATGTTGGGGGTAGGTGGAGTCAGCTATGGGAGATTACCAGAAAAGCAGAGTAAACAAGAGTGCGCAAATTTAAGTTCTCGCCTTCTGCATTGATGAGTTTCTAGAGATAAGGTCATCCCCCCTTCTTCTTCTGGGTACATAGAGGGAAGAAGGAGATACCTTTACAAATGGAGATTTCCTTTATGAATGTAAATGTCTCTTACAAAGGGTAACTTCTACTTTTACTTGATTTTCAGAACTTTGATAAGAATGATCTTAGCAAGGACCTTAGCAAGGACCCTCCCAGTCTATCCATACCCAGAGTTATCCATGGTGATGGCCTGTCCTGGGGACAGGCCCTCCATCTTAAATTCTTTTAGGAAGTTAGTCGGGGCAGGGGGTGGGGTGTCAAAGTTTCTTTCAGAGAAAATAATCAAGGTAAAGAGACATATTTTGAGGTGGCCAATTCTGATCCCCCACACACACATCAGTGATGGGAGAAGTGGGGGCTTTTCTGCGATGGGTAGTCCCTGTGTGAGGGGGTGCAGTGTGCAGGATTGCTGCTTTCAACAGCACAACGTGAGGCATCTGGTGCCCAGTGACACCAACATCTCGGCCGATCCTGCTGCATGATTTTAGACGATGTTCCTGGCTGCACAGCCTCTGAGCCTGCTTCTTCCATTTTCCTGGAGATTCACACCTTCTTACTCAATTCCTTTTCCTCTTAATGAGAGTTGGTTTCTGCCGTTTGCAACTAAGAAATCTAACTTTGTTTATCTTAGTCACCTAACTAACCCCAACAGAGGAGGTATTCAATAAATAGTTATTTAAATATATTATCCTCTTTGACAACCCCCTCCATGTTAATTTTTCCAGGCTGGTATCATCCTTTTTATTTTTATTTTTTTAACTGAACAGGTGGGAAATGAGGCCTTGAGAAGTTACATGTCTTATCAAGTCACATGGCTGGCAGTGAGCAATCCCTTTCCACACTCTTCCTGAGGCCACATAGACTGCTGCCTGTGAATGTGACACGTAATAATAAGCAGGGCATCGCTTATTTCTAACCTGGATGTTCAGCTTCACTTTGAAAGTAACGAAATTAGGTTGAACTAGCCCTGTACTCTTGCTGGCGATGAACTTCTAGAGCCAGACTGAGTACCGTCTAGAGACAGAGCCCACGTTGCTCAGCTCACAACAGTGCCCGGCTCCCCTCATCTCACATCCTACCATCTCCACTCATGTTACCTGCCTGGCTGCCGAACTGCACCATTCTCCCTCCAAGAAATGCAGAAAGCAAAGAAAACGAGAATCCACATCTTACTGCTACATCACCACAAGAGTATTCTGGATCTAAAGTGCAAATCCTCAAACAAAACAAAAAATAGCAATGTAAGAAGCCAAGATTCTGGCCAAGGGGTCAGTGTCCACGTTGGGGGAGGAGGGGTATCAGATGCCTTGCCTTTGCTTCATGCTTTACTCCATATGTGCTAACCTAAAATCTCGTCTTAATTAAGATCAAATGAGATTATGCAGAGTGCCTTTCAATCACAGTTTTATTTTTGGATTACATAAGTACTATGTGTTGTGTAGTTAGAAAATAAAAAGTTCAAGAAAAGGAAAAACAGCATACACTCTGCTCAATTTCTCAGTCCAAAGAAAACCATTTTTGGGTGTGTATCTACTATTCTGAATTCTCATGAAGTTTTTTAAATTATAAAGTTCTCTACAAAGGTACATTTTGGTTATAATATACTTCACTCACTGCTCAACTCCCTCAAAACATGGAAATAGACTATTTGAAATACAGTCATGTGCCACATAATGATGTTTTGGTCTAGGACAGACAGCATATATGACAGTGGTCCCCTAAGATTAGTACCATAAAGCCCAGGTGTGTAGTAGACTATATCATCTAGGTTTGTGTAAGTGCACCCTATGATGTTCTCACAATGACGAAATTGCCTAAGGATGCATTCTCAGAACATCTCCTTATCGTTAAGTGATTCACGACTGCATTGAAAGTCAAAAGCAGACATCCACAGACCTGGAGTCCAGGCAGAAGAGGTGCCCTGGCCACAGAAGAATTCCTGAGATAGTCAGAAGCAAAGCAAGGGGAGGGAGAAAGTTCCCCTGTTGGTTTCCAGAGAGGACAGAGCCCTGCATCCTATTGGGCAGAGATGGGGATGCAATGATGTGGAATAAGTGCCCCAGAGCTTGGACTGGAAACAGACACGCCCCCCAGGAAGGAAATATGGAGGCAATGAGGCATGATGCAGTGAAAAGGGTAAACTTTCTGGAGTGGGAGAATAAATATAGCAGACTAGATACGCCCCTACCCCCAAGGAAAGGATGATTAAGGCTGAAGCACTATGGGGGAGGGAAGTAAACTCAAATATCTCCAGAAGGCAGGCAAGTAAAATAAATGAATGAAGCAAGCGAGATGTGAGGAAAACAAGATGAAGAGACACTTTGCTGGCATCTTAAACACAGGAATATCCTTCACTTCCACAAACAAGTATTCTGTTTCACTTTTTTGAAACGTGACAGTCTTCTTCAATTATCTTTCATTTTCATACTTTTGAGAGAGAAACTTTTCTTCACAGTAGGAAAGACAGGTCAGATTCAATGACAAATGAAAGTTGACAACAGACCTTGGTTTCAGGGAGACGACTGGAAGTGGTGGAGCATCTGGAAGGCTAGAGAACTCATTTCCCATCTAAAGGGCTCTGCCCCAGATAATAAGAATAAAGAATCAGAAATAAGAACACAGTACTGTCAGATGTTCCAGTTTTCCAAGAAAAGCCAGAGATATGGATGGTTATGTATATTTTTCTGGCTTTCAAAGCTGGTTCGAGGTTTATCTTTAATTTAAATAGATTAACCAAATTAAACACATTTCTGTGCTCTCATAGGTCCCAATAACTGCCCATTTGTGACTACTGCCTCTTGCCTTTCCAGATCTCATACCACGGTGACACAGCCACTTAGAACCCAACGTGATGAACATCTGTGCCTTTCCTTCTTCTATACACTGTAAAGTAATAAAGCATGATTCCTAAAACTGGCAATTAATGGGGACGTTGACAAATTCAATCATGACCAAAGGACTGAGAAGGGACCTAAAATCAAATGCACTGGGGAATAGTTCTAGAAACAGATATAAATAAAATGGTATAATCTAGTGATAAAAGATTATTATTTAAAATCATAAAATGCTTTTAATTTCCTGTAGGAATGTACATGGTATTTTCACATCCATTGTGTCCTTGGAGCCCACAATAAATTCCAAAGGTAGGCTGAGAGGTATTATTAATACCATTAATGGGAGAGAGGTAAGCAGGAGAAAGAGGATGAATAAATAGGAATTGTGGCTCAGAGGTTATGTGACTCGCCAATATCATCATAAAAATAAGCACTGGGAAGAATGACTCATTAATTTATGAAAAAACAGGAAAAATTTCATGTTGACTCTGAGTATCATTTATAGAAAATGCAATAAAACCAGTGTGATTTTTTTCCCTCTAAAAATACTTTGACAAAAGCATTAAATTCAATAGAATATAAATAGTTGGGGGGGGAAATGGTTTAAGTTTTTTATTTCTTGCAAAATTTACTCATGCTTTGAAGAATCAATGCTGAAATCCACATCTGTTTTATGGCAAGGATTCAAGATTTTTCTCCTTAACTTTTAGCTATAAAACAGAAAGGTACAGGGTAATACTTTAGATCACTATAAAGAACTTTTCAACATCAAGAACTATTCACCTAAAGAAAAGAATGTAACACTAAGAGTCTGGATATTGGATTCTAGAACCAGCATTGCACACGGCCTTAGCCAGCAGTCATCATAGCCTCAGTTGCCTCTTTTTTAAAATGGGTATAATAATACCTGAGTATAGAAAGGGAGATAGATGTTTATGAACTCTCTCTCTCTACATATTGCCAAGCATTCCACAGACATAAAGTAGGCTAACATGATTGAAAAATCTATAAATATATATATTTTGTATTAAATTTAAACTCCTTATTTTGGAGTTCAAGGATCTTATGTCATCTAGTCCCACCCTATCCAGCTGACCTCATCCTCACTATGTCTCACACCAACCACACCCAGTAGCCCTTGGTGCCTCCGTTTCGTTTCCAGAGTCAGGATCCACAGATGACCGGGAACTCAACCTGCACACTGAGTACTTCATTGTTTATCTCACCTAAGCCCACAGATATTCTTGCCTACAACCCTACAGAAATTCCCCATGGACCATGCTCCCCTCCATTCCACTCAGAACTAGCATGCTATCTATTCTCTAACCAAATCCTTCTGTCTCAGAAAGGCTCAAGTCTCCTCTCCAAAAGTTCTCTAGCTATACAAAAAATTGTTGTGTATTCCTGCAGTTAAGAATTAGACCAACTTTACCTCAAAATCCAATTCCACAAGCTTAGCCTCTCTGATTTTATTTCTTTAACCAGAACATTGGGATCCCAAGGCCCACTTCCATGGTTGTCTTATAGGTAGATGTAAATATATACAGAATGTAAAATATCTATTAGAGCCTACTGTGAAGAAATTGTCCAACAAATGGAACTTGTTATTGTTGGGTTTAATACAATTTTTTAAATTGTCATTGTTGTTAGGAAACTCTACATGGAGATTTCTCCCTGATGACATGGAGATTAGTTAACCCTTGGTGATCCAGAGCTGTGTAACATTAACTAACGTCAAGTGTACGTGCCTGGTAATCAACACGATTACTACATCACAAGCTTCTTGAGGACAGAAATGATTCATTTAGTATTTATTGAGTGCCTTCTCTCTGCTAGATGCTTTCCCAGACCTGGGACTTTCAGACAATCTGGCTTCCTTTGCTGCCACGGAGCTTCCATTCTGAAGAGAGTCAGCTGATCAACAGGTAACAAAATTAAAAAGCAGCTCATAGTAAATGGTATAAATTAAATAACCAGGTAATATGATAGAGATACCCTGGGGTGGGAAAGACATGGAGCTGCATTTGATAGAGGGGGCAAGGAGGACTCTTTGAAGACATGAGGTCTGACCCATGAGAAGGAGCTGCCCATGCACAGATCTGAGTGGGGAAGCAACACAGGCAAAGGGAGAGCAAATTGAAACACTGAAGAAGAAACTTGTTTTTTTGTCTTTAAAGAAGAGCAGGGAGAACTGGGAAGCTGAGTAAGAGAGAAGAATTACACAAATTACAGAAATTCTTGGCAAAGTGGGCAGGCTCTATACCTCACCGGGCTGTAAGCAGGGACAGGCTCCAAGCACGTGCCTCTGATTTCACCATCAAGCCATACATCATTTTCTGGTAGCTGAACTAGATTACTCTTCTGTTTTCTTTTATTTTTGTTTGCAACATGATTTCATCCATGTTATCCTAGCCTCAGCAACTTGCCAGAAAATACCTGATGTCACCCCCACAGCCCCCACTCCCCTTCCCCAGTCATATGCAGAAGAGAAATGTTGAGTGAGCAATCTTGGACCCATTTCAAAGTCCTCCCCTTCCAGTTCTCGGGTGTCACACTCAATGTGACAGCCTGATGAGAATTGTTTCAGCCCATGTTTTACTTCTTTCTGGCATTTGGGAAGTTGGCTCTGTTGCCTGAGGGAGACATTTTAGGAGAGGTTTCCATAGAAACTCAAACTTTCTCTCCAGCTGCTCATGTAGTTTATCCCTTTATTTTTAAATACACATTATTTTTCTTTCATCAGCTTTTGGGCTCTTGATTCTTTGGTAACCAAAGAAATAGTACCACATCTCGCAGAACATAAGCTCTCTCATTTTTCAATCAACAATCTCTCCTAATTGTGATTCCATGGCTGAGAGGGAAGGCTGCAGAAGCTTTGCTGCCCTGATTAACACTTTCTCATGTTAATATTCACTCTCCCTCGCAGAATCCCTTAGATGGCTAGCCCTTCATCACCATTTTACCATTGACAGCACTGAATTTACAGAAAGAGTCTTAACGAACCAACGTCTAGCCTCTGCCTCCTTCCCCATCCTCTACTCTTGACACCAACCTCTCCCCTGAATTACTACATTCCAAATCTAGAAACACCTGCACCTTCTTTCTTATTCACACAAGCTTAGGTCTTACACACTTTGGGCCATTAAAAGTGCCACTTCTGTGAGCTTCCTATCTCATACCCATTCTTAATCTATGTTAAATAGTGGGTCTCATTCTCAAAGTGGAGACTGACTTCCTGATCCACCAAGACGAAGTTAGAGTCACCTGTTATGTTTTCTTCATAATTCTTAATCAAAATGAAATTATTTTGATGGTTATACTTTTGATATGTCTCTCTCCATTGAAATGTAAATTCCTTAAGGAATTATATCTTATTAATGTCTGCATTAATAGCATCTAGCATATCGTTTTGTGAAAAATAAAAAAAAAGATTAAAGAAGTAGTTATATTTAAGCCCAAGAAAGAAGAATCAAGCAGCTAAATAAATTCTGCTTTGTGCATTTATAGGGGTAAAATCTATTTTCTCCAAGGAAACAAGAATATATGTCACCTGTTGTGAAACAACTGGGAAAAATCTGTTTTGGTTTTAGCTAACCCATCATTTGATATGGTATGGATCAAAGCAAAGGATAAGCACACTCAAGAGCCGTATACAGTGGTTTTATGTGGGAATAGTGGGCCTCTCCACCTCCTCTGTGTACAGCTGAGCAACAGGTGAGCAGGACCATCATCAAGGGCCAGAATTCTTACTCCACATAGAAAGACAAGAGAGAAAATGGAGGAGAAGGGAAGAGAAGGAGGGAGGCAGAGGGACAGACAGAATACTCAGAAAAGGAGAGGAAAAAGAGAGAGATTACACCCAAGGAGGAGAGCAAGAGAAAAAAAGAGACCCACATGGAGATTGCAAGTCCACCTTGGGGTGGGAGGAGGGAAAGGCGGTGCAAATGGGCTGGGGGGTAGAGGCACGGGGAAGAAAGCCAACCTGCATTTCAGGAATCACAGAACTCGTGACAATTTACAATTATGTTCTAAGTAAATGAATGAACACTTGGCTAGATACCAGCCAAGAGGCTGAAATGTGAGATGATTTTTTTTTTTTTTTTTTTGATGAGGAAGATGCTCCGTGAGCTAACATCTGTGCCAATCTTCCTCTATTTTGTATGTGCCATACCACCAAAGCATGGCTTGGTGAGCAGTGTGTAGGTCCGTGCCAGGGATCAGAACCCATGAACCCCGGGCTGCCAAAGCAGAGCATGTGAACCCAACCACTACACCACCAGGCCGGCCCCGTGAGATGATTTCTTTGAGCCTGCAGGTCAAATTTAATCATAGCAGCTGAGATTTACTGAGTCTCTGTTTTGTATGCTGGGTGCCTTAGACACATTGCTGCATTAAATCTTCACAATAATCTATTTTACCAGTAAGGAAACCGGGCTCAGAGAACTTAAGGTACTTGCTTCAAGTCATACAAGTAAAATGTAGTCGAGCCCAAGTCTGGTTGTCTTCAAAACTGGAATCTGTCTATTATGCTACCCGGTCCCGGCTCATAAAGGAGGCCTCAGAAAAATGAGAACCATCATTCTGCAACACAATGGAGGAAACCCAAAATGTGAATACTATGTGTGGCACTCAACTAAACTTTCTAATAATGGAAAAGCTGCTCAAGAAGAGACAGAACATCTCTGTGAGGAAGTAATCTCACTATGGGGGATTCTACATGATGTTCTTTTTGAAGCAAATCTAATTATGTTATCCCCCTGCCTAATACCCTCCCATGATTCCCCACTGCACTTGGGATAAAACTCCAAGTCTTCACTATGGCCTGCAGGACTCGGCACCATCTAGCCCCTGCCTACCTCTGCAACCTCATCCTGTACTCTGCTGTGCAGGGTCTGTTCCCTCTTGAGCCATGCAGGTCGTCCTCTTCCTGGTCAGTGCCACACATCTGTCCCAGGGATTTCACACAGGCCCTTCTGCCTTTATGGAAGGTCCTATCCTCCATTCTTTACCTGGCTTCAGGAGACTTGGACCTTCAGAAAGCTTTCCCCGATTTCATGATGTAACTGAGGCCCACACTTTCCTCTTTCCTGTTGCACTCTTGTACTCTTCCTCTGTATCACAGTATTGTGGTAACCTCTGCATATTTATCCATATAATGATTTGGTTAATACCTGCCTGCCCCAGTAGATAGGAGGCTCCAGAAGGTCAGGGACCATGTCTCTTCTTCACTGTGATACCCCAAGCCACAGGACAGTGACTAAGACATTGGGAGATTATAAGAACTCAACTCTTTTTTGTTAACTATTGCAATAAACTTCATTCAAGAATGCTATAGAGGAAATGTCCAAAAGGAGTGGGGTAGTGAGATGAAGTGAAGAAGCTTCCAGTTACAATCAGGACCTCTATTAAGAGCTTTCCTTGCAACACTATTTTGCACAAGAAGCAACTTAAACTATTCATAAATAGTGGGCACCACTTGGAAAAAGGTAGAAACTGGTTCCCTATGCCCTCCTCCCCAAAACTGCTATCCACACCAGCTTGTTTTCACCCTACCTTATGAGTTTTATGTCTTTGTTCTCAAATAGATTTGTTTTATATCCATTCCCTCTTCATTCCAACACCCATCAGAAAGCCAAAGCCATTGAGATCCAGGTCCCCAGCTACAATCGGGAAAATGAAAAACAAGATGAATCACCAACAGCTTTGGCATAAAAACAGTCTCTGAACCAGACAGGGCCTAAATCTGCTCAGAGTCATCAAGGCATTTCCACACAAATGATTTTGATATCACAATTCCAGGATTTTGAATTCATGTGGGGCCGAAGTCGGAAACCTGAATTCCAGGAAAACAATGAATCTGTTATTATGCAAATAGTTTTAGACACTAAAAAAGAGAGGAATGAAAAGATAAGCAAACATTGACTGCATAATGCCACCTGGCTGCTAAAATAGTTCCCTCTCCGACGTTTTAATAGGATGTCAGCTAATCAGAAACAAAGGTCTCTAATCACATAGAAAGTGTTTTACTCAAATGATTTCATTTTCTATTTCAGTAGCTCTTCCGATGGTGTGACTGTGCTTTCAGGGAAAAGAATAACAGGAGAGCCTGGATGTTTTCCTGTATTGAGAGAAATTTCCACTTCTGCTGCCAAATAACAAACGGGCAATTACGCCTCATGCTTATTCAACCAGCACTGACTGTGTGCCAGGCACAGTGCGTGGCGCTGGGGGATAAAGTATGGGCAGAAACAGGAAGGGCCTGTTCTCCTGCACTGGCAGTCTAGTGTGAACACGTGTCCAGCTTATACATCACACATTGCTATTACAATACGTGCAGAATGGCACTTCATGTTTCACAAAGTCCTTTCACACATATTTTTTGTCATCCTCCCAACAACCCTGTAAGGATAGCATGAATGTTAAGATTTCTCTTTTTCTAAAATGAAGGAAGTGAGGATCATAGCCCAGAAAAACTGGCCACAAGTCACAGAAGTCACGTTCTTTCAACAACACCAATAGCAACACAGCAAATGTTTAATAAGCATTTGTAAATGCTACTTATTACATGTAAATTACCATGGTTAATTTAATTTTGGCAAAAAATCAATGATCCCTACTTTAAAAATGGTAAAACTGAGGCTCAGAGACTGAGTAACTTATTCTAAGTCAGTCATTCAGCAAAAGAAGATAGAAATAGGGATTTGAACATAAGCAATGTGACTCTATAGCTGGCGTTCAACCCTAGTGATTTACTGTCAAGATAATATAAGCTGGTCATATTTCTTATTGTAATAACAGCTGTTCCAATTAAAATAAATTTGAAAATGGAGCAACTGAGGTCCACAGAGGTTAAGAGCCACATTCAAGGTCATATAGTCCAGAGTGTCAAAGCTAAAATAGGATCTAAGTCCTCAAGACGTGAAATCCAACTCACTTTTCCACTTGGCCAAGGGTTCTCATTTTGGCACAACCCAAAGAGAAGATGTTTAGAGAGATCATCTGGTCCAACCTGCTGCTTCAAGGTGAAGAGAGAGGTCCTTTCATACTGGACCTAGACTTGGTCAACATGCTCGGGTCAAAGCAAGAGCTTAAAGTAGATCATTTATAGAGTTAGAAGGCACAGGGCCATCCAACACCTCATCAGTGCTGGAATCTCAATTATAAATAAAATTTTCTTTTCACTGATGTGTCAAAGTTTGCCTATCCTAAAGAGATTGACATCTTCCTTCCTTCCAAAGAAAGATGTTAGGAGAACCATTCTCATTAGAGAGAATGTAAGACAGCAGGAGGTACATTTGGGTAGAATACAGGGTTCACGCAAGAAAGAATAGGGAGATAAGCTGGAAAGCAAGATCAAGTCCAGATCATCCATCCATCCAAAGAATCATTTAGTACTTTCTATATGACTAGTACTATGTTTAGCCTTGGGGAATAAAGATGAACATGACATGCACAGTCCTTGACCTCACAGACCTGATAATCGAGCAGACTATGAGTCAGAGGACTCAGAGTTTACACTTTTTTTCTTTAGGTACTGAAAGCTACTGAAGATTTTCAAGAAGGCCCTGATTTGACCCTGGCTGTTCTTCCCACAGATTCAGACACTCTCTGAGTTCAAAGGGACTTCAGAGGTTATAAGCGCCCTCCCTTGACCTCCATAGCTGCACTTTGCAATGAGGTAGCCACTAGCCACATATGGCTACTGAGCACTTGAAATACAGCTAGTCCAAACTGAGATGTGTAAAAAGTGTAAAAAGCACACTGGATTTTGAAGACTTTATCTGAACAAAAAATGTAAAATCTCATTAAAACTTTTTATATTAATAATAGAGATAATATTTTGGATATATTGGGTTAAATATATTACTAAAATTAATCTCACCTGTTTCTTTTTACTTTTGTAATATGGCCACTAGAAAATTTAAATTTACATGTGTGGCTTGCACTATATTTCTTTTGGACAATAAGAATTCCCTACAAATGTTTACCTAGGCTTTCTCAGAAACCCCTACTTGGCTGAACATTCACTAATCCTTGAGAAATTCCATTCTATTGCTTAATGGCTCTGGATACTAGGAAACATTTCCTTCTGTTAAATCACAATCTATAGATTTTGCCCATGGAAATCATGATACTCTAGGGTGTCCTTCCAACAGTGACCTTCAACCCTTTTTCCATCCTTTTCCGTCTGTCCCAGATATTCTAGCCTTCTCTTGTTTCAAGTAAATATCTCCAGTTGGTTTTATTATTCCTTGCACAGCATGTTTTCCAGGTCTCTGAAGATCCTTATTATTTTTCTCTATATATGCTCTAAATTATCAGTACTCCTTTGGAAAGAAAAACAAAACGTCTCTGGTCGTCTGATTGGAGGTACCAGTATACGGTGGTAAAAAGACCCTTAGACTAGGAATCAGAGGTAAGTTTGTTTCCCATCTCTCCTACCCATGTGCAACCTTATATAAATAATTTCACCTCATATACAAAAGCATATGAAAGCCTACTTAAAAGCAAAAAACAGAACAAATTCTCTAAATACAATCTCTACAGTGAATCTTTGTTGGTGAGCGGTGTGTAGGTCCATGCCAGGGATCAGAACCCATGAACCCTGGGCTGCCGAAGCAGAGCATGTGAACCCAACCACTACACCACCAGGCCGGCCCCGTGAGATGATTTCTTTGAGCCTGCAGGTCAAACTTAATCATAGCAGCTGAGATTTACAATTCCCAATTTTAAAACGTACTACAAAGCTATGGTAATCAAGACAGTATGATATTGGCATAAGGATAGACATATAAGTCAATGGAATAGAATTGAGAGTCCAGATATAAACCCTCAAATTTACAGTCAATTGATTTTCAACAAGGATGCCAAGACAATCCAATGAGAGAAAAAACAGTCTTTCCAACAAATGATCTGGGACAACTGGATATTGACATGCAAAAGAATGAAGTTGAATCCCTGCTTCACATCATATAGAAAAAATAACTCAGAATGGATCAAAGCCCTAAATGTAAAAGCTATAACTGTAAAACTTTTAGAAAGAAACATAGGTGCAAATCTTCGTGACTTTGTATTAAGCAATGGTTTCTTAGACATGACACCAAAAGCAGAAGCAATAAAAAAAAATAGGTAAACTGGACATCAAAATTAATAACTTCTGTGCTTTAAAAAGCACTATCAAGGATCTGAAAAGACAACCTGCTTGATGGGAGAAATTTTTTGCAAATCATATTTCTGATAAGGGACTTATATCTAGAAGATAGAAAGAACTATTACAACTCAAAAATAAAAAAATAAATAATTCAATTAAAAATGACAAAGGATCTGAATAGACAATTCTCCAAAGAAGATATACAAATAGCCGATAAGCACATGAAAAGATGTTTAATATCATTAGCCATCAGGAAGATGCAAATCAAAATCACAATGAGATACCACTTCATACCCACTAGAATGGCTATAATCCACAAGACAGATAAGTGATGGAGCAGATGTGGAGAAGGTGGAACCGAGTATTGCTGGTGGAAATGTAAAATGGTACGGCCACTTTGGAAAACAGTTTGGCAGTTCCTCAAACATTTAAACATAGACACAACAATTCCATTCCTACATATATATGTACCCAAGAGAAATGAAAACATATGTCCACCCTTCATCATGGAGCAGTACACACCGGGCCTAGACGTCAAAGAAGCTGAGGGAGGATCCAGTAGTTTTAGTCGGTGCAGGCTCAGCTCACCAGGTGACCCAGCAGCCCCATTACTGCATGTGGGAGCTGCAGCGGTGCCTCGTGTCCTGCTATAAACTTCTGAGCCTCAAAGGCAAGATGGTTATAGTTCCATTTCTGACTTCCAAATTTCATGCAAAATGTCTCTTTTGGGCCATACTAATCCATCACTATGTAAGAAAGGGAACTCTGGCAAGCATAGTTCCAGTTTAGCTAAGTTAATACAACACAAATTGACCTCAATTATCATTAAAGAATTTGGAAGTGAGATAGGGAATGCTGTGCAGTACACAAATTACATTCTACCCTTAGCTGGAAGTGCAAACCTGTGCTCAATTTCCTGTTCTAAATTTCTTTTAAGTTTAAGGAAGCTTATGCAAAGGATATGTTCTTTAAATAGGGTTTCTCAACCTCAGCACTATTGACCTTTTGTGCTGGATGAGTCTTTATAATGGGTGGCTGTCCTGTGCATTGTAGGGTGTTTAGCAGGATCACTGATCTCCACCAACTAGATGCCTGTAGCACCTCCCCAGGATTGATAATCAAAAATATCTTCAGATAATGCCAAAGATTCCCTGGGGGGCAAAATTGCCTCCAGTTGAGAACCACTGCTTTAAATGATGCTAAATATGTAGCATTTTTGTTTTGGAATAAACTCACTTTCAGTGGAAAAGATTATATATTACAGATTATATATTATGCTACTTATACATTTTATTCCCTAGATAACATTTTTCCGTTACATAAAAAATCCTGCTTTACATAAATATTAATGCACTACATTTGAAGAGACTCTCTCTGTTGGTGCAACTTTGAGTCAAAGCTTAAAAGCAAGGCTCAGTTGGTCAAGGTCACTAATTAAAAGCACTATGAATGTGTTAGCTTCAGAAGCTTCCATCCTTTATCTCAACAAGGGGAAGGATACAGCAGAGCACGGATGGCCCTAGGCAAATCTATGCCAATTTCAAGAAAGTTTAGCGAACTACTTCCCTTGATATAAAAGGCTACAGAGATGATGCTCTTACAATGGTGAATCATCTGTTCTGGCCAATTCAAATTCTCATTAATATAAATAAATTGTGGCTGTGGCTTTTTTAATTTGTTTTAAGAGTGAAATGGTCAGTCTCGCTCAACCACATACTTTTGAATAGGCCATCCTGAAATAGTTTCACATATTTCAAAAATGACTAGCTGGGCCAATTAACATTATTAAGAGAAGAACCAACTGGTTTCAGCTTTCTCTTTGTCAAATCATACTCTAACTCAAGGACAGAAAAGTCGAATATCTTCAGGAGTCAGGTAAGCAAAGATAAATCGACAGTGAGTCTTAGGAACTACTTTGAACTAGAAAGTCTATGCCCCACCTAAAAAGGTAAGCCATTTCTGCTTACAGATGCCATTCTGGAAGATGCAATTTTTCAGCGAAGCCAGGAGTCTCTACATTTACACGAAATTAGTTGGCAACCAATTCAATTTTTAAAAATCGTTACAAGGCAACATCATATAGGGAGAAATATATGTATGTGTGTATGTGTATTTGTGGGTAAAAGCAGGGCTCAGTTGATGAAGTTGGTATGTACGTATTTATGTATGTATGTATTGCTAATGTCTACATATGTGGATGTATGTATGTGTATACACACGTCTAAGTGTGTGAGTGTGTCTGTAGGCTGAATCCACCTATCAGGAGGCTAGGTTACCATTTTTACTCTAATCAAATCAACCAAGAGGCAATCAAATTTACTAATAACAAGGGAGGTGGGGAAACCAGTTATTTCAGATGACTTTTCTCTCCCTACTCAGTCCTAAGTATTTTCTCAATAGCATCAATAAAGCAATATTACATCACACGGTCAAAGTATCTATAGCAAGCTTACTGTTATAGAGAGCAATAATGAAAACTTATTTCCAACTTTCATAAGAGAAAACTGAGGATCAGAGAGCTTACACACCTTTTCCAAGGTCACAAAACTTGGAAGTAGTGAAGCCAAGGCTCAGACTCAAGTCTCCTGAATGCTCACCTGGTGCCCTATGGCTACCTCGTCATTATGTCCAGGGCATTGCAGAAATTACCTGCCTTAAATTAACATAAATCTATGAGAGCTCTGTGTGCAATATTCATTTTTGAAAAAGACTCTATTTGGTCCTGTAGGTCCCCAGGTGGAAGTTTGACAAATGTTGTGCTGAAAACAAATTATGCTGTATTATGTGTGCATTAATTGCTTGACTAATATTTCAGTTCAGTACATTGCAAAAACCCCTTCAGAGTCATCTCGATCTGGAAGTACGTGCTTTATTGCTTCTAAATATTTGAATTCCAATTCCGAGGCCTGTCAGTCTACCCAGACTCATAAACTGGCTTAACCTGATTTTCTCTGCTTCACGACAATATTTGTTTAGTATTTGCTGGGCTATATTTGACATAAAGAAATTTGATAATACATTTAGTAAAATAGATTGAAAGCTGCTAAAATTGCCCGCTCTCCCCAAATTTGCATAGCATTGCATTTTTTTTCCTTTTTCCTTTTTAACTCTGGTGAGTCTGTTATCAAAGCAATTACAGAGTTTATCTACATTGGGAAGCTGTCAAATGCACAAAAGCCAGCATGGCATGAATCTTAGGTTTTGAAGAAAAGATTAAAAAGAATTCCCTTTATTCTCCTGAGAGCCCTTTCACAGAGGAAGCACTTAGATCTGCAGGTAACTTGGCTATCTGGTAGCTTTCTTTATGAAAAAAGAAATGATATTTACTTTAAATCAAATCAATAAATAAATCTCACATTTCTCCTCACCCTGTCCACTAATTTTCTGCGTGTTTTCTTTCTCGCTTTGTAACACCAGAAAGAAAATAACATGTTAAAAATCAAGACGTCATCCTTAATTTTTCCACTGCATGAATAAAAAGAAAAGGGAAATCTCAGTAAATCATGTCAGTTCTGCCTTCAAAATAGCTCTCAGGTTCATTCTTTTCTCCATCTAACTTTTTACCCCATCACCACCCTCTCTCCATTCTAGTTTGAGCCAAAAATTTCAGTCTTCTAGATCACAATGGTCCGTCTCTTGTTTCTATTCTGCCACCTCTAATCCATTCACCACACAGCATTTGTGGCAGAAACTGCTGGTTGCCTTCCCAGTAAGTATACTTAATAACAGAAAGTGGATTTTCTTCTAGGTAGAAATGTACTCAGGTTAGAAGGCTATATTTCCTAGTCTGTCTTGTAGTTAGAAGTAGCTCATTATTTGGAAGTCGGTGGGCAAAATTTCCGGGAACGGAACCAGGGCCAGATAGACAGCTATCATATGATTCTAGTGTCCTTCTCTCCTCCCTTCCACCCCTGTGTGGAAGATAGAGGGGATGCTGGAGCTCTAGCAGCCATCTTGTATATTTGAGGATGCAAGCCACGGCTAAAGATAGCAGAGCAAAAAGATAGGATCCTAGGTCTCTGATGATTTCATCAAGTTGCCATGACAGCCTCAGACTGCCTTCTCTGCATTTTTTCCATATTGGAACTAACCCTGATATGTTTGAACCATTGTCATTGCAACTGAAACAACCTTTTTTGATCAAGTATACAAAGTGATCATTTTAAAAGGTAAATCAGACCAACTCACCTAGCTCTGTCAATCATTCAGACTCTCACCCACTTGCCATGGTTTACATGGCCCTGAAGGATTTCATACCAATCTCTATCCAAGCTCCCTGCCCACCACACCTGTGGGCACCTCCTTTCAGTCCCTCATCCTTGTCCGGACTCCTCCCTTCACACTTGCTGGTCTCAGTGTCTTCTCAGTGTGGTTGCCCACCCCCCCACCCCCATTCTTCAGATATCACCTCAAGCAGCACTTCCTCACAGGAGCACTCTGGGCTTTTCCCAGCTAAAGGCAGGTTCCCCAACGTAGCTTTCTACCACGTCTGTCGTCTTGCTCATTTCCATCATGGCGTGTATTACAGTCCCACTTGTCTTATGCACTCACTGCTTAGTTGTCTATCTCCACAGAGCAGAGGCCTTACTCATTATAGAAGCACATCACATTCATTTACAAACATCTGGTGAGACTCTATGTGAATAAAGTTTCTACTACTCCTCTCTACAAAACCTTACCCCCAGCTTCACTGCTCTGGTCACATGTAAATCTGACTACATGAGGTCCTCAGCTTAAACTCCTCCAATAGTGATAAAATAAAAATAAATTCCATCATCTAGTAAATACAGCTTTTTGTGATCTGGCCTTGTATCTATCCTCCACTACTCACACTTCCTAAAATGTATCTTTTTCTTTCCACTTAGCATGTGAAGTTCCCACTAATTAAAAGATTCGCCTGGCTGAATCCTAACCCCTTGAAAATTTCCCTGAGGCATTGCCTCCTCCAGAAGACTTGCTGGAGTCCAACCCTCAAATCTGTGTTGCCCTTCTTAAAGAGGTATGGAGATGATCACATACAGCAATGTGCTTCGGGAGCAAGTGGTCTGGCTTTGGAGTCAGACAGCTGAGGTTCAAATCCCAGATCTGCCACTTTGTGATTTTGTGGCTTAGAACAGTTCTAGTCGTCATCCATAAAAACTGAGATGACTGAAACCTGGGGCAGGATATATGATTGACATCACATAACGCCTGTAACTCACTTGGAAAGGTAAGTTTTCAATCAATGGTGACTACATTATCATTAATAATTACTACCTAACACAAAAAACCCTGTGTATTCTACTGTCATATTTTAAAAGTATAATAAATATTATGCATCTTCTTGACTGTCTTCCCACTAAATTGTGAGTTCAATAAAGAGAGGGATTTGGTATGCCTCTTTCTAACCCATAGTGTTGAGCACCATACCTTGCACAAGATAAGTGTTCAGTTGATACTTGAATCTACTATGATAGGGATGGATTCAATTCAATTAAGTAAAATACAGCATTAAGTGTGGCACTGAGCTAAAGGCACAGCAGGTAACAGATTGACCATGATGCTCGCCTTCAAGGAATTATAGTCTATTAGGAGAAGATAATCCAACAAGTAATTGCAACTGTAAGAAATATCATGAAGGGGAAAACACAGGTAGCTATGGGAACATACAATAAGAGGATTAAACCTCATCTAGAGAGACAAGGATTCACCACCTTCTGCACCTTTGAAATCCTCTAGAGCCTCCCACATGGCAGGTGTTCAACGGTTGTTTGTTAGTTTCTTTGTAAGAAGTGTCTAGCGTAAGCTATTCTGTTTAAGGTTGTTTCCCTTCAAACATTAGCTCTCCAGATACCCATCAGATTTCACAACTTTGATGAAGCTTGATGTTCAGTAGATGATTGGATTCCCTCAGAAAAAGGAAAATTTGCAAAAAAATGCAAAGATCATTTTACTTGCTCTTATTTAGAAGGAAATTCATTATCTTGCCAGGCCAGAGGGAGAAAAGAAAATTTTTTTAATTAAACAAACAAAAAAGGAATGCTGACCATAGAGTAGATGCTGGGAGGGTGAGAAAAATACAGAGGCATAGGAGAAGAGAGAAGGAAGTACAGAAAAGTCATCAGAAGTAGAAATCCTGGGGGGTTAAATGTGGTAGGACAGTCTCATCACAAGTAACTGTCATTATTAATCTACATAAACAAGTTATATAAACAAATAATTATAAATAGCTGGGAAGGCATAGATTTGAGGTTTTGGAATTTTCTTCCATCCTAGGATGTTGATGCCATGCAACAAGCACATGAGTCTCAGCTCCATCCTCTGAGTGATGAGCACAGACTAGAGAATAATGGGTTAAGAGTATGTGCTTTGGTACAAAACAGAATTGGCTTGAATTCTGGTTGTGATACATAATGGCCATGTGACTTGGATAAAATAACTTCTGTTAGCCTTAATTTCCTCCTCTGAAAAATTGAAGTAACCCCTATCTTATAAGGCTGAACCCCACCCAGAAAAAAAATCACAGGAACCTATGCTGAGGGTTAAATTTCCTGTCAACAATGCAAAACAGTTTTCGCTGAAATTCATCAAGCTTTGTAAAACGCAGCCGACCTCAACTTTCCAGCGCCAACAAGGCTGTTCCAGGTGAAGCAATTACCAGGTTGATTGCAGGGGCTGGGAACTGCTGGAGTGCGTCACTGATTAAGAGATTGATTTGGATTTCTGTCTGAGCTGTGTTTGATTAGCTTGTCCATGACAGCGAGCAATCCAGTCTCCATGGACACATTCCATTGGACACAGAATAGCTGCATATTCCCAGCCCCAATTGCCTTTCAGGAAAGAACCATAAGTTGGTATCATTAGCACATGTTCATTTATTTTAATGGGGCATTAAGACTGATTTATATAGCGGCATTAAAGGAGAAAAATTATTCCAGAATTACACCTATAGAAGAGCTCTTAACATTATCTTGCCAATACGCCTTCTAAAAGAATGACTGCCAATGTCCCCAATTCAGGAAACTTCCATTTCATTGTGCCATCAAGTTGATTGGTCAGCAAAAAAAAAAAAAAATGGATCAGGAGCACACAGGAAGTCAGTTTCATCTTGTATGTGTCTTTTCTGCAACAAAGCTCATGTTACTGCTGGAGAACTCCAATGTGAGCAGAGAACAAAACAATACTTATTCTTCTGAATTTCTAAGAACAGCCTAAAGGCTGCTGTAATTCCTTTTAATAGAAAAGCTTCTCTCTATTTTATTGGTAATACTTTAAGATAATGGTATAATCATGATTGATTTTACTACCACGCATCATGACAGCATTGAGAGCTCAGCCTCCCTGTTTCTCTACAATAGTCAAGTCAAGAAGAACGGCACTGCAGATTATCAATCTCTTTGTACAATTTTCCCCCAAGCATTAGTTCCTCCCCAACTCCTGTTTGCTATTCCACCATTCCAGAGAAAAAGATTTTCTCTTTATCCTCATCATTAATCACCAGTGGTTCTATCAGAAAAGAACAATGGAGGGGAAAATTACAAAAATCATGCCTGCTGACAGCAGGCTTACTCCATTGAAAATATGAGAAAAAATAACTTTTTAGAAAGGACTCTGAAATAACTGGTTAAGAAGAGCTTTTTCAGTGCCTGTATTGGTATTGATGTGAAGAGAGGTAGATATTTTGTGATTTATTCATAAGTTATCTTTTTAATTTCTCACTTTCCCAGTAACCTTAAGCAGGAAAACAAGATCTGACTCTGAATGTTCACCAGTGAATCCTCAAGTTCTTACAGGGTTTGTCACATAAGGTCCTAAATAAATCCATCAAAGTAACAAATGAGCAGGGGGCTTAGTTTGCCAGGACTGTTCTTCCCTGTTCACTGTCATCCCCCCTTGTTAAGGGGAGTGAAATTAACAGGAAACTATCTTATGATTTGACTTTTGTTCAGACCTTCCCAGGCTCACAGGATGCATACATAACCTTTCAATTTTATCCCTGGACCTTGATGCAAGGATCTATCCATTACACAAACCAACAATAGGATATTCATAATGATAGACAATAAAGAAAAGTAAGTTGAGAATTTGAGAACTGGAAAGGAAAGAGAGTGCTCAAAATAACAGTTCTATTCAAGTCTCTACTTATGTTCTGATCCAAGAGGATCAAATTTTATTTTCAACCCAGGTACGGAATCCAAACCAAATATTAAAAAAATATTTACAAAAGGCACACATTTCAGTACAAAATTCTCTCCATTACTATTATTTATTATCAAGGCAAGAGCATCTCAAGATGTGGGATATGTTTCATATGTGAAACCACCTTAAGCTTGTTTTGAAACCCTGGGAATATACCAGTGTTTGTATTAACAGCACCTTGCCCTTCCAAAAATAAATGAAATCAGGCCTCCAGATACTTCTAAACATATTGCACTTCTACTTCCCACCTGAACACAAGATATCTCCCAGGTATTTGTGATATTTATGTATTAAAAACAAGGTATAAGTTTTATATCCATCAATCTCCCACATCTCTGATTTCATATCTTGTTAGTTTGAAGTGAATTCATTTATTTTATCTTTCAGTCTAACACCATGAGTAATTTCACATGAGAATCAACTCTAATATGCTCATATCTCATCAAGAAAGATAATGGTCCTGCCAAGAAGATATATTTCTTTAGGCATGATTCTTCAGTGAAGGAGAGCTTTGTAGAAGCAAAAAGAGAGGCTAGAATGACATTTCTGATTTTCATAGATTTAACTGATCCTGCCATATTCTCAGGAAAAATGGTTCTGTCAATCACAGAAACATTAGATTTAAATTGCTTATCTTGGTATTGCTACCTATAGCTTCCCTTTATGCCAAACATCTAAGCTGATGAATTTATTATTCAATAGTGGGTAGTTTCATCCATGCTATAAAATGAGAATGATTTAAGTAAGTAATCCTAGGGAAGAAACTGTTATCAGATCAGGAAACCTAGCTCTCCCAACCAATATGTTAAGCCCTGATGACTTTTGGGACAAAACAATGGGACAATACTCATGATTTCTCTCTTATTTATAGGAAATCAGTCATTTCATTACTTCTAAGTTAAGTATAAGAAAGAAACTATTCCCGTACAAGTAAAATGATCAAAAAAAGGAATGTTTTTGGTGAACTAGAGACAACTGGCCACATCTAAATATAGTGTATGGGGGGGCAACCTAATTTCTGATTCTAACTATATGACACAAACATCCAGATTCTAGCATAATCCTAGTTTTGATAAACTATAAAACATATATCCACTCCAGCACTCCAGAACCAAAATGAGGTAAATTATTAAAAGATAATTTTCAGGAAAAGATAAAATCATGATTCTTATACAGATATAAAAATGAACACGTGTTAAAGATTTTATTCAACTCATGGGGGAACCAGCAGATGTTATAACCTGTGCAAAGAAAAAGTCACAGATGCACACATTTAGGATCTTGAAATGAATTACAAAATGGAGAAAAAACTGTTTTTGCTGGTTTTGTTTATGTGTTCATCCCTCACAGAGAAGGAGCAGGGAATGAAGTCAATTGAACCTCTACCAGACTGGACAGAATTTGCATGCCTATTAGATACCTACAGTTTAGAGAATTTTAAAATAGCTCCCACAGAAGCAGAATATAAGGCATAAGGTAGAAGGGTGTGCTATAGATAATGCCTACTTTTCCACTGAAGCACAAAGTAAGAACTAGGAAGATGGAATTAGCAGATAATAGGCTGCAAACACCCTGTTTGGGTATAAACAGGAAGCCTGCCCAGCTCTTACTTAGTGACTTGTATCTTGACTAGTTGTTGCCTCCTGCCCACACGCGGCTCAGTTATTACTGCTTCGACTAGGACTTGGCATTTTCCTCCTGCACTGAAATGTGACAAATGCACGGAGCAGACCATCCAGACACAAACCTAGGATTCTAACAGTGCTGTGCATGTAGAGATGTCATGTAAATACTCAAATATTTCACGGATCTGTATGAAGTACCCGTATCAAGACCCTCTATTCTATGGTTATGACAATTCAATGTTATCAAAGTGAAGACAGAGTTGGCACAAATGGGTGAAGAGAACACCCAGTCCCCACGCCTACTTCAAAGCCAGTGACATCCAATGAAGAATACATGCATGATTCACTACCCAATATCACTACCTCTTTTCTATTATCTTCCCAACTTCACTTTCCTCCCATCGTCATAATAACCCATGCCCTATAATGATCAGAATAAAGGCTTTGGTTTTGCCTTCCTGGGCTATTTGGAACATTCCATGACTTATAGGGTGGGGGGCATTGCCAGCCACTCTAGCTTTACCAGTTTTTTGCCATATTTAAATCTGGCTTTGTGCTTTAAAGAACTCAAGTTATGACTATTTTATACAGCAGATAAAGGGAACTAGGTCTTAAATATATCAGACAAAGAAAACTAGATTTCTATCAGGTAGCCACAAAATGGCACTAATAAAGTAAAATAAAAAGAAAGGGCAGCCAGATATTCAAAAGCAATTTCCTAAGAGAACAATGAAAGACAATTGGTAAGATAGGCCACTTAGTCTATTTCAGGCCAGAGGAAATAATCTCCATTGTCTGGTTCCAAACTAGAAAAAGAGGATGAGGAAGAAGATGTATTAAACTTTCTTTCCTTTATTGAAATTCACTCCTCTTTTGTTTTAATATTGGGTCTCTGTAATGATGATGATGATGACGACGACGACAACGACGACGACGATGATAACATTATTAGGACTTAATAGTAACCAAATGAGCCTATAATCAAAAGAACAGTGTAATTGTTAAAAGACTGAGGCTGAAACATATTTTAAAAATTTAAGCATTTGAACACAAATTGATTGAAATCAGGCAGCGCCCAACTGGAAGTGGTTAGGACCACTCTACGGACAGGAGCTCGGGGAGAGACTTTTATAGAAAAAAGGCAGAATCAAAGTAAGAAAACTACTGATTGGCTCTAGCTTAAAGCCTAGTTGGCTGTCTGTGATCAGTTATCCTTTGGCGTCAATTTTATAATCTGGAGACACAGGCTTAGATTTTTGTTTGCTTACATAGGCTGCCATGGCATTAGAGCCACCTCAAATGGCCTCTGTGTTTAATCGAACACGTATGGGTTAAACTGTTATAAGCAAAGCTTGTTTTCTCCCCGTGGCTTTCTCCAAGTTCCTGTCTGACTTCACGTTGCCACCTGACTGCTAACCTTGTCACACTTTGCTCTAGGCTAACGGTTCTCAACTGGGGTCCATTTTGTCCCCCAGGGTGAGGCAGGAAAAAGGCAGAACCAAAACTGTCTCTTGAGCAGCAGACAGAGCAGCAGCAGGATGCAGCTGTCACCCAGCATCTGAGATTAACCATGGGCCCTCGACTCACAAGTTCCAGGAACTCCGTGCTCCGCGAGCATCCCCCTCCTCTTGCCTAGCCAATCAGCGGTCTGGTCATGAGCTTGGCGCCTGGCCTGCAGGAGACGTCTGCCTGGCCCGGAGACTGACCAATTCCCAGCTGCCAGCCCAACTCTCCATTTCAAACTGACCAAGCCCCAGCTGTCCACTTCAACCACTGTAAATTGGACCCCAGACCCCAACGCAGGGCTGGTCAATCAGTTTCCACCTGGTCAGCCCGGCCTGCTTTTCTTCCTCAGCTCCTTTCTAATCAGTCTGGTTTTGCCTTTCCATAAACTTGCATAATCTCTCCTGACCCGCTCTTGAATTCCTTCCTGAGTGAGGTGAAGAACGCACACTAAGGGCCAGGTCTCAACCGGGATCCCGGTCCCACCCGGTCCAGTATCAAGGGGACATTTGGAAATCTTACATTCTGTATAAGGGAAAATTTTTTTAAAATATGTTTTCTTTGCTTATAGAGAGGAAAAGCAGCAGCCACTGCCTCTTCCCCTGTTGAGAGTCTCCAAGAAGACATAGCGGACCTAAATCCTTTCTTTCTTTTTTTAATTGTGAAATTTTTGTTGTACATTATTGTTTACCAGTCACCGTATAAGTGCATCTCTCCACCCCTGTGCCCACCCCCCAGCCCCCTTGCCCCTGGTAACCACCAAACAGCTGTATCTGTCCATGTGTTGGTTTATCTTCCACATATGGGTGAAATCATGCACTGTTTGTCTTTCTCTTTCTGGCTTATTTCACTTAACCTAATACCCTCCAGGTCCATCCACGTTGTTGCAAATGGGACGATTTTGTCTTTCTTTATGGCTGAGTAGTATTCCATGGTATATATATACCACATCTTTTTCCAATCATCATTCGAGGGACACTTGGGTTGCTTCCATGTCTTGACTATAGTGAATAATGCTGCGATGAACATAGGGCTGCATAAGCCTCTTTGGATTGGTGATTTTAGGTTCATTGGGTAGATACCCAGTAGTGGGACAGCTGTGTCATTAAGGTATTTCTATTTTTAATTTTTAGAGGAATCTCCATACTGTTTTCCATAGAGGCTGCACCAGTTTGCACTCCCACCAGCAGTGGATTAGGATTCCCCTTTCTCCACAGCCTCTCCAGCATTTGTTGCTTTTTGTCTTGGTGATTATAGCCATTCTAACGGGTGTAAGATGATATTTTAGTGTTGTTTTGATTTGCATTTCCCTGATGATTAGTGATGTTGAGCATCTTTTCATGTGCCTATTGGCCATCTGTATATCTTCTTTGGAGAAGTGTCTGTTCATTTCCTCTGCCCATTTTTTGATTGGGTTGTTTGTTTTTTTGTTATTCAGTTGTGTGAGTTCTTTGTATATTATGGAGATTAATCTCTTGTCAGATATATGGTTTGCAAATATTTTTTCCCAGCTGGTGGATTCCCTATTCATTTTGATCCTGGTTTCATTTGCCTTGTAGAAGCTCTTTAATCTGATGAAGACCCGTTTGTTTATTTTTTCTTTTGTTTCCCTTGTCTGAGTAGACATGGAATTCAAAAATATCCCTTTATGGCTGATGATGAGTAGTGTACTACCTATATTTCCCTCCAGGAGTATTATAGTTTCAGGTCTCACCTTCAAGTCTTTGATCCATTTTGAGTTAATTTTTGTGTATGGTGAAAGAAGATGTTCTACTTTCATTCTTTTGCAAGTGGCTGTCCAGTTTTCCCAGCACCATTTATTGAAGAGACTTTCCTTTCTCCACTGTATGTCCTTAGCTCCTTTGTCAAAGATTAGCTGCCCATAGATATGAGGTTTTATTTCTGGACTTTCAATTCTGTTCCACTGATCTGTGTGTCTGTTTTTGTACCAGTACCATGCTGTTTTAATTACTATCACTTTGTAGTATGTTTTGAAGTCAGGGATTGTGATTCCTCCAGCCTTGTTTTTCTTTTTCAGGATTGCTTTAGCTATACAGGTTCTTTTGTTGCCCCATATGAATGTTAGTATTCTTTGTTCTATTTCTGTGAAGAACATCCTTGGGATTCTTATTGGGATTGCATTGAATCTGTAGATTGCTTTAGGTAAGTATGGACATTTTGACAATGTTTATTCTTCCAATACAAGTGAATGGAATCTTTTTCCATTTCTTTATGTCATCATTGATTTCACTCAATAATGTCTTATAGTTTTCATTATATAGGTCTTTCACTTCCTTGGTTAAATTTACTCTTAGATATTTTATTCCTTTTGTTGCAATTGTAAATGGGATTGTCTTCTTGAGTTCTCTTTCTGTTAGTTCATTGTTGGTATATAGAAATGCAACTGATTTCTGTAAGTTGATTTTGTACCCTGCCACTTGGCTGTAGTTGTTGATTATTTCTAATAGTTTTCCAATGGATTCTTTAGGGTTTTTTATATATAAGATCATGTCATCTGCAAACAGTGAGAGTTTCACTTCTTCGTTGCCTATTTAGATTCCTTTTATTTCTTTTTCTTGCCTAATTGTTCTGGCCAGAACCTCCAGTACTGTGTTGAATAAGAGTGGCAAGAGTGGGCACCCTTGTCACGCCCCTGTTTTCAGAGGGATGGCTTTCAGCTTTTCCCCATTGAGTATGATGTTGGCTGTGGGTTTGTCATAAATGGCCTTTATTATGTTAAGGTATTTTCCTTCTATACCCATTTTTTTGAGAGTTTTTATCATAAATGGATGTTGGATCTTGTCAAAAGCCTTCTGTGCATCTATTGAGATGATCCTCTGGTTTTTATTCCTCATTTTATTAATGTGGTGTATCACATTTGTTGATTTGCAGATGTTGAATCATCCCTGTGTCCCTGGTATAAATCCCACTTGATCATGGTGTATGATCTTTTTAATGTATTGTTGTATTCGGTTTGCCAATATTTTGTTGAGGATTTTTGCATCTATGTTCATCAGGGATATTGGCCTCTAGTTTTCCTTCTTAGTATTGTCTTTGCCTGGCTTTGGTATCAGGGTGATGTTGGCCTTGTAGAATGTGTTGGGAAGTGTTCCATCTTCCTCTATTTTTTGGAATATTTTGAGAAGGATAGGTGTTAAGTCTTCTTCGAATGTTTGGTAAAATTCTCCGGAGAAGCCACCTGGTCCTGGACTTTTATTTTTTGGGAGGTTTTTGATTACTGTTTCAATCTCTTTACTTGTGATTGGTCTATTCAGATTCTCTGTTTCTTCTTGATTTAGTTTTGGGAGGTTGTATGAGTCTAGGAATTTATCCATTTCTTCTAGAATGGCCAATTTGTTGGCATATAGTTTTTCATAGTATTCTCTTATAATCTTTTGTATTTCTGTGGCATCTGTTGTAATTTCTTTTTCATTTCTAATTTTATTTATTTGAGCCTTCTCTCTTTTTTTCTTGGTGAGTCTGGCTAAGGGTGTGTCAGTTTTGTTTATCTTTTCAAAGAACCAGCTCTTTGTTTCATTGATCCTTTCTACTGTTGTTTTAATTTCAATTTCATTTATTTCTGCTCTGATTTTTATTATTTCCATCCTTCTGCTGACATTAGGCTTTGTTTGTTCTTCTTTTTCTAATTCTATTAGGTGTAGTTTGAGGTTGCTTATTTGGGCTTTTTCTTGTTTGTTAAGGTAGGCCTGTATTGCTATGAGTTTCCCTCTCAGGACCACTTTTGCTGCATCCCATGTGAGTTGGTACAGTGTATTTTCATTTTCATTTGTCTCCCAATGTGCTTTGATTTCTCCTTTAATTTCATCAATGATCCATTGGTCATTTAGTAGCATGTTGTTGAATCTCTACAGCTTTGTCATTTTCCTGGTTTTTTCCTTGCAGTTGATTTCTAACTTCATGGCATTATGGTCTGAAAAGATGCTTGTTATGATTTCAATCTTCTTAAATTTATATAAGCATGCCTTGTGTCCCAACATATGGTCTATTCTTGAGAATGTTCCATACACGCTTGAGAAGAACGTGTAATCTGCTGTGTTTGGATGGAGTGCTCTGTATATGTCTATTAAGTCCATCTCATCTAGTTTTTCATTTAGGTCCATTATTTCCTTAGTTATTTTCTGTCTGGATGATCTGTCCATTGATGAGAGTGGGGTGTTGAGATCCCCTACTACTATTGTGTTGTTGTTAATATCTCCTTTTAGGTTTGTCAATAGTTGCTTTATGTACCTTGGTGCACCTGTATTGGGTGCATATATATTTAAAAGTGAAATGTCTTCTTGGTGGAGTGTCTCTTTTATCATTATATATTGCCCCTCTTTGTCTCTCATTACCTGTTTTATCTTGAAGTCAACTTTGCCTGATATAAGTATGGCAACACCTTCTTTCTTTTGTTTGCCATTAGCTTGGAGTGTTGTCTTCCATCCTTTCACTCTGAGCCTGTGTTTGTCTTTAGAGCCGAGATGTGTTTCCTGGAGGCAGCATATTGTTGGGTCTTGTTTTTTAACCCATCCCACCACTCTGTGTCTTTTGATTGGAGAGTTCAGTCCATTTACATTTAGGGTAATTATTGATATATGGGGACTTGTTGTTATTTTATCACTCTTTTTCTGGTTCTTTTACATTTCTTTTGTTTCTCGTCCCATGTGTTTCGGACTACCAGTTTAGTTTGGTAGTTCTGTATGGGGTTTCTCTTAGTTTTCTCTTTATCATGTGTGATTCTGTTCTGATTATTTGGTTAGTGGTTACCATGAGGTTAGTATAAAAAATCTCGTGGATGTGATAGTCCATTTTTTGATGGCCTCTTATTCCCTTAGACTAAGTCGATTTGAACCCCTTTCCTCTTCCCCTTCTAAGTTATTGTTGTCACATCTTATTCCTTCTTGTGTTGTGAATTCGTGTTTAACATTATGAGGTTATATTTATGCTTGGTGCTTACCTTCCCTTGATCTTTGGTTTTATATTTAAGTGTTTGTTAATCTATTTTGGTAGAGGACTGCAATTTCTTTTGTTTTGTCAACCTATTTTCCTCTTTGTTCAAAACTTTGAATCCCCTTTCTCTTTTCTTCCTCAGGGATGAGGGCCTTCTTGAGCACTTCTTGTAGTGAGGGTCTTGTGGCAATGAACTCCCTTAGCTTTTGTTTATCTGGAATAGTTATTATTTCTCCATCATATCTGAAGGATATTTTTGCTGGCTAGAGTATTCTTGGCTGAAAGTTTTTGTCCTTCAGAATTTTGAATACATCGTTCCACTCTATCCTAGCATTAAAGTTTCTGTCGAGAAATCGGCTGAGAGTCTGATAGGAAATCCTTTGTATGTTATTTTTTTTTTGTCTAGCTGTCCTTAATATGTTTTCTTTGTCATTGACTTTTGCCAGCTTTACTACTATATGCCTTGGAGAGGGTCTTTTTGTGTTGATATATTTAGGAGATCTATTGATTCCATTCGCTGGTATTTCCAGCTCCTTCCCCAGGTTTGGGAAGTTCTCAGATATTATTTCTTTGAACAAGTTCTCTGCTCCTTTTTCCTTCTCTTCTCCCTCTGGAATACCTATAATCCTTATGTGGGATTTCCTAATTGAGTCGGATATTTCTCGGAGAGTTTCTTCATTTCTTTTTAGTCTTAGTTCTCTTTGCTCCTCCATCTGGAGCATTTCTGCATTGCTGTCCTCAATATTGCTAATTCTTTCCTCCATATTGTCAGCTCTGATGCTTAAGGCTTCCAGATTTGTCTTTAGCTCCCCTATTGTGTTTTTCATCTCTAAGATTTCTGATTTGTTTTTTTTTTTTTTACAGTTTCCGTCTCTTTTGTGAAGAAACTCCTGATTTTATTGACTTGTCTGTCTTTGTTTTCTTGTATTGTATTAAGCTTTTTTATGATGGCTATTTTGAATTCTCTGTCATTAAGGTTATATATTTCTATGCTTTCCGGGTTGACTTCTGGGTGCTTGTCATTTTCCTTTTGGTCTGGAGATTTAATATATTTTTGCATGGTGCCTGTCGGTGTTGGCTTACTTTTCCTCATAGTGAAAATATATGGTCGCAGTTTCCTCTTGCTGCCGCTGGGTGGGGGTCAAGGGCTGTGTATTCTGGCCCGCCTCAATCTGTGGGCACTCTCATCAGCCCCTGGCTGATCTGAGGTGTGGCTGAGTGGAGGCTGCTGGGAGGAAGCATGGGAACAGCTGGAGCTGGAGCGTGGGAACAGCTGAGACTGGAGTGCAGCTAGGCTGAAGCAGCAGGGGCTCGGGTGCAGGTGGGTTGAAGCAGATGCAGCTGAGGTGCCACTGGGCCAAAGAAACAGGGGCTGGAGTGCCACTGGGCAGAAGGAGCTGGATCTGGTGTGCGCTGGGCTGAACAACAAAGAGCGGGAACACCGCTGGGCCAAAGAAGCTGGAACTGGAGTATGCTGGGCTGAAGAAGGAAAAGCTGGAGCACCGCTGGCCAAAGAAGCTGCAACTGGAGTGTGCTGAGCCGAAGAAGGAAGAGCTGGAGTGCCGCTGGGCCAAAGAAGCTGGAACTGGAGTTCGCTGGGCCAAAGAAGGAGGTGCCAGGGCACCGCTGGGCCAAAGAAGCTAGAACTGGAGTGCGGTGGACCGAAGCTGCTGTCGCCAAGTCAGCTGGAGCCTGAGCACAGGCCAAGCCGAAGCCACTGGAGCCAGGGGTGGGGGGGTGGTCAAGACGAATGGGCTGAGTGCAGGGCATGGTCCAGCCGAAGGAGCTGGGGCCATGGCACAGGGAAGCGGGGGAAGGTGGGGCCATGACTTGGTCCAGCCAGAGCAGCTGGGGCTGTGGCATGGTGGGGCCCAAGCTGCTGCTGCCTCTGGTGCGGGGCCACAGGCTTGCCTCGGTGCTGGTTGGGCCCAGGCACCTGGGGGCCACTGCCCGTGGGGGTGGGGCGGTCACACTGCCCCTGCTGGTGGGGCCCAGGCGCCTGGTAGCTGCTGCCTCTGGGGACGGGGCTGAGGTGAAGCGCCAGTCAGGTGGGCCAGGTGGGGGAGGGGCACTTACTTTCACCTCCCCGTCTCAGAGGTTTCTCGCCTCGCTGTTGCTCTCTGCTCTCCCGAGGGGCTAGCTTGTTGAAACTACCCTCGCAACAGTTCTGCTCCCTCCATAGGGGGATCCCCGCGGGCTGTGAGGGGTCTTGAAGAGAGCCAGTTTTCCCACGGCGAGCTGCCCCTCCCCCTCCTCTGAGAGCGGTGTGGTCTCAGTCTCTGGGTCGCAGTCCTTGGGGAAGGAAAGGAGCTCCTCTTACTTCCTTCCACTTCCTCTGGAGATTCCAGCCCCTCTGTCCTCAGGTGTATGGCTGCCTGGGTGCCTCAGATGTCCCCTGTGTTGTGTGAATAGCTTCTGTTGGAATATGAATGTCCTTTCCATTGTGTCTTAGAGGGGGAGAGTTCAATGTGCGAAGCTCACTCCGCCATGATGCTCCTAAATTCTTTCTTTAACACTTGGATTGTAGACAAATCTGTCCAGGGACTAGCAAAGCCCCGTCTACAGTATAGAAATGTCTCCAAAGCCACAGGCCCATTACCCCCTTGAAATGTAAAAACATATTAATGGAGTTAACGTAGAAGCCCATCTCAAGATGTAACCATCTTTCACATGTCTTTGGGAGAGATGAGACATTTTTTCAGAGGAAAACAATTAACTAAACAAAGAGCTACTTTAATTCCCAAGAGCACTTTGTACTTGCTTTGCTGTATGTATAAATTGTGACTTTTTTTTGTTTTTGTGGTCTCTTACAGGCTACCTATATGCATGTAGACTGTTGTGCTAATTTAATAATGAACCAGTTTCCTTCCTTTTCATATTGGTGTGGAAAGGTCTCTCTGTGTTGGTAGGACATTTATTTCCTCCACACTGGGGCCATTTTTGCTATCATAGTGGTGGAGGGCGGGTTGGTTAGTAGTGGGCATCAGGTTAGAGACCAGGGATGCTGCTAAATATTCTACAGTACACAAGACAGCCCCCAACAGTAAAGAATTATCTTTCCCAAAATATCAGTATGCCAAGGTTGAGAAACCCTGCTCTAGGCCAATTGTCTTACAAGTGGGCTACTGGAATAGAACACCAAGTTTCTATTCATATATTGTAATGGCTGCTGATGCTGTCCACCCAGATTTCCTTTAATCTAGCTGGTGAACTTGTCCTCCAGCTGCTGTAGATGGGTGCTAATTGTCCAGAGAGTTGCCCTGACTGGCAGGCACAACCTCGCCAAGAGGATACCTAGGAGGTTGTGTGCTTCCTGGGGTTATCTGTCATAATCAATCACTGATGCTGGGGTGTAACATTCCAGACTCCTGTACCTCTGGGTGATACAACCACTGTGGTACAGTTTATACTCCAGAGCTCCTGGTGAGACCAGGCTGAGGTTAGACTTCCCCTGAAATCAGATCCTTGCCAATTTCTTCCCCTGCACAATCCTGCTTCCCTCACTCCCTAATAGGTTTCTTTTCAGAGCACCTCCTCAGTAAATCACTTGCCAGACTCCTCAGGCAAGGATCTGCTTCTAGGGAACACAACCTAAGACCTAAATATATCATTAATCTAAATCAAGTTAAGAAATTAAATTTTACTGATATTTAGTACTTGGATTAATACTGGCACAGTCCTCCTGCCCTGTATGTCAGAGATTGTAAATCACATAGCATCCAGGCAACATGAGGAAGTGCTGGGAGTTCTGTGACACAGAGGGGTTGACAAGGATGACCTCACTCAATTTTTGCTTTGGTATGGTATTTTGTATGATATTTTGCAATACACTATATAAGGTCAAGGGGATTTATAGATAATTTTATCCAGTTTTAGCTAAACTAATCTTTAAATAAGGAACAAGTGGCATTAAGGAATCCTTACAAAGACACCACAGATTGAAGATAATATTAATGATGCAAGCACATACAAACATCAAGAAAATGGCAGAACTGCCACTTTTGTTGAGCTTTTTATCTGCCACATGAGGTAGAAACAGTAAGGAACCAATCAATTCTGCTAAGAAATCAATAAAATATACTAAAATCACAAAGGATTTTTTGAAATATAGATTTATACCTATAATTGCTAACATTGAATATCATTGTAAGTGTATATGTTGTGACTTGAGATAGTAAAGGCATAAAACCTTCTCAAGAAGCAAGAGAATATAAAATGCTCATGTGATAGGGTGAAAATGGCCTCTCCAAAAGATATTCACATCCTAATTCATGGAGCCTTTAAATATTACCTTATACGTAAGAAGCATCTTTGCAAATGCCATGAAATTAAGGACTAAGATGAGGAAATTATCCTGGATTAAAAGGGTGGACTCTAAATTCAATCATGTGTATCTTTATAAGAGGGAAGCAGAGGGAGACATGTCAGACACAGAGGAGAAAGTGATATAAAGATGGAGCAGAGAGAGATTTGAAGGTGCTGGCTTTGAAGATAGGAGTAACATGGCCACAAGCCAAGAAATGCCAGCAGCCGACAGAAGCTGGAAGAGGCAAGGAACAGATTCTCCCCAAGGGCCTCTAGAGGGAGCATGGCACTCCTGACAGGTCAGCTCCAGCCCATTGAAACTGATTTTAGACTTCTGAACTCTAGAACTGTGGGAAAATAAACTTCTCTGTTGTTTTAAGTCACTAAATCTGTGGTAATTTGTTACAACAGCCACATGAAACTAACATAGCTCATTTCATCTAACTTTCTTTTGGGCTCTATGTAGATTTAGTAACTTACATGATATTAATGATTTTTACATATGGTCTATAAATAATTGTTTTTTTCTTCAAAAAGCATATGATTTAAAAAAAGAACTTGAAAACTACTCCTCCCCAGAAGTGGAAATTACTTGTGATTTTTTGTTGTTGTTTGCAAAATGTTTTAAAACAATTTAAGCAAACATCAAATACCAACTTAGCAAACATTTAAAAACATTAAATAACATTTCACATGCTGTTGTGTATTGGTTTGATATATTGTTTATGACTTAAGTGAAGTTGTTTTAATCCACTTGTTTATGACAAAGACAAAAGTCATTTTAATATAAGAATCAAGTAAATTGTGTCAGGATGTCATTGTCTCATCTGGTGTGCTTGATAAGAACGCAGTAGTTCAGCTGATGATGAACACTGCTGGAGGGCCTTATCAGTAAGAACATGTGGAGAAGCAACTATGACAAGGGGACTATTAGACTATAAATACACCGAGTTTGTGAGGAATATTTGAGAGGTTTGGTCTGGACAAGTTGATATTTTGCTAACCTAAATTAAACCCTCTGAGCCCTTGGGTCATTAGTTCCTACCCTGGTAGGGGCAACTCCCTTATCAGTGGAGGTGACAAACTGTAAAGCCACCCCATGAAGGAGATCAGCCTGCCTGCCAACACCGATGCTGTTGTTCCCTAGCAACACACTCTAGCAACAAGGGACTTTTCTTTTGTGCTGGCAGCTGGAAGTCAGCTCTTGGTTGGTTTAGCCATCTCTCTCAAGTGCCTCCTCCTATAAAAAGTTCCACCTCAATTAAATTTGGACTTTATTCCTTTCATCTCCCCTTGCCTGGAACAATAGTGTGATTCATCTATCATTGGTTTGGAGTATGCTATGTTACATCTTTATTGGCTTATTAAAAGACATTATCCTGTATGCTATTGGCTTGTGAAACTATTAGAAATCCCACAGTGAAGCTGTGTTAAATCAACAATTAGCATAGACACTCTCAGTCTGAGCATAATTTTGCCTCCCGAAACAAAACTCATGCAAATCCAAACTTTCAGGTTCTCTTGAAAAATGGGAAGATCTGGCTACCCAGCACCCACCATCCCATAGGACAACTGGCTGATGATGAATATTAGCTGCCCTTTTGGGGACACATGTTCTTCACTTCCCACCCAACCAGCTCACATTCACCATACCTACCTAGCCCTTGGATGGTAAAAGTCGTCAGCTTCTGGCCTTTCCCAACATCCTTCCCCCATCACTTTCATCTTCCTTATCTCACATGCTATGTTTTACTCTTTGATTAGTAGCGGCAAGCCAATTAGAAAAAAAAAAAAGTACACATCACAACTGTTCAGTAGACAGTAATACAGTAATGCTACATATTTATAAACTAAAGATACTCTGAATGATCCCACTCAAGTCTTACCAATCTTCTAAGAATTGTTTATGAGAAAGGGGGCCATTTGGAAAGATCTCTTGCCTGGGAATCAAGAGACCAGGGTTCCAAGTCTAGATATGTCTCTAAAAGATCCCATGAGACTTTGGGCAGGTATAGGCCATTTGCCCTCTTTAAGTCTCAGTTGCCACATTTCTAAAACAAAGCAGGGTTTTGGAGAGTGGCAGAGAGGAAAAAATTAGACTAGGTAGTGTTCTGAAGATCCACATGGTCACACATCTGTGCCTGTGGGGCTAAGGTTGGGGATGAAGAGAAAGTCCACAGACGGAGGTACAGACCCCCATGCCCACCTCAACGTGGGCAGAACTGTCTTTACTCTTGACAGGATCTACAAATCCATGCTTGATCTCTCTCCTGCCTAACTGAGCAGCCACATTTCAAAGCCATCTCTCCTTTATCTTCTGCTGTCTGGACTTCCTTGCTTTTTTTCACTTCTACCAATGCTTCTGCTCCAAGCCATTGTGCATATCTGATTAGATCACTCGTCTGCTTAAAACATTTTAAAAACTTCCGGGTCTTAGGATCAAGTTCAGTTCCCTTGTCGTGGCCACCAATCCTTGTGTGACCTGGCATCTGCTTACTTCTCCAGCTCATCATGAACCACCTTCCCTCTAATTTTTTAACTCTATTCCATACTTTTCTAATTTCCAGTTTAAAAACCTGACAAACCACTTCAACCTTGGGGCCTTCTGTCCTGCTGTCCCTCTGCCTCCAAGTCTTCTTATCCCTTTATCTAATCAACAACTCCTCATCCTTTATATGCCAGCACTAATGCCTCTTCCTCAGGAAAGCCTCTTTGTCAATTAGGAAGTTTTCAGCTGCAAGAAAGAGAACACCGTAACTTAAATGGTTTAAACAAAAAGAAATGTATTTCCTCACATAACAAGCCATCTGAAGACAGCGAGTTCCAGGGCTAATTCAGGTGTTCAGTAATCTCATCAGGTTCCTAAGTACTCACCATCTTTCTGCTCTCTCCTTATGTTCCTAGGATAACTACAGCAGTACCAGGCACCACAGGGACACCCTTAGTTTCCCTAGAAAGGGGAGGCATTTCCCTCCATGTCTGCTTTATCAGGATGTAAAACATTTCCCAGAAGCACCTCCACAGACTTCTTAGCTCCAACTGGCCAGCAATAGTTAATGTCCTTTTTCTAACTGCAAAGGAAGTAGGGAAACAAACTATATTTTTAGCTTCTAAAATGAGAGCCAGATTCTGCTAGGAAGAAAAAACAATTTTATATATATATACATATATATATGTATATATATGTATATATATGCATGCAAGATTGAGCTTTCCTCATGTAAGCATTCCCAGCCCCCTATATTCTTCATAATACTTATAGCAATAGTGACCTTACAATTAATTTGTTAACTGCTTGGTCAGTGTCCATTTCTTCTACAAAACTACAAGTATCTTAAAAACAGGCCCTGAGTCTTATTCATAACTGTATACTTTTGCTTCTTTTTGACATTTCATGATCAGTAACTCTAATTCCACAGGCCTCCAGTGGTTTCTGAACTTCCCACAGAAAAAGACATACCCTATCCAAAATTTATGACATCCATACTTTAAAAGTCTTAGGTTAAATAGATTTACTGTACCATGGACAGAGGTTCAAGTGACTGCTTGCCAATAGTAAGGTCAACTTTGGAGTTAGAGAGCAATGGGTTGAATTGTGGGTCTGCTCATTAACTTGCAATATGACCTTAGGCGACTACTTAATCTGGTGGAGAGACATTTTTCCCAGCAGAAATATGATGATAATGATGATAACAACTTCATAAGATTCTATTAATTCAATGAGAGTGTGGGTAAATCTCTCAGAAAGAGCTTGGCCATAATTAAATGATGGCTGCTATTATTAACATCATTATAATAATAATTTGTCCTAATAATTATTATAGATGCATACTTGCTTCATTTTTTCCGTACCTATATCCTAATCACAGGGGTCTCCAACAAAAATGAAACACAAAGCCCTAGTAGTTTCCCCCTCTGATGTTCGAGGGGTGATTATGAGAACAAAGGGACTGCATAGGACTATTAGGCCCAGGAGAAAATAGAATTCTTCCTCAGCCTGAGCTCTGCTGGCGAGGTCAATGTCTAAAGGCTTCTGTGAATTTGCACAAGTCAGCTCGGTTCTGTTTGGCTATTAGGCCTCCCCAGAGCAAACAATGAACCTCTTTATAACACCTTCTAACTGAAAATCCTGTGGGTCTGTTGAAAAAAGCAGCCAGCTTTCTTCCCAGCACATTTATCGCCATTGTTATCCTTGCCCTAACCACTTTGAAATTCAATTCACTATGACAGAACCCATGGCGTTTTCTTCTTTTTTTAAACAGCGATATTCTGAGAAAACATAAATATCTGGAGAGAGAACAGGTGCACGTGGTCACTCGGGGAGGAAGAAGACAATGTCGTATGGCTTCAAAATTGCCGTCACACCTCTGAGAATCGCATTTCCACCTGCCACCAGCCTTGCTTTCAGAGTGTTCTGTGGTCCCCAGCTCCCCCACTGTGACTTCAGACGCCCCTGTAAAAGCCATCTTCACCTCTTTGAGAAGTGCCACCAGCCTGGGCAAACAGAAGCAAGAATAACTGAGTAAACAAAGCCAGGTGCAACTTGAACGCAAGCTTAAAAAAAGAACACCTTTCAAGGGAAAAGACTAAAGAGCTGGTTTTATAACAGACTGCTTAACATCCTAATCAGGAATGAACACTGGATTTTAAATGGGTAAAATAAAGGGGAGAGGGGTGTGGCTCTAGGGAGGTAATACATTTGCATTTTGTAGTATTATTGAAATTCTCCTTCCTTTAGAAAAAATTCTGACCAAATTAATATTCCAGGTTTGAGAGTTCTTCCACAAAACTAGGCATACACTTGTCTTTCATAGTTGGGATGACAGACATAAATAGTTGGACTCTGAATGATTTGACAAGTCAAAACATCAATTGACTGTGTCTATACAAGGAGAACTTATATAGAGGAAAGATATAGAACTGGTTAAGCTTAGGGACAACACTCATTGAATGAAAACAACTGAAAAAAATCACTATGAACAGAGAATCTTCAGATAAAAAACTTTGAGTGTTTGGGTGAGTGATTAACTGAAACAGTTGTCATTCATATCAGAATAGCAGAATACTTGTTCTCACAGAGAAAATCTGTGTCTCGAGGAATATATTTCCTATGCTACCTATATGCCACTTGATATGGGCTCATCGTATGTAGAATTCTTTGTGTTTCTTTATTCATATCCAGGGCTTTGTTTAGCTTTTTCAACAGCAGCTAAAATGGAGAATGTCTTTCATAGTGTCAGATATTACTACTGGCTTAAACTCAGAACTGGATTCATTATTTGTACTGAGCTTGAAATTCTAATTAATTTAAACCTCCAAGTAGGTGGTATATCAGTCATTTAATCTGACATTTATATGAACATAAAACCTTGACAATTTCATGGATATGTCCTCCAAATCAGAGAGAACAAAATAACATTCAGGGTCAAAAGTGAGTGTCCACCAGATTTTCTTCCTCCCCCAAAATGAAATTTGCCATTGGATGTATTTTGAAGAAATAGCCAAACTACACAAGTATGGAGGCTTGAGAAAAAAATATATTAAGGAAGGTAAAAGTAAAAAAAAAAAAAAAAAGAAGAAAGAAAGAAAGAAAATAGGAGCATTAAAAGAACTACTATTGAAGTTGTTTGCTATCCTGGAAACTTTGTTAATTAAATCACATAGATGAAAACTTCAGTGCATCATCTGCGAATAAAACCAAAAGATATTCCTCTATTGGCTTAAATAAAAGGCAAACAAGAAAAACTTCTCATTATTAAAAAAGGAAATAGACCTCTGTGTACTATAAACATCATTTTATCCCAAATACTGCCCATGTAGGCAATGAGAAACAGAGAGAGGGGAAGGTGAGAAAGACAGAGAGAGAGAGAGGGAAGAAAAATTAAGAGATAGGGAAAATAGATTGAGGGTCCTAACTTGTATTTGATAGAGGTTCTAAAGGAACAAAGAAAAAGGAAAGATGGAAAAGCAATATTTGAATAAAAGTAGTGAAATTTTTCCAGAATGAAAGAAAATCACATTTCAGATTAAAAGAGAGCTGCCAGTGTCAAGAGGATAAATAGATTAAGTTCACATATAGACACATTTTAATCACCCTTCAGAAAGAAAACAAAAACAAAACTTAAATTACTAGGGATCAAAGACCAATTATCTTCAAAGGAATAACAATTAAATTGAAAGCAGACTTTTCATCAGCGATTATAGATGTCCATTTGGGGCAGTGCTGAGGAAAAATAGTCAACCAAGAAATGTTACCCAATCATTCAAAATCCAGGACAAAATAAAGAATTTACAGAAATATAATGACTAAGATAATTTACCCAAACCAAAACTATTAAAAGAAGAAGAGTGAACTCAAAGAAGGCATGGAGTTTACAAAAGTACAGTGAGCACAATTACGATTTAACATATTGGCAAACTTGCAGGTGATTATAAAAATAACTGCATTGTCTTTTAATTAAACTTATTTTGAAATAATTGTGGATTATCAAGCAGTTGTAAGAAAGAGGACTTATTCAGGAGGGAGAGCTTAAGAGGGAGGGCTCTTGTTTGCAGTAAAATATTGAGGGCTGACTGATAAATGTGCTAGGATCAGCATTTTGATTTGACTATAATATGGACTGATTTGTGCAAGAATCATTAATAGAGGCTGTTATGCTGAGAATCAGAACATGTATGATTTTTGTAGTAAAGAGCCTGACCTTATGATTTGAGGTTTGACTGTTGACAGGTTTTAAGCCTCATCCTTCTTTCTTCTACTTCTGGCCCACATGTGGGTAAGTTGATAAGAAAGCCCAGGTGGCCCCTTCTTTGGGCTGGCATGAGTTCCAAATCAATCAAGCCCCTGCCCACCTATAGAAAGCCTTATCCAGGCTGCATCCCCTAACAATAAAATGCCAGTCTCCTTTCCCCACTCTGTCTCAAGTCATATATAGACCAGTGTGGGAAGCCTTCCCTGCTCTTGCTCAAAAAAAAAAAAAAAAAAGTCCTTTGAGTAACACATCTTTCCATACTCTCTTGACATGTGCATAGCATCATTAATCTCAACATCCAAACTCAATTTTGCATGGGGTCCATCCTATCTATTCAGGATTGAATCCTGAATTCAAGATTCTTCCTGTTTATTCAGTCTTAAATATCTAGTTGTAAGGGAAAACATATTATAGAGTGGAACACATTGACTGAGTGATCAAAGCAGGTATCACTAATGAGAGGTAGACACCCATAGTGTTCCTCCAGGGTGATACCCTGAGAATGACATGCCATCTATGGAGTTATCCAACTGAGAAGGCATAATTTGAAACCAATCCTGAGGAAACAACAGATAAATCCAAAATGAGAAATATTCCATTCAAAAGCGGAAGAGGTGCAGATTTTATTTTTAAATATGTCAGTGTCATGAAAGACAAAGAAAGGCTATAGAAATGTACCAAATTAAAGGAGACATGACAAATAAATACAATACCTGGTGCTAGAGTGGATTCTGTATTAAAGTGGAAAAATGCTATAAAAGACATTGGGTAAACTGACAAAAATAGAATATGGACAGTATACTATAGTATTGTACCAATGTTATAATTACTGAAACAGAAAAAAGCCCTTGTTATTTAATATTCTTATTCACAGGAAATATATACTTAAGTGTTCAGCTTAAAGGGCCATGATGTAAGTAACTTATCCTCAAATGGTTTAGAAAAAATTATGTGTCTATATATATATAGAAATAGAGTTTGCACATAAATGATAAAACAAATGGAGAAAAATATTAACAATTAGTGAATCTAGGCAAAGTGTGTATAAATGTTCTTATTATTGCAATGTTGTGAAAGTTTTAATGATTTTGAAATAAGAATTTAAATTCTTGCATGCTCTTGAACATGTATAGTCTTAAAAAAGTAAGAAAAAAATTTAGTCATAGATTTAATCTACTTGTATTATAATAAGTTAACAATGCTTCAAGTAATTTTAAAAGAAAATTAAGATAATTTGGTGACACACTTGGACATACAAATTTCTGCACCCAATAAAAAATATACATGTTTCAAAGCTCATGGAACATATAAAAAAATCTGTGTAGGAACTGTGTTACAAAGGATCACTGACAACAATACATTTATATTAGAAATCAACAAGAAGAGAGTCTTAAAAAGATTTGAAAGCTTAAAATAATTCATGTGATACAAAGAAAATCAAACTGGAAATGATATTCTCACAACTAAATAACAATCGAAATATATATCATAACTGGTAGGAAGCAGCTAAAGTCATACTTAAAGGAAGAATTATAGCCATACTGAATTGATTTAAAATAAGATAAACATTCATCTACAACAGCTGATATAGAATATGATAATATAATAAACCAAATGAAAGATGGAGAATAAAAAAATAAAGATAAAAGCAGAAATTAATCTAATAGAAAACATGATGTGATAGAAAAGATAAATAAAGCCAAAAGCTATATCTTAGGAAACAGACAAAGCTTTAGTTAGGCTTATTGGGGAAAAAAAATAAAAATAAGTAATATTAGGAAAGAAGAAAGAGGCATAACTAGAGATAGGACAGAGTTTCTACCTATTGTCTGAATGACAAAGATAAATATGAAAACAAACAAGATGGCTAATTTTCTCTAAAAATAACAGTTACCAAAACAGTAGAAAATTGAAACAAACTATTAATTTTTTAAAAAATCAAAAATATTCTACCCAATTTTACCTCAATAAAAACTTTTTTGTGTGTGTGAGGAAGATCAGCCCTGAGCTAACATCCGATGCCAATTCTCCTCTTTTTTTTTTTTTTTTTTTGCTGAGGAAGATTTGCCTTGAGCTAACATCTGTGCCCATCTTCCTCTACTTTATATGGGACGCCACCACAGCATGTCTTGACAAGCAGTGCCTTGGTGCGTTTCTGGGATCCCAACCTGCGAACTCCAGGCCGTTGAAGCTGAGAGCGGCACTTAACCGCTTGCACCACCATGTCAGCCCCACAATAAAATTTTTTTTTAAAATTCCACCCTGAATGACACTAACCAGCAAGGAGCAGATACTTTATTATCTAATTAGATTCAGAAAATAGAAAAAAAACAAAACTTCCAATTATTATGAGACTAGCATAGTTTGACCCCAAACCAAACAAGTTTTTAGAAAAGTAAATTAGACCATTTGACTTGTTTACATGTATCCAAAAAGATTTGGGAGTGTGGGGAATCTAAGTACATTATTCATGAACATTCTAATTTAGTACAGATCACTTTGTTCTAACTGTTGAGATACCAGTCTTTCCTACTAGGCTGTTAGCATCTCAAGAACAAGTACTGTGAATTTTTTATTTGGACACCATTATAGATTATTAGCCTTTAAACAAGCAGGAGCATAAAATCAACTATACAGGATTTTTTCAGTGGTTATTTTATTGTTTTCATTTAGATCTGCAGACTATCCCCAAAGAAATTGATGAGGTATAGGTAGGGCTGGGCAGGGCATAGGCAAGCTTATTTAAAAACAAAAACTCTACAGGTGATTCCAATGCCCAGCTCTAATTAGTAACTTCTGTGCTTGGACATAGTACAAGGTTCATGCATAAGAAATGTTCAATAAGTGCTTGTTAAGTAGAACTTAGTTTGTGATACACCTACTCTGTCCCTGAATTTTATTCTGGTTTCTTGCAACCCTCTCAGAGTGGAGTCTTTCCTAATGATCAGGTCTTAGTCTCTTTAGCCTAAGTCTGCCCTGAGTTCTCAAGGCTCACTCTTTCTGCTTGCCTACCTATAACCCATAAACATTGTCAAACCCATTGGGTTCCTGGAGCAAAGATGCCACTGGAAGAACCAGAACCCAGAGATGATAGAAACCCTCAGCTCAAAGAATCAATACTCAATGACTACGTGGCTCAGACACAAGGAACCAGACAGTTACAGCTGACATCTTCCTGATGAGATTTGCCGTCTCAGTGACTACGGCATTAAAAGTCTTCAGGGCCAGCCTCCTGGGATTAAAGATTGTAGCATTAGACTGTTCCTACCAGATGGCAAAATAAGCTGGAGAAATACAAAAGCGGTAGTTTATAAACTGGTAGTACTTTCTATACAATATCTTTGATGAAGTTTTAGAAGCAAATTAACTATCAAGGTTAAGCAAATGACTGGGAGCAAGGGACATTCTCATTTGGGTTAGAAGTGTGATGTCTTATTGGGACAGGACTACTTGAAACGGTCTGTCTCCCCTGCTTCCTTTCCTGCCCCTACACATTCAAAGCTCCTCCATCAGCTTGCTTATGCTGGGAATCTCTTTGAGTGGAGGTGGAGAGGGAAGGGAGAAGGCAGAGGGACCTCCTGCAAGACAGCACATCCCCCAGAATGAAGACACCAAGCAGAACCATTTTGACACAGGGACAAAGTCAACTACAGTGGGGACGTCCAGAGCTTGCATATACTATGAGAGATGTTATGGATCCATACTTAACCTGACCTTAGATATGTCAGGGAAGAGAGTAAAAGAGGGAGAGAAGGAACAGGAAAAAGATTCTAGATTAACCCTGAAAGATGAAAGAACTGTACAATTAGTTTGTTGGAAAAAAGTTGGGAGGTACAAGCAGCATTTCTTTGAGGACCATCTAATGGTGAAATGCCAAGGGCTGAGGGGCCAACTATTGTGCAGCCCTGGCACCAGGGAGGCTCCAGCACGTTGGCTAATGGGCTCCTTGCAACTTGGTGCCCTGCAGGCTGAACATAGTGCTGAGCAACCATGTACACCTTCCTAGGGATTTGAGAAAACTCTCTGCATTGGTAGAGTAAGAGGAAGAGATATAAGTGGCTATAGAGTGGCTAAGATGGATTTTCCCAGAGGGCAGATCAGTTGGGGGACATTCTTTTAATCTGTCAAATAGTAATTAACATGACCTCCTCTGTTCTCACAGGCTGATGATCCTGGAACCCAAGGTTACTCAAATATCAAGTCCTTTACTAATGATAGATTTAAACGGGAAATGAGATACCAATCACTTGGTAAAACAGTTAGGATATCGTAGAGGAAGGTAGAAGTATATTTACTTAAACATTTCCAAGACAGAATCTGATAGACACCAGCACTGTGCAAGGGACATCATTGGAAAAACAAGCTCACCAATCACTTTTGCATGAGGTAGCTACATATATTCTACCCCAACTGTGTCTACTCCAGGAGCACAGGAAAATTATTGCAGGAAAATTTCAGGTATAGTCTGATGTTAGGCCAGAAGCATATTTCTCCTATATAAATATTGTCTTGCAGTCACTTTGAAAGTGATCCCCTAGTTAGATGAGACAACCTTTTCCTAAGTCTCTTTGCAAAGTTTATTTTGTTCATGGCTGAGCCCATGCTATGCTTGCTTCTGATCTTCCTTCTCTTAACTGTTCTGTTTATTATGCTTACAGCCATCTCGCAGACCACAGGCAATTGATTGTACACACAAAAATATGAATTACTGAAACCAAGCAACAAGAATTAGCTGATGACCTCCAACAGGGCCACACACATGCTCCCCAACACCCAGCCGTGTAAGTCGTCGATACAGAGTCTATTCTAGACTTGCTGCTGATTGATTTGGGGAGAACAGACGTGTGCACATGAGGCAATTGGCAAACAGGCAAAAATGGTTTATAATTAGATTTTTCATTGTGTAACTCAGTCTGTTAGTGTGATAGATTAGAAAAGGGAGAGATCAATGTGTTTTGAGTCACTAAGAAAATTTTAGAGAAGACTGAATTTGTGTTGGCACTTGAAGAATTGTAAGATCTACAGAGGAGGTAAGAAAGAAGGTGGAATTAAAAAAGTTTAGGGGCACCACCCAGTATCTGAACCTTTTCTGGTGTTTGAGGGGTTGCTAACCATGGAAGGTCGAGTTGGCCTGCCTATATAGAAGCTAAAAATGCCATGTCATCTGTTTTCCCCTCAGCTCTTTCAGTACAAGCATGGACACGTGACCTGGGTTTGCCAAATCAGATGTTCCTAACTTAAACTGTTAATCAGGATCTGGATGTTGAAGGAAGTAGGAACCATTTGCTAAGTAGCCAGCTAGAGAGTATCTTTACTAAACTAGTTTGAGGCACAACTTGGAGCATTTCTCTTGGCTTAATGGCCTCAAAGCTTCGCTTTCTGGCTCTTCTGAATATTTTCATAAACTATGTATTCTTTAAATAAATATAATTTTCTACCTGAACTAAGCAGAGGTAGTTTCTATTGTTTTCTACTAACAATCGTGAATGAAGTTGGAATGTCGCACACATAGAGAAATCAGAGGTAAGACAGAGAGAAGAACCAGCACATGATACCAGTTTCAGGAGGCAATAACGTGGTTTTGGGGGATAATGGAAAAGGGAGCATCATCGTTTCCCACATCTACCTGACACGTCCACATGGGCTGATCAAATTAACCACTGAACACCAGACACTTAACAAAAGACAGGATGCCAGTGCGTCTGGACGGAAAAAGAAAGTTATACCAATCTCCCATTGTTCCTCTTCTCCCAAGTTGGTCCCAATACACAATAGCCTCATGATCAGATCATTCTCCCTAGTTGGAGTGGCTAGCAGAGGATGTAATATCAATGCCATCTTCCATACCCCTTCTCTGAGTCCCATCACAACAGACCTTTGGAGAAAAGCTGAGGTGATGAATCTAAAGATATTTTACACTGACAACCTGCAATATAATCCACTGAAGAGCTTGTTTAAAAATGCAGATTCTCTGGCCAGTCCTCCCAAGATTGATTCAATAGATGGCTGTGAAGGCGCTGGGAGCTGCATTTTAATAAACCTCCTGGGCTGCTCTTGAACATATTGAAGTTAGGGAACCATGACCTAAGGGCTCAAACTGAGTTTCAGCATATCATCCAGAAGATGTATTTCACCTCCTGACAGGGGCTAGATCTTGTGTAGATTTTTTTCTTCAAATCCTATCCAGCAGAAACAGGCTCTGCTTCTCTCTGGTTTGCTTCCCCATTGATCACCGCATCAGAATCGAGATTTCTTTATTCTTGTAATCTCCTCAGAGAAGCAGGATTATTGCCTCACCCTTTTCATTTTAATTAGACACACCAAAATTAATGTTAATATAGGAACATATTATGTCATAGCAAAGCCTTGTTGACCAAAACAAAATATTTCTAAGAACTACCAAAGCAGCCAGTTTAAACCAGAAAGTATTCACCTTGACTCTTACATTTATCCTTTCCCAATGAGGTAATGACACAATCTGTAAAAAGTTTCCCAGTCACGTGGATCAAAAGATACAAGGGGAAAATAAAGTCTGGGTAGGTAGAAAGGAACTAGAAGTATGAAAAAATTTAAATTTAAGATCATGGGCATGGGGAGTTTTGTGGACGTGACCAGCAGTACTGTAGTGAAAATTAGGCTGTCACCTTTCTATCACATGTTTCTTAATCACGGTAGGGTGGATTCTCAAGAGCTTCATTTTTACTTTCTGGAGTAGGGCTTTATATTTGTTTTCTGTGGCTGCTGTAACAAATTACCAAAAACTGGATGACTTAAGCAACAGAAATCAATTACTTCACAGTCTGGAAGCATAAGTCCAGAATCAAGGTGCCATCAGGGCCACACTCCTTCTGGAGGCTCTAGGGGAGTATACATTCTTTGACTCTTCCAGCATCTTGTTGCCATTGATATTCTGGATTTGTGGCCACATCACACCAATCTCTGCCTCCCTGGTCACATTGCCTCCTGCACTTCTATAGGTCAAATTTCCCTCTGCCTCACTCTTGCAGGGACACATGTCATTGGATTTAGGACCCACCTGGATAATTCAGGATAAGATCCTCATCTCATAATCCTTAATCACATCTTTGGGCATCAAAGGTAATATTCACTCTTATCATACACAGTAATATTAGCAGGCTCCAGGGCTTAGAATATATACTTATCTTTTTGGGGGGCCACCATTCAGCCCACTACAAGGGTCCTAACTTTAGATTCAGGGGAAAGTTTTATCCTTTTAAATGCAAAATTATCTGTATATGTGTTTTTCTGGGGAGGGGATGCACAGTTTCCCTTAGATTTCCAAAATGTCTTTAATTAAAAAAATTTTTTTTAATTACTTTAGTAAAAGACAGAGTTGAAAGATACTTGGAGAATATATAGTCCAGTTTCTCAATTGCCAATATGAGATTTATTGAGAATTTTGCTTGTATCTCTCCCCCACTTCCTTCTTTCTCCCTGTGAGCTCCTAGGCTACTCTGAGTCAGTTTGTACGGAACCCATCAACTCCCAAACTGATGAAAAGGGGAATTTGCCTGTCACTGTGCTGCTTCACTAAGTTACTGCTTATCTCTGAGCCTCAGAAACTCTCATCTTCAAAGAAGTGAAGCAGTCCTGAACAAAATGATTTTCTAAGGTCTTTCTGGATATCTCATAAGACTAGGAGGTCATTACAAAATGATACCTGTCTCTCAGCCTACCATGACTGTTTCATGACTTTTACTGGATAAAATATCACGCCTTCAGATTTCCTGGGATTCCCTCCCTCCCCATCTAGCTCTACCCAGGGGAAAAAATAAACAATTTTATTTCTTTGGTCTTAAGAAAGTAGGATGGGATTTCTCTTAAAAACAATCCTTCTAACCTCATGCAAGGGGGCTTCCTGGACAGGATGATGATAAGAGCTCAACAGAGAAAGAAGAGAGGATAAACCTATAGATCATATCATGTATGGTATGATCAGTGTTCTGTAAATGTGTAGCGTCAGGTAGTTCCTCTTGCATCCTTTTCTTCTTCCAAGGCACCCCTTTTCACTTCAGTGACACCCCCCACCTCTGCCGTCATCATATTCTTCCTATTTCTATCTTAGATTAGCAAATTAAATTTGTATCAAATTCACCTATTGTTTAAGAAGATATAGTTCTATCTTTAAAACATGTATATGTCATATTTGTTCAATTCTTATTTTCTATAAAATAACTCACTTTTAAATTTATATTCTAGTTTACAGCTTGATGTGCACATTTCTTTTGTTCTAACACTGATTGATTAAAGATCAATAACTTTTAAAGTTTGGAAAATGTCCACAAATCACTCTCACTCATCTTGCATACCTGTGGTATTCATTCCTTCTTTGGGAAACATTGCCTTCATCAATTCATTTATTTATTCAACATGTGCCCACTATGTGCCAGAATCCAAGAGTTTCACATCCCAATGGTATGGCTATTTGAATATCCCTAAAGGGTGAAAAGGTCTGACTTTGATTTAAAAGAGAATCTACCAATCAAGCAAAAGAGGAGAGTAGCCTTTAAGGGTCATTTGAGGCACATCAGCTATCCTATAGGTATGCATATCCTCTCTCTTGGAAAAAATATTATAGAAAAAGAAAAGATCCCAGGAAACCAATTACCAATGACTCATGAATTCCTTGTCAATTTGTCAGCTTTCTCCCCATTTAATGATGCCCTACCTAGCAATCAATTTTATAACTTAGTCAGACTCTCTACTGTGAGCTGGGCAGCCTCAGAAAGCCTGAATCCCTAGCATGATCACATACTTGCTAAGAGAAAGGTTGTACCATGACAACTGCAATAAGTCTTATCGAAGGAAGTGGAGGTGAAGAATGGAGAGGGGGCATTTTTCTATGCTGAGATTGAGAGTTGAAACAAGAGACCACACGGATGAGAAGCCCTTGGGTTCTTACAGAAGACTAGAGATAGAGGAGACCATGGCAAGCTGTTAATGACCTAACAAGTACTGAGACCAAGCACCTTGAGAACAGAGTCCAGAGCTGGAGAAGAGTCACAGAGAAGTTCCATAACTGGCTTTAATGTTACTGGCCTTGGTTCCTCCTCTTCTACTCTTCTGGACTCGGTTTCTTCATCTATATAACTGAGAAATCTCAAATGAGTCTTGATATTTCATGGTTGTCAAGAGTGCAAGCTCTGTGGTCAAATATACCTGTTCAAATGTTGGCTTCATCACTTTTTAACTATGTGATGTGAAACAATTAATTTTAAGCTCTGAGTCTCCATTTCCTCAAGCACAAAATGTATGATTGGGGGAATTAAAGGAGGCAATGCATGAACACAGGGCCCAGGTCTGCTACACAGCAAATGCTCAGGGTATGTAGCCATTATCATCACCACTCTATTAATTGGCCCAAGTCAGGAATCAAACCTGAATAACTGAAAGACCGAGTGACCTTGAACAATAAAAAATGGATAAGAATGGATACTAGGCCGGCCCTGTGGCTTAGTGGTTAAGTGCGCGCGCTCCGCTACCGGCAGCCTGGGTTCGGATCCCAGGCGCACACCGACGCACCGCTTCTCCGGCCATGCTGAGGCCACGTCCCACATACAGCAAGTAGAAGGATGTGCAACTATGACATACAGCTATCTACTGGGGCTTTGGGGAAGAAAAAAAAAAGGAGGAGGATTGCCAATAGATGTTAGCTCAGAGCTGGTCTTCCTCAGCAAAAAGAGGAGGATTAGCACGGATGTTAGCTCAGGGCTGATCTCCCTCACCAAAAAAAAAAAAAAAAAAAAAAAGAATGGATACTTGCCAGGCAAATCTTGACTTAGAGTTGTAATTAGAAGCAGACTCAGACAACAAAGTTTCCATGGGCTGAGTACCAAACTTACCCAGAATCATCCATTCGAATGTCCAGAGGAGCTTTTAATAATGTGATCCCTTGGGCCATACCATAGGAGAAAGGAGACCTTGTGCAGTATTTCTAAATGGAGTCACTGAGACCTAATCTTATTTTTGAGCATTTAGAGAGTTAGGGATAAGCACAAAGAATGTTAAAAAGGACTTCTGTACCTACCATCTAGAGCTGAGACTATTTTCATATTTGTTTCCAGGATTGGTATTTTTTGAAAAGGAATTACAATGTCACAGATAAAGTCTCCTTTGCCATCTTGTTTGCTCAACAGGCTCTAATGAGCACTCAAAGTGGAAACATCTGCTGAAGGCAAGTCTTCCAAAATTCCACCAAGTTTCCCAACGGCACCGCTCCCCATGCCTCAATGTAAAGCCAAGCACACCACAGCCCAAATCACTGCTCTGCCTTCAGTTATTAGAAACTTGGAAGAGCAACATGCTTAGTCAAAGACTCTCCCCCTACTTGCTAATTCACCATAGGAGTCCACACATTTCAGTTCGGTTTTCTCTCCCAGTCCTGCATGCTGGGAAGCCAATTCCTAGCAATAGACTCATCAGAGAGGAGTGAGTCCATGGAGCACACTCTCTTACAAAGGGTCTGAGCATTCAGATTTGCTTTTTAGTAGTTCAACTGCACATCTCCCACACTCTAACGCAATTCCTCCCCAGAGAACCCCTGACAAAGATGTAAAATTGGAAGAAAACATCAATGAATTGGACCAGTAACACACCACAAAGTCAGAGTAGATGAAATCTCTTTTCTGTCAGTCTGCAGCCTTAATTACAGCACCACCATTGCTCATTATCCTTCTTTCTTTGCAGGCTGTGTAAGCAGAGAGACTGCAGAACACTTAACAAATGAAGGGGTTACGGGGCTCCGAGAGATACACTCTTGGGACTCTGTGAAGTATGTGTTAAGCAATGGTGAGCATAAATTCAGCCTGTAGAGTTATTTGGATGAAAGGCACCATATAAATGCAGCTCATTATCATTACCGTTAAGCAACTGTTCAGGATGAGCAAAGCTCTGTCGCCATACCATCTCCTTCCTCTAGAGAAGAAAATGATGGGGTTGGTCCTTGTTCATTGACAGCAGAATGAGCAGCTCGGGAGGAAATCTTGACACTTGATTTTTTGAGCTCAGGGTCATTAATAGGAAAAGTGCCTATTCTCCATCTATGAATGCATTGAAATTCCTAGGCCAGGCTCTGACTCAGGTCCTTGTCCCCCTTAGCAAATGATACACGCTTCACATCTAACAACCAGAGGTTACTCACCCTGCTGTTGGCACTGAGGGCAGAAGCATGTTGTGGGTGCCGATGGAGAAGATGGACAAACAGCACGAGGGCCCACAGAGAGGACTGGCTGGAAGGGTGCAGGCAAGAACAGCAGGATCCATCAGCTAGCTTTGGTTAGATAGACCCTCAGCAATGCTGATGGGCAGCACCTGGCCAAAATGGGACGCTTCTGCCATGTAATCAAGGAAATTCCTAACACCTCTAATAAGGGGCACATGGTTACATTTTGACTGCCACTTGCTGAAACCAGCAGCTCTCAAAGAAATGTGGGGTAGGGCAGTGGTTCTCAAACTAGTACGCATCAGAACCACCTGGAGGAGTTGTAACACAGATTTCGGGGTCTAGGATTTCTGATTCAGTCAGTCTAGGTCAGGGTCTAAGAATTTGCTTTTCTGACAAGATCACAGACAATGCTGATTCTGCTAGTCCAGGGAAGACACTGGTGAAGGGTAAGAGGCCAATGCTGCAAAAGTAGGAAAGGGGATTGGAATTGTGCCACTGGTACGCCTAGTAACCTTAAGAGCATTACTTCCCCTTTCTAGGCCTCAGCTGAGACATCTGAACTAGATCAGTACTTCTCAAAGTGTGGTTCTTTTCATCTGCAACTGAATCACCCAGGATACTGGTGAAAAGCAGATTTCTGGGACCAAGCCCAGATATCAAAATCCCAGAGCCGGAGCCTAGGAATCTGTATCTTCACCATCATCCCAGCTGATTCTTATAATCGTTAAAGTTTAAGCTCTGCTGTACTCCATAACTTCCAGTGTTCCTATTAGCTCAAAGATGCCATAAGCTCTGAAGATAAAAAAAAAAAGTCATTGTCTACTTCTGAAGAGACAATAATCATCATCTCCATGTATAAATAAATCTTGGGGATTAAAATCCAGACAGATTATTTTGAAAGAAGGAACCGAATCCTGGCTGCATATTAAAGTCATGCATATTGCTTATAAAACAAAACACATGCACGGATTCCCAAGTTTAAACCCACATATTTGGAAATAGGAGCGGAGGGGAAAGAGGTAAGAAGATTCAGGGGAAAAGCAATAGACTCTCAATTCTTCTTTCCGTTTTTCTGTTTTTCTCATAATGCTCATTATCTATATTAGTCAGGGTTCTCCAGAGAAACAGAATCATATATATATGTCAACTATATATATAGATATATATTTGGAGAGGGACTGAGAGAGAGAGAGATTTTAAGGAATTGGCTCACACAATTATGGAGGCTGACAAGACCAAACTCTGCAGGCAGCAGGTTTGAGACCCAGGGGAGAACAGATGTTGCAGTTTACGTCTAAAGGCCATCTGCTGGCAGAATTCCTTCCTGTTCAGGGGAGGTCAGTCTTTGTTCTACTAAAGCCTTCAACTTATTGGATGTGGACAACCCACATTACGGAGGGTAATCTGTTTCACTCAATGTCCACCCATTTAAATATTAATCTCATCTAAAAAACATCCTCACAGAAACATCCAGGATAATATTTGACCAAATATCTGGGCACTCTGGCCTAACCAAGTGGACACAAAAAATCAACCAACATTTCACCCTCCAACCTACTATATACTATGCTTATTTATTATGTTTCTTGTCTGTCCTACACCAATGAAATGTAAGCCAGTTCCACTGGGGCAGTGTTTGTCTCTTTTGCTTACTAATGTATCCCCAGAGCCAGGAACAATGTCTAAGGCATTGTAGACAAACAATAAATATCTATTGAATAAATATTTATCATCATCATCATCCACCTCACCTCCGTTCAATGTCAGATGATTACTTTGGAAATAACAGAACTGAAACCCTAATCTACTACTCCTCATATACAATGCTATTTCCATTTCTATAATGGAAAATCCATCTTCAAAAATAGCTTTAAGCCCCAGGATTCTCCCAAATAAAGTGGGTGCTTTTTATTCATTGAATAGGGTCTATATTCTTTAACATCCAAAGATTACCCTTGGGGTAAACTATGAGTGTTCTTTCTTCCCAGAAAGGGCCTGAGGGCTTCTTCAGCATGGTGAGGGAGCATCTCAATTCTCCTGTTACTAGCAGAAAGCTGGAGCTAAGCAGCCCAAGATGTAGATGATAGTGCTAATTGGAAATTATTTACAGCTTTAATATCCCTTTTACATCTTGGCTGTCTGAGTTATGGGATTCCTACTGCCAAGATTCACAGTGACAGGCTGTGGCTCATTTGACTTCTTTCCCTCCTCCTTCCCCCATCTCAGATTCATGGCCCTGAATTTGCCAGTTATATATGGATAATTCCTGGACAGGGCCCTCAGTGGTGAAGGAAGAGTGCTTGATTCAAAAGTGCTTTGGAAAGTCATAACCTGTGCAGGAAGATGTTCTAATAAATGACTGCCCAATTGTGTCAAAGAGAAACAGAATGGAAATTGATATACCCTTTTGGAAACCAACTGGCAATAGCATGTGTCAAGAAATTGAACAGTGACCTTATTCCTTGATGCAGTAATTTCACTTTTACTAAATTTAGAATTTATCCTAAATGTCAAGAAAGATTTACACTCAAAGATGTCCATTATGATGTTTATTCTAACAGCAAACATTGGTAACAACTTACATGTACAGCATAGGGCTTTGCTTAAATCACAGCCACTAAACAGAATAAAAACAGGCATTCTAAATATTGTTTGCAAAGTTTACAACATGGCAATAAAACTTTTCATTAGGTTTAGTGAAAATTCAGTACACAACGCTGTTTTGTAAAATATGATCCAATATAAAACTGAAGAAAAAATAGTCTAAAAAAAGACTGGATAAGAAAAAAAAAGACAATACTGGCATTGTTTTTAATTGGTTAAAGAAACTCTGAGCGATTTTCTCTCTTCTTTTAAATTCCTCAGGTTTTAAAGTCAATGCATATAAACAACTTTTGAACTCCACGCTGAGTAAGCACACAACTCTAGTTATAAATTATTAGGGGACATATTTTATTAATTTTTAAATCTCCTTTACCCATAGCCGAGGCCAAGACGAATGTTACATTTTGCCTCTCTTAACTGTTGTGTGCTTTTTCTTTTTCCTTGCCCATCTTTTCACTAAGTATCCCTTGAGTAGAGTGACAATGTAACTCATTGTCCAAACCTGGGTATTTCTGAGAGAGAAGCGGGTGCTATTAGTAAGAATGCAGAGACAATAGGCATAAACCAAGACTGGCTTCAGCAAGCGAGGATGTGTGGTCATCCTCCTATTGAGACTCTTCAGTTTACCAAGTAAGGATTAGGGTGGGGTCTCATTACCAAATAGCCACCAGGTATAGATACAGGGCCTGGTCTCCTGCCATTGATCCGGCTACTGGAACCCAAGGCTAAGGCTCCTAGTGCCCCTGAGGGCAGCTACTATTTCAGGCTTAATTCTTTGGTTGAATAGTTTGGATTCCTGCCTTGATCCTTGTTTTTAGATCTTGTATATTTTCCTCAAAGTCTGCAAGATCGGTTGTGTATTTAAAGCGATTTTCTTGTATTTTATCCAGGATCATTGGTGTTTTACAGTAGAAGTTCCCCTCTCCTCTCCCCTCCCACCCAACTTTCTAGTCCATGAATTGCTGGAATTCTGCAGAGGTCAATTAGTGGTTATTAAATCTCCTGGGGAACTTTTGAAAAACATCTCCAGATCTTCAGTGGGTGATGCATGAGCCAAAAATGAGACACTGCATTAGACTGCACAGTCCGTGGGGCAGGAGTCATCACTGAACTCACAAAACCTGGCACTTTGGCACAAAATACACACTCAATAAGTACTTATAGAATAAAATAATTGAATGAATGAATGAACAATCATTTACAAAACAGCATGATGTTTTATTGAGATTTACAACATTATCCCACTTTCTTTCTAGCTCAAAAAGTATGTAATTCAATTCTTTACCCTCAAAATAGTTTAAATAATTGCATTAGATTATTACCTGCTTATAGTCCTTACTAGAGGAATAAGTACTTATATGTTTTTTTGACTAGTACACCTTATTGAACATGGACGTTGTAAAATAGTCAATTTGCAAAAGATCTGATGGAGACACAAGGTAAAACCGTCCTTGTTTCTCCGAAGACTGAATGAAACACACTTTCCATTAGCAAACTAAGTAGCTCGCTTTAAGAAAATATTAATTCAACTCTCTTAAAGATATTTTATTGTGGGTGGAAAAAAATGTGGACTGAGATAATAAGTTTGACAACGAATTGTTTCACAAGTGCCCCTGAGAGGTAGACAAAAACTCAGGGTTCTGTTGGATATTTTCTCAGCTCCTCGTTGGATATTGCACCCAGGGCTGATTCTCATCCCATTTCCTTAGCTTCTCAAGGTCCTTCTCACATGTATCTTTTCTCCTGTTCCTCACCAGTTTGGCCTTTAAACAACAAAAATCTCTTCCCTCAACCATAGTTCTCCTTGTCTCTTTCACTTTAATTCTTGATCTTTGTTACAAGACAATTTTATTACAGTCTCTGCTCCCTTCAAATAAACTCAAAAATGAAACTTCAAGCTTTTTATTTGTAGGCAAATATAAACACACAAATACATCCACCACATTTTGTTTTAAATTTGATTTATTCAAAAAAATATGTATCTAATATTTACAATGCATTGGGCATTACAGTAGTGTCTTAAATATGAAAGGGAACAAGAAAGGTCCTTTCTCCCATGGAACTTACTATCTACTTGGAGGGAGGGTGGGTTGAGAGGGGAGGGTAATGGAGATAAGACAAGAAACCAGCGAATGACAAAGTTCTTAACAAACATTAGTCCGGCCCCCACAGAAACAAATGGCATATGTATTTCTGGGTAGTAAATAGACTGTTTCTCAAAGGTATGAGTAGATTCCCGAAAAGGAATAGTGCAGCACCCTGAAGCTAGGAAGAGCTGGGGGCTCAAGGATCCCTAGGTCTGGAGGCGCAGGAAGAAAGGGTGATTACTAACGAGGGTACCTGTGTGGAGAGAGCTGCCCGGCAGAAGCTATAGCTACAACCCAGAGCAGTCCACCCTCTCCTTCACTCTCTTCCCCTCCACACCCCCATCTCCTACTAGGGAAAACCAAACTGGAAACTGCAGGGCAAGGAGCCTGTGGAAGTAGGGCCTAAAGATGAGCTCTCTGTGGCACACAGGAGGATGGAGAAGGGTGAAAGTGGACCTGAAGGGCCAAATTGAAGAGACACAGCAAGTAGAGCAGGTTCTATGATACCTTTTACTATGGCTCTTAAACATACAATTGGAGGGCCAGAAGAGGTGCTCCCAGGAGGAGGCAATACCCCAGCTAGGATCTGAAAACTGGGGATCACTTACTCAGATTAAGAGCATTATGAGATGTCCACACAGAGGGAACAGCCTGGGGAGAGGTCTCTAGGCGGGAGAGAGTATGAGCTATGCAAGGAGCTAATGGAAAACCACCATGAGAAGAGCCGAGAGAACAAGCAGGAGGTGGAAGGAGATGAGGGTGGAGAGGTCTCTCCATGGGAAGCCATTGGAGTGTTTTATGCAGGGAAATGGAAGGGCTGACTTTACTTGGTGCTATGACATTAAGGGAGAACTGAGTCTCAAATGGAAAAATTCTGAAAGTCATAGACCAAAAAGTCATCAATCCTGTTCCAGCTTGAGAAATACTCCATTCCCTTATGAGGGCTTCTCTAACTTCTGTACTAATCCATTCTGTGTAGATGTCGGTACTTCGCTCTAGGAGAACAGTCTATATCTTTAACTTCCAGCTTCTTAGAGGGCGCCTCACTACCATTTGTGCACAGCCTACAACCTCCCGGGGGACTTGCGGCTCTAAGGGGCCAGGTTCCTGTAATTTGATGACTCCTCAATGTTATAGAGGGCTTTAGGAAGAAAGGAGCACCATGAAGTCAAACAAAAGCCCATAAGGGTAGGGAATCCCTGCCCTAGTTTGTGAGCTTGTACGTTGTTCATGAAACAGCTATTGAGGTTCTCTCCCGGATAAAAAAGTCACTGTGCTTTCTTTGTCGTGCAAAGTTACATTTCGCTGGCTCAAAAGCAGTTTTTGTGTAGGAGTAGAATGGAAAAGCCAAATTCTAAAAGGCTAACCGGCAGGGGCTGCCTACTCTAGCTGGAAAACTGAATTTCTTCTCTTCCATTGTCTCTATGCTAATTTGCTAAAGTAAAATGCCCTCTATAATCCTTCAATGCATAGCCATTTAATAGCATCAAGATTCTCTATTTGGAAACGCATCATGAGGTGGTGGTAGGATGTGAACCAAAGCAGGAGTCAGGAGACCTGGGTTCTAATGGTGGATGAATACTCTCTGCAAGGAAACTTCTCTTGTCACCCTGGAAAGGTCACTTCATTTCTCTGGGCCTCTGCCTACCCATATATCATGTCAATAGTTATTTATTCACTTATTCATTCAAGATTGTGTATTGAATGAATACTCTATGCCTGCCACAGAGGCCATGTGAAGACAGCAATGACCAAAACAGACAAAAGGCCCTGTCTGCTCTCATGAAGTGTGTATCTTAGTGAGGGGAGCAGGCAATGATCAAAATAGATCAAAGTAGAGTACATAGTATGTTACACGGTGATAAATGCTATGGAGTAAGATATAGCAAGGAAGTATGGTGGAGTGCAATTTTAAATATAATAGACAGTAGATAGGGAAGGTCTCACTGAGGAGATGATATTGGCATAAAGACCTGAAGTAAGTGAGGAGTTGAATCATGTGGATATCTGGGTGAAGGGAGCTCAAAGCAAAGGCAACAGTTACTGCAAAGGCCCTGAGACAGGAGTATGTCAGGTGTGATTGGAAGACAATGTGGAGGCCAGTGTGGCTGGAGCAGAGGGAGAAGGGGAATAATAAGAAATGAAGTCAAAGAGAGAACAGGGAGCCACTACAGTACAGCCTCAAAGGCCACTGTAAGAAGTTACTTAGTGAGTAATTAACAGATAACATCTATAGACTCTGTATTACTTTTGGGTTTTCCTGAAACAAAAAAGAGTGAAATGAACATTTACCATTGCCTACTCACCCAAGGAAGAAGGTAGGACTGATTTTCCCAATCCTGTAAAACAACGTTTTATAAATAGGAGTGGTTCCTGCACCTCCAAGTCAGGAAACTGGCTTGCTTCTCTCTTTCACTGCAGACCTAATCATACCTCATTAGCAGGTATCCTCCCAGTGTTCAAGCTGGCCGTTCTCTGCTGGTGTATTCTGCCCTTGCAGCGGGACTCAGGGACTGCTCTGCGGACCCAGTTCTGCCAAAGGCTTGGTAGAAGGGATGAGTTGGGAAGGGAGAAGTAGGCTCTAACAGCCATCAGGTCCAGGGCTCTTTCTTCTAGTCCAGTTTTCTAGACTGCTCTCCTTTTGGTGGATTATTGGGTTGCTTCTTAAAAATGCTATTACTTTTATTATGCTGAATTGGTGACCCTTGCGTATATTCTTCATTGGTCCAGAATAAAGGAAAAGGATAAATTCCAATATGTGTTCTACCTTTAATTCTCCGGTCTTCATTACAAAGGATTTACAGTTGACAAATATTAGAGGAGAGGAATATTGTTTTTACGACTTGAAAAACCTGAAACGCACAAGCACATATTAAAGTTCTGCCATGAGCGTGGTTTTGTGCTGATAGGAAAACAGTTTGAGTTCTGAAATCAAGAAACCTGCACTCTAGCTTCAGTTCTGCTATGGATCCATTGTAAATAATTTGGATAGTCACTCAATTTCTCTGTACTTCTTTTCTCTCGTCTGTAAAGATGGAGAAAGTTCCTACTCATTGACCCTACTCACTTCACTGGTTTTCTATGAGGATTGATGAATATATGTGAAAATGATTTGGAAGGCTAAAACAATGATACAGCGTTCACATGTAAGGTATTACTTTTACTATTATTGCAATTATTAAGAGTTATATTTTCCATTTGCCCTTGGGTGCAGTGAATGTAGTTTGATCATCAAATCCCAAAGCCAAATCTCATCAAGACTCAAACTCCACCTCCCTGGGGGATTCTCCCTAAGCCATTCAATAATAATGTTAATGATACTAATAATAAGAAAAAGAATAACAACACAAAAATCATGTAGAAGAGGAATCCTGGATTTGAGCTTTAAATCTGCTTGAGGAAAAGACTGGCACACCATTAGAGAACCATGTAAGATGCTCTGCAATCCAGTTGAATTGTGCAGTATAAAAATAAATGTTCTAGGAGTTTCAAAGAGGGAGAGAACAATGTGGATTAAAATTTTGGGCTGTGTGCCTCCCGCTCTCATTCCTCCTTGAGAAACAGGCAACCTTTCTAACGAAAATGCTTCCCCTCAGTCAGCTCAAAGGGACCTCAGTGGGAAGTTTCAGCAGTTGAAAGAAGATATGATTTTAGAAGAGGTGAAAGAAGACCTCTTGATGGATTGTCAACCCATCAACGTGGCTGTTTTACCAAGGAAGCAAGGGTAAGGGAAGGGACATTCACCAAGGATGAATGAAATCCACATTTCTTCAATATTGTCAAGTACTGTGGGGTGAGATTTGTCCTTTATCCTCTAACATCTATTCTCTCTTTTTTCACATGTATTTTTCTTGTTATACAAGCAACATATAATCATTGTAGAGAAATCAGAATAAAAACACACAAGCAAAAAAGATGAAAATTAAATAACATACTATTCCACCAACTAGAAATTCCTGCTATTACCCCTTGATATAAATGTTCCAGACTCATTTTTGATGCATATGTATCTAGCTGGTTCTATTTTATTTTTCAAAATTCTGTACTATTGTTAACATATTTTCCACTTTAAATATATATTAACTTTCTCCTAGTAATTAGAGATATTTCCACAAAATCATGTTTATATTATGTATATCACTTTGTGTAAATGAACTAAAGTGTATTTAACTGGTACTCTTGATAAAAATCCACATCTTTTCAATTTTTCACTGTAATGTGGTGTAATGAACATCCCTATAGCTAACCTTTTCATAATTGTATTTAATTCATTAGAATAAAATTCTAAAAGTAGAATTGTTAACATAACAAGAATGAATTACTCTATATTGCTCAAGTACAAGAGATAATGTGTATCTTTATTTTCTTAGATCAAGTCAAATCCAGCCCTGAGTCCTCACTGTCTTCAGTATTCATCAATCTCCCTGTTGCTCTACCCCTTCCTTGAGTTATAAAATTTCCTAGGCTTCAAGTATTCCAGAAAAATGGGGGCAAGGCCTCTGTGGTCCTCAGTGCTTTAGTATCGCCGTCATCACTCCTCTTGGTGCCTGCTACTGCAATCAGCCGCTAGTTTCTCACTTGCTTTGGCACAGCCACTGTGGGGTCTTCTCGGGTCCCAGTTCAGCCAGTTGACAAGCAAGTGTGTAACTGAGATTCAGAAAGGAATTACCTCATAATGTGCTTGATGGCCCTTTAAAGTGCACCTGTGGCCCTTCTCCCAGCCTAATGGCAAAAGGCATGGAGCCCCTGGTTCCTTTACTCCTCCAACCTGGGGGGTCCCTCACTCCACGCAGATGGCATTGACCCTGGAAGTTGTTTCCACTTGTATCTTTATCCCACACATTTTCTTTGTACTGCATGTTTGCTGGTGGTTCAGCAGTAAAGAGAAGTGAAGGCAACTTGAAATGAGATTGAGCTGTCAATATCCCCAATCTTGAAAACCTGCCCACCTGCCAAGTTCATGGTGATGAGTGTCCAGCTCCCACAAGCATCCATTCAGGTCCCCCCATTGGAGGTGGTACAACCTCAAGGGCACTGCATTGAGAGATTTGGGTCTCTGCCACAGATGCCTACAAAAATCTGTCTCCTGTCAGAATCCCAATGGGTACAACCAACCCTCCTCTGGGAATAGGGCCACCATTTTCTGCTCTTTAGACAAAAATCCTCTATCCCCTCCTATTCCCAGATAGTAAACTTCCAAGTTCTCCTTGGGCCTTCAAAACCTTCAAAATCAGGGGTTGTCTCATTGGGATTAAATATTTTTTCTTTGCCTCCACTCCTGCTGCCATCATCACCATTGGTTTTAAATGGTTTACAAAAAGCTGTTTAACTCTACACTTGAAACAAAAGAAAAAAAAAGTAGGAAAAAAGCCCTACTATCTCCAAAATATTATCAAGCATACATTTTAGGATTTTAATGCCTACTTACCCTCAGTTTTCTATTTATTGACATCTTACCCATCTAAAAGATTTAGTTAAATCGACACCTCTCCACAGGAGCTTTGATTCCTATAACCACAAATGTTTTCAACCAGAGGCAAGTTTACTCCCCAAGGGACAGCTGGTAATGCCTGGAAACATTTTGGGTTGTCACAACTGGGAACGGGAACTACTGGTGTCTGGTGGGTAGAGGCCAGGGATGTTGCTGAGAATCCTACAATGTGCAGGCCAGCCCCCAATACAAAGAGTTGTCTGCCCCAAAAGGTCGGTAGTGTCAAGGTTGAGAAACACTGCTCTAAACTATTATCATTTATTTGTCGCTTTATTAATGTCCACAGTCTGTATTTTGTTTGTTTTGTAAGGTCGTCAGGTTAAGGGGTCAGTCTAAGAAACTTTTCTGTCATCGTCCCCCATAGCTTCTGTCTCCACACCTTAGACATAGATGGCTTTCAGTGATTGTCAACTCCCTGGCAAATTCCACTGCAAAAACACCCAACTATAAGGGGGATGGCTTGGAATAAGCTTCATCTTTCTGGATCCCACTCTTTAGATTAGTCCTCTCAGCTCTGGCTACACCATAGAATCCTCTGGGGAGCTTTCAGAAAATATTTTAACCTGGGCCTCACCATGGACCAATTGAATGAGGAACTTGGAATACATCTAGACACGAATATTTTAAAAATCTTCCCTGTGGCTGGAATGTGCAGCCAAGGTTGAGAGCCCCTCTTTACACCGTCTTTCAGAGTTTGCCCCCGTCCTCACCTTCCAAATCTCAACACACATTTAAATTCACCGATGCTTTTGTTATTCACAAAGAGATATAAAGGAAAGAGAGAAGAGCTGCAAGCCTTACTCCTCTCAGATGAATTTCCTTTAAAAATAGGGATCAAAGTCTTAAAGCCACTGCCTTAGGCTCTGAAGGAGTGTGGTTACAGACTCATCCAGCGAGGACGGGAGGCATTGTGGAGCTGGAAGCCATTTCTACCCCTTTTGAAACTGCATCCTTCCCCCTGTGGCTGAAATTGACTCTTTACTCAGGTGGTGTCACATTATACCTGCCTGTGCTCAGACCTGCCCAACAACTTGCTTGACTACTCTGAGTTTCGAAGCCGTAATGGGCTGGATCCAAATCATTGGATTTCCATTTCCATTTCCATTTCCATTTCCACTCCATTTCCTTGCAGTGTGGTTGCGAAGATAAAGTTATATCACAAGAGTAAAAAGAACATCCAGGACTAAGCCTCGTCAATAATGTGAATGTCCCCCACCCTCTCCCTTTCCTTCACCCTTTTTTTCCTTCTGTCCCTTGATTTCTTCCATTTTTCCATCTATTTATCCAACACATATTCCCTGGGCACCTACTCTGAGACACTCACTATTCTCAGGGTAATAAGACAAAGTCCCTGGTCTCCTAGCTCTTGCATTTTAGTGGAGATGGGGACTGGGAGGCTGACAGTACACAAGAGGCAAAGGGTAAGTATGATCATGTCAGATAATGATTAATGCTGTAGAGGAAACAAACCAAAGTTAAGGGCCAGAGGGTGACATGTTGTGGGAAAGTGCTTCAGTCAGTGTGGTCAAGGGTGGTCACACTGATGGGGCATCACTTGAACTGAGAACCGAATGAGAATGAGCCTCGCATGTGAAGGTCTGGAGAGAGGACATATCAGGCAGTGCTAAGAGCAAAATCAAAGGCCCTGGGATGGAAACAAGCTTGGAGTTTGAACAGAAGAACAGAAGACAGGTCTGTATGGCCGGGACACAATAAAAATGGGATGAGGATAGCAATTGGGATTGCAGAGGTTAATAGGGGTCAGGTGGCAAAAGATCTTGTAGGCCACTTGGGAGTTTGGATTTTATTTTACACAGAAGGAGGCCATTGTAAGCAGGGGTGACATGGTCTTATTTGCCTCACTTACATTACAAAAGATCTCTGGCTGCACCTAGACAAGAAAATGTTAAGGTACGAGAGTGGATCCAGTGCAGCAAAGAGACTGCTACAATAGTCCCCACAGGGGGTGATGGCGGCTTGGATGCCCAGTTCCCTCTCTGAAAGGAAATGAAGGCTCGATGTCTGAAAAAAGACAGGAAATTACCTGGATCTGTGGAAAAATCTGAGATCACCACATTTGGCCACAAATCTGGTTGTATATGAGAAGTAGCAGGTGGAGGCGACAAGAATGCAAGGGATAATCTGTTAGATATTCATAGCGCAGGATTACTCAACTTCAACATAAAAATTTAATCACAGACATTTTATTTTATTTTTTAAATTATTTTATTGAGGTCATATTGGCTTATAACACTGTGTAAATTTCAGGTGTACATTATTATATATCAGTTTCTGTATGGACTGCATCATGTTCACTACCAATAGTCTAGTTTTTATCCATCTCTTAAAGTTAGAAGTTACCCAGGAAATTGTGCCCAACTGCATAGCCCATTGCATAGCTGGGAAAAATGACTCTTGGACGGGGTTGACCTGCCCAAGATCACACGGTGAGCTGGTGCCAGAAGCCAGCTCTCCCAATTGCCCCCTGAGGACTTTTTTTAGTGTGATCATCTTTCAGCATCCCGGTAATCTGTTTCAGTATAAAACCTATGATGAGCCAGAGGAGGACTGCAGCCCTGGACGTTCCCTCATTCCCAGCCCTTCTCCCCTTCCCCATAATCCTTGAATTAAGCTGCTTTCTGCTCAGGCCTTTATTATTCAGGGGATGGGAACACCCCTGCCTCCTCTGGGCTGGCGCCTCTGCGTTCAGGTGTTCTTTGAGAAAACATAATCCCTGCGTGTTGCAGACGCAGATTGCATCCTTTCTCCACCCACCTGCTTTTCCTTGCCTGACTCACTGCTTCTGGCCTGTTGGGAGCTGAGTGGGGGCGAAGGTGCTGCCTTCGCTGCACCTCTGCCAGCTTCACGCTTGCCGGAGCTTCCACACACACCCTGGTTTCGGCCAGGGGAGTAAATCTTTCATCCGTGTGACGCTAACAGGCAGCCACAAGATGGGAAGGCACAGAGAAAGCAATCACGGCTGAGATGAAGTCGTCAAGACTACTCATCAAAATAATTCCTCTCCAATACCCACAGCTGTGCCTCCCCCTTGGACAAAGGAATCCTTGAGCATCCTCTGAGATCAAGAGACTCCTTTTATACGTACAACATTGGACGGTTTTCAACCCTTTTCCTCAAGATCTGTGACTTTCTGACATCTAAACCCTCATCCCTCACCCCCAAATAAATCATTTCTTTTCCATTTTGTGGCATTTCTTTTCCTTGTAGAAACTTCAATTTTGTTATTTTTCACACTATTTTGAAATGATATATTTGTCTTGCTTTCCTATTGGAATGTGAGTATTTCTGGTGGGTAGAAACTGATCTTCTTTATCTCAGTATCAACAGCCCCCAGCAGAGTGCCTGGCACATAATAGGTACCACATGAACGTGTGCTGACTTCTGAGTTGGCCTTAGGAATCCTCTAAGTCTGGGCACTCAGAGTATAGTCCAGGGGTCCAGTTTCAGCATCATCTAGAAGCTTGTTGAAATGCAGACTCTCAGCCTCTACCCCAGATCTACTGATTCAGAATCTGCATTTTAACAAAAGCCCCAAGACATTTATGTGTACATTAAAGTTTGAGAGAGTACTCCATCTAAAACAGCTCCATCTTTCAGAAGGAGACACTGAGGCCCAGAAGGAGAATGGATGTGTCCAAGTTTATACAGCCTATCGGTTATTGGTGGCAAAGCTGTGGGCGGGACCTGTTTCTTGCGTCAGCATCTAACGTTCTTGTCACTTCTTAGTCTGCCTCTCTGTTTTGCATCCCCAGTCTGACTCATCCTCATCAGGAACTGGTACAGACTTAGAAATGAGAGCTCAAAGGCCACAGAATAATTCTTGGTCGTTTTAAAGCCTAGTATCCATTATCTCCCATAAACAGAATCCTCCATTGTATAATCTGAGGAGCCCCTGCACACCCTTAGCTCAAATCTTTCATCTCTACTTCATGCAGGGTCTGAAATTTCATCATTAGAAATCAAATATTCAGTCCTTAAAAGTAAGTAACCCTTGAGAGAGGCAATGATTGAAAGCCTTGTCAATTACTAGCTTAGTGGAGATTATCTGATCCTTCACTAAGAGGCAGCCAGCCCCGATGGACTAGTGGTTAAGATTTGGTGCTCTCACCACTGTGGCCCAGGTTCGTTTCCCCATCAGGGAACCATACCACACGTCTGACGGTCGTCATACTGTGGTGACATACGCCACCGATATTTCAAATGCCAGCAGGGTCACCCATGGTAGACAGGTTTCAGCAGAGCTTCCAGACCAAGACTAGGAAAAAGGACATGGACAGCCACTTCTGAAAAAAATTGGCCATGAAAACCCTATCAATAACAGCAGAGCATTGTCTGATACAGCTCCAGAAGATTAGAGGATGGCTCAGAAAGATGGGTAGGGTACAGCTATGCTATACACAGGGTTGCTAGAAGTCAGAATAGACTGGTCGGCACTAACAGCAAATCTAAGAGGCAGCAGGTGCTGTGTCTAAGAGCACACACTTAGGAATTGGATAGACTCAGCTACCACTGGGTGACTTTGGGCAATATGGTAGTCTGTTTAGTGAATCAGTCTGTTCACTAAATATTTTAAGTTCTTCTTGGAGTATAAGATTGGACTTTCCTGCCCCCTTGGAGGGAAATGTGGCTTTGTGACATACTGTGTCCATTGCAAGGTGAAGAGAAGTAATACGTGTCATCTGGGTAAAATATTTAAGAACCAGCACACAATTCTCCATGCTTTCTCTTTCCTTCTGCCTCATCGACAGACCATAATTCAGAGTGTCTGCTCGGTCAGTCTGGGTGCCAGGCTGAAGACATGAAAATGGAGCCTCCGGACAACGCAAGATGGGCAGGAGCATGAGCAGGAAATATACTTTTGTTATTTTCAGTCACTGAAATTCAGGGTTCTTTTTGCTACCATGTTTTTTGTTTCCAATTCTAGCTCCTACAGACAGGTAAATAATTTTTCTCAGCTTCAATTTCCTAATCTATAAATGAGATAACACTACTTACCTGGAAGGCTCCTTTTGAGTATTTCATGGTAGGGCTTATAAAATGCTCAGGATAGTGCCTGGTTCATAGAAGGAGCTCAGTAACTCCTTTACCCTCATCCTTTCGTTGGCTGAAATTCAGCTCTACGAGAAAGAGATAAAGCATAGAAACTGGTGAGGAGGGAAGGAGAAAGAACAGCAGGAAAGGTGGTTGGGGTGGGGGTAATAAAGAGGTCAGAATGTCACATGAAGAGCCTTGTAGTATATTCATGTAGGTGAAATAATATTAAAACTGAATACCATTGACTGCCCTCAGGGAAAAACAGAGTCACCAAGAGGCACCATGTAAGTCGTTGGGAGGGACATTAGGGAAAGAAGGTGGCTGGAGGATGGCAGTATCTGCATTACATGTACACCGTATTTTATATACTACTACCCTACACGCTCCCGTTATCCAAATTCTTCCCATCCTTCATTACTCAGATCCAGTATCACCTACTCTATGATTTCCAGTTTCCCAATTTCCCAGCTGAAACATATGCTTTCTCTGAATTTCCATGATGTTCAATCCGAATGGTATGTGTCCACCATTAGACTGTGTGTGGACTTCTGTAGATAATGGCCTGTCTCATTCAACTTTGTGTAGTCCAGAACATTAAGTAAAACACACCCTCTAATAATAATTGCTCCTGTTTATTCAAATAGGCCTGCATAAAGCACTTTAAATGCCTTATTCAGTTAATTTCCCAGTAACCCTATGAAGCAGATGTTATTATTATTTCCACCTTACACACAAGGGCACAAAGACTGGGAGAAGTTAAGAAAGTGGCTCAAAGTTACCTAAACAGCCTTAACACAAACCCCGTCTGTTTGACTCCATAGCTGCACATTTTTTTAATAACACCCTCAATCAGTGTTTGTTGAATGAATAAAAGAGAGCTAATGATCATCAGCTATTTTTATACACAAATCAAACGTAACTTCTCCTTCCCTGCCTGCCTTGCTGAGTGTCTGCACATCCATGTTTGAAGTTCTAGAAAATGTGCTAAGACAAAATAGGGCAAAGAAAGAGGTGCTGAAAGTGTACCCAAGACCGCCTTCTTTTTCCATTTTGTGAAAATGGAGGCCTGCTTCCTACCTCCCAACTATTTTTCCACAACGCCTGAAGGTTTGTAAGGATCAAAAGGGAATGGGAGCAAAGTTATAGGGGAGAGATTTAAAGTAAAGTATGACTTCAGATTAAATGTTATAAAGGCTGACAGTTTATAAAGCAAGTAGGGAAATTTCAGTGTGGTGGTTTCAAAGGTTCATCTCACCCCCAAGCCCTTGGTTTGATTGAACTTTCATCAGATTGCACCAGTACAGAAGCCTGTACTGGCTTCTCACTCAACTGAGATGGCTTTATTGACCTTGCCGAGAGCAAGTTAGCCTTAAAGTGATTTCAAAGTCCTAACACGGGATTATCATCTCCATCTTCCAGAAGCCCATTATCAATCTTAAACAGCTCACTGGCAGCTGAGTCCTGGAGAGAAAGCAGATCTCCAGACTCCCAATCCAGTGCTCTTTTTATAAGAGACTTCTAGAAACCAAGACCTATTCTCAGGGAAGTCTGCCTGCTGATTACCCACGGGACTCAAAAACAAGTCTAAATACAGAGAACAGCTGTTAGCAAATCCTTTCATCAGAGTCTTGATGATAGTTCTATTATGAATGATGATAATGTATTAGCTAGAGTCAGATCCTAAGCCTTCCCAAGAACTCACATTCCCCCCAAATATTGATTGAGTCTGGGTTCCTGCTAAGAAATGCAAGTGAAATTCAAGCACATCATTGCTTCCTGGCAGGCAGTAAAGGTCGTAATAAATTAAGATGAGCTCAGTCCCAACAGATGATTTTAGACACCAATATGAATGTAAATAGGTTCCTCATGTCTAAATGTGCTAAATGTTATCCTGTTCATGAACACTGGCTCGAGTTTGGGAGAGACCCAGATGTAGGTCTAGATATGCATTCAGGCATAGGCGAAAAAGTATGTGACACTGATCCGAGTCCCATGTGACGTTTATTCATTCAGTGTCTAACACTGGCTATGTTCAAAATACAGGGCTAAATATTGTGCAGTTAGAAAAAAATAAATCAGAGGTGAACCTTACCCTCAAAAAGCACCAAGTCTATTTAGAACTCAGATAAAACCGTATACAGACAACAAAAGGGGGTGGTGAAAAGCTTCTTGTACATTTAACTACCTTTGTTCATCTGAGTTGGGCATGAGTACGTACATTTGGGCTAAGAACTGGTGAGAGGAAATTGCTCTGCAAGATAGAGGAGAAGTACTTTGGGGTTCCTAGGGACAATCCAATTTCAGGAACAAATGCCAACAAAATTTGAGTTATTGTTTCTATGGTCCCATCTCTACCCACAAGATCTCAGATGTGAAACTTAAATACATAAATATATCTTGAGCTCATCTATCATTTGGTACAAAACTCCTTCTAGACTAGTGTAATAGCCTCATCCAGTAAAATGTTACCAGACTTACCTCCTAATACTCTGATCAGATCACTCAACCTCTGCAAAGGTTTTAAAATGTATCCCTTTGGCTGCCAACACAATAAAATGCACACACCTAAATCTGGCATTCTAGGCCTTCCATACCAAATCCCAGCCTCCTTTATCTCTCACCTATATCCTGGCTTCAGCTCCTCAATCCTGCTTTCTCATACCTGCCCTGCCCTGTCCTATGGCAGTGCCTTTGCTGGTGCTGTGCTCCCTGCCTGGGATGCTCCTGACTCCAGTCTCTATGTTATGAAGACTTCGCCCTTCTTCCAGATCTTATACCCTACCTTCTCCAAAAGGACCTCCCAATGCTTCCAATATTTTCCAGCAATATGACCTCAAGCAATTTATTCATGTTCTCTGTTTCCTAGTTTCCTCACATATAAAAATGGATAATAGTAGTACCTACTTCATAGTGACATGGTGATGATTCAATGAAGTCAGATATATGAAGCACTCAGTACACTGCGTGGTACATAATGAACATTTAAAAGGGTTGGTTTTAAGAGTAGCAACCATACTATTGTAGTTATTTTTATTGTTATTTTATTAGTGCTGCTACTTGTGTTTTCACTGAATTTTACACCTCTAATATAGCCTTTGCATACTCAGTGGGCCTTGGGTTATAGCCACAATCTTTCACAACGTGGTGAGTGAGCATACAACGGGCACGGGCCATGTCATATTCATTTCCTTCTCCAGCATTGCCCACTGTGAGGCATAGCCTTGCACTTAGCACAGACTTGATAAATAATTGTTAAATCTTACCAAACTTGCATATTATATGCGTCATATAAGCTGCAAGTTGGATTCAATAAGAGGCTAACGGCAGCATTAGTCTGAAGGAATAGATAACGTTTCACAGTATAAATTGAATTAGACAGAAGAAAATATTTTTTCATCAGAGCTGAAGAATTTAATTTACAAGGTTAATTAAGAGAAATACAACCATGTGAGGGAATATGTGTGTGCATGTATGTGTGTATTTATTTCTTCTTCCTATTTTAGTTATTTGCCTTCTCTAGAATTCCCATCATGTGTCAAAATCTCAGTCAAGACAAGAATATCATTTTGTCTAAGAGGAGAAAGAATGATAATATGTAGCACGTAGAGAATCAAAACTCCCATACTCTGCTACTGAGAATATAACTTAGTGCCCATGACTATCAGTGGTATATATTAGAAGCCTTAAATAGGCACAATCTTTGACCCAGCAATTCTGCCAGTAGGAATTTATTCTAAGGAAATTGTGAGAAATGTGAATGAGGAAGACCATACAAGAATATTCATCAAATTGGAAATAAACTAAATCTTCAAAATTGGGGGATGATTTACACAAAGTACACCAAGTTTATACATTAGAATATTTGTGCAGCCATTAACATCATGATGTGAAAGAATAACTAACATGGGGAAATGTTTAATATAATTAGAAAATTATTAAAGTGAGCTACAAAGCTTTATGTTTCCTATAGTTGATAGGTAGATAAATAGATAGACAGAGAGATAGATAGAAGCCCCCAGTAATTCACAAAAGTCATGGAGATGATATTAAAATTTTACAGAACAAGGACAAGAAATTAGGCCCCTGAATCCAATTTTACCCAAAGCTATCAAAGGAAGATTCAAGGAATGTCAGCTGACATAATTATTGATTTTAAAATGCCAAAAGGGTACAGTCACATATATGATATGTATAATGTATACTCATAGTTATATGAATAGTTTTCTATGTCTTCTTTTTATAATGTCACATCATGTGAAAAAAGCTGGATGGATAATTGTTAATTCTGAAGGATGTGTTTAGGAGGGTGTGACTTAAGAATATTGACTCTGTGGGATTTTGGGGAACACCCCATGGGGAAAAAAAGGCTGGCCTCTTCAAGAGAAACTAAAGGAGATTCAATGAGAGGCCAAGTGACTCTTACTCCCAAGAGGTGCGCCATACATATTAAGATACCACGGACAGAGAAGGAAGAATCCTAAGTCTAGTCAGAAGGACAGATACCCAGATTGCAGGTTTTATCTGCTGTTGAGTTGCTTTTCACAAGGACAACTCTCCAGGAAGAGGTGTAGAAGGAATTGCTTTGTTTAATAGTGGTCAACGATCTCCCATGCAACAGTGTGGAGAGTAGCTGGTATGTCTACAATAAATGTGGAGAGAGTATGTGAGTCTTGACTCTCTGATCTCTCAATCACCCACAGTGGAGGCAAGATCAAAACATGAAGGGATGGGGACATAGAGATGAATTTTACCTGCTTCAGGATTTCTCTACTGCTAACCTGAAGAAATATGGAAGACGTAGCTTGGGAGCAATATACTCTAGTGCAAAGAAAAGTCATGCTTTGGTCCCACTGTGAAGGCCACATTCAGATCATAATTCTCTGAAGAACTCTGGTTTTCCTCTTGGTTCACAATTGCTCCCTATTGGAATGGGCTACCTCATCACTCATGTGCTTGGAGGTCCAAGTACACCTTTGCCGACCAGCTGTCCCATTTCATCCTTAAGTGGGAGCTGAGACTGGGTAACACTGGGAGAGCTCTCTTCACTCAAAAACCTTCTAATTCACTAACTATCCAGAAACTTTGTATCAATGAGTATTTTTTTTTTCTAAATAGTCTTATTGCACAAAAACCTTTATATGGGCTCTCCACATTGCTAGGGCAATGAACACAGAGGTGCCTCAGCCTTCTTCTTAAAGGAACATTGTGCACATAATTAAACTCAACAGATGAGAAATACGAGACCACAGCTAAGAGTGTTGGCCTGGCGCCCAGGCTTCTTAAGAAAGCTGCACTGAGAAAAGTTGATTAGGGAAGACTAGGAGTCTCCCAGGAACAGCCATTTGTAATAGAGACCTGTTTTTTTGCCTTTTAAGTAAACCCCAATGGTCATGATAGTTACTGCCTAGGCCTTGGCTTCCTCCCCCAATACTCATGTTGATTAAGTGGAAGTTTCCAACTGAAGGCTAAAATTTTGATTCTTCCAGACATGTTCACAACAAAAAGTCAAAAGATATTATACTTGAGAAATCACTATGAGCTCCTAGGGGTTCAGATAGTGGATAGTACATGGGTTTTTAGAGTCAGGCATATGTAGGGTCAGATCCGAGCTTTGCCACTTACTTTTCTATGTGATCTTGGGCAAATTCTGTTATACCTTAACCTTCTCAACTGTAGAATTAGGATAATTGTATTTACTTTTCAGGATTATTGCAAAGATTAAGCACATTTAAGGTTCTGATTACAGTTCCTGAAACATCAATATTGTCACAGATTTCCTCTCTCTTGCCCTGCTGTTCTCAAAGATATTACCACTTCCTTGGAGAGACAGACCTTAGTCACTTGGAAATTTTGACAAAAAGGGGAAACCATAAAGGAGTTGCAAAGGAGTGCTGCTGACTTCAAGTACCACACAATAGAAGGCTTACACACTGCCATCATCACAATTAGTCTAGCAGATGCTACTTCACCTATATCCCCCTTAGGACTTATCATTTCAGTGTATACCAGCTTACCTTCCAAACATGATCTACATCTCTTTGGCTACAGCTTTTGCTAGCCTCTGGAGCCCACTCTGCTCATCTGCCTGGCAGGCCAGAAGTGCAGGGAGTCTAAGGCCTCTAGGAACAACCCTCAACCCATCCTTGATGAGAACTGGTAGATACCAGTGGTTCTAAAATTTCAGTGGGCATCAAAATCACCTGGAGAGGCCTTCATTAAACCATGTACTGCTGGGCCCACCCCCAGAGTTTCTGATTCAGGAGGTCTGGGGTGCGCTTGAGAATTTGCATTTCTAACAAGTTCTCAAGGGATACCGATGCTGCTGGTCCTGAGACTACACTTTGAGAACAACTGGGGTGCTCATGCGTTACTGTCCTCACCTCTCAGGTGGGATAACTCCAAGGTACACGTTCCACCCTGGCTATATTAATCTGCTTAGGCTACTATAACAAAATACCACGGACAGGGTGGCTTAAACAGCAGAAATTTATTTTTTACAGTTCTGGAACCTGGAAGTCCAAGATCAGAGTGTCAGCAGGGTTGGTTTCTCCTGAGGCCTCTCTCTCTGCCCTTCAAATGGCTGCCTCCTCACTGTGTCCTCACATGGAATTTTGCTCTGTGAGCATGCTTCTCTGGTGTCTCTGCCTCTTCTTACAAGGACACCAGTCATAATGGATTAGGTGTCATCCTCATAACCTCATTTAATCCTAATTATCCCCTTTAAAGGACATATCTCCAAATACAGTCATATTGGAGGTGAGGGCTTCCATATATAAATTTTGGGAAGATACAAGTCAGTCCCCAACACTGGCTTTCAGAATTCTCCAGGCAATTTAGCTCCAGATACTGGGAGCACACCCTTTGTGTGCCTTCCTTTCTCTGTCTCAGCTACTCATTGCTCTACTGGTGTTTGCTAGAATTATGTTCCCAATAAACTACTTGTGCTCCAGTCCTTACCTCAGGGCCTGATTCTGTGACAGCCTAAACTAAGACAATCAGTGTTCTTGTATCAAATGCTTACTTCAAAAAGCAAAAAATGCTTAAGGCTATACGGTTAATATACAGAATTAAAAGTTGAGACAAATCGTAATTCCAGATTTGTTGCTAACACACTGTGTAATCTTAGAATGCTGAGTGATCAAACACCCCTAAGCTTCAATATCATCATATATTAAATGTATATATCAATCACAGCCTTGACTCACTTCTACGGGTAGTGTGAGGATGCGTATCACTTACGTATCACTTACGATCCTTTGGCTGTAATTAACAGAAAGCTATTTTAGCTAGCTTAAGCAATAAAACGGTCTTTATTAGAAGGTTACAGAGTCAAAAACTGATAGGAATAAGAATTTTTCGTGTAAGCAGACTACTCCCTGACTGTGGAAGGATGCCGAGGTAGCAGAGAGTCATGTGAGAGCAAAGCCAGGACTATGAACTCATCCACAAGGATGAGGGAAATCATCCAAAGGCGTAAATAAACTGAGTGTGTTTCAGGTGTAGTCTGTTGAGTATACATACTGTTGAGTTAGATACTGTCTAATTTGATAAGCACCCTCATCAATCAGGCTTGGAGGACTCTCACTTTTGAAGTATGTGCCTCAGATTTGATGGGGCACCATTTTAAGCAAGCTGTTGACATTTGGGTCCACTTAATGGAGGAAAACTGAAGAAAATCAGGGGATGTGGAAATGCATCATGCAGATGATAGTTGTTGAATATTATTCACTACTATGTCGGCATATCTCTAGACCCATATTCTTGAAGGCAAGTAAGATGTTAGCTTTTAATAGTAAATGCGTAACGATCAGTGTGGTGCAATCTGTTGAAACATAATTTTTTTTTATTGTGGTAACATTGGTTTATAACATTATATAAATTTCAGGTGTACATCATTATATTTCAATTTCTGTGTAGATTACGTCATATTCACCATTCAATGACTAATTACAATCCATCACCATACACATGTACCTAAGCACCCCTTTCGCCCTCCTCCCTCCCCTCCTCCCCTCTGGTAACCACCAATCCAATCTCTGTCTCTATGTGATTGTTTGTTATTGTTTTTATCTTCTATTTATGAGTGAGATCATACAGTATTTGACTTCATCCGTCTGACTTATTTCACTCAGCATAATACCCTCAAGGTCCATCCATATTGTCACAAATGGCCAGATTTCATCATTTTTTTTGCGGCTGAGTAGTATTCCATTGTGCATATAAATCACATCTTCTTTATCCATTCATCCCTTGATGAATGCACCTAGGTTGCTTCCAAGACTTGGCTATTGTGAATAATTCTGCAATGAACATAGGGGCAAATGTATCTTTACACATTCGTAAAACATCAATTTTACATCTATTACCACCCTAAGGAATGACCTCTCAGTTTGTCCTCATCCTGCAACCACCATGTTCAAAATTTACAGTCCTGGGAGAGAGAGTCTGATTGGGAAATCTTGAGTCATATGACTTCCCTTTGGCTGCAGAAGGCAAGCAAAAGGTAGGATCTAAAGGAAGAAATCTCTTGGTAACTCTTTGAATGCTTCAGTAAGAGGGCAGGGTAAATTGATTTGCAGTCTGACTGAGACATCACATCGTAGAGGAGAAGAAACCTCAGGCCTACCACAAACATACCCTACTATCAGGAAAAGGGAACGGATGGTTGGGTGATGGATGGCTCAATATGACTAGTTTTCGTTACAGAATCAAATGAGAAAACAAAAAAACTACTAGCACTTTTAAAAGTAGATAGTTTTTTACCAATACAGAAGATTGATATTGTCCTCTTGCTATTGTATGTAATTATTAATTACGGGATCTGAAAGTCTTGGGAAAGAAGTCTGAGCAGAGAGACTGAAAAAGATATTGAATCAGGGCCCTGATTAACCTCCCCTGTTATGAGGTCATCCAAATAAATGCTTTCACATGCTATAATCCCATAACAGGGCTACAGAGGTGTGCAGATAATACCCATCCTCTTTGATATTTTCTAGAGATCTTGACTTGTTGACTACAGTATTTAACTTTGCTAGGAGTAGGGGGTGCTGCATTCTGTTCTGGTTTAGTCATAACCTTATTGTGTGACCTTCCTCTTCCTAAACCTCCACTTCCCTATCTCTAAAAAGATGGTTGAATTAGATCCTTGCAGCTTGAATCCCATGAAAACTGAAAGCTGCCTGAACAATGAGCAGCCCTATTACAGAGTCAGGGAGTCAATACACTGCAACAAGTTCCCATGGAGCTGAGGCCTGGATCGTGTAGCCCAGGAGAACCAAAAGAGAGAGAGAGAGAACTGCAGGTAGCCACCACTGTTAAGAAACACCACGGACTCCCATGGATACTACTTTGGCTTTGAGAATCAAATTCTGCCCCCACCATGGAAGCCCATTCAATATTTCCATCAAGCTATAATTGTCCAAGTGGAGGCCTGTATCATAGGTTGGTCCTGAGCACTTTAGATTAGAAAATGGAATGAAAAATGAAGCACAGGGGGAGGTAAAACTCGAGTTCTATATTCACCACGTTCTTAACTACAATAATCTTGACAGTGACTTCATTTGTCAGGAATCTGCAGAAACTATTTTGTCTCCATAAAAATGTGTGTGGGTGAGGGAGCTGGGGAATTATTTATCAGATGTTAGCCTTTTTAAACACTCTATTGATGATTTGTCTGAGACTTGTGTTTCTATGACACTGAATCAGATAAAAGTAATAATGACAATGCCAGCTTGTGAAGACCTGCAGTCTAACAGGAGAGTAACAGCATTTAAAAATTCTTTCTCAAGAGCTAACTGTGGTTACAGCCTGATAATATTCAGGCAGGGCAAATTATGGACCCCAAGAGGAAACCCAAATCACCGGAAAAATTCTCTCTCAGAACAAACAGCTCCCAAGCAGCTGAATACAGGACTCAAGTTGGCAGAGAGTGACAGATTTGAGCAGGTCATTTCATTCATTCACCTGCGTTAGAGGAGGAGCACTCAAAAACCATTCCATGAATATGACTTTTAAAAAATAAATTCCGGACTTCAATGTCTGAGAAAGATGGAGTAACAGGGACCGAATTTGTCTTCCTGCATGAAACTACCAAATATTAAAAATAAATAAATAAATTAGATATATAAAACAATAGTTTTAAGACCTGGGACATCAGGCAGTGAGACAATAAATAAACAAAGTGAACCCAAAGACTGCCCCAGGTTACCATATTGGGAGATTTCAGGCCCTAGCACAAGGAGAGGGAACTGAAGAAGAGCCTGGCAGACACCTCAAGTTGAGGAGACAGAGCTGAGAATTCAGAAAAACAAAGCAACTAGAATCATAGGACTGAGTACCAGAGAGAAGAAAGCTGCACAAAGAGATTGGAGAGTTCCCCTCAGGTATTCAGAAGAATATTAATGTGTGTGTGAGTAAAATACCCAAGGCCAGAGAAGAAACCTCTGAAGGGATTAGAACGACTCTCACACTGGGCTGGGGATAGAGCTGGTTCCTACAAGCCAGAAAGGAAAACATCGTGGGGCACTCATGGGGCATTGGGTTGACTATTAAGGAAGGTATTGTCTCACTAGTGGAGAATAATTAATCCTAGAGCATGTACTGCTCTGGACCCACCTAACAAGTCATAAAATCTAGATCTCCAAAAATTAAACTGCTTTCAAATAACTAAACTGCACACCATACCAAATCTCAAGAATATTTATATGAATACAGAAATATCTGTCACTCAACAAAGTAAAGTTCTCAATGTCTAGCATCCAATCAAGGATTGCCATACATGAAAAAAGCAGGAAAACATGATTCATAATAAGGAGAATAATCTATCAAAAGCAATGCAAAATTAACACAGGTATTAGAAATAGCAAACAATGACATTAAGACTGTTGTTATAATTGTATTTTATATGATCAAAAAGTTAAGTAGAGACATTCAAGATAAAAGAAGACCCAAATAAAACTCCTAGGGAAGAAATATGCAATATCTGGGATGAAAATACAATGGAGGGAATTAATAGCAGCTTAGACATTTCCGAAGAAAAAATTAGTAAATTTGAATTCACAGCCATATAAATCGTCCCAAATAAAATACACAGTAAAAATAAAACAAAAAGAGAAGAAAGAAAAGAACACCAATGATATATGTGACCAACATTGAATTGCTTAATATACATATAATTGGAATATCTGAAAAAATTGAGGGAGGAGAAAAAAATATTTGAAGAAATAATGGCTGAAAAATTTTCAAATTTGATGAAAATTATAAACCCACAGATCCAAGAATCTCAATGAAATCCAAGCACAGGAAACATGAAGAACACTAAACTAAGACACATCATAATCAAGTTGCTCAAAGCCAGGAATAAAGAGAAAATCTGAAAAGCAGCTAAAGAAAAGAAACATTTGCACAAAGGAACCCAGATAAGGACAATGGCAGATTGCTTTTTGGAAACAGTGCAAGCAAGAAAACAAGATCTTTGAAGTGCTGATAGAAAAATCTGTTGACTTATAATTCTATTCCTTGTGAAAATATCTTTCAAAAACAAAATGAAATAAAGAATATATGAACAGCAGACCCACACTACAAGAAATGTTGAAATGTGTCCTTCAGGCAGAAGGAAAATAATACCAGATGTAAATACAGATCTACACAAAGTACAGAAGAGAACAGAAATGGTTACTCTACGGGTAAATATATAAAGTTTTTTCCTATTATTTAAATCTCTTTAAAATATAAACGGCTGTTTAAATAAAAGTAATTACAATGTGTTTAGGAGATTGTAACATTTGTAAAAGTTACATTTATGATCATCAGGTCCAGGAGGGATGAAATGGAAGTATACCATTATAAGGATTGTAAACAATATATGAAGAGATATAATGCCTCTTGAAGGTAGACTGTGATATACTAAAGACGTAGACTATAAACCCTAAAGCATCCAATAAATAATAAAACACAGTTACAGCTAATAAGTTAACAAGGGAGATTAAATGAAATAATACCTATTCAATTCAAAAGAAGGCAGAAAAAGTGAAAAAAGGAAAGAAAGAGTAGATAGGACTCTAGAAAACACACAGCAAGATAATAGATTTAAACCTAACCATATCAATAATCACATTAAATATAAATGGTCTAAATACCCCCAATTAAACTTCAGAGATTTTTGAATTGGATAAAAATTTAGGATTCAAATATATGCTGCCCAAAATAAATACACTTTTTATATACAAAGGCACAAATAGGTTAAAAGTAAAAGGCTGAAAAATATATACCATGATAATACTAATCAAAAGAAAGCTGTAGTGGCTATATTAATATCAAAGTAAACTTCAGAGCAAAGAATATTTCCAAGGATAAAGAAACTCATTTTATGAGATAAACAGATTAATTCATCAAAAATATATAACAATCCTGAAAGTTTATATACCAGTAAAAGATTTTCAAAATTCATGAAACAAAAATTAAGAACTGTAAGGAAAATAGACAAATTTATAATCATAGTTGGAGGTTTTAATACCCCTCTCCCAATAATTGATGGATGAAGAAGTCAGAAAAATCAGTCAAGATAGGAAAGGTTTGAACAACATTTTCAAACAACTTGATCTAATTGACATTTATAGAACACTCCACTGAACACCAACTGAGTACATACTCTTTTCAAATGCACACAAGCATTGATGAAGGTAGACTATATTTTTGGCCATAAAACAAGTCTCAATAAATTTAAAATATTTCAAGTTATACAAAGTATTTCTTTTTACCAAATGGTGCTTTAAAATGTACTTATCCATTAACCCAGTATAATGGGACATTGTAATAGATATTGTGTTACTTTGCCCATATCCCCCTTGCAATACTGAGGCACTCATTTTCTCAGATGCCAGTAGTGTTGCCTGATGCTGAATCATTCTGTGCCTTTCCCCAGGAATTGCCCTCAGCCAAAGGGAGCTGCTTTACCCAAGTGTACATCCCCTTCCCCAAGGGTATCTCATACCCAGCGACTAGTCAATGCAGGAGTACAAAGTCCTTGCCATCTCAGCTTTATATGTTTCTGTGGGATTGGCTGAGGCTGTTGTAATTGCATCACGTTCCTCTTTTTCTTATAGGTGTTCTCAGGACACTGCCAATAAACCATCTGAATGCAAATCTCTCTGAGTCTGTTTCCCAGGAATAAGACCTAAGACAAATACATATCCAGAGAGCTATGTATAAAGGTGTTTATTGCAGCATCATTTATAATTGCACTAAATCAAAAGTAATCTAAATGCCCATAAATAATAAGCTAGTTAGGTTAAATGAAATATTATGCAACTATTGGGAGATGGTAATGGTGGACTTCTTTACATCAAAAGAGAAAAACAGTAAATAAAGAAATGTGCAAAAAAGTGTAAATAAGGACTAAAATGATAAGTGAGAAAGATGTGCCCCCCACTAAAGTTAGAGAGTTGAGACTAGAAATGCCAGAGCCCAGTATAGGAAAGTGGGTTTAGTCTGTTGATCAGGGTCCTAAGGGTATTAAAGTAATCGATGGAAAGAAGTTAATGTGAACAGTGAGGAGACAATGTTGGACTTGGGGCATCTAACAGAGTCATGGGAAATTTGAGAGTGGCAGCCTGAAAAGAAAAATCTCTTCCAGGGATAGGAGCGTGGAAGGATGAAAGCTGGGGAAACAGAGGTTCTGGGTCAGTATTTGTGTGCTAGGGTTGGTGGTTGAAAATGAGGCTCTGACTGGGCAAGATGTCAGTCAAACCAGGTTAGGGTGGAGTAAAGGATAGAGCCTGAGCAGGAGCAGAGGAATAGGACTGGGACTGAGAATAAGGAAAGCTGGCACTTAAGTGAAGACAAAGGGGCCAGCTGAAGGGGGTGTAGGTAGAGTTGTAGTTCAGCCGGAACACTGGGAGATTAAGAGAAAAGGGCCTGAAGGAAGTTACAGAGTGCTGAGAGATGGGTAGAGGCTGAGGAGAGTGCGTCTCCTCACCTTACACACCTACAGACCAGAGAAAGCAAGTGGCTGTAGGAAGTGACACCTAGAACTCCTTTCAACTTTGCTTTGTTGTTTAAGTAAGTTACCCAAATGCAAAATGTTCTTAATAGCAAGAGCTGGGGTAGAGCTTCTGCCCTTGTCTGTAATAGACTGCATTTTCCAAAGGCGTCCACATAAATATCTCCCATCCTTCTGACCATGTGGACAATGTGATCTTGACGTTCCTCCTTCAAGAGGTGGAGTGTATCCCCTCACCTTGAATCTGAGTGGGCTTGTGACTACGGGGCAAGTGCTGCTGCAGCATTTCTGAAGCTAGGCTATGAAGAGTATTACAGCTTCCACCTTGCTCACTCTCTTGGGACATGTACTTAGGGAGCACTGAGACAACTGGTGAGAAGTTTGGCTACCCTGAAGCTGCCATGCTGGGGAGATCACAAGGTGAGACTATACAGTGATAGAGGAACCCCACGGGGTCCAGCCCGGATGCTTACCTCTTCCCAGCCCAGGCACCCGACAGGAGAGTGAGAAAGCCTTCAGTCCTTCCAGCTCCCGGATTTTGAGCTGCCTAGCTGATTCCAAGTGCGACAGAGAGGAGCAGTCTCCACCGAGCCCTGCCCACATTGCTGATTTGTGAGAAAATAAATGTTGTTTTAAGCTATTAAGTAGCGTGTTGGTTTGTTAGGTAACTGGAACACTATCCCACCTGTCTCTTATTTGGGAAGGTAGCTGTGGATAAGCTCAATGATCTTTTGGGGATGCGAGTGATGAGCAGGATGATGGGATGGCCATTCTGGCATCTCCTACTTGCCATTGAGACTATGAGATTAGCCAGGCTAAAAGGTCAGAGCATTTCATCATAAGTGCTTTTGAAATCTGTTTCAAACCGATGATTCCACTCTGGCCCTACCAAGCAATTAAACAGAGGAGGAAGTAATCCTTGCAGGCAGTGTGGGAATAAAGGAGTCATTTGATCTGCTCCTGGATGTTCTAGTACAGTTTCTAAAGATGTGTGCTATTTTAAAAATCAATAAATCGTTTTAAATAAGGCAAAGGCTGAGAAGATTAGGATTTCAGTATATACTTAAAGTACTGAGAGCTCATGCTTTTTCTTCTTGTGGGATAATATTACTTAGAATGAATTCATTTACTGTCACAGGGGTCATTTACAAAGCAACTCAAAACACTTTCAAGCTAAACCTGAAAGTAGTGAAAAGATAAGTTATCTGACATTTCATTAATTAAAAATTTCTGGAAACCAAAACTTCTTATATCCTCCAATTCAATTTTTCAAGCTAGTAACCGGCACCAATTTTCACAGTTAATGTGAATAATCAGATGAATTTCTCAGAATTAAAAATATCTCTAATAAGGAGTTGTTGTGTATTATTCCTATCATATTTACAGGCAAAATAAATTAGTCTCAGCCTGACAGGCCTTTTCTTACAAATCTTGACTTTTACATACACTTAGGGCGATTTAGAAGGCAAATAACACGAGTTAGCATTTAGTAGAATACAAACTAAAATTCTGACATCTACAGGTGGGAAAATTATGGAATTTTTCCCTTGGAGATGAGTCATAGACCATGAGGAGTCTTTTCCTAACTGAAAGGCCGTTATGTGAAAAACAGAGCAGATATGATCTTGATGCCATGAGTATACCACCAGGACAAGAAGAGGGACGCTACAAGGAACATTATTTCAGATTAATAATAATAATAATAAATTCTCTAGTGATTACATCTATTCATTCAGGAAATGTGCTCGCCAGTGATAGTGTGTTTAAGCCACAGTTAAGTAATGGCATGTCAGAATCAAGCAGAAACTAAATGAAAACTGCATCCCTCGATAGAATTTAAGTGCCATGAGGTCATTGATCATAAGCAATCGTTCCGTCTCGTCAAAAGTCTTAACTGCACTGCCGGGCACAGTGCCAGGCCCGTATTAAGCTCTCAGTAAATATTTTTTTGTATCAATGAATGAACACATGACGCAGAGTTGTGCTAAGTGATCCACTCTAAAGGGCAAATACTATCATTCCATCCCCCTCTTAATGAAGTCCTGAGGACAAGACTACTTGAGCAATTGGTCAACTCGTTCAGCCACATGCAAACAGCTGGCGTGACACACACAAGCTGACAAAGCAGATGTTATTCTTTGGATTCCAACTCGAGACATTTTTTGCGTGTATTTTAAAGCACCCATCTAGCTGTCCAGAATGCCTTTATTCCAATAGAATAATAATCAAATTTTAGTTCAACAGCTGTGTGCAATGCATATTTAAAAAGAACGTTTTTTGAATTACTCTCATTTCCACTTTTCCATGCTGCTCAGTTTTTAGTGTTGATGCCATTAAAACCATAGTTGAGAAGAGCAGAAAAGAAGAAGAAATGAGTAAAGTAAATACTCACTAATCTCCCAGGGAACGCTGATTAGATAAGAGAGATTTTCTCCTTAGTGTTGTTAAAACAGTTGTCCTAATTCTAAACTGAGAGCGAGCAGATTTTTTCTGTAAAGGTACAGATAGTAAATATCTAGGCTTTGTAGACCACAGTTTCTGCTGAAACTCCTCATGTTAGCACAAAAGCAGCATAGACGATACTTAAAGGATTGAATACGGCTGTATTCCAAGAAAATTTTATTTGCAAAAGCAAGTGGCAGACAGGATTTGGCCTGTGGGCTGTAAATTTGATGACCCCTGTTCTAGACTATGTGTTTTGCTTGTATGGTGGTGTATTTTCCCACAGGGCCATGACATATATTGTCTCACTGGAGCCTCAACTGGCAGTTTCACACAGCAGGTGTTATTAACCCAGTTTTAGAAACGAAAGTGTTAAGGTTCAGAAAGCTGAAGCTACTTGAACAGGGTCACAGAGCAAGTTGTTTGTAGGGTCAGAACTAGAACTCTGGACCCCGAACATCTATTCTGCCAGCTGGTAAACTAAAATCTTATTTTATTCATATCTGCTAGTGGACAAGTATTTGGTTACGTATCTAACGCAATTTAAAGGACTGAAATATACCTCCCACACTGGTATGACCTTGTGCTCAGATTTTCACCAAGAGAAATGTATTTGTCTGAGTAAGGACACAGCCTACTTTGAAAGAGAAAATTTCCTTTAGTTAGTGTATTATTCAGGGCATTGTCAGTACCAGGAGAGAAAAACTCAACTCAGACTGGCTTAAGCAAATATAAAAAGGGTGGGGGTCTATTGGCTAACGTAAGTGGGAAGTTTAGGAATATATTGGCATCAGACATGGAGGATCCAGGGTATAGTCTTTCTTTTCACATCTGTTTGTTCTGCTGTCATCTTTGTTGGTGTCACCCTCAGGAAGGCTCTCTCCATGTAGTGTCCCCCATTATGTCGAAGTCTAGACCCTCACAGCTCTACTAAAGGGAAAAGAAGCCTCTTTTCCTCAGCAGCATCAACCAGAGGCTTAGGCTTATCTTTCTTTGGCCCAAATTGGGTCACATCCCCATCCCTAAGAAGTCAGTCAATCCAATCAATCCAGGTGAAAGCTGTGTTCTGATTGGCTTATGCATGACTCATTGGCTCGGGCAGAGATGGGGTCAACCCCACTCCAACCATATGGAATGAGGGTGTGGGTGGTTTGGCTCCCCAAATGAAAATTGGATTTTCTCTTGCCAGAGGAAGAGGGAATAGATTCTGGTAGCAAAAAGGACAGATATTCACTATGGAGAAGCAATGTATAGAGACTATATTAATTAGTATTTATTTAGTGTAAAGTAACCCCACAGAAATTAGTCATTCAATTATTTTGCAGACTTTGAGAAAGGTTAATTTTGATAGGAGAGTTGGCAAAACCAATTTAGCACTTAAATCTGGGAAAAAAATGATGCTTAGATTCACATGTCTCAATAGCTCTGTGCATAAAAATTTGCACTATTTTGGTATTCAAGTTGAGCTTAGTATGGAATGCATTATGAACTGGCTACCCCAAGTTTATCCACACCCTACTTTTCTCTTCCCTTTCTATACTACAAAAGATGGAAAGTTAAAATTCTTGATTTCCTGCTCTTACTTGCAGGTATGGATGGCCCTGTTACTCGGAGGTAGGCAATGAGATTGGGAAAATGTTTCTGGGAAGCATTTTTTTTCCTGCATTTAAAGACAAAGACTTGCTGGAAATAGACATTTTATTCCTTCTTCCTACCTGGAAGGTGGAAATGAGACCTGGAGATGCAGCAGCCATCTTGTAACCAGGAGACAACAAATATGAGGACAAAGGATCACAGAACTCCTATGGCAACCCTGGATTGCCTATCTCCTGACTTCTTGTAGCATGAAATACTTAAACTCCTATTTCTTAAAGCCTTTGGAGTAGGATTTTCTGTTTTCTTGCAGCTGAATATACTCCTGCCTGATACAATTCCCAAATGAATCTAATGTTGCTTAGAGATGCTAGGAAACTTGGACCATAGACACCCAAGAAACATCCCCTACATGAACGACAACAGATCACACATAATCTTGGACATTTCGGCTTATTGTGTTGGAAGGATACTACCAGCAAGTTTTGACTATTTCCCTCTCCAATGTTTAGAGAGACCCCTGGGAACTCTTACAGCCATATGGACCAAGACCTAAAAGGAGATAAACCAATTCTCTGTTTATATTTACACTGGGACACTGTATTTACTCAGCCATTTTCCTTGGCAAGAGATGCTGTAAAATTGCAAAAGCCTTTCCAAAAGCAATCTGTTGACTTTTTTCCCCCAGGATTTTACCTAAATGATACTAGGGAAATGCTGAGAGGCATAGGAGATAAACATTTTAATCTTCATTAAGTTTCCCCAAATATGCGAGGATTTGAGTCCAGGACAAAAAGATAAAAGTTTCAAGACAAAATAGGTAAGGATTTGCAAAGAGAAAATTTTCCAATTTCTTTAATAAGTTTAAAAGACAACAGAAAATATCTCCCTAAATTTAAAGTGAACAAAACAAGGTATAAATATAAAAGAAGTTTTTACTGTAATTATAACCTACTCTTCATCAAGAGGCAAGAAAAAGATCAAAGTGGGCTGTTTCTTCCTGGGGAAGTCATTTCAACTCTTTTCTGACAGTATAAATCCTTCCCCACTTTGGCCCAACCCAACACTTCCCCTTAACTATCTCTGTTAGAGACCTTGCTTAAAACTTGGTCCAAAATATAACTGATTATTTAAAATAAAAGACTAACAACAAGAAAGAAGATTTGTGTTGATCTTCTTATTTTACCACTTCACACAACTGTAAAGCATTGTCTGCTATATGATTTGGGGTTTTTAGACTGTGTTTTCTTTTTTCCTTTATTATAAGTTATATTTCACATACATATCTCAATTCCTTTCCAATATAGCCAAAAAATCAGAACTCTCTGTAGGACCTTAGGTGTAGGAATTTTCTCTCCAAATCTCAATTTCCTCTTCTGTTAACAAAGAAATTTGACTTGTCGTTAAGTGGATTTCAAATAATTTTTCAGCTAAGGAAGCTTTGTTCAAAGAAATCTTTCCAGGAAGTCCAATATTCAAAAGAAACAATGCATAGTGGGCCTCACTGAACATGGTGTGCCACCAAGAAACCCCTCCCTGACTACGTGAAGGGTCCCTAAAGAACGTCCACGAACCTCTAAGATTCTGTAGAACACTGTTTGAAAACCACTGGTTTATGATATCTAGGATCCCTTCCGGATCCATAGTTTGTGATTGCATGGTTCTATTCTATTGCTTTGGCATTCTCACTATTCTTAATTTTGACAAGATGCATAGTCCTCACCAACCTAATTATTCATCTCTCGGTTGTGTTTATCTCCCTATTTATTTGGGAAACGTTTTCAGAGTAGACATAATATCTTATTTCTTTTTCTCCCACATTCATTCAACAAACTTTTTTTGACCACCCCCCCATCTGTTCCAAGCACTGTATGAGGAGTGAATAAGCTAGGAATAAGTGAAGTGACCAAACCTGGAATAGTGGCTGTAGGCCCATCATATTGTGCTGGTCTCATATCCCATTCCCAAAGATCCAGAGCACTCATCAAGTTGTTTCACAAGATTTCGCTCATCTATAAATTTCCATATGCTACTAATATATTCAAATATGCATTTTCCTCTAGTGGATTCCTGGAAATCTGCCTATAAATTTAAGAGGTGTTCACCACAGGATAATGACTGAGCATATACAGGCAGCCCTCCATGAATGAGAATTCAGATGCAAGACTTCTTCTGATACTCACAGCAAGGCTGGAGGGACAGATCAGGCAGCTACCATTGTTCCTTTGGCTAGATAAGGAAAGGAAGTCCTAGAGAGATTTATAGCGACTCCTATAAGATGGTGGATTGAGCCCTGAAGCCTATTTCCTGGTACCTAGACACCCTGACTAGCTCTTTCTATTAAACCATACTGACGTCTAGGGGGAAAATAAAAGGGTGTATCCCCTCCTACTCCTTCAGTCGAAATGGGCGGAGGGGCAGGTTGTTTGAGATAAAATCCAAATTAGAAAATATATGAGATCAACGATTTTATTAATTTTTGCACACTTTTTGGAGTAGTGCATTAGCGGGTAGCATATACAGTAGTTACAAGTATAGACCAGGAAGCCAGACTGCCTGGGGTCCAGTTGTGGTTCTGCCATTGACCAACTGCATGACCTTGGCAGGTGGATTATCTTCTCTCTGCCTTAGTTTCCTCAGCTATAATTTGGGGATAATAGTAGTACATACCTCAGAGTTACTGTTAGAATCATGAATTCATACATCTGAAGCATTTAAATGAGTGTTAGCCCAGAAGAAATACTGAATAAATGTTTATTTTTATCCCACTATTCAAAGACCACAGAAGTATACAGAGCAAAACAAGAAAGCCCTCCTCTACTATGCACCCCTCCCCACAAGTAATCTCAGTCAACTTTCTTAGGTATGTTCTTTCCATAGATTCTCATACATGTATAAGTATATACAAACCTATCTTCTATTTGCAAAAACACTATCGTATTATATATAGTTTTTGGTAATGTGCTCTTTTCCTACTTAACAATATGTTTAGAGATATATTCATATCAGCATGTAGTATTTTGTTTTTATTCTCTTAAATGGTCATCTGTTATTCCATAGTATGAATGAAACATGATTTCTTTAACCAGTTACCTACTGATGAAACTTTAGATTGTTTCCTCTTCTTTTACAAGCAATGCTGTAATAAACTTACATGGACATTCAGTACTTAGAGTCTGTTATGGGTCAAATGGTGTCCCCTCCTCCCAAAGGCATATGTTGAAGTCCTTACCCCTAGGACCTCAGAATGTGACTGTATTTGGAGAAAGAGTCTTTATAAAGGTAATTAAGTTAAAATGAGGTCACTAGGGTAGACCCTAATCCAATATGAATGGTATACTTATAAGGAGAGAAAATTAGGACATAAACATGCACAGACGGAAGACCATGTGAAGACAGAGAGAAGACAGCCGTCTACCATTCGAAGTAGAGAGAGAGAGGCCTCAGAAGAAACCAATCCTTCTGACACCTTGATCTGGGACTTCTACCCTCCAGAATTGTGAGAAAATAAATTTCTGTTGTTCAAGCCACCCAGTCTGCAGCACGTTGGTATAGCAGCCCTAGAAAACTTAATATAGATGTCCAGAAATGAAATTTCAGGGGTAAAGTTCCACCAAATCGCTTTTCGGATTATTTCACCAATTTTCACTACCTCCAACAGTGTAAAACACTGCTCATTTCCCTATAAATATATATACTCACCAGTACTTTAACATATTTTGAACGTTATTTGTAATACTTTCAAACGCTCTCAGACTCGCTTCTAGCACTCAGGATGCAGTTTGTCAAAAAAGAACATTAAAGGGTCAGTGACAAAAACATATTATTTTTTATTACAACTATTTTATTATTATCGTTATTTTGGTGGAGAATCTGTCTTTAACAATATCTCCACCTCTTCATTTTCCAAACAATTATCAAGAATCTAAGCGCAACTCTTACATGGTCATGGCAGCATTGTTCATAATAACCAAGATAGGGAAACAACACAAATGTCCGTCAATGGATGAATGGAGAAATAAAATGAATATAAATATATATATGGTGGAGTATTACTCAGACTTAAATAAAGAAGGAAATCCTGCCATTTGTGACAACATAGATGAACCTGGAGGACATTATGCTAAGTGAAATAAGCCAGACCCAGAAAGACAAATACTGCATGATCACACTTATATATGGAATCTAAAACAGTCAAACTCATAGAAGTAGAGAGTAGAATGGTGGTTGCCAGGGGCTGGAGAGAGGGGCAAATGAAGTGATGTTGTCCGACGGGGACAAACTTTCAGTTATGCAAGAGGAGTAAGTTCTGGGGATCTAATGTACAGCATAGTGACTACAGTTAACAATACTGTCCTGTATACTTGAAATTCACTAAGAGAGTGGGTCTTAAGTGTTCTCGCCACACACACACACACACACACATACACACGAAATACAAAGAAAGAAAAAGAATCTAAGTACACGGTGCTAGGAGAGGTGGTGAATCAGATGTGTTCCTGGAGCTTCATTCTAATCCTTCTTTTTATTCCTTTTCACCTGAATTCCTATAATAGTCTCCTAGTTGATCTCACCACCTCTGGTCTCCCTCCATTCCAATTCATCTAGCATAACTCCACTAGATATTTTAATACTTTTGTTAGCATAAAAGTAAATGTCAGACAGGTTAACATTAAATGATCATACATTCAAATTAGTGGGCTCTGATATAGTGACATTTTCCTAAAACATTACTGCAGGCCGTCCTAACTTTCATCATTTGCTTCTTAAGTCAGAGCTTCCAGTTAGTGTGCCGGGGTCTTGATCTCTCAGCCTTGGGATGGAAACTGTCACCTTGGGCCAATTAATTTCATCCAATTACCTCAATGTGTATATAAATATGTTAATATTTTATGTGTTACAACATGAAAGAGGTTGGAAAGCGCTGGCTTGAGTTCCTCCCACTTGATATTTTCTAAAGCAGCTAAACATAAAATCATACATTTGTTTTATATTTCCAGTGTATTTTTTCCAGAAATCAGTGGGTATGGTTTGAAGAAGAAACAGTTTGAAACGATCTGGTAAGGATATGTGTGTGATTCTTTTTAACTAGCAGAATGTGAAGATCAAAGGAAATGTGCTCATTCTTTTAATGGCCTTCGGATCTTCTTGTTAGTCAGCCAACGCTAGGAATTCTTATTCCCCGTGATAGAATTCACATTGCTCAAGGTCTTGCTGTCCCATGGATACAAATGAGTTGACACTCACATTGATAAACTGATTTCCAGGCTCTTGCACCCTATACATTTGTGGGACTCCCCAGTGGTATTCATCTTTCCTCTTGAACTGTCATCCGCAGCTGCCGTGTCCTCTCCTCTTTCTTTCTCTCTTACTCCAACACCACTTTGTTCAAATTTGGGTGTATTCTTTTCACCAAGCTGTTTCATGAGCTTCTTGGGAACTGATGGTCCACAGTCTGAGGATGCTCCATGTCTACAAGAAGATATCTTCTCCTGGTGTTCCTCAAACCATTTGATCTTGAAGATGTCTTGCAGGTGTGATGAGAACTATGTCCCCTCAACCAAGAGCCAAAGATTGTTCCAGCTCTGTTTGCAATCAGAATCTCACAATGTCCCACTTGAAAACAATTCTTGGCTTCTTCAATTCGCCATCTTCTTTGCAGAGGAGTTTAAACCTGGTCCAAGAGGCCAAATAAGGGACAGATATGACTTCACATTCTATTATTTCCATATTTCCCCCTCATAGGGTCTATAAACAGACATATACACAATACTTGTTTCACAAAAAAAGCAAAAAGCCTCCTTTATAAGAACAACTTCAATAAATACCGGGAGATATCACAGGCTAACTGATTCCTCAGCTGAACTCTGGCCTCCAGGCAGACCCCCTGCTACATTTGCAGTGTTAGTTCTTGATTTGAGTCAAATGTCTTTTTGGAAAAAAGACCTATTTGGCAATGAAGAACTCTAAGATCTAGTTTCAAATTTCCCCCGTCCATGATTGTGTATCTAGCCGAGTTGCATCATATTTTTGGCATCAGTTTTTCCATCTCTAATATGAGAAGGAATAATGAGGTTACCACCACTTTCATGACTCATATGCTATAATTCTTGAAAATACACTCCTCAAGTCAGTGAACTATTAAATAAATGTGCATGCAAAAGTGTGTGTGTGAGAGAGACAGAGAGAGGAACCTAATTGCTGGATATAGAACAAAGTAATGATTAAAAGTGTCATTCTATCTCAGGCCAGCTACTTGCTAGAGGTCTGACCTAGTGCCTCTGATTTAATCTCTTTGGCCTCTTTTTCATCTTCTCTAATATTGGGATAATAGAAGCTACTTAACAGGGTAGATGTTACAATTAAACAAAACAATACATGGAAAGTACTTTGGGCATAATCAGTGTTCAATAAATTATTATTTTTATTGTTACATAACTGACAGATGTGAAATAGCATCAGATAAGTAGGATACTGTATTACTTATCTCCTAAATTGTACCTTTACTTGAAAGTGTTGCAGAAGGTCAGAAAATGCAAAGATCATACTTGCTTTGTTTTATTCATAGATTAACTGCCCACTGAACATCTTCTGAATGAGTGAGTGAATAAATGTTTGCCAGGATAATCTGATTAAAAGTGTGCTGCACATAATTATATTACCCTGGGTGTCCTCTGAAAGGAGCACCTAAGACAAAGACTTGAGAAAAAGTTGTTTATTGAGGGATGGGGTAGTGAACAGGGAAAGAGAAAAAACCAGTAAGAGGAAGTATTATCAAATGGGCCACCAGTGTCAGCAGCTGGTTCTTGAATCAAATCTTATGAGCAGGGCCGGCCCCGTGGCTTAGCGGTTAAGTGTGCGTGCTCCGCTGCTGGCGGCCCGGGTTCGGATCCCGGGCGTGCACCGATGTGCCGCTTCTACAGCCATGCTGAGGCCGCATCCCACATACAGCAGCTAGAAGGATGTGCAGCTATGACATACAACTATCTACTGGGGCTTTGGGGAAAAAAATAAATAAATAAAAAATTAAAAAAAAAAAATCTTATGAGCAGCTCTCAGAACCACCTGCCTGAGAGATAAAAAGGAGAACCTTTATATCCACCCATTGCTCCTGTGCTCCCATCCGTCACAGGTGACCCGTACACTCACTAACCCTACTCTTCTGAGTTACAGATGTGTGAGTGCCAAGCAACTTCCTGGGGATTCAGCTGTGTCAGAGAAGCAACAGAACAGGAAGTGAGAGACACAGCACAGCCTGGAGGTGAGATGCTGTCAGCAGGAAGTGACTTAAAGTCTGGACAGAACTGTTTGTGGTCACCATGGCTGGAATCAGAATTAAGTCCAAGAGGATGGGAGATGTCCACTGGAGGTGCCAATTCAACGGTTCAACAGAGCTCATTCAGAGGAGAGCAAGCCAGGGCAATCAAGGCACTCACAAAACCACATCATATGAGGCATGGGGAAGGTGGTGTCATAGGAGCAACAACAGCCAGTGTGTGTTGAACACTCACTATGTGCCATTCACCCATCTAAGTGCTTCATATTCAGTGTCTCCTCAAATCCTCCCAACAGCAGGCAGCCTGAGCTTTGGGGGCCCAGAGTTATTAAGGAGATGCTGGAAGTAGATTGTGTCCATAAGTGGGGCGAAACTTGGGTTGTATAACTTGACTGTCTGGAGCTGTTATCTTCCCTGTTATCCCACAGCTCTTTAGAATAGAGAAGACTCAGAGGCAAACTATCACTCTCTTCCAATGTTTGAAGCACTGTCGTTCACTATAAGTATATTTTAATTCGTAACTAACAGGCTGCCCTTCTCTTTTTTAGCTCCACTTTCCAACAATCCAGTTTTAAGCCTTATATATTGACAGCTTTAAGCCAGCTTTTGAGCGCCAAATCTAGCCTTCACACATCAGATGAGGAATAAAGATTTCAAGATAATGCAGTCATCAGTGAAAACGACGTGTTTCAAACACAGAGTGTGTGCACACACATACACACACTCATACACACATCTGCCATTGACCATTTGGAAAGCCATCCTGCCTTTTACCCTAGCTGATTGGGAATCAGGACTATTGAATTCAATCTTTAAAGATATTGAGAAGACATTAGGATTTATATTATGTCTAAAATTTCAATAAGATTAAAGTTTTATCAGTTTTTGCTCTGGAGATTGAAATCATGCATAATGAATGCAGAATGCAGAATGAAATATGTATAAAATAATTTGAGGTGGATTACAATAAAAGGTATTAATGAAAAAGTTGTTTATAAAATGGAAAACAGGTTAGCAAACACCATATATATAAAGCAGAAATTACATTCCAAAAATCTATATTAATATAGTTTTTGAGCTTCCTAGCAGTCAATGCAAAAAGAGATATATGATATTCTCACAGTATGGCAAAAAAATTTGTTTCTTTTAAAGTAAATTTTACTATAACTGCTTCAAATCCCAAAGCTCACTTTAGCCTTAGCCTAGAAATTATGGGCAAAACAATGAGTTTCGATATTGTGGCATAAGATTGCAGAGGATGCCTGCATGGTGTAAAATGAAAAGCATACAAGGCCTGTATGACCAAGTATATCTTTCCTATAAATGAACTGTAATGCTTAAAATTTCCATAAGAGGAAGGACTAACAATGGTATATTAGGTGGATTTTTAACCAGGTAAATTACCATAATTAGAGTGTGGATTAGTGCGCTGATGTCAAATAGGAGAATAGTCTCTAGCGTCCTGTCTCACAGCCTTGTCCTCAATCAAGTCCCAGTAAATATTTTTATGTCTGCGTTGGATAAGGTCATTGATCGTATTTGAACTGAATTTGCAGATGCTGCAAAGCTGGAAGGAGCAATAAACATTCTATATGATCATTTTAGAATCCAAAAAGTTCTCAAAGTGTTGCAATAATGGCAAGAATTTTTAAAGTTGAAACTTATTAGGGATAAATAAAGATTCTTAGGGAAATGACTAGATAATTACCTAGGTATCTTTCAGACCCTGAAATACTATTATTTGATTCTAAACAAGGACGGGCCTCCTCACACACAATGGAGTTAGGTTCCAGGAGGTGCCATTCGCAGACACTGCATCACAGATGCTGTTCGCTTTCCCCCCGGCTGTACAGCACAGTAGGCCTTCAGTATGTCGAGTTCACCCACGTCTCTCTGTCTCCACTGTTATCGCCTGGTCCAGGTCACCATCATCTGTCTCCTGGAACAATGCAAGAGCCCAGGAAACATCTCCTGTCTCCAATATCACCACTCCCTAAAGTTTACCCTCCACACATAATCAGAATAAATGTAAAATGTAAAATGACTTTTACAATGTATAATGCAAAAAATGTTTATATCATGTTTCTTCTTAAAACTCTCCAAATGGTTTTCAAATATTAATTTTTTTTTAATCTTAATAATGGCCCTCAGAGCCCTGCGATATCAGGCCTTGTCTTCACCTCCAGGCCCACCTCAATCGTCACCCTCACACATCCGTGCTCACTCTGCTTCGCCACAGTGCCCTTCTTTCCTTTCCCCAATATGCCAAGCTGGGTTCTAGCCCACGGTCTTTGCCCACACTGGTCTATCCGTCTGGAACACCCTTCTCTCAAATTTTTACGTGAATAACTTAACTTCCCCATTTTTTCCTTTTTCTGTATTATAGCAACTATGCCTGTTTTTATATTTCATTTATTTATTTTACTATGTTTTTATTTTCTCCCTCTTGTTAGAATTTAAAATCTATGAGAGCTAGGAATTTGTATGTAATTCTCTCCTGAATCTCAATGTCTAGATATAACAATATCTATTGCAGAATGGGCATTCAATGTATATTTGTAGGAAGCGAGGAAGGAAGGGAGGGAGGAAGGAAGGGAGGGAGGGAAAGAGGGAAAGAAGGAAAGAAAAGCACATGGAAATTGCCTGTAAAAATGTCTTTAGAAGTGGCTACATACCTGATTCCACAGGAACTATAACTCTATGATGTCGTATTTGTAATCATAAAAGTATACCCACACTTCAAAACCAGAGAATAGAGAATTGAGTTATTTATCTTCTATAGAACAGCACATTAATTGTCTTCAAACAAGGTATTTTCCAGATTAATTGGCCATTCAGAGCTAAAGTCCAATTAATCAGGTTTCTAGTAATGTGACTTAAATTTTCACTACAAAAGTGAAATTAAAGATCATTATAAACAATTATATAAAGAAGAAAATCAAACTGTAGTGGGCTACCTCTTTGCCTCCCCAAAAATAATTAAACAAATACGTAAATAAATAAATTTCCTGCATACCGCTTAGTGGATCTTGTACGTCAGATATCAGTACATTTCAGGTAAGGGTGTTACCAGTTTCTCTTTGTTATGTGGTGGCAGATTTAGTCTTGAAATGGGATCTGCCTTCAGAGGGAAGGCGAGGGGTTAGTAGCAGTAAAAAAAAAAAAAAAAAAAGGAGATAGATTTGACATTTTCATAGAGAAAATGTGAGAGCACTTGTTCTTCCATTAAAAATGGTATTTTAATGGAATACTTTGCTGCTTGCTGCTCTGAGGGAGAATGTCCTGTACCTTGTCTGTATCTTCTCAGGCTGAGAGGAAAGCAGTAATTTTAGCTTAAGGTATAAATAATTGTACGACATTGTCTGCAATCTACATGGCTGGAATGTTCCTAGTCAGCAGACAGTCCTGATTTTAACAAGCATGGTGACTATGCTGAGGGGAAAAGAGAGGTTTTGATTGTTCAGGATATTATAGCTTTTATTGCGTCTGTGTAAATGCTTTTGCCATCTATCCAAATCCCGTGTCCACTGCAATTCCTCATTTGCATAGTATTCCTTGTCCTTGGACGAGAAACGTCTGTGGTTACTTTCATTCCTGCCCATGCTACACACATTTTAAAATTCAGGAGCATGCAGTGGGTGGAGAATCAAGCATATCTTTCTTGTCCTACTCAGTGCCCAGGACTGTACTTATTTATTTGTTAATTCAACAAATATTTATTGAGCCCCTACTAAGTTCTGAGAATATGACGCTGGCCAAGACAGAAACAGTCCCCACTTACATGAAGTTTATAGTCCATCAGGGAAGATAAATATTAATCTAATAATCAGCTGTTGAGAAGCATTATGGAAGAGGAAATACAGGGTGGCTTATGGCAACTTAGTCCTCTCTGAGGAGGTGATGTTTAAGCTGAAGGATGAGGAAGCATTATTCAAATGAAAAGAATGAAGAATGTGGGATGGGGTAGGGCTAAGCTTCCAGGCAAAGGAATAAGTGATATAAGGCCTAGAGAAAAAGAAGAGGGGGCACTTTTAAGGAACTGAAAGAGAGAAGAGGACAAGAGAGACAGATTTGAAGTGAAAATATCACGCCAGGCCCTCTAGTTCGAGTAGTAGAAAGGCTTTGAAGAGCTTTATGCATTAAGGTGACTTGATCAGATTTACTTTTTGCGACAATGACTCTACTCTGTAGAGGACTTCCCAATGGGGTTTCAAGAAGGAAAAAGGCAGGCCTAATCAAAGGCTATTGCCATACTAATCAGTTATTGCCATGCTCCAGGTGGGAGAAGATGGAGGCTCCATGGAATGCTGGAGGTGGATCTGGAGATGGGTGGAAGGATGAGAGAGAGATTTAAGGAAACACTCAAACAAATCATTTTGGGGGAAATGATGAGTCTGCTTTGGAGAACTAGGTGATAAGTGATTACGGATGTGAGATGCCAAACCTAGAAGGCCACGGTGAAATTTTCAGTCCTACCCTCGGCCCTGGGCCACCACATTCTTCTCCTTACTATTTCCCACGTGTCAGAAGACAGTAGGGAGCTTTGTTAATACCGTTGCTTGAGGCATCATACAGTCCTGGGTTATCCTAGGTCCATAATGCATAATCCTGTATGACCTTACAGAAGTTACTTAACCTCTTTTGGTTGTTCATTTGCAAAACAAGGATATTATCAGTTCCTCTTCACAAGGTTGTTTTGAAGATTTTCATAGTGAAGTGAGAAATACAAAGCATAACACATTTTAGGTTCTCAATTCATTTTAGTTGCTATGAAAATATGCTTATTCCATCCTTCACTTCTTTGCCCATGGTATATCCATGGCCTGAAATGGCACTCATCTCCCTTAACCTTCATCCATCCATCCAATTCAAATTTGACTTATCTTTCAAGACCCTCATTGACGTTTCCTCCCCATGGAAGACTTCTGCTAATTATTCTGATATGTTTGGTTAGTGCCATTTTCAAGCTCCAGGAGCAGTTAGAACTTATACTACATAATTTAGGACTTCATCACATATTAACATATTTACCATTTGCTGTGTCTGTGCAAGTTTTCAAGCCTCCTGACAGCATATAAATTCCATGATGATATATTATTGTGGGCAACAATAGATGTTGAGTGGATGCCAATGGACTCAAGTCACCCACATGTGTGAGGAAAGTCAACTTCTAATTATAGCTAAGTAGCCACAAGACCACCCTGTGCAGGAGCAGCTGGATGGATAAGATCAACTTTTTCCTTTTGATCTTTTTCATGCACATGGATGCCAATCTGCATGAAATATAAATGAATTCCCAGCAAGAGTGAGCTCATCTAAGAGACTGACATTTTCTCCTGTGTTTGACGAGAGGGAGAGTTCCAGGAATTCAAGATGAATAAATGGCACTGCCACACACCTTCACAGGAGGCTATGGCTGTCAGCTGGGATCTCACCTGGCTTTGAACTCAGCAGGAACTCAACTCTCAGATCCACTGTAGAAACTGAGACTTTAAAATTAACCATTTATTCTTTGACCTTGACTTTGCTAAGTCACAGAAATAGAAAAATGAAATGGAAGTCTTGACCATTGTAACCATCTAAGTCATAAGGCTGAGAGTTAGGAAATGTGGCTTCTATTGCTACCTATATCAAGAAGCTTGCTGTATCTTTGTTATTAGCCAAACTCACTTATAGTAGGCACTCAATACATATTTACTGAAATAGATTCTCCAACTCTATCTGTGTGGCTTTGAACAAGGCACTTAGTCTCTCTAGCTTTAGTTTTCCTCTCTGTAACATGAAAAGTTGAGTCAACATCAAGGGGTTTTAAACTAGGTGTCTAGCATTTCATAGAGGTGTCCTAAGGTCCACTCTGGGAACTGGAGACTGGTCAGGAGATATTAAGTGACCAGAAGTCTGAACTTGGTATTCTCACTTCAATCAGAGCATCAGCTTTTTGTTGTGGTTGGTGTTGCTGTTTTATAGTTTTGTGTTCCGTTTAAGGTTACATTTGAACAGAAGAGTCAGCTTCTTAAAATAAACAGAAACTTTCAAATCACTGACCTAGACAATCTTTAAGATTCTTCCAACAGTGTTATGTGATGTATGATCTTCATTATGGATAAACAAGAGAAAATGAGGAGAAAAAAAGGCACTTCAATAGGGATTTGAAAAAAATTTAACTGGAAAAAATTAGGGCTTATGATGGAATAAGGAAATCAGGCAACTCATTTCCCTAAATAATTCAAAGATTGGCCAAAAGCTATCTTAGTAAATAGACATTCTGGGGAGCAACACCACATTGAGTATAGCCCTGTATCGGACACTTTAGAGGAAATATTTGTGACTCAGACATGGCTCCTGTCCTCAGGATGTTCACAACCAATATGGGAGCTAAGGCATCTAAAATAGTTAACTGGGATAAAATTAGGAAATTACAAATATCATACAAGATAGATGGAGAAAGTACAGAGGAGTTTTATGGGAGATCCAAGAAGAGAAAAGTAATTTTGAAGGGAAAGATCAGAAAATACTTAACCGAGAAAGTGGCTTTTGATTTGGACCTTAGCTCAGGAGGAATTTGGAAACAGGGATGTGGAGGAAAGGTCATTTGGGTTGAGAAAATATAATGAACCAATGACCTGAGGAGAGAAATGGTCAGCAACATCCAGAACAGAGCAAGAAGACATTTTGTTGAAGAAGAACTTGGTTCTCATTTGTGCTCCTCACCAAATATTTCCAGTTCTATATCTGGGCACCAGATAGAAGCGTCCTTCCCTGACCTCTTAAAATTAGGAGTAGCCATGACACTTGCCTCCAACACCGAGATTTGAGCAAAAGCAAGATTTGCTACATTTCATTTTTCCTACCTTGGCTGTAGTAAAGTGTGGAGTTAAAGCCTCCTTAAGACTGCTTCTTTGCCAATGATGCAGAGCTAAGGCCCTCAGCCAACCTGTGATAGACATAAGCCATTGTTGTTTTAAGGCACTGAAATTTAGGCATTGTTTGTTATCACAATGTGGTAACTAAGCAGAATTCTAAGATGGCCTCCATGATTCCCACCCCCTAGTATCCATAACACCTTTGTGTAATCCTGGAGTAGTGACCTGCTTCTAACCAACAGAATCTGGCAAAAGAGATGGAAAAAAATCACTCCTATGATTACATTATGTGATGTAAGACTCTGTCTTGACAGATTCTCACTCTGGCTTTAAAGAGGAACGCTTCCATAGTAGAAGGCCATGTGGCAAGGAATTGTGGTGGGCCTTTAGGAGCTAAGAGTGACCTCTAGCTGACAACCACAGAAAAGACAGGAACTCCTTCACCACCTACAACTGCAAGGAATTGAATTCTGCCAAGAACCATGTAAGCTTGGAAGATGCCCCCAAGCTCCAGAAAGGGTAGCAGTCCAGCCTACATCTACATTCTAGCCCATGAGACCCTGAGAAGAGAACCCAGTTAAGCTATGCCCAGATTCCTGGCCCACAGAAACTGGGAGAGAATAAATACACGTTGCTTTCAGCTATTAAGTTTGTGGTAATTTGTTACACAGCAATAGAAAACTAAGGCACGCAACATACACTAACCTCTCCTGATTGATACAAAAATCTTGGGAATTAAGTCTAGAAAAGCATTTAAGCTCTCCTCTTCAGAAGGCCTTAAATGCCTAGCTATTGAGTCAGAGCTTTCCTGTGGACAATGAGAGCCTCTGAAGGTGTTTGAGCAGAAGAGCAGCTTGGTAGAACAGTGCACTCAGAGAAATGATTTGCAGGCATATGGATGGAAAGATAAATTTGAACAGAGATGGCCATTTATAACTTTTTTTGATATCTAGGAATCAAGTAATTATAAAATATTAAGTTCTCTTATCAAATTATTCACATGTAGAAAGTAACCTGTTCAAAAGAATAATGTTGGCATTCTTTCCTATATCAAATATGATGCTGTTTCTACCTGTAATTCTACTTTAGCATGATGAAAATACCTCAAGTCTGCCCCTGGAGTTAAAATGACAAATGTACCCAGTTGCATGCCTCCATCTTGTCACCAGGGGACTGTTCCATTTGTTAATAGGCATTGCTTTTTGCCAGAATTTCGTTTTCAGCCCAGAGTAAATTGCTTTTTATCTGCACCAAAATTTGAAGCATGTACAAAAGTGGTTTATGTTTTTTTTTTTTACCACTTGTTCTGGCAGGGAGATGAGTTTAGGAGGGCTTAGATTTACTTTCTCAAGTCATGTGGGCTGCAATATGAACCTCTACTACAGTCTTTTACTTGACATGCTATAGTGCTCATGGGGACAAAATTATTTGGCTTGCGTGAATTCCAATACGACAAGTACTTGCAGAGATGTATCCAAACCAGCACATGAGAATTTTTCTTTTGGTGGTGAAATTCCCTTTCAAAGAAGTATAACCTGGCTGATCTTGAGTTTTCCAGACTTTAGAGGTCACTCTTTCTTTTAAAACATTGGAGTGGACCTATGTTGTTCTAAGCCCATTGTTCATTCTTCCTACTTTGTATTTCTTCTGGCAAGACACCCTCAACTCCACTCTAGTCTATACAGTTTGGGTGGGACATCATCACTAACTTGAGGGTAACTCAAGTCTAAGCTGAAAAGTATCGCCTTCCCTAGGCCAGCTTAACCTGGCTAAACAGAGTGGATCTCAGGCCCTTTGAAGAAGCTACTTAAAAAAAAAAACAGCCTCTTCTCCTCTCCGTACTTGAACATAAAAGGCTGTGAACCCAGAGCTGCTGCCACCATCTTGCCATTATCTAGATCTGCAAAATTTGTTAACAGAGGGAGAATGGCAGATTACCAAGTCCTGAAGACAGTGTTTGAGTCTTTAACTCCAGCAAAGCCTGAAGTCGGTTATACTATGTTCAGCTGTTCTTGTTTATCTGAGCCAGTAAATGCTCTTTTAGTATAATCAACTGCTAGTTGGGTTTTCTTGTACTTGTAATGAAGCCATCACCCCACAGATCTCCAAAAGTCCATTTTTTGACCAGAATCTTTCTTCTCATCCCAAGTGATTTCTGCCAATCTCTGAGCAATGCACACTGGGTACTTGCCCCTTCCGTCAATGAACTTTGTTTTGCCAATAGTTGTTTCAGAATTGTGTGTGTCAGCTCTTGCCCTCTCAGAATTAAATATCTACTCCCATTTGCTTCTGCTAGCCTCATAACTCTTTTCTCCAAATGTGCACACATCTCATCCCATAATTCTCTGAAGAGAATAATCCAGACAATAGGCAATCACAGTAGTTGATGGTGTATTTCTCAAAATCTGCCTCAAAAACAGTCAATTCACAGACCACGTATAGACAGTGTGCTAGAATAAGACAGATGGAAGACTAGCATTTTGTACTCTGCTTCATTGAATGGAATTCCAAAATTACTACTAGATCACTTTGTGCTCTATTATCAGAACACCAACATTAAAAAAAAGCAGCAGCGGGCTGGCCCCGTGGCTTAGCAGTTAAGTGTGCGCGCTCCGCTAGTGGTGGCCCGGGTTCGGATCCCGGGCGTGCACTGACGCACTGCTTTTCCAGCCGTGCTGAGGCCGCGTCCCACGTACAGCAACTAGAAGGATGTGCAACCACGACATACAACTATCTACTGGGGCTGCAGGGAGAAAAAAAAAAAGGAGGAGGATTGGCAATAGATGTTAGCTCAGAGCCTGTCTTCCTCAGCAAAAAGAGGAGGATTAGCATGGATGCTAGCTCAGGGCTGATCTTCCTCACAAAAAAACAAAGCAGCAGCAACAACAAAAAACTCTCATTACTTGGTATTTCACCAACAGGGAACTAACCAGTTATACACAAAAAGGAGGTTAGCTAACTGAATCATCTGTCTGTCTGTCTATCTATCTATCTATCTATCTATCTATCTATCTATCTATCTATCTACCTATCTATCTATCTATGTGTGTGTATTAACGGTGGGAAGAAATGCTGGAGGGGAAGGCTGTTAGTTGGCTATCTAAAAATCCTTCCCACTCTTTCCTTGCTGACAGAGACCCCCCACCTCCATGCACACATATGACACTCGAACACGCTCACACGCTTGAAAATGACAAATCCTTAATTTCCCAGCTTCCTCTGCTGGAAACAAAGTTTACATGGCTAATCTTGATCAATGGGGCCTGAGGAGAATTGGGGGATCTGAGAAATCTTCCCTCTCTCCTCTCGAAGAAAGAGGATGACTGAATAGAAATTGCCCCTTTTCTGCATATGGGACCCATTGTGAGAATGTGCAGCCTGGAACTAGAGCAGCCTCCTGGCAGTCTTGGCATGACTGACCTAAAGGGGAAGCCACTGCCCAGAGGAAGCAGAGGGAGAAGGAAAAAGCCTGGTCCTAATGACATTGATGACTCGACAGGATTGATATGGGACTACTGTGGCTTTGGACTTATTACGTGAAGTAGTAAACATCTCTATTGTTTAGGCCTTGTTTAGTTAGTATGTTCTCTGTGGCTTCCAGGTGCCCTGGCTGATAGAGAAGCAATATGGTGGAAATGAACGAGACCACCAGGAAGACTGAGAGATCAATCTGAAATGCAAAAGAAAAAATGTGTTTAGAGGAAAAAACAAGTAGGTCTACAAAGTTAGGCCAAATGAAAGAAAATAAATATATGGCAAATGGATTTAATGCAAAGACCATGATGAAAGAAACCAAAGATGTTCATATAGAAACTAGATTCGGAGTAAGATCATCTGGAATTAGGTCCCACTCTTTCTAGTTACTATGGGTATTGGACAAGCCACATAACTACGTTGGAATCATGTATTTAGTTTTTAAAACAGAGAATAACACCAACATTACCTCCTATTGTTTTGTTGATGGTATTGGTATTGGTATTTGTTGTGGTAGTGATGGTGTGTGTGCGTGTGCGTGTGCGTGTGTATATACTTGAATGAGGACCAAATGAAAAACATAAGTGAAAATACTTTGTAAACAGTGAATCTCAAATAAATTCAAGAGTCGATGAGGAGCCAGAGGCCATTCTCTTCATTATATCCTCCTCCTCATCTCCTATGTGTTAGAAATTGTTGGTACACCACCCAGATCCCCTTACCTGGCCTGTGCACCCATCCTCTAGCTGCTGAGAGTATTGGCTGATAATAGCTCACACTTCCTCCTTCTGTGGAGCATTGCCCTTAGCTGACAAGGCCTGCCCTAGCAGGAAAGTCATGCTCCTCCTCCTGCAGCTAGCCTACAGCCAGTGACTATCCGATAAGGGAGGTCCAAGGGGCGGCCTTACTCTGGGGTACAATTCACACTCCAGAGCTCCCTATGGAAGCAAGCTGAAGCTAGAGCCCAGCTGAAAACCATATCCTTCCTGGCTTCTTCTCTTTCCTCGCCCTGCTTCCCTCACTCCTCTAGAGGTTCCCACTGGAAGCCCCCTCTCCATAAATCACATGCACGGGAACCCCCACCGCAGGCTCTACTTTTGGGAAACTTTTCATCAGACGTCTTCCACATACATACAGTGACGGCATTCAGAAATCAGGGAGGAAAGGAGGGGGGAACAAATATCTTCAAGTTACAGAGGAAAGTCCAGATAGTTTTGAAAATTGATAGAATAAAAACATATGTATAACTGTATTGTTTAAAAGTTATAAAAAGGAGCAATAGAAGAAATAATATTAATATAATCATCCAACATTGGGGGAAGACAGAGGATGAAAGAGAAGAATAATGGAACAAATAAATCTTCAGTTCTTACATAATGGAGTAAAAAGATGTTGCCTAAAGTTGAGGAATCAAGAAATGTTATGCAGGCATATTATTTAGATATATGGGGTACTTTTGGAAAAAGAAAAATAGAAATAGTTAAGAGAGGTTTCCTCTGTGATAAAGAATAGAAAAAGGCAAGCAAGGAACTGTAGCTTTTCATCATACACTCTTGAATACTATTTGATATTTTGCCTTATACCCCTACGTCCAAAAAGAAACACACACGTACACATACACACAAAGGCAGCAGACATTTTTTTCTGGAGTTGACTGCAATATACCTCTTAATCAATCCACACAACATTAATAGTTAAGATTTTAAAAGCTTTAGGTCTTTAGTTAAAAAGTGTACACAATCTGATTTAATCCTCAGAGACGCCCTATGAGTGACTCTTTTTACTCCCATATTAAAGCCCGGGAGACTGAGGCTCATAGAGGTTACATAAGTTTCCCAGGGTCATGAAGCTAGCTTTTCAGGATAGAAATGAGACTTAAAACTGAAAATCCACACCCTCACCTGCTGAGAAACACTGCCTCCCAGATCAATGTCCTAGCCTGTCCTGAAGAAGGTCCACCCTGAAACTGACACCACTTGAACATCTCCAGATTGTGCCCAATGATTTTATCCGCAACGGTGGTATTCATTTCTTGAGACGTAATAACGAAAAGAGGATGAGTTTTAAAACCGCTCACACACACTCAAACGTCAGTACACAAACACTTTTCTGTGTTTGAATTCATAAAATAAGAATGAGTATTCTAGTTGATGAATTAAGTGCTTTGCTGTTTTCTATTACTCACCGATTTCCTGGCTTTTCAGATCTGTTACACAGCCTTGGTGAGCCTGCATATAGACTATTGAGTACTTTCATGTAAGCATCAAGCAATGCTCTTAAAATTTTTTAATCATCATCTGTTGATAATACTGGGTGTAGATGACGTGAATTGTCCCATTAGCGCCTATGTGTACACTTAAAAAGAAAATGGTGTGCCTGATTAAATCCTTCTAAAAGGTTCTTTTTTGCTTTAGGAAGAACTACAATAACTATCCCCCTTCCCAAGCAAATCTCATCTTTCATTTCGTACTTTCATTTTCATTTTTCGCTAGCTGAGATGCCATAAAAACCATCCAGCTCAACGTTAGAAATTGAAAATGAATGTTGGAGCGTGATAATGGCTAAGAATAAGAGGAGAATACCCTGCATCTTAGGCATTTCTTGCAAACAAACCAAAAGAAAAAAAAGATAATTTACTGCTCTGTGAAGCCCCACAGCTGGCTTAGTTGATGTATTTCTTACTTTGCTCAGGGAAAAATGAATAACTCAATGTCTGAGTATCTCTCAGCCCCTCTCCTTGAAGAATCTAGACATGGTCTTTTTTACCACTCATGTAAGAATGGCTCCAACTGTGAGTTTTCATGAGGTAAACAAGCAGAGCACATTTTGCATATGCAACAGCAGGACCAACCCATCCCAGTCAGGCATTCTGAGAGCACCCCAAAAATCCCAGTGATCTGACCCTATCTTCCAGTCTCACCTCATCTCCTACCTCTTCTCTTGCTCACTGGGCTCCAACCACACTCTTTCTTTTCCTCAAACCCCAAGCTGTTTACTTCTTTGGCAATTGCTTTCCTTGGGCTTGGAGAGCTCCTGAGTTCTTTGCATATTCTGGTCACATCTCAAATGTCACCTCCTCAGAGAGACTTTCCGGAACTCCTCTCTGAGGCATCCAGGCTCCTCCTACACATGTACTCGATCTCATCACTATCTTTTATTTTCTTTCTCTAATCTTTCAAAAACAAATTTTTTAAGCCCGGAGACTGGTTTTATTCATTTGGCTCAGATAATACACTCTTGTGTTATAAAATGGGCAGTGGGGGGGAATTTGGGACCTGGCTTCCAGTTTATCTTCTGCAGTGAAGGGGCTGTGTGGCTTGGAGCAGGGTTTCATTTATAAAGTGAGGACTTGGATTCTGAGACCCAAAACTATCTATGCCTACACAGCTTACTGTCTACTCTGATATGACTTTACTAGTCTCCTGTCTTCATCAGCACAGATTCACCATTTTTCAGGAAACTTTGCCCAGGAAGATAAAAGTGGCAAATAACTTTATTGAGCCTTCCGACAACCTTCTGAAAGATCCATCAACTCTTCAATAGAAACCCTTGGCCATCTGTTTATACCCCAAGACTCTTTCAATCCCTCGCCTCAAAATCCTTCCCTTGCTGTGTCCACTAGTTCTAAACTATTGTATCGTGATCCCCATCCACTCCTAACAAGACCCTCCTATTCTCTTGAAGGACCCTCCTTAAACCAGATTTCAAAGTTTCAGCAAATACCCTGACTGCTCTTCTCCCTTTGAGATGCAATCAAGACTGTCTAGGTAGGTAGTGTTCTCTCTTATCACAGTAAGTGATAAACTCAGCATTGACTTATCAACAAGTTGCTCTGATGATATTTGGAGGAGCCTGCACTGGGCTGTATGGTTTAGACTAAATTCTTGACCTCAGGGTTTCATTTATAAATCAAGGAGGTTGGACTCAATAATCACCAAGAGACCTTCCAGCTTTGATATTCTTTATGACCCTTTGGGAAGGCAATCCCTTTCTCTCTTGGTGGGCTCTTTCCAAGCTGCCAGCTTCTTAAAGAAAAGTACAATCACCTCCCGTCGTTGTCAGAAAGTGGATTCAGGTCCGGTTCTTGGGGTGGCAGGGAGTTCAAAGGCTGAGTTTTCAAAAGCTAGCTTTATACTTTCTTTCCCCTTGTCATCTCCAGGAGAGAGGAGGTGGCCATTGTTCGCTTTTGTCTTGCTACACAAAAGAGGACCTGAGTTGGAGGGCAGAAAGAGGTGCTGCCTCCTTGGCCAAGAGCCACACTCAATGCCTGAATGGAGCTTCCTCCTGAGGATGTCTCTTCTCATCCCTGTGGGGGAGACCTTTGGCAGCAGCCACAGCAGCGAGTAGCTAATTGTCTCGAGTGCTCCTTTGGCTGTGCAAACAAAAGCAGGAAGGCTTGTGAAGGTGAGAGCTGAACTGACCCCACATCTCTTTGAACAAAGCTAGGATGGATGATGAATGAGTATTTTGGAAACATAACAAACACAGTGATTTATATTCATGATGGGCCCCAGAGGGCCCCAGAGGGACTTCTGGAATGGGCACATAGCATAGTTCTTTGATCTTTCAGAGTGTGAATTGAGTGAAAATGATTTGAAAAGCCATTCCCTGTGAGGTCCAGAGACAAGAGGGTTGGGGTTTTTATAAAGATAATTTGCTTTTTAACCAAACCTCAGCTTCAGAACGTTGAATAAAGGGCAAAATAAGTATTCAAATGTGATTAAACCAAATGGGGGGAAATTAAAAAACAACAACAACTTTGAATTTGAAAATGCAAGTTTATATTATCATCATTACTATTATTATTGGAAGTTTGAATTACATAACCAAATCTATTTCAAACTACATAAGCATTTGTTTGACTATCTAATCTAGTCACTATCAAATCTAGTTTGGGAATGGAGGTACTTGGGTTCTTTGATGCTAATATAACATACTCCCATCTCCACAGCCCCATCATTAGCTCCATTCCTCTCTGCTATTTTTTCCCACATCTCTTAATATGTCCCTTTGGTGTATTCCTAGATGTGACATTTTGGTGTTTTAACATTCTCAGTTCCTGTCGCAGGAGGAATCAAATCAGGGAACACTTTCATCTGTAAAATGGGAGTGCAAATAGCAGCACCAGGAGCTTTCTGAAGATTCAGTTAAAGAACGGGGGTGAGAGAGCCTGACACAAGGCCTTACGCTCATACTCATACTGTCATACTCATTGAATGTTCCCTTTATCCTTCCCTCCTTTCTTTCTTTTTTACCTGAATGGAAGTTAATCCAGGAATCCACCACATGGAGGAAGGCTGAAGAGTTCCCTTTGCCACATTTGTGGTAATCAGCCTTCTTATGCTCTCACCAAATGATCCCACACCTTCACCGATTTATAAAGAGTATGTGTGTTTAAACAGAGGAGGAAAAAGCAGTGCATCAAAATCAAATTACCCAGTGTGATGACCCTTTCTCTCACACTGAAAAAAAGAAAGAGTTTTCATTTAGCCTGTTCGGCATCTTGAGCATCATTGTAAATTAACACAGTTAACAATAGGAAAGAAGTGCGCAGCCAAGGCTCTGAATAATCTCATTACATATCTCTCAGCAATTAAGTGCACTAATTAAGTCCCTGCATCTGAGGGGATGTTGGTGAAACAACTCGCATTCAGTCACATCTTGCTGTGCTTCCTGTTCTCATAAAGTTTTGGATAACTCTTCATTGTACCTTAAAGGATTTGGGATTATTACCAACAACATGGCCCTGGATTACTCTACATGAGTGACTCCCAAAGTCGCAGATGTTCTTCTTTTACTTCTCTTCATAGCAAGAAGGACTATAGCATAGTAATTTGTGGTTTAGCTTTAGGGATCAGAAAAAACTGGGCTCACATCTCTGCTTACCTATTTATTAGATCTCTGACATCTCTATGCCTCAGTTTCTTCATCTGTCATAAGAGAGCAATAAAAGTATCAACCCCCTGGGGTTGTCATGAAGGTTAACTGATCTAATTAAGGAAAGATATATAGCTTAGTGCCTGGTATGTAGTAAATGCTCAATAAATCATCACTAGTAGTAGTAGTAGCAGCAGCGGTATAATTTTAACAATGGAGGCCACGTGGTGTATCAATAGCGCAAATGGCTGGCAAACAGAAAACCTGGGCTCTGATCCTGGCTCCTATTAGCTGTTTTGATCTCTGTCTCAACTGTCCTTTGCTGTGCAGAGTGTTGTGAAAATTTACTGTGCTAATAGATACAAATGCACCTTGTAAACTACAGAAATGTACATGATTAATGGCATTCTAAAGTCATCTGTGAATGTCACTGTTTTTTCCTAGTCTATCAAGAGGGTAATCGCAAAAGCATCTAAAAAGTGTAAATTTCTGGTCATCACTATAATTGTCATAGTCAAGGCTCTTTGATTACAAGAAACCAAAACCAAATCAAGCTGCTCATGTGAAAATGAGGTTTATGGAAAGAATAAAATAAAGCACACCATGAGTATCCATTCATCCGTTGAACATATATTGAACACTTACTTACTCTGTTCTAGAAACTGTGCTAGATGTTGAGTATGTTAAGTCAAATCCTTGACTCAAGAAGTTAACAGCATATTTGAGAAAAGAAAAAGAAAAGCAGAGTGGGACACAGGCAAAAGCGTGGGAAACAAGTAAGTTCACGCATATCTACAAATTAAGAAAAGAAACCGAGGCTATGTATGTAACGAACAGGGCGTAATTACAGAAAGTACATGCGGAGTGGTGAGATACCACGAAGCAGGGGACCTTTGCTTTGCAGGCAAAGGGAATGTATCTTCTGTAAGGCAGGAGAAGTTGAGACATATCCAGTGTGGCAGGGGCTTGGTGCAGAGCATAGAGGGAATGACTCAGGTCTGAGCAGGAGACAAAAATTCAATTCATTCATTCATTCATTCATTTCATACATATTTATTGAGTGTCTACTTTGTGTCAAGCAATGCTGTGAACCAGACACATGAAGTTTGCCCGAGGTGGTTGACCCCACATTCTAAGGAATGAGACAATTTTTAAAAACTGTATACATAAAAACTTAGGATATGTCAGCATATAACTAGTGTTAAATTGAGATCATCTAAGGAGTATGTCTTAGTCTGTTCAGGCTGCTATTAACAGAATACTACAGACTGGGTTGTTTTTAAATAACAGACATTTATTTCTCACGATTCTGGAGGCTGGGAATTCCAAGATCAAAGCACCAGCAGATTCGATGTCTGGTGACAGCCTGTTTCCTGGTTCATAGACAGTCATCTTCTCGCTGCGTTCTCACATGATGGAAGGGGTGAGAGAATTCTCTGGCATTTCTTTTATAAAGGCACTAATCCCATTCAAGAGGGCTCCACCCTCATGACCTAATCACCTTCCAAAGGCCCCACCTCCAAATAACATCACATTGGAGATTAGATTTCAACGTATGAATTTTGGAGGGACACAAACCTTCAGTCCCTAGCAGATTAAGTGAAAATAGAGAAGAGAAGGGAACTTATAATGGAGTCCAGGGAAGTCCACATTTTGAGCTCAAATGTAGTAGAAGTAGCCAACAAAGGAGGCTGAGAGGTAGGAGAATAGGGGAGGATAGTGTCATAGAAATAAAAAAGGAAGAAGGTCAGGGAGTGAGTGATTGAAGACGGTGAAGCAAGTACAAGCAATCTGCCCAATTCCAGCAAATGGAAGGTCAGGAATGGACACCCTCTGTCCTTCTGGGAAGCCACATGGTTATTTCCATGATCATCTCTGCAGGTCTCCTCTGCTTTCCTGTTCCTCTTGGCAGATTGTCTTCCTCTGGTGACTCCCAGCTACCATATGCTCCTCCAAAACTGTGGTTTGCATGGCCTTTGTCTTTGTCTCCTGCCACCTTCATACAGCCCCAACTCAGCATGAGCTTTTAGTTCCAGTGCTGCCGTCATCGGCCACAGACCCAGCTTCTCAATACCCCAGTTCAGAACTTCTGGGAGAGAGAATCTGCCTGGTTTGTCTTGGATCAGGTATTGGTTTCTGGTCCACCCATGTGTGACCCAGGTGAGGGTTGTCTCACAAGGTACCTGGTGCTGTCTAGCTAACTCCTATCCCTTCAGCAGGGCTGTCGGTGGGAAGAGCAAATAATTTAAAAATAGAGTATGATCTGGGCAGGTACCCTGAAATGGGCTACTCTAATAATGTACTTCATTACATGACATTCTCTAAAATCATTAGTGGATGTGTCTGTGCCTAATAGCAGGATCGTGATTGCTGCTGCCAATCAAACCACACTAAAGGATGATGTTACATTCTAGGCACAATATCAAAAGATGACAGACTCAAATCCTGACACAGAGACAGAAGGTGATGCACATGAAGTAAAGTAGTGCAACAGTCATCAGCAGAGAGTAGTGGAGACTGCGGCAAAGGGGAGAAAAATGACATACAAAGGGGGCAACCCCTACTCACCTCCAGGTGATTATTACAATGCAGCAATATGGGCTTGATGTTTGCCAGATCTTTTGATATTTCAAAAAAGTTTCAAGAAATGTAGATAATGATGCAAAACTGTAAAATCTCCCAATTTGAAAATATTGGCTAATAACAACAACAACAAAGCACCTTGGCCACTGCTATAAAGGGCAAACAAAATAAATCTGCAGGTGGAATCAAACCCATAGAGACACGGCTGCTCTAAATCCTACAATAGGGGCGTTAGAGAAGCACCTGGAAATCCATTCATTAAGGGCATTTTTGAGTGTTTCGTTATTATTATTATAGCTAAGTCATTGTTCCAGGAGTTATCTCAAGTAATTTACATATTAAATCTCATTTTATCTTTACGAGAACCTTAAGATGAAGATAGTTACCCTTTTTACATTAGAGGGAAAAGAGGATTAGAGAGGTAAAGCCACTTGCCTAAGGTCACCATTTAGTGAAGCAAATTTGGTTAATGATGAAGCAGGAATCTGAGCCTAAGTTTTCTCACTTAAAAGCCTGCACTTGTCACCAAATTACTTAGGTTTCATTAAGTAATGTTTATCCTCTCTAAGAATCCAGGATTTTCTTAATCATCATGTTGAGGCTCACACGATTCTCAGGTTCTTTTCTGGTTCAGAGTGGTCCTGTCAGTCGTTGAACCCTCTGAAGAATGAGCTGCTTGCTCAGTGCCAACCACACTCCTTAAGGATCCTCCAGAATCTCTCTCATGGGGAAGTCTCCCCAAGTGATTCTGAGCAATCGTGGTTTCGAAAAAGAAATATTTTCAGTATGATAATCACCACAAAATCCCCATTTCCTTCATTTATTCTTTTCAAATGGTGGTGGTGGTGGTGGTGGTGAGGATGCCTGTGAAAGAGTGGGGGGTGGGGATCCTGGCATGGCATGGGAAGGAAGTGCTTCACATACACGTGTGTGCATGATTCAGACAGAAGCTGACAGATGCTTAGAAAATCCTTTAGAAAATGGACAAAATCGTGGAGTCCCAAGCACATTTGTCTAAAAATCTAAAGCTCTGCACATCTCAGACTCAAGAACACATATGAACAGGTAACAGAAGACCTGTCCTTCCCCGAGCTGGTTAATCTGCTCTTCGCCCTGATTCAGGGATGCTGGCTCCAGTTTGGCCTCTGACGGAGCCCATCAGTAATTAAATCACCACCTGGGCTCTCTGTTGCTAAAAAGAACTGAGTTTTAAAATAGACTCCCTGCTTGGCAGCTTCTTGTGGATCTGGTCTTTTCATCCAGTTCTGATAAGCTTTCCGCCACCTACCAGTCCTCTCTCCTCACAGTTCATTAAATGGGGAGCTGATTTCTTGGAGCTCTTGGTGCAGCTCCTGGCACTGACTCATCCAGGGGAGTAAAACACATTGCTAGGATGTTTGGACCAGGAAGGCATGGCTTCAACCTTTTCATTGGACAAGCGAAAACTGAGGCCGAGTAAAGGGTATGACTGCCACATTTGCAGCAGTGACAAGAAGAACCTACTCTCTGAATCAATCCAGTGCTCTTCCCAATTTTTCACACTGCATCACTCGTAAATAAGAAGGCAAAGACTCATACTGCAACATGATCCTTCATAAATGCTCTTTTGTTTTTCTTTTTTCCAATAATAATATTTAGATAGTACCTAGTATGCACTTAGCTAAGAATATTACAAGTGATATCCTTATGTCATTCAATCTTCTCAAAAACTGCCCATGCTTTCATTTTGCAGATGAAGAGTCCAAAGCTCTGGGTAGCTCAGTGACATGTCTTATGATAGAGCCAAGATGTAAACCTCTAACCACAGAGCCAAGATCTGAACTCTCTCAGAGATCTCTTTGGCTCTCAAGCTGTCCTCTTAACCATACGCCATGCCAAGGCTGACAAGTGACAATTTCTAATCTCTCTGCTCTTTGAATGTATCCTAGAGCCTTGACATTGAAGTGTGATTCCCCCTGACTAGCAGACTCAGCAGCACCTAGGAACTCGTTAGAAATGCAAAAACTCAAGGCCCCACACCAGGCCTACTTAACAAAATCTGCATTTTCATAAGATGCCCAGGAAAGGCACAGAAGACACAATGAAGTTTGAGAAGCACTGGCAGTGGCTATACCAGATATGAGGTAACGGGCAGAGCGTTATAGTCTGTCATCTCTGAGCCATTCTCATCAAAGGCCAATGGAACTGTATGTAGTTCAGGGTCATGATCATAGTCCATTTCTTATATTCTTATTAAACTCAGATTCAGCTAAGAAGACAAAAAAACTATATTCAAAGAGTTGATATTTTCTTCTTGTTAAATTGAACTGTGGGAGGTATCATATGCTGAACAAGTACATTTCAAAAGACAAAAACCCTAATGTTTTAAGGAGTGTTTTTCCCCATTAACATGTTGCTAAGCAACATTTTTACAATATCAGCAGCTCTATAACTACAAGCTGAATGAATGTCTGGAAATAGAGAAAGAACCAGAGGAGCAAAGAAAGGGAATTTATTGCCCCTGTTAGTACACAGATACATCCTTTGTTATTGGAGTTTGAATGATCTCGAATATGTTAAAGCAGAGATAGTAGAGCACTCTGTCACAGTTTAGTTAACAATAATCATGTGATATCCATGAGGATTATGCTCTAACTTTAGTCATAATTTTTATTAATTTTTTTGTATTATGAAAAATTTCAAACATATACTAAAATAGACAAAATAGTATACTGAATGTCCATATATCCATCAACCAGCTTTAACAATTTTCAACTCATGGCCAAATCTTTTTTATCTGTTTCACCTCCTACTTCCCCCTTATTTGAAGCAAATCCCAGACATCATCTTATTTCATCTGTAAATATTTCAGTAGGTATCTCGGAAAGCCAAGGGCACTATTTAAAAAAAAAAAACAAAAGCATAATATCATTATGTCATCTCAATTAAAAGTTAACAATCACACTTTAATGTAAACAAACACCCACTCAATGTTCCGATTTCCAATTTCATGTTTTCTCTTTTTACCATTTCAATGAGAACCCAAATAAATTCTGTATATTGATTGGTTGATGTGTGCCTTAAATTTATTTGAATCTATAAGTTCCTCTCTATCTCTCTTTTTTCCTTCCACTTTATTTAATCAAGAAACCAGATTATTTGTCCTGGAGAGGCTCCTGAAGTCTGGATTTTGCTGCTTATATCCCTTGGCTTCTCGCAACTTGTTTCAATCTAAGGCTTGATCAGATTGAGGACTGTTTTTTTTCAGCAAGACCAATTCATAAATGATATATTCTTTTTTTTTTTTTTTTTTTTTTGTGAGGAAGATCAGCCCTGAGCTAACATCTGTGCTAATCCACCTCTTTTTGCTGAGGAAGACCAGCTCTGAGCTAACGTCTATTGCAAATCCTCCTCCTTTTTTTCCCCCAAAGCCCCAGTAGATAGTTGTATGTCATAGTTGCACATCCTTCTAGTTGCTGTATGTGGGACGCGGCCTCAGCGTGGCTGGAGAAGCGGTGCGTCGGTGCGCGCCCGGGATCCAAACCCGGGCCGCCAGTAGCAGAGCGCGCGCACTTAACCGCTAAGCCACGGGGCCGGCCTCATGATATATTCTTATATTAGGAGGCATACGATGTCTGGCTGCCTCTCTTCTTGTGATGTTGGCAGACTTTTATGATACATACCATGATCCAAAAATTCATTACAGATTGCAAAATGATGATACTCATTTATTAGCGGCGATACTTCTATAAAGAGAAATTTGCCTTCACCATCTATTTGTGTACTGGGTGATATGGTTCGTATAGGAAAGACAGGATAAATGCCCGATTCTTTCGAGCTATTTATCAGTTTTCAAAATAATAGGTTGGTTTACTAGCATCTTCCAATGGTGACTAGTTAGAATTGGTTTGTTTTGCTATCCTCATAGATGAGGCATTTTTGATATATTTCAGTCCTTTGCAGTTATTATCTCTGTTGATGTTCAAATGGTCTCACATTTGGCCAGTGAATCCTCTTCAGGTTGGCTTGGGTCCCTCTATAGTGTTACCTTGTGGGGGAAAAACAAAATGAAACACAACTGGGTATGATGCTTTTTTGTGTGAATTTAACAATTTTTCCTCTTTCTTCTATGGATGTCTGATCTTTAATTTAGACTTGCTGTCTTTACTTAGGTCAATGTTGATAAGTTATATTCTTCTTTAAAATTACCCGTTTCATTTAGGTTTTTAAATTTAATTGCATAGAGTAGTGCAAAATACTCTCTGGTGATTTAAAATTTCCTCTGCTTTGAAGATTATTTCCTCCTTGTCATTTCTAATTTTACATATGTGTGTGTTCTCCTTTTTTCCTATTTATGTTAGCTAGAAGCGTGTCTATATTTATTTTTTGTTTTTAAAGAATCGGCCTTTGGACTTATTTATTAATTCTACTCATGTTCTGTTTTCTAACTATTCTGCTTTTATGAATTTCTTCTGTTTTCTCTTGTTTTACTTTGTTTTTCTTTTCTAGCTTTTAAATTGAGTTTTTAACTTATTTACTTTCAGAATTTAATTTTTCATGTTATGAGTATTTAATGCTCTCAGATTTTCTCTAATAAATACTCTAGTTGTATACCGTAGATTCTGATTTTGTGTGTGTGTTGTCATTACTGTTAATATTCAATAAATTCTATGACCCAAGAGCTGTTTAGGAACAGGTTTTTTTCTTTTCTTTTTAATTTCCAGGCAAAGGGCCTTTCTGGTTTTGATTTTGCTGTAGCTTGTTTTAGTGGATGGCAACCAGAGAATGCTCTTGTATTATTTTTATTTGGAATTTATTAAGATTTTCTTTGTGACCTATGATATGACCAATTTTTGTGAACATTACATGTGCACTTGAAAAGAAGGTTTATTCTCTATTATCTAAGTTTATTGTTTGATATCTGTAAGATCTATTTTATTGATTGTTGTCTTCTAAATTCCTACTCACTTTTAGTTCACGTGATTTGTTTTAGATTGAGAAAGCTGTGTTAAAAATCTCTTAAAATTAGTGTGTCTGTATCAGTTTTCTTTGCATCTTTTTTTTGTTTTGTTTATGAAAATATTGCTGTGTTACCGAGTGTATAAATATTGATAATGATACCTTCGTCGTGAACCGTAGCCTCTAGCATTATAAGGTTCCCTCCTTTCCCTGTAATGACTTTTCTTTGTATTTTGCCTTCTAGTGATAACATCATGACCTGTTCTTTCTTTTTGTTTGCATTTGCCTGCTCCAAACTTTTTTCTCCCCTCAATCTCTTTGTTTTAGGTATGTATGTTGTATGCAGCAGCATTTTACTTTGCTAACTGGTCAGAAAAATTTCTTTTTTCACCTTTTCCTTGAGAATCTTGGAAATGTTGCTCCATTGTCTTCTAGCATAAAGTTTTACTATTGGAAAATTTGATAACAAATTTGATCTTCTTTCTTTTAAAAGTGATTACTTCCTTTACAAGAACCCAAAGGATTTCCTTTCCATTTTTTCTGTAAAGTTCAGTAGATCTACAAGAATATGTCTTCTTCTTAATCACTCTGTGCTGATTTTCTCAAGTACACAGGGTGTCTTTTCAATATGTAATTTCAAGAATACTTTTATTTCAAGAAAATTTTCTTGAAATACAGTTTTTAGTTTTTGTTTTGTTTCTTTGCTTCAGAAATCTTATATTGTATCCATGTTAGATATTCTTTGGCTCCTATATCTCCCATTTTTTCTCAAATTCTTTTTTCTCTTTAATCCTTTTTAAAATTTTCTTCCTTTCAACTTTCAATTTCCATTAAGCTGTCTGTGCTGTGTTTATTTGCTCTCATGTGCATTCTAGTTTAGTTCTCATTTCTGAAATGAATTTTCTTTTACTTATAATTCTTTCCTATATTGTATCACCTCATTTCTGATTTTTTAATTTTCATTATGATTTATGTGGCTCTTAAATTTATTGTGTCATTTTCTTTATTTCTTTTAGCTCACTGTGTGTGGAGATATTTTTCTGTTCCTCCTTCTCCTTTATTCTCATAATAACTTTGTATGGGATTTGAATGATATTCTCTCCTGCTGCTCACTTCTACATGAGAGTAGCTTTCCTAAACTTTTAGGAAGGAAGAGTGGGCCAGGATTCCTTTTCTAGCTTTATTGATCTAGAGCTCCTTCTTCTGCTGTTTTTGCACCCCACACACACACACACACACACACACACACACACACACACAATCTTGTACTTTCCGAGATCTTCTTCCTCTGTTGTCATTCCTCAATTTCATCTGGACCCTCTTTTTCCTTTGTTCCTATTATACCTAGTCTACTCCATTTGGATTCTACTCCCAGTAATTTTCTCAGTCCTGAAAGGGAGCTTCAGTTGGTCAATTTTGAGAATTTTGGGGGCTCATCATGTTTTGGTCCCCTCAGACCTTACCATCAATCACTTGTGCTCATTCCTAAATTGGAGTGTGCAAAGAATCCTTCTGATGTCTACTGTTCTTCTTCAATTATTTTGCCATGCTTTCCAGGGATTTTCTACTCGTGATTTTGGAATTCCTTGTCCTCAGTTCCATCCAACACCCCATTACTTCCCACTGCTTCCTTCCACACAGATCCTAATACGGCAAACAGAGGATTTGTAGCTTTTGGTGGTTTGTCTCCAGCCTTCCATATTTCGTGTTTATTGCAGATATTATTGATGACTATTCAGTTTTGCTACCCTAGTTCTCTGTTTCCATAGGATAGTTTGGAGAAATTCTTAACAGCACACTGTCATTATAATCTCCTTCAGTAAAATTTTAAATTGTCTAGCAATACAGTGTCTGATCATCCTTTTGTATGTTGGCAGTAGATCCCAATATGGAATCTTAAGGCTGTAGAGTCTTAAAAATAATTTTATCTCTCCCCATTATATCCTCCTACAAATGCTTTTATACCTAATACTTTGCCAGCCTTCTGGGAAATTCATTCTATTGGCAATAGTCTGTATTGATTAAAAGGCACTTTTTAGATTGAAATTAAATTTAGGCTCTTATTCCATATTCTAGGATAACTCTAGGCATATTTTCCTGGCTGGTTCACTTGAAGGAAGCGCGTTAAGAATAACAAAACAATAATTAAGAGTACAAGACAAATGAGGCAATTTAATTCTCATATGCATTAATTAGTATTACAACTTTATGGCAATATTTGTATGCTGACTCTGGTTAAATTCATCTTAAATATAGAATAATAATAATATGAACCAAAAATTATTGAGCATTTACAGTGCGTTACTCTCATAAGTGTTTTACACAATTCAACTAACTTATTCCACACAATACTCTTGGAGACATTCCATTACTATTCCTGTTTTGCCCATTGGAAACTGAGGCACAGAGAATTTAAATAACTTGCCTAAGATCACACAGCTGATAAGTAGTAGAACCAGAATTCAAACTCAAGTAATCTTATTCCAAAACTCATTATCGTAACTATTATGTAAATATTTTTTGCTGGGAAGGTATCTTTTTAAAGGCAGGATCAGTGTCTTCTGCTTACCCCAACAAGTTAGTTATAAACAAATCGTTAAAATCACCATGCTTCGCGGTTTCTATTCTTCGATTACAATATAAACACTACTCTGTTAGTTCCCATAAGTCACGGTCAGAGGAAATGGTTTATGGATGTGCAATATATTATCCTCTAATGGTCATTGTATTTACCTCAAAAAGCATGCCTTCTACAAAGTGGATGGCTTCTGTGGGCTTCTTATTCTTCAGAAGTTCTTGTCCATTAATCTATAACCTCTTCAGCACCTAACCCCTTTATACTGTTTCAACTGCTACCAACAACCATCATTTGAAAGTTTACTATATTTCTGAGCACGTAAGTTCTTTACATGAATTATCCCATTTAATCTTTATAATAACACATTAAGGCAGGTAATATTATTATCCTAATCTTACGAAGAGGGAACTGAATTCATACAAATTTTTAAAATTGCCCCAGGTCGTGCTTCTAGTAAGTAGTTTGAATCTCAGTCTGTCGAGTTCCAGAATTAAATCTCTTCACGATTACATTAAACTGCCTGGGTTGTATTAAGTGGTGGTGCTGTGTTTGTTGTGGCACAGTATTAGCCATGCTTTCAGATGAAAATACTGGCTCATAAAATTGATGCCATTCACCCAAATTCACAGAACACTATGATCAAAAGTGATGCATTCTGGTTTTTAGAGACTTACTATAACTTTGCTTTCCACAGAGTATAGCAGCTCAATTAATATTCATTTAAAGAACATGAAAACATATTGTTTTTAGGTTAAGAAAAAATATTCTTCAAACAGGATATCAAAGAGATATATGTACTTCTATATTTACTACAGCATAATTCACAAACGCCAAGATATGGAAACAACTTGAATCCTCATCACTTAATGAATAAAGAAAATGTGGTGCATATATATACAATGGAATATTATTCAACCATGAGAAAGAAGGGCATCCTTCCATTTGTGACAACATGGATAGACCTTGAGTACATTATTCTAAGTGAGATAAATAGACAGAAAAAGACAAACTTGCAACAAGTAGTAAGTAAGTCCTAGAGATCTAGTGCACAGTATAGTGAATGCAGACAACAATATTGTATTAAAATCATCAACCTTGCTTAGGGACTAGAACTGAATTGTTCCAACCACAAAAAAGAAAGGACAATTATGTAAAGTGATAGAGGTTCTAACTATTGCTACAGTGCCTATGACAATATATATTTTAGTTTTTAACAAAGAAAAAGTACCCTTCTTGATCTGGGGATTTTATTTGATCAATTTTTGACTCCCCTCCCCTCATATTCAATGTCAGTTTGTTTATTCAACTTAGCCAAAGGGCAGAGCCTTTAAAGCAAGAGGTTTTGGAGTCAAATGCTTATAAAGGCCAGAGGGGGAACATAAGGAAGTGAAACAGGCTGAGTGTGGACTTCAACAAACCATCTAAAAAGGGGCAGCTACTCTTTGGCTTTAGCCTACTGTTGCAAAGTGGAACTTCGAACTCTGAACATACATAAGTGGAACTTATATATGGGCCTCAGTCTTGTCAAATCTTGCAATTTTTTTCACAAGAAACTGGAAATTTGGATTTGACTATTATATCCTCAGACTTTTAGATGATTCACAACTAAATCAAAAATGTTTAAACTCTATGTTGCCTAACAAAAAGCCCTGGAATCCTATGTCTTGCCAGTTCTTGGCATATCCCTTAAAGAAATATATACGGATGCCTTTATAATCAGCAGATAGAAGAAACGGGATGAGAAGAGAGCAGTATAAGTAAATGCTTTCATTCTGTTATTGAACCTACTGTGTGTGCTGGCTGATTAGGATATGATGGGGAATAAACAAAGCAATATTCCTGCCTTAGTGAAGCTCAGAGTCTAGGGCAGCAAATAGGCAAGTAAACAGAAATTATGACCTAGCAGGGCAAGTCATAGCAGGAGAAAGTCCAGGGGGCTATGGAAGCTCAGTCAAGGGGCACACAACTTGGACCTAATGAGTAACAGAAATTTTTCTGACAAAAGTAGCATCACGCTAAGACTTAAAAGAGTAAGTAGACTTATTAAGCATGGAATTATTAAGTAGTATTAATATTAACTGCATTCTAGACATGCTGCTAACTCATTTAATTTTCATAAGATTCTACGGACAAGTTTTATGATGATGATGATGATGATGTACCTTTTACACATGAGGAAACTTTAGTAACTTGCTCAGGATTACGTAGCTAGTAAGTGACAAAGCCAGGACTCAAATTAGATTTGATTCCAGTGTATCTGACTCCAAAATCCAAGTACTTTTATAATGATAATTAAATAACAAGATTAATATTTATTGAGCACTTACCATATGCCAGTCACTGTTCTAAGTGTTCTACATGGATTGAATCCTCATTTATTTCTCTTGACAATCTTATCAGATACTGTTATTTCTATTTTCTGGATGACGACACTAAGGCTCAGAGAGGTTCATCACTTTTCCCATAGTGTTACAAAACTAGCAGGTGTAAGACCTGGGATTTGAACTAAGAGAGGAGTGCTCTTAACCACTGGGCAAGGAGATGGTGGGCAGGATGAGGGTGGTGAGTGTTCTAGGTAGGTGAAATCCCGTAGGTGCAGACATGGAGATAAGAGAAAATATGACCCAATGGAGGGATTTAAAAAAAAATTTAGCATGGCTGGGCCTGACAAGAGAAAGTTCTAAAACAGTGTGATATTCAACTTGGGTACAAAATCGAGAGCTTATAAGGTTTGACATGCTTTTTTCTAGTTAGTGCTTGGAGAGGTTCACTGTCAGATGGGAACAGCTGATGGGACACCAGTTCCAAGCTTAATTCCATCTGCTGATGTGCCTAGGAAAGTTATCTTTCTGTTCCTGATGGGCAGGGGTGGAGGGTAACAAAATACTTGTAAACTGGAATCTGGTTTCTACGAGTCCAGGTTAGCAAAGGCATCATTTCCTAACAAAGAGGTTCTTGATTTTTGGTTAATTCCATGTGGTCAGTTCTTCCTCCCTATCACCCCACTTCCTTCTCCAGAGAACATGTAGTCCCCTAAACTGGAAGCACCATTGTAGAAGTCAGGGTCCTAATCCAGGAAATTTTGAAACATAATGCTCCAGCTCCATTTGAGAACACCAGGAGCTTGTCAGCATGTGGTCCATTTGGGGGATGTTTTTTCTTCTTTAATTGTAAGAGAGAACAAGCCCAATGCAGAGGAAGGAGGAAGATCAAAGTGACTTCCTCCTTGCATAATAAAGGCAAGACTCAAGAAAACTTGTTAAAAGAGGATAAAGAAGATTTTTCCCTTCTCTGTGTGGTTTTGATTTTAAGAACTGCATGTAATATTTCCATAAAGATGAGGAAACAGACAGGGGCTTGTCAACCAGGTGTCAGGTAACCAGGTATCCAGTCTTGCCTGTGCCACTGACCTGCTCGGTAATGTTTAGAAACCCAGTTGACCTCTTATAGCCTCTGTTTTCTTATATTGTATCCTATTTGGCTGGGCCTTTTTGGAGAGCTGGATTTATTTCTGATGCATCATTGTTGTCCTTCACCCCAGTGTATAACATTGATGAGCCAGAGTATCTTTAAGGTCAACCTCAAATAGTCAGTGGCTCCACGACTTCAGCAGAGAAAGGAAACAGTCTATGGTGTCCGGGGGAAAAAAAATTTTGGATCAAAAGGGAAAAGAATTCTATAGAACATTGAATTTCTGGCTATAGTACACACTGAACATTCAATTAATTAACTTCTTATCTGGTTGCTTGGCATGAGCCTTTCTTATAAACCAATTTCCCCTGAAGGTAGAGTGAATCGAAGGTTCAATTTTAATCATGAAGAAAACTGAGTATTCCTAGTTATAAATTCTCAACTGAACTTCAAAGAAGGCAGAATGTCTCCCTAAGTAATATGGAACTGAGCTGAGGAAACAGGAGGTGACAGAGCTGAGTTGGGTCTGCATAAACATGCCGATTGTCCATGACTAAGCAACCTGTCTAGTTGCTACGTTAGCCTGAGGAAACATGAATAGTCTGTCTCGTTATCCAATTTCCACGATGCCATGGAGGAATTGTCAACACTTAAACAAACTAATAATAACTAACAGGTGACAAGGGCTCACTATGTGCTGGGCACTGTGCTAAGCCCTTTACTTTTATTAACTCATTTAATCTATATAATAATCCTATGAAGAAGGCACTATTATTTTTCACATTTTATAGGAAAGGACATTAAATTTTGAGAGGCTAAATAACTTTCCCCAGTTAAATAATTAAGTAATCACATCATTCATTCTTTTGTTCAATAAATCCTTATCAAGTGCCTACTATGTGCTCAGACACCCTTCATGGCAGTTGGGATATCTAAGTGGATAAAACAAAGGATACCCATCCTCAAAGAGTTTCCATTAGAGTGGGGATAACCATAAACCATACACAATAAACATGATAAAGAAGTAAATCAAATAGCATATTAGAAGGTGATAAGTGCTATTAGGAAAAAAAAAAAAAAAAAAAGAGTTGATTAAGGGAGATCTGGCAGTGCTGAAAGAAGCCAGAGGCTGAGTCAACAGCTGCCACTGTGGAATGACTCTGAGAGGACCAGGGGAAAACCAAACAATAAAAGGGAGCCCCTTCAAATCCTCCTGCCATCTTAGTCTGAGATAACCTGAAAGTAAAGCACAAGGACTTGGGTGCAGGTTGTTTATTTAGGAGACGATCCCAGGAAGCAGGAGTGAGGAAGTGAGAAAAAATGAGATGAGAAAGGAAAAAAAGCGAAAATGGATGCATTTATGAAGGTTTTTGATTTTAGACAGTAGGAATCAGATTCTTCCTATGAGAAGTATCCAGAATTTCTCCTAGAATTGTCCATATGAAGACAAGGAGGCTGGAGTATTTATCCAATCCCATTGGCTGAGGGTTTTCTGCAGGGATGTCAACTCACCTGAATTTCTGTGCTGCATCTGGATAGAGGCTAAGTGGGTCCTCTGGCTTGGGAGAGAGCCCTGAGGCATAAAAGCTGAAAAACAATAGCAAGCCCTTGAGGAAGAATACTGTCAGCATGCATGGCACTGTTCATCACACTGCAGCTGCAATAAAAGGTGGGTCAAGGGCATATGGGGCAATGTACCCAAAGGATCTGCTATATCTAATTCCTCCTCTCTCATAATTCCACTTGGGAGAATCTAAGAGGAAGCAAGTGGCAAGGGAATCTGGGAAATGTAGTTTTCAGAGTCCCAAGACCAGCATCAATGAGCAGATTTTGGGCTGAGAGTCACTAGGTAAATAACAAGCACAATATTCAACTGGAGTTGCCCAGTAGGCCATTAGATATGCAAATCAGGAGAGAGGCCTCAGACTGAGGTATAAATCAGACTGTAGATGATATTTAAAGCCAAGATGGGATAAGATCAACAAAGAAGCACGTATAGATAGAAAGAGCAGAGTGTACATAGGATAAGCACCCCATCATTAAGAGGATGGGAAGAAGAGGAGGAACCAGCAAAGGATATTAAGTAGTAATCAGGGAAGTAGAAGAAAAACTGAGAGAGGGTTGAGCCCTGGAGTAGGTGGAAAGTTGGATTTACCCAGGTTGTGTTTTGCCAAGCTATAGAAAGGGAGAAGAGAATCAAGGAATTGATCATGATAACAGATATAGGATAAGGAGGATAGTGAGGGCATCAAGGGGAAGAGGGATAGTGAGGATTTGGTAGGATCCACGGATTAGAGAACGTGGTAAGGTCAAAGGATTATTGAGATCAGTATTAGAGAGAGGGGTTGTCGGGGAGAGGGACGTGTGAAACGAAAATAACAGAGAGTTTGAAGTTACTGATCATCAGCTGAACTTAGGAAATCTGATTCCAGAAATCAATTCATTAAATTTTAATGATTCTTTTGTGTGGGATTTCCTAATAATTGCCTCAGTTCTGGCCTATGTCCACCCTGCATGTTTAGACTCAATATAAATTAGCAAAGCTACTAACAATACCTATGTGAGGCAATGTTAGATTAGAAGATACAGGTGGGAATCTCATCGATTTTGTCATCCATCAAGATTGAGGGGATTTCATGCTGATGTTTACCTAAATCCTTCTTATTACCTCTAATGACTTTGGAAAATTGCCAGAGGAATTCTGTGGTTCCCAGCTGACATATGATTTTACAATGGATTCAAATGCTTCCTTTGAAGAGGAAGCCAGTTTCAAGGCTCCAAAAGGATGAACATGCTGCTGCTTTTGATAACTCAGGAACACATAGTTCTGCTGCAAATTGGTGTTAAACAAGTTAAAGACTAAAAAGCAGATTTTGCTGTTTTCCTCCCAGCTTCTATTGCAACAGCCACCTAACTGGTTTCTCCTTCTGGAGTTTCTATTTCATTGCAACCCATCTGGCCTGCAACTTCTTAAGGTTCAGTTTTACTATTTGATTTCCTTCTTCTGAAGCTTTCAATAGCTCCCAGTGATTTCAGGGTAAAATCCAAATGCCTGGTCTGGCATTTGTGGCCACTCATGACCTAATCTCAGTCCTCTGTTTTAAATTACTACTCATTTAATACTATCTAGATTTCACCCAAACTAAGAACGTGACATTCTTAATTTATAACCAACATTTTCCTAATTTAATGACTATTCACATTTTTTTCCATCTGCCAGGAAGGCCCTTTTCTCTGCCTCTTCAAATATCTACTTTCAATGTGCCTTTTGAGAACCAGGGAAAGTTCCATCTCCTCTCTATGCTTTTATGATAAAATTAGCTGGAATTGACCTCTCTCTCCTCAGATGTCCCTTTGTTATGCACTCCATACTTCACAGATTTTCCATAAAAGAAATGCCACTTTACATTTATCCCAAAACTTGAGAAAGAGGGCAAGGATGGGTTGGTGCTGGCAAAGTACAGTCCATGAGTGGGGGAGGTGAGGAACCCAAGGCCAGCAAGGAAGAGTGGAGCAAAGATAGGACCGTGCCGATGATGAACAGCTTGACGGCTCACCAGGTAAAGTCTTTTCCCTAATTATGGAAGCAGTTTATTTAGTCAACAAATATTATGGAGTAAATATCACATTCTACACAGAAAACAGAACAGAAAAATGAGTATGATCCCTGAACTCATGGAGATTAAATTATGAACAGGTGGAGGTTTGGGTGGGGAGTCAATACTCTTAGAACAAGAGTTTGTTTCTTTCAAGAAATAGTCTCTGAAAATGAATATGGAAAAATGCCCCTTGACATCCATTCCCAAGGTCAAATAACTATGAGCCGCACTTCACATATTCTCTGTTGTCTCCAATCCCCAGGGAACACAAATCTAAGTTCTTCTTAAAATTCAATTTTGACCATACCACTTTCCTTCACTGTACGGTGGACAAGTCTGGGCAACACAATCCCAGTCTAAGATTCATTGTATTCTATAGTGAAAAAAAGGTAATACACTTGCGGATGTGCCTAGCATTTGACAAAAGACAATATGTTCTTATCTAAACAAACTGATTGTGTCAACATGGGAAGTAGATAGGACTACCTGGCTGAAAACACCCTAGGTTGTATATTTTCATGCTCTAGATAAGTGACACTCAAAGCTGCTCCAGAGACCAGCAGCATCAGCATTATCCGGAAGGTCGGTAGAAATGCAAACTCTCAGGCCCCACTTCAGACCTACTGCATCAGAAACTCTGAGGTGGGACTGAACCATCTGTGTTTCAACAAGCACTCTAGGTGATTCCTCACATGCTAAAGTCTCAGAACCTTTGTTTCAGGATGTCTTCATGTTCTATATGCTTATTTTTTACATTTTTGCTAACCCTGATGGCTTCTGACTATCATTGGCTATTTTCTCAAGGTACCACTTACAAATAAGGCAAAGTTGATAGCTCAGGATGAAGGACAACAGTTTTTAAAGCTCCCCAGGTAATTCCCACTGCACATCCAAGGTAAGAGAAGGGGGCCACATTTGGGAAAATTGTTGATACTCAGGCAAGGAATGACAAAAATGTAATTTAGGCATCATTTCAAGATCCTTCATTTTAGCTATTATCATTTCAGTTAGGGTATTTAAACCCTAGAGTGATACTAGCAAGTTGGAGAATTCCTGAAAGTATCAGAATTTTTTTTTTTTTTCCTGAGGAAGATTCACCCGGAGCTAACATTTGTGCCAATCTTCCTCTATTTGATATATGGGTCGCCACCACAGCATGGCCACCAACAAGTGGTGTAGGTCCATGCGCAGGAATCGAACCCAGGCCGCTAAAGTGGATCATGCTGAACTTAACCACTAGGCCACAGGGCCTGCCCCTAGAATATATATTTTTTTGTTGTTGAGGAAGATTCGCCCTGAGCTAACACCCATTGCCAATCCTTCTCATTTTTGCTTGAGAAAGATTAGCCCTGAGCTAACATCTGTGCCAATCCTCTTCTATTTTTTTGTACATGGGATGCCTCCACAGCATGGCTGATGAGTGGAGTAGGTCTGCGCCTGGGATCTGAACCCACAAACCCAGGCCACCAAGGCAGACTGCGTGGGACTTTAACCATTCAGCCACAGGGCTGGCCCCCAGAACATATTTTTTAAGGCTGCTTTCTAAGGTATATTCTTTGCAATATTAATTCTGTGGGATATATCATCAAAAGATTCAATAATCATGTAAGTTGGGGAAATACAGTTAAACAGATCTCCTGACTATTTATTGTAAGACTTCTTAGAGCCTTTTATGTTAATCTCCTAGAGAAGGATTATAGCATAGAATATCTCCTAAATGTTTTTTTTCCTAAGATGTCTTTTGTCTAGGAATACCTTTCAGTCACTTGAGGGATATTAGTATTCCATCTAAAACACTTTCGAAAATGCTGCCTTGTGAATGTCAAGAATTTATAGCATGAAAAGAATCATATGGTAATCTCATCAGATGCAGCAAAAGCATTTGACAAAATTCAATATCCATTTATGATAAAAACACTTAACAAATTAGGCATAGAAGGAACATATATCAACATAATAAAGGCCGTATGTGACAAGATCACTGCTAACCTACTCAACAATGAAAGGTTGAAAGGTTTTCCTCTAAAATCAGGAACAAGACAAGGGTGCCCACTCTCACCACTCCTCTTCAACATAGTACTGGAAGTCCTAGCTAGAGCAATTAGACAAGAAAAAAAAATAGCATCAGAATTGGAAAGGAAGAAGCAAAATTGTGTCTATTTGCAGATGACGCGATTTTATACATAGAAAATCCTAAAGACTCAACCAAAAAATGTTAGAACTAATCACCAAACTCAGTAGTTTCAGGATACAAAGTTAACATACAAAAATAAGTAGCATCGGGGCCGGCCCGGTGGCCTAGCCGTTAAGTGCGCGCACTCTGCTACTGGCGTCCTGGGTTCGGATCCCGGGCGCTCACTGACGCACTGCTTCTCCAGCCATGCTGAGGCCATGTCCCACATACAGCAACTAGAAGGATGTGCAACTATGACGTACAACTATCTACTAGGGGGCTTTGGGGAAAAAAAAAAAAGGAGGAGGTTTGGCAATAGATGTTAGCTCAGAGCTGGTCTTCCTCAGCAAAAAATGAAGAGGATTAGCATGGATGTTAGCTAGGGGGTTAATCTCCCTCACCAAAAAAAAAAAAAAAAAAGTAGCATTTCTATACACTAACAACAAATTTTCTAATTTTCTGAAAAAGCAATAAAGACATTGATCCCATTTACAATAGCATCAAAATCAATAAAATATTTAGGAATAAATTTAACCAAGGAAGTGAAAGATCTCTACTTTGAAAACTACAAGACATTGATGAAAGAAATTGAAGAAGACATAAATAAATAAAAAGGTATCCCAGGTTCATGGACTTGAAGAATTAATATTGTTAAAATGTCCATACTACCAAAATCCATCTATAGATTCAATGCAATCCTTATCAAGATTCCAATGACATTTTTTACAGAAATAGAAAAAACACTCCTAAAATTTATATGGAACCACAAAAGACCCCAAATAGCCAAAGAAATCTTGAGAAAGAAAAACAAAGCAAGAGGCATCAGTCTTCCTAATTTTAGGCTATACTATAAAGCTGTAATAATCAAAACAGTATGATACTGGCATAAAAAGAGACAAATAGATCAGTGGAACAGAATTGAGAGCCCAGAAATAAATATTGTCAACTAGTATTTGACAAAAGAGTCAAGAATGCTCAATGGAGAAAAGACAGTCTCTTCAACACATTGTGCTGGAAAAATTGGATATTCACATGTAAAAGAATGAAACTTGACCTCTATCTTACACCATTCACAAAAATTAACTTGAAATGGATTAAAGACTTAAACATAAGACCTCAAACTGTGAAACTCCAAGAAGAAAATATAGGAGAAAAACCTCCTTGACACAGGCCTTGGTAATGATTTTTTGGAAACTATATCTAAAGCACAAGCAGCAAAACAAAAAATAAAGCAGTAGGACTATATCAAACTAAAAAGTTTCTGCCTAGCAAAAGAAACCATTAACAAAATGAAGCGACAACCTACAGCATGGAAAAAAAAATTTACAAACCATATATCTGATAAGGGGTTAATATCCAAAATATTTAAAGAACACAAACAACTCAATAGCAAAAAACAAATAACCCAATTAAAAAATTGGCAAAGGACCTGAATAGACATTTCTCCAAAGAAGATATATGAACGGCCAACAGGTACATGAAAAGATGCTCAACATCGCTAGTCATTAGGGAAATGCAAATTAAAACCACAATGAGATACCATCTCACCCTTGTCAGAATGGCTATCATCAAAAAGACAAGAGATAACAAATGCTGGCACGGATGTGGAGAAAAGGAAACCCTTGTGCACTATTGGTGGGATTGTAAATTGGCACAGCCAGTATGGAAAACAGTATGGAGGTTCTTCAAAAAATTAAAAATAGAACTATCATATGACCCAGCAATTCCACTTCTGGGAACACATCCACAGGAAACAAAACACTAACTCATAAAGATATTGGCACGTTCATACCCAGCCGCATGCTCAGCATGTTTATGCTGTTCAATGCTGTTCAGTGCTGCTGCATGTTCAATGGTGCATGTTCAGGATTATTGTAAATAATGCTGCTATGAAAGACATGTTCATATGAAAGACATGTTCATAGGAGCATTATTTACAATAGCCAAGACATGGAAGCAACCTAAGTTTCCATCGATAGATGAATGGATAAAGAAGTTGTGGTATATATATATATACAATAAAATATTATTTAGCCATAGTAAACAAGGAAATTCTACCATTTGCAACAACACGGATGAAGCATGAAGGCATTATGCTAAGCGACATAAGTCAGAGAGAGAAAGACAAATATTATATGATCTCACTTACATGTAGAATCTAAAAAACACCAAACTCATAGAAAAAGAGATCAGATTTGTGGTTACCAGAGGCAAGGGGTGGGGGGAGGGGGAATTGGATAAAGGTGTTCAAAAGGTACAAACTTCTGGTTATAAAATAAATAAGTACTAGGGATGTAATGTACCACATAACTATAGTTAACTCTGCTGTATGGTATATAAGCAAGTCGTTAAGAGAGAAGATCCTAAGAGTTCTCATCACAAGAAGAATTTTTCTTTTCTTTTTATTGTATCTATATGAGATAATGGATGTTAACTAAACCTATTGTGGTAATTATTTCACAGTTCATGTAAATCAAACCATCATGCTCTACAACTTAAAATTATACAGTGATGTATGTCAATTATTTCTCAATAAACCTTGAAAAAAAATTATCGTATAAGAAATGAAGTAGACATTTGTTGTTTTTTGGCTTCTCAATTTCTAATAGCACACTGGTTTCCTTTTGAGGAATTATACCTCCCCTCCTTTTGAGTGCTGTCTTAGTGGGCTAGTAAACTAAGATGCCTACTTTACAAAATGAAGCCAACTAGGTCCCAGGACAAAAATTGTCTTGATGCCTACGGCATCCATTGTACATAATTGCTGCTCTCTCATGCATGTAGAATGGTACTAGTTATGTAACATCCTTGAAATAATTGAGAAAATGGCCACATAAATCATTTTCTCTAAGATTCAGATGAGGAACACTGCTTGAGAAACTCTGCCACGGTTAAGGACTTCTTTGAGGTTACTTCTGCCAGATCCACGCTCCTACCACCCAGGTAAAGCTTGGTGGTGGTGAGCATCCACCAAAATCAGGCAGTTGGTTCCTCTCTCCCAGGACTTTGAATCCTGGAAAAAAAGGCAGAATATGAATTGGTTCCTGCACATGTCCATGACTGGTCCTCTAACCTTCTCATTGGCTCTGTGCGTTGCCAATATCCTTTAAATAATATCTTTGTACTTAAATTCACCAGGTTAAGTTTCTTTTGCTCATAATCCATGATATTGCCTAATAATAGTAGCTTCCCATATAACCAACAATTTGGGGGCTTTTATAGAGGGCAGGACAGAAAAAGAAAGACAGATCCAGGTACAATGGGTAGAAAAAACAACTTTGAGACATGGTTGGAATTTGGCACCACACTTAAATCCAACTTGATATGCTGAATTCTAAACTCCATTCTTTTCTCTCAACAAATCTCTTAGCTTCTCTGTTCTCTCTTGGCTGATGAAAACAGGTAAATACAATGAGTACTAAGTTCATGATTGGGTCCTTGGATGAAAGAATTGTATATATAAATAAAAACGTAGAACTCCATATGCTTCAGATGTAGATGGCTTTAGAGAAGAGACAAGATCAATCTTCAACAAGTGGAAAAAGAAAGAAGAAATGAAGGTGAAGCCATCTACAGAAAACAGCTGTCAGAGTATTCATCATGCTAATGGATTCTTTTAAGAGTGGCCACTTGATCCAAGAGAGAATGAGACAGGCCTGTAGCAAAAGATGCCCAAAAATACCTAGAACATTTATTTGGATTCTTTAAGCAGACCACCTGCTGTTTTATAAGTAATTATTTGTGCTTTAGCAATGAAAGGCTGTTATACTGTCAGCAGGGAAGGTCTCAGTTATACCCTCATGTTGGTATTGAATGTGAGATTCTCCTTAGAAGCCAAAAAAAAAAAAAAAAAAAAAAAATTATAAATGTTCCAAACAGATGTTCACTTTGAAATCTAATGGAGATCTCCCAATTATCCTTCTTTCATTAATGAAGCTGTACAGTGTTAGCATGTGGTTTTATAAGCAGGAGGCCATGCAAGAAGTAGCCAAGTGCCAGGGACATTTCCACAATGAGCATGATGTTGGAGCCATGATGGGGAGGTTGACGGGAGAGCTGGGCCCCCTAGACTCATCCATGATATCCTTGGATTTTATCACCATGCCAGTCCAGGAGTTTCTCCACCGGTCCAGCTAAATTGGAAATCAGCCCTCAAATTGCACTTGATTTGCTTTGGCATTTTCTATACCATGAGGAGAAATATATTGATCATGTTTCTGCACTGTCTTTTCAAGAAGTTGTCTCTGAAGATGAATATGGAAAAATTCCCCTTGCAAATCCTGATTACTCACACACAAAGCAACACCTCATATTGCTGGGGGGAAGAGACTGACACATTTCAAATTAACTTTCTCAGAATAGGTTTTCATTAAGATTTCAAAAGCTGTTTTTCTCAGGTTAAATACCAATTGATTTTAAAAATCATGTTAGCTGAGGAGAAACAACCAGGTAATTTATCTAGATCTGGTATATAATTCTTAATCGATTGTATTATTCTGTCATTAATTATGTTTGAAAATAACATAAATGAAAATAAAATTGCATGTGTATTAGGAAATAATGCAGATTTTAGGTCTGGCGGAGGATATTCTTGCAACTTGCTGGGAGAATATTTGGAAAGTATATCAGCATCTAAACTTTCGGTCAGATGTGATCTTTGTGTTACCCAAAGCTTTTAAAATGCTTGAAAAATGGCTTTTGTTGTTTGGACACTTTTATTTTGCTTTGTTTTGCTTTTTCTTTTGGAGGTGTGTATGTGTGTGTGTGTGTGATAGATCTTAGGAGGCACAATAATTAAATACTAAGTATTAAAGTAACATGAGCATGGTTTACTTATACAGACTTACACCAAATTTGGAGGGATAAACACACATTGGTTCTTAGATCCATATCCTGTTTGTCAGACTTGACCATCATTCAGTAAAAGAAAATGATTTCATCAAATATAAGCATTAGAAAGAGGAACCTGGCAATACATAAAGGGCAGATTGGGGTCAAGAGGAAAAGGAGAGTGATTGATCAGTTAGGAAGCTATAACAGTAGTCCCAAGGAGGGGATAATACAGGCACTTATACAACAAGTGGCAGTGAACTTTGGGGAGAAGACTATGGAGGCAAGAGGCATTCACTCTGGAGGCAAGAGTTCCCAAACATTTCCAAAACAATGTGTTCTTTGTATTGGCAAAAATTTTGTTTACCCCACATGATGGTATTGCCCTTTTAGCATTTGTTAATAAAGAAAATATATGAGGTCAAGGACTATATTCATCTACTTCATTGTTATATGCCCAGCACACGGTGGAATTTCTAGAACATAGTAGGCATTTAATAATTACTGTAATACTAATATAAATTCAATAAGTAAATGTGTACTTATCTCAACAGTATTTACATAAATTTGAAAACAGTAGTATGAACACATGTGGGATAATTATTTGGTTTCCGACAATGATTCTTGTGCATATGGATTCAATTACCCCTTGAGAGTCTTCTATAGCTTATTTTATACCTCCCTCCCTCTGGTATCCACAGCCCGTAAATTGGAAACCACTATCTTAAGGGAATAATATACAGAAGAGTCATGCTTAGGAGTTTCAGGTCTAGAAACTGACAGATCTTTGCCATTGCCTCTTAAAAAGCTCTACTTCCTCAAGCAAGTTGCTTAATATGTTAAAGGCCTCGGTTTCCTCATCTATAAAATGGTGATAATAATTACATCAACTATTGCTTTGAGAACTAAATGACAATGTATGTAAAGTGTTTAGCAAAATAGCTGACACATGGTAAGGGCTTTTTAATATTAGCTATTGGTATTATAAAAATTATTTTCCCTCCTTGGACAATGAGGCTTTTACAAGAGAGCTGATGAGGGACAGATCTGGATGGCTCTGTAAGGCTCATTTCCATCCCCTCCTTTGGGTATCTTTGCTAAAATGAGCTCATCAGGTCTGGGTTAGCTCCTAAGTCTTCCTCTTTCTAACAAGGGCACTTATCTAACCAGAAAGCTTCCATTATTACACAGGTGCAGTGTGTGCTAATAAAATAACTTTCTCAAAAAAAAAAAGATATCTCCACTTTGTAGTGTTTGCCAATTTCTGATGTGTAAATACTCTCACCATGACCAACATCAAGCTAACAATGTGAAGTCATGAAGGCACAGCTGGGAAGAGGTGAGCACAATCAGCTTTCATGATACAGTGTAAGCCTGCCCCAGTGCACTACTGAAAGTCACAAAGATGTTCCCTGTCCTCCTGACCTTATAAATATGTAGAGCATTAGGCCATGACCCCTCTCTTTGGCCATGACATCTTTAGAACAGTTATGCCCAGCTTAAGCCTCAGGACACGACAGTTCAGGAGATTGTATGCACGCTACTACTTCTCCTATAAGTTTTCCCCCAATAAATCCTATATTATATTTGAATTGCTTGGTGCTAGCATCATGTGACCATGACCCTTTGCATGACAAAAGTAAAGCCTGACACACAGAACATTGGAGTTTCAAACTTCAAAGTCAGATACTTAAAGGTGGTAGAGACGAAGCATCTCAATCATAACAAGTAGACGAACACCTACTTTACTTTTCCTAAGCATAAGACTTGATAATCTGGAAGCTTATAAAGCACTTCTGCAGGAGAACCAGGTTCTCTGCTATAAATCGCCTTGGTGTCTTGGTTTCCAATATTGAAAATGATCTCTAATATGATTCCTAAGGACACTTCCAGCTCTGACATTCCTGAATGCTGATCTATATCAAAAGCATTGCCCACTCCCGTTAAACCCTTTCCCAAAAGAGCAATTTTATATTAAACATAAAAAATGCATACAGAGAACTATAAAGGCTGAGGCATAGAATGAGGCCTTTTTGTTGTTCTTATCACTGATTAAACGCATTTGGGAAGAATGCCCTATCGAGAAAAATTATTAGCTTTTTGTACAAACTTGAAATGCAGAGTAGTAAAAAATCTGTCAAATGCAGAATTTTATTGTGCATAAATCTATACCTTAGCTGATACTCATTAAATGGGTCTCTCACTTTTAATTCATTTAACTCAACATTTTCTTTTGCTGCAAGTGATTGCCTTTGGCTATGGGCTTATTTGAAAAGGGCTTAAGGGCATGTTTTTCTTCTGATTCAAGTCTAAACTTATTCCAAGTTCCCTTTCTAACAGGTGAAATTTCCTCTCACCTCCCTTTGGACACTCCATGTCTCTGGGTCCATTCCCTTCCGTCGTGTTCTCAGATGTCCCGCAGTGGATAATGAGGATGGAGAATGTGGGGAGGAGGGTGTAGAGACGTGGGCTCTAAACAGAACATAGCTGATCAGAGCGTCAGAAACCCGTCTGAGAAAAGATGGTTTGAAACTAGATGATTTCTCATGCCCTGGCCAGCTCTTACATTCCGTATATCTCTATAGCTCAAGCAGATGTCACGGATATAGAAAGGATTCTGTACAATCCACCTCCCTAGGTAATGGTGCAGTAAGGCACAACAATACCCCAGGTAGAACAGGAAGGAAAACGAATAACTAAAATTGATTAGATGCTTAATAAGTGCTGGGCACTATCTATAGATGTGTTAGCTCACTCGATCCTCATTACAGCCCACAGAAACTAATATTCCCATTTTACTGATGAGGCTAAGAGGGTTACCTATTTGCCCAAGTTTTTGCACCTTACAAGTGTCAGACTTGCAAACAGCACCCTGGTCTGAAATCAAGGTCTGTGTTTTTACACAGGCTCTATTCACAGCTTCCATTCAGTACCCCCAAAGTTAAGGAAATTTGATTAATATTGGCAAATCAAATGCTATTTTTCACAGCTTAAATAGACTATATTGTCATTTTAATCATTGTCTGTGATTGATCCTCAATAAGCAACAGTCAAGTTCATTTATAAATTTCTTCAATGCCCTTCTCTTTCATATAATTTTAAAAAAGGTTTATATACTATAGAAGCTATAGCTATGTTCAAGGGAAATATGTAGAAGAGTTAAAAAAAAAAACCTTGGAAGCGCATTGTGGTGTGAATAATTGGTCCTAATTTTTTATGTTCTCAGGTTATGTTTTTGTAGATTAAGCATACTGCTTTATTTTCCATTGAACAATAAGCTAGAATAATGCTGGCAGTGTCACATTTTCTGGGTAGTTGAATGATTATAACAGTGGTCGTTCACTTCTAAAGACAATAGTGAACACTTACTGGATGCATTCCCATACATTATCTCACTTTACCCTCCCCATAGTCCTGTGGGGTAGCTGCTACTATTGCACCCATTTTCAGATGAGAAAACAAATTTTAACTGTCATACACAACAAACTAATGATGTGGCCAGGATTAGAATCTTGGTTCTCTAATTCCAGATCCTATTCTTGTTTCACTCCACCATTCATAATTCCAAATTCAAAGTATTCAAACACTTGTAACCTTGTAATGAGTTGTGTGTCCATTTGATATTTTTCCCCTTCCCTCCTTCCAAGCTTCCATTTGACTTTTCCTGGTCTACAAAAATGGTAAACCTAAGATATGTTAAAATTGATCAGGTTCTTCCACCCTAAACCCCCAATACTAAGTTAGAATATTTTCTTTCTGGAGGGAAGTCATAGAAAGCAGGAACAGAACTTTCCAGATGAGCACACAGTGAGCTGAGAGTTGAATTCTATTATAGGCCAATACCTTGGAACAGAATGTCTTCCACAGTCAAGCTGTTGTGTCTCTTAGTGGCTGGCTGAACTACTTGGAAGTCATCAGGAGAAAAGGTTACTCTTATTTCCGATAAACTAGATGCAAAAGGACAGTTGTTGAACTGCAGACCACTTGGCTAAAGACCTCAGTTGTATAGTTATTTGCTGGGTGGTCACAATATATTCTATTTTCTTTCATGTATTTGCATATAATTTACATATAATAATATATATAATCTTTATTATTTACTCTATGCTACTCACTGTACCAAAGAGTTTCCATAAGCCAACTCAATTAATCCTCATTTAAAAAACCTCCAGGTAGATACTATTAATATTCCCATTTTACAGACAAGGAAACTGAGACAAGGCTGTATAGCCAAAGAGCCCTTGAGTGAAGAGTAGAAACCCTAAGAAATTCACTTCATTCTCTGACTCTCCATTTCCACATCTGAAACATGGAATTAAGAACATAATCTCAGTACTACACTGGGTATTATGGGATCTACTAAATAAATCTATTATATCTTCAGTTTCAAGCGCTTAAAGTCTAATTTTAGAGAGAAGCTTTTCACATATTAAAGAAAATAGGGAAAGATAAATTTCACTATAAAATAGAACGTGAAGTAAAATGCGATCAGAAGTCAAAATGCATGGAAAAGACAAGGGGTAATGAATACTATTTTACTCGCCCGGAGATATAAAGGCTCTGAGTCCTACAGTAAAGTAAACTGCTGACCTTCGCTCAATTTAGAGTTTCCCCAAGTATTTGATGGATGGGGTCAAGGTGAGGAGCTCAGAACACATCTTCCCAACCCATCTGGGAAGGGAAGTACTGTACTGGCCCTCTAGACAAGAGAAGGAGGGAACCTGTAATTAATTAAACATCTATTCTTTTCAATGATTGCTTCTGAAGCTCAGTAGCTGAACTAAACCAACTAAAAAGGAATTGTAATTAAAAAAAGGAAAATGAGCTTCTGATAAAGCTTATGACTATTAGTTAAAGTTCAGGAAGAGAGCGAGTTGACTAGAGGGAGAAAGCATTTGATCTTGACCATGAAGAGTGAGTACTTTGGCACCTGTAGTGCAGAAAGGGGTGATGCAGAGCATTCCAGTCACGGGAAAGCACAGCTTTCATTTCTATTTATTCCCTTGGAACATGGTTTGTTCCAAATGGTTGTGCCTTTCTAATGCTGCCACATTGCATGTATCTTAATTAACAAGCATGTAGAATAATTCCAGGCCTGCCTCCCAATCAGAGTCCAGAAAACAAGCTGTGGAGATCCAAGAGAGTAAAAGGCATAAATTGCCAGCTCCTAAACTGATACCGTCAGTGTGCAGCTGAGGTTGACAAAAAGTCATTATTCTTCCATTACTGGGATCAATTAATTCAATAGTTCACAGGCCCCCTAGACAAGAGATAGGAGGGAACCTGCAATTAATTAAGCATCTATTCTTTTCAGAGATCACTTCTGAAGCTCCGTAGCTGAACTAAACAAAAGGGAATTGTAATAAAAGAAAGGGAAGGGTGCTTCTGATCAAGCTTATGATTGTTAGTTAATTGGAAACTGGATCCATACTAGAATACTGAGGTAGAGGGCAAAACCTATGCAGAAGAATCAGCCCCTGTTCCTTCAGCTCTGTGTTAGGGCAGGGTTTCAACCTTGGTGCTAACGTTAATTTACTCGAGAATTTTGAAGGCAGCACACAACATCAGTTAGCTTATTTGTGAAGCAGATTCTGTGAGTTTGGTTCTAAACCAACACGGGTTGTTCAGAAGATGAAACGAGATCATATATATGGTATATCATGTATATTGAAAGCTCTGATGGGTCATACTAATGCAAAGGATAAAAGCTTGGACATTTCAAGGTATAGACTAGAAATGTGCCTCTTAACTAATAATTGTTCTTTCAATTATTCTCATATCATTTGGTTAGGGACTGTCTAGTTTCTCTCCTACTTTAGCTATGTCTGCACAAGCAAAATTAAGTGAAGCCACAGAGACACTTGCTATTCAGAGACGGTAAGTAGGTTCCTGATTGATTGACAATGCCTGCCTGGACCAATCTGTCAAGAATTTGGAAACCACATCTGGGTGCGGCATCAGTTATGACTGTCGGACATCGGCACAGAATACAGGTAGCGAAGGCCTGCATGCCAACTACATGAGCCCTTTGCCCTACTTCCATTAATTAAGTCCTATTGTTCAGATGATTACATATTTCAGAATTAAGACCACTGAGGGCATTCACTATACTCTGTGAATTAAATCTCTCTTCACTTTCCAGCCTAAATTTGCAATACTCTCCTTCATGTGTTGTTTTTCAAACCACAGAGATCTCCTACCCTCTCCTGCACCCTGTACTCCTGTACACCCTAACTCCTGTCCTCTCCTGATTGCCGGTGCCTGAGCTCTGCTTTCATTAATATTAACAAGTAACATTTACTGAGCGGTTCTTGTGTGCCAGGCACTTGCCTAAGTGCTTTATGTGTACCATCTCGTCTAATTCTCAGAGATATAGTAAAAAACTATAATTATCCCTATTTACATATGAGAAAACTGAGGCTTACACATGTTATACAACTTATGCCAGGAAATACCAATACTAAGTATCAGTCTAGAATCCCCTCCCTGCCATGTTTAGTCGTCCAATCCTATCTAACTGCCACTTCCTCCATGAAGCCTTTCTTGATGTCCCCAGTCCCAAGAATCCTTTCCCTCTGGTGACCCCCACAGCAATCCAAATGTTCTACTTCCATGACACTTACCTCATTTAACCTTGAAATATGCACACTGGTTAAAAAAATATTTATAAGCAGTGAGCCATGCTAGGCACTGGGTATTCAGAGGTGACTAAGAAACAGTGTCTGCCATTGAGCAACTTACAGACAGGTAAAGGGGACAGACATGCCAAAATATATAATAATACAGTATAGTATACACAGTATTTCACACACACACATACACAATTGGGAGGATGTGATATCTGAGCTGAGTATTGACAAGAAGGAAATACGCAGCACTCGAAGTTTTCTGGCTTAGGTGTTTGGGTCAAAGATGGAATCATTCACAGAGATATGGCACCCAGTAGGATAGGATAGGGCTGGGTTATAAGTTTATTTTGGGACACGCTGAGTGTGTGGTATTTGCAGGACATTTAAATGTGACCATCCATTTGATATTAGGGCACGCTCAGGTGAGAAGTCCGAGGAAGTTCCAGAGGTTTAGGAGTTAGCATTTGAAGGACAAAAGTGGGTGGCTTTACCCAATCACCAGCAAGGGTGACAAGTGGTATTACTGACTTTTGTTTACCACATTTTTCCTTTTAATAAAGATGTAAGCTCTATGACCTATCTCCTTCCTCCTTCCAGAGTTTCTTATCTGCCTCCCCAAAGGAGTTTGTGTGTTCTTCTGCCTCACTTGGGCATTAGCACCACAGGGTGAAGTCAGTGAATGATGGCAGAACAGAAGCCTGTGAAATGTTAACATTTAAGGGTCAGGCAGAGGAAAGTGAGCCCACAAAGGACAGAGAAGGTGGGGTCAGTGTGGAATGAAGAAAATCTGGAACATAGTTGTCATGGAAACAAAGGTAGAGAGCAACTCAAGAAGAAGGAAGCAGTCAATGAACTACTGTGAAATGGCCAAGACTGGTACGAATATATATGTATGTATGGATTCAGATATCTAGTGCATATGATACTTCAGGGAGAAAGAATATGAAACCAGATGTAAGCATGGAATGCAGTAGGCAATGAAAATAGGAAGTAACAATAATAATATTAACACAGTAATAAAAACAATAAAAACTTTAAGAATAATGTATTGTGGACTTCAAAGTATGTATAGAGTTAAAATATTTTATTTTTCCATTTTTCTGGTAGTGTGGTAAATTGTATTTATTGATTTTAAAATTTTTAACCAACTTTGTGAAGTGTTTATTTTTTTTTGGTGTGTGTGTGTATGAGAGGGGGGGAGAAAGAGAGAGAGAGAATTTATAGGCTGATTCTAAAATGTTATAGAAATTCAAAAGAACAAGAGCAGCCAACACTATTTAAGAAGAACAAAGTTGGAAGACTTACTTTCTACGTATCATAATTAATATAAAGTAACAGTAATAATGACAATGCTATATTAGTACAAGGATAGAAATAAATATATTGATGGAATAAATAGAATGGAATAAAAAGAGTCCAGAAAGAGACTCCTATACACATAGTCACATGATTGATGACAAAGGTGACAGATACTATAGTGAAGTAGAGAAACCATGGTCTTTTCAGTAAATAATGCTAGATAAATTGGATATCCATATGGAAAAAATATATCTTAAGTCTTATTTCCTACTGAATGCAAAAACTAATTCTAGGTAGAATGTTAATCTAAACGGAAAGAGTAAAACAATAAGTTTTTAGAAGAGATGGTAGGAGATTATCTTTATGACCTTGAGGGGGAGAAAATATTTCTTATACAGGACTACTCCAAATTTAAGAACTTCTCTCATCAGAAAAAAACAGAACAAAACACCACGGAAAGAGTGAAAAGTCAAACAATAGAGTGGGAGAATATATTTGCGATACATTTGCCTAACAAGGACACACAACCAAAATACATTAAAAATCAATAGAAAAACGACCAAACAGGCACTTCACCAAAAAGAATATCCCAATGGCCAATAGACATATGAAAAAGATCTCAATTTCATTATTTATCAAGGAATTGCAAATTAAAACCACAATAAGATACCTTTACACATACATCAGAAAGGCTAAAATAAAAAAACAAAAGTAGCAATTGTTGGCAGGGATGTGGAGCGATTAGAACGCTCACACACTGCTTATCCAATACAACTGCTCTGGAGAACTCTTTGGTAATACGTATATATATTTACACTGAAAAGTGTATACCCTTTTACGCTCCTAAATATATATTCAACAAAATGCTTAACCATGTGCACCAAAGGATACACAAGATTATTCACAGCAGCATTAATCCTAGTAGCCAAAACTGAAAACAACCCAAATGCCAAATATCCATCAACAGGAGAATGGATAAATAGATTGTAGAATAGTCATACAATGGGTAATATCCAGAAATGAAAATAAAGTAATTATTAGTATACCTAATAGAGATCAGTCTCAAATATAACATTAAGCAAAAGAAGCCAGATATGAAAAAGTACAATCTATGTGTTTTCATTTTTTATAAAGTTTAAAATCAGGTAAAAATAAAATCTTATGAAAACGAAAATTGTGAAATATAGGGAATAATGGTGAGATTGGGCTTGAGGGAGGCTTCTGGGCTGCAGGCAATATTCTATATCCCGATCTGGGTGCTGGTTTCATGAGTATATTCATCTAATACGAATCATGATGCTGTCCACTTATGATCTGTGCATTTTTCTGAATGTATATTTTCAATTAATTAAAAGAAAAATATTGAGTTTGATGAGCCTGCCTAGGTAAAGGATAGTGAAAAGCTTGACAACTGACAATATTTACAACCTGAGCAGAGGAGGAGACATTCAGCGGAGGCATGAGAGGAGACAAGGATCTACGATCTATGACTGATTCATTTTGGCTTTCAGCTAGAGAACCCAGCACAGTTTTTTCATTCATTTATTCATGCAACAGTTCCACAAATGCTTTTGAGCACTGACCCTGTGCCAACCACTGTGCCAAACTCTGGGGATGTAACAGTGAAGAAAAAAGAAGTGCATGCTGCTTTCAAGGAGCCATGTGCTTTCTATATTGTACATTAAATTATCGTGGGTAAACAAATGAATGAATGAATAAATAAAAAGAAATATTTGAGGCTTAGAAGTCTGGTTAAGTGGTAGACTTTTCCTTTTTATTTATAATCTATGGACCTGACCGTAGGCTCCCTGAAACCAGATGTAAATGTCTAGTTTTCTACACTGAAATTGGATTTTGTGATTCCTGATTCCCTTATAGGGCTATAAAATGCATGTTTAGCCAATTCTGTCTGGTTTTGTTTTTTGTGGCATCTTCAAAATATGAAACATTAAAAATTCTCTCTGGAAGAAAATGGAAAAAACCATACAATTCAAACTGAATTTCATCCAGTAGCTCTCTATAATCCTCCTTCTTTCCATTAGAAATCAATTTTGAGATGAAAGAGTACAAAGTTGTGCTACATGAATACAAATATGGATAATTACAATAAAGTTCTAGCTATCCTTTTCTTTTTTTTACCAGTTATATTTTGACCTATTCATTTGGAGAGAAACACATATTCCTGTATTTTCCAAGCTCATGACTATTTAAGAACTTCTTCAGAATGTTTTTTCCAGAGTATTCAAGAGAGTAATGTGCTAGCATTTGTGTTTATGTATTAATACAGGAACAGTAATCTGCAGAGGTCTTGCTCAGATGTTAAAGAAATACAGAATGAAAGTTCAGTAATTATCATCACCATTATGCTTTGGGGTTTACAAATTATCCTACTGTCTTTAGAGCACTCTCACCATCATTCTTTATTTCGTTTCTTATATGACACTACGAGGAATGTATTTTTATCTGTATTCTGTACACACACGCACACACGCACATACAAAGGCCTACCATTGAGAGATGTGAGACGCCTGGCCCAAGGTCACATAAGTGGCGCAGACAGCACTAGAATCCATAATTTTCAGTCTTTAAATCCAGTTTTCTCTACTGACCCTATGTAGTAGAAATCTGTCATAGGTTAGTTTTTCTGGCAAGCAGACTCTTAAACAGTTAAATGTGCAGCATATTTATTGGGAGAATATCCTGAGAATTAACACCTGTGGAAGAAGAGGGAATTCAGCAGAATTCAGGATTAAGCAAAGAGAGAAGCTGAGCTGTGAAGCAGACCCAATGACATTCTTGCCAAGCCATGGGGAACTCAGGAACTAAAGTAGCCCATATTATCCCCAAATGGCCAGGATCTTCTATCCCAGTCTTGATCAGTGGTTGGATGTGGGCCACCTAGGAAAGAGGTGAGGTTGGATGAGGTGACTCTCTACAGCTGATGCAATCCTTAAAGGTGCTACCAGCCGAAGGCTGTTTGCTGACAGCATTCCCAGTATCCTGGGCCACAAGTCCTCCTTAAAGAGGAAACTAAATAGCACATTTCTCTTTCATCACCAAACTTACTAATGATCACCTAAGCCAATCTGCATTTTTCTAGCCTTCTTAACTTTCTAAGAGAGATCCCCTGTTACTTCCTAGGTAGTATGGAATTTATCTGTAGAAATAAGTCTCTGGAGTACAAATTAATGTGGAAATCTAAGGAAATATGGGCCTAAGTTCATCATCTTGGCTCTTCATTTAAAGCCAAAAGTTGCCGGAGGTAGAGAGAGAACCTTTCATTTAAGAACACAGAGAATGACCCTTTCTCAGTCATCTCCATGGGACAAGCTGCCTGGCTTGTTTGTGTTTTGTTAGAGAGTGAGTTTTTAGCCCAAAAAGTAGGGACACTCACTATGAAGGCATTCTGGAGGACTTCAATCCATGATCACAAGATAGAGTGAGCTCTTCCCCTAAGTTACCTGTGGTAGATTTAATAGTTAGTCTCAATAAATTTCATCTTCCCAAAACCTAATTGTAGTTTCAACCTATAGGCTCTCCTTATCTAGCATGTTTTATACATTTCCCCATGGAAAGGATTTCTTTTACTTATCTTAAATTTGTCTGCAACTTCTGCTAGAAAACACTGGCAGCCATCATTATCATCAGCCTCAACATTTTAACAACTCATAGTTATTGAAAGCTTTCTATATTCTAAGATTTCATGTGTGTTGCCTCATCCAATTCTCCTAGTATTACCATTGAATAAATATGGCAGAAAGATAACATATATTAGAAGTGTTTGCAACATTTGGAAGCGTGGTGCAGGCAAATAGAAGACCTTAATTTACCCCAGGATAGACATTCACATCACCCCCACCACCACCACCATTTTGCTTTTGCTAAGCTTGGGTAAAAACTTCTTAGTGCATGTTATTTAACATTGTGTTTTGAATAGGTTGATAACATAGAAAATATGAACTCCAGTAAAACAAACACGTTTAATAAGAATTTTGAGATTATGCCATTAGAGAGAAACTGAAAAGCAAGAAACATCAAATTACCTGCCATTAAGGAAAGGGAAAAATCTCGAGTGATAAAATACAAAGGGAAGCCATAACCCACTAATGAAATAAAACCATTCCTCCAGAAGTGAGCACATAGGTGGGCTCCCCAAAATAGTCCTGTGAATACTGGTTAGTGTTCTTAAACATTGAGTGATTTCTCTATTACCTGATTCCTTTCCCGCTAATTTGGACTCTAACTTTTCAAGCAGTACCTGTTGATTCTAAATATCTGCCTTATCTCTCTTCTCCAAACATCTAGGTAACTGAATTTTCATAGTGGTATTGATATTATTGATAATAAAACTTCTCTGCACTTGAACCCTTTGTTATTCCTTGCTTTCTGGTTCAGTTTGGCAGAAAACCATTGCTACCTCGACAGGGACGTAAGAAGCCCTGCATAGAAGTCAGAAACGATTTTCTTAATTAATATAGGAAAGAAAAAAGGTGGGGAGGACTAACATTAATGAAGCACCTTGAATGTGCCAGGCACTAGGCCAGTCTTTTGCGTACACTGTCAGTTAATTATCATAAAAACTCCATAAAGAATGCATTATCATTCTTATTTTCAGCTGAAGGAGCTGAGCCTTAAAGCAGCTAAATGAATCAATCAATGAGGAGGCGTATGGGTAACAGGTACTTCTCTAATCCTCTCTCAAAACACGTGTATAATGATTCTGTCCCATATCATTCTGATGCCAAAACCGTGATATTTTTGTTCCTCCGCATGTGTGAGGAAGCAAGAATTCTGAACCCAAATTTCTTCACTTCTCCTGTACTCATCTTTTCCTAACATTTCACATTCACTCAAATTCCACATCAGGGTCCCTTCTGTTCTCAAAGTACAATATCCCTAAATGTTTATCTTTCTCCAACTATTATTTCAGAGTGGCTTGAAATTTCCATTACCTCAAAGGTCTATTATAGCTAGAAAGTTAAGAACAATGACCCTCAGACAATAAACTTTTATCAGTAATTTAGTGTCAAAATTGAAAGAAAAACATATGAAAGTATTTCCTTTGGGGGATTCTAAGTCATTTTCTCTTAAAAGTATTGTTTCTGCCCCATTCTTTCTCTCCTCTCCTTCTGGGACTCCAATTATACTTACATTAAATCTTTTCACTGTGTCTCCATGACCCTTATGCTCTTTTCTGCATTTTCATCCTTTTGTGTGTTTCAGCCTAGGTATTTTCTTCTGACCTTTCCTCCACTTCTTTACTTTGCCAAATATACTGTTAAAACTTATCTATTGTGTTATTAATTTGAGATATTATAGTTTCTATTTTTTTCTCTCTTGTAGATATTTATTCTTTTTTACGGATATTTATTCTTTTTTGTAGATATCAGTTTTCTATGGAAATTCTGCATCTTGTCATTTAATATCTTGAGCATATTAGTTAGTTACTTTAAATTTATAACTCTTCATATCTGAATCTCTTGGGGTCCTCTTACATCCTCATAGTCATTCATCAATTCTTGTCTTTTTGACACCCAGTGATTTTTTTAATTTGATTTTTAAATTTTCATTATATGTGAAAAATCCCAGATGCTCTTTGAGGCTCTGGATTATGTAATCTGCCTCCAGAAATTTGCGTTTGCTTTTAGCAGGCGGTTTGAGTACAGACAGATCATTTTAATACAATTATGGATTGAGGTGGTTTAGAGGGAGACTTGAGTCTTTTATGAGAGTTCATCTATTTCCAGTTCACCATTGTGATTAGAATGAAGTCACAATTAAGAACCTGAGTATTTACCAGGGATCCTCCTCTTGGGGGGCTCTGAACTCCAATTTGTATCCCCCAGCTCCAAGAAACTCCCAAAAGTTCTACTCAGCTTTTCAGCCTATCAGGTGCAGTTTTTTAACTGGTCAATGCCTCAAAAAAATGGTGCTGAATATCCATTTCACCTCGCTGAGTTCCTCTTCTGTCTGGCAGCTTATCCCTTGATTGCCCACTGCCTTAGAACCTCTCCAGTATCATTAAACAGGTTTTTTGGATATCACTTTTCTGGTACTCTCAGTGGAAGTCTTCATTTCAAACAAGAAATGGAAACTGCTGGAAGTAGAAATCTCCACATATAAATCTGAATCTATTTGATACTGGAAGAATAAATCAGTATATCACAGTGGGTAAAAGTTCACGCTGCAGAGTTGATTGCCCCAGGTTTGCATCTGAGTTCCGCCATTTATTAGCTGAGTCATTGAGCAAGTAACTTAAACTTTTTGAGCCCTTTTCTCTAACTATAAAATGGGGAAAGTGAGACACCTTTCTCAAAAGACTGTTATGGAGACAAAATGGGACAGTGAGTGTATAATGCTCAAATTAGTGTATGGCATACAGTTAGTGCTCAATAAACACTAGTTGGTATCATAATCACTGGAATAACTTACTGCTACCATTTCTACCACTTTTACTACCACGAAAAATGTATAAAAGTTCAAGTATCTTCACATGCAATACTTCATTTGCACTCTACAAGAACGCTGTCAGATAGGTATTATTATACCAACTTATACTCACTTTCAATTTCAGAAAAACTGAGTTTTAGGTCATCTAAGTGACTTAGTAAAGAGATCACACAACTAATAAGTGGCAGATCTGACATTTACAGACTAGTTCCTTTGAAGCTAAATTGTGAGTTGTTTTTAAAAAGTCACTCATAAAGCAGTAATGATGTTTAGGGTCTGTCTGGCTCAATGTCCATGTGTCCTGAACACATGTCATATTTAGATTCAAGACATAAAGTTTATCTAATCTTACACCATAATTTTATAAATGGGGAAATCAAGGCTCGGAGGGGGAAAGGTTTTGGTCTTGTTCACACAGCTAGAAATGGGCAGACTTGGAGACAGAACAAAGCCCCAGGCTTTTCTCTACTTCAGATAGCTCTTTCTATGTCAAAAACATTTGCTAGCAATAGCTATGATTGTGACCCTGACCTATCACTAGTAATAGCAATATTCTCCCCCTCCATAGGTGTCAAAGCAGCAGAGAAGTAATCTTATCCCTGATGCTAATGCTCTATTATTATATTACACCAGCTTAAGCATTTTTTATGAAATTTTAAAATTTAAGGCAGCAGCATCTGTTCAACCAGGAGGTAAAGTGAAGATGGTTGTTTATGATGTGTTCGATTCAATTACTGGTTTATTGTGTGTGATTTGGGCTATTGTAAATCCATTCAAGTAATATCAATTTCTCAATAGCCTTAGAGTTTTGTTTTGTTTTTTGGTTGTTGGTTTTTCATTTTTCTTTTTTCCCAATTCCACAGAGTATGCAGTAACTATCCTTGGAGCAAATAACATCAACCTTTTTTAGAAATATCAACTGAAAATATTCTGTTCAGGGTTCCCTTTGGGTACTTAGATGTTAAAAAATATTGTGGCCTGTATTGAACTTTGCTCAATCATTTATTGAGAAAACAATTATTGGGTGCTAGAAATCCTAAAGAAGGGACTTCTTTATATAAATTGGTCACACATTCACTCCTAGACAACAGTTCTGGCCAGCTGGGAGGGATCATGTGAAAGCATGCCTGCTTCTAGAGGAACTTTATGAGCAGAATTTGTGAAGAGGCCATTTCCCAAAAGAAGAGAGGGGCAGGATAACAGGGCATAAAAGCAATAGATCTCCCATATAACTATTCTCTGCCTCTCATCCTGTGCTGAGTCAGCAAAGTTGCCAAGGAGGGAGAACTACATAGCTTGAGGTGAGCAGAATCCTAGTTGATGATAGGAACAATTTTATTCCTAGGTGATAGCAACATTTTTGGTCTCTAACAGGTTTTGTCTCGACTCTGTTGCCATCTTTTTAAAACCATTTCCTTTTCTTCCTCCTTTTCTAAAGTATTCTAATCAAGCACATTTTTCTAAGTGCACACACTTGTAGAGTGAATCATTTTTAAATAATTCCAATTAAATAGTCTCTTTTTTTCTGAATAGCATGCTTCTCCCAATTTCAACTTGCACCTAGTTTGTGAATGAAACAGGCCATCTTGAGCTCAGGTTCTTCGCTTCTCCTCTGGCATTTGCTGCAGTCATTCATAGACTATAAATTTAGTAAAGCCTTTTTAAGTCTCCACCTCATTTTTCCACACCTTCTTCGAAAACTTCAACACTATTGTAATCATAACATCCATCGTCAGATAGGAGACAAATTGAATCAACGAATTCAGCCTAAGATGAAGATTTAAAGGATTCACTCAAAGTAAGATTTGGATTTACAAAGAAAACCAGAGACTGCAAAGCTTCTCCCCAAAGATTGAATAACTGACTTTTTTGGGTAGAGGTAGGTATTTGGGATGCATAGTCCTTCTTAGTTCCCCTCAAATCATATCTAATTTGCCTCCAGGAAGGTGTGACCAATGTCATACCAAAGACGAAATTGTAATTTTCTAGCCTATCAGCTTCACAAACAGTAAGCCCACCATGTACCCTTGTGCTAAATATTCTGTGGAAAGAATATATTGCCTTTATTTGGGAGAAGCACACCTTGTCCCAAATGGCACAAATTTCTTAAGATAAAAACCAAGAAGAGGACGGGCTGAGACACGGAAAAAAGTTAGACTATGATCTCTAAGGCCTTTTCTGGAAAAAAAAATAATAATAATAACAGCTTTATTGAGATATAATTCACGCATCATACAATTCACCCATTCAAAATGTATAATTCAGTGGCTTTTAGTATATTCACAGGGTTGTGCAATTATCACCACAATCTTATTAGAATATTTTCATCAACCCATAAAGAAACCTTGTACCCATTAGCAGTCACCCCCACCCCCTTCTTAATCCATGAAAATTAGTCCTTATTGGCACTTCTACAGGTGATCCCTATATGTGTCGTATTTGTCCTCTTATTTCAAAAGACCAAGAGCCTGAGAAGGGACTCTTGTGGGCACTCCAACAATAGCAAGCTTTGCCTACTACAGGGTGGATTGAGCACTGGTGGTTGGCTCCAGTGGGACGCTGAATTGCTGGTTGGAGTGTGATCACTCAGTGTGACTATCCAAGGCCAGAGAGCATCTCAGTGCAGAGCTCATCCCAGAACCCAGGTGCCCCTGATTCCCAGCTTGAGGCTCTTCTCACATCACACTGCCTTCTTTGGGACAAACTTTCAAAGGTGCAGGAAATGCCTTGTACCCCAAGTCAAACACCAAATTTCTCCCCAACTTTCTAAACAATGCCTAATATTTCTTTTCCAGAAAACCTCACCTTCTTTTGCAGGTGTAAAAGAAGCAGAAATGCACAACAGAATACAAGGAGTTACATCCTGGGCCTCCAAAGAAAAGTAAGAGGTTTATGTCCAAGAAGGATAAAGGGACAACTTATCAATCCTGAGGAAGCCAAAGATCCATTTCTGTCTTCCCAGGTTGACTGAGGCCTGCCTCTGAGGCAAGTGTGGCTGAAATGTTTCCAGGATTAATTGCTCTGGGCTTCAGTGACAGTCTTCAGTGCTTCAGTGATTTCAGTCAGGTGGAAAAATAGTCCTTATTGGTCTTTCTTGCTGAAAATTGCTGAGTAGGCTCTCTAATTCTGCAGGTCTGAGACCAACATAGCATAATTGAAAAGAAGTGTACATAAGTAAAAGTTCAAGTCCTAGAGCACTATTAGGGAATAGTGAGGGACCTACACAGAGAAGTAGGGCAGATGTGTTTTTTCCATTGGAAAAACAGGAAGCTCTGTGGTTACTTTGCATTAAAAAAAAAAAGAAGTCTGCTTTGTTTGAGTTCTTGAAAATATCTTGCCCAAGGCAGAGAGTATAGTAGAAAAGGCACAATCTTGGGCATATCAAACAACAAACAAACAAAAACCTGGTTTAACCATTGTGGCCTTAGAAAAATTATTCCCTCTGTGTAAGCTGATTTCCTCTTCTGATTACATTATGCATCATGGAACTGTTTAGTTTTGAAGAATAAATTGTAAGATGTATGTAGAGTTGTGTAACAATGCCCAGAACATAACAAGTGTCTATTACAATGACTATTATTGAGTCTGCCTCTCCTGCCTCCAATCAATCCTCATGTTCTCTCTCCTCAATCCTATTCCCAAAGGGACTGAAAACTCAATTTATGTCAATGGGATAGTGAATAAAAGGGGGTTAATATTTACCTTCCCAATGACATTTACAATCACCCAGGGAGAGTGAAAGATATAAACAAAGTGTTTATCCAACGGTGGATAAGTCAACCACTGGAGAAGCTATTTAGGGAAATGTGATGACCCCTGAAATCACTATACCAAAGAATATACTTCTTTATTTGATGTGTAAGAAGTACACGAAAGACATATAGCAAATAGTTTTCTTCCAGATGTCAGCTCTGGTGTGGGAGACTCCACAATGGGCCTTCGTAATAACAAAGTTCCAACATCTATATTGATCAACAGTTATAGGCAGGCTCTGGGTAAGTCATTTAACTTTGTGGCCCTCAGTTTCTCTGCCTGTTAAATGGGTTTAACTAGTTCTTTCCCCAAGTAAGTGGGCATGTGTAACTCTCTATCAAGTTTACAGTGCTGGATGGGAAGACAGGGTTTATAGGCTGCAGAATATCAAGGAAAAGGAGAACAGAAAGATATCCAGGGATGAAGTCAGGATCAAGGAAAATAGACAATGTTACCTAAGAAGGTCTGGAGAAATTCTCCAAGGCTGGAGTTCATTTGATGGGCTAATGAGGCACTTCCTATATGTAAGAAATGAACTGCTATGGACACTAAACTAATCGTCACAGGAACTCTATCTTGCTTGCTCATCTGAAAGAGCTGTTCTGCAATTCAAATGAGATCATCTGTGTGATGACAATTTGAATGTCAGCAGTATTATTAATGAAACTTTATGAGAAAATTTTCTTTTTTTCACCAGAGGAAAAAAAATCCCTCACCGTTAAAGGATAAACAAGATTTCACAGCTATTTGATGGATTCAGATTTTAAAGTTGACATAGAGGCAAACAAATTAGTTATTATAGGGTTACTGGTCAGCAAATCTGGGAATAAGGAGAGAACACTGTGTTTATAGACAAGAGTCCTGTGTTGCTGACCCGGCTATGCCTTTTAGCAACTACGTGACCTCAGGCAAGTAGCATAACTTTAGTTGCATCATCTGGGAAAAAACAGGGCTAAGTATGCTTGTTTTAGTAATATCAGTGGATTCTTGTTAGCATTAAATTAGAGATTGCAATGTGAAAGCACTTTGTAAATGGAAATGTGCTGTATAAACGTAATACCAGGTAAAACCTAACACATAACCTTTTCTAAATTTCACTAGCCTCAAACTCACCAGAAATTTTTGCCCTGGCATTGCATGTTCTTCTGGTAAACCTGCCCCATGTCTACCTCCAAACACTTACACACACACACACACACACCTCAATCTGTCTGTAAAGTCAGATTAGTCCTCAGAGGACAAGTGGATGAAGCACATGAGTGGGCTGGACCCAACCCATCTGACCCACTGCTGTGGAGTACTCACAAGGAGCTTTGTCACTCTCCTGGGAAATTAACAAACTCCTGCAAGCAGACCTGGGACGGGGTATTCTGCCCCCAAAGGGCAGCAGCCTGACTGGATGACTTCACCCCCTGAGGCTATGACTGCACTGAGAGCAACTGGAGTGACATCCAGACAATTTCAGAACAATTGCTTCCTTCTCTTCTCTCTTTTTTCTTCTTATCAAGAACAGGCTCTCCTCAGCTGACATTCAGCGGTAGGAGGAAGACAAGTGACGTCCAAAGGCTCACAGCCAAGTGTTTGATTGGAACATTGATACTGAGTGTATCTTCTCAGAGCTGCCATGCCCAAATTACCCACGCCTCCACCCTTTTGACGTATGGGCATTTTGCAGCGAAAACCCAGTTGGCTCATCCTTAACGATCTATCTTATGGCAATGTTTAGGGATGTATTTAAATGTCCCAGATATATTAATAATAAAAAATTGAAATAAAATTTTCCCCAGTTTAATCAGGTTTTGTTTGTATTGGTTTTATTAATATGGACAATTTTAGAACCAGGTAGAAAATATAGGGACTTGGTCCTTTACTGGATTAGGGCTTAATTTTATTTTAATTTTCATTGTGTGATTTTTAAGTTGCACAATTAATGCATGCAAGGATATAAACTCAGATAATAAAAAAATGCAAAGGAAAAAGAGGAGGCTTTCCCTACTAAACTATGGTTTAATATATAAGAAGGCTTTTTTTTTTTTTAACAAGAAACAAGGACAAAGTTACCTAAGAAATTATAATTGAAGTTAGAAGCAAAAATAAGACATAATTGGAACCAGATTAGGAAAGGACAGGTCAATTTGAGTAAGAGTGTGCACTCTGACCAATTAGTGTAAAAGGGGCTTTCAACAAAATTACTAATTAGATTTTTATGAATAACTAACATTAGGTAAAGTAGAAAGGTGCAAAAAGTATAATAGAATAGAGTTAAAGAGGTCTGTTATTTCTTGTAACGCATCTGCAACAAATGCCTAGAAGAAAGTAAATTATGATATTTCTTACTAAATCTATCTAATGTTCATTGCTTTATTAATAAAGTTCATTTATTTTAAGTGTTTATATCTACCTGTTTTATCTTTGGTTTAAATATTAGAAATGTGATCCTTTCTTGCAATATCACAGCGTTCAACGAGTTGCAGAAAGAATGTCCCTTCTTATGCTTTTCCCTTTTTGAGGGTTGGGTGGGCAGGGGGTATCAATCACCTTTGCAAACCTAATCTCAAAATCCATGTTCAGGGTGAATGCTCTATGTGTTCATCCACCTTTATGAACTAATTGATCTGTTACAAATCAATTTCTTTCCCTACATGGGACTGATCAGATAACAGATCTTTACTTGGTTAACATGGTCAGGTTCAGGCTTATTTTTCCTTGTCTCCATTTATACTCTGAAACAAGGATGATGATTAACAGGAGCACCTTGCCTTTTTTGTTTTTTGTAATAAATTTGAAAAAAAAAAATTTGGTAAATTTAAGGTGTACAACATGTTATTTTGATACATTTATATTTTGTAATACGGTTGCCATTGTGGTGATATTTATCACATTATATAATTACTGTACAATATAATTGTCTGTATTCATTATACTATGCATTAGATCTTTATGGCTTATTTACTACTCATTGAAAGTTTGTACCCTTAAACAACATCAGTCTTATAGCCTAAGCTCCCATCCCCTGGTAGCCACCATCTTACTCTGTTTTTTACAAGCTTGACTTTTTTAGAATCTATATACAAGTGATATCATATACTATTTGCCTTTCTTTGTCTGATTTATCTCACTTAGCATAATGTACTCAAGGTCCATCCATGTTGTTGCAAACGGCAGGATATCCTCCTTTCTCACGGCTGAATAATATTCCATTGCGTATATATACCACATCTTTTTCATCCATTCATCCATTGATGGGCATTAGGTTGTTTCCATATCTTGACTACTGTGAATAATGCTGCAATAAACATGGGAGTGCATATATCTCTTCCAAATCCTATTTTCATTTCCTTTGGGTATATCCCAGAAGTGGAATTGCTGGATTGTCTGGTAGATACATTTTTAATTTTTTGAGAAAACTTCATATTGTTTTCCACAGTGGTTGGACCAATTTAGATTCCCACCAACAGTGTATAAGGGTCTCCTTTTCACCACACCCTCACCAGCATCTGTTGTCTCTCATCTTCTTGATGATAACCATTCTGACAGGTGTGAGGTGATAGCTCATTGTGGTTTTGATTTGCATTTCCCTGGTGATTAGTGGTGTTGAGCATCTTTTCACGTGCGTGTTGCGTCTTGATTTCAAACTATACTACAAAGCCACAGTAAAAAATGCAGTATGGCACTGATATAAAAATAGACACATAGACCAATGAAACAGAATAGAAAGGCCAGAATTAAATCCCAGCATGTAGGGCCAAGTAATATTTGACAGGGGAGCCAAGAACACCCGGTGTGAAAAGGATAGTCTCTTCCACAAATAGTGCTGGGAAAACTGGATAAACACATGAAGAACAATGAAATTGGACCCTTATCTCACACTACTCACAAAACATAACAAAATGCAACAAAGACATGAACATAAGACCTGATACCATAAAACTCCTAGAAGAAAACGTAGGGAAGAAGCTTATCAATACTGGTCTTGGCAATGATTTTTTGGACATGACTCCAAAAGTGCAAAAAACAAAAGCAAAAATCAACAAATGGGACTATAGCAAACTTGAAAGCTCTCCACAGCAGAAGAAACAATTAACAAAAAGACAACTTACCGAATGGGAGAAAATTTTACAAACCACATATCAGATAAGGGGTTAATATTAAAAAAAAAAGACCTCCTTCCTTTTATCTGTACCCTCATAGCTTAGCCTTCAAGGGAGAGGTTTAATACCATGGTTTGCATCTCAAACATGGGGTTTTGTCAACCCTACAAGACAAGAATATAGCATGATACACATTCTGAAGGAGCTTACGTTATTGTTTCAGAGACCACAATGATCCGTAAAAACACAAGGAAGGAAGGGAGGAAGGGAGGAAGGAAGGGAGGGAAGAAGGAAGGAAGGAAGGAAGGAAGGAAGGAAGGAAAGGAGGGAGGGAGGGAGGGATATAAAAAGAACCAACCTATAATTATAATTCTCTAATAAAGGGGGGCATGGGGGAACAGATAATAATCCAGTTACTGGGGTTTTAGGCAAGTTATTTCCTCTCCCTAGGCAGCAATCTTCCCATTTTAACATAAAGAAATTAGATTATAGCAGTGATTTCCAGGTTGTTATAATCTCAACCCAGTGAAATTTCAAAAATGAAATTTAGATGACCAAGATAGGATCCTTAACTTTTAGTTTTGCCCAGTAAGAGCATTAAAAATAACTTCTATCTATCGCCATTATTTCCTTTTTATAAAATGATATTTAAGACCAAAAAAGGACATAATCACAGAATAAAGAACAGCTCTTCCCAAAATAGGACACTGTATTCATTCTTTTCCTCAAGAGATATGTATTGAATGCCTGTTGTGTGCCATGCTGTTCCTGGTGGTAAAAATACTGTGGTGAGGAAGCAGACAAGTCCCAGGGGATATCCCATGAAGGAGACTAGGGAGTGCCAACTTTTGAAATCTATACACCATACAGATCTATTTATTCATCCTGCCATGGACTAGCGGAAACAACATGCAAACATCCAATCTTGGACCAGAATTTGGAAACCACTGCTCCAGAGGATCAATAGTTCCCAGATCCTATGGTTAATAAGGTCCAGAGTCTCTGTCATAAATAAAGATAATGAGAAGAGGGAAGTATCACTGTTGGTTGGAATAATTTAAACTCAATAAAAGAATCTAAGAGGACATGGGAGGCATTTTATTTTAATATGAGTTTGGTGGTAAATGAGGTAAATAAGAAGTTCTCAACCTTGACTGGAATTTATTTTTTTCTACTCACTGGCCAAAACAGTAATACATTCAAGATATTATTGGTTATCCACATCATAATCACTGTATTACCTTCTCTGGTAACACAAAATGGGGGTTCGCATCCTAACTTTCACAGGATATGGATGGAAAGGGATGGCATAATGTTTCCAGGAAATAATAGAAAAGCAATTTTTTTTTAAATTTGGGTAGTTTCTTGGAAGATGTGATTATACAGCCGCTGGAGCTAACCTGCCCAGATTTTCTCCAGGCTGGATGAGAAGATGAGTGAGTGTACTGATTGAAGTCATTGTCTGACTCATGTCATTTGTTTGTCCACGCAACGAAGGGCCTGAAAATTTCATTTTTGGGTTTCTGGATAATTATTTACAATCAAGAAGAGTGAGCAAATGATCTTCCATGGCTTTCACAGTATCATTCCCTTAGCAGTGAGATGGGCAAGACGTAGTTGTTGTCCCTTACCCTAAAGTTTCTACTGAATCAGACCTAACATCCAGGTTCAATGGCTGGAGGAGAAATTAAAATGAGTATAACTGGAGATGATACTCAGGCCTGCCGGGCAGACAGAGACGGGGGGTGGGAAGGAATGAAAGTGGACCTGTAGCGTAAGTAAATATAGATGAGGCACAAATCATGTCAGCATTGAGTCATGAGAGGGATGACTAAAAGACATCCAGTTGTCATGGAGAAGCTCAGAGAGAGAGAGTAAGAATGATGCTCTAGTGCAAGGACACAGCAACTAGGAAAACTGTTGACATTGACTCAGGAAACATGGAGACTTTTGTTCTGGTTCCGATTTTGTTGCTAACGCACTGCATGACACTGGGAAAATCACCTGCCTTCTTTCTGCTTTGGTTATCACTTTGCTGTATGTAGTGGGTGGGTTAAGCGATCCTATTCTGTGGGATATATCTATATTCACTCAGGAAGCAATATAGCTGGTGGTTGAGAGTAAAGATACTGTAGTCAAACAGACCAGGGTTCAAATCATGGACCTACCCCTCACCAGCCACAGAGCTAAGCCATGCTATTGACTCTGCCTAATTCTCTTAATTGGTAAAATGGGACTAAGAATAACACCAACATTATGTGGGTTTTATGAGGATTAAATAAAATATGCACGTAAAGTCCTTACCTCAATGCTGGACACACAATGCTGTTATTACTTGTGGCCACTGCAGACTGGACTTTCCAGGTCATATCCCCACCAGGTAGCAGCTGCAGCAAATGGGCCTCTCCAGGCCCTTTTGCTTATCATCCGACTACACAAAATAACAAACCCAGCAGCCTGACCGAAGCGAGTTTACTCTTCGAGTTATCATCAGATGTGAAAACTTAGCAGCCAGCACATTTCGCTTGTGCTTGCTGTTGAATGCATCAAAAATAAAAAACATATATATATGTTTAATAGAAGCATCCACAAACTAGAAATCACACCAAGTTTGCCACCTTGTTCCTGCCCCTTCGTGCTCCCCGGCTTTAGAAATGTGGTTAAAGCAGAAGAGATGTTAAATGCCACAGGGCTACGGAAAACCGACAAAACCAACTTCTGTTTCTCCCAAGAAGAAATCCTTTCTGGCAGAAATATGAGTCAGTTTCAATGTTTTTACTCTGGAAAGACAGGTCTGTTTTCACTATATTGAGTATTTCATAAAATTTTCCTAAAGTAAAAGAAATTCAATTTAACAAATATTTATTATACACCTATCACAATTCAGGTGTAGTGTTTGGACTGTGCAAGTAGGGGGAGTTTATAAGATAAATAAGACATTTTCCCTTGCTCTCCCTTCCCCTTACCACCTTCTAATTACACGTACACACACACACACACACACACACACACACACACAGACACGCTTAGAGAACTGAAAAGCATAAAATACCGAGCACTGTGGTTCTCAAAGTTTGTTTACCCCACCAGCAGTACCATCACCACCTAGGAATCTTGTTAGAAATGCAAATTCTCAAGCCCCACTTCTGATCTCCAGGATCAGAAACTCTGGGGGTGGTTCCCAGCAATCATTGTTTTAACAAGCCCTCCAGGGGATTCTGATGCACATTCAAGTTTGAGAAAACTTCTCTAGTAGAACTTTACATTGAGCATCTCTTGAGAGAGAGAAAAGTCACACCGAGATAAACTCAGTTTCTATCACGGAATCAGGGTTCGACCTTGAGGAAATTACTCAACTCCTTGTGTCTCAGTTTCTCGACTATAAAATGGGAAGAAAATATTTTTCCTACTTTTGAAGCACAATCTGATATATATTTGTGGCAGTCCTGAGAATGTGCCTCACTGACCTCCTGCTACAGGGAGTGTGACTTAGGGTCCCAGCTGATGCACTTTGAAATCCATTCCCACATTTGCCTTGACACCATGACTCCCTCTGGCTGCCAGCTACTGGCTGGGTCCATAGAGGATACTAAGACAGACTCATCCTAGGAGATATGGACTTCTCTGATGGCCAGCATCGTCTTGAGACTATCTGATGACTTTGCTGAACCTTCTGTAGACTGCACAGCAATTTAGGATAATTCATCCAGCCTCTATCTCTCCTTCAATTAGGCCTCATTGCTTTGCAACTATCCCAGGCTTCTTGAGTTCCTTTCTATTTCCTTTTATACAGACATTTTCCCTAATGAAATCCTTGCACATTTAATCCTGTCTTGGTGCCTGCTTCATGGAGGACTCAGATTAATGCACTTGTCTCAGCCAACTATCCATTTCAGATAATTCTATTTAAAGGACATGCCCTTTGCCTTGGAAAAAGTGGGCTGATAACTTCCTTTCATGGTTTCCAATCATAAAGTATCAATCCTACTTTATGAGATTTATTAGAAGAGAATACAGATATGAAGGGGATCGGGATACACTACCCCAAAATATGCCACATTGGCATAAGGATTACTTTGAGCTGAACGCAGTTGAGAATCAACAGATGCAGGAAGAGTTCTCTGCCCTCCCGCTTTTGGCCTAAAAGCAGAGCATAAATCTCTTTTTATGAAAGTGGCATAAATTTCCCTTGTGAAGGTATTCCCCTCTGCCATACCAAGAAGAAGAGAGCGACTCTTATTGCTGGAGATAGAGAGTCAGCAGCATGATGAGTCTGCATAAACCAATCTTACTAAAATAACCCTTATCTTCCCTTTGTCTCCCCTATATATTACCTAGTCACTTCCCCACAGTTATCATTCCTTGAAGCCCAAACCCCCTTTCCTTTGTTAAAATGGTATATAAGCCCCCAAGTCTAGGCACTTTGACTTTCATGTCTTTTCTATGAACTCTAGTGTGCACAAAACATTACTAAAACTTGTATGCCTTTTCTCCTGCAGAGAATGACTGTTGTGGCCATGTAGACAGTATCTCATTCCTAAAGTGATGGGAAAATGGCACTAGATTGAGGGAAGGGAGTCAGGAAGGGTTGAATTCATCTCCTGGTTCTTCCTCCTACTTACTGCTTGCTGTGTCCTTTCTTTGGCCTCAGTTTTCATGTCTGTAAAAAGAAGGATCTGGAATCAAGGATCTCTAAGACCCCTTCCCACACCAACACGGATTCCATGATCTCTTCACTACAAACTTTAAGCTGAGTCATTCTAACCAATTAAGCTAGAAGGCTGACAATTCTTCAGTGAATAGGAGTTCTGTTATCCAGTTAAGTCATTGTAACACCCAAATAGATTTAATGGTACAGCAATACTTCTAAACATTTTCCAAGTTACCAGGACAATCTACAAAAATCATCCATACCTCCATACTGACAATTTTCTTCTTCTGTTGCCCTCATCTTTTGTTTTAAGTCCTCATTCTGAAAATAGAGGAAAGAAAAAATGTTAGTCTTTTTTTAAAAAAAAATTATCATTTAAAACCCTCAATGACTTTGTCAGAAAAAGGCCTCCTCAAATATTTTTTCTTGTAGATGCAAAGGCACTTTAAAAGCCATGAAAAAAAGCACATAAAGAAAGAAAATTACTATCATTTTATATTTGTTTTTAAAACAGGGGAAAATAATTATTCCTATTCAGTTGCTCATTGAAATGCCATCATTCTTAATTTTTCATTCTTTCTTCTTCTGGCATAACTCAGCAAAATGATTTAGTTCTTTTTTTCTCTCTTTCTGCCTGACAATTTCATAAGCTCTGGTTGTTTCAGAAGGATAATGACTCACCCCAGGTTTGGTGCCTGCTGGATCCTTTCTCCCTGAGACAGGACATTATTCTATGATCACCTCAGCCCATACCTTTCAGATAAATGAGGGACTTTAATAAAACAGAAATAACCATGACTCTCTATTTTTCCAGAAGTGAGGTCTCATTTCTCACCATGTTTTAATTAACAATAAGTTACATGTCAAGAGTAATTATAGCCTTGAAGGTCATGTTGGATTCCCAAGGGGAAGGGGAGGGAAATCCCAACTCACCAGGTCTCGGGATGACGCGGGCCCACAGACACAGAAGACCGAACTTGATGCAAACGCAAGAGGTTTATTGAACGGAGCTCCGGGTCGACTCGTGTCTCTCGCAGGAGACAGAGGGGTCGACCCCGAGCCTTAGGGGGCAAGTTCTTTTATAGGATTTGGGAGCATAAAGCGGGAAAAGGTTGGCGCGGTTTTACATGATTGGTTAATTCAAAACATTCAGACAGTTACATTTTATGGCGCGAATTGCTACGGCGCGAAACAGCTATCAAGGTGCACACACATGTCCCCATCTGGCCCCCCTCCACCCCGACCCTCCCAAACTTATCCCTCTGTAGCACTCCCTTGTTCTCAATTTTCTCTGAACAGTTTAGGGTGAGTCTTCCGCGAACAGAGTCAGTTGGGATCGATAGACTCTATTCATAGAAGACTCGCCCCAACTGCCCCTTAAGGTGTTAACATATTAAATTTTTAACATAATTTACATTCTTCATTCCCCACTTCTTCTTTTGTCCCTAGTTCTAATCTTAGAACTTAGTTTTCGGTGTCTACTATTAGTGGCTCATGGCGTGGGAGAGCTTGGTAATGGCGTTGGAGCATCATAGCATGCACTGCATTGACTCTTTTTCTTATGAAAGCAGTAATTCTATTGAAAACACACGGTCCAAAAACCAAAAGTAGAAAAAGAATTAACAAAGGCCCTGCTAGGGAGGATAGTAAGGACGTCACCCAGGGGGACTTAGTGAACCAGGATTCAAACCAGCTTTGTTGGGCCTCCCTGCTTCGCTGCCTCATGTCCAATCTCTTCTTTAATTTTTGCATTGAATCTCGGACTACTCCTGTGTGATCTGCATAGAAACAGCAGTCTTCTTTAAGAGCTGCACAGAGCCCTCCCTCCCTTAAAAACAACAGATCTAATCCCCTTCTATTCTGGAGCACTACTTCAGACAGGGAGGTGAGGGACTCTTCTAGCTTAGAGATGGACTGCTCTAAAGTCCTGAGGTCTTCATCTATAGCATTGCTCAGGGCAGTTAATCCTCTCTCCCCTGCAACTAAGGCTGCAGTGCCGGTTCCTACGCCCGCGGCAACTCCCAGTCCCAGGAGCACAGCTAGGGTGAGGGATACTGGTTCTCTTTTCCTTAGTATAGATTTCTGATCAAACTCATCTTCGAAACTATTGGCAGTATGATAGTAAATTCTAGGCACTAACTGCACAAGCACGCAAAAATAGGGGTATGCCTTTAGTTTACCCTTGCGATGGGGGGAGTGGCATCCTCCGGCTTGTTTTGCGCCCCCCTCGTCGACCCATGAAATCCCAGTCGGGGGTTCCTATAGCCAGTTTACAAAGGTCAGGGTGTAAGTCTGGCCACCATGTCCAAGGGGAAGCAGTTTTTTGGATTGACCAGGTTATATCTCCTACCTGGGAGATGACTTGCCACGTGAGCAGTTGAGGAGCGTGGGGGTTAGGATTGGACGGTCTGTCTGCCGTCCCCACGATGCAAACGCAGCTTAAGAGGGTTATCAGTCTTTTCCACCTTCCAAAGATCTGCTGCATTCTGGGGTGCCTTCTTCACGTGTGTGGCGTGAACCCAAGAAGTTATACCGTCCACCTTGACTGCTGTGGGTGTAGTGAGGAGCACCACGTAGGGCCCCTTCCAACGTGGTTCTAGCGACCCCGTCCGATGTCGTCTCACAAGGACAGAGTCCCCAACCTGGAACTGGTGCGGTATGAGCAGATCACCAGGCTGGTAAGCCTCTTTTAGCTGGTTCCAGATGTCGTGCCTGACAGCCTCGAGTGCTTTCAAGCGGGCTGGGCAACGAATGCAGGACCGTTGTCAGATCCAATTACCTTTGGGATCCCGAATCTCGGGAGGATTTCTTCCAATATCTTCTTGGCTACTACAGAGGCAGTCTCTTTTCGGGTGGGGAAAGCCTCTACCCATCCCGAGAAGGTATCTACAAATACTTCTGCCATGAAGCTGCTGCCGTCGGTGTACCAATTAGGGGCTCCAGCCCATGGCTCATCTGGCAGATCGGGTTGGGTCCCCGTTTCTGATGCTAAGATGTCGCCGCATTGGTGAACAGGTACTTCATCATCTGCTTCGGGCAGTAGTGTGGCCGGGTTTAAGATGGCCAGTGGGGCGAAGGTAATTCTCTCAGTTAGGAGCAGACTTTGGTAGTGAGTCATCCGGGCGTTAGTCAGATCCATCGATCTGGAGGCTGTCTGATAATGCTCTCCAAGGCATGGGGGGCTACTATGGTTATCTGTTGGCCCAGAGTTAGCTTATCTGCATCTTTTACCAGCTGGGCAGTGGCGGCAATCGCCCTTAAGCAGGAAGGCCATCCACTGGCTACCGGATCCAGTTTTTTTGATAGATATGCGACTGGGCGCTTCCAGGGCCCAAGGGCTTGAGTTAGGACTCCCTGGGCGATTCCCTTTCTTTCATCTACATACAAGGTGAAGGGCTTGGTCAAATCTGGTAGGGCCAACGCGGGTGCCTCTAATAATGCCCGTTTTAGAGTCTCAAAAGCCTTCTGGTGCTCTAGAGTCCAGACAAAGTTCCCACTTTCCTTAGTCAATGGGTACAGTGGAGCAGCCAGGGTAGCAAACCCTGGGATCCACAACCGGCAGAAACCGGCCGTCCCCAGGAATTCCCTTACCTGGCGAGCGGAGGTTGGGGCCGGGATCTGAGTCACAGTCTTTTTCCGGGCGTCGGTTAACCACTTTTGGCCGTCTTTTAGTGTGTAGCCTAAGTAGACTACTTTCTCCTGGCACAATTGTGCCTTCTTCTTTGACGTCCGGTACCCCAACTCACCCAACTCGGCCAGGAGGCGCTTGGTTCCTTCCTCACAGTCTCCCGGGGTTTCCGCCGCCAACAGTAGATCATCTACATACTGTAAAAGAGTCACTTGAGGGTTTTTAACCCTATTGTCAGTCAAATCCCTGTGGAGGGCCTCATCGAACAGGGTGGGGGAGTTTTTAAACCCTTGAGGCAGTCTTGTCCAAGTCAGTTGTCCAGCGATCCCCATATCAGGGTCGCGCCACTCAAAAGCAAAAAGTAATTGGCTCTTTGGGTGCAGCCGCAGACAGAAGAATGCATCTTTCAGGTCCAGGACAGTATACCATTTCCGTGATGGGGGGAGGGAGCTGAGTAGGCTATATGGGTTTGGCACAGTAGGGTGTAAGTCCTGCACTCTCTTGTTCACTTCCCTCAAATCCTGGACCGGCCTATAATCAGCAGTTCCAGGCTTTTTTTACAGGCAGGAGAGGGGTGTTCCAAGGAGACCGGCAAGGAACCAGGCATTCTCTTGCCCAGTGTCCTCTCTCCTTACAATAGGCACATTGGTCCTTGTCTTAGGGCTGTCGTCTGCGCGAGCCTGGTCGTGGGGCGTTGCCCAGGTTCCCTGACTGCCTATGATCTGGCCCTGTCGCCTTTATCACTGCGGCCAGTATTTTGGTCAGTTTCTTCTCTTGTCTCCTATCTCTCTTATCTTCCCTCTCTTCAGCCTCCCTTCTCTCTCTCTCTCGCTTTTCCTCCTCACTCTCTCTTTTATGATACACCTTTTCAGCCTCCTTTACCACGTCCCGCAAGTCGTAGTCCTGCAGCCCTTCTAGCCTTTGTAATCTCCTTTTTATATCTGGGGCAGACTGTCCAATAAAGGCCATAATGACAGAGGCCTTTTGCCCTTCCGAGGATGGGTCGAAGGGCGTATACCTGCGGTAAGCCTCCATCAATCGTTCTAGGAAAACGGAGGGAGGTTCAGTGGGCCCCTGCTGGATCTCTCTTACCTTAGCCAAATTGGTGGGCCGCCTTGCGGCCCCTCGGAGACCCGCCACTAGAGCCCGGCGATAAACGGACAGCGCCTCCTTACCTTCAGCCGTGTTATAGTCCCAATTGGGCCGGTTGTGCGGAAACCCTTCTTCCGCCTCAGCTATCGTTGCCGGCTGCCCGTTGGTGCCTCGGATATTCTTTCTTGCTTCCTGTGTGATTCTTTCTCTCTCCTCCGTGGTAAAGAGTGCCTGTAAGAGCTGTTGACAGTCATCCCAAGTGGGCTGATGGGAAAACATTAGGGACTCTATCAGGGCGGTTAATCCGGCGGGGTTTTCTGAAAAGGGGGAATGGTTATTTTTCCAGTTATACAGGTCTGAGGAAGAGAAAGGCCAGTACTGGAGGGGTGACAGCTGGTTGGGCCCCGCAGGAGCTCCATACTCTCTTAGCGGGAGCGCCACCGTGGTATCAGGCCCGTCCGGAGTGGCTCCGCGGCGGCTTCGGGTTCCAGCGGAGGGACCCGAGCCAGTCGCCCTCCGTCCTGATTGCGATCCTGGAGCGGGGGAGGGGTAAGGGGGAGGCGAGAAAGGGGGCCATTCGGGAGGAGGGTCAATCTCAGGGTAGACCCCGGGGGGGGGGGGGGGGCGAAGGGGTCTCCGACTCCGCTGTTCGAGTTGATTTCGATTTTTGCCGTGTCTCCGCATCCTGCAGCGCCAGGACTCGGGGGCTTAGTTTTTCTGCTTTTACCCATGGCTTAACCCACGGGAGTGGGTTCTGCACCAGATCCTGCCACACTGTAATATATGGTCGTTGGTCAGGATGGGACCCCGGTCTCTCCTGGAAAACAATAGCCCTCACCGCGAGGATAATAGTTAGATTAAACGTCCCCTCAGGGGGCCAACCCACATTGAGGGAGGGCCACTCAGAGGTGCAAAAAGTCTGCCAGCGCCCTTTCTTTATTTCTACCAATAAGTCGTGCGCTCTCGCTCGCACTTCAGTCTAGTGGTCTAGGGTCAAGGAAAGGGGGGTCGTCACAGTCTGTCCCATCCCGTCAAAGGAAGTCCACGTAACGAACAAAAACAGAACAATAAACACTAAAGACACACTAAAACACAGACAACCCTGCCCGGAAGGCGTCTCTACAAGCCAGCCGAAGGCGGCTTCAGACGGGAGGGGTTTCCGAGTCCTCCCCGGGAAAAGGTATCGCTCCTTTTCCCACCTGGAAGGGGGGTTGGTCAGGCTTTCCTGACTCCCCTTATCCCTTGGGGCGTCCCCCAGGGTTGCAGCCTGCAGTCCCTAGCACGTCTGCCACTGCAGCCGTTCGGTCCTCACGGCCCGAAGCGGCGGCTGCCCGATACTGAAACCAAAACAATAAAACAATACTTTGCGGCGCCGCACACACTCACACACTCAGTCACTCAGGCCTACCTCCAAGGGGTCTTCGGAGTCTGGGGTTACCGCGTGGATCCCGGACGAGCCCCCAAATGTTGGATTCCCAAGGGGAAGGGGAGGGAAATCCCAACTCACCAGGTCTCGGGATGACGCGGGCCCACAGACACAGAAGACCGAACTTGATGCAAACGCAAGAGGTTTATTGAACGGAGCTCCGGGTCGACTCGTGTCTCTCGCAGGAGACAGAGGGGTCGACCCCGAGCCTTAGGGGGCAAGTTCTTTTATAGGATTTGGGAGCATAAAGCGGGAAAAGGTTGGCGCGGTTTTACATGATTGGTTAATTCAAAACATTCAGACAGTTACATTTTATGGCGCGAATTGCTACGGCGCGAAACAGCTATCAAGGTGCACACACATGTCCCCATCTGGCCCCCCTCCACCCCGACCCTCCCAAACTTATCCCTCTGTAGCACTCCCTTGTTCTCAATTTTCTCTGAACAGTTTAGGGTGAGTCTTCCGCGAACAGAGTCAGTTGGGATCGATAGACTCTATTCATAGAAGACTCGCCCCAACTGCCCCTTAAGGTGTTAACATATTAAATTTTTAACATAATTTACATTCTTCAGTCACAGCTTGCTTAATTAAAAAATTGGAAGGACCTCTCCTTGTTCAACTATTTTGAAAGTACTGGAGACCTTTAACAACTACGTGGGGAGTCAAAGGAAATGAAGTCATGGTCAAATAGGCTAATCCTTTGCCCTGGAATTCATACTCATGCTCCCTCCTGCTGGGCTGCATTGGCCTCCACAAAAGCCTATAAATTTGATACATAAATTGAACGTATGGCATATGACACAAGGCAGCAAACAGGTAATGTTCTGAAAGTACTATTAAATGGCAGAGAATTTCATCATTTGTTAGATTTTAGCAGGTGGGAAGCAAATGTTACAAAATATTAGATCTTCAGTGAGTCCTTCTTCCCACTGTAGGGGAGGAATATAAATCCTCTACCCACTCTGGGTCCTTCTGGCTGGGCTACGAATTAAATTGACATGAGACAAAATAACAGGGGGAAATCAAACAAAGTTTATAACAAACATATATACGTGGGAGAGACCCGGGAAAATTGAGTAACTCGCCAAAATGGTGGAGGCTATCATCTTAAATGCCGTCTTCAGCAAGACAAAGCAGGATGTTGGGGGCAAGGGAGTCAGTTATGGGAGATTCCAGAAAAGTATAGTAAACAAGAGTAAGGTTATTATACAGATTTAAGTCCTTGCCTTCTGCATTGATAAGAGTTTCTAGAGACAAGGTCATCCCTCCTTCTTCCTGGTACAGAGAGGGAAACACCTTTACAGATGGAAATTTCCCTTACAAATGTAAATGTCTCTTACAAAGGGTAAATTCTACTTCTACTTGGTTTTCAGAGCTTTTCCCGTGTCTGCAGTTTTTAAAAATAACTAGCCCAAAATAATCCTTATGCCAAAGAGACACATTTTGGGGTGGCCAATTATGATCACCCACACCAGTATATTTTCATTTCTTCAGGTGTGGTCCTAGAAGCACTGTCATTAGAATCCTCCTAGGAGTTTGATACAATGAAACTCTATGGCCCTACCCCAAATCAATGAATGAGAATCTCTGGGAATGTGCCCCTGGAATCTGCATTTTATTAGGTCCCCTAGGAGATTTCTTACGTACAGTAAAATTTGAGATACTACAGATCTAGTCCATTTTCTTCATTTTATCAATGAGAAACTAAGATTCAGAGAGATGAAGCACCCCGCTAACCACTTTTGGGGTCAGAATTACAACCCAAGCCTTCTTATTTCATGTTCAGATCCTTTTGCACCAACCAATAAGACTACCTAGGTGAACTCATACAATCAGATTTTCCCACATTTAGGTTAATAAATATGCTTTGAGGAGCACTCTTGCCCCAAAAGAGTCTTCATACTGTTTGTCACAATGACTAATAATATTCCCAGATTCAAGGTTTAAAAGGTATTATCCATCCGTTTATAATCCTGAGAGCCATTCCTCCCAACCCATCCTTATTTCTTTGCTATCTTCTGGCAATTATATTTCTGTCATTAGCATTTGCTGCTGCTTTGAATTTTAGCAATCTGAGATATTCCTGAATTTAGAGGCTCATTCTCTAGACATGCTTACAATCATGCTCCTTTTGTAATTGAAACCCCTATGGTTTAAATAAATAACACAAGCACCACGATACAATTGATCTTACAATATAAAATTATACAACATAGAACTGCAGAAAGAGTTAAGATCTAAGGGTCAGATGTGGTTTCTAACCCTTTCTCAGTCACTAACTCACTTTAAGCAGGTCGTTTCCCTTCTGAGCCCCTATTTCTCTATTTGTGAAAGGAGGAAACAGTCTTTAAAAATAGATCCTTTTTCAGTTCTTTCATTCTGAGAAGGAACAGGAAAACCGGACCCTATGCTGTCATTAACTCACATTGTTCTTGAGGAGTGTGAACAATCAGGAGATGCAAATATCTCTAATTATGTCAAACTGCCAAAGAAACAACTGTCAATGTATTATATTATTTGTCTGGTGAGGAGCTCCAGGAACTGTTGAGTTCCCTGTGGTGAGAGGGGAAGAAATGAATGAGCTCCTGCAGAAGGTGTTAATGAGGTCTCAGCACTTGCATGGGAGGGCAGAGGAGACTTCAGGGAGAAATTATCTCCAGAGGATTTAGTCCACCCTATGCTCTCCGCAGATGCTAAGGAGGCTAGGGAGGAACAGGGTCCTCAAAGAAGCAGAGTAGAAATTTGATTGCAGTGCAGGAAGTTCAGCTTAAAACAAGCTGTGGCTAAACAATTCAAGCTAATTAAAGCGTTCTCAAGCGACTTAGGAAGAAATGCATGTGTGAGTTTGATTTCTCTTCAATAATTCCACAGTTAAAAAAAAAAAACAACTAATAGAAATGTGCCCTGGGCACCTAATTATCAATGGGACCTCCTGAGATGAGGAGGAAATGTGTGGACCTGGACACAAGAAAGCTGGATTTGAACTGCATCTGTCACAGTCTAACAGTGCCCTTATACACAAGCAGTGTATAAGATGCTTGATGCTCCTTAAGACTCCCTTTCTTTCTCATAGACTGGGATTAATAATGCCTTCCCTACCTCCCCCAAGTGGTAGAAAAGAAACAAAAGTCAATACGAGATGGGATGATATAGTCACATTCAACTTTAAATTATCATTCAAGTGTAAGGTAGGAGACTACAAGACAAATTCTGGAGATATAGGTTAGATTTCAATCACGTCTCTTGAACTTCCCAAATGGGTGACCTTGTGTGACTCATTTGAAATTTCCAATCCTCTGTTTCTTAAGCTGCAAAATCAGGAAGAAAACTACAAACTACGTGATTATTTTGAAGCCTAAATAAGATCAACTGAAGTACGGTGTCTGCCTGAGAGTATGTAAGAATGAATGTTAGCCATTATCATCATCATCACCATTATCAATATAATCATCATCATCATCACTATCTTCTTGATTAGAACATACTTACACCTTGCTGGATCATAAGGAAGTTCAAAGAACATGAATGAAAACAAACGTATGCTCAATGCTTTGTCTCAGGTAATGGTCTTCTCTTAATGTTCAGATGATTAATCCCAATCCAACCAAGAGCCAAAGGGAGCTTCCACAGAAAGGTTTATGTCGACAGGGAGATCCAGACCCTCCATTCCTGGTATTACAAGTGTGTCTTCATTTATGATTGTTGGATAGGTTTACCGTATTTCTGACCTTGTTATCTTTCCAATTCACTTCCTTACGTGAATTTTTATATTATTATTACATTTTTTACCGTAAAGTATAACACAAATACAGAAGATATTTACCACATGAATGAACAATTTAATATATTATTGTAAAATAAAGACCTGTGTTTGCCATCACCTGGATAAAGAAAAAGATATAAACAGCACTCCAGAATCACCCACCTCCTCACTCTGCTACGTCCCTAACTTAATCCCTTCCCTCTCTCATAAGAAACCACTATTCTCAGTCTTCTAGGATTCACTTCCTTGATCTTTATAATTTTACTACCAAAGTATGCATTCCTAAACACCGTAGTTTTGGTTTTTTAATATAACAGTATTATGGGGATAGAATTCACACACTATGCAATATACACATTTAAAATGTACAAATCAATGGTTTTAATACATTCACAGAATTGTGCAACCATCATCACATTCAATTTTAAAACATTTTCTTCACCCCAAAAGGAAAGCCTGTACTCATTAGCAATCACTTCCCATTTCCTATCAAACACTCCAGCTCTAGACATAGTAATCTACTTTCTGTCTCTACAGATTTACCTATTTTGAACATTTCGTATAAGCGGAATCATACAGTATGCAGTCTTTTGTGACTGGCTTCTTTCACTTAGCAAAATATCTTCAAGGTTCATCCATGTTGTCGATGCATCAGTACTTCATTCCATTTTGTTGCTGAATAATATTTCATTGTATGGATGCACTACTTTTGTTTATCTCTTCATCACTTGGTAGACATTTGAGTTGTTTCTTCTCACCTGTCTCTTTCCCTGATTCTCTCAGGCAAACTAGATAGCCTACAGTTTACCCTGTTGCTCTTATGGACCTACTAGCCTAATCTCAATCGTTTATCATCCAAATCTCCATTGTTTCTAAGAGCACCCTCAGGCTTAAACTTCCCCACACTGTTTCAAATAAAGTCAATCATCTCCCTTGGACAAAATCCCTGAGCCACTGCTTTATAGCTGGGGGCAGGGACAGTGGCCTGCCTCTCCCTGAATGACACTCCTGCATTACAGACAGACTAGGTATTGAGTGGGAGCAGTAGTCTCCGGTCTTCTCAGCTTTCTCTCCTGGCATGTAACATTCACTCTACAAGTGAGCAGGGGTGAGGGCACTCAGGGCCCCAGTATTCGGAGCCTACTACACCAAAGGCAGAACCTCCTTCCTATAAATGGAGGAAGAGAGCCTTTGACCTCTTGATCACACTCACATGGAATTTAGTTTCTGTAACACGGAGCAGTAACTCAGATGAGCAATGCTGGCTGGGAGCTGGGGTGAAAGCGAGTCCCGTATTCTTTGTAACACCTACCAGGAGTGGAGCTTCTGTCATGCTGAGCTGGGGGAAGGAGAAAAGGAGCAGGTCATGGCTCACATACCATAGACTTCTACTCTTCTTACTGAGACTTCATAGATTTTCTTGGATAAATGTTTCCGCATTAGCTGCATGCCCTAAGAGATTTAGACACAATTTCCAGAGATTTTCAATTTTATATATATATATAATTATGTAATTTTATATATAATTATATTTATTATAATTTATATATGTAATTACATAATTATATTTATACAAATATATAATTTTCACCAGTTATGGTTGTTTCACCAGAGATCAGGTTCATGGAACTCCTCCTGATACCAAACCAAGTGGGCTCACGTCCTGGTGAGTTAAATAAGACTCTACACCAGTGGAAGTTGTCTCACTAAGTAGAGTGTATTTGCAGCAAATAGGAGGACATGAGGAATCATTTCCAAAGTCATGGCATCCCCGAACAAAGGGAAGGAGGAACTTTTATTTGGTTGGGGAAGGAATATTCAAAAGGGAGAGGCAGGTGTTCTCTTGCACAGGCTCAGTTGGAGAACATGCTTCCACATAATGAGGCCTAAGCTCCTCCTGGAGAGATCCTTGCATTAAAATAAGGCAAAGGTCATGGGCATAGCTCTTATGGTGAGGCTTGGTCAGTTTCAGGATGGCAAGAAGGAGATTACGTCTCCTTAATATACAAAAGGAAAAGAAACAACTTGGAGAAACAGTTAATTGCTTCCAAACCCGCCTTTGAGTTTCTCAAGGCACCTAGTCGGTGACACTCTCACCACCATTTTAGAACTTAGATCCTCAGAGTCTACATAGAGTTTCATTTTGACTCTTTTTTGAACTTAATATAAATGGAAATATAACACTTTTATTATTTTGGGTATGGCTTCTTTCTCTCACATTAGATTTTTTAAGATTTATCCATGCTGTTACCTACAGCTATCAGTCATTCATTTTCACTGCTGTGTAGTATACCATTTTATAAATTGCAATTTACCTAACCAAGCTATGGTTAATTTACATCTGCTGTGAGTGTTTTCATTACTTCTCTTCTGATGCATATAAGCATGCATTTCTGTGGTATATACCTTGAAATAGTGCAATGTATTTTTTCTGTATTATTTAAGAATATTTGATTCTGCTCTGAAAAATAAGAAAAACAAATAAGTTTAGAAGTGAGTAGCTTGTGAGGCATATTAATTCTAGACAAAATAAGGCAAAATGTGTGCTAAACATTGATAGCAAAAGATGACAGGACCAAGTAGGTGCTAAATATTCGCAAGGCACAGAAAGCACAAGATATTCATGATACACTAAATATGTATATGCACATTAGGAACTCAATATTCATAGAGTCTTAAATCACTTACCCATTGGTGACACCCATTATGGTTCCATTCTTGCTCCATGTTTCCTCTGCCCAAGAAAACATAAACTCCATGTTTTCGCCTCAGGCTAATTGGATGAGCTCCAGCTGTGTGCAGGCATATTTGCCTCTATACTTCCCCAATAGAGCAATTGTGTTTTGGAGACAGGCACCTTCCCTCTGTTGGGCCTCCTTGTTTAAACTCAACTCTGGTTCTTGTAATTAAGCAGGAAAGGGTGATGCAGGGGAGAGAGGGAGAGAGAACACATGAGCATTGCATAACACAGAATTCAGCAAGTATGGTGCTTCCCTCCTGCTTATTCCTTGTATTTCTCCTTGCTAATGTGTTTTAAATTGAATCAATTGGCCACGTAATTTCAGCCTTTTAATTTGGTCTGTGAATCTTTGTGTTGCATGAGTTTTTGGATAGCATGCTTGATAATGTACTAGGAGCCTACCATCTCCTCAAGATACTTTCCTATATAACAAGTGAGATTGTTGAGTCACAGGATACGTGTATTTTCAACTTTAATAGATAATGTCCAAATTATTTCCCAGTAGTTGTTCCACTTCATACTCTAACCAACAGTAAATAAGTGTTACTGTTGCTCTCCATTCTTGTTGACACCTACTATTGTCAGAATCGTTCATTTTAGTCATGTTGGCAAAAGTAGGTGGCATTTCATCCTGCTTTTAGTTTGCGTTTCTCCAATTACTCATGAAATTAAGCACTTCATATGTTCATACTGACCATTTGGCTTTACTCTTTTGTGAAATGCCTGTTCGTGGTCTTTGCCATTTTCTATTGGGTTTTCTATTGTTTTCTTATGGAAATGTACGAGTTATTTTTACATCCTGGCAAGTCCTTTATCAGTTAATATGTTTGAAATATCTTCTCCCATTCTATGATTTGATTTTTCCTTCTCTTAATAGTATCATTTAGTATATAGATGTTCCTAATTTTGGTGTAGTCAAATTTCAATCATTTTCTTTAGGATAGTGCTTATTGTCTCCTCCTTAAGAAAAAATTTGCCAAATACAAGAAGATGAAGATATTGCCCTCTGTATCTTATAAAATTTCTTTTGTTTTGCCCTTTACAATTAGATCAACAACCCATCTGAAATTGACATTTATCTATGCTGAGAATTAGAGATCGTTTGTTTTTCGTTTTTTAATTAAGTGGCTAAAATTGTCCTAGCCTCTTTTATTAAAAACATCATCCTCTCCACCTCATTTTGCATATTAAACCAAGTAGCCACATATGCATATCTCTCTCTTCTGGTACTCTGGTTTGTCTATTCTGTGTCAACACAACACTGTCTTAATTATTGTAGGTTTTTTAAATGTCTTATATCTGACACAATACATCTTCCTATCTTGTTCTTCTATAAAATTACCTTGGATATTCTTGGCCATTTGCATTTCCATATATATTTTACAATAAAGTTGTCAAGCTGCACATATATGCATGCACGTATAAAAACTATTAGAATTTTGTTTGGAATTTCACTGAATCTACAAAATATTTTGGAGATAATTCATATTTTTGACACAGTAAGTTTTCCAATCCATGCTTATGGTATATCCCTCCATTTATTTAGCTCTTCATTAAATTTTCTTAATAACATTCCACTATTATCTATGTAGAGATTTGGAACATCTCTTATTAGATTTGACCTTAGGTACTCTATTTTTTCAAAATTATTTTAAATGGTGTCTTTTTTTTAAATTGTATTTTCCCAGTGTTAAATGCTGGTAAACAAAATGACAATCAGTTTTTGTACATTGATTTTTGTATTTAGCAAAATTGGATACAATTCTGAATTCCTTTTATTATTTCTAATAATTTCTATGCAAATTATTTTGGACTGCCTACATATGTGATTAAATAATCCATAAATGATGGCAGTTAGTTATTTATTTCTAATCCTTGTGTCTTTTACTTTTCTTTCTTGCCTTAATGTACTGGCTGGGACACCAGGTGCAATGTTAAGTAGAAGTGGTAATATTGGGAACGCTTGCATTGCTCCAAGAAAAATTTCCAACATTTCACCATTAAGTATAATATTTATTATGGATTTATCAGATTAAGAACATAATCTCTGTTCCTAGTTCACTATGAATTTTTATCCTGATAGGATGTTAAATTTTATCAAAGATTTTCTCCTAATCATTGATACGATCATATAATTTTTCTCTGTATTGTTAATGTGATGAATTACACTGATTAATTTTTATGGATAAATAATGTGGCATTATTGAAATAAATCCAACTTGGTCATGTTTGTATTAATTTTTATATATATTGCTGGATTCCATTTATTATTATGTTTAATTTAGAATTTATATATATATATGTTCTTCAGTGAGATTGATCTGTAACTTGAATTCCTCCTAAAACCCTTGCTAGTTTAATAAAGTGGTTGAGGAGTATATCCTTTTTTCTATTCATTAAAAGAGTTTACTTAAGATTAAAGTTACTTTTCTCCTGAAATGTTTGGAAGAATTCTCCAGTAAAGTCATTTCAGCTTGGATTTTACTTTGTAGAAAGATTTTAATTACAGATTTAATCACTTTAACAAGTACAGAATTATTCAGCTTTCTTTTTTCCTGGATCAATTTTGAAAGATTTATTTATATTTTTAATTTAGTGGTATAAAATGCCTTATAGTAACTCATTATTCTGTTAATAATTTCAAGATTGAAAGTGATGTTATATATTCATGATTATTAGTTATTTGTATCTTGTCCCTTTTTTGATCAGTCTCACCAATGGTTTATCAACTTAAGAAGTATTTCAAAGAAACAATGTATGGCTTTATTGATTCTCTCTACTGCATATTTGCAATCTTTTTTTATTAATTTCTGCTATTATCCTCTCTTCTTTCTTTGTGTTTATTTTGCTACTCTTTTTTCTAATTTCATTATGTGAATGCTTAGCTTTCTAATTTTCAGGCTTTCTTAACCTCTACTGTGTACACTTACAACTATGAATTTCCCTCTAATCACATTTTAGCTGTATCTCACAATTTTTGATGTGTAGTATTTTCCTTGCTATTTGGTTCAAATATATTTCAATATTCATTATGATTTTTTCTTTAACCAAAAGGCTATTTAGAAGTATATTTCTTAGTATAAAAATATATGACTTATTGATTATTAGAATAATTGCATTGGGGATGCTCTAAACAGAAAATGCTCTAAATAATTTCAAACATTTGTAATTTATTCAAACTTGCTTTTTACCCAATATATGATCAATTTTTATAAATATTCTCCATGTGCTTGAAAAGAATATATGTTCCTCAGTTATTGGACTTAATGTCCTATTTATGTCCACTAGGTCAACTTATTTAATGATATTGTTCAAATTTTCTAGATCCTTACTGATGTTTTATTTGATTATTCTATCAGTTACCAAGAGATATGTATTAAAACTGTCCTATTAGTTTTGGAAATTTGTCTATATCTCCTTACATTTCTATTTTTGCTTTATATATTTTGAGAATGTTATTATGTGCATAGAAATTTAGAATGGTTATGTCTTCCTGATGAATTAAACCTTTTAGCATTATGAAATGACCTTCCTTATTTCTAGTAAATCTTTTTGCCTTTAGGTCTAATATTTCTGTTATTAGTATAACCACACTAGCAGTCCTTTGGTGAGTGTTTGCATGCAATATATTTTCTTTTCTTTTTATTTTCAACATTTCTATATCTTTATGTGTAGAATGTGTCTCTTGAGTTTTTGGAGAAATATCAAATGAGTTTTTGTTTTGTCTTTTTTAATTAATTTTTTATAATATTATAAAATTTATAACTGTTTTTACTTCTACATGGAGCATTTAGTCTCATTAAATTAATGTATATTTCTATGTGTTTTACATTTTCTTGTTTGTTCTATGTTCCTTTTACTCTCCTTTTTTCTGCCTTGTTGTGGATTTGTTAAGGATTTTTTTATATTTAATTTTTGCTTCTTTAGTTTGAAATTTATACACATTTTCTATTCTTTGTGTGGTTACCCCAGAAATTGCCTTTGCTTTTTATTATCCTGGTCAACGAAAAGACTTTTGCAGACCTTAATTCCTTTACCTCCTTCACTACTGAAATGATATTGCTGTTAAAGACTTACTTATCTCTATATTTCTATATCTATGAGATATTGTAATTGTTTATGCAGTCAATATACATATAGATTTACCTATAGGTCCACAAGCTTTTACGCCAAACCCCTGGGTTTCAGAATTCCAATTATTTTGGATTTTGAAAGGTAATATACTACGTAAACCTTGTATTACTTATCACCTCCAGTGGGATCTCCTCATAACTGTGTACATTAATATCTCCACAGGGAAATATATAACTATTCATTTTAAATGGAATAAAGATAATAAATAACCTGAAGTCATTTCAGGTCGGGTTAACCACCAGATAAGTTCAGATCAGGTCTTGTTGTTTTTAGAGGTTTTTGGATTTGGAATTATGGATGAGAGATTGGGGACAGACCTTAACAGTGTCTGTTTTCAGGAGTTCAACAAATGCTGTTGCTGACCTGATTTGTCAGCAAGTAGATTTTTATATAACACTATCTTTCTGCCCAGATGATGGGATTTTTTTGGGTATTGTGACTTTAACACTGCAAGTCCATCTGTCTAGCTGACAGACATTACTGCACCCAATATGTTTACGCTGGAAAAATTGGAACAATGAGATTGTGCAGCTTGGTTAACATCACACAGAAAGTCAGAGTAGGAGAAGTATCTGAACGCAGAGTCTCAGACTTCATGTACTTTTACTTTAAACATATCCTGACTCCTAGAGTGGGAAGAAAATATCACAGCTGGGTGGAACTTAGAGATTCAAACCAAAAAATGAAAGGCCAATAGCAGTCAAGGAACAACAGAAAAGCTTCCTCACAGATGGATGATGTGGGTTAAGATCCTGAAAAGACCGCTGGGGGGAGGGGGAGAATCAATGTCTACCTCTCCTGAATGGAGATGTAAATAATCCGTTTGAGCTAGAAGGCTTCATAGCCTCATAGATTTTACACAGAAATAAATTATTTTCAACATGGACTCAACATTTATTACACTAATTTTGCCCTTATTCACATCCCTCTCCTAGAATGATCCAACATGCATGCATTTTAAAATACGGATTCACAGAACTTCCTCTCATAAATCTCTCTGAAAAACCCATCAGGTGTTTTAATGGGAAAAGTCTAATTCTCTTAGTGGTTTCAAGTTTCCAAGCACTAAAGAGAAAGAGGATGAAGAGTTAAACATATCCTTGATAAACCACCTATACTCACAACATCAAACAATCCTAGAAGTTAAAAGTGAATACTGTCTTTAAGACAATCTCAAAGAGACATAGACAAATTTGTTTGCTGCCTTATATAGGAGTTCATTAACTGTATGTGAATTACTTAAGCTACTTGGAGCCATTAGAAGCAGAAGGATTGACAAATAAGAAAGCAATTCTGAAGCAAAACATCAACAGATAAAATCATCCAGTTCTTCAACTGATGCAGGGAAATGATTGCTTTCATACATCGTTGGTGGGAAAACGGATTGCTATAACCTTTTAGGAAATTCATCTGGCTATATCACTACAATTAAAAATATAATTTGATACAGCAATACCACTTTTGGAAAATCCATGCTATAAAGACAAAAGTGTCAGTACATGAGATTCTGCATACATTCATAGTGTTTAACCTTTCAACAAATATTTATTGAATACCTACTCTGTGCCAATCATGAAAGACAGACAAAGGCTCTGGTCTTACAAAGCTTACATTCTAAGGGACAGAGATGGATAATAAATACGTAAGGAAAAATATGAGGCAGAGATAAATGTTATGTAGAGACTCTAAATGGTGCAACGTGATAACTTGTAACTTTAAAATGGGTGATCAAGAAAGACTCTCTGAATGGGTGACATTTCAGAGAATTGACCTACAAGAATTCAGCCCTAGAAAAATTGCAGTGATGTTTATACTTGCAAAAGTAGGATAACCTGAATTTCGGCAACAAAGGAATGGTTAGATTAATCACATTAAGAAATGTTATAGGGCCGGCCCCGTGGCTTGGTGGTTAAGTGCGTGCGCTCCCATGCTGGTGGCCCGGGTTCGGATCCCGGGCGCGCACCGAGGCACCACTTCTCCATCCATCCTGAGGCTGAGTCCCACATACAGCAACTAGAAGGATGTGCAGCTATGACATACAACTATCTACTGGGCCTTTGGGGGGAAAAATAAATAAATAAATAAATAAATAAATAAATAAATAAATAAATAAAAAGAAATGTTATATACCTAGTAAGGTAATGTCTAATTGGCATGTCATGCTTAAATGTCCCTCAAAATTTAACTCCTGGTTTCTCTTTTGAAAATAGCTGTTCATTTTGCAGTCTGTCTCATCTAAATTTATGGCAACTCTTCTTCTAGTTTTTAGGATAAAAGCCTTGGTATCATCCTTGGCTCTGCATTTTGGCTTATACTTCATTATCTGGTCCAGGAACTCAACCTTGAAAATATATCCAGAATTCTATCACTTCATGCCACACCCACTTCCACCACCTTGCCCATCATCTTTCTCCTAGATTATTACAATAGCCTTCCAACTGGGCTCCTACTTCTCTCTTGTCACTCTTCAGTCTACTCTCAGCACAGCAGCCAGAGCAATCCTGTTAAATGTAAATCAGGGCATGTTATCCCTTGGATGAAAACCATTCAGTCTCTTTCAGAGTAAAATCCAAAGTCGCTACAAAGACTTTTAAAGCCCTACAGGAACTGAGCCCCATTGTTACTCTAACCTCAACCCCTTCTACTCTGTCCCTCAGTCACTTTACTCCAGCAGAGATGGGCACCTTGTTGTTCCTTGAACATACAAGGACACTCCTGCCCCAGGGACTTGGTATTGACTCTTCCTTTTCCCCAAATATGACTAGATCTTCACAAAAAGTCCTGATTGGTTACACCAACTAAAACACAACCCCCAATACTTCTAATCCCCCCTTACTTAATTTTCTCCTTAAAGTATGCCACTCTCTAATAATCTCGTGGATTTTACCCAATTATATTGTGTATTGTCTCTCTCCCCATCATTAGAAACTAAGCCCCATGAAGGCCAGGGTTCCATTGGTTCTGTTCACTCTGTATCCCCAGTGCTTAGAACAGTACGTGGTACATCATTAATACTCCAAAAGCATTTGTGGAATCCATGAATAAACATATCTTTAAAAGACACTCACAAAAGTAAATTGATATATGTATATCTATTTGTGAGTCTATAGATTTGTGTGAGAGAATACAAATCAGACTGTTCCCAATGATTCCCTCAGGGCGTAGAAGTAGAGGCAACGAATGAGGCAGTTTATTAAGGTTTGTCCTTAAGCATCTCCAAATTAATTGACTTCTTATTATAGAGGTTACACTTGTGACTTTTTTGAAAACAAAATTATAATTTAATTTTACATAAAGCATATTGATGTTAGCAAGAAAATGTACTTAAAACTCTCAAATCCAAAGATTAATCCATTTCTTGTTCTCATCATTAGTATCGGTATTTTAATTGGAAACACATAAATATTTAGGCTTGGCAGCTGTTTATACAATAAAAGATCTCAGTGGGGGGCCAGCCCTGTGGCTTAGTGGTTAAGTGCGTGCGCTCCGCTACTGGTGGCCCCGGGTTTGGATCTTGGGCGCCCACCGACGCACTGCTTCTCTGGCCATGCTGAGGCCGCGTCCCACCTACAGCAACTAGAAGGATGTGCAACTATGACATCCAACTGTCTACTGGGGCTTTGGGGAGAAAAAAAGGAGGAGGATTGGCAATAGATATTAGCTCAGGGCTGGTCTTCCTCAGCAAAAAGAGGAGGATTAGCATGCATGTTAGCTGATCTTCCTCACCAAAAAAAAAAAAAAAAAAAAGATCTCAGTGGATTCTGAGCTTCCCAGAGGTGGAAGCTGTTCAGGCTTCCTCAGTGAAAGCATAACGCCTGTATCATGACCAAGGATAATTTAAATGAACTTTGAGAAAATCAACTTTCATCCAGAAAGGTCTTTTTCATACTCTGATTACTTCTGGCATTAAGGAATAGTTTAAGAAGGCTGAAAACCAACAAGTACAGTGACTGTCCAATTCTTTTTTTCAAATGAAGGAGTATACAGAAACATAAAGAAAAACACAGCTAAAGGGGGTGTAGGGCTGAAAAACAGCCTCTTTGACCTTCCCCGGGTAGCTTCTGAGATGACTGAATGGAAGTTTCAGGGGTTCATATTTCTGAACCATGATATGGGCAGGGTGAAGAGCAGAGCAGTTTGGTAATTTGTGAATAAAGTTGAAGGAATGTTTGAAAGAAATGAGACAAGATAACTGTCTTCAAATATTTTAAAAAGGAAGTTGATTTTTCTGTGAAGCTCCAGAGAACATCATTGAGATTAGTGAAGGGAAGGTTTAAGAGGGCAACTTGTTTGATATTAGGAAAAATAAATTGTCCAGAAACTATAATCGGCCAATGGTGGAATGAACTGCCAAGTGTAACAACAAACGTCCTGTGACTAGAAGAATTCAAGCAGAGACAGGACCTAGGTAACCAACGACAGAAGTGCGACACATGGAATTCCTTACCAGGTGGGAGATTAGATCATTAAGATCCCTTCTAATTCGCAGGTGCTAGGAGTCCGTGTACAGTGTTAGGACTCTTGCTTGCAAGTGACAGACACTCTCCTTTTGCTGAAGTTTGCACAATTGAAAACCCCAAATTAGATCCTAGCTTCAATTGTGGCTCAGTTCAAGAGTTTAAGGTTTTATATCTCTTCACTCTCTTGCTTGGATCTATTTGTTTTCTTTTTTGGCTTAATTCTCAGGCAGACTTATTTCACATGCCAGCAATGGCCCTTAGCAATCCCAGGCTTATGCTACCCTCATACCTAGAAATCTTCAAGAGAGGAAAGTTCTTCTTCCTCAAAGGTTTGTGCAGAAGTCTAAGGGAAAACTCTGTCCCACTTTTGGTCATGCACCCATCCCTGAAACAATCTCAACATCCAGACAGGTGGAACACACTGATTGGCCAGCCTGAATCATGAGCCCCTCCCTGTCACAAGCAAGGCAGGACCATGTGAATGACAATTCCACCAAGTGGGCGTAGACTCTTTCCCCAGAGGAAAAACATGCTGAGCAAAAAAGTAACAGATGTCTATTATACTCTGAGAAAAGCACATAAAACCAAAAGGTTTGATTGTTACATGTATCTGATCATTTAGGTGAATTCAAAAGGAGAGAGAAAGGTAATAGTTGTTATTTTGTAGATTACAACCAAGAAGTCACTGAGTCCCCTCGCATGTTTTGGCTCGGAGAGAGCTTTCCAGAATTAACAAAGAAAATCATGCTGTGTTCACCATTGCACTGCATTGGAATGGTACTAGGATAAGGAGATGGGTGCTGTCACCGAATATGTTTCTATAACAGATGGGAATTGCATTTTCTTGAAATAGCTACTGATGTGGGGATGTTAAGATTAGCTAGGGCAATGGTTTTCCATTTGTAGGAATTTGTATTATGATAATCAACCAACCAGAAGGAACTGTTAGTCATCCTTTCTCCGTTTAGAGGCAGAGCTTTGCAAATGAAAGAGAACAATATACATGTAGGATATATGTATGTGTATATGTGTATGTATTTCTCCTTCTCTATATATATGCAGAAATTTATAGACTGTGCACAAAACGAGTCCACGTATTTCTGACAAAAAGGCAGAATAGCACAATGTGTAATAGCAAGGTTTGGGAACCATTCTGCCCTAGTTCAGATCCTAACTCCATCACTTACTAGTTTTGTAACCTTCAGCAAAATATTTAACCTTCTGTATATGTCATTTTTTTCTCATCTTTTACTAATAATAGCAACAACCTCACAGAATAAATGGATTAAATGAGTAGACAAATGAAAACAATTTAGAAGAGTGACTGGAACATCATGAGTGCATAATAAAGTTTGTGATCATTATTGTCATCAACTTTGCATGCAATTTTTTGCAAATCACTTACCCTCTCAGCGCATCAGTTCCCACCCCTCAACAGCCTGGGAGTGGGGGGCGATTCTCAGGAATGAGGTTTCCATAGACTTCTAGCCTGCTATGTTATATTCTTCCCAGGGCATTATTAATCTTGTGATATTTTTTCATGTTCATGTGAAATAGCAGCCAAAACAACATTTTGGGTTTTCAGAACCAAGAAAACCCAAAACAGATAAGCTAACAGATAAGGAAATTGACCTAATAATGTAGCATTTATGTTAAAAATTCCATATATGCAATAGGTTGGAACCAAAGTAATTCCATAAACGTCAATTTTTCAAAAAGAGGAAAAGGGAAAAAAAAAAAGCAGAAATTGGGCCTTTAATTTCTTGAATTACGTCCTTATCAAGTAGTGCTCATGACATGAATGGTACAAACATTCAAAGAGGGAGATAGGAAGAAAATGAAAACCATTTTTTTAATATCACTTAGTAAGGTAAATTCATCATCACTCATTAATGGTTAATTTGAATGTCTGAAAATAGTGAGGTACAAACTTATCCTGGGTCCAGCTACTTTATAGAGAAATAAAATATGGAAGATGATGGTTTCCAGAAGTTAAATTTCTGTGTATGTCACCGAGTTTGCTTCTAATTTTCTTCCCATAAAGATGATTTGCTGGATATGAATGGAAACTTTCCCTTTTGGAATCCCCCATCTGTCATTGTATAAATTGGATTCAGAGAAAGTAATTTGGTTGCTGCAAACAGGATTTCAGGACCACAGGTAGGCTAGGCAGTAGAACAAGGCAATTCTCAGACACCAAGGACCAGTTTCAAGACACTAGCATTTTAGAGGAAGAATGGGGAGAGAAACCTAGCAAATATTTTAACTCGAAGCCAAATTGTCCTCAAATAAAATACGTGCATTTCATGGATTCCCAAGAGGTGTCAGTTACTCTTAACTGGTTGCTAATGCTTTTTAGCTATTATGATGTCACTTAATATAGTTTAACAGCCATAGTCGAGAAAGGAGGACTAGGTAGGAAAAAGAAAAATAGCAAATGATGGATACGCACACTGCAGAGAGAGCCTAGCTCGATGACAGCCTGAATAAATGATAACTTATTCCAGTGAGATCTCTTGACTGCATTTGGATTTAAAGTTACCGGGAAGATAAAGCTAGAAAGAATTTTAGAGGACATCTAGTTCAATCTTTCATCTCTTGCCTGAATCCCCATTATGATATTCCTCCAAAGGAGACTTTCATCTTGACTAGAATACACCCAGTGGTATTTTCCAGAACAATTCATTGCAACATTATGCAGTGTAGACTCTGAGAAAGCTCTTTTTTAAACTGAGTATAAATTGACCTCTTGGGAACTTTCAAGCATTGATCCTAAATTGATCTTTTTACACTTTCTCCATAATTACTAAAATACATTTATTCAATTATTCAACGACTATTTATTGATCATCTGTCACATGTGAGACACTCTTTTAAAACCTGTATAGGGGATACAACAGTGAAAAAAAAATAGTTCTTGCCCTCAAGCTGTTTACAGAGACAAAAGAGAGGGATGCAGTTAGTTTCAGCACAGATCAGTTTTATGGGACAAGCTAAAGGGAGATGCAAGTAAGATTTCACTATTTCAGTGGAGAGAGGCATCACTTCTTCCTAGGGTCTACAGAGAAGGCTTCTTGCCGGCAAAAGAATGGAGAAGTGCTGTCACAGGGGGACTCAATAGCATGGGCAAGGGCAAAGGTGAGAAGCTTTGGATTTTGGTGCCTCCTGTATTTCTAGCTTGTGCATTAAGAAGGAGAACCCTGAAAATGTTTTGTCACAGCCTATGTGCAGTTTTTGACATATGGAAATGTCATATTACGAGTGGATGGGACTTTAACTTGGCCACTTCCCTGCATGTGAGAGGCAAGAGATGCTCACCTGAATAATGAGTTATTATGTTCTCTACACGTGTAGTGTGTATATGTGTGTGTATGAGCATATATACATATGTATGTGTAATGTGGGTGTGTGTGTGTAGATATATGTGTGTGTGTGTGTGTGTGAATGGTGCGAGTTACTGCTAAAGTGACAGAGTGACGTGTCTCACCTTGTCAGTCATCTCTGGATGAACTGTAATGTCTCTGGAAGGAGAACCAAGTGGGAAAGTCCCAGATGGATAAAGCAAGTGATATTTCATCCTTGACTAGTACAGAGACTAGTTGTCCCAAGACTAATTCCAGGTGGCAGAAATGCAGTGGTGCCCACTTCAGGGAAACTAGCAAGGATTCAGCAGGAGTTTGTTTCTGATTCCACAAGCAACCTGCCCTTTAGTGCACTAGAAGCTTGTATTTTAAACATAACAACCGTTATGCCTTTTGTATTTTCTGTAATTATTGCCTTTTTGTTCTCTGAGTATTCAAATTCTCTTTGAAAAGGTCAGCCTGTCTCAGTTGAGCAAAGAGAAACAAGAAAAGTTGCTCTGATTCATGCATTTGCAGTTTTTAAGGGAGAACAGCGCTCCCTGGGGCCTGAAATAGTGGGGGCCACAATAATCTAGTAGAGAAGAAGCCCCCAGGGAAAAGGGGAATTTGGGAGAAAGAAGCTGGATAGGCCCTTAACTAATGAGCCCTCTTCACATAGACAATTTTCTGGACTTTTTTTATATTCTCACGTTATGCAATAGTTCATATTTTTTAATGTTTTTAAAGTTAAACTTTGTATTGAGGGAAAATGCCTGTGTGTTGTAGAAAAGAATAGACAATGCAGATAAACATAAAGCAGAAAATTACAATGAGCCATAGTTCTATCCCCTAAACATGGGTAGCATTTTGGTGTTTCCTTCCACGTTTGTTTATTTTATAAATGTAGACATATTTTTGGCACAAAAATGGAATGAAATTGAATTTAATATTTTGATTTTTTACATTTATTATACAGTAACCCTTTTTCTATTGTTTATAAGTTCTGCCTCTATGGCAGCAGTTTTAGTGACGGCACGGCATTCTACAATGCATTTAATCACATCTCAACTGTTAGGCGTTTACCTTGGCCCCGTTTTTATACATCTAATATGACATTATGATAACTACGTTTATTTTCATTAGAGAGAAGGGAGAGGTGGGAGGAAGGCACTTTTATAACCCAGATCCCTTTCTATACAGCTAAACTTTTTATGGCAGCTGCTGAGTCTACTCCAAGCATACCTTATAGCATGAGTGGGCAAACTTTTCCTATAAAGGATCAGATGGCAAATATTCTTGGCTTTGTGGGCCATACGGTCTCTGTTACAACTTCTCAACTCTGCTGCTGTAGCACAAACACAAAAACAGCCATAGAAAATAAATTAACAAATGGGCTTAACTGTGTTTCAATAAATCTTTATTTACATAAGCAGGCAGCCGGCTGGATTTGACCCGTGCGCTATGCTTTGCCAACCACTGCCTTAGAGGGCACTTCTAATGTTCACAGTTATAACTCCATCCCTTATACGATCTGTTCCACCATACTATGCTTAATACACACCAATGCTCTTCTAGGCTTGGGGAACACAAGGGTGAACTGGACACTGATTCTGTCCTAGCGGAATTTAATGTTCTGTAACATTGAACTGAGAGCAAAATTCTAATAGGAATATGTGCAAGTATTTGGGATGTAGACAATCCTAAATGCTACAAAGAAACAGAATAATTGAGCAAAAAATAGAAGTCACAAAACTAGTGCATTTTTTGCAGCTCATTAGTTGTGTGACTTTAAGCAATATCCGTAAGTTCTCTAAGCCTCAGGTTTTTCCTCTGTAAAATAGAGATAATGGGTTGGATGACGATTAAGTGAGGTTGCACATGTGAGGTGTTTGGCTTAATACATGGGACAAGTGCACAATAAATGCCATCTATTTCTGTTGAGAGGAAAAGAGCCATCTCTTGGCTCTCACATAGATAGTCGCCTATAAAAATTAGGCAATATTCTTTGTTCATTTATTTACGAAACGTTTTTTTATTACAACACATAGAAAGAATACTCATGTCTGGGACAAGTGACAACAAAGGAAAGAAAGAAAAATATAAAAATTAGTCACCAGAACTGAAATCTGGAGATCTGAAGTCATTCATAATAATGGCCTGCCTTATTCTTTACGCATATAAAGGTATTTTACGCATATCGTGCCTGACCCAGTTTATGTACCTCCCTAGATCTTCTCAGTTCCCCCCGCCCACCAGGCCTCCGCTCTTTGTTATGTTCTAGGAGCAGCCAAAGTGGCAACAGACACCATTCTCATGGTCATGCAGCCTTGGCCACATCCACCATCGCCCATCTCTTACAGCCTCCCTGGGTATAAGAGTCATAGGGCTCATGTGCCAGGTTATACCCCCCGCAACCCTGACAAGTGATGACTCTCCTCCAGTACCTGTCAGGAGGGCAGGTGACACACCTCAGAAGTATGGGGGAGTTAATATCCTAAGGGGCAACATTTTACAAATGAGAGACAGGAGACCAATGGGGAGCCAGTAGGTACGTGGCTCACTCTTCCCCCATCTCTCGGACATCAACCCCATCCCCAATAATGTATTAACACTTCAGTATGTGTTAGCACATAAACTGTACCTCAGGTTCTGTTGTCCAGGAAACCCGGACTAAGACACACATAGTATCTCATTTAATCATCACCACGATCTGAAAAGCAACCTTGTGAGATGGATGATATTTCTCTTTCATAAATGAGAAAATGGAGTCTTGCTCCTGGAAGTGAAGTGGCCTACACAAGTGAGTCAAAACTGGACCGGGCCACTTGACTCAATGAATTTCCATGACACTAAGCTATTTTTAACATCACATGCTTTCAGCTGGCTTTATCAGCCTTCAGAGTGCAAAAGAAAGTTTCACTCATTCTCTTGTCCCAGACTCATTGTATACCAAGCCAGGGCTCAGAACTTGGATGTATTAGAAAAACCCAGTTTTCCAACTGCTGTAAGGGAAAACCATTCAGTCCCTCTCCTGTTGTTTTTTTTTTTTTTTTTTTTTTACTATTCACACAAAACGCTTTACTTTTGACACTTTTGATCACCAAATGTGTGGGGGGTTTTCCCTACAACAACAAGCAATTCTCTGATACCAGCTGGTATCCTACAATTTAACTCGATTCTGACACTATCTACCCAGAGATAGCCTCAGAACCCGCTGGTTAAGGGCTCAGTCCCACAAGACTGCCCCTCACTCAACACTTCACGCAGCAGTCACAAGTCCAGGTTATCACCTGTGTTTTTGACCCACCAGCTATAGATCAGAGGTTCCCACCACTCCCTCTTTGGGTTTGATTAATTCGCTAGAGTGGCTCACAGAACTCAGGGAAACACTTACGTTTACCAGTTTATTAAAGGATATGATCAAGGATACAGTTGAATCGCCAGATAAAGAAACACACAGGACAAGGTCTGGGAGGGTCCCAAGTGCAGGAGTTTCTGTCCCCATGGAGTTAGGGTGCATCACCCTCCTGGTATGGATGTGCTCACCAGCTTGGAAGCTCTCCGAACCCTGTCCTTTTGGGTTTCTATGGAGGCTTCTTTACAGAGGCATGGTGGATTAAATCATTGGCCATTGGCAATTGAACTCAATCTCCAGTCCCTCTCCCTTAGGACTGAAAGTTCCAACCCTCTAATCACTTGGTTGGTTCTCCTGGCAACCAGCCCTTCTATTCTTAGGCTCATTAACATAACAAAAGACACATTTATTTCTCTTATCACAGAAAATTCTAATGGTTTTAGGAACTTTGAGCCAGGAACTGTGGATAAAGACCAAATATACACAGGAAATATATTTTGGTTGTCTGAATAACCAAATATATATTTCTTATAAATCACAATATCATACTTGGGCTGCTCACTGAAGAAGAAAGGACTTGGTCTGCAAGGCTGTGAGGTCCCATATGATGTCAGCCTGCCTTCTGGCCCAGGAATCTAACCTATTCTCAGCTCTCTACCAAGATATTGCTTCATTGTCATTCAGAGCCTTACATCAAGCTTTTCCTTCTGGGGCTGGTGGAGAGCTCAGCATCCTGTTTTAGGACTAGGGTGCAATAAAAGAGTACTGGGTTCTAGTCTGAACTCTAATACCTCCTAGATGGGTGACTTCTGAAGCCTCAGTTTCCTTTTCTATAAAATGGGAATAGTCATTGTGGTAGACACTGTCAGGGCTCTTCTCACATGCTCTCAGCTCTCCCAGACAGCTCCTGGAACTTCCCATGGCTTCCTGTATCTCTCTGCCTAATAGTGTTCTACAGCCATGGCAACAGCCAGGCCTGAGTGCAGGACACATTGAAGGTACCAGAGAGTTAACAAGTGGAGCAGCCTCAACCAATGAGAGACAGGAGTTGGTAGATGAATACGCCAGCTTCCTTGTACCTTGCATAGGTCAATTCTAAGTTGTGATCTACACAGGCTCTCAGATGCTTCCCAGCAGGCCTGAACCCCAGTTGCCTGGTGACCCACTCATTTACAAACCACGTTTTAGCTTACCTCCCTTCCTTATCTCACATACCCATGCCCTCACTGTGTTTCCTGGGATGAATTCCCAAATACATCCACTTGCACCAAAATCTTTGTCTCAGGTGCTGCTTGGCATGAACTCTATCTTGCTTATCTTAGAGAATAGTTTAAAAAATAATAAAAAGGAAAGTCATGAACTCCACTGCTAAACTCCGAGAGCATCAGGGCTGTTTTGCTCACTACTGACTACCCAGCAGTCAGCATAGTATCTCGTACATAGCAGATTTTGAATGAACATTTGTTGAATGAATGAATGAATTAATCTGACTTCCCCTATTGATGCTCATGAACAATTTACACCAAAATATTTCACAAATTTAACATGCTCAATAGATGTCAAGGGTCCATTTCTTCTCTTTTGTCCACTCCTTCTCTTCTGGGTCTGTTCCTGGTGATTTTGGAGTGGCTGAACAGGACCCAGGGTCCTTGGGACCTTTCCTGCTATATACCCCACCACTCACCTCCCCCACAACCCCAACTTCTAAGAAGTTTTTTAAATACTCATCACTGTCTGTCACTTTTCTACTTTGAATTGCTCTGCTATCTGCACTCACCTTTTAATGTAATAATATCCATTAGCGACTACAGCAAAAAGCAGTTACCTTGGTGCCAATTGATGTCTTATGGGGTCTCCAGGATGCTTAAAAATAATCCATAATGGATTCCTGAACTTTTCTTCCCCCTTCTCTCCCCAAGATGTATAGCCAAGTGTGTGACTTCGTACATGCCAGGAAAAAAAAAGAAAGAACTTCTATCAAGTATTTGAAAGGAATGTGAAGTTCAATGTACTATTTCATTAGACTTGGCTTTCCAGTGAGGTCTGACAGTGGTTACAATATAGCTGGATTGAGAGCTCCGTGGTTTGACAAAGCACAAGATTTCTTTGCAGAGTTCATACCTGCCATCCCCCAGTCTTGGGCAGTGCTTCCAAAGCAGACAAATAAACAAACCACAACCACAAAAATCCTGCCCAGAAAGCTGTGGTGCTTACAGGTTGTTGTATCAGAAAGTGTCTTCCATTTGAGAAATTCAGAGAAAGAGACCTTTGCAGCTGGCCCTTTCATTTTACAGGTGAGTCACTTGAGACACAGAGAGATTGCCACTTGCTCAAGACCGCACAGCACATCATCGGCAGAACTAAGACTAGCTGCTCAATCTTCTGCTTTTTCCTGATGCTTCTCCACCACATGCTGCCTCCTTAGCTCTTATTAACAGGGCAAAAATAGTTATAAGGGAATTATGTGTGTAGGTATGTATGTAAGTGAATTTTCATGGTTTATGTCAATTTATTCCAGGTTTCCAAGGATCTTATGTTTATAAGAGATCAGTTGCACATTTGCCCTAAATTAAGAGCCTTGCTAATCATATATGCCTCATCCTATTTTCCTTGTTTTACATTTTAGGGATCATGAATATAGATCTTCTACTGATTATGTCTTTCTCTGGGTCTGTTTTTCCTCAATAAGATGAGGAAGTTGAACAAATGTCATCACTATTGTGTCTTTTAAATGGAAATTTCTGTGATCCCAGTAATTTTAGTGGCAGTCACTATTTAACGGCATGGGTTTTTCTTGTCACCTGTTGTTTCCCAGTGTCTAACATATTACACCATAGCATATTTCCTTCATCTAAGATATGCAGGATAGCCCGTAAACGTTTATGGGGTGGATGAATGGATAGATGGGAGGATGGAAGATTGAAAGAATCTATCTTCAGAGGAAGTAGACTTCTTACACTGAAATTGTTTATAAATGATATTGGCATAGTCCAGCAGAAAATCTCAATAATTTACATATATGAAACCTAGAATCTTAGACCCACGTGTTTGAAGTTCCTCATTGTATTAATCTACACACTCATTCATTCATTCATAAATTCATATTCCACATATTTCAGTTATCTTCCCTTTCATTCACTCATTCATTCATTATTTATCTAATTAACCCACCTAGTTAACATTTATTGATCATTAACTATATAACATTCCTTCACCAAATCAGCTTACTTCTTAAATTTTTCACATTCTAAATTAGGCCAAAAAAAGAACAGTAAAAATCTAAATTCACTTGAAAAGAAAAAAAAAATATCAACCTGATTTCATGGTCTTCACATTGGTGTTTCCTATATTAGAAGGCCAACATATATCAATCAAGCTACTAATCAATGTCTATCTCATTATTATTTATATATAAAACATTCAACAAACATAGATATTCTGGACCAGGACCAAGCACACGGCAGAAAATTTTAGGTCAAGCTTAGCAAAGGTTTTTTAACAGCGTGAAGAGTTGAAAGATTGAATGAACTGTCTTTAGAGATATTCAAACTCAGACTGGATGATCGCCCACAAGGAGTACTTTATATTAATTGTTCTTAAGAATGTTGAAGCCAGTAATGGCTGTAAGAGGCTAAAAAACAAGTTGATCCTTTCCTAAAAAAAATCTATACACATACAAACACAATTTTGCCTGGAATTTCAGAGAATCCATGTATTCCCAGAATGCTACTCATTAACCCTAGATTAAGCACATCTCCTCTGGAAAGATTCCAGCAATTTGTGAGAGGCTGGAATAGTTGACCTTTGAGGTCCTCAGAGCTGTGAGGGTCCATATTTCACAATGCCATATTTTCTCTATCCAAAATGAGCTTCTTTATTCCCTCCACCTCTATATTAATGCTTTTAAAATTGGGATGAGTTCACCAATCAATATGTACGTTTAATGCAGTGGGGTTTTTGTTTTCTGAAGAGCTTTTATTAAATCAATGGTGCAATCTCAAGATGAATAGCATCTTTGAAGTAAGAAAACGCAGTACAGTATTTATTGGATGATGAGTTTGGCATTGCTAAAAGTAAAAGCAAGGTCTCTGCCTTCAAAGAGTTTGCAATCAAAAATCTAGACCAATGTTTGTGAAACAGACTAATACCCCAGCAAATAATCATTTGTGAGGTTGGCACTTTTCAGAAGAAGTGGCTATCAGTACAGGTCAGAGAAAAAAAAAATAACAGAGCTTGAGGTGGAGCAAGGGGTTATGAATGGAACCTATGGAAAGGCTTGGGGGAGTGGGTCTAAAATATTTTAAAATATGCAGCCCAACGGTGCGGTCGCGTGATCAAGACAAATTCTATTTAAATCTGCCAGCAATTTATTTTAGCTCTTGGAGATAAGTTATTAAAATTATCATTGAACTTATAAAAAAGATGGAATGGGGAAGGATGTCAAAAATCTGTTCTGCATTCTAGAATGAAGCTAGAAATTGTTCTTTGTGTAGGTCTGCCCTTTGTTTTGAGTGACCATTTTAATGAGTCATTTAGTTATAGATATTTCAGGCAAGTATCTACCCATTGTTCTCAGAAAAACCTGAAACAGCGACATATTCCAAATGCTTCAGGCCACGCATTTCGTTTCTGAATCTAAAAAAGTTGTTCCTGGGGGGCATGGTTGCCTCTGCAAAGTTTATCACATTTTTATTGAGAGCCACATTCTTCCATCCCATTGTAGGGAGGGATGCTGAGTCTAGCACCAGAGTGGAGAAGACCGGGTTGGGGTCTCTAATTTATGGGGACCAACTGGCCCTGCAATATGGCTGCAGAACAGGTTCATCGGAGAAAGATGACCATTGACAGACCTTCTGTAGGGGTCACAGTAATTAGATTTTACAGCAGTTATTCCCAATATTCAGTTTCATTTCTCCCCCATTTCTGTTCTGCAATTCCCCCTAATCCTCAACATTGCGTCGAGTTCTGTCAATGCTACAATCTGACATTAACTTTATCTAAGAGAGGGGCCTACATCCTTGCCTGGGTCAAAGTAGATCACAGAGTTTGGCATATATGATGACACATGTTTAAGCTGCAAAAGAGGACTGATGGAGAAGTTCAGAGCAGTAGCTGATAAGCAGCAATCAAGGCAAGTGTGCAAATTTCTAAGAGACCTAGAAATACATGGGGAGGGACCTGAACTTCCCCCACTCAAGGAGGATAGGGTTCACTCGATGTTAGTAAAGTACTAAAGGGAAACATGACTCTTTGAAGAGCTCTGGGCTTGGAGAAAATAAATATGTTTGTGTTTTTCTTAGAGCCAGGGTCCTTAAGTTCTACTCTAAATGCTCTATCACCCCCAAAATATTATGAACCATTGAACTAGATCTTGAAGGATGGCAAGAATTGGACAGGCAAAAAAAGGAGAACAGATTTTACAGGAAAATAAGATTTTCGCTAAATACACTTTTTAAATATACTAAGGAAAGCCTTTTGGAATGCCAGCTACATGTTTGGTATTAGATTTAATCGGTAATTAGACTTTAAGGCATACTATAGTGTGGTCCTTGAATATCATTGGCTTTTGGTTCCAATACTGTCCCAGCAAGTCAACAGATAATGAAGCTACCCTAGGGAGCCTATTCTTTGAGGAAAGTTGCCAAGCCCTGGGCACCTGGCTAATTAAGAGCCATTTATCATTTTTGACTTCCACAGCATTAACACATGCCGAGCATTAAAAGTGGAATTCATCCTAAGAGGATAATCAGAGAAATGTATACAAAAGTGGATAAATAAGGATGTTCATCTCAGGTTTATTTATCATAGCGAAAAACTGAAAACAAAGTAATATCTAATGAATGGGATTCTTTCACTAAATTACAATGTATCCATATGATAAAATATAATACAGCCATTAAAAATTATGTTCATCAAAATGTAAATAGGGACTATAATTAACAATAGTGATGATTACAGTTCTTGATGGCGTGGTTTCCTTTTTTATTTTTGCTTATCTATTTCTGCATTTTCTAGAAGGGTCATATTTAATTTCTGTAGCAAGCAAAATAATAAAAGTTGTTAAAATCGAGGTAGAAAAGAATATTTGTGATCATGATAAAACCATTCTATATTATGAAATAAAAAAGGAAGTTATAAAAGAGTATTTGTAGGACAATGCCATCTAAGATGTAGATATGTACAGAAAAATATTTAAAGAGCACATAGTAAAATATTGATAGGTAATTATATTTATTATATTTTTATTCCTCTTTTGTTGCATTTTTCAAGCTTTCTCCACTGACCATGAGTTAATTTTTTTTAAGTTATTAAAAAAAAACAGAATTAAGGGGTGGTAAGTTTCATCATCAGGGCATTTCTACCTTATCAAGCGGTCCTGTCTAAGGAATGGGTATCCATATTTGGCTGACCCATTTAGCCCTTTGCAATGTCAGCCAACATTTGGGGAAACAGCACTCTCTATGGCCCACTGAGAAGCCTAACTTAGGTTCTGTGAAAGGGCCCCTGTGGTGATGTCTCCACCTGGTAATGTGTGTGTGTGTGTGTGTACACATATATATACATATAACGTACATATGTATATAACACATACCATGACAAATGCTACCTTGATTCTCCTAATGAGCCTCTAGGTGTTCAGCAATCTAGAGAGGAGCTTCCAAATCTGTTAATGGTTACTGTCTCCAGGAGCAACACAAGATAAGAAGCGATAAGACTACATGGGCTATAGGCAAAAACAACAGTTGGCCAAATTTGGCAAGTGTTGGCTTACGGGTGTGGGATTTTAAAATTATCAGTTTTAATACGCATTTGGTTAATCCCTGTGAACCCCACTACTACTCCCGCCAAGCTCAGGGTCCTTCGCATTCCCCCCTCCTTTCCTTAGCTCTTGCCACTCTGTTGACCAGTAAAGTTCACTCCCTCCTTGTCGTCGCTATGAGAGCCTACCCATTTTTTAAGGCCACTCAGGACAACACTGAGGGTATCAGTTGGGTACCATGTAGAAAAAGACGGCACACTCCACTTGGCAATTTGAGGGGAATTTAATAAGCACTTTTACCATGTTGTAGGCAAGGTTTAGGGAAACTAAGACACAGTGCAGCACTCCAAGACTAAGGACAGCAGGGAGGCTCATGGGGAGATCCAAGGCGTGTGGGACCTGAAGTTATTCACTTACTCGCTTTACTAACTTCAATAAAACGAACACAAAATTGCAAATACAAAATTAATCATGTAAATGAATGTTTTCAAATGAGAAAATAAATTACTATAGCTTACAAGTTTAAACAAAGCTGATAACTGCCACAAAACCCACAAAAGCCAGAAAAAGCATAGTTAATTAGTTAACTGACTGATGAAATGCTATAATACTTTTCCCCTAAATTTTTGGCTGCATCTTCTTTGATTACTTTCTCCAATAACAATGATTTGTGTCACAAGTTGTTATTGGTAATGATGTGCAAATTGCTACAATTTCAATCAAAATTGAGAAAACCTATAAAGTTATTTACTTCAATTTCATTACTTGCTTTAGATAATGTCATATAAATGTTCAGAATTATTTTGAAATTATTATGGTAAAATGTTTACCAAATTTCTTTTACAGGTGCCCTATAAGATCTGGAAGAATTTTTTGCACTAGCTTTTGGCTCTGTATTTCAAATCGTACTTCTCTTCCAGGACCCAGTTACTTCTGTGTCAGGCACTATAGGACATGTCACAGTACAACCTCTGGCTATGCATTTCCTTGTGATGATGCCAGATAAACCAGTACATTGGATTATAGGAGTATTTCTGGAAGGCATTCCTTTACCAGGAAGATTACCCATAACTATTCATGGAAATGACTGCGAACCACGTAGAAACGATATCCCACTAAACTCAAACTAAATGTATATCCAACTCAAGTTCCTCTTAGTCTGGTCCCCCAAATTCCCAGAGCCATTCCACATTACCTGACACAAAAGGAAGTAAAATCAAGGGAAGCTGAAATAGAAAGAGATGGCAGTTTTATCCAACACGAGTTGAAATCTTTGTATTAGTTTTCTATTGCTGCATAATAAGTTATCACAAACTTAGCAGCTTAAAACAACACCCACTTATTAGCTCACAGATCTGTAAGCCAGACATTCTCTCGGTTCTCTGCTCAGGATATTACAAGGCTGAAATCATGGCATTGGGCTGAGTCCTCGCCTGGAGGCTCTGGGGAGAAATCTGCTTTCAAGTTTATTCAGATTGTTGGCAGAATTTAGTATCTTGCATCTATAATAGGGCTCTCCTTGTTTCCTTGCATGGCTGTCAACAGGGGGCCTTCATCACTTCCTTGAAGTTGCCTGCTTTCCTTTTCATATGACCCCTTCCATCTTCAAGCCAGCAGTGGGACATCGAATCCTGCTCCTGCTTTAAATCTTTCAGCCTTCCTCTTCTGCCACCAGGTGGAGAAAGCTCTCCACTTCTAAGGGGTCATGTGATTAGACCAGGCCCACCCAGAAAATCTCCCTCTCTTAACATCAGCTGTGCCATATAATATAACATAACCATGGGAGGGATATCTCATCATATTCACAGTTTCCAGGGATTTGGACATGCAATCTTGGGGATCATTTTTAGAATTCTATTACAAGATCTCATTTTAGCAACGTATCCAAAAACACATGGCCATATCATTACATTGGTGGAGTCCCTCCCAGGGTGTGGAAGGGACCTGTGCAAGTGAAAGCCACTGAAGCTCAATGCTAAGTCCACCTCTGAGCTTTGATATCTCTATCCATTCAGGGATAAAGGGAGGGAATGGTTACCAGAACCCAAAGAGTACACCTGTATGGAGCTGTGCTTTAGCAAATGGATGCAGCCAATCTACAGTGACCTACCATGAAGAGACCCTAAGAATAAGTACCCCAATCTCATTCTCCTAGGATCTACTGTTGGTTCCTTCCATTTGCCAAACCCTCTGGAAATCAGAAAACAAAGGAGCCCATTGATGCAATCCATGCATATCGGGCTCCCTGGGCACAGAGGAGGGTGGAGGAGTCAGAAAACAGATCCGGAGGGCAAAATAAAGACCTCTATCTCACAGATGGGTCTCTTTCTCTAGTACTTTAGTGCTTATTGACTGACGCTATGGTGTTGGCACTCACTTGTTCCCTGCCTTCTAATACTTGAATTATTGTGTAGGCGAATAGTGACATCTCTACCTCCAGATCATAAATAACCCGAGAGAAGAAGGTATAACTTTTTCTTTATTTCCACAACTCACAACACAAAGAACAATATTTAGTTGAGCTCCTTAAGAGTAGGGTCTATGTGAGCTAATCGTTAAATTCTTGATTGCCAGCACTGTTTGTGGTACATAATTGAGGATATGATTTATCATCTAAACTGAGACTCTTTTGAGAGTAGAAAGGGATGCTATTTATAATTGTACAAGGTCAAAAAATATTAGCTGGGAGTGTCCCAGACAAGGTAGGATATATGGTTACCCAACACACAATGGATGTTCCTTAAACATGTGGATTAGTAAATGAATGAAAGAGTGGATGAAAAGTTTTACTGGAATGTTCTATTATCTACCTTGTGTCTCCCTGCTCTGTGTTCTCTTTCCCTGTTCTATCCTCTGCGCCCTTGAGCTTCATTATCACCTATTTATCTCTATTTCTGACCTCTCCCTGGAGATCTAGACTGGAATTTCTTAAGGATCAAAATATCTTCAAGTTCAGCATATCTACAACTGAATGTATTACCTGCCATTCAGTTATACTATTCCCCCTGTCTTTCCTATCTTTGTAAACAACACCATCAACTCTCTGTCCCAAAGTGAGTGAGTTGAGTAATATTGGACACCCCCTTGCCCTACCCCAATAATTCCCATTCAATCAGTTGTCAAGTTTTCTAAATTTTTTCTCCTCCATGTCATTTCTGTCTATTCTATTCTCTCCCACATCACTCTTACTACCCTATTCAGGTCTCTCTCAGATTTCTGGTGCTACTTCCTACTGCTACAAGCTTCTTAACTGGTTTCCCCCACCAATCTCTCACTTTTTCAGTCTAATTGTGACTCTGGCACTGGAATTATCAGCCCACAATAAAAATGGGATTATATCAAAGTGTTTTGTTTGTTTGTTTTTTTATGGGAAGTGCCTATAAAATAAAATCAAGCCTCCTTGGATTGACATTCAAGGACTCCCATAACCGGGCTCAATCCTATCTTATCAGTTTCATCCACCACTACCCTCCTCCGGATATTCTAAGTCACCAGAATTTGCCTAATGTGCATTCACACTTCTGAGCATCTACACCTGCAACAGATTCCTCACTTCCTTTTTAGTGGTGTGCTGGTACTGATTTGTAGTGTTTGCCAGTTTCCATGGTGTAAATACTCTCACTATGGCCAATTTCAAGCTAACAGTTGGGTGTCACTGAGTGCAGAGTTGGGAAGAGATGTGCACATTCAGCTCTCATGAGCCAGCTCTAATACATCACTACTCCTTTTGTCTGCTTTCAGAAATCCTACCCATCCTTTAAGGGTCAGATCAAGTGACCACATCTTCTACAAGAAACCTTTGATTTACCTTCTATCCCAACTCTGAAATATTTAGAATTACCTTGGCCCTCTTGTCATGACTTGGACTAATTTATAGCACATTTTTCATCCTACCTTGAACCCTAGAAAGCAGGTTAGCTAACGGTAAATCTCATCTAAAATGCATGATTATTCCCTCCTGATATCTTGCATTTTGCGTTTTTCAAGTCAATATTCTTCATTAGCAGTAGCTCTGCTTTAGATTCAGGACTATTGAGCTATTTACTATGGTTGTACTTTTATTACTTGGTGAAGAAATCTTTAAGCCACAACATAAACAGCATTTGTTTCTTTCATTCTTTCATTCTGTGCACGAGAGTCAAGGATACCATGAGGCCAAAAGAACTTGGCTTTCAGAATCTTGGAATACTACTGATCCAGTAACAGAGAATCATAGGAGTGGGCAAAATGATCTCAAACCAGCTCACAGAAATAACTTGTCCCCTAAGTTGTATAGCCCAGGTCACTTCTCTCATATAACATTTTACACAATCCAAATAGTAGTATATGTGAAGATCAACAAATCTGAATTAAAGTCCTGGCTCTATCACATTCTACCTGTGTGGTTTTGGACAACTTACTCTCTCTGTGCTTCAGTTTCCTCCTCAGTAAAACAAGCAGTAATTCCTAACTCACAGGACTGTTGTAGTATTAAATAAAATAATGTTTATAGAGTGTGCAATACAGTAATTAAGCCCCTAGTTAGTTCAGTGGTGGTGGTGGTAATAATTATAATAAGGGTTTTTATAATCCATATCCAATAATTACCAATTCCAATGTGAAAAGTATCATTCACTTTCTGCTCCTGCCTGTTTATTCCATACCTTTCCTGGCATCAACGGGTGTCTGTGAAGAGGACATGTGTATTACTTTTGCTCTTACGATTCTTGAGCATAATTACGTAATCTCTGTGGTTCACATACAGGTAGCATCTGCAGTTTTTATCCTTAGTTTTTTCTTTTAATTTTCTTTTTATCAGTCTGGTTGTCTTTAGCTGTGTGTTAGATAAGTTTGCTTTGTCCACATGGCTGTTCCCTTTCTGCTTTTATTAACTCGTTTAAAATAAACCCTCAAAAATTGAGCTGAGCTATTTGACCTCATCAAAATGCCTTCTTCTTCACTCTCTCAGGTATATGTATATAGGATGGCCACCTTAATTCCACTGAGAGAAGTAGGACACATAGGGGAAAAATATCTCTTGTTGGATCAAATAATAGTTCAAGTGGGGATAAAACAGAGATCTGTTCTTTTAAATCAGTATTTTCTTGCCTTCATACCACTCCTGGATAAGCTCGTTGCAGGTTCTCCTGATACAGTGAATAGACAGAAGGGCATCTTCCTGTAACATTCCTGATGATGGTTTATTTTCATGAGCCAGGAGAGTCCTCAATATACCACTAGCCCTGCTATCAAATTGTTGTAAAAAGTAAATGGCTGCAAATCACAATTGCTTTGAAACCAAAATCATTTTTGGCAGACACCCTCCAACACCTCACAACATTGAGCCGGCTCACTGCTAACAACTCCATAAGCAGATCGATTCATTTGATTATTTTATTACATTTCACAACTAGCTTATCTCTGAGAGCTCACAATGGTGTTACAAGATTTCAAGTTTCGTGTTATTAAAATGTGCCATTGAGGCATTTTTAAATGATCATACTGGGTGATGAGAAACACCTCCTGGGAAAATATCCTAGGCCAGTGTTTCTTAATCTTGGCCACATGTTACAATTACTTGGGGAGCTTTTGAAAAATCTCAATTCCCACACTGCATCACACACCAATTAAATAAGAATCTCTAGATGTGGGATTGTGACATCAGTATTTTTTAAAATAATCCAAGTGATTCCAATGTGCAGCTGAGGTTGAGAACCACTGCTCTAGGCTAAGACAATCATGACCATAAGTCTAAGGAAGTTGATCTCAAACATTTTTATTCATTTGTAGCAGGGGCATTTTTTTATTAAATAAAATTGTAAACTGATGTGATAGGCTCTTATGTAATCCTCTCCTCTTGAATGTGGGCTGAACTTGTTGACTAGCTTTTAATGAATAGAATACCACAGAAGTAATGAATGTCATTTCTGAAATTAGGTTACAAAAAGACTGTGACTTCTGTCTTGTGTTCTCTCTCTTGGATCACTTGCTTCTGGAGGAAGACAGCTGCCATGTTGAGGCAACTCACAGAAAGGCTCACATAAGTGAGCTTGGAAGTGGGTTTTCTGAGACCTACCCACAGTCTTGTGAGTAAGCTGTTTCTTAGAAGCAGAACCTTCCCAAGTCGAGCTTTGAAATGATTGCAGCCCCAACAACACCTCAACTTCAGCCTCTGGAACCATTCTGAGCCAGAACTACCCATTTAAGATCCTACCCAATCCCTGACTGGCAGAAACTGTGTGAGATCATAAATGTCTGTTGTTTTCTGTCACTAGGTTTTAGGGTAATTTGTTACATGGTACTAGATAAGAAATACACCAGATAAAAACCTTGCTTATAGGGCTTATGAGGACAGCTCCAACTCCCCTCCATAGAACCTCTGCCAGTCACCAGTGCATGATTTCTAAAACTCCATGCTCCGTGGTGCCAAATTGGGGGCATCAGCTGTCCACTTGTCCAAGGTTTTCACATCCCAAGTATTGTTTGCTGAGGAAATCTTGGCCTTCTCCACAAGTCCATCCTAGTCCTAGAATTGCAATATGAGGCCTCCATCCTCATCAAATGCTTCAAATGTCTTAAGATATCAAATCTGCCCTCTGCTTATCGACTATCAATGCTTATGTATCTGTCCTTAACTGGTGACAGTGGCATTTTTAGTGTGGCCCAAGAATTTATAGCTTCCCACAGTTTATCAAAAGTTCTGTACTGAGAAAGAATGTATGCAGAGGATTACTTGAGGATACATAGAACTGACATTCCTCTTAATGTCCTAATCTCACCCTCAGACCCAGCCAGCCCACCAGGGAGTTGTATATCTGGACCATATTGATTATTTGTTGTTGTTTTTATAGAACTGACTTTATTGATATGAGCTATGGCATTATATTACATTGACAGGCATTTTACAAAACATTTGCTCTTGCTTTTTAGTAGGAATGTTGTCGAAGATGCTGTTTCTTGGAAAAGCAGCCTCTATGCAGACCCAAAGATGAAATATTCCTTTGATTTTAGTGACTAGAAAAGCATTGTATTACTTTGTTTTTATGGACATAATTTCGTAACTGATCACTTATCCCTTTTTACTTTGCCTTTTGGAAAGCTTGGAGCTAAATTTACAGTATAGACCAGCAAGTATCTCTTAACTTATTCGTGGCCTCATTTTCTTCTTTTCATTTTTCCTTTCTCCAGTTTCTTCATGTTTTTGCTTTCCTTCTGTATTTTCCTTGCCTGAAATGTAGCAGCATAGGAGGGAGGGAGGGAGGGAGGGAAGGAAGGAAGGAAGGAAAGAAGGAAGGAAGGAAGAAGGGAGAGAAAAAGGGAGGAAAAAATAAATAAAAATAGTAACAGAAAAAGAAACAATAATAAAAGACATTATCTTTCTACATGCCTATCTCCTTATTAGATTTAGAGATTACACGTCATTCATCATAAGACTAGGCACACAGTAGGTGCATAATAATGATTGTTAATACACTTCTTTAACCACTCCATCCCACTGGGTCTTTTCTCCCATGTTTACTCCTGGCAGAAACACACAAGGATTTGACACTGGCCATGCTATTGATTCTATTAAAGCAAAAAAGCAATTTTCATTTGTCAAATGTCTCCCATGTGCCAGGAATTTCTCTGTGTCTTTTATGCGACATATCATTTAATCTCCACAACCACCTTCTTAAAGTATCATTATTTGTGTCTCACAGATGAGAAATCTAATATCAAAGCAGTTTAGAAAGTTTCCAAAGATCACACAGATCAGTAGTGAAACCAGAATTTGAACTCAGAACTATCTAAGGCCCCGCACACTATTTTTCAGATATCACTTTGATGTCTTACAATATAAAGTGTTTGATATTTATCAAAAACATCCTGAAGTATTAACTTGCTGGCATCTTGGAGCAATCCTCTGAGCCTGGAAGAGTAAAGATGAGGAGAGTGAAGCCAGGAGAGAGAAAGTGACTCACGTGAGTTCACTTAATGTTGGACCAGGGCATTAAGACGGCTCTTCCGGAGACAGGACAATTAGTGCTTAGGAATGTAGGATTCAGTTTCAGACATATCTGGTTTGAGGCCCATCACCACCAATTTATTCACTCAAGTATTTGTCGAGCAACTCCAGTGCTGGTCCTGGTTTTAGTGCTGGAAACTGAACAAACCTGCTGAGAAGGCCCTGCTTCAACGGAGGTTACATTCTATTTTGGGGAGATAGATAGATGATAGATAGATAAGATAGATTATAGATACATAGATAAGATTAGATAGATGTTTTCAAATAGTGAAAGAAATGGTGAAAAAATAAAGCAAAGTCATGTGGAGGGAGAAGTGACTTTGAATAATGTGATCAAGGAGGGCCTCCATGAGGAGGTGACAGCTGAGCTGACTCCTGCATGATGGAAGCAGCCAGTCCCATGAAGGCCTGGAAGAAGAAGGGATCAAACAGAGGGAACAGCATGTGCAAAGGCTCTGAAGGGAGCATGAGCTTGAATGTTTGAGGAATAGTCAGTTACTGGTTGATTTTCCTTGGGCAAGTTATTACATTTCTCTGGGCTTCATTTTCCTCATTCCTGGAAACGGCAATAACACTTTCTTCACAGGACCTGGCATATGGCAAGCACTCAGTAAATGTTTGTTGAATAAATGACATTGATTCCATTTTTTGTTAATTTCACCCATTGCTCAGGATCATGTCTAAATGGGCCATCGGGGCAATTTTCCATTCCCAAGGGGTTACCTCTCCCTTCTACAAGTTTAAAACAAAAAAACCAAAAAAACTAGGGGCCGGCCTCGTGGCGCAAGTGGTTAAGTGCGCGCTCCGCTGCGGCGGTGCGGGGTTCGCCGGTTTGGATCCCGGGCACGCATCGACGCACTGCTTGGCAAGCCATGCTGTGGCGGCGTCCCATATAAAGTGGAGGAAGACGGGCATGGATGTTAGCCCAGGGCCAGTCTTCTTCGGCAAAAAAAGAGGATTGGCAGATGTTAGCACAGGGCTGATCTCCTCAAAAAAAAAAAAAAAAAAAAAAAAAAACTAAGTTGCATTTACTCGAGGGCCTTACTCAAAGCAGCTGTCCAGGTACAAAGCCAAGCTCAGCCAGGGCATCCAGGCTTGCCTCTCTGTCCTTGATCTGACAGTCTGGATTTGCTCCCTGAATATTTGCTGTCTTAACATGCCTCTCTCCAGATGCAGGGCATGAATTCCGAATCAACTCCCCCCACTCTCCTGTCAGAGGTTGTCATTTGCAGAGCAAGTGATGGAAGGACTGAGTGATGGATGGCAGTCCCTTCAGAGCCCGTCAGCTTCATTCTCAAAGCAGATACTGAAAAATGTGAGGCTGGTGCCAAGCCACAGGGATCTGGCTGGGAGAATCAGCCTCCTCCTCCCAAAGGCTGAGATAATGAGAACCCTCAGGTCAGTATCACATTGCAGTCTATGTAGGACACAATACCCCTGATTACAACGTTAATAACAACGGGATGTATCCATTGAGCACTTACTCAGCAATCCTAGCATGTCAATAAAACCTCTCTTTATCCATCCATTGGACATCCATTATTAAGCACCCACTACGTGCCAAGAATGCTACAAGGTTCTGAGATTAGAGAAATGAACAAGACAAAGTCTTTGTCTTGATGAGAATTACATTTGAAAGACGGACACCAACAATAAACAATCAAATAATATACTGTGTCAGGTAGTAGGGGCTTAGAAGAAAGAGAAAGCAGGCAAAGTGATTAAGAGGCACAGAAAGAGGAAGGGCTAGTTTAGATTGGGAAGGTGGTCAGGGAAAACATCCCAAGAGATCCCCTGAGCAGAGATCTGACCACAATGAGGGAGCCAGCCATGAAAGTGTCTGCAGGAGAGTGTTCCAGACAGAACTGGGAAGAACCAGGGGCTCTGTAGCAGGGGAAAGGAGGGATGTGCTTCTCAAGATGGTAGAGCCTTGATCATCTCCTACCTGGGGAGCACTCCTGCCCTGTGACAATGTTTCTCAACCTCAGCACTACTGACATTTGGGGCAGGATACGTCTTTGTTGTCGGGGTTGTCCCGTGCATTGCAAGATGTGTAGCAGCATCTCTGACCACTACCCATTAGAAGCCAGGAGGACTCACTCAGTTGTGACAACCAAAGTCTCTTTTCTCAGCATCTCTCTTGCCTTCTGCTTCATTGCTCTAATTCTTTACAGATGCTCTTAGCTCTAGGTCAGGTCCATCAGATAGGTCTTGCCAGCTACGCTATTGACTCCTTGATATCAGGGACCCCTATTGTACATACATTTTAAGGTATGCATAAAGGAGGATGTCCAAGAAACTAATGAAGCTAATTAAGGTTTCGGGGACCCTTTTCTGGCACGGGTCCCTTCCATAGCTTTATCTCTAATTTTGTACTCACAATTTTGTGCTCATTTTCTTAAACGGAATCCTCCAAATATATAAGCTGTAGACCCCATGAAACATGGCTCCATCTCTGGGTATTCATCTGAACATAATTCATGCAATTTCTAACACAGACCATAGTGCAGGGGGTTTCAGCATTTCACTTGCCTCCCTCCCCCTCCTAGCTCATATCACTCACCCTTACTGCTTTGCTCTTCGTTGCTTGAACTTGCCCATTTTTTTAAAATGGTAGTAGGAGGAGGGATTGGTTTTCCCTATTAGAGCATATTTTATAAGGGAAGAGATATGTCTATCTTGCACTTCTTTATATCAAGCACATTGCCTGGAACATGCAGGGTACTTAATAATTCTTATTGAATACATAAAACAAGGAAACATAACATGTATTGAGGAATTGCCAATCATTGGTTTTCAAAGGGTGATCCCCGGGCGCTGGCCCACTGCCAGTGGCAGTGGCACCTTAGAACTAGTTAGAAATGCAAGTTCTCACACACCATCCCAGACCTACGAAATCAAAAACTCTGGGAAGGGGGCCCAGCATTCCATGTCTTCACAAGCCCTCTGAGTGAGTCTGATATCACGAATGTTTTAGAACTTATGGGACAGATAATGGCAAGGCTCTACATAATGTTACCTAATATAAAAATTCTCTGAGGGTAAGCATTATTATTTTTCCCATTTTACAGAATTGGAGACTGAGACGTAGAAATATAATTTCACCCAAGGTCGACACAGTAATAAGTAGAAAAGCTGGAATTCGAATGCTAGAATGTCTGACTTCAAGATCTGTCTTCTTTCTACTAGAACACATTTATTCTAGTGAGAGGTTCCAAAATAATTTATGTCAAATCCCTTTGAAGAACAAAGAAAAGCCCTATGTGGCTGTGAAAGGTATTATTACCAACAAAGGTAATAACCATCATCATAAGGAACACTTTTTTGGCATATTTTTGTTGTGCCTAGTCCTGAGGACAGCTCATTCTGACATGGCTTTTCAGAGACCTGAGAGGGTTAATCCATCTCCAGAAGCCCTAACTTCCTCCCAGTGACTCACTCGGGCGCAGAGGGGACCAGGTACGTGGGTGTAATAACACACACCGCACAGCAGGCAGGCACGCACGTGCGCATCCCCAGTGAGACTGAAATGAAAACAGAAATGGAAAGCAAAACCCCTTCCCTCGGTGCCTGTCTCTCCCTGTCACCTGTCATAAATCTTAGAGACCAGAGTTCTTTGGGCAAATGAGATTCTCCCAATCTATTGCATGTGGCTTTTTGGAACACTGGTCTAATGTCTAGCAGCGTACTTTCTGTGAATGCTTTGTGTCGTATATGGGTATTAGCATCAGCCACCGAAGTCTGTGGCTGGTGAAAGAAAAATACAAAGAAAAGCAGAAAAAGTAAGATAACTGGCTATTTATATCTGCTTTGTCGGAAGTGGTGACAGGTATAATTACTGAGTAAAAATTACAGGGCTGATTCCAGTGGTGTCTCTCCCGCTGTTTTCGGGAAGATAAAAGATTGAAAGTGTTCCTGACATCTCTTCAAAGAGAAGATGCTCTGGCATTCGCTTCCATTTATTTTCAGATTGATTAAAAGCAATTTCCTGTTGTTCATGGTTGAACCAAGTGGCATTCCTGGTCCCCTAGATTCGGTGAACCCTCTTTGAGGGGACAGCCCCTTTCTGAGCTCCACTCTCCTCTCATCAGCCCCCTCCCACAGGTCCTGTGCTCCAGGGTCCTTCAAGTCAAGAGAAAAACAAGCTATTAAATTACATCACATAAAGATTTTACTGACTTAAGGGACCTTAATCCCAAGGGTATTTACATTAAAAACAGAAAAAGAATGTAAGGTAAAATCCTATGATACTCAAGCTGGAAGGGACCTAAAAATCATCTAACCCAGTTGTTTCCAAACAATCAATTATCAGGGGTCGCTTTAGACACATATCTTTGCCCAGAACCTAATGAGTCAGACTCTCCAGGGATCAGACTCGGGAGTTTGTAATTTTATGACGCTCCCTGGGTCATTTAGGTTTAGATGGCTTTAGGAACCACTAATCTGCCCCAAGCCCCTTAAATCATAGGTACAGAAATGAATGTTGAAGAGGAGATGAGGGTGAGGCTGCACGAGGCGCTCAGTACTCGGCTAAAACTTTTAAAACCTCGATAATCAAGACAAACAATATTTTAACACAATATTTTTAAAAAGCAAAAGTAACGCCAAAAATCCATAGTGAATAAAACATCAGTTTCAACTAAAGACAGGATCAGTATTATTGATGTATCCTTGTCCTCAGGCTTTAATATGGCTTGGCATGGCACTGTTTTTCTGATTATTTTTGAAAATATTACTTTAAAATATAATTTATCTTGATTTCTCAATTTTGGTGCCGCCTTAAATTTTACACCCAAGGTGAATGTCTCACTCACCTCACCCTATATTTCGGCAAATACTGAAATGTGATGACTGTGAGTACATATCCAATCTCTAGAAGTCTATTTTTTGGCCAGTGGTGATTTCTGTGTATGCGTTTTGTTTTGTTTTAATCAAATTAGCTACCAGCATTTTAAAGTAGGGAGGTTTAACATCTAAAAAAGTTAGATTTGATAGTGAAAAATCAGAAGCTTTTTTTTTTTCTGATGGGCCCATACATCCTCATAACACCAATTGGCTAGAGCTGAGTGGCTACTGTCCCCTTTCAGACATGGCAAGGACCATTTGTGACAGCCAGCACCATTTGATAGATACCACTTCACTCCTTTACGTGTCCTGACCAATTTCTATGGACATTTGATCTTTGTGATCCCTGATATAGCAGAAGACCTCACCAAGAATCAGTGGCAAGATATCGTGTAACTCAGTTTAATCATTTTTTCAACAGATACAGATAGTTATGCCATGCTTTCAACATGGCAGACACCAGATATGGGCCACAACCCCTCCCTGGTTCCTTTATCTCTGCTCTTGTTCCCATTTGCAAGTTCAATCTTGCCCCAGGCTCTGGACCAATATTTTCAATTAGGAAATTAAAAACATATAGGCAAGGCAGATACTTGGCCAATTCTGCTTTAGACTGGTTTCTTTTCTTAATTGACCTTCCACCTAAAACTTTCCCACTTCACTTTCTGGCAGAGAAGACCCAGCTTTGACCCCTTTCCTGGCTCTTGAGTCTTGGCTCTTCCTCCTGTGCCTGAGACCTCAGTACCCCAGGCACTGGGTATTCCTGTCATTGTGGAGACTGCAGATTTGGCCCAGGCCCTATAAGCTGTTGACAGGCATTTTTGGAGTGCTTTCAGTGTGCAAGACACTGGTGCAACAAAAATTTACAGTAGACAGAAGTGCTGCCCTCATGAGGTTTCTAATCTAATAGGGGCCGTAGACAAGTATACAGGTCCCTCACCATAGTGATGCTCATTGCATTTTCCAACAAACTCTGTTACCAATTTCTCCAAGGTTGCAAACTCGAATGCTTACAGGAGCCTGACACAGCATAAATGAATGAAGGACACTGAGTAGAAAATGAAAGCAGATATGAGGCACTGTGGAGAAATAGAGAGTATTTTCCCTATTTGATGGAATTCAAAATCATATTTTAAAAAAAATGTGTGGAGGCCAAGCAAAACACATTTGTGAGGCAATTTCGCTTCTGGAACACCAGTTTGCAACCCCTGCCTAAAGGCTTACCAAAAATCCTTCCTGTAGCTTTGCTGTTCTTCCCTGACCCTGGTCTGCTGGTTATTCTAAATCTTTCCTGTCACATGCTCCCCATAGCCAAGCAGGTGATCTTTCCCCAAGCAGTTGACCTATCCCAGTTCTATCCAGGCAGCCCCAGACCTGGCTGTAGACCAAGTCCCCAAGCTAACCAACACCAGCCCTTCTACCTTAAACTGTTTTGTGTTGTGGATCCCTTTGGCAAGATGATGAACCCTATGGACCCATTTTCAGAATAATATTTTAACATTTAAATGAACATACATATGATTATAATGGAAACCAAATATATTGAAATACAGTTTTGAAATATTAAAAATAATACTACTATTTGAAAATAGTAATATATGTGCACCTATATTAATGCATTAAATGACAAGATCTAGCAGCATGTGTATACAACCATAATTTCAAAGTAGCAGGGAGAAAAAAGATATTAAGATATCTGCAACAACTACAATACGATATGAAAATATATGTGATTCTGTTGATGACAAAGTCACAGATACCGCCAATACTACTGTGACCTGTTGCTTATATTCACGATTGAAGGACATCTCAATTACAATTGGAGATTAGTGAAAATAAAGCTGAAATATTTTTGCTATCCAAGTTCATGAGCCCCTAGAATTCTATCTGAGGACCCTTTAGCAGTCTATGGAAAAGAAACCTTGGTGCAAGGTACTGCAGACTTTCAGGGTACATCAAATATCAGGAACATTGAAAATTCGAACTTCATTTTTCATTGAATTAGACTAGAAGTGACCAATGGGTTGTTAAATAACACAGCCATAACATTTTCATACACCACTGGTAGGAGTGTAAATTGGTACAACTTGGTCATTTGGCTATGTGTTTCAAAAACCTTGAAAAAGTATAAATACCCTTTGACCTAGCAATTCTGCTTGCAGAATTTATCCTAAGGAACTAATAAGATATGTATGAAAAGCTTTAAGCCCAAGGATATTCATACCCAGATGTGCAAGAAATAATATATAGCCAAAAGAAGATAATGTAGATCCATGATTACTGACATGAAATGACGACAAATGCAAAGTAAAAGCAGTATGGGGTGTATAAAAATAATTGCATATGCATATATTTGCACAGTAAAAAGCTTGGAAGAATATACACTAACTCTCTCTTAGTGGTGATTTTTGGTGATTTAATGTTGATTTTTGTATACTCATATCTTCTCAATTTTTTCCTACAATGAAAGTGTATTATTTGTGTAAATAAACAGAAAAAAAGAAGGGGAACAGAAATGTTGCCATATTGAGTGCTTATTTATTCTGTTTGGGGTGATATTTCCTGGGGAGAATTTCTGTGTTTACATTTTGCTCATTCAAAAACTAGGTGTCAATCACTGTTCTAGATGCTGAGGATGAAAAATTAAACAAGACAAACAAGGTGCCTTATCTCATGGAACTTACTTTCTAGAGCAGAAAGCAGATAATTATACAACAAACAAATGTATAAACAACCATGTATTGGGCAGAGATAAATGCTTTGAAAAACATCAAACAAGTGAAGGCAATACGGAATAGATGGGGCAAGGGAGACTTCCTAAGTTGAGGGTCACGCTTTTCCACGGAAGTAATGTTTAAGTAGAAAGACAGTGAGAACCAGCCTTGCATAGATCTGGAGTACGAAGAGCATTCCATGCACAGGGAAAAGCTGATTCAATGTCCTATGGCAGAAATGAGATTGGCATATTTGATGAAAGGAAAGATCAGTGTGTCTGGAACGCAGTGGGAGAGGCAGAAAGTGGCACTGGCTGATGTTGGATGAGCAGTCAAGAGCCAAATCACTTAGGGTCTTGAGACCATGGCAAGGAGTCTGAATGTTATTCCAAGTGCACAGTAGATGGAATCATTGCTCATAATTCTTTGCTTCATCTACAAATATCTCAAATCTCGACTCTTGAGATAGCCTCATGGTGGAGAGTGTACTTCCCCACCCTTTGAATTTGGGCTTGACCATGTGACTTACTTTGGCCAATGGCCTGTTAGCAGGCATGACACAAGCAGGAGCTTGAAATGTGCTTGTGCATTTAGTTTTGCTCTTGTGCTTCTGCCATTGCCATGAGAAGAATACACTTTGTGTAGCCCACTGGCCCCCCCAAAAATGAGAAACATGTGGAGTGTACCTGAACCAAACCTGCAGCCTGGAGCCAAGCCCAGCTCAGTCCAACTGAGATCTGCAGAGCCATCTGTCTAACTCACTCACGTGAATGAGAAGAAATGGCTGTTGCTTTAAGTCACTGAACGT